>NC_136070.1:349891607-352563406 GCF_964261635.1 Lissotriton helveticus | reverse complement strand
TCTATCCTAGTGGTAATTCCAGAACTGGACAAGAAGTACAAAGCCCCTGATAATTCACCCACATGCCTCAGCGGTCATCTTAGACCAGATTCTGTAATCATGCAGGCCGCACAAAGAAGAGCTAAAAACCCAGCATCTCAGTGTTCTGCACCGCCGAATAAAGAAGGTCGCCTTCTGGACAACATCGGGAAAAGATTTTCAACTCTGGCGGCTACCTCTATAATAGCCTCCAACGCTATGGCCATTCTGGGAAGATACGACCGACAGATCTGGCCGGACATCTCTTCACTTTTAGAACGTGCTCAAAATCTGAGGTGTGGTGGCTCTGTGGAGAGGGTTACTCTGAGGTCTCTGCTGTGATTGGCTGAACTTTGGATGTTATAAAATGAGGTTGATAGAGTGCTCAATTGAATTTTCTCTTTATAGAGGTCTTTGTGATGTATTCAGTACTACTATTTCTACTGTTACCATGGGACTCCCACCTTGATGACGGGGAAGATTGAAGCATGTGAATCTATAAAATACATCAATGCTGGAGAACCACAGTGTACAGGTAAGTAACTTGTTTTTCACAAATACCTGCTTCCCACACCATTCTTATAGATTTGGAGGCATGAAGAATTCTGAATTGTCACACTTGTAGGAGTGTGATGATCAGTAGTTGTGTTGGTACTATCACAGTCACTGCATGCCGTACTGCAATGCGTCATACCATAATATGCAATGACAGGACATACCATACCATATCATACTATACAATGACAGGCTATACTGTACCATACCATTCCATACTAGACAATGTTAGGGCACACCATACCACACAATGATAGGCCATACCATACCATCCTTTACAAATCCCGGCCGTACCATACCATACTCTTGAATTGCAGGCCATACCAGACAGTATAGTACCATATCATACAATACTATATAGTGGCAGGTCATACCATACCATACAATAACATGGCATACCATACTATATATTAACAGTCCCTATCATACCATACTATACAATGACAGACCATATCATAATATACAATGGCAGACCATCCCATACTGTACCATACCATACCATAGTATACAATGACCAGCCATACAATACTATGCAGTGGCAGACCATACCATACTATACAATAACAGCCCATACCTTACCATACTATACAATTACAGGCCATACCGTACCATACCTTATCATACCATACTATAAAATGGCAAGCCATCTAATGTCATGCCATACAATGACAGGCCATATCATACCATATAATATCCTACCATACTATACCATATCATACCATACCATGCAGTGGCAAGCCATATTATATCATACCATACTATACAATGATAGAAAATATCATACCATACCATACCTTCCTATGCCATATCATACGACAAGCCATACCATACCATAGTATATTATAAAATGCCAGCCAAATTATACTATACAATGACACCATGCCATGCCATACCATAAAATAACATACCATACTGTACTATACTATGACAGACTATACACTGACAGGCCATACCATACCATACTAGAATATTAAAGGCCATACAATATCGTAATATACAATGACAGGCTGTACAATATCATGCTATACAATGCACAGCAGCTCCTCTGGTGTACAACATAGATAAAACATATTGACAAAGCCAATAGATCTTGCATAGGTGAGACACATTGGCTTTGCCAATGCCTTTTCTATTTGGCCTAGATGTTTTTATCTGGCTTAGTACAGGCAGTAGCAGTCGGCAGTAGGTGTTTCTGTAGGGCGGAGACGTGGGCAGGGGAGGGGCAAGGTGGGGGGTAGTAATGTATGGATTACGGAGTTTTACAGGTGATGATGTATTCAGTACTACTATTTCTACTGTTACCATGGGACTCCCACCTTGATGACGGGGAAGATTGAAGCATGTGAATCTATAAAATATATCAATGCTGGAGAACCACAGTGTACAGGTAAGTAACTTGTTTTTCACAAATACCTGCTTCCCACACCATTCTTATAGATTTGGAGGCATGAAGAATTCTGAATTGTCACACTTGTAGGAGTGTGATGATCAGTAGTTGTGTTGGTACTATCACAGTCACTGCATGCCATACTGCAATGTGTCATACCATAATATGCAATGACAGGACATACCATACCATATCATACTATACAATGACAGGCTATAATGTACCATACCATTCCATACTAGACAATGTCAGGGCACACCATACCACACAATGATAGGCCATACCATACCATCCTTTACAAATCCCGGCCGTACCATACCATACTCTTGAATTGCAGGCCATACCAGACAGTATAGTACCATATCATACAATACTATATAGTGGCAGGTCATACCATACCATACAATAACATGGCATACCATACTATATATTAACAGTCCCTATCATACCATACTATACAATGACAGACCATATCATAATATACAATGGCAGACCATCCCATACTGTACCATACCATACCATAGTATACAATGACCAGC
Source organism: Lissotriton helveticus (assembly GCF_964261635.1). Lineage (NCBI taxonomy): Eukaryota > Metazoa > Chordata > Amphibia > Caudata > Salamandridae > Lissotriton > Lissotriton helveticus. Next base: position 352,560,907 of record NC_136070.1, on the reverse strand, counting down.
CATACAATACTATGCAGTGGCAGACCATACCATACTATACAATAACAGCCCATACCTTACCATACTATACAATTACAGGCCATGCCATACCGTACCATACCTTATCATACCATACTATAAAATGGCAAGCCATCTAATGTCATGCCATACAATGACAGGCCATATCATACCATATAATATCCTACCATACTATACCATATCATACCATACCATGCAGTGGCAAGCCATATTATATCATACCATACTATACAATGATAGAAAATATCATACCATACCATACCTTCCTATGCCATATCATACGACAAGCCATACCATACCATAGTATATTATAAAATGCCAGCCAAATTATACTATACAATGCCACCATGTCATGCCATACCATAAAATAACATACCATACTGTACTATACTATGACAGACTATACACTGACAGGCCATCCCATACCATACTAGAATATTAAAGGCCATACAATATCGTAATATACAATGACAGGCTGTACAATATCATGCTATACAATGCACAGCAGCTCCTCTGGTGTACAACATAGATAAAACATATTGACAAAGCCAATAGATCTTGCATAGGTGAGACACATTGGCTTTGCCAATGCCTTTTCTATTTGGCCTAGATGTTTTTATCTGGCTTAGTACAGGCAGTAGCAGTCGGCAGTAGGTGTTTCTGTAGGGCGGAGACGTGGGCAGGGGGAGGGGCAGGGTGGGGGCTAGTAATGTATGGATTACGGAGTTTTACAGGTAAGTAAACATTTAAATAAATAAAACAAATTTTGTTGCGCGCACTGCATCACATTTGGTGATGCAGTGCACGCAACGAAATTCGTTTTATTTATTTAAATGTTTACTTACCTGCAAAACTCCGTAATCCATACATTACTACCCCCCACCCTGCCCCTCCCCCTGCCCACGTCACCGCCCTACAGAAACACCTACTGCCGACCGCTACTGAGAACAGGTAACAATTTGCGTGATGTGTCTCATTTTTAAAATAATTTCTACGTATTTTATCCTGTAATTCAAGTTTGGTGATAATTTTGGCTGGCTGGTCAGTCATTGTTGTTAAGAGAAATTAATGTATTTCTATTGTCTTGCACATATACTCTTGTCTCAGTGCTATGACATTCAAGTCAAAGTTCTTAATTTTGATTCATTTTCCTAGAAACCAAATAGTGACAATTGAAACATGCATTGTCCAACCGAAGGGGGTCTGACTATAATGTCCAAAGAAATGCATGCACGGACATGTTCAAATATATTTGCGTGTTAGCATAATAAAGAAAGACCTATAGGTTTTGCTAATGCTAAATGTCTTGAAAGGGAGCATCACACGCATGCAGTACCAAAAGTTGTTACTAGGTGTTCCAAGATTTAAAAAACGCAACTGCGATTTTTTTAATGCGACTGCAAAGTAATAAATGAGGCAGAGCTTATTTTAGCATTGAATTCATTATTTCTCTAAAGCAGTATATTTATAAGGATCCCAATCACACACACAACATGCGGAATTGAAGAAGGACACCACAATGCTGCATGCATTCTTTACATACACTCACAATAAAAAGCAACCGGATAGTCCAACATTGCAATTGAATCGAGAGCATGACTAAAGCAAAGACATAGCTCAGTAAGAAGAGTATGTAAATGCTGTATAATACTTCTTGCATGTTCTATTCAAAGTTTTTTTATAATTTAGCTTGTTTTCACTCCAAAATGACTATTTCTAAAAAATAGCATGGGATGTATTAGAGAGAATTTACATACTTTCATTTTAGATCTAACTTCAAGCAAGCATTTGCTTGTAATGCAGAACATGTTGCTTTTTGAGGATTGACCTTTCTTTTCAAGATGGCTTCTGCATTCACACAGTTGTGCCTATCACATACCAACAGTAATGCATAGTATACATTGCAACAAAGTACTTTCTAGATGGCAAACGTTTACTCCATTGGCACAAACCTGGTAGCCCACCCACCACTAAATCAGGCAGGCGGACCAAGAGTTTGGTACTCCGTCGCCCATCAGATTTCAAATTCTGGGACTACTTTGTATGTACTAGAACAATAAACTGGTTTTCTCAGCATTTTTCTTCCTCCAGTTGTTAGATTACTGGTTGTTTCTTGGCAAAAAGCGGTTTCAGTTTTACTGATTCAGTGAGTTGGACAGGCAATTTACCTGCTTGCTTGAGTCTATTGGTTAGATGTACGACCATTGGATTTAGCGCCTCGCAAATTGCGACAAATAGCGAGTCAAAAATTGTGAGGCGCTAAATCCAATGTACAACAGTGTCTCAGACACTGTTTGCGATTCCCAATGGGGTTGCAAATTGTGAGGCTCATGAATATTAATGAGCCACTCGCAGTTTGCGAGCCCATTGGGAATGACTAGCCCTGCCAGGGATGGTGGCCTTCTGGGCTCAGCAGACCACCATGTCTGGGATTGCTTTTCAATAAAGAAGGTTTTATTTTTAAATGCAGCCCGTTTTCCTTAAAGGACAACGGGAAGCATTTAAAAAAAAAAATTAAACGTTTTTGTTTCAATTTTTAAGGGCAGGTAGTGGACCCTGGGACCACTGCCTGCCCTTAAATATTTTGAGAGCTAGTCACAAAGAGGAGACGCAAAAGTCCCATTTGCAACTCCATTACCACCCTCTTGAAAAGGGTGGTAATTTACGAGTGTTTTGTGATCGCAATTGCGGTTGCAAAACATTCATACATGGCTTTGTGGTCGCTATTAGGAAGGGAATGCCCCTTCCTACTCGCAATTCCTAAATAGCGTCGTACATCTGGCACTATATTTTTGTGTTGATGTTGAGAATATTTTACTGACAGCTTTCAAATTATTAATTACTTGTCATTAGTTTTGTGACTAAAGTTTGTTAAAGCAAATAGTTTCTACAGGGCCGGCGCTAGGCATGGGCAGCATGAGCCGCTGCCCAGGGCTTCGCACTCAGCCCACCAGCATGGGGCCACGCACTGGTGATGTGTCCTGTTGTTTCCCTGGCGATCTATTTCAATGAAAGGTGTCGCCTCGCAATTAAGGTCCTTCGGAGGGGCCCCCCTCCCCGGGCCTCTCATGGATGGTGTCTGGGGGCATAGGGGAGGGAGAAGCTCCCTTCAATTGCAAGGAGACCCATTCACAGACACTGTGGGAGGCCCATTATCCAGCATTTTTTGCGCCCCCCACAGTTTTAACTTTTAGCCCACAAGCAATTCTCACACCTATCAACTGAAGGTGAGAGAAATGCTTGTGGGCTGAAAGTTAAAACTGTGGGGGGGGCGCCAAAATGCTGGACAATGGGCCTCCCACAGTGTCTGTGAATGGTCTCCTTGCAAGGGCCCACTTATCTACATTAGAGGGGCCTCGCACATTCCATTTTAGCCCAGGGCCTCGCAAATCCTAGAACCGGCCCTGAGTTTCTAATATCCTTAATAACTTTACTACTTCAGCTATGTTAGTCAAATGCATGAAACACTCTTCTGATGCTTTTAAAATTGCATTGCCGAGCAACCATTATTGAGAGTCTTTAAATGTTGAAATGATGTTCATTACAACAAAGGTTGCAATTAGTTGCTGTGGTGGGCTTGGCCACACAACCGAGCGAACCATTTAAAACCCTGTTCTGCGACTAGTTGTGTCATATTCCTAACTTAAGTTTGCTCCCTGTTAAATTTCCAAGTGAAAGACACACTTAATTAAATAACAAATTTGTAAATTGGGCCGTCTGAATGGGTTGTTAATTAACTATGAATCGGTCCAACAAAACAAGTGCAATTCCGAAAGACCTTTGTAGCACCGGTTTCATTTTAGCCTGAAGGCAACCTTCCAAATTAGTTTTCCTATTTAGCTCCTGTCTTAGATAATCAGTTGCATAATTCATGTGCGAGATTTAAAAGGAGACTCTAAGTACATTTAGTTCAGCTATCTACCAGTTGACAAAATATGTGATCACAAGGTAAATCAACGTATTTGTAAACGTTGCCAATATAACAGGATCTCAGAGTTATGGTGTCCATCTTCTTCGGGCTGACATGACATTCTACTGGAACCCGCCTCTCTGGCACCACTGGTGCTGTGCAGAGTTTTCAACAGACAGCCAGAGTGGCCGGATGAGGGGAAAGGGTTCTGAGGGTCTTTTCACTAGAATGAATATATTTCAAGATTAGATATGCATATCAGTATCCAACGAATACAATAGATTGTTAACTCTTTAAAGTGAGCTGAACACAATACCATTACAAATATACCAATTGTGAGTCTTTGTTCTCAAAACGTACTCCTGTTTCTCTGTCTCAAAAGTTAGGGGTCTTTTTAACGTTTTTGGTTAAGCCTCGTGGTTTCCTTTGGAGTTCAATTTTTGGCTTTTTGTTTGATGTACATAATTATTATTTTGCCTGATGGTTAAGTCTCCTCAAATAGCTAGTTTTTAGATGAAGCCATTGTAGTTAAATCAGTATTTCAAGTAATCCTACTTTTAAACAATGGCCCACCCATGATCAAATTGTCTTCAATGTGCACCCGTGAAGATTCTTCTGCAGGATTATGTTTTCATGCTTTACTGTCTCGTATTTGTATTCTAGATGGATTACTTCAGTAGGTTTGGTAATAGCCCCCGAAGATAAACTTATTCCATCCACTGCCCTTACCTGGAATCTTCTTTTCAAGGTTAGGAATATTTCGTTCTGTTATCATCTGAGCATCAAAACAATTCCCAGTGGCATCTTAGTTTATCATCACTACGATAAATATTCTTTATTGATTTTTAAAAACGAATTGCATTTTCATCATTAAGTGACTGACCGGAACCCAGAGGTGATTGATGACAATGAAGGGATGGTCCAGTCACTGGCCAAGATGTTCCTTTCTTTCCACCTTGAGCTTTTTACTTTTCCTTCAAAGTTTCAAATATAGAACTTATAAGGTTTTCGTGGTATCAGCGCCCATGGGTCTTCATTTGGGTTTGGTTGGGCATTCCGTTACGAAACAGCCTATCTTCCTTTAATACATACACCGGCTGTTTCCTTGTCTGGTTTCTTTTATTTAGTAGAGTCTGGATGGAACCAATTTCTATGGGCTCACTATGCACATCATTGCTTGAGAGAGAAGGCTTAAAAACTCTGTCTCTTTTGGGGCACCCAGGAATTCTGTCTCCTTTCTTATGATGCGCCTTGCAGGTCAAATGGTCTGTGATCTAGTCTCAAGGTAAGATTATTGAGGTCCACGCACATGGTCGGTTGTGGATCTATTTGTGCTGGGATATCTTTCATATCTCTCTCGGGTTTCCAATGGTACTCCTGGGGGCATGTATACTGTGATGGCTGGGGTCAGATTCAGAGTTGTAGAAGCCCCTGTTAAGAGATCCACCAGAATACTTAAGGACCCCAGGACTTACAGGAGTATTTGCTCTTGCACTGTGAATGACAATTTTCTACCTCAGTTTCCCTTTCAGAGCCACCCTACCTTGAGGAGTGAAGAGACAGTTGAAGAGTCAACCAAATAGTGCATGTTGGAACTTCAACAAAGGAGCATCATAAAGATGGCCATTTAGGTTCAGGCATTATTACTCCAAATATGCAACAGCAAGCATCCATTGATACGGGGTTTATGTGGCCAGAGGTATGGAACAATTAGGCTCTCATATCCTGGACAACAGCAGAAAAGCTGGGTCAAAAATCTACAACCAGTAAAAAACATTACAAACATTGGGTAGGCCAAGTTAACGAAAGGAGTGCAGTTGGATGGGCTGGTGGACCCCTTTCAAGAGATTTCCTACCTTCATAATCTTGCTACTAGGCATTAGTTCCAAACTACAAATTATGACTAATTCACCACCTGTCCTGACCAGAGAATAATTCAGTGAACAACTACATCATTAAGGCTGAATGTCCAGTAGACTACGCTAGCATTGACAAAGCCATTGCCGTCATTAAATGATGCAGTATCTGGCTGTTAGAAATGGGGGCCTCTAGTTGGCAGAGGTAGGTACCTTTGTCCAAATAGGGACCCTTGCTTCTAGTCAGGGTAAGGGAGATACACACTTTAGATAACTCCTGCTCACCCCTTTGGTAGCTTGGCACGAGCAGACAGGCTTATCCCACAGTCAATGTGTAAAGTATTTGTACCAACACTCACAGTAACATAGTGAAAGCACCACCAATGCACACCACACCAATTTAGAAAAATAAAAGATCTTTATCTAAACTTAAGAAACCAAAACAACAAAAATCCAACATACACAGTTAAAAATATGACTTTCAAAATGTTTCAAGAACTTGTACCATAAAAAACTATGGATACGTGACTTTTACACAAAGTACCTGTAGTTGCGTCAAAATTCACAAGGCCAAACAGCCGCAGAGTGAAGAAACGTCAAGAACAAAGAGATGCGTCAGTTCCTGAGACCTTGGGGAGACAATGCAACAGTTCTGCTGCACGCAGGAGAAGTGCTATGTCTAATCCAGTCTGTAGGGGAAAGTGATGCGTCGATTCTTCATGATGGTTCCAGTCTGCAGGTTATGTGTCAGGAAAACTTGACGCACAGATGCGATGCGTGGAAATCCAGGATGCATCAGTAATCAATGCGGCGGCGATGCGTCGGTTTTCTTCAGCCACGATCCCTTGAAACATCGATTCATGCAGCGGCGACAGATGCTGCGTCGGTTTTCGTAGTGGCACAGTGATGCGTAGAAATTCTTCTCGTGCCGGGAGATGTGTCAGAAAAATAGCCACAAGAAGAGCGATCCGTTTTGTATTTCTTAAAGTTCCTTTCCTCTTCCAGCTCCCAATCAGTAGCAACAACCTACAGAGGTCCAATATTGGCACAGGCACCTCCTGGCAGGTCAGAACTCACAGCGGTAGAGTTGTTCAGGGGAGCTGGGGGTGAAGTATTTGTGTCCCTGAGACTTCAGAAGAGGAGGCTAGCACACATAGGCCCTTGGAGATCTCCTTCAAGCAGGGGACACAGCACACAGCAAAGTCCTTCCCCTTTCCCTGGCAGATACAGCAACTGCAGGCCAACCCCACACAGCACATAGCAAAGGGGCAGTACTTCTCCTCAGTCTCTTCAGCTCTTCTCCTTGGCAAAGGGTCCTCTTGAATTCAAGGGATGATCGAAAAGTCTGGGGTCTGGGCCCCTCTTTTTATACAGTAAGTCTCTTTGTTATGTTATGTTATGTTAATGTTAGGCGCTCAGCTACCCAAGTGTTTCCCGGCTCTGCCTGTAGAACAGAGAAAAGAGAAGAAAGAGTAAGTGGAATCTACATATTGAACAACCAGGTTTTTAAGCACTTGTGATAATTCTCATAGATGGTTTTGGTCTGAAGTGCCATCAGAAGGGAGTTCACACAAATGGGGGCCAAGATAAGAAAAGGACAGGCCGCCCATGTGGGTCAGCCTGACCCTAGGCACCGTGAATTTCACCTGACTGGCAAAACTTAAGGAGCGTGATGGAAGGTAAAGGTGAACTAGAGCTTTCAGATATTGAGGCGCTTTACCACTTTTGAATTTGAACTTATAGCTCAGGGCTTTGAACTTTATACGGTTCTTAACCACGAGCCAATGAAGATCACGGAGGGCACCTGAAATAGAAGCTGTTTTAGGAACCTACCAAGCACCTGGCCGCCGCATTTTGGACTAGCTGTAACTTCCGTACCACATCCTTATTGGTTCCGAGTTACAAAATGATGCCATAGTCCAGCCTTGAAGTAACCAGAGCATGGACCACGGTGCATTGTGTGGAAAAAAACATCATCCAAAGGATTTTCCTAAGCCATTTAAGGATAGTAAAACAAATGGATGATACTTTTACTGCTTGTTGCCTTATAGAAAGTTGGTCATCAATTATGACACCTAAGTTCCGGACCTGCTGATTGTGTTTGGGCAAGGCACCCATTTCAGGTGGCCTATGTTGGGGGCCCCATAGATCTTTATTCTTGCCCAGTATCAACACCTCTGTCTTTTCACCATTGAGTTTGAGCAGGTTGGTGTGCATCCAGCCTGCAATATTCCTCAATCCAGATTAAAGAAAAGATGGTTTGGACACCCTGTCATTGGTTAAGGAAAAGACAATCTGGGTGTCATCAGTGTAAGAAAAAAGAGATGGTCCGATTCTTCAGCGATCAGCGCCAAAGGCCTGACATAAATGTTGAATAATAAAGGGCTGAGGATCGAGCCTTGAGGAACACCATAGGGTGAAGAGGACGTTTTGGAACTGGATGTTGGAGAAAAAACGTGGAATGTGCGGTCCATCAGGAAATCTTTGAGCCAATTAAGTGCCACACCAGTCACTCCCACGGATTGCAGAGCTTGCAAGAGCAGTGTATGAGAAACCGTGTCAAACGCTGCACTTCAATCAAGAGTATAAGAGCCAATGTTTCCCCGTCGTCCACACGGTTACGTAATATTTCTGTGACTCCAAGCAAGGTAGTCTCCATTGTAAAACCTGGGCGGAAGCCAGACTGTGAGCCGTGCAAGAAATTGTGTGATTCAACGAAAGATTACAGTTGAATGTTGACATGTTTTTCTAAAATTTTAGAAAAAGCTGGGAGCAGAGAAATGGGCCAGATGTTAAATAGTTGTGCCGGGTCAGCTTTAACTTTTTTTAAAAGTGGAAGAACCATTGCATGCTTCCAAGCAGATGGTACCTTAGTTTCCTTTAAGAAGGCATTACGCAACACCATAATTAGCAGCAGAAATGGTGTTTCAAGTTTCTGGAGCACAGTAATGGGGACAGGGTCCATTGGGGAACAGGATTTAAGACTATCCAAAATGCGCCTAACCCAGTTAATGTTTAGTGGCACCCAGGTTTCTAGATTGTAGATGGGTGTCAAAGATGCACTAGCCTGAGAATCGGTGCTTAAATGTGCTGAATAGAATTCTTCAAATGCTGTTGTTCGTTAGCTGGTTGGATTTCATTCAGTGTGGCGTATATACTTTCAACTTTATTGAGAAAGAACCTCGCAAGATCATCACATTGTGATTCAGTGAGATCCGGAGATTTGGGACGGCACATAGCGCCAGATAGTTTTTTAACAAGCTTGAACAATGTTTTAGCATTGTTCTGTGCCTTAGAAATAGTGGAGGTCACTTGCTCAGCACGTGCAGCTTTGCAAAGTGCATGGTCATTTCTTTTGGCTAACTTATAAGCTAATTTAGTATCTGGGGCATAGTTCTTTCTCCAGCGTCTCTCAGATGCTTTGCATTTACTTTTTTTCCCTTCTGGCCCAGGGCACTGAGCCCAGTCCAAACCAGTTCTGGGGGGGCATTTAAAAATCTCCTTACAGTGCACAACACTCTCCAATGTAAGTGTACGCCCTGGCCCCAGACACACCACAGGGGGGCAGACCCATCATTGTGGAAGGAAGGCACAGCCCTATTCATGTGCAGGTTCTACTCCCCCAGCACTCCAAATGCAGACAGGCCTATTCAGCGTAGTGCTGACTCATCCAAACTCTCTGGAATCACTGCACCTCCCCAGCCCCTGTCCTTCCAAAGCCAGACAGTCAATACACAACCCAGCAGAGGCACACCAGATGGCTAAGCAAGAAACTACCTACTTTCTAAAAGCGGTATTTTCAAATAGCGAGTGTAACAATCACCTTTCCTAAAAGATGCATCTTTAGATTCTGAGTTCAGTCATACTAAACTTTATTTTCCTCCTTTGTTCCCAGGGTTAGTTATGTTTATAAGATGTAATAAGCAACCTCCCTATTCTATCCCATGAGAACAGATAGCCTAGCAATAGCGAAAAACGAAATTAGCAGTATTTCACTATCAGGACATGCCACACACTGATGTATGACATTACAACGCATGCTTTTACCACGCATGCATTTACAATGTGGTATTTACAACGCATGCCTCTACAACGCATAGCGCTTTGGGGTGCTGGATAGTGAATAGTTTAATTTACTATTCCAACTCCAGTCCCCGTGGATAGTAGGGAAGGTGTTGGATAGTAAATTAAATCTATTCCCTATCCTAGAGCGCCCCCCAGCGCAATGCGTTGTAATGGTTTGCGTTGTAAAAACCGCGTTGTAAAGGCACTACGTTGTAAAAGTTGCGTTGTAAAGGTTGTTCACCGCCACACACATCAGGACATGTCCTACCTTTCACATACACTGCACCCTGCCCACAGGGGTACCTTAGGCCTACCTTTGGGGTGACTAACATGTAAGAAAGGGGAAGGTTAGGGCCTGGCAAGTGGGTGCACTTGCTAGGTTTACATGGCAGTTTACAAACTTCACACAGCCACTGTGGTGGAAGGCCTGAGTTACCTTTTCGTAGCTACTCATGTGGGTGGCACAATCAGTGCTGCAGGCCCACTAGTAACATTTGATTTATAGGCCCTGGCACACTCAGTGCACTGTACTAGAGGTTTATCAGTAAATCAAATATGCCAATCATGGATAACCAACCATAATAACAATTTACACAGAGATCATATGCGCTTTAGCACTGATTAGCAGTGGTAAAGTGCCCAGAGTCCTAAGGCCAACAACAGGTCAGGAAAAAATAGGAGGAAGAAGCAAAAAGTTTGGGAATAACCCTGCAAAAAGGGCCATTTCCAACACTGGCAGAAATGGGAAACACTGATATTAAGTCAGCTTTATATCTGCTACCAGTGCACCCAGATGAAGTTATCCTTGCCATGGTGGTGGGTTGCTCTGTTGCATGTGCAGGGTTCAAGACCTTCAGTAATTTTTTTTAATGAGAGGGGACACCGTTGGAAGATTTGAGCAGCTACTTGTTTATTTCAATGAGTTCCTGTTAGGGGAAGGAGAGGAAACCAGAAGAGTGAAAACGTCTCATGGACCTGCCGATGCAGGTGCTTAGGAATTTGGTATACCTATAGCTCCAGAGAAAATGGAGGGAACTGCAATGATTATATCTGATCTGAGCATTGAACTATTTTTATGGCTGTTGTGCTGAGATTGCGGGCAGAAATGTTGATCCCATTGAAGAGATTGCTGAGAGTGATTTTTGGGAATAAGAAGTGTAAATGTGGATTTTAAAGCAAGTTCAAGGATATCGGATCTGTTTTTTCAAGATGGCGTCCCCAGTAAGAGCTTTCTGTTAACACATTGTGTTTGTTATGGCGGGGGTGTTGAAGCCATACTACAGGTTTCAGATTACAGAAGGCATCAGACATTCTTGCGGATGTTGTGCTAGTCTTTACAGGAATATATTGGAGTGACAGAGTGTTGTAACAGACAGGCACAGCTACATGGACAGTAGAGATTTTTTGTGACCAATTGGGGATGCAGCCTTCAGACTATACTTCAAGGTACAGTGGTGTGTTTAATGTGGGCCTGAGGGTGAGCAAAGGCACAACACAGAATTGCATTACTTTCTTTTTTAAATTGGTAATGAGATTATGAGGACATGATATGGAGAATACGAAAGTGACTTTTGTTATCAATAATGAGGTGGTAGAGAGCATGGTCAATAATTTGTCAACCACTGAAGGCCTGGTGCGTAGGCTACTATGCAAGGTAGTTCAGTATATTTTTGGAATGGCAAGTAGGAATGATGTGTGTTGCGGAGCTGAAAGGGTAATGAATAGTATCAGCAGTAGGGAGCAGGGGTTTTGGCCTTCCAGAAGGCATGGTTAGATCTCACGGGACAGGTTCTTGAAGAGAAGATGTGGGCTCTGCTGAGGTGCAGGACAATGTAGTAATGGCTACAGAGAGAGAGTAATTAGACAATGGAAACAGCAGCAGGGACCATGAAAGTGAGATGGGTGAATAAAGGCATGTTGAATGGTGGTGTCTGTGAGGTGCAAGAGGAGTGAGAAGGTGAAGTGGAAAGAGAAAAGACAGGAGGCAGCAGGGGGAACGGGGCAGAAAGTTTTGGGATCAACAGTTAAAACTAAATTGTTGTTATTGGGCATTTCAGCGAATACAATGATGTGTTAAAACTGCTATATAGGGATGCAAGCTGCACGAAAGATTCCAAGGAAGAGGAGAGGCTCACCAGCATATGTTGCAAAAATAAAACCCAGAGAGTAGTGTGGTAGTGCAGTGTTATTTCAGTATCCGAATATGATTAGAAAGGTGCAAATTAACTTCGTGGGGCTAATGTGGTTAATGTCGGATACGTTCAGGCTTTAGAGTGAACCGTGTTTTCAGAGCAAAATGCCTCCCTGGTTTGCTGATTGATGTAGCTGCTGCATGGTCTCCTTTTCAGTAGGGGAGATTCCATGGAATGGAATCTTCCTCAGACCACTGGGGGGAGGCTGTGCTGGAGGAGTTTTGGGGCTTAGGTCCTTGAGGGTTCAGAAGCTGGCTAAATGGTCATTGATGAGGAACACCTATCAGGAGGCATGGGAATTATTTATTGATGGTGGGACATGAAAAATAGGTAATGATGGGAAGACATAACATTGAGGTGATCAGATGTATTGAATTTTCTAATACAAATGATAGAAAATAATGTTTTCTCAGTGGCAATATTAGGTAAATTGGCAGGCATTGCTTTTTATATGAAGAAGTTTTTGGGAAATTAACAGAATGACAGGGAGTCTGTGAGGCAGTTGTTCGTGGGCTGGGCCAGGGTGAGTGACAAAAACAATGACCAGAGACATGCAATAACAGTGGAGATTTTGAAGAGTATTATGAAGAAGGCAAGAACTGTGCACATGTCTGATTGGGAGAGCATGTTATTTTGGCCAATCTCTTTAATTCTGTTTTTTGGGGCACTGAAAACTTCAAAAGTAGTGGAGTTAGGTAATATGAGGGATTGGGGATGGACAACATGTCTATAAGGGAGGAGGGGGTTAGGATATGGATACAGAGCAGCAGTACCGACCATATAGGGAAGGTTGCATAGGTATGATTCCAGCAGTTGTGTATGAAGGAAATATGTCTGGTGGTGGTGTGCAAACAATAAATGGAGAGGAGGGAAATGGGGTCATGTAGGTTGTTCAGGCAAGAGGGTGATAACTAAGGGCCTGATTTTGGTGGATGGGTTAATCCATCACAATGGTGTGGGATATTCCGTCTGTTAAAATATAAATCCCATAATACCCTATGGGATTTATATTTTGGCAGACTAGATATCTGCCATTGTTGTGACAGAGTAACCCGTCCTCCGAAATCTGAATCAGGCCCTCAGTAACATACTGCCAGGGATTAGTACTATTGAACAAGTACTCACAGATTTGAGGTTAGCCCAATGAGTTGTTTTTTTACCCCTCCCTTTTTGGCCAGAGTTGTTTACAGAGGGGTTTAGGATAGCATGGGGGAGGGCATGTTGAAGGAGCTGGGCATATGGAAGTCGAGAACCATGTCTGGGATTATGAAAAACCCTTGCATGATCAGTTGTGAGAGGTTACAAATCTGTTTAATTTTGTCTGTTAGGGTATAATCTGGACAATGAAGGAGGAGGTGTGACTATGAGGCCAATTTGTAGTGAAGTGAGCAGAAGACCTCTTGAGGAAGCAGCCCTACTGACAGTAGTTTGGATTGGATGACAAGGTTCTCTCAGTTGTTACAGTTCAGAAATATGCAGGGGCCACCTACAGACCTCAATGTAGGAGCTGGAAGAGAAGGGTTCCAGGCCATACTTGACATTGATTCACTTGTGGGAGAAAGACATGGTTCAGCTGACGGGGCTGGAGCTACTCAAAATGATTAAGAAGGACTCTAGGATATATAAGGATAAAAGGGAATGCGATTTTTTTCAACTCCGCTATTGCTTAGGAGGGTCTAGGCCCCATAAACCGGCAGCAACAAACAAGGAACACATGGAGGATAATAGGTAAAAAAAAAAATTTTGTAATTCACAAAAAAATAGTAGTGGAAAGACACATTGACTTTAGATCATTGGTTCCCAAACTTTGGGTCACGGACTGATTATTGGTGGGTCTTGAAAGCCCAAGCAATAAATAAAGATGCCTTTAAATTCTGTATTTATGTTGTCACATTTGCTGTGCGTCAAAGACCGAGGTTTAATGTGAGGCACTACTGTGACAAAAATAGAAAAGTCAATTTTGTAACACTCTTGCTGGGGTACAAAGAGTGTGAAAGCAAAGGTTTTAGGGTGTCATTTTCTGTAACACACTGCAAAGTGTAAATCCCTGAAAATGCGCTTTACACATACAGCAGTTAGGAAAGCAAAAATTTTGCACATTTTGGTTGTAATTATGAAGGGTGATGGAAAAAAGAATTGAATAGGATCAAAACAAATCAAGACACTTTACTTCAGTAATAATAAATATTCACTGAAACACGATTTCCAAACATTTATCATTTGTGTGCAGTATAGTTTTATCAGTAATATTTTATGCCTGTGCAAATATAACGGCCATTTTCATTGAGAATGTGCTGACTGTAAATGTCAGTGCACTACCACCCGATGCTTTAGTTACATTAAAAAATCACCTGCCTCATGCCCATTAAAGCTAGGTGGGTCGCAAAAGTTTGTCATTCTACACATAGGGGTCGTAGTTATATAAAGTTTGAGAAGCACTGCATTAGATAGAAAGGCCCTATGCAAACCAGGCAAAATCGGATGTGTTTATCATTGCTGTGAAATAGGATTTTTTAAAGGAAGATCTTAAAGGTTTTTGAAACCATGTTAGGTGAAAGAGAGAGTGAGTAGAATAGGAAGGGGCAATTGAAAGAACACCTTGGTTGAGCAATTTTCTGATTGCAGTAAGAGACAGCTCAGATTATGGTAGGTAGAGAACAGGGAAGGGTAGGAGTGGTAAAGTAGAAGGCAGCCTGGGACTAGTGCGGGCAGGCTAAACACAAAGTTGATGGAGATTTTTTTCAATAAGGAATACGATGTTGGGTTTCACCTGACAATAGTGTTGCATTTGTGAGGCTGAAAGGGTCATTTAAGACTTAAGGATTGATCATGTTTTAGGGAGATCGGAAGGGTTAGATTTTATTGTTAGGGGCATTTTAAATGCATGGCTGAAAGGCTAACCTGAACGTTGGTATAATCTACTTGCTTCTAAAAAAAACTGCTTTTTGCATGAAATATGAGTGTGCCATTCATCCTCAATCCCCAATGTACCCTGGTTGCTGTTCTACCTTTGAAGAAAGTCTGTTAATTACTGATAGGTTTCATTTATTGATTTATACGGGTTAATAGAACCTCATGACTTATTCATTTTCAATAATGACAGCAGAGATTATGTGCACATGCACTTCCCCATATCTCCATAGGGCTTGGCAAAGCTATCTTCATGTCGACATAATTATGCCCAGGTTTCAAACTTTGGTTGATATGCTGAGAAGTTACTTAAAAGTATTTGTTATGCACATACACTGTCCCATTAAGCCCAATAAACTGTGTGGTTTCTATCAGTTTATATGAGTGGTGTACATGCAGAGAACATTCGAAAACAAATGTGGTCCAGTCAGGCTTTCTCAAAGGTTCCAAATAATTTCCCCAGACAAGGTCAAATACCAATTCATTATTGAGTGACAGTATGATATCCTCTGGTAAATTCTTGGATTACCTGAGTAGATGTGAAATGGATCATGGATGGTCTCTACGGGATCATCCTGGGACAAAACACACCTGAGATTTAAGACAGAACGATTTTGCAAAGTCTGTTCAGCACAATTCTGGTGAGAAATGTTTTGTTGATGTTGGTCAATGAAACAGGACTGTATCTTTCACTAGCAAAGGGTCTATGCCTTGTCTAAGAAAGAAACCAATGCTCCCGAGCTCTCCTTTTAATGCAGCTGGGGTCAGGAGGAATTAGCAAATCATGTACAATTACACTGGAAACCTGTGGAACAAGCCTCTCAATGTGAGATCTATAAAAGATGTGTGGGTGCTGGGCGTCAGACTCCTCCCCTTGGGTCCAGGATCTGACTAGACCTCCTTCTCTACCAAAGATAGGGAGCCACGAGACTGCGGATGAGTCTTGTGGTCCTCTGAGGCATACCCTCAAACAAGCCTACAGTGGGAGTTCTGTGAAGCATGTCTGGGGCCCAAACCACTAGGGCAGGGTTGCAGGCATTGGCTTCTCTGAGCCAATAAATCAACAAAGCCCTAGGTAATGTTGTTGAAGCCCATGCAAATGTTTGGGGCCTGTTCTTGGGGCCAGAATTCCAGAAAGTGGCCAGGGTCACCTTCCCAACCCAGGGCAGGGTGTCACTAGACTCAGGAGGAGTCTTGTGTCCTCTAGGCAGACCAGCTCAAAGAAGCCCCAGTGAGAGGTCTGTGAAATCCATATCAATGCCTAGTCGTTGATACCCCAGATCAGGACACAAGGCACTAGCCACTGCCACCTTTCCTACGTAAAGGCAGGGTGCCCCCGAAGGTGGAGTAATTTCATGCTTCGGGCATGGAGTTCAGGTAAGACCTCAATGAGAGCTGTGTGAATCCCACACTGATGGTTCCCTGGTCTCCAGGCACCAGCTTCTCCAGGCAAACAAGTTTCAAAAACCCCAGTTAGAGCACAGTGCAGCTCACATAGATGCCTAGGGCCAGGACTCCAGACATTGGCCAGAGCCACCTTCCCTAACTAGGGCATGACACCACTAAACCGGGCCCAGTCTTCTAGGTCAGGGTTCCCAGTAGTGGCCAGAGACACCTTCCTTACCCAAAGCCCTGGGCACGCAGACCGAGGAGAAATATTGTGTTCTCCAGGCCAGCCAATTCTTAGAAGCCCAGTGAGAAGGTCGCAAAACCTGCTTCGATTTCCTCCAGACTAGGACTCCAGGCATCAACAAGAGCCACCTTCCATAATCAGGGCATGGTGACGCTAAACTGTGGAGGAGTATTGTATTTCTCTGAGCTGTTAAGCTCACATAAGGATACATTGGGATCTTCATGTACAGTGTGTGGATGCTAGAACCTTGCCTTGTGCTTTGTTACTGTCGAGATCCACCCTCCCTACCAAACACAGACTGTTGACAGACCAAAGAGGAGTTTTGTGCTTTAGTGGGCCAAGCAGTGAAAAAAGTCACAAAGAAAGGCCTGTGAAGCCTGTCAGATGCATTCACCTGGTGCCCCAGGCTAGCACTCCTGCCACTGAACAGTACCACCTTCCCTGTATTTCCAAAATGTAAAGACATCTGCATGATAAAGCTTGTCAGCTGCAAAATCGTGTTTTGCTCAAAACTTCATCAGTGACATTTCATTATCAATACAGATCTGGCCAATGTTGCAATACGGCTGTGCCAACTTTTACTCCTGCCAATGACCCATGTGTTCTTTTTGTATACAAAAAAATCATCAGTCAAGCATGCGTAATACATTTCATGTACTCTTAGTGTATAATCACTGTCTCATATGTCTTAGACAAATTCACGGTTCTGTAGGCAACTGATCTCATCCTGCAGCCCACAAGCACCTATGATACACATGGATAATGCCGTACACGAACTGGAGAGTTGATGCACTGGATAACTACATATCTGATAATAAATGAATGAATTGACTAATTATACAACTAGAGATCTCAATTTGTCCCATGCCAAGGATGAATATTTCACTTACAGCCTGATTCATCAAGCTAAATTGCATTCGCAAAGGGCAAGATTCTCAGAATCTTGCCTTTTGCGAGTGCAATTTTTGCATTTGGGATTCATCATCCCAAATGCAAAAATCGCTATTTAAGAATTCGCATATTTGCGAGGAATTGGATTTAAGGAATCTCTAATAGAGATTCCTTAAATGCAATTCATCAACCAATTAGAAATAGCGAAATCGCAATATTTGGTCTCAATTTACCACCAAGTCTGACTTGGTGGTAAATTGCGAAAATAGTGTAAAAAGCACTTTAGTGCATTTTTTTCTTTTGCATGTTACACACACACATGTCCTTTGGACATGTGTGTGCGCAACACCTGTTCAAATGTGCATTTAAGGGGTGCTACAGGGTGTCCTTTGGACACCCCTGGCACCCTTAAAATCGCTATCTTATTTGCGAGTAGCAAATTGCTACTCGCAAATAAGGGATACTCCCAATTCATTCCTATGGGCCTTTTGGCCCATAGGAATGAATGGGGAGTTATTCCTTATTTGCGAGTAGCAATTTGCTACTCGCAAATAAGGAATGTGTAGGAATCGCTATTTATTTAGCAATTCCCACCCGCGTAGCTAGGGGGGGGCGTGGGGGGCGGTACGCCCCAGGCGGCACCTTTTTTGAGGCGGCCGCGGCCGAAATACATAGTCACGCATTTTAAAGGCACTGTCTCTCTGCTCTGTGCCAGCCGCGCTGAATGAAAAGGGGGGGCCCTCGGCCCCCCCGCACGCATGGCGGCGCGGCGACCGCCTCACCCCCCTCCCCTCGGGTCTTTCGACGGTGGGGGCGTGCCCTGGGGGCGCGGCCCACCGCCGATTGGCCGGCGCCCCTCCTGACCCGGAATCAATGGACTGGTTCCGGGTCGGGGGGGGCGGGCGTGAGGAGGGGCCACCCGGCCCCTCGGGAATAAGAGGTAGGGAGCGCCCAGGAGACTTCCTTGTCCCTGGACGCTCCCTCGCTGAACGTTGTGCCCCGCGTTCGGGGCTTCTTTGTTTGGTTAAATTTCTGCTTCCCTTTTCCAGGTTCGCTGTGTGACCATCGTGAGGAGATCGGGAGCGTTGGAGAGTGCGGTACGGTGTCCTGAGCGAGCCGCGTCGCCGGGTTGGTGTGCTGCACGAGCTGCGTCGCCGGTGGGGTAATTTGCCTGGTGATCGCAGGTGGAGGAAACCGCTACTGGATTCTGTTTCTCGGCTGCGCGGCGTGGTCGCGTTCATCAGGCGAACGAGGAGCGGCCGGCTCCGTCAGGTAGCGGGAGCGGGGAGTGGAGGACTCGGGTAGGGCTTTTGGGGAGCGGTATCTTGCCGTGTGATCTCGGCTACTCGGCGGGGAGTGCTGTGAGAATTTGTGATTCCGGGGGTTTTTCAAACAAGCATACAGCCCGTTTTGAGTGGTGGACCGGCAAACTAGCGCGCAATACAGAGAACGGACAGAAGACTGTGCGGGGGGAGGGCATTTTGCAATAACACGAGGGCGGAGGCCACTCGAACGCGGAGAACAAAGGGGAGAGCAGCAGGGGTTGCCAGGGGAGCAGCTTGATGGGAGACTCATGGTGAATCCTGCAATTGTTTTCTCATTACTGCTTAGCATTTCATGAGGCGTTTTTGGTGTGGTGCATGAAGTTTATATAGAAAAGACAGGATTGTATTTCTTTAAGAGTTTCACTACTGTGTGTTATTTAACAACGGAATGAGTTGTTTTTGTGGTGCATGAAGTTTATATAAATAAGACAGGATTGCATTTCTCTAAGAGTTTCACTACTGTGTGTTATTTACCAACGAAATGAGTTGTTTTTAGGATACAGACAAGGTAGCATTTCTTTAAGTGTTTTCACTACAGTGGGGTGTGAATTGTTATGCGATTTATGAAAATCAGTGTCAGTTTAGGGGGGATATTGTAGTGATTTGTGCTGATTGTGCTTTATTACTGTTTTGTGGTGCACAGCAGCGGGGAGGTGAACAGAGGGTTTCAATCGTCTCCTTGAACTCACACTTGGTTTCCCTGAATCTGCCCTTGTGTCATTACACTGTGCTAATACATGTCTCAATTCCAGGCAATTTAACGAGATTTTGGGGTACGGTTCTCTAGCGGACAGGACCTAAGGCCATCCAGCACGCAACGTGGTGTGGACGGGGACCGCTGATCATTACCGCCGGCGAGGACACAAGACTGGTCGGTAAGAGGGGTACGGGGGGCTGGCATTCATCGCTCCTGGTGGCCGCCGGGTGGGTCTACATTAGGTTTACTCACCCCTTACATAAGCGGACAAGCCGCTAGTGTTGCGGTCGCCGTTGCATGGTGCTGAAAGCCCCCTGGTGACCCTCCATCTGCAAGGTACTCACAGTTGACCTGTTGGGAACTAAGAGAGTAGGCTGCGGGTGTTTTTGGGGTAAGCATCATGCCAGGCCCAAGGGGTGGAAAAAGGGGGTCCAGCATGGAGGCTATGATGCGGGCTATGATGCGGGAGATGTGTGACATTAAGCAACAGCTAGGTCAAATTAAGGAGCGGGAGGCTCGGTTGGATGACAGAGAGAGCGAGGCACCGGGCCCGTCGGGGCGACCGATTCGCAAGAGGGTGGCACCAGTGCCAAGAGGGGAATTTGTCACCCCGCAAGGGAAACCTAGGTCCAAGAGACCCAAGGAGGCGGTCCCCGCCCCAGGCCCAGTGGATCCGTTACCCGCCGCACCGCCCGCGGTGGTCCCACCCCCGCATGTGCCTACACCCATTGCCCCTGTGGTGCCGGTGCCGGCAGGTCAACCAGTAGACGCTGGGTCTGCCCCTGCACCGGTGCCCACAATACCGGGTGCAGGCGGGCCACACCCGGCGCCCGCCCCGCCGGCTGTGCCAGGACCACTGGGCATAACCCCAGTGGTACCTGTTGTCCCGGGGGGTAACGTAGACTCAATGCCGCCTGAATTGGTAGCTCAGTTAACGGCCATGATGCCATGGCTCCAAAAAGGGGGAGCCTTCCCGAATTCTGCAGACCATGCGGCAGAGGCGGCAAGGTTCGTGGAAAAAATCAGATCGGCACCGATAGCCGACAGTGTTGCATTGCCAATTTCTTCTCCCCTTGCAGGTCCAAGTGTTCCTCAGCTGGACGGAGTACAAGGGCAGCCGCTCCCGGTGCCCGCACTTGGTAAGGAAGTGGCATTGCCACTCTTGGGGGACGGTGTAGTACCTTCGAGGAGCGAAAATCTAGCGCAACATGTGTCTTTAGCTGTTAAAGAAATGATTTGGGCTGATAAATACGTGTACATTTATTCTTTATTATTGGATAATAGGGAAATGGAGCAGGCAAAAGCACTGAAAGAGTGGATGCTCCCAAGTGAATGGAGGGCGCAGTGTACTAGATTTAGGGTTGAGGAAAATCTCAATAATTGGATGCAAGCATGGGCCGTTTTCACTGCAGTTAAGGCTGAGCGTCCTCCAGATCTGCAGGCTGCATTGGCTTGCTACTCGAGCAGGATTGTGGGGTGGAGTCAACAGTATTCTGGGGAAGCATGGAAGGGTTATGATGTAAATTTTAGGAAGGCGTTGGAATTCAATAGAGCATTACCATGGGACACGGTAGACTCCATGGCCTGGCACAAACAGTTCTCTGACACTGCACCTCCCCCCCAGTTCGGTGCGGGCAGGGTGTTCACTAGACCGCAGCAGCCCTTTCGGCCCCCCCAAACGAGTGAAGTGCCTGGGAAATTTAGGGCAGGTGGGCCAGAAAAGAAAGGGGTGTGCTGGGATTTTAATAAGCGTACCTGCACAAGGGCCGCGTGTAAGTTTAGGCATGCATGTGCCTCCTGTGGGCACCCCTCTCACCCAGAATCTACCTGTAGGTCCAAGCAAGGTAACACAGGACAGAGGGGTAGGGGAAGGCCACTATAAGTTAGACGCGTCACGCCCCCCCACTCCAGTGGATGTGGTGGCAATGATTCCATTCTTGAACAGATACCCTGACCACAAAGCGGCCACCCTACTCCAGGAAGGTTTTTCCAAAGGTTTTAGGATCCCGGCCGGGGGATACACAGGCAGTGCGCACTGTAGGAATCAATTATCAGTCACACACAATCCGGCTGTTGTGGCCGCCAAAATTGACAAGGAGCTTTCCTTAGGCAGGATATCTGGCCCTTTTCCTGCAGTGCCAGTACATAATTTTGTGTGTTCCCCACTGGGAGTGGTCCCCAAGAAAGAGAAGGGGCAATTCAGATTGATTCATAACCTATCAGCGCCAAAGGGGGCCTCCCTGAATGATGCCATTGACGAAGGTATATGTAGTGTTAAGTACGCCTCTTTTGATCAGGCTGTGACCTTATTACAGGCCACTGGACCCGGGGCGCTGATGGCGAAATCAGACATAGAGTCCGCCTTCCGCCTCCTCCCAGTACACCCGGCAGACCGACATCTTTTAGGTTTCACCTTTAGGGATAGGTTTTACATGGACAAATGCATGCCTATGGGTTGTTCTATTTCTTGCGCCTACTTTGAGATGTTTAGTTCATTTCTTGAATGGGCCATGAGACAGGTGACAGGCCATCAAAGGGTCATGCATTACTTAGATGATTTCCTCTTCCTCGGTACAGCGGGTTCTCAGGAGTGCGCACTAGCATTGCAGGAATTTTGCGTGCTCATGCGGGCTTTTGGGGTCCCGCTTGCGCCTGGGAAGACAGTGGGCCCGACCACCTGCTTGGAATTCCTGGGCATTGAGATTGACTCAATTGAGAAATGTTTTAGACTACCTAAGGACAAGGTGCGCAAATTCAAAACGTCGCTACAGTTATGCCTCCGGAAGGAGAAGGTCACTTTGCAGCAATTACAGGAGGTGGTAGGGCAACTGAATTTCGCACTAAGAATCATCCCAATGGCTCGCCCCTTCTCTCGCTCCATCGCGCACGCGATGCAGGGGCTGAGGGAAAAGCACCACCGCACGCGCCTATCGGCTGAAATTCGCCAGGATATGCTTATTTGGATGGCATTCCTGGAGGATTTTAACGGTAGGGTGGTCTGGCCCGGCCCGCTCACTACATCAGCGGAGTTAGGACTATGGACCGATGCGGCCGGTAGTGTGGGCTTTGGTGCCATCCTAGGGAATAGGTGGGTCGCTCAACAATGGCCAGGAGAATGGAACACATGGGGTTTGCTCGGCAACATTGGCTTCCTGGAACTTTTTCCAATATGGGTGGCACTGATGGTTTGGCCCGAACACCTATGTAACCGATCAGTGGTGTTTTGGTCAGATAACATGACAGTGGTGGAATGTATCAATCAGCAGGGGGCGCGGTGTCCTTTCATACTTCGTTTGATCAAAGAAATTGTTCTGCGTTGCCTTAAACTGAATGCCAATTTTAGAGCCAAACATGTCCCTGGTGTTTTAAACAATGCTGCTGACGCCCTTTCTCGCTTCAAAATGCAGGTTTTCAGGGAGCATCTCCCCACAGCAGACCCCTCGCCAGCACACTTCCCAGCAGTACTTTGGCAGATTGGTGCCCCAGATTACAAGACCTCGTGGTCGCTAGCCTAGCCCCCAGGACCAAGACGGCTTACGAAGGGGCGTTTCTGTCTTATTGTTCCTTTTTGGGGCCACAGTGGGAAGTGCTTTGGGCAAAGGAGGATGGGTTTGCAGCCTATTTAGAATGGATGCACAAAGAGGGGCGCTCAGTAGCAGCGGCAACCAGACATAGGGCAGCAGTGTCATTCTTCGCTCAAGCTAGGGGCTTTCGGGATCCCACCAATACCTTTATGATACGCAAGGCTTTAAGGGGATGGCGCCGTATTCAAGGACACCAGAAGGATAAAAGGAAGCCCATGGGGTTGGCCCGGCTAACAGCCTTACTGGGCACGCTGGAGATGGTTTGTAACTCAGAGTGGGAAGTGCTTCTTTTTAGGGCGGCATTCTCCCTGGCATTTTATGGGGCACTGAGAATTAGTGAACTTGTTGCAGGATCTAAGGCTGACATACTAGGTGGCTTGCAGAAGGCTGGGGTGACGATAAGGGGTGACACCATGTGGGTGATTATCCAGAAATCAAAGACCGATCAAGAAGCTAGGGGTCACACCATAGTTCTGCAACGGGCCCCCGCCAACCCGTGCTGCCCGGTGAGGCACGTGGAAACACTCATGGGATTATTGGTCGGTTCAGTAGGCAGGGCATTGCTCTGTCACGCCGACGGGAGCCCCTTGACCAGGTATCAATTCAGGAGAGTGTTCGAAATTGGGGTTACAAAAGCGGGTCTTGACCCTAGAGATTTTGGATCTCATTCTTTCAGGATTGGGGCAGCAACTGAGGCGGTGGCGGGGGGCCTCCCAGTGGACAGAGTGAAGACAATTGGGAGGTGGTCGTCAGACTGCTATAAACGTTATGTTCGGATTGACATGCTATGATTACCTGTCACTCACGCTTGGTCTCTTTTCCGCTCTCTTACAGTTTCTCAGACCTGTTACGCAGGGGAGGAATTTGTCGTCGGGCACCGCCAATATTCATCGGCACGGAGCGGCGACCAGGAAACAACAAAGAACGATGTCTGGATTGTTGGTCATTCATATGTTAAGCGAGCGGAATGTGTTTTCCTGTCAGGTGACAAGAAGGAAAGGGCGGCACAACTAGGGTTGAATATCACGTTCTTTGGCAGAGGAGGGTTGTGTCTTCACGAGTTTAGGGGATTCTTCCAAGGGCTGTTGGCACGCCAGCGGGCTCCACCGTCAGTGGTGATACTTCACCTTGGGGAGAACGATTTGGCAACACTGGGCAGGCGCACCTTGATTGAGGAGATTATCTCAACAGCGGGTTGGATAGCTAGGACCTGCCCCGGGTGCACACTAGTATGGTCACAACTAATACCTCGACTTCAGTGGCGGGGGGGCGATTCAGTCAGGGCTTTGAATCACTCGGTAAAGAGGATCAACACACGGCTGGATAGGTTGTTCCGAACCCCCGTGTTACAGTCAATACCTCATGGGTGCATCTGGGGTCAAAAGTATTACTTGAGAGACGGGGTTCATCTGACAGAAGAGGGTAATGTCTTATGGGCTGACAATATCTGGGCTTGGCTGGAGGGCTGGGGTAGGAGGATGTGTCCTTAGATAGGGGCTAGAGGGGGAGGCCAGATCGTCGGTTAACAATACTGGCCTGTGGCGGTAAGGTCATTATCGGTGAGCACATATTTGAGGTCTGAGGGGGCGGGCATCATCCTATGGAGGTTCCCGCCCAGGGGGAGGAGCCTGCGGGCCACTCCCAGTACTCCAGGGGCAAGGTAATATGCAAAGGAGCGCGGGTAGGAGTAGTTCACGCTTTCCTTAGGCTGGTAGCCACCCCGCGCGCGTGGACTCATGACGCCATCGGCGCAGAGTAAGGGCCCTCCTTTAGTGGGTAAATGGAGTTTGGGGCGTAGATCGGGCAATTCCCGGGGTAACACTGCGCATGCGCACTTCTAAGGGGAAGGCGCAGCTTGTAGGACCTGACACCGGTAGTGACCCTGCCATATGGCCAGAAATGTACAAAAATCAAGATAGGATGTTTAGTTAAGCTAGGAAAAACTTGTATTAGAGTTTTGTTAAGGTCAGGCTCTCAAACTTGTTGATAACGATTGTATAACTGAATGTCCTGCTGATTTTTGTATTTCATTGTTGATTATGCAATTAAAACCCTTTTTAATTTCATACTTTAATAAATACGGCCGGGCGACTAGCGCCCGCCTTCCAAAGAGTAAACACGTCTCGTGTCCACGTTCCTTGGTGTTGGGTGCCGGAGTGGGGGGGGGGCGGCAGCTAGTCGCTGACCATGTTAACTGGCAACGCCAGACTGTGATACTTGCGAGAGTTAATTGTGCACTGACTGCTGCTGCTACAACATAGTTGTGCTGAAATTGCGGGCGCGGCTGAGTCACTCACTCTAGAAGCGCCTGCCGTCACCCAGCCGAGTGGCAGTCTCATGCCCATTCTGACACCGTAACCTGCGGCGGGTGGGGCCTGCCCTCAGTAGTGGTTGCGTACTGGCTGTGGCGGCGGGGGTGTGACCTCACGTCCGGTTGTGAAGGGAAGTCAGGTCGGATTGGTAGGAATTTAAGCGGGGACCCGGACTGGACATGGTGTTTGGCTTGCTGCGTGCCGGTAGGCACATGAAGTAACTAGTGTGCGGTGCTGCGCATATTTTACGGTGTTGGATGCACCGGCAGGCAGACTGTCTAACTAATGCATGGGTCCGATTTTAAATTTGCTGCCGGCTCAGCCTGTCCGTAGCGAGCACCAGCATATTGATGCCTAAAGGAAACTTTCCGGGTGCCCGTCCTTGAAAGTGGCGCCATGAGGATTGTGCCGACTGTTGTGTAGTTACATGATTAGGCTCACAGGAGGTGATTTACTGCCGCTGTGGAGGCCGACACACAGAACGGTGCAAGTGAGAATCCTAACTATGCTGTGTCTCCGTGCCCGAAGAAATAATTTCAGTGTTGCAGTAAGCTCTTACATTTAGGGGGTGCTGTGGAGGTCTCTCTGGCTGAAGAGCTCGGACAAAAATGAAGTGTCACTACCAGCCAGTCAGCAGGGATAATAAACACTTTTAAGCGAAAACAGGTCACTGCTTGGCAGGGTCCAACGACGTCTGTTCAGATAACCTCTTTAACTTCCGCCTGGCGCCTGCTGTTGCAACTTGTGCCCCCTTGGCCCCCATGTCCAACCAACCGAAGAGTTCAGGCCCAAGACGAAACCAAGCGGCGAAGCGCACTCAGTATGGAGCATACACTCCCCAGCGCCTGTTTACCAGCAGCAGTTAGGTGAGTCATTCATGCATTCTGGGTCTTCAGACTCTACTGTCAAGTTGATTTCTGCAGCATTTTATTAATACTGGATCGCAATGCCAGTTAGTGCACACCATTCATTTGAGACTGTGCCTGGCAGTTTATTTTTTACACACAGGACACATTGCACTTATGTTGTAACTGAGATAAATTGTCTGGCAGTTTCCAACGTGGAATAGCTGTAACCAGAGTGGAACAGAAGTTTTTCCTTCTTGGATCAGTAGTGGCTAGTTATTTCTATAGAAAGCAGGACGTGGGCACGTAAGCAAACTGCACCCGTGGAATATAACCTGGCAAAAATGACCTCAATGCATAGCACTGATGGCGTGGCATTCAGAGTCACAGCCCACCAGCAAGTCTATAGACATGAACATGAAGCCGGGCTTAACATGGACATCTGTCTACCAGAAATATTTTGATACTGGGAAGGCTCTTGCCGAGTACTATACTACAGACTGAATTCACGGATGACTCAGTGATACAGCCAATGAGACAACTTGAACAACTCTATGCTTCTGGTAGGTACTGAACACCGTATTGCTATAGTATTTACTTATTTATGGATTCAGTGTTGTGAACACGTTTATCAATATTTAGGTGTGTCCAATAAGAGGCTGTTTATTTAAACTGTTGATTTGAGTTTAATAAAATACACTCCCCCCACCCCCCCACCCCAAGGGGTGGCAATCTGAGGGATAGCCCCGGGCGCCACAAGCTCTAGCTACGCCCCTGGCAATTCCTACATGAATACCGTTTTGCGAGTCCTCAATAGCGAATCGCTATGATTCGCTATTAGGGGCTCGCAAAACGGCCCCTTGATGAATCAGGCTGTTAGTCCTATCTTTTATTTATGTTTCCTTTTTAAATTTGACACATTGTTACATGCTACAGTGTGATCTATTATAAAACACTAGAAGATAATGCTGTGTTAGCCAATCAAACAGAATGTAACTGAAATGAAACCATACAGAAAGTCTAACACAATCTTGTGAATACAATCTTCTGAGAGACTGCAAGTGTGTCATTCAACTGAAGTGGAGTTTCCTGTTACAGGACTGGGCGCTGTCTGATGGGAGTAAATACAGTAAAGTAACTGTATTTTTACAAATGCTGGAAAAAATGTGCAACTGTGTCTTTAAGCACAGACAAGTCAGCAGGCTGGTGATTGGGGAATGCTGCCTTGCTTAAAAAGATGCAATATGCAGCAACTGGTATTTGTGGTGAAAAAAAAAAAAAAAGAACTGTATAAGCAAAACGGATGAGGTTAACATATGACTTGATTTCATCCTCTTGTCACAAATTGTTTTGAAATCATCCGCACTCCAAAGAATCCACAGTTCAAAATCGCACTCAGTTTGTTGTTTCAGAGTTGTGGAAGGTAGGTGTCAATCAATCAATGACACTTATAGAGCGCGCTACATACCCGTAGGGTCTCAAGGCGCTTAGGGGAGGGGGGGGGGGTGCCGCTACTGCTCGAACAGCCAGGTCTTCAGCTTCTTCCTGAAGGAGAGGTGGTCTTGGGTCCGGCGCAGGTCGGTCGGGAGGGAGGTGTGACACATCTGAGTCATTTTCAGGCTGGTTAGAGGCAGTTTTTTTTTCAGGACCTCAAGTCATGAATTCTTCTAACAAGTACACCAAGCAGTATCGAGAGAGAAAGAGAGCGGGCGTTGGGCTAGCTCCCTTCGGCCATTAGTCTTCAGTCGTTGTAATGATTCCCATTGCTTGTCTGGGCTCTCTGTCAAGGCTACAGCATTTTGCAGATTATTGAAATGTCTGACATTTATTCCTAGTAGATTTTGATTTTTTTTTGTTAGACTTCAGATATAACTTAACATGTAGGTTGTAAGCGTGAGCAAGTGGATGTTCTTTGGTGTATGTATGTCGTTCCCTAGAAGATCAAGTTTTAGTGGATGGTTTACTGTTTTATTTTGTTTTGTTTTGGTAAGGGTGCACACGTTTTCTGGATATCTTAACCTTTTATAAAGACAGACTGCTATTACACTGCTATTCTCAGCTTTTTAACGTTCATTTTTTACCTTGTTATCATGATAGCATTTTGTTGAATATACCGCTTTTGGCTCGTAATTTAAGGCCCTTTGTCATTAGTATCCACAATGCAGTATTTACTGTGCATACCTTATCAGTTAACTACTTATAGTGCAACCATCATCTTCTTTTTATAACATTTTACTTTGAGGCTACAGCTTAACTCCGCTAACACAGTCTGTTCAACCACACGACCCTTATTAGTATTAAGTAAAAACAAACATGCACGATTTTATTAATACAATATGTATTTTCTTATCCTACAATCTGTGAATAATGTATACCACAAAACAAAATTAAAACATCTCCTCTGTAACCAAAATGTGTCCTTTCATAATAACAATACATGTGTGCTTCTCCTTAACAATGCTATGATTACCAGATACGTTCAATAATACCACCAAACCACGATCAATATTATCACCATCATCAATACTAGTGCCACCAATATCAGAAATAATGCCAAAATCTCCACCAATAGCACATTACCGCTATTCCAGTTGAACAAATACCACATCACCACTAATACTATGCCACCACGAATTATATCAGTACTATCAGTACTGTCACCATCAGTACCACCACCACCTAGACAATTACTAATAACTTAATTTCTGCATGTCTGCATTTGTATGTGTTGTTTCATTTAAGCCAGATCTATTGACTTTTCTAAGGCTTCTCAGCTTTGGAATTGACTGCAGTTTGCATCCTGGTATTAATAGGCTATACTAGGTTTTTAACGGGGAAGTCATGGGTCTGTAATTTCACTAAGAAGCCCAAGTGTAACATTCCCTGTGTCATGTGGTTATCTGGGTGCTTACTGCCTGCGCTTATCACTATCTGGTCCCAGTGAGTGTGGAAGCACTGAAGCAACTTCGACATTCTGAAGGTCCTGCTCTAACATGGTGTAGCTTGTTGCAACACACTGAACAATAGCACATAAGAAAGATCCTCGTCTTCCAAAACTGCATGAACTTGGGTAACTTATCTTTCACTTGTTTCTGTGGATGAACACAACATGTATGTGGGGTCTCATGGAGGTGAGAAGCAGCCTTTACTGTGCAGGTGTCACCATGCAATGCCTTTCCCACACACATTTTTATCACACATATGCTTGACAATGTTCAGTATTCCGATCATCCTCTTTATATGTTGCTACACTCACCCAAAATGGGATGGGCATGCCCAGAATGTGTCCCGTGTTTGCTGTGCTACTGGATTCAAGCTAGCCTGGCTGATGAGGGGTGATACCTCAAAACTTGTCCCAGGATGCTTTATTTTCTGGTCCAGAGAGGACCTGGCCTGGCAGTTTAGGATGAACTGTCCTCTTTGAAATCCGGATCAATACTGATTTGAACATGGCTTTAACAATGGATTTAACCCAGATCTGTGACTGGGGGTGTGTGATTGACAATGTTCAGCTTTCCACCCATCATCTTTTTATGTTGCTTCAGAAGCCCAAAAGTCCCCTGCCCACAGATTACTTGATGCATTGGAAGTAGTGCTTGCTGTGGGAGGCTTTTGGTTTCATGTGTGGTAACCAAAGTGATGTTCATATCTTGTAAATGTTGCTTCTCCTAAGCATATATTATTGTGAAGAGAGTGAGAGATACAGTGTTTAACCATATTTTAGTTGTGTCTGGTTGGTTAAGTTTTGATTCTGTGTACCAGTGTTTGAAGTATTTTTACCTTGTGCATGATAAGAAGCAGCATGCTCTCCTCATATCACTGTAATTATGTGACTGGGCTCATACACGAAGTCGAACAAAGTAGAGTGAAATATAGTTGTGTGCAGGATTCTGCCTACCATCCTTGTGGAGGAGATTTATTTCTTGTTCTTGAGTGGGTCTGATCCTGAGACATGTGCTTCTCATGCCCCCAATTTTATCTGATTGGGTCAGGTTTGTCAGTTGTGTGATCCTACATCTTGCTTATCGAAGAGACCGGCCTATTTACCTTTCCTGATATTGAACTGATATTGAATCTTTGACTTGAGGAAATGCTATAGTTTTGCTTTCAATATGGAGAAGGAGGTTCCGACCGAGCTTTTTTTTGTAGACTGGGATGGTCAGCAGAGAAATCCATGGAACTAAATCACCTTAACTTGGGAGTGTCTTTGAAGATTTACATAAATTAAGTTTGAACCCTGTCCCATAGATAACCCTGTTATCAATGCAGAATGCTAAGGATAACCAGGTTAGGGTCTGCTGGTTGCAATGTGGTTATATATATATAGTTGTAGCCGCTGCTGAATTTTTGATACTTTGAAGTTGTTGAATTAGAAGTAGAAGATCTCCTATGCCTGCCTATTTATTCAGTCCAGGTATGCTAGGACAAGGATAATTGAAGCCTATGTTTCTGTGGTAAACCTAAAAGTGGAAAGATGGATTGAAGAGTTTGCAGTATTTCTTTTGGTTTGATTTTACTTGTGGGATGAGTGGTAATATAGAAATGATCAGTCCTAAATTTCTCACTTCTGTAGATGTTGCTGGTGATGGGCCGAGAACTCAGAGTCTGATGCAAGCAAGTTGGAAATTATTCCTTTCAGCCCGGGTGGGCTCTTTTGGAAAAATTCAGTTTCAGATGGTTCCTCGTCATCCATTGGTTGATGGCTCAGAGTCATGGGTCTAGTCTTATGGTTTCTTGTGGTTTCTCGATCTTCAGTATGATTTATATTGGAGTAGTTGTAGAAGATAGTTGTAAGAGGTTAGACTGAAGGACAAAGATAGATCCCAAGCAGGGTGAGCTAGATATTGAAGAAAGAAAGTGACAGGAGCTGATATGGAAAATGTGTGCCTCTACTGGATTTGCCAATGACATAAGAGATCCAGCCTTAATTTATTCTTGGGATGTCCAGTTCCTTTAGGATATTCAGGAGGGTGTAGTGGTTAACTGTGGAAAAAGAGCTACACCGGTCTAGCAGCTGTAGTGAAGCCACTCAGCACTCAGTATCTTTTCAAAGGTGTTTCCAGGTCATCCAAAATGGAGGTCAGGGTGGGTAAGTGGGTCTCTATGATCATGAACCTGTTAGAGAAAGATTTTTTTCTTCCATCAAGTCAGTAATCTAAATAAGGCACTTCTTTCCATCAGTTTTTTAAAGAAAAGGAAATTGGAGATTGGTCAGCAGCTGGCTGGGTCTTCTGGGTCGCGGTCTTTCTTGATTAGTGGTTTAAGATGAGAGATTCTAAGGATGTAGGGACATGAAACTAAAGTCAGGGAGTTACTGAGGATAGTTCTTCTAGGCTAGGTTGCAGTTGTGGTGATTCAGATGACCCTGAAGGTTTGTGCTGATCCGCGGTCTGATAGGTAGTCAGTTGACCACTTGTCTTTATTAATTCCTTGAACAGGGACTAGAAAGTTCGTTGAAGGTGTCCAGAAACTATAGCCCTGATCCATCATTTCTCTTATTAATCTTGGTCAAAGTAGGCTGGATGTTGGATACCTTGTTCCTGAGGTGTTGTTACAAGTTCTTTGTTTTTGAGATAAGGTGGTCTGTAAAAGTGTCACAGAACACTTTGTGTTACTGGCATGGTGGTGCATCATGGGTAGAATTCCCGTGAGAATCCTATGTGTAACCCGTGGAAAGACATTTAGTTTTGGAGAGCTGCTGGTAATAACTTTTTGCCAGCTTTACAGGTGATTTGTAGATCCTGCTGTGGGGTTGACAGCACAATTTATCGTTTTGCTTATTTGATTTCTTCAATTACTGTTGTAGCACTGAATTCTTTCTGTGTTAATTTTTTATTGTTTGATAAGGTCCTTTCTCTGTGGTTGGATTGTTTGAATGCGTAGGGCTTTCAAGTTGGCATATCCTTTGGAGCTCTTGGAAATAAATGAGTAGCACTATTCCCCTTCTGTTATATGGTTGGATGGGAGAGCTGTTAGTGAGATAGGAGTAGAGCAATGTCTTTAAGTAGTCTTGCTCTTCACTTTTGCTGCAGTAACTTTGTTTGGGAGCGATCAACAGGAAATTAAATGAGTTGTTTGTCACTCCAGGTTAAGGGACGGTTTCTAGTTGTTGTGATTAGTATCAATGATTAGATGACTGTGTTCAGTGGATTTATTTATGTAATTGTTTTGTTGAGCTTTGGATTTTTACAGAAGTCACTTTGTTGTGCTGCTGCAACAGAATGATGTAATTATTGGAAGGTCGGTCCATAAAAGCATGTTGTCTTGAAACAAGTTACAATTAGTTGAGGGTCTAAAGTTTCATCATGATGGGTCATTATTAGTTGTAGTTAGGGTGGTCAACCCAGATGTTTAGATCCCCTGTGATGCAAAGGATGTTGCAATTTACTGCGATGTACAAGATAGCATATAAGAAGTCATCTGCGTATAAGTCTTGCACTTGTCATTAGAAGATATAGACCTAGAGGGATCAGCACATCAATTCGCTGAGGTGCTGCAACCCAGATGTTTTGGGGAGTAGCATAATAGATTTTGTATCTGTTTAACATGGTCACAAATAATCTAAATGCCAAAAATGATGACATCTACAATTAGGAGTACCGGAGAATATGATATGTGGTTGTGTGGTAAGCAACGTCAGTATTAATATTATTGAATGCAGTGCATTCCGGACCTGTTCATGATCTGACTAGTAACATTTATGATCTGCACATTGTACAGAAGCCTTGTCTCTGTGTAACAGACGTGCAGTTCAATATGGTTGTTTCAAAATGTGCTCGATAACCTGGACTCCGGCTTCTAACATTTCTGAACACTACCACAAATCTTCATCTATGGATGGAACATCTTCTGCTCCTTTTGTTTTCGTAGTTGTTCTCAAAGCAATTCCAAAGTTAAAGTCCTTGCTTTTACAATACAACACATTTCGGTCCTCTTCTATTAGAGAGGGTAAACAACCTGAACCAAGGGGATCGCATTACTCTCCTTTCCAAGTATTGGTGATTTTGTGGGATTCTCTTTGGGGCCAAGGAGATCACTTTTGTGCACGTTTGATGCACCCAATAGAAACGTCTGTGCTAAATTTGTTGATACAAAAGCAATACATTTACACTCATCTTTCCTTTTGTGCAATGTAAGAGGGCCTTATGTGCAAACAAGTGTGTTATCACTTTATTTTTGTGAAAATGGTGAAGAAGCAGGAATAGGCGATACTATAAACAATCTTTCCATCAACAATCTAATGCATAGGAATGAAGAGCAACCAGACGATTGTTGATCAGACAGACCTTGTATTTGCTATATTTTGAGTGAATGCAAACAACAGTTACATTGGATGGAATTTGTAACTTTTGCATTCAGAGGAGGTTTCAACTTTATCAACTAATTTACCTTAGTCTGGCATCCCTACTCTCTAAAAAGTGCCAAATTGGTTCAGGTTTTTCAGTTATTTCGGTTCTGCTGCAGAACATCATTTGCGAACGCATCCGCATCATTGACTCTTGGTCACATTAAAACAATGTCTTCATACTCTGCTGTGCTTTAGATCCTAAGACAAAAAGTATAAAGCTTAGAGTAATTCAGGGAAGGACAGTCATAGGAATCAAGAGGGAGTTAGGGCCCATTTTTGTTATTGTGCCTATAAGTAGATTTCCATACGTAAAATTAAATAACAAATATATTTTGTTGATTGCGAGAAATTGGGTTGTTGGTTAGGGGTGAGGTGAAACCCTACTTGAGCAACAGCCACAATACTTGTCAGGGTAAACCACAGAAAGTCACTAACTTAACCTGTGCTTAACCTTCTGGTAGCTTGGTACAAAACCATTCAGGCTTAACTTGGAAACAATGTGTAAAGTATTTATGCAATTCTTACACAATAAGAAAGTGAAACACAACACAAGAACAAGCCCACATCAATCAAGTAAAATAGAGTCAAAGTTGATAAATAATTTGACAATAAAATACCAAAAATGCTATTCATAGAACTTGAGATATGAAGTTTTAGAGTTTTAGGTAAAAATAGTGCTTAGAAGAATAAAGCAGTACAAAAGGGGGTGTTCGGGCTGGACTGTTCCGATGGGGCACAGGGTCAGACTGATTTGCATATAGCCATGTCTGAACTGGGGTGGCAGAG
Source organism: Lissotriton helveticus (assembly GCF_964261635.1). Classification (NCBI taxonomy): domain Eukaryota; kingdom Metazoa; phylum Chordata; class Amphibia; order Caudata; family Salamandridae; genus Lissotriton; species Lissotriton helveticus. Next base: position 352,526,535 of record NC_136070.1, on the reverse strand, counting down.
TGGGCTAAAGAACGGTGATGGATTAAACCCAGATCTTTTGACTGGGTGTGAGTGTTTGATTGATTAAAATGCCCCGTCCATCACCACCCCCTATTGTACCGCTTTTGGCCGCCATACGTGTGGCAGGGTATGCTCAGACGTGAGTCCCTTGCTCACTTTGCCACTGGATTCAAGCAAGCCGGGCTGAAGACGGCTGGAATGCCAGAAACCGGTCCTCGGAAGCTTGTTTCCGGTCCAGGGAAGACATGGCTTGGCAGTTCGGGCTGGACTGTTCCCATGGGGCACAGGGTCAGACTGATTTGCATATAGCCATGTCTGAACTGGGGTGGCAGAGTGGGCTAAAGAACGGTGATGGTTTAAACCCAGATCTTTTGACTGGGTGTGAGTGTTTGATTGATTCAAATGCCCCGTCCATCACCACCCCCTTTTGTACCGCTTTTGGCCGCCATAAGTGTGACAGGGTATGCTCAGACGTGAGTCCCTTGCTCACTTAGCCACTGGATTCAAGCAAGCCGGGCTGAAGACGGCTGGAATGCCAGAAACCGGTCCTCGGAAGCTTGTTTCCGGTCCAGGGAAGACATGGCTTGGCAGTTCGGGCTGGACTGTTCCCATGGGGCACAGGGTCAGACTGATTTGCATATAGCCATGTCTGAACTGGGGTGGCAGAGTGGGCTAAAGAACGGTGATGGATTAAACCCAGATCTTTTGACTGGGTGTGAGTGTTTGATTGATTCAAATGCCCCGTCCATCACCACCCCCTTTTGTACCGGTAGAAGAATAAAGCATCATCTGTGGTTATCTGGTCATGCCAGACTGGGACAAAGTCACAAGTTCAGGCCAACAGCAATGGAGTGTGGGCTGGATACAGGGTACAGGTTAGGCCTGCTGTGAATTGTACCTTGATGTGAGGGGTTGCGCTCCACAGCGCCGCTCCTGAAGAGTGATGTGAGGTCCTCAGTTGAGGTGCATTATGCATTGTTGGTTCCAATGAACAATGCAGGGTTCTATGTCGAGTTGTGCCATGCTGAATCAGTTCTGATGAGAAGCTGCGAGGGCTGGTCAGTGAGGTCCGAGTTGCATCATGTTACGTTTAGTCTGATGAGGAGCTGTGAGGGCTGCAATGTGAGATCCCCATCAAGTTGCATCGGTTCCAATGAGGAGCTGCAAGGACAGGTTACGTTCAGTTGTGCTGACCTGAATCAGTTCTGATGGGACCAAAGCTGGGCTGCCAGAGCACCTTTATACCCACGTCCAAGAGTCCAGACCTGAGAAGGCACCACTTGAGTATTTGAACTCACAGCAGATAGTCCAGATGCAGGGTTCAAGGGTGTTGGAGCTTGTTGTGTGCTCGTGGCTCAGAACAGGCACCAGCCAACTAACCCTTGGAGTCACTCTTGTGGTCCTAGGTTCAAGGTGCATGTCCAGTCCTTCTTCCTGAGGTAGCAGGACAGCAGAGCAGCCCCTTTTGCAGGAAGGGCAGCAGAGCAGCTGATCAGACCTTCTTGCAACAGAACAGAACGGCAACAGAGCAGCTAGCAGCTGTGCAGTCCTTTTTGCAGCCGGGCAGTAGAACAGTCCTTCTGAGTCTTTCACAGGTCCTGAAATGATCTGAGATTTAGGTTTGAGGGTCCAATATTTATACTTGGTGCCCACTTTTCAGTGGGAGAAGCTTCTGGTGTTTTTACCCTATGGAGGTGCCTGGGATTTCCTGCCTCCCTGACCTGGCCCCAGTCTGTCTGGGGGTACAATAGGTTTTGTGAGTGTGCTGGAGCAGAGGCTTTGAAATGTAAATGTGGTAGTGTAGCAGCATCCCCAATGCATGATAAGTTTTTTTTTATTGGACCAACTGATTAAGGAAAGCAAAATTCGAGTGCCTGTTCTAAGGTACTGCTTGCTTTATCAGCACATCTCCAGCTATTTTTTTTAAATCTTGGGGTGTCATAAATTGCCATGCCTATACCCCAATCCAAGATTGTGAGATTTGGAGACTGGTATTAACTAAGCGAACGCTACAGCAATGGAAAGTGGAGGGGTCGAGAAAATGGGAGATTTTTATAACTGTTATCTGATTGTGTGGAACTCCATTAATCAAAAATCTGATAATCCGAATTCGCTACTCTATTGCATTTTAAATCAAATTTCCAGCTCTCTTAAAAATAGCTACCTCGTAATGGACGAAGATACCCGTTGTTAGTTCATTGTATAAATGTAACCAAGTTATTGGGAGTGGGCAATTGGTATTGTTTGCTACGTCGGTATTGGAATTTGAAACTATTACTTGAGCGGCTAGAAATGATTATCCAGGAAACTAACTATAGGTTTAATAGCAAAGAATGGCAGTTTCTGTGAGTTAGGGCACACATCACTAAGAGATGTGCATGATAAAAGAATCGCGTTTCTGTCTACATGGATATCATATTACATACCACACAGGTTACATAAGATGTTTCCATCGTTTACTGATCACTGTTTCAGGTGTAATGCAGCTGAAGGGGGCAGATGGGTACACATCTTTTTCGATTGGCCTAGGCTGCAGCTATTTTGGAGGAAGGTTTCCCAGGAAGTCAGTCAAACGATTCAAAATACTATTTCCCTGATATCAATGTTGGTATTGTTTGGTTCATCTCACGAGGTACAACACCTGAGTAAATATCAGCAGAATTTTATATAAAGAGCTATTACGGTAGCACGCTTGTTGATTTTGCAGTGCTGGAAAACAGATGCGGTGCCTTCTTACCACCAAGTGTCAACAAAATGATCAGGACCAAAGCCTTTGAGGAGGCCTATGCCAATCGTGCGGGGGGTTCCTCAGATATTTGAGGCAATCTGGGCTCCATTTTCGTTAGGGGGGGACTGCTATTTTCTATTTAATGGGTTCTATAACCTCTATTTTTATATTCCAGGAAGAAATGCTGTGGTTCTACCTTCTATACTTGAGTGAGTGGTTTTCGCTCGCTTTGTCTTACTAAACTGTATCATTAAATGGTATTAGTAGGGAATGGATTTTACTAAGTGTTGGTCAGCACTTTTCGCACACTCGGACTGTAATACGACTTTGAATGTTGGGCACAGCTTGGAATGTTTTTATAGACTCTTCCTTGTTGATTGACTTTATTGCTCCTACCTAACAACGTAATGTGCTTAGTTGATATTTTTGAGCTAGAGGAATTATAAGCTTTGGGCAATGTGTTTTAGTCAGGTGTTTTGCACTATCTGCATTCTTGCACTTTTATAATCGCTTTTGCTGCTAGTGGGTATGGCATTGTATTGTTTCCATTTTTCTATTCTCTTTTTGGATACCGCTGCAGCTATTCTGGATCTTCAGATTAGGCAGTTTTAATTGGATTTGTATTATGCTCTCCAATAGTTGAAAGGATAGCCATATCTATGATCACTAGGCAACAGACTTCTATCTATTCAGGTTTGAGTTGCACCATTTGTACCTTTGTATTTGTATATCAGCAGTTATTACTACAGTATAATGCATCATATTAGTCGCAATCTGGCACTTTTCTAAGGGGTATTTCTACAACTTCAATGTGCTTTGGGGTGGGCATACTAGGCTGTTGCTAACAATGAATTCCAACAATGGTAATGTGTTTATATGTTTACTATGTAAGTAATTTATTGCCTCGCATACTACTCAATACAAATTGTATATACTGAGGAGATGCAAGTGTGGCAGGAAACAGCTACCGTCCATTCAGCCAACACCCAGACTCTGTTGTGATTCAGTCTGGGAGGAATACACAAAGGTCACCTGTCAACTACACCTAGTCATGTGACCCAGAAACATGCTACAGGCACCTAATGGTTAGGACAAGAAAATTCCTGCTTTCTAAAGCTGGCATTTTCAGAATTGTGACTTAAAATCTAACTTCATCATTATGAGGGCTTAAAATTACAATTCCTAATACACCAAGCATGACTTTCCTACCTGCTCCCAAACAAATATCACTTATTAAATGTAATTGGGTAATCCCTTGTTATCCTATGTGAGAGGTAGGTCTTGCAGCAGTGAAAAAACAAATTTTAGACATTTTTTTCACCACCAAGACATATAAAACTTAAAAGTACATATCCAACTTCTTAAATATACTGCACCCTGTCCTATGGGTTGTTTACGGCCTACACTAGGGGTGACTTGTATGTATTAAAGAGGAAAGGTTAGGCCTGGCAAAAGGTTTATTTGTCCATGTCAAAGTGGCAGTTTAAAACTAAAAATGCACACACAAACTGCAATTGTAGGCCTAAGACAGGTTTAAAGAGCGAATTAAGCAGTTGGCAAAATCAGTGCAGCAGGCCCACTAGAAGCGTTTCAGTTACCTTCCCAGGGTACATGTAGGACCACTTTACTAGGGATTTACAACTCAACTAAGTGTGCTAATTGAGAAACTATTTTACCATGTTTAAAGAAGAGAGCACAAGCACTCAAGCACTGGTTAGTATTGGTAAAGTGTGCAGAGTCCTAAGGCCAACAAAAACAAATTCAGCAAAGACAGCAGAAGTAAGGCAAAAAATGTGGGGGCAGCACATTTAAGCTTCATGGTAGTATCACTAGTTTAACTAACAACTGGCTTCTGTTAATGACTGTGGGAGCATGAGTCGAAATTGCAAAGATTGTTTTAAGACAAACCATCACCTTTCCAATGTCAAGATCTAGGGACAGATATGCAGGAGGCGCTATTTGTATGCCTAAATGTTTATGCACTTGTTATGTCAGACTCCGATCTGCAGAAATATATCTATATTCACCAGAGCTCTCATAAGGAACAATTTAAATTTGGAAGTTGCTATTTATCCAGCCTCTGGCCTCTGCGATTTACCCAGCAGCTGGCAAACTAGTACATAATCTCTGCTGTTTAGCCTGCCACAGACTAAATAATAGAGATGATGGGCAGTTTGACTGGCTCACGGATAAACAGTGTGGTGGAGGTCTTCATTTAGTGGACCATGAAGAAAAAAGTGACAACAGGCAATGGAAGTATGGTGGCCATCTTGTAGTATAGATGAAACATGTGTGCCCCATTTGACAGTAAGGGCATACACCAATTTACTACTGTTTGTGGAAAGGTATGTGCATGAATAAAGCTATGCGGTTTACAGATGAAAGCACAGCAAAGTCGATTGTGGCCGAACTGTTTGTCTTTTAATAATCAAATAGGAAAGGTTGGAAGCAAACTTCTATGTCATGAGGTTCAGGATATGACACATAGATGTTTTGTTCTGCAGTGTAGTTTGCTGCTCTATACAAATAATTAGTTTTGGGCTTAAATCATATTACATAAATGATTTATTCACTCATGAGAATACTTTTTAAAAAAAGAAATGTTCATGTTTCTCCTTTTTTATGATTTATGAGGGCTGGGTTCTTTTTGGGCTTCTTATGGAAGTCCTTGTGCTAGCTTTATGCTTCTTTTCAAGGGAGGTTGTGCTTGCTTAGCATTTTAAACCTGACAAAACAACTGCATCCGACAAGCAGCAGCAAACAGGGAAAGCAGACAGATAGGTTGTATCTGGGCCCCGGAGTGAGGAGCATGCATAGTAGGCAATTGGTGCTTGGGAGCACTCTCCTTTGGAGCACTTGCAGGAGGTAAATTGTGTAAGACCCAGCAATGGGGCCTCTGTAGAATAGAAACGTGAAATCAGGAGACAAGTAAATAATGCATCTGGATAATTCACAGGAGGAGTTGACTTTGCTGCCTGTGAATAAACACACTTTTTCATACTAGCCACCCAGCAGAGTGGGTTTCAGGCATAGATACTATTGCTAAACCAAAGGGGATGATGGACGGAGTTTTGAACATTGCAAGCACTCATCCCCAGTCAAATGATCTGGGCTTAATCCATCATCATTCATTAGCTCACTCCTCCAGCCCAGTTCAGACATGGCCATATGCAAATCAGTCTGACCCTGTGCCTCATGGGAACAGTCCAGCCCGAACTACCAAGCCATGTCTTCCCTGGACCAGAAACAAGCATCCTGAGAGTGGTTTCTGGCTAATCAGCCATCATCAGCCAGGCTAGCTTGAACGCAGTGGCAAAGTGAGCAAGGGACCCACGTCTGGGCATACTATGCAAACTTATGGCAAACAAGGCAAAACCAAAGGAGATGATGGAAGGAGTGTTGAACATTGCAAGTACTCACCCCCAGTCAACTGATCTGGGTTTAATCCATGATCATTCTTTAGTTCACTCCGCCACCCCAGTTCAGACGTGGCCATATGCAAATCAGTGTGACCCTGAGCCTCATGGGAACCGTCCAGCTCGAACTGCCAAGCCATGTCTTCCCTGGACCGGAAAGAAGCATCCTGGGACCAGTTTCTGACTAATCAGCCATCAACAGCCAGGCTAGCTTGAATCCAGTGGCAAAGTGAGCAAGGGAACCCATGTCTGGGCATACTATGCAAACTTATGGCAAACAAGGCAAAACCAAAGGGGATGATGGAAGGAGTGTTGAACATTGCAAGCACTCACCCCCAGTCAACTGATCTGGGTTTAATCCATGATCATTCTTTAGTTCACTCCGCCACCCCAGTTCAGACATGGCCATATGCAAATAAGTCTGACCCTGTGCCTCATGGGAACAGTCCAGCCCGAACTGCCAAGCCATGTCTTCCCTGGACCGGAAAGAAGCATCCTGGGACCAGTTTCTGACTAATCAGAGGTCATCAGCCAGGCTAGCTTGAATCCAGTGGCAAAGTGAGCAAGGGACCCATGTCTGGGCATACCCTGCCAATAGATACTATTGCTCCCATGTAATGGTTATCTCCTTTGACCATTCTGCCACAGTGACAATTTTACTCACCTGCACAATGTATCTTGAGAATAGTAATTTCAATTTCTAACATGCTAAGCAGTGTTTTAGGTGGGCAAGGTCCTGCTTTACTGAGCCCTTATTTCTGTCCTTGATAGTGCTGTCTCAGCAAAAGAAATATGGAAGCTGAAAAAAACAATCAAAATGACCGGCTTTGAGGATAAAGTCATTGTAGAGGGGGGCTGGGAAAGAAAGGTTTAGGACCAGTCGACAGATGATGTTGACAAGTAGGAGAATAAGGGCCACAAGGTGCATCACCAGGAGTGCTTAAATGACCAGAGCCACCAGGACAAGAAGAACCAGGGCCAGAGAGACCTAATCTAAGAGGACCATAGTTACTAATGCCAGAGGGGACCAGGATCAAATAGACGATGAAAAAAAGTGCGAGGAAAAACAGGAATAGAAGTACCAGGACTGGAGATCCTGGTCATCCTGGCCTAGGAAGATGTGGAATGGGGGCTAGGAAGATGTGGAATGGGGGCTAGGAAGATGTGGAACGGGAGGATCAGGACTCAATGGAGAAGGGCACAATAGAACAAAAGGACCAGGGGTAGAAGGAACAGAAGGCCCTGTATCAGAATGGAGAAGAGGGCTAGGAGGGCATGAGCACACTGACCAGGACCAGAGGGACAAGGACAACCAGTGCCCGGAGTAGCAGACCAAGGTAGTCAGACTAAATAGGACCAGTACCAAGAGATTAAAGGGAAGAAGGACCAAAGACAGGAGGGCCATGACGACAGAAACCAGATCAAGGAAGATAAAAAGACTGGAAGCTAAGGGACCAGGAAGACTATAACCAGAAAGGACCAGGGTTAAAAGGACATGGAGACCCTAGATTAGAATGTCAGGGGGTATATAAAGGACCAGGGGGTCTAGGCCCAGTGGGGCCAGGTTCAGAAAATCCATGAGGGTAGTGGCGGCAGGCATGACTCGCGGGTAGTGAGACCGGCACGGGGGCACATGGGGGAGTACACAATGCAAAAACATTTAAACAAAAAATAAACACTTACCTTGTCTTTGGGTCCCGCATCTCTGTTCCTGCTTTCTTCATTGGACTCTAGGAACAGGAAGCATAGTTAGGTTCCCCTGACCACCCTCAATGCTGCAATGCAGAATTGTGATTAGTCTGAGCATCCTGGTTCGACGCTCAGCAGGAAATGGGGGCCCCTTGCATGTTCTCCACTCAGGCTATAATGCATCCTTCATGGAGACCAGGGAAAATGTGCATGACTGTTTTGGGCGGTCTGAGAGGGCCGGCCAAACAGTGATGTACACTTGGCAAATCACTCCCTTCTTGCCCTGCTCTGAGAACCGAGCAGCCCTGCTCACTCATCTGCCCGCGAAGGAAACATAAAATGACAATAACTCAGTTATTATCATTTTATGTTTCCTTTACTTTGCAGTGCTTAATAGCCATAGCAGAGGAGCCGCAACTGCATGAGGGTCAGACTTTGGGAGATCCCAAAACAGGGTGAGAGGGACTACATGAACCAGGGTGAACGGTAATACGTAAACTAGGAGGACCAGTGCTAGTGGGATGAGGAAACCCAGACCCATGAGTACCATTACTCGGAGGATCATGATAAATGGGGCCAGGGTCAGATGGACAAGAACAATGTGGAACAGGCACACCTGGAGAACTTGTAGGACTAGGATGGGGCAGGAGAATATGGTACTTGGAGGTCTAGGCAAACCAATGCCAATGGGACCAGTGCCAGAGACCCAATACATAAAGAAAAGACAAACGAAGACCAGAACTACATGGACCAGGAGCAGAAGGATTAGGAACAGGCAAATCAGGACACTAAATTAATTGGGGGGGACAGAAGTAAGAAGACTGATGGATGAAAATTAGGGTAGGGGGTGAAAATGTCCCAGCCCAGGAAGTTGTGAACTGGAGACCCAGTGTACAAATGTCTAGAGGCAGGAAAACATAGGAATGACAACCAGACAGATCAGAAAGTACAGGGCAAGGAAGTTCTAAGTCAAAGGTCAAGCAACATCAGAACCAAGAAAGGCTGAGTTGACCTGTGGTGGGCCAGGACATGGTATTGCACAGCCATGAGGGCAAGGAGCATGAGGACTAGGTTCAAGAGGATCCATATCAAATGGAAGAAGACTACAAAGATCAGGACCTGGAGTGCAATGTCCAATAGTACAAGGAAACCAGGGTAAGCAGGAACTAGGAGGACTAAGAGGACCAGTACCAAGGGCATCCAGAAGACAAAAGCAGGAGGACTAGGTGAACTAAAAGGATCATGAACAGAAGGGCAAAGATGGTCAATAAGATCTGGATCTAAGGGGTAAGGTTTAGGAGTACCAAATGGAGCAGAACAAGGGGACTGGACAGTGGGGGTAAGGAAGTCCAAAATGACCAAACCAGGTTCAGAAGGACCCATACAAAGAGAACCTGGAACAAGAGTGCCAGGATCAATGTCTGCAGTATAACTAGGTCTAAAAGGACAAGGAACAGATCCAGGATGACCAGGACAACACATACCAGGAGGACAAAGGATTATAGGGCAGGTTAAAAAGACCTGGATCTGTGGTACGAGGGCTAGGAGGTTCAGGGCGAGAAAAACCATGACAAGCAGACCAGGGTCAAGAGGACCAGTAAGGAAAAGAACAAGATGGATCAAGACTCTGGAAACCAAGAAGGGCTAGGATGGCTAAAAGGCAATGGTAACAAGCACAAGAAAATAAGGAGGACTAGGACGACCACGATCAAGGTTAGGATGTTTGGTGAGCCAGGTTCAGGAGAACTAGGCTTCAGAGAATCCATACTAGAAGTACCAAGATCAAGCAGATCAGTGCTAATAAGCACATAACATTGAGAATTCCAAGGAATATTAAAAAAAAGAATTGGATGACCATGGCTGGGAATGATGGGGAGGAGAGACCACAGCCAGAAGGAAAGGTTCTAAGGGGACTAAAAAACAAGGGACTAGGGGGACCAGGAATATTAGGGCAGAGAATAAGAGGACCTTGTTTACCAGCACCAGGAGGACCAGTAAAGTTTTTATTGCGCAATTAATTAAAATCATTGCTATGTACACACACTAGGTTGACCATTACGTATTAAGGGTGAGAAAATACACGAAACAGTTAAAAACAGAGAAATTATAAATTAGAAAAGACATCTAGTAGTGTCACCAGGAGATGAGAAAAATTCAGGCTGGGTCAGAAATCAGATTAGGGGAATTAATGTCTAGAATAAACTTAACAAAACGGGCCGCCAACTGCGGCGAGTCTCCCCTCATGCAAGCGTTTAGTGCTTCCTGGCAGGTCCTGATGTTAAGAAGAAGCCAAATAGGACGCAACCAGAAGTTTCTTTGGACTCGGAGTTTTTGGCAAATGCACAGTATGTGAATAAGGTTTTCCTCCTCCTGCTTGCAAAAGCGGCATTGAGACGATGCCTCTTTCCTGTACCCCTGGCCAAACTTGTATGCCATCAGCAGGATTAAACCAAAACGAAATCGCATTAATTGAAGTTTTATGTGAACTTTCAAAGAAGCTGCCAGATATGGCGGAAGAATTTTCTGGTTGTATAATTTTGAAACCCAGGGGCCATGAAAGAGCTGAGCGACCCGTTGCTCGTCGTGGTCGCTTGATAACATTTTTGCTTGTTTGGTTAGAAGATTTGTTTTCGCCGCAATGGGCAACGAGGATGACCATATGTCCTTTGCTTTGAGGGATTCTAGACATGATGTCAGATATTTGTTCCACGATGTTTTGTGGTTGCTGAGGACTAACCATAGAACACTTTTTAAGGAGTGGGGGCTAGCGTGCTTTGCTTTTAAACAATACTTAATGTAGCGTGCACTCATTATCCATCTCTGGGAGGACAGTCCAAATTCTTTCCGAATTTGGGCATGGGCAGTTGAATTTGGCAGCCGAAAAACCCTACGATAACAGGACGATTGTGCTCTGTCCAACCAATTATTAATTTTGTCCTTGAATATTATTGCACCAAAGGAGATAGTGGGGAGTAATTTTGCGGTAATCAGTTTTATTAGTGGTACTAGATTTTGAGAGTGCAAAGCACTTTTCGTTACTATAAAGGCCCCTTCCAGGCTACGGGCCACGGCCTGCATTTCGGTTGTGTGCATAGAGGGTCTCCCTTTGTGGTCGATCCACACCCCCAGGTACTTATAGGTAGTAACAGTTTCCAGTCTTTTCCCTTCAATGAACCACGTGGTCTTTTTGGTTTTTCCAGATGTTATTATCATTGCTTTAGTTTTCGTCACGTTTATCTCAAGCAGGTTCATATTGCAGTACTGAGCAAGGGAGTCGAACAGTCTCTGGAGACCTACCTGGGTTTGATCTAGCAGTATGGTGTCATCTGCATATTGCAGAGTTTGGATCTTTCTTGATTCTATTCTTGGTGGGAAAGCACGAATGCATGACAACCATTCGGGGAGATCCGCAAGGTACAGGTTGAAAAGCATTGGTGCAAGGGTGCACCCTTGCTTTAATCCTCTGGTAGTGTAGATTTTATTGGAGGTTGACCAACTCGATGTGACTCGCACTTTGACCCAGGTGTCAGTATGTAGAGCGATTAATGCTTTCAGTAGCGACTGCGGAATACCCCATCTTGCAAGTTTTTCCCACAATTTTGGCCAACTTACTCTGTCAAAGGCTTTTCGAAAATCGATAAAACCGAGATGTAAGGTTTTACCTTTTGCGGCTAAGGTGGATTCCATCAAATGAGCAATGCATATCAGGTTGTCTTCAATGTGGCAGCCTCTCTGGAAACCAGTTTGAGTGAAGGGAACTAGGTTGTTGGTTTCCGCCCACGAAGTAAGTGCTGTTAACAGAATGCTAGCATATGCCTTCCCGTCCACGTCTAAGAGAGCTATCATCCGATAGTTATCGGGATTGGAGCGCGGTTCTTTCTTATGAAAGGGGACAAGGAGCGATCCTTGCCAAGATGCCGGGATGGGGCCACCCAGTATTCCGACCTCAAAGAGGGGTGTCAGTATCTGGGCCCATTTTCCAGCAGAGGTTTTAAATACTTGGGTCGGGATTCCATTAGGTCCTGGGGCGCCACCCGAGCGCATTTTCTTTATTATTCTGGTTATGTCAACCGTTAGTGTATTGACAAGGTTGGTGGTTTCTTCCTGGTTGACTGATTGATCGAGAAAGGCTGGGCTGTTGGTAATCTGGCCATATGGAGCTGTGTAAAGCATTTTAACATAGGTTTACCAATCCGCCGGAGAGATGTTGGTTGCGGTAGGTGGTTTGGTGGTTTGACTGGCCTTATTAACCCAATTCCAGAATTTCCTTTGATCTTTAGATTTTATAATCTCAAAGGCTGTTGCCCAGTGCTGGTCTTCTTCCAATTTCTTTAGGGCAAAGCATTCCTTCCTATAGGCTTTCCGCGCAGCCGTGATATCCTCCTTCAAAAGTTTGTGATCGTTTTCGTTATGAGCAGTTTTTCTTTGTAACTTGTTTAGTTTACTCTTGACAGTTCTTGTATGTTGTTGTTGAACTGACAAAGTTGTCATAGTCGGAATGTCCCTAGATCGATTGTTTGGCAGTTTTGAGGCGAAAAGGTCTCTAAAGTTGGTCAATATAGCTTCCCATGCGGGAGCTGTCGCCTGGATGCAAGCGGCAGGGGATCCTCTGAGCATAAGCTTGTCCACCTCCATTTCGATTGCATCCTGGTTACTTTCTGACCATCGTAGTTTCCTCACACTCTGCAGGCCTGAAGCAGTCCCTATTGGATTTATATTAGGGCGATGTACTGGCCCGAGGACAATGCTGCATGTTAAAATGGCATGATCGCTGTCTGAAGACAGTGTTACCAAGAATTGGGACACCAGATGGAAGGCCATTAGCGATATCCACATGTAGTCTAGAGTGGCCATTCGAGAGGAGGATATGTGTGAGTAGGCAGCTGGTTGATCTGTAGCCATCCTTCCATTGAGGATGCGCAGGCCGAGATGGTTCCGTTTTGTTGCCAGTTTTATTCCATTCGTGTCCTTTTGCTGGTACTGGGATTTTATCTCCGGAATTGCCCACATTGCGTTAAAAGTTGTTATTTGGGAGGATTGGGTAGAGTCAATTTCCGTTAGGTTTGCATTGAAGTCACCCATTATCAGCCACAGGTCAGTTGGATAGAGAGCTTCAAGGTTGTTCATTATTGGAAGTAACTTGCTCAAGGTGGATTCACGCCTCATTTTTGTTGGATGTAAATAGATGCAGCCAAGGATCATTTTTTGCTTTGATTTCCCCTTAGCCTGGCTCTCGATCTCCAAGCTGATAAAGACATGGTCGCCATCCCCGCTATAGAGCATTTCAATCTTCGTAGTCAAGGAGTTCTTCACAGCTATCAGCACGCCCCCGGATGTGTGGCCGCCCACCTTAGAAGGAGTGGCAGTGGATTCTAGTACAGTAAAGTCTTCCCAGATGGTATTTTCCAGGGCCCAAGTTTCTTGTAGGGCAAAGATTTCGTGGGTCTTCAGCGGACCTGAGATTAATCGCTCTGTTTTCTCCTGTGAGAGGCCCCGAATATTCCAAGAACATATGTTTAAATGGTTGACTGTCTCGTGGTTGGGTTTGTGGCCAAACACAGGTATCGGTGCACTACCCTAACACCTGAGAGAGCCAAGACCAGTCTTCCGATTTATGGGATTTTAATATGCATTTTCGTGGGCCGCCTGCTGTGGAGGCGATTACTTGCAGTGGATTCTCAGTCCATGAGACTGTTTTCAGCTCTTGCCGGAAGCCCCGCAGCATCGAGGATGACTGGGATCTATACTTTGCTTGTTTTTGGTCCAGTCTGGTATTGGCTGACATAGCTATGTCAGAGAGGTTTTTTAAAAAGGACGGGTAGTTGGTGTTGATATAAGGGCTAGCCTGGATGCCCCATTCATTCAATTGTTTTTTGTTCTTCATTAGGGTGGCCCCATGTTCTGGATTAAAGAAGGTTACCAGTGTGGACTCATTTCTTTGTCCTGAGACAGGGTCTATGAAGCACACTGTCTCAATATCCGTTGAGTTCACACTTTCTAGACCCGGCAAGTGCTGGCAAAGTCTGAGGATGTTACCTCTATTTAAGATATCCCATTGTCCCTGGGATTCATACTCCGGATAGAGCAGTATTTTTCTATGCTGTTGTTGGCCAAGACAAGGGTTTTGAAGCAGTGAAGCCAGGTTGATGCTAGGAGCATTAGTGATAGTGCCCAGGGGCTCTGTGTTGGCTTGTGCGCTTGGTTTCATCATTAAAGGGCAGGGTATTCTTAGAGGCTCGCTGCACATTGGGGGTTCTTGGGGGCTAGGCATTTTACAGTCAGAGCTATCTGCATTTGCGTTAACCTCGAGCTGGTTTTTTTCCACTCCCAGGCAAGGCGATGGGGAGACGCCCGCCACTATTCCTTCTTTTGGACTTTGGTCCTTGATAGTGGGTTTGTGTACTGTGGCAATTGTAAGCAAGGAACTATTGTCAAAGGGTTTTGATAGGCCATCATTTTGCTTTGGGCAATTACCGGGGTATTGTGATCTACTGGTGGCTTTGCACAATTCGGTAGGGTTTCCGAATTTTCATTTTTTTCATTTTGAGAGGCTGCCATTTTTTCTGCCTTATTGATCAGCTCAATTGGGGACTTGCCCACTTTTGTCCCGAGCCATTGTGTTAATGCGTTGCCCTTTTTTTTTGCTTTGTTTAGTTTCTTCAATTTCTTCTTATTTTTTCTGGATAAATAAGTGCTTGATTTTTGGTCGTTGGCGGCCTTGGTAGTGGGCGTATGGTGATTTGATGGGGTGCGTGATTATTTTTGTGGCATTCGGTGTTTGTGAACATAGATTGCCAGCAGAGACCGGAGGCTCAAAGAGGAGCTGTTCAGAAGGAGTGTTTAGTGTCAATTTAGACGGTGAATGGTCCAGTTTTAAACTGGTATAGTTGTTAATAGGACGGGATGAGCTGTTGGGGCATGGTTCTGACCGCCTTTGAGTTTCCAAGATTCGAGGATGAGTGGGGGGGTGTTAAGACTCAGTGGTCTAGCTTGGGTCTTCACCATCAGGTCTTCTATTAGCGTAGACATTATTTCTGGCAGAGTTTCAAGTTTATTCAATAGAGGCTCACAGATACAAGTTTTTTGGCCTTGATTTGGATGTAAGGTTACGTTTAGAGTTGGTTCCATGCTCGGATTCGCTTCGGGCGCATGATTTTGATTCATGCTTGTTTGAGCTCTGCGTATAAGCGAATTTAGTTGATCCAGTTTTAAATCGATTCCAATTATGGAGTCGGCCACCAATTGTAGAATGGATATCTGGGTATCAAGTTTATCGGCGTACATGTGGGCCGCACAGGTCATAGAGCTCAAGGCTTTATTGGTGACTGACAGAAGTGCCTCAATTTTTAACATTCCGGGTTGGGGTTGGGTGGCTCCGAGCCCAAGGTCTTTTGGAAGTGGGTTGTTTGCAATGACAGGGTTGTGAGCCAAGGATGGATTGGTGGACATATTGATTTGTTCATTTAAAAAGTTATTGTTTTGACTTGAGATAGGACTGTAGTCTTTAGTGCCAGCATTATAGCTACTGCCGGTTGCTGGAAGCCCTTTTGATGGGCTTACTTTGATTGCCGCCGCGAGCAGATCACTGTTTCTGGCGCAGGCGAAGTCTGGTACCCCACTGAGAAGCGGAGTGGACGTCTGTGACGGAGGATCGAAACTGTGAGTTTGAGAGGAGACATTCAGTGGGCTCTTCAGCAAATTTGTTGCGTCGTCGCGTCCTAGGCCAGATTTCAGTGGCGAAGGCCTTACTGCTTTGGTTGGGGGGTGATGCGTTGAGACCCAGATTATAGAGTCATCTTTGCCACATGTCGGATTCTCGCCGTTATAATTGCAATTCCCATTCTCCCACTTAAAGGTTGAAGGTTCGTTCCTAGGTGCTAAGATGGAGATTGAGCTCTCAGTAGACGGCGGAGCAGGTGGAGTTGGCGCTACCAAAGGGCATTGAAGTCCAAACAATTTATTTATGCTTAGCCGAATTGGATGGAGCTCTGGTGGTGGCAATAGAGGTGACACATCATGGGTAGGGTGCCTTGATGATGATTTTTCCGGTGCATCGGGCAGAAGCTGAGATCTTGCGTTGAATGATTATTT
Source organism: Lissotriton helveticus (assembly GCF_964261635.1). Lineage (NCBI taxonomy): Eukaryota > Metazoa > Chordata > Amphibia > Caudata > Salamandridae > Lissotriton > Lissotriton helveticus. Next base: position 352,510,611 of record NC_136070.1, on the reverse strand, counting down.
CAGGATAGAGGGACATCGAGTTGGGATGAACTGACGACGCCGGTGATTGTTGAGGAGGCACTCCATGGATACCGTGATGAGAATATGGGGCAGTTTGGTTTAATTTGCTGATCCGAAGAAAATGCTCTCTGATATCAGCAGTGCTGTTGTTTTTAGTTCTCGGTGAGTACTGCAAGCAAGCTGATTGCGGATGATTGAGTAACATTTTATCGCCCTTTAAGCGTCCTGGTGGGGTCTTTAAAGGTCTCGCGGCCACCTCTTCCACTTGCTCCGAGTGCAGTTGAGGGGGAGATTGGGGGCCCCTTCCTATCTTTTGTGAGTATAGCAGTTTAGACTTCTGACGCTTGGCGGACTTATGAGGGCGGTTGGTATTTAATGGTTGAGAGCTACTCCTAGTGCACATTGCGGTGAAATAACAGGTAAACGAAGTGTCGGGAAGACCAGTGTCGCTTCAAATTTTAAAAATAATTGCAAAAGGAATGAAGAATGGATTAAAAAATGGAATGATAGTTGATAGTTAAGGTGTAATGAACAACCACAGTTTTTCGAAGTCTTGAGAGTCTCTGGTGCGCTACGTTTAAAAAAAGTACTTTTAAAAAGGTGCTTTTTTTTTACACTTTGGTCACGTCAAAAGAGACTTTTGGGGGGCTTTTATAAAAGCCTTTCCGGTAAGGTAGACCGCAATAGGCAGCGATAGGCAGCAATAGTAAATGGCGAATCAAAATAAATGAATGGCGAGCGGGGCACGCAGGGACCGGCCTCCGGCAGGGATAGACCTAGTCGCCCCTGCCAGGCTCGCTGCCCCCGACTCTTACTTAGCAGCTGCCTCTAACGGCAGCCGCGCTCGCGTATGCTCAACCAGGCTCTCACCTCTCATTTGGTTTATAGATGGTGGATTACTAGGGGCTCAAAGCCTCTGGTGCAACTTTCAGAACTTTCAAGCCTCTTGGAGAACGCCAGTCGCCAGTTGCCGAGGTATGCTGGAGCAGAGGTAGAAAGCAGGGTTGAGATGCAGCATCTGCAGCGTTGTGCTGCAGAAACGGTCGAGCGCCGCGGAGCTGGCAGATGGATCCCTCAAGCCTCGTACCTCAGACCACAGCCCTTGTCTCAGCTTAGCCCAGCCCAGCCCTTGCCTCAGCCTTCACGTCCTTGCCCCCCGTAGATGTCCACGGGTCCGGACGGAGCAGGACGGGGAGGAGGCGGGGACACCGCAGTGTCAAGGCGGGAGGCGGGCTGCGGGCTGTGGGAAGCTGTGGGGCTCGAGGAGAGTTTGCCTGTTTGTTTGTTTGCTGATCCCGGAGCCCGGAGCCCGTGGTACGATGCCGCGGTGGGGATTAGTCGCGGCTCTGTCGTAGGTTGATGAAACGGGGAGCCGGACCAAGGCGAAAATGCCAACGGAATAACGCTCGCCGGCTCACCGGCTCCGCCGTTCTCCAGCGCTCACGATTCTTGATTCGCTCCTCCTCTTTCCGGAACCAAGGGAAGCACCATTAGAAGCCAAGTTGAGGAGGAAAAGAAAGATCAGGACAAAGGTTATCAGGACCGGTATAACCACACCCTAGAGATAGAGGCCACAGGCCTAGGATGAGGATGGCTAGGAAGATGAGGAGCATGAGGTTTAGGGCCAATCAGACCAGGGGATCAGAATAAGCAAAGAAAACGAGGGACCCTGTAATAAGAGGCCACTGATTAGGTTTGTCTATTGTGGTGGCTGAGTAGTCACCACAGTAGCCAAACCTAAGGTCCACCCAATTAAATAGGGAGGGTGGACCATTATGTTGGCAGTTTGTATACACCATCACTAATGCAATGGAGTTTACACACTGTCAACATATAAACGCCTATGTCTTTCTCTGATTTACTGGGAATTTTAATTTGTATTCCAATAACATTCAATACAATAAATGATGGTCATTTTCCTTTATTCATGCTCTTAGACAGAATACTTCCTATAGTACCTGACAGAGTAGTGGTCGCTAGAGGATGGACTTTACACCGTTCACCGTAAATAGTGTGAACCTGGCTGCCAGGCACAGGAACAAATTATTATCCTGACACCTGGGGAGAAAACTGCCTGTATGGTGGGGGGCCATTAGTTCTTTGTTTTGCACAAAACAAAAAGCATTTAAACAGGTTGATGGCCGCCTATAATGTGTTGCAGTATTGTTTGCCAAGCTTTTCTTGCATATATGGGAACTGCCATGACAGCAGTTTTGTCAATGTAGAAAGCTGTCTACAATGGAAAGCGGAGAACTCTAAATTGTGTGTGGAATTGTCCCTTAGTATGGCAGAGGTATTTTCCTCCACCATCCTCACAATTTACTCTGTTACTCCAACTCTAAATCAGGCCCATAGTTTTTCTTCCTTCCATCATCAGATTGCAATGAAGCCTCTCTACTGTTTTGGTGAGTTCTTAAGGGGCCCTATCCATTATGCTTTATTTTGATAAGATCACCCCAAATATCAGACAGCACTATGTCATTGTGACACAACATTTCCAATACTAGCCTTTGCTTTTGCAAAAAATTGTTTTCAAGTGTTTTAGTCTGATTGGTTTAATTGAAATGAGCCAGAATTGATAATTCTAGAATACACTGATTTGCTGAAGAAAAAGAGGTGTTTTCATAGCATGTAGCCTTATGGTAATTCTCTATCTGGCCCTGGTACATTTTAGTGGCTTTGTGAGTAAGAGTTAGTATATAACTAAAGAAGACTAAACTGCTTCAACTAGTCTTACAAAAGCTTGAATCATTTTTACCATTAGCCACTTTTACAGGTAAACTTGAAGGAGTAGGAGCATGTGTGGCATCTGAGTCAACTCTATAACGGCCCTCCCAAGTCACTGCGTCTTGGCCCATGGTGCAGAAAGGAGAGTAGAGCTTGTTATTGTGGCAATCTTCATGAGGAGCGGCATTATACTGTCTTCAGTCGATTCAGGAGAGTAGAGTTTTATATTGTGGCAATTTTCATGAGAAGTTGCAGATTTTTGTCCTCAGTCGTTTCAGGATACTAAATATCTGGATAATTGAAACAACGGAGCTTACTTTAATAGATGACAGTGGAATTAATCACTAGTTGTGTTGGTCTTCCCCAGGTTGAGCTGCTTTTTTAAGGCTCTATATCTCGCAGGTCCTGAGGAAGATGGCATTTTATCACTTTGCAGCCACAGAAACGCGTCGGCCACTGCCTTGTTAGATCCTGCCATATGCAGCTGTTGTATTTGGTCACCTAGACTACAATGTTACTCTGTTGTTAAGCTCCCCAGATATATGTAATTAGTGTGGAGTTTTGGGAGTGTATGAGTATGGTATGAATGGGAGTGTGTGAATTTGGTTTGTGTTTCTCTACCTGGGGATATTCTTTATTTATTGTTTTTTCCACTGAGATATGATTATACTATTATTTGAAAGATTTTGTGTTGAGTTGCTTATATATAGTTTAAAAAAAATGTAAAATACAGTATTATGATAACATTTTTGATAAAAGAAATGAAATAAAATAATATATTTTTGCTAATTGTTTGAGTATTTGGTTATTAAGGTTTTTTGAGCTTACGCTTTGTACCTGTGTCAAATCAAGTGAAAAAGGAATATAGGTCGAGAGGGAGACTTTCTTCTTCTTGTGTCCGAATTTCCCCTCTTCTCCCTGACCTTATACGTTTTTTAGAGGGGGTCCCTTGCATATTGCATAGTGTTATTCAAATTAACCTTCATGGTGGAAATACATTGAGCTCCAAACTTCTTCTAAAGATCATACTCTGCGGGGGTTGAGGCTGAAAACACTCTATTGGTATAATAACATTTACACATCCTGACCTGTATTCCATCCTGATTAGCAAGTGATCTAATATTTAGGGGTGGGTGGAGTTCGCAGAGTTCCACTATGTAGAATTCCGCAGAGTTGCATAAAAGCTCAGTGGAATTCCCCTCTGCCCCAATTGTACCTTGGTATTCCCAATTGTTCAGCATGCAGCTATCAGCTGTAGAAACCAGCGGCGATGCCCTCCTCCTTGGGGCCGCAGGTACTGCCTCCCGAACACTGGCACAGCGATGGCTCTGACTGGACGCTCCGACTGAGAGCACCTCTCAGCAGTGCTAGCCAAGGACTTGATGAAGTGCGGGAGGCGGACAGGTGAAGAGTGGCTCTGCATGGAGGTGGGTGACTTAAATGGACATCAGTAGCGTGCAGTCTCATTGGGATTGCTCAAGAACAGGGAAGGCAACGCGGGATGTCATGGCTTCCTCATTGCCAGATATGAGGGTGTTCAGGCACACGTGGTGCCAGCCTAGCACCTCATGTACAGAAGCACATGAGACCTTGTGTGTGTTGGTCCGGTGTATCTCGAGTGATGCACAACCCTGTTTATTTCTAGCTGTCGGCTAAGCTTGGCCTCTGGTTTCATGGTGTGTAATCACTGTCCACATAGAGGCTGGGTGGCACTCTATGCACTAATGGGGAGATTGATGCACTGTGCATGAGTACAGGGGTCCACCCCCACAGGAGTCTGCCCCCAAGGGTCACTAGCTGCCCTTAGATGCATCTCATCGAGTCAATAAGTGCCAGTTTTTGAGATGCAGGTCTATCTGCCCACCAGGACTCCGGCTCCAAAGAGAACAGCTTGTGTGGTGCAAATAAATACCTTACTGCAGCACCCAGGTCATCCACATCAGCAGGGGGAAACTTCAGCAATGACTCTGCCCCAGGAGGCCACTACTGTGCCGTGCAGTGCCTGTGATATGGCAAATACCAGGGCCCCTGGAAGTCAGAAGCCCAGCTCTGCACCGACGGCACAGGCCACAGGGACTGAAAACAGGCCACTGTCATCCTCCCTCTACCACCGGGCCTCCTGATCCCACCAGAGGTGGCTCTCCAGTAAGGCAATTCCAAAGTGGGAGGGCCATGCCTGACTCGAAAGGCAGGTGGAGATTCTACACCCAGCACTTGACCTTTGACAGAGGCCATTCAGGACAGTAGAAGGGGGTGGCAGATTTCCTGTCCAATTTTCATGTCACATTTGCTGACATTTGTCTTTGATGTCAAATAAAAATAAATGTACAGATGTACTGTCAGACTCTGCTCCTCATTACTTATCCCTGCTCGCCCCCACCCCTTCCAGCTGCTACACACCAGCTCCTAATTTATGGCATACAGGAATATTTTTTTATCTGGGCTCTGGCCCCACCCATTCCTTATTCTTGCCAACATCAACTCTGCAGCATGGTTAGTGTTTAACTTCGCCCTCCAGTGCTCCGATTGGTTTGTCTATGACTCGGCTCATGTCTTTCCACTCTGTGGCGCGATTTGGAAGATCGCTTTGAACGATGGCAGATGAAGTCTTCTATGTGACTGTCCTGTGACTAGGAGCATTGGTGGTCACAGGAATGGACTACAGCTCATAGTCCACCCAGGCAGAGGTTGAGAGCCTTCTTGGTTGCATATAGAACACGAGTATCGGTACCAGCAGGTACATACACGCAAACAGAGGCAGGAGCGGCATGAGTGCGGGGATGTAAGTACTGGATGAGGGCGGGATGTGTTTTATGTAGGTAATTTTCCCTGATGTATTCACTAGGGATAGGTGGTGGGGGCAGACTCCACCACGGGGTGGAATCTGAGTTTTTTTCAAATTCTGCGCTCCCGGCAGGATGCGAAGTTGGTAAACTCCACTGGCATAGCAGAGTTCACCGCCCAACCCTCATAATATTGCTCAGATGTGATAGTCACACTTGTCACCCCCCAAAATGATACCACTCATAAGTAGTGCAGTAAGCTGTTCAGATCATGTGGGAGGAATATATATTAGTGGTAAGGTGACCTTTTCACCACACTTGTACTAAAGTCAGTATACCTCAATTCCTACTAATCTGAGACCCTAGCTTTAGAGTACGGTATTTGAGCAGGATCTCTGTTGATTAAGGGCTTCAAGTCATAGTTAATGTTTCCACGCACATAATCGGAGATATAACACATCAGAATAATATCTCTGTTAGCCTTTTAATGGCTGTGTAAGCCACTTTGGACCCATAATATCCCATAAATCTCAGTTCCCACCCCTACACCATGTCATATATGAAGCCATGCATACCCATGTTGCTGCTCTGTGTCTTATTAACCATAAATATACTCCATGGGAGAACCATATGGCCACTCCTCTCACGTAAGGAGCAGGATGGATGGTAAAGATTCACCTTTATCTATTAGCCAATTGTCCATTGTCAGCATCTGTGACATGGGTCATCTGTAACAAACCACACTAACACCATGTTGGCACATCTATGATAATATTGTAAGTCTTTTAAATAATCATTTGGCCCAATGATGTTGCATGTCATCTTTGTAACCACCATTTCTCAAGTACAGGCATAGTAATCTGCCCCAGAGCCATTCTGAGCACAACGCTTTGCACAGTCAATATATAATAGTACTTCCACCTCTCATCCCTGGCGTTCAAGTTAAAATTAACAATCAGTCCTCTACATCCAGTCTTAGTGTAGGTAGGTCAATCAAACAGGGTTTCACCTGAATTACTAGGGGCCCCACTCCTTAACCACATAAAAAATAAACCATAATTCCTATCCAGTACTGTAGGTGCAATAGGCTGAATCTACTGGTCCAGGGGCCCCCCCTTGAAGCAATGCATCCCACAGTATGATCCAGTGGACTGGGGGTAGTAACAGAAGAGGTCAACCAACTCGGTACTCTTTTCCCAATATTTTGTGGGTGTTTAAAGTCCTTCAGCCAGTCTAAAGCCTACTCATGGGCTCTCAAGAGTGTTTTACTCTACCTGATGACTTTCAGCTTGGCACTGTACAGTAGCATGTAATGGAGTCTGCCATCTGTAAGTCTGCACCGACTGCTTGGAATGATTTCCTCTACAGCTGCCCAAGTTGAGTGTAGTATTTCATTATCTTCAGTGTCTTTATACTGCATGTTGGATGCCGACCATGCGTGCTGCAGTATAAATCCAGATCCCAGTTGTTCAAAAATCTGGAGATTTTTGCTTATGGAGGTGTCCAAATTTTAGGTGTTAGAGCCAGTACTCTACGTGTACTGACAACAGCTCGGTGAGACCCTTTCGTATAAGTGTCTTATCCACCTAGGTGAATGAAAACAACTTCACTGACAGGCCCTAAAACCGTTTTGGTAAGCCTTGAAATTTAAGATGTTTTTCTGTGTATGCATACCTCCACGTCTTCCGCCCATACTTAAAGGATACAAGCACACTGCCAAAGCTTAATGATGGCTTCACTTTTCCTTGACCATGGGAAAGATTTCTACAACTGTCCCCTCTGTGTTCTTTGTACTGTCAGTCACTTTCCCCATAGATTATGAGCCAAACTTTTGTTCGGCACAGGACTCTGATATTACTCATAATGTCCGCCATTGCAAGCTTGGTTATGCAAGGCTCACTCATTGCAGCCTACTTTCTGTTGTTGCAGATGCATTGGTCTCATTTATAAACTGCAGGATCTTAAACCTTGAACTGCTCTTGTCTAAGGTCCTTCCCAGGGAGACCACAACTGCACTGCTGGAAGGCACACTATAATTAGTCCCTTGTAATCATAGAGGGATGAAGGAGCGTGCCAAGATCACCATTCAGGGCGATCCCCTGGACAGGGAGATGGAGGGGGACACCTCCATGTGTTAAGTGTCCAAATTTATCAGAAAAAGCTTAGCAGACAGTTTTTTCTAATGATCACCCGTATTGTTTGGAAAAGCTTCTCACTCATGGTCCTCTGCATTGGCCTTCAGTTTTCTGCAATGCTACAGAGGAACTCTCCAGCTCTAATAGCCACATTTCAGGCCTGTTGGTACTCATTTGGGGAAGAGACGGGTGGATATATTGATGCCTTGCAATCTCATAACCCCGGCAATAATTTGGTACACAGGCCAATCACAGCCAAGTAGCTAAAGTAGTCGCGGCTCGCCTGTTCCTCTCTTTTTAATCACAGTGCAACTCTCTTCCTCTGGACTGAGTCTGTTTTCCAAGCTGTCTTCACCACCAACACCCAGGCAAAGTGGAACAGAGCAGACCCCCTGCAGGACACCTCCCCTGATTTACCCACCCCTTAGCAGTCAGCTGCATTCAGTCGGCGTGAGGGACTAACGCAGACCGGATGTTGACACTAGACAGCCGCAGTTCCAGGCAGAATTCTGGTGCAGCTACATTATCTGTTGTGATACCATAGAGGGAGACACATTGCAGCCAAGTTCTTTTTTTATTTTAAATATTTTCTCATCTTATCTTTCTTCATGTCATTTGGATAACACAGACTTTATAGGGATTCCGTTGGTCGATATCCAACCCTCCTGCTCTTGAAACAACATTCGTCCTTGCTGGCAGAATTGCTTAGTTAATTGAAGGCACACTGCTAAAACAAGCAGGACACAATTTCTAACCAGGCAAGTTTGACTCTGCCTGCTATCATCCCGAGGTTAATAAATATAGTACGATTAAAGTAAGTAAGTAATGAATGTAATATATACAAAGCTAACAAAAGGCCAAAGTTTAGTATGAAGAACCATATTATAAGTAATTGTCATTATTATTGCTTCTACTGCCAATTACCTTTGAAACATGAGCTTATATTTGTAGGCATTCCAGATAAATTATGTTTCTGGAGTCCACAGTTCAGTCCTACATCATATTGAGTTGACTATTTCACTTAGTAACAGTGCTGTACATAAATCAGAGGCTCTTTCCGAGTTTTCAGGGCACTTACATCTCAATATAAACGTCTGGTGTATCATTAATTAAAACAATACTGGTAACTCCAGCTACTTCAAAACAGGCTGTCCAGACCAGACTATTAGGTCTATCATATTTTAGGTATAGTGACCTCACCTCCTAATCTTAAACACTACTTCTTATGCTTATCTCGTCCAGTTGTTGTCTGCTAAAGGAAACATCATTGACTGAAACATAGTACCCCTTTCATTTAGTTTTAATATTACAACAAGCATTCTTTCTATTATAAATGCATAGAGCAAGTTAGATGAGCTTTTTAGTCCACGAATGATATCCTTCAAACGCTCTCTCCTTTTTATATATACTCAGTATTTTACCATTCTATTTTACTGCTATAAATCACAGTGATACACATTCTATCATAAATCGAAAGCATTTCTCAAAGTTTCGACATAATGAAAACATGGTTTATAGATAGTAAGTTATTATTTCGATCATAAAGTTTTTTATAATGTTTGGAAAAACCTTTTCTAACTCTTTTTTCGTGTCCCTTATTTGTAATTTAAAGTTAGTTATGTTATACGGGTGGGCGTAACTCCCGAAATAGCGGCAAATTTTGCAAGACTACTTGGAATAATGAGAGGAGAGACAATCAGCATTTAGCACTTTTTTTTGATGGACCCGAGGATGCATTTTGTACTTAAAAAAATAACACTAAGGGGCGTGGCTGACGTGGAAGAAAATCGCTGTCTGAGCTGAAGCTCAATCTCCTTGGTGCCATATTATCGACTCAAAAATGAGTACTACACTGTAATCACAATCTGACCACAAGGGATAAAGCTCCTGAGCATCTGGAGAATGTGTTTAGAAGTGGTTAAATACCGATGAGGAAGAACCCCAGAAATTGAAAGTTTCCTTCCTTTCTTATTCCTTTTCCTCTCTTTTTCTCTTTTTCATTTTTCTTTCCATTTCCATTTTGCATTTATTTCTTACACCTTTACTCCCCTGCTCCCTTTTTTCCCTTCTTTGTGTTCTTCTTTTCTCCCTTCTTTTGCACTCTTACTTTATCAGGGCAGGACTGGTATCCAAAAGCAGCCTTGACAAAAATGTTCAAACCGATCGCACTCCCTTACTCCCTCTTTCTTTTTTCTTCATCACGCTCTCTTTTCTCTCTTGTGCCTGCTGTAATTACCTGGGGAGATTTTAAAGGTGCTAGAAGCACCAGCAGCTGCAACTGTCTTAAAAATCAGCCTCCAATGGCTCCAGCCACTGGGGAAATGCTGTACTCCATTTGCCTCTTACTTACATGCTCATTTTACTGTACGAACAGACTCCTCTGCTCTGCCCTTCCAATTAGAGCTGTTCTATCTCAATAAGATCTAGTCCCTCAATAAGTACGTACTGTAGCATATTTCTGCCGAATCCTGAAAATTTATGAAATGAACCACACTCTTTATTATCCCGGTTTGTTTTCATCAAAGGTTTACCTGTACCTGTGAGAGGGAAGCGGACTGCTTACGTATGTGGGTGGAGTGCCTAGAATCATGGGACCAGCCGAGTTAGGGGTGGTCTAAGCTCGCTGAAAAGAGCTGGTGGCTGGAGACATACCAGTCACGTAGCACCTTTGGAGCCCTCAAAAAGCTCAGCGCTTTTGATCACTGCTTTAAATGGAACAAAAAAAGTGCAGTTATTAAACAAATTGAGGTGTTAACTAGGGAGCGGAGCTTGGGGTGGGGTTAGGGGCGGGGCTTGGGGCAGTGTTAGGGGGCGGAGCTATTGGCAGTCCTAGAGGTGCTACAAGCGCACCCTTCCACCTCCGCTTCAAGTGCAGAGTGTGGTAATGCAGGGCTTATCGGGCTTTCAACTATATATCTGCCTTGCTGGACACTGCAGCCAACACTCACTCATGCAAGAACATGCACAGTGACATAACATAATATAACATAACATAGAAGCACTCGTGCACGCACAGACAGGAGGTTCGGTACATGTTATAGAAACGCTTACATTCGCTGCTTTACACATTACTAAACCTTGATTCCCACGTGCTGTGCTACAAGCATCACTATCACCACTTTTCTCCTCACTCTGGATTCAAACAAGTGCTGCCCTACTCTGATATGCCAGCAGGAAGACTTCTTAGATTTCCTGAGAGTCACGAGATATGCATGTTAGCAGGCCCTGTTCTCACGCCTACAGTGCTATGGACTACACAGAGCCTGAGTGCAGTCATGTCAAGTGTTACGCATCATGCGTTACCCTAACCCATTTCAAGGCAAGTCCCCGCATTGCTGCTTTAAAAATAATTATCACGCATGTTGCGCCTCTTGTACTTAGATGTAAGGCTGGAGGACTGCAGTATTATAATTAGCACTCTGAGCAAAGCCACTGTTCACGCCAGTCCGCACTGCTTGCGGATGGGGGCTGGCTCAGCTGTTGAGATATATTCACCATCAGCACTTTGGATCACGTGCGCACGTCAGGAGAGTGGCTGCAATTATTCGACCAATAGCTGCACAGCCGAGACATGGCACTCAAAGGCGGGCCGGGTTTGTGCCAGTTATGTGCAGTTTGGTAGCAGCAAGTAAATCCTGCCGCTGTAGTGCTCGCACCGTTTATGTTGTGCGCTGTGCTGTCAGTAAAATATATAACTTCCTTGATCAGCCCCCTGTGTGATTTAGTGCCTGCAACTATACCTCTTGAGAATGCAGGCAACGCAAATCCGACCTTACCGGACCCTACAGTGATGATTGCACATGCTCTGTGATTTAAAGTAGGGTCAACGTATTTTCCTCCTTTGATACACTTACCTTTTAAATCAGAATTTCCTGCTCGCCCTGCCTCCAAGAGTTCATTGCCCCCCTGTGCATAATTAGATCATTACAGGAGGAGGCCGGTGTTCGGCCTGTCACCTCCTTACCTCAACCCTTCCTGCCTTTTTAGCCCCTGTCGTGGAGGATCCCTGAAGTTTGTGTCCCACACAGCGTGAGTCTGAGAGCAGGTGCTGCGTGTCTTTAAAAAGGCACAACAAGCAGGGCTCTCGAGACAGCGGTGCCACTTAGCAGATTATCTCTCAGTCATCACTACCTGAATTGGACACTGCCTCAGGCATCATAGTGTGAGTCGGGCCCCTCCCAAACTTCCAAACCTAGGGCCGGCCGGGGCTCTATTAGCACATTGAAAGGGGAGAGATTTGCCCTCGAATAGAGTGCTTCAGGAAAACGGACCCACTCCTTGTCTGCTGCATTGCTCTTCTTTTTTGTAAATGTCAATATCAATGAGCTTGGCTTAAAGCCCATGAGTACCGGGACTCTCTTTGGATAAAGAGAAGTTCCGGCACTCAAGCGCCGAAAATGTAGAAGTGCCGGCCCATTTAAAGCACTGCTTTTGATAGTGTTCAATATAGAATCAAATTACTTCAGGTTTTCGTTATCCGGTTGAGGTCTCGATATTCCCTTCCTAAATAGGCTGATGGTTGTGCATTTTTAATTTCTAAGGACCACAGCTTATATTTTCATCATCTGACTTTGACCCACAGCAAGAGGGAGAAAGACAAAAAAGAGAGACCGAAGGAGGAAGATAAATGTAGGAAAACAGTACAAAGGAAGAACGAAGAGAAGAAAAAGATCCTTCATAGCGCAATTAAGTGAACATGAAGAGTAGGGTCTAGGGTGATGCAAGAAAAAAGCATAAGGTGGAATTAAGAGTACGCAGTCACTGACTCTGGTTGATGATGACTGCTGGAAGCATGGTTTTATAATCATAACTTGTAGGAGCAGAAAGCTTTGATATTTTAAAGCTCTTTAATCCATTGATTGGACATCGTGTAAATATACGTTTTAAATTTTTCGAGAACACGAGCTTCTTTTAAGAGTTTTTCTTCGACGGTCATTGAGAAAACGAAGAGATATTTACCATTTCTGAAAAGTTCTAAAGTGTAACTTTTTGCGACCGAGCAATCTTGATATAACTAATGGGCATGGCGATAATGGCACTGAAGCCATAGGGGATAAAAAGGACCAAATCAGGCAGTTTTTGTTTCAAACACGGTGAAGACGCAGCAAGTTATCTGCGCTTGAGGGATCAAGAATGGTGAAAAGCCAATGAAAATCACGATGCCCATTGAGCTGCGAAGATTCATTTCAGTCTTGAATCGGATCAAGGTTGATGCTTTTTGATGAATGAGTGAACAAGTCATGGAGCAAGATACTTACTGATAGTTTGTTGTGGTCTTCAGCAAATCCTTGGCGGCAGTTCTCGAACTTCAAAGTTTAATGGCAGCCCCTCAGGCAGAAAGAGAGGTTAGTCTCAGAGCGTGGGGGGCGTTAAAACCACTGCACTTGTCAGATGTAATAAGAGTGAGTCACTTCAACAAATGTATACTGTTTCACATACACTTTGGACCAGTTGTTAGGAAATCGTTTTAATAGGGGCAAACACTGCACATTAGTGCTGTTTGATTGCGTGTGACAGCCCACGGTGATGCCCTTGCTCAAGAGGAATGTGAATAAGACAGAATCCATTATCTATAGTTGATGGTAATTTGCTCTTCATTTTGATAGACCACATTTCTTTTTTATATGTTCTTGTCCTTAAACTGTATTATTTCAGAATTTCAAAGAATAGCACAGTGTTGATCCGTTACCAATAAATATTCACCCTCTTCCAAGGTACCTGCTAGCTAGACAGAACGCAATTTCAATTTAAAATACGTTTAACAGAAGTCGAATATTTTCAGTTAGTAGTGATAGCCTACAGCAGTGATCTTCAAACTTTTTTATTCCGCGCCCCCCCCCCAGTGCAGAAAAACAATTCGCCGGGCCCCCCCTCAAAATATTTCACAATTATTTTATTTAACTGCCAATGTTTAAATATGTATAGACTTATTTAAACATTGCAGCTAAGTTCTGTCACTGTTTTAGAAATGCAAACAAATACATGATTTCCAAACATACTATTCCGGTGAAGCAGGCCTTACTAATGTGCAAAGCATAATGTTTCTTTTAGCCAGAGCCTGGCGCCCCCCCTGGGATCACTTGAGGCCCCCCTAGGGGGGCCCGCCCCCCCAGTTTGAAGACCTCTGGCCTACAGCATTTTTTTTTAACAAGAGATCAATTACATCACAAACAACACGAGTTTAAGCCATTGAGTTTATAGACGTCCAACATTTATTTATTTATTTTGTGTTTTATAGAGTGCGAACGTGACCCATTAGGGTATCCAAGCGCTTTACAAGGCTAAGCAAGATGTTTACAAATGTTCAGAACAGAAGAAATCATGTGCACGTTTTGCCGTGATAAACAGGATATTGCAATGAGAGGGAATAGGCAACATGGGTACAACTTAAGGGAGAAAAACAAACATTAGTGGGAACAGAGACAGACTGTACAGCACCGGTCTTTGCACTGTAAAGTGACAGTAAAGTACGAATGAAGCAAAAGGAAATAGCAAAAACCATAATACAAGACATTGCATTGCATAGGCTACATCAAGGACATCCAGAATGGCATACCTTGGTAGAGGCCAAAAAGAGAGCATTTCGCTAGGCAGCTGAGCTCTATATGCTCTGAGAGTGTTAAGGAAGGAATTTGCCCATTCGAAAAGTCTTTGCTTACTTTTTGCTAATAGTGTTTAACAGAATGGTGAGACGTCCACTATTGGTCCGCTGTCTGTAAAGGCGGAGAGAATTGTTAATCAAATGAGTGTCTGAGAAGAGTCAATAGGCGTTTAGGCAATGAAAAATCTTTTAACCCATTGTTCATTATTGTTTCTTGATAACGATCTAATTCCTATATGACCATGTAAGATAATTCCACTCATTGATTCCTCATTTTGAGTATTGTGTATGCATTTCCTCTAAATTGAAAAGGGATTGGTTATGACCATCTGATGGCCATGGGCCCTGCTGGCTAGATGTATACAAACAAGAGTCTGGTGGATATGTCATCTTCGTCATAAACTCAACTACTATGCTGCCAAACAATAAGGATGACAAACTTTATAATCTTTTTGACAAGGGAGAGACATAAACATAACACTTGTTTATCCAACAATTCACTTACAGTGACAACGGTACTGGTACCTTTCATTGGAAATGCTCTTTGGCTCTAATTCACCTGGAGAGAGACACTTGTTGCCTGTCCACACATGCAGTTTCATATTGGACTAAATAATAGATGTCCTTGCATATAATTTGCTATCATAAATACTTATGTGAAGTATATCCGGTTAATGTGAAGTTAACATCAACAGGTAATAAAATGGGATGTATTATGTACATGTATTATGGATAGGCTTTCATTTCGACCACACATTTAATCGGTGGTGGCGATGTGTTTCTCTTAATCCGAGCACTAAGTACATTTTTAAATTTGTACCAATGGGTGTACACAAAGGTATTGTACATGCATCGATTTTATCTAGACTCAACTATGCAAATGCTCACTACATGGGGTTGCCTTCCTACCTACTCATCCACCTGCAAATAGTTCAAAATGTGGCAGCCAGGCTGATACTTTGGCTGCCCCGATATCATCTGCTAGTTCACCTTTGAAAGAACCTCATACCCCACCATGCAAAAAGCATATTAGCTTTACAGTTCTGGATAGGGCATTTCACTCTTTCCATATGACCACCCACTTGTATCTTTATAAGAGGTTTTGTCACTATCAGCCAGGTCGTCCGCTGAGATCAGAGGAAGCCTCATTCCTAAAATGCCTGGAATTTCATTTTTTCAACAGGGGAAGACGATCATTTTCCCATTGGGCCACCAAAGCCTGGAATTTGCTACTCCAATCTCACCGGCTAATTGATTATGAAAGCCAGTTTAAAAAATAACTTAAGATCTGACTTTTCAGCCAGTGATTAGGTTCTGGATTTATTACTTTTCTTGCTTTAGAGCCGGAACACCTTGTTGGCAGCTGTTACAGTCTATACATTTCATGATTGATCCTAATGGAATGAAACCAATATGGAAGAAAAATAAAATAACATAAGAACTAAACAAGTTATGCTGTAATTAAAGTTTGAAGGATTACAAAGAAAACTGTTTTATATTCATATTAGATGTTCATTTAGTAGGACGGATACACCAGGTGTATCTCCCTGAATAGCATCCACACTTGAACAATTGTACATAAAAGACCATACTATGGTTCTACCCAAAAGCCTTTTTATGAACTGTTGCCAATATTAAGCTGATACCAGGAAATGCAATAGATAACCGCATTTGAAAGTCTTAGTGTGAAAAGGCAGCAGGGCAGTCTGAACAGGTGCATTCCTTCATGGAGAGCAGTTCATAATCCGTGAACAAAACCCTCCATTCTTTATTTTTTATTTTTAAGTCAGCTTGGAAAGGCATTTAAATGTCACAGGTAAAAAATGCTCTAATTCAAATCTCCATCCATGAATGTAAGTTAACACCTGAGCAAAACTATTTGAAACCTTTTCTTCAATTCCTCTTCAACTTTCCATACCATCTCTCAATCACTGCAATTCTGCATCCTTCTGAGATTTTCTGCGTAGGGGATGCTGATTTTAAGATTACTCGGAGAAAGCTATTTGCATGCAATAAAGAACTGCCTGCTGTGAGTTTTCTATATGTTTTATTATAGGTTTTGCCATTTATAACAAATACTGTTTGATGCAAAAAATGTACCTCACTGTAGCTCATAGAGGTGGTAAATTGCAAGTTCAAATCATTATTGTTAAGACTCTACAAACGTTTTCGCTGTCGCTTCAGTCCCCCTCCAAATGACAAAGAGATCATCAATAAAACTGGTCCAAAGGACCATGTATTCAGACCACTCCTCAATGAACTCGTTGGTAAGCACCTGCTCCTCCCACCAGCCCATATGCAAATTCTCATAGCTGGGGGTGAAGCAGATGCCCATAGCTGTATCTCTCTTTTGTCTGTAGATCACCCTGTTGAAAAGAAAGAAGTTGTTATACAAACCCCAATGAATCATTGATAATGTCATTTTTCAATGCCGTAAAAGTCCTAATGGTCTGTAGCCCTGAAAATATTCAATTGCCCTCAAACCATCACTGTGGCAAATTCTAGTGTAGAGCGATGTCACTACCATTGTAATAAGGACATATGATTCTGGCCAATTTATATCATATAAACTTCTCAAGAAGTCCCCAGTGTCTTCTATACACAAGGGTAGATTTTGCTTATACTCTTATAAAAAGAAGTCTATATATGTTGATGTATTTTCAAACAAACTTCCAGTAGCCAATATAATTGGCCTCCCTGGGGTATTACTAATGTCTTTGTGGACTTTGGGTATGAGGTACAAGGCTGGTGTTATTGGGTGTTCCACTTCCACAAACTGGTACTCTTCCTGTGTGTTTAACCCCAAACCTCGCCACTTTGCCAATTCCACATTGAAAGATACTTTAACAGCTGACATTTCAGTCTTGGTGGCTCTGCAGTAACATTCAGTACCATTTAATTGTCTCAAGGCCTCCTATTGATTCATGATAAGAGGCTAAAGGACACTATTCCCACTCATATCTGACTGTCTAATCACCACATCCTGTCTGCAGCTCAATTTATCAATAAGCTTATCATATTTTATGATATGATTATCCTGTGGTTTGTCTCCCTGTAAAAATACTTTCTGATGTTAATTTTCCAAATCCTGGATTACCAACTCGGAGAAAATGTTGATGGAGTCTCTCAGCAATATGGGTATGAACACAGACTGGGGTCTAAAACGTGTTGGACTACTTTTATAAATATCCAAGCCCTGTGCATCAAATATCTCTTGCTCAGTGGTTACTTGATATGGCCAAGGATGGCGCTCTCCTTTTGATCAAGCTGGATCATAATTGATGCCTCAGATACCTAAAAATTAGAGACCCCTGCTTGGCTTGTTACAACAGGATTTCTTGCCACCGGTTGTCTATTTGAAAAATATTTGCACAATTGTATTTTTCTGATGAGTTTGAACAAATCTACCCTGGTTTGACTATAACTAAATCTAGGCAGCACATTAAGGGATACTCCCAAAGGTAATACAGTTTCTTCCTCTTTGTACAGTTCAACATCCAATTCATTAATGATGGTCTGAATGTCCTGCTGTGTTGTTTCTTCAATTGCTTGGTTTGTTTGAGCTTGTAACTTTGTACTGTGTGGGGTGGAGGGAGTTGAATTCATAGCCTGGCATTGTGTTGCCCCCACCTAAGCTTGCTGCTCCTGCCCCCTCCTCCCTGCCATCCATTTTCGTCCACGACCCTGCTCCTCCATTACAGCAGTGTGTGGCATTGTTCTGCCACTGTCCTTCCTGCCTGCCCTAAACAGTTAACTTGCTGCTACATCCACTTTTCCTTACCCTCTGGTGTCCATGCACCTGGTCCCTTCCCTCCTGCTCTGCATGCAACGATGTTCTGCCAATGCCCTCCATTTACCTTGATGTCCCTGCCCACTACTTCTGCCCTCTGTTGCCCAATTCTATGCCCCATCATTGCTATCCTGCTTAGCCTCTGTTCTTAGCTTTCTGCCCCTACTCTCATTCGAACTGCCCTCCGATGTCTGTGTGCATGCCCCTGCCACCTCCTTTTTGAACACCATATTCCATGGTCCTGCCACACTCCTTTCTGATCTGAGTGTTCTGTTGAGCTGCCACTACCCCACCTTTCTGTCCTCCTTGATCCTTTGTGCATGCCCCTAACCCCTCACCCTAGACCCCACCATGGTTGTTGTGTTCCCACAACCCTCCTGTTAGCCTGCAGGGTTTTCTGTGCTGCCACAGCCCCTCTCACTTGCCATGTGTTGTCAGCTAGCTGCACCTGACCCCCTTCCACCTCCCCTCCATATTCTGTTTGTATGCCATTATAGTCTCACTATTCCCCTCCATGATGTGTTGGGCTTCCACTGCCCATCCTGCCTCCCTTCCATGGCCCGCTTGCTGCTCCTGCCCTGATCCCTTGACCTCTGCCCTCCGTTTTCATGTGTATCCCATATCCCCTTCTCCTGCCTTGTCTGGTCTGTTGTTGTGCTCATGCCCCCTACCCCCTACCTGTCATTGCCCGTTATATATCTCAAATTGCAATGAACCACTTTTAAATAAATTGCTATCTTAATTTTTTTATCAGTTGATCACCTGATTTATTTGTTACACTTAAGGGAGAGGATGTGGTGTTATGACCAGAGCTGCGGGCTTTGGAACTTAGGAACCAGGTGCAAGTTTTGGCATCAGCTTGACAACCTGTGATTCTGGGCACATCACTTAATCTCCCCTTGCATAAAACCGAAATTAATGTGTCGTTGTGTAATGTAACTGATGCTCATGTAAAGCACTCCAATACCTTTGGGTCAAGGCTGGTCTATATAAAATTGCACAAAAAAAACAATTAAGTGTTTTGCTCACTTCTGTCATTGGACTATACTTGGGCTACATTTCAGGGGTGTGGAATTTATGAAAATATCTACTTGTCCATGGGGCAAGTTGCTTCATAAATCTACTTGTCCTGTAACAAAATCCACTTGTCCCTTTGGTGCCATGTGGGTCGGCGACAAATTATGGCAGCAATCTCATTATATAAGAGCTCTTATATAGCCTCTCTGATTATGCCAGGGCTCATACCATAGTAGTTTTTGAATACTAGCAATCCCTTTATGTTGCCACGTTTCTGCAGATCTACATACTGGGACTGAAGGTAGTGGTGAGCAATAGTTCCAGGGTTGGAATGCCCTTTAAGTCTGTGCAAATCTACTAACTTGCATGTTTTAAGGATTTTCAACAACTCTTCTCTAATCTTTTCCCATACTGAGAAATGTTGGAAATTTACACCCGACAATGGCAGACGTAAACCTTCTTCCAGAGTTGGGAAAAAAGTGGTTGATGGGAAAATCACCTTGCAAACACCCGGGTTTTCGCATGAGCAAATCTACACATGCATATTGGCTCATGATAAACTGCAGTTTTCAAATATTTTCCAGGAGTACATTTCTTGCCCTACTTGTATAAATTCTTGTAAATTCACGAAAGCCATACAGCTACACTTACTGCAAGGACAAATTCCAAGGGTGCACTTTTGAGACTTTCTTTAATATTAGGGCCCCTAATTTGGTCTGGCGTTAACCACAACCTTTTGTGTTTGTTAAAATTCTCTCTCCCTCTCTCTGTATCGGCTGGCTTCACTGTGAGTGACGGCATTAAGCTCTTTCACAAGAAGTATATTGGCACACAAAGTAGTTTTGTTCAGTGGCAGTAACTAATGTGCCAGTGTGTACTTTTTTTAGACAATTTTTTTTTCTCGCTTTTGTCAATGCTTGTTATGGTGAGGGCCCGGCAGCTCTCAAACCAAGAACGCTTTACAAAAAACATGCCAAAACGTATTGGCAAAACTAAAAAGCTGATCACTAATTTCAGACCTACTGGCTTTGCCAATGCTTGTTTATTTTTGTTTCTCATAATCTTATTGAAACTGGTTACACTGGTTTTCCAATATGAATATTTTTGCGAAATACTAGCATGCATCAACACATTTTACTAAATGATGCTGCAAAGAAACGGTACCTGAAATTTCACAACAGTTTAGCAAAAGACTTTTTTCCTACTTTCATTTTTTAGGAACATTTTATATTGAAAGCAAAGAGTCCTTAATCTTGCTCTCAAGCTTCTGCAAATATTTGCATCTAATTAGAGCACATTCTGGCAGCATTATGCATAGCCTCATATTGCTAAACTGTGAAACCGCGAGTACACATTTTTATACTGTAACCACTATCAGTAGTGCGATCAGAACCTACATTTACTTAGAGCGCTCACCCTAATAATAAAGGCTTTCAATTAATGAACCATAAATACAAGTTTGAACAGCATTACCATAGGCACACAAATAATAACTTAACTTCAGGCATTGCCCTTCCCTGGTCCTTAATGTGCTACTGCAAACTGGCAACCAAAGGGTTTGTGCTGCAGGGGGTTGGGCCTACTTGCCCAAAGGACAAACTACACATTAAAACTTGATGCCCTTGACCCCAAACAATATGTCCTGGGCGTCGGGCTATAGGAATTCCACATCCCTGTACATTTGGATGATATTTGTGCTTTTTTGGGCTCTATTTCCCTTTGGTGGCCATCTTGGAAGGCGTATTTGTTATGAAGCTCCCTAATCTCCTCATTTACTGCAGTATCCTCAGTAGAAAATGCTTTCAGTTTTTCACTTTGATTCCATCAAGATGGCGTTCAGATGTACCACACTTTTTGCATAAATTTAGAATGTTACACTCTCGTTGCTCATTAGAACACTGTAGTAAATCTGCTGATCACCTGGGAGTTAACTGGCAATCTCCTGGTGGTGTTGAAAGTGAACATTCCAGTCGTCTGAATGTTAAAATGTTATAATGAAATAAAAAAGGGAGATATTTAAAATGAGCCACAATTATCTTTCTACAGCATGAACCATCATTTCTATGACAAAATGAACCCTCTTATTTTGTTCCTGTGCGCGTTAAATGTTGTATGTTTTATCAGTTTTATTCAATCAACATGGCTTCAGGTGTGCCATACTTTTGTCATAAGTAACAATGTTAGCACTCTAGTTGTTCTTTAGGACACTCTGGGATGCTGCAGTACAACACAGGGGATCCTGTCGGAAGTACATGGTTTACTGAGAATGTCAGACTTCATTTTCATATGTCTGAAGAAGATAGTATGAATTTACAGAAAATGTGCTTTTGTTTTAGTTTCTTGAGCTCCTTCCATAATCTCTGTGGGAAAGTCATGAGAAAATAGTTTTCTCTCAAACGTGGTTCATGAAATCCAAACAGAATTTTTCTTTCACAGGGCAATAGCACCTTAGACTACACCACAATTCCTAAAAGTAGTATGGAACCATCATTAAACTAAAGTCTTTATCACCCTTTAAACGTTCTCCTTTTTGTGACTCTCAAAACCTGCCATTAACTACAATGCGTTTCAGAGGGGTGCTATCATGTATATTGGAGCCAGTATGGCTGCCAGCAATTCCTGGTTGAAGTGTTGGCAGCCAATCAGAAACCCACCATCAGATCTGTGCTAAGGCTCTGACCAGAAATCCAAATTTTGTTTTCCTTAAATATCTGAATCGTCAACAGTAAAAATCTTTTGGAGAAATCAGCTCATTCAACCCTTCCACATCACACTTCTTTCAAGCTCATACACTCATACACAAATTTTATTTGCAGAAACGGTACAGAGCGTGGGACGAGTCATCGAAAACTGTTGAAAAATATCGACATTGACAGATATGTTGTAGGTGTGGTTGGTGGTAACCTGAGGGACCTTGAGGGCTGTTTAGCCTCCATGACACACGTCCTGGAACTTGGACTTTGAGCCTAATATATACGACTTTTGCACAATTTGGATCACAAGAGGTTATAAATTCATCAAGTATGGCCATGATATTTCCTGATCCACAGAATAAGTGCATTATAGGACTCTATTGAATGGAAGTGTGCTCACTGAACAGCAACGTGAGGTCTGCCAATATTTGCAGTTACAACCACAGGCTCCAAATAGATATGGGAGCAATAGATAATAAAGTTTTACACTAAGTTTTAAACCTCAAGTGGGAAAGATCAGTTTTGTCAGTCTTCAGTGTGCCTCACCTAAGACACTGCATATTCGGTTAGTGGGATCAAAATATTTGTTGTCCTCAAGAAGGTGGTTCTACTCTGTCAACCCACTGAAACACGTTGACTCTATTTTCTGTTAAATTTGAGTAACAATGAGCTATATGCCAAAAATTACTCCGATAACATAACCTTTCTATTGATTCCTTCAAATGAATACACTTTTAATGACAAATGTTTATGTCTTATGTGTTGTCTCTCTTGATACAGTGTATTTGTGATATTTTTTGCAATATTGCTTATGATTGGATTTTTAGAATGTGTTTAAACACATACATTTTATGTAAATTGTATAAATTGGTTTTTATTGAGTGGTATATTAAAAACTGACTGCCAAGAATTGTCTTTTGGGTCCCTTTAAACACGTGTGTAGAGGAGTGCATGAGCTCGAAAGACGTGTAGTGTGGAAGGGTTGAATGAATTGGTTTCTCCAAGAGATTTTTTACTGTTGTCAATTAAGTCGTATATGGAACCCTGCCTTTTGGAGTAGCGGGCCTCTCTTTTATATTGAGATATATTGAATTTTCTTTAATATCTCCTGAACTACTGAATGGATTTCCACCAAATAAGTAAAAGCGTGATCTCCGGAAATAAAATCTACCTTTCTGCCAAATTTGGTGTAATTCCGTCCAGCGGTTCAGGCTGCAGGGCGTGTCTAAAGACTCAATTAGAATTAACATGGGAAAACACATTTTTAGTAGTGTCTTTGCTATGGAAAACATGGTCCTAACTATATATATATATATATATATATATATATATATATATATATATATATATATATAATATCTAAGAAATACAATGGTTTGTGGTGAATGTGTTGTAATTAATGGTAAATGACATAGTGTAGTTGTATGTATGCGTGTGTGTGTGTGTGTATGTGTATATATATATATATATATATATATATATATATATATATATATATATATATATATATACCTACTGGCGGTCGCCAGTAGGTATATATAGTTAGGATTTTTTCTCTATGGGATTTTTGAAAATTATATGTCTAATAACTTTGGCGTTTGTGGACGGAATTGGCTGAAATTTTCAGGAAAATGGCACATTTTGTTTCTGAGCAGCCCCTGAAAATTGGGGGGGGTTCGTCCAGGGGGGGTCGAGAAAAAAGGGGGTCCCAAAACGTGTTTTTAACATTGAGTTTTCCATAGGGCGGTTGGCCTCACTTTTAGCCCGAACGGCTGAATGGATTTGCACGAAACTTGGCAAAATTGTAGGGACTGGTAGCCCGATGTGCCTTTTGTAGGTCTCAATATATGTGCTCCAGTGGATTTTGAGAAATTAACGTTTAAAAAAAGATATATATCTGTAACAGCGGACCGGGCAGCGCTCCAGTTCGCGTACTTTTCGCGCAACGGAGCTTTGTGAAGCGAAGCTGATTGGTTCTCCGGCGTCTGTCAACATTCCAAACAGTCCGTAGCGGCCGCCATCTTGTCTCTCGGTAGGATCGAGAGACAAGAGGAGGCCAAAGCGAAGGGGCAAATGACCATAAGGGGGCATAGTAGATCCTCCCTGACCTCTTAGGTTTGATGTACCATTTTGCCAAGTTTGGTGTAATTCCGTTCAGCCATTCAGGCTGTAGACGTATCTAAATGTCAAAAATCGAACAGCTGAATGGATTTGCACGAAACTTGGCAAAATATTAGGGACTGGTAGCCCGATGTGCCTTTGCTAGGTCTCAATATATGTGCTCCAGTGGATTTTGAGAAATTAACGTTCAAAAAAAGATATATATCTGTAACAGCGCTCCGCTTCGCGTACTTTTCGCGTTACGGAGCTTTGCGAAGCTGATTGGTTCTCCGGCGTCTGTCAACATTCCAAACAGTCCGTAGCGGCCGCCATCTTGTCTCTCGGTAGGATCGAGAGACAAGAGGAGGCCAAAGCGAAGGGGCAAATGATCATAAGGGGGCATAGTAGATCCTTCCTGACCTCTTAGGTTTGATGTACCATTTTGCCAAGTTTGGTGTAATTCCGTTCAGCCATTCAGGCTGTAGACGTATGTAAATGTCCTATGGAAAATTGCATGGGGAAAACACATTTGAAAGTGTTGAAATTTAGAACCAATTAAAATGTTACTTTGGTTTTGTATTTGTGTGTGATGAAAGTTAATTGGTTATGTATATATCTCAAATGAGAGGAAACCACAGCCATTTTGTGATACTACTGTCTGAGGTACATTTGTGAGGAATTTTTGGTGGTGAATTTCTGGTGTTTGATTTACACAGTACTAACACTTCTCCTACTTTTAAAAAGGTGAGTTGTTAATTTGTAAGGGGAACTATGTTGTACACTTGAAGATAATTTGAAAAATGTTTTCTGTTATTTATTTGCAGTCCTTCTGTTATACTAAATACTTGATAAAGTTAGTTTTATATTATGTATTACTAAAAACGATAAATGAAAGTGATTATTTTTTTCTGCAATTTACAGCAAGCAATTTCAAAATAAAATGGCTCACAATGAAGAGACCGTGGCAATTTCTTTTGAATTGTCCACTACATTGATTGAAATTGAGAGCACCAATAATGAAATATTGTCACAAGGAGGAGATGACTTGAATGATTCCACTACATTGATTGAAATTGACAGCACCAATAATGAAATATTGTCACAAGGAGGAGATGACTTGAATGATTTTTTTGATCAATCTGTTGATGGCGAATTTATCGAATGTTTGGAGACCATAGAGTTACAAGAATCATCATTGCAGACTTTTAATGAGGAGATTCCAGATGAGATGATTGAAGAGGAAATTGCTGATGAGGACATGTTACTAGTTCTTTCAAATTTAGAAAATTCTGAAGAATACATTTATATTTAGAAATCAAAAATTGTTTGAGACATTATTCATTTTTATTTTTAATTTATGAGGTTGTAGCGAAGTGATTGTAGTATAAAATGAGACTTATAGTATAGAGTGCAACATTTTTATGTTACATGGTAAGTTTACTCATATTTACTTCCCTTCTCCCACTATATTATCTCCAATGTGTATTTGACATCTCTTCTTCATCTCCGGCCTCCTTTCTCTCACTGTGTGTCTCTGATGCATCTTATCGCTGCTATTTTGTGTAATTACAGAAGAGAGTAAAATAAAATAGTTCGGAACGTGAAAAGGGGGCAAAGTAGAGTACCCCTCACCCCCTAGGCCTTCTCAGGCGGTCCCAAAAGGATCAGTTTCTGCTTTCCTGAGAGATTATGGTATGAGTTCCATATACCACAATAATTTGCATTACAACATGCAAGATATATATCTCCTATTACCAACTTTTGGAGATATTCGCGCTAAGCGCGAATATCTCCAAAAAGTAACACCTGCCCTGAGCAGTTCTTAGCCATGTTATCCAATGGGAGGTGGATAACATGGCTAAGAGCATTAGCTCGGTAATGCATGAATATCGCGGACTTTTTAGCGATATTCATGCATTGCGGCCGTTTTTTATCGCATTTGCGATAAACCTTGATAATAGCAAGGTTTATCTTCGATAATTTCTGACGATGCTTAGCGGTAAAAAATTCGTTGGTAAGCATCGTTAGCGATAAATATCGCTTAACTTTGGTAATATGCACCAACGTCTGTTAACGTTCGATTCGAAGGAAATGAGGAAGTGTTGAAAAACATTGTTTGCGCCATCTTGCCTTTTTTGAAATGCCACACTTTTGTCGTGCACGGCAGCCATTTTAGATGCCTTGACCAGACCCACTCTCTGCACGCTGTCGATTCGTAGCATGGCTCCCCACCCTCGCAAGCATCTTCCCCAGGCACTGGTCACCCCCGCTCTCTGTCTTATGCATGGGCAATAAACCTCCCTCCATCTGCGCTGCTCTTCCCTGAGAATCACACTCTGTGCCCGCCCGACACCTCCCTTTCGCCCTATTCACTACCGCACCCTCTGACACTCCTCTTCCTCTGTGTCCGATTGTCCAGGCTATCAGCTAGCCCTGCAGATGTAGTTTATGGCTCCAGCTGTAAAGAATCACCCCGCTTCAAAGGAGTTATAGTAGATCAAGGCCCACACCCGATGAGATCCGTCACACCACACGTGTTCCTACTATCTGAAAACCATCCTGTATTGTGATTGGGGAGGGGACCGAGCCTGAAGCGGGAGATTCCAGGAATGACTCTTTGTACATCAAAGTTTTTACAATTATGTGTCACATTAAAAATATATAGCACTCCAACAAAGTAGTAGGAATATAAAACTTTAATAACATATAAATATATACAACAAAACAAAAACAGTAAAAACATTTAAACAACGAAGAGACCGTGGCAATTTCTTTTGAATTCCTGATGAGGACATGTTACTAGTTCTTTCAAATTATGAAAATTCAGAAGATGTTGCCTGGGGGTGGGTCGTCAGTAGCAGTCTGTTGTGCGAATAGTTCCAAGGCAGCAGAACGTGCTGAAATCTAGATGGCACGAAAGTGATGTCTAGTAAGTTGCCGCCCAGCAAATAACGGCGTGGGGCGCCGCGGGGGTGAGTGAGTCCAGTAGGCACCACAGCTATTCTTACCGGCATTGCAGCATTACTGCTGGGGACAATGCCTGTGCTGTAGCATGGTCACAGCAGAAACAAAAAGGATTCTGTTGAAGATGTTGTTGGTTTTCAATTTGAAAACAGTTCTGGTGTCAACTGCTATGGTAATGTAGTGGTTAATGTTTTGTTTTCTCTAGAAAAAGTAAAAGAGGGGGAGGCAGTCCAAAGTTCCGTTAAAAGGGCAAAGGAAAGGATCGGTGGTTTGAACTATCACTCAAAAAGGGGAGGGGGTGCAACAATTTTTCCTACCGGGTCACACTGTGCTTTCACCGGAACTGAGGTCTGCAGGATTCTAGTAATTCAAAGTGAGGCTGGCGCCAGCATGGGAGCGCCGACGTCCCGCGGATACAGTTTCGTCACTCCACGGGCGATCATGGCAGTCATTCCCCATCGGGGGTCGGAGACTCCCGCGGCTCCTCTAGAATCTTCAAGGTTGTGGAGGACTACGGTGGTGGAGTCAACCAGTGACCGGGCCATTTCTTCATGCTGGGCCCGCTCTTGCCAGGTCGATCGCCATTTTGAGAGTTCGGCAGCTACCGGCGATCGCGGGGTCACATGAGCGGACGGGCTCCACCCTGCCGGGCGAGACGTTGCAGCATCGCCACAGTGGAAGAACCCTTTTCGGGGCGCCTGGAGCGCTGAGGGTGCAGCTGGGAAGCCTTCACCTGAGGAGGCGGGAGAGGCCTGTTCGCACCGTCTCTCCCTCCCAGTGCACCCCCCGGCGCCCCGCTTGACATTTGTTATGGCCGGTGGCGATGAGGACGGGGGGGGGGTCGGAGGCATGTGCAAGACATCCCCCCCAGTGTTGTCAAAGCCATTTTTGAAGAAAGAAGTGGTGCCTGGCGTGTTGCCGCTGCTATTACGAAGGAGAAAAGAAAAAATGTCCCGTCCGTCTTTGGGCCGGGCTTCCGGTGGATGTCGGCCGGACGCCCCTGGCTCTGGCCCCATGAACGGGTTCCTTGGTTTATCGGCTGCAGCCGGATCCCGTCGGCCTCGGCCCCCCGACCGTTGGTGGCCGGACCGGAAGAGCATGTGGCGGGACTACCTGAAACTCTCAAGGGCCACCGCGGCTGGACTGGGAGAGAGAGGGGAGGGTCGAGGAGACATTCCCCCCCCTGCAACTCTTCAGCGTTGTAAAGGCAATCCCCTGGCCGGGTCCCGCTGGCCTCGGCCTCTCCTCCGGCTACACCCTACGTTAGGATCTCCTGGCCGAGGCGTGGCAGCAGGACCCGCCTTATATGGGCTGCTCCCGGCTGGGCGTAGCCGCAAACCTGCCCCACCTTGGAAGTTTCCAGAGTGGGGGCGGATGTTCTACTGACTTGCATTTTCCCTAGTCTATCGATTTTTTTGGCGTGGCAGGCGGTGGGACAGCGAGGGGTGATTTGGTTTCTCTTACTGTTTTTCTGGTCTCTCACCACTGGCATATTTCTAACGTTTTCTTGTTTCTAGGACATTAATAGGTTTTATCTTTACGTTATGTTATCGTTTCTTTGTTCGTTGTTTAATAAAAGTTCATGTTCATCAGTGGCCTACTGATTTTCGTTTTCCTATTCTTTTCTTTCCAGGTTGTTTCATGCTAAAGTTTCTGTTAACAGGATACAGTGATCACTTCGTTATTATTGCATATGTCCTTTTCACTAGGGGTGCTCTCTGGTCGGGCCAGATGACGTATCTCTAGTAAATGGTCCGGGTGAAACAGGTGCATCAATCAGTGGGGAGTAGATAGGCATGACAGATTACAACGGGGGAGAAAGGTCCGCATTACGTACCCTTTCACTATTTGCAAAGATTTTCCTACGTATATTTGCAAACAGGGAATACCTCCAAAAAGAACCAATTCCCAAACAGTCAATGTTTGGGGAAACAATCAATCAATGAGAAACAAAATAGGCACGACGTGTTAAAGGTTTGCGTTACCTACCCTTCACTATCTGCAAAGGGAGAGAGAATATTCCTATTCTTCCTCGTTTGCAGGCAGAGAAGATTCTTAAGAGAACCAACTTCGAACAATTCAATGCTCGATTCAAACAATCAACAAGGGGTACTGTGAACACAAATGAACGCCGCTTATGTACATACACATTGGTATTATCAACAGGTTGTTCCTAATGTTTCTATTTTAGGGAGGTCAAAAAGAGATCCCATTAGTGGCCTACTGATTTTGCTCGATTCCTTTTGTTTTTTTTACACAATTTTTCGCTATCTGCAAAGACTAAACAGAGTATTGCGACTCTGTGCTTGTTTGTAAATAGAGAATGAACCAAAGAGAACAATCAATCAAATGGAGAGAGAAGCAGGCACGACGGATTACAACGGGGGCAAAGGCCTGCGTTAACTACCCTTCACTATCTGCAAAGAGAGAGTACTCCTAATAGAAATGAGGGGTGGGGGGCAGCATTCAAAGAAGATCAGTGTGCATAAACACGAAAATGTTTTTACTTACCACGTACTTTACATTCGACAGCTTATGATATTTGCTATTAAAAAACCATTGAAATTCACTGAAAAAACCATAGGTTATAGACCATATATAGTTAGGAATTAGCATTTACAAAACCTTGAAAATTCACTGAAAAAACCATAGGTTATAGACCATATAGAGTTAGGAATTAGCATTTAAAAAACCTTATTTTACTCACACAAAACCATTGAAATTCCATATATAGTTAGTTGCACTAACTATATATCGCGCACCCGCAATCCACTGCTGATCATGTCACATATTACATCATTCATGACATGGTCAGTGACATCACTGATGACATCACTGATGACATCTCAAAAGAGTCTCTACATGGCAAGCATTCAGCGTGTTGGGAGTGTGGTTATATAGCCGTCCCCTGCTCTATCACCGTGATGCTGCCTGGCTGGCGAGGGGATCAGCATCAATTGCCTTTGTACTACAGCGGAGGACTCTGTGAAACTGACGCTATATGCGATTTACTCTGCAGGACTACGTGCTCCATAAGGCACTGCGGCGACGCCTATCTAGAGGCGTGTCATTCCATTTAAAGGAAGTGGTTCCATATGGCACTGCGGCGACGCCTATCTAGAGGCGTGTCATTCGATTTAAAGGAAGTGGTTCCTGCCTCCCTCCTGTATTTGTTCGTCATCCTCTGAAGAAGAAGGCGGGAGCCTTCGAAACGCGTCAGGAGCTAAAGACGAAACAGGACATTCATGAACGTTTCTCTGGGTCTCTCTGCTATTTGAAGCTTGCTGTTAGTATTAAAGGCTTCTGGACAGTATCCCCGTGAGTGAGGTCTGTGTTTTCACACGTGAGCTTTGATATATATATATATATATATATTCTCGATTCCTGCAGCTCCTACTGGGAGACCCGCCCGTAGTTCGGTGGCAAATAAACCTTTGTTTAAACAGATCCTGAGAGCACGAATTATTGAAGCTTTATTTGGAATATATATATATATCTCTATCTCTCTCTCTCTCTCTCTCTCTCTCTCTCTCTCATATATATATATATATATATATATATATATATATATATAATGTGTGTATGTATATATGCATGTGTGTGTATGTATATATGTATGTGTGTATATATATATATATATATATATATATATATATGTGTGAGTGTACATATATATGTGTGTGTGTGTGTGTGTGTATATATATATATGTGTAAACTTTGAGAAATGAGATTCAGGCCATGAATGACCCACAGGAGCAAAAAACCTAATTTAACGATGAAATGGAACGGAAACTGGAAAAGGAAGAAGAAAAAATAAAAGCACGCAAGGCATACAAGTTTAGGCGGGACAAGCAAGATTACCAAAATGGAAAGATTTTCACCTTCTCGAGGAAGTTCGACACAATGCGAAAGTCAGCAGCAAAGAAAAATGAAAAGGGGGGGCCCTCGGCCCCCCCGCACGCATGGCGGCGCGGCGACCGTCGCCCCCCCTTTCCCCATTGTTGTCTCTCGGTGGTGGGGGCGGGCCCTGGGGGGCGCGACCCACCACCGATTGGCCGGCGGCCTCCCTGACCCGGATACAAGGTAGAAGGTCCGGGTCAGGGGGGGCGGGCTACAGGAGGGGCGGGCCGGGGGGGGCGTGCCCCCCCCGCCTGGCCCCTCGGGAATAAAGAGGTGGGGAGCGCCCAGGAGACCCCCTTGTCCCTGGACGCTCCCTCACGGAACGGTGTGCCCCGCGCTCGGGGCTTCTTTGTTTTTGTCAATTTCTCGTTTTGTATTACAGGTATCGACTGATGGCTGGAGAAGGTCGTCGCGATTGGTATCGTTGGAGCCCGTGAGCCGGAAGATCTACGGCGGTACAGGAGCAAGATATGGCACAAGGAGAGTCGGAGGCCCAGACGAAGTTGAGAGCTTCCGGGAGGGCAGCGGCAAGCAGGGACAACGCCGATCCGGCAAAGGGCCCGGGTGTGGGCTTAACACGGGCTCAGGGAAATCAAGGTGAGCCATTGGCCGTGGTGCTCATGCAGGCGGGGAGGGGGATTAAGGTTTGCACTCTTGGTTCTGTTATTTTGTTAATTTTGGAAAATGGGACAGAGAGAGGTTTCCCCTGTTAGCTCGCGCTGGATCCCTGATCAGCACAGCCGGAGGGAGGCAGGTCGCGTGAGGAATACGGGACGGGGGTAGGGTTAGGCTACATAGAAGTCGCCCTCCGTCCTGCTTTAACCAATGCCGCGGCAGGCCACATACAGGAATCTCCCTCCGCGTGGGCTAGCCGGTGCCGAAATAGCTCAGTTGGTAGAGCTTTAGACGGAAGATCTAAAGGTCCCTGGTTCGATCCCGGGTTCCGGCAATGGTGTTTGTTTGAAACACATTATAACCAATACTGCATAGTCAAAACTTAACCCTCCAAAACCTGGTAAATTAAAACGCTGCGGTAGCATCAATAATTTTAACGGGACAGCCCGCGCATGAAAGGTTCGAGCCCTCGGTTCTCCTTGAATTGTTACTGATGTTTCTTTCACGTGTGGAGTTATGAGGAAATCAATCATGTAATGTCGGAAAGTGGTGTGGGGTTTTTAGAACAATCATCCGACATTACATCACATTTTGTTAACGCAAGTCAGAGTATTCATATTTAGGGGAAATATTGTAAATTGATTGAATAAATTGGCCAGACACCCCCGACCCCTAGATTAGTTACTTCTAATTATTTCATAAAGATTTAAATATTACAAGCGGCATGAAACAGTGGAGGGAACATTGGCTCTATCTATCCTTCCTGCCTGAAATAGAGACTATTTACTCAGGGGTACTTTTCAATGTTGTTCACAATGCATGTGTGTTGTGAAGTACCGCGAATGAAGTAAATATTGCGAATGAGAACAAACTAAGACAGTTTTGAAACTATCGTAAGCTTCTGCCCCGTGTTGCCTTTTCTTATAATAAATCCAATACTGAATTAAAAAGCGCACAGCAAAAATGCCCGAGAGATTTTAGGAACAGGTGAGACACGTACCTAACACATTGGCACACAGACATTGGTGGCAGTTGTTAGATTTTAATTTTCTCATATTCAGTTTGTCAAGGATTGCGGTAGTGTTGACTCATCCCTCGTGAAAGCACGTTTCGCGCAGCGCACTGACCGCGTGCGATTAGTGGTTAGGGACAGCTGCCCGGCGTAACGCGGAAGCGTCCGTCCACCTGTCCCCCGGAGCCTCACTTTCCCTCGGCAGCTCGCTGCACACTTGAATGACTTGACTGTCCCTTAGTCTGAAGATCAGTGGTGACGTCAGTTACATCACTGGCCCTAGACATACGAAATGACCCTTTTAACATCGTGACATCGCAGGATCGACCCCCTTGTTTGGCACCCCCTTCCCCCCTCAGCAGGCTCCTAGTTGCTGTTAGTCACCCAGGAAGAAGGAGTGGATAATACATAATGAAAACAGTGTTCTTAAAGTGCTGTTACTGTGACAGTAAATCTGTTCTGCTTACATTGGTCGCAAAGTCGGCATTTTAAAATATGTGGTAAGGTTAGAGCATCTGCTGCTGAGAACTTTGTGAGTCCAGTAAACGTCAACGAGAGTATTGGTAGAATAACTCTGGGGGGTTACCACATTTCCTGGAGGAATATCTGTTTTCTCCAATCCCAGGGGTTAAGGTTTCTCCTACACAGTTCATCTACGTAGGTAAGTAAGTGGGTAACTCCTTTTTTAGCAGGTGAGAGGAGTTGGCCTAACGGCTAGGGCGCTCGACTTCAGACCTGGGGATCTGGGTTCGGGTCTCGCTAACGACACAAAAATGTGTTGCTGCATAAAATGAAATGCACTCAGGTACTGGAAGCGAAAGTATAAAAAACAGAGATCCTTTTGTTATTTGCAGTTCATAAATCACAACCCTTCTAACATTGCACAGTGAGCTAGGAAGGACGTGTGTCTCCTGCGTCATGTACCCCGCACTGTCTCATGCAGGCCCACTGGCACTATGTGATTCTGCTGCCACTGCAATTTTTTCGCATAGTACTGGATTGGCTACATTTGCCACATATTACATCTTCTGCTGCATAATTTACAAGTTGTCCTTAGCTCAAACTGAACAAAAGTTACTAGAAATGCATGTTCCTATGAAGCGGAATGCACTTTGCAAAAACTGACTGTTCACCTTTCAAGTGCATGTTGTGTGTTGGGGTGTTAAATTAATACTTATAAGATAAGGCCTTTTATCCAGGTAGTGTTAAGATGTGAACATATGACAGAATAAAGAATTGGTACTAACCCAAAGATGTGCCGCATTATGCTGCATAATTTAGCAAGCCCTGCTACTTAAATTTAATCCTTCATTGCCGCATAATTTCAGTGGCCCTGGTCTTAAGTAACACACACTGTTCATCGGTTTACACACACAATTTATTTTCAATGTATAAGGCGTATGTGTAATGTGAAGTGCTCTGACACCCTGCATTGAGATGAGTAGCACTATAAAAAGAAAAAATCGTGGGTTTTTTAAATTGGAATATGAGTGAATACTCGGACGGAAAAACACATCTGACAATTTTTGGACAGTGCATGCATATTCCCATATATCGGCACTGGAAAAAGGCGAAACAATGCCTCTTTTAGGTACTGGGAAGGCAGGATTCAGCTGTGTGCCTTTGTTTCGCCTCCATTGTATTTACATCTAGGTGTGAGGCTCCCAGCCAAGATACTTTAGGGAGTGCACCACACAATGATGACGGTCTGGATAGCAGAAGGAGGGTTATACGGCTGCTTTCCTAGTAGTAACAGCAGTATTGAGGGAGGGCCGACTATACAAACAATGTTGGGTAGGCATCCC
This sequence comes from Lissotriton helveticus, assembly GCF_964261635.1. Taxonomy (NCBI): domain Eukaryota; kingdom Metazoa; phylum Chordata; class Amphibia; order Caudata; family Salamandridae; genus Lissotriton; species Lissotriton helveticus. The sequence continues at coordinate 352,476,469 of NC_136070.1, read as the reverse complement.
ACCAAGGCTCCACAATTTTTAGCGTTTCCAGGGGAATCCACTGTATTGTAATGGTACAGGGCACGTATCAGAAGCAGAACGCAAACACTCTGCGTCCATGTTGGGCACACCAACTGGCTTCTGAGCGGCAGAGCACAAAGAGTAGTAATTTGGTGTTCATTCCTGGGCTTCTTCATTGATGTCCTCCAGGCACTTGCAATATTTAATCCAAGCCATGGTTGCTGCTTATTTATCTTACGTGAGGAACAGCCACTGACATAAGTCAAATTTTGACACTCTAGAATTACTATCATTGGTGTCTGCTGAGGGGATAGTTAGAATAATAGTGGGACGATTCACGAATAGGGTATTCCCCCTTCTCTTGGAGTCCTCCTGGGGATTAATACACATCTAAGGGTAGGGCTTGACAAGACTGAGAAAGCCAGTTTCCCAGGTCCCACATTCCGTTGCAAGCCAAAGCAGTAAGTCATACAAGGGACGTATTTCATTGTAAAGGTAATGGACATCTGAGGTGCTGTTCACTGTTCTAGGGGGGGGGGACATTGCACCAGTCCAATTGACTATTCGTTGATGATAGGTAAAGTCAACATTATTAGTGAGCTATCTTATTGGTAGCTGTTTGGCGTGCTGCCTTCAGGCTAAGTCTTGAGGGAATGTAGAGCAGCTTGTTTTACCAGTCTATAATCTCATGAATGAGTAAATGGAAAAGAACAGGTGTATAACCTATACATGTATTTGTTCTAAAACACATCCCTTTAGTTCCTTTCCGAGGCTAAAGGCGTGAAATTACAGTCAGTAAACTTATTTAACATACAAGTAAATTGGCACAATATACGTGGAGCCTATGATGAGATTAGAGGCGAATAATTACGGTGTGTAAACTTATATAGCACACAGTGATTTAGCACCATATACGTTGAGCTCTAGGGGTGTACCAAAGCCATATATTAATAATGTGGTAGGGGAACCACGAATGGCAGGGAGACAGGGCATGGAGCCTGTAGAGAGACTACTTGGGGTCCTGATAACTATACACACCTTGATGTCACACCTAAAAGGTGCCCAAGAGCCTAGTTGCGGCATCACATAGGTCTGGGGATGCATGTGATCATGTCCGGTTGGCTAGGATGATATTTCCCAGAAGCCAAAGTGGTGAGCGGAAAGGGTCCTTGGGCCAGCTTATGGCCTGGCGGGGTTGGGGCTGTGCTAATTCTTTTAGCTAAAGACTGTGGTGCTGCACTGTTAAGTAGACTGTCTTGTTTTTACACATAGATCCTATGCATAAAGACGTGGGTAGGAAACCAGGATTAAGAGGCGATGTCCTCGCCTACGGCACAACTTTCTTGTGTAACAATGATTGTAAAAATAGGAAGCCAATTTTACAGCCTACCATGGTTAGGGCGGCGCTGATCCTATGCTTAACGACATAGATGCTGCACTAGCAAACAGACAAACGGAGGCTATGCTTAACATTTACTGTCGACGTGTTAATGTGTAGTAGTATGGCACTAAGATTATCTAAAACTTAGCAACTGATGGTAATGTAAGTCTAACGCGTGTACAGCAGGTATCGCCAGTAACACTAATGGTGTGTATCTATCTTTCCAATTTATGTATGACCGGGTCCATGGTGGATACCTGGAGGGCTCCACATCACAACAGCTGCAACAGGTGGACAGCCCAAGGGGGGCTTACGTCAGTCACGGCTGGGTCCATGGCGGATATCTGAGGAGTGCTCCACACCGCAACATCAGCAGCGGGTGGACGTCAAAAGGGAAGCATACGTCAAGAAAGAGGACACCAAGGGCCCAAGTATTGCTGGCAGGTGTAAGTGCTACCCATTCCTTAAGGTGGAAGTGGGAATTTGTCACCCAGGTTTTCTTGGTCTTTTCCTGGTTCTTGCAGTTTCTCAAACCTGTCACGCAGGGGAGGAACTCATCACCAGAAGTTGAGGAGCCACAATGTGCCAGCACAAGCAACAGGCTGGACGCAGGACAGGGAAGAGTTTGTTTGAGGGTCTGTGCCATGGTCAGTTCAGGAACTTCTCAGGGACTTTTTAGCTCAGCAGCCCGACCCCCTGTCAGTGGTGATACTTCACCTAGGGGGGACTGAATTGGCCAAACTGGGGAGGCGAATACTCATTGATGAGTCCATCTCCACTGTGGGGGGGTCTTCAGGACTTGCCCGGGTGGCACAGTAGTAGGGCCTCAACTTATCCCGTGGTGGCAGGGACTCGGTCAGGGCGTTGAATCACTCGATAAAGAGGATCAACACACAGTGGGACAAAGTATTTCAAGCCCCCCTCGGTTGCAGATGATCCAACATGGGTGTATTTGTTCTACCTGGTGAGGGGAGTCCATTTGACGGAGGAAGGAAGGGTCCTGTGGTCTGATGATGTCAGGGCCTGGTTGGAAGGTTTTGCTAAAGTGAGAACTTTCTAGGGTAGGTCTAGGCAGGGGGAGGCCAGATCGTCGGTTAACAATGCTGGCCTGTGGCGGTAAGGTCATTATCGGTGAGCACATATTTGAGGTCTGAGGGGGCGGGCATCATCCTAAGGAGGTTCCCGCCCAGGGGGAGGGGCCTGCGGGCCACTCCTAGAACTCCAGTGGCAAGGTAATGGATGCTGCAAAGCAAAGGAGCGCGGGTAGGAGTAGTTCACGCTTTCCTTAGGCTGGTAGCCACCCCGCGCGCGTGGACTCATGACGTCACCGGATGGCGCAGAGTAAGGGCCCTCCTTTAGTGGGTAAATGGAGTTCAGGGCGTAGACCGGGCAATTCCCGGGGTAACACTGCGCATGCGCACGTCTCATGGGGAGGCGCAGCTTGTAGGACCTGACACCGGTAGTGACCCTGCCATATGGCCAGAAATGTACAAAAATCAAGATGAGGATGTTTAGACTCGGTTAGGAAACAACATGTATTAGAGTTTTGTTAAGGTCAGGCTCTCAAACTTGTTGACAATAATTTTGTATCTAATGTCCTGCTGATTTTTGTATAAATTGTTGATCATGCAATTAAAAACCTTTTTAATTTCATACTTTAATAAATACGGCCGGGCGACTAGCGCCCGCCTTCCAAAAAGTAAAGACGTCTCGTGTCCACGTTCCTGGGTGTTGGGTGCCGGTTTGGGGGGGAGGCGGCAGCTAGTCGCTGACCATATAAAAAAGGGGGGCCCTCGGCCCCCCCGCACGCATGGCGGCGCGGCGACCGTCGCCCCCCTTTCCCCATTGTTGTCTCTCGGTGGTGGGGGCGGGCCCTGGGGGGCGCGACCCACCACCGATTGGCCGGCGGCCTCCCTGACCCGGATACAAGGTAGAAGGTCCGGGTCAGGGGGGGCGGGCTACAGGAGGGGCGGGCCGGGGGGGGCGTGCCCCCCCGCCTGGCCCCTCGGGAATAAAGAGGTGGGGAGCGCCCAGGAGACCCCCTTGTTCCTGGACGCTCCCTCACGGAACGGTGTGCCCCGCGCTCGGGGCTTCTTTGTTTTCCCACCCACCATCCCTTGGAATAAAAGTCTTGTGGCATTCATTATGTCTGGTTTAATGGTAAGTTTTGAAGGTACTGTCCACATGTCTTACATGGTAGCAGAAATGGATCTGTTGGTATATTTTGTTGATGCTTTTGTTTAGGAATTTTTCCCCTTTTTAGCAAACTGTGTGTGAAGTGATTTTTCTTTGATGCCAAGTGTCTTTAGGCCTTTTTTCCCTTTGTAGCTGTACGGTGATACTGTTATTTATTAGCCAGTGTAGCTGTCCTTTAGAGTTTTTTCCCATAGGTCGTCGTATTTATTAGGTATGGGGCATGCGGTAAGGTCATTATCGGTGAGCACATATTTGAGGTCTGAGGGGGCGGGCATCATCCTATGGAGGTTTCCGCCCAGGGGGAGGGGCCTGCGGGCCACTCCTAGAACTCCAGGGGCAAGGTAATGGATGCTGCAAAGCAAAGGAGCGCGGGTAGGAGTAGTTCACGCTTTCCTTAGGCTGGTAGCCACCCCGCGCGCGTGGACTCATGACGTCACCGGATGGCGCAGAGTAAGGGCCCTCCTTTAGTGGGTAAATGGAGTTCAGGGCGTAGACCGGGCAATTCCCGGGGTAACACTGCGCATGCGCACGTCTCATGGGGAGGCGCAGCTTGTAGGACCTGACACCGGTAGTGACCCTGCCATATGGCCAGAAATGTACAAAAATCAAGATGAGGATGTTTAGACTCGGTTAGGAAACAACATGTATTAGAGTTTTGTTAAGGTCAGGCTCTCAAACTTGTTGACAATAATTTTGTATCTAATGTCCTGCTGATTTTTGTATAAATTGTTGATCATGCAATTAAAAACCTTTTTAATTTCATACTTTAATAAATACGGCCGGGCGACTAGCGCCCGCCTTCCAAAAAGTAAAGACGTCTCGTGTCCACGTTCCTGGGTGTTGGGTGCCGGTTTGGGGGGGAGGCGGCAGCTAGTCGCTGACCATGTCAATGAGGCGTCAGTAAATCATCCACGCCAGCAGAGGAATCTGAACCCGAGACTTCCTCGGTGTCAGGAGCCAGTGCAAGGACGGAAAATGGCTCAGATGCCGAGGGTGAGGAAGAAACTGAAAATGTGGTGAAATTAACAATGGCAGAGGAATTGGTGTACGTGAGGCAAAGTCGGCGGGAAACAATTTGTTCCAGTACCATGCATTTGGCAAAAAACGGCGCACAAAGAGGAGGAGGGTGAGGAGGACTGCCAACAAACAACGTGACAAAACGAGGAGGTTGGGGCAGGGGGTCATGGAAAAACAAGAAAACCAAGTAAGTGACACAATAACCCTCCAACGAAATGCAAATACAATTATAAACCTAGCCCAGATAGATCTATCAGCAGCTGAGACTCAACTTTTGTCATTAGGGCTATCGTATTGCCCGGAGTCGAATTTTCATTATACCAGGACTAGAGCGGATGTATACCAGTATATACGAAAATTAAAGCTGCGCAAATATCATGAACAGTTGAAAAAAAAAAAAAAAATCAGGCGCCATATCTGCAAATGTGACTGCTTTGCCCAATTTAGCCGCAGGTGATTATGAATTGTTATCAGATTTGCAATCCATTGTTAACTTGCCGTCCAGCTCTAAAGATGGTATTCCCTCTCAAGAAATGCAGGGAAGCCAAAGGAGGTTCCCGTATTTAAGTACTCAGGATATAAATAACATCGGAAACAAAAAACCTGAAACCCCTTTCAAGAGGAAGTCGAAGTTTGTGCCTATAATGGCTAAAGATGCCATAGATGTGTTTAATGATGTTGTAGTATCACAAATAAAAAAACTGAATACTAAAACACAAGCGACCAAGAGGAGATTAACTAGTCAAGAAAGGAGCTATGGAGCATTAATGGAAAAATTAAAAAAACAGAATAACATCGTAATAAGAAATTCGGACAAGGGGGGGAATATTGTACTGTGGCCCCTAAATGACAACCTAGCCGAGGCAGAAATGCAACTTAAAGATGTCCAACGCTACCATCATAGATGAACTATGCAGTATATTACTGGCTTGGAAGAGCAAGGGACTATTAAGCTTATAAGAGTTCAAATTCTTGAAGAAAGTGTTCCCAAAAACGCCGGTAATCTATTATATATATATATATATATATATATATATATATCCTACTGGCAGTCGCAAGCCTTTATCTTTGGTGCCGTTTGACGAACCTTAATGAAATTTTGCCCAAAAAGTGCCCCGTGATAATAGTTGTGCTTGGAAAGTTTTGGGGCAATCCGTCATGTGGGTGCCGAGAAAAGGGGAGGGACAAAAAACATGTGTTTCCCTTGTAAGTGTGTTTCCCATGTTAATTACCATAGAGTCTTAAAACATGTCTGCAGCCCGAACTGCTGGACAGAATTACACTGAATTTGGCAGAAAGGTAGGTTTTGGTTCTCAGATTATGCTTTCAGTTATATGGTGTAAATCTGTTCAGTAGTTTGCAAGAAATTAAAGGAAATACATCTGGCGTGGGGAAAGCCTTTTCGAATAATAATGAGCTCGCGCAGCGATCTGCAGACCTTCGATTGGCTGGCAATACTTCAACCAGGAAAGAGTTGACAGCCATCTTGGGAGTCTGCCTCCGCCGAGTAACCCCCAATAAAGCGCATAAATAAAGAAAAGGTGGCTGGGAACAAATCCCCTAACTGAAAAGCCTTGTCTCTGGGGTCCCAGATTGAGCCGGCTGGTCACAAAAGCAATTTATTTTTAATTCACAGCAAAATTCGGTAATATCGCCGTGATTTGAAAAAAAAAAACAGGGAGCAGGATCTCCCACACTTGGTTTTAAGACTGCCCCCGGGTGGTCCATGTCCCAGGGACATGCTAAGTTTCATTAATGAGGAGGGGGCACATGGAGACCTGCTCCTAGGGCTTATTTCTGCATCGGGACTACCACCTCTCCAGAGCTTATATGTCATTAATGCAGATTCCCGGGGACCACCACCTTGGCAGGGCTAAAATATGAATTAAAGCGGTTGGTCCACGTGGGTCCCTGGGACCACCTCCTCCTCAGGGCTTTCTATTTTTTTGTATTTTCTTTTTAGGGCGGGTTCCCCATTCTAGGATACTCATATCCCCTCGCCTTGAGACATACATGGTCCTGGCGTACCCACCCCTAGGAAAAAGCTGTTTGCTTTTAGTTGGTGGGAGCTGTAACAGCTCCCACCAAGCCACACCAATCACTCCACTTACAGCAAGCGGTAGCTGTCAAACAGCTCCAGCTTGCTGGAAACTGAATTTTAATTTCTTTCCCGGCCTGCAGACATATGAGCAGGGAAAGAGATGAAAGTTTTACTCTTGCATGCAGGGAGCTGCATTTCCAGTAGCTCCCTGCATGCAAGAGCAATGCCTACTCCGGCAGGAGGTGGGGAGCTGGCTGGGATCGCAGACACTCCAGGGCATCCAGGGAGACATGGCCATGCTCCAGGGGATGGGGTCCCTAGGGACAAAATCTGCCTCAGGAAGGAGGCCACGCAGCCCTTCCCCCCATTGTGTTTGTAGGATAGTTTTGGCCCTAATGCTAATTTCACAGAAATTAAACCACAATGGGAGACACTTACAAATATTAACAGAGCAGGTGCCCCCGTTAAAGCTCCACTTCTGTAAAGGACACATTATCCTAACTCCTAGGCTTGGCGAATGCAAAGCAAGTGTTCTTTCTCTTTAATTCCATATTGAAAATCTTTCTGAAATCCCTTATAGAGATGACTGCATCATTGATCTATTGGAGTGTAATCTGTAGTGACTGTGGTCAGTGGGTTCTTTGTTGTCCTCTCCTGATGAGCGCAAAGTCCATGGTTCTCCCTTTAAAGTGCCTTTTGCCAGGATGATGGATAGCTGAACAAGTGGCCCCAGCGCCTTTCCCGCCGTTTTGATGAGGAGTTCTTGATGCTGAGGAATGTGAGGACATCTCCAGCAAACAATGAAGCACTTACTTCATATGTTTAAGAGGAAGGACCCTTGTTTGGTGGAGATTTACCTCTTTATAGTCTTGTTGTCTTCTCTGTAGTAGGAGCCAAGTTATCATATATTTCTGGATAAAGACGCACTAGGAACGTTCATATTACCAAAATGCATACAAGGTCACTGGTCACATTTTCTCATGCTCCATTACGCAGCAGTAATGCAGAATGCATACTGGACATTTACCCAAGACACTCATGCACTCACTCACAGACTCACTCAAAGGTTACAGGTTACAGTTCAGAAATACATTTTTATAAACCTTAGAAACTTTATACAATTCTGAAAAGCAGATACGGTTCCACTACATCATCAATGGTAAAATAAAATTATTGGAGACTTTGAAGAAGCTTACCCTAAATGAGCAGTGGCCCTTCAGAGATTTAGGGCATTGTGGCGGGCTTTTATTTTGCTGTAATCTGTTTCAAGGTTCAGTAGGATTCTGAGGAATGTGAGGACATCTCCACCAAACAATGAAGCACTTACTTCATATGTTTAAGAGGAAGGACCCTTATTTGGTGGAGATTTACCTCTTTATAGTCTTGTTGTCTTCTCTGTAGTAGGAGCCATGTTATCATATATTTCTGGACAAAGACGCACCAGGAACGTTCACATTACCAAAATGCATACAAGGTCACTGGTCACATTTTCTCATGCTCCATTACGCAGCTGTAATGCAGAATGCATACTGGACATTTACCCAATAAGGTAGCTTTTAGTAATTAACCAGAAGAAAGAACACCACTTGGGTAGATATTGTGTGCAAAACTGTGGAATCTTGTTGGATAAAAGGGCAGGTGTGGTTCTTTTGTGGTCGAATGGATGGTACAGCCGCTGACACCCACTCAGTCATTCACACACACACACTGGCAGACTCACTCAGACACTCACACATTCTCTCACAGACCCACTCACTGACGCATACAGCCACTCACACAGCCACTCACAGACCCATTAAGAAACTCATGCACCCACTCACAGACCCATACCTCTAATCACACAGCCCTCACAGACCCACTCAGACTAAAACCCCCTCACAGAACCACTCAGACTAACACTTCCACCCAAAGACTGACTCACACACTCATTGAGGCACTCACAAACCCACTCAGACACTCATGCACCCACTCACACACCCAGTGAGACACTCACACACAACCCTCAGACACCCACTAAGACACTCATGCACTCACTCACAGACTCACTCTCAAAGGTTACAGGTTACGGTTCGGAAATAACATTTTAAAAACCTTAGAAACTTTGTACAATTCTGAAAAGCACATACGGTTCCACTATATCCTCAATGGTAAAATAAAATGATTAGAGACTTTGAAGAAGCTTACCCTATATTAGTAGTGGCCCTTCAGAGATTCAGGGCATTGTGGGGGGCTGTTATATTGCTGTAATCTGTTTCAAGGTTCAGTATTAAAGTATAGCCTTATGTGTCTTTTTATTATGCGTGGAGCCCAAGCAGTTTTATATACTCATTTTTTAGCTAAATGATGTATCGTATTTTAGCTATTTATCTTCCACACATATGTTTTATGCTGGCTAACCGTGTTATACGATGCACTCTTAAGCGCCGGTGCACCTTAAAGATATTTGCTGCTGCAAAGGTCTGCTATCAATGATTCTGACTGATGAAATGTGTTTTGCACTCTTGCACTTTCAGTATTTCAGCACTCATGAAGACTTAACTGTTTCTTTTCCCCCTCCAAATTCTAGATATCAAATACTAGACATTAAGTTGAATAATTTATTTTATTTTTATTTATTTATGTTCATATCTATGTCTTAAGCTGGTAAAGTTCGTTACATGGTGCTCTTTTCAGACACTAGTGCACTTTAAAGATATCAGCTGCCTCTAATGTTTAACAAACCTTTTTGACTGATGAAATGTATTTTTTACTCTGGCACTTTAATGATTGATTAGATTGCTCTGGTTTGTTTTCTAAAGCATTGTGGTCAATGCATCCCAGATAATGGTTGTGTTTTTTGAGCGGCTCAACAAAAAATAGAAATAAACTCAAATATTCACTTAAAACACCAATCCATCAATCAACCAATTAATCAAGGGGTTTACAAAGCACGCTACTCACCCGAGAGGGTCTCAAGGCACTAGGGGGGGTTTGGGGGGGGGCAGCTCCTACTCAGTCGAAGAGCTGAGTATATCTTCAAAAATTGCTTACCAAGTACTACCCTAATCGTTATCTACGATCTCAGGGCCGTATGCTCTTTCAGGTGCCCAGAATCCAGCGGGCACGGATGGGTGGTAGGTCTTTCAGAGACTTGGCCAGCAAACAGTGGAATGATCTCCCCATTGAGCTCCGGATGGAGCCATCTGAAGGAAACTGAAAACTCACCTTTTTCCAAAACTCTGAGGTCCTGCGCCCTTTCCCTCTGCGGCCTTGTGCTAGCAATTAGTTTTTAAACGTGGGGACACACTGTTGCCTAGTGTAACCAGGCGCTATATAAGAGGTATTATTATTATTATTATTATTATTATTATTATTATTATTATTATAGCAGGGTCTTGAGGTCCTTCCTGAAGGCGTGCAGGTTCGGGGAGCATCTTGTGCTGATAGTGAGCTCGTTCCAGGTCTTGGCTGCGATGTAGGAGGATGCCCTACCTCCTGCTCTACTTCTGCGAATGTGGGGATTTCTGCTAGGGTGAGGTAGGCGGACCGGAGATTCCTTTTGGGTGCGTGGAAGCCTTTTGTTGAGGTATTTAGGTCTGATGTTGTGGAGGGATTTGTAGGTATGTGTGAGAACCTTGAAGGTTATTCTCTTCTCGACCGGAAGCCAGTGTTGGTCGCAGAGGTGTTGCGTCATGTGTTCATGCCGAGGGGTCCCGAGCACAAGTCTGGCCATGGCGTTCTGGATGGTTTGGAGCTTGTGTAGGAGGGTCTTGTTGATGCCGGCATAGAGGGCATTTTTGTAGTTCAGTCTGCTAGTTATGAGTGCGTGGGTGACTGTTTTTCTGTGCTCGGGGGGGATCCATTTGAAGATCTTTCGGAGGATGCAGAGGCAGTTGTAGCTGGTGGAGGTGATGGCGTTTTCTGGCGGGTCATTGAGAGGGAGGAGTCCAGGATGATGCCTAGGTTCAGCGAGTAGTCTGTCAGGGTGGGGGGGGGGGGACCTCCAGAGGGTTGAGGACCACCATGTGTTGTCCCAGGCAGAGGTCGCGGGTCCCAGGATGAGGACCTCTGTTTTCTCAGTGTTGAGCTGTCCTTCATCCAGGCTTTCGAAGTTCTTCATTCCTTTCTGGAAGCTGAATCTGGTGACATCGGGATCCTTTGTGAGGGAGAGGATGAGCTAGGTGTCATTGGCATAAGACACTATGTTAAGTCTGTGCTGTCTGACGATGATGGCGAGGGGGGCCATGTAGAAGTTGATCAGTGTAGGGCTGCGCGATGATCCCTGTGGTACTCCGCAGTAGATCTCTGTGGGTTCGGAGAGGAAGGGGGGAAGTCTGATCCTCTGGGTTCTGCTGAGGAGAAAGGAACTGATCCAGTTCCCTGTATCTCAGCGTTGAGTAGTCTGGCTGCGAGGGTGGGGTGTGAGACGGTGTTGAATGCTGCGTAGAGGTCCAGTAGGATAAGGGCTGCGGTATGTCTCTGGTCGAGTAGCATGCAAATATCGCCGGTGGCAGCGAGGAGGGCGGTCTTGCTGCTGTGGTTGCTGCAGAATCAAGACTGGGAGGTGTCTTTGATAGCTTTTTCTTCGATGAGCACGGCCAGCTGGGCGTTCACGAGTCTTTCAGTGACATTGGCAGTAAAAGGGAGCAGGTAGATGGGCTGGTAGTTCTTCAGGTCCGTGGGGTCGGCAGTGGGTTTCTTGAGGAGGGGCTTGACTTCCGCTCACTTCCGAATGTCGGGAAAGATGCCAGATTGGAGGGAAGTGTTGATGGTCAGTCATAGTTCGAGGGCGATGGTGGTGGCAGCCCTCTGGTGGATGTGTAGTGGGCTGGGGTCCGTTGGGGCTCCAGACTGGATTTTCATCTTGGTCGTGGTGATGAGTTCAACTGTGGCGGGAGACCAGGTGGTGATGGTCGGCTGGTGGTCATTGGCGGGGGTAGGGGTGGTGAACAGTGTCTGGTCGCTGAAGTGGTTGTAGATGGCCTTGATTTTCTGTTGGAAGTAGGAGCTGAGCTTGTTGCAGAGTTCCTGGGAAAGTGTGACATCTGTGGCCTCGCTGGGGGATTTAGTGAATTGCTGTATGACGTTTAAGAGTTCCTTGGTGTTGGTTGTGTTTGCGTCGCTTTTGCTCTGGATGAAGGTCCGTTTGGTGTCCCTAATGAGCTGGTGGTACTTCTTCAGGATACATCTGTGGTTGTTAAGGTCTTCTGTGGTTTTCCGGCTTCGCCAAGTCTTCTCAAGGCATCTGCAGGTGCGCCTGGCGACTTGGAGTTTGGTGGTGAACCAGGCGGCCTTCGGGGGTGTGGTTTGGCTGGGTGGCAGAGGGGGGGGCGATCTTGTCAGAGCATCTGGAGATCCAACTGTGGAGTTCAGTGGCTGCTGAGTTGGCGTCGGTCGCAGTGATGGGGGGTCCAGGAGGAGGGTGGCGTTGAGGAGCTCTTCTGTGGTTGTGCTCCAGTTCCTTCCAGACGGGCAGGGGGGCAGTGTGGGTGGTAGCGTTGAAGGTGAAGTGCACACAGTGGTGGTCGGTCCAGGGTGGCTGCGTGGTGTGGTTGAAGTGGATTTTTGATCCTCTTGCGAAGATGGGGTTAAGGGTGTGTTCTGCTCTGTGTGTGGAGGTGTTGACAAACTGCTTCAGCCTGAGGTTGGAGAGGTTGTTGAGGTGGAAATTCAGGTCTCTGGGTAGGATGTAGTCTATGAAGGTGATGGTATGGGGTTCGACGAAGTCGGTGATAGCTGTTGTTGCCGGGGAGCGGGGTCCCGGGCATCTGTAGACGAGGGTGCCGCGTAGCATGGCCTTGGGGGAGATCTGGAAGTGGAGGTGTTATGAATTGGAGTGGGGGTTGCTCGTGCTGGAGGTGGAGAGCCATATGCAGGTCTTATTTGCGATGGCAAGTCCTCCTCCTGGTTGGTCTGGGTGGATTTTGTAGCCTTCTGGGATTGCAGTGGCGATGTCAGGCTGGAGGAGGTGGTAGTCCAGGTTTCCGTGAAGAAGGCGACGTCTGGCACAAGGGTGTCAATCAGGTCCCAAATCTCTACGGCATGTCTGTGGAGACCACGCACGTTGAGGAGGATGCACATCAGGGCTTTGGTGGCCCGGGTGTCCTGAGAGCCTGATGCAAACGTGGGGGCGCTGTAGGTGGAGCAGGAACGTTGGCAGTGTCTGCAGGACAAATGTCCATGCGTGGTGTTTGGAGGGGAGCTGTGGCTGTAAGGGTGTCTTCCGGGGTTGAAAGCGAGGAAGGTGGCTGCGTCATATTGGCGGGGCCCTGGGGATCCAGGGTTCTTGGTGCTGGCCGCGGTTGGGTCACGGACCGGCTCAGATGGGCGCAGATGGACTTGTCTTTGGTGCGCCAGCAGCACGCCAGCGGCGCGCCCTCTCCGTGACGGTGCAGCGGTCATCATTATGTAGGGAAGGGGAGGGATGATCATCCTGGAAACGGGCGAGGGCATTGGGGAGGGGCCACAGGTCAGCAGCGGCAGGAACGGCAAGTGGAAGAGAGGTGGCAGGGACAGTGAACAAAACAGTGCACAGTTAACCAACGAAAACCGGGCCACAAATTACACAACAGGAATCGGGGCACAATTTAACCAACAAACAGGGATCGGGGCACAGTTACACAACAGGAATGGGAGCACAATTGAACAACAGAAATCGGAGCACAATTGAACAACAAAAATCGGGGCGGAATTAAACAACAGAAATCGGGGCCTAATAAAGCAACAAAAAAAATGGTCCAGAGTGAAGCAACCAAATGGGGCACAAATTAGCAACAAATATCGGGGCATGACTACACAAATTACCCAATCAAGGTCAGCAGCCTCGAGCACCCAGGCAGGGGGCTCAGCGGCGATGTCGGAGCGTGGGAGCTGCCGGGGAGAGTGCAGGCCTGTGACTGAGGTCACAGGATACAGGGACATTCTAGTTAGGAAATAGACTAAAAAAAAAGACTGAAAGAAACAAAGGTAAGAGGGATGCTATAGTTAGGCTCAGATTTCACAAGTACAGTACCAGTTAAATTCAGCATAGCTAACGATAACTTATGCCCCTAATAAATAACATTGGTTGAGCACAACAGCATGCTGATTAAATTTTTGGACTTTTGTCTGTGTAATCATTTTTTTTGTTCCAGGACCAACTTTTTAGGCAAGTACGTGGTACTGCTATGGGCATCTGCTTCGCACCCCAGTTACGCAAACCTCTTTGTGGGCTGGTGGGGGAAGCAGGTGGCCTGGGCAGAGACCAATAAGGAATGGACCTGTAGGGCCATGAGTTGAAACCGGTATATGAGCAGGAACTGGTACTTGTTTATTATCTTTAGGGGCACAGAACAGTCGGCTAGTGAATATCTGGATGTGCTCAACAAAAAGGACCTAAACCTCAGATTTTTATGTTAGATAAGCATGATAGCTGTGAGTTTCCTTGATCTTACAGTATTCCCTGCGGAAGGCAGACTGTACACATCTTTGCACTGGAAGCCAACTGCAGGGAATTCCCTGCTACATGTTAGCAGTTGCTATTTGGAAAAAACTATTACCAGTATTCTGTATGGCGAGTTGCCAAGGATAAAAAGGAATTGCACACAGGATTGTGATTTCCAAGCAGCAGCTAAGGAGAGTATGCAAAGGTTCGAGGTGAGGGGGTATCGTACAGAGACTCTCATTCAGACAAAAGCCAAAGTTGATGCGAAATTGAGACTTGAGCAAATCAATGATGATATATCGACAGGGAGAAGAAATGAATGGGAGAATGCCCGGGACATTTTCAGGATGATCATGGACTATTCCATTGACTCTAATGACATCAGGAGGGCGCTTAGAAGGATTTGGCATATCTTGAAATCCGACCCCATCATTGGGGAACACTTGCCAAAAGCACCTCTAATGTCATTTAGGAGAGTGAGGACATTAAGAGATTATCTAGTCCAGAGTCGCTATGCCTCAATGAGTAGACCACCTGCTTTTGGAAAAATAGTGGGCTTTTTTCCTTGCGCGAAGTGTAAGAATAGTAACAAGGTTCTAACCTATGATGTACCTGGCCTAGAAAAACCCAAAAGAATCAAGAAATTCATGAATTGTAATACAAGCCACACGGTGTCCTGTTTGGTTTGCCCGTGTGGCTTGAGGTACATTGCCAGTATCATACACTAAACAAAAGTGCATATTTTGGAGCATGTTAGAGCCATTGCCAATAAGGAGGTCACATATCCGGTGGCTCGGCACTTTAAGGCATATTATCAAAACAACAGGAATCTGCTGCGATTCTTTTGTATGGACCATGTATCCCCCAATGTGAGAGGAGGAGATAGGCAATTACAGCTCCTTAGATTGGAGTCCAGGCACATCATTGATAATCAAACAAAAATGCAAAAGGGTTTGAATAGCGGCGAGGAAATGGCGATCCACTTTTAAGAATTGTGTCAAATGATTTGCGACCTGCTATACAATGGGAATTATGTTTCAGTGTGGCATCTTGTTGTATAATGAGCTTGGTCTAATTAAGAATAAGAAAAAGTATAATCTTGAACTTATGTGTGAAGACCTATTCAGGGTGGTATATTGAAAGCGCCCACAATATTGGTTATACTATTTGAAGCGGAAGAGGTAGATTTCTGTCATGTGGGTTTTGCCCATTTTGGGCTAGAATTTAAACTAATGCCCATTTAGGGGGCTATACCACATGTTTTCAAGATCAGTTTCCACATCGAAGAATCAATGATGTAATTTAAAGCATATTCATATGTTTTAATGATGTGGGAAATTCCCATTCAGGGCGGGATTGAATAATTGTGAGGCAGTTTATAGTTGTTTCCTTGCACAGTTAATTTACAACAGTTTGCAAATTTGTATGTTTTAACATGGCGGACACGGATGGACTGAAGGAAGTCCGGTGTCCTTTCTTGATGTCCACTATGTGTAGTATTTAAATTTGGCTTTCAGCCGGCGCCTGCCACTATTGACAAAGGCTGTTTCCGAAACGCGTATTGTCGTGTTTGTTTGACCCAATAAAATTTGGGATTTAACTGTTCCCAAGAGTGCTGGTAATTATTTTCCCTGAGCTTGAATTTAATACATGGTGTCCGTCACTGTGCTATATAGCACCCGACCACGAGTGAAGGGAGGAAGATGGAAAAAAAGTGTGTGATATATATATATATATATATATATATATATATATATATAAATATATAAATATATACGTTTCTGTGTGTGTCTGTGTGTGTAATATATACACATATATATATATATATATATATATATATATATCACGAAAGTGCACGTGCAATACTTTTGTAATATATACATCAAATAGACAAAATATATATATCATGAGTGTCTTAAGCAAGTGCCATGTGAGGCGCATAGCAAATATTATCGAAGGATAAAGTGCAAGTGCTGTACTCCGGAATAAATACATCAAATAGACAGAGGTTGTACGTAACCAAGGCAAATGCCATTTTAAATGCCTAGCTACTCATTAGCTGAACTGCATACATTAGTCACAGCATATTGTAGGTAGACACATCATATATGACATACCATTTCTTAATATCACATTCAAAATGGCAACATTTTGCAAATAATACATTCAAGTAAGTTCTTGAAAAAATATTATATATGTCAAATGGCAATTATACAGGGGAGTATGCCACTTCCCTCATTAACGTGCTATCCATCTTATAAAATATACCAGATTGATGAAGTACCCTTAAGTAATCTAATTGTGAAAATAATATTAATAATACCCTTGGCTAGTGTGGAAGGAAGAGTGGGCCTAGTCCAGGAAAGTATACATTTCTTCATCTATGTTTAACCCTTGTTGTTCTTTACTGTCCAATTCTAATATGTAGCAGGTTTCAAGTTTGTGCAATTCCTTTTCTCTATTTTACTCTCATTTTCTTTCTGGGACATGTGCTAAGCAGCTGTATGTTAGGTCTTTTACAACACTTTTATGCATTTTCCCAAAGTGTTGAGCAACTGGGTAGATGCGGTCTTTATTTGTAATTGCTCTCAGATGTTGCGATATATGTTTATGCACTGGGGGTGGTACTTACTACATATTGTTTGTCACAAGTACACTCCAGTAAATAGACAACAAAGCTAGTTTTACAGGTTAAGTGGCCCTTGATTTGAATGGTTTTCTTAAATGGAGTCACAATTTTAGATCTAATTTTACCATTTTTACAGGCTTTACACTTGATACATTTTGCTAAGCCATATTTGCGCATGAGCCATGTAAGCGTTGGTTGTTCTTGACTCAAATCATTATTCACTAAGTGCTTTGTTAAGGATTTAGATTGTCTCAACGTTATCTGTGGTCTAGTACCTACCATTGGGCCAAGGATGGAATCATTTTTTATCAGGTGCCAATGTTTTTGTAGGGTTGTACGTACTTTATTGTGTTCTATATTATACATTGTGAAAATAAGAGTTTCTTTATATACACATATATAATAGTTTCAAAGCTCATACAGCATATAAAAGAGGCCTTCCATGTGAATCATTCCCACAATCCACAGGGCTGATTTAATTTTGATGACATTTAGCTTCCCTATACAAATAAAAAAAGTTAACTGGATCATTAACTCAGCAGTTATACTTTCTTCCAGTGCTGGTAAAAACAACACTTTCACATTGGCAATTTTGCTCTCAGAGAATTAATCTGCACACCTGATGAGCTCACCCTCGCAGGGCCATCCTAATGTTAAGTTTCTACCAAAGAATTCTCCAAGGCCTGCAAAAATAAACATTGTAAACGCAGACGCCGGTCAGCAGAATGTTAATTACGTTGCTCTTTGTGTTCTTTGTTATGTATGTCTTTTTAAACCTACGCTAAAGTGTCAATTTGCTACCCAAGAAAAGAACGTTTTAGATGATGTTTTTCATTTCTTTCAATGCTGCTTTACATTTAACAATTGACTTCTAATAAAACAGTACAAATCTGCCACCTATCATCCCTGTTCTTCACCTTCCGCTCAGCACCTCAGCTTCTCGCTGAGGATGCAAGAGATAACAGCATGGAAAGGTGTATCTTGATAGTTACCTATAGCTATTTTTGGAAAGAGTCTTTTTAATGTGGGCAGCATGTCATGGTTTCTCTGGTAGGTTTGAAACTTAAATCTGTTGCGGTTCCACCATTTAAAAGGAACTATATGGAACAGGACAAGGTTTACAATTTGTTTTTAAAGAAGAGGTATTTCTAAATGGCACAGCATGAAATTAGAAAAGAACACTAGCTTTTCCACGATGTTGCTGAAATGGAAATGATACCCAGTCTTGCTCTCTATCAATCAATTATAGTTTATTGTATGTGATTACTTAAAATCGTTACAATTTACAAATTATAAAAATGTCTTATCATACAAAAATGGTTAAAACCTCCAACTAAATCACCACCCAATAACAAACGAATATACAATTTTAAAAATCAGAACAAAATTGAAGATGAGCATATTTCGTTAACTAAAGTGCAAGTGCTGAGCCACCGGCATGAGATGTTATAATTTGAATAATGGTATCTTTTCCTGGATAGATCTTCAGAGCAGCAAAATACCATAATATGGATTCAAAGCAGAAACCATCTTCATTCACTGCTTTAAAAGAGCTTACACAACTGAGTTAGTCAAATGAATTTTACTAGCCCTATTGAAGTAAGATGTGCTTGGAAAAAGCGCAAAACTTTACATAAAAATTTTAAACTGTTTTCACAAAAAGTTCTACTATTCAAATTGTCCCATGGTAGGTTAGGCATTTAGTCAGCTTCTTACGTGGGCATGTGAGCTGCTGCAGTTATTGGACTAAACCTATGTCGGCATTGGTCATGATTTGTTTGTTGTTTTTTTTGTTTTTCCTCTGGATCTACTTGCCATAAAAGTTTCCTTACTTCTGCAAAAATGTTACACCCCTGCAGGACAAGATTATGGAAGACCCTTCCATCCAGCATATCATGGCTTGCCTGCAAGTGCGAATGTTCCGTTCATTAAAAATGGGTTTTAAAAGCAGTCTCCTCAAATCCATAACTGCAGGACATGTGCATAGCAGATGAGATGATGTTTAATTAAGAAAGCCACATCATCGACAGTGCGCTATTTGTTGGTTGCTTTTTCAAGATGGCTGTAGCTCTTTCGAATTGTGCATGCCCAACCGGTAATCAATAAAGCTCTTTTTTTAACAGAATGCTGACATGAGCTACTAAGTAAGGTTGGGGCTTTAAAGACGTGTAAGATTTAATCACAGTCCACCCATGCTGACGTTTGGAAATTGCTTTTTTATCTTCCCAAAAAGATTTCTTCTTTGCTGCATCATTAACCAATTTTCTAAAGTTTGCCCGGTCTGTCGTGCTGTCCCATGCTATTTGTATTTCAAGCTCCAACAAAGATTTTATCAGGTGCGCTCCGTATGAGTTTGGTGTTTCTTGATCCATCTGGTAACTAATTTCTTCCCAGCAAAGACTATTCAATGAGCCAAGCTCGGATGAGCAAAACTTTTGACATACCTTCACGAAGCCATTCATGTCCCGGAATTTCTGATTCTGGAGGCCAAATTCCAGTCAAACCTGAGCTGGGGAGGCACACTTACATAGATTGAAAACGGCCTTGTAAACCTTCGTCTGAAGTTCGTTTAACAGGTCAGCCTCCTTGCCGCACCAAGTGACTAGGCCATATTACAGTGTTGTAAGAATTTGGGCTGCCATCACTTTTAAGAGGTGGTTATGGTTCGGGCAGTCAAGTTTTTTGTACAGTAGTCTATGTGTGAAGATTAACAATTGCGCTTTTGCTTTTAGATCCATTTTGTGTTCCTTGTATGTTGAACCCCGCCCTAATTTGATGCCGAGGTATTTGTAGGAAGCTTGCCTTTCTACAGTGGCCCCTTTTACGAGCTATTTGAACTTTGCTTTTTTAGAGTCTACTAGGCGTACCACCTTGATTTTCTCTTTGTTTTGTTCCAAGTTTTCCTGGTCCAAATAAGTCACTAAGTTTTTTAACGCTCTTTGTAATCCAATTGGGCTTTCGCTCAACACCACAATATCGTCTGCGTACTGTAAAAAGGAAATTTTCTCTTTGGCCAAGTTTAGCGGATGACAATCGGCTGCATGCATATATTTAATGATGTCTGCAAGGAACAAGTTAAATAGGCTTGGTGCCAGGACACAGCCTTGTTTTAGGCCTTGCTGCGTGTGAATACTGGGGGTTGCCTTTCTCCCATCGCCGAATTTCACTCTTGCCCAGGTTTCACTATATGAGGCTATTTTTGCGACCAATGATTTACTTGGTAACCCCCATGCTTTTAATTTTTTCCAGAGACGATCTCTGCTCACTCTGTCGAACACTGACTTCAGGTCGACGAAACATGCATACAACCGAGTTTTCTTTTTTGTCACTTTTCCACTTAAGAGTGCCAAGACTGCCAGATTTGTTGTGGTGCCCATTCCTGACCTAAAACCCGTTTGGAATTTAGGGATTATGTTCTTTTCATCTTGCAGATGACCTAGGAGACAGGATGCGTAGAGTTTGGCCTCTACGTCGATCAAGGATATCAATCTGTAGTTTCTAGGCTTACTGTGGTCTCCTTGTTTGAATTTTGGGTGAATTATATTCCCTTTCCAGGATTTGGGGACGTTGTTCTGTCTGTAAATCTGGTTAAAAAGAAGCGTGAGATAATCTGCCCAGAAATCTGGGGTGTGTTTGAAGAGCGCATTGGGAAGTCCATTTGGACCAGCCGCCCCCTCTGTTTTTAGTTGTTTTTTTATTCCTCTTAGTTGCTTGGTGTCGATCAGGTTATTTGATTCGTTGCTACCTATCTCTAGTCCTGGTTCTTTATGTACTGCTTGGGGCTGGGTGGTGATTTATTCTTCATCTACTCACAGATTTTGAGGTGATTCTAAGGGCGTTGACGCCAAAGCTCTCTTTATATGCTTCTTGCTGCTGTACATGTTTTGCACATGTTGAATCCAGATTTCTTCTCCAATTTCTGCTTCTTGTTGTAGTCTTGAACCCATTGTCAGGTTATTTATGATGCCCCAGATTTCCCTGTTTGACAATTTACTTGCCCACAAACGTTTTGTCCAGATTGTTTCTTTATACGCTGTTTTCGCTTCCCTCAGCATCTTCTCGTAATTGTTCCGCATTTCCTTCAGTTTACCATTATCTATTTTCCTATCCATTCTTGCCGCCACGGCTTGTAGATGCACCTCTCTTGCGATCCTTCTCTTTTGATCTCTCAATTCAGTATTGAACCTTGGCTTCCTCCTAGTGTCTGTTCTTAATTGACTTCCGTGAATGTCTGGAAATTTTCGAATGAGAACGATGCCCAAATGTTCCTAGCTTTTTACTCGCTCCTCTTCTGTCGGGGGCCCAATTTGGCTCATGTATTCCTTGAGTGTGTCCAGTATGGTCTTCATGTCCAATCCTCACCATTTTAATTTAGGCAGGTTCAACTTTTCTGCGTGTTGTGCTGGAGAGTTTATTTTTGGGGCCTGAGCGAGAGTGATGTTGATATTCGTAATTTGCGGGAAATGGTCTCTTTCTAGGCATAGGCACACTTGAAATGAGTCTATACTTGGGACACGATTACTACTGGTGATGGTGAAGTCTATTGTTGATTGACATTTTCCACTCAGATATGTTATGGCCGATGATACATCTCCAGTTGTATTGCCGTTCAGGATAGTCACACCGTGGCTTTCCACCTTGCACGTTATTGTTTGGAATCCCCAGTCCTCCAGCCTCCTGCTCTTGTTCAGTTTGTTGTTGATAAGATTATTATTAAAATCTCCTGAGATGATCAAAGGACATCGATCGTGTGATCTTTGCAGTGCCTTAATCAGGTTAATTAATATTTTAAAATGTTCCTTCTGATTCTTTTTCTCAGGGTGGATATAGACGTTGACTAATATTAGTTGCCAGCTTAACTTGTTAAAATAAAGCTTACTGGTAAGTTTTAGGACTTGCAGCCAGTTTACCCCAGCATCTAGTTCTTCTGTTAGCCAACCGTGTTTTTGTGATGCGTATATGGTAAACAGTCAAAATATCGAGTAAAAAATATCGAATGGACATAATATCGAGTATAAGATTTAGAATGGGCAAAATATCGAATGGACAGAATATAGACATCAAAAATATCGTTTTTAATGTAAGTAATGTAATATCGAATGTTAAAAATATAGAAAGTTAAAATATCGAAGTATATAATATAGGTTATTAAAATTATCGAATTTTTAATATCGAATTTTTTATAGTGTTTATTATGTTATTATATGTGTGAAAAGTGTGTATTTATGTTATAATTTATTTTAATTAATGAATTTTGTTTTAATTTTTGCGTCATTTAATTCTGTAGCGGGTTGTGGGTTTATAGGGGAATAGGGTGGGAAGTAATTTAATTATAATTAATTAAATATGTAAATGTATTTATTGGTATTCATTTTTAATTAATTGTTAATTTATATTTGGTAATTAATTACATTTTAATTGGCAATTAATTATAATTAATTGATTAATTGCTAATTATGTTAATTGTATTAATTTATTTTCTGTATTGGGTTGTGGGTTTATAGGGGAATTGTGTGGGAAGTAATTTATTTATAATTAATTAAATATATAAAATTATTTATTGGTATTTATTTAGAATTAATTGTTAATTAATTGTTTTATGGTTAATTAATTAAATTTTAATTGCCAATTAGTTTTATTTAATTGATTAATTGCCAATTATGTTAATTTTACTAATTTATTTTCTGTAGCGGGTTGTGGGTTTATAGGGAAATAGGGTGGGAAGTAATTTATTTATAATTAATTGAATAAATCAATGTATTTAAATGTATTTAATTTGAATTAATTGTTAATTAATTTTTAATTAACTAATTGTTAATTTGTAATTAATTTGTATTAATAGGTAACTAATTGTAGTAATTAATTTTAATTTGTAATTTTAATTGATTAATTATTATATTATATTAAATTAGTAATTACTTTTAATTATTTTTTTATAGATATTAATTTATATTTTGTTTAATAATATATGAAGTATTTACTTTCCCTACTGTTGCACCCACTGGAGTGGGAATAGTAATTTTTACCTCTACGCTATCCAACGTTTTCCCTACTGTTGCACTCACTGGAGTGGGAATAGTAATTTTTACCCCTACGCTATCCAACGCTTTCCCTACTGTTGCACCCACTGGAGTGGGAATAGTAATTTTTACCCCTATGCTATCCAACGCTTTCCCTACTGTTGCACCCACTGGGGTGGGAATAGTAATTTTAACCCCTACGCTATCCAACGCTTTCCCTACTGTTGCACCCACTGGAGTGGGAATAGTAATTTTTACCTCTACGCTATCCAACGCTTTCCCTACTGTTGCACTCACTGGAGTGGGAATAGTAATTTTTACCCCTACGCTATCCAACGCTTTCCCTACTGTTGCACCCACTAGAGTGGGAATAGTAATTTTTACCCCTACGCTATCCAACGCTTTCCCTACTGTTGCACTCTTTGGAGTGGGAATAGTAATTTTATCCCCTACGCTATCCAACGCTTTCCCTACTGTTGCACTCTTTGGAGTGGGAATAGTAATTTTAACCCCTATGCTATCCAACGCTTTCCCTACTGTTGCACTCTTTTGAGTGGGAATAGTAATTTGTACCCCTACGCTTTCCAACACTTTCCCTACTGTTGCACCCACTGGAGTGGGAATAGTAATTTTTACCTCTACGCTATCCAACGCTTTCCCTACTGTTGCACTCACTGGAGTGGGAATAGTAATTTTTACCCCTACGCTATCCAACGCTTTCCCTACTGTTGCACCCACTGGAGTGGGAATAGTAATTTTTACCCCTACGCTATCCATCGCTTTCCCTACTGTTGCACTCTTTGGAGTGGGAATAGTAATTTTAACCCCTACGCTATCCAACGCTTTCCCTACTGTTGCACTCACTGGAGTGGGAACAGTAATTTTTACCCCTACGCTATCCAACACTTTCCCTACTGTTGCACTCACTGGAGTGGGAATAGTAATTTTTACCCCTACGCTATCCAACGCTTTCCCTACTGTTGCACTCACTGGAGTGGGAATAGTAATTTTTACCCCTACGCTATCCAACGCTTTCCCTACTGTTGCACTCTTTGGAGTGGGAATAGTAATTGTTACCGCTACGCTATCCAACGCTTTTCCTACCGTTGCACTCATTGGAGTGGGAATAGTAATTTTAACACTCTTGCGATGCTACGGCAATAACATTGTATATTTTTTAATAATATTATGTTAATATATATATATATATATATATATGTTTTAACAAATACAATTTTATTATTTTTTATAACTTAAATTAATTATTTAATCATTTTAAGGTTATTTAAGTATTTTTAAGTATATTTTAGTTATTTATTTGTAATATTTTTTCTAATATTACATTCATTTTAATAAATTCGATATTTTTACAAAGTACATATTTTCAAACGATATTTTTAATTCGATATTTTTGTACTTACCTGTTTGTAGATAGGACTTCGATATTTTTGTAGTCGATATTTTGGAGTCGCTATTTTAAATGCCTATATTTTTGTAGTCAATATTATGTCAGTGATCTGCGTATATTGATAGAATCTTTCCGCAAGAGTATGATGTTCTATGTAACCTGCAATTGAAACTGGGTTCATATTCCATGTTTCTTGGAGCAAGATTAAGACAGAGTGTTATGCTCATGACCCATGTCATTAAAGCTGTGTACATTCCATGAACAGATCTTGTTCATGTCGTGTCTACCATATCCAAGTCACGGTCATGCCTTGTGCCTTCCTTTAAATCATGCCCGTTCGCCTGGCCTAACAGCCCCCGTTTTTTTCCATCCAGATTTAACCTTGGATGTTCGTTAGGTACGCTTGTTACTTAGTGCCTTGGGCACCCAGGACCAATCCATGCTGTCATATGTTTGGCCGGTGGAATTTAATGGACTCGCTGTTACATTGACCTCCGTAGAATTGGTTGGCCATGGTGGAGTACTGGTCTGGGGGTCATGTAGACATGATTTTTGACTGTTCCATGGTATATCTTCCATTTTTTGAGTTGTGTGGCTTTCTAGAAAGGGATAGGGGTCCACTAGTTCCTTTGAGGCCCACGTTGTCAAGGACTCTTCAGTATCTGGAGTGAATGTTATATTATGGAATTCCACGGCTTATAGATCTTGTGAGGCTATTTCCTTTAGTTCTGGAATTTCTTTGAACAGCCTTAGTAGGTTCACTCGATTCAATATGTCTAGCCTTCCTTTGGTGGAATATTCTGGCACAAATGTCAGTTTTGATGTATTCTCCACTGTGTTATTTTGAGAGGTAGTCACACTTTTTAAAATGTTGTTTTTTCCTGCTAGGGAATTTCGAGTGGCTGATGTTCATGGCCAGCGTGGCTTTCTTGACCTGTTAGTTTTTTGATGACCTTTTCCTGTGAAATAGGTGGAATACTTACTTCCTTTGTATCTTGCTGTGATTATCTTGATAGTTTAAGAATTGATGGCCTTGTTGTCTCAATTTGTAGTTCGGTGGGGGAAAGCCTGCTCTCATGGTAACAATAACAATTTGGTTCTAGGATACCTCAGAGG
The DNA here is from genome assembly GCF_964261635.1 of Lissotriton helveticus. Taxonomy (NCBI): domain Eukaryota; kingdom Metazoa; phylum Chordata; class Amphibia; order Caudata; family Salamandridae; genus Lissotriton; species Lissotriton helveticus. The sequence goes on along the minus strand of NC_136070.1, from coordinate 352,451,259 downwards.
AAAAGGATTGTGCACATAGCACCTTTAACTGAATGCAAGTTTCTTCAGATAACTTGTACAGGGCACTCATTATAGGTGCAATAAGTTGTGGGTAAAGTAAGCCTGAGATAAATATTTACCACTTATTTTGATTTGTTGCATGTGGAGCACAGCAACTCCAGTTATAAACAATTACCATATTGAATCTGGATGACGCAAAAAAGCTTTGTCACTCACATTGATATTGTTTGTCAAGGTTTACAGTGTCCCATTAAGGGAATAAGAGGGAATGGACACCAACGCTGAACTGTTGAAATGGAGAAAGGCTTGCCTACCAGAGCTCATCAGATATACACATGAAAAATAGAACAGGATCACAATCACAATTGAACTCTGATCATAAAAATCAAATAAAAACTATCTTGAAAATGTCTGTAATCCCTGCCTATAACATTGGAAGTGTGCCTTTTAACACATAACTTGCTACCAAGATATAGAAACAGAAAAATAATTTTTATGTACCCACTAGTTCTAAGCACAGATATAAAAGTAATATTGTATTGTAACATTTCTGCAGTGCTTTCATATTTTTTGCCAAGGCTTAAACATAATTTCTAGTGGGTCGAGTTCTTAGTTATTCCTTCCCTACCAGAGAGGGTCGGAGTGAGTGCTTCAGGCCTAGCACAGCACCATGAAACAGAATCTCCTAAATAGATTGGTGATTGAGGGGAGTGTGAGGCATAGTTTTATTTATATATATAACAGTCAGATATGTAATCTGATGATCACTTGGATCATGAATTTGGTAAACGTTAGATATTATATATATATATATAAATAAATTGTTTTTGATAGTCCTTGATCTCTTTGAAAACGTATTCCACAGTATGCAGGTCTGAACTAAGAAGGAATGTCTATCTATATGGGATTTTTGGAAAGGAAGAATTATCAGGAGTGTAACCATTGCCGATCTGAGGTTTCTCCTTTGTCCCTTCCATCTGAATTCTATTGGAAGATTAGTATCATGTCATGGATTAGTAACCAGTCTAGAGCCCTGCAGTGCAAGAGAAATGGTATTCCATCTGCTTAAATTTAGGACTTGTCTGGCTGCTGAATTTCAAAATCGCTGTAATTGTTTGTAGCTTGTCAATTAATTGCCTTGAGAGTCAAAGGTATAGCTTCCTTATGTCATTTTGAATTAGCATTGCTTATGCTAGAGACTCCTGTGTCAAGTGAGAAAGAACTGAGTATGGAAAGAAACTTTTCTTGGAATCCATACCTGCCCTAAGGATTTTCACCGCTGTCAATGAGGTTGTTTGTTGTCCTAGCTGTAGAGGCAGGAGGATGTAGTGTCATGTTTCTGCTAGGAAACATCGTTCCATATTTCATTTTGGAGGAGACAATTTTAAGATGATTCTTTAGCGGCCTTTGTTCCAGTGCCAAATGGCATTCACCAAGTACAAATATATTGAATTCCAATGGCCTTTCTAGCTTTAAAATGATCTTTATGTCATCAACATAGTTGTAGTAGATGAGTTTGAAGTAGGTCACAGATGAGCAAAGATAATAGATACATGCTCAACAATAGAGAAAGGAATGTTGAGTCATGTGTGACAGCTTTGGGACAGATAAAGATACAATTTGAAGGGATGGAGGGTGAGAACATGAAGACTTTGGAGAAATATTTCTACTTTTCTTTGTGGAAATAGCTGGAACTGGCCAAACATTGCGAAAATTATGCTTTATTATGTGAAATGCAGACTTTGGCATTTTGCACTATTTTGTTTGGTGTGAACTGCATCCTTGAGTCCATATTTGCAGGAAGTACACATTTCATTCTAAACAAATACAAATGTGTGCATCATTTGAAGTCACACTCTGTTTGCTGGCTTCCCTCCCAAGCTCCGTAGGATTTTTGCTCAAATAAAGTCTCAGTTAGACAATGTGCCATCTGCTAATTTATATCATAACATTTGTAGCGCTAAATGCTAGAAATTAATTGAGATAGCACCAGAACAAATTACATTTAGGATAGGATTTTATATAGTTGAGGATGATGCAACGGATTCCTGTCCCATAGAGTCTTTAGACTTGCAGTATAGGGCATGAAATGCTGATATCTAGTCAAGCACAAGTTGAACAGTAACTCTACTATTGTCACCAGATTTCTTGATATCATCCCAGATGGCTATTAGTGCTGACTCCGTGTTTGTTCCAGGTCTGAATCCTGTCTATCAGAGTAGTTTGTATTTTTCAATAAAATGTGAGACCTGGAAGGAAGCTGGCTCTTTATGATTGTACTACTGAATATTGACACCAACTTTAACTTGGTGCAAGAATATCAAGGGCAGATTATTAAGGGATAAACTATTGAAAGTAAAGTGCATGTAGAGAAGTATGGATTTTCTATCCCTAAGTCCACATCTATGCATCTTGAAGATATATGCCACCGCCTAGGTACATATGTGAAGTTGGATATAGAAAATCTAGACTTACTTATCTGTCTATATTTTGTACTCCATATTCTTGTCCACCAATATTGTAGGTTAGATATTCAGGGTGTATACCCCACTTCATCGAGTGCATTTAGGATTGCTCCATTGATTATAGGTCTGCAGATTACTGAGTCAGCATGGGATGGTCCCCTTAGGATAATTTTGTTTTATGGTCACTTGGCAAGTGTCTGATTGATATAGAGGATTTCATAATTGCCTCTCACTGGACTGGCAGTAGAGGATTCAACGAGGATGGCTTTGAAAATGTTTGAGGAATAAAAGTTTACTCAACAGTCTGGCATGTTTATATCTTTGATTTGGATACTGATTTCCTTCTCAGTTTGCATATTGTAGGATCAGAGTTTCGTTTTTGTGTTTGTAGCAGCATGTTGTGGTTGGGTTGTTGGTGGAGACCTGTTGTTGATTATTTCTGTAAGGAAATTGGATTCAAAATTATCTGCTTTTTGGATGACATATTTGACTAAAGGCTGGGCTTTGCGGATTTCATTGGAATGATCCACTCTTGCTCCAGTACAGGCTGAGTTACAGATACCTGTAACTACTTTGAAAATCATATAGCATCTGAGATATGTGGAGATAGTAATACAGGCTGATGTATTTGATGTAGGTTCTTTAGATTCTGTACCATTTTCTTCTGAGGCATCTTGTTTCATGTTTTTGCAGTTTTACAAGCAAGTTGAAAGAACCCTGAGTGATAGATGGCAGATTGTTTTGAGGTGGACTACTATGTCACGATCCCCTGTTATCCGCTCATTAGACCACCCTCTTTATGTACATTGGCGGGCAGAAGGGAGGGGTTACTGAGTTTTGGCATAAAGATTTAAGTCAAAATTCTTCAAGCCTCCATTAGAAATGGTCATGCTAGGGTCAGTAGATGGTTAGATTGCAGTGGGGGGGGGGGGGGGGGGGTGAGATTAAAATGAATTATGTGGTGGTCACTCCATGTGTAGGGGTTGTTACTTGTTTCCTGTAACGGATATCAGTGCTCATGTCAAATGTAGTAACAAGGATGTGTGTAGTGTTCTTACCATGCCCATGCCAGTCTCCCCTATTGCCATGGACATGCATTCCCCACAGTGTTCTCAATAGGAATATCCTTACCTTAGAATGTTATTACTTGAACTGTTAGTCAGTTGAAGTTGTATCCTGAAGGATGAGGTCTCTTTATTAGATGATACATTAAACATCCTCAAGCAAGCCTACTGCTTCCTGTTTTACGTCTATATACCCATCACTTCATGTTGGCGATGATTGGTAACCTACCCTACTACATCAAGAGAGACTTCAACTCAACTTTCCTAAATATTTCTACAAAACGAAGATATTTCTCTACAGAGCTACCTCATTGCAGAGCCTGAACATTTACTCACCTTGGTTCCAGTCTTTTCCTGTGTGTTCTAGTGGAGCTCCTGTGCTGTTCTTGTCGACTTCACTTCACCTTGGAACACATTATCGACTGTTGACCATTTCTGGTGTCTCAGGGAAGTTTCTGCTTTGCTCTGCTATGTCACTCAGAGTCGCTGTTTTTGTGCAGACTCTGCATCCCAGACTTCAACGGGTTCCGCTGTGCCTCCTGTGGTGAGACTTTGGGTGTCCCCGCTGTGCCTACTTGTGCCTGCTGTGGTGAGACTTCGGGTGTCCCTGCTGTGCCTGCTGTCCTGACTTCTTGACACTCCACCCAAGGCTTCTTTGAGTCCGCTGTGTTTCCTGTACCCGCCGTGTCAGCTGTCTTAACTCCTTAGTGCTTCATCTTCGCATCGTACCCTGGTGAGGCCTATTAGAACTTCGGTTGTAGTTCCCTAGCAACCACAGCCGCCTGACCGTGCCTGACCGTGTCATCTCTCCCCAACGTCATATAGGCGTTCCAGGCGATCTGATCTTGCATGTTAGCGTCATTACATCATCCGACACTTCCTCCATCTTGGGTCAGTTCGTACTTCTTGATCCTGGTGCATAAAACTTTATTGTGATTTCCTCGTTAGATCAGCGGTTTACAAGGTACTGCTTTCGTTAATTCCTTCTTATACACGCTGATCTGCACAGCAATATTTTCTACAACTTGTTCAACTGCAGGTCATTATAAACATTTTTTTTTTTTAAAACAAAAACTTTCACTCTACTATTTGTGTACACGCTGATTTGAACAGCATTATTTTACTAAAAACTGGTCAAGAGTGTAACTACTGGTCAAGGCTTTATTTAAAATAGCACACCCATTTACTTAGAAGTTGTACTTTATATACAAAGTCATTATCTGTGATTTCATTACTTACCACTATCTACGTGCTTGTACTTATCCTGTCAACGTCTTTTATCTCTCACTGCTCACCTTATTATTGCCATGTAGAACGTTGACTCTCCTCCTTTCTTTCTTTCTGCTCTTGGAGAACCTCCCACACCCTGGTTAAAATGGAAAAAAGTTTTCACAAATTATGCCAGGGTGTGTGGCACATCCCTAAGTGCAGCATGAAAGTCTTCTCTGTTCCTACACTGTCTGGGTTCGGAGGGACAGGAGGTATTTGATCACTTACATGATTTACCTGATGGTGAGTCTAACTCGCTCAATGAATATGAGATCTGTATCAATGGACTTAGATTATCTTCCGGAAATGAGCATGATATTAGAGCAATATCACTTTGGAAAGAGAGTACAAAGGCATGATGAATCAGTTGAACAATATGTTACAGCCCTACGTAAGATTGCCTCAACTTGTTCATTTGCTGGAAGTTTGGATGAGAGACTTAGAGATCAGCTCATGTTGGGTTAGTCCATTGATAAGGCGAAAGATACTGTTTGGCAAAAGAATAATCCGTCTCTTCAAGATGTTATCACAACCTTGAAAATGCATGAGCATTTTAAAGCGTGTGTTGAGGCAATACTCAAGGATGCAGACAACCATAAGAGTTCTATCACTGTTGTGAAAGAGATGAAAGCTACCACGGCCGACAAGTCACCCAAATCTCCTCAACAGAGTACCTAACTTTCCTCAGAATTCTCATGTTCGAATTTCAATACTTAGTCTTTTCCTGTAAAATGTTTCCGTTGTGGGAATACAGGACATGTAGCTAACTTTAAAGACTGTCCTGGATGGAAAACTATTTGCGCAATTTGTAAAAGAAAAGGACATTTCTCTAAGTTTTGCAGATCCAATAAGAACCAAAAGAATGTAAGAGAGGTAGACATTTATGACCAAGATGATAATAATGTTATTGTCTCCAAAGTCAGTGAACAACTAATAGATGGACCCTTGGAAAACGTTCTGATTAATGATAAATTCATCGAAATGTTGTTCGACCCAGGGGCCAAAATCACTTTGGTGCCTAAGGTATTTTATGAGAAACATTTATTCAGAAAGGTTAAGCTCTTTAAACCAGACATTGTTCCAAGAGGGTATGGTGGCCAAATTATTAATCTGTTAGGCTATTTTATGGGTACGGTAGATTTGAAAGGCAGGATCACTGCAGGAAAGATGTATGTGTCAATGAAGGGGGATTCCCTGATAAGTTGGTCTCATCAACAAGATCTTGTTGTTTTCCTAGTTCCCAATGAATCTCCCTCTCTGTGCGTAAGAGGTCTTCCTACTGTTGCTTCGATCTATGATCACGAAACCTGGATTAATACGTTTCCCAAGGTTTTTGATAAAAAACTAGGTCGCCTTAAGAAATATTTACATCTAATCAAATTAAAAAGCAATTTGACGCCAAAAGTGGCCAAATCAGGAATGTACCTTTATTAGTCAAAGACAAAATGAAAGCTGAATTAAACAAGTTGTTGGAGAATAGTGGCATCCAGGAGGTTGAGCCACTGAGTGGGTCTCCCCAGTTATTATGGCCTGCAAAGCCAACGGAGAGGCCAGCTTATGTATTGATACGAGGGAACTCAATAAGGCTGTAGTAGCTGGCCGTTACCTTCTCCCGAACATAGCAGAAATGTTGTCTTCTTTGGGTGGTGCCACTCACTTCTCAACGTTAGACTATCCTTGGCATATCACCAGGTCAGGCTCCATTTCTCATGCGAAGACTTGACGGCTTTTATCATGCCTTTTAGCACCTATAAGTTTCTCAGGATGCCTTTTGGTTTGATATCAGACGCATCAGTATTTCAAAGAGTGATGGAGAACATCTTGGATGGGATTGATGGGGTCAAAGTCTACCAGGACGATGTCCGTGTTCATGGTGTGAGTCAAAAATAACATGTGGTGAGGGTAAATGAAGTGTTGTCTAAATTACAAGAATTAGGTCTCACTCTCAGATTGGACAAGTGTAAATTTGATGTAAAAGAAATTGAGTATCTTGGACATTTGATTTCAGGGTCAGGTATCAAACCTTAAACCATCTCTAGTAGAAGCCATCTCCAATCTCAACTATCCAGTGAATAAAGATGAACTCATTAAGTTTTTGGGAATGGCAGAATTTTATAATAAATTTGTTCCTGGTTTTGCTTATAAAACAGAAAATATCAGGGCTTTGTTAAAAAAAGGCTGTGAGTTCATTTGGAATAAATCTTGTAGTGACGAGTTTGATTTAATCAAAGAGTGTTTGAACAAAGCACACAATCTTTCTAGCTTTGACTTCTCTAAAGAGTCTTATATTATGACAGATGCTAGTTGCAAAGGACTGGGTGCTGTACTCTTACAAGCTGGTGAAAAGATAAACAACACCATTTTATTAATCTCAAGGCTCCTTAGAGGTTCCGAGTGTAACTGCTCGGTAGTTGAAAAGGAGGCTTTGGCTGTTTATTGGGCAGTTCGTAAACGTAAGAAATTTTTGTGGGGCAAGCGCTTTTCTGTAATTTCTGATCACATACCTTTAAAGGAAGTATTTGAGAAGAAAGGAATTGATTGTGTCTCACACAGAATACGAAAACGGGTAGTTGCGCTACAAGACTTTGAATTTATTGTTTCTTATTTTCCAGGAGCTAACAATATCCTTGCGGATTGTTTGTTTAGACTCGGTGGTGCTGCTGTTTCTGATGGTAGTGATGATGACTCTTTTATTGGTGAAGACTCTGGAGAGGATTTGAAAGTTTGTGTAGTCACTGAAGGAGTAGTCACTGAAGCAGTATGGAATGCAAGTTTTAGTGAAGGCTCAGTTTTACAGCGAGTTACATCTTTCATTCGTGATGGGTGGTGTGAGAAACATAAGTGTGATGAAGAGGTTAAAGGATTCTGGTGCGTCAAAGAAGAGTTATCCTTTTTCAACTGACTTTTTTTCAGAGGAAGCAGACTTGTTGTACCATTGAGTTTGCGTCATAAGTTGATGGAGATTGCACATGCAAGTCACATGGGTATCGCAAAAACTAAGGAAAGGCTTAGGGAAGCCTATTGGTGGCCAGCAATGGACACACAGATTGAAAGGTTAGTGCTTTCTTGTTCTCAATGTGCTAATAGTGACAAAGTTCTTAAGTACAGAACTCAACCAATGATTGTAAGGAGGCAATCCATTGGTCCTTGGGTTGATATTGCCCTGGATATCCTGGGTCCAATTAAGGTCAGATCTCTAGATCAATATGTTCTTGTTTGTATTGACATGTTCTCTAGGTGGCCGGTTATAAAAATTGTCAATTCGGTGGATTCATCATCTGTGATCAGTTTTCTTGAGGATCTCTTTGCAAATGAGGGTTTACCTAGTTCCATTTTGACGCACAATGGGGTACAATTTACTTCTGGTATGGTGGAGGAATTCTTAAATGAAAGAGGGATCACACACAAGCATGCATCTTTGTACCACCCAGAATGCAATGGGGTTGTTAAGAGGTTTGTAATGGTTCTCAAAGAAGCTATGCAACTAGCCCTAGTGTCCAGTTGCAACTGGGAAGAGGCTGTAAAGAAAAAAGTATGTGAATACAGGTTCACACCTCATTCCTCTACAGGTGTCACACCTTTTTACTTTGTTTAAAGGAAGGGTGCCTAGTGCGCAAGTGAATCCTCTTTGGGTGACATCAAGAAGGATGAAAGTAGGTGGTGTGGTTGATCGAACTGTGGGTTGGAAAGATCGCGATTTGGAGAAAACGGTGAAAAGAAAAAATGTATTTTATGCAAGAAAAGTGGTGAAAAAGACTGTTATTCAGGTTGGTGACTGGGTCAGGGTAAAACTCCCTGAAAGAAGATTTGTTACGTCTAAATTTGGTCAACTGATCAAAGTAATTAAACTATTGGGAAATGCTGTCAGAACCCAAGATCATAGAGTGTGGAACCTCAACAGAAACGCAAAATGCCCTTCAAAATGTATTAATGAGAATTCCTCTCGTTTTCCTGCCTCTCCTTCTCGGTCTGATGAAAGGAGTTCGTGCAGGTTGAAGAAACTTCCTCACAGACTTCAAGATTGTGTCTAGTGTTTGTACTAAGACTTTCCTTTTTCTGTTACATTTTCGTTTAGTTTTTGTTAATGAAAAGAGGGAGGTGATGTAGTGTTCTTACCTTGCCCATGTCATTCTCCCTGTTGCCATGTACAGGCATTCCCTACAGTGTTCTCTATTGGAATATCCTTATCTTAGAATGTTACTACTTGGACTGTTAGTCAGTTGAACTTGTATGCTGAAGGATAAGGTCTCTTTATTAGATGATACATTAAACATCCTCAAGCAAGACTACTGCTTCCTGTTTTACTTCTCTATACCCATCACTTCAGTATAGCATGCCAAAAGACTGCACCCTGTGATCCATTGAAGCCAATCAAGTGCTTCAAGGTTAGTGAGTGTGCATAGGATCTGGCATATTGGCATTATATCAAAACTGGGGTTGAATTTGCTTAGGAGGATCCAATATAATGGCTGCTATTGAGTGGAGGAGAACAAATGCAAAAGCTAAGTTTAATGAGATAGGTTACTCTAATCGAGTCATGTTGCAACAATGATTCACAATCAAAGACAGTGTGGTATTCAACAGTGGAGGTGGATAGACTCCAGTTCAGAGCCACTTCTAGCCCTTCGGCTGTTCATCTTGTTCAGTACGTCTCTGAAGAGGGTTAATTAGCCATTTGACTTTACCTGTTGTAGGATGAAATGTAGCATCCTTGATTAACCATGTTTCTGAGACGAATAGAAGGTTCTGATTGAGATCTGCTAACAGGTATAAATGTAAAGTTTTTTTGCTTCAGATCTGTCATTTGTTAATAGGCAAGTTAGAATAGCTCTGGAATGCCCAACAAGGGGTATGACATCTGATTACTAATGTTCTTTTACAGATCGCACTCACTGCAGGGGTAGTTGATAGCCCCCAAGTCTTGTTCAGGTCGACTCCGGATCTATAAAGTTTGGTGCCGAAGAGTATACCAAACAAGTAGAAAAGAACCCAAACCTAACTGTCACTAATTTAAGCTATAAAAAAGGGAGTGGTGATGGACGGAGCATCTGAACCAATCAAACACTCACACCCAGTCAACAGATCTGGGTTAAATCCATCACCGTTCTTTAGCCCACTCTGCCACCCCAGTTCAGACATGGCCATATGCAAATCAGTCTGACCCTGTGCCTCATGGGAACAGTTCAGCCCGAACTGCCAAGCCATGCCTTCCCTGGACCGGAAACAAGCTTCCTAGGACCGGTTTCTGGCATTGCAGCCGTCTTCAGCCAGGCTTGCTTGAATCCAGTGGCAAAGTGAGCAAGGGACTCACGTCGGAGCATACCCTGCCAAACATATGGTGAACAAAGCGGTACAAACGGGGGTGGGAGGGTGGTGATGGATGGAGCATCTGAACCAATCAAACACTCACACCCAGCCAACAGATCTGGGTTTAATCCATCACCGTTCTTTAGCCCACTCTGCCACCTCAGTTCAGACATGGCCATATGCAAATCAGTCTGACCCTGTGCCTCATGGGAACAGTCCAGCCCGAACTGCCAAGCCATGCCTTCCCTGGACCGGAAACAAGCTTCCTAGGACCGGTTTCTGGCATTGCAGCCGTCTTCAGCCAGGCTTGCTTGAATCCAGTGGCAAAGTGAGCAAGGGACTCACGTCTGAGCATACCCTGCCAAACATATGGAGAACAAAGCGGTACAAAAGGGGGTGGTGATGAACGGAGCTTCTGAACCAATTAAACACTCACACCCAGTCAACAGATCTGGGTTTAATCCATCACCGTTCTTTAGCCCACTCTGCCACCCCAGTTCAGACATGGCCATATGCAAATCAGTCTGACCCTGTGCCTCATGGGAACAGTCCAGCCCGAACTGCCAAGCCATGCATTCCCTGGACCGGAAACAAGCTTCCTAGGACCGGTTTCTGGCATTGCAGCCGTCTTCTGCCAGGCTTGCTTGAATCCAGTGGCAAAGTGAGCAAGGGACTCACGTCTGAGCATGCCCTGCCAAACATATGGCGAACAAAGCGGTACAAAAGGGGGTGGTGATGGACGGAGCATCTGAACCAATCAAACACTCACACCCAGTCAACAGTTCTGGGTTTAATCCATCACCGTTCTTTAGCCCACTCTGCCACCCCAGTTCAGACATGGCAATTTGCAAATCAGTCTGACCCAGTGCCTCATGGGAACAGTCCAGCCCGAACTGCCAAGCCATGCCTTCCCTGGACCGGAAACAACCACCGCCTTTTGTACTAATTTAAGCTAAAACAACTTGCCACTGTAGGCTTCAATTATTTATTTTTCACATAGTACAAAATAGGCAAATGCATTTTTAGAAAATATTGGCCGTTATTACCCTATTTGTCAAACCTTTGTATTTATCATGATTTGACTCATAACCTGGATGTGATAAAACTGAATAACTTTATCAGTTCTATTTCCCCAAAGAAATACACAATTATGAGTGTCTATCCTGAATTATATTGCAAACCATCATACTGTGGAAATGAAAAAACAAAAAAAGATTTGCCGACAGTAGCAGATGGTAGTTGTCAACACAATGAGTAAAGACATGCTCTTTCCCAGTAAGTGGTCCTGTCTCCCAGGCAGGCCTTTCTGGCATTATTAGGCATGTAACAGCTTAACTTCCAAGTTTTATTCAATCAGTCACATTAAAAATGAAAATTTGACTCCATGCCTTGTGCCTTAGAGGGAAAATAACGGATAGTAATTAACTATAATTTTCACAGGGATCATGATCAAATTAATAAAAACTAATTTACATGAAGTTAAATGTCGCTCACATAATGCCTGCTACTGACAGGGCGTCAGAATGGGAATAACTATGATTGCAACTGTGGGATTAAAAACATCCGACCTACTTCATAAAGCCATTCATGACTCTCTGGTATTCAACAAAAAGGCTAAATTGATGTACTATTATATAATTATATGCCATGACTGCGTACATTTACACAGTAAATAAACCCCAGTCAGTGGACGGGGAGAGGAAGGATCAAGGCGTTGTTTGCCTTGAAAGTTTGTGAAGAACAAACGGCTGAGTTTGTGGACATTCACAAAAATCTTTCACTCTTTCCCATCTTGAAAATGGTCAGAGAGTTGCCCCAGCAAAGGGCTGGAGAAAACTTCCTACCAGCACTGGAAGGGTAACAGAACATTTAGACTTCACCATCACCAATGTCACTAGAATTACATAGTGTATATTATGTTTTTTATATTCTTTAAAAAAGAAAACTGAAAAATGTGTACTGTAAACCATACTGCCCAAAACAGAGCTACGACGTAGGGCCTTCTGTACGACTATTTGATTTTGCGACTCGCAAACTGCGGAAAAATTGTGAGTCGCAATTTGCGAGAAGCAAAAGCCAATGTACAACAGTGTCAGAGGCACTGTTAGCGATTCCCAATGGGGTCGCAAAATGCGACTCCATTACCACCCTCTTGTAGAGGGCAGTAAATTGCGAGTGTTTTGTGACTGCGGTTGAAAAACATTCGTACAAGGCTTGTGAGTCGCTATTAGGAAGGGAACGCCCCTTCCTAATAGCAAGTTCCAAAACCTATTTAGCGAGTCGCAAATAAATTGCAACTCGCTAAATAGGCTTTGTACATGGCCTTGAAGGTTTTTGCATGCGCAAACGGTTTGCAAACCCATTTGCGCATTCAAAAACTGGTCGTACATCTGACCCCGAGTGTACTACACTTCCCAGCCTTCTCATTGAGTAAAATCCTTAATTCGCAGAGATGACGTAAATTATGGGAATTGCATAATTCATTGGAAGCCCGTAAATCCTATGGAATATGGGTTTGGAAACACCTGCTGGATGAACTTTACAATTTATAATCAAAAACCCACTAAACTTACTAGTTTGATTGTATTTACTTAGTTAATGGTACTGTACTGTCTCAGAATTCACAGCTTGTTCACTTCAGACAAAATCTCTAACTAAGAAATTCCTGTTTGGGGTAACAGCTGAGAATTGCAATGTATGGTGGACACTCAGCATAGAGCATTGCCAGAGCCCATGTCCTATGCTCAGTACACTGCTCCTGTATCTGAAGGGCATTGCTTGCAGGTGTTCCTGGCCAGCACCCCTGTTCGCAGTACAAATAAGCCTCTGGGCACAGGATATGGCAATGGTCCTATCCATTAGACCTAACACTACTAATTGTGTTAAACCTTCACTTTTTAGACATGTCAAAAATTGACATATGTTGTCAGGTTCAAAAACAGCAGATCTCCTGAAACCTTACGTAAATTTTTGCCTGGCCCCTATTCATTTTCATAGCCCTCCCATGTGTTGTAATGGCCCTCTCAGATACAGAATCCACAAACCAAACTTACATTAAAGAAGAAATAGGGATATGGAGAGATTTGTGCATTTACAATCCTAATTAGAAAGCCACAGGTCAAACTCAATCTTTTTAATGTAGGACAGTTCTAGTGGGAAGTGGGAGCCCTAATACCTGTTGTTACTATGCATTCCTTCCTTAGACACTGCTATCCACTCTCCGTTCCAAGAAGCATTGTATCCCAAAATCAATTTATTCTTTGGAAATTGTAATTGTGAAAGTCTGCGTCGGCTACACAGGGATTTCAACTGTGAACTACATGTGCTGATCCTACAATGTATCTCTTGATTATTTTTACACAAAATGGCTGTTGAATATGGCTGGGTGGAACTCGTAGAGTTTCACTGTGCGGAATTCTGCAGTTATTTAAAAACTCAGCAAGGTTCCGCGAAGTTCTGCGAGAATTGGAATTTTGATATGTTTCACTGCTCGCACTGATTTTAACGGCAGTAGCTTTTCCCATGCTGTAAAATCAGCAGGAAGGCACCACGCAGTGCGCCAGAGGGCGCTGATTCTCCCTGCCATTTGAGTAGATTTTCTACACGAGGGGCACCTTTCTCAAAGCAAGCAGCTGCTTTTCCAACGTGAGCGGTAGTGACCTGCTGCGACCGACAGTGATGATAATTCGCACAGAGACTCATCCTAGCGCTCGATTTTCTAACATATCCTCATGCGAGAAAAACTCCGCCATGCAGCGGTTGGTAGAGTTCCTCTAGAACTCCACTTCTCAGGCCCTGGCTATGCTCATTGGGAATGAAACTGGCAATATTTACCACTATTATTTTTGTATTGTACAGTATCTTCCTCCCCTCTTTTTTGAATTCATGGAAGCACTGGCAGAGTCTCCACTGGCTCCACCTAGGTACCAGTGGCGTATTGCAAGATGGCGGGTCCCCCAGCGGAATATGATGAGGGGCCCTGATTGTCCTATATCACACAGATATTCATTGTCCTCAGGTTAAATGGGACCCCCCCCCCCCAAAGGGATGGGCCCCCCTTGAATGGTTAGGACCCCCATGTCCCCAAGGGCCTGCTAGGTCCTATGTTACGCCCCTGTAGTGTAAACTTTTACTTTGCCGTGGCATAGGGTCAGAGTGACAGTTCACTGCCTTATTTAGCATGGGCAACTTTCATTAGTATCCTGTTCCTGGGTCCGCCATCAAGTTACACTGCTCTCAGGCAGGGAAATCGCTAGGCCTCCATTTCTGGGGATAAAGCACTCTGTCCATCATAGTCATTGATTTTTATGTTCTGACTTGACAACACAGCTCCCACCAGACTATTCTAAGAGTATCTCTAGAAAAAGGGCTTTAGCTCCGCCCACATGGTAGGAGCCATAAATACATGTTCTGAATGGGCAGACATTGTGTGCTTCCACAAAAAGGTGCTTGCCTTCAACACAGCTGTGATCATTTTGTTCATCCTGCTGTCTGAACTTGAACTTTCAGGGGCACACAGATGAAATTGTAATTCTATCAAAGTGTCTTAGATAACTAGAGAATTTATACCGTTTTTCTTTGGCAGCAGCACGGATGGAAGGAGGGCAGTCTTTAACCTACATGGAATTTTAGGTCTGGCTTAACAGTGCAACTGTCACGTGACCTTTCGGTCTACACTAATATTATTCTACAGTTCTTTGCTTCCATATAAATACTTATCCATCCCTATACCGTCTCCTTACAATGCTACACATTACAACACAACATTCCTATAAAGCCAGACCTATTGGCATTGCCAGTGCTTGTTTTTTTCATGTTCAAGTAAGGGAATTTGTTAAGACTCATTATTAACATGAACATTAGCAGCTCCCGAACCACTAGCCTTAAACATCACAAAAACGTATGAAGTTTTTGCACTAGGCTCCATAGGAGGTGCTATCCACCTGCACCAGGCATTACTATTCTGCAGTTCAAGTGAAATACGTTGAATATGTTGGCATCATTTAAGTTGCATATGGGCTCTGAGCTCAGCATGTGAGTGAGCATGTCTACTGCCATAGGGATGGGGCTACACGTGCTGTGACAGGAAGAGCTGTGCATGGCTGCAGCTGCGTCCTGCTGGGTGCAGCTAATTGCAAAATACAGATATTCTGACTTTGCAATAGTAGCCTGAAGCCATCTCCGCAGATTGCTATTGCAAGGTGGGCAAGTGGGTTACAATCCGCTCTGATTAGCTGCTCAGAGTGGGGCATAAGTGACATGCGGAGGTCTGTTGACAATGACACTTGCCCACGAATATTTCCTAGTTCCTTTGCTGTCCCACAGCTCGTACATATTTTGTAAAGGATTTGAAAGTAGGAGTCGCATATATTTTTTTTAAAAATCTGCTGCTATAAATTCCACTATATAATTGAGTGTTAAAAGTATACTTGGCGAAAATACGGTTTAGCGTCTGACGTTTTGTTCTATGGTTTACAAATGCCTACATGGCCGTGGCGGGTGCTGAATGGACATGGAGAACACCCCATATTTGCCTTAAGCAATAGCTCTAAAAGACTATAAACACCGATCAGTGTCTGCCCGTTTTGAATATTCTTTCCTGTATTAAATGTATACTACTGCAAAAATATAACAATGGCTTTTTGCACCATTTCTGCTCTTTCTGTAAAAAAACACAACATAAAAAGCATTTTTTTGCTGTATTACGGTCATAAACACGTTTGTACCAAGGCAAATATGTAAATAAACAGATGGGAAGCATTTGCACAACAAATATGACATATTTCGCCTACAGTCATTAACTCAGTTTGTAACAGAGAAAATATCTCCCGATAGTACAACCTTTAATAATTAAATGAAGTCAGTGTCCTTTTACAGATTATGTAAAATACCTATGTTAAGGTCCCATGTTCGGAACAACTTTGAATGTTGTTATTATCTATTTTCTGCTACATCAAGCCTGCATGACTCCATACCAACTTTCAGAAATGGGGTCTCTGAAAATCAGTTGAAATATGCCTTTCCCCTGTAAGGATGAACATGTTATTGTGTACCTTCACAATACGTTAAAGCCAATAAAAGTGTTTATTTAAAAAAAGGTGTATCAACATTTAAGCTGACCATGGACAGAGAGAGACCGAGTTAGAGGTAGGCAGAGATAGGGTGAGAGGTAGCCAGACAGAGGCAGAGAGAAAGTCACTTTCCCAGGGTACCCATTGGAAGCTGGGGGTCCTGGGCAACTGCCCAATTTGGACATGCCTTAAAACATTTGTGATTGAAGCAAGATATTTCTCGCTCAGATGCTACATTTCTTTTATGAACTAGATCAAACGAATCTGATTTTATTTTGATTTTCATCTTTCGACATTGAAGAAAAATGTATATGTTTCAATTCCTTACTATGTGACCGCAAGACGTACCGCTGACTGGGAAGCACAGCCGACTATAGAGGGAAGGCGGCTAACCACAGCTGTGAGCGGCAGACAGATGGCGCTGCAGCAGCAGGGCGCGAGAGTGTGCCAAAAATGAAAAAGGTCAGCGAATGACCAGGGCAGTTGCTATTCAAAAGCCCAACCAAAGAGGGAGGCGTGGCCACAAACATGGCCATGAGGGCAACCGGGACAGGCAGTCCACAGATTTGTCGCCAGAGAAATTGATCCCACCCACCCAAACCAGAGAATGCGGGCATCACATCTGCAGAGAAACAAGGGGGAAGGGAGCAGGAGTCATATGGTTTAACAATAAATATCTTCACATAAGGATGTAAAAGGGCAATTCCCCAAACAAGTTCCTTGGGATGCTTTAACAGCAGGGACTCTTGCGACAAGTGTAATTGCCCGGACAAGGTCCTTGGGTTGCCTCACTGCAGGGATACTTGAGGGATAAGGTAAAATGGTCAGCGTGAGGCGGACACAGCACTTGCAGCCCAGGCATGGACACCGGGCCGTGAAACACCACACATTCGGTAGCAAGTTGAAGCCTCGAAGCCGCAACCCGCTGTACCAAGTGACAGAAGTAGAGCTTTCACAGCAGATGGAAGCAATTTATGATAACCTGGAAGAAACATTATGACTGTAAGGTTGATGCATTACAGAATTAGACAAGTTAGTGTCATTAAGATTGTTATGGGATGTCTGGTGTTGTAATCCGAGATAAGCCAAAATGAGCATGTTTATGATCCATTCCATAATGAGAAGTGTGTGCTAACGTATGATGTGAATAAACTTATAGAGTGTGTCGAATTTTAACAGTTGTTCAATAATCTTGTCACTTGCACTGTGGCAAAGCCTATGTGTTCAATTTACTTATTTGCCGGCATTAACAAGCGGCACAAAGGATTGGTTTAATATTGTATTGGCCTTGGAGCGAAAATTGTTCAGAGCAAATCAGATTTACTGATGAAATGGTGATGTATATTATGTACGTGAAGCATTTTTTCCCATTTGATGGATGGTCTCCTAAAATGATTATTGTTTTTATTTTTTAAACTATCGAGTACAAGAGCTGTGTTGTAACAACTTGTACTTTGTGTATTTATTTAATAGAAAGCTCCAAGCAGTCTAAGGATACAGCCCACAAATGCTATATTTGACTTGTAGTGAAAAAACTTGAAACGTGGATTTAAATGTGGAACGATTTAACCCCACCTTTGAGAATTATAGCTGTATAGCCTCATAATCCATCATCTGATGCATAATCTTCAGATTTTAACAAAAAAATATTTCTAGCTCAAATGGATCAAGAGTTACTAAAAACATGGTGACACATGTTGCTACTCAGTCGAAGGCTCGTCACGAAAGTTGACTGGTCACCTTTCTGTTGCTTATTGCTATATTTGGGTGTCAAACTAGTACTAATACAGTGAAACATATACCTAGATAATGTTAAAATGTGTAAACATGACAAAAATAATGAAGTAATAATATAACAAACTGCACCACATCACACCTCATATTTTGCCTTTTCTTGCCACATAACTTAGTCAACCCTGTTCTATATGTTGTGGTCTCCTGCCTCATAATTACAGTGGCCATGAGCATAAGCGATAGGAATTCAATAAATTAATTTAAAATACACGGATGGGCGCTATTTTACACATTTTGTGTTTATTGGCAGCTGGTGACAGCAGGAGAGGGTATCTCTGATCCAGAATTGCTTACCCACTATCAGTTAACCAATTATTTCTTAGGTTTTAAGTGACTCACACCATACAGCCTGCATATAAAAATCTATTGCTAATTATTTCCACTATATTAGAGATGCAATTTTAAAATAGTCTGATTACCTCCGGTTCTGAATATTTATGTTTTTAATCAGCTCTTTATAAACTCATATATATTTGGGTTCATATTTAAGTGTAGGCTAGTGGACAATTTGAAATATATATCTCTGTGATCGTATTACTAGTAACACCAGTTAATCCCCACGATCAGGATGTTCTAATTTTCTTTAGGGTGCTCAGACATTGATATCTTCTTACTGAGATGGGATGGATGCAGAAAAGCGTCAGATTATCGCACTTTACCTTAAGTGAGCACGTCTTGAATAACACCACAATTTTACCATTTAGCAGATTCAATGTGTCCCTCTATGGCCATATAAGAAGTCGATTAGAGGATTAAACCTGCCTTGCGAAATACTGGGGATGTCCACTATTTATATATGCTTGCATTTTCTCATTCTTGGAGAGGTATTGGGAGAGGGTTGTAAGTGCATTATAATAGCTGCCAACTTTCTGTAAAGTGCACAACAAAAGATACAATGTTTGGCCTGGAGAACTCTGTTTTTCAACTTTTTTTTTTCTGTGTATGGTGATGTTGGCATCTGTGAGTCACTGATTTATCCACTGAATTTACCCCATCAAAATTGTCTTAGCGTATAACAATTTAAAGGAGTCATATACCTTAGAACCAGGATTTTCTCTAAATTGGTGTTCAACTAGGTTTGCTAAAGATGACTTGCTCAAATGTCTTACTACATGATGCATGCTGTTACATGGCTTTTTTTTATTGTTTGCAGATTTTCCTAATATCCAAGTTCTGTTTTTCTCCATGTTTATTTTGTGGATTTCTATACAAGTTTAAACTATTTGTGATCATTTATGTGACCATTTCATAATGATACTATTTCATAATGGGGATGTTCTCTTTTACTCTCAATAAAAATGTCCTTATGTCAGATTAAAATCTCCACTTGTGTTGAGGGTAAATAAAAGTTTTAGAATGAATTCTGCTGGTGAATTAAAACTGTATAGAAAAATATATAATCTATATGTAGGTATATTGTAAAATTATTTTAAAACTTGTCAAACTTTCTAGGAGCAAGTTTCTTCCGCAGACAGGCTCTTCTCTGAACAGATGGGTACAAATGTTCCTGTGATCTCTGAGGCAGATAAACTAGCAATATCAGTTAAGAGGAGTGATGGAGGCAGCCGTCCAAGACTGAACTAGAGATCATGTTCTCCAATACTCGAATACGTAGTCAAGTATTCTGTGCAGTGAGGAGGGAAGCTTTTGTTTTTTTTGGGCATAACCCATGAAAATGAGGAATCACTTTGACTTTGCGCCTATGCCACATTATAAATGCGAGCAGAGGTAGTTAGGAAACACACTGACTGTGTGCTCTATTCAGGTAGCGCACAGCCAATGCATCCCTAAGGGGCGCCTCTAGCAAGGGGGGTACCCCTTTTCAAATGCAGGCAGTGCACCCTATTGGCCACAATATCTAGAGTGAAACAAACGATGGAGAAGACATCAAGAAAGAAATATGTTCTTATTCTGTAAAGACTTGCCTCTTATAATACAATTTCACAATTCCGATTAACCTCTCCTCAATAGATCTAAGATTGAAGCATACCAAAATCAAGAACAAAATAGTAGTTGAATAAATGCCACCTACAGTCTTTTTGTAAAATTATTAATTTGGGTGGGCAACCTCCCACCTCACGGAATACTCACAACTCTTGTCAGGGATAACCCTCAAAGTCACTAACTTTATCTGAGATCACCCCTTCAACTCGGTATCTATGCCACAGAGGAGACAGCTTTACCTAAGGGCAATGTGTAAGTATTTATGCAGTACTGAAACAATATTAGCATGAGAACGATAAGCAATAAAAATCGCAAACCAAATTAGAAAAATAGATACCATTTTAATGAAGATAATGACAGCAGAGGCAGAGCAGTAAAAAAATGAATTACGGAGATCCTGACACATGGATTTTTAAATATTTAAGTGAAAACAGCGGCAAACAGAACACATCACCAATTGTAGTCAATGTGGTAGACTGGGACCTAGGTGTGATTCGAGGCTGACTGCAATGAAGCTCTGGATAGATACACATAGTTTATTGATCCAGGTGAATGGATGGAAGTCAAAAAGTAAAAAAGAAAAAAGTTTGAATGTCCTAATCCAAAAATTAACTTTGTCATCTATTTTTAAGAAAAAGCTGGTTCTGTGCTGGACAATTCGGAAATTATAGCCACTGCTGGAGAATGGTCCCACTAAGGCACTGGAGGTTTTGAGGTTTTTGCTTGAAAAATACTTTAATGTTCAGAGATGTCAGAACCTTTCAGGGGAAGGAGTCAGGAAATAAATTTGATGCAGTAAAACCGCCAGTCATACAAAATCCATGTTAGGACATCCTCATTCTTCACTCCTCATCCCTACTTTTTCTTTCATCATCCCTACTTCTCATCCCTCCATCATCCCTACTTCTCTTCCATCATCCCTATTTCTTTTCCATCATTCCTACTTCTCATCCCTCATTCCTGATTCTCATCCTACCTGTCTTCCATCATACGTACTCCTCACCCCTTATCTCTGATTGTCATCCCTACTTCTCACCCATCATCCCTACTTCTCTTGACTTATCCCATCCCTGATTCTCAATCCTATTTATCATGCATCATCCCTACTTCTCATCTCTACTTCTCATTCATCATCCCTACTTCTCACCCACCATCCCTACTTCTCATCCATCATCCCTACTTCTCATCCATCATCCTGACTACTCAAACAGAGATGATGGATGAGAAGCAGGGATAAGGGATGAGAAGTAGGGATGATGGGTAAAAAGTAGAGCTAAGGGATGGACGAGAAGTAAGGATGAGAAGTAGGGGTGATGACAGAGAAGTAGAGATGATGGATAAGAAGTAGTGGTGATGGATAAGAAATACAGATGAGGAGTGAGGAATGAGGATGTTCTAAAATAGATGCTGTACGGTTGTGTTCTTTTGACAGTAGGTCCTCTTGTCCTAGAGCTCTAGAGCAAATGTTTTCAAATGTTTCCAAACATTTTCCTGATGCCCAACCAATCACTAATCCCTGTTGACCTCAGGGTGCCTGGCTGAGGCCACCATCAAAGTCCAGTCCAAGTTCCAGTTGCTACTTGTCAGGTGTAAAGTGTTGGGAAAAGGTCTCTTGCAGCTATTTGTATCCCTGTTGCTCTTTTTATATCCCTGTTGCTACACAGGATGCCAACAAACTGATTGTTGGAGTCCACTTCTTTGTCTTGGGTACAAAGGGGAGCAGGTCCAGCCCTCTTCTGTTCTTCCACCGGTCCAAAACGAGTTCTGTCCAGTTGCACTGAGGTGCCACATTTATTCTTGGAATCCAGTAGTAGGTGGGGTGACTGCTGGACACCCCCTAACAAACAGGATATTTCAACTCACTTCTTCAGTAGTTCATATTTGCCTTACTGCAAACAGGCACAAAATGCAAGTATGGCAGGGCATTTTCAAGATGGTGAAAGTCTTCTGCCACACTAAACTTGGGCACTGAGGGTTGTGTATGCGTTGGGGAGTGAATAATGGTTATCGCTATTGTCATCACACATCTAACACTAAAATCCAGAATTGTCTTGGGATCTTATTCTCTCACTTTGAAGTGTGCCAGAGTATTACATGTGGCTCAACAGACATGTTAGTCTGAACAGAATGCCCACAGCCCCCACCCTGCATATTTCTTTGAGTTCAGCCTGTTCTTTGATCTGGGAGAAATTTCACACCTCTTTCACATCTCTTCCAGTACTGAGCATAGACTGGGAGTTGCTGGAGTGTTAATACAAATTGGCCTCCAGCAGCTGCCGGCAGGGTAAAGGCAACTTGAAAAAAAGTTACATTTCCCACTTATTTAATGATAATCTAACTTTACCATTAGACTGTATCTTTAGTAAATATAAAAAAAGGAATTGAATGGTGTACATAGCTTGTAGGGGTCAAACATTATAGATGAAAGTATGTAATCTATCATTTGATTATAGATTTTTCTATGTTCAAGTGACAGCCTGGCCAGTGCTTTGGGCTTTGTCTCTGGGTGAATGTGACATGTTTAATGTCACACATGTTCCATTCTTAAGTATTATATACCCCAGCTTGCAGGCAGCATGGTGTGCTTATGAGCGACTTATTTGTTATTTCAAATTAGGATTTCCTACCTGTCGAAATAATCCTTTCAATAAGTAGGAAATCCTGATTTAATATATTACCTACCTGTCAAAAGGATTATTTTGACAGGCCATGGCAACAGGGTTCAAGCTGCTGCTGTCAGGCTACAGAGGGTAGACTTGTAGCCATGTTTGTACTGCCACTGTAGTGGATGGTACAATAGGTGCTGCAGTCTATTATCTCCCGCCGCTGAGCCGAAAACCCTACATAATCCTTGCCCATCCAACATTGCAGAACGCCTGAGCAGTGACCTGGATGCTTGGGTAGCTGAGGACTTATGAGAGGGCCCCTCTGTGAATGCGCGGAGACACCCCAATAATTCTAAAGCAGAGTGACCAGGTCCTCAAGGACTGAGGCCAAAGACTGTCCCGACTGAACCAGCGCACCCGGTGGATGATCCTGCATGCTGAGTTGGGGCCTGCAAACATTCTGCCATTGGGCACTGCACCTGGCTTTGCTCTGTAGACGGGGACTGACAACCTTCTTCTGAGGCAGTCCCTGACATACTGGGCCTAGCAAACTGCCAGAGAGCAGACCAGGTGATGAACTGGGACTGTCCTGCCGCTAATAAAGTGCAGTGAGTGAGCTGCTCTCCCCCAGGGCTGAATATTGCCATGTAACACTCGTGCGGGCTACAGTTGATGACCCGTATTCCTGGCTGCGATGAGTTAATGGTCTGCAGCTCTCCCCACAACTGGGCACGTATCCCTGTGAGGGTTGACTTCTATGGGCCTCGCACCATATTCTGGCTTTGGAGTTGCGATGTGAGAGGCAGGCATGAACCTGACAGGGGGGCCCTGTTGCTCTTACTAGTCTTGTGGGTGCTTCTTCGAGCCTCAAAACCCATTGGATGCAATGAGCCCCAACTCTGTGCTGCATATGAATACTCAAGCTGCTGGCATACATCCTGACTCTGTCACCCTGACATGCCAGACCCTGGAGGATAAAGCCAGCATCACGAATTAGACTATGGTGGGAGTCATACCCTGAAGCCTAGAGGACATGTTATGTTATGTTATGTTATTTTTATTTGTAACGCGCACAGCTGCCCCAGCAAAGGGGCGTCCTGGCGCTTTGACAAGATCAGAACAACACAACACCGCAGAGAACCAAGGGATCATAGAATACAGCAAAAGGGATAAACAAATAAAATAGTTTTGATGGCCCGTCTGAACAGAAGAAGATTATCCATAGCTCGAATATGCACCGGGAGAGAATTCCACCAATTAGCCGCTAAGACTCGAAAAGAGCAGCCACCAGCTCTACTAAGTCTATAACGCGGAACAACAGCTAAATTTTGACCCACAGATCTGAGGGCTCGCAGAGGGACATATGGTATGAGCAGATTCTCCAAGATTTGAGGCGATGTACCCTTGAGGATTTTGAATGCAAGGCATAAAACCTTGAATCTAATCCTCTGGTGTACCGGAAGCCAGTGAAGAGAGTGTAAAGATTTAGCAACCGAACTACGCCTTGAGAGGCCCAGCACTACTCTGGCTGCCGCATTCTGAACTCGCTGTAGTCGAGAAAGTTCGGATTGGTTGATCCCAGCCAAAAGCGAGTTGGCATAATCTAGCCGGGACAACATAATGCCTGAATATGAGGCCATTGCCCTTGCCCTTGTAGAGGAGGCTTGTGGAGGCCCTTGCTGTGGTTTTCTGCTCTGGGCCGTATGCCTGAGCTCCTTGCTTGGTCAGGGGCAACGACAGCATGCTGCCTCACCTGTTGAATTGCTGCAAGTGCATGTGCGGGGCCCCAGGGGCAATGCATGGGGTCCTGAGACACTGACTAATAGGGCAAAATACCCTGCCCCTGGGCTGATGGAGCCTTTAAGAGGGTTGCTGCCTTCTTTGCCTATTCCCTAGATCTTCAGTTTTACTTTGAACATATGTAAGTTGATGCTCATGCTTTGTGATTGCCTTGCTTGTTGCTGTACCAAATTCCTCTTCTCCTGCTACTCATTGTTGAAGCTATGCCATAGCCAGAGTTAGGCTGCGCCATTTTGCTGGTTACTTCAGTTAAAGCTTGCTGCATTGTCTTATAATCCTCTTTAACTTGGACGTAGTTCTCCAAAGCCTCAGATCTTTGAATCTGTAAGAGCTGAAGGATAGTTGCTAATGAGGGCTCCTTTGCATCCATTACATCCTCCTTATCTGTCTGTTTCTTCCCTACTGCTTCTAAAATTGAATGGGGGTCCCACGATGTAGTGAGCAACTTGATGAGTTCACAAAGCCATCAGTCCCATATGTGAGTCTAATTGCAGGGCTCAGAGTTACGCTAGTATTAGAACTAGTGTCAGTTAATGGTTGCGCCTCGCACCTTGCACCTCCCCTAGTGCAGATGAGTGGGACTGAAGGGTCGGCCCGCTTTTTGATAGCCTTGAAATCAAGGCCTTTACCTATCCCTTAGGAGTAACCCACTTTCGGAGGGGTGGTTCCTTAGACCCCCGCGTGGAGCGCAGAGCTAAGGAGCTGGTATCAGGACAGCGAGCTTCCTGGGATTTTCTACCCCCATGGTGAATTTTCACTTTCTTCGCTTTGACCTGCCTCTTCTAAGGGAGCCTCTCTTTTCCCTGCGACCTGTTCCTCACATGGTGGGGAGTCCTGGGATATTTTCTTGAGAGGATCCCCAGTGGCTTTGGTCCAATTATATCACCAGTGATGACCTCTGATCTAGGCTCAGAGCTTCCGCTGTGGTGCTGTGTCCCCCTAACATTGCTTGCCTCAGTGCTGCAATTTCCCATGCCAGCCCCGGGCTTTTTGAATCTTCCATACATGTCTGTTAATTTACAGGTTCCAAGCCCGCTTTAACCTCTCCACCTATTTTTTGTGCTTCATTTAATCCAAACCCCTCTACCTGGTCCGAAGAGCCCAGAAGCCTACAAAGCACAGCGCCTACCAGGATGGGGGGATTACAGTCATCCACAGACAAAGAAAGACGCATTGAAGAAATTTTCATTTGCAGCACCAAGTTTAGAGTTAGAATTTGCAAAGACAGCTTGTGAGAGGTCTGTACCTTGTTGAAAGTCAACTTCCACCGATGTTATCTGCTGAGGGAGGGAGTAATGCTTTGATCCTGCAGCTCCATTTCCCCTAGCACAGTGCTCAGGAGTACATCCACCAATGAGGATTCAGTGATTCACATATTGCCAGCATGCAAGAGATCACTTGCGCCATTTCATTAGAGTACTTTTAATATGAGGCGGACGACCCTTGTAAAAGCTGCTTTCTGTTTCGGATGATGGCGATTTCTCGTTTCTCCTTCTTCAGAATTTTCAGCTGCTGTTTGGAGTTCAACGGCCATGGAGTTTTCAGTCCCATCGCCCCCTAGGCAGCCATGCTCCATGTTCACTCGTGGAGGAGCCATAGCTAGTTTTCGCTTTCCCCAGTCTGAAGAGGTGCAGGTGTTGCGGGAGCAGATGCCACGGAGAGAGAAGCAGTTCAGCCAGTGAGGCTGGGCCAGCAGCAGTCGTCCCACTCCGGACCAAACAGCAACCACTGCATATGAAATTATTGCCCCCTCCTGCACTCTATACACTGGTAAGTACGAGCGCTGCTGCGAAGGTAGAAAAGCCAATCACAAAAAAAGCTGGATGCTGATTGCGAGAGGGAGCATTATGGAGGCATTACAGGAGCGGTTTTTTGCAGAGAGCTCTTCAAGATCTGGCAGATTGAGATATGGATTCTCAAGTTCAATGAGCTCATAGGCTTTCTCTGTTCACCAAGCAAGCAGTGAACTCTAAGCGCCCGCACCCCGTCCTATTCTCATCTATGCTGGGGACCTTCTCTTGCGGCAGGCAATTTATTTCAAAGCTCGTCCAACAGCCCCACTATCAGTTGGATCCTTGTCTATTTTAGTTCATTCGGATCTATGTAAGATTACAATGGACAAGCGTTGGAACCTGCATCAGCTAATAAATCCATTAAAAGCTGTTGGGGCACAGGTGTTCGCACAGGAGCCAGCACATTTGAAGGTTATCAACAACGGGCAGCAGCAGGTTTTCCATAAAACTTGAAGTCTCACAAGTTCTCAGTCAATTGTGCCAAGGGGCTTCGAAGTCCTCCGCTAAGCCCAAATTTGAATATCTAACTGGAGTTGGGGGCATGTGCAGAAACTTATGGCCATGATCAGCTCTATCATTGAGAGGTAGCTTACTAAGATACTACTACGAGGGATGTTGAGGTGATATCGGGGTGGTCTGGCTCCACACAGTTCTTCTAGAGGCCTTTCAAAGTAACTGACAGCATAGGGGGTGGATGATTCTCTTTCATAGTTACAGGGTGGGTTGGGCTGGGTTTAGGGAGTTTCAGGGTTTTTTGGTGGATGTTTGTGTTAAATGGTTTGTGCAGTGCAATTTATGGGGTGCAGGCTGGGGGCGAATTTAGGAGTCCGAATATTTAGAATTTGTATTTAGCATTCAACATAGAGAGGAGGGAGGGTGGTAAGTTGAGATGGTGGGAAGATTCAAAGGTTTGAATAGTCGGATAAATCAATGACTAGTTTAAAATTATTGTGTTGGAATGTGGTTGGCTTGAATCAGGTTAGGAAGAAACAACTAATACGCGGGGAACTAGCAGCTTACAAGCCACAGATTGTTGGGGTAACTGAAACACAGCTGGCATTTAAAGATCAGCAAATATTGAAGCAGCTGGGGTATGAACGGCTGATGTGTACTTCTCAAACAGTGTCTATACGGGGTGTCACCATTATGAAAACAAGGAAGCTAGTTGCTAGGATTGTGAAAGCTGCTTCTGATAGTAGGGCGGATGGGCTATAGCACAGGTTTTCATTAATGCACAGACATATACCCTCTGTATGTTGTATGGCCCTATTTTGGATGATCCTGCAGTTTTTGATTACTTAAATTTGGAACTGCTGAATTAGGCTGGAAATATGATCCTAATGTGGGACTTTAATTGTGTGATGGACTATCCTTAGATACTACTAATTAACCCCGAATGGGTATCTCTGCTCCGCCAGCGAAGTTTGTGGATTTTTGCCTACTCCGTGCTCCGTTGCGGACGCGGAGTTTAGGCAAAACTCCCCTTTGTGGCAGAGCAGAGTTAGCAAGCCACTCCACCCGCCCAAAACGCACAAGACGTACAACACAGGTTTTTTTCATAGAAGGACAGCGAGGAGCAGGAAGGAGAGCGGCCAGGCAGAGGAGGAGGCAGCCACGCAGGTAAGTGCCCTCTTTTTAATTTGTTTATTAATTTGAAGGGGGGAGGGAGCAGAGGGTAGTTTTTTTCAAACTCCATGTAACTCAGGGTAGAGGCACTATGCCAGCTCTGCCAGCCCTTACTTTAATCGGCAAGCTAGTATTAGGATGGCTAAAACACATACATTTATTATGGAAATAATGAGATTGCATTACTAGGCTGATGCTTGGAGAACTCTGTTCCCATTGATGCCTGGCTATACTTAATATTCTGCACCTCACAGACAGTATTCTCGTATAGATTTGATTTTGGTGCAAGGACAGCTGTTGGAAGGTGCATCTATCAAGATCTGTCCAAAGATTACATCAGACCACAAACCCATTATATTATATATGCAGCTCAGGTCTGCAGAGGGTAGGGACGGTCGACGGCCATTTACATTCCCTTGAAATCTGCTTGGCAGTATGGAATATCAGGGATATATGAAGCGACTTCTTTTAGAATATATACTAAACATTAAAGGCATAGCCTTGATCACAACTGTCTTGGACTGCATTAAAGCATACATACAGGGATGATGCTTCAGTTCATTTTGGCTCAAAATAGGGGCAAACAGCATTAGGAGACCCAAATTCGGCAGGATTGTTTGGATTTGGAAAAACATAATTCCCAGGCCATTATCTTAAGAGACCTGCAGGAGCAGTCACTATATCTATAACTAATTGAGAGACGCCAAATGCTCAATAGGGGGCTAAAGGAGAGGGTGGCTGCCATCTATCAAAAAACAGGGCTTTCCAATATGAGTATGGGGAAAAGGTTGGAAGTTTGCTGGCTCACCAGATTTCTGATAGAAGAGCGTATAATACTATATGTCTGATTATAGGGGAAAGTGGAATAGTATACACAAATTCTCAATCGATTATGGAACAGTTTGCTATGTTTTATCAAAAGTTGTACTATAGATCTGATTGTAACAGTCATCAGGCTGCAGGCAAGTATCTGCAGGAGTGTGGTATGTCCAGACTCAATCCACATCAGCAATGGGTTCTGGAGGGGAAATTTAGTGTCAAACATATTGAGTTAGCTAATAAGTGCCTTACCATCAGGGAAAGCAGCTGGGGTAGATTCAGTACCATTGCAATTTTATAAAGTTTTTATGGATATTCTTGCACCAGAGTTCTTCGATTTGGTAACTGCTATTAGTAATGGAGGAATGCAAAAAGAACAATTGATGAACAGAATGCAGAACAATGTTATACATTCACCCCAGTACAGATATCTGGGCCTAAATCCATCTTTTTTTGCTCACCATGCCATTCCAGTTTGGACCCAGCCATATGCAAATCAGTCTTGACCCTGTGCCCAATGGGAACAGTCCTGCCCGAACTGTCAGGCCAGGTCCTTCCTGGACTGGAAACAGGCATCCTAGGACCTGTTTCGGGCTTTCAGCCAGGATAGCTTGACTCCAGTGGCATGGAGAGCACGCGACCCACGTCTCGGCATACCTGTCCCACTCGGGGTGACAAACACAAAAAGAACAATTGATGGACAGAATGTAGAACAATGTCATACAATGTCATACATTCACCCCAGTACAGAGATCTGGGTCTAAATTCATCCCTCTTGACTGCAGGTGAATATATGATTTATTCAGCATTTCAACCATCATTTGTTTGCGTAACACTTTTCACCCTAAGTGGGATGGGTATGCCCAGACGTGGGTCCCTTTCTCACTGTGCTACTGGACTCAAGCTAGCCTGGCAGATGAAGGGTAATAACCAGAATCCGGTCCCAGGATGCTTGTTTCCTGTCCAGGGAGGACCGGGCTTGGCAGTTCGGTCTAGACTGTTCCCATGAGGCACAGGGTCAAGACTGATTTGAATGTGGCTGGGTCTAAACTGGGGTGGCATGGTGAGCAAAAGAACGATGGATTTAACCCAGATCTCTTGACTGGGGGCGAATGTATGATATATTCAGCATTCCATCCATCATTTGTTTGTGTAGCATTAGTAATGGAGAGGCTGCTCCGCTGTCATGGGGACAGACTAACAATGTGGTCTTTCTCAAAAAAGACAAACCTCCTGAGGAATAGAGGTCTTAATGACCTCTTTCTCCGGTAAAGGTGGACGCAAAGGTCTTCTGTAAAATCTTAGCTTTGCGTCTCGCTCCTGTCATGCTTAACGTGGTTTCAGAATAGCAACACAGGTCCATCCCTGGTAGAGACAATACGGCACATATTAATACTGCGATCACAGCATTCGACGTGACCGGTAAAACTAAGGAAAACATAGGTATGATCATGCTAGATGCAGAGAAGGCCGTTGATCAGGTTAAATGGGAAGTGCTCTGGGGGATCATGGCTATATGTGGGTTAGGCAACTGTTTTATAACACTCGTACAGATGCTCTATAAGAACCCGGTCACAAAGTTCCTGATTGGTGGCCATTCTTCTCTTTCTTTTCCAATAGGGAGGGGCACAGGTCAGGGCTGCTCACTTTCGCCCTTGCTGTTTGCCCTTTATATTGAACCATATTTAAGACACCTAAACTTGAACAAGGGCACACAACCTGTCCGGTTAAATGGAATCGATCTTAAAATAATGGCTTACGCTGATGATGTTGCAGTCTTTACTAGCAATCCAAATGATGTTGTCAGTGGAGGCTGATCAATTTGGTTCCTTCTCCGAATATATGAGTTGACTCTCTCAAAGACACAGGTCATTTTAAACTTTAAACTACTTACCTTTGAGATGGACGTGGCAGATACTGCTACGTATTCCAGTATTCGTTTGAGTAGCCGCATGGAAAACATTATTACACTTAATTATGAACCCCTTTTGAAAAGAGTCATAGCGAAACTGCGACAATGGCAGAAGCTTTGCTTGAGTATTTTAGGTAGATGTAATATTGTCAAAACGAACATATTTCCAAAGTTCCTATATCTTTTTTGTTCAATACCACTGCAAGTTTCTGATTCCTTTTTCAAACTTTTGGACGGGGCAGTTAGCAGTTCTATATGGTACTTTAGGAAGCCCAGGCATGCCATTCGTCTCTTGAAGCAACCCATATGCAGGATGTATTCAAATTACCTTATTTTAAGTTATTTTTTTGGGCGGCATTTACTGGCCGCATTCAAAGTTTATTGGTTGAAAGTAAGGCTGGTCTGACTGCATATAGATATCAATTAGCACTAGGTTTGGATTTTAGATTTTCTATGCATAGGCTGATGGACCATAAGTACTTTAAGCGAGTGAGGTTTAAAGTAGTAAGAGATATAGTCTGAATTTGGCGTGAAATTTGTACAAAAGCTTCTCTACAAACTGTTCATTTGCCTATTCCGCTTTGTGGCAATCCTTTATTTCCTGGCATATTTCATGACAATGTAGGGCAACTGTAGGGCCATCTGGGCATTGTTAACTTGGGACAGCTGTATGATGGTCATGGCTTCCGGGCATTTACTGCACTACAGGACGCATATGGGCTTACGCAGCACAAGTTTTTTAGGTCTCGCCTAGACGAAAGCAAAGCGAAGCTTTGCTGTCTAGGGCGAGACAACTAATGCTGTTACTTTCAGGGGAATGAGGACAGCAAAGTGCCACGCGCTTTTGCAGGCCGAGATTTGACCTTGTGAGCGCGCACGCCCAGCCGGCGCCGTGCACATCCCCTGCCACAGACACACACATGCACACGCAGGCAGGAAGGGCCACACACACACAGACACGCGCGCACCCCCCCCCGCCGCACCCACGCAGGAGCGCATCTACACACACGCGCACACACACATACAGAGACACCACCACCACCCCCCCACCCCCGCCGCCGCATACATAGAAGCGCCCCCGGCCGCCGCATACATGAGGCCTCACGCCCCTCCTCTCTATTTGGAACTCACCGGGTCGGCTGGCTCTCGGCGGCGGGCCGGTCTCTCCTTCTCCAGCTGGGGCTTCCCTTTTCTGCAGGGGACCCCCCCGCCATGGCTGCCACGGCATCTCCGGTCACAACAGGCAAAGCTTCCGCAAGGCAGTGGGAGTGGACACACCTCTTCCTGGCCCCGCCCACAACCAGGCGGCGGGCCGGACATCTGCTTCCGGTGTTTTCCTCCGGGCTGCGGCGGTGATTGTTTTCTCGTTTTCTCGTCTCCTCCTGTAATGCACCGTTCGCTCCTCTTGTATTTTGTTTGCTCACTAATGCTAAATGCGACAAGGGCTGTGGGAAGAAGAGATGTTGTGAAATGAAAACTCTTGAAATGGAAGGGCTTTCAGTGTGGGTTCAAACAACGCAGCTCTTGCCCTGGCCCGAGCTACAGATCTACGCTTCCTCTCCGTGTGTTTTTATACCCGCGTATAAAGTAACTAATGCACATTTTTGTTTGTGTTAGCTGAATAGGGCGCAATTTAGGTTGCGAAACAACACACGCGGGGTGTTTGACAGCCTTGCCCTACTGCCAGCCGCCCAGGAAGGAGGCTGCAGTCCGCTGCTGGTAACGCTCTGCCTCTGGGCTGCGAGCGCCTGCACCCAGTGGCTGGTTATCACCCACCCCACCCACCTACCACGCAGAGCAATGAGGCGGGGAAAGGTGCGTGTGTCTCCGCCAGTGTCATTAAACACGGGCCTCTTTCAAGTGCCATCCGATGTGACTGGGGCAGCGTATCCGCCGTGTGACACTGACAGCAGGGTGCGTGTTTACACTGCTGCCCCGACTCAAAGACATTCCTTCGCGCGATGCCCTGACTGTCAGGTATTTCGAATTACATCGACACTTCCCGATTAGGAACAGCTGTGCGGCTTGCACATCCTTAGGGATAAAATGTGGAACTCGTTGACAACCTCCCCCGCATCCACAGCTGCACTTGCTGCAAGAATGCAGTGCGCACTCCGTCGGACAGCTTGGCTTCAATTGTTGACCTACTCAACCAACACACGACATTCCTTTGGGCCGTGCACTTTAAGTACAGATCGATACACATCACTGTCAAATCATCAACCACAGTGGCGAACATAGATATATTGTTTATCTATTTATTGTCACATCTTTCTTGCTGTCAGTCTTGAGGATTCCTGGCACTGTGGGTAACGAGTGCTGCTGTTATTCAACTGTATGCTACTCAATGTATCGTCTTCTGAAGAATGAAAGGCAGGCCCTTCCGTCTTCGAATTAAATCCCGAGCCTTATATATAATTACTCAATTCTTCACAGAGTCCTGAGAAGTCTTTAGAACTACATATCCCACACCATGCCATGTTATATTGACATTGTGAGTCCGGGCCAGGAAGTGGAATCTGCTCTAATTCTGATGTGACGAGAATTCGGCGGAGGCCAGAGGCTGAGCGCAAAAAGTCCACTCACACAGACCTTGGAAAAGAAACATTTTACTCTCTACTTAACGTAACCTCTACTTATTAATTTACAACAATACAATAACTACTGCTACCGGTACAATTATTACTTTTTTGATATTAATTATCATTCATCATTATTCCAACATTAACATTTTATTCTCAAATATATGTGTTTTATGTATTATCATGTAATTTCTTTGCTATTCTGGCCACATTCCGCCTCCAAGTACAGCCCGGTATTCACTCAAAATGAAAGAAATATATGTTTTTTTTATTTCTTTCATTTTAGTATAATCGCGTCAACCATGCTTTACTTATAACATTTTAAAAGTAATGCGCAGGTGCCGCGATTATACCAAAATGAAAGACATAGATGTTTTTTCTATTTCTTTAATTTGGGTATAATCGCTGTACTCGGGATTATACCAAATTTACGAGAGATATACCAGCATTTGCGAAAGAAAAAGCTATTGGCATTGTAAATAACAATGCCATTTATTTATCTGTTTTCAAAACCAACACATAAATAAAAATGTTGTCATTTACAATGCCAATAGCTCTAACCTTTGCAAGGGCGAGACCGTTGAATTGTAAATGCTTGTTTAAATACTTGTCGGTGAGGCATTATATTGTTAATATGCTAGAATATAGCAACAACAAAGAAATAACTGAACTTCTTTCTTGCTATTACCAACCTGGGCAAGAAACCAGGACGGTCAGCATAAGTATAATTTATCAGAAATACATGGCTTGCTCTAAATTGGAGCCAGCGTTTGACAACTTCAGTTACGGCTGGTGAGTTAAAGGATGCATTAGCTATTTTAGATCTGTTAGTCAACTCAGTTAGTCTTAAATTGCCACAATTTCAGGCCGTTCATATGCTATATTATACTCTGGATCGTTTTCCAAAATGGGAGGTGGTGGGACCTCAGAGCATTCATATTTCTCCAAGTGTAAGCTTCATGCGGCATAGTACATATGTTTATTGATTTACCTAAGCTTAAAGGATATTGGGATAGTTTATTTGAATTGATCTCAGCACATGTGGGAATTAAACTCAACCTAAGCCATAAGGAAATCATGCTGGGGTATAATTCTGGATTGGCTCCCCGCTTGAGGGCACTAATTTTGATTATAGTAGTTAGTGCTCGACTATGTGTTGCTAAGGCTTGGATTAATCCTATACCACCTAAGGTGTCCGAATTTTGGACAACACCCTGCCAAATGTACGAATGTGAAACTTCAATTGCAAAAGCTCAGGGTCCTCGATCAGTGAAAAAAGTGGGGAAAATATGGTCACACTGGCATTGGTCCTAGCCGACTTTCTCATTCATTGTTTGATTGAAATCTTATTTTTGGATACTTTAGGTTAATTTATAATTCCACCCCTTCCTCTCCTCCATTTCATTCCCTTGTTTTGCTATATTTTTTATATGTAAGTTACAGTATTGACTTTTCTGAATCTTGGTAAAATCAAATAAGAATTTAATTTAAAAAAAAAAACAAAAAAATGGAGCCTTGAAGAGAGGCTGTATTACCCTGGCTGACATCTGGTAAAGTGCTGTGACTGGCCCTGTGTGGAAATCGCTACGAGTCCGGGAGGTTGGACATGACATGTGCCTTGTGCTCTGGAAGTTGCTTGCCTAGTTCTACCTGCGGCTTAACCTTGAACCGTAAGTCTGAGCGGGGGCCCTGCCTGCTCTGATGCAACTTTATATCTCCTACAACAAGAGGCCCTTTTAGGTCACTCTCAATAATGGGAAAGACAAAGGAGCGAAGATGGGCCAGGCAAACAAAATGTACTGGTTTGCGGTGTCTAGGCCAGAGACACTACACTCAGAACATGACTAGTTATCACCCACAGATGCGCAGGACAGTGGACCCATCACTACGGAACTCATAGCAAGGATTCAAGTCTCTCGAATCACCTTAGAAGGCAAGATGGACAGAGTGGCTATGGAGATTAGCCATCTGCGCCTGGCCTTTGCAAAATCACAGATCACACCACGGCTGTGGAAGACAATGCAGATTCTTTCAAGCATGAGTTTAAATCATCACAAGCCACAGTCAAAGAACTTAAATGTAGTGCCATGCAATCAGAAGAGCACCTGAAGGATGCTGAAAGATGCTCCACGTAACACAATATATGACTGATGGGCTTCCCGGAACATGCGGAGGATCCTTCTGTGGAGCTGTTCCTCGAGGAAACAACCACAAAAACCCTCAGTTCCCAGAGGCTATCTATATTCTTCACCATTGAGCGGGTGCATAGGGTGCTGGGAGTGGCCCTGTTCCCAGGAGTGCCCAGGAGTGCCTCCACATGCAATGATGGCTTGCTTGTTCAACCATCGCGACTATGATGCTATCCTACAATGTGTACGCACTAGCAGCACCTTCAGCTATGAGGTCAAACACATTTTTATGTATCCCGACTTCACTTAAGAAGCTCAGAACCTGCGCAATAACTTTCTGTCAGTGAAACAAAAACTGAGAGAACGTAATATCATATACAGCTTTGTGTTTCCTGTCAAATTGCGCATGCAGTATGATGCCAGGTGATTTTTTTTCCCCCGCAAGAACTGCTGGACTGGCCAGCCACCCTGGGCCAAAAGTACTCTGGGGGCCGTGGGTCCCTCATGGGCACAGTGAGACACTGAGACCAACAAGAAAATGCCCTCAGAGGAATTGGAGCGAATGGGAGCCCCTGCTAGGGATTGAATTCTTGTTTGCCCGGATGGCATCCTACGGCCAAAGATGTTTTGCTCGATGGACTGCAACTCCTTCTCCCAGATGTTTATTTATTTGTAATTTTTACTTTTTGTGTTTTATAGAGAGCAAACTTGACCCGTTAGGGTATCAGAGCGCTTTACAGAGTCGCAGAGTTGTACACTTTGAGTGACAGCACGGATGCCAGATACTGCTGGCTGAGACCAGGGCGATCCTATGTGCGCCCTGGTGGGACACAAGCATGTCTTGTTAGCTTCAGACTTGATGCGCCTAAGAACACACACCCACCCACCATGGTGCTCCGAAATGGCAATGTCTCTGTCCGATGGACTGAGGTGGTCTGCGGTAACCTGAAAGAAGTTGTGCTCAGCGACCTGCCCATAACATTATATCACTATGTACAAGAGTGATTGTTTCTGCAACTGTTCCAAGTTAGTTGATTTATGTGGGCCACTGAGACACACATGGAGACTAGTCTTGATATTAACTGCTAGACACTATGGGGGGTGGTATCTACTCATCACTTTGCTCCGCTGTGGGGGCTGGCAGGGGAATGGTCCAATTACTTACCACTGAGTG
Source organism: Lissotriton helveticus (assembly GCF_964261635.1). Lineage (NCBI taxonomy): Eukaryota > Metazoa > Chordata > Amphibia > Caudata > Salamandridae > Lissotriton > Lissotriton helveticus. The sequence goes on along the minus strand of NC_136070.1, from coordinate 352,414,904 downwards.
TCTCGCTCTGGCCCCTCAGTTCGAGTGGGACATGTGCACTGCTGGAAAAGTATGTATGTCTCACCTATTGACACAGGCTCCAAATGGAAGGGGGCAGAGTGGGTCATTTACTAGCAGAATGATTAAGCAGGGACACTAATCTGCTCCCATACTGGCAATTCAGGATCCGGCAGGGAGAGCAGTACATGCCCAACTAGCTATCAACGAGAAATTGACAGTGCACCTGTGTTGGGTATATCCATCTCCTTGTCCGTCATCAGAAAATCTAGTGGTCACCTACTTGAACTAGCTACCATTGACACATTTAGAGGACAGTGAGCATAAGAATCTGAAGGGCCTCATGAGCAAACAGGAAATACTACAAGCCATAGATACCCTTAAGACTGTGAAACCCCGGGGGGTGAGGGGGGATGAACTGCCCGCAGAGCTCTACAGAACATTCCCCATGACCATGGCTGACAAATTGTTGCTGGTGTATTTGGAAGCCTTTGCATGAGGCATACTCCCACCCGCCTTGAGAGAAGCCCTTGTCGTATTAATAACAAGGCCGGAGAAGGGTCCATTGGATGCTGCCTCCTGTCGCCCTCTATCATTATTGAGCCTAGACTAGACACTCGGACAGATTCTAACAAAATGCCTATATTGCTATTTCTGTAGCTGATCCACCCTGATCACTCTGGATGTATTCCCAGCAGAAATACTTTTTGCATTTTTACATGTGTTCAACGACCCCTACCTAGATCATGATCACTATGCTCTGGCCTTTTTAGACATGGAAAAGACATTTGATTCTGTCTCCAAGGACTATCTGTGGCTGGAGCTCAGTAGAGCTGGGTTGGGCCCCAAATTCATATCATGCATTAAACTGCTGTACACAGCGCTACTGGCACAGGTCCGAACTGGGTGCCTTGTGTCAGAGGGAATACATTTACAATGGGGTACCCGGCAGGATGCCCCATGACCTCTTACTATTCACCCTGACAATGGAGCTGGTGGCATGTAGACTAAGACTGCTGGTGCAAGGCTGGGAAATAGAAGTCGGTTTGATGACACTTGCAATATCACTCTTTGCGAATGGCGTAAGGGTTTACTTACGCCAAGTGGAGATATTGCCCCGATCATGCTAACTGTGATGAGAGAATCCAGAAAGCTTCTGGGGTTATATGTCAACCATCTAAAATCTGCATTGTTACTAATGGGGCAGGGTAGAATCTGAAGCTTGCATGGCTTCTTGCAGTGGGCATGCCATGGAGGACGGATAACATGCATTATCTGGGTATGTACATAGCACATGGGTTCCACCATTGCAACATACTCAATATGTGTGGGGTACTTGCAAACCTCCACCCAACTGTTCAATTTTGGAACACCCTGAAACTCCCCCTGATGGGAAAAATTGTTTGGATTAAAATGGTGGTACTCCCTCGCTGTTTTTATGTATTGAAAGGTACTATTTACAAAATACCCCGAGGTATTTTTCAGGAACTAGACCGTCTCCAGCTCAAATTACTGTGGGCTGGGAAAAGGGACTGGGTAGGTTTGGCAGCACTCAAACTAGAGTGAGACAGGGGGAGCATGGCAGTACCAAATTTCAAGATGTACTATTTGGTCTCCCACTTACAACACACTTTCACTGGTTCGATGAGGAACCAAACTGGGAGATGTCCCTACTGTCTGGCACATATGGTGGTACCACATTTGGGTTCCTATTACTTTGAGGTAAAAGAACGCATGGGATTCTACTTCATGTGATCAAACTGGTTTGTCGGATGTGGGAACGGGCAGTGTTGGGTGTGTTCCGTAGAGCTGCCTTATGCAATAGACCTCGAGGTCTGGAAAATCAACCCATTTGCACCAATAGCGCAGTCGATGGCTATAGACTTCTGGCTTGAGGGGGGTTATGTCAGTTTTGATGATTTATATCCAGCGGGCTGACTCATCACATTACACAATGCTATTGAAACGTTTAATTTGGGAAGTGGCCAGTTCCATCAATATGCCAAGAGTACAGCTAATGAGCGAAAAATATGGCCAGAGTTATCGGAGGCCCAGATCCCACACAGACACTTATCACCTTATTGACCATGACAGGAGGTTGAATGCTTATCACACACATATACCGAGCAAACAGTCCACAACACCCTCCAACAATTGAAGACATATAGTGCCGGGTGTGCGAATTTCCCATCACATCTACAGAATGGACTAAGATACACAGAGGGGTACAGAAAGTTTCAGTACATTCACAGTTTAAACTTATCCAATTTGACATATTTCATATTGCGACCTCTCTCCCAAACACCTTCATTGTATTTACCCAGACAGGGACTCCGAGTGTGTGGCCTGAAGACACAAACCTCCAGACTTTATGTTGTGTGAGGCCGTCCTTAAATCATGCCCTATTGGGATCAGATATTACAATATCTACTTAGGGCAATAAGCTGGATGATGCGGATAGAGTTAAAACACTGCCACACTTATCCTCGACATCCCACGACATGACCACATCACCCAACACCTCCGCGACCTCCAATGGCTCCCCGTCGAAAGTAGAATAACCTTCAAACTGCTCACACACAACTACAAAGTCCTCTACAACACTGAACCCCAATACCTCAATGACCAAATCTCCTTCTACACCCCCAAGAGAAACCTCTGCTCACCTGACCTCGCTTTAGCCACCATCTCTCGTTTCTGCAGGACTAGAGCAGGTGGAAGATCATTCTCCTACCTTGCAGCCCACACCTGGAACATACTCCCCCTTCACCTCAGACTAAGCCCGACACTGCACCCATTCAGAAAGAACCTCAAGTCTTGGCTCTTCGGATGACCCCAAGGAGCCGCTCACACCCCCCTCCTTCAATGCCTTGAGACCCTTACCAGTGAGTAGTGCGCTCTTCAAAACCCTGATTGATTGATCTGCTGGGACAAGTCCCCACAACAAAAATTCAGAAACTTTGCGAAGACTATTTGTATTGCTTGGGTTGACATTGGCAAACTGCGCATCGTCATTAGACGGCTAAGCCATAGGCCTCTCTTGATGACTGACCAGCTGAGGGATATAATGGAATGGGCTGGAGCAGAAGAAATTCATATGAAAATAGGCAGACGCGATGATAGTTTGTCAGATAACTTACTTGCATGGGCCATAATCTGCCACTTAACCACTGATGGCCCTGGGGCCTTCTCCGCTACAGGGGACACATTCAGAGCTGAAGCTCCTGCACCTGTTAGCTCACAAACACAATGACCACAATGCATGAGCTCTAGACTGGCCTGAATGACCTGCTTGAGGTGATGAGGGACCTTATCTCTTCTCTAATTCCCTGATATTACCACATAGAGATGATGTGATACAGTTGATGGTACTAGATCGGAGTGCGGAAGAGGATGAGGAATCAGTTTCTTATAGAGTTGCTTGTTTTTTTAATACTTTGCTGCACTTTGTTGACTTCAACGGCATGTAATACCAGTTTCTGAAACCGTAGATGCGCTGCCTGCCTACTTTTGATTGTTCATATTTCTGGATTGTGGGGGTAACTGGAAACCCTATTTTGCACACAGGTGCTGTAGCTCCTGTAACACTGTTGAAATGGCAATAAAAATGACCACCCCCCCCCCCCAAATAAAATCATCACACATGGCTTCTAACTGACCAACATAGCTAATGACCCCTCCCCCCCCCCCCCCCATTCCGTTCCTTCATTTGTTTTCAGTGGCTCTTGCTTTTTCCTCATCACTTTCATCGTCTGTGCTTTTAAAATCTTTTTTTCTCCAACATTAAACATTAATAATGGGCTTCTCATGTCCTGCAAATGAGATACAGATGGCACACAATTTTGCCTTCTTGTAAGAGGAAATAGTAGCACTTTTGAACCACTGCTACGCTGTCTTTTTGAACAGATTTACTGTGGAAGCTGTCAGTTCTCATACACACCGTTGTCTGTGTAATCTAAAGCAAGGTAGTAATACTTGGGGTTTGCTTTCAGTCTATTTTTCCAGGCTAAAGTAAGTGCAGGGGCAGCAGTTGCTTCTGTCATCTATGTTATCCACCTATTCTCTTGTCTTACTATAAACCCCTTTTAGTTAAGTTGGCTATTAGTGCACGTTTATACTCTGCAAATGCACTCTACTCTGATCTCGCTAAAAGAAACTCTGTATGCCCAGAAAGCACCAGTGTGTCTCAAATGTTTCTCTGGAAATAGGATTGTGTCTCCGTGACCTGGAATCCTGCAAAAAAAATTGCTAGGAAGTATTCCTTACAATTCAAATTGGGTATGTAGCCTGGAAATTCCAAATGGACTAGAGTCATTCATATCTGGCTAGCCACTATTAAAATTCCAAATGGACTGGAATCTTTCATATCTGGCTTGCCACTATTCTGAATGGCAAATGTCTTTCATGGTATAACTTGATGGTGTTACTATGGAAACACTTTCCACGAAAAAGGTGTTCCGCCTCCTCACTGCCTTCAGAAACCAATTCATGGATGATTTAGGGAAATATTTAGAGTTTGGTGGGTTAGGGCCCTCAGGGAAATACCAAGTCAAAGGGAAATCCCTGGGGTGTGCTCGTTAAACTTTCATACCATTATGGGTACACAAATACATTTAAACAGGGAAACAATAGTATACTTTACTACCTGGAGTGCATAATAATTTCCACAACCAAATAAAATCGTTCACAGTCTTGTTTTTAATAAAAACCAAATACATAAACACGAATTTTTAAACAATATAGTTTAAAATTTCAAAGAGATCTTCTTTGAAAAGAAAGCTTAAAAAACAATTAATCACAATATTACATACATAATTAAGGATTCAAAAATTTTAAATTTAAAAACAGAGGAAAGTACATATATGACATTTCAGCAAATCAGTAAGCTAAAACCTATTATTAGCAAACCCCTAATATCTCTGTGGCTTCTTAATATCTTTGCCACTATTTGTTTCTGGATCCAAAGGCCTATATCACTTCAGTTCATATAAACAACAGTGACAGTAATACATGTACATCAGATTGTTTACTAGGCCCTGGTTGGATTCTCTGTATTTACAAAATGCGTCGACGCGTTTCGGTGCAGTACATGTGATTCTGTGGCACCTTCTTCAGGACTTCTTTGATTGGGGTTTCTCGCTTCAAAGAGTAGTGACATGCACCTTCTCTGCAGATATATGGGGAGAAAGGTAGGGTGTCACTTACTTTATATAAGGATTGTATTCCTTTCATAGTCTAAAGCAATTCTATTTACAGGATTCTAAACAATGTCTTATTGCAGTCTATCTTTAACATGTCTATTACAGTTTACAGGCACGCACATATCCTCCTATTGGGCAACTCTATCCAATTCCTACTATACATCTGTTATGTTCAGTTCGCTTCATGTTCTATGACTCTCATTCCATATATTTGTTTAAGACACAATATTCCCTCCGAGTCTATTTCGTTGTGGAAGTTACCATGGGTAAGGCACATAGTTCAAATAGAACCCTCACACTCTATTCAATGCATTAGGAAGTGTTCTTACCCCAACTACATGAGATCGAAGATCCAAGCTGGGACATTTATGACGTTCTAGAGATTCCTTCACTCTTTTATTTCTACGTCCTAATGAGAAATGTCGGGAGATATTGTCGTCTATTAGTGATACTGATCTATTAGTTTGAACCTAAGTTCATACGTGGTTACTGCACATTCTTTTTACCTCTCTTTCAGGACGAGCTCCTTGTATTAGGATGTCTTTACTTGTTATTCCACACTTTTGGGCAGCTTAACTGTATATCTACATAAACAAGAAACAATGTGTTTGCTTTAGGGTTTCCCTCCTTCATGATGAGGGCTGTTCATTTATTTTATCTAGCTTCCCTTTTGGACATCTTACCTTAAAATATTGTAAAACTCTCCTCGAACGGGCATAAGAGAATGGGTTTCCTTCTCAGAACTGGATATGTTCTGTTGGATCAGAAAATAAATATTGCGATGTATTTTAATTATTGCCCAACATAAGTACCTCGTTGTCCACTTTACTCTAGTTTTGAGCAAGTTTAACGTGTTATTAGTCTACCTTCTCTATATGTATCGTAGGCTTACTACCCTTATTACGGATTAAACACGCGTGGGTGCGATATATAAGACTCCACCTACGCGATAGATAGATATTGCTGGATTGTGGGGGTAACTGGAAACCCTATTTTGCACACAGGTGCTGTAGCTCCTGTAACACTGTTGAAATGGCAATAAAAATGACCACCCCCCCCCCAAATAAAATCATCACACATGGCTTCTAACTGACCAACATAGCTAATGACCCCCCCCCCCCATTCCGTTCCTTCATTTGTTTTCAGTGGCTCTTGCTTTTTCCTCATCACTTTCATCGTCTGTGCTTTTAACATCTTTTTTTCTCCAACATTAAACATTAATAATGGGCTTCTCATGTCCTGCAAATGAGATACAGATGGCACACAATTTTGCCTTCTTGTAAGAGGAAATAGTAGCACTTTTGAACCACTGCTACGCTGTCTTTTTGAACAGATTTACTGTGGAAGCTGTCAGTTCTCATACACACCGTTGTCTGTGTAATCTAAAGCAAGGTAGTAATACTTGGGGTTTGCTTTCAGTCTATTTTTCCAGGCTAAAGTAAGTGCAGGGGCAGCAGTTGCTTCTGTCATCTATGTTATCCACCTATTCTCTTGTCTTACTATAAACCCCTTTTAGTTAAGTTGGCTATTAGTGCACGTTTATACTCTGCAAATGCACTCTACTCTGATCTCGCTAAAAGAAACTCTGTATGCCCAGAAAGCACCAGTGTGTCTCAAATGTTTCTCTGGAAATAGGATTGTGTCTCCGTGACCTGGAATCCTGCAAACAAAAAAATTGCTAGGAAGTATTCCTTACAATTCAAATTGGGTATGTAGCCTGGAAATTCCAAATGGACTAGAGTCATCCATATATGGCTAGCCACTATTAAAATTCCAAATGGACTGGAATCTTTCATATCTGGCTTGCCACTATTCTGAATGGCAAATGTCTTTCATGGTATAACTTGATGGTGTTACTATGGAAACACTTTCCACGAAAAAGGTGTTCCGCCTCCTCACTGCCTTCAGAAACCAATTCATGGATGATTTAGGGAAATATTTAGAGTTTGGTGGGTTAGGGCCCTCAGGGAAATACTACCGTCTGATCCGGTCTCTGTATAGAGTGTCAAGTCCTCTTTTTTAACAGAGTAATACGTGATGCTCGCAGTTGTATTTGAAAGAGGAGGTCTTCTGGTCTTGTGGCAGGGGATTCCTATCATGAATGAATTGCTCCCTTTCATTACATCTTCAGGATAGCTGCCAAATTGAATAGTATCATTGTGCAAACTAAAATGGAATGGGCTCTGTGTTTGTTTTTCAAGACCTCTTCTACAATGCACTATCATGGATCAGAGCCAGGGCCTATGCTGCGCGAAGGGTCCGAATTGCATCATTTGCAAGGTGTTGGACATTTTGACGCTGGCACTAACTACCTACCAAAAATGACCTTTGCATTAAAGAACGAGTGCAGAAACATTTGCATAAATCAGTAAATTCAAAAGTTATTTTTGCACGGATTAGAGTGCAATTGACAACAAACTGTCTGATACAAATGCAGTTTATGTGATCCAGCCCTGGTCACTTTCTGGTGCTTTGAATCATGCAGTGAGGTGGAATACTTTTTACCTGAGCTGCCAACAATACGTAACATTCATTCAAGGCTAAGGGCTATTTTGTATGATGTCATGCGGAAGCAATCATAAGATTGCTGTATGGAGTGGTTAATATGTTTATAATGTAAGAATATATGATTTAATGTAATAACATGATGAAACTGTCGTAAATGTGCACTGTAGATCGGTTTCATAATAATTTTGTACAACATAGTTGACTTTTTCTTGAATCTCTGATTCGCTTTTTTAATAAGTGAATCACAGCAAATTCACTGGTCTTTTTTTCTTTTCTTTTTCTACAGTTTGCTCAGGGTGAAATCCAGAAGTCTTGTTCCAGGTCTTCCTCAGAGAAGGTAGCCGAAAGCTGCCAGCAGGTTTGCCAGTGTAGACTCCGCCCTCCATTCCCACCTCCTCCGCCACCGCCGTTGCCTCCTCGTTTAATCATTAGTAAGTAAACGTTCTGTCTTTTTTTTACCTTCATTCAATGGATTCCCCTTGCCCCTCTTTATCTAGCCTTCTTAGTGTGTATTCTCTTTATTGAATATGTGTCACAGAGTTTGCATATTAAGGTTTGTTGTATTCAAGTCAACAATCCATGCTCGTAAGAGCTTTATCAATGACCCAATGTTCCGGGCAAGGAATGTTGTGCTTCAAGTGGTTCGTAGGTTGTTTGGAGGTGGCAAGTACGCTGTGTGGAGAATAAAGACTGCTGTGGTTTAACCTGAGGTGCATCATGTTCTCTGGTTTGACAGATAAACTTGAGAATACCATGTCTACATGTGCACTATTTGCATCGATAGCGTACTCTAGTTAGTAATGCTCATCAGCCCTGTAGTCTGCAGCAAGAGACATCCGTACACATAAAGCTCTATAAAGATCCTGAAGAACTGAAATCTTCATTCTCAGGGGTCTCACTAATACAAAAGAACTTGGCACAGAAGCTGAAAATATTAAAAGACATCTTTATTAAACTTAATAAGTGAGACTACGTCGCACAGGAGCCTTTAGCACCTGAATGAGGCAGTCTAAAGAATACAGAACACAGAGGTCTTTTATATGCTTAGGATTTAAAAACTCAACATAAAAGAAAGGGGCAGTCCTAGCTTCTGCAAGCATACAAAATACCTAATATGGACATACAAGATCTGCAAAATATTAGCAAATAGAAAAACATCATGTAACCAGAATGTCCCCCTTACGTCGTGTTTCTGCCCAACCCATAAGTCAATCAACTACAGCACTTATAAGTCAATCAGTAATGGCAGAACATGTCTGTATGCAGTTAGGCCAGCTAGTGTCTGAGATTGCTTTCAAAGCAAGGACAGAGGGGGGGTTTCTACACGTTGCAGTCAAAAGGGCAGAAACACTTCATGAATAGAGCAGTCTGTGTAAAGGCAACACAAATTGATGACAAATGTAAGATGGAGTCAAAATTAAAGAACCTCAATCCATTAACCAATCGGGCAATTTGTAATCACCAAATTGAAATCAACCGGTGTAAAACATCACTAAACAACACATTTCACAATTGTAAAATGTGAGCATCTAGGATCTGTCTCAATGGCTCAAGCCCACCTTCAGTAGTCAGATGTATAAAGGTGCTCGGACTCTGAAAGTGCTACAGGACCATATAAAAGGTAGAACTGTTCTACATGGATTCTAGTAACTTAACGTAAAATGTACATTCCCGGTCACGTCTTACGATTCAACCTATGGCTGTTAGGACCGAGTAATGTGTTGTATGATAATCAGGCAGATATCTGTGTAAAAGTAAAAACGTTTAGTCTGTTATTGGTAGATATATATGGAGTCAGGATGAAAACAGCATGCACTTCCACAGTCTGGAACTGTGAGGTGGGGTGGGAGGGGGTAGGGAGGGGAGTGTAGAATTCGATTCACTTTTTAAAGAATGATTGGTACATTCGAAATGGAAAACATGTTTGGATTCATGGTCCTCATGTATGAAAATCTTTTGCCAAATGCAAAATCTCTGATGCAATAATTGCAAAATCTTGTTTTTGATGTACTAAGCCTCCTTCACAAACGGTGTTCTGTAACTTATTATAAATCAAAATTAGGAGGGCCTTGAAAGGAGTGTCCCTTGCTTTGTGACTGTAATTGTTCTGTAAATGCATCAGTTATTTCTTTAATGGGCAGGGGCTGCTTTAAAAAAAATAACACACTGGGTATGGGAAGACAGGATGGAGGTCTGCTTTTCATTTGTAGAAATTCACAAAATGAGACCTTCCCTCTTAATATTCATGAGGCTCACATTTTTTGCAAACCCTTATGCATAATAATTGTGCAATGAGGCTGATTAGTATATCAGTAGCATTACAAAATACTCAACAGATAGCAGAGAGTCTGTGTGGTCTTTAAACCCACTATTTGAGACCTGCCCAATCATACATAAGGACTATTATTCCCTCCCATGAGGAAAGATGTAATTTGTCTCTGCAAGAAAGTTATGAACTGTAAGTGAGTAAGGCCAGGGCAGACTGTGAAAGTTGATATCTCCATTACCCAGCTCCACCACAATTGTCTACTTAAAATTTCATCAGGTCAGATTTGCTGAAATATATTGAGATAAAAGGATGGAAAGTAAGTTAAACCAAACAGAATTTGATAATTTGGTGAAGCGTATTCTGAGCCAAGAAAAGATGTTTTTACGTCTTTAATGCACCCTTCCAGAACAAAACTATACAGGAACGCACTGGAGGGACACTAGCTGCCCTGTCAAGATTTAAAACTCATTATTGCCTACTGCATGTGGCACTACAAACCATACATTTCTTCTCATGGGTAATTTAGTGAGAGTGAGGTGCGTGCTTTGGTTTCCAGCGCCAAGTGAATATATTCCCTTTTTTAACTCCACATCTATATACTTGGAGATATAAATATAGTGTTAACATGCATAAGGAGTTAAATATAGTAAACCTATATATACATACTGATACTTATCTTCCCAATACTTTTGGAGTGCATTTTCTGGCTATGATAGATTTGTAAAAACAAATGCAAAAACAACAATTGATGGACAGAATGCAGAACAATGTCATACATTCACCCCAGATTTGTAGCACATTATTTAAAGCTCGTCATTCTCGTTGAATATTGTCAAGAACCTGAGTAAATGGTCTTTAATGCTGGAAAAGAGAAGGGGGAGCTGCCAAAAATGAGTTGGTGTGTTTGGACGGTGAGTTTCTCTAGGGAGAACTTTTTTCCCAGTGGAGTAAATAATATTTGTTTGCTAGTGAAAATGTCCCTTTGTGTGACATCTCCACATACAGAAGTATACAACTGTAGATCATTTCTGTGTGCAATATTTTTACACATGTGAGGACTCAAGGGAATGTGTGGCGATCGCAGTGTCTCAGAATTACTCCTGAAATTCTTTAGAATGCCTAAAAATCATAAATGCACTAATAATATAGGTAGAACACCATATAATTAAATTTCTGGTGTTTAAAAAAAAAAGTAAGCAATAAACGGGCAATAAGTGACACATAAGTAAGTATATGCATCAAGTGCATCGTTTCATATTATCATTTCTGTTACACAAGGAGCAATAGTACTATATGGCTGCTCAAATGTTGTAACCTTCTCTTATCTGGTTATTTCTTTATATATCCTATCTTTTCCTTTCCTTATTCCCTTTTCCCTTTCTCTTTCTCTCTCTCTTTTTTTCCCTAGTTCAGTCTTTCACTCTGTAATTCTCTCTCTTGCATTCTCACTCGCTTTCTTTTCGCTTTCTTCTCCATTTGACTTATTGTATGTTTTCATATAGTTCCTTGTCAGCCGACAGGTATTCAGGAGCTTTACACAGACCAAACATGAGAATGTCAAGGAGCACCAAGAATGGGAGGAGGAGGGAGAGGTTAGAGAGCTAGGAGGAACTGTAGAATGTAACAAGCCGAAGTCAACATTAAACAGCTGAATGTAAGTCCTGTATCCTCTTCAGGTAGGACTGTAGGAAAACATGATGGGGGCGCTAAAGGGCGGCTCTTCTCTTCTTTGTACTCCTGCGCATACTTTAGATGACAGAGAACTGATTGCATTCGTTTTCTGTCCCTGATCTGACTGGTCCTAGTACTAGACAACCCCATGAGCCTGTGCACAGACAAGGCCAGTCATATATCAGTGGATTAGTGCTTAACGTTCTTACTGAAAGAAATGCATTTCATTTAATGCTTCGCATTACTTTTGCCAAGGCAAGACCACTTGCTTCTCTGACTTTACAATTCGTTCTACCAAGAGTATTTGACAGTTTATTTCGTTGTTAGTTTGTCTCTGAAAGGACACATTTTCGCCTTAGGCCTTAGAATCCATGGGGGGAGGGTTACTCCGTTGATTTCAACATTGCTACTATTTTCAACTTGTTTAGGCAGGATATTCCTTACAATTCCACTTAAACGAATGCATTTGTGGTATGGGGAGTCGTTATTTATAAATACAAACCCTTTAATTTGCTGTCTAAATACTGATTAAGGGCTCACTTCCTTCAATTGTCTCTACAGAACAGAAGATGTACTCCCTGTCAGAAAGTTAGACTAAGGAAGGGTGTGAGCAGATCGAGGGGACAGTTAAATATGTTTTAGAAGTGCTTTTTTTAGCCAGTAGTTGTTCTTGGGATATTGGTTATCTTTTGTTTCTTCTGCTGCTATAAAAGTGACTATTGGTATGCGAGTCCTTTCTGTGGGAAGTGGCTTTGCCACATTACCTGTCAAAAGGAATGAGCAGCAGAAACATTTGTGATAAAGGTTTCATATAGCTCCAGGAAAGCCTCTGGCCCTTGGTATTTCACATGGCGGGGTCATCCTAGAAAGGTGAACCTGTTGATAATGTCACCTTACATCTGTAGTATTTTATATTGTAATTCACCAATCCTTCAGATATTATCATGAAGGTTCAAATCGACCTAAGGATGTTATGATTCATCGGAGTTGTTTTTTTTTTTTCTGGAATTGTAAATGTATTTTTCATGCAGACACCAGCAGCTTGCTCCTCCTCTATTTGAAAATTGGGCACGAGCTAATATACAAACGTCATGTAAGAGATGTTGGCGGTTACTGTTTTAAGCAGAACATCTCTTGTGGTTAACATAGAGGTACCACAAGACATTTTCTGCTCAAAGAAGTGTGCTGTGGGTGGATATTATAAATTAAAAATAAAAATAAAAACTAACTTAGAGGAAAAAGGAAATGTGCATCAGTTAAGCAGAATGCAACAATCAGGAACTGCGCAAGCCAAAAAACACAATCACCTGGGCATAGTCTTGACACACCTTAGAGGTACAAGTCACATTTAGTTAGATACCTATATACTGTTGGTTTTAAATGATATTTTATGATAAATTTAACTATGTAATGAGAATGGGATCTAAACACCCATCTCATTGACAAAAAAAAGATGTGGGAATCGAATATAGTGACACTTAATGACCCATTAAGCATTTCTTAATAACAACAATTATTACAAACAAAAAGATTATAGGACCTATTATGATGTTGGTTGGAGTTGCCTCTGGCCGACATCGTCTTGGTGTGGGAACCGACCTCCAGTCGCAGTCGCAAACTTCAATTTCTTTATAGGAGCTTGTGCGGTGGGCGGAAACTGCCCGCAGCACAAACTCACATAGAGAAATGGGAGTTTGTGCCTGCCACATGGTGCTGGGATTTTCAGGGAGCACTATAGGTGCCCCCCAGGCCAACAAACGTAGACCGCAGAGGGATGGGGGCGCTGCTAGTGGCCCCCAAAGTCACTTTCTGACAAGGGCCCCCCAAAGTCACTTTCTGACAGCCTTTCCATGTCAGAAAGCCTGTCATGTTAAGGTTTTTGGAAACAGACATCATAATCGCAACGGTGGACTCACCATCCGTATGGGATTATGATAGGTATACCACTGGCCGACGGGCTCAAGGAACAAAGTTGGATTGACCCGCCGGTTTGCACTGCCCACAAAAACAAAACAAAGAGGGCCCCTGCAAATGAATATACCAGCAGGTTCAGGGGAAATATACCAATCTACCAACAAGACAAAACCCTGCCTTGTAACCAAACATAAACAATGTATCAAATCATATATAAGAAAGTCGCAATACAGCTCACAGAATCCCCGCAAATCTCATAATTTAATGGATTTGAATATATCAAATGTATTCATTTTTATTGACTTAAAAACAATCTTATATTTATTTTTATACAATATAAACAAAAGAAAAAAGTCACTAATACAATATATACATTGATGCTCAGAGAAATCTCTGGGAACCCCCAGAAACTGATTACCACCAATCAACTCAATCAGACTACCATTCACTCAGACAGACATACCGAGTAAATACCACACTTCAGTCATTCTAGCATAAATATCACACATCTTTAAAAAAAACAACCAAGAATAACTTTCTATAAACCAGGAAAAAATCAGTTGGGCAGCAGCAAATCATTGTTTTGAATGTTCCAAAGTTTCAAATAATACACTGTCCAAGGTTCCTCCATCCAATGGTGCTCGAATTAGATAAATGTCCCGGTCTAGATGCTTGTTGAATTAGCCATGCATGCATTTCAGTAAAGACCTCTCCGAGGTCAACCTTGTTCAGGGCGCAAAAGAACTAAATATAATAAGAACCAATAGGGGGGAAAATTCCATGGAGGGGTCACCATGAGGTTCCTTGGAGAATAAAGGAGAGTAAATCAGAAGAACAACTTACTGGTAAAGCAACATACATAGTCGAATAGATGACTTACTAAAACAGCAAGAACTTTTTTCCAAAGGGAAAACAAGCGTGAAAGACAGATTCATGTAAGTCAGATCCCTTATACCATACAAGAGTAAAAGAGGGAAATTGAATGTGCATTTAAAGAACAGAAACCGGGATGAGTGAACGTAGCCAAGTGTAAATTCAAACAAAGTGCAACTGGTATTGGTCTATTCAGTTTGGATCCTAGGAGATCCAGTATCAATGCCCGTTAGGGGGCCCTAAAATCAAGGTAGTTCTATCTATACTTACAGCGGTAAGGACCACTATCAATCCGGCTCCAATCAGAGGGCGTTAAAGGCAGGAGAATGATATTTATGCTAGAATGACTGAAGTGTTGGATATGCCTGTCTGAGTGAATGGTAGTTTGATTGAGTTGATTTAGGGGTTATTGGTTTCTGAGGGGTCCCAGAGATTTCTTTACACATCAATGTATGTATAATATTCTTGACTTCTTTCCTTTGTTTAAATTGTATAAAAATGAACATATGATTTTGTGTCAACAAAAATTAATACAATTGATATATTCAATCCCATGAGAAATAATAAATTATTGTGCTCTTTTTTTTGTGTGTTTTGAAGACGACATATATTGTTTTTTCTGCGCTATGTATGTCTAATGTATGTAACTGATGCCTTATAAAAACCTTAAAAATCCACCAAAAAAAGAGAAATTATGAATTATGAGATTTGTGGGGCTTCGACTTTTTGCACTTTCTTATATATGATTACAATCCTCCAAATTGCCAAGCAATGTGTGACAGGTCTCTTCAGTTATTCCATGCCTGTGCATATGGTGATTGCTGTTTTTGGGCTGTGCAGTACTTGTGATGGGCAACCCTCATAGTAGATTTGTCCTATTTGAATTTAAGAGGTATAAGTTACAATTTGCTGCTGATAGCTGAATATAGTGGTTTTAGTATTTTTGTGGGGCACACGTGTTATGTATGGAAGTACAAAACCATATAACTCCACAGCGAACCATAGGTCAGCACTTTTTCGTTTACCTGCTTATCAAAGCAGTTTACTTGTTGAGTTGTTTGCACTTCGTGGGTTGTAAGCTGAGGGTGCAACGTGTTCCCTGGGATCTGTTGCTGGGCTGTCGGTTGTGCAGCTATCTAGGAAATAGTCACGTTTAACTGTCTTCTCAAGTATATATGCTCATGGGTGCCTCTAATGCTCGCTGCTAGTGAGCTCCACAGCTTGGTGGCTTGTATTGAGAAAGCAGTGCCTCCTACAGATTTCTGATGGTAAGATAGCATGATAAGTGGGGCAAGCCTGGAGCGCAGCGTTCTGTTTGGTCTGTATTGGTTAAATTGAACTTGTATGTATAGCAGTACTTTTCCCTTTGCACATTGCTTGTCTGTCCAGCTATAGGCAGACAGTGGAGAGATTGCAGAATTAGAGTGTTCTCTTGGGTGAAGACAGAAAATAAGCCTTGCATCAGCATTTTGGATGAGTTGTATTTTGCGTAATATAAATGCAGGTCTACCAATGGGCAGGGAGTTGCCAAAGTGAAGTCTGCATAATTCTAGCAGCTGGATCACATTCTTTAATTTGCTTCATGGATGACATGGTTTATCCAACAAAGGACGTCTTGGTTTACATTTTGCATTTCTAGCCAGATTGTTGGTGTGTGTTTATAGATTAATCCTTATATGCATGAGAAAACCTAAAGAAACTTGAAATGAATGATAAAGACTAAGTCCATTGATAACCTTTACTTTTGAGAATTTCAATATATGGTAATACATTTATTTTGCCTTTGTATATGAGTCTAGATTCCATTTTCCAATTTTCGCTGAATTCATGGAATTCTTTTTTCTAAAGGGGAACACCTGTATTCATCTTCTATACTCAATGAATGTGTGTTTCACAAGATATTGACAAAATCAATATCAATCCATAATCTGAAGGATTAAAGAAAAAGAATGATTGATTTATTTCTCATTATTTCATTTTCTTCAAAAGATATTTCACAACCAAAATTGCAATGTGTTTATAACTATTCTTAGTTTCTTTTATTGTGTTCTTAGCACTTTGATGATCCAAGTAACTTGAGTAAATTAATGGACTATTGCAGCTTTGAAAAAATTCTTCTCGGCTTAGTTAATTATGTGTTGGCTATATGGAAAAAACTACAAAAATTAAGACTTGATGAAATCAATTTTCTTTTGCTATTTGATTTATACGAGGTTAGCTGTACCCCTTGTGTTCTACTTTCATGTGAAGACTGGGATAGATAGGCTGAAATAATGAAATTAGTCATTAAGTGGTCAAAGGTAAATATTGAATGGAATGTGAGATAAAAATTTCCCCAATGAATGCAGAATGTGTTCAATGTAGTTCTGTAAAATAGGTCTCCCCCCACTTTCCTTCATTCACAACCACATAGTGAAGGTATGAAATCATCAATGTACATTTTTAGAAATTGTGGCCACTAAAAGCAAATTTCAGAAGCCTGATTCACTTGAAGCGATCATCTAGCTCATAAACTATTATCAAACTCATACCCAAGTCCACTAGTAGTACTGTCTGCATTCCCAACACAGAACAGAGACCAGATACAACTCCAACGAGACAACATTGCTCTGAAGACGATAATGGAATTGTTGCTTGTAATGGCTATCAGAATGCACTACAGGATGGCAATGATGCATGGTCATATTGGCGTGGTTCTATCTCACAGTTAGAACGAGTTTGTGTAAATTTCATCTATAAATTTGAATTTGCTTTTAGCAACCTCCCTGTAGAATAGAAACTGAAAGATCATGTTTTTTACCTCAAGCCAGACTTGAGCAAGTAAGCATATGACTGACTCATAGGACACTAGTGGCTGCACATATGTAATGACTGATTGGAGAAGAACAGCATGTAAATCCGAGGTTTACAAGATCAGCTATTTTACTTTACCACTGTAAACATAGGACATCTGTGTCCCTGAAGAATTTGATATTTCGGATTTAACAGATTAAATGAGCAACAAGGTTGTGAAGTTAGTAGGGCTTCTGTTATTCCCTTTTGAGGATTCTCTTTCCTACTTCTACCCACTTAATTACCTTTGTGCTAAATGTTCCTTGATCCGGAACCCTGTGTTCTGTTCTAGGAAGCACAAAACAAGACATGTATCCATCACACATTCTCATGCAAGTTTCACAAAAATCCAGCTGAAAGTAGTTTCTAAATTTCTTGATGCTGGGATGGTAGATTTTGGGCTCTGAATTTCAGATATATGTTTCAACCTCACATGGGCAGATGATTCAGCAGCCAGCAATGAACATGCCCCACTTAAACAAATTAGATTAACCCGCCGTCATGAGGCACAGAGATGGTTCTCCCCCGATCTAAAACTACTAAATTTCACTCTCCGCCGATCAGAAAGGAAGTGGAGGCAGGACTATTCACATGCAGGTACAATTACCTACCTATTGGCCTTGAAGGAATAATAAAAAGGCAATCTCCACAGCAAGGCAGCTCATTTCTCCTTGAGAATCCTAACCTCAAACAATCAAGCCAAAGAAATGTTCGCAATTGTAGATGAACTGTCCAATCCAGAGAGAGTCCAATGCAAATCTACGCCGTCAAAGGCCCTCTGCGACTCTCTGAACAATTTCTTCATTGATAAAATTGTCGCCATCAAAGCCATTATTCCATCCCTTACGTTTTTAGAAATCGCCCCTCCCACACCCAGGAATCCCCACTCCCTTCATTCTTTTCCACCCATTGACAAAGAGACCTTGCGCGACCTACTAGCAAAGGTCAGATCTAGATCTCCTCTGGACCACTGCCCCCTTATGTCTTAAAATCAGCCTTCACCGCCTCCCCAGACCCTGTCCTCGCCCTTCTAAACAACTCCCCGTCCCAGGGCTGTGTCCCTAATGCCTACAAGGAAGCTATAGGGGTCCCCCTCCTTAAGAAACTAAGTGCTGATCCCCAGACGCTGGCTAACTACCGCCCCATCTCCTTGCTGCCGTATTTGGCCAAGGTATTAGAAGCCCATGTTGCAAAATGCCTGTCCAATTTCATGAAACAAACTGCGTCCTTGACCCACGCCAAGCGGGTTTTCGTTCAGCCCACTCCATAAAAACGGTGATACTGGCGGTACTGGACTCCTTACGAGAAAAGGTGGACAGAGGCACTCCCCAGGCCCTGGAGCCGCATTTGACATGGTTGACCATAACATATTGGCAGACCGTGTCAGTGAAGCAGGCATCCAGGGTCCTGCCCTTGGATGGATCAACTCCTTCCTGAAAAACCGTACTCAGGTAGTCCGTATTGGCCAGTTCACAGCCCCCAAACTCAGAACCACATGCGGGGTCCTACAGGGTTCCTCACTCTCCCCACACCTGTACAACCTCTACCTTGTCCGACTGATCCGATCCTTGAAGGAAAGAAGAGTGGTCACTTTCAACTATGCCGACGACCTCCAACTAATGTTCACAATTGATAACTCCCCCCAGTCAATATCTGACTTTCAATCCACCATGACATTCATCCGTCAATGGATGGACCACAATCACTGAAAACTAATCCCAGGCAAAACCAAAATGGTTCTGGCAGGTGGTGGCCATAATCAGTGGTGCCCACAGTACTGGCCAAGCAAATTAGGTCCCCCCCTGCTACCTCCCCCTCAGTGAAAAGTTTAGGGGTCACCATAGGCAATGACCTCTCCCTAAAACCGCATTTAGGCTCAGTGATTTCAACCTGCTTCCTTCAGTTGCGAAAAATTTGAAAGATAAGCAGGCTACTGACCCAAGCAGCTCTGGCACAGGTCCTGATAGTCATGGTCCTATCACGTCTAGACTATGCCAATGCAACATAGCTGGGCCTACCACTATGTACTGATATACAAACAGCCCAGCTGGCAACACACTTCCCCCTTGTTAGGAAGCTGCACTGGCTTCCCATCCCCCAGCACAGCACATTCAAAGTTGTCTGCCTGGTGTTTAAATCCCTGAATGGCCAGAGCCCTAAATTCATACACAACCTCATCTCTCACTACACTCCTTCATGTAAACTCTGCTCGGCCCAGCTCCAACTTCTGACTATAACTGCCTTTGAGTTGAAACGCCAAGGGGGTTGCAGGATTGCCCCCCATCTGTGGAACTCCATCCCCCTGGAAATCAGGTCAAGCGGTGACCTACTGAGTTTCAGAAAATCTTGAAAAACCTGTCTATTCATCCAAGCACACGAATGAACTGTTTCCGGGTCGGCAGCCCCCTAGTACCCAGCGCCAAGAAACCAACCGGTGAACGAGCACTTCACAAGTCCTTTTTAACATAACATAACAAAGATTACCAGGTGCAGCAGTACTAGGATACAGACACACTTCAATTGTTTAGTAAAGCTTGTTGAGTCATCCAAGAACAACTGCAGGCACCGCAGGGAAAATTTGGTTGATTGATGCAGAGAAAGACTGGCATTGCAGAAAATATGTGTTAGAAGCAGGGTTTCTGATTGACAGAGGTATCCACCCTGTCCAAGCAGGAACCACAATCCTAGACAGGGTAAGTCAGATACACACCTCATATCAACATGTGCTCACCTTCTAGTAGCTTGGAACAGAGCAGTCAGGCTTAACTTAAGAGTCAATGTGTAACGCATTTGTGCAATACTTACAACAATAAAACAGGTAAAATACCTTGCAAAAATAATCCACACTAGATTAGAACAACAGGGCCTCATTTAATGAACAAAAAAAGACCAAAACAACAAACATCCAATAAGTAGAACCGGACTTATGAATTTTCAAAGAATATCTGAAAATACAGCCCTTAGAGTCATAAAGTGCCAACTCGAACTATCTGGTTGTGCTGGACCATGTCAACTATGAAAAGTCAAGCTGACCACGATGAAGCGCAGGTCGAATAGAGGAGCCTTATTATTATTATTATTATTATAAATTTTATAAAGCGCTTGGTTACACCTGCTGGTGTGTCCCCGCGCTAGAAGCTGCTGTTTGTTTCCTTAGTCGTGGGACTCTGGTTGCGGCTCAAAGCCCTAAGAGAGGCCTTAAGGGTTGGGAAACAGGATTGTTTTTAGTTCTTTGCGGAAAGTCAGCTCAGATTTTTCCAGTCGCATCTTCTCTGGCAGCTTGTTCCACAGTTTAGCGGTCGAGACTCTAAAGGATTTTCCACCCATTCTTACTCTTTTTACCTTTGGGACCTGCACCAGTCCCGTGCCCCATGATCTCAATTGGCGTGTGGGTTCATACCGCTTAAGATAGTTGAGCAAGTACCTAGGGCCTTTTCCGTTTAGGATACGATGTCCTGTGCAGAGGGCCTTAAACCTCACCCGTTCCCTAATAGGGAGCCAGCGAAGTGTTTTTAGAGCCTTTTGTGAAGATGCCATTCTGGGCAGTTGAAGGATTAGGCGGGCCGTCGCATTTTGTATGCGCTGCAGTCTAGTGATGCACTTTTCGTTGGCTCCTAGATAGAGTACGTTTCCGTAGTCCAGCCTGGATGTTATCAGTGCATGGACTAGGGTTAAGCGCACCGGCGTAGGCATAAGGTCCAATGTTTTTCTAAGGACCCGTAATATGCCAAAGCACGTGCCTGCCACTTGTTTGGTCTGGTGGTCGAAGGATAGATTTTTATCCAGCCAGACTCCTAGGTTTTTCACTAGATTGCTGGGTGTGGGTAGTTCACCCAGCTCGTCTGGCCACCACGCTGAGGTCCATACTGATGGGGTTTTGCCTATGATCAGTACCTCTGTTTTATTTCCGTTAAGACGGAGACAGTTGTCCGTCATCCATTTGGCCAGTTCTCGCATGCAGCTCTTAAAATTATCAGCGCATTGTTCTTCTGGTTGCATGAGCGACACGATCAATTGTGTGTCGTCTGCGTATGACACTGTCTCAACCCCGAATTTGTCTGTGATCGCTCCAATCGGGGCCACATACAAATTAAATAAGGTGGGGCTGAGACTGGAGCCTTGTGGAACTCCCTGCTTGAGTATCATTTCATTGGACCTAAACTGTCCTTGTGCAACCTGGAAACTGCGGCCTGTAAGGAATGATTCCAGCCACTCCCAAGCTTTGCCTCTTACTCCTCCCTTTCTGAGACACTCCAGCAGTGTGTGATGCGCCACAGTGTCGAAAGCGGCACTGAGGTCCAACATAATGAGTGCCGCTGTCTGACCTTCATCTACGTAGCTCCGTAGAGTTTCCGTTGAGGCCAGTAGGGCCGACTCCGTGGAGTGTAAAACACGGAATCCCGACTGAGAGGGGTGGAGCAGACCATTGGTCTCTGCGAATGCAGACAGTTGTTGATTTACTGCCTTCTCCGCAATTTTAGCAAAGTAGGGGAGAAGGGAAATAGGTCGCAAATTGTCCAGTTTTGCAAGACTGATGTTGGGTTTTTTCCTCAAAGGGAGGACTATTGCTTTCTTCCAGGCAGAAGGTACTTGTCCTGATGCAAATGAGAGAGTGAGTAAATAAGTGATGAATGGCTCCAGAGTGGTTAAGCTACCATGGAGTTTTTTGGTGGGGCTGGGTCATTAGGTGATCCTGATTTAATGCTGCCTGCTATATGGCATATCGATTCCTGTGAGGGCACTAAAAATGCCGAGAGGCAGTTGTTGTTTTGTATAGTAGGGGGGGTTTCCGTTCTCCCATCCCCTACTCTAGCTGCCTCCGGAAACGCCGTATAGATTTTATCCACTTTGCTAGCAAAAAACTCTGCTATTAGATTGCAAGCTCTGACTGATCCGTCTATCGGGGCTGTCAGAGGGATAAGGTCAGATAGTTCCCTGTATACTAGGAACATTTCCTTCATGGAATTGTTTGCGTTCTTAATTCTGGTGCAGTAATAGGTTCTCTTCGTTTTCCGGATGGTGGCATGATATTCTTCTAAGCCTTTCTTATATTCGGCTCTGTCTGTCTCAGAATAGGACCTACGCCATTTCCTCTCGAGATTTTTGCATGAGGCTTTTAGTTCTCGCAGTTCAGTATCGAACCAGGGGGCAGATTTAGATTTCCTTGCCGGCGCGTTCCGAGTCCATGGGGCTGTGTGATCTAGCGCTTTTTGGATTCGTAGGTCTAATATTTCGCAGGCAGAATCAATTTCCTCGACCTCAATCGGGCCTTCTGATTTTATTAATTTATTAAATTCCTCTGGGCAAAATTTGGCCCATTTCCTGCGTTTATTAGTAGTGGTTTTCCCATTCTGAAGTCCGTTTTCCGGGACCGCTACCCGAAATGGGACTAAAAAATGGTCAGACCAGATAACAGGCGTTGGGGGTGCTACAGTCAGAGTATTCCAGTTGGCGTAGATAGGGTCCAAGAGATGGCCGTGGCAGTTAGTGGGCCTATCTGATTTTAGCAGCATCTGTATGCCTTCTAATTCCTGTCTGAGTTCCTGCGCTACGTTGTTTAGGGGGTCCTCAAAATTATAGTTTAATTCCCCTAAGAGGAGGAGTCTCTCATGAGTGAGAGCAGAGAATGTGAGAGTGTCCATCAGTTGCGTGGGAAAGCTGGCTGCAGGTCCCGGTGGGCGATATATTAAAAATCCCTGGAAGCCGTATCCATGGGGCACTGCTAGGGAAAAGAAACCTGTCTCGCTTTTTCCAATGCACCTCTCTTCTAGAGTGCAAGTCAGCTCACGCTTATGTATAATCGCGATCCCCCCCTTTCCCCTTCCTCCTGTCAACTCTCTTGATATCATATCCTGGTGGAAGCGCGGCCAGTATATCTGGTGCAGACGCTGAGTGTAGCCACGTCTCCGTAAGGAAAAGTGCGTCTACCTGATGATCCGTCAGATGCTCGTATAATTCTAGCTTGTGTTTCCCTAGAGACCGGCAGTTGAGCAGGGCAAGATTTAATATTCTACCCTTGTGCCTCGATCCTAGTTGTCTGTTGAGAATGAAAGGGCAATGAGCACATGTTTTGTCTCCATGATTAATGTTTATACTATGCCGGCATATATTGTCAGTGGGAGGACACAGGTTTTTAAGTTCCCGGGAGCTATAGTATTTCCGGAACATAAGACCACCAGAGGTTCCTGCCCCTGGCCCCGGTCGGTTACGGACGGGCACAGACGGGCTTGCCTTTGGCGCGCCTTTGGCGCGCTTCCGGCGCGCCCGCTGCGCCCGTCCGCTGCGCCTACGGCGGAGGTCAGGGATTTGTAGCGGAAGTAGACAAGGAAGGGAGGGGCCAGGCAGCTGGAACGCTCCCCTTCCATCACCCCTAAGATGTCGTGTGTTCCTTCAATGCCGGCCCGTGTCAGCCCGTGAATCTGCTGTGGGGGACCAGCAGAGGTCTGTGGGCAGTGGGAGTCACTCGTGCACAGGTAAAAATGAATTTGCTATATTTAAAAATGCTTTCAGTCCTAAATCGACCTTCAGCCAGACACACACTTTTAAAAAACAAACATGCTCTGCACCTCCCGGCTTTTCGCCTCAAGAGGACAGAGTCTACTGTATTAAGCGCTACGGGGGTTAAGTGGTGGTTTAAGTACTCACCAGGGGGAGGGAGGGGCAAGGCAGCTGGAACGCTCCCCTTCCACCACCCTCAAGATGGCGTGTGTTCCTTCAATGCCGGCCCGTGTCAGCCCGTGAATCGGCTGTGGGGGACCAGCAGAGGTCTGTGGGCAGTGGGAGTCACTCGTGCACAGGTAAACTGTAAACCGTACCTTCACGGAAAAAGCTTTGACATCGAGGAGCAGGCTGCAAGAAATGGTCGGAGGCCATGCGTTGGTTCCGAGTCACGCAGTGGAGGGATGCGTCATTGTCAAACTCCTGACGATGAAGGCAATGAGTCATCGTCAAGCGTCCTTGTTGGTGCTGTGAGGTTCTCAAATCGATGATGCATTGCTGTAGCAGGGAATGCGTCAACTCCAACCGGCTTAAAGTTGATGTGTGGATTTCAAAGAAAACAGCCAGAAAACCCACTTCCACTTGCCCAGGACTAGATTGCCACGACTTGGCAGGGCGGAACTCACAGTGCCAGAGTCCAGAAGCTGTCAGACAGTTAGTTGGCTGAAGTCTTTGATGTCCCTGATAATTCAGGACAGGAGGCAAGCCAGCAAACCCTTAGAGTCGCTTGGTTCTGGGGATGTAGAGATGCAGGTCCAGTCCTTCTCACTAACAGGCAAGGAGGGCAGAAGACATTAGGGCAGGCAAAGTAGAGCAGCAGTCTTTCAGAGTGACAGTCCGTTCAGCAGCACAGCAGTCCTTATTCTTGGCAGAGTGACCCAGGTCCAGAAGTAGGCTGAGTTGGTGGTGTCAGAGGTCTAATACTAATACTCAGTTGTGCCTTTCAAGTTGGAAAGACTTCAAAGAGAGGCCTTTGAAGTGCACAAGGCCCATGTCCTTCCTGCCCTGGCTCCAGTCTCACCATAGAGGGGTATGCAGCTCTTTGTGTGCGGACAGTCACAGCCCTATTTGGGTGCAAGTGTCAGCTCCTCACTCCCATCCTGCCAAGGGTGACCCATCAGGATGATAATGGACCATCAGACTGTAAATGGCCCATCAGGCACACCTTAGCTCCCTTTGTGTGTGACGGCCTAGAGGGAATGCACAAAGCCCAGCTGTCACCTACCCCAGATGAGCATTCAGAGACAGGCAGAGGCACAGAATGGTTAAAGTAATAAAATGGCAACTTTCTAAAAGTGGCATTTTCAGGCTTACAATTTAGAATCTAACTTTACTGTAAGGTGGGATTTAAAATTGTGAGTCTAGAGACCCCAAACTCAAAATATCTATCTTGTCCCAATTGAAAATTACACTTATAAGATGTAATAAGTGAATCCCAATAATAACCTTTGGGAGAGGTAGGCCTTGCCATAGTGAAAAATCAAATTTAGGAGTTTTTGTCTACCTGGACATGTACGATCTAAAAGTACATTACCAACGTTTTAAATACACTGCTCCCCGCCCTTGGGGCTGTCCTGGGCCTACCTTAGGGGTGATTATTATGTATTAAAGAAAGGTTTGGGCCTAGCAAGAGGGTTAGCTTATCAGGTCGACATGGTTGTTAAAACTGCACATTCAGGCTCTGCAATGGCAGGCCTGAGAAATGTTCTAAAGGGTTACTGAAGTGGGTGGCACAATCATTACTGCAGGCCCACTAGTAGCATTTAATTTACAGATCATGGGCCCATGTAGCGCACTTTACTAGGGACTTATAAGTAAATTAAATATGCCAATTCTGGTTAAGCCGATGTTACCTTGGTTTAGGAAAAGAGAACCTGCACTTTAGCACTGGTCAGAAGTGGTAAAGGTGCCCAAAATCCTAAAGTCAACAAAAAAGAATTCAGCAAAAAGGGGAGGAGGAAGGCAAAACATTTGGGGATGACCCTGCAGAAAGGGCCTGGTCCAACAATACACAATTTTGTCTCTCTTCATATCAACATGATGAATTGAAACACCATCATGTCTACACAGTGCTTAATTTGTAAAAAAATGAAGTGCCGGGCTGAAAATGCTGCCAAGGAGGCTGCAGCCCACTTCTACCTCCGGTGTGCCCAACTTTCAACACCCGCACTGGCTCAGCCTCTATCCTGTAACCATGGTCTGCTGCACCATTCATCCACACTTCATCATGGCACTGTTTGGATTATTCGCAGGTGTCAGGCTGCAACACGGTTCTGGCTTACTCTTGTTCTGCTGCCTGGGCATAGCAGGCCGGCTTAGGTATTATCTGCAGCTGCTGTTCCATTTAATTACAAAAGCCACCGTCAAAGAGGGCCGTTCTTTTGGGCAGGGCAACTTTTGCGCGGTGCACAAACAGTTTTACACTCACTAGTTCTGCTGTCCGGAGTGGACATAGCAGGTCGGCAGCCGGCGTAGGTATTATCTGCTGCCTGAGAACCCCGTTTGCAGCATTTCCATCGGATCGGATTCGGCATCCTATTCTAATCAGAATGGACTATGGATGGAGCTGCCTCTTCACCCCCCCCAACCCCTCCCTCCCCTCCCGTGATCTTACAACCGGACCTGCCCCGGCCTCAGTCAAGTAGGATGACACTACAAAAATACAGCTTTGGTTTTTGCACGATTCAGTACTGGAATGACAAGTAGTTAGTAACGCAGTTGGCTTAGCCCCTTAGCCTAGCTCACCTCACTTAACTAAACTCACTGTTATTGTAATCTCTTACCGTTACTCGTGGTGGGCGGGCACGCGGCTCAGTGAATAACTGATTTTAGGCAGCCGGCCTGGTGCACTGCTGCTGCTGTTTGCTTTGCGTTGCTTAGTTTTTTTGCTACCGGTCCAGTACCCAACAATGCTACCAGAACCTGAACCACCGTGACCAGACACTGTCCCCTGAGCTGGTTAGCAGTGGATTGCGGACGGTGGTTATGCTGGGGCGTGGTAGCGCGCGTGGTCATGTGACTAAATCTGCACGCGCTGCGCGTACAGCGGCCCCTAAAGCCCCTGGACCTATCAGAACAGTCAGAACCTCCAGCCCGCCCCTGGTGCCCCAATAAATCAGTGTATGTTGTTCCAACTGTCAGACAGACAGTACTGTGCTGCTGCCCGTGTTCTGGTCCCGCGGCCTGCACCGACTCACCAGCATCAAGCAACGAGCATGCTAAGGTGAGCCGTGCACGCACACTCACTACGACTAGTCAACAACTCTGTGGACTGTGCACTGCAGTTCACGTGCACGGCCCACTCACTGTTCTTGTGTGAATTAAGAATTTAAGAAGTAACCAAGAAGAAGGGCTGCGGCCGCCATGATGATCACAAGCGCGCTCGCGCCACCAATAATTTATCTCTTGGACACAGACGGCACCGTGCGTGGTGTGCGGCAGGCAGCTAATTAAGAAGAGAAGTTCTGTGTTAGTACTAGTAGTCATGATCTCACACATAGCCGCGCCGCCCGCAACAGTACCACACAGTCATTCTTAACCGTCCACTCCAGCGCTCCTGACTGCGACCTGCATGATGATGATTGACACACTGACGCTGAGTACAGTATTCTGGTCTTACGGTAAATAACATTTTAAGAAAGTGTAAACATCAATAACGCACGGGCGAGATGCGTATACCCGGCCCTGTCAATTAAGTGCTAGTGCTAAGCACCGGAAAGCGCCGGCACAAATTAAGCGCTGTGTCTACAGGGTTGTATAGCTAACCAAAGGACTATTGTCTGCAATGCAAAAGATTATTATTTTTTATGATATGATATTCAATGCAATAGATTATTGTCTTTTTATGATATGTTATTGTATGGACGTGGATAGAGGATCGTATTGGCTAACGGCAGCAGTCCTGCCTCTCCAGCAGCAACAGTGATTGTGTGTATGCAGGAAGAGGGTAGGTAAGATATCACCTAACACTGTGGAGGGATGCCTCTCGGAGTATAACAATGTACTGAAAGTGACATTTAGATTTACCTTACCCCACCCCCTCTTATATTTAGGGCAAAAACTGACCTGCAGATATTAGTGGGTATATTTTCTAAGAGTGTGCCTAGAACAAATAAAGAGTTATAGTCAAATACGCACCAATGACCCAATCTAAACGTTCAAATGTGTGTCATAATCACACGATTATACATAATTCTAAAGTGAGGTTTTAAGATAATTCTTGCTTCTTTCCGATAAAACAGAATTTTATGATCAGAACTCTTATATGCTCTCATTCATGTGCGGGTCTAGACTTTGAAAACATTTAACGTATTAATTGTTTGATCAGAACCATCATCCCGTGATGGGTAAATTAATTACAAATACAGAATAGTATGTAAACGCTGTTTTTAGATTAATAGGTTTGAATAAAAACTAGATATATTTATTAGGTTCCCTCTAGTTAACCCTTATATTAATTATAACAGTTTATTACAGAAAACAGCATTTATCATATTCAGATTGTGACACATAGTTGACATTTCAAAGCAGAAACCGGCGTGCTCTGAATAAATAATGAAGAAGACCTCTGTGCTGCTGGTATGCAGACTGCTGAGTCACTCAACTGAGTCATAAAATAAGGAGAAGTCTCCTAGCACAGACTGGAGAAGGGAATATATGGTTTTATAGGAAATAAATGCCTGTATTTACTAGAGATAGGATGGTGAGAACGAGGTAAAAGAAAGACTGATCATTGGTTGGGTCTGAGAAACAGCAAAGCATATTTCAATTTTATTATCAGTGCATCCCCAAATGCTTGCTGTTCAAATAAGCAAAAGCCAGTGGGCAGGAATATGAGGATTTAAAAGAGAATTGTGTTTTGCGTGATTGCAGTATGAGTAAACACTAATTTGAACACGCATGGTCCTGGACGTTCAGTACCAGTCAAACAGTGTTGCCGGGTGTGGTTAGAGTCTTTTCAAATACTCAGACTAAACCCCGATTTAATGATAAGCCTGATTTGATTTAGTGACTACGGGTAGATGTTGCTAACAGTTCTATTCTGTCATCAGAAATGTTAGATAATGACATTTCGATTTTTTTTTCTTCTATAAAATATTTTTTTGCCTGAAGTCTGGAACGGCATAAACTAGCAAACAACATGGTTGTTGGATGCAGTCACAACTCAACCTTTCATGCTTCTGAGTTAAGTGAGACATTTAGCACTAAGGTGACTAATCACCTAAAAATTTAGTTTCTGTGCACATTATATTGTTTTCATAAGTCCATGATCCACACAGCACTGAGATGTTCTAGTTCTGATGGCAGATGCAACATGGATAAACCTGTGCGATATGTTGTTACAGAAGAAGAATAGAGGACTCACTTTTGAAATTGTCACAGGCATTTGCACCTGCTTTTTTTGGCCCTGGGCACTTAAGTGTTGCACATGGTGCAGCAGATGCATGTGTATCCCCCTCTGTAGTATGCATCATGCCGGTGCCCATTTTGCGCTGATGCAAACCTAAGAATGAGAGGATGTGACCTAACAGCTGGGGCAGTCGACCTCAAATCTGGGGAACCGTGTTCGAATCTCGGCAACGACGCTCAACATCCTGTGATTCTGGGCAACTCACTTAATCTCCCCCCGTGCCTAAGAAAAATGAATGCGTCCTGGTGTACACAACTGGTGCTCATGTAAAGCGCTCTGATACCCGATACCTTCGGGTCAAGTTTGCGCTATATAAAACTCCCACAAAAAAAAGAAAAACAGGAGAACTTCACTAATTTTCATGAGGGCTTCCCCCCACCCATCCAAATGAGGTAACACTGTTGTGTTAGTACCAATCCCATATTAAAAACATGGACAAGAAGGCAAAGAAGGTTTTGAATGTGCACTGACTATTCACCACATATGAGGTGGTGTAGTTGGTGGTCCCCAGGGAGCACTTCTTGGAAGGGTAATTCAAGGGTCCCCAGACTCCCTCCAGACGTCCCCTGCAGGTCGGTGCTATTACTTCCTGCACCCGCCTGTTGAGGAGTCCATGTTCCCTCCCCATTAGGTGTCTGAGTCTGCCTAAATTAAAGGAGAGGTCGAAGGTTTACCCTGCTGCTCCGTCTTTCACTGATGAGCTCTCCCCAGCACAATTGCGAAGTGTCAGAGTTCATACCAAAGCAAAGCAGAGAGTATTTTATTCCATAATATGGCATACTATTCTTGTGTGGCCTGGCACACAAAATTGATGGGGTGTTGCTGGTCATGCATGGAGGGTGCAGAAGTCATCTATGGCCCCAGGATTATGGAAAGTGCCTTAGCATTGCAATTGGTGTTTCTACCTCTTTTTGCACCTCCAGGGAACTTTTGCATTACAGCAGGGGTCAGAGACATTTGTGGAACCTCGTCTGTTGTATGGATTGCATCAGCAGAAAATGTCACCGGTTTGATTCCAAGGGGCATTCTGTTATTGGCATGGAGTGTAGCCCTATGAAAAAAGGGAGAACCCCACATTGCATTATAGATGCAGATAAAATGGAAAAGATGTTGTCAGGAGACACACACTGACATTGTGCACCACGTAGGAGAGCGTGCATAGTTAATGTGACCGAGTGCAACTTAAGAGGGAGTAACGGGGATCCCTGGGGCCCCAGGCTCTCCACAAGGGTGTGTCTAGTCAGATTGCACCTTCCTCTTGAGAGATCCCATCCCCGTTTATAAAAGAGGCTGGCTCTGTTCAATGAATGCATCCATGGGTTTTAAACCCCTGTTCTTGCATAGGCTATCCCCGAAGGGGGCCTCGAGGACCAGCACCATAACAGCCGCCGGGGCTTGCCTCTGGAGCACCTAGAGGCAAGAGGGGGCTACATCTCACGCGAGAAAGCCCGCCAAAGAGGTGCCAAAGCACTTTGCCAATGGGGGGGCAGGTGACTTTTGAACCCCCCAACGAGGGGAAGCTGCCTGGATGGCAAAAGTCAATGGGGGATATAAGGCACCGCTCCTCACAGCACAGCTCACTTATCACACGCCGTGGAGCTGGGGGAGTAGCGCACCAAGAAAATCACGAGAGGAGACTTACCCCTGAAGGAGCCAGTGACATCAGGGGAAAGGCTTTTTTGAAAATGTCCCGCTCACAGTTGGAGGGGTCAGGTCGTTCAGCAGAGTAACGAGGCCAAAGGAATGCTAGGAGCTCCATCACCAGGCACTGTGTCCTGAGAAACCCGGAGGCGCCACGCCCCTAACCCCCACGAGGACCTGCTGCATCGTGGTGCAGCGATGTGTGGAAGCAGTCAGTGACCATTGTGGGGGTCGGCAGAAAAAGTGCGTTGTCTCAGTGTCAGTGAGCCGGACACTCAGCCCTCCTCAAACTCGTGGAGTGGCACTCTCCTTGTGGGAAGCGATCCCGCGTTTCCTGCCTCCACTCGCTGCCAGTAGGGAGTGTCCCGGAGAGTCTCGATCTTGGTAAAAGATCCCAAGCCCGAGTCATTGTGTCCTGAAGTAACAAGTGTGGAGTGCCTGAGGGGCATAACCATCCCACCCGCACAGCCAGTGGGGAGACCAGGCATTCAACCAGTCCTGCTGGCCGCAGCCTCATCCACAGGCTAGCCGTCCCACACTCCTGCCTCTGCTGAATCGGAGCCTCGAGAGAGGCAGCAAAGCTAAAGGGAGTGAGGGCAGAGGACGGAGCAAAAAACCTGACGGGCGGCACCTCTGTCTTAAAGGAATGCAGTGAGGAGGGACTGAGCCCGGGAAGCAAGACAAAGAGGCAAGCCGGCTGAGGAAAGTTCATGCACTGGCAAAAGGGGGAAATCACTATCGAGTACAGGCCTGAGGGGTGCTAGCGCAGCCCAACTCACCAATCATAAAACAATTTTTTGAAAAGAAGTGAAGAAAGACAAACAAGGATCAAGAAAAAAATATAATGGACTAAAGGTTTGGTGCATAAAGTGAGCGGTAGCCCCCCGCTGATCTCCCAAAAATAACGAGCATTTACAATGCAATGGTTTCGCCTTTGTTAAAGTTAGAGCTATTGGCATTGCTCTTGACATTATTTTCATTTATGTTTTTTTTAACATAAATAAATGGCATTGTCATTTACAATGCCACTAGCTTTATCTCTCGCAAATGACACACACAGAGCCCCCCACACACACACCCACACAGAGCCCCCCACACACACACCCACACAGAGCCCCCCACACACACCCACACAGAGCCCTCCACACACACAGCCACCCAAAGCTCCCCACACACACAGCCACACAGAGCCCCCCACACACACAGCCACACAGAGCCCCACACACACACACCCACACAGAGCCCTCCACACACACAGCCACACAGAGCCCCCCCCCACACACAGCCACACAAAGCTCCCCACACACACAGCCACACAGAGCCCCCCACACACACAGCCACACAAAGCTCCCCACACACAGCCACACAAAGCTCCCCACACACACAGCCACACAAAGCTCCCCACACACACAGCCACACAAAGCTCACCACACACACAGCCACACAGAGCGCTCCACACACACCCACATGGCACAAGCAGGCAACAGGGGCACATGGAGGCACAAGCAGGCAACAGGGGCACACGGACGCACAAGCAGGCAACAGGGGCACACGGAGGCACAAGCAGGCAACGGGGGCACACGGAGGCACAAGCAGGCAACAGGGGCACACGGAGGCACAAGCAGGCAACAGGGGCACACGGAGGCACAAGCAGGCAACAGGGGCACACGGAGGCACAAGCAGGCAACAGGGGCACAAGCAGGCAACAGGGGCACACGGAGGCACAAGCAGGCAACAGGGGCACACGGAGGCACAAGCAGGCAACAGGGGCCCGACCAGATTCGGGGGCGTTCCCGGCTTTTGGCTGACGTAGCATGACGTAGCCAAAAGCCAAAAATTCTCGGGAACGCCCCCGAATCTGGTCCGGCCATGACGGACGCCTCTCTGTTCCAATGGCTAGGCTCCATTTATGGAGCTAGCCAATGGAACAGAGGGCGGATTCCCGAGCAACATACTGTTATCATTAGATTTCTCCTGCGCAAAAGCTGCTTGCGCAGCTTTTTGCAGTCGAAACCTAAAAAAGAGAAGGAACGGAAAAGAAAAGAAGGGAATATGGACAAACAAAGAGCAAGAAAGCAAAAGACATTGGATTAAGAGTTTGGTGCAAAAAGTGAGCGGCAGCACCCCACTGTAATCAAAAAAGAAAAAGAAGAGGGGCAGTTTGCCACAAGGGACTACAGAGTGGGCTGAGGACAGGCCAAATAGCGGCTGATGCGACACAGCCCCATGCATGACAATCGACAGGCAGACCTCTCGGCCATAACACTACAGGATGGAGAACCAGAATGTAGGTGAACAACCAGAAGAGTTGGGAGAATTATTGTGGCAATTCAGGGTGGCATATGAAGTTCACGGGACCAGGTGGTTGCAGGCACACTTGGACCAGGCTGCTGGTAAAGGAACGAGCAATCAGCTGATGGAGTGGTCATTGGATGACAGTGGCTGATCAGTGCCCAGGAAACAACAGAGGGCCTCAGTGAGAGCACCAAAGAAGATGGCAGCAAAGAAAGGGTGCAAGAGGGCTGACCTGCTGCCTGCAACCATTCAGGAGATGGCAGGTCCTAGCAGAGAAACCAGCAGCACATTGGTGCGATAGTACAAGAATGCTTAAAATCTTTTGCACCATTGTTGCTCAATGGCTTAGGCGCACAGAGTATGGGCTCAACGGGCACTCAGCCAAAAGGGAAATATCGGCGCCACCATGGCATCTGATGGATCCAGGTTGCTCGCGACAGGAGCATTTACAGAGGCAACAGACAGGGCCGGCCAATAAGGCAGGGGACCCCAAAGGGTTAGGGAGCCTGGGTACGCATGAGATAAGTAGGGAAATGGGGTCCCCATAGGACTGTGCAAGCAGGGTGAGCAACTCAGCAAGATCAGGCCAAGCCCCAGAGACATACGCAAGGCCCCGCATCAATGACCACGAGGGCTACCTGTTTGGCAAGCCTCATCCCTGTAGCAGGAAAGGAAAGGATATGGAGGATGGAATTAATTTACATTTTCTCATTATAAGAGAGACAGTTGGACGGGTTGGACCTGACCTTATGTGACAAAAAAGAGGAGAATAGGAAAGGGAGAGAAAGGAAAGGAATTTCGATAACTGGTTAGACGCATTCGAAATTATGGCTTGCATTATCGTTGAAAACTTTCCACACAGCACAACGGACCTCTGGCTATACGAAGCCCATATACACAGGGCACATAGACAATTCCTGGGGGATGCATGGCTGACAAATGACAAAGGTTTTAGACTCAAAATGCAGACACACCCCGAAATAGAATGAAATGAAGAGGATGTTTCTGGATTTATCCACAAAATGATAATAGCTAAGGAGGATATGACATGGAAGGGCAAGTCTTTCGATAGACCCAAAACGCACAGCAGCTGGAAACCACCATCCACCAGCAGTTGGCAGTATGAATCCAACAAGTGCACATCGGAGGCCTCTTGTAAATTTCAACACATATGCTTTATTTGCGGAGGACCCAGCAACAGTGTGAAGATGCAACAAGCAGCAAAGGGAAAAGAAAGAGAAGAAAAAGCACTAGCACAGAGCCAGGGGTATGGGGGGGACAGGAAAAAAGGAGCAGCTGTCGGTTAGCCAAATACCCCATCAACATACACCAGCTCAGTAGGCTAGCCTAAAAATATCACAACAAGAGGGAAACTGCTTTAATAGTAAAGGGTTTTGAGGAAGGTGGTTTTGTGATGCCATTTGATGGCCCCCAACCCAAAGGCAATGCAAAAAACCTGAAATCAGCTATAGGGCACCCTGAGATGGTTCGCCAAAAAATTGAAAAGGAAAAGTCCTCAAGAAGGATTGAGGGCCCCCTGCCTTTCCTGCTGCCAGAGGGATTAGTGATCTTACACTTGGGGGTAGTACCTAAGAAGGAGAAAGATCAGTTCAGGCTTATTCACCACCTCTTCTTCCCAGAGGGGAAGTCAGTTAATGACAGGATCAATCCAGAGGCATGTTCAGTGGGTTAGGCAACAGTAGATTACATCATCGACCTAGGAAAGGCGACGGGCCAGGGAGCTCTCACAGCTAAGGCCGGAGTTGAGTCCACATTCCGCCTCCTCATGGTTCACTCGGCCACCTTTCACTTGTTAGGTTTCCATTGGGAAAGGGCAACTTATTCTGACAAGGCAATGCCAATGGGATTTGCGGTGTCCTGCACATACTTTGAGCAATTTAGCACCTTCCAGGAATGGGCCTTGCATGACCGGCACCCCGCAGGAGGCGAGCTGCAGTACCTCAATGACTTCCTGTTTGTGGGTCCCGCCAGGTAAGCAGAGTGTGGTGACACACTGGCGGCCCTTTAAGAGTTAGCCATGGACTTGGTTGTCCCATTAGCAACAGAGAAATTGGTGGGTCCCTCAACCAAACTCAGTCTTAGAGATTGAGCTAGACTCTGTCGCAGGAACCTCCAGACTGCCCAATGATAAGGTAAAGGAATTCAGAGAAAAGATAAGGTCCATGTGCAGCAGGGAAAAGGCAACCCTACGTGAGCTTCAGATGCTGTTTGGTAAGCTCAACTTTGCAGCCAAAGTCATCTCCGCCGGCTGGGTCTTCGCCAGGAGCCTAACACAGCTAACAGACGGGCTCACACACAAACACCACCACGTCAGGCTGGGGGCGGGCGTAAATCGTGGCCTGGTCATGTGGGACACATTCCTAGCAGATTTAAACGTGCTACTGATATGAAGAGAGGGCTTGGTAGCAGCCAGGCAGAATGCCCTGTTCACGGACGCAGGAGGTAGCACAGGTGGGGCTGCTCCTGAGACGGTTGTAAACAGACCATACCGGCAGAGGTGTATTGGTACGGCTGCATTGCATCCAGGAACCCAAATACTGCGCAGTCTGCTGCCTCCTAATGTACATGGCAATACGACCCACAGGGGAAGGCCCACTTTTCAAACATAGCGATGGGACACTCTTAGCTAAATTTCAGTTCACAGCGGTGATGCGCCAAGCCCTGAGCAGGGCAGGGCTCCCGGCAGCTGCCTTCGGCTTGCATTCATTTAGGATTGGGGCAGCGACCTGTGCAGCCCAAGATGGGATGACCGAGGCAGAGATCAAAGCCATAGGCAGGTGGTGGTCCAAAGCATACAGGACATACGTGAGACCTCAGTTATTGTAGAAAGATTTAGCGGCATGAAGATAGGGATGTGGGGGGCACAGCCCACGGAGCGCCGGGCCGCCTGACATTGTGATTGTTGGCTCAGCAGGAAGGCGCCCTTGGCTGGTATGGTTGGTAGGCTACATTTGTCTCCCGGATGCATACATGGCAGCGCAGAGGCCATAAGCAGAAGGACAGGCTGGTCGACACATGCCTCCAACGGTGGGGTTGCCTGGGTATGAGATAGAATCAGCTGCCAACTGCACTCAGGGATCTGCAGGCAGAGGCTGCATTGCATCCCAACATCTTGATAATACATCTCAAGGGAATGTCCTGTCCCAGCTGGGGAGGAAAGAACTCCTCCAGGCCTCCCCAGAAGGACTTAACCGAGGAAGCCCTTTGCTTTGGTAGCATCATCATCATGTGGTCCAAGTTGATCACCATGCTGGTGAGTCACACATGGCAATCAGAAACTCAAGGAGGAAGTTGAACATCGCCGTAAGCAAATTTTGTAAGACCAATGGCCTGGAGAGCATCAGGCACAGCCTCATCAACCCAGGTTGCCCGGAGCTGTATGGCTCAATGCGGTTCACCTAGAAGGAACGCAAGTGTTTTGGGTCAACCTGTGGTGCGCAATTGCATTGGCAGGCTGCAACAAAAAGAAAAGCAGACAAGGAAGGGGGAGCCGCCGGAAGACGTTAGCCTCCCCGGTGGTGTGGCGGATAAGAGGGTGTACAAACACCGGGGGGAGTTCCAATCACTTTGGGACACCTTACTGCAGGGTGAGTAGGTCCAAAAATCGGGGTAGTAAACAGAGACGGCACTTGCAGCCCAGATCCGGCATACGACAGGGTACAAAAGGGATTGACAAGGTAGCGAATTGGGGCCTAACTCCGGAGAGAGGCTTCCCCCCCACACACAAGGGGTGTTGAAACCAACAGAAGAATTTTATGACCCCAAAGCGTGTCAAGAAATGAGTTATGCCTGCAAAAGAGCAGAACAACGAACTGTCAGGGTTGTTTATGAACCTAAGATGTGAACATGATTTATGATAAGAAATGTATCACAGTCCGCAAAGATGATTTATGACCAGGGTCCCAGAATTATGACCAGGGCATCGTAAGAGAATAGATATTTGTACATGTCATGCAAATAAAAATCAGGCCAACATCGACCACAATACTACAACACGTGTTGGCTGTTTCATAGATGTAAACATGTAAGAAGGTTGCATGCCATTTTTTGGAGTGGGCACAGTGCTGGGGTTATGTCTTTCACTAATGTGTGGTCCTCCGCTCATGCACTCACTGTCAGTGTTTGCACCTGTGCTTTGGGCTGCACATTTTCTTTTGTAATCAGGTATATTGTACCTGTGTGTGCTGGGCATACGCAAATAAGGCAGCACTGGGGTGCAAGCATGGGCAATGCACACAATATGTAATACAGCCTCAGAGAGGAGTGGTCCTATATATACACCACTAAATATCTGAGGCACTAGAGAATGTATAGCAGTGTGTACTGTTTTGGGGTCAGTGGTAACTGGTGTCCTGGAGACTACGTACTGGACTGGTGTGGACACTGAGGTCAGACAGTGGATGGCAGTGGCTTTGGATAAGAGCTCTCTCAGCAGTTCTTTTTGGAGATGACAAGTTTGACTATAGTGTTTTCAAAGTGAAGCTCTAACACGCAGGATATTTGTTGAGTCACTGGATGCCAATGGTTTAAAAATCAGTCCATTAAAAGCCTTGCGGTTGGACATTACACAGTGTGTTGCATCCATTACAAATAAACAGTAAAACATTAAGGAAGTTGAAAAAAATAGTACTACTGTAACAAGCTAGATTTTAAGAGTTTTCCACAATTTCTCAAACTATACCCCCTCCTGGACTACGAGGAGGCGATTTTGTGCATAGGCTGCACTAGACCACTATCAGATTAACAGTGTAGTGAAATGGATAGACATGCCACTGGCTTACACACTTTAAAATATGAGAAGTAAAAGGCTACTTGAAGAAAAGAAAATGTGATGCTACAGTGTGAACATTTCGGCCTTATTACTTGCTGCTTAAACCAAACGAATCATACACGTCTGGTTTCCAAACTAGTCTGTGATTAATCATAATTTGTAAATACACTGGAATCTTAGGTGTTATTAGAATGTCCAGCACTTGACTGAAAATAATGTAGTAAGAGTGGACTACGGACTCTGAAATAGGCCTTCTGCTTTGATCAGGACAGTACTTTAAACTAATAGTCAGACTTTCCCGCTCTCAAAATCCGTGGAATTTCACAGGGAGTTGGAAAGATGGCCTGTGACCATGGATAAGAGGGAGTAGACCCCGCTTCTCTTCAACACTGTTGTCACCATCATCCAGGGACAGCGTGAGGCATGGGAGAAGAGAGAGAGTATATATGTTATTGTTCGATCAATAACATGATCGTATACATCATAAAATCACATAGTACACAATATTACATTACAATTTTTTATTAAAAAAACAGTAGTTTTAAAATAGTTTTGACCTTGCCAGCCGAATCAGCATTTAAGAGAGGGTTACAAATATTGTTTTTGCCATAAAAACAAAGATGTTAGTTAAAAGACACACATATTAAAACAATCTATCCTCATAATTTCCCTACTGACCCGCTGAACAACTTTGCAAATGACTTAGATCAGCCTGCATCACAATGGTATCTTACAGCTTTAGGTCTCTGCCACCAGGCATAGAGCAGATATCTTGATATTGTGAACACAAGCCACCTTGATGTATCAGACCTGAATATACGTAGAGCATCAGAGGGGCATGAAAAGAGAGCAGTCAGCAAGCCGGAATAATCCATGTTTTTTCTTACGTTTGCATAGGCGGGACAGAAGGAGAAAAAATGTTCTAAAGTCTCTGAGGTAGAGTGACCGGACGCACACAAAGGAAATATAGTACCATTTGCCCAACTATTTTTCATTGCATTCAATGAGCGAATCTCTGTCCTGAATTGTATGTAAAGTGGGCATGGGCGGGGGGGGGGGTGTTTCAATATCGTCCATATACAAATCTAACTTAAAACCGCTTTTAACATTTAAAAAGGCAGAAGGTAAAGTGCCACGTGCCCTAACATTGATACAAGAAGAATCAACAAAATCCCAATACCTTTTACAGGGGGACCATTTTATTTTTGATAGACTGCGGATCCTCCCACATTATTTCCAGGCCCAGTCTAAAGAGCCACTCCATAACCTTGTTAAACCAGGGCAATCGCCTGTACATCTTTGAAGAATTAATAATTCCTCCACTTCATCCTTTACAGGGATCTGGGTGCTACTGATCCAGAGTCTAATGCAAAATATTAACACTCTGAGGAAAGCAAAGTGTGTGATAGGCTTTAGACCAAGATCATGGCGTAGGGGTAGTATGGGCATGTTTGTTAGGAGATTAAGTATTGCCCTTAAAAATGTGTTTTTTCCGCCACCTCTAGCTGTTTCAAATGGTCCAGCCCCCACAATTCTGCCCCATGAAGGGCCGCACCTAGTCCTTTCAGCCCAATGTATTTCAAGGATGGAGGAGATTGGGCAGTAGATGGAGCGCTTTACCCTCTCTACTATTGCACAGTCCACATGCTGAAGTGTCAATAGAGTATTTTGAATTTGGAGTGACCATGCTAAATGGTCACTAATTCTGACACCCAGAGAGTCAAAGGCCTTGACCTGTTCTAGAAATTGAGTACCCAGCTTCAGTTTCCCCTTGGTGGATTTATAGGGATTAAAAACCATAAACTTTGTTTTTGAACAGTTAATCTCAAGGCCCCAATCTTTGCGTGATTCAGCGTACTTAGATAACACATTCTGGATGCCCATTGGGGTTTTAGAAATGAGCAGTGTGTCATCTGGAAATAGCAAAGAGGGTATAAGGCTCCCAGCTAGTCTTGGTGGGTCGCCTCTACAATCGTATAGTTCACTTACGAGCTTAGTCATATACAGAGTGAACATGGTTGGGGCAAGCACACAGCCCTGTCGCACCCCCTTAGAGACTACTATGTTGTTGGAAAGATTACCATCAGAGTTCCACCTGACCTTGGGGTAATTACCTTGGTGTAGGCGAACGAATTATTATATTAGGTCGCATGGGAGCCCTAAGTCTCTAAGAGTGGCTCAAAGTTTGTTACGGTCAATAGAACCAAATGCCGTTTTAGGGTTAAAAAAATACGGCATATAGATGATCCTTCCTGATCGTCACTTCTTTCCAGATAAGCAGCAGGAATCGAAACCCTTGGTCTAGGGTGCTCGTAAATTACCTAAAGCCTGCCTGCAGGTGTGAGATAGTATTGCTTTTCTTTCTCCAGTTTTGGAGATGTAACAGCATGACTTTGCAGAAGACTTTCTGGGAGACATCTATAAGACTTATTGGCCTATAATTTGAGGGATCTCCTTTGTCTCCTTTTTTGAATATAGGGATTATTCCAGCACCCTTCCATGTCGAAGGAATGTCCCGCCCTCGTTGAATTGCATTAACAACTGTTTGAAGCAATGGACCCCAAATGTTAGGCTCTACTTTGTATAGGTCCCCAGGGAGTCTATCTAAACCTGGAGCTTTCCCAGTCTGGAGTAGGCTAATTGCTGTTACAATTTCCTGTAAGGAAAAACCAGTTGCATGTTCCTGTATAGGCATTGAAATACATTCCCCAGCTGCTACCACTGCCCCCTTCTCGGGTGCAATGGCCGTGGCAGTGTATAGTTTCTGTAAGTATTCCTTTCAGACATAAGATTGCATATAAAAGTCATCTTCACTGACCTGCTTAATTGAGCCCTTTGACAAGGTGCCAGAAAAGCTGGCAGTCTTTCTGTTTGAAGCCTCAGTTAGTGTACGCCAGTTCTAAGCCTCCCAACTCCCTTTTGCCACATCTTGAGCCCTCTAATACATTCTCCTTCTAATTTTGATGTAATTTTGTGTCCCTTGTTTTACTGCCACTGTTAAGTTGTTCCTGACTAGTCTACAATCCTTATTATACCATGGGGCGGTGTTCCGATTGGGTATGTTAGAGTTGCACAGTCTACTAAAATAGGGTTTAATACTATTTGTTAGTTGTTGGAAGCTAGACATAATAGGACCATCGCTTTTGTCAGGATCGCTCAGTACCATAAGGGTCTGAGTCACTTTTTCTATAGATCTTTGGAAGTGAGTTCTCGTCGGCCACAACCTGGGGCCATTTGGCTCTTCTGTTGTTATTCATAGTAATAACAAGGGCCATTACTTGATGAGTTTGGCTATACGAAATAGGATAGCCAGTTACCACAGGAGAATGGCATTGTGATCACTATCCTCACGGTTATGGACACTCATATCCTTGGCATACGGCCATAGATCAAGGTCCACCATAATATAATCGATCCACCTTCTAATATTCCCCCTCTTAAACGTAAACTTAGCATCCTTATCTGAGGGTGTCCGACCATTACATGCAGGCACCCCATGAGCTAGGGTAAAAGACAATATTGCTGCCCAACCTTGGTGCATCTGTTAATGGCAAGTATCAGGATCTTATTTATACACCTGACTTGCTCTTCCTCCTGTACTAGTTCCTGTACAAAATCTACTGGCTCATAAGTTGTATTAAAGTCCCCAGCTACGATGAGATAATATTCTTTCCCTCAAGTGTCAAGGAAGTTGGAGAGTGCGGTTATAGCTTCTGAAGGCTTATGGTGGCTGCTAAACCTGTTATATAGAGTAATTAATCTAACATGGATATTCCCTTTAGGCCATATCAAATCTAGGCCAAGGATCTCCTGGGATTGTATCCCAAGTGGCTTAATTTTGCAAACCAGTGTGGTCTTATCCCAAATCAGTAACCCACCAGCCGGTTGACCAGCAGGTGACGGCCTGGCCTCAATGCTATATGTAGTAAACCCCAGCCTATACACTTGTCCTGTTGCCCATGTTTCCTGAAACAGGCATACATGGCTGCTGTCCACTATTTTGCCCCACTCTGGGTCATTTTGTTTGGACTTTATTCCCACAATATTCCACGAGAAAATCTATAATAGCTGGTCAGGACCTGTGCTTCCCTGTTGCGGGCAACTAAGTGTGGAATTCACAGGCGGTTGGTCTTTAGTGTGGGCATAAGTGTTGGGCGGGATGGACAGAATATAGTTTGCTGTCCCATTTGGAATGCTGTTACCAATACTTGTGACTCCCAGAGCTTGGGTGGCTATAACTGCAGCACAGCCCGACATCGATTTTACATTTCCTTGGTTTAGTCAGTCAGGACTATCCAGATCAGTAAGCGCTTGGTATCTGTTACTGACAACCAATGGGGAATTGCTCCTTACTATTTTGTAAATTCTTAGTGGTGCGGGCTTTTGGTGGGGGAAATAGCCCAGTTGGCTTAGGATGATTATTAAAAAACAAGTGGCACTCTGTCAATCCTATGCCCGAAAACCCACCCAGATGGTTTCCTCTTACTTTGGAGCAACTGCTCCACCAGATCCAGTGATCTACAATGAATCACTACGCAGTCTCCTTTATATGCTTCTGTAGAGGACCAACTCAGCTCATTTTTCAAACACATAAAATGTCATGGTAGCTAAAGTTTGAAAAGTCAGTTTTTGGGATAACCAACGACAGACTTTGTTCTTCAGTTGACTGGTGGTTTCCTTCAGGTTGCCCTGGAGCAGAGGGGTATTGGTTAAGGACCCCACATATGGGCAGCATTCTGTGGGGAGGTGTAATGCCACCTCATTGTGACTATTATCCCTAGCAGCACAGATATCTATTTTGGAGCGAGCTGCCTCTCACTGTCCACTCCTATTGAATGGAGAGCTGTGAGTGTTAAACCCAGGATGCCCCTCCTCACTTGGATGATTATTGTGCAGCATCATTGCTCTAGATTTAAAAAGGACTTCCTGTATGTCATGGCCTTTTTCATGGGGGGTGGACACAGCTAAGGGTTAAGATAAATTGTGCTTTTCGGTAATATTTACTCCCATTAAATCTGGGCATTTTGATCGTATTAGCCCATAATTTCCCGCCCCGTCATTATGCTGATTAGAGACTTTTGGATGTTTTCCACATTGACCTCAAGTTTGTCAAGCCAATCCAATATGGGTGAAAAATTATTTATCATTATTTGTTCAAAAACATTCAATAAAGTCTTAATGTCTTGAGAGGATATGCCTGTGGGGGCAGGTGACACAGAATGAGAGTGAGAATGTGGTACAGTTGGTGATACTTGCTTAGCACTTTTATATTCCTCAGTGGGGTCATCCTGAGGTTTTCCTTAGATCTAGTGTTAGCTACCAGTGAATGCTCCGAATGTTTTTGTTTCTTTCTTTCTTTTGGCAGGGAGGCCAGACGTCGGAGGTGCTGGAGGATGGGATGGGGACGTCACAGGAAGGGACAATTCCGGTGTAGATTGATCAACAATAAAACTCCCTGATTCCATGACATTTGTCTGCCCATTTGAGGGTATATCCAGGTTCGTAGCTATAGCTATAGCGGATTCACCTTTCATGGATAGCCGACGTTCTGCAATTAGAGTTCCTTTATCTATAGCTTTTGCCACCTGAGATAAAAAACAGTAAAGGGTAGAGTTCTGAAGGATTTTAGAGGAGCTCTCCCTCTCTCCCATTTGCGTCTGTTTCACTATTTAGGGAACTGACACAATCACCCTAGATAAGACTTAAGTCAATGCAAGATTTCCAACAGACTTACTTGGCAGGTTCTCCTCGCTGTGATGGGTCGCAGTGTCGAGTAATCCAATTTCCAAGAAGAGGAGGTAAGAATTAAAAAAACGAGAGAACCAAAAGGGTAGGAAGAGCCCAGCCTCCTCCGGGCTCTGCGCCGTTGAAGCCGGAGTCAGCCTTTAAGTGCCTCCTGGCTCAAAGATTCTCCGATGGCGGCACCTGCCACAGTGACTGGTGGGGCTGTAGTCCCCACGCAGATGGGCCTTGTGCCCGCGGGAGCCAGAGTCAGCCTTTAAGCGCCTCCTGGCATGAAGATTCTCCGATGGCGGCGCCTGGCGCAGTGACGGATGGGGGCTGTAGTCTCCCCGCAGAGTGCCTTGTGCAATCTGGACTCCCGTGGTGCGGGAGCCCGAGTCAGCCTTTAAGCGCCTCCTGTCGCAAAGATTCTCTGCCCGAGTGACTGGTGGGGGCTATGGTCCTCCAGCAAAGTGCCTTGTGGGGAAGAGAGAGTGTAGTG
This sequence comes from Lissotriton helveticus, assembly GCF_964261635.1. Classification (NCBI taxonomy): domain Eukaryota; kingdom Metazoa; phylum Chordata; class Amphibia; order Caudata; family Salamandridae; genus Lissotriton; species Lissotriton helveticus. Next base: position 352,370,780 of record NC_136070.1, on the reverse strand, counting down.
CCTTGTCTGCCACGCGAAGCTCCTCAGCACCTTGGTTACGAGATGCAGGAGGGGCATTTAGCGACATTTGTTGCGGTAGCCGTGGTTGGAGGCATGAGCGCCCCCCACTCGCCCCCAGCAACTAACATTCAGTGACATCAGGAGCTGCTGAAGGATGGGGGCAGCAGGGATGGTTGATATCACCTGGTGCTTCCTAAACGTTTTTTTTCTTTTTTAATTAGGATATTCTATACTCTTGGAACATAAGTGTATTATACCCATTACAGCAAGAAACCCCAGCCATTTTCAAGTCTGTTTTCTTGTTACTGGTGAATGCTGAAGAGAATGTTTGATGTCCAATATAGCACACTGCGGCAGGCAATAGTACTAACTTATATGGAACCCTACAAACTGAGTTCTCCCTACATTTTGAAAACGGGTATTATTATCAACAAAAAACAAATAATGCTTTTCATTTTTAATAAATCTTGAAAGGGGCTAATGAGACCCCCTGAACTACTGAAAGTTAATGATGTTGTTAAAATTGACCTAAGTTATCTTCTTGCTGGTGGATTCTGGTGACCATCCTTCTGTTTTACATGATTGATAATGGTGTTTTTTGTTTTTTTAAAGAAATGCCTATTACTGTGAAAATGGAAATGTTGCTGAGGTATTGTGGCGCGTCTCTCTCAGTTGCTTTGTGTGTATGTCACAGGCTGGCTGTTTACAGCTGCATGAACCCAAGTGAGAGTCCGCCTGAGCTCTGAGCTAGATTAACAATACATCAAGTCACTGCAAAGTCAGAGTGAATTACATCATCACACTCAAACTCCTTTCTCCGGGCAAAAATTGTACAGCTTTGTTTTTTAGAGCTCGGCCTTTTCCTTTGCCTGCAAGAGCTCATGAGTTCTAATTTGGATATTAGAAAAATATAGTAGTATTTTTTGTTTTATTAAAAAAGCTTTCCAGCATCCAATAATTAAATGTTCCTACTGAATAGTCCATGTTTAAGTGGCTTATTTATTGATAGAATTCGGTACCACGTCGAAGTGTCTTGTTATTCAGCTGATGATTTATTCCAGTTCGTCATGATATTTCAGTACTAGAACTCTGGATTTCAATTGTATTGCTAAAAATAGACATTCTATCTCTTGCTATACTGGCGGGGAGTGTGGCTGTTGTATGTTACAAAGAAAAAAACGAACGTTTTTTTGTGAAAGCTCGTTTGGAAATTGATGCAAACTGGGATTTCCCTTCTGATAATACATTTTGTTACTTTTTCTTCCATTGACCTGCAGCAGAGGCAACTGCATTAGTAGGCGCCAAGACTAACGTTAGAAATGAGCCTCTGGCAAGCGGTGTTCAGGGGATGTGACGTAGTGCTGATTCTCAGTTTTAATTTGCCTCGTAGTTTCAATGGCAGCCCTTGCAGGGCAGCACCTGCAACATGTGATGCAATTATTCAACAGAGGGCACACCAACTTCCAGGCCTAGGATGTGCTCGAGAAGAGGGGTGACCGGACATTATTTTGCCATTCTCTCGCTCCAGACACGTATACTTGCTGCTATTTGCATTGCTCAAGTTAACAATCTCTTTGAACAGTTTACGAGGCAGTGTTAACGTAAGCCTACTAGCAGTGAGATGCTGGTATTTACATCTGAAAGGCTTTCTCCTTCCTCTCAACCTTTGGGCTGTTTAACTTGTAATTACCTACAAGAAAAAAACACTCATAACCTGGCACTAAATTTATTTTGCATTTCACAAATCTGCGCTTTGGTACTATGACATAGGTCAACCTCTTCATTTTTTTTTTCGGCCAACAGCGTGTTGCATTTTGGGGCTTGCAGTTTTATTATTGGCTCAAAGCCGCAGTCAGCAAAGGGCTGATGACTAAAATGACAACATTTGCCTGGGGTGCCATATATGACATGGAGCCACTTGACAGCTACGTTTTAAAGTTTCACCTACTCTATTTTAAAAACGGCTTGTTTCACATGTAAAAATGAAAGTAAACTCTGCTCACATTAGGGTTAACTCTTTCACCCACAAACTTCTAGAAGATACAACAAAGCTATGTATAGGATTACTGTGCATTTATGGACTGATAAAGGATGATTTCCCCTCACCTACCTAGTGTGGTATGCGGGTTCCATATCTAGTATGGGCGAGCATCTGAGATTAATGCTGCTTACTGGCTGCACAGGCTCATAGTTATGCATTCTTGAATTTAGATGATACAATCTCCATTATGTCAACATTTATGTTTGCCATTTGTTAAACTGCCAGACTTATAATAAAGTATGTGGGTGAGCTAATAATGTTTTTACATATGTCTCCTACTATAAGATAAAAACAGGAGGGCAAGTGACCTAACTCAAATTCTCTTTTCAATAAACATTTCCGGTGCTTGAATATTGCCTCTGTGGGGTAGTGTCTCTTCGAGTCGCGGCCGGCATGACTCGTGGATGGGGGGTGGGGGGATCGCGCGGGTGGTCACGCAGGGGTGGTTAATTTAATAATCATTTATTTAAATTAAACTTACCTTCCCGCCGGCCGGGTCTTGCATCGTCTCTGCTTCTGCTCCTGCTCTCCTGCATGGAACAGGAAGCAGGCAGCAAGGCTCCCACCCCTAAACCAATCACAAGCGTTGTGATTGGTTGGTATGCTGCCCAGCCAGGGGCTAATGGCCTGGCCATGTTCTCCATGTAGTCTGCATTGCAACCTGCATTGGAGAAGGCCAGAGAGCACTTTGAAGAAATATAAACCTCATAAGGGTTTCACTGATACACCTGGTCCTTTTAAAGCAACAAAGAATAGATTGGCACAGAAGCTGTGATATAAAAACAAATTTTTTATTAACCTCAGATGAGGGAGACTGCGTCATACGGTACTGTCCGGCCACTGTAGGAGCCAGTCTAAGGAGTACAGAGAACAGAGGCCTTATATATGCATAGGTTACATTAGTCAGCATAAAACCAAGGGGAGGTCCTGGCACATGTGAGCATGCTTACTGACTAATATGGGTATACAAAATGTGCTTGCTCAACAAAGTGGGAGGAGAGACATTTCTCCTTACATCAGCAAGAATAGCCTGACAGTTCTATACTAGGAGCAGGTGCATTCTAATAGCTAGGCCTTTCTGAGCATGTGCAAGACTCTGGAAGAGGGAGAAAATCACATGGCAAGCACATGGCTAACTAAAATGGCTGCCAAGTACAAAATGGCTTTCAGCTCATGCTAACAGCGATCCCTGCAACCTTTAACAGATGCTCCTTTTAGCATGAGCTAAAGACATTCCTATGATCTAGTAGGAACATAGAATACATTTGCACATTTATTTTCATAAATTCATCAATATCCCAATCTATTGCTAGGTGGGCATTTTTCATTCTACACATTTCATTAAGCGGGTGTATATATAAGGTATTAGCAGGAGTACAAAGGGAACAGAGCATTGGGTTATAAATAACATACAGATAGCAGCAGAGAGTAATGACTATTATCATAAACAGAATTTTTTTCCAGCCCTTTCCAAAAAGCAAATCCTGGAACCATCTAGTCCAATTCTATGTAAAAACATTTTTAATTGACTTTTCCAGTGTTCCTTGTATGAGGGCTAGAATATCAATTAATGTACTTTTAGGAGGAGGGCAAAGTAACATTTGTTAACTACTCAGAAGAATGTTTCTCTCACAAAAAAAACATTATACCTAATACAAATAATAAATCAGTGAAACAAATTATTACAAAAATAATCCTGGCTCCAAGGGTCATAGGAATTAGGACGAGGAGCCGCAAAGGGCTGCTCCTCCTCAAAAATGGGACTTCCTAAAGGGTACATTATTAACAAAAAAAAGAAGGCCTTGGGAAATTGAAGCCGCTGTACAACCTGCCAGAGGGGAGTCTACTCCCTGTGTCCGTTTGAGCCTCACAGGCAGGCTCTTGTTGTTCTCACGGTGGAGCTGCACAACTCGCAAATCAGGAATCACAGCCCAGTTTAAGAAGAAAAAGTCTTTCAACGATCCTGTCCAGTGTCTCAGGCAGTGCACCAGTTTTCTTCACTTCAATCTAACAGGCACCAGAGACACAGCACTTGTATCCTAAACTCAAGTCCTTCCCTAATCCTGTATTACTCTGGTGGCGCACTGCTCTTTTGTTGGTGCCACAAATCCTATCCAGTTTGCTCAGGTATCTTTCGATCAACAAACAAAGATGTAAACTTCCATTCACTTTGGGACCAGGAATCAGGGGCCTGATGCTGGGATATCTGAAGCAACCCTTGTTTCAAAAGGGGTCACCTCAAGCAAAAACCTCCTTGCCGTTCTGGTCGGTCTGCGACTCTCAGCTGGGCATCAAAAACTTGATCCACGACTTCTCCTTTATGATTTTCGCCCAAGACAGTTGCAGGAGTACACACTTCACATCCCAGTGCTTCCGCCTTCATTGAGGTCCTAGTTGCCAGCAAAGCCTGTGCTGGTTACCTTCACCTTGGCTTCAAGCTTGACTGGTGCTGATTCCCCAGGCTGGATCTGATGCCTGGACCCCTCCAGCAATGGTTGTAAGGCAGCCAATATCTATTGGTGGACAGAACAAAAGGTCTTTAGACAAAGCACAGAAATAATCTATCAACATAGAGGATAGTCTCAGAATACTTCCCAGTCTTGGGATTCCCCATGTATTAGCAAGGCACCCAAGAACCACTTCATCTATCTGAGAGTAAAAACCCTGGACCTATTACTCTATTTGAAGTAGCTAAGGAAGTCTGTGTTCATTTACTAAATTGTGAGGAAAAGAGAAAAACAATACAGACATACTCCAAATCCTTACATTTGTGTATTCCTAAATTTTTAATTAGAAGACCCTTAAAAAAAAGGGAATGTTCTACACTTTTACTCATAGACTTTTCATTACTTGTATAGGACTGCAGACACTTCTAAAATTATTTCTCTTATTAAAAGCACCTACATTTTACGCTTAGGACCATGCTCTCATGGTATAGGTGCAGCAGGAAAATCTAAAACTGCTAATTTAACAGGGATTCTTATTACATAAAGAACTAAAAATAAAACGTCAACATAGTGGATACATACATTTCTCCAGCAGAACATGTTGTGACAAACAAACTCCTATAAAACAATATTTTCTTCAAAAATGTTTGCTAAGGATCACATGGCCGTCTTTCCTGCATTCTACTGTTCACGATCCAGACTATGCAACATCAGCTCTAATAAGGACTGTCAGCTTATTTACACAGACGAGCTAATAATAATGGTGTTTTCACCTGAGAATTTTAGAACAAAAACTACCCACATCTAGTTCCCCTTAAAGGTTAAATAAGGGAACAGCAATCTAGACTACTCATCCTTTCATAATTTTATCAGACAGGATGGGCAGTAACATAGCATATATATATTTTTTCATTTTATTAATGCTAACAATTTTAAAACAGTATTACTGAATAGCCAATGAAATGTCTCATGGCTATTTCCTAGACAGCCTAGACAGGCTCAAAAACAGAGAGAGAAAACATAAATGTGCTTACCGTTAATTTTTAGAGGAGCTAACCTCCTTCCCCCATTTCGACAGTAGGAAAACCTAAAACAGGTTTCACTGCTGTCGACACTAGCAACACTTATTTGCAGAAACTGGGCATAAACCAAGTTGTAGGCGGTAAATAGCACATGTAGCTAGCTAGAAAACATTAATAACCAACCACCAATCCCTTAGCAATTGTAGTAGTTGTAACATGAGGGTGAATGAATTCAAACTAAATCCCATTGCCTTCTTATCTCAGCCTTTACACATTAATATTCAAACTAAAAGCATTAGTGCTACATACATGGCAGAGCTATGCTCTTAATCAGAGCCCACATATAACATTATATTTCCTTCTGTTCATATGAGTGCACAAAAACTTGCTTTTGCCAAAACTAGTAAGCAAAACTTCTCTTTCTCCCACCCTGCTGTGTCACTGGCTGATACCTTATTTATATCTGAGGTACACATTTTAAAATTAAACAAAGGTGTATTTTGGATTGTTGAACTTTACCACATTTGACAATATTACTGCACCAAGCGGCCTTTATTACATTTAGTGAACTACACCCTTTCTGCCTTGACAATATTATTAATGACCCAAGAGGTGAATCATTTGTCTTGTTTCTCCCATATAAGCCTTTTCTTTTTATTGATGTAGAAACATTATAGTTTATTAAACATTAAACAAAAGTTATTGTTATACAGTGTGCATCCTGAACTGATTTTTTTCAAGGTGCTCTAAAATATAATGATCATGAAATAAGAGCAGAGGGAGCTAAATTAATTGCACCTGGTCGCACAGTTTGGTCCTGGATGGGCAGCTCATTCTTTGCCCCATCTGCCATGATGCCAACTTCATTAGTGAACCAAAAGGCAAGTCTGTTGACTTGTGCCTCCTATATCAGGCCTTTTTTTGTTATACATAGAGCAACATTATGGTCTATTAAACCATACTTAAGAGAGGGTTTTGTACAGCACACATCCTGAACTGAATTATTTGAAAGTGCTCTCCAATACGATGATCATATAAAAAGTGGTAGAAGGAATGTTAGACCTGGCATTCTTGGCGTGGGTTTCCCCAGTATTTTTGCCTTTGCCTCCTATGTTTTTACTGTGTGTTGGATTTCGTTTGTTGGTCTAGATTCTTTGGGCACTTTGCAATTGCTGTTCAGTACCAAAGTGCAAGTACTCTCTCTGTAAATTGTTGTCATGGATTGGTGTTTCCATAGTTGCTTATTTGGTTTAATGTTTAGTCCCTAGTACAGTGCACTGTGTGTGCCCATAGCCCTTAAACCAAATTTTGCCAGTGGGCCTGTGACACCCTTATGAGCAGCCTGTAAATGTAACACAAACCTGCCACTGCAGTGTCTGTGCACAGTTTGATACTGCCATGTCGACCTAGCAATCGCACCCACTTGCCAGACCTTAACCATCCCTTATCTTGCATGTGAGTCACCCCTCAGGTAGGCCCAAGATACCCCAGTGGGCAGGGTGCAGTGTATGTGAAAGGTAGGCCATGTCGTTATATGTGTGGCATGTCCTGATAGTGAAATTTTGCCAATTTTGTTTTTCACTATTGAAAGACCATCTGTTCCATGAGATAGAATGGGAGTTCATTTATAAAATCTTATAAATATAACTTCCCATTGGGACAAGATAGGAAGGTGAACTTTAGTATGTCTGAACTCAGAATATAAAGATACATCTTTTAGTGAGGATGATTTTTACATTCTGTGTTTGAACATGCCACTTTTAGAAAGTAGGTATTTTCCTGCTTAGCCATCCTGTGTGCCTCTGCTAGGTTTGTGTATTGACTTTCTGGCTTTTGAGTGACAGGGGTTTGCGATGTGCGATCTGTTCAGACAGCCACTTCAGGGGTGAGGTTTGTCCTGCCTTCCTGGGGGATTGAGGGCTGGGCTGAATAGACCTGGGCTGCATTCAGAGTAGGAGGAAGAGATTTATCACACCTGAATGAGCTTGGGCTGCATTGGACAATGCTTTTCCACCTCTTGCCAGGAATCTGCCACAGAGAGGACAGAACTGGTTTTGGCTGGGCAAAGAGCTTTTCTGCTACCAGAGAACAAAAGTATTTGTGCTATAAAAAGTGGGGACCAGACTTTTAGATCAATCAATGACACTTGTAAAGCGCGCTACATACCCGTAGGGTCTCAAGGCGCTGGGGGGGGGGGGGGGGTGCCGCTACTGCTCGAACAGCCAGGTCTTCAGCTTCCTCCTGAAGGAGAGGTGGTCTTGGGTCAGGCGCAGGTCGGTCGGGAGGGAGTTCCAGGTCTTGGCAGCCAGGTAGGAGAAGGACCTTCCTCCTGTAGTCGCTCTTCGGATGCGGGGGACGGCGGCGAGGGCGTGGTTGGCTGATCGAAGGTGGCGTTTGGGAGCGTAGAAGTTGACTCGGCTGTTGAGTTAGCTCGGGCCTTGGTCGTGTAGGGCTTTGTGTGCGTGGGTGAGGAGGCGGAAGGTGATTCTTTTGCTGACGGGGAGCCAGTGAAGGTCTCTGAGATGTCCGGAGATGTGACTGGTTCGTGGGATGTCGAGGATGAGTCTGGCTGAGGCGTTCTGGATCCGCTGGAGTCTCTTCTGGAGCTTGGCGGTGGTACCGGCGTAGAGGGGGTTGCCGTAGTCCAGTCGGCTGGTGACGAGGGCCTGGGTGACGGTCCTCCTGGTCTCGGTGGGGATCCACCAGAAGATCTTCCGTAGCATGCGTAGGGTGCTTCTGGGATTCAATAGGAACATATGCCAAGGAGAAGAGATGGAGAAACTGAAGGAGAAGTACTGCCCCTTTGCTGTGTGCTGGTTGGGGTTGGCCTGCAGTGGCTGTTTCTGCCACGGAAAGGACAAGGACTTTGCTGTGTGCTATGTCCCCTGCTTGAGGAAGCGCTTCAAGGGCTAGAAGTAGAGCTTGCCTCCTGTTCTGAAGTCTCAGGGACACAAAGACGTCATCCCCTCGTCATCCTGCAACTGGAACTGACGTTTCTGCTGCCACAGAGGGGAATTGAAACACCAATGCCAGTGAGCGTCGCCGTTACCTGCACCAAAGCCGTGGGCACCGCTCGTGAAGAACATTACGCACCTCCCAGACTTGCACCGTAGGCCCGACGTCTGCCGACACCGCTCCTCACCGACTCTGAAACGTCATCGAGGCCGCTGCCTGCACTAGAGCCAAGGACACCATTCGTGACGGTCATCATGCACCATCCCAACCCACAACACAGCCCGATTTCTCCGATGTCGGTGCTTCATCAACGCGGAGTCGATACTCAACATGGGTGACTCCTGAATCCATCGATACTGCACCATTGTAAGGAACCGATGCCTCGTCGTCACCATGATGTCACCTCCCCGGCACTAGTAAGGAACCAACGCCTCACCTCCCTGGCACCACTAAGGAACTGATACCTCCCCTGCATTGCAGTAAGGAACCGAGGCCTCAACTCCACGGGGCCATAAGATGTTCCATGTATTGTGAAGGAGCCTTTACCTACTAGGTCACTGTTGTTTGGAGCAGCTTTGCCACAGCCTAAGTAAGTATGCAGTACATAGGCAAACATGTACCAACCTCTTTGAAAGGTTTTGAATGTGTGTGCTCCAGACCTGTGCAATCACAGCCTAGTTGCTCCACCTGTCCAAAATATTTGAAGGACACCAGTGCTCTTAGTTCTGTGATGCAGTCAGGAGGTTTTGAGGTCAGCTCACTTGCCAGTTTGTCAGGCATTTCATGCATGTCAAGTCTGCCAAGTCTGCAGCAGTGTTATTCAATCTGCTAATTCTTGACTTCTGGTGTGGTGATGAGAGAAGGGATAGCTCTAGCACTACAATGTTCTCGAGACATACTCATCATCTTCCCCAATGTATTTCACCGAACAGTGGTGCCTCATGTGTGTGACACTGTGCCTTTTGTGGTCCTGAAAGTCCAATCCAGGCCTTCCACTGGCACAATTGTTTTCTCGCTCTCTCCTCCCCATCCCTTTTTCCCTAGACCTAGGTTTCCTTCACTCTTCTGGAATCTCTATGTAGGAAGTGTAATAACCAGGGGCACTGGAATTCTGCAATTCTGCCCCTGCAGGGTTTTCTGCAGAATTATGGAATTGCTGCATCTGCCACATAATCCCGCTTCTATTGTAGAGGATTTTCATTGATAGTAATAAACACTGAATAGTTCCGCCCACAGGCGGGGACTCCAGAGCACTTTTTCACAATATCTCTTCTTAAGGTTAGATGTTCGCCTTTCTACAGGGAAGCCTGCAGAGTCACTTAAGCTATAAAAAGATTATGCAGCATTAAGGAATAACCTACAGTGGCCCAGTTCTTCATCTTCTACTTAAAAAGGGGCCGGGAGAATTGTATATGGGAAGGAGTATTGAGATGACCGATAGCAGGACAGTGTAGCACCATAGGCTGTCATTATATGAGTAAAAAATAGAGGCTGTGCCTTTAAGAACCCACGGACCACCAGTATCCCATCATGCTGAGCAGGTGGTAGTTCCTTTAGTTCTTTTTTCCCGTCTCCTGCTGACCAGACCCTGGAGCATTGAGCTTGGCCAATTTTGGCTTTTTTCCTCAACATTTTCAACTGAATCTTGTTGACCGCTATTTCACTCAATGTTTGTGGTCTCTCCCTGGCTTTTTCTGTTTTTTTCTTGACAGAAAATAGAGGTATTTTGGCAGAAAAATGCCTTCTCTATTTGACAAATGCACATCCTGTGGGAGAAAAAAGGTTAAAACAGACCCTCATGAGGCTTGTATTAAATACCTCACAGAGAGTCATGTTCCTAAGTGTTGTCGCCACTGCACTAACTTCACAAAACACACCCTGAATAACAGGGAGAAAATTTGCCTCCATTATACCGAGAAGCAAAGAAGACAACAGACGCAGTCTGAAGTTGAGTCCTCAGAGTGAGGAGAGGATTAGTCCTCTACCAGGGCTATGTCACCTGTCCTTGGAGGGCATGCCAGAAAGAAGACGGCAGAAAAACTGCATCATTCCCGGTCTAGTATTGGTACGGTACCTACCTGTTCTCCATCAATACATGGATTGATGTCAAGAAAGCATGGCAGATCAGCATCAGGGCAAGGTACATTTACGTTGATGACAACACCTTCGGCACAAAGAATTCTTTTGATGTCGAGGAGTCCATTGACTACACGGCCCCCATGAAGGTCGTCGTTGAGATACAGATAAACATCGAGGCGCTGTTGAAGCGTGCCATCGAGGTTCATACCGAAGTCAAGGTGCCATCAATGATCACCATCGACAAGCAGGTCAGTGTTGAAACAGTTGACATTAAGAACTCTTTTGACATTGTCAAGGCTACAGGAGGCAAGAAAGAAGAGGAGACATATTTATTCCTCTCCAGATTCTCAGTACTCTAGAACATACTCCCCTTCTGCAAGGGCCGATCCATGTTTTCCTCCACCATCTCCTACTCCTCATCCACTACCACCTCTTCCAACACCCCCACCAACACCAGTCACTTCCACACCGAAGTCCAGATCTTGGTCCAGATTGCGTCATCATTCCAGGCGACAGCGTCCTAGAACAAGGCGCTCATTTCCGTCTTCCGAGTGCTCCTGCCATCTTCACTATCCACTGCGGTCTCAATCCAGACATCATGCTATGGATACATATTCCACTTCTACAGGACGATACCCTCCAACCATTGCTGCCATTAGTGACAGTCTCTTAGAACCAGTTATGGATCTTTTCTTAACTCCAGCCTCCGTTAAACCAGTTTCAACCAGGATTTAAAAGTTATATCACCCTCTGAGCAAGATCCTCCATTTCTCTGTTCTGACCCAACACCAGACTTTGTTATTGTAGTAACGGCAAAGAAACACCATGCCACTACTCCCACTTCTACAGTGCCTCACGATAAGGAGAGTCGAAAGTTAGACTCCATGGGTCGTAAGGTTTGCAGTACAGTGGCAGCAACGAGTCAAAGCAGTTAGTGCAACTGCTCTTCTAGGTAGGTATGACAGGGCACTATGGGATACCATGCAGCAATTTGCAGATCATCTCCCCAGAGATAAAAGGGAAGACTGTATGGAAATTTAAGCAAAGGACCAATGGTTTCCTACCAGTTTATTAGTGCTGCAGCAGATCTTCCCTATTAGCGGAACATGAATACTGCCACAGCATCGCTCTCAGAAGACTCTTTTGGCTCCGCCTCACATCCCTCAAGCCAGAGTTTCAACAGAGCACCTTAAACCTCCAATTCTCCAGTACTACCCTCTCTGGAAGCAACACAGTTGATGTGACGACACAAATGAAAGCGGAAATTTAGATTATTGTTATTTGACAGAGTGGCAAAACATAACAAAAGATGCCTGGGTTTTGAATATTGTGCAAAATGGATATTGTCTCAGGTTTACCAGTCCTCCACTGTCCATGTCTCCAAAACTGTCCAGTTTACAACTCCTGTTGTTACGATTGGAGGTCAACATCCTTTTACAAAAGCCGGCGGTGGAACACATTCCTCCCAAACAATGAGGGACAGGCATTTATTAGAGGTACTTTTTTATGAAAAAGAAAAACAAGAACAAATTCAGCTCCATACTCGCCCTCAAAACAACCAACAAGTAGATTTGGCAAGAAAAGACACGGATTGTGGCTAGCGGTGGGCGGAATTTGCGTAGTCACGCCACGCATAGCTCCGCAAAACAGTAAAAAATCTCTGTGAGCACGCAAAAGTTTCGCAAACACACGGAATTGCTTGTTCTGCGTGTTCGCGATGCCTTTTACCTGTTGGTGAAAGCTGTTTGCATGCTCGGAGAGAAATATCTCGTGAACACACATTTTGAAAGCGCGAACAAGCAAAAAATTCCACGTAGCCGCGGATCGCAGAATTTTTGGGAATTCCGCAGTCTCTGCAGAACACGAAATGACCTAAATTCCGCAAATTCCACAAGCAGAATGGAATTTTCCGCCCAGGCCTAATTCTGGCATTACATAAAATCTATCCCCAATAATATCAGAGGGATTTGTTCCGATCCATTCACCTTGAAGACTCATACTTTCATATTCCAGTTGCAAGAAAGCATCCAACGTTCCTGAGGTTCATAATGGGGCAGGACCGTTATCAATACCAAGTACCAATTTGGCCTGAAGCATCACCCAGAACATTCTCCAAGTGCATGGCAGTAGTTTCTGACCAGCTCAGGGAGCACAACATATATCTAAACAAGGCTAATCAAGGCATCAATGTCTCCGGAAGCTCAGCTTCATTACAACTGGTCTTGGAATATCCTCCAAAGATTATGCCTTCATGTCAAACTCAAGAAGTCAACCTCTGTCCTTGTTCAAACCTTACATTATCTGGCAGCCACCATCGGAAAAATGCAGGTAAGTGTGTGTGTCCTTCGGAGGAGAGACGCTTATCGATCCTTCGGAAGTGTCATTCTCTCATGAAAGCCTCCTACCCAACGGTGAGAACAGAATCTTCTCAGCTTGATGGCCTCCTGCATCTTCCTCACACCAAATCTCCATCTCTAAATGCGACCTCTGCAGAAATGTCTCGAGGATCAGTGAGACCAATCAACAGGCAATTGGAAAGACAGGATAGAACTATCCCTTCATGCAAAGCTGTCCCTGAAATGGTGGTTCTCTCCAGTCAACCTGCTTTGAGGTATACCATTTCATCAGGAGGCCCCTCTTCAAACAATAGTGATGGATGCCCTACTACTGGGATGGGGAGCTCACATGAATCACCTCAAAATTCAGGGGAAGTGGTCACCGAGAGAGACGACATATTATATCGATCTCCTCAAGCTACGTACAGTGCATCTTGCACTGAAGGCATTTTATCCATAGTTCAGATCCCACTCCCTGCTTGTTCAGAAGGACAATGCAAGTACAACCACCATGTACTACCTCAACAAGCAGGGAGGTATGAGGTCCAGGCTCATGTCACATAAGGCCCAAGCAACCTGAAAAAAGCTCATAGCCAGGGACTTAACGTTCACCACAAATCACCTTCCAGGTGTGCAAAATGCTCAAGCAGACTCTCTCAGCAGAGTGGGTCTTACACAACGACATTGTACAAAACATCTTCAAACTGGGGGGCAATCCAGCCATCGACTTGTTCGCCACCACAGAAAATAAAAAATGCTGAAGGCTCGCCTCAAGTTACTTCCAGCCAGGGACACTGGGGAATGCCTATGGATCAACTGGTCTGGCAAATTTCTTTACACCTTTCCCCTGATCCTATCAGTCCTCATCAAGCTGTCCACTTGAGAGGAAAGATGATCCTAATAGCTCTGGAGTAGCCACATCAATGGTGGTTTACTGACCTTCTTCACCAGTCCGAACGTCCACATCTCAAGCTGCCATGCTAGCCCCACCTGCTAACGAAGTTCAGAGACCAGATGGTACACCCCAATCACTTCTCTTTGAATTTGGCAACACCGCTCCTGAGATAGTGCAGTATTGAAACTTGAACCTGCTGCAAGACTACCTGGCTATCCTCTGAGGCTAAGTGGCCTTCAGCACTTTCTGCTTATGCTTTCATTTGGAAGAGATTTTGCATATGGTGTTTCTCTAAGAAGGTGAACCTTACAACTTGCTAGGAAGATATCATTCTTACATAATTACTGCATTTGACAAAATCTGACTTTCAATTCTCTTCTATAATGGTTCACCTGGCAGTTTTTACTACCTACAGAAAATGTCCTTCGCAAACCTCTATTTTTCATTATTCCTGTAATCAAGAATTTTCTAGAAGGGGTGAAGAAGAGTTTTCCCTCCCATTAGGGAGCACAACCTCTGACCCAGTCTGAGATCTGCTCTCACCCCAGCAGCTCCGCGGTGCTCTGCCCCGATGCAGATCCCCTTGGCCTAACCCAGGTAGGGTTGCGAGCCCGCTCCGTGACTCCTGGTAGTTTTTTCCCCTCATGTAACTCTTGCCATCACTGTATTTCTTTTTTTCCTTTTGTTATTCTTGTGTTGTGTGCCTTTTTGTTATTTTGCCTTCTAGCAACTCTTGTGCCTGGTTTGTAGTCTGTGTTTTTTGTACAATGCCCATTGTACTGTTGCCCTCTGGTTACTCTGCCCTTGCGCGTTTTCTCGATGGTTTTCCCACCATTACTGCCCCTGCCCCGCCTCCCAGCTGCACGTGTCCACCCTCCCCTACATAATGGCGGCCGCTGTGCGGTCGCGCGCAGCGGGTGCGCCGCTGATGCGCTAAAGGCATGTCTAAGGCAAGCCCATCTGTGCCCGTCCGCGACCCGACTGCGACCAGTGCCAGAAACCCTGGAACTCTGCGCCGCCACTGCTACGGATCAGCAGCACTCCACAAACTTAACCCAGGTCGCAACAACAACTGCAAGCTAGCTTCAGCGGCTGACACCCACTGACCCTTCAGCTGTCATGGCTGCCGGCACACCTGAAGCACCGCCACGACCACAGACCTAGCGCAACCCACCTGCAAGAACACAACCGAACCGAAATCCCTGCATTGCATCCTCCTCAATGTCCAATCCCTCCACAAACACGCCACCGAAATCTGGGTGTAATATCTACAATGGTTCTGTCGGGTTCACAACCTGATTTCTTCAGATTCTAATTAAATCAATTCACATTTATTTTCTTCATATGGCTAATCAGACCCGAGCTCCAAACATTTGAGCTCTATCAATGCAAATCCACAATATACAAAAGAGGTTTCTTAAGGGTAAACATCCATTTTTAAATCATCAATTAATTATTCATTGATAAATACATACCCTATCCATACATGAAAAACACTTCATTTAAATTCATTTCATCAATAGTGTAATACAACGGCGCATTAGGAAAAGAAAGTGATTAAAGTGTTACATAAAGTGCAAAAAGTGAAATTCAGAGTGTACCTAATAAACAGTAAATCTGGGAGGGGAAAGGAAAAACAAACAAGAGTTTTTGGCCAGTTTTAACATTAATATATGATCACTCCAGTAGATTATTCTAGTCGGAAATATTTTATAGCTGGAAGTCCTATACTGGTCCAATCATTAAAAAATATTGACGTTTCGACCCTCTGGACGCCTTAGTTGTGGGTCTAGGTCGGTTCTTCTTCAGGACATAGAATAGAAGTAAAGCGCCTGAAGGGTCAGAGAAATAAAAAAGAATTTTTAAATCTTTATTGACAAGCAGGTCAAGGTGATCAACAAATACATTTTTAACAAAACATATAATATAAAATAACGGTACAGATCAAAATACAAATAAAGTAACGCCAGACTCTTTGCATTACACATCCTTCCAATGTAGTTATAAAACAGAACAAAAAGCAAATGGATAAATGATGTATAATCCTGTATCAATAATGACAAAATGGAAAAACACAGATATATTCCCTGAGGCCATCTACTATTAGTGTCTTCTGTAGTCATGTACTATTCTAAAAAGGTGCCCCAAATTTTAACAAACTTCCTGGTTGCTTTTATTCCCCGGTTCCTTGCAATTGAGCCCTCCATAGTATAGATCTCATTAACTAAGGCCCACCATTCCATTGTATGAGGAAGGTTCGGGGAGATCCAAGCTCTCGCAATAACCAATCTAGCACTGGTCAGAAGTATATTTAAATAAATTATTAAAGTGGATTTGCAAATTACGACTGAACGCGAGTGAGAACTAATTAATTACACGCACACTCACCACAAAAGATCTTTCTAAACTTGGACCTGGGATGCAGTGGTGGTGGTAGATTTAATCAAATCTGAAAAATCAGTAATCGTATGGAACTATTAGTGTACATCGCTTTAAGAGGGCTATTTTAATTTCCTCAATGTTTGAAATAAAGATTTCAGATCAATAACTAGATTGCACTTACCCAAGTGCTGTCTATAGTTATTCAGCCAGACAGGTATCGTAAGTCCCGCAATGCTGCAGTGGCTTAGACAAACTACGAGTCGCTGCGTCATTTGTGCGACCTACGAGATAATGGGTAGGATTGGTTAGCGTTTTGTTAACGTATCATGTAGCGTCAAGTACTGGACGATAAGGGGAACCTCTTAGGCGTCTTACCTACAGAAACAGATTCAGTCCCTGTATTTGAGTCTGGCAGCACAAGTCCGCTCCAGTACAGATCCGTAATGGCGGCGAGTTCTGCACTAATCCGCTCGTTTCCGCATGCTGTGGCAAAACCTCAGGAGACGTTAAATTCGTTTGGCGCGGGCATGCAAGTTCACGTACGTGTTACCTCGTTGCCAAGCAACCTTACGCTATGACGCTGCTACGTATCGTTGCCAAGCAACTATACACTCTGGCTCTTTTACGCATCACCTTAAATGACAGAAAAGTGTGCACCTTATTTTATGATGTTTACTTATATTATTCACGCTATTCGTTCGTGAATAGAGTTTAGGGGACTAGGATAACCGATTGGTCACTCATATTTACAAACAAGAAAATGTGAATGCGTAAATCTTGATCATGAACATAGCACATATTTGACAAAACATCGCCAAGATTCTTTCTCGTACAAAAAATTAAGTTAAAACCATATTTACATAGTAAAATACATTATACATTGTACGGCATTCTCTTATTTCAAGACATATTTCAAACTGCAAAAAACTGACAACAGAATATATTCATATGCAATACCCAGACTGCAAATGACAATTTGATCATGTCATAATTACGTCTGGGACCTCCTCGACAGCACCACCCCGGACGTAGCGTTCTTCACTGAAACCTAGACCAACACCACCTCGGTACCGGACATCGCCATTGCCATTCCCCAAGTGTACAAGATCTCCAGAGGGGACCGCCACACCCGCCCGGGAGGAGGAATCTCCATCGTTCACAAATCCACCCTCTACCTGGGCACACTCCGCAACGAGCCCACAGATATGATGGAACATCTACACTTCAAGATACAGACCAACCCTACCACCACCCTCCAAGGAACCCTCATCTCCCAACCACCTGGACCCTGTGGACAGTTCACCAACTCCATCACAGCCATCATCTCCCCATATGCTATCGCATCCACCAACTACACCCTGCTGGGAGACCTCAACTTCCACATCAACAACCAACTGGACCCCAACACCGCATTCCTCCTGGACAACCTCCACAACATTGGACTTCGCCAGATCGTGACCGAGCCCATGCACTCAGCAGGACACACCCTCAAACCCCTCTTCACTACAGGAAACTCCATTTATTTAGATATCTTATAAAGTGCCTGAATCACCCCACATGGGGTATCTCCGCGCTGAGGAAACAAAAGAAGCATGAGACCATAGCATTTAGAACAGGAATGTCTTCAGATTCTTCCCAAAGCTGAGATAGTTGTGAGTCAGGCGGAGTGCCACCCGCAGCTGATTCCACATTTTGGGCGCCAGGTGAGAGAAAGCTTTTCCTCCCCACTTGGTTTCCTTAAAGCGGGGAACGACCAGGAGGCCTTTGCCTTCCGAACGGAGCTTGCGCGAGGGATTATATGTGGTAAGTTTCTTTGATAGGTATGTTGGGCCAAGCTGATGTAGGCCCTTGAAAACTATGTAGCAGATTTTAAAGTGAATATGTTTACAAATGGGGAGCCAGTGAAGTTTGTGTAGGAGGGGAAGGGAGGGGGTACGATGAGGGGCATTGGTGACCAAGCGGGCTGCTGTATTCTGGACCACCTGTAGGGTCTCTAGGGCAGAATCTTTGGCGGAGATGAGGAGGGCATTACTAAAGTCCAAACGACTCAGTACTAAAGCATGTATAAGAGTCTTGCGGGTAGAAAGGGGGAGAAAATGGAAAACTTTCCGCAAAAGACTAAGGGCATGGAAGCAAGATCGTTTGGTGTATGCTATATGCTCATCCATGTTTAGCTTATTGTCTACCAGTACCCCTAGGTTTTTTACCACAGGTTTCAGGGTGGGAGCCGACCCTAGTTCTTCCGGCCACCAGCTCGGGGACCAGCTAGTAACTGCCTCCATGAATAGCATGATTTCCGTCTTACTAGTGTTAAGCTGAAGGAAATTCTGACTCATCCACTCAGTGATCTTTAACATACCCTCAGAAAAAATTTCTTGAATGTTGGGTGCATCAGTATCGTAGGCCAAGAGCAACTGTGTGTCGTCTGCGTAGGAGACAGGGATAAACCCAATCTTCCTAAGCAGAGCGGCCAATGGGGCAATGGCATGAGTGGGGCTGAGGCATGAGCCCTGTGGGACTCCTTTGTTGACAGAGGTAGTCTTAACCTTGAAAGGGCCCAAATTAACCGTCTGGGTACGGTCCTTAAGGACCGCTGTCAGCCATTCCAAGGCCATGTCCTGTATACCTATGGTGCGTAATCTGTCTAGGAGGATCTGATGTGATATGGTATCAAAGGCGGCGGATAGGTCGAGCAGTATAAGAATAACTGCTCGACCCCCATCCGCCTCCATTCTAATATCATCCAGGACATTGACCAAGGCAGATTCCGTACTATGACGGGGGCGAAAGCCCGACTGGGAATGATCTAAGCAGTAAGATATCTCAACAAAAGAGGAGAGATGTTTATTAATATGTTTTTCTAACAACTTGCTATATAGCGGGAGCAGGGAGATGGGCCGATAATTCGTGATGACATCAGGTGGAAGTTTGGGATTTTTCCTGATTGGTATAACTTGTGTGTCTTTCCATTCTTTCGGGAGTTTTCCCTCAGCGATCGAACTGTTAAGGACAGCTCCAAGGGGTCCTGCCAGTTCCGTCGCAAGAGTTTTTACAATTTTCGCCGGAATGAGGTCTTTAGGGGATCCTGACTTGGCCGATTTGAGAAGAATTTCAGTTTCTCCTGTGGTGAGAAGGGGAAAAACATTTAGGGAAGTCTGGGTATGGGAGTAGGGACTAATGCGTGGTATATCTATATCTGACACTGGAGCACAAGGGAAGGAAAATTTGGAGTAGATATCCTCAATCTTCTGACTCAAATGATTGTCAATGTTATCACAGAGTAATTGGGATGGTTCGTCCTCAGGGCTACAGGCTTTGGGGTTAACAAGAGAGTTGAGAATCTGGAAAAGAGTTTTAGAAGTATTGTCGGATTGCTCCAGTTGCAGTGCTATGTGCTTTTTGCGGGTGTTTCTAAGATTCTTATGGTATTTTCCCAGCATCTCTTTGAAATTGTCCCTAACTGGTTGAGCTTTGGAGCAGTGCCAAATACGTTCCAATACTTTACATCTACTTTTCTCTGTCTTCAGTTCTTGTGAGTACCAGGGAAACTGGGGGCGACGTGCCAAGGTGGTGGCCTTTTTATTGGTATTGTAGCATCTAGAGTGAAATTAATGACGTTGTGAAAAGATTTAAGGTGCTCTTCAACTGTGCTGTCAGAAGACTGTGGGAGGGCGTGAAAAGCTTCTGAAAAGGACAAAGGCGAAAGTTTGTGCCATTGTCTCAAATTCCGTGTACCTGGCTTTTTGTTGGGTACTTTCGCAGTAGGTCCCACTAGATAAAATGTGATCATATAATGATCCGACCAGGTTAGAGGGAGCGTTTGTTTATAGATTAAATTTTGGGAGTTCGAGATCACTTGGTCTAAAGTGTGGCCTGCACTGTGTGAGGGTTTGTTATTTTTCTTAATCAGGCCTAGAGGGGATATTTCACTAAGGAAATACAGAGTCTCAGGGTCTAGAAGGTTTTCACTATGAATATTGAAATCTCCCAGCAGGATGAATCTATTAGTGGAAATGACATGGGGAGCAATAATCTTTAAAAGAAGTGAGATCGAATCAGTAATGGTGTCAGGAGGGCGATATACAAGTGCGCCTTTCCAGCTTAGTTGCGAATGGAGATCAATTCTAAATATAATTAACCCTGGACGTAGTACTTCGCTACGCCCACAGAGTGGGCGTAGTGTTGCCTACTTTGCCATTTGCGAAGTAGGCGTAGAAGGCAACACTACGCCCACTCCGTGAGCGTAGCGAAGTTGCCCGCCACCCGCCTCCCTCCCACCCTCCCTAAATACTTAAATAATGGTTTTAAAAAGAATAAACACCACTTACCTTGTCGGCTGCGTCTCCGGGGCTCCCTCTGGTAACCGCGCCGCCATGTTGGATACTAATGCGCATGCGCGGCCGCCCGCGCATGCGCATTTCTCGTGAGAAATGCGCATGCGCGGGTGGCCGCGCATGCGCATTAGTATTCAACATGGCGGCGCGGTTATCAGAGGGAGCCCCGGAGACGCAGCTGACAAGGTAGTGGTGTTTATTCTTTTTAAAACCATTATTTAAGTATTTAGGGAAGGCGGGAGGGAGGCGGGTAGTATTTAGCAAGGGCGGGAGGGAGGCGGGTGGCGCGTAGTGGGGCTACGCGAAGTACGTAGGTGGACGTAGTATCTGGTCCACTTCGCGTAGCTTCGCGAAGCCCCACTTCGCCTACTACGCCCAGGGTTAAATATAATCACTTCTAAATTGCTGCTCAGGTGCTGATCCAACACAGTGGCTTTTATGGGGTCCTTATAAACAATGGCCGTCCCTCCCTCTGCTTTCCTGGGTCTATCTAATTTTAAGATCCGATATCCATCAGGCAAAGCTGTTGCAATAGCAGGGGCGGAGGTGGTCTTAAGCCATGTTTCTGTGAGAAACCCGAGATCAGGGTTTGATGTGGAGAGGAAGTCACATATGTGAGTCACCTTCAGCCACATCCCTGAACTCTCACGGACTGACCACGGTTGCGTCCACTTCACCTTCAGAACACCCATCATCCACAGACTCCAGCACCTACTCCACGAAGAAACTGGACCAGAATCACGGACGACCAGCTTCACTCAGCAACTCCACCCCAACCATCGCGGAAAACGACAACACCAACACAGCAGTCCGAACCCTGCACAGATGGATCTTCAACAGCACCAACACCATAGCCCCCCTCAAGAAAAACAACCCATGTCAAGAAAGCTAGATGGTTCACCTCTGAAATTCGGGAATCCAGACGCACCTGCCGCCGCCTCAAAAAGACCTGGAGGACCACAGAAGCCCTCAACAACTTCAAAGCCGCTACCAACGCACACCACCAACTCATCAGAGAAACGAGGAAAACCGCAATTAAAGACTCTTCAACATCTTCAAGGAGTTCACCCAACTCACCAACCTGTCGACTGACATCCCTCCCTCACAAGACCTCTGCAACAAACTCAGCACCTTCTTTCACCACAAAACTAAGAGCATCTACAACAACGACAAAAGGAATCGCCACCAACAACCCCCGACACCCTGAAACCAACAATTGACAGCTGGACAGCCCTCACCACCAAAGACACACTGAAGACGATGAAGTCAAAGTATTCCGGGGCCCCCAGGGACCCCTGCCCTCACCACATCTTCAACAGAGCCGCCAACACCATCGCACCCATGTTCCACCACACCATCAACCGCTCCCTGACGACCGCCTTCTTTCATGATGACTGAAAACACGCCGAGGTCAACCCCCTCCTGAAGACATCCTCGGCCGACCCCACCGACCTCAAAAACTACAGACCCATCCCCCTGCTCCCGTTCCCCGCGAACGTTATCGAGAAAGCCTTCAACAACCAACTTATCACATTCATTGAAGAGCACAACATCCTTGACTCCTCCCAATCCGGCTTCAGGAAAATCCACAGTACGGAAACCGCTGTCCACACCCTACTGGACAAAGGAGAAACAGTAGCCCTCATCCATCTCGACCTCTCAGTGGCATTCGACACAGGTCTCACAACGCATCCAATTACGCTGACTTCACGACTGCAGCGATCCAGGACAAGGCCCTCGACTGGATGAACTCCTTCCTCTCCAGCAGAATGCAGCGGGTCAGACTCCCCCTTTCCTCTCGGACCCTGCGCCAACCACCTGCGGTGTCCCTCATGGATCCTTCCTCAGCCCAACGCACTTCAACGTCTAGATGGCTCCACACGCCACCATCGTCAAAATCTACAGACTCAACATTGTGTCATACACAGACGACACCCAACTTGTCCTCTCCCTATCCAACGAACCCAACACCGCCAGACACGACTTTCGAGAAGGCATGGAAGCCGTCGCCAAATGGATGAAAAACAGTTGCTTACAACTTAACACCTACAAGATGGACGTGCTCATCATGAGCCCAAACCCCGATGCCTGGACTAACCCCCGCCCTCATAAACCTGCCCACCTCCACGGCACTGGACCAGCATACTTTAACAGCTGACTCAATTTCCATGCACCCCAAAGGACCCTACGATCAGCCCAGCTCTCCTACGCTGCGGTCCCACGCACCAGAAAAAACAGATTGGGAGGCCGCTCCTTCTCCTTCCTCGTGGCCAAGGAGTGGAACGCGCTTCCGTCCACCTCAGACAGACAACATCATTTCCCATCTTCGTAAGACACCTCAAGACCTGGCTCTTCAACAGACCCCCTCCTTGATAGACGGGAACCTGTACCCCCCACCCACCCCCAGCGCCTTGAGACCCTTACGGGTGAATAGTCGTGCTTAACAAACGATTGATTGATTGAATGATTAGGCATCCTTCAACTCCCTGGGAATTCAATGTAGTCCTTTCACATCTTATTCAGGACCCTTTCGAGCCCATACACAAGGCATCTGTACAACATCTGTCAATGATAATCGATTTTCTTGTGGCGATCACAGCAGCCCGCATGGTTAGCGAGATCCAAGCATTATGGTATTGTGAAATGTACAGTTTTCCACTCTAGCAAAGTGGTTATGAGAACTCACCCAAAATTCCTACCTAAGGTTATTTCGATTTCCAAGTTTATCAGACCATATCTTTACCAACAATCTTTCAGAATCCCTCTACTCCAAATGAAAGATCTCTCCATTCTCTAGATGTGACTCTTAAAAGTTAATCTTGGAGTCACCCCGGTAGTCCTAGGTTTAGGTGAAGATGGTGGGTTCAACACCAGGACATGCCTCTGAGGGTTCAAGGCAGGCTCCAGGCAGCAAAGCAGTTCTTGCAAGTAAAGCAAAACAGTCTTGCAGAGTGCACAGGAGGCACTCATCTGAGATTCCTTCTTCAGGTCCAGGAGTGAACTGAAGGGTAGTTGTCTGAGTTCCTATTTTTATACCTTAATACCGCCTACCACCAGCCACCGCCTCCTCTCTGTTCTCTCTGCAGCTGGTAGTTCACAGTCTCTCCCAGCCACTCACAATGCTGCCTTACAGCAGCGTTGAGATGGGTCTGAGCGCTGTGGTTTAGCGCTCAGACAGGGACTGGGAGGCTGGGCATGTTCTCCACCCAGGCTGCAATACGGCCTGGGTGTAGAGCATGCAAAGTGAGCATGACAGTTTGGCCGGCCAGAGATGGCCAACCAAACCATCATGCTCACTTAAGGTGCAGCCACAACACCTCCTCCCTGTGACTTGAGGAGCCCAACCCGCCCGCCCCTAACCTACCCTGGCTTCAACTGCAAGCTGAATACAATAAACTAAATGATAATAACGGAGCGTTATTATCATTTTGCTTTTTGTATTCAGCTTGCAGTTGACGCCGGGGGACGATGCTACTTTGCCTTAGTGGAGGAGCCACTGCTGATGTTCGCTTTTCCACAAGGCAACCAATCGGGTATACTGTACTAAAAATTCAATTGTATACACAATTACAGTTGGCAAGGCAAAATGCTGTCTCTTTGTGAAATGCAGGAGGACTTGTATGAAACTGTGCCCTGACCCTCTCCTCCTGAAAACGAACCCAGAGACGCACTTCTCGCCCTTCCACAGGCCACAAACTAAGCCTGTTCCTTTAAGCCCAACCCGCCCGCCCCTAACCTTCCCTGGCTTCAACTGCAAGCTGAATACAATAAACTAAATGATAATAACGGAGCGTTATTATCATTTTGCTTTTTGTATTCAGCTTGCAGTTGACGTCGGGGGACGATGCTACTTTGCCTTAGTGGAGGAGCCACTGCTGATGTTCGCTTTTCCACAAGGCAACCAATCGGGTATACTGTACTAAAAATGCAATTGTGTACACAATTACAGTTGGCAAGGCAAAATGCTGTCTTTTTGTGAAATGCAAGAGGACTTGTATGAAACTGTGCCCTGGCCCTCTCCTCCTGAAAACGAACCCAGAGATGCACTTCTCGCCCTTCCACAGGCCACAAACTAAGCCTGTTCCTTTAAGCCCAACCCGCCCGCCCCTAACCTACCCTGGCTTCAACTGCAAGCTGAATACAATAAACTAAATGATAATAACGGAGCGTTATTATCATTTTGCTTTTTGTATTCAGCTTGCAGTTGACGCCGGGGGACGATGCTACTTTGCCTTAGTGGAGGAGCCACTGCTGATGTTCGCTTTTCCACAAGGCAACCAATCGGGTATACTGTACTAAAAATGCAATTGTGTACACAATTACAGTTGGCAAGGCAAAATGCTGTCTCTTTGTGAAATGCAAGAGGACTTGTATGAAACTGTGCCCTGGCCCTCTCCTCCTGAAAAGGAACCCAGAGACGCACTTCTCGCCCTTCCACAGGCCACAAACTAAGCCTGTTCCTTTAAGCCCAACCCGCCCGCCCCTAACCTACCCTGGCTTCAACTGCAAGCTGAATACAATAAACTAAATGATAATAACGGAGCGTTATTATCATTTTGCTTTTTGTATTCAGCTTGCAGTTGACGCCGGGGGACGATGCTACTTTGCCTTAGCGGAGGAGCCACTGCTGATGTTCGCTTTTCCACAAGGCAACCAATCGGGTATACTGTACTAAAAATGCAATTGTATACACAATTACAGTTGGCAAGGCAAAATGCTGTCTCTTTGTGAAATGCAAGAGGACTTGTATGAAACTGTGCCCTGGCCCTCTCCTCCTGAAAACGAACCCAGAGACGCACTTCTCGCCCTTCCACAGGCCACAAACTAAGCCTGTTCTTTTAAGCCCAACCCGCCCGCCCCTAACCTACCCTGGCTTCAACTGCAAGCTGAATACAATAAACTAAATGATAATAACGGAGCGTTATTATCATTTTGCTTTTTGTATTCAGCTTGCAGTTGACGCCGGGGGACGATGCTACTTTGCCTTAGCGGAGGAGCCACTGCTGATGTTCGCTTTTCCACAAGGCAACCAATCGGGTATACTGTACTAAAAATGCAATTGTATACACAATTACAGTTGGCAAGGCAAAATGCTGTCTCTTTGTGAAATGCAAGAGGACTTGTATGAAACTGTGCCCTGGACCTCTCCTCCTGAAAACGAACCCAGAGACGCACTTCTCGCCCTTCCACAGGCCACAAACTAAGCCTGTTCCTTTAAGCCCAACCCGCACGCCCCTAACCTACCCTGGCTTCAACTGCAAGCTGAATACAATAAACTAAATGATAATAACGGAGCGTTATTATCATTTTGCTTTTTGTATTCAGCTTGCAGTTGACGCCGGGGGACGATGCTACTTTGCCTTAGCGGAGGAGCCACTGCTGATGTTCGCTTTTCCACAAGGCAACCAATCGGGTATACTGTGCTAAAAATGCAATTGTGTACACAATTACAGTTGGCAAGGCAAAATGCTGTCTCTTTGTGAAATGCAAGAGGACTTGTATGAAACTGTGCCCTGGCCCTCTCCTCCTGAAAACGAACCCAGAGACGCACTTCTCGCCCTTCCACAGGCCACAAACTAAGCCTGTTCCTTTAAGCCCAACCCGCCCGCCCCTAACCTACCCTGGCTTCAACTGCAAGCTGAATACAATAAACTAAATGATAATAACGGAGCGTTATTATCATTTTGCTTTTTGTATTCAGCTTGCAGTTGACGCCGGGGGACGATGCTACTTTGCCTTAGCGGAGGAGCCACTGCTGATGTTCGCTTTTCCACAAGGCAACCAATCGGGTATACTGTACTAAAAATGCTATTGTATACACAATTACAGTTGGCAAGGCAAAATGCTGTCTCTTTGTGAAATGCAAGAGGACTTGTATGAAACTGTGCCCTGGCCCTCTCCTCCTGAAAACCAACCCAGAGGCGCACTACTCGCCCTTCCACAGGCCACAAACTAAGCCTGTTCTTTTAAGAACAACCCGCCCGCCCCTAACCTACCCTGGCTTCAACTGCAAGCTGAATACAATAAACTAAATGATAATAACGGAGCGTTATTATCATTTTGCTTTTTGTATTCAGCTTGCAGTTGACGCCGGGGGACGATGCTACTTTGCCTTAGCGGAGGAGCCACTGCTGATGTTCGCTTTTCCACAAGGCAACCAATCGGGTATACTGTACTAAAAATGCAATTGTATACACAATTACAGTTGGCAAGGCAAAATGCTCTCTCTTTGTGAAATGCAAGAGGACTTGTATGAAACTGTGCCCTGGCCCTCTCCTCCTGAAAACGAACCCAGAGACGCACTTCTCGCCCTTCCACAGGCCACAAACTAAGCCTGTTCCTTTAAGCCCAACCCGCCTGCCCCTAACCTACCCTGGCTTCAACTGCAAGCTGAATACAATAAACTAAATGATAATAACGGAGCGTTATTATCATTTTGCTTTTTGTATTCAGCTTGCAGTTGACGCCGGGGGACGATGCTACTTTGCCTTAGCGGAGGAACCACTGCTGATGTTCGCTTTTCCACAAGGCAACCAATCGGGTATACTGTACTAAAAATGCAATTGTATACACAATTACAGTTGGCTAGGCAAAATGCTGTCTCTTTGTGAAATGCAGGAGGACTTGTATGAAACTGTGCCCTGACCCTCTCCTCCTGAAAACCAACCCAGAGACGCACTTCTTGCCCTTCCACAGGCCACAAACTAAGCCTGTTCCTTTAAGCCCAACCCGCCCGCCCCTAACCTACCCTGGCTTCAACTGCAAGCTGAATACAATAAACTAAATGATAATAACGGAGCGTTATTATCATTTTGCTTTTTGTAGTCAGCTTGCAGTTGACGTCGGGGGACGATGCTACTTTGCCTTAGTGGAGGAGCCACTGCTGATGTTCGCTTTTCCACAAGGCAACCAATCGGGTATACTGTACTAAAAATGCAATTGTGTACACAATTACAGTTGGCAAGGCAAAATGCTGTCTCTTTGTGAAATGCAAGAGGACTTGTATGAAACTGTGCCCTGGCCCTCTCCTCCTGAAAACGAACCCAGAGATGCACTTCTCGCCCTTCCACAGGCCACAAACTAAGCCTGTTCCTTTAAGCCCAACCCGCCCGCCCCTAACCTACCCTGGCTTCAACTGCAAGCTGAATACAATAAACGAAATGATAATAACGGAGCGTTATTATCATTTTGCTTTTTGTATTCAGCTTGCAGTTGACGCCGGGGGACGATGCTACTTTGCCTTAGTGGAGGAGCCACTGCTGATGTTCGCTTTTCCACAAGGCAACCAATCGGGTATACTGTACTAAAAATGCAATTGTGTACACAATTACAGTTGGCAAGGCAAAATGCTGTCTCTTTGTGAAATGCAAGAGGACTTGTATGAAACTGTGCCCTGGCCCTCTCCTCCTGAAAAGGAACCCAGAGACGCACTTCTCGCCCTTCCACAGGCCACAAACTAAGCCTGTTCCTTTAAGCCCAACCCGCCCGCCCCTAACCTACCCTGGCTTCAACTGCAAGCTGAATACAATAAACTAAATGATAATAACGGAGCGTTATTATCATTTTGCTTTTTGTATTCAGCTTGCAGTTGACGCCGAGGGACGATGCTACTTTGCCTTAGCGGAGGAGCCACTGCTGATGTTCGCTTTTCCACAAGGCAACCAATCGGGTATACTGTACTAAAAATGCAATTGTATACACAATTACAGTTGGCAAGGCAAAATGCTGTCTCTTTGTGAAATGCAAGAGGACTTGTATGAAACTGTGCCCTGGCCCTCTCCTCCTGAAAATGAACCCAGAGACGCACTTCTCGCCCTTCCACAGGCCACAAACTAAGCCTGTTCCTTTAAGAACAACCCGCCCGCCCCTAACCTACCCTGGCTTCAACTGCAAGCTGAATACAATAAACTAAATGATAATAACGGAGCGTTATTATCATTTTGCTTTTTGTATTCAGCTTACAGTTGACGCCGGGGGACGATGCTACTTTGCCTTAGCGGAGGAGCCACTGCTGATGTTCGCTTTTCCACAAGGCAACCAATCGGGTATACTGTACTAAAAATGCAATTGTGTACACAATTACAGTTGGCAAGGCAAAATGCTGTCTCTTTGTGAAATGCAAGAGGACTTGTATGAAACTGTGCCCTGGCCCTCTCCTCCTGAAAACGAACCCAGAGACGCACTTCTCGCCCTTCCACAGGCCACAAACTAAGCCTGTTCCTTTAAGCCCAACCCGCCCGCCCCTAACCTACCCTGGCTTCAACTGCAAGCTGAATACAATAAACTAAATGATAATACCGGAGCGTTATTATCATTTTGCTTTTTGTATTCAGCTTGCAGTTGACACCGGGGGACGATGCTACTTTGCCTTAGCGGAGGAGCCACTGCTGATGTTCGCTTTTCCGCAAGGCAACCAATCGGGTATACTGTACTAAAAATGCAATTGTATACACAATTACAGTTGGCAAGGCAAAATGCTGTCTCTTTGTGAAATGCAAGAGGACTTGTATGAAACTGTGCCCTGGCCCTCTCCTCCTGAAAACGAACCCAGAGACGCACTTCTCGCCCTTCCACCGGCCACAAACTAAGCCTGTTCCTTTAAGCCCAACCCGCACGCCCCTAACCTACCCTGGCTTCAACTGCAAGCTGAATACAATAAACCAAATGATAATAACGGAGCGTTATTATCATTTTGCTTTTTGTATTCAGCTTGCAGTTGACGCCGGGGGACGATGCTACTTTGCCTTAGCGGAGGAGCCACTGCTGATGTTCGCTTTTCCACAAGGCAACCAATCGGGTATACTGTGCTAAAAATGCAATTGTGTACACAATTACAGTTGGCAAGGCAAAATGCTGTCTCTTTGTGAAATGCAAGAGGACTTGTATGAAACTCTGCCCTGGCCCTCTCCTCCTGAAAACGAACCCAGAGACGCACTTCTCGCCCTTCCACAGGCCACAAACTAAGCCTGTTCCTTTAAGCCCAACCCGCCCGCCCCTAACCTACCCTGGCTTCAACTGCAAGCTGAATACAATAAACAAATGATAATAACGGAGCGTTATTATCATTTTGCTTTTTGTATTCAGCTTGCAGTTGACACCGGGGGACGATGCTACTTTGCCTTAGCGGAGGAGCCACTGCTGATGTTCGCTTTTCCGCAAGGCAACCAATCGGGTATACTGTACAAAAAATGCAATTGTATACACAATTACAGTTGGCAAGGCAAAATGCTGTCTCTTTGTGAAATGCAAGAGGACTTGTATGAAACTGTGCCCTGGCCCTCTCCTCCTGAAAACGAACCCAGAGACGCACTTCTCGCCCTTACACAGGCCACAAACTAAGCCTGTTCCTTTAAGCCCAACCCGCCCGCCCCTAACCTACCCTGGCTTCAACTGCAAGCTGAATACAATAAACTAAATGATAATAACGGAGCGTTATTATCATTTTGCTTTTTGTATTCAGCTTGCAGTTGACGCCGGGGGACGATGCTACTTTGCCTTAGCGGAGGAGCCACTGCTGATGTTCGCTTTTCCACAAGGCAACCAATCGGGTATACTGTACTAAAAATGCTATTGTATACACAATTACAGTTGGCAAGGCAAAATGCTGTCTCTTTGTGAAATGCAAGAGGACTTGTATGAAACTGTGCCCTGGCCCTCTCCTCCTGAAAACCAACCCAGAGGCGCACTACTCGCCCTTCCACAGGCCACAAACTAAGCCTGTTCTTTTAAGAACAACCCGCCCGCCCCTAACCTACCCTGGCTTCAACTGCAAGCTGAATACAATAAACTAAATGATAATAACGGAGCGTTATTATCATTTTGCTTTTTGTATTCAGCTTGCAGTTGACGCCGGGGGACGATGCTACTTTGCCTTAGCGGAGGAGCCACTGCTGATGTTCGCTTTTCCACAAGGCAACCAATCGGGTATACTGTACTAAAAATGCAATTGTATACACAATTACAGTTGGCAAGGCAAAATGCTCTCTCTTTGTGAAATGCAAGAGGACTTGTATGAAACTGTGCCCTGGCCCTCTCCTCCTGAAAACGAACCCAGAGACGCACTTCTCGCCCTTCCACAGGCCACAAACTAAGCCTGTTCCTTTAAGCCCAACCCGCCTGCCCCTAACCTACCCTGGCTTCAACTGCAAGCTGAATACAATAAACTAAATGATAATAACGGAGCGTTATTATCATTTTGCTTTTTGTATTCAGCTTGCAGTTGACGCCGGGGGACGATGCTACTTTGCCTTAGCGGAGGAACCACTGCTGATGTTCGCTTTTCCACAAGGCAACCAATCGGGTATACTGTACTAAAAATGCAATTGTATACACAATTACAGTTGGCTAGGCAAAATGCTGTCTCTTTGTGAAATGCAGGAGGACTTGTATGAAACTGTGCCCTGACCCTCTCCTCCTGAAAACCAACCCAGAGACGCACTTCTTGCCCTTCCACAGGCCACAAACTAAGCCTGTTCCTTTAAGCCCAACCCGCCCGCCCCTAACCTACCCTGGCTTCAACTGCAAGCTGAATACAATAAACTAAATGATAATAACGGAGCGTTATTATCATTTTGCTTTTTGTATTCAGCTTGCAGTTGACGTCGGGGGACGATGCTACTTTGCCTTAGTGGAGGAGCCACTGCTGATGTTCGCTTTTCCACAAGGCAACCAATCGGGTATACTGTACTAAAAATGCAATTGTGTACACAATTACAGTTGGCAAGGCAAAATGCTGTCTCTTTGTGAAATGCAAGAGGACTTGTATGAAACTGTGCCCTGGCCCTCTCCTCCTGAAAACGAACCCAGAGATGCACTTCTCGCCCTTCCACAGGCCACAAACTAAGCCTGTTCCTTTAAGCCCAACCCGCCCGCCCCTAACCTACCCTGGCTTCAACTGCAAGCTGAATACAATAAACGAAATGATAATAACGGAGCGTTATTATCATTTTGCTTTTTGTATTCAGCTTGCAGTTGACGCCGGGGGACGATGCTACTTTGCCTTAGTGGAGGAGCCACTGCTGATGTTCGCTTTTCCACAAGGCAACCAATCGGGTATACTGTACTAAAAATGCAATTGTGTACACAATTACAGTTGGCAAGGCAAAATGCTGTCTCTTTGTGAAATGCAAGAGGACTTGTATGAAACTGTGCCCTGGCCCTCTCCTCCTGAAAAGGAACCCAGAGACGCACTTCTCGCCCTTCCACAGGCCACAAACTAAGCCTGTTCCTTTTTAGCCCAACCCGCCCGCCCCTAACCTACCCTGGCTTCAACTGCAAGCTGAATACAATAAACTAAATGATAATAACGGAGCGTTATTATCATTTTGCTTTTTGTATTCAGCTTGCAGTTGACGCCGGGGGACGATGCTACTTTGCCTTAGCGGAGGAGCCACTGCTGATGTTCGCTTTTCCACAAGGCAACCAATCGGGTATACTGTACTAAAAATGCAATTGTATACACAATTACAGTTGGCAAGGCAAAATGCTGTCTCTTTGTGAAATGCAAGAGGACTTGTATGAAACTGTGCCCTGGCCCTCTCCTCCTGAAAACGAACCCAGAGACGCACTTCTCGCCCTTCCACAGGCCACAAACTAAGCCTGTTCTTTTAAGCCCAACCCGCCCGCCCCTAACCTACCCTGGCTTCAACTGCAAGCTGAATACAATAAACTAAATGATAATAACGGAGCGTTATTATCATTTTGCTTTTTGTATTCAGCTTGCAGTTGACGCCGGGGGACGATGCTACTTTGCCTTAGCGGAGGAGCCACTGCTGATGTTCGCTTTTCCACAAGACAACCAATCGGGTATACTGTACTAAAAATGCAATTGTATACACAATTACAGTTGGCAAGGCAAAATGCTGTCTCTTTGTGAAATGCAAGAGGACTTGTATGAAACTGTGCCCTGGCCCTCTCCTCCTGAAAACGAACCCAGAGACGCACTTCTCGCCCTTCCACAGGCCACAAACTAAGCCTGTTCCTTTAAGCCCAACCCGCCCGCCCCTAACCTACCCTGGCTTCAACTGCAAGCTGAATACAATAAACTAAATGATAATAACGGAGCGTTATTATCATTTTGCTTTTTGTATTCAGCTTGCAGTTGACGCCGGGGGACGATGCTACTTTGCCTTAGCGGAGGAGCCACTGCTGATGTTCGCTTTTCCACAAGGCAACCAATCGGGTATACTGTACTAAAAATGCAATTGTGTACACAATTACAGTTGGCAAGGCAAAATGCTGTCTCTTTGTGAAATGCAAGAGGACTTGTATGAAACTGTGCCCTGGCCCTCTCCTCCTGAAAACGAACCCAGAGACGCACTTCTCGCCCTTCCACAGGCCACAAACTAAGCCTGTTCCTTTAAGCCCAACCCGCCCGCCCCTAACCTACCCTGGCTTCAACTGCAAGCTGAATACAATAAACTAAATGATAATAACGGAGCGTTATTATCATTTTGCTTTTTGTATTCAGCTTGCAGTTGACACCGGGGGACGATGCTACTTTGCCTTAGCAGAGGAGCCACTGCTGATGTTCGCTTTTCCGCAAGGCAACCAATCGGGTATACTGTACTAAAAATGCAATTGTATACACAATTACAGTTGGCAAGGCAAAATGCTGTCTCTTTGTGAAATGCAAGAGGACTTGTATGAAACTGTGCCCTGGCCCTCTCCTCCTGAAAACGAACCCAGAGACGCACTTCTCGCCCTTACACAGGCCACAAACTAAGCCTGTTCCTTTAAGCCCAACCCGCCCGCCCCTAACCTACCCTGGCTTCAACTGCAAGCTGAATACAATAAACTAAATGATAATAACGGAGCGTTATTATCATTTTGCTTTTTGTATTCAGCTTGCAGTTGACGCCGGGGGACGATGCTACTTTGCCTTAGCGGAGGAGCCACTGCTGATGTTCGCTTTTCCACAAGGCAACCAATCGGGTATACTGTACTAAAAATGCTGTTGTATACACAATTACAGTTGGCAAGGCAAAATGCTGTCTCTTTGTGAAATGCAAGAGGACTTGAATGAAACTGTGCCCTGGCCCTCTCCTCCTGAAAACCAACCCAGAGGCGCACTACTCGCCCTTCCACAGGCCACAAACTAAGCCTGTTCTTTTAAGAACAACCCGCCCGCCCCTAACCTACCCTGGCTTCAACTGCAAGCTGAATACAATAAACTAAATGATAATAACGGAGCGTTATTATCATTTTGCTTTTTGTATTCAGCTTGCAGTTGACGCCGGGGGACGATGCTACTTTGCCTTAGCGGAGGAGCCACTGCTGATGTTCGCTTTTCCACAAGGCAACCAATCGGGTATACTGTACTAAAAATGCAATTGTATACACAATTACAGTTGGCAAGGCAAAATGCTCTCTCTTTGTGAAATGCAAGAGGACTTGTATGAAACTGTGCCCTGGCCCTCTCCTCCTGAAAACGAACCCAGAGACGCACTTCTCGCCCTTCCACAGGCCACAAACTAAGCCTGTTCCTTTAAGCCCAACCCGCCTGCCCCTAACCTACCCTGGCTTCAACTGCAAGCTGAATACAATAAACTAAATGATAATAACGGAGCGTTATTATCATTTTGCTTTTTGTATTCAGCTTGCAGTTGACGCCGGGGGACGATGCTACTTTGCCTTAGCGGAGGAGCCACTGCTGATGTTCGCTTTTCCACAAGGCAACCAATCGGGTATACTGTACTAAAAATGCAATTGTATACACAATTACAGTTGGCAAGGCAAAATGCTGTCTCTTTGTGAAATGCAGGAGGACTTGTATGAAACTGTGCCCTGACCCTCTCCTCCTGAAAACCAACCCAGAGACGCACTTCTCGCCCTTCCACAGGCCACAAACTAAGCCTGTTCCTTTAAGCCCAACCCGCCCGCCCCTAACCTACCCTGGCTTCAACTGCAAGCTGAATACAATAAACTAAATGATAATAACGGAGCGTTATTATCATTTTGCTTTTTGTATTCAGCTTGCAGTTGACGCCGGGGGACGATGCTACTTTGCCTTAGTGGAGGAGCCACTGCTGATGTTCGCTTTTCCACAAGGCAACCAATCGGGTATACTGCACTAAAAATGCAATTGTGTACACAATTACAGTTGGCAAGGCAAAATGCTGTCTCTTTGTGAAATGCAAGAGGACTTGTATGAAACTGTGCCCTGGCCCTCTCCTCCTGAAAACGAACCCAGAGACGCACTTCTCGCCCTTCCACAGGCCACAAACTAAGCCTGTTCCTTTAAGCCCAACCCGCCCGCCCCTAACCTACCCTGGCTTCAACTGCAAGCTGAATACAATAAACTAAATGATAATAACGGAGCGTTATCATTTTGCTTTTTGTATTCAGCTTGCAGTTGACGCCGGGGGACGATGCTACTTTGCTTAGTGGAGGAGCCACTGCTGATGTTCGCTTTTCCACAAGGCAACCAATCGGGTATACTGTACTGAAAATGCAATTGTGTACACAATTACAGTTGGCAAGGCAAAATGCTGTCTCTTTGTGAAATGCAAGAGGACTTGTATGAAACTGTGCCCTGGCCCTCTCCTCCTGAAAACGAACCCAGAGACGCACTTCTCGCCCTTCCACAGGCCACAAACTAAGCATGTTCCTTTAAGCCCAACCCGCCCGCCCCTAACCTACCCTGGCTTCAACTGCAAGCTGAATACAATAAACTAAATGATAATAACGGAGCGTTATTATCATTTTGCTTTTTGTATTCAGCTTGCAGTTGACGCCGGGGGACGATGCTACTTTGCCTTAGCGGAGGAACCACTGCTGATGTTCGCTTTTCCACAAGGCAACCAATCGGGTATACTGTACTAAAAATGCAATTGTATACACAATTACAGTTGGCTAGGCAAAATGCTGTCTCTTTGTGAAATGCAGGAGGACTTGTATGAAACTGTGCCCTGACCCTCTCCTCCTGAAAACCAACCCAGAGACGCACTTCTTGCCCTTCCACAGGCCACAAACTAAGCCTGTTCCTTTAAGCCCAACCCGCCCGCCCCTAACCTACCCTGGCTTCAACTGCAAGCTGAATACAATAAACTAAATGATAATAACGGAGCGTTATTATCATTTTGCTTTTTGTATTCAGCTTGCAGTTGACGCCGGGGGACGATGCTACTTTGCCTTAGTGGAGGAGCCACTGCTGATGTTCGCTTTTCCACAAGGCAACCAATCGGGTATACTGTACTAAAAATGCAATTGTGTACACAATTACAGTTGGCAAGGCAAAATGCTGTCTCTTTGTGAAATGCAAGAGGACTTGTATGAAACTGTGCCCTGGCCCTCTCCTCCTGAAAAGGAACCCAGAGACGCACTTCTCGCCCTTCCACAGGCCACAAACTAAGCCTGTTCCTTTAAGCCCAACCCGCCCGCCCCTAACCTACCCTGGCTTCAACTGCAAGCTGAATACAATAAACTAAATGATAATAACGGAGCGTTATTATCATTTTGCTTTTTGTATTCAGCTTGCAGTTGACGCCGAGGGACGATGCTACTTTGCCTTAGCGGAGGAGCCACTGCTGATGTTCGCTTTTCCACAAGGCAACCAATCGGGTATACTGTACTAAAAATGCAATTGTATACACAATTACAGTTGGCAAGGCAAAATGCTGTCTCTTTGTGAAATGCAAGAGGACTTGTATGAAACTGTGCCCTGGCCCTCTCCTCCTGAAAATGAACCCAGAGACGCACTTCTCGCCCTTCCACAGGCCACAAACTAAGCCTGTTCTTTTAAGCCCAACCCGCCCGCCCCTAACCTACCCTGGCTTCAACTGCAAGCTGAATACAATAAACTAAATGATAATAACGGAGCGTTATTATCATTTTGCTTTTTGTATTCAGCTTGCAGTTGACGCCGGGGGACGATGCTACTTTGCCTTAGCGGAGGAGCCACTGCTGATGTTCGCTTTTCCACAAGACAACCAATCGGGTATACTGTACTAAAAATGCAATTGTATACACAATTACAGTTGGCAAGGCAAAATGCTGTCTCTTTGTGAAATGCAAGAGGACTTGTATGAAACTGTGCCCTGGCCCTCTCCTCCTGAAAACGAACCCAGAGACGCACTTCTCGCCCTTCCACAGGCCACAAACTAAGCCTGTTCCTTTAAGCCCAACCCGCCCGCCCCTAACCTACCCTGGCTTCAACTGCAAGCTGAATACAATAAACTAAATGATAATAACGGAGCGTTATTATCATTTTGCTTTTTGTATTCAGCTTACAGTTGACGCCGGGGGACGATGCTACTTTGCCTTAGCGGAGGAGCCACTGCTGATGTTCGCTTTTCCACAAGGCAACCAATCGGGTATACTGTACTAAAAATGCAATTGTGTACACAATTACAGTTGGCAAGGCAAAATGCTGTCTCTTTGTGAAATGCAAGAGGACTTGTATGAAACTGTGCCCTGGCCCTCTCCTCCTGAAAACGAACCCAGAGACGCACTTCTCGCCCTTCCACAGGCCACAAACTAAGCCTGTTCCTTTAAGCCCAACCCGCCCGCCCCTAACCTACCCTGGCTTCAACTGCAAGCTGAATACAATAAACTAAATGATAATAACGGAGCGTTATTATCATTTTGCTTTTTGTATTCAGCTTGCAGTTGACACCGGGGGACGATGCTACTTTGCCTTAGCGGAGGAGCCACTGCTGATGTTCGCTTTTCCGCAAGGCAACCAATCGGGTATACTGTACTAAAAATGCAATTGTATACACAATTACAGTTGGCAAGGCAAAATGCTGTCTCTTTGTGAAATGCAAGAGGACTTGTATGAAACTGTGCCCTGGCCCTCTCCTCCTGAAAACGAACCCAGAGACGCACTTCTCGCCCTTACACAGGCCACAAACTAAGCCTGTTCCTTTAAGCCCAACCCGCCCGCCCCTAACCTACCCTGGCTTCAACTGCAAGCTGAATACAATAAACTAAATGATAATAACGGAGCGTTATTATCATTTTGCTTTTTGTATTCAGCTTGCAGTTGACGCCGGGGGACGATGCTACTTTGCCTTAGCGGAGGAGCCACTGCTGATGTTCGCTTTTCCACAAGGCAACCAATCGGGTATACTGTACTAAAAATGCTGTTGTATACACAATTACAGTTGGCAAGACAAAATGCTGTCTCTTTGTGAAATGCAAGAGGACTTGAATGAAACTGTGCCCTGGCCCTCTCCTCCTGAAAACCAACCCAGAGGCGCACTACTCGCCCTTCCACATGCCACAAACTAAGCCTGTTCTTTTAAGAACAACCCGCCCGCCCCTAACCTACCCTGGCTTCAACTGCAAGCTGAATACAATAAACTAAATGATAATAACGGAGCGTTATTATCATTTTGCTTTTTGTATTCAGCTTGCAGTTGACGCCGGGGGACGATGCTACTTTGCCTTAGCGGAGGAGCCACTGCTGATGTTCGCTTTTCCACAAGGCAACCAATCGGGTATACTGTACTAAAAATGCAATTGTATACACAATTACAGTTGGCAAGGCAAAATGCTGTCTCTTTGTGAAATGCAAGAGGACTTGTATGAAACTGTGCCCTGGCCCTCTCCTCCTGAAAACGAACCCAGAGACGCACTTCTCGCCCTTCCACCGGCCACAAACTAAGCCTGTTCCTTTAAGCCCAACCCGCACGCCCCTAACCTACCCTGGCTTCAACTGCAAGCTGAATACAATAAACTAAATGATAATAACGGAGCGTTATTATCATTTTGCTTTTTGTATTCAGCTTGCAGTTGACGCCGGGGGACGATGCTACTTTGCCTTAGCGGAGGAGCCACTGCTGATGTTCGCTTTTCCACAAGGCAACCAATCGGGTATACTGTGCTAAAAATGCAATTGTGTACACAATTACAGTTGGCAAGGCAAAATGCTGTCTCTTTGTGAAATGCAAGAGGACTTGTATGAAACTCTGCCCTGGCCCTCTCCTCCTGAAAACGAACCCAGAGACGCACTTCTCGCCCTTCCACAGGCCACAAACTAAGCCTGTTCCTTTAAGCCCAACCCGCCCGCCCCTAACCTACCCTGGCTTCAACTGCAAGCTGAATACAATAAACAAATGATAATAACGGAGCGTTATTATCATTTTGCTTTTTGTATTCAGCTTGCAGTTGACACCGGGGGACGATGCTACTTTGCCTTAGCGGAGGAGCCACTGCTGATGTTCGCTTTTCCGCAAGGCAACCAATCGGGTATACTGTACTAAAAATGCAATTGTATACACAATTACAGTTGGCAAGGCAAAATGCTGTCTCTTTGTGAAATGCAAGAGGACTTGTATGAAACTGTGCCCTGGCCCTCTCCTCCTGAAAACGAACCCAGAGACGCACTTCTCGCCCTTACACAGGCCACAAACTAAGCCTGTTCCTTTAAGCCCAACCCGCCCGCCCCTAACCTACCCTGGCTTCAACTGCAAGCTGAATACAATAAACTAAATGATAATAACGGAGCGTTATTATCATTTTGCTTTTTGTATTCAGCTTGCAGTTGACGCCGGGGGACGATGCTACTTTGCCTTAGCGGAGGAGCCACTGCTGATGTTCGCTTTTCCACAAGGCAACCAATCGGGTATACTGTACTAAAAATGCTATTGTATACACAATTACAGTTGGCAAGGCAAAATGCTGTCTCTTTGTGAAATGCAAGAGGACTTGTATGAAACTGTGCCCTGGCCCTCTCCTCCTGAAAACCAACCCAGAGGCGCACTACTCGCCCTTCCACAGGCCACAAACTAAGCCTGTTCTTTTAAGAACAACCCGCCCGCCCCTAACCTACCCTGGCTTCAACTGCAAGCTGAATACAATAAACTAAATGATAATAACGGAGCGTTATTATCATTTTGCTTTTTGTATTCAGCTTGCAGTTGACGCCGGGGGACGATGCTACTTTGCCTTAGCGGAGGAGCCACTGCTGATGTTCGCTTTTCCACAAGGCAACCAATCGGGTATACTGTACTAAAAATGCAATTGTATACACAATTACAGTTGGCAAGGCAAAATGCTCTCTCTTTGTGAAATGCAAGAGGACTTGTATGAAACTGTGCCCTGGCCCTCTCCTCCTGAAAACGAACCCAGAGACGCACTTCTCGCCCTTCCACAGGCCACAAACTAAGCCTGTTCCTTTAAGCCCAACCCGCCTGCCCCTAACCTACCCTGGCTTCAACTGCAAGCTGAATACAATAAACTAAATGATAATAACGGAGCGTTATTATCATTTTGCTTTTTGTATTCAGCTTGCAGTTGACGCCGGGGGACGATGCTACTTTGCCTTAGCGGAGGAACCACTGCTGATGTTCGCTTTTCCACAAGGCAACCAATCGGGTATACTGTACTAAAAATGCAATTGTATACACAATTACAGTTGGCTAGGCAAAATGCTGTCTCTTTGTGAAATGCAGGAGGACTTGTATGAAACTGTGCCCTGACCCTCTCCTCCTGAAAACCAACCCAGAGACGCACTTCTTGCCCTTCCACAGGCCACAAACTAAGCCTGTTCCTTTAAGCCCAACCCGCCCGCCCCTAACCTACCCTGGCTTCAACTGCAAGCTGAATACAATAAACTAAATGATAATAACGGAGCGTTATTATCATTTTGCTTTTTGTATTCAGCTTGCAGTTGACGTCGGGGGACGATGCTACTTTGCCTTAGTGGAGGAGCCACTGCTGATGTTCGCTTTTCCACAAGGCAACCAATCGGGTATACTGTACTAAAAATGCAATTGTGTACACAATTACAGTTGGCAAGGCAAAATGCTGTCTCTTTGTGAAATGCAAGAGGACTTGTATGAAACTGTGCCCTGGCCCTCTCCTCCTGAAAACGAACCCAGAGATGCACTTCTCGCCCTTCCACAGGCCACAAACTAAGCCTGTTCCTATAAGCCCAACCC
The DNA here is from genome assembly GCF_964261635.1 of Lissotriton helveticus. NCBI lineage: Eukaryota > Metazoa > Chordata > Amphibia > Caudata > Salamandridae > Lissotriton > Lissotriton helveticus. The sequence goes on along the minus strand of NC_136070.1, from coordinate 352,330,403 downwards.
GCCCGCCCCTAACCTACCCTGGCTTCAACTGCAAGCTGAATACAATAAACGAAATGATAATAACGGAGCGTTATTATCATTTTGCTTTTTGTATTCAGCTTGCAGTTGACGCCGGGGGACGATGCTACTTTGCCTTAGTGGAGGAGCCACTGCTGATGTTCGCTTTTCCACAAGGCAACCAATCGGGTATACTGTACTAAAAATGCAATTGTGTACACAATTACAGTTGGCAAGGCAAAATGCTGTCTCTTTGTGAAATGCAAGAGGACTTGTATGAAACTGTGCCCTGGCCCTCTCCTCCTGAAAAGGAACCCAGAGACGCACTTCTCGCCCTTCCACAGGCCACAAACTAAGCCTGTTCCTTTTTAGCCCAACCCGCCCGCCCCTAACCTACCCTGGCTTCAACTGCAAGCTGAATACAATAAACTAAATGATAATAACGGAGCGTTATTATCATTTTGCTTTTTGTATTCAGCTTGCAGTTGACGCCGGGGGACGATGCTACTTTGCCTTAGCGGAGGAGCCACTGCTGATGTTCGCTTTTCCACAAGGCAACCAATCGGGTATACTGTACTAAAAATGCAATTGTATACACAATTACAGTTGGCAAGGCAAAATGCTGTCTCTTTGTGAAATGCAAGAGGACTTGTATGAAACTGTGCCCTGGCCCTCTCCTCCTGAAAACGAACCCAGAGACGCACTTCTCGCCCTTCCACAGGCCACAAACTAAGCCTGTTCTTTTAAGCCCAACCCGCCCGCCCCTAACCTACCCTGGCTTCAACTGCAAGCTGAATACAATAAACTAAATGATAATAACGGAGCGTTATTATCATTTTGCTTTTTGTATTCAGCTTGCAGTTGACGCCGGGGGACGATGCTACTTTGCCTTAGCGGAGGAACCACTGCTGATGTTCGCTTTTCCACAAGGCAACCAATCGGGTATACTGTACTAAAAATGCAATTGTATACACAATTACAGTTGGCTAGGCAAAATGCTGTCTCTTTGTGAAATGCAGGAGGACTTGTATGAAACTGTGCCCTGACCCTCTCCTCCTGAAAACCAACCCAGAGACGCACTTCTTGCCCTTCCACAGGCCACAAACTAAGCCTGTTCCTTTAAGCCCAACCCGCCCGCCCCTAACCTACCCTGGCTTCAACTGCAAGCTGAATACAATAAACTAAATGATAATAACGGAGCGTTATTATCATTTTGCTTTTTGTATTCAGCTTGCAGTTGACGTCGGGGGACGATGCTACTTTGCCTTAGTGGAGGAGCCACTGCTGATGTTCGCTTTTCCACAAGGCAACCAATCGGGTATACTGTACTAAAAATGCAATTGTGTACACAATTACAGTTGGCAAGGCAAAATGCTGTCTCTTTGTGAAATGCAAGAGGACTTGTATGAAACTGTGCCCTGGCCCTCTCCTCCTGAAAACGAACCCAGAGATGCACTTCTCGCCCTTCCACAGGCCACAAACTAAGCCTGTTCCTATAAGCCCAACCCGCCCGCCCCTAACCTACCCTGGCTTCAACTGCAAGCTGAATACAATAAACGAAATGATAATAACGGAGCGTTATTATCATTTTGCTTTTTGTATTCAGCTTGCAGTTGACGCCGGGGGACGATGCTACTTTGCCTTAGTGGAGGAGCCACTGCTGATGTTCGCTTTTCCACAAGGCAACCAATCGGGTATACTGTACTAAAAATGCAATTGTGTACACAATTACAGTTGGCAAGGCAAAATGCTGTCTCTTTGTGAAATGCAAGAGGACTTGTATGAAACTGTGCCCTGGCCCTCTCCTCCTGAAAAGGAACCCAGAGACGCACTTCTCGCCCTTCCACAGGCCACAAACTAAGCCTGTTCCTTTTTAGCCCAACCCGCCCGCCCCTAACCTACCCTGGCTTCAACTGCAAGCTGAATACAATAAACTAAATGATAATAACGGAGCGTTATTATCATTTTGCTTTTTGTATTCAGCTTGCAGTTGACGCCGGGGGACGATGCTACTTTGCCTTAGCGGAGGAGCCACTGCTGATGTTCGCTTTTCCACAAGGCAACCAATCGGGTATACTGTACTAAAAATGCAATTGTATACACAATTACAGTTGGCAAGGCAAAATGCTGTCTCTTTGTGAAATGCAAGAGGACTTGTATGAAACTGTGCCCTGGCCCTCTCCTCCTGAAAATGAACCCAGAGACGCACTTCTCGCCCTTCCACAGGCCACAAACTAAGCCTGTTCTTTTAAGCCCAACCCGCCCGCCCCTAACCTACCCTGGCTTCAACTGCAAGCTGAATACAATAAACTAAATGATAATAACGGAGCGTTATTATCATTTTGCTTTTTGTATTCAGCTTGCAGTTGACGCCGGGGGACGATGCTACTTTGCCTTAGCGGAGGAGCCACTGCTGATGTTCGCTTTTCCACAAGACAACCAATCGGGTATACTGTACTAAAAATGCAATTGTATACACAATTACAGTTGGCAAGGCAAAATGCTGTCTCTTTGTGAAATGCAAGAGGACTTGTATGAAACTGTGCCCTGGCCCTCTCCTCCTGAAAACGAACCCAGAGACGCACTTCTCGCCCTTCCACAGGCCACAAACTAAGCCTGTTCCTTTAAGCCCAACCCGCCCGCCCCTAACCTACCCTGGCTTCAACTGCAAGCTGAATACAATAAACTAAATGATAATAACGGAGCGTTATTATCATTTTGCTTTTTGTATTCAGCTTGCAGTTGACGCCGGGGGACGATGCTACTTTGCCTTAGCGGAGGAGCCACTGCTGATGTTCGCTTTTCCACAAGGCAACCAATCGGGTATACTGTACTAAAAATGCAATTGTGTACACAATTACAGTTGGCAAGGCAAAATGCTGTCTCTTTGTGAAATGCAAGAGGACTTGTATGAAACTGTGCCCTGGCCCTCTCCTCCTGAAAACGAACCCAGAGACGCACTTCTCGCCCTTCCACAGGCCACAAACTAAGCCTGTTCCTTTAAGCCCAACCCGCCCGCCCCTAACCTACCCTGGCTTCAACTGCAAGCTGAATACAATAAACTAAATGATAATAACGGAGCGTTATTATCATTTTGCTTTTTGTATTCAGCTTGCAGTTGACACCGGGGGACGATGCTACTTTGCCTTAGCAGAGGAGCCACTGCTGATGTTCGCTTTTCCGCAAGGCAACCAATCGGGTATACTGTACTAAAAATGCAATTGTATACACAATTACAGTTGGCAAGGCAAAATGCTGTCTCTTTGTGAAATGCAAGAGGACTTGTATGAAACTGTGCCCTGGCCCTCTCCTCCTGAAAACGAACCCAGAGACGCACTTCTCGCCCTTACACAGGCCACAAACTAAGCCTGTTCCTTTAAGCCCAACCCGCCCGCCCCTAACCTACCCTGGCTTCAACTGCAAGCTGAATACAATAAACTAAATGATAATAACGGAGCGTTATTATCATTTTGCTTTTTGTATTCAGCTTGCAGTTGACGCCGGGGGACGATGCTACTTTGCCTTAGCGGAGGAGCCACTGCTGATGTTCGCTTTTCCACAAGGCAACCAATCGGGTATACTGTACTAAAAATGCTGTTGTATACACAATTACAGTTGGCAAGGCAAAATGCTGTCTCTTTGTGAAATGCAAGAGGACTTGAATGAAACTGTGCCCTGGCCCTCTCCTCCTGAAAACCAACCCAGAGGCGCACTACTCGCCCTTCCACAGGCCACAAACTAAGCCTGTTCTTTTAAGAACAACCCGCCCGCCCCTAACCTACCCTGGCTTCAACTGCAAGCTGAATACAATAAACTAAATGATGATAACGGAGCGTTATTATCATTTTGCTTTTTGTATTCAGCTTGCAGTTGACGCCGGGGGACGATGCTACTTTGCCTTAGCGGAGGAGCCACTGCTGATGTTCGCTTTTCCACAAGGCAACCAATCGGGTATACTGTACTAAAAATGCAATTGTGTACACAATTACAGTTGGCAAGGCAAAATGCTGTCTCTTTGTGAAATGCAAGAGGACTTGTATGAAACTGTGCCCTGGCCCTCTCCTCCTGAAAACGAACCCAGAGACGCACTTCTCGCCCTTCCACAGGCCACAAACTAAGCCTGTTCCTTTAAGCCCAACCCGCCCGCCCCTAACCTACCCTGGCTTCAACTGCAAGCTGAATACAATAAACTAAATGATAATAACGGAGCGTTATTATCATTTTGCTTTTTGTATTCAGCTTGCAGTTGACGCCGGGGGACGATGCTACTTTGCCTTAGCGGAGGAGCCACTGCTGATGTTCGCTTTTCCACAAGGCAACCAATCGGGTATACTGTACTAAAAATGCAATTGTATACACAATTACAGTTGGCAAGGCAAAATGCTGTCTCTTTGTGAAATGCAAGAGGACTTGTATGAAACTGTGCCCTGGCCCTCTCCTCCTGAAAACGAACCCAGAGACGCACTTCTCGCCCTTCCACAGGCCACAAACTAAGCCTGTTCCTTTAGGCCCAACCCGCCCGCCCCTAACCTACCCTGGCTTCAACTGCAAGCTGAATACAATAAACTAAATGATAATAACGGAGCGTTATTATCATTTTGCTTTTTGTATTCAGCTTGCAGTTGACGCCGGGGGACGATGCTACTTTGCCTTAGCGGAGGAGCCACTGCTGATGTTCGCTTTTCCACAAGGCAACCAATCGGGTATACTGTACTAAAAATGCAATTGTATACACAATTACAGTTGGCAAGGCAAAATGCTGTCTCTTTGTGAAATGCAAGAGGACTTGTATGAAACTGTGCCCTGGCCCTCTCCTCCTGAAAACGAACCCAGAGACGCACTTCTCGCCCTTCCACAGGCCACAAACTAAGCCTGTTCCTTTAAGCCTTTTTTCACAGATCCGGAGGGGGGTGGACTCGGTCATTGACCCTGGAGGACGAACTATTATTTGAATGTGGGAGGAAACCTTGAAGACATGTTGCAAACGAGAGAGGAACACTGAGGAAACACGACCCTCGAGATAAACTCTGAAGATGCAGGACCACTTCAAGATGGAGAGAAGCCAACTGTCTTTCTGGGATAAGGAGACAAAGCCACCTTGCTTTCCCTACAGGAAGGAACCACCCGCTCCAAGCCAGAAGAAGAAGCTGTCAAGCCTGCGGATGGAGTGACCAGCCGGCTTGCTGGATGTCCCAGCCACTTTCCCGGAGAAGCGTGGCTAAAGCAGGTGCATGCTTGGATCAGGGCGTGGGGCTGGAGGGAAGGAACTGTATGGAGTCGCTGCTAGTGTTAAAAGGGGAGCAAACCACAGGATTTTCACTGACCGCAATCCCTTTGGGCACTCAATAAATGGTAAAAGGGAAGATTGTTCTTTCAAACATGAGTATTCCCCAACCCAATGCTCTCCTGTCTGTATGACACTAAGGAGAAAGATGGTGGAGGTATAAAGGATTCAATTTCAATTTATCTTTATTTCGGCATGAATACCATAAAAGAGCAATACATTATAACAATAAAACATTCCTTTAGAATACATAGCATACTATAAAATTCATTTAGTTTTCATGTCGAATCTTGAGATCAAAAATTAAAAAAACCTGAAGGTCATAGTAGTTGTTCTAGTTCAACAGGAACAGATGTAAGTGACAGAAATAGGTTACAACGAGTACGGGTGACAGAGATAGGAATTCGTCAATTGCCTCTCAGATAATACAGAAACAATTATAACATGTCAACGACTTTTTAGGTACTTAGCGATTTACAGTTTATAACCCAATTTTTTCCTTTGGAAAAAGATGCTGTGCAAAAATCTACTAACACTAAATACGATAGGCTGGCTGCTATCAGTCAAAAGGATCCTTAGGGCCTGAGAGCATGTTCTTACACCTAGTGTTTGACATATGGGCTTGATCCATCTCCTCCTCGCTTTAGCATATATTGGGCAGAAGAAGAGGATATGTAGCTCATTTTCTTGTTGGTTACCACCACACATGGTACATGATTCACCCTCTGCATGATTCGCTGAGTTAACACCACCAGACCAACGGACCAGTGTTGAACCAATTTGAAGGTTTCCATATCTGAATTTCAGAAATAGTGTCTTTGCAAGCGGTGGTTCTATTTCATCCAGAAATGACTCAAAAAATGGATCACCTTTAAAATTAAGGAATCTTTGTACAAGCGACCCATTACAAGGAGCGTTTGTGATCATACCTAAAATGTACGACCAAAAGCACTTTTTTACCATGGTTTTGGAATTTGGAGGAAGTACATCTGGATGTTCCCAGTAATGTGACAATCCTATTGAGGTAAACCAGAATTTAACATGTTTAAACCAGGGTATCACATTAAAGCTGTCAAGCTCCATGATTTCTATTAGGCCATTTTTGTAAGCCTGCAACTCCGGTACACGCCACAGCCTGATCCATAACAATAAGGGACGTAGAATAATGTGATGGTCTGTTCTACGAAAATTTAGGTCAAGCTGGAGCGGAACCAGAGGAGTACTCCTGGGGACTCTAACCAGACTTCTCAGGAAGTTGTTATCCATGACCCTAAAGACATCTTTGGATCCTGGGCCCCAAATTTCCGAGCCGTACAATACTGCAGATTGAACCTTATATTTAAAGAGTTCAACTGCTGGAGACACGGCTTTGCTGGTACTTAAACCTTGTTCTCTGATAATGGGTTTAGTGTTCTGACTAAAAAGCATCTTACATTTTTCTAATTGGGCTTTCCATGAAAAGGTAGAATCAAGTATTACTCCTAAGTAACCAAAGTGCGGGACTGATTCCAATTTTATTCCATTTAAAGTTAGGGGGCCCTTGTCGCTCTTTGTTGGATTTAGGACCATACACTTTGTCTTTTTCCCGTTAATCTCCAGTCCTTTCTTATTACAGTAATCATAAAAGGAATTTAAAAGAGACTGAAGGCCTTTTTTAGTCTGGGAAATTAGTATGGTGTCATCCGCAAACAACAGGGAAGTAACTTTTTCACCATTTAACTTGGGGGAATCATTATTACTTTCTTCCAAGTATGATGGAATGTCATTCACGAATAGCGAAAACAATGTAGGGGCCAGTACACACCCCTGGCGCACTCCTCGTGCAATTGGTATTTTAGGGGTTAATTCGCCTTTTGGGCCCCACCGTGCTCTGGCGAAGTTCCCTCTATGTAACTCTTTTATTTGCGCTATCAGGATTGGTGACATCCCTACTGAACGTAATGTTTCCCACAGTAAATTGCGTGGAACTAAATCAAACGCCGACCTTAGGTCGACGAACGCAACATGAAGTTGTCCCTTTTTAATCTTAATGTATTTCCAATAAAGGCAACAAAAGCGGAAAATTTGATCAATTGTACTAACTTTGGATCTGAAACCCGCTTGATATTTTGACAAAATTGCCTTCTCGTCCAGCCAATCATTGACACGGAATAAAATGTGTCTTGTGTAGATCTTTTGCAATATGTCCATTAGACTTATCGGACGATAATTTGAGGGGTCCATCCTGTCACCTTTCTTGTAGATTAAAACAATTTCAGCCCCCTTCCAGCTTTCTGGGAAGTCTAGGGTTCGGGATAACTCGTTACACAAATGGTTAATGTATGGGACCCAAATTTTTAGTTCGTGTTTATACAAGTCTCCCGGAATCTTGTCTAACCCAGGGGCTTTGCCAGATTTAATCTGGTTTATTGCCAATTCTGTCTCTCCTAGGGTGAACTCCAGGGTTTCCCCCGGAATAACATGGCTAGGAGTTCTATCAGTACTGGGTTCCTCATATTCCTTATAAAGTTCAGAAAAATGGTTTACCCAAGTCTGTTCATCTAGATAGACATCCTTAACCACTCTACCTTGGTGATTTCCGTTAGCTATCAGCCTCCAGAAGGCTACACTATCTCTTATTTTTGCTGCTTGTAACAAATCAGCCCATTTTGCTTCTTCCCATGCTACTCTACATGCTTTTTGGAGCATTTTATAATTGTTCCTTGCTAAAATAACATTTGTTTGGATCTTAGACTTAATTGCTGTCAGTAGAGCCCTCTTGGACTCCCTACACTCCTTGTTGTACCAGGGTTTACTATGGGATAAGTTGTTTGTCTTCTGCTGGCTTTTTTTCGGCATCTTGGTGACTAGGGGCTTTAAAGCGTTAAAAAGTTTAAGGTGTAATTCCATAAAATGGCTATCATGGCCTTCATTTGGGATGACATTTGGGTATGCTCCAAAGATACTAGCAAACAACCCGTAAATTTCACTTAAGACGTCACCATCGCCCAATATTAGTGGCCATTTGAGAGAACGTCTGTTGTTACTGATGTGTAACTCAATTTGGTCACCACTATTTCCGTCTCCCATTAATGGAGACACTGTATCTCCTAGTAGGGAGTCCTCGACATGAAGGACCAGAGGAAAATGGTCGCTCTCTAGTCTTTCCATTACCTCCATGTCTAAAAGGAATTCCCATGAGGACACAGAGGCCATAATGAAATCTATATTACTTTTGTAATTCCCTCTGTAAAATGTGGGCTTCCTCATGATGTCTGATGGTAGCCGTCCATTACACGCTCTTATACAGTGATCTGTACATAATCTAGTCAGTTGAAGGGCCAACGGAGAACATTTTACTGTTTTTATGGTTTCTAAAGCAGGAATCCCATTGGCCTCATCTTCTTCTATAAAGATGTCGCTGAGCCCCACAATAGGTTCGTAGTTACAATTGAAGTCACCTGATATAATGACATAGTTCGCTCTAGTATCTAGATTACCCAATAAAATATCAAGGGATGTTAATGTGGAAGATTCCCTAATAATGGGGGTTGGTCTGTTGTAAACGTTAACTAGGTACAAAATTTTCTCTTTACGAACATCAATTTTCAAAATCAAAATATCAGGGGAGTTGGTATCCACCACTTCTATGCTCACTTTTAAATCTACCTTTACCCAGGTCAGTAACCCTCCCGAGGGTCTTCCACTCCTCGAGGGAATTGCATTGACACCATAAGATTTGTATCCCAGCCTATGAATAGTTTCAACTGCCCAGGTCTCTTGCAACATACAAAAATCAAAAGAGTCAATGAAACTTGCCCAGTCCGGGTCAATTAGGTTTTTAAATAGCCCGGCTATATTCCAGGATACCAACTTTAAGATTTGTCGAGGTTCCAAGAGTTTATGGATCGGGACATTTCCCCCCTCTACAACCTCTGAAATATGGCCTTCACGATTAATTACATCATACTCAATAGCCATTAGCTCATTTTGAGGTTTAACACTTCCCAGTGGTATTGAACCATCCCCAATTTTTGAAGCTAACACAGGCAGTGTACGTACATTCCCTTCAGATCCAGCTACATAGATATTAACACCATCTGTCTGTAAACAGGAAACACCCCTTCCCCCCACCAAATTAGCATCCAACAATTCATTTCCGTCAACCCCCCTAGGCGCTTGGCATCAATCGCAATCGTCAAGCCCACTGAAGATGTCAAATCTGTTGATAATTTCTAAAGGGGTGAACGGTTTCAAATGGTCCATTCTTCCATTGTTGGAGTTAGTTTGCCTATATGGAACACAGTTCCAACCAAAAGCATCAGGTGCCGGTGGAATATTTGGGGGGAAGAAAGGCTCCACAGGGATAGGCCTAGTAAATGGTGGCAACATGTGTTGAATGTTACCAGCCCTCTGCATGCCTGGTGGATAGAAGCAGGGCATAGTTTGAGGTGTAATATGAGGGGCTGGTTGTTGGTGGGAGGGAAAAACCACAGACCTTGGATAAAAAAAGGTCAAGGGTCTGGGTATTATGCAGTTACTTGTGGTGCCCGGGGGCCAGTTTAATATAAAATGGACTGCATTGGGATCCCTAAAGTTAACAACCACCACGTCTCCCTCGATGTTTTTTTGTCGGCTTCCCAACCATTGGAGGCGTCGAACGTGGACAATATCACCATTTATATTGGGTGCTATCGGTCTGTATATACTTAACCAATGCATGATCTTATTTTTTAATTGTGCATATCCCTCCCTCTTACTTGTAGGTAACACTGGGACTCCGGTTAGAACTACCACAAAGGGCACTGCCTCTGGTGGTAATTCTGGATTTGGCACCGGTTTAGACCTTCCCCATCTTGATTTTTGTCCCATAGCTTCAGTTAAATGGCCTTCATTAGAGGAGCTAACTACCTTATTGGATGAATTAATTTTGGTAGTAGCTGGCTTTGGGACCAAGTTAGTTGATAGGGTTGTTGGTGGTGCAATTGGTTTGGGAGTAATTTTAGCATTCCCTTTAGGCACCGAGATGTTAGGAATCGCCAACGATGTAGGAGTGGCTGTTATTGCTTGGGAGGCTGAATTGGACTTACACACACTAGGGGCTTTAAGTGTTACTGAATTCGATGAATTGGAATTTGCCTCGCCCTTATTCCCCAATGCACGCTCAAGTGAAGTTAGCCTTGACTCTATTTCAATCAGCCTTTCCAAAATTGATGCTGAATGGGTGTTAATTAAGTTTACTAACGAATCTAGAGAGGCAGGAACGTGAGCAGTGGGGAGCAATTTAGGCAGCTCAGAACCTACCATCACATCCTCTACAACTATAGGTGAAATACGAGGTAAAGAAGATGTAATAGTAGCTGGCCCTTCTGCGGCAGTTGAAGTATTAGTAGCACTAGCTTCTGGGGTCTTGGTTTTTTTACCAAAATCAGAGTGGCTTATTTTTGGTTGCACTGGGATCCCCCCTTTCCGTCGTTTTTTACATGGCGGAGGTCCATGTACCCTTGGGGCTAGTATAGATTTCTTTGCTCTGCTTGATACTATTTTTGATGGTAATGGGGTAATAGGTTTTGGAACATTAGGAGTACTTGTCTGAGCGCTACCATCGGGACTTATAATATCCAGATGGGGGGAGTGATTTATACAAGGGTTAGAGACATTCAATACCACGGGTTGGCTATCAATTATATCAATTGTATGAACAATAACATCAGTTAACTGGGTATTAACACTGAGATTCGCTAAGGGTGTAGATGTTGGCGACAGGCGCCGATGCTTTAAACTTTCAACAGAGCGACGACGCTCAGCCCGGCGCTCTGCCAAAACAATATCTAATGGCATATCCGGTGAAGCTTTAGTAAAATAGTCATCAAGGGTTTTGTTCAAAAAACCACCCTGCTTTTCGGCCATAGTAAATAAAAATAAGAATAAAATCCCACAGCGATAAAATACAAAGTCACGCAAAGTGCCAAAAAAGTTAGCAATAAATCACAGCTTAAATACCAGGGATTAGGGTCTAGTCCGGTCTCCTCGTGTCTCTGAGGGTCTCAGAGGGTCCGCCCTTAGTCCGGGCTTTGTCCCGGGATATGTCCCGCACACGCGTCCCGCTAACGCGTGAAAACCCCAATTCTTAAACGTTCCCTGAAAAGGGAGACGGAGACACGGGAAGAGGCGGCAGGTGTGCTCGCTGACTCACGCACAGCCTGCCGGACCTCGCAGTCCCGTTCTCGTTAGCAGCAGCTCTCCCCCTTCGCAAACAGCAAGGTCCTGCGGGGCTCCTAACGGGCAGCAGCAGCACAGAGATCCAACCTCCTTTGGCGAGCGGCTCCCGCGAAGCGGGGGCCGCGAGGAGTTAAGGCGTTCACGGAACAGAGGGCGGAGACACGGGAAGAGGCGGCAGGTGTGCTCGCTGACTCACGCACAGCCTGCCGGACCTCGCAGTCCCGTTCTCGTTAGCAGCAGCTCTCCCCCTTCGCAAACAGCAAGGTCCTGCGGGGCTCCTAACGGGCAGCAGCAGCACAGAGATCCAACCTCCTTTGGCGAGCGGCACAAAGGATTCAGATAAAGCGTAATAGGTGACTTACCTGTATTGTTCTCCTTTATTGCGAGGATATCAGCGGGAGGAGGACTCCTGACCTGGAACAAGAGAACAGAAGAATTAATCCTGGAGAAACTGTCACGTAATCCGTCAAACAGTACTTGATAACACTACAACAATCTGTCTCGCTCGAGATATGTAAAGTACACCGTCAGAAGGCTAATATACGACCCACTTTTAAAAGTGGCGTACCAAAGATTATCACAGTGCAAATATTATCCCTAGGGTTTGTCAGTGGGAATAACCAACACCAAAAACTTTGACTCCTACGGTCATCTGTGAGATTCCATGTAACAATTCAGGCCTTCAGACAGAGTACTAACAATCTATCATTATTTTTTTTTATTTATAAAGTTTTATATGGAGCTAGCTAGACCCATGGGTATCAGAGCGCTTTACAAACACAAAGGAAAAGAAAAAGTTGCACTACATCACAGGACATGAGGATGCATAAATATATAAGCAAAGACATCACACTTAAGTATACAGTGAAGGAGTGAAAAACGCAGGTGGTTGGAACAGTCAGATAACCCCCATCATTGAAAGTCAGCGTGAGAGGGGAGTCCATTAGTCTATTGATGCCTAGGTTGGTTGGCTTAAACAGAGAAGTATTGGTTGAGGAGCAGGAGTTTCAGGTCCTTTTTGAAGCAGGGGAAGGAGGGGTTGCATCTGAGGACCGTAGGGAGTATGTTCCATATCCTGGGAACATAACCAGAGAAAGAACAGCTTTGGGTCACTTTCCTTTTCAGTTTCGGGGGGATGAGAAGCAGTGAGTTGGTGCTTCTCAGAGTTCTGGATTTTCCTGCTTTTACCAGTTTGCTGTTCAGGTAATTGTGGAAATGGGTGTGGAGGGCCTTGTGTGTAATGCATGCCAGTTTGTAAATACATCTACCTTCCATGGGAAGCCAGTTGAGTGCGTTGAGGGTTGGTGAGATATGTTCAAATCTTTATCCGCCAGTTATGAGTCAGGCCGCCATGTTAAGAATCAACCTTAGTGGCTCTAGGTGAGCTTTTCGAGCACCTGTTAGAATGACGTTCCGGTAGTCCAGTTTATAAAGGACTAGGGATTGTACAATTGTCTTAAGATCATCCTGGGGAATGAAAGGTTTAATTTTCTTGAGGTGTTTTAGAGAGTAAAGCGCACCTTTTGCAGAGTTCTTGATGTGGTCTTTCATTGACAGGTTCTTATCCAGGGTAATGCCTAGTGATTTTACAGAGTCAGATAGGACGAGGGGGCAGTTTAGGGCATCAAGCTTCTTGAGCCAGTCTTGGATTGGTCGTGGTTACTTTTTGGAGAGGACAGTATTAATTCTGTTTTGTCTGGGTTCAGCTTTAAATGGTTTGCGTTAAACCAGGTTTGAATCTTGGTTAGCGTTGCATTGAGTTGTTCGAGATCCTTGGGTGATTTGATTTTGTGTTATATTTGAGTGTCCTCTGCATAAAGGTGGTATTGAACCCCTGCTTGCTTCAAAATATTTGCAAGGGGTTCATTGAATGGGATTGAAGAAGGATGGTGGGAGGGTCGATCCTTGCGGGACTCCATGTTTGACTCGTATTGGTGCAGAGGCAGGAGTTGATTTTAATTTGTTGCATACGGTGTTGGAGGAAGGACGTGAACCATTCTAGTACTGGGCCATTTATGCCAGAATTCCTCATCAGAGTCTTGAGTAAAGCTGGGTAGTTTATTCTGACGAAAGCCGCTGATAAGTCAATAAGGATGAGGAGACAGGCCTCACCTTCATCTAAGGCTCTGTGGGTATCATCTGAAATATTGAGCATCACTGTTTCAATGCTACAGCCTTTCGTAAAACCCGACTTAAAGGTGTCCAGCAGGTTGAAGCCGTCAATATGTTTGTTGAGTTGTTGGAGAACGCATTTCTCTAATGTTTTAGCTAGGAACGGAAGATTGGAGATAGGTCTGAGGTTGTTGAGCTTGTTGGGGTCGGCCCCTGGTTTCTTGAGTATAGGGGTGGTTTGTCCTAGTTGTAGGGGGTCTGTGTCTGAGGTGAGAGAGGAGTTGATGATTTTAGTCCAGAAAGGGGCAATGATTTGGTTGAGATTTTTTACTATTGTGGATGGGAGGGGGGTCCAATGTGTGGGAAGTAGGTTTTAAGCTGGCAATTATATTGAAGACTTCGATTTCTGACATGAGTTCGAAGTTTGACCAATTAGCGCCATTCTTCAGCTGGAAGCGGTTGTCTGTGGTATGATTTTGATCTGTTTGGTCAGGAGTGGTTAAAAGGGGGCTGCTTGTGGGGGAGGGAGGCTTAAGAGTTTGGATGAAGGATTGCTCAATTTTTGTGACTTTATCTGTGAAGAAGCTGGCGATTTCTTTGCATCGATCCTTGGTGGCTATATTTTCTTTTGGGGGTGTGATGTTTGTTTGACTTTTTATAATGTTGAAGAGTTCTCTAAGTCAATTCTTTGCCTGGTCTAGTTGGGTGCGGAAGAATGTGGCCTTTACTCTAAAGATGTGTTTTTTATATGCCTATCGGGTTGACCTAAGTTGCGCTAGATGGAGAGTCGAAGGATTTAGTCTCCAAGCCCTTTCCGATTGTCTGAGTTGTAGTCTTTCATTATTAAGATCTACATTGAACCAGGATTTAGATTTGGTAGATCTCAAATTTTTGAGTTTGAGTGGAGCTACTTGATCTAACACCTCTGTCATTGCAGAATTAAAGTGGGCTGTGAGGTCATCGGCCGTCATATTGGAATGTTGGGGTTGCAGGTGGGCATGAATCCTGGATTCCAGTTCGGTTATAGGGACTCCTTTGATGTTCCTGGTCCAGTGCTTTCGTTTTTCAGATCGTATTGGTTGGTTTCTGACATGTGAGTCGATATTAAATAATATGAGGTGGCGGCCGGACCAGTCAATGGGAGAAATCGATCTCAGCGAGACCAGCTCATTTTGGGTGATGATAGTATCCAGCGTTGCTCCTTTGATGTGTTTTGGTCCATTGCAAAGTTGTTTGAGGTTGGTTATTTCAAGCAGGTTGGAGAGGTTCTGTGTAGTGGTGTCTTCTGGGTTGTTCCAGTAAATATTTAAGTCACCCAGGGACACGTCTTCTGTGTCTGTTAGGGAGAAGTGAGGTATTAGGTTGGTTAGTTCTTCAGTGAAGAGGGCACGTTCACCAGGAGGATGGTAGATGGTGTGGAATTTGATGGGCGTGGTGCCTTTGATTGTAAGTTCAACACCTAGGTACTCGAGAGTCTGGTATTCAGTGGATTTTAATCTGGTAAACTGTATTCCTTCTTTGTGAATGATAGCTAGGCCGCCACCTGTTTTGATCGGTCTGTCGTGTCTGATGATATGGTAGCCTGAAGGGGTGAAAAGGTCTAGGATGGGGTAGAATGGTCATTGAGACAAGATTCTGTGAGGAATGCGATATCTAATTCTACCTCAAGTATAACTTCTACAATATCTGTGGCGCGTAGTACTGCTGATCTGCAGTTGAGGAGCATGCATGACAGAGGACGGGGAGCCTCAGTGTTGCGGTGTTTTGTATGTATAGACGTGTATAGAGCAGAGGCAGGGGGTCTTAGCGAGCTGGCAGGTCTAGGGATTGCTATTTGTGCTCACTATAATAGGGATTGCAAAATAGAGTGTGTTCTGGCTTATTGCGAGGTACGATTCGTTGATCTCCTCTGCTTCTCATTCTGAGATAGGGCAGAGAGTTTGGCTAGGTCGATGAGCCTGATTCCTCATAGGGTTAGTGGGCCATGGTGTACCAGGCGGGGTCATGGACGAGGCTGTCTGGGGGGGAAGGTGTGAAACTACCCGGAGTGTGTGAGCAAGATGGTTTAATTCGGTTGGGGAGGTCTTGTTGTAGGTGCAGGATATATGCCGCTAGGGAGTCTATTTTCTGCTCCATTCGGGTCAGTAACTGGGTAAGAACGTTGAAAGGGCATAATGCCTTCATCTGTGGCAGTGTATGACTAGAATCAATAGAAGAAGAGAGTAATAGGTTGTGGGATTGAGAGGCTTCATTGGGATTAGGAGTGGGGATAGATTGGACAAGAGGAGTCGGATCGTTGTTGTTTCTGGTCAGGGGGTTAGGCGGAGGTGTAGTGCGTCTTTGGTCCAGGGGCGAGGGCTGAGCAATGGTTAGGAGGAGCTCGTGTTCAGGGGATTGGCAGTGGGATTGGGAGTGTGGGCAGTTTGGGCATGTGGCGTTCCGTCAGGGAGGTCTAGTGTGCCGTGGTTTGAGGGGGGTCAGTGTCCAAGGGCTTATCTGTGGCGTTGGATATGGAGATGATTTGGGTAGGTGGAGTAGGGGCAGTAGTGGAGTTGTGGATAGTCGAGACTCCTGAAGTCGGGGGGGGGGGTATTTGTAGTGAGTTCAGTAACGGAAGGATTGTCAATTGAGTCCAATCTGTTTACCTTAGGATCCACTAAATACCTAAAGACTTTAACAGTAAATATTTCCGGCCGTTTGCGTGGATAATAACTTTTCATCACAAATAGATCAGACCTATAGCCTTGATCGTTGTTTTGTCATAATAACCAACTCAGCTCTACTGGACTGAGCATAGGTTCTCTCACAATTCATAAAAAGTGCAATACAAACACTCTTTTTCAGTGTAATCACACAGCTTCTGCCAATTCAATTGCTGTATTCAAGGAAAAGAACATGAGGGAGATGCCTAAACCCCTCTCTCAGTGGTACTCAGTCGCAGCTCCTGCAGGTAAGCGCGGGTGACGGGTCAGGGGGTGGATGTCGACAGATGTCCTAATACAATGTATTTATTGATTTATTTTGACCTATTACGTCATCTGTCGACTTACCTCCCCTCCCGCCCTGCCCCACAGCGCTTACCTGCAGGAGCAGCGATTGGTGGTCCTTCTGAAAGCTATTTTTCAGCTAATCACATTAGGTCTGTGACCGTTCTGCCCTCAAGCCAGACCTAAACATTTATTGAGCACTATACTAAAATAAACAATGGTTTGGCATTATGATCCATAGAATTCTAACCTTAGCTGAGGTCAAAATCTGATAGAAAGCGCTAAAAAAAATCTTGGGTTCTGTAGATGGCACTTTTTGAATTGTGCGAGAACCTACACTGTATAACCAAAGGTGGACGATTGAATTCATAGCAAGTCCAATAAGAATGTCGGCATTCCATCCTTCACAAAATACATACTATTGAGCGGGTTATAGAAAACTCTGATATTACCAGACTTATCAAACAAAGACTATTTATTTTTAAAGTTATTATTTAAGGTTACTCTAGTTTCATGTATGTTTGTACATTTCGAGTGTAGTTCGTTGTGTATCTACAATGGCCACGTTTCCCACAGTTTAAGCAGAGAAGCATTGGGGAACGTGTACTGCAGACATTGTGTTATGAAATTCTACCACAAGTTGGAATACTCTCTGCATTGTAACACACCATGACTCCATGAACTGTTAGTGAGTCATGTGTAGAGTTTATGACGCTAGTGGCATAAGGTGTCAATTATTTATTAATTCACCACAACATGAATTGTCTCTATAGCTAAAAGAAGGCGCAGTGGAATGACGCATAGTCTGTGCACATGGATCTTTCGTGACCGGCACAGTTAATTGCTTGTTTAGAATACTGGACCTCCGCAGGTCCACCTTTACACTGGGATTTTCTGCTGCGTCTTTCCGAACGGATTTCCTTCTTCTCAGCTAAGCTGTTTTACTTTCTTTCTCGTCGAGTTACTACGGAGTCAGCAACTTGGGAAGAAGTGAAGTATGCCCCCTATTCTCTACGCATCATTAAGCAAGGACGCAGGATTCTGAGAGAGCCTGTTGGTTGCTGGCACTGGTTGAAGCAAAGAAAAACAGTGTTTGATTGTAATCAGGCCTCATCTCTGCAGTAGATGAGAATCACAGAGCCGGAGGTTGGCAAATTATGTCTAGAATTGTTTGCAGAAAGTACATTGCTTCTCAAATGTATGATTTATTTTTCCTATTTCAAGATGGCCACCCACAAGTGCTCATGCGAACGCTTGCATGATGGGCAAAAACAAATGGGGTTGTATTCTGTTAACAAACCCATTTAAAGATGACTGCCATGAATAAAGTTGCATCCATCATGGCTGTCTTTGATTACAAATGCTTTCAAAGATGACTACCAGGAATGTATGAAAATTCACTGTAGAGGTCTTCAATTGGATGTGTTAAAATAATACAAATGCTTTTGTACTATTTTAACAGACCCAGTTAATAATGGCTGCCTCAGATGCACATCCATGCTTGGCAGCTAAGCATCACCACAGCTGACCCCATTTGGCTTTGCAAGTGCTTATTTTGGTGCCTCCGTCAATTGGTTATCACGCCCAGCTTGCAGCATGCATCTTCTGTTACCCCTGCGTCCTTCTGGGAGCACCTCCGCTCATCACATGAGGGCTGCATCCTTAGCACTGACTCATCCCCCCCACCCCCGCCCTGATACTGGTTCTTTCATCACCAGGCAGATGAGCCAGTCTCTCTGCTGCTTCTCCAGATGGGGTTGTCGGGAGTAGAAAACTAAGCACTACGGTGCTTAGGGAGTGCCCTTTTTCAGGGCTCCAATCAAGATAGTCCTGCTGGCTTTCCAGGCAGAGAAGATCTAGGACGTTTCCCCACCTCTAAAGCGATACTTTTAAGATAGTGCTGTAGAACAAACGTCTAGCTGGTCTTGCAGGGAGACCATTTGGAACAACTGCTCCTCATGGAAATATTTAAAAACTGTTGGACACGGTTTGTACTTTCTATGACTTGGCAGCACTGCACTAGGCCCAGGAGAAACTTGAATTGCGCTGGCGTAATTTGCATAATTACGCCTGTTATGCTCAATTCTTTTTTATGTTTGAAAGCTTTATTAAAAGAAAATCAGGTAGTACAGTAAAGAGACATTAGCCAAATATGAAAAATGACAAAGAATGTTCGAAAGGAAACATAGGTAGCCAATATCACAATGCAAGAACAAGCATTTTGAATTATTCTACGGGGAGGAGGGGGGGAGGGGAGGAGAGGAAGGGAAATAAAAACGTGGTAATATCCTAGAGAATGAGTAAAAGACAAAAATCAAATACCATGAGTATCAATCATGAATGTCATTCAGAAAGTACAGTAGAAAATATCATATTAGCAATTACTAAACGGAGGAACGTTTATCAAATAGAAAAACATGTATAAAGCTAAAAAAAAAAAAAAAATTACAACAGTGCAATTGAAAAAGACCATAAACTACAGGCAAGAGTAGTTGTATTCAAGGGGGTTTGAAATTATCCGAGGAGAGTGGAGAGTAAGTCTTTTTGGCGGATTGATCTAAGTATAAAGTCAGAGGTAACCAGTATAATTCAACATTACGGGAAGGTTTGCAGGAAGAGGCAAAGGCGACATCAAGTCTGTGTGATTGACATACCAGATTCCACCAACAATTTAAAGACAAATTTGTAAGGGATTTCCAATTAGAGACAATGTGTTGTAGTGCAAGGGCTAGCATAAGATCAAAAAGACCGTGGGAATGTGAAGGAAGATCCAAGTCCTCTGAAAGGCTGCCAAGAAATACAAAAGAGGCGGAGAAGTGAACAGAGATGTTGAAAATACGGGAAAGGCGAGAGCATATCTGGGACCAAAAGGTACGAGTTGAAGGACAGAAAAAGAAAAGGTGTAGAAGATCTGCATTAGGAGCATTACAGGTCCAGCAGTTAGGTACAGAAGTAGGTTGAAAACGAGATATAGAAAGAGGAGAAAGGTAAAGTTTGTGGTAAAAGAAGAATAGGGATTGAGTAAGAGAAGCAGTACGGGAAATCTTCAAAGATCTGGCCCATATTTTGTCCCAAAGAGAGGTTGGCCATGCGGAGCCCAAATCTGTCTCCCAAGACAATTCCAACTTCGACTTAAAACGGTCCGGGTCGGGGGCTGAGAAATAACGATAAATAAGGGAAGCTTTAGGGATAGATGAGAGGACGGTGAGTAAGGTAGAAGAGGAAGATGATATCGTTGCAGAAGGAAGAGAATAATAACACTCTAGAATTGTTTCCATAAGGATGAGGAATTTCTTTGCAAAAGAAGGAGGGCATTGGAATTGAGATCTAAATTGAGGAAACGAGCAAGGGGATGAACCATCAAAAAGATGATGTACCCAGATGATACCTTTCGCTCTCCATGAAGGCCATGCGATAGGTCTGTTATTTATCAATATGAGTGAGTTATACCATATAGGTAATAGTAGAAAGGATTCCTGAGAAACCGAGGTAGAGGAGACTAAAGGCCGTAGAAGAGAAGAAGTATGCTTGAATAAAAGGGGGTTGAGGCATGGGGCTTTAGAAGTGAAGCGAATTATCTCTTGGAAAGAGTATGGAAGTAATAATTCCTGTTCTACAGAAAGCCAGAGGGGAGAGAAAGGGGAAGATTCCTGAGATAGCCATCGGGAAGCTTGTCGAAGGGAGAAGGACTTGTGGTAGAGGCGAAAGTCTGGAAAGTTAGTTCCACCATTAAGTTTAGATTTACGAAGATGTAATAGAGATATTCGAGCCTTTTTCTGCTTCCAGAGAAATTTGGACAGTACAGAGTCAATACGTCGGAAATATAAGCTCGGGATGCGGACTGGAAGCATGGACAATAGGTAGATCAAAATCGGGGCAATCATCATTCTAATGGAATCAAGACGGCCCCACCAGGAAAGAAATAAAGGATTCCAAGAAGTTAGTAGGGAGTCAATTCTAGAAATAACTGCATTCATGTTTAGTTGAATAGACGAAGAAATAGAGCTGGAAAAAAGAACACCAAGATATTTAATTTTCGTAGAGTTCCAAGCAAATCCTGTGGCTGTAAAAAAGTGAGGAAGGCAAAATTTGGTTAAGGGAAGAATTTCTGTCTTGTCGGAATTTATTTTATAACCCGAAACTAAAGAGAATTTATCAAATTCATGTAATAAAGCGGGGACAGAGGTGACCGGATCCGAGATAAATAAAAGGATGTCGTCAGCATAGGCAGATAATTTAAGATGTTGTTCACCATATGGGAATCCAGAAATGGAAGAATTAGCACGTATGGAAGCAAGAAAGGGTTCCAGTGCCAAAATAAATAAAAGAGGCGACAAAGGACAGCCCTGACGAACTCCACGTTGAAGTGTGAATGGGGAAGTGAGTTGACCATTGACGAGGACAGAGGCTTTGGGCATAGAGTATATCAGATAAATTTAAGAGATAAATTTGGGATTGAAGCCATGCCATTTTAAGGAGGCCAGGAGAAAGGACCAGTCAACCCGGTCAAAGGCTTTCTCAGCGTCTACCGAAATGGCTGCGATGGGAATTGATAATGAGGGGGCTTTACTTAAAACATTAAGGAATAGTCTAGAGTTATCCGATGTTAGACGGCCTTTAACAAAACCACATTGCTCTTTGCCTATAAGATGTGGTAGGAGCGGGTCAAGGCGAAGCGCAAGTAATTTTGCGAAAAGTTTATAATCTACATTAACTAAAGATATAGGTCGATAGTTCTTACAAAACTTAGGATCTCTACCATCTTTAGGGATAAGGCATATGGTAGCATCTTGAAATGTGCCTTGGGCTGATCCAGTATTGCAAAAAGATTGAAAAAGAAATAGAAGCTTAGGTAGAAGAAGATCCGAAAAATGTAGATAAAATTCAACTGGAAAACCGTCAGGTCCTGGGGTTTTGCCTTTAGTGAGGGAGGAAAGAGCCGTGGATAACTCAGAGATAGTGAAATCAGAATCAACGGTTGAAAAATCAAGGTGGGAGGTATCCGGATGAGATATGTTAGCAAAATACGATTGAATAAGGTCTGGGGTGGGAGGGTTTTCAGGAGTATATAAAGTTTCATAAAAAGAATGAAATTGTTCTAAGATTTCCGCATCAGTATGTAAAAGAACATTGGAAGGAGAATAGATAGATTCAATATGAGTTCGTTCTTTACGCGATTTCAAATAATTAGCCAATAATTTACCTGATTTATTGCGACCTCCATAATATCGTGCGCTGCTCCGGAGGAGAAAAGAGGAAGCTGAGTCTGTAGTAAGCTTGTTAAAAGCAATCTTAGCCTGAAGCAGTTCCGGAGGTATAATTTTAGTAGAGGAAGTATAGAATTGATGTTCCAGTGACTTAATGTGTGCAAGAGTAATTTTACGCTTTTGGAGAAATTTCCTCTTTTTCTTAGAGACAAAATCGATAATAAATCCACGGGCTGTTGCTTTGAAGGAGTCCCAAAGAATATGAGGGGGAGTATCAGGTGATGAGTTGAGATGAAAGAATTCAGAAGCAAAGGAACGAAATGAGGAAGAAAAAAGAGGATCGACAAGCAGGGAAGGATTAAAACGCCAGCGAGAAGACTTAGGAGTAGGAGGAAGAAGGTCAAAAACAGTAATAATAGGGGCATGATCAGAAATAACAATAGGCTCAATAGAGGAGGATATAAGGTGTTGAGATAGAGATGAAGATAGAAAAATGTAGTCTAAACGAGAGAAAGAAGCATGAGGAGGAGAGAAAAAGGAGAAATCCATAATATCTGGGTGAGTGAGTCTCCACGAGTCCACAAGATGAGTTTGAGTGATGGTATCAAGGAATTGTTTATGTGGTTTGTGAGGGGAGAAGCGGACAGAAGATCTACGATCTAAAAAGGGGTCAATAATTTGGTTACAATCTCCACCTAATATGAAAGAATCATCCTTATATTGAATACATTTTGCTGTAACAGAAGGCCAAAAAGAGGAGTCAAAACATGTAGGGCCATAAACATTGAGTACCGTAATTGGGATATTATTAACGATTAGTTTAGCTAATACCCAGCGCCCCTCATCATCCTTTTCTTCTACAACCACTTTACACTGGAGGCGTTTATGAATCAAAATAGCCACCCCATTCTTTTTTTGGGAAGCAGGAGAAAATAAAACAGTTCCAACCCACAGTCGCTTCAGTTTTAAGGATTCAATATCTGAGAGGTGGGTTTCTTGAATAAGAACAATATCTGGATCGTAAGAGGAGAGGTGTGAGAGTACTCTTTGCCTTTTGATGGGGTGATTAAATCCTTTCACATTCCATGAAACAACTTTGAAGGTGAAAAATTATTGAACTGATCAAAATCAAACATTGCGAAAGCATACTGTACATTTACTAATTCAAACCGTAGAGAGATAATAATCATAATGATCATCAAAAAGATAGAAAGAAGGATAGGTAGAGGATGAAAAAGAAAAAGGAAAAGGGGAAGGGAGAAGGGCAGGAACAGAGAAAGAAGATAAGCGAGGGAGGAAGAGGAAAGAGAAAAGAGAAGGCATAGAAGACAGTACAAATCCAAGAGGATGACTGTATTGAACATACCTGGACGGGGTGTTACACACAGGGGGGAGGTGGGGAAGTGGTGATGCTTACAAGACGAACGGACCAGGATCAGGAGCAGGGCCACACCGAGACCGCACAAAAAGGAACATAGAGCGGGACAACATGGTGAAACATCCAATATATATCCGTCTGGGGAAAAAGGAAAAATTATTAAGATATAGAACATGCGACGCAAAGAATAAATCCAAAGTTTAGAAAGATGAGAAAGATATATATAAGGTATACAAAAGGAAGATATTGAAAGGGAGGAGAAACAAGATGAGAAAGTTACAAACTATAAGAAGGAGTATGTAGAGGTACATGTATTTAAAAACAAAGTACTGGGAAGTCAGGACATGCAGACAACAAAAGCCCAATTACTGGGAAGTCAAGACATGCAGACAACAAAAACCAAGTTTCAGCCACTTGTCGAAGCAGAGGAGGAGGCGTCCATCTCGTCTGCACTATGTAGAAGAAGAAAGTTCCTTAGTTCTCCAGGATCCTGAAATGACCAAGTCTTATTCCGATAAGTTACTCTAAGAGTACAAGGGTGAAACAGGCCATATCGTGCTCCCATGGAGCGTAGAGAAGGGCGCATAGCCAGAAATTCTTTACGTCTGGAGGCAGTGACATTAGAGACATCCTGGGATAAGTACACACGTTGACCTTGCCAAGTCACTTGCTTTTTATTCCTGGCTGCTGAAAGAATCATAAGGAGATCTGTGTATTTCAAAAATAGGATGATGACACCACGAGGTTTGGAAGAGGAGTCCGTTCTTGCACCTAATCTGTGAGCTCTTTGTAGACTAATGGAGGTAGAAGGTGGTAAGTCCAGAAGTTTCGGCAGAAAGGTGGTAAAGAAAGATACTGGATTGTCTCCCTCAAGATTTTCCGGCAAATTGTAAAGACGGAGGTTGTTTCTTCTATTTCGATTTTCCAAATCTTCTGTGTGTTTTTGTAAGGAGAGGACAGTCTTTTCTAAAGCAACTATACGTTGAGTGTTGGACTGAAGCTCAGGGATGTGTTGTTCCACAGTAGAAATCCGGGCATCCATATTCTCCCATTTGTCTTTTAAGAGTTGCATATCCGTACTTGTTTTCTCAATAAAGGGACGCATTGCTCGTAGTTCCTCCAAAATTCGATCAATAGGAGAGGTTGAAGAGTCATCTTCTGGTGTAGGAGAGTTTTGTTTAAGGCGTTTGCCTGCTGGAACAGGTGGAGAAGGCTTACCAGTAGTCGTATGAGCCAATGACGTTTTCTGAGAAGACATTTTTGGAGAGGTCTTGGATTTATTTGTGCCAGATGTAGAAGCCACCGAGGTATTCAACGAGGGCGTAAAAAGAAATTGAGGTTGATGTAGTTTGACCATAGAAATAACTGGTAGTGCTGCTATTCCCTGAGAGGCAAAGAAGGGTGCGCTTTAAATTGTTCCAGAAAGACCTCTGAATAAAAGGTGGAGCACCTTGAAGTAGCAAGCGTTTCGAAAAGTGGATGCCAAAAAGAGAATAAAGATATGTCTCAAAGAAACGTGTGTAGCTCACATGAGAGAGCGCCAGGGAAGCAGAGCAAAAAATACACTGGTGGCTCAGAGAGGTAAAGCGGCAACAGTGGCAGCCACTGGAAGTGCGTCATAGAATAGTAGAGGTGAAGACAAAATAGCTAGAAATTCTCAAATTGTTAGCGGAGCGCCATGAGGAGGAGTATTTAGAAGGAAGAAAGTTGAGTATGTCGAGAAATGACAGCGCCAGTCGCAGATGTAAAGCGCTGTAAAAAGCGCGTGTGAGCCTGTTCTCTCAATTCAGAAGAGAAGGAAAAACGTAATAAAGGCTTCTCATTATGAAGGTGCTCACCACTGGAAATCAGCGCTGAAGGTTTCGTTGGTGTCTGGTGACACGTCGTGAGGCGGCAGAGCGTTACCGTCAGGGCTCCGGTGTTGAAGAGAGCCTCAAAATGGCGGCTCCGTGAGGGGTTGCGAAACCATCGCGGAGAAGACTGAAAACGGCACAACAAGAGCCGCAAAGCCGCTCCGCCGACTCCAGCGATGTTCCGCCAACCAAATCCGGCGGCGGAGATGAAGAGCGGTCCCGTTTACATCAGGGAAACACGCCGTGTGGTTCTCGATGCGGCAGAGCTCCGCAACTAGCCGGCCATCTTGCGCGGCATCCAAGCCACGCCCCTCCGTTATGCTCAATTCTGATAATTACATGTTGCATAATTATGCGCCATTCACAGCACAATTTTACCATGAGCACGCTGGAATAAATAAAATGGCCCGAAGGAAAGCCTCTGTTGCTTGCACCACAAAAATTGACACAAGGATGCATTTCACTTTAAATTATAGTGATAAAGGAAGGATTGGCATTTCGTGTAGTTACTCAAAAGAAAATTTCTCAAATTTTGCACACCCCTGCACTGCACACCCCAGGGAAGCCACTGAAGACAGTGAGGAGGTCACAAGCGATCATCCTCTTCCAGTTAAGGTGTCACATTCTCGGATGGATGATTTTGGATGGAGTTTGGACTGGTATGCTTCGGGTGGTGTGCTCCAGCCACTAGGAGAGTTGTTGGTTCATGCCCTGCTAGGTTGTGATTTTGATTCTTCTTTTTTCATGGTGATGCATTATTGTTTTCAAGTCGTTTTTGATGTGTTTTGGCACTGTTGCTACTTCCTCCTTAGCAGCAGCTGTTGTCAGAGCTTAGGACCTGTCATCCAGTTGTAAAACAGCACCCCATGGTCCTCAAGCAGACCACTAAACCTGCCTGCACTCCTCAAGTAGCCAAGACCTTGAGCCACTTGCAGTGGTCCTGTATACTCAGTAGGTGTGTGGTACCTCCTCCTGGAGCATTTACACCTAGAATAGTCTGTAGAAGACCATGGGAACCCCTTCCATAAGAGTTCAGAGAAAGTCTACTCAATATTGGCACCCATAAGGAAATGTGGATTTAGTGCCATTGATTCTGGAGGGCAGGGTCCAAAAACAGTTAAGGCTACAAGTCCATAGTTCCTTTCTAATCCAGAAAGGGTTCATGCATGCTGTAGATCAGACTACTTCCATTTGTGTCCTACCTCTCTACTCAAGGGATTATTCATGTGTAGGGATGTGAAAATGGAGCTGTAGAAGGCACGGGCCCCTACCCACCCAAGAATGCCCTACCATCACTCCAGCCCTAACAAGCACAATGAAGCAATCATCGAAAATACTTCTCTTGTAAGCCTGATTCCCCCAGTCAGAACTGGCTTCTTTTATCACAGTTTGAAAAGAACCTCTTTTGTTGACTAGTGCCAGAGTACTTTTGCCCTACTTGTGTACTGGAGGAGAATCCTATCCAGACTTGGCAGAGAGAAGTAGCTAATTACCTTATGGGGACTTTTCCTCTGCCCTTTTCCTCTCTTAGAAGAAGGATACTGCCTCCAAATTGTTCTATTGCTCAGGAGAGCATTGAACTACCAGCTGCCCAGCAAAGAAATTAAAGTAGCTCAGCATGGTTTCTCAACGCTTGAATTCAGTTGAGACTGGCTCAAGGAAACATGTCACATTTTAAAAACGAATGCACATATGACAAAACTGGCTCTGGATATGCATTGGGTCCAAGTATTTATTAGGAAAAGACAGATTGATGACTTCCCTATCTCATGCCAAACAAGTTTCATTTCCGGCACATTTTACCCAAAGTGTAAAACCAGTTTCATCACTACAGATTTTACATGGCAGCCAAAAGAAGGTAGACTTTTCTTTCTCTTCTCAATTCAATTATGAAGCCTTAATAGGCCATGATTATTTTAGTCTTTGTTCTGTCTACCATAGTGCTACCTTTGTGCAAAGGCCAGGATGAGTCATATAAAAAAACTTCCTTGCTCAGCTTGAACAAAGGTGTAGGCAGATGTGCACATGTGTTCACAAGTAACCTGTGCAGATCATCTTATCCCAGCTGCACAGCAGCATAGCTTATTTTAAAAGGGGGACACTGACGGTGTCAGCTCAAATCCATTTTAAAACAAGGCTTTCAGTGAGGGTGTCTCGATTGGGGAGACTAACTCATAGCAGACGTCCAAACACAAGAGTCTCAACAGCTAAAAACATTTTTTACAAGCCAGATACCACTTCCTCATACTACACACAATTTACAGAAGTGATAGATTCAGGTTCAAAGCTACACCTTATTATATACAGTTTAAGACTATGTAAATTTACTTTAAGTGGAGTTTTAAGTTATCACAATTTGTTTAGGAGTAGGTACAAAACTTCTGTGACTGTGTGCAGACACATAATAGGCTTAGAATACTGGTCCAGGTCCTAGTGTCAAGTCCATCAGTATGAATTTTCAGAATTCTTTTTACTTGGAAACAATCTCTGCTAGAGTGAACATTGTGCAGTGCACTCTTTTGATCTGTTAACAAGTCAGAGTGGGACAAAGCCAAAGATTGACCCGTTTATGAATCAAGGAAGTTTTAAACTCCACTCTGGCCTATGGAAAAATGATAGTACTATGTTGAAATGCACCAATCACTGCAAACTGTCACAATTTGCTCCCTGCACTCTCATGCCCACAACCAGAGGGGTGCATAGTGTCACTTTCCTGTGTAATAACAAGCTTCCAGATACTCACCTGCATGCATATCCTGACTTCAATCCATTTGATCACTATTTGGGAATTGACATCCATTCCTAATCCATGCCCGGTTTTATGAAAGCCAGCCTGCTCCTGCTTGAAGGATGGGTGGAGGAATTCAGCTCACCTGTGACTGGTTGCTGCAAGCCTGCTCACACCTGATGCATGTGATTACTGTGAACTCTTTTAAGCCCCAGCGAGAGAGAGAGAAAGAGAGAGAGAGAGAGAGAGAGAGAGAGAGAGAGAGAGAGACTTGTTTCCAGTGTTTCCTCAACTTTAGTTGTTCCTGAGCTGCTGTTTTCCTTGTTCCTGGATTAGCACTGCCTGCGGTGCTACCTTGACTCTTGAGCTTTTGCTCAATTGTAGTTCCTGCTCCAGCGCTACCTTCAGTGCTACTTTGTTTTCTTGATTGCTGAACTAGCACTATTCTTGTATACCCTTGTAGCCTCCCCTTCTGTATATCATTTTCCAGTCCCTGCTTTTCATCCCACTTCCTTGGTTCCAGTCCTAGAGTAATGTCTTTCTATTCCTGCTTCTTGCTTCTGTTACCTTGCTTTCTCCCAAGTGTGTCCTGTGATGTCCTTCCTTTTATTTTAAGCACTCCTCTTTGCTAGCTCCTTGTCTATTGTGCTTGTATTTAGTTCTACCCCCTTGCTGTTACTGCCTGGCGTGTTCCTGTTTGATCGCCAGGATCCTTGGGCACGGTGACAACCTAGGTGGTGTTTCTTGTTCACTGTGAGCATTGTCTTTGAGTTACATCTATGACATTACCATAGGTATCATCTCCACAGAACCTGCCTTTGAATGTGTATCCTATATGTGGGTATTTGCAGTCAGTATTTGAAACAGCAATTGTTGGTGAGGACCTTACTGGGCTCCAGTATTACCGTGTGGAGCTCCCGAGTGCTTTCCCCTCACATTCCCTTTATTGGTAATGTTGTTTTGTGGGTATATATAGGTATATGTATATATGTCTGCACGTCCATCCAGGATGTAGTTATTCTGAATGCTAAATTGCCACTTGAGTGCCCATCATTTGAGTCTTAGCCATCTTGCTCACTTGTACAGGCTTCTCCTTTGTATCCCTTTTCTCCTCTAACATCCTCTGTGATCCTGGGCAGCACTGTACTCCTCTTTCTGTGTACATTTTCTACCCAGTTCCCATTTCTTGCCCAAGTCCATGACTGTGTTCCTGACATAGTCCTAAGCAGTCCTTGACACAACCTGAACGTTGTTAGACTGCAAATATAAGACCTCTCAGAGAATACTATGAGTATTCAAGCACATATGCTGTAAGTTCTCCAGCGATTACTCATGCACTTAGTAAGACACCACAAAGAAGCCCCAAGTGAATCAACACTTCTTAGATAAGACTCTGCTCAATAAAACAATAATGGCACTCACTCAAAATCCTGTGTACAAATTAGCTTGCTTAGTATTGGCACTAGTGGGAACAGAACATCCCTTTGGCAGAGAGGTCTTCTGAATGGTGCTGTGTGCATGTGATGGCATACTCCTAAAATCACCACCCATTCCAGCTGAATGTACTCCTGGCTTCTCTGGGGCGATGTTACTGGACCTCGAAGGCAATATCACTTTACACTGCTGTCCATGATCAGCTTCGGAGAGGGCTGCTTTCAGATATTGCTATTTTTTTTAACATAGCAAATGCCACAAAATAGTGTCCTGCTGTGTGAAATGCAGTAAATGATATTTATCACATGTCACACCTAGTTTCTAACTCGTCTGATTCTGGTGCAGTACTACAAATGTTGTGTTAATAGCCTGCCTGTTGAAGTCGATGCACTGTTGTTGTGAGACACAGGAGAAGGGGCGGTGTCAAGACACATTGCAGGAATTAAATCAATCAAACTAAGTGCATTTTAATGGAAACTTGAATATGACCTGCACTGTCTTGATGTGCATAACATGTAATGGCGGCTCGCCGAGGGAGTGCGGTGGAGTGGGGGAGGGGCAGGGTGAGGGTATAGTGGACTCCAACATATGATGGAATGGAGTGAACTAAGTAAATAGAAAAAATAAAACTATTTACCTTGCACGCACTGCATCACTAACTCGGCAATGCAGTAGACGCTGTATCTCGGAGTCCACTGCCCCCTCCACCCTGCCCCTCCCCCACCCCGCCTTACCGCCCTGCAGCACTCCTTCGGTGATTACATGTTGCTTATCTGAGGTTGCTACTAGTTCTGGCAGAGGCTCGTTCTACTTATGTCACTGGACGGGATAGCCATGGTTCAAAGTTTAGTCCTACACATATCCCTGGCTTAGCTAGCTTGTCTATAGTAGAAGCACACTGTCTCACACGCGGGGCCCCAGCCCTGGACTTCGAGGTGCGGTGGGTCTCTAGCCTCTATTCTTGTAGAATAACAAGTCAAGAAATGTAAGTGGCAAATATCGATCTACTGGTGTGAGGACTGTTTGGGCGGGGAGATGGGTGATATCCAAGTTAAGTGATAGAGCCTAATTAGAGCTTTGTTATGTGGTCATTACCTTGAAGAGGCTTTGACCATAGAGAATCTGTGTTTTTTACGGTGTTGTTCCACGACCAAGCTCACAATTTAACATAAGCTTTTTACAAAGATAAGAGGAAAATTAGTATTTTGTCCCCTCATTTCACTTGTGCCGTGATCCGCTTTGGGCAAATTGCCTCTGAGTGGAAGAGAACGTGCGTTTTGAGACTCCTTTTTGGGGAAAAAAAAGACTGTCTGAGGATAGGTCCTTGACATTTGTCTCTTCTGTAGAACTGGTGGAATATTTACGTCGACAGACAATGTAAGAGTACCAGTTGGGAGGCGATTTTCATTTTGTTTTCATCTTGTGTGGGAGGAAGTGCAGACAAAATCCGGGCTTGCTTACTTTGGTGACATTCATTTTGTGGTGATGGAGTATGCTTAAACAGACTCTAAACCTCATGCTCTTCGGGGTCATGAAACTACAAGCCTTCTTCAGCAGAACGTTTTACACAGCACCCCAATGGTGAAATGTGGCACCTGATAAAATGCACAGATTAAAATCTTTGTCCTTCCATAGACAGCGTTTCGTTCCTGCTTCTTGCATAATTTTTTTATTCTTGGTACTTCGTCTTCATTTGAATTTCTAACCATTGCCATATGTCGCCCTGTACACTGCAGCCCTTAGCGTTACATCATTGCCTGTCCCTATTGCCATCAGTCATGTTTACAGTGAACCACCATAGTTTAAGACAACTTTGGCCCCATAGAAAAGTTTGTCATTTGTAGTGTTCTATAAATGCAGCTGTAATCCATGTATACAGTTTTCTATTGTATAAAGTTTGGTCTTGAATGTTTTGATCGGACATTTTGTCTTGGCGTTCAAAGTGAGCTCACCTGGATTAAACAAAACTAGATTCAATTCTGCCGTTGAGCCTAGCGGCAGCGCATGCACTGCTTCCTCTGCGAGATTGCTGTAGTAGAGAATTGGAGAGAAGCCAGCGCACACTCTCCGCCCATATTTTTCATTGGCTTGTGTCATTGTCTTTCGTAAATGCTGCATTCGGATTCGTTAATAGGCTTGTTAGACCCTCCTTAGTACGGATTTGTCTTCCTTTGTAACCTCCAATGGCTACTTGCCCCTTTACTTTGGTTGTTACACGGGACCTCTTATTTAGTCTGTAAGCACTATTTACTTTATTGAGTTTCACTTACTGCAGGCCAGTCATGCGCTGCTTCAGCTGAAACCGCTTGTGTTTTTTATAGCAGCATGGCCACCCCCGTAACACGGCGCCTGCTTTCAATCTTTTTAACCCAGCATTATCTTGTCTGTTTCAACCCCAGGTAAAATGGATTTAGAAATGATTGGCGAATTAAATCATGTGAATTCCAGGTAGCACATAATCGTGTGCTAATGGGCTGAAGCTGACAACATCATATCTGTGTTACATGTCATCTGGAGTAAAGTCAGCTGACAGGGTTGTTTTCAAAAGCCTGTTTTATTAACACCACCATCACCACCAATA
The DNA here is from genome assembly GCF_964261635.1 of Lissotriton helveticus. Taxonomy (NCBI): domain Eukaryota; kingdom Metazoa; phylum Chordata; class Amphibia; order Caudata; family Salamandridae; genus Lissotriton; species Lissotriton helveticus. Next base: position 352,298,641 of record NC_136070.1, on the reverse strand, counting down.
CCATCACCACCAATACCATCACCACCAATACAACCACCAATACCACCACCGCCAACAATACCCCCACTACCACTACCACCAATACCACCACTACTAAAAATACTACTAATACCACCAATACTATCACCCACACCTATAACACCATCATCAATACCACAGCCAATACCACCACCAATACCACCACCAATATCTCCAATACCACCAATACCACTACCACCACCACCAATACCATTACCATCACCACCAATACCACCAACATCAATACCACCACCACCAATACCACCTACACTATCACCACCAGCATTACCACCAATACCACCACTACCACCACCAATACCACCACCACCAATACCAATAGCACCGCCACCAATACAAGTACCACCACCAATACCACCAATGCCACCACCGATACTACCAATACCACCACCACCAGTACCACCACCAACAATACCACAACTACCACTAATACCATCACTACCACCAATACTACCACCAATACTACCAATACCACCAATACTATCACCACCACCTATAACACCACCATCAATACCACCACCAATATCTCCAATACCACCACCACCAATACCAGTACCACCACCACCAATACCAGTACCGTTATCACCAATACCACCATCACTAATACCACCATCACCACCACCAATACCACCTATACTACCACCACCACCAATACCGCCACTACCACCACCACCAATACCACCACTACCACCACCACCAATGCCACCACCACCAATACCAGTACCACCACCAATACCAGTACCACCATTAATACCAATACACCCACCACCAAAACCACTAATACCACCATCAATATCATTACCACCACCAATACCACCACCACCACCACCAATACCACCTCCACCAATACCAACACTACCAATACCACCACCACCACTACGAATACCTCCACCAATACCAGTACCACCACCAGTACCCCCACCACTAATAGCACCACCAACATCACCACCACCAATACCACCGCCAATACCAATACTACCACCAATACCACCACAAATACCACCCCCACCAATAACACCACCTCAGTACCTCTTGCTCACTAGTGATGGCAGTGGCACTGTACGAGGCCGGAGCTGCATCCAAGACCATCCCTACCTCCATGCCTGCCATAAAGCACAGCCCGCCCTGCAGCAGGAGGTAAAGCCAGGGCCCTACTACAGCTGGAGTTTTTTTTTTATTCGGACAAATACAGCAATGACATTACACAATGCCACACTTCACACTTAAATCACGCAGAGGGCAGAAAATACCTCCCCCCCCCCTCCGCCTGCTCTTTCTCCTGAGCCGCGATAGTGTAATTACAGAGCGAAAGGTGTTGGAGTGCTTCGTTAGTGTTTATAGATCGGATCATATGTAACTCTCACTTCACACTTTGTGTCTGTGTAATTTACAACTTTAAACATCTTCTTCATTGGACTATTTATCACTGCTTTGAAGACATCGCAGGCCGGTCTCTTCTTCTGATATTTACAATATAACAAGCGGTCGCGAAGGCCCTTAATTGCAAAGCAATTGGTCTCGCATTTAAGCTATTAGTATTATATTGACAATGCCTTTTATTTATGTTTTAAAACCCAAAACATAAATAAAAGGCATTGTCATTTACAATGCCAATAGCTCAAACTCACGTAAATACGAGACCTATTGCATTGCAAATGCATGTTTAATATAATGCACGCAATTGTCTCTGGTTCTTCTTTGTCGATATGAAACGTATTACATTGTTTATGTTCACATGCTTCCACTTAACCTTCAGTTTTAAATTGTCCCTACAAGAAGCTCCGACTCTAGAAGCCCGTTGTTTTCACTCTGATCAAGTGTTTAATTGTGCCAGCAGCAGGCTCTATTAAATGCCAGTCCGCAAAATACTAAGGCTGTGTAGTCCCGAATTCACTCAGTCCTCTTTAATTCAATTCCAGACCCAACCTTTCTCCAGGGCCGGACTGGGATCCGAAACTGCCCTGGCAAACTGCTCGGCCAGCTCCCCTCCAGGGGGGAGGGGGTGCGTCCGAGTTGTTTTCTAGGGCCGGTTTCGGGCGACTTTGTTACAGGGTGCTGATATTCCCACCCTCGAAAACAAAAACGGCCCCCAGGGGCCCAAAACAGGCCCCCATCCTGGAGGCCCACTGGGGAAAAGCCCGGTGCCCGCTACGGCCAGTCCGGCCCATACTGTCTCTTTATCTTTTTTGCTGGTTCCAGCTATCTCCTTTTGTGAAGGCTTGTCTCCTTGTTTCCTGTGTGTGTGTGCGTGTTTTTTCCCACCTGCTCTCGGTCAATATCTAATGAAGCAAAATAAGTGCCAGGCCCATCAGATGAGCGCTGGTGGTCTCCATCTGCAACCATTGGCTCATATTAAGTACTGCTCTTATGTTGTGTAATACATCATCTGTACTTTCAGTACAGCATAATTGTCCATCTGAATATCAGTCTGTTCCCCTCCAGATCCTCCTGAATCCCCATTGCTCCTCTGCTCCCCTGTATCCTCAGAGAGGAGTAGGTTCCTACTTTTCTGTCTGTGCTGCTGGAAACTAAAGGAGTGCTTGAGTATTATCTCTGCTGTGAGACTAGCGGTAAGGGACTAGGAAGACTCCTCCAAAGTATAACATAATGTTAGTTTACTGTAACAAAAATGACATGTTGTCATAGACATAAAGGCCATGTCCTGAATATGGTTTGCAAAACTATTGTTAGAATTGGCATCCTTGGAGTGGTTTTCTCCGATCTTTTTGCCTTCAACCCTCCTGTTTGCTGACTTTGTTTTTGCTGGCTTTAGGACTCTGCACACTTTACCACTGCTAGCCAGTGCTAAAGTGCATGTGCTCTCCCCAAATTAAAACATGGGTAGAATTGGCCTATACCCAATTGGCATATTTAATTTATGTGTAAGCCCCTAGTAAAGAGACACTGTCTGTGCTCTGGGCCTGTAAATTAACTTCTACCAGTGTGCCTGCAGCACTGATTATACCACCCACTTAAGTAGCACTATAAATATGTCTCAGGTCTGCCGTTGCAACCTGCGTGCAGTTTTAAATTGTACTGTCAACCTGGCAAGATAAAACGTTTTCCAGGCACAAACTAGCGGTGAAGGACCACTATCCTGCTGCGCTGACCTGCTGCCTTCTGTCCTCCTGCATGGGTGAGAAGGACTGGACCAGCATCTTCTGAAGGTAGGACCCCAAAGTGACTGCAAGGGATAGTTGGCTGACCTCCTGACTAGAGCATCAGGACGGAAGACTCGAACAACCTTGAACTCAGTTCCTGGACTCTGTCATTTGTGAGTCCTACCCTGCTGAGTGGTGCCACCCCAGTCCTGGACCCTTGGATGTGGGTCTCAATGTGCCCTCCAGCCTATCTGTGGATCCAGCAGAACTGTTGCTTCTCGTCTGCTCCACGGAGCAAACTCGAGCAGAACCGATGCATCATCTCTGTTGTCCTCCAGATGCAAGGATTCTACATCAACCTCTCAGCCCACATCAGAACCATGCCTGTGCGAAGCTTTCATGATGCAGGCCCTTGCAATCCATTAAAGAAGTTGACAGTTGGACACAGGTGAATTTGTCAACACACTACTAACGGTTCGTGTACTAGCATGGTTCACTGTAACAGTCAGAAATGTTCACACTCAAATTTGGCCAAGTTAAAGTAGAAGAAAATAAAGTTACAAAAACGAAACATGCATAGCTTTTGCGCTTTTTTTCGCAGTGTTCTTTATATACAACTAATCATTACATTTTCAATGTTATTCTTTTTACAAGTAGGCCTCTTTATATGCAAGTAAGATTTGCAGGGCTGGTGCAGTTAATATTCTGATTACAAAGATACAATAATTGAATTAATTGAAAAGCAGCATATGCATCCATATTGATAGAATTGCTTACTGTAAAAATGTGTATCCTAATCCGGCCCTTGGTTGCGCTTGTACAGCCGTATCTACGGATTTAAGGAATGGTATACTCCAGGCAGTGATACCTGCTGCCACTTTCAGTTTTTCGGCATACATGGAGACGTGTCATTTGCAACATGAAATGCGCAGCAGGTTTTTCTTTCGTTCTTGTAATTAGTAGCGATTTTAGTTTACTTTCACATGATTCTCCCCATGTTAGAATGTTTAGAGTTCCTCTGTTCGGAGTTTCCATTAATCGTATTGTGTTTGTTCAGCTGATGTCTTCAATCTAGTGTGTTCAGTATAATAAGAGGATGAATATTATAATTTATTACATACAATTGTAAATATTATGATTAGGCCTGGAGAAAGTCGCATAATGTTCTTAACGGAAATTGATCAGAAATTACACGTAACTATGAAAATTACTTTCCTGGTACTTTGTGTCCAAAATAAACACATGGACTCAGTTCACACTAACAAAATAGCAGAATATTGAGCATTAAGTGATACATGGAATTGAACACCAGACGTCAGCCAGCTCCTTTCTGCATCTTTCTCTACCCATCTCACTCTTTTGGCCCAAGCCTGAGAGAGCATGCACTAGCACATGTGTTTCGCTTGCGAGACACTCTTGTATCCAAAAAGGGATTGGAGCCTTCCCGTTGCTTACCCATTCGGTGGCTTGCGTGGCACTTTTATTTACAGCCTCGTAATTCGTCACTGCAGGCCTAACATCATTTCCGTTCCTCTCTGTGGAGCGGGGACCAAGAACTGATTGATTCAACTTAATAAATGCTCCTTTTACCTTCCTATGCCCTGCAAACAGAAGGTGTGTGACTAGCAAAAACATGCCTTGCAGAACAGATAAAATTGCAAAGTTTTAGTTTCCATAGTTAACTTTCTTTGATTTTGCCTAGTCTTCTTTTCTCACTTTGTGCTCATGTTTTCTTTTGTTTTTGCTCGTGGGTGCTGTTCTCAAAAGATGAGGATTATTGTATTGGAAAGTGCCATTGTTTCTTAATTATGTGTAATTTCAGAAATTATGCTTTAACACTTAATTGTGGAGTGCACCCCAATCAGCCCCACTATAAACCACGCCAATCCACCCCACTTCACCACACACCAATCAGCCCCACTCAACACAATCCACCCCAGGCCAATCCAATCCAAACCACTCAACCCAATCTAATCCACCTTACTCCATTCCTCCCAACCCAAATCTCTCCAATCTGTCCAACTCCATTTGGCCCGCTCCAATACAGAACGATCTGCCCCAGTCCAATCCAAAGCAGTCTGTCCCATTGCAATCTAAAACAATCTGCCATACTCAATCCAAAACAATCTGCTGCACTCCAATCAGCCCCGTTCCAACCTGCGCAACTCCAGTCCATAACAATCTACCTGACTCCAATCCAAAAAAGTCTGCCTGGCTCCAATCAGCTCCATTCCAATCTGCCCCAATCCTATCCTTCCCACTCCAATCCAAAACAATCTGCCTCACTCCAATCCAAAACAATCAGCTGCACTCCATTCTGCCCCACTCCAATCCACTCTACTCTGTCCCACTCTACTCTGTCCCACTCTACTCTGCTCCTCTACTCTGCCCCACTCTACTCTGCCCTTCTTTATCCTGCCCCACTCCAACCCACCCGCTCCAATCCAGAACAATCTGTCCCACTCATCTGTCCCACTCTCATCTGTTCCACTCTAATCTGTCCCACTCTAATCTGTCCCACTCCAGTCCAAAACAATCTGCCCACTCAAATAGGCCCACTCCAATCTGCCCTACTCCAATCCAAAACAATCTTTCCCCTTCCAATCCAATGCACTCCGCCCCACTCCAATCTGCCCAACTCCAATCTGCCCCACTCCATCCCAGTTCACCCCACTCCAATCCACCACAGTCTTACCCAACCCAACCCAATTCAATACATCCTACACCAATTCAATCCACCCCAATCCAATCCCCTCAATCCATTCCAATCCACCCCACTTCCTGCCCAATCCACCCCACGCCAATCCAATCCACCCGACATCAATATTGAACAATCTGCCCCAATCCAAAACAATCTGCCCCACTCAAATCTGATCCACCCCAATTGAAAACATTGTGCCACACTCCAATTCAAAACAATGTGCTCCTCTTCAGTCTGCCCCACTCCAATCCAGAACAATCTGCCCCACTCCAATTCAGAACAATCTACCCCACACCAATCAGAACAATCTGCCCCACTCCAATTCAGAACAATATGCCAAACTCCAATCCAGAACAATCCGCCCCACTTCAGAACAATCTGCCTCACTCCAATCTGCCCCACTTCAGTCTGCTCCACTCTAATCCACCTCACTCGACTTTGCCCCAATCCAAAACAATCTGCTCACTCCAATCCGCCCACTCCAATTTGCCCCACTCCAATCCAAAATAATCCACCACAACCCATTCCACTCCAATCCAGAGCAATCTGACCCACTCCAATCTAAAACAATCTGCCCCACTCTAATCCACATCAATCTTCCCCCACTCCAATCCATAACAATCTGCCCCACTCCAATCCAAAGCAATGTGCGGCACTCCAATCTGCCTCACTCCAATCAAATACAATCTGCCCCACTTTAATCTGCCTCACTGCAATCTAACTCACTCCAATCCAATCCACCTCACCTCACTCCAATCCAGTCAACCGCACACCAATCCATCCACCCAAATTCAATCTTCACCACTCCACTCCATCCCACACACTCCAATCCACTTCACCCTTATCCATCCACCTCAATCCAATTCACCCCACCCCATTTTACCGCACCCTATTTCAATCCTCCCCACTCAGTCCAACCCACCTCACTCCAATTTAATCCATCATACTGCAATAACATAACATCGCATGTGTATTTGTAACAAGTTCACCCAGAAAGATATCTTGCAGCTGATTAGCAGATGTTTATTGTTACCCAACTCAATGGTACTCATTTTATCAACCTTAGAAGGATGAAGGGCTGAGTGAACTGACAGGGGTTTGAATGTTTGACCATGCAGTCAAACACAGGCCCACACTGTGGACGCATTAATCCACTAAACCAAAAGATCTGTCTCAATACAATCTACTCTGCTCCAATACATCCCACTCCAAGCCAATCCAATTAATTCAGCTCCAACTCACACTACTCAAATCACCCCACCCCACTCTATTGTACTCCACTCCAGTCCACCCCACTCCAATCCTATCCACCCCATTCCAACCCACCCCACTTTAATCAAGTTCTGTCCAATCCATTCCACTCCAGTCCACCCCACCCCACTCCAATCCACTTCATCCCAATCCACTTCATTCCACTCCATCCCAATCCACTCCAACCCACCCCACTCCAATCTAATCCATCCCATCCAGGCCAACCGACTCCAATCCACTCCACTCTACTCCAATCCTCCCCACTCAACCTAAATACAATCCACCCCAGTTCAATTTACCCCACTCAAACCTATCAATCCAATCCACCACACCTCAATCCACCGCTCTCCAATCCACCCCACTTCAATCCAATGCACCCCTCTCCAATCCAATCAAATCCACCTACCCCCACTCCACTCTAATTCACACCACTTCAACCCACCCTGCTCAAATCCAATCCGCCCCACCCCACTCCATACTAATCTAATCCACCCCACTTCAGCCCACCTCAATCCAATTCACCTCACCTCACCCAATTTTAATACACCATACCCACTCCAATCCAACCCACTCTACCCCAATCCAATTCACCCCAATCTACTACAGTTTAATCCACCCCAATACCTCAAAATCCCTCCACCCTATTACACCCAGTCCACTTTACGCCACTGCACCCTGACACTTTACTCAACTCTACAACACTCTACTCCCCCACTCCCCTCTACTCCAGCAAAACCAGTCTACGATCCTCTACTCCTCCCCCCGCCCCCCACCTTCCCACTGCACTCTAGGACACTCCAATCCACTAACTTTTAGCCATGCTGAACAGCTGCCACACTGTCGTACAACATGGCAAAAACAGTCACGGCCGGCAGTGGGAGTACCTGCAGGGCGGTGACTTGGGGAGGGGGCGGGGCAGGGTGGGGGGTAGTAACGTATGGATTACCGAGTTTTACAGGTAAGTAAACATTTAAATAAATAAAACAAATTTTGTTGCGTGCACTGCATCCTCCCCCTCCCCATGTCACCGCCCTGCAGGTACTCCCACTGCCGGCCGCGGCTGCAAAAACACCTACCCAAAGCCAATATCTCTTGTATAGACGAGACCTATTGGCTTTGCCAGTGCTTGTTTCACTTTCTGCCGGTTTCCCTGCTCCTGTGCTTTTATTTCTCACTCATCATGTGAATTATATGAACCAGAGAAACAGTGAAACAATTCGAAAGTATGTAGTACAACAAAATACGTTTGTGATGTGTTTTAATCAATGAACCGTGTGGTGGTTTGTTTTGTGCTGTATCTAATTTTACACTTTTCTCCCTTATTTACCTCAAATATTTGACTAATTTATAAAAAAAATAGCGTGTTATTTTTTAATCTGAGACGTTTGTATGCATAACTTGTTGCAACAGTTCCTTTATTGAACTAGTAAGTTTACTAGTCACTTGCTCCAGTGTTGGTTTAGCGAAGTTGCAAGAGTCGGATATAGGTTGTCCCTTTAGTCTCCGTTGACTCCATGCCGTATCTCACAAATAGTTGACGCAATGAGATCAGATTGGCATCAGATTTTCACGTTGTTATGACGCAGATTATTTTCCTTCAGAATCTGCAGACTTTCAAAGTGTTCAGATCCAGGTCTTGGCTGTGTACTACAACTACTCCGAAAATTGCCACTGGGTTTTGGCCTGCCATCAAATGATTCATCAGTCCATGTAGATGAGGTGCAAGATGACCTCTAAAACATACACAAAGACTCCTTGAGAGGAATCACCTAGTCAAGAGAGAAAGCAGGAGCAGCGAAAAAGGATTAAATGAAAGGCACAGTGGTAGGGAAAATATTTTTGTAGTTCAGTTCTGGAATATAAAGATTGGTTAGTGACACTTCAGAGGGAGGCAAATGCATTTGAGCCCTGCTGGGAGGCTATGAACACTGATTCCTTTGCTGGCAGTGAGCATGTGTGATCTGCATTCCTACTGCTGACTCATCTGGTACAGTTTCATTTTCATTTTTCAGCACATGGCTGCTAAACTGGGGAGCTTGCCCAACTCCACAAGGGTCTGCTTAACATATGCTAGCCAGGGTATTTTCATTTCATGTTTGCATAGCAATCAGTCCTTAATTATTGCCTGATTAAAAATGGCATAATGATTATTCCAGAGGAAAAGCCACAACAAGTAAGGGCCAAGTTTATTATAGTCCTCAATTAATGGTAGACCTAGTTCTTCTTGACAGACAAAATGTGAGATGGAATGATGGAGGGAGAGAAGATACCTGCAGAATTGATTGTCATCTACCTGGAGTGTGCGGTAATCAGCATATCCCCAAATTCCATTCCCATTGCTCGCAGTTGATACCCAGTTAGTTTTATAAATCTCCAAAAAAGCGTCGAAAGAATGACTAAGATTAAAAATGAAGCTAACTGCTTGAGTAAACTTCAAACTGCTGTTAGAGATGTTATTGGCCCAGGATGCACTGCACTCAAAGACCACCTGCAAATATGGGAAACTGGACACACTTACGAGCTTGCTTTCATTGATAGTGAGGGTGTGAAGTTTAGTGTGTCTGCTAGAGACTTTTTGACGCAGATTCCCTACCTCAAAGCAGTACCCAAGTATGCGACTGGATCTGGAAACTTTTCAAGAGCAGTACAGTTCGGCTGAGCACCAGTAGATGGTGTCGTTTGGCGCCATGTGGCTGCATCTGTGCTGGAAGGGATGCGTGCAATGACTATATAGGTGATAGAGCAAGAACTCATATAAAAGAGACTTGCTCAAATGCAATCCTCTCATATAAACCCGTAACGTTGTATTAATAATGTATTGTGTAACTAAAATGCACCACATTACATATATTTTAACTAGACAAAGCTTTGCATATGTGTTTTACTAACAAGTAACCCGAGTGGAACTCAAAATGGCTGCTAACGCGGGACAACTGTACTGTGCATGCATCAACTGCATCTACGCAGAATGACGTCTCTTCGCCTGGAAGGAAAATTCTGCTTCGGTGCAAATGCATCTAATTTGGCTGCTTGGAGACTCGCATGCTAAGCATCTGCTTTGCTGAAACTAAAATGAGCTATTAACTAAATGCTAGCGCTGGGAGAGTCTTTATAAGTAAATGGGATTAGAGTAGAGATAGGTGGTATACAGTGAAATCCTTTTATTTCGAAATTAATACGTTTTCTTTTGACTTCTCTATTAGTTTGTATTTGGGCCTCTGAACGATGCTAAAGTCTATACTAGACGTGACTCCTCACACAACGTTTGGTATATATGTGACTTTAACTAATTGTTGAGTTTATCTTCCGCATTTGGTTTATTTACAGTGTAAATAGAATCAACTTTTTCTGTTGTAGTAAAACAAGATTTATAAAAATATGTTGGAAGGTGTTTATTTTGCAGATGTAAAATGTATTTCCTTTGACTCACTTTTGCTCTACTGTACTGCGGAATCCGCTGTTTTAATAGATGGTGGTCTCCAAAAGTAATCCTGTTTTTACAGTAATCCTTTTTGGAGACAAGTATTTGCTGTAACAGCCTATGTGTATTTCCATGTATAACCTGGCTGCGGTAGGTCAGTAATTTGAAAACAGCTTAGTGGCTCTTATATCCCACACTTTCTATTATAATAATACCTTATTTGCAACTCGTCTACAGGACAATATACCTGAAGCCTAATAAATGTGTTCAATAATAAGAGGTCGATTACGATACCGTTCGGAAAGGCTCCAAATCAGATTCGGGTCCGGTGTCGGATTTGCACAGCCTTTTTGAATCGGCTGTTCTGACTCGGATCGGCAGTCAGAATCTGAGTTTGGGGGCCCATAGCAGGTTCCCTTCACCCAGGGTCTTCTGAATCAGTCCCTTGGGGTACTCAAGGGACCCCCCATTCCAACCACGCACAGTGTGGCAGGCACCAAGGGGTGCCCGCCACAGGGTGCACAATTTTCCCTAACCATTCCTTTTCATTCCTTTCTTCAATGGGAGCCTGAGTATTTGGTTGGAACACAGGCTCTCATTGAAGTCAATGGGAGTCCAACCGAATCGTATCTGCAAGCATCGTAATCGGTCGGTTGGACTCCCCGGATCCAATTCAGTCAGAAACCATTCTGAGGCTGATACAGTTGGAATGCTTTCCGCACGGCATCGTAATCGACCCCAAAGTACAGAAAAATTATTTGTTTAGCAAGGATTATTTTTTCGTCTATGATGTTTTAAAATGCCACTAGAAACACATGCTATTTATTGGCAATCTGTAAAGTGAACACATTTAAAGCCACATCAATGAGCCACTCATCCATTTTTAATAAAATGAAAGCTGGTAAACGATCCAGGAATTGCAAAATGTGCTTAAATTACCAAGGGCCTTATGCCCAGAAAATAAGCAACTTTGCACCAGTAGCTCTACATTTACATGCCCTTCCAAATCCACAAATATTCCCACAAATATTCCTGGAAAGCTGTGCCAGGCTCAGGTGTCTAACCACATTTCTATGAATTTCTTTTGGTGGTGGAGACCTCCTGATGGTAGTGAAAAGTAAAAAGTTTACTTAACTTTGAAACAATTAACACATATATTTTTATGCTAAACATTAATGTAATTATTTTTCTGCTTTTATTTTAAATGTAGGGCAAAATAAAAAAAGTTGCAACATAAATAACTTCACTTAAATGGAATTTTGAATACATTAAATTAAATGAAAATTATGTTTAAAAAATCTCATCTAAAGTAAACTATATATTTTGTATTATACATTGATCATTTTCAAAATTGGTGTATGGAGTTAAATGAGTCATTTAAGTATTTTGCAATTTATATTTTAAAAAGGTTATAAAGATATATTAACATATAATATGTTTTATTTTTTGATAATTTTTTTAACACTCAATTATATAAATTCATTTTTTAACTAATTTAAATAAATGAATTCAATTTAACATTATTTCCTCACTACTATTTCATCAACCTGGCGAAAAAAATAAAAAAAACAATGATTCTACTAAATACATTTTTCTAACCATTTGCCACATGTTGAATATTTGGTGGGATCACATACAGCAGCATGGGTTCCTGAATATTTGTTGTTGTGTGTGTGTGTAAGTGCATGTGTTTGTGCGTTTGAATGGGTGTCTTAAGTCAGGTGTATAGAGATCTGTATGTCTGTTGGATTGTGTGTCCAGGTGCTTTTAGGTTCTATGGTATATGTGCTTGTGTGACTTTGTCTGTGTGTGTGCATCTATGTGTGATCAATAAGTGTTTGCATGTTGGTGCCTGTATGCATGCCTCATCTTAAAAATAAAACCACTGGCTTTAGGAATGTGTGCATTATTTATCTCTAGTTCCATATAAAGAGTTATTTATCCTGACTTTTCGGGTTTGCTGTAACTATATTGAGGATTAATATGATGGCTAGTCATTTACACACATTTTCGACCAGATGAACTAAGGAACTGGTTACAAAATGTGATTGTAAATTGCACACTGACTTTTTGCGATTATTAAGGGCCCAATTCTGATGTCAGTCGGAAAGCCCCCACTTGCCGGCGAGTCAAAAGTGAAACCGGACAATAGTTTCAGTTGGATTCTGACAGTGTCAAGGAACCTGTCGGCCAGTCGATGAACCCACCGTAATCTCCAAGGACGGCGTTTCAGCTGTCTGGATCACAATGTTGGTTTCTGACAGTCTTTTCATGTTGGGCTTTCCGACATGGAAAGACTAGCGGAAAGCAACTTTGGGGGACCCTAAGGGCCTCCGTTCCTCCACGGCCTCCAGTTGTGGGCAGCGTGTGCCCTGCATAGTGGACAGGTATCCTGAAGTGCCTGCCATGCTTTGCAGGAATTACCAGAATCTCCCATTTCTCCATGGGAGCTTGTGCTACAGCCAGTTTAAGGCTGCAGCACAAGCTCCCATAGAGAAATGGGAGAATGTGACCGCACCAGGGGCAGTCACATTTTAATGGTGGTGTTGGGACCGCCGACCGGAAGTCAGTTGGTCCCGAGACTGCGGCAACGTCTGTCCGACATTGTAATCAGGCCCAAAGAGTTTTTGCAAAGTGATTTGTGTACTATTAGCTCAATTCACAAAATAAGATATGGAGTGGATTGTACGACAACCTGCCTAATAAATATTAATTGGTGGGGGGGGGTTCACAAATTGCCACATTCTCATATTAATGACAAAGATTGGAATGATGGCCTGGAAGCATGAGCAGACTAACAAGCCTGTTTTTCCATTTCAAAAATTGAAAAAATGGCAGACTGATTCCTTAAAGGGAACATGTCTTCTTCAAAAAAAGGTTTTCAATCTTGAAAATCTTTACTTAGAGCAGGCTATGGTCCTCTGAACCACTAATTACTCCCCATGAAACTGACATCTTGATTTCAAAATGGGAAGCAGTTTAAAGTGGACCCCTTCCCATTTACTGAATCAGTAAGCACCCCATCTTGGGAGTAAGACGCTTTTCAAAAGCTTTCAACCAGAATTACCGTTGCAAGCCATTAAAACATCAGGGTGTGAATCGTAATTTAGAGGGAACATCACAATATGCTCCTTCCAAATTGCGGTTTATAATTCATTTCTAGACATATTTGCCAATACAGAACGAATTTTCAGAATCATCAAGCAGTTTTCCAAATCCAAAAATGTTTTTAGCTGTTGCAAGCCCTCTGATTTTAGAGAATCAGAGGGTTTGTAACCATGAACATTTCCACACATCTATTCCTTTTTTCTTAAACCATTAGTTGTATTTCCGCTAGCATAGGATTATTCTAGCAGTGACTGTAAATCAACGGCATAAAAGTTGAATAAAGTTGATTCGAGATTTCGTTCTTGTCGGACTCATTCCTGTTTGGATCTCCCAATTTCCATGTTGTCCGCCTTTACCTTACAGCTGATTGACGCACACACCGATTTTATCATGTGCATACATTTCCCATTTCATCATACAGTAATTTGATATTTAGTCTTTGGTACCAAGCTGAATTAAATGATTTTGTGAAGTCGGGAAATACATTATTTCCCATTTGCTTGTTCTCCACGTATTTGCTGATTAGCATCAGTGAGATGAATATATGGTTTGTGGTTGAATTTTTGGTAAATGTGTGAAAGGTTCTATCAATTGCGAACTTCATTTATGGTATATTAGTATGTAGAAATGCTTGCTCATGTTACTGTGTATGCAAATTGGTCAGTAGCTGTGTTGTGCAAGTGCATCCACATCATTATAGGCAGGTCTAATATACACTTCAAGACATATTTTCCAGTATATTGACAAGTTTTGCTAATGCTTGTCGAATATTAAATGAGATGAATTTTTGTTGGCAGTGCTTAAATTAGTTGGCGTTCTTTGCCAGATTAAAAAATCAATTTAGTAGATGTGGTATTTGAATTTCTCAGGAGTAAAAGCTGTTGCTGATATTGAAATTTGTTTTGTAAATGTATTTGTTGATTCACCACTGTAACAAAGAAAGATAGAATGGGGCCTATTTTCAAAGGTAAACTTAAGCCTGAGTAAATGTACGTGTGTAAGTTTACGTTAGCACTTTTTGAGCAACTTTTACTACTTTGGATATTACGAGAAACTTCCAGATCTATGCCGTGCCAATCTGTGGCTGTTATATTTTGCTGAACCCACTTGGGAGAGACAATTTCTACAGCTAATTTGGTATTCTAGTCATTTGCAAATCCTGAAAGACCACACAAGAACTTATCAACCTTGATGAAGTCCTCCTCAGGATGACACTTGCTGGCTGGGCTGGATTGTGATGTCTGAAGAACAGTAATACAACTTTTTTGGATACTACATTCTCTCCCGCTTCATGATGGATTGAAAAGATGGATACTATTTGTTTATTCAACAAGGATGAATATTTGATCTATTGAACTTTCGGTAAACTCCTTGTGTTCATACAGCATTCTCTGTTGTGTCTTGTACTTGTTTAAGTTTGGTGTTTCCTGAGCAGTGGAAACTAACACCAGTGCGGCCACCCAAGGCCTGCCCTGCTCTTTTTCTTGCAAATGCGTTTGGATATTTACCATTTCCAAGTGTAAATGTAAAGTGTAGACTTGCATGACTCCACCTCCGGAAACCAGGGGATGGAGTTTAATTTACATCAGTAAGGTTGCTTCTAGTGCTTTATTACCATATTTTATTTCATTCTGCACACTTGGCTAAGCTTTCCTCCAAAGGGGAACTGATATCCACTACTTAGGTGGAGATCTCGCTATGGTAAAGTGTAAGAAAACGTTTAAAAGTTTATTAACTTACTTAAAATACTTTTATTCTAAATATAAATGTAAAATAAAAGTAAAGACTTATTCTTAACCTAGTTCAAATTAAGTACAATGTTATATTATTTTTAACTTGTACAATAAATGAATATTTGTAACATATTTAATTAAAGATGTATTTAGAAGTATTATCCTTAAAAAACATTCCACCTACAATAACATTTTGCATTTATGTTGTATGTATAAATTTAAAAAGTTGTGTATAGATTAATTAAAATTATGTAACCTATTTAAAATTAACTATATATTTATTTAAAAAGTTAATAAATACATTTCATGTAATTAAAATATATTTACAATTATGTATATTTAACATTAAACTAAGTTAAATTATTTCTTTAACTTCAAAATAATTAAATGTATTAATTTGTTTGATATTATTTCCTATAAGGTTTTAATTGTATGGCCTTGCCTCTATTATTTTCTATGGCAGGGCATAGGTGGCCATGTGTAGTGCTTGACTTACTGCAGGTCTGAACTCGAGTGAATTTACTGTAGCTTTGGGACCTTTTTTCCTGTAGCTTTAGAAGTGTAGTTTGTGAACAAAAATGGGCTTATTCATTTGTGGTGGTTCTTAGTCACTTCCCAAACCCCTTCTTAATCATCCTTAAAATCCATACATTGTTTAGTAATTATGCCAAATTTCTCTGCCACTTGCACTGGTCCCTCTGTCATTTACTACTAAGGGGCCGATTCCGAAGTCGGATGGCCCAGAGCCGGTCCAACATCGGTCAGGAACTGGAACCGAATGACCTCTTTTCATCAGTTCCAGACCTGCAAGTACAATTCAGTCGCAATCCTATACTTAACAATGGGAGCATGCATTCCAAACAGAATGCATGCTCACATCGTTAAGTGCAGTGGTGCAGTTGGTCCCTGCACCCCATGGCAGGCACCCTGTGGCAGGCACCCCTGGGATCAACAGGGGAAGGCCACCATTCGACAACCTCGCACCCATGGGGGCCCTGCTGGGGGTCCCCAAAGACAGTTTCCCAATGCCTTTCTGTGTTGAAAAGGCCTGCACAGAAAGGCAGTGGGAAACTGCTATCGTACTCCCTGGCCGAGGGAGTACTGAAGGGTTCCCAGATGGCGGACAGGCTCTCTGAGCCCTTGGGGGCCCTGCTGGGGGTCCCCAAAGACAGTTTCCCAATGCCTTTCTGTGTTGAAAAGGCCTGCACAGAGAGGCAGTGAAAAACTGCTATCGTACTCCCTGGCCGAGGGAGTACTGAAGGGTTTCCAGATGGCGGACAGGCTCTCTGAGCCCTTCGGAAGTCCTCCGGAAAACAGAGTCAGATTCCTTTCCAACCGAGTCCATCAGAATGGCTCGGTCAGAAAGGAATGTAAACGGGCAAATCTGATGCGGTTAGGATGGCTCCGACCGAGGGTCGGAGCCATTTCTAACCACATCAGAATCGGGCCTTAAAAAGCAAACTTACATGAGTGGAGACCTCCCCATAGAAAATATGAGAGCTGGAGAAGGATAGCCCCAGTAGTCAGTTTGTGAATAGATTTTTGTTGCATTACTAAACGTAGTAAAAAATACAGTTTTTGAATATGATCATACAAGTGTAAAGTTACTGAAAGGAATAGACTTGCATGTCTTTATCCCCTGAAACAGAAGTTGGAGCCAAATTTACAAGTATAAAGTTAGTACTGCCAAAAAGGACGCAGGTGTAAGTCTAACACTGCACATGACCAACTACTGATACAACAGAACCCCGTAGGAAACAACTTTAAAACAAATATTATTATTTTGACTAATTATATAATTGAAATTAATTTAATGTTAAAACATTTAAGTATATTTAAAAATTAATATTGTTTTATAAACATGTTTTAATAAACTGTTTATCATTCTGAAAATATACTTTTATGCATTAGAAATAATGAAAATAATTCAAATTAATTAATTAATTCTATACATAATATAGTAAAATGGTTACATGTAAACATAAACAGTGGACAAAAGTTAATTTAATTTATTTTCATTAATTACATGTTTAATTTCAAATTAAACTAATTATGATGTACCTTATTTGTACTTTGTTCTACATTTGAAATAAATGCATACAATTATATTACAGTAATAGTTAACACTTTTTATTTTTTTAAATTCCAAGTTCAATAAAAAACATTTTTAAATGTCCTTATACTTTACCGTAGGGAGATCTTCCCCACAGTGACAGATGTCTCCCTATGGTAAAGAATAGGGAAAAGTAAAAACATTTATTAAAATGTTAATAAAATTGTATTATAAATATTGTAAATTAATGTATATATTTAGTTTAAATATAAAACGAAATATAGCATGCTGCAATATTAACAACTTGATTACAAATGTAATCATTTTGAATATATTAAGTTCAAATTTTTTTTCTGAACTTTAAATTAAGGAATTTGCCACTTAAAGAAAAGAAAAACCTACTTGTTAATATGTATGAATACTTATTAAGAGTAATGTATAGTTAAATAAAATTAATTTATTCAGGTTTAAAAAAAATCGATGTTCTATTCATTTTTAAGTGACAAAAAGGTATTAAAACGTTTTGTTTTTTAACTATTTTGTTTTTGTTAATTGTGTACCTATTTTAAATAATTTTATTTAACATTATTTCCTGTGGAGTTTTATTTTAATTCTCTACCTCCATTATTTAACATGGGAGGGTTTTGCAGGACCTGTGAGTGTCCATGTATGATGCTAAACTTAATCCAGCTCTGATGTGGAATACATTTATGACTATTTTGGATTCTTTCTGGCTGTGGTAACTTTAGAAGTGTTTGTGAATAGAAATTGGCTTACTCTTTTGTGGGAGGGTGCCCATTCCTTCCCTACACCACACCCTAACCTTCCCTACACCCCTCCTTACCTCCTTTAATCATTCCCCATTATTAATAAGTATCCCTCATTTTCCAGCCACTCCCCTCTGTACCTCCCACATTTACTACTAAAATGTATACTTACGTAAATGGAGACTCCGCAGCCGGGTGAAGCTCTCCACATAGAATAAGGTAGGAAAGGAAGATGTGTACCATCCTCATACAGGTTGTAAATAGCATTTTGTAGTACATTAGTAATGCTATTGTAGTACTACTAAACATACTACAAAATGTAGTTCATGAATAGGTTCATCTGTATGCTACCGTGGGATCCACACATCAAGGACTGACAATTCATTGGGCATGAGTTCTAACACTTGCGACAGCTTACCAGTACCCAAATACTGATAATACATAACCGTTTGCATGATCTGTTTCCCTCTTTTCTTGTCTGAAAGGATTGTCAGTGATCAGAAAACATACTACTCATGCATTCTGTTCTCTTTATCCTTATTAATGATTTGTATTTCCAAATCGTGCAAGTGTTTTTTACGTGTTACAGGCCATATTATGCATAGTGCCCCAGGATCACAGCTGCCTTGTGTGTCTAATTTGTCAAAATGGAAACACGCATCCATCCTACCCCTTCTGAAAAAGTCCAACTTGGACATAACCGAGAGGAATAACTATCGGCCTATAGCCAGATAACCCCTCCCAGCAAAAATCATGGAGAGCACGTTAAATACGCAGCTAAGTGCTTTTTTGAGGATAGGAGAACATCTTGATCCATCCCAACATGGCTTTCGTGCAGAACACAGCACGGAATCCACCTTGATAAGGTCTGTGGAAGACATTAGAAGAATGATGGACGCAGGAGGTAGAGCAGCCCTGATCCTGTTGGATCTTTCCGCGGCCTTCGACACGGTCCATCACAAGCTGTTGGTGGACCGGTTGGGGGCCTGCGGAATTCAAGGAAAGGCACTGAAGATCTTACAGGCCTTCCTTTCCAATAGGACTCAGACGGTGGCCCTGGGGGACTTTGAATCACGTCCATTTGTGCTTCCTTGTGGAGTTCCCCAGAGGTCTTTCCTGAGTCCGACCCTTTTTAATGTGTATGTTTCCACCTTAGCGCCGATTATTCGATCCTATGGCTTTAATCTCACAGCATATGCAGATGACACGCAGATAGTGGTGTCACTGCTTCCGGGTGATATAGATAAGCCAGCAGACAGGTTTAGAGGCTGTATGCGAGAGGTAGGTGACTGGATGGCACAAAACTGTCTCAAGCTCAATTCAGCAAAGACAGAAGTGCTACTCTTTGGTTCCAAGACAACTTCTGGTCCCCAAGGTGATTCACGAAGGCGCATGAAGGGGGTCAGAAGAAAGGTCGGTAATGAGGTGAAAAAGTGTTGGTTATTCCTACAGATTTATCAAAAGGATTCCATATTTTTCTTGTTTTGTTAGAAGGAATCTGAAGGGTGTTATGGTAACTTACTTCAGGTCCACATCTTTTGAGCACAGATTGAGTACAGAGAATAAAAGATTTTGACACATGATTTTACGTTATACCGCACAATTGTTTAACCTGATACAGTAGAATTGTGAATATTCTTTGAAAGGGGTTCTAGTTTGACTGTTTTAGGTTGTTTTTATTTCCATAATGTGTATTTTAAAAAAAAAAATGTAGGTTGTATAACTAGTTGCTATTGGATTCTTCTGAGAGAGGAAACAGATGGTGTTTGTGCAAGGATGCAGTGACATTAACAGTGATAATTTTTTTGCATGCAAAGACACGATAGATTAGAACTACAATGCAGGCAGTGGTGGCTGGTGAGATTTTAAAATGGTGTCGTAAAAGTTGGGCATGGCTTTGAGATAGGGAGTGAGCAAATCAAGTGAGTCTGACTAGAATAAGCTGAAGCTGAGTTTAGGAGGTAGTGGGGAGTTCTCATAAAGAGCAGTAAGTGGCACATTTTAAAATTAATTTTAACAACACACTTTGTGAGAATGCAAGACGTTTTATGAAGCAATTCTGAATATGTTATCTTGAAATATTTAAAAACATTAAATATCATCCCATATCTTTCTGCATTAAATATGGTCAACCTATATTGAAGTATGATAAATTGACTTCAAAAGAATACACTGAACTTTATTTCATGAACACATAGGAGATTTGAAACCTGAGAAACAGTCCCACCCATCCCCTTATTTTAATGCTATTAGTTAAATAAGAGGCACGTCAGTTGTCATGCATACAGTATATGTGGCTTTGTTTGCTGTTAGAGGTGGTGTAACTTTATAGGCTATTAAATCAAAAAAGCCAATCACAATGGTGTTGTCACCATGACAGCAGCGCTGTGGTTCGGCGCCCAGACAGGATGTGTTAATATTATTTAATTTTTCCTTAATTCCACTGCTGAAAAGTAATGGGGTGACACTCCTCTGCCTTAGTGGAGGAGCAGCCACTGCTGGTACCCTCCATCAACAAAACACAGGTTCCTCCTGCAACACAGTGATACTATCCATCTGCAACATAAATCTCCCCTGCTGTTTAGCTCACTATTTACAGGGCTTCCACTTTATCACTGCCCCTCTGTCAATGCATCTCAGTTCGTCTTGACTTCCCGACCCGGAAGCTGTACGTTGTTGGAGGCAGGGAGGCCCTTAATTATATTAAAAAAAGTGGTCCAGACACAGTGTGGTCTCATGAAAATCTCCAAGTATGTGTAATTATCAGCACTACTAGAAGATAAAAACCAAAAATCCGGATACTACTCATCACGATATGATTGTGATGTGCGAGACCAGAGCCAATTAAATATGGTGGCCATTCCACGTACAGCACATATATTGCTTTTGATTGTTACCTAACAGGTTGTTTTATTTACCTACACCGGGACCGTCAACAACGCAAACCATAAGGCTGACTTGTTGCTTTTTAAACTAAAACCTGATTTCTAGTCTCCATGTAAAGACTAGAGAAAACCGTCCTGAAGAAGGTGTCACATCACTAAATCACCAAAACGCTGCGTCGACTGGTTTTTTCTGTATATGAAATGTATATTGTTTTTAAAACGTGGAGGCTAATCCCTCTTTTTTTTATAATAAAATCTGATATTTTTAAGTATTTTTCGTTTTGTTGAATGGTGTAGGCCTCTACTGACGTACTTAGAATTGTATTTTAGTTTTGATGCATATTGTGCTTTTAATTAATAACCACACAAGTGGTAATAGTGACATTGTATGTTTGTAGTAGGGACTGTTATTGCTTTGTAATGTTGTCACCATGACAGCAGCGCTGTGGTTCGGCACCCAGACACAATGTGTTATTATTATTTTATTTTTCCTTTATTCCACTCGTGAAAATCAATGGTGCGACACGCCTCCGCCTTAGTGGAGGAGCTGCCACTGCTGGTTCCTCCCATCAACAAAACCCAGGTTCCTCCTGCAACACAGTCATACTATCCATCAGCAACACACATCTCCCCTGCTGTTTAGCTCACTATTTACAGGGCTTCCACTTTATCACTGCCCCGTGTCAATGCATCTCCGTACGTCTTGAATTTCCATGCCTTTAACTACAGATGGATTAATTTAATGCCCCTGCATTGGGAGCAGCTGCTTTGTGATTTTAAGGATAGCTGGCGGACATGGAATCTGACTTTCTCTGCCACACCTTCCCATGGTCTCTTGATTTTTGCATATGTTTGTATAATGTGCCATGCCTGACAATTAAACTCTGCTTCTGTGATCTTTGTACACAGTTTTCTGTCCCAGATGTTGACCCTTGAATCTCCTGTAGTATTGGAATTGTCTTGTTTCTTGTGTTTGGGGTACTTCGAAGTATAGACTGGGGACAGTGTCAGATTTTTTCAATATGTTGTTCGTTTATCGTTCAGTATATGATCATTGACATAGTCATATTCTCCTGTGTCCAAGGGAAATGTATTCGAGATGTGTTGTTTTTCTATTCATGGAAGCATAGACTGGAGTTTCTGGGATTAAAACCAGTACAGCTGCTCATATTTGTATGCAGTGTTATATAGTGCAAACTCGGCCCAAGGGCAGAGGAGCGCTTTGCATGACCACAAGTTACTTTACAGAAATGTCAGATTCCTTTTTTCCTTTTTTAAGGCACAAGGAGATTATGTCATTTGCTGAGAATCCCAGGATGTTTTAATTCCACACTTTGGACCTCATGCATCAAACTAAAAACTGGTCGAAAACAGCTTTGCGACCAGTATTTTTGCATTTCGGATGCATCATCCTTAAGTGCGAATATCAGGTTGGCAACAGTCTCAGACCTGTCCAACCTTACCTCCCAAAGGACTTTTAAAGCTTGCATTGTCAATCACTATGACTGGCCATGCCCCATGTCTTCACACCACCCTCACAAGCTCAGTCCTTGGACATTGGCGGTAAGGGGGATTTTAATTATGCACTCCATTGTGTCTCACTGGGGGAGGCAATGCTCTTATGCTCCTGAGGAGGAACTGCTCCTGTTCCAGTCATTCAAGCTCTTAACTCAGCTCAGAGGGGTGCTTCATGGCACTATAATGTGTTGACCATTCTATTAGTTATATTTACACTTACCTAAACATGGCATACATTACAGAGGGAGGGGGAATCAATTCAATTCATGAAGCTTTATTTGGTGCAAAAGAAATGAACATAAAATCACATATGAAAAAAAAATACATGATACATGAATCGTCAATTTAGCATAAATACCTTAAAATACAGACCAAAGACACTAAAATATCATACTTTTACGTACACTGATTGATTTGATTAAAAACACGTCAGTATAAAAACAAATATCAGCAGATTTCATGCTAAAAATAAGACTCATTGCCTCGTCAACTGTACGTACCCCATATTTAACAAATAAAGGTTTCAGGTACAAAATTCGATAATTCAGGTACAGTTTACATATAAGTAAAAAGTGCAAAGTGCTCTGTTTTGATATGTTGCTTAAGGTTGGGCAAGGGCACCAGTTCGTGTGCTATTCCAAACCTAAGTCGGGTTAGGACAAACTTGTGCGATTGCCTCGTTACCAGTGCAAGGTAAGATGGAAAGCCTTCCATAAGGGAATATCTACTGGAGAATGTGACGGTTGACATGGACCGACATGCAAGAGCCCTCTTTTTTGCAGAGTTATCCAGAAACTTTGCTTTCAGTTCAGCTTTTGGTATATTCAAGGCAGCCTTAGGGTCAGACAAAACATCAAGATTAAACATTTGTAAATAACAATCAGAGACATACTTTATCCATGGGATTTTTCTATACATGTCCAGTGAAAGACAGTCCTCTCTTATGGATCTATTTAAGGTCTTTTCATCCTGGAGCCATATAGAGCGCCAAAACATTAACGGTCTTAAAGATAAAAGATCATTCAAATAATTAATATCTAGTTCCCGATGGATCAATACAGTAGCGGCAGATGTGGGTAAACATAAAAGTTTTAAAAAAAAATAATTCTCCTCCAGCTGCAATTTATGGTCACAGCTGTGGCCCCATATAGCCGCCCCGTACAATGCAATAGTGGTGCATCTTGCTTGGTAGATTAGCAACATGTCTCTTGTTCGCCTATCCCCAATTTTCGCTGCAAATTTGAAAATAGCATGGGCACTTTTCGCCATTTTATTACTAACGTTGGTAAATTCGTTGGTCCATTTTCTGTCATGGGAGAAGGTAATTCCGAGATAGCAAAACGAATTAACTGATTGCACCTTGTTACCATCGATAAAAAAGGCAAAGGATTTGTTATTTTTTGCTCCATAGGTCATAGTATGCGTCTTATCCTTGTTATTAAGTAGTTTCCTGTCCTTGATGAACAGAGAAAATCTATCCATCAAATGTTGTAATCCCATAGGGGTTCTGGAAAGGAGCACGGCGTCATCAGCATATAATAACACCGGCAGTGATACGCCTTTTAACCTGGGGGCATCCGCTTGAACGCCTTTTAAAATTCCATCAATTTCATTAATAAATAAAATAAACAATAAGGGGGCTAAAACACAGCCTTGTCTTATGCCGCGACGTACGCTAAATTTTGGGGTACATTCTCCCTTGGTTCCAAAGCGCACACAGGTTTGCAATTTTTGGTACAGTCTGGCAAGGAAGAAAATTATAGCTTCAGGGGCACCCATCTGTAGTAAAATGGGCCATAAGATTTCATGATCAACCATGTCGAAGGCGCTGCTTAGATCAGCAAAGCATAAATATAATGCGCCACCTTTGGCTTCGACATATTTCCCGATTATAAGGTCAAGATTTAAACATTGATCTAATGTGCCCCTACCTTTCCTAAATCCAAACTGACTATCCGCCAGAATTATCTTATCCTCGACCCACTCCTCGAGCCTGGCTAACATAACTCGGCTCATAACCTTTACAGATGATTCAAGAGGGAGATGGGACGATAATTCTTTGCTTCAGACCTGTTGCCCTTTTTGAAAATGGAGATGATGATAGATTCCCGCCAGGTGCTTGGGGCATATGAGCGTACGGCTGCATTAAAAACATTAGCAAGGAGGGGGCTCCAGATCTCCGGGGCTGCTTTGTAAACCTCAATAGGGACCCCATCGGGTCCCTGGGCTTTCCCCCCTTGCTTGCACGGATTCCTGACTCGACCTCAGTCACAGTAAAATTTAAGGGTAGAAAGGGCCAGTTACTGGAAACAGTAACTGGACCACATTCGGAGCCAAAAATATTGGAGAAATGCGTTACCCAACAATCACTAGGGACATTAGAGCTCAATACAGGGATATTGTCCTCCCTAAGAAAGGGAGAATTAACCGTTGCCCAGAATAATGTATTATTATGTAACTCTGCAGCCTGGTTAAGTGACTCCCATGCTTCCTGCTGTAGATCACTTTTCCTCTTATTCAATGCAAGTTTGTATTCTGCTCTTTGTTTAACTATTAAAGTAGTGTTCCTAGGTTTCATGGCTAAGGCCTTTTTCAGCTCTGATAATAGCTTGGTACAGGAGTGGGCCAACCAGCCTTGTCCGTGGCTACGCTTATCTCTAATTGGTCTGGTAAACCTAGCATCAATTGATAGGTTAATGTTTTTAAAAGCAGTTAAAACACCTTCCCACCCAGTGTTATTTTCAAGGATTAGGGTAATATTTGTTAAACAATCAAAAACAATAGAGCCTGTAAATTCATCTGCTCTATCCCCAACCCATCTGAGTCTAACACCGTTAGATCTGTGGGGTTCCACATTGGTGATAGTATGACCCACAGCTACAGGGCTCGCGCTCCATAGCGAACAATCTAGGATAATATAATTATGGTCGCTCAAAGATGTAACTTCGATCCTGGGGGCTTCACAGAGAGAGGTAATACTCGAGGACACAATAACATGGTCAATCACCGAGCTTGACCTCCAGTTTTTAAAAGTGGGGATGGTCAGCCCGTTTGCATGTTTAGCGAAGTCCAAGATTTCCAGGTCATAATTGCTAATGAATTTATTCAGAGTCTCACCATAGCAATTATGCCTAAAATGGAGATCTTCAGATCCAACATTGTTCACAACCCCACAGACTTTCTGGGATGACAATTCACATAAGGAGATATTATAATCCCCCAACCAGATAAAATCGAAAGAAACATTACAATGATCAGTTAGGTCATCAATAGTGCTAGCTAAATTTTTTACAACAGAGGTCCTACTATCATCGAAAATATTATTATAATAGTTAACTAGGAGGACATTTCGGCCATGGTCATTACGGAGCCACATTATCTGCACATGTTGCCCCACAGTAAGATATTTTATAATCTTGATCTGTCTGTTTAATGAGATCAAGATTATAAGGCCTCCTTTGGCTCTCCCCGGGGCAGAACTAGCTGCGTGTAGATTAAACGATACAAACCCCGCAAAATGTAACTCCTCCCGACACCATGTTTCCTGGAAACAGAGGATATCATAAGTGCTAATGTAATCCTTCCAGCCCAAAGAGTCCCGTTTAGATTTTAAGCCAGCGACATTCCAACTTACAATAGAAATGCCATTAAATACATTAGTGCTGGGGGTATTCAGATGAAAAGAGCCAACTACCTCTACCTCATTTGTAAATTTCTCTGCTACTCCGGGACTGGTTCCTTTTCGTAGGGATAGGCCCTCCACCATAATCGGGTCGGGGTTGGAGGACAAATCACATGTATCATGCACCTGGACAATAGGAGGCTGGCCAGGAGCACGATCCCCTTCCCTGGCGAGTCAGTCGTTGGAGTCCAAAGATCTTAAAGCTTGGAATCTATTTTGAATAGGGACCCCAAATGCCGAGAGATGGATAGGCTGGAGGTTTCTATTTCCAAGGTAATGAGGAGGGGTTTTAGCTAGATGACTATAAAAAAAAGCCAAGAGGACGTACACTTATTCTGTCTTCACCGGGGATTAAAGACGCTGCCCTTAGCAAAACTGTGGCCACATGCTGGGGGTGTTTAAAGTTGACAATGACACAGTCTCCCCTGCAGGTTTTGCTAGAAGTACCTATCCAATCAGCCCTTCTGGTAGTTACAATTTGATCGGAATAGGTAGTTGGGAAGCCACAGTTGTTGTGCAACCATGAGACCGTTTTATTTTTTAGTGAATCATGAGATTCAAGCTGGGGCCTTATAGAGTCGGTCTCATAAAGTGGGACATTAGTCAGGACGACCACATATGGTGCACAATCTGGGGGCAGGTCAATTGGGCGTTTCCTTCTAGGTGCAATAGCTCTGGCTGGTTTCGATGGGCCCACCTCAATGGCAGCAGGCTTATTCTGACAAGAGGTGTACGGTGGGACAGAAGGTAATGTGGCCGGTTTGACTGCCTCTTTTACTAACCCACCCCCAGTTAGCTGTTTTGAAGCTACTTTAGTAGGGACTGGGCCATAATTAACTGGCCTAGGCTTTCCGACCAGAGAAATATGCGAGTCAAGAAGCCCACCCAATCTATTCACTTCAATCGAGATCTGGTCCAGTTTATCCACCAAGGGTTTAATGATCTTATCAATCTTATCATCGATAATACTTATTAAAAGTTCAAACTGTTCCGTATTCATAAGGGTTGAAGCGTTCTTGGTTGTCAACTCTTCTTCCCCGCCAGTGCTTTTTGGTAAAGTGTCACCTCTTCTTTTATTACGAGCGCGATACCCCCGATTAATAGGTGCTTTTCTGCCAGATCTTAATGCTCTGCGTGGTGGTGAGTTTTGAACGAGAGATACATTGGGGGAATCACTGAGGGCGGCAGAGATATCTTGAATAACTGCCGGTTGGGCTTGGGTTTCTAACGAGATATCAAGATTAACAGGGTCTATTGGTCGTCAACATGTAATGCAGTATAAGGATCAGGAAGGGTGATACATTTAGTTGGGGAGTTTTCCTTCCCTAGAGACATCCTTCGCTCCTTAATAATTTTACTGACCACTTTCACCATATAGTTATCCAAAGTGGACAACGCTGGGGGGTTTTTAAGGGCCTTCTGTTTAGACATAGTATATGTAAATGCACAAAAGACCTATGAAAATGTAAAATCGAATATAAGTATCAAAATAGCTTTTGCTCCTCCCTCCCGTTTATTTCCTTTGTCTTTATGTTCCTTTTTGTCTCTATATTCTTCTTTTCTCTTGTCTTTACTACATTTCGGGTTCTGGTTTAGGGCGACAGGCGCGCTGTTTGGAGGGTAGGCCATAGCCTTCTGCAGGGGTGCTGGGTGGGATGGGTGGGTTGGGTCTTAATTGCTGTTTTATTTTCCTCAGTTCTATGGCCCTTTTGTATCTCTTTATTGGAGTGCCGCGTCTGTCCTTGCCTTCCGTGGTATGTTTGGGGCGGGGTCTGTAATGTCGCTGTTATTCTTTTTGTAGTTCTGCTGCTTTCCATTGCGACTTCCATGCCCTCCTCGTTGTTGATATTATCGCTCCTTTATGTGTTCTTTGCTACGGGACGCTTGTTTAGGCGCGGCATTCTTTTCTTTCAGTCTGTGTTTTCCTCTCCCTCTCTTCTTTCCTCTTCCCCCCCCCCCCCCTCCCCCCTTTTTTCCTTTCTCCCAAGGTTCGTATGACGGGTTAGTCTGGGTGTTGTCACTATTCCGGCTCCCTCTGTTCTGTTTCCGATGTGCTACTGGGTAGTGGGGATACAAAGTCGTTCTTACTTATATATTGACTTGTGTTCACGGCCCTGTTTTTAATTCTGATATATACAGTGTTGACATTCCTGCATAACTGCCCTTTAGCCCTTCTGTTACCAATAGTTTGATTTGGGAATCCGGATTCTTCTATATTGTCGCCCTGCCAGTCATGCTCCTTTTTGCCCTATTATAAAAAATAACCTTCATTGCTCCTGTTTGCTGGCCGTTTGGATCTTCTCTCCCCCCCCCTTTTTAAGATTGTATTGCTTCCGTTCCTTTATGATTGATTCTGTAATTCCATTCTGGACTTCTTGACTGCTCTCACGTGTTGTGGCCGGCCAGTTTGGTTGTAGGCCCAGATTTGTATATCCTGTCTATACCAATAAAGGTTTACAAAAAAAAAAAAAATAAAAAATATCAAAATAGCAAAGCTTTCATGAAATCCAACAGAGCTGGTAGGATTAAACCTGCTCGACGAAATATGTTAAAAAAAAAGGCCCTTAACGTTTTAAACAGTCAAAAGTTCTGTATGGGCACAAAATAATAAGTCTCACTTAGGGCCACAAATTACCTCTCCAACAGGGGCCAAGGGGGGAGGCCCAGCCCAGCCTCGGCCAGTCCCGGACTGTCACAGACTGTCCCGCCCTTGTCCCAGGCTTCTCCCGCGATGCTCCTGCGCGCGCCTCGCGATGCGAGAGGAGTTCTGACTTCTTGTAGCTCCTCTGGGCGCGCTGCTGGCGTGAGGAACGCCCGCCGCTGCCCCAGTGCCTGCCGGGAGTTGGAGTCCGCCAAACGGCCCACACGGACCAGTGCCGTTCCCCTCACGGCGTCTGTGGCGTCTGTGGCGTCTGCGGCGCTGGGTCAAAGCCGTTGCCCTCACGGCTTGCAAGAAGGTAGAATTAAATGCCCCAGGAGCTCTAGGCGCTCCGACTTCTTGTAGCGCCTCTGGGCGCGCTGCTGGCATGAGGAACGCCCGCCGCCGCCCCAGGACCTTCCGGGAGTTGGAGTTCGCCAAACGGCCCACACGGACTAGTGCCGTTCCCCTCACGGCATCTGCGGCGTCTGCGGCCCTGGGTCAAAGCCGTTGCCCTCACGGCTTGCAAGAAGGTAGAATTAATTGGAGGGGGAATCAACTTGAGGTTAACAACAAGATTTAAGATACCTGTTTTTTTCAGTTTGATGGTATGAGGCTGGGGCTCTTAATAGGTACTATGGTTGGCCAGTGGTCCGAGATTTGTGATCAGTCTTTCTCAATTAAACATTTTTGGTTAAAATCAGTAATATCGAGCTCATATTAACTTCTAGGATTAATTGAATGTAATTTGACTGAAGATATTATGTGCCAACCTTTAGTTAAGAATTGTGAGGCCACTCCCCTTCAGGCCATTAGGCACACTTTTTCCAGTCGTCCCTTTTTCACATACAAATCATTGCTTTCAGACAGTGCTTAATTTATAAATGAATCAGTACCTGTGTCTAGAGATCCGCTCAGAAGCCCGCGGCCAGTTCAATTAAATGTCGGTGCATGACCTTTTGTGGCACTATACACTTCACTTGGCCCACTTTCTATGATGTGGGTTGCTTGGCCTTAAGGCAGTGACACATGCAATTTGGATATGGTTTTTCTGTGCTCTGATTTGAGAAATCTTGAATAAAGGGCTGTTTAATTAATTTTTTAAGTGTCTTTCTAAATCAATATTGTCCTGAAGATGGTCTCATGGATGTTTTCCATTTTGAGACCAAACCGTGGACAACATACACAAATCAGCCCATACAAAGTAGAATTATTCATACTACAATACTTTATATTTTTACTCTTAAGGTTTTGCTTGTTAGGCTTAGCTGTGTTGTTCACCAGATAGGACATTTTGTCAGTTCAATTGTATCAGACACTTGTAATTCCCACTTGGTGAATCTTTGTACATATGTAACTTGTAATTTATGTGTTTGTGCTTCCTTCTCTTGTAGAGACCGTATATGTACATGTTCTCCTTCTCATTATTAAAACTATTACTTACTCATTTTTTCAATGTCCTCAAAGTATTCTTTCTACATAAAAGGTTTTCATTAATTTAGGCAGCTTTATTGGATCCTGAATGACCGATCTAAAAGTTATAGTAAACATTTATTTTAAATGATTCCTTTCGAGTTTATTGTTGCTCTACATTCAACCACCAGCTCAAATCAAGCACTGAATTTAGTGCACACTTTGCTGCCACGCTTTCGAAACAGGAGCAAGATGGAACTGTTCCTTCAGTCAGTTCCCCCAGATAAGCCTGGGCCAACCAACCCTAATTATAGTAACTTAATTTTAGGTTAGATTCCAAAGGTTTGGGAATAAAGTCAGTGATGGTTGCAGATTAGCAGCTCGTGAGTATTTCAGTCAGGCTAAAAAAGAGCTATTGGACATAACTTTGCATGTGTTCAGGGCCAAGTGAGTCTTGAAACCCAATTTGAAGACTGGGTTGGTAACCCAAGATGTATTCTTTTCAGCCACAAAGGTATTCTACGACTCTAACAAGTGTTGCCTATTGTCCTATAAAGATATAAGTTCTAAGAGATCATCAAACTAAGTGTATGTAATTATAGATTTTTAATACATGGAGTTCTGCAATCCTGGAAAGAAAACCTGTCTTGTCATGTATTCCTATAGGTTCTGAATCGATCCCCCTATTCCTGACCCTATTCTGGTTAAACTAACTATCAAGTTAACTAACAGTCAGCCCATGAGGCAAGAACAGCCCCCATGATGCAGATACCGTTATCTGACGCAGTCACACTACGGCACAGGAACGTGTTATCTGATTAGGTCATAACGCTTGAGATCTAATTAGACAAGCGACATTCCTCCAGCCCCTGATAAGGCATACGACGTTCTCATAACAAATCAAACCTATGACAACCTGGAAAATCCGTGCGGCCATTGTTTTGATTTCACAGAGAACCTTAGTAAAGAATGTGCTAACGAGCAAGTCGTATGACATCTTTATTGACGTATCTATGTCCATCCTTACGTCAATCTCGGCACCTTTAAGGTATAAATATTGCCGATCTTGCCCTATGCAAACACACGCGTGGTGACAAGACGGAGCAGCCATACTTGCCGAAGCCGAGAGCAGAAGCAGACCCCGCTGACAGCAGCCCCGCCTTCCTGACGCGCTGAGAGACGCGCTGCTATCTCAAGCCGAGAGACCCAGCACCGGCGTTTCTGGGCAGCCCTCGCAGGCAGCCTGGAATATCGAGAGCAGAGAAAGAGATACCATTCCTCATTCATCCTAACTTCCAGGTACAGAACTGAATAACCCCTCACAGAGAATTCTTTAGTTATTCACTTGGCAAAAACAAACTTAACTTAAACTGTAACTTTCTATTCCCGCCCACGCATTAGACTTAGGTCAGGTACACGGGGTAGGTGTATTTAGAAACACCAGTTGAGTACGTTTAGTCAAATGTATATGTGTATGTAAATATATTTTAATCATTTTAAACATCATATGGCTCAGAAACTATATCAATGTTTTTACAGTATTATTTTATACTATTGCTTTTAATGTATGCACTTTACTTAACTATAAGTATTGCAATAATATCGATCCATTTCTCTTGTACGAGAAAAGAGACTGATCAATAAATAACACCTTTTTATTGAACACGCCCGTCTCTCCCTTTTCTCTACAATCTGATGAGACTAAGAATGCACGTACTGACTGAGTAAAATAATTGCCTTGTGCTCACACGACTCTCGAGATTGACTCTTGATTAGGGGAGAGCAAAGTTGTCATGTTCTATGGTTGTCAGAAACTAAATCCCTTCTTGTCTAATCAGGGAAGTTAATTCCTCCTTGAACATTCGAGAAAGTTTCTAGCGAACTCTGAGCTACGCTGGCAAACCCAAAAATTAAGTCTAGTATCGACAGTAGTAGACCTAGTTAACGTCTGGTCAAGGCCTTTACTGCTGTAGGTATTATTCCAATGCGCAGAGCCTATTGGGAAAATAGGAGCTACACTACAGTCTCTAATTTCTTTAAAATAGGTGATACACACAATCACCTACTATGACATCAGAACTCAACTCTAATAACTTATTTTAGTTGAGTTTTGATATCACAATGCCTGCTGCCAGAGCTAGCAGTCCTGAGGAAGGGCAAGTCAGGTCATGTGACATAAATAAAACAATTGTTAAACTGTTTAAAGAAAAAAGCAGAACATTACTTTCCTTACTTCTGCTCTGTGTTTCTAGCTGTATAATGACAAGCAGAAATGAAATCTTTACTACAGCATGTTTATTTTTTGCACTCCTTAGTTAACTATAAAAAATTTACCATCTTTCTGCGTGTTTCTGCACCTTCTGGGCTTTTTTTTAACCCTGGGTGGACAACTACGCTCGCGAAGTTTGCGTAGTTTGTGCTACTTCGTTTTATGTGAATTGCACATAGCACAGTGCAAAATCGTGTAGCGTAGCGTAGTTGGCATTTTTTGCTCGCTTGAGGTCCTCAACGCCAAGTTGGCGACCGCGAGCGAGCAAAATGACATCTCGGGGCGACTTTTTCCTCGTTCGTGATCAGCAACATTAAGATTGCGAGTTTGGAAAATAAACCTCCCGGTGAAGATTCTCAACGCGGGGAGGTCAGGTTTCTCATTGCGAGTGGCCGCGTATGCTCGCAACCGCTCGCGATGAGAAGCTACCAGTTCACATTGAGAAAGCTGCCGCTTGAGTAAAAATCTACTAGAGCGGAAGAAACGACAGCTTGCACTGTGCAAGATGCCGTTTTCAATGACTGCACAGTGCGTACAAGCATCCGGCACTGTGCAATCATCCCGAACAGTGTACTACGCAGTTCGCGTATCGCTACACGAATCTCACGTAGTGCGAAGTGCACGTCGCGTAGCTCTACTACGCGAACTACGCCCAGGGTTACTTTTTTTAAGAACTGACTTTTATCAATCTGATTCTGGTATCTTTTTGCAACAAATATCTAATAGGTTTTTTGATGTGTTGAAATTTGTACTTGAGATTCCAGCTTTATTCTTCATGTTTGCAAATATGCTCCTCATACCAAGGATTTAAGTGGTTTGTGGGAAAAGTGATGTTGTGACCATGTATTATAAGTAAGGCTCCTAGTTTCCTGTTTTTACTGATTTTTACAGATACATGCAGACAGAAAACTAAATGTTTACAGGATGCATATATTTAAAAAAAAAAAGAAAAATGCTGAAAATGATGCTTCTTCAGAGTGATTCACCATGCTGTCTTTTGCGAATGCCAGGACCATAGCTGAGCAGATAGACAGGATGGGAACTTAAAAACAGGGTGAGATTTCCCTAATTACAGGCATAACATATTTTTGTAGTATAATGCTGATATTTGCCTTTGGGTGTTGTCTTTTGCTAGATTTGGCTGCTTAATGTGCTAAATATGTAAGATGTGTAATTGATAGCCAGGAGGAAACTGGTTGGGGAAATGTAGTTTGAGGTAGCCAATTTTCCCATAAATTTCCATTACACTGGTTGTTTAAGACATATATTAACTTCAGTGTTTTCAAATTAGCAAAGAAACCAGCTAGAGCTAATGGTAATATTGGTATTTGGTACCACATGGGTAATGATTGCCCCTTTATCTTGTTGGGGAAACAATGGCAAACTTAAAAAAATAGTTTTTATAAATTATAGACTTAAGAAAGTGGAATTCATAAAAGATAAATGAATCACATAAATGAAATGAACACTTCAATACTGGATAGTAGGTAGGAAAACGCACAAACTAAGTTTACACACTCTTTAAAACGTGGATAGAATTTCATACTAATATTGAAAAAGGTGTTACTAAAAGATTTCGAAATAATTGTGGATTTAATTAAGATGTCAGTAAGATGTAGTACACAGAAGTGCATTTTGTCTTTTTTTGAAGTTGTAGAAGTCGAGAATATTTCCAGCCTGAAAGTTCAATGGGCCCTGGAACGAGCCGCCCTCAGAAAAGCAAAAGCACACAGGCGTTGAAAGGAAGAGGTACTTCTTTGTGAAGGAAGAGGTACTTGTTTGTGAGCCAACATATTTCTGGTCACGGAGACCTTAATTTCCTGGGTTTCCATGACAAAAAAACAACAAACCAGGATATGTGATTCTCAATCCAAGGATGTGTAAGAATCTATTCAGAGCCTTCCACTGCAGCTGTACTTCTTGCACGTGCAACTCCTTTTACAGAGCCAGATAGACATACATTAGATATAGTAAGGAAAGAAATTAATGTAGCACCTGAAGGTAAAAGATTGTAACATTACATCTGGTATTGTCATTTTACAAGCTCGGGCGCTGAAAGCAGCAGAGATACATAGTTGATTTTGTATTTACAATAACAAGATTTGAGTCAGAGCTTAATTTGTATGGTGGTTTCTGGTGGGAGGCACAGGCACTTACTTTTGGGGACCAGCACTTATTTTTCTGCATCAGATATTTCCCGAGAACAATAGAGGAAAAACATACAAACGGGAAAGGAGGGGGAAAGAAAGGTGGCAAACCCAGGGCACAAGTCCTAAAAAAAGAAGTGGGGGATGCTGACGTCACGACAGGAAGTGATGTCACGAAAGGTGGCTTGCACCTTCAGACTCATTGCCTCCCCTCGCTCACCACGTAGATGCGATTGCATCAGAGAAGCGAGTGCGTGACATACAGCTGACATACAGCTGAGACACTTCATGTGTACTTTATTTTACAGATAAAAGGAGACTCTAGCAGTAATTTGTTATCGAGCTCCTGGTAAAATGAGTGGTATCCTGACCCAAGCCCTTGGCAAACCCATCACCAAGGGGTGCATGGTGGTGTCCGGTGGGAGGCACTGGCACTTATTTTTGGGGACCAGCACTTATTTTTCTGCAGCAGATATTTCCCGAGTACAATAGAAGAAAAACATACAAACGGGAAAGGAGGGGGAAAGAAAGATGGCAAACCCATCAACAAGGGGTGTAGCAGGAAACTGCAAGAGCGATAAAAAAAGGTGTAGAGTGCCTGATTGTGAATTAAAGACTACTAAGCAGAGCTTTGGTCACTGTCACTCTTTCTTTCTCATATTCAAAAGTGATTAGGTTGAACATTCTCAAACTGATTTGCGTACTCCAAGAAAGAAACACAAAAGTTGAGGGGATTCACGAAGGCGCATGAAGAGGGTCAGAAGAAAGGTTGGTAATGAGGTGAATAATTGTTGGTTATTCCTACAGATTTATCAAAAGGATTCCATATTTTTCTTGTTTTGTTAGAAGGAATCTGAAGTGTGTTATGGTAACTTACTCCAGGTCCACATCTTTTGAGCACAGATTGAGTATAGAGCATAAAAGAAGTGGGAGAGTTAATAATATAATTCATTCATATTTTCAAATTCTCTTTATTTAATAAATACCTTGAGGTACCCTGGCTTGAAAATGCGCTTCATAGATATTTTATAACCAAGCCAGTCTAAAGACTTTGCATAGCCCAGTGCGCAATATACTGCGGGCCTATGTTGTAGCCCTCGCTCTGCATACCTCGTAGCCCACCCACTCAAAATTCATCTAGTTCTTTATCACTTATCCAACATATTGTCTACACTGTGATTTGGTGTTACTGCCTTCTAGGTTCATAACCACATTCCATAATCACACTGGCGGCTGGTGCAGTTTGGAAGTGGTGAGGCATAAAATTAAACCATGAACTTGCTGGAGTGGGGGACACTGACTGTCCTAAAGAGGGTTCTGGGTTGAAGGGAGGTTCTACAACAAATTGGGAATCTGTACTTAGAACTTTGGTCTCTTAGTTCCACAGATAGTCACCTGTACCATATGGACAATACACTAATTTACTTTTACATGAAGCCGCCCACTTGGTTTAATCTAGAAGCTATGCAACCTTGCAGAATCTCGTAGCAGTTTTTGAAGCACTGAGGAGACATATAGAACACTGTCCCTCTAGGAGCCTCTGGGCTATTAAATCACATTCAGTTTAATATAATTAACCTGTTATTAGCATTTGGATCTGAATGATCAGGAATTACAGCAAGATATTGTGCTAAGGCACATGTGTGTACATCGAAAGAGCACACAGATTGTTAACACAATGTTAAAATATTAATCTGAGTTTGCAGTGGATGATACAGGATCATCATACTTGTAATTTCATTTGGCAACACATGGCAACATTATTTACATGGCTGATTGACAGTAACTAACTCTGATAGGGCATAACAGATGCAACACATCACTGAAAACTGGAATTATTTTTAAATTGAGAGTCACGACACTTAGGGCCTTATTATGACTTTGACAGTCCTACAGCAGACTATGCAACGTGCCTTCTGCTCTAGCACCGCCGAAGCAGTGGTGCTGCTGCCCGCCAGAATAGGACTTTGATCCTGGTCAGGCAGGTGGTCCTGCGATGGTGTGACAGCGGCAGTCTGTTAGGCTCATAGAAGAGCCTAACATGCAGACTGCCGCTGTCAGAGTGCCGACTGCACCTTCCTGCATGGTGGGTAAACATGCCACACCTTGCAAGAAACGGGGGTTCAAATCCAGGGGGGGCACTACATGTGCTACCCCTCATGAACCCCCAGGCCCTTCCTATAGGGGGCGGGCCCTTATTTGCCTTACCGCTACCCTTTTCATGGTGGGCTCACTGACAATGCAAGGGTGGGGGGTTGGCAAGTCATAGAATTCTGTATATTAAAGCATAGAAATTCTTGGAGAATGTAAATATTTTGCTAACATATCATAAATATTTAATGGTAAGGAAGAGCCCACCAATTTCCAGTTCAATCACTCACTTATTTCATCACACAAATATGAGCATCCACAAAGGTAGCTAGTATTACTTGCATATCAGAAGTGTGCAGGTTCGTGATCTGCTTTGAGCCTCTCACACTTATGGATCTATTGGTAGTTGAAGCTGAAGGAGGTGGTGGGGACCATGTCACTTTCCTGACATAGTTTAATAGATGCAGCATACCTGCTTGTTTTTTCACTAGGTTTGGTCTATAGAAATACCATATACATACATGCATATATTCTCGTCTAAAAGAGTACCATAACAAAGCAAAACTGAAAATCAAGAGACCCTGTTGGAGCCATTTTCTAGTTCTGCTTGGCATCTAGAAAGTGAAATTTAAATGAGACTGGGCCACAGCAGACCATAATTTGGAGATAGATTTCTTTACAGGGACATATAATTAAATTTGTTCATATCCCTGGCCAGCACCAGCAGTAAAACCAAGGCTCAGCTAAAAAGAAACATTCTTTACTTTTAACTTCTGGCTGCAAAATAGGTTTAAATCTGTGGGGCTAAATGAAGGATCCAGGGTTAAAAAAAATCCCAGCTGCCCCCGATGGGATTGCCCTGTATGCAACTCAACTCAGTAAGTGTTTTGCCTTACACTGTTTTCTGAGCATTGACAACTAGGACACAGCAAATGCTAAAATAATTTTTACTCCAGTATTGGAACTTTCATAGATTCACATGCTTGAATCATTCCTCGTCCTCGAGATGGGTGTCCCCGGTACCATACAATAGTAAAACAATGTTAAAGATAGAGCATGGCCCTTCAATTTTGCAACCTATCACACTCTGTTTTCAAAAGAGACCAAACTTGTTTTTTAGCTAATTGGGCTGATATGCCTTCTAGAACACTCCTCAGAGCAGCTCCAATCCCTCAGATTTTCTACCGGACATCGTGCTATCGAGTCTCCTCCAAGGTCTGCTCACTTTTTTCCTACTTGAATACCTATAAGATAACATTTCCAATACTCTGGTGCTGTGAAAGTATTTACCTTCTACCCACAGCGTTTTCCTCCATAGAAATCTGATTTCTTTTTACCAGCATGTCAGACAAGGAGAAGAAAGTCTCTTCAGAGCCTGCCATACCTGCAGTAAAAAGAGACCACACTTTGAAGATCTGCACCAGACTGCATTTATTACCTCTACCCAGATCTTCCTGCCAAGGGCTCCCCTTCCCATCTACTTTCCCATCTACTCCAGCTCAGAAGGAGTGTCGCTGGGACTTGCCGCCACTCTATGGCACCTGACGTGGGGATTCCCAAATGTTTGCACTGCCCCTTCAGCTTTCGGTCTTCTATTGAGCCTGCTGTTGTTATTGCCCCCTCTGTCAATAGGACTTTCAACATGGCTATGTTGACCTGTCGCTCCCTGCCTAACCATTCTATTGAATTAAGGTTACTTTTGGAAGGACACCTATTTGATGTATTGTTCAGCACGGAAACTTGGCTTACCAGTACTGCAGACTCTGCGGTAGTCTCCACGCTCCCCGCAGTTTATCTTATCCAGAGGCAATACTGAGTGGGAAAAGGTGGTGGTGGATTAGCCATCATATATAGAGACAGCTATCATTGTCAAATTACCAACAGTTTGATTCCTGAATGTGAGGGCTGTTTTTTTGTGATTGGATTCTCCCCCACATGTTCCTTCTCGGGTACGCTCATTTATCGTCCCCCCCGGCCCTTGCAGCAGCTTCAGAAAGGAACTCCCAGACATCATAGCCAAATCAGTTAGCTCTACCTCCAACTTTTCAGTTCTGGAGTACCTCAATATCCATTTTGATCAGGCTCATGATCCGGATTCGGAGGTGCTTACCGATATACTGGAGGCATTAGCCTTAAAACAAAAAATGCTGGGATCTACCCAGCTCTCTTCTATAACATTAATGATCTTACAGTGGATAAACCCTGTCCTCTACCTTGGTCTGACCATTTTTTGGTTCCTTTTGCCTGGTCTCCACAGGAGTGTGTACAGTTAAGGGAACAGGAAAAAACGTATTTATTTTATTTATTTGCGTGCTTATATAGCGCTATGAATAGACTCCCGGAGGAGTATCTCTGCGCTTATGACATCTGGAATAAGAAACTTAGAAGGAGCCACAGGGAATATAATTAATAACCAAAAAAATCCCATATGAACATGCAGATAATTGTTTAATATGAACTAAACAAGAACGTTATCAGGCATTTTCTGAACTTAAGGTGATTCCTACACTGTCTTAAGGAAAGCGGGAGGGAATTCCAAAAACTGGGGCCTACCACAGACAAAGCCCTACCTCCTTGCCTGGATTTGGTAATTTTGGGAATGTTTAGCAAAAGTTGTTCGCCAGACCTAAGGGTACGGGTGGGAGCGTATGGAACAAATTTTGTAGCTAAATACTCTGGTCCCAATTCATTAAGGCCTTTGTGAATAATACAGCAGGTCTTAAACTTCACTCGTTGCCGTATAGGCAACCAGTGTAGTTTATGCAATAAAGGTTTGGATGGGGACCTGGGAGGTGCATTAAGCACCAACCTCGCTGCTGTATTTTGTACCACCTGTAGGCGGTTAAGAACCTCTTCATTAGCTCCTGCCAGGAGACCATTGCAGTAATCAAGACGGCTGATAATCAGAGCCTGAACCAAGGTTCTCCTATAAGAATCAGGGAGGAAAGGAAAAATCCTCCGAAGGAGACCTATTACGTGAAAGCATGTTCCTACAGTAATGGTGACATGATGTTTCATAGTCAACTCAGGTTCTAATCTGACTCCTAGATTCTTGATCACTGTTTTGGGCTCAGGAACTGGGCCCAGATCGAGAGGCCACCAGTCAGGAGACCATTGGACCTTTACATCGCCGAAAAGCATCACCTCCGTTTTTCCAACGTTGCATTGAAGGAAATTGGAGGACATCCACCTTGCAACTGCCTTCATTCCATCGGAGAAAGATTGTTTTATCTCCGGTGTAAGATGTTTAAAAGGGAAGAGCAGCTGCGTATCATCAGCGTATGACACTGGGTGGAATCCATAAGCTCTGGTTACATCTGCCAAGGGGGCCACATAGGTGTTAAACAAAGTCGGGCTCAAACATGAGCCCTGTGGAACCCCCTTGGTGATGTTAACCTCCTCCGACCTAAAGTCACCCATGGTGACAGATTGGGTGCGGTTGGAGAGAAAGCTTCTGATCCATTCCAGTGCAGTACCACCGATTCCACTCTCAGACAGGCGTTCGATAAGGATGTTGTGGGAAATAGTATCGAACGCTGCCGATAAATCTAGCAGTACCAGGATTACGGAATAACCTTTGTCCTGGTACAGCCGAAGATCGTCTGTTATCGACAGCAAGGCCGTTTCAGTGCTGTATTTTGGCCTAAAGCCTGACTGGGATGGATCGAGGCAGCCAGATTGTTCCAAATAGGTGGATAGATGTTTATTGGAATGCTTTTCGGTGATTTTCCCCAAGAATGGTAAAAGGGAAATAGGTCTAAGATTAGACAAATTGGTCCAAGGAATAGATGAATTCTTCCTGATCGGTCTGACAAGAGCTTTTTTCCAACATTGTGGAACTACTCCAGATGTTAATGAGAGGTTTACTAGCCTCTGAACGTCAGGGCCCAGTGTGCTCCCAAGTGGACCCATGAGTCTGGCTGGAAGCCGGTCTGCCGGGCTTCCACTTTTAATATCCGTAAGTAGTCTTTGGACCTCACTCAGTGAGATTTCCGGAAATTCATTAAAGGAATGAGATTTTGTAGCTTTAGTAGATGGCATGTGCACCAGAGCAGAAAGATCTTGATTACTATTATCAGTGTTTGTCATCTCTATTCTCCTGTCCACTTGGAACCGGAATTGGGCTAAACTTTCTACTGATGCTTGGGCGCTCACGCTTGATAGTGGGAGGCCTGTGCTCAGCAATGACCCTGAGTCTGACAACATTAAAATTAATCAATGGCTAGAGACATCACTCGATAGCCATATTCCTAAAAAGTGGTCTTATAGTAGAAAATTAGGTCATGGAGCTGCTTGGTACTCCCCGAAACTCAGGGAGATGAAACAGCTTTGTAAGCGCCATGAAAGAACCTGGAGAAAGGAGTTTTCAACTCAGGAGAAAATTAATTATAGAGAAGTTGTTAAGGCCTATAAAGCCGAGATCAGATCTGCCCAATCCGATTTCTTCACTAATAAAATACTGTCAGCGGCGAATTCCTCCTGCGAAATCTTTAAACTCACTAAATCCCTTACTTGTCCGCCTGAGCCCTTCATACTTCTGGAAGATGCAGATGCCCATTGTAATAATCTGGCGCTCTTCTTCCATTAGAAAATTCAGGATATCTATCAAGCCTTTCCTCCCCTTCCTGCCCTAGGAGACGTGATTAATTCCCCTTCTATTAGAGATTTCCATCCTCTCCCATACCCTATTATCGACTCTATTCCATCTATGGATATGGACACTCTAAAATCACTACTGGAGCATTTAAAATCTGGCTCTCCTAGTGAAGCAGCTCCCCCCCGCATGCTCTCTCAGGTGTTTGACTCAGTCGCCCCTGTTTTTTTAGATCTTGTTAATAGCTCTCTCTCCTCTGGGATTGTCCCCTCCAAGTGGAAACAAGCGCGGGTCAAAGCCCTTTTGAAGAAGCCTTCATTGGACCCTAGAGTCCTTTCTGATTATCGACCAATATCGCTTCTTCCCGGGATCGCTAAAGTTTGCGAAAAGCACGTCAATTCTGTGCTCTCGGATTTCTTGGAGAAAAATCATTGTCTTCATCCTTCTCAAATGGGCTTTAGGCCCCAACAGGGTACCAAAACCGCCCTCCTCTCAGTTGTCGAGGAGGCTAAAAAAGTCCTTGACTCCAGAGGCTCCGCTGCGATCATTTTGCTTGATCTCAGCGCAGCCTTCGACACGGTCAACCACCAGCTCCTACTGGTAAGACTTAGAGAGATTGGAGTGACGGGCTACTTACATAAATCTTCAATAATCTATTGTGTTTATTACTCTCGCAGCTGTGCGCTGCCTAAATCTTCAATAATCTATTGTGTTTATTACTCTCGCAGCTGTGCGCTGCCTAAATCTTCAATATCTATTGTGTTTATTACTCTCGCAGCTGTGCGCTGCCTAAATCTTCAATAAAGGGGAACAGCGCGCAAGTTAGCAGCAGCACACAACCGATAGCAGGGGTCCAGTCCCAGAAGGAAAGCAGCAATGATGTCCCACGCAGGTTTGAAAATCCAGAGTTTATAGCGGCATCGGTGGGGCGTGTCAGTCAGGGAGAGCGGCCCAGGTGTCTCGGGTCTGACTAACAGGGACTCCTGGGTGAAGGAGTCCCTCTACCAGTCGCTCGCAGCCCTGAAAATTCACAGCACAACCCACAACAGTCTTGGATGACCTGACCAACATCTCACCAACTCCCGCAGAACACAACGAAGCGGGACCCGCGAAGCGGGTTCCGGCGAGGAGTAGAGCTTCAGAGGGAACAGCACGCAGGTTAGCAGCAGCACACAAACGATAGCAGGGGTCTAGTCCCAGAAGGAAAGCAGCAATGATGTCCCACGCAGGTTTGAAAATCCAGAGTTTATAGCGGCGTCGGTGGGGGCGTGTCAGTCAGGGAGAGCAGCCCAGGTGTCTCTGGTCTGGCTAACAGGGACTCCTGGGAGATGGAGTCCCTGTACCAGTCGCTCGAAGCCCTGAAAATTCACAGCACAACCCACAACAGTCTTGGATGACCTGACCCACTTCTCACCAACTCCCGCAGAACACAACGAAGCGGGTCCGGCGAGGAGTAGAGCTTCAGAGGGAACAGCGCGCAGGTTAGAAGCAGCACACAAACGATAGCAGGGGTCCAGTCCCAGAAGGAAAGCAGCAATTATGTCCCACGCAGGTTTGAAAATCCAGAGTTTATAGCGGCGTCGGTGGGGGCGTGTCAGTCAGGGAGAGCGGCCCAGGTGTCTCGGGTCTGGCTAACAGGGACTCCTGGGAGATGGAGTCCCTGTACCAGTCGCTCGCAGTCCTGAAAATTCACAGCACAACCCACAACAGTCATGGATGACCTGACCCACTTCTCACCAACTCCCGCAGAACACAACGAAGCGGGTCCGGCGAGGAGTAGAGCTTCAGAGGGAACAGCGCGCAGGTTAGCAGCAGCACACAAGGAACCAAGTAGGTTTTCCGTCTGATAATCAGAAGCTGCAAGTAAGTAATGTGTGGCCGATCTGAATGAGGAAACGTTCTTCCTCCCGTTTTTCCCACATGATCCCGCTGGCGATACTAAATGCTCAAAACAGCCAGTAAACTAAAACCGGGCATCTCTCTTTTCTGTTCTTTATTGACTTTCAGGAGACGGACTCTTGCCGTCTTGGAAGCGCTGGTGCCCATGAAGCGGTAGCACCGCAAGGAAGCGTAAGCAAAAAGCCATATACCAGTCGCGATTTACAATAGCGACGTCACGACTGCTCACAACTCTCTGCAGCCGTCCACTTCGCAACACCAGTATGATCACTTACCCATAGTACGCCGCCCTTACTTTTCACTAGCTATTCCCAGATGCCAAAACCAGGTCGACACCACTTCTTTGGCACTGGTCTAGTTATTATTAGTCACAGTCCGGTAAAAGCACTGTAGTACTGTTGCGCAATAGATGGATTCCACTGTTTCAAACATGGGCACGACCCCATCTATTGACTCAAATGGGGTAAAGACTGGCTATATATGCTAAATGTAGTACATGTGTATTGTCAACCCCTATATGTGACCCCTCCCTGTTTTTGTTTTCCTGTTTTTTTACAGGGTTTTCTTTGAATAAAGAAAATGCACTAATTTTTACACGAGTTCACAATTTGTGCACTCTAACTTGGACTAGGGCAGGACGCACCTTAGCGTGTGTGGACCACCCAGTTCAATATCACGGTCCTGACGAAAACCAATGAATATATACAATGGTTGAAACATGTAGACCTTTTTAATCAATAGCATTTATCACTCTTCACATAGCACACTTAGCTATTTTTAATAAAAACACTACTCTTAACACCAAAGTCTACCTAATTAGGCATAGGTGTTACACAATTTTTTTAACTAGGGTTCAAGCACTCAAGAATAAATACTTGCAGTGAGTAGTTTTGGCCCTTTTTAAATTCACTTGTTTGATCGCCCTGAACACATAAAAGAAAAACTAACCAGCTCCACTGTAGTCAGGTGTTGCAGCACACCCTATAAACACTCGGCTTATGGGGTGGGACCCCGATGATGAAGCATGTCACCAACCAGGTTGGTGAGTGAGGGGTCTTCTATAAGGATATGCACTATCCATCAACAGGTTGGGGCACACTGTGCTGAATTGAGCACG
This sequence comes from Lissotriton helveticus, assembly GCF_964261635.1. Taxonomy (NCBI): domain Eukaryota; kingdom Metazoa; phylum Chordata; class Amphibia; order Caudata; family Salamandridae; genus Lissotriton; species Lissotriton helveticus. The sequence goes on along the minus strand of NC_136070.1, from coordinate 352,254,217 downwards.
TAAGCCCATGTCTAGAGAATTTTTTTCTCTGTTTTTGAGTGGATCCTCCTCCATTGTTTTTGCTACTTACATAAATGTCTGGAGTCTTTTCTGGCCGAGCTTTCTTTTCTTGTGTTTGAGAACAATGCCACCTCTGACTGGATGCCATTACAGTGTGGGGTTCCCCAGGGCTCCTCACATAGCCTCACACTTTTTAACGTCTACATGCGTCCCTTAGCTGAGATCGTCGAGCCGTTTGAGGTTAAGATTGTCACATACGCTGATGATACTCAGCTTATTGGGTCTCTCAATCTGATGAACAACGATAAGTCCATCCTGGTCAACTGCCTGGAGAAAGTTTCGGCTTTGATGGACTCCTCTTTCTTCAAACTGAATTCGGCTAAAACTGAGTTGATGTTTCAGGGAAAGACTATTGGTTTGGTGAATGACTCCCTATGGCCGAAATGTATGGGAGATATGCCTGCCCCCAAAGACCAAGTAAAAAGTCTGGGAGTATGGCTTGATCATAATTTGAGCTTTAAGACTTAGGCATCCAGGGTTGCTGGCTCATGCTATGGCATTCTTAAGAAGATTAGGAAGATTCTACCTCTCCTGCCTTTTAATGCCAGGAAACTCCTAGTCCAAGCCTTGATCATATCAAGGCTTGATTAGGCCTACTTGCTGTACCTGGGCTACTCATGTCTTACCATAAAAAAAACTCCAAACGGTCCAAAACTGTGCGGCACGACTTCTGACGCATGCTCAGAACAGAGAATCTGCCAAGCCACACATTAGAGCATTGCATTGGCTGCCCGTGGACAAAAGAGTTCAATTTAAAGCCTTATGCATTGTCCACAAATCTCTAGCGTTTAAACTGCCACCAATTCTCCAATCCATTGTTTCTCTATATGTCCCTAGAAGATCCCTTCGCTCGGAGTCGAAACTTCTCGCTGCTGTCCCGATATTTAAGCGAGCCCGGACTGGGGGTCGTTCTTTTTCCGTAATTTCTGCTCAAAGGTGGAATCAATTGCCAGAATTTATTCGTCTAGAGGCCAACCATCTTCACTTCCGAAAACTCCTTAAAACTTTTTTGTTTGGCTGATCTTGTTTCGTTTTCTGGTTTCGGTGTGTCTTGTAGCGCTGGGAGGCCTTTGGTAGCCATGTGCTTTATAAAAGCTCTTTTCATTTCAAAAAGCTCTTTTCATAAGGTATGTCATACCTTTTCAACCAAAACGTTGACGGCTAGAGGAGGAATGCTGCTTATCTGGCTTCATAAGCTCAAAAATAGATAAGAGCCAGTTTTGGACTCTGTTAGCGAGGACTCCTCTTCATCCTCTGGAATATCCCATGGGAGGGAAAGGAAGCCCCATTTCTGTACCTCCTCTGAGCAAACTAGAAAAGCCTAAAAAACGAAAACCCATGGGCCTTCCAAAGGTCGCAGTCCTTCAAGAGTTTATCACAAATCTAAGTCTTTAAAAAAAAAAAGGAAAAACAAAAGAACCTTCTGCCTCCTTAGGAATGGCTAAAATGTATCCTCTGAGCCGCCTACTCTTCCTCCTAGGGTCAGTCACTTATTCAAAAAGCCTTCATCAGCTCTGCCAGCCAACAGATCGTTGACACCTCCTCCTCCTTCTCGACAATGACATTGTCATCGACGGCATCTATGACACTGAAGATATCCCGATCTCAACACTGTAAATGGCTCCTCTATCGCTGCCGATTACCTTGCAGAGGACATTAATAACAACGATGACTACACTGCCGACGTCGGATCAGATGTTAGTGACACTGTCCATAACCTCGTCTACAACACCGTCAACGACAGAAAAATGGAAAAACAGCAAAAAAGGCAAATTTTGGACCCCAGAACATACCTCTTTAGGCAAGGTAACACTTCTGATTCCAGCTCTTCCTTTGGAGGAAGAAGACTCAGATGATGATTATGGGCGTTTTGGGGTTGCAAGCAATCCCTCAGAGTTGCATGTTAAATCCCAAGTTGAGGAGGAGGTCTATGATGAGGAATTTGAACAGCACTATTATTCTTCCCATGACCAGTAACAGCAGCCATACCAGGGGTTGTTGGTTTGTCTACCAGGCTCCATGGTTTCTGATTTGCAGTTCATGCTTTCTGATTATATAATGCAATTTCCATCTACTACATCTACTGCACCACATGCATCCACGCCTAACAGATCACCTGACGCTCATCCATCCACTTCAGCACAAAGACCTACATCATTGCCTATATCAGTAATACATACACCACAGACAGCCCTGCTCCATGAACCAGATACCTCTGATAATGGGAGAGAGGAAGGGGAGCTCTGCGACACCCACCCAGAATAAGATGCCTACCTCATCCCTACGTTATCACCTCCGTCACCTACCCCAGTGGACACACCGCCTGAAGATATGAGAGGTTTACATAATTTCTTTAAAAAAGGCAGATAAAAGATTCACACTCCCCATGTCTACCAAGCAGATGGACTGTTTTTTATATGATTTTAAGGAGCCTTTCCAGAAAAGTGTAAGGTCCATGTCCATTGCAAGCTATATTTGGGAAGAGGGCTTAAATGTAATGAAACATGCTGCTACAGTCACGACGGGTCTTCCATGCCTCGACAACATGATCTTACAGGTGAACTCAGTCATCTCCTCCTGCTTCCACATAATATGCATCCTTAGAAAAACCTTCAGAAAACCCCATGAGCATTGGGGATCCATTTGAAGATTTTTCTGAGGATGCATAGTATCCTCAAAAAAAGTGGCGTCCCATCACTCAAGCCACATTCACTAGCTGACTAGACTACCGGCAATGCACTCTATTTCAGAATATCTAACCACCTCTTCCACCAACTGCAGACCATCCAGAACACTGCAGCTGGACTCATCCTGGACCTCCCATGTCGCACATACATCACACAACACCTTAGGGAACTCCACTGGGTGCTGATACACAAACACTGCCAATCCAAACTCCTCATACATGCATACAAGGCACTGCACAACAGAGAACCAGCATACCTCAACTGCTGCCTACACTTTCACCAACCCACCAGACTCCTACCCTCAGCCTCAATTTCTCCTGCACAGACCACCGGTATCCGCAAAGACAGAACCGGTGGCCTAGCCTTCTCCTATATTACAGACATAACATACCACAACTTACCTCCTCACATCAGTGCCTCCTCCTCACTTCTTAAATCCGCAGGAGGTTGAAGGCCTGTCTCTTCAAATAATACCTCAGCAGACGACTACTCCAGTACCTGGATATCTTTCAGATGATAAGTCTCACTTTACAAAACCAAGCAACATAACATAACCATTGTGTGATAGTAATTGTCTTCCTCAAGCCTGTAAAGCCATTGGAACAACTAGAATCATATAAGTCTCTATCACTCATGAACTGTGATGTGAAAACATTGGCTAAACCTATCACTAATGGTCTAATTCCTCCGATTCTAGACCTAGCTTTGCCAGACCAGTCTAGCTTTGTGCCAGGCTGCTCAAAGGCTCAGAATGTAGGACTGCTATTTGCTATCATTCTCAAAATTGACACTGAAACTCCTGCAGTATTCCTAGATGCTACAAAAGCATTTGATTTCATCGAATAGTCGTATCTTGTTGGTGTTCTTCACCAGATGGCCTTACCTCCCCTATTTGTCGTTTGAATACAACTACTCTACACAGACCCCACTCCTCGTATCAGGGTGAATGGTCTGATCTCAGTCTTATTGCCAATCCATAGAGGCATGAGTCAGTGCTGTGCCCTGTCTTCCCTACTGTTCATGCTCATTTTAGAACCACTTGCTGCCAAGTGACGTCAACACTATAACAGACATGCCCTTAAATACTTGTAACATCTTGTGCTCGTTTTACTATACACTGATGCTTTGTCCTTGTATGTCCAGGAAACAGTGAGATTTTTAAACCTGATTTGCGTGAATTTATTAGGTGCTGAGCCATATTTGGGATCACTATAAATCAGGAAAATAAGTATTTTTTCCTCTAACTCCAACTACTGCTATATGCACACCAAACTTCCCTTTCGTATTGGAAGAAGGCCCTGTGAAATACTTATCAATATGGGTTCACCAGGATGTAGGCACCATCATAAGGGAAAACTATGATTTAGCAATCTTCAAATCGTAAGACAAATAGGAGCTTTGGATCAAAATTCCATTGACCCTCACAAGGTGTATCACAATATGCAAGATGGTAGTGCTCCCACAATTCCTATATTACTTTACTAATATACCCCCCTCACTTCAGCATTTTTTGATACTTTGTGATCTCTCCTGGTTAGACTGTTATGGGCAGGTCTACAATCTAGCATTAACTGGGAGGGTTAACCCCTTTTACCACAAAACTTTTTCCCCGCAGGGAATCACAACGCGGTTGTTACACAACGACCGCGTTGTGATTGCGCATACCATTACTCCCCAAGTCAGAACAATGACTTGCGGAGGGGGGCGGGGTAGGGGGGGCGTTGAATTTAAAATCCAACACCTTCCCTAGTGTCCGCACAGACTGGAGTTGGAATAGTAAATTATACTATTCCAACATCCAGCGCCCCCCTCCGCAAGTCGTCGTTCCGACTTCCGAAGTAATGGTATGCGGAATCAGAACACGGTCGTTGTAACGACCGCGTAGTGATTCCCTGCGGGGAACAAAAATGCAGGATAACGTCATATATTCAACTGGGAGACACTCACATTACCCTTTGGCCAGGGCGACTTTGTTGCTCCTGACAAGGAATTGTATTATTTATGAACTCAAGCTTCTGGTATCATCACCAACCATACATGTCTCACTTGATGGTAGAAGCAAATAATTAATGCATAATGCCACTCTGATCTGGTAGTCAGGGAATAAACACACAATAGAAAAAAACACAACACAATGTATTTTCCTGGTGATCCAAAAACTAAAGGATAGAAAGAATGTACTGTTCTTTTATTCTTGCTTGGCACCCAGTTCTTCCACTGATGAGTGAAGACAAGTATTCAGTTTTAAAAAAAGTACACGGAGGGGCTATCTATCTCATAACAGTACCATTTTCAACATGTCTACACTAAGTCATCTAGGATACACACCGAACACCGCTAGATGTTTTTATTTTATCTTATTAGGGGCCTGATTACAGCAAATGCATCCTGATTACCAACAGAACTTCCCACATATAAACCTTTGAAAAGGTGCTGAATGCTAAATCAGCCAAAAAATTGGTGACAACTCTATACTCCAAACCCCAAGCCGATGCCCCGGTCCACGTGTTAAATTGCAAGACAAATGGAATGGTGCTCTACAGATGCAATTGACTGACAGGGAATGGGAGTACTGGTGTTCTCAGATGGCGCAATTAATGCTACAGCAGTAGACTCTGCCTAATAAATTTCAAATAATGACAAATGCTATACAATACTCCCATGAGCTTATAGGAGACAGTGTTACAAACTGTCTAAGAAGGATGTACGAGAGGGGGTGCTTTCGAGCCAAGATTCGTATATCTGGCATTGCATTACCCATACATCAATCAATATTGGGTGTAGTTCTGTGACACTCTCTGTAAAATATTAGAGGAAACACTAACGGAATCCCGAATGAACTCTTCTAGGCCGAGTGGCACCAGTGACAGAACCATTTAGGAAGTTTGTTGCACTTTCACTTCCACTGCTACGGCGCCACCTACACCTGTACCTGTTTAGATTTTGAATTGTGTAAAACTGGAATTGTTATAATGTGTATGTTAGAAATGTAAATTATGTCATTTGATGGTGCTGCTGTCAGCTACTTCCACGTCAGTATCTCAGTATCTGTCTGTGCCACGAACCCTTATTATTTATATTTGCTATGTTTCTATCTGAAAATGCTGATAAAAAATAAAAATTGAAATCTTCAATCACTTTCTGAAGGAATGTATCGAATTAGTACAATTTGTTTATTAATAGTGGCATATGGAATGATACAAGATGTTGCAGGGTTATAAGTGTAACTCACATTTGGTTATATGGGTTGCACAAGTTGAACTTCTGAAGTGTAGGTTGCATTGTCAAAAGTAGTCCTCTATCTGGATCAGCAATTGTATGAAGTTAAGGTGCCTCCAGCTTCGGGATGACAGTCATGGTGCAAAAGAAAAATATAAAGCAGAGCAAAATGATAAGTTAATGGAAGTGAGACAGAACGTTTTTTTTTTTTTTGCAGAGTATGTGTTATGAGGATTTTAAAGCTGCCCAGTGAAATCCTCAAGGACAGCGAGGAATGTATACATGTTATTCAGAACCTAAGGAGGTGCTATGTGTGATGACAGATGCCGTGGAGTTGTTTACGTTGCTCTTAGAAATAGAGGGTAGTGTAATTGTCCACAGTGATTGGACAAATAGGGTCATTTACCTACTGCACATAGTTGAAAGTAGTGCATTGATTGTCATTGTAAAGGGGCCTGATATTGAAGCATTTTGTTAGATTCAATGGACTTGTGCAGATCCAGTGCGAGGAAGTTTCTTTTGTAATTTCTATTTGCTAGCTACTTCTATGCTCCCATTTGCTGCCATTTCCTTTAGGCATATGGTATAATGTTAATGTTCATGATAGTTGGTATATTATGTTACTGTTTTTGCATAGTCATATGTTGTGTTAGGTTTTACTGGTATTAACAGCTTCCTTGCTGGAGCACCCCCATCATGGAATATAGACCCTTATATTATTATGCCAAAAGTGGAGCTGAGAGACCGCTCACAGTTGCTGTTTGTGCTTGAGCCTGGACCTAGATGGTAGTGTTGATTTTAAGGGTAAGACTATTTCCCAATACTCACTATGAATGTATCATAGGGCAGTTGATGCTTGATCGTGTCTTAATGAAGAAGGGCTTCATTCTTACCTGGCTGACTCTGAGTAGAGGACTGGTATTTCTTCTTGCAGTGGTCCCGCTTGTTTATCCTTTCATCAGTGAAAAATGGGATGCTGCTTTAGCCTGCCTGTTTTTTCTCGTCTTCTCAAGCCATGCTACTTTTGCGCACTTCAGCGAGTTCCCAGTCCTAGAGCTTGTCACAGCGGATGTAACTTCCCACCTCAATGAGCCATAGTTGGACTGCTGTCAAGATGATGATCCCAGTTACAATTGTATTAATGTACAGGGACTAGGGCCTGCATATGGAACATATATAATTTTGGGCATATGTGTGTGCATATAAATATGAGAAAATAAATATATTTATACACACACATGTACATATCTCACAAGTATAAGAGATGCATATAGACTTGATCAGCTTACACCTCTGTATGTCACAAGAATCAATTATTCTCACGTTTCTGAAAAACATATTTATCAGTAGAGGACTCTATTTGGTTGGTATATGCTTGATGGCATTTTTATAATAGATGTATTAATCAATAGGGTACATGCATCAATGGTACACTAATGAATGTGTAATTAAATTACCTAACACTTATTTATTCTAATGGTTCAGGTCAGTTTTGGTGTCTGTTTTCTCATCTCCATGCTCATGTTTATTTTCATGACCAAGACCAAAGTTACCTGCCACTCTACCTTTGTCACATTTTCTGCTTATTCTGTCCCTAAAGGAAGACCCCCATTAACCATTTTTCTAGTCTCCATTTCGATGCACTTCCTCCTTCTCTACTTTTTTTCCACAATCCCACCCTTTACCTGTCACTGTTCCGCTTTGACCTCTATCATCTTCTACTGGCAGTCCCAAGTGGGGCTCAACGGGGCGAAGTGTTGCCAGCTTGTGGCTGCGACGGAAAGTCTCCTCAAGATCTGGCACACTTCCTTTTTATCTGCCCCTATTACTCCACCCCACGGAAATTATACCTTAAACCGTGCCTTAAAAAGTTGAGTTTCACACAAATTAAACCTGCACTTTATTACTTACAACTACTGAATAGCGATTGCACTTTATTTGTATGTAACTTTCTTAAAAAAGCCATCTGCTTTAGGAAAAGCATGGATGGCTAACCATGCTGCAAAAATTTTAGGTGATTTTTAAGATTACAGTTATTTATATTTTTAATTATATATTGCCCATGCTCATACTGTCTGATATATTGTGCTGTAACTGTGTCATTATCTGTCATTTGAATTTAATTGTTTGTAATGTTTTTTATTTATTGTGTGCTTATAAATTGTACTTTTATGATTGTAAAACCTACAATCGAATAAAGATTCTGAACTGAACTGAACTGAACCTGTCACTGTGCTCCTTTAGAAATCTGGCCCTTGGTCTCCTTTCCCATTTATTTGGGACAATTTTGAAAGATGGTTGTGCCACAGGAGAGCACTTCCTCGCAGCTTCTCTTTTGCTTGACCTAAGCCCAGTGCTAAAATTATAAATAACAGTAATGATAATAGTAATAATAACTATTGACATAAAAGGTGAACTGCTGAAGCTGATAAATGTTTTAACATTGATAATGATAATTACGATACAAATTATGTGCTAATTTTTGTATTGTTGCTGTAGTCACTGTTGTTAATAGACACATGGTTTTGAATTTTAAAATGTGATATTATAGATCAGTCACACATAAACATTGCTCAAGAGAACTTGCAATATGTTTACTTGGGTAAACCACAAGTAAAAAAACACTCGTAGTCTGGAAAAGCCTCATTGGCTCTGACTGTATTGTGGTGAAGTTCTGTACATACCAATGCGGTGTAGCAATTTTTCTATTGGCCTAATTCAAACAACTCATGTTTGGCTAGTAAACAACAGTCCTATTTGGAGTGTAAGCACGCACATGATACACCTGGGCCCGGTGCCACTGAATCTGCTGCACTTAATATAGTTGCCCCCCTGATATGCTATCACTGTTCCTAATCAAAAGCCAGCTGATCAGGAATAAACACACCTCAGGGCTGGTGCAAACCTGAATAAATATAAAATATTTATACATTTAACTTGTCATGACAAAAAGTGCAGTTGAATTTGTATATTAGTTGCGGTATGTTTGGGTGTGGGTGAGTGGTGGTGAGAAAGCAGCAAAGCCAGGCGGGGTTGAATGAATTTTCCCACACACCCTACAATTTAGGACAATAGCGTTACAAGGGGTGTCTAGCTCCCATCCCTTCTTTAAACGTCTCCCCACTGATGGAGAATTTGCTTGCCTGTTGTGGAACATATGGAAAGGTTGTGGAGGAGGTTTTCAGAGAAGTTGTCTGAACATCAGAGTCTATACTGTTGTGACTGCTGAATACCTGCAACCTGCATTTCCCACCCGTGCACTCTCATTTTGAAATTGCAAGGGCAAGAGCAGAGACAGAAACCCAGCCTAACATCACTAGATATTTCTGGTCCCAGGAAGTAGGAAAAGTAGTATAAAAATATTTTGTTATATCTCAGCTCCTCCATGTTGACACAGCTTGTGACCTTAGTGGAAGCACTGGAGACAGATGTGACACTTGGTTGACCTTCTCAGGTGAAGTGAAGAACCCGAGGCAAGCAGAAGCCCCTTCCACACACAACACTCTGGAAGCACAACTTTTGTTTGTAGGGACTTGTACCATTCGATACAGTAAAGAACATATTGGGGAGTTTGACCCTAACATGTCTCCTTAATGCACCTAGCATGCCCCTCCCTCCAGCGCCTTGAGACCCTCTGGGTGAGTAGTGCGCTTTACAAATACCTGAACTTGAACTTGAACTATAGAACCACGGTGGGGTGTCCAGAACCCCTGTGCAAAGGTGGCTCCTAGGCTTGGTTGGACCATTGCTGTCAAGGGGAAGTTGCTCACCTGCAATAGTGAACTAACAAACACAGCCTGCCTTACACGTAATGCACAGGCTTGGAAAACGGGGATGGCATTTATTTTGAGAAATTCTGTTCATAATTGATCCCACTGTTGTCATACATTCATGAAATAAAGCTTCTGCTTTTGTTTAGTTTAAGTGTAGATTTAAAAATCCATGTAAGATGTCATCTGAAGAGTTGGTGCCAAGGAAAACATAAAGATTGCAGAGCTCCTAATATGTGAGCTCTGCTAAGGCTGACTCTAAGGGGCGTCACAGAGGGAATGTCCCCAGGACTTTGCAGGCATCCAGGAAGAATAATTATAGTTGGACTCTTAAAGAAAGCTTACCTATCTGCCAAACCACCCTCTGCTACCTTCCTCCCGCCACCTCACCTTTCCCTGCTATACACACAACTGGTTATGTAAATGAGCTTTCCCAGCAAGTCGAATATATGGAGAACCAAAAGGAGCTGGTACCTCGGGCTGTCTGCTTTGAAGCAGGAAGCCCGACTGCTTAATTGATGATCATCTCTGGAATATTTGATTGATGCAGAACAACTTCTTCCAGGTGTTCGGGTACCATCACATACAGGGGGTGGGATGGAAAGAACTAGGACCGGTCTCCACACTTCTGTGTTTCAACACAGGCAGACAACACGTCAACTAAGCAGATGTTGGGAATCCTGTGGAAAGAAAGCTCCCCAACCTTCCCCTGCCATGCACGCCCTTGTCACTCCAAGCACTGGCCTCTCACGTGTCTCTAGCCATGCTGTGTGGACTTGCATGGAAGAGAAAATAAAACTGCATAAGTGTGCTGTGGTATCTGTGTTTTGTACATTCTCAACAAATTTATAGAATGAAGACTAGCAGGCAGCGACCACCAACTGGTTTCTCTGCCAGATCACCTCAATATTTTAAATTGTGTTGCCTCCCATCAAAAATAGAGCCCTTGTCAGTGTATACAAATCCCTCAACACCCACCAGCTCAAATTAACCAATGTCTACCCATTAGTAGTTCTTCTTCTTCCTCCCCACTTTACATGTTCTTCTACATCAAACACATTCACTGTGCTCTTCTTACTAAGCTTTCCACTCTCCACTGCCAGCCCTTTCCACTTCCTGGGACATTTGGATGCTTTTTAAGTGCGCTGCAAAAGTCGTAAAACTTGCTTTCACACAACCTGGCATGCACTCATAGTCCTGCTCTGAGACCTTATTTTTAAGCATAGGGAAGCCAAAGGATCTTATGTGAAAAATACACTGACAATTGGCTTTGGAATAACCAGGTCGCAGAGGCAAGATGGCGGCGGCGTCCTAGACCGCTGCGAGATGCTCCACCGACCAGCACCCTGTAGCGAAGATTTTGAGAGGTAGTGCACACCGATGGAGACACCAGACGCTGCTGTTTGAACGAGACCCGGGCATAACCGGGCGGGATAAATGGGACTCCGAAAATAAACCGGCTAAGCAATTCTAAGTAAGGCTGTGATAACGTAGTGCCCTAATAACGTACCTCCTGCTTCATGATAGCGTTTGAGCCGGATGGAAGGACTTCGCGCTGGGAACTCACAGGGCTCGGCAGATTCAGCTGCAGCCTTAGAGCGCCGATCCCGCATGACCTTCCTGTCATCGCTGATTGGCTTCGCTGTATTGCGGCTTGTTGGACACACCCGAACTGCTGAGAGCGCCGCTCACAACGCTGGTAGTCTGGAAGGTTTGCCGGCCAGTTCACATACAACTAGTGACTCCTCTCGCTTTCTGAGGAGTGACTTTTCCTGCCAAGTGAGCCTACGTGTTAGCTCAAAAAGAATGGCCCCGAAAAACGCTGCTTCCATAACCGCAGCTGCAGCCTCTAAAACTCGAGCGGCAAAACAGGCTTTGCGTGACCGTGAGCTAGCGCTGAAACGAGCTGGGGCGCTGGGCTCAGAAGGGGCACTCGGCTCCAGCCCCAGTTCTGGATGTGTGCTGGATTCGGCACCAACAAAGAAATCCACCAAGCTATTGCCACCTACACCTAAACTTGGCCCCTCGGTGGTCGACCTTCTTAGGAAAATACCTGCTGCAAGCTCCCCTCGCCCTCCAAGGAATGCGGTGCCGGTGTTGGATCAGGCAATAACGGATCAAGCAGTGATGGCTGGGCCCCCCTCCCCCTCCTCTCCTGGGATGGAGACTATAGGTGAGACAGAGGGACAGTTAGAAGATAGCACTCTCACGCCTAATCGGGAGGGGGAGGGGGAGAGGCCAAGGAAGCCTGATACTGTGTCAGACACTGTACTAGTAGATAAACAACTGAGGACCTTAAAGTCAAACCTACAAAACCAACTGCAGAATATAGATAAACAACTCCATATGACTCGCTTAGGCAATGATCTACCTGCACCATCCTCTGATACCTGTACCCTTATAACTATCCCTGCGGACAGTATTATTAATCCTACATCTGCTCAGAACCCGGCTCTTGAAGATCTTAATGCCTCACCATCTCTGTTAAACACCTTGAATACTGTTAATGAGCCTGAACTTGAACATGAACATGAACTTGAACACGAATCTGAAAAAGAAACTGAGAGTCATGCTGTAAGAGCCTCCAAACCGCAGGTACGACAACAAAATCCAAAAAATAACGAACCTAGGGGGGAGGTATCAAAGCCACGCAAGGAATGCAATGACCACACGATATCCGACTCATTGGACACAGATAGAGATCCCTCAGACTTTTATTCGATATCTGAAGGCCTTGACGATCTCAGACGGTCACAAGAATCAGACTTGGAATCTGATGTCTACACAGGCACTAGCACTGGTACTGGCTCTGATACTAGTGCCACAAATAGTGGTCATGACCCAGCCCGAAATGAGGCTAGAGGAGGTAAGAGGACTGTACGGAGGAAGAAAAGAACCCACCACGGCGCATCGGGACTACTTGGGATTACTCCCCAACAACAACGCCAACAGTATCAGCCCTTAACTCTCAGGAGCATGCATCTATAACTCAACCTGATCCAGCCACTCCTGCAGAGCAACAAAATGCAACATTGACTACAGTTATGGACACAGTCTTACAGGCAATTGCTTCCCACCGAGAGCAAACCTCAAGGGATGGCCGAAAGGCGTAATTGGCGCTACATAAGGTACAGGGTGTTGTGCGCAAACTTTATAAATCTGTGGCAGCGTCCAATGCAAGGATGACGGAGATGGAAGATCGAATTGTAGTTAACGAAGCAGAAGCCACAGTCACTCAGGAGCGAGTTGAGTCTCACGAGGAGGAATTAAAAGATGTTAGATGGAAGCTGGAGGACATGGAGAATCGTCTCCGACGCAACAATCTCCGAGTCCTTGGAATTGCCGAAAAAAGTGAGGGTGAAGATATACGCTCTTTCATTATCCAACTATTTAAAGATACTCTCCCTGAGCTTGCCTCCTGGAACTGGGACATAGAAGTACAAAGAGTCCATAGAGTTCCACTCACCCTGAAGGCATCTGCATCACAGGGGAAATACCCCCGTGCAATATTGGTTTATTTTGGTAACTTTCTCCTCCGCCAGGCTGTCGCCGACAAAGCCAAACCTGAGGCTCGACGCATCAGAAATAATATCTCCTACTTTGTCAGGCCTGATTTTTGCCACACGACTGTGGAGAGAAGATGGCGTCTTCGCCAGATGATTAAACCTTTCATGGATAAAAACGCTCAGGTGTATCTTAACAACCCTGCTAAATTGAAGGTCATCTATAAAGGCCAGGTTAAATTTTTCACGTCGGAGATAAAAGCAAAGGAATTCTTAGACACTATGACATAAGCTTTGAGACTAATCCTAAATAGAGACCGCTGTGATGTAGCAGTTATACACCTGATGTATGTTAGTTACACATACAGATATATTTTTTTCTGAGTCAGTTCACAAGATTATAGGGCTGCAGGGCTGCAGATCCTAAATTAATCACGCTATTTTTCTAAATCGATATATTAGTCTCGTATCTTTTTCTTTTTCTTTTTTTGTTGTTTTGTTGCACTCTCTCAACTTTACTGGCTTCTGTGTAACACAAGTGCTGTTATTAATGGGGGTGGTCATGGAACATCTCACCATCACTATAGACTCTACCAGAGTCTAAATGCCTCGTAAGTTGGTGTTTGGGGGGAGGGGGGTGGCGGGATGGGATGGGGGGAAAAAAACAAAAAAATAAGCAACTTCAGTCAAAAAAGTCAATGTCAGAAATTGGCATGTTTGGTTTCTTTTCTTAGCCAGTTCATCATGACGGTGTCTGTCACACTTTGCATTTGTGATTTTGTATTGCTAACTGGTCAAAATGTGCGTTTCCCACAAGTCCAGCTGCAGTTACTAACAATTAATAAAACACCACTACTAGCTTTAGCTGTTTTATGTCTATATCACCGATCTGGCAGCAGCAAACAAGATGTCAATCATGAATTATATACTTGCAAGAAAGCCAGTGAATCTGCAGAACTTGAAGTTGGAAACAACTTGAATAGCAAACCACGTCTGTTATGCGGCATAATCAGCACAGCAACGTTTGGAAAAGAGCAAGGATAGCTGTCCAGGGCTTTCATTTTCCCTAACGAGGTTCACTTAACATACTAACGGTAAATCGTATCTTGTACATCACATATTTTACAAATCAGCTAATGTTGCAGAGTAGGCTCAACAATTATTCAAGACATCACAAAAAGTGAGAAGATCTCTGTGACTCAACTTTAATGTTTTGAAATACACCTGTTGAGAGTTAGATACTTTACCCCACCCCCGCCCCCTCTCTGACAGTTACTGTTGCATTTGAGCGATACTGTTGTATACAAAGATTAATGTTACAAGTAACCAAGAGCAAAACTATAGCTGATACACTCAACTGTTGCGGGTTTACCCAGCTCCAGCTATGTTGCCACATTGGGAAAAAAAGGAGCCACTAAGCACATTATTTTTCTGATGTGGGGGAGACGGGTTATGATTCCATAGACAATCTTGTAAACGTATATAGTAATAGATCCTTGTACTGGCTTTACAGGGACACTTAGTAAACAAAGTCATTGCATCCTTTCTGCTGACCGCGGAGGACCTCTAGGAACAACCTGTATTAAATGATGCACTCGTGTACAGCTGGTAGCAGAAGAAGGAAGGAACAGATAAAGAAATCACTTTTGGGTAAGAGTAGGGAAGGGTGTAAACACTATGCCATTTGCAAAGCGGAATAAATTATGGCAATATAATGGTAAATGTAAAAATCTAGATTTTTTAATATGTTTGCAAATGGAATGTACTAGTGAAAATCCCAGCACACTTTAAGATTTACTGAGTGATGGTACAAACCTGAATTTATGCCAGGATTGATGAGGGATGGTACACGTGCCAGTTCTGGCCTTCCTCCAAGACTTATCAGTGCAAATCTGAATACGCTTTCAAGATGAATGATCCATGGTGCAAATCTGAACATGATTGTTACTCTGTGATAGAACATTTAAATATGAATTACCAATTGGTGAGTAATGGGGCACGTCTACCCATCTGTTGGGTTTAAAGAGTAATGGTGCAATCCTAAAACGCTGTAATGATGAAATTCTTGATATATAGCATTTTTCACACAATGGTGCAATACTCTTACATAATACTTGCATAGTAATTATGACAGAATTCTTAACATCATGTGGACAATCCTGCTACATTGGTTCTCTTATATTGAATTATAAGCAAATCCAAACAGAACTTTTGCATTTGTATTTTTAGTGCATTTCTAGGGTTTCCTGATCCTTTTCCACATCGAACTACCCTTTGCCATTTGCAACAGGGTTGGACAACCACATGGTTCACCTAACCCCTCGTGAGCTGCCAACTTCCATTGCTCATAGCTCTTGGCCATGTGTGGCAGAGATTGGCTGCTGAGCCTGGCATCTGAACAGCCCTGCACCCAGTGCTCCAGGGGTGGCCAACTCCAAATGTGCAAGAATTACTGCCATGAGAAGCAGGAGCTGCCCAAAATCCTGTGTCAGACAGCCACCCCCTGCTGTAAGGCTCTGGTGTTCCACCTGGGAGTTTTCAGCAGGAGGTGGCCTAGGTCTATAGCCTACACCCAACCTGAAGTGGGTGGTTAGTCCTTGCTATCATTTTTATTTGGGAAACATCACTTACAACGAAACTTTTACAACGCACTACCATTACAACGCGGTCATTACAACGCATTGCGCTGGGGGGCGCTCTAGGATAGGGAATAGGTTAATTTACTATCCAATAACCTTCCCTAGTGTCCACGGGGACTGGAGTTGGAATAGTAAATTAAACTATTCACTATCCAGCACCCAAAAGCGCTATGCGTTGTAATGGTATGCGATGTAAAAACCGCGTTGTAAAGGCATGCGATGTAAAAGTATGCGTTGTAACGTCATACATCCTTTTTATTTTTGTTTCTTTAACTGAACCTTTTTTAATTAAACCTGGTTTAATGTTTTTAACTATTTGTACCTTTATGAGATCTTTTTTATTTTGCTGTAAATGTTTTCTTTAAGCGAGTGCTTTATTTTTTCTAAACCTTCCTTTTAAATGAGTAACTTGAGTTGTATAAGGAAGCATAAACATCTTTGTGTTTATTTTTTAGGTGATTGTGCATTTCACTTGAAACCACTCATCAGTTCTTTTCGCCTAATCAAATATATTTAGTATTTTTTGTACAGTAGCTGGTAACCATCAAAAGCCAGTAATCACACTCTTCCTCTTCTGCTGACAGAACATCTGCAAGGATTGTTTTATTCTTCCTCCCATTGTATAGTTTTGTACTCCATTTCTGCCTTAGAGTATGCATTTGGGTGAATAGCAGGATAATGGACGCCGGTAGTGCCGTGTTAATATCGGCCACTGTGTCCTCTGTTGATCACCTTATCAGTAAATATTCTTGACCTTCCTTTCATTCACCTTTTTCATGGTTACTAAAAAGAGACCTAGGCAAGTAACTCCTTTGCTGAGGTTTCTGCTCTTAAAGTGGTTGGAACCTCCAGCGCCTCTTCTTCTTGTTGCTCTTGTGCAGTAGGTGGTGGTTGACCGCTGCAGTAGCTCCCTCTTGACATTGCCTGCTAAGTTGCATTGACAAACGTATGTGGCTTTTTTCCAACATTCTTCTTTGTATGGAGTGGAACAGAAAGTTTTGCCAATGTGAGAGGTGGGATAGTACATTTTTTAAGAATTACGCTTTTCCTTGTGTGCGTGAATTGTTTCATCCAATCAATGATGGAGTTTCTTTGTTTAAGTGTGTAAGGATTTGTGCTAACTGTCGATGTCAGAAGGTAGGACTTTTGTTCTGAAGATTGAATACTGAAAATTATTTTTTATGATCGAGTATGTATGAGAACCTGGATTCTGTTTGAATATAGACCTAATGCAACAACAAAAAAACAGACAGATATGTGCAGTTTGTTTTTCCATTTTTGCATCAGGGGTCCACGATGCTGGTTTGGAATTGTGTCTCTCCTGCAGTCACAGAGATGGGAGTTTGCTTTCTGAGAACTGCAATTTCAAAAATGAGTTGGGCAATCCCTAGACGTTTTCAAATTATGGAGTTTGATAGGAACACCTATTGTTCTAAGTTGCTTGAAAATTGACATTGTGTGAGTACATAAGAACAGTTACAGCAGTGTAGTTGCATTTACATTTTTGCCCTTAAAGCCCTTTAAGGTTGCACGATTCCTGGTACTGTGAAAGTAGGACATGCCAGTGCCACTTGTGTCTTGTTTTTCTTGGTTCGCAGAGTTAATATGAACATCTGTAGGCCATTAAAAAGTTTGATTGGATCAAGAAGTTGCAACTTCCATGTTCAAATAGTTCTTTGGTATCTCAAACAGTTCGCCAGACGCCTTGTTATATCTTAATCCTGCAGCAAAGGATATTTGCTGCGCTTTATATTTTGTGGGAATCTTTTCTAATCACCCCCACCCCAAAAAAAATGACTTCTAGCTGAAAGGCCAAGGCAGAAGAAATCAAAAAGAAGAGAGGGAATGATAGGATGAACTGGAAGTTGATGAAACTGAGTGAGAGAGAGTGGGAAAGTCTAAAAGTGAGAGAGACACCAACAGAAAATGAATGAAAGTGATGGTGGGTGAGAAGGATTGTATGAAGGAGAGGAGGTCTATGATACATTGGGTGAACTGAAGAAGAAGTGAGAGACTGAGTGTATCCACCTTACCTCTTACAAACCTGTGTATGCTTCCATGAGCCTCTCTCTACCTCCCCTTCATCTCTCTGCCCTCCACACCATGCCTCTCTTAAAGTTAAGGACCTCCATCCTTTTCCATGGGTAGAAGGTGAACTATACTCCTGTCCCCTCCCTGCCCACTGCCGGCAGACCCATTGTGCCTCATTCTGCCTCCTGACCTTTTTCCACCCAATGCCTCCCTTGGGAGTGCCAATCCAAAGCTTCCTGTGCGCCTTGACTGATAATATAATTGTTGGGAATATTCATTCTTTTTGTATGAATTACTCTTTAAAAAGCAACAGAGAACCATATCCAGCCAATGCTCTGACTGGTGACATCAAACCTCATGAGATACTTCAAATCGCCAGCAGAAATAGCCAAAGCCTGCTTAGGGAACTAATATGAAAGCTCAGCCCATTAGTTTGTAATATGATATTATTTTAGAATGAATTCACTTAGACTGTTTTTTTCAAGGCATGTATATGCTCTGAAGCATGATTCCACTTTGGTTAACATCGAGCATATCTCCTCTTACTGGTCACTGAATTAAACATGTAGCTTCATTTTAACTATATTTAATGCAGCTTTTAAGTAATTGTTTCTGACGTTCACTTGAAATGAGAACTTAGCATTTTTCTAGCCAATGTTATGTCAGGCGTGAGATGATTTACATATCCAGATATGCCTTTGGAATTCCGGGTCCTGTCTGTATTGATAATAATAGGTTCTTGTGCAGAATAAGCTTTGCTTATTCCATAAGGAAATATTTGAAACCTAATGCAAATAAAGTGGCAAAGTGTAATTAACCCCTTAGCTGTTGGGCCTTAATGCCCCTCCCCTTTCCGTGCTGAGCACTTTTTGGCTTTTTTTTGGTATCTCATGCTTAGACCTCCAGTACGTTTTGTCCACATAAGCTATCAATACCAAATATGTTTCCTTTTTTACCAACATCCTGAAGGTTCTAAAGGTTTCGAGGGTTTGTAGATTCCCCTGGAGGGGACCAAGAAAATAGGCAAAATGTAGCAAAATTCAAATTCTGGGGTGGAAAATGCGAAGAAGGTGCTCTGGGTAACAATGTCTGTTTTTTTTTTTCTTTTATGAAAATGGCATCAACGAATGGTTTGATGTGCCAAAGTCACCATTTTCCCAGATATCAGGAACATGCAGAGGTAAATCATAAAACGTTTTGTTTTTTTAACCACAGTTTTGGCATTTTTCAAAGAGGTAGCCCATTTTCCTTATATTTTGTACTTTCAACATATTTCCAGTTTATGATAGAAACCAATGTGAAACCCATGGGTGAACAGAAAAGCTATATATTTCTGAAAAATAAGCAAAATTCCAAATTAACCTGGGTAATGTGTGTAGAATCCTCAAGGTTTTTCCAAAGAAACTAACTGTTGAAATCAAAGAAATATTGAAAGAAGTGGGAAAAATCTGCCATTTGTGACTATGTTTTCCTCTAACTTTTTCTATTGATGGCTGATTTGCAAATGTATTGTATCCTTATGGTTGCTAGACCCTTTTGGTTGTGGGAATATATAGTGTTTATAGGTTCTCCAAGAACCGGAGCCAACAACTGAGCTGCAACAACTGAGCTGCACCGTACAATAGTTTTTCATTTTGTACTGAGTATAGACCAATTCATATGGTGAAATATGTAGAGTGAAAAATGGGTATCAAGGTAGCACATGTAGTTCTGAAATGTGCACAAGATATGGAGTTTAGGAGAAGTTGTTATTTGTATATCTGTGAATTTGTGGATACTCGTACGAACATATGATTAGAAGGTATTTTTCAAAATGTCTTCTTTCTTACACACACTGGCTCACATTTGGAAGGCAGAAATGCATATAAATCCAATTGGTAATAACAACCATCCTACTATTCTATCCTCCCTCATGTCTTCTGAAAGAAATGGTACCTTACTAGTGTGGGTTGGCCTAGTGTGACAGGAAATGACCCAAAAGGTAACATGAATACAACACATTTTTCCACCCAAAACTGACCCTTTTTTGTGCAAAGCAGGTAGCTGTGGATTGTGGGTCCAGGTCAGATGGCACCTAGAGAAACGTAGCTTAACTGTACATTTTTCAAAACTAGACCCCTAGAGAAATCTAGGATGGGGTGACTCACATGGCTCTCATCAGGTTGTTTTATCCAGAATCCCTTGAGAATCTCTATCTTTGACTGAAAATAAACAAAATGTCCTCACTTTTTTGTGATGGAACGTTCTGGAATCTGTGGGGAGCCACAAACGTCCTTCCACCCAGAATTCTCCCAAGTCTTTTGATAGAAAAATGCTTCTTTACTTGTGTGGGTAGGACTAGTGCCCTCAGCAGGAAACCGCCAAGAATGCAACATGGATACATCACATTTGTCCACTGAAAACTGACAAGCTTTTTGCAAAGTGGGTCGCTGTGGATTTTGGCTCCTAGACTCCTAACTCAGCCGGTACCTTTAGAAACCTAGCAAACTTGTGCATTGAGTCCACTGTAGTGTGCCTTGTATGGATCTCATGAGGTTTTCTTTACCCACAATGCCATGCAAACCTCAAACCTTGCCTGAAATCGCACATTCTCCTCACATTTCTGTAATGGAAATGTACGCAAACATCTCATGAGGTTTTCTTTATCCACAATGCCATGCAAACCTCAAACCTTGCCTGAAATCACACATTCTCCTCACATTTCTGTGATCGAAATGTACGCAAACATCGAAATTTAAGTTGTCGTGCAGTAGTTGATGGTGCAAGTGTGTCCAGTGGCTGTATTGATCACATTGGGCCCCATTCACAAAATATAATTGGACATTTGTTCCCCAAGTTTTATGGATACATATAGAGCGAAGTCTCAAATACACAGGCCTCATCCAACGAATATGCTACAATTTCTTTGAAGTTGTCCTTAGGCTTTTCTTTCTGAATGCCATGACAACAAACATGGTATGAATGTTCTTTCAAAGGATTGTGAATATCCCCAAAGAGGCATGTTTGTGATTATTCCCTTTCCACCCTGGAGCGCCCACCGCTCCCTCTTGTGAGACAATTTGATCTAAGGAAAATGACACTTTACTTGTGAGAAACCCCATTTACAGGTTGAAATGTATTTTAAAAAAAAGCAAACCTGAACTTATCCTCATAAACAAGGTATTTACACAGTTCATTTTCTATACCTGTTTACCCTAAAATGTTTTTAAAGGGTGTTAGATTCCATCTGATTCAACATGCAATGCTTTTCTGCTCAACCAAGTTCTCTTTGTTACTCAAATGATCATTCACAGAATGAAAGCTCCATCATTCCCATGTCACATTTTTCCAGACTTGGGCACATATGTTATGCTCAGTCAAAAGAGAAGTCAAAATTATTTAATTTGAACATTCAGATATA
This sequence comes from Lissotriton helveticus, assembly GCF_964261635.1. Lineage (NCBI taxonomy): Eukaryota > Metazoa > Chordata > Amphibia > Caudata > Salamandridae > Lissotriton > Lissotriton helveticus. Next base: position 352,232,908 of record NC_136070.1, on the reverse strand, counting down.
GTCAGTTCATCATCGAGGAAGATTTATGAGCCTAACCAGCACTTAGATGTATTGCCAATGGGGCACAGACTTGTAGAGCGGCCTCGGCCATATGCGTCTCCAAATCAACAGCAATGAATCTAGCGAGAATGGGCAAATGTAAACACCTGATTAGGATCGCCTCCAAGGAGTCACAGGAATGCAGCCCTGTTACTGTAACGGACATGCCAAATGATGACGAAGCAACCAGGGTGGCTCCCGTGAGGCACTAAGGGGTTCCACTGAGCTTCCCAGAAATATCAAATTCAAGCTTTTTAATGTTTGGTATAAATGTTTTTTAAGCACAAATGAAATATGAGTAACATTGGGGTTTGCACTATGCACCCAAAGCGCTATTCTTTTACTCTAATGATTTTAATTAATCGGTCAGTTAATAAAAATTCATATATACACTGCTGTTCTCCTCAACCAAGTTCTCTTTGTTACACAAATGATTTCACATAGAATGAGAGCTCTATCATTCCCATTTCACATTTTTCCGGACTTGGGCACATATTTTTTGCTCAGTCAAAAGAGAAGTCAGGTATGATTTAATTTGAAAATTCAGATATAGTCCGCTCATCATCGAGGAAGATTTATCAGCCTAACCAGCACTTAGATGCCTAATGTGGTATCCATCCAAGAACACTAAAACCTCATTAGGATACTTGCCAGTAACCAGGAAATGATTTACCGAAAAGCAGATTATAATTGGACAATAATGAAAACAATTTGAAAGATCCCATTTCCTTTCAGGCAACCTTAAAGCAACAGTTAGCTATATGTTTGCCATTAAAATGTATCCACCATGACATACAATAGAAACCATCTTGATTTTAGCCTTAGGTGTGCAAAACAACTTATTATGAGCACCCTTTGACTTTCTTAGAAGTTGTACTTTCGGGGACACAGAAACTCATCGACCGAGCCGTGAGGGGAACGGCCATCAGAGTTCAACTTGGGGTAATAGCGCGTCCTAGTAGCGGTATGCAGCACTAGACCCGACCTTCTGCCAGCTAGGGGAGGGGGAGCCATCGTGCCGGGAGAAACGGGAGGCCCAAGACTGCAATTCCCAGCGGGCCCCGCGTGACGCGCTGCAAGTGACGCGCGCATAGTGCGACAAAGCCCCACTTAACCGGCCCGGCCCTCCCACAGCCCGGGCGTGCCCGGGCAAAGCCCGGGCCAAGGGCGGGCCCATCCCGCGCCCATCGGTGACAGAAGGAGGCAGGGCAGGGCCACTCCGCTTGGTCCTCAACAGAACTATCCCCAGGAAAAAATAACTGTAACCGGATCACACACAAGAACTGCAAGTAACCTTATTCCTTTGTGGGAGAGTGGAATTGAGCTACAGTATATTATCCCCTGTCCTAAACTACCATTAGAGACTTGTAGACAGGCAAGGATAGACGATTAACTATGGGGTGTTAACTGGCTATTATAAGCACAGGTATTCCTGGGTGTGTTGGGTTGTGCTCTTGGGGCAAAATTTGAATTTGGCCTCATTTTATTCAATGGAATCGTATCCTCCAGCAATCAGGTTAAGGTGCGATTGTATTAGTTACTTTCCACTAGGCAAAAAATATGGGGAAAAATATGGGCAATACAAAGAAAAATGCAGCTAGGGGGCTGTCTGCTGTAGCAACACCTCCACCAGTGACCTCAATTGACAAAATGCTGCAAAGGGCCTTGGGTGTTGTTACCTCAGAGATACAACGGACCGAAAGGCGGCTTTCTATCACTTCGGATCTCTGTTGCCCCACACCAGATCTGAAGAACCGGGTTTTAGAACCCAGCGGCGCCAGGGACACGCCCAAAGTCTTCGGGTTCTCCTTTTCTTGGCAAACAGAGACACGGAATACTTCTAGGTGGCGTCAGAGATCAAATTTATTAGCTGCAGCTAGTAACAGTAATCTCAGCAATACAACACGGTGTACAACTCAAGAAACTGTTCAAATTCATAGAGCAAGACATCACTTTTTATACACAATATTCTCATTATAAATGTACACCCACTGCGCAAAATTCTGACCAATAGGACACATTATCTAACTGAGTATCACATTAAAAAAAAAACAATTTACAGTAACCCAACCCAAAAGTTAATTATTAGGAATGTCCCAAATTCAATCTTTGCAAGCCGGACAAATTTACAATTGAAAGCACTACCCATGTAATGAAAAGTCGTAAGGAAAGAAACAATTCAGATGTTGAGTAGGATAAGATATGTGCAAGAACACTAAAAGTTAACGATATCCTGAACATTGATTGGCAATCGCAGACAACGATCAGCCAGAGAAATTGGCTTTGTGAAGGGTCAGTTTCAGGTGAAGAGGTCAGCGTCCTGCAGTTCACTCACAAGTCAGAAAAGGGCCTGTTTAATGCATACATGAACGATGAGGCCCATTCAACTTTGTTTGTTCGGTTAGCTCCACGGCCTACGTGAGGGCAACACAAAATGGCGTTATAAACAACGCAAACAAAATGGAGTCCGGTCCCGAAAACCACGGAACCTCAGACCCTCCTTTTGCCATTACGTAGGCAATGACCTAAACTCACGTCAATCTGAATCCAGGTCTATATCTATTCTCATCAGGTCATCAAGGTGTTGCTGTACCATCATCTTATTATCCTTCGCTTCTCTCGGGACTGGTCTTCTCACACAGATTGTAGCACAAAGACTACAAATGGCGGGACCACACTGGATGCATAAGCAACACAAGAAAAGGATCGCTAAAGCCATACCAAGGAACATCAGAATCTTCCATCCCCATTTGGACAGCAGTTCCCAAAATCATTCTATCAATGACCAGTTCCCTTCGTCTACATGTATAGACTCAGCGGACTTATGTAACCTCAAAAGGGCTTGGTACACTGTCGGGGCGGTATCTGGTATGAAAACGCAGCAACTAGACCCGATCAATTTACATACTCCACCTCTATCTGCAAGTATAATATCTAAAGCAAAGCGGTTCTGTAATGTCATAAGGCGATCCGCTTGAAGCTCGGCTGTAATATTGCTAAGGGCACCTGTAGTCTCATTTATAGTGGCCTCGACCACTCTCGTAAGCTGACGAATTGTCCTACCATTAGCCACAGGACCCCAAAAGGGCAGGAAACCCTTAAAGAAGTCTCCAACTTCTTGTGCGGCAGTGTCTTTCGCATCAATAACACCTCTACCATATCTTGTCTTATGGTAGTTGAAAGCAGCTGTGTATGTAGGGGGAAGCTGTGTATGTAGGGGGAAGCAAAAATGCCACATAACATGTGCCTGAAAAATCAGAAGGCAACCAAGTATATGCTCTATCATAACAAACAAAATACGTGCCTTTAGCTGGCACGAACGGTGGAGATTTCTGGGACGTATAGACATAGGTGTGAACACACGCACTCTTACCAAGCTGAGCTCTCGGATTCTGACCATTACTTTGCAGACAAAAATGACCTCGGTGGGGTACAACCCAAATAGGAGGAGACCTTTTCTGTCTCTCCTTTTCTGCCAGACTAATGCTATATCTCGTCTTGTTCCAACCAACATATGCTCGTACCTCATCTTTAGTGATAGCATTATATGCATCAATATCTCTGACCATATCTACTATTCCCTGTATCAAGGCATTATTATTCGCATTATCTTTGACAGAACGTACAGGAGATGCTTCATTCGCATAGATAAACATTGACTGGAGTGCCCATACTGACCCATTAGGCAAAAAAGGCAAAACCAAATATGGCATTCCCTTATCTGTCGTATGTGGCATAAGACCACACACCCAACAATTTGTGGTATTTACAACTAGCTGATGCTGATGTAACATCTGTATAAACAAATTGTTCACAAATTCTAATCTACGTGTCTGTTCACGTTCAGGCAACGTATGAAACTCTTGTGGGGAAACAGTAGGAAAAGAAAGAGTAGGTTGGGAGGTAGATGCAAGTGTCTGTTGTGATGCATATAAAATCCAACCCACACAAACCAACGTAATGTTCAAAAGCATAAGAAAACACATTATTAAAAAACATTTTCTACGAACCAATATACACATTTGCACTCTGAAATCAACTCTTTTAACACCCTTGTCGGACTCAAAAGACTCCATCCTCTAACGTGCTGCTCAAGGCAATTTTCCTTCTTCACTTAAGTGTGCGTCAAGATCGTACTAACGACCCTAAACCACAGACCTTGTGTCAATACGCGGCTCACCCCTTAAGAACTTATATCGTGACCCTGCAGCTGAGTCCGGATGGTGACTCGAAAAAGTAAAAAAAAAGTCTCTTGCTCTGACAAGGTGTAATTCACTACATAAAATCTTTTAGATTTATTTGTCTATTTCAAACGTCCTTTTTCGATCTCAGATTGTAGCGCTCTTTGCCAGGCACAGTCTGATCCTTAAAGAGGAGTTCCGGATTCGTCGTGTCGAGTCTCAGAGACGGAGGCACCGCAGCTTGCAGAACATCATCATCCTCGCGTTCCGACTGAGTCCATGTCAAATGTGCATCACTAAAAGGTACGAATCTAGGAACCCTTTCACACTCGGAGTCAGCTATTCCATCCCTCACCCACTTATCATACGGTAAGGGCAACGGAACTTTTTCCGTATGGGTGTCATGCACCCAGTTCTTTTTACCAGCTACTCTAACAGCAGTTCTAGTCACCAGCAATACCAAATAGGGACCAGTCCATCTCGGCTCCAAATCCTTGGATCGCTGAAAATTCTTCGTCAAGATAAAATCACCAGGTTGGATCGTGTGCCCTGGATCTGCAGTAGCTGTCGGCACACTGTCATAGACCTGTTGGTGGAGAACACGTAATTTAGCAGTCAAGTCATGTAAGTAATCCACCAACATAGGGTACTCAAGGTCACTGTATTTTTTAGGACGAGGCACACCCCAATCATTCGCTGGACGACCAAAACTATTTCGTATGGGCTAAGTCCCACACGAGAATGCACTGTCATCCTTGTTGACAAAAGAGCCAACGGCAAGGCATCCGGCCATGTAAGACCAGTGCTCGCTTGAATCTTAGCGAGTTTCAGCTTTAATGTGCCATTATAGCATTCGACAAGACCTGCTGACTGGGGGTGATTCGCAGCGTGGAACTTCTGATTTATCCATAATCCAATACACACTTTCTTCATGACTCGACCCACAAATTCACTCCCATTGTCCGACCATACAATTCTCGTTAAACCAAATCTGGGGAAATACTCTTTGAGCAAAACCTTAGCTGTAGACAAGGCAGTATTATCCTTTAGGGGGTAGGCCTCTATCCATCTGGAAAAGGCGCAAACAACCACAAGGACATACTTCAAATTGTTGCATCTCTCCATGTGAATGTAATCTAGCTGTATCACTTCAAATGGATACGTCGGAGGAGCAAAATGACCAGCTGGAGTTGGAGTTCCCTTGCCAGAATTATACTTCAGACAAATCATGCAATGCTTCACAACATTCTCAGCACATTTAGGAATTCCAGCATTCTGCCATACTGGAGCCAACAACTTACATATCCCTTTCGAACTGTTGTGAGCCATTCCATGCGCCATAGTAACCACTGGGAGCACGTACGCATCTGGCAACAACCATCGCTGGTGTTCTGACAACTCAACCCAACAACCCGTCGAATCCAACATACCCGTACTCTCTCTCCACGTACTCACTTCTTTCGCTGTAGCTTCAGCCTGAATCATCTTCACACTTTCTATTGTGTCTTCACACATTCCACTTTCCACAACCCATCTTGCAGGACCTGCCATATACATACAGCTCATCATGTCTCTCGCCGTTTCCTTCGCAACTTCATCCGCAAACGCATTCCCTCGACCTACATTGTCCACAACTTTCTTATGCGTACTACACTTCACAATTGCAATCTGCTTTGAGCGAGTAAGTGATTCCAAAAGTTCATTCACTAACTGCCCATGCTGAATTTTCGTGCCATGGGAAGTAAGGAATCCTCTTTCTCTCCACAAACGTCCAAAACTATGGGCAACACCAAACGCATACTGGCTATCAGTATAAACATTCACTCGCTTTCCTTCTGACAATACACACGCTCGTGTCAATGCAATCAATTCTGCTGCTTGCGCAGAATTCTGTGCTATGCGTGCTGTCTCAACAACTGTATGTAAAGTTGTGACGGCATATGCTGCAGTCGTCTCACCATTCGGAAGCTTAAAACACGAACCATCTACCCATAGCGTACCATCAACATTCTCGAAAGGAGTATCTTTTAGGTCAACTCTAGCTTTTGTTTCTTCCTCTGTACGAAGAAAACAATCATGCTGTTCTTGAGCATCTGACTCTACAGAAATCCGCAACAACGTAGCTGGATTCAATACATTACATCTTTTAATGTGAACATGGCTAGCCAAAAGAGTCAACTCATAACCTGACAGACGTGCACTAGTAAGGTGCTGTGTCTTGGTCCTGTTCAATAAGGTATCCACTGCATGTGGGACCATCACAATCAACGTATTGTCCAATACCAAACCAGCAGACTGTCGGATAGAAACAGCCGCTGCCGCTCTAGCTCTCAAACAGTTCGGCAACGCTTTAGCTACCGGATCTAACGTCGCCGAAAAATAGGCACATGGGCTTTGCTTGTCTCCAAACTGTTGAGTCAACACTGACAATGCACAACCTTCTCTCTCGTGAACATACAATGTAAAAGGCTTACTGTAGTCCAGAGTACCCAACACCGGAGCAGAACACAATGCATCGCGTAATTCAGAAAAACTTTTCTGACACTCATCAGACCAAGGGAGAGGATGCGGAGTATCTTTAAGAGTCAGTGCCAACAGAGGATTCGCTAGCAGGGAAAAATTAGGGATCCATTGTCTACAATACGAGGTGATACCTAAGAAAGCACGCACTTCTCTCTGTGTGGATGGTACACTCATTTGCGCAATCGTTTCAATTCGTTCTGGGGTCAACATTCTTCCCTCCTTCGACAAGAGATGACCTAAGTAGGTTACTTCTTGTCGGCAATACTGTAACTTTGAAGGCGACACTTTATGATGGAGGTCAGACAAACGTCGTAACAAAGAAAGAGTAGCCTCTTTACAAATCTCTTCGTCATCAGCGGCAACCAACAGATCATCAACGTACTGGATAAGAGTAGCACCAGTAGGCAACACAAAGCTATCAAGCTGAGTTTTCAACGCCTGACTATAGATGGAGGGACTTTCACAATAACCTTGGGGAGCTCTCTTAAACCGGAAGCTTCGTCCTCCTAAACAGAAGCCAAAAATATCCCTACTCTCTTCAGCAATCGGAATGCTAAAGAAAGCATTCTTCAGGTCAATAACAGAAAACCAGGCTGCCGAAGCAGGAATCAGAGTCAACAAAGCAGTGATATCAGGGACAACAGGAAACTGTGGCACCACAATCTTGTTTACCTCTCGAAGGTCAATCACAAACCGGTACACAGGTGGCTGAGAAGCATCAGTACGCTTAAGGACAGGCCAAACCGGACTATTACACACATTACCTCTCGTTTTCTCAACTACACCCTTCTCAACCAGATCGTAGACAATCGCTAATAGAGTCTCTCGCAATCACTAGATATTTTATACTGTGGGATACGAGGTAGCCTAGCATTCGATTTGAGGGTAACAACATACGGTGGAATCAGCAAAAGACCAACATCATTTGGACCTGTAGCCCAAAGCGTATCAGGAAGCGAACGCAATTCCAGTGGCAGACAATCTTTAGACAAATACATCGGAGAAATCACTTTCTTACCTAGGGTAAGATGTACTCCCGAAGGAGAACAATGTAATGTCGCATACAATCTTTTCAATGAGTCCAAACCCAACAGATTCTCATTACAACCAGTCGTCAAAATAAGAGGAGCTTCCAATTCACAAGGGCCAATAGAAAGGGGCAAAGGATTAGAAATCGGGGTACAAACTGGGGCGCCTGAAATCCTATGGAAACATTGGTCAAGCCAGACAAAGGTGCGCCAGGAAGTTTAGAGTGAATAATAGAACTCTTTGTCGCACCAGTATCCAAACGAAAAGGTTCTGTCACAACTGATGTAGTCACTTCAACATAAGGTCCACTCTGGTGTACTGGAACTGACACTACTCTCTCTCTTTGCCCATGGCTGTCCTAACTATCATTATAATCAGCGCTCTCACTCTCGACATAATAATCATCAACATAGTACTGTGCAGACTGACCACTCGGAACATTCTGTCTGTCAAAATAATTCGCAGAATTCTGAAGGGAAGAGGAACGCTCATTCTGGGGTAACACACCACGTCCCCTACCCCTAGGAGCTTGCTGGAAACCACCACAACCTCTCTGACCAGATACGCCATTCGCACGCTGTAACAAAGCCGGGCAACTATTCTTAAAATGACCTTCCTCTCTGCAATAAGCGCACTGATTAGGACCAGGAAAGAATTGCGGAGCATAAGGCTCAGGCTTCTGTAACAATCTCTGAAACTGTGGAGGTTGCTGAAACTGGGGCTGATTCTGACGAGGCGGATAAGCTTGCTGCAAAAGAACCTTCGTCTTTAAACCTTTAGTTTTCTTCTCTGCTTTATCCTTCTCATCTTTATCCCTATTCTCATAATTTTGTGCAGTAGCCAATATCTGGGCCGACGAAGAAACAGCCCATGAACTCTCAGAGTCCTTTAACTTATTGGAAAGTTCGGGAAGCAAATTAAAGACAAATTTGTCCACGAACAACCTTTGACCACCTTCCGTAATCATGTCCTGACCACTATGTTCGATAAATGTTTCTTCAAACCTCGTGAAGAAATCAGACACACTCTCGTCTTTCTTTTGTTTGCATGCTGATAACTTGTCCCAATTCACTCGTAAAGCAGGCATCATAGTTTTCATTAGATTAATAATCCTACCGGGTAATTCTGCAACTAAAGGCTCAGGTTTGGCACCTCCAACCTGTCGACCATATGCAGCAACAGTATTAGCCCACGTATCTCCTAATTCTGCCGCATGATTCTCATGACGAATCTTCGCCCACAAAGGTTGAGGAACTACATTACCCATTAACATATCTATGTCAGCTAAATTCATAATACACGCTTCAACTGTCTGGGACAACTCCTTGTAATAACCAGCAGGATTCTTATGAGGGTTAGGTAAGGTCTGCTTAAGAGCCAAGACCTCTGCTCTCTTCCAAGGGACATGTACCCACACTCGCTAAAAATGGGCCTCTACAGCCTGAATACCCTGATTAACATTAGCAGCAACTGCCTCTCTCCATACAGGGGGATATTCTCTCATAGGATACTGCTTCACTTTCCTCCTAACAGAAGGATCAGGTTCGTACAATGGCTGAGACAGGAGTCTAGTTCTGAAGGCAAGTATCGTCTCTACAGCATCAGTAACATCAGATTCCACTATCGTCCCTTTAGCAAACTCTGACTGAACATCAAGCACTTCCTGCGGACTCGGACCCAACTCATTATCTTCCCATTAATGCTGCAGAAAAGCACACATTAAATCAAAAACATACCTTTGCTTAGGCGGCTCCCACTGAAAGAAAACATCCTTAACTGCTGCCTAATTATACCTGGAAGCATTTAAAATCCATCTACGAGCCAACAGATCCAACACTGCTCGCTCTTCGTAACTAGGAAGCTGACTACGACTCTGCTTACGTTCCGAAACAGGGGTCATACTCAGTGGCCCAAACAATGGAGACAACAGATTAACAACAACCCCAGCACCGGCACCAACGACATCACTCCGTCACAAGACCTCTGCGACTCCCTCGCCTCGTTCTTCCACCCCAAGATCGCCGACATCCACAACAGCTTCGGCGCCCCACCCCCGCACCCAACCATCGAACAAACGCCCCCCACCGCCACCCTTCGCACTTGGACCACGGTGACCACCGAAGACACAGCCCGCACGATGAACACCATCCACTCCGGATCACCGACCGACCCCTGCCCACACCACGTCTTCAACAAGGCCGACTCCACCATCGCACCCCAACTCCGGAACATCATCAACGCCTCCTTCAACACCGCCACCTTCCCGGAGAGCTGGAAGCACGCCGAGATCAGCGCCCTCCTGAAGAAACCTACAGCGGACCCCACCAATCTCAAAAACTTCCGCCCCATCTCGCTCCTCCCTTTTCCTGCTAAAGTCATCGAGAAGATCGTCAACAGACAGCTGACCGCCTTCCTCGAGACGAACGGATCCCTCGACCCCTCGCAGTCCGGCTTCAGAGCCAACCACAGCACCGAGACCGCCCTCATCGCAGCCACCGACGACATCCGGACCCTGCTCGACAAGGGGGAAACAGTGGCCCTCATCCTCCTGGACCTCTCCGCTGCGTTCGACACGGTCTGCCACTGCACCCTAGTCCAGCGCCTCAGCAACATCGGTATCCAAGAGAAGGCACTGGAGTGGATCATCTCGTTCCTCGCCGGAAGAACACAAAGAGTCCGCCGCCCCCCGTTTCGCTCCGAGGCCACCGAAGTCATCTGCGGTGTCCCGCAAGGATCTTCACTCAGCCCCACCCTCTTCAACATCTACATGAAACCTCTCGCAGCCATCGCACGCCAGCACAACCTCAACATCATCTCTTACGCCGATGACACCCAGCTGATCCTCTCCCTCACCAGAGACCCCGACACCGCCAGAACCTGCCTACACGAAGGGATGAAAGACGTCGCCGAGTGGATGAAGGACAGCCGCCTGAAACTGAACTCGGACAAGACGGAAGTCCTCATCCTGGGATCTTCGCCCTCCGCCTTGGACGACTCCTGGTGGCCCTCAGCCCTGGGCACCGCACCCAAGCCAACCGACCACACACGCAACCTGGGCTTCATCCTGGACCCCTCCCTCTCGATGACCAGACAAGTCAACGCCGTCTCCTCATCGTGCTTCAACACCCTGCGTATGCTTCGCAAGATCTTCCGCTGGATCCCGACCGAGACCAGGAAGACTGTCACCCAGGCACTCGTCACCAGCCGACTGGACTACGGAAACGCCCTCTACGCCGGAACCACAGCCAAGCTACAGAAAAGACTCCAGCGCATCCAGAACGCCTCCGCCCGACTCATCCTGGATGTCCCCCGACGCAGCCACATCTCCAGCCACCTGAGGAACCTGCACTGGCTCCCTTTCGACAAGAAGATCACGTTCCGGCTCCTCACCCACGCACACAAGTCACTCCACGATCTGGGCCCCAAGTACCTCAACGACCGCCTGACCTTCTACACGCCCACCCGCCAGCTACGGTCCACCAGCCTCGCCCTCGCAGCCGTACCACGCATCCGAAGAGCCACCGCCGGAGGAAGATCCTTCTCTTACCTGGCTGCCAAGACTTGGAACTCCCTCCCCATCCACCTTCGGCTGACCCAGGACCATCTCGCCTTCAGGAAACAACTCAAGACCTGGCTGTTCGAGCAGTAGCATACCCCTCCCCCCAAGCGCCTTGAGACCCTCCCGGGTGAGTAGTGCGCTATACAAATGGCATGATTGATTGATTGATTGAACAGTTTCTGTCATTCGTTTTCGAGCAGAAGGAGAAGAAGTAGGCCTAAAAACAGGAAAGTTAAAATCTTGAGACAAAGTAGGAACAAGAGCAGTAGGAGTCTGAGATGCAGAAGCAGAAGGCAAAGGAGTTTGAGGCAAAGCTGGAAGCAAAGCTTGCGACCCTAGAGTGGGTTGCGCAGTAGGAGGCAAAACCATCAGTGGAGCACCGGGTGGCTGAACAACAGCAGGAGGTTGAACAACAAAGGTTAGAACAACCGGGGGTAATGGAGGCGCAGTAGCACCCTGCACATAAGGGGGTGGCAATCTCAGTAAATGAGACATCAAAGGATCTTTTTCAAGGTCTTCAGTCACTTTCAGAGAAGACGGCAAGGCCGGATAACACTTATCTATGGCCATGCAACGCTGTCTATCTAAAACTTCACACACTCGATCTTCCTCGTCTGATTTAAACTGCCTAGCAGCTTGTAGTACTGACATATTCTTATCTTTCCTATCTCTCTTTGCTTGCTTAATTTCTCACTGTTTGGCTTCCTTTCGCCAAAGGCGGAAAGATTCAAACATTGCCGGCCGGGCTTTCTTCTTAAATAGCGCAACTTCCAGATTATCTAAAATATTTAATTCGAAACTACCATGTTGGGGCCATCGTAAAACACCATCCTTCCTAGTGTAGCGGACCAATACTTCATTATAAGTAATAGGACCCACTCCGTGTTTTGAATAGAGCTCATAAGTCGGAGTTCCAACCGGAGGTATCGGACACGAATCCTCCAATCGGGAATCCCTGTTGCAACCACAACTAAACCATTTCCCAATTTTGCTAAGACCAGGCATCTTATAGCTCACTAATCTAGCTTCAAACTTCAAGGGGTTATCAACTATCGATACACTCGTAAATATACGAGCCCCTCGGCTTCGATTTTTGTAAAAATCAAATCAAAACCAAGAACCAAAACAAAGTCTTGGGAGCGACCCACTTATACTTAACCAAATATCTGTCACGGCACCAGAAGGCCGTCTATCGTCTCGCTTTACAAAGGATCAATCATGGGTCCAAGACAGGGCGACAGTCAGGGCAGCAGTCCTTCGTAGCCGTTGGAAAGCGGGAAGCCTCGCAGAAAAGTCCTTCGGTCCACGTCGACATGCAGGGTTCAATGAAGTGGCGGCCTTCCTCCAGAATTTCCTCACGTGGCTCCTCACGATCCTCGGGCTTGGACCGGTACCGCTGAAGTCATCCCACCGTTGGGCGCCAACTGAAGAACCGGGTTTTAGAACCCAGCGGCACCAGGGACACGCCCAAAGTCTTCGGGTTCTCCTGTCTTGGCAAACAGAGACACGGAATACTTCTAGGTGGCGTCAGAGATCAAATTTATTAGCTGCAGCTAGTAACAGTAATCTCAGCAATACAACACGGTGTACAACTCAAGAAACTGTTCAAATTCATAGAGCAAGACATCACCTTTTATACACAATATTCTCATTATAAATGTACACCCACTGCGCAAAACTCTGACCAATAGGACACATTTTCTGACTGAGTATCACATTAACAAAAACCCAATTTACAGTAACTCAACCCAAAAGTTAATTATTAGGAATGTCCCAAATTCAATCTTTGCAAGCCGGACAAATGTATAATTGAAAGCACTACCCATGTAATGAAAAGTCGTAAGGAAAGAAACAATTCAGATGTTGAGTAGGATAAGATATGTGCAAGAACACTAAAAGTTAACAATATCCTGAACATTGATTGGCAATCTCAGACAACGATCAGCCAGAGAAATTGGCTTCGTGAAGGGTCAGTTTCAGGTGAAGAGGTCAGCGTCCTGCAGTTCACTCACAAGTCAGAAAAGGGCCTGTTTAATGCATACATGAACGATGAGGCCCATGCAACTTTGTTCGTTCGGTTAGCTCCACGGCCTACGTGAGGGCAACACAAAATGGCGTTATGAACAACGCAAACAAAATGGAGTCCGGTCCCAAAAACCACGGATCCTCAGATCTTCCCATTGAAGTGAACTCAGCTGGTACCCCGCCATCACCGGTAGCTGGGACAACGACAGCATTACAACATGTGAACCCCGCTGTTAATGTAACATCACTGGTTAATAAGGGCATGACTACACGGAAAAAAGGACCCAGTATATGCCCCAGGAGACCCACGAATAATCCAGCGAGTACTAGTAGACCAAGGCTTTGAAATAACCAAGCCAACCAATTCCTCAATTCCTGCCTACTCAATCCAACCATGCCCAGAGTAATAATATCCCACAAGCCCTACCACCAGGCACGACAGATAGTAGTCACCTACCGTTTTCTACCCCTCATAACCCGATAACTGTAGGGGATAAACAGGATGTAAGTAATATAGACACTAGGGCCAGGGGTAACGTTGTGTTGCCAACCATAGATCTTCCCCCGCAATCACTACCTTATGTAGTGGTCCTAACTGGGGTGCCAACTATAAAGGCACCCCAGAAAGAGTCGCAGCTGGACCTAAGAAACAAGAGCTTGTTTTGGCTAGCAACACATAGGCATTTTCCCTATGAGAAGGCAGGGGACATTCTGACGGTAAGAAGGGTAGAATGGGTGGGACCCAACAGGAAACATATCAGGGGGGACTGTATCATCATCAATTTCAAAACTCCTATGATGGTAAGCTCCCTACTGAATCAAAGAAGTACATTAAATAGATCTGGTAACGGAATAAGAATGTTCTGTCTTGACTACTTTTATGATAAGCACCTGGATCAAGAGTGACCAAGGACGCTCACAGATGTTAATAACCAGCGGTTGGAGGGACATCAGCTGACACACAATTATTTCCCTAATAGGCTCCACTGTATAATCTTCAAGTTAACAACTGATATGCCCCCCTAGAAGAAGTGGATTGACTATCTAATACGAAGGCCATTTGCTCTGGGAAAAGTCCAAAGAGCAGCCAGGAAGGGAATAAAATGGCAAGCTCGGGGATCCAACAGGGGCAACCTACAATTGCCGCAAAACCAGAAATGGATATATCTGCGGGGTCAATGGCTGGGGAGGGGGCAACGGTATCTCCCACTGTTTTAATCTCACTCCCCACCCCCACTAATCCTGTCATGGATGCTCCAAATTCCACCAACCCTCAGATTACACTGGGAACTATCCCTAGTACGCTTGATAAGACATCAAAGCAAAGTAGGGATCATAAAATTCTGTCATGGAATCTGGCAGGTATTAAGGCCAAATTATCATCTCCAGAATGGGGTGGGTTTGTTGACCAGTTTGATGTTTGTTTATTTCAGGAAACATGGGCAAGAGAGGATAGTGGAAGGGTGAGCTTTGCTACTTATAATATTCCTGCTAGCACAGGGGGAAAGGGAAGGCCATTGGGGGGATTTTCTATATGGGTAGGTTCCCCTGTGGGCTGTCACCCCACCACCCTGAATACCCAATCACAAGACATCCAATCGATATTGATCACCTTCCCATCTAAACTGAGATTAGCAATTATTATTATCTATTCCCGCCCTGTATCGCTTGCTCAGGAGTCAAAAACACTAGAGGAATTAAACCACTTTATACCAATGCTGCCACCTAACTCAGGATTGATAGTGGGGGGTGACTTAAACTGTCACTTTGAACCTCTTTTAGGTTCACACGATGCTGCCATTGGCGAGGAGGATCTACAATGGGTTATACCTGACCCACTAACGTACCCAGTAAAATCCTGGTCACCACTGGTTTTGCAGATTAACGCTATTGCCTTAACCCATTCTCTGAGGGCATGTAATGGCCGCACTCCATCTGACAGGACCAGTAGGGCGACATTTAATAGACCTGGACAGGCCTCCCAAATAGACTATATCATGGTGGAGTGCAGCTCCTGGCACCGGGTTAAGGACTTCGAGGTCATCCCACGGATGGATAGCGACCATAATGCCCTGTAATTATCCTTTGCGGTTCCAGATTCAGGCATATCTCCCCCCAGTAAGTCCCTGACCAGCGATAGGCTAATAATTGCCAATGATAGGAGAAGGTTAAAATCGTGTACTATGAAACAATCTCCAGAGAAACTCCCTGAGCTCTATGGAACTATTATCCCGATACTGCAGGAAATCAGCATGCTTAGGGGTGATGGGGCCAACCATACTTATTTACACTCGGTTGCAACGCTCCATAACCAGCTTATAGTCAACCTAGCAGATCTGCTAAATCCCATTAGTTGTCCAAGGAAAACTAAGGATTCGCAACACTCATGGTATAATGATGAGTGTCGCAAGGCCAAGAAAGCATTACGAGAGGCTATTAAAGAGGAAGAAGAGACATCGACAAAAAGCAGGCGTACACACTATAAAGAAGTCGTCCTTAGTGCAAAACAGTCCTGGGAAGAAAACAAATGGCTAAATATTAAAACTGCTCTATTAAGTCTGGATATGAGAACTTTCTGGCTAATAATAAGAATGAGCTGCAAGGAAGGCATTTCTCCCAGTGAACCCAATTTGCTGGCCGAAGTGTGGTCTGACCACTTCCAAAAGCTATATGCCATTGATCAGGCCTTTCTCCCCTTTGAGGAACTCTGGAACAGACAGCAGCACCTAGCGACTTATCTACAGCGCTAACTGCTTCTACAGTAAACAACCTAGAAGTTGAGCAACGCCCCCTCCATTACAGACTCGACGTCAACATTGTGCAACGCCAAGGACTACAGACTAATAAGAGGTGGCGTCCCAAAACAAAGAAATACGGCGCTCCGCGCCCGCTGAAAACAAAAAACGCCAGCACCGCTTATAACGGAGACCGACAACCAGCTCGAAAACGTCTTGGCTGTCAAACACAACTTAAGGAGTCCCCAAAGTGAAATCGATCTGAAGATCAGATATTAGAGACTGCACAACAAAAAGGTACCCAGCCCCAAAGCCCTGAAGACGAGCCTGCCAAGTACACGGACAGGCTCAGAAACGCGTCGGCTTACAGGCTCTTGACCTTCATTCGTCTTAAGTCCGAATGTTTTTTGCGCATAAGGCTTTTGTGCTTTGGTAAACACATTGAACATTGATTGCACCAGTAGCCTCTTGCGCTATCAGGCCAAAAGAAAAAGAAAAAATATTCAGTTTTAGTGGCCTGACAGAAAGTATGTGGACAGGGTACTTTCAATTTCGAATGAGCCATTTTCTTCCAAATGTTTGTTTTGTATATATTATCTAAATGTCAAATATTCTTTTTGTATATTTCTAAGTGATGTGTAAATTGTGTTTGTAAATATATGTAAATACATGTGTCTTTGTGCGGGACAGTAAGCAATTCTTCGGACAGCTAAAGTATTTGTAAAAATCAGTACATTTACTTTTCTTGTAATTCCTAAAAAATATACAGGTTGCACAGAAGGATTAAATACCTGAGTGCAAGATTCTGCCCTAAATAAAAATTGAGCAGAACCAACAAACGAGTGACCGGGTTTTCTTCTTTCTTATAATTGATCAGGAACAGGCACTACAGGCAGACCCCATGGGTACATCTTGCCCAGAACCTGCAAGCATAGAAGCCCACCTGGTCCAACCGAATAATGGGCCAAACAATGTTTGTAGGGAAATAACACTACAAGAGATTAGCTCAGCATTACAAAGATTACCTACAGGAAAAGCCCCTGGGCTGGATAAACTCCCTGGGGACATGTTTTGGGAAGAACCTCTAATTTGGGGGCCCTACTTTCTAGTATTATTTAATGCTATTATGAACGGCATGCCCATTCCTGAGAATTGGGCTGGGACTGAGATTGTACCAATTCTCAAAAAGAGTTCTCCACTATTGCCAGCAAACTATGGACCAATCAGTTTGATCGACGTCACACAAAAACTGTTTGCCAGGGTAATATTGGACCGGATCCAGGGCTGGATGGATAAAAATGATATCATTAGCCCATACCAGGCAGGATTCAGGAAAAACACCTCCGCACTCGACCAAGTATTTAGATTCCAACTCATCACATGGAAGACAGTATCAATGGAGGGTGGCAGCCTCTATTTGATATTTGTGGACCTGAAAACCGCCTTTGATCTCGTC
The DNA here is from genome assembly GCF_964261635.1 of Lissotriton helveticus. NCBI lineage: Eukaryota > Metazoa > Chordata > Amphibia > Caudata > Salamandridae > Lissotriton > Lissotriton helveticus. The sequence goes on along the minus strand of NC_136070.1, from coordinate 352,215,361 downwards.
CCCAGAACCAAATTGTGGGGGGCCTTAAGAGATATGGGGATCCCTGCCTATCTACTTGACATACTGATTAAGTTACATGACAACACCTATGCCAGAGTCAGATGTGGTAGGGGAGGAGAATTAACTGGCAGACTCTCAGTTGGCAGAGGTGTAAGGCAGGTCTGTGTGCTTGCACCAATCCTATTCTGCCTCTTTATCGACGCACTAATTCCGCTTCTAGCCGAAGTAGCAAACAACGATGCCCCAAAGTTAGCTAACACCAAGGTGGCGGCATTGATGGTTGCTGATGATACTCTCCTCCTATCAAAGACACCAATGAGCATCCAGAGGCTACTGGACAGTTTTGCTCTATTCTGTAGCAATAGGGGTTTGGCGAGCAACACTGCTAAAACTAAATTTATGATCGTCAACCCTCCCAAGACAACCCGCCCCAACCCACAACTGAACGGCATTCGTCTGGATAGGGTATCTGTATTCGAATATCTTGGCGTCACCCTATCAGAAGACATGCAGTGAGCGCCCTAAATAGCTAAAGCCAAGCTCAAGCCTTCACAGATTTCTGGGAGCATAGCCAAACTAGCTAGGGAGTCACCTCTCAAACCCATTGGCCCCACGCTTGAGATGTATAGGGCTCAAGCACGTGGTGCAACTCTCTATGGGGCAGAACTATGGGGGCATTCCTCGGTTTCTACTTTAGTTGTAACTGAGAATAGATTCTTAAGACAAGTCATGGGTCTCCGAGCCAGTACCCCGCTAATCCCTTTGCGCTTAGATTTGGGTATTACACCGATTGAGGACGAGATTGCCCTAAAACCATTGACGTTCTGGCGAAGACTTTGGGCTACTCCTGAATTAGCACCATACCAGGCAGATACTAATGAGCTTTTATCTTACCCAGGCTTGGTGAACAAGGTACCTTGATTTGCCCATGTAAAGCATGAGTGCGAAAAGCTTGGCCAACCTTTTATGTGGAGCACTCCGGGTGATACCTGTCCGTCAGTCCCCCGTGCCCTAGTGCCCAAAACTTACCGTGCCTTAAAACTTGGAGCACTCCAAGCAAACTATAAATTAGGCTTCCTAACAACACAGTTTCTCACAGTGAAAGATAATTAAAAGCTAGAAATATTTTTGGATGATATCCTTCCACAGGCTGCAAGAGAGCTGTACGTACAGTTCAGACACGGCACTCTGTCTGTACGTGCGGTAACTAATAAATGGGCCGGACAGAAAGAGGAGGGCTGTCCCGTATGCATCACACAAGAAGAAACGGAAATGCATGTACTATTTTCTGTCCTGGCTATCAAAATGCAAGGCGCTATTGGCTTGTGCAGCTATGCCGGAATCTGGGTTTTGAGCATTGTAGGGAGGCCTTTCCGGTTTTAAAATATGATACATCCAAACCCATTGTGTTAGCTGTTTCAAAATATTTGAATACAATGTGGCGCAGGAGGTGGGCTTTTATTCAGGGGCTAGTAATGTATACAAATTGCATTAGCAGCATTTTAGAAATGTGAGCATTGTATGTACCGTTTTCTAAGATATAAATGTTTTAACATTGATTACTTTATATATAGAATTGTAAATAGTATTAATTTTTTACATCTTGTGATTTTCAATTATTTATTGAATTATTGCTGCTATTCCCCTTAGTTGATGAGATCACATTACATCAATTGATACAATTTCCCCCGCAGTGGAATCCTTTGTCCCTCCGTCCCCCACTGTTTGGCAGACGGTAAAAACCCATTGTTTTCTCCCCTAAACTGTGTATTATATTACAAATGGAGTGTTCCCTTTAACTTTGATATATGTTATTTTAATAATGTGTGTTATCTTGTGTTTCTGTCACTTTTATGGTCCTGGTGACCGAAATAAAGTCTTTTGAGATGAGATGGGATTTACGCTCATAAAAATATTTACTTAGTATAGGACATTGGGTTACTGGTTAAGTGGGGTGACACCCTACTCAACAGCAACCACAATTCCTGTCAGGGTGAAGTCACAAGCAAATCCCAAATTAGCCTGTGCTCTACCCTTTGGTAGCTTGGCACAAAGCAGGCAAGCTTAACTTTCAGGCAATGTGTAAAGTATTCATGCAGCACTTCAAACAGTAATAAAGTGCAAACACATTACAAGAAAAAACCCACACCAATTTAGAATAATAGAATAAAAATCAATAAATGATTTGAGACCGAAGCTGAAAAATCTTATTAGTAGAACCAGAGATCTTTAATTCCAAAGATTTAAGGTAAGTATAGCGCCTAAATGCATAAAGCGCTACTCAGGGTTATCTGGCTGTGCAAGATTGGGTGAAAGTCACAAGTTCAGGCTGACCATAATGGAGCAGCGGCTGGATACAAGGACCAGGTTAGTCCAGCAGAAAATGTCACTTTCTAAAGTTCACCATGAAGATTTCCATTCGCAGTGAAGATGGTCACGAGGGTCAGGGAGAGAGTCACACATTATTGTCAATGTAGCGCAGAAACAGGCTAGGCGTCCTGGATGGTCATCACAGTAGCGTGAAGATCCTGTCAGGCGTCGTGGACGGTCGTTACTGGAGATTCATGTTGGCTGTCACCATGGGCGGTTGAAGCTGTAGCCTGAAGTGCAGATCTCAATTTGCCAGTCGTTGCTGTGATGGGAAGAGTCTGGTTTACCTGAGCTTCATATTCACAGGCAGCATGTGCATCAAGATCTTGCTGCGAACAGGCCCGCTCGCTGTTGTGAAGAGCCTCCAACTTCAGAATTTGTCTTTTTTGGGGGGAGGGAGCTCAACTGATGCCACACTAAGGAACTAAGATTTGAAGAGTACCTCTTAGGGATCAGGGACTCACTCCAGCAAAGGCCAGCAGGGCTCAAGAGGGTCTAGATGCAGGTCCAGGTTGTAGGTCCAGGCAGCAGTTTAGCTGGGCAGATGCAGGGAGGTTACTGGTGCTGTTTAAGTCCTTGCAGCACAGAACAGGAGGTCAGTCAGTTGACCCTTGGAGTCACTTCAGCCTGGGATGAAGGGTGCAGGTCCAGTCTTTCTTCTCAGCAAGCAACTCAACAGGAAACTGGGCAGTAAAGTGTCACAGCAGTCCTTCTTCTGTAGTATCCAGAGGTGTACTGAAAAGTTGAGTTCTGAGGGTCAACTATTTGTACCTGGTGCCAGCTTTGAAGTAGGAGAAGGATGTAGAGGATTTCACTCCCAGAGGGTCTGTGAATTTCCTGTTTCCTGTTTCCTTGCCCTGGCCCTAGCTGTCTAGGGGTACAAAAGACTACAGTAAAGCCCTTTGTGAGTGTGCTAAGGCTGGGCATTTGTGATGTGCAAGTGTGGTAGAGGACCTTCACCCTCCCCCATCAAACCTGAGATGGACCATCCTGCCAACACCCAGTATCCATCTGCCTCACTGTCTGGGAGCAATACACATAGACTAACTACCAGCTACACCTAGTCATATCATGTGACCCAGGATACAAGCTCCAGGTATCAAAGGGTTGGGATAAGAAAATGCCAAAGCAAATGTAGGTTTTTCACTACCAGGACATTCAAAAGTTGAAATTATATGGTCAATTTTTTAAATACTCTACACCCTACACTATGGGCTATTTGGGGCCTACCCTAGGGGTGACATATTTATTAAAAGGGGAGGTTTATATTTGGCAACAGATTTATTTTGCCAAGTCAAAATGGGAGTTTTAACTGGACATACAAGCTGCAATTTCAGGTCTGAGACATGCTTGGCAGGCTGCTTAAGATGGGTGGCAAACTTAGTGCTGCAGGCCCACTCGTAGCATTCTATTTAGAGGCCCTGGGTACATTTAGTACGAATTTCCTAGGGACCTACAATTAAACTACATTTGCCAATTGGGTGTAAGCCAATTTCATCATGTCCGAAGGAATGAGCACAAGCGCTTTCGATCTAGTTAGCAGTGGTAAAGTCCTAAAAGCCAAGAAAACAAGTTTGGAAAACAGGAGGGTGAAGGCAAAAGTTTGTGGATGACCCTGCAGAGAGGTCCAATACACAGGTATACTTTTTCTGTGAGTAAATATTGTTTTAAGGGAAGGTAGGGTCATTTCAGGACACACATACCAAGTCTCAGGGAATTTGAAAAGTTGTCATGCCCCTTCCCAAAGGAAGATGTTTCAGCTAAATGCATCAAGCCAAATACCGTTCGCAAAGGGGCAGATTCTCAGAATCTGCCCCTCTGCGACCGGTATTTATGCATTTGGGATGCATCAGCTAGATGCATCAAGGTAAAATCCACTTGCAAAGGGGCAGATTCTCAGAATCTGCCCCTTAGTGATCCTCCAGTTTGCGGCTGCACAAAAGGATTAAAGCATGTACAAATGCTAATCTGCAAGTCACTGACTCACAAAATAGCATTTGCGACTCTCGCTATTAGGAAGGGGCGTCCCTTCCTAATAGCGAGGCAACATGCTATGTACTAATGTTTTGCGGCCGCATTTGTGGCCGCAAAACGCTTGCAGATTACCACCTACTTCAAGTAGGTGGTAAACCACTTGCAAAGGGGAAGGGGTACCCAGGGGACAACTTCCCCTTTGTGAGTATGCGGGAAAATATTTTTTAAGAGCAGGCAGTGCTTTCAGAGACCACTGCCGGCCCTTAAAAAATTAAACGAAAACGCTTAATTTTTTCCTTTTTTTAAGTGCATCTCGTTTTCCATTAAGGAAAACGTGCTGCATTTTAAAAAAAAGGCGGCTTTATTAAAAAGCAGTCCCAGACATGGTCCGCTGAGCCAAGCAGGCCAACATCCCTGGGAGGGCTGACATTTCCAATAGGCTCGCAAAGTGCAAGAGGCTCATTAATATTAATGAGCCTCGCAATTTGCGACCCGATTGGGAATCGCAAAACAGTGGAATAACACTGTTGTACATGCATAATAGCGCCTCTCAAATTGCGAGCCGCAAGAGACTCGCAATTTGCGAGGTGCTATTTTGCGCGTAGTACATCTGGCTCTTGGTTCTTCACATAAGCACATCGAAGACCTTACACCTACAGACCTGTCCAAAGGCCTGGATACCCTCTTGGGTGATTAGTGCAGGACACAAATCAATATAACATGACATATTTTAGTATTTGAGAACCTTATGACAGCAACTTAAAAGTGAACTCAAATTAGAAAATGTGTGTAAATCTCAAAATTTACCATTAGTAGGGTCATTTGAGGTCCTGGGCAGTTTTATAAACTAAAGAGAATTTGCTTGTACTGTGCTATTTAAAAGAATGGAAGGGATGATGGAATGAGTACATTAAAGAGGACAGCAACAAATGGAAGCAGGCAGGTGAACACTGGAGTAAGGATTTAAATGAGTAATAGATGAAAGAAGGAGGAAATAAGAAAATAGTGTGAAAGAAAGACATGAAGGGCTAGAAGAAATGAGGGAAAAGGGAAGTGGATGATGTGTGATGAATGAATAGAAAGATGAAAGGAAATGAGGAAGAAAAGCAGAAGGAATCGTTGAAGGTAAGAAAAAAAGAAATTAAAGAAGGGATGAAGGAAGGAGGAGACAAAAAGAAAGTAAAGAATGAAAGGAGGAGGAAGGAAGAAATGCACCAAGGGAGGGAGGATAGGAAATGAATGAGGGTGTACGGAAGTAAGAATGGAAAGAGGAAAGGAGGCATGGCTGGAACTGCTGAGGAAGAGAACAACTAAAGAAAAGATGTCACGAAGGAAAGAAAGGAGCCCAGGGGAATGGACAGAGGAAATAATGGCTGGGTAATATTCCAAAGACTTAGAAAAACAAATGATTAATATACATATATGTGTCCTTAACACACCATTTATGTTCGTAAAGCACATAATCACCAGAGGGGGCCTTGACACGGAATACAAAAGTTGTTATCCAGCTCAATGGCACTCATTTTATCGACCTCAGAAACCAAAAAGACTGAGTGGAATGGATATAAATATATGCTCAAGAAGAAAAAACTTGAAAGGGAGAGTATGGAGGGAGGCGAGGTCTGAAGGCAAAGATAGATAAAGTAGACACAAATGTGAAGAGAAGTGGGAAAAGCAGAGATTTGGAGTGCAAGATTGAAGTTGAACATGATGAGAATGAAAAGTGGAAAGAGGAGAAAGACCAGGGGAGAGGAGCAACTAGCATGCAAAAGGACAGTGGAAGAGAAAGAGGGGAAGGTGAAAAGGTGGCTATTCAGAGGAAACACGCACGTAGGACAGGTAGTGGGGAAAAGGGAAGGAGTGAGGTATGAAAGGGAAAAAAGAAAAGCAGATACTGAGGAGGGCTCGAAAAGAGTACACATCTGCTTTATTACCTATACAGTTATTCATGATGTAAAGTTGAGGGGTCACAGGGCTGGACCATTCTTGGCCTGTCTCATCAATGCATAGCTGTGCTGACACAAAATAGCAATTCTATAACTGTGTTAAGGTTTTATGCCATCAAAAGATGTTTTGTGGCATCACAATTGGTTATCCTGATAAAAGTTTCAGTTAAAGTCCCAAGTTCAGGGCTGAGGTGGCACAGCAGAGCTGTGAGTGAAGGGACACTGCGTATTCAGTGTGAACTACGTATTAGGAGAGAGCAGCACTGGCAGAGGCATGGGGATGAACTAATGCTCTGGAATTAGCCTGTGTGGGTTTATTGTGCAGTGGCCATCGAAGGAGAGCAGTAGAACTGAGCTCAGCAAGGCCTTTCAAAGTTTTTTCACCACTGTTGTGTAGGTTCCTAAAATAAACTGCAGCATTAGGGGCCACAGATGAGACCAGGACTGCTCATCCAGGGCACAGACACCCTCTGAAATATTATCACTTGGTGCAGGCCAGACAGGGCCCCTCCCACCTCTGGACTGCAATGCATGTACCGGCTGCACCAATGGTCTCTATGCCCCTGCTATCATCCATTAGAACTACCTTTTCTTGCTTCCGTTCCTCATTGTTTTGCATGCTTGCTTCCAGTTCATAAAGTGTATTTTGTGAAACGCATGTTCACTCCCGTATTTTCAACTCAAAATACTCATATTGTCTCGAGGAGGATAGCATGCATGGCCTTGCCAGGTTTCAAATGACTATGAGGCCAAACACAGATTGATTCAATGAATACATTACTCCACTGACTCACCAGACCCTGCATCCAGGCACTCTCTCCATCATCATATAACTTGGAAATTGCTGACTTGCTGTTATTTTGTCAACAGTGCCTAGAATTATTTTAGGCTAAAAAAAATACCACCTCTCATATCTAGATTTACCTCCCCAAACCACCTATCTGAAGTGTTTCATCTTTTCTATCACTTCCCTTGGTTTTTGAAGCGCACCCTTCCAAAAATTGATAGAATTGCAGCCTACAGTCTCACTGATTTTAAAAGTTTTGATTCACATAGTAGGTACAACGCATTCTTCTGCGTGGTATGTGCCCTGCTTGTGCACCATCCACACCGGTCGACAGACAGGCCATCAGCCGTTGAAAGACAGTGTGTGGACCCTCTGCGACTGTTGATTGGAAACAAGGAAATAACACCATCCCTCCGCGTAGCACACTGACATGGCGGTTGTTGGACGCTCCCATTGCCCTTTTACCACCAATAAATACCACCATATAAGCAACACTCTTGACGCAGTCTGCGATTCAAAACTAATAGTGCTATGAGAATGACATATTTGCCAGTACAGCTTCAATCTTGTGCACCCAAAGTGACATCAAACATGGCATGAAATGGTACCCCAGACCGTACAGATCTTAAGAAGCATGCTATAGTGTCTCAGAAGAATCCTGGGCGTGTTTTGGAGGATGGGAGGGGTGGAAATAAAGGATTCATGCAAAAAACCTGCATCACATTTTTTTTCCTGTAGTTTTAGATAGCGCTATTACGACTGAAGATATAGAGTGTCCCTGGCTGGGCAAGAATGGTCTTCATGCAGAGAAGCATGCCAGCAGTGAGCAGAACGGTTTCAGTTTCTGTTTTCTGCTATTCCCTTCTCACTGCAAGCACTGTCTAGGGCAACGTTAATAAAATAATCTCAGACCTACCGGTGTTTAGGATCTGCGCTGAATCAGGTCAGGTGACCTTGAACGTCGAGTGATTAGGGACCAGAGCTTAGGAAGAACCACAGAAACTCACAGCCCAGCCTGTGTGTGGAGTGCCTAGCTCTGCTGTCACACATATAAACTTCTGTGTGTACATGGTTCTCAGCAGTTGGGTGTCTGTTATTTCGCTCTTGCTCCACTGGTATAGTTTTTGGCCACTCCAGTGCATGGCCTCGGCTGCTTGGCTGGTCTAGGTGTTAGTGCTCTGCACGCAAATCATGGGTGCTGCCACAGTGCCACTTCTCCTGCCTCGGTCATCCAATGGTTCTTTAACCCTTCCCTAGGCTGATAAAAAGTCAAAAGAAGTGCAAGACTTACCAGAACAGCCCGAAACAAGACAGGCCCTACACAACAAGGAGACCGGGTTATATTGGAAGCTTACAGCATGCATCAAATTGGATTTCCAGTGCTGAACGTTTATGAATGATTAATTCTGCCCACCCCTTCAATAGACCTGGCCCTGAGAAATAAGTGCCGGTGCTCAGCACCTGAAAGCACCGGCACAGATTAAGCACTGGCTTGACCACACTATTAAGACTTTTAGAAATAACAACAGTGATTTTATAGTTATGGAATGAGCATTTTAGTAGTACCTGATCATCTGGTGACCTTGTTTCCAATATACACAGAGTGGCATTTGGGTTAGCCCCTGGTTCGTGATTGAAAGGTCACCTTTTGGCCCATTGGCTTTCCCAACTACCCTTGTTTTTGTCCTACTCTGGAGCATGTATGTTTAGAACGGTCTGATTGGAAGCCTTATATCCTTCTACTGCTGATATTGCTTGCTTTCAGGGAACTACTTTTTTAGTTCCCCTTAAGTACTCCATGCAAATGCATGAGCATTTTTGCTGTGTCCCCCTGGGGTGCATCCTCTTCTCTTTGCCGCCACCCCTTGCTTACTCTGTTGCTTCTCATGTCCCCCAGCTCATCCTTTTGTTTCCTTACCCTTATCCTTCCCCTTCTTTTTTTACAAATTTCCTCCCCAACTTCTGCCTCTGTTGCTTCCCCTCCCCACTTGTCCTCTTCTTCCTGTCCCTCTCACTCTTCATTTTACTTTATTTTATTAAGCTTTTTTGCACCTAAAACATTATCAGAGCTCATCGATAGTAAAATGTGAAATGCATTTATATGGGTACCAAGAAATGGGTTTCAAACATTTTAATAAGTCCATTCAAAGGTGGCTTCCGGGGATGTGCATGCATCTATCTTAGCCATCTTTGAATGGGTTTGTTCAAATTGTACAAATGCATTCAAAAGTGACTGTCATGGATACATGCATACCCACTGTAGACATCTTTGAATAGGTCTGTTTACATATTTCGAAGCATTCAAGGATTTTGCAGTGGAAGTAAGCACATATCGAGATGTCATCTTTGCAAACATGTTTAATGTTGCAACAGCCACATTCAGATATGGCTGCCATTGACGAACACTCACCTGAAGTGGCTATCTAACACAAAAAATCACAAGCAAAGCCAAGCAGTTTTGCTGCTGAGACTACGGATGGGCGGAACCGGTGGAGTTTAATTCTGTAGAATCACGTGGAATTACATTGAGGGGTGAAGTAGGTATTTGGCTCTATATTCATAGTGATCAATGCACCCTCACATAAATAAATGGATGCAAGGGTGCCTTTTGCGCTATGAAAATATCACTTTGCGCCCACTCCTTACATACTCTTTTAATATCTTCGGAGTATGAAGGGTGCTGATGAACGGGATATTCAGTGGTTTATAAAGGTTAGAAACCACTGTATATATCACAAGATACTTTTACAGTACTCCGCAGTGATTAAAAGTTAATTACTGCAGAGTATTCAAGGGCGCCAAGAAGTATGCAGTTTTTTCTATACTTTAGAAATGACTGCATAAATCACTCAGCACCCTTAGATTTTTCTGCAGTGATTAAAAGTGTATCATTTCAGAGAATTCAAGGGAGCACAGAAGTATGCTGTGCTTTCTATACTTTAGAAACCACTGTAAACTTTCATTCCAGTGGCAGAGCGGCAGAATGTAATCAATCAAGAAATTCCTCGTTAGAAGAGTAACACAGGATTACAAAAACAATTCCGCAGGCGGAATTAAAACCTTCACCATGGCTGAACCGAGGCCCACTGGCTTCACAGTTGCCTGTTTTTTTTCCAAACTAATACACTTTTCTCTCGTGATCAGATAAAGTTGAGTTAAACCTTGATGGAGAATTATTTTTTACCTTTTACTGTTTTAAGTAGTACAACCTGTAATGCACAACTATATATATCAAATATCAATTTGCATAGCGGAAAACATACTATACATGTTTTGAGAAGGGTTACTTTACCATCCCTACTTCTCATTGCTGTATCTTTTCTCTTTACAGTTGAATCACCTCCTGCCCCTGTGGAAGGAACCTTGTGGCATGGACTGGTTATAATTATTGCAGTATGCTGTGCAACTGTGGTATTCATCCTTGTAGTTGTCATCATTTGCTACAAAGCAATAAAAAGGTAAGGATCTGGCATGTCTATAAAACAAATCAATAATCAACAGCAATCATGAATTTTCTTTTTTGTGCAGCTCAACTATCAAAGAGGTTAAGAAGGTAAATTCCCTAAACTGTTCACTGCCCATTCCTAATGTTACAGAATGAAAGGCGAACATATTTTATTCCATTCATACCTCTGACTTTGAGACACTTCTCAGGCAAAAGACTGCCTCAGTGGTATAAATATTTGGTGAAGCCCTCACAACCAATTTTATTTGGGGAATATGATGAATTTTTAAAATGAATTTTAAGTTATTATGTAATACCTCTATGTATGCATTCTTGCTCTCTCTCCCACTCCTCTCTTCCATGATAGCACTTTTCCCATACCACCTTTATGTCTTTGCTGCCACTCATCTGTATATTGGCCATTTCTCATGTGCCAGCCCACTCGTGTACCCACAAGTACATACAACAAAAGAAGGAGTATTCAAAAAGTACGCAAAGGCGAAATTCAATTGATCATATCCATTTAGATACTATTGTTTTGAACGGGCAGTGCATTCAAGTAAAATGCGGAGCAACCGTTTGAAAGCTGCTCCATGGTTCACTATGCAGGTAGCAACCTGCCTGTGCTCTTAAGAGGGTATTAGAGATCCCCTTGCAGGCGGGTGCAGGTATATGTCTAAGGGGCCGTTTCTCCCTCCCACTGAAAGTGTGCCACATTTTTGTGGGACACTTTCATTGCGCTTCTTAAAGGTATGTTTGCCTCAACACCCACATCACTTAAAGGAAAAACCATTTTCTTATGTGATGTTTATCAGGACAACTTCTGTGTTGTAATTCCATCACATTTATCATGTGAAATGATAAAAAACATTGTCCTCTCATTATCACCTTTATCAAGCTTTCCAGTCTGCAGGACTCCTTGAGGGACATCTGACTTATTCCTTCTGAGAGACATCCAGACTGGGGCGCCTGATGCTTCTCAGTCTATCCTTGTATATGCCACACACATCACTTCAGCAGACACTAATCTTGCTTTGACCCCAAGCCCAGCAGAGTGCAAACAATCACGGTGTCAGAATTTGAAGGGGAGGGAGCTGCGAGTTGCTCCCTCAGATTCTTTCATTTATCTGCTCGGTTTGCTGCTTTTTGTCGCCGCTCTGCATCAGAGGAACATTTTTTGTGGTTTTCAGATTAAACTGAACAATTATGTTTCTTTCTATTCGGTACTTAAAGTGGACAGGTTGAAAGTAAAAACTTGAACTGATAAATGCAATTAAAGTTGAACAATACATAGTTCAATACTTTTAAATGTAACCGTGTTGTCGCTCGAATTCACACACACGTTTTTTTGTAACCAATTTTCAGTTTAGAGGAAAAGGTGATGCCTCAATGAAAAAAAAACACCATAAGTCAGTGTTTCTTTACTATGGGTTGTCAGTCATGGCTGAAAGTACAAGTAATAAAGATGCTGTTAAAGTCTGTATTTATCTTGCACATTTGCTTTAAAGGCGGAGGTCAAATGTCCGTCTATGTCTTCTGGCAAATTTCTAATGTTTTAACACAGGGAATTGGTATTTCCTTCTCTTACTTTGCAATCAGAAAAAGAAAAGTAAAGTGATTAATGTGACACTCTTGCTGGGGTACTAGAAGTGTGAAAGGAAAGGCTAACCCACAACAAAATGTAAATACCTGTAAAGGAACTGTATGCATTCAGCAGTTAGCAAAGCAAACATGAAACTCATGTTTTTTTAGTTCCAGTGTAATGGAAACAAAGATTTTAATAGGATCAAAACAAATCAAAACATTTGGTGATGCACAACTGATAAATATTAACTGAAACCCGATATCCACACATTATAATGTATGTGTAATATACTTATATCAGTAATATATCTGTGCAAATTTAGTGGTCATTTCAATGGAAAACAAACTTTATATAAATAACAGCACACTAGTACATGGTGCTTTAGTTACATTAATAAAGTGCCCTCCTCATGTCCCCTAAAGCTAGGTGGGTCGTGAAAGTTTGTTTTCTAAAAAGTAGGTTGTAGTTCTAAAAGGTTTGGGGAGCACTGCCGTAAGTAAAACAATATTGTTATCTGCATAGTGAAAATATTTGTTATCACGGACACCCCTTTCAGCTTTAATATATTTTCATTATGGATTTTTTGTGGACAAAAAGGGGCAGGATTCAATGTAACATTTGATGAAAGACGTCAAAAGTTTCATTCATACAATTTGAATTGATCTTTGTTGTTAGATGAAGAGCTTTGTGTGATACAGCTTTTGAAGTAAAGCAAAACTGAAGTCACAGTGGATGATCAGATTAGTAAAAGAGATTCTCAAACTGAGCAAAAGGAGTGGTATGGCCAGACCGGGGAGGCCAGGACAGATAGGGAAAAATGTAATATCAGCCGCTTAAGTGAAGAAGCCTAGTGAGAGAGTATGACCCTCTGATGACTTTATAAATAACTCGATTTGTTATATTTTACAGAGCACGTTAAACATTATTTTTGTTGAAACACCATATGTTTTCAGGCATAGTTGAAGCACTATATCTTTTTAAAGAATGTTTGCAGTGGAATTAATTCAGTATTCCAATGAATGTTCTGGGCTCACCAAGGCAATTTGCATGATAAGATGCTACTTTATCAATGTCAACATTCCTTTGTATATGGGAGCAATTGGAATGTTGGCATAACAAAGGTGTTTTACACAATCTAGGTGTTAACCCCTTCGACGCTCATGACGAGCTGGGCTCGTCATGTCGTAGCCTCCTCGCACGCTCATGACGAGCCCAGCTCGTCATGTAAAGTGCGATATTAATAAACCCAGCGTTTGGGCGGAATTCCGCCCGCACGCATGCGGTTAATGTTAAAATTCCCACAGTATTTAAGAAAAGTCTTGTGGTATGTCAAATGAAGCAGTATCCTTAGAAAGGATGTGTGTCTGATATAAACCACTGAGTGAATATCAGAGAAATATGTGTGCACCATGAGAAGCAATGCAACCCTGAAACAGTTTAGAAATACATTCTTATTGAATTTCACATACCAGGAGAAACCAAACCACTTTCAGATATTATTTCTCGACATAGTGTGCATCACTGTTTACATGTCTGTTAATAGCCTATTACCATTTATGTGTGATACAATAAAATGGCATTTTAAGCACATCAATCTACACTAGGATAGTGCTAATGTATGTATATGTGAAGGTATTGCTCTAATTGTCTACTTTGTCCAAGAAAAACCCAAGAGACATATTACTTCCTACAGTGGAAGGTTGACAATTTAGGTCTGTGACTGCTTGGAGCTGATCTTGAACAAGGATGGCCAGGTTTAAGTGGACTCCAGGTGGGATCTTTTAAGTGGATTGAGTTGAAGATGATTCAGCATCATCCAACACTGGTTGTCATACAGATCATTACTTAGTCAATGTCTTTCAAAAAGAAACATTTTCAAATAGAACTAAGAAGCATCAGTGTGAAAGTGGTTTGAGATGTTGGAGTTTTTTATAGCAAAGACAGCAGGTTCAATATAAAGAATGACCAGAGTGTGTTGAGACAGGAATGTACGTTGGATTAATTTTATTAGACACTAGTACTGTATATATTACTTGTCGGTGGACTACTAATCTCATTCCAGTTTTCCCTATCCATTATTAAGGGATGATCAAATACTTTAGTGGTACAAGAAGGTCAACCATTGATTGAGAAGATTCATTTAGTCATGTTTTCAAAAGGATAAGTAGATTGCAGTTATCGGCTGGAATCAGATCCGTGATCTCAAGACTATGTTTCACAGCCAAACTACAGTTGTTCAGAAGACAGATGAGAAAGACTTGTGTAATACTAGTTATGGTGACCACTGCTGCTTCAATTTCAATCTGGTTGTTGTTGGAAAAGTGGCCACACTTTTTCCTTCTGTTCTCAATGAGGCGAATTATATTGATACTTTTTCCATGTCATAATCCCAATGCCCAAAAACAGGATAACTAAAATTAATTATTGTTACTTCTCTACCCGCTTTGGACTGCATAAAGGCCACGTATTCAATATCATTTGATGCAACCTCCTCCAGTACCTTACAAGATGAGAATGATGTCCATATACTTGACCTGTATGAAGGCTTCCATTTATTTGTTTTTTCCCCTTTTTGGGCTGCCTCCAAATACACATATTTTACCCCAGGTTCACTACGAGTGGTGTATACCCGGTCTAGGGCTAAATCGTCGTCATCCAGATGTCGAGAGGCTAACTGTTCTTGACCCTCAAATTTCTTAGAATTCCTTATAGACTGCCGGGGGAGTTTCATTCCCTTGGTGCTTTGACCAGTGTGACCTCCGCTCTTGTTCTAGAACCCTCCTGCAATTGGGCAGAACCCACCAGTCCCATACCATCATCCCTTTTTATCACCCCCCACTTCTCTGCTTCTGCCCCTCATATCATTTGCTTGCTCTTTGTAGGGCTAAGCTGTTCGTCTTGGACTTGTGCTAGCCTGTGCTTTCAAATAGGAGGCTTTAACTTCAAACCCAAACTCCTTCCTTTTCTCACCTTTAATTGACCTAATCGTCAACTCATACCCCACCCATGATTCTGTCTCCTCACCAACATTGGCCTTTTGGATACATTTACTGGTAAGCATCCCTGTTCTGCTTGAACCAGAAGCACCTCATTGCTCACAAGTTGGGAGACTACCGGCCTTACCAACTAGATTATAAAAGAATTAATTGCTTTCAATTCTAACAAATCCTCTGCTCGCAGTGACTCTTTTGTAGCAAGAGAAGCTTCAAATAGTTCATGTAATGTTTTCTGCATTAACAGAAGGACGTCCAACATCAGGGAAGGGCATGACAGTAGGGAGTCAATGTTTGCAGTGGACGTAGCCAAGGTCCCTTGGTTGCCAGCCTGGGGTCCCCAACCTAATTGCTGCTTAATTCCTAGTTTTAAAGCATAAACACCTCAACTCTGCGTCTGGAACAGAGGGCATCACCATAGGAGCAAACAAGTGAGGTTTAAGTACTGGCTTCTTAAACTTAAAAATGAGGCTGGGCTTGCCTGTATGAAAAAACTTTATAGGTGCTTGGATGTACCATTAATGGGAAGCAGCCTTTACAACACAGTATTTACCATGCACTTCCATGCACTGCCTTCACCACACATCCTTTACTATGCAATGCCTTTACCACACATTGGCGTTACCACATAGATCTCTACTTGGCATAAGCCTCTACCATTCATGCCTTTACAGTACATTAGTAAGTGTATATCTGTGTGTGTGTGTGTTTGTGTGTTTGTGTGTGTGTGTGTATATGTATGTATGTGTATATATATATATATATATATATATATATATATATATATATATATATATAGATAGATATAGATATAGATATAGATATATGTATATATGTAGATGTAGATATAGATATATACATTAGGGATTTCGGTGAGGGTGTTTTTAGGGTTGGAGAAGGGTACTGGATGGTAATAGTGGGTGTAGGTGTGGGTAAGGGTATTGGGTGGTAAGGGTGTTTTTAGAGCTTAGGGGTGGGTAATGGTATTATGTGAGAAGGGTGCTTTTAAGGTTTAGGGTTGGGTTAGAGTATCGGGTGCTAGAAGTGATTTTAGGGGTGGGTAAAAGTATTGGGTGGTAAGGGTGCTTTTAAGGTTTAGAAGTGGGTAAGGGTATTGGGTCGGAATGGTGTTTTTAGGGTTTAAAGCTGGAAAGGGTATTGGGTAGTAAGGGTGTTTTTAGGGGTTAGGAGTGGGTAAGGGTATTGGGTGGCAAGGGGGATTTTAGGGGTTAGTGTTGGGAAAGGGTATTGGGTGGTAAGGCTGTTAGGGTATAGGGGTGGGTGAGTTTAGGGGTCGGGGTTGAGAAGGGAATATATATATATCTATATATTTATATCTATATCTATATATATATATATATATATATATATATATATATATATATATATATATATATATATATATATATATATATATATATATATATATATGTCAGGAACTCCGAAAATTCAGCAAACACAGCTGCAGGCTAAATAACGGAACGGACCCATTTAGGATGATTTAAACGCTTTTATTTTCTGTGCACCCTCTTGATCGCCATGACGCGTTTCGGGCCCTAAAGCCCTTGATCACATGACATGGTCAAAATACACCCAGTGATTTGTAGTGCTGGATTGGTCACATGGTTCCAAGCCTATAGAAATAAAGAAAATACTTCAGCCTAGACCGGATTTTTTGACAAACCAATATTTACATTACATTCATGTTCTTTTTAAACCTTGTATCAACATCATAATAGTTTATCCCACGGATTTGTGCAAAATTTCGCAATAAATATAATAAATACTTAAAATAAATATTTATACATGTGCAAAATTGCAATACACCAATATACAAAAGATCTTAATAGATCACTGTACAAAACTCTCTCTGCAAAATAGCAAGAAAATAAAGTGCATTGTGCAAATTTTCCAAAAGGGTCTGTTATTTTTGTAAGGTTTAAAATAATTCCGCCCAAGTGGGCATTGTCAATAAAGTTCCGGACCACTGCTTCTACATTGCCCAGAATTATATCATTTTTTATCCACGCACCACACAAGGAAATAGTAAAAATAGTGTGATTATTCCCTAATCAAGTGTTTTATTTTATTATTTAAAAATCTGGCAGTACTTGATAACATAGCTTGTTTTGACATTCCAATGCCCTGATTCATTTGTGCAATTCTAATGACTGTTTTCTATAACTCGCTTATGTTGTTATTCCAGATGTAAGCAAGTATATAAATCCTCAGTCGCATTAAGACCAAACGGTGTCTTAGTGTCAAGTTCAAGAATGTACCGGGTTTCCAAAACTCTTAATTTTGCTTCTCTATTTCCACCCCGGCGTAACGGCAGCACCATATCTATTGCATAATACCTCAGGCAGTTTACATCTCCCTTGTGGCATAGATTAATGTGTCTAGCCACAGGGTAGGCTTCATCCTTGTTGATTACTGCCCTCATATGCTGCAATATGCGCCTGTGGACTTGTAGCTTCGTGCTACCAACGTAGCAAAGTCCACAAACGCATTCTAAGACATAGATGACATAATCTGACTTACAGGTTATTTTCTTAGAAATAGGAATTTCCGTCTCACTGAACGGAGAACTATATGATGTTTTGTTTTTTCCTATGGTGCACGCCTTACACACGGCACATTTGAGGAACCCCCTACTTTTGCCCAGCCAGTTGCCTTTAGTTGGTATCTCTGGGCTACTACTGACTAGCATGTCCTTCATGGACCTAGCACGGCTATATGTGATAGCCGGAAAGACTGCCATTGTTTTGCCAATCACAGGGTCCCCTGTGATTATATGCCAGTTTCTTTTAACAATGTTCTTTATCAGTCTATGCTGACAACTATAGCCCAGAATAAGTCTTGGTTGTCCCTCTGCTTTTTTTGACACTGTAGGTTCAACCCCCGTTGATGTTATTGGGGATATTATAGCCATGTTGGCCCTTTCAGTCGCTTTAGACACCACACTTGCTGTGTAGCCCCTCTGTAGGAACCTTGCCTTGCTATCTTTCTGTGCTAAATAACAGGCTGCATCCGTGCTACAGATTCTTCTAATCCTCAGCATCTCCCCATAGGGGATGCTGCGGATTAGATGGTTGGGGTGCTGACTGGAGGCATGGAGGATTGTATTGCCTGCAGTTTCTTTGCGATGTAATTTAGTCTGCAGTCTCCCTTCCTCTACATAAACCTCTACATCAAGAAAATTAACTTTACTTTTACTGATGGTACCTGTGAAGTGTAAATTCAATTCATTCTGATTGATATTACTAATGAACTGTTCCACCTCACTCACTGTCCCCTTCCAGATATATATATATCACATAACTTCCCTCCACAACAGAAGAAAAGGAGGCCAGAGGGGGTTAACAGGTAAAGCCAAGCTTTATTTAGCAGCATTCAGTGCTGGCGGCGAATGCATTTCGGCTCCTGGCCTTCCTCAGCGCCCTGCCATGCACAGTAAGTCCTCCACTCAATGTCCCAATCCTGCAACCCTGTAATGAAGGTCCGGAAACTCCTCCCCCGGCTGATTGTTCTCACCTGTTGGTGTCCGAAATTGAACAGTGGACTCCAACTCCCAGAATGCACCCTGGGTGTGCATCTGGGTCGGCGGTATGGGTAGTGCCTCTTGGTGGGTAAATGGCTTTGTCCGGATTGTGCAGGAGGGCGGTGGGGGTCCCCACGGAGCGCTACCAAAGTCTGCAAAGCCTTCCTGTGTCCCCTCGGACCGCAGCTGCCTCGGCGTCCAGGGAGGAAATATCGGCAGGGACAGCCATTGCGCATAGCGTCCTAGCGGAGGCAAGTGCCTCCTACCGCCTGATACCTCCTGGTCAGTGAGGCGGACACCGGACGTCTCGGTCCCCCGAGTGTGTAAAATCGCTGAATGAACAACGACGTGTGCCAAATGAAGTCCGGGTCTCTTGGTGCTGCAGGGCCATCCTGGCTGCCCCCTTGGCTGGAGCAGAAAATATCATATAACTTCCCTCCACAACATAAGAAAAGGAGGCCAGAGGGGGTTAACAGGTAACGCCAAGCTTTATTTAGCAGCATTCAGTGCTGGCGGCGAATGCATTTCGGCTCCTGGCCTTCCTCAGCGCCCTGCAATGCACAGTAAGTCCTCCACTCAATGTCCCAATCCTGCAACCCTGTAATGAAGGTCCGGAAACTCCTCCCCCGGCTGATTGTTCTCACCTGTTGTTGTCCGAAATTGAACAGTGGACTCCAACTCCCAGAATGCACCCTGGGTGTGCATCTGGGTCGGCGGTATGGGTAGTGCCTCTTGGTGGGTAAATGGCTTTGTCCGGATTGTGCAGGAGGGCGGTGGGGGTCCCCACGGAGCGCTACCAAAGTCTGCAAAGCCTTCCTGTGTCACCTCGGACCGCAGCTGCCTCGGCGTCCAGGGAGGAAATATCGGCAGGGACAGCCATTGCGCATAGCGTCCTAGCGGAGGCAAGTGCCTCCTACCGCCTGATACCTCCTGGTCAGTGAGGCGGACACCGGACATCTCGGTCCCCCGAGTGTGTAAAATCGCTGAATGAACAACGACGTGTGCCAAATGAAGTCCGGGTCTCTTGGTGCTGCAGGGCCATCCTGGCTGCCCCCTTGGCTGGAGCAGAAAACATCACATAACTTCCCTCCACAACAGAAGAAAAGGAGGCCAGAGGGGGTTAACAGGTAAAGCCAAGCTTTATTTAGCAGCATTCAGTTCTGGCGGCGAATGCATTTCGGCTCCTGGCCTTCCTCTGCGCCCTGCCATGCACAGTAAGTCCTCCAATAAATGTCCCAATCCTGCAACCCTGTAATGAAGGTCCGGAAACTCCTCCCCCGGCTGATTGTTCTCACCTGTTGGTGTCCGAAATTGAACAGTGGACTCCAACTACCAGAATGCACCCTGGGTGTGCATCTGGGTCGGCGGTATGGGTAGTGCCTCTTGGTGGGTAAATGTCTTTGTCCGGATTGTGCAGGAGGGTGGTGGGGGTCCCCACGGAGCGCTACCAAAGTCTGCAAAGCCTTCTTGTGTCCCCTCGGACTGCAGCTGCCTCGGCATCCAGGGAGGAAATATCGGCAGGGACAGCCATTGCGCATAGCGTCCTAGCGGAGGCAAGTGCCTCCTACCGCCTGATACCTCCTGGTCAGTGAGGCGGACACCGGACGTCTCGGTCCCCCGAGTGTGTAAAATCGCTGAATGAACAACGACGTGTGCCAAATGAAGTCCGGGTCTCTTGGTGCTGCAGGGCCATCCTGGCTGCCGCCTTGGCTGGAGCAGAAAACATCACATAACTTCCCTCCACAACAGAAGAAAAGGAGGCCTGAGGGGGTTAACAGGTAAAGCCAAGCTTTATTTAGCAGCATTCAGTGCTGGCCGCGAATGCATTTCGGCTCCTGGCCTTCCTTTGTGCCCTGCCATGCACAGTAAGTCCTCCACTAAATGTCCCAATCCTGCAACCCTGTAATGAAGGTTCGGAAACTCCTCCCCCGGCTGATTGTTCTCACCTGTTGGTGTCGGCGGCGTCCAGGGAGGAAATATCGGCATATATATATATATAGTTGTTTTTTTTTCCTTTATGATGCTCCCTTTCTCGGACCAGAAATTGAGGCGCACACATGGGTAAATCTTCATAAGTTTAATACCGCAAACAAAAAACACCCGACAGGCGTTTCGGCTACACTCCTTCGGGGCAATGTCGGGGAGGTCAACAATTCATGCCATTTTATAACTTAAACAATAAAGTTCATTGCCTTGAAAAAAGTGAAGCAGTTCCTTAGTACTGTGAAATGCAAAGAGGGGTAAGTGTGTCAGCTCTCTCTCAGTTTCCACAGGGGCCATCTTACAATGTATATTCAAATCATCCATTTTAGTCTGTTTGCACCCCTATGCAATCCTTATTTACACATATTTACACCATGTACAGTGGGCTAACTTTTTGGCACCTATTTACACTGTATGTGGAGATATTCTGAATATACATTCTCATAGGTGTTTTCCAGCATTCTTGCCCTGGATGGGCATATACTCCTAAAATGGCTCCCCTTGTTTAATCTTGAATCTTTCCTTCCCCTTCCATAGATAGAACTTAATTCCTGTGTGCACCCTCCTACTCCCTTATGCAAATATCAGTTTCTTTTTTGTTATAGTTTTTAGCAATGTGTATCCAAAGTTCCTCCTCATTGTTAAACCCTGTGGGATGCTTGGACTGCATTTCTATTATGTATTGTGATTCTAATTTCCGCAATTTTTTAATTCTGTCCCCATCCCTTATATCCTATGGGATATGGTCTATACAGAAAAGTTTTAGAAGGTTGGGGTTGGATTTGTGGTGCTCCTGAAAATGGCGTGCCAACGGGTATGTGGCAACGCGATTTTTAATAGCACGCATGAGCTCGAGCACCCTTTTCTTTGCCTGGTGAATCGTGCTCCCTATATAGTTGAGCTCGCAAGGACATGTTAGGCAGTAAACTGCGAACTCTGTGTTGCAGTTCATTAGCTTGTTTAATTTTCTTTTGTTTTTCCTGCTTGGGCTGTTAAATTCTTTCACCTTTTGGCCGTTCCTGCAAGCTTTACAGCTCATATCGGGATAGAATCCTGTCACTGTATCTTTCCTCTTTGAATTCTTGGTAAAATGACTTCTTACCAAGTGCTCTCTGAGGGTCGGGCCTCTTCTGTATGTTATTAGGGGTGTCTCTGGTAGATTCTTTCCTATGATTATATCTGATTTCAGCACCTTCCAGTTTTTCCGAAATATTTGAACAATTTCTGATGATTGTGCTGAGTAGTCAGTTATCATTCTCAGCTAATTGCTAGATTTGGTGTCTCGACATTCTCTTTGCCCCATTATCAAGTTCTTCCTTTCCAGTTGTTCTCCTTTCCTTTCAGCCCCCTTCAGAGTCCTTTCCTTGTGTCCTCTCTCTCTTGACCTTTGGAATGATTCTTCCTTGCCCTTTTGAAACTCATTCTCTGTGGTGCAGTTCCGCCTTATTCAGACTAGTTCCCCATATGGAATCCCTCTGATTACACTGTCTGGATGGAAACTGTCCACATGAAGCGTACTGTTTCCCGCCGTCGGTTTGCGGTATAAGGCAGTCTGTATGTTTCCTTCCTCAATGTACACTGTTAGATTTAAGTACGCTACTTGTGTTTCACTGATGCATTCCGTGAATCCCAGGTTGCAATCATTGTTGTAGCGTGCCCACAACACAATGTTGTCCAGCCATCTTTAGTTTTCCCAGGCCACGTGCTTCTCCCACCAGCCCGCGAACAAGTTCTCATAGCTGGGAGAGAAGCACGTGCCCATCCAGGTTCCCTATTCCTGGCGGTAAAGCTCCCCTGCGAAAAGAAAAATGTTGTTTCTGAGACAGAATGAGGTGAGTTCCATTAGCATCAAGTTATGCTCATAATACTTGGCAGCACGTTTTTTTAAAAAGAACTCAATCGCTTCAAGCCCCTTATCATGTTGCATGCTTGTATACAAGCTTGTGGCGTCCAGCGTCACAAGCAACATATAAGTCTCCCATTCAATCCCAGATATAATCCGCAGGAAGTCCTTAGTGTCTTTTATATAAGAACTCAAATCTCGGACCAGTGGGTTCAGGAAACAATCAATATAAGTGGATGTATTTTCAAGTAGACTGTTCAGTGAGGAAACTATGGGTTCCCCTGGTGGATTTCTGGTACATTTATGCACTTTTAGTAAGTGATAGAAAGTTGGAATCTCTGGTGTTTCGCAGCAAATAAATTTGTAGTCCAAATACTTTAGTATTCCTTTGTCATGCCATTTGTCTATCATCTCGTAGAAATCCATTATACTTTTCTCATCCACTGGTCTCATGATAGTCCTGTAACATTCTTTGTTTGTCAGTTGTCTCCATGCTTCTTTTTGATATTGTTTTCTGTCCATAAGGACAATGTTTCCTCCCTTATGTGAGGATTTTATGATCAGGTCATCATCATTCTTCAAACACATTATGGCTCTCCACTCATTTTTCGTAATATTCTCTTTACTAAGATCCGGACCCCTAGCTTTGTAATTTCTTTAGGTCGTTGATTATCAGCTCATGAAAGGTGTCTATGGTATCATAAGCAGTTTGAGGAATACATTTTGATTTTAGCTTGCAGCATCAACTTGTGTTATACCTGCATCTTCCAGTGTTCTTACTATATCCTCTTGGCTTATCATGGTACTTTCATATTCCAGTTCCCTTAATATCTGGACTGTTTCCATGTTTGTGCCTGTGGTACTCCCATCCTCTTGTGTGTGTACACCTTCCTACCTACCTTGTGGAGTTTCAGGCTGCAAGAGATGCCATTTTTTCAATTTCAGCTTCCAAATATATTTGTAGAGGTCAATACGTACATTGGTATAATCAAATTGTGCAGTTGGGCAGAATAAAAGTTCTAACTCTAGTACTCTTGTTTCTTCAGCTGTCAGTTCCCTTTTGGTTAGGTTCACAATTGTTTTTGTGTACATTACGTCCTCTTGCCCCCCTCCCCCCGCTTGCTCCTTGTTACCATGTACTCTGTTGTTGTGGTTTTTCCCTTTCCTGGCCCTTCTTGTTATTCGTTTCCTTTACCTCTCGGTGGTGGGTGTGTTCTTGCCGCCGGTCTCTGCTTTGCTTGTCTTAGCAGTTGGTATTCCTGAAAAAAAGTAGGAATCACTTCTTTTTCTGTATGTGCAGTCTGTTCCCCTTCTGAGACCTCTGATTCGGATGTTTCTCTGGAAGATGCTTCCTGGGACTTTTGTTGTAACAATAATTTTCTTGGGCCCTCAAACTTTTTTGCAAAAGTTAGTATCTTTCCTGATTCATAATCCTCCTCGTCACAGAGGTACTTCATTTGTTTTCGATGCTTGATGATACTCTCGTAATCAGTAAGGCGTTTTTTCATCCGATCCTGTAGCTCTTCTTTCAGCTTATCATCCTTCTCCAATGTGATCTCTGCTTCAATATTTTTAATTTCCTCGAGAAGTTTCTGTCTATCACTCCATGCATATTTGACTAGTATTTTTATCATTCCACTCGCGCTTTCATTCATATATTCTGCCCACTCCTGTAGAAGTTGAGGGTCGGGGTTCTCATATGCGGGAGTTGTGTAAATCCTTAATCCCCTTGGAACCAGTTTGGCATCCAAGTATCGCTGTTGACAGGTGGCTTCCCACCACTTTCGTGTTTTTTTCTTGTAGGTTTTCTCTAATTTCACATGAAGAGTTCTCAGGTTATTTGTCTTCGTTTGTGCACCCGCACCACTTGGTGCCTCGTTGCTTGCTTTTCTCTGTCCTTTCGTGAAGAGACTGTCTGCTGCCTCCTCCCTTTCCCAGTCGGAAAACATGCCTTAGTACCCCTCCTATGTCTTCCTATTTTGCGGTTTTCAATTTCATTGGCAATTCGTCCCCCAACGTGCCTGTCACTCCTGCTTTTACACAAACATTTCAGATAATAGAAACAGCAGCTCCGCTTACCAGAAAAGGTTTCCGTCAAACACCAAGCGTCCTCCGACCCACTGCTCCCGGTTTCTTCCTCCTCATGGTTTTGTGTCGCCCGCTGCTCTTTCCGAATTGTCTCCTCCTGCTGGAGTCTGTATATTTTCACAGCGTGAGTTTCGTGACGGAGCCAGCAACACACTCGCTAATTTTCCCATATGTCCACCAGCTGCTTCTTTCACAGCATGGGTGCTGGAGCCTTCACGTTGGTGAGACGTGAACAATTTTCCTTTATGATGCTCCCTTTCTCGGACCAGAAATTGAGGCGCACACCGGGGGAAATCTTCATAAGTTTAATACCGCTAACAAAAAACACCCGACAGACGCGTTTCGGCTACACGCCTTCGTCAATCATGCCATTTTATAACTTAAACAATAAAGTTAATCGCCGTGAAAAAAGTGAAGCAGTTCCTTAGTGCTGTGAAAAGCAAAGAGGGATAAGTGTGTCAGCTCTCTCTCAGGTTCCATGGGGGCCATCTTACAATGTATATACAAATCATTCATTTTAATCTTTTTGTACCGCAATGCAATCCTTATTTACATATATTTACACCATGTACAATGAGCTATCTTTTTGGCGCCTATGTACGTAGATTTGATTGATTGATACAGTTTGAAATATTTACAGATTACTTTTCTGTACATATTTACATTGTATGTGGAGATATTCTGAATAAACATTCTCATAGGTGTCCCCCCCCCAAAAAAATAATATATATATATACGCAAAATAAGATGCAGAGAACTCTGGGTAGCTCTCAGGTTTAGGTGGAAAGCAGCTTCAATATAGAGCACTCTCAACACCAGGGACACTCAAAATTCATTCACCTCAAATTACCATTTTTCTATAAAAGTCTTTAAGCGTAGGATTCGCACAGTGCCATCCACGCTGAGATAGAAAGGGACAAAGTCTCTTACCACTTCCACAGGAAAGTCTTTAAGCAAAGGATTAGCACAGTGCTACCCATGCCGAGCTGTAAAATGGCCAAATCCTTTTACCACTCCAGACACAGTATTACAGCTTTGGATTGGTAAAATACCATCCAAACCAACCTGATATGAATAAAAGCAACCCCTGACACGCGTTTCGCTCTTATTAGAGCTCTTCAGAGAGGTATAGCTTTGCCCAGAGACAAGGGAGCACCCAGTGTAAGTCAAAACAAAACCATTTCAGGCATAGAGCGATGCATAAATTATGCAAAAAAAGAAGCAGAAAACTCTGGGTAGTCCTCAAATTTAGGTGGAAAGCAGGTCCAATATAGAGCACTCTCAATACCAGCGACACTCTAAATGTGCTCACCTCAAATGTCTGCTTTTCTATCAAAGTCTTTAATCGTGAGATTAGCACAGTGCCATCCATGGTGAGATGGAAAACAACAAAGTATTTGACCATTTCCACAGCAAAGTCTTTAATAACCCTGGGCATAGTTCGCGTAGTAGAGCTACGTGTAGGTATGCAAAGTGCACTTCGCACTACGCGAGCTACGCGAATTGCGTAGTGCGTAGTGCACTGTGCAAAATGCTGTTTGCACTGATTGCACAGTGCCGGATGCTTGTTCGCACTGTACAATCAGTGCAAACCGCACAGTGTAAGTGGTCGTTTTCTGCTGCTCAAGTAGATTTCTACTCGAGCGGCAGCATTCTCAACGTGGTCTGGTAGTTTCTCATCGCGACCAGTCGCGAGCATAAACGGCCACTCAAAATGAGAAACCTGACTTCCCCGCGTTGAAAATCTCGCTGGGAGGTTTATTTTCAAAACAATTAAACAGGAGCACCAAGCTTGATATGCGTCTTATGATTATGCTGTAAGGTCGACGGCGTTTCGATCCCTGTGAGTTGGGATCATCATCAGGATGATGATTAATTGTTTTGAATCATGTTTTAAGTGACTACAACTTGATCTTATTTTGGAGCCACCATTGTTTTATTATCTGTCACTATGCGCCGATCACGCTGCTCACTCTAGCACTTGCACCTTCACAGTCACCTACTGTATATATCACCACGTACCAAGTGCCACTGGGTTGTCACATGATTCTTCTGTACAGTGCTGTTTAACTGTATTACCCCCCTGTTTACTATTGGTGAATAATACCTTTTCAAAGAACTCTAGTGACTCCTTGTTGCTTTTTTCCTGTAATGCTAATTGCATACATTGTGTAAATTGTCTCTTAAATAATACCTGTTGGGAATTGTTTCTATTTACATTATACACCCATCCCAACCTGGTTTATGGGTCCCCTCCTGTTATTCTTACACATTTTACCACTCCAGGCACAGTATTACAGCCGTGGATTGGTAAAATACCATCCAAGCCAACTTGAAATGAATAAAAGCTGTAATACTATGCCTGGAGAGGTAAAAGGCTTTGACCATTTCACAGCTCGGCATGGATAGCACTGTGCTAGTTTGTACTTTGAAAAATGTGAAGAAAAATGTCAATATGAAGGGTATTTGTGAAAATCTAAAGGTAGTATACTTCAATACGCCCTTCGTAAAGTTAAAACACAGGTGTGCTACAGCTACAAAGAAATTTCTGTTCAGTGTCTTGATATGCTTTAACATTTTCTAACTTGACTGAATGGATTATGTTCCCGACTCAACCATTGCAAAGTGAATAAATTGTTAGAGTGCCCACCAAAATGTTCGCTTATTCCGCCTAATTTACCAACCAATGCTTTTTCCTCATGCAGCTGAAGTCTACCCCCATCTTTTTACACTTTTTTTACTACTTTCTACAGTATCAAATCACATGAGCGCTTCTTACCTAATCAATTGTTTTCATTTGAAAAATATTACTTTTCATGAAAATGCTAAATGGGGAGAAATTATACCAAAATCAATTCAAATCAAATTTGACACATTTGCCCAAAGGGCTGGGGTATTTATATCATGGTTTTCCTAGTGGAAGGAAGGGAATTGAATTAGTTTTAAAATGGACCGATTTACATGCAATAAGGTGAATCGTCAAAGTTTCAATGTTTTGGGAGAGGTAGCACAGGAAGGAAAGTTATCCTTTCTTAAGAAGACCCCTCACTCACCAACCACGGGGAGAGATGGGAGGTCCAAATCTTAGGCATAATAGCCGGTGACTGACGACACACAATTGTGTAACGGAGTCAACATCATGACCCCGACTCCCATGAGGCACGCAACGCTGTGATTTTTCCTTTCGAAAAAAGTGGATCAAAGGACGCCTAACTGTAAGTACACGGGTAGGCATCGGTGATTGAGGGTAGGGTACACCTTAGCACCTGTATACTGCCGGGTCACGCACACTTGGTCCTGACGAAAACCCTGGTACTACCAACTACAGGTTGAAACATGTAGACCTTTTAATGAACCTTTTTGGCACCTTTTTTCACTTTACAGATACCAGAGGTCATTCTAACCAAAGCAGGTTTTTAACATTGTCCAGTTGCTCCAGAATAAAGACTTTTCAGTGAGTTATATCTGGCCAATTTTTAAACCACCTTATCACTCACCTACACAAAAATAAACAGCTCCACTGTAATCAGGTGTCGCAGCACACCCGGATGGCATTCGGCTATCCGGGTGGGACCCCGATGATGAAGCATATCACCAACTAGGTTGGTGACTGAGGGGTCTTCTTAAGAAAGGATAACTTTCCTTCCTATGCTACCTCTCCCAAAACTTTGACACTTTGAGTGGTCTCTTGGTGATAGTCCTCCTACAGTTTGTTTATCTGATTTAAAAGGGGACCAGAGTACTCCCCTCCAATTAGTGGAAATCCCTTTCTTTCTCCTGTTGTTTTATATAAGGTGAATAATCCTAATATTTTCTCTTGGAGTAAGTCTGCAAAGATTTGAGCTGTTTGTGATGTAAAATTAAACCACCCTTTAGCCTACATTCTTCAACACATCAAAGTATGATTAATTACTATTACCCCTGTATGCCTTTATATAACAAGCATTTGCAATGCAATAGGTCTCGCATTAGGAAAGTGTGTGCTATTGGTACTGTAAATGACAATTTATTTTAATATGTGTTGTTTTTGAAAATATATAAATTAATAGCATTGTTATTTACAAAGCCAATAGCTTACACTTTCTTAATGCGATTCCTATTGGCTATGGAAATGCTTTTTGGTAGCAAGCAAGGACAGTGATGATGTTGTTGGGCTGAGTGATGTGGTGGTGTCCTAGAGTGATGTGGTGGTGTCCTAGAGTGATGTGGTGGTGTCCTAGAGTGATGTGGTGGTGTCCTAGAGTGATGTGGTGGTGTCCCTGAGTGAAGTGGTGGTGTCCCTGAGTGATGTGGTGGTGTCCCTGAGTGATGTGGTGGTGTCCCTGAGTGATGTGGTGGTGTCCCTGAGTGATGTGATGGTGTCCCTGAGTGATGTGGCGGTGTCCCTGAGTGATGTGGTGGTGTCCCTGAGTGATGTGGTGGTGTCCGTGAGTGATGTGCTGGTGTCCCTGAGTGATGTGCTGGTGTCCCTGAGTGATGTGCTGGTGTCCCTGAGTGATGTGGTGGTGTCCCTGAGTGTTGTGGTGGTGTTCCAGAGTGATGTGGTGGTGTTCCAGAGTGATGTGGTGGTGTTCCAGAGTGATGTGTTGGTGTTCCAGAGTGATGTGGTGGTGTTCCAGAGTGATGTGGCGGTGTCCTAGAGTGATGTGGTGGTGTCCCTGAGTGATGTGGTGGTGTCCCTGAGTGATGTGGTGGTGTCCCTGAGTGATGTGGTGGTGTTCCAGAGTGATGTGGTGGTGTCCCTGAGTGATGTGGTGGTGTCCTAGAGTGATGTGGTGGTGTCCCTGAGTGATGTGGTGGTGTCCCTGAGTGATGTGGTGGTGTCCCTGAGTGATGTGGTGGTGTCCCTGAGTGATGTGGTGGTGTCCCTGAGTGATGTGGTGGTGTCTGTGAGTGATGTGGTGGTGTCTGTGAGTGATGTGGTGGTGTCTGTGAGTGGTGTGGTGGTGTCTGTGAGTGATGTGGTGGTGTCTGCGAGTGATGTGGTGGTGTCTGCGAGTGATGTGGTGGTGTCTGCGAGTGATGTGGTGGTGTCTGCGAGTGATGTGGTGGTGTCTGCGAGTGATGTGGTGGTGTCTGCGAGTGATGTGGTGGTGTCTGCGAGTGATGTGGTGGTGTCTGTGAGTGATGTGGTCATGACTGTTCAGTGTCCTGTGGGAAGGGATCTGTGAAAGTGCTATTCAGCCCCAATTCTAATGACGGGGCCAAGGACAATAGGACACCCGTAGATATACTGTAAAATTGCACCAAAAACCCTACACCTCATTGGTTGAGAACCTACATCTGATACGGTGAGGAAGGAATTAAGTAATTTTGAATTTGGTTTCATTATTTAAAGTTTATAGACAAGATGAAATCCAATAAAAATGTAGTGTAAGTTATGATTCAAAAGAGAATAGATAACACAATTTCCCATGCGGTCACTGAGCCTTGCAAGACGAAAACACGTTAGACACAGGGGCAACAGAATCACTGCTTAAAAGCATCAAGCTTCAGAAAGACATAATCTCACTGTACAAATATTGAAGGTCAGACAACACATGGTCAAATCACAATATGGACCCTGCTTCAAATTCCTTTTCAACTGAGCAAAGTTGGCATTAAGTTTGGACCAAGTCAATGTTCGCTAAATGAAGGAATTTTACTGATCAACAAAATGATCTATGAACAAGTTCAATTACTTTTCCACTCACTCAAAAAAGCACTGCAGCCCTGGCCATGATGTGAGGAAGTACAAAATAAAATACTCAAGGAGAGCCAAACAAGCCTGGATTCCATGGAAAACCAAGACCTACCAGGACACCTCATTGCAGACAAGCAGCAGCATCTAATACTTAAAGTAGCAACTTTTTTTAATACAGTCAACTTAAGCTCCACGAAATACCTATGTCTGTGAAGAGTTCCTTAAGTAAGTCATGAGTGGATGAAGGAATTTAATAAGAAAACAAGATGATCTGTTAATAGCAATGGCCTTGGGGCCAAATTAACCTTTTCAAAGAAAGGCGCTGCCCCATCAAGATAGGACATACTGTGTATTTCATGGTGTAATCGGACAGATTATGTTTACGGATACAAATTACAAAGACATTGACTCAATTCAACTGTACTAACTAATAAAGAAACAGGAGATGCAGCCACTGGTCTACAACTGAGCACCTAAATTTGGGCCTAGAGCCATGCAAACAGGTAGTTCAGGTGCAGGACAATCTGTATAAATGTCATCAGTTTCACTTAATTTTGTCACCCCTTAGCCTCGGAACTCTCTGACTCACCTCTCTCCACATGCCATCTACAGTCCCTACATCTTGAGCTATATTTTTAGCCACATCCGGCATTTACTACATGCAGAAATAAATATATATATATATATTTTCTTTAAAGCCGTATTCATTCTAGTTTTAAATGCTGATTGACATGTACATGTCTCCGCAGAGTAAACAGGCACAACAGCTAAGTTTAAGATATGTGCATCGGTCGCTGAGCTTGGATCATGCACAGAAGTAAAGACTGGGGAAGCGGGGCAGATCTGTGAGAACAGCGCTACATCTCTAAGCTCGGTAAATTAATTCCGACTTTTCTTCAGTTTTTAATACCAGCCATTGTATCAGAGTCGTGTGCTGAAAGTTGCCAGTTATGTAGACAGTTAATTCTCGCCATTTTAAAGGAAGTAAAATAACACTACATCCTCTAGAATTCACTGATTTCAGAAATCAAATGTTAAATGAAACCCAGGACTGGAACTGTGATGCCCTGTAAACCAGACGAACTGTCAACTATTCTCATGCTGCCTGTGGGACCCCCATCTGTGCAGCGTCCCTCCTACAGGCTACAGCGGGCTCTCACCTGCATGCTGCTTGGCCAGCTCTGCGATGTCCTTCTGCCTGAAGAGGTAGGTCTTGGAGCTCAGCCACGTTTGCAGCAGCTGAATGACCACGGCCAGGGCTGCAGCGCTGCTCGCAGTGCCCGGGAGCTGAGTACAGCCGTGCTGCAGCCGGAGAGGACCTTGGGGTGCAATGCTCCACCTGCAGGGCGTGCTGACTCCCTTGCCCTGGCGCAGACGGCATACGCCCTAGCGCGAGACGGGAAGAGTGGCCACAGAACGGGGGCTCCGCACGCACGCGCCCAGCTTGACACGGGCCGCCTGGCGACGTCCCGAAAGTCTAGCACGCACAGGTTACCAGCTGCCAGTCGTGGAAGAGGTACCAGACAATAAAAGCCCCTGAATGGCAATGTGGTGCAGGGTGCAGCGTTTTTTAAAAACTGTAAGGCATAATGTACGGCAGATAACGCCGCTGTGTAACACGTTTCAACAAGCCGTGAGCGTGCACGCTCCCGAACTTCCGGTTTCGGGAACACTCCCGAACTTCCGGTTTCGGGATGTGCACGCTCACGGCTGTCGTGGGGCCGGACTTTTGTCTTTCGGAGAAGCCCGCGCCCACGGAGTGGATGGCAGAGGACCGGTGGCAGCAGAAGGAGTGGCGGCTGAGGCCACTGATGCGGTAAGTGGGGCTCGGGGGCTTGGCACATGTGTGTGTGTGTGTGTGTGTGTGTGTGTGTGTGTGTGCGCACGTGTGTGTGTGCATGTGTGTGTGTGCATGTGTGTGTGTGCATGTGTGTGTGTGTGTGTGCGTGCGCGACTGAGAGGCAAGGCTGACTCTGACTGAGATGTGCACGGCTCGGGAGGCGGGCTGGGCATGCGCGTCCACGAGGTGCAATCGGCGCTCGTGCCCCGGTCTGTGGTCCCTTCATAGCTAGGTGGGCAGCAATAGGTCTTTCGCTGACGCGAGACCTAAAAACGTCTTGTACACAATGACCACAAAGCTCCACCTACTACTTCTGTTCTCTACTGCCACAGAAAAGCAGCACCATGTAGGAACCTATTTACAAAGTTAAACTCGCACATGAGTAAATTTAGACTTGTACATGTACTCTTACAGTTTGTAGCATATTTACTACTTTTGGCTGTTCACAATTTGAGTGTAAAATGTACTACCAAATGTAGACTTGCATGTCTTAATCCTCTGAAAGAGGGGGTAGAGCTAAATTTGCAAGTGTAAAGTTACTACTGGTGAGTTGGTAGAGTTCTACACTAAGGGGAAGAAATCTCTCTGTGGTAAAGTACAGAGAACATTTAGAAAATCTATGAAACCTTCTAAGAAAAATAGAAAATATATTTTGTGTTACTTTTCAATTGTATTTACTTCTTTTAAATGAATAACAAATGTAAAAACACTACAGCACTATTGATTTAAATTTGTATTAAACATTTTATTACATTTTTATAGTTTTATTTAAAAAAGTAAAAGAAAAAACCCCTAAGGTAAAATGTTGATTTTTATTAATATGTAATACAAAAACTACAAAAAGCTTTGTATAATTAAAATACGCATTCATAAAATAATTATTTGTATTTATACATAATTTTTAAACAGTAAATCGAAATATATTTTGTAAAAGTCAAAAGGCAACATAAATTAATTAATATGAACATTATTTCCTATAAGGTTCTATAATAAGTCCCTGCCTCCATTATTTTCTATTCATGTTGTTGCAATACTAGTGGTTTACCATTTGTGGTGCTGGTTTTACTCGAGAGTTAAGAGGGTGTACGCAGCTTTGGGTCCTTTTTGGCTATAGTATTTTCAGGGTGCCTATTCACAAACTGTATGTTTTGTAGTATTACAATAATACTACTAGCATATGACAAAATACTATTCACACATCTACCAGTGGAGGTCTCTGCCTCCACCTCTCCTATCTTAGATGTGCAGAATATCTGGCCCAACTACGGAGATCTCCACACATGTAGGTAAATATTTTAAAAGTAAATGTTGGAGGGACGGGAGAGTGGAGGGAAATAGGGAATACTTTCTAGTAATAGAGAGAGGTATTTGGAGGAGTGAGAAGGGTTAACGTTTGTACTCTAGCATCAGCAAAATCAACTAAAAAATAGCTTGGTGAGTTTTTCACTGATTTTACAAGATGGAACAGGCTACCTGCACTAATATCGGAGCAGTGCAACGTAGCTTTCCTGCCCATTGGCAAAACTTCACTAAATGTCGCTGAGTTTGTGTGTAACTCTGTGTTATTCCGTGGAGTGAAATTCTGAGAGTTCCACCTAGGCCTAATGTTGACATTGAATTTTATCTCTATCCTTTTTATGTTGCCAGTAAAATGAGGCACGCCTATTGATCTCTTTAGTTCATGATTGCTCGGATATGTAGATCCTTTCTTTCTCTCCATTGTACATGGGACCTAAGACACTTTGAAAACGGGTGGTTGAGGAACAATTACTTAATGATTAGAGTGCTTGACACTTAGAGCGGTTCCATTTTTCTAGCCATAGCAGATCAGACCAGAAAGTACCATGGAGAACTTGTTTGTGAAATGTTGTAGCCAATGAACACCTTATGCTACTGGTCTGGTTATGGATTTTTCAGTGTAACAACTCCTATATGCACTGTCTCCACATTTTCTTTCTTTTCCTATAGTGTGGGCAGAGGACTTTCCATAGCCTTACTTAATAAAACAAGATATGACCACAAACCCAAAGAGAACAGCTATAAT
Organism: Lissotriton helveticus; assembly: GCF_964261635.1. NCBI lineage: Eukaryota > Metazoa > Chordata > Amphibia > Caudata > Salamandridae > Lissotriton > Lissotriton helveticus. The sequence goes on along the minus strand of NC_136070.1, from coordinate 352,181,239 downwards.
GGTGTTATCTATGTGACAGGAACGGACCCTAAAAAAAGACAAAGGCTCTCACTCTCCAAAGTGGCATGCTTGATCTCTAAGCCTCTACTCACCACATTCCACGTGATTAGTTAGACTGATGGACTCCACCTGGAGCTATTTAAGAGGCTGTGCAATTGTTTTTATTTATGTTGTGAACTGGGGCCACACTTTTAAATTAAAATAACTCCAGGCAAGCTATTTAATTGTATTAGTGCTTCTCAGTTGCAATAATAAAAGCAAGATGCACAGGGGTCTTGTTTAATGCAGATCCTTGGCAAGGCCTATCATCAACATATATTTCTCCCCATATTTGTTGTGCATTATAGGACCTGGGTATTCAGTTGGATGGGTGTCTATTTGAATAGTTCACCTTTTTATTCTCATAAGTACCCTTATATTCCTATGAGACCCAAGTCACAGTCAGGGAATAGCTAGCCTGAACCATTACAAAGAGGTCAAAAGATTAAAGGCCAATTAACATGGCATGAGTAATAATCTAGTTAAATAGGTGATACAGATATTCAGATTGAAAATAATGAGAAAGTGCTCATAGTGCAGTCCATAAAATGAAGAATTACTTTAGTTAATTAATATTTCAACATAATCAAAATCATCACTAAAGGCATGCTTGCCAGATCTGCAAAGACAGCACGGGGTCTCTAGCCATAGACCTTGGTGTTCTTTCTGCATATAATTTCTGTAATGCGCATCCAGCTAGCAAATCAGAATGAATCCGGATGAATGGCCTTAATATGATAATGAAAATAAAATAGAGATTTTGAAGTACTGTATGCTTGCCTGGTTTACAAAGACGGCAGTGGGTCTTTAGATATAGTATTCTTTCTGCACGACACAGCATCACATCCAGGCCATAAATGAGAATGAATAACAGATGAATGGTCTTAAAATGATAAAAACAAATTAAACGGAGATTGTGCAGCTTGATAGGCCAAGTCCAGATAATTTGGTAGCTTGTGACTTATATCACAGAAGCCTCCTCCAATAAGACAGGGTAAGGGATATCAGGCTGTGGCACGGATTAGACAACAACGAGGAACAGGTGCGATCACAAAGTGAGTATCCAATAGTTCATGCCAGGAGGGGAGAAAGAAAGAAGAAAGCTAAAAGCTGCAGATACAGACTGCAGGATGTGCACATATTTTGCCTAAAAAGAATTGGTGAATTGTAGGGATAGTGAAAGTCGGTTCTCTCTTTGACAAGGTTGAAGGGAGATGGTGTGGTGGAAGTAGGTGAATGCATGTTGACTAAACCCGGTCAGAATTTTAATTCTGAAAGCAGAAATTGAGAATTTTGGTGACTCTGAGTTACTCCTGTAACATAAATATATCACACCAAAATCTGTCAGTCTCTGTGTGGCAGAATTTCTTTCCCGTTTGAGTAATGTGATGACAATGAGAACACAAGGCTTCAGAATGACAATGGGAACAACACAAGGCTTCAGAATACGAGCTTGCAAGTGAGATTTGGCATCCCCTAGTATGATTTCCAGTCACTAGGAGGATTTTACAAAGTGGGGACTCACGAGCAGTCAGAATGAGAGGACTGCGGAGGCAATAGGCTCAAGGCCATGCCCTTGCATCCTCCGCCCATTCCTGGCCCTTTCCCCCCCACACAGTGAAATGTTGCTCATGGTTTTGTAGGTCTGAAATGTTTCAATAACATGACATTGTTTGGCAGGTCTTTTTGATGTAAAAGGTGATGCTTGGGGAAGTAAAACGATGAAAAATAACCACGTTTGGATTTTTTGTCTTTCTGTTAGTTATCAAGTTTCTATGTTTGATTGATGTTAAAGATAAGCATTATTTTATGCCATGTTCTGCACACAATTTCTGTTCATAGTTATAAATCAGAAATCAAAAGTAGCCTGTGCACCTATGCTTAGAGCCCATCATGCCCTGCTTAAATAGTCCTACCCGTTTCTGATGGAGATCTACAAGTCACTAGGGTGTTATATGTCACAGTTATCCCATAAAAGGATAGGTAGGAACATTTGTATCTATTTCACCTGCATTTGTTCAACCTGTGGCTACCTAAGCGTGTGAAGGAGCTTTATTGTGTCGCTACATCATGGAGGTGCCAACTCTTGTGTTTTATTTTTCTACTTCACTGTGAGCAGTACTTGATTTGTAAAATAAGTGTCAGTGCCCAAAGCTTTTCTTGAAAGAACGCAGCCTGCACTGAAGTAGTGGCAGCGAGGTCCAGAAAGGCAGAGACACCAAAATACTTGATGCCACAGTAACAACAGTATATAGGGTCATCTATGGACTGTCCAAATACACCTCACCTGCGCAAATTAGGTTTAAATTTGGCATACAAAAACAAACAGTTGCTAGACAAGGGGGCTACATCATCGCGTGGGCTAAAGATACGAAAAGCTCCGCACAGTACACTCAATGAACAGCTGTGGAAGGAGTTACAACAACACGCCAAATCACTAGTTGCAGAATACCGCCAGAGCAGTTTAAATAGGATGGGGCTATTTCAGCTTTGGGAAACACCAACAACAACTACCATTTAAAAAAAAAAAATAGTGTGGAAGACAGTGAAACATCTTTCCTTGCTAGAGGGCAAAGCCTCATTGGCAAAAAGGGCCCATGGCTGGATGACATTGAAGTCATACACAGAGCTAGTCACCGAAGCCTACTTCAATCTGGGCTACGGCAAACAAATTAAAATTGCTTTCATGAAGTACAGACTGGGGCTGCTACCCTGTACACAACACCTTCCACCCTGGTTAAGAGAGAAAGCGTCTATGTGGATCAGCTCCTGAAGATCTGCTGCATTTACTGTGCTCCTGTAAAAAACTTCTTATGGAACGAATACAACTACTGAAACGTTATTTCAACCAGTGGTAGATTCGCACCAGGAGGCAAGCTCTGCTGGCATGCTTTGCACCAGATGATCCACAACTTAATTGCTGTCTAGTGAAGTATCTGAGACTGTGTGAAAGTAAAATGCCGGAAATGCTGACATAAGGAAATTAGGTTGCAAACTCATGAGCGAACTTTATAAGGCGCAGCGAAGAAACTCTCCCCACTGACAAGAACTTTCTTTCGGAAGCACAAGGTGGTCGGACTCCACAGCAGTTGAGAACACAACACACGGAGCCTTGGTATTTTAATACGGGCTGATTGCCTAGGTCAGAAGGGCCTCCAACAGTGGGTGGGAAGCTATTTGACGGACTGGAATACTGCCGGCAGCACAAGGACAGAAAACATATATTTTAATGGTAATAGCAGTCTAACCAAAGAACATTTTTTAGAAATTTTTAACACAATATTCATGAAGGAATGTGTAGTACACAAATGTATTTCATTTTTGAACATGTTGTCGTTTTGCAACGGTTTTAACTAACTATGCAAATAAATGTATACCCTTATACCCTTATGTTAGTTATCAATTTTCTATGTTTGATTGATGTTAAAGATGAGCATTATTTTATGCCATGTTCTGCATACATGAGTTCTGTTAATAGTTATAAATCAGAAATTAAAAGTAACCTGTGCACCTATGCTTAGGGCCTATCATGCCCTGCTTAAACATTCCTACCCGTTTCTGATAGAGATCTACAAGTCACTAGGGTGTTATGTCGCTGTTATCCCATAAAATAATAGGTAGGAACATTTTTATCCATTTCACCTGCATTTGTTCACCCTATGGCTACCTAAGAGTGTGAAGGAGCTTTATTGTGTGGATTTAGGACTCTGTGTCGCTACATCATGGAGGTGCCAACTCTTGTGTTTTCTTTCTTTACTTCACTGTGAGCAGTACTTGATTTGTAAAATAAGTGTCAGTGCCCAAAGTTTTTCTCGAAAGCCCGCAGCCAGCACTGAGGAATGGAAGAATTCTCAAATATGAACACTGCGTCGTCCTGATCCTGCTGCATGCCTATTTCTCCCTCCACTCTAAACTCCCTTCCCCCTTATTACAGTATTACACGTTCTTGTTCTTCCCTGCTTTCTTCCTTTGTCAATATATTTCAGTCTTTATCCCCCCAGTCCCCTCCTTTCCTCCTTTTGTGCTTTTCTTTCTCTTGTCCTGGATCGGTGTCTGAGAAGAAGCAATAAGGGCCTGATGTAGGTAGGCAAATACCGGTCGGAAACGGCCCAAAATACCGATTTTCGTCCGTTTCCGACCGGTATTTGGATATTGAGATGTAGGGGCATTTTAAATTACAGAATCGGTAATTTTAATGAATCTGTAATTTTTCCGATTCGGTAAAATATCAAATCTGTAAAATTACCGATTCTGTAATTTAACATGTAGGTAGCACTGTAATCAGTGCTACAAGGGTTTAAGAATTTGTTATTTATCACCAACTAGAAGTTGGTGGTAAATAATGAACACCCTTCAAAAAGCATTTTTTTTGCTTTAAAAAATGTGCCATGTTGCAGCCATACCCTAAGGGCATGTATGTCAGCAACTTGTGCATCCATGCACAATTTAGGGGTGCAACAGGGTGTCAAAGTGACACCCTGTCCCCCTTTCAAATTCGGTAATTTTACCGAATCGGTATTTACCGATTCGGTAATTGGCATTGATTCCTATGGGCCTCAAGGCCCATAGGAATCAATGGCAATTACCGAATCGGTAAATACCGATTCGGTAATTACCGAATCATTCCGATTCGGTAATTACAAAAGTAAAATTACCTACATCCCATTTACCTACTCTTAAATACCGAATCGGTATGATTCGGTATTTAAGAGTAGGTAAATCGAGATTACCTACATCGGGCCCTAAGTGCGGTAACCACTGGTTCAAATTAACTACTGACTTTGATTGATGTTTAACCGTTACATTTATTTGATATAATGTGTTTGTAATATTCCCTTGCATAAAAAGTACAGGAAACCGAATATGATTAAAATAAATAGTCAAACTGTCAATCCGTTTCACTTTTCACTATAATGATATTGTGATCTGCTTGAATGTGTTTCTCCTGTAGAAAACTAGACGCTCATTAATGTTTTGATCTAAGGTTGAGCTCTATTCTCTCTGTGCGTATCATATATTCTTTTCCCTTCTACCTCATATGTGACTTTTATCAAAGTAAATGCTTTTGTAATTTCAATACAGAAAAATACATGACATCAGTAGAGGCAAAAATGATGCAAATCGGTATTAAATGAGCTCAATTGATATCTCTAAATCAAGCCCGGTCATAAACCAGCCATTTCTGAATTAGTCAGGTCTGAATTTGTCATAAACCTTAAATGTTTAAAATGTATGTATTTGTTTGTCCTATTGTTTGGTTTTAAAATGCTTCTATGTGCTCCTGTAGCCTGTTGATAATACTGGGAAAGTCAGTTCAGTATGTCGTTTTAGGTGGTCCTAGGCATCCTTAGAGGAACACACCTTTAGATCGCTCTTAACATTTGGAAGGCATGGTACTTATTTGACAACCCAAACTATTCCAGAGGGGAGGGTTTGCACCTTGATGATTTTGATTCCATGAGTTTTACTCCTAAACTTACCTTCATGGATAAGGCTGGGGATAACACATATTAGGTTGTGGCTGGCGGTGTAAGGATAGCTCACTTGCCAAATTATTAAAGCCCTTTGCCGTTTTACAGTGGGCTACAGTAGAGTATTTTAAGTCGAATGACATTTCATCAGTCACTCTAGTTGCTTTACACAAGACACAGGCTCTGGAACTACGTATGTAGGCTAATTACTGACCCTGGTGTTTTTTCGGACAGGAAAACACAAGGGGAAGGTGGGGGGTGAGTGGAATGCTTGCAAAAGTCTCAGCCACAGGGATTTGATTGGGATTCATTTCAGTCCATTGTTTTTCGGCCACTATAGTACTTCAGGCTGAGATCAGCTGTATGGAATTCAGCCTTGGACGTTCTTGGTTGGAACAGTCCAGTCCGAACTGTCAGGCCAGATCTCACCTGAAAAAGAACACAACTGACCTCAGTCTGGTTTCAACCTAGTCATGCTTCTAAAGTCTAGTGTAGCTGGAGACCGCTGGTATAGCCAGTGGGGCACCAGTGTTTAGACATACCAGTCACACTTATGACATTGCGCTGTGGAATATATAAATGCGATGGGTGAAATGCTTGCAAAAGTCTTAAGCAGCATTCCAGACAATCATTTCTTGCCCCCTGGCCACTTCAGAGACCTGTTTCAGTGGCTGCACCTCTGTTTCTAACTATTATGTACTTTGATGATAAGCTTCAGCTTTGCATTATTCAGAGTAACTAACATCTTTCATACTCACAATAAATACACTATAGGCCTCGATTACGAGCTGGCCACAGGGGTAGGTCTTATTTACCACAGCTGTTAAATACAGATACCCTGGAAATCAGAATTCAATAGGCCTGAAACAGAACACCTATGAGGAGCTCCTTCATTGCAATGGGAAATAACATTCAAAGTGTTGTGCTTTCTGCACCAAATAAGCAGGTCCTGATACTTACCAGACATTTTTGCCAGGTAAATATAGACTGGTTTGAACTTCTGATATGTGCCTGGGGAAAACTATAAGGGGTGCAGAAAACTCCAACTCACTAGAAATTGTGACTTGCATGAAATCAAGGGTTTTTACTAGTGTGCTAATTAACCACAGCACTCATAATTTAGGTAATTGGGGTGATGTTAGACCTGACATCCTTGGTGTGGTCTTCCCCCAAACGTTTTGCCTTCATCCCTCCCGTTTTCCTTTTAGTTGGCATTGTGAACTTTACCACTGCTAACCAGTGCTAATGTGCTGGTGCTCACTCCATTAAACCTGGTAGAATTGGCCTATACCTGATTGGCACAATTATTTTACCTTTAAGTCCCTAGTAAAATGGGACTGCATGTACCCAGGTGCTACTAGTAGGTCTGCAGCACTCATTGTGCCACCCACTAAAGAAGCACTTTTAAACATGTCTCAGGCCTATCATCTCACCCTGTAATGCAGGTTCAAAGTGCAAATTAGACCTGGAAAAATAAACCTTTTGTTAAGTCTAAACCTTTCTTTTTTAATACATATAAGTCACCCCTAAAGATGTCAATAAAGGCCTATAAGGCAGGGTGCATTGTATTAAAAAAGTGGGACATGTGGGTTTACATTTTACGTGTCCTGGTGGTGAAAAACTTCTAAATTCGTTTTTCACTACTGTAAGGTCTATATCTCCTATTGGCTAGTATTAGGATGCCTTATTACATTTATTAAGTACTAACTTTTGATTTGGGAGCAGGTAAAAATGTCCTGTTTCGACTCGTATGAATTGCTATTTATTTTTGCACAGCAGTACAGATACAGTTCAATAAAGAAGATTTAGGGTGCACCACAACATAACGCCAAAATTCATCATGGCATAGGATACAGTATACACACAGTTGAGTGAGCCGTACACCCTGGTAGCAATGCCACAGACCTCCCCATCTTTCCAACATCAGCATTGATACCCCAAGCCCATTCCGCTAAGATGGAAGAAGGCACTGGTTAGGCCGCTCAGGAAAAACACTGCGATTCCCTGGAATGAGCTGGCCAACCTTAGGCCGATATCCTTGCTTCCATTTTTAGGCAAAATCATCGAAAAATGTGTTAATAGACATCTGTCTAAATACATTGAATCCGCAGGAGTATTAGACTACTCACAATCGGGCTTCAGGCCTAAACACAGTACCGAGACCACCCTGATGTCAGTCGCAGACGATCTACACATGTACCAGGACAGGGGTTATTCCGTTATCCTGGTGCTGTTGGATCTGTCTGTGGCATTCGATACCGTGTCACACTCCATCTTGACTGCCAGGCTAGCCAATATCAGTCTAAAACACGAAGCTCTGGCATGGTTGAGGAGTTTCCTAACAAATCGCACCCAGCAAGTAACAATGGGTGCATACCGGTCAGAGGAAGTTGAAGTCTCAAAAGGGGTGCCACAGGGCTCATATCTGAGCCCGACGCTCTTTAACATCTATGTGGCACCCTGGCAAACATCATGAGAACTTTTGGATTCATCCCGGTATCCTACGCGGATGATACTCAACTCCTCTTTCCCTTTAAGATCTTTACCCCCGAGGTTAGGAACTCCTTTTCTCAGGGCATGAAAGCAGTGGCACACTGGATGTCCTCCAACTATTTGCAGTTCAACGTTGGAAAGACGGAAGTCATGTTGTTTGGTGAAGCAAAAATACTTTGGACCCCGAACTGGTGGCCACAAGATCTGGGACCAGTACCCGAGCCCAAACAAATAGTCAAGAACCTGGGAGTTCGATTAGATCAAGAACTCACTCTCAAACAACATGGCAACCAGGTGGTGGGAGCCTGCTTCCATGTAATTGGTATGCTGTGTAAGGTCTTCCCCCTACTACCGGACACAACCAGGAGAATGTTGGTTCAGGCTTTAGTCTTGAGTCGAATAGACTACTGCAACGGCCTACTCCTGTCCGCTAATGAGGGGGTCACGACAAGACTCCAGGTGCTTCAGAACACGGCTGCCCGCCTGGTCCTGAATGCCCCTCTTCGCACGCCTTCCAAACCATTGCTGACAAAATTACATTGGCTCTCGGTCAAACAAAGGACCAGGTTCAAAGTATGCTGCACAATACATAAAAGCCTTAACAGGATGGGTCCAGCATACCTGTCCTCCAAATTTGTCCCCTACACACCCTCCCGGACACTTAGATCGAGTGATCAAGGCCTTCTTTGTGTACCCAGAGCAAAAAAAGCCAGACATGGAACTAAAGCGCTATCTGTAGCAGGACCCTCCCTTTGGAATAGTCTCCCAATATCACTTAGGCTATGTGCAGAACACCTCCCCTTTAGAAAAATGTTGAAGACTTTCCTATTCAAACACTAGAATGGCTGCCAAACTAGTTCTTCCTTAAAAACATATGCTGGAGATGCCTAAAGGCGCGGAGATACTCCTTTGGGAGTCAAAGCCAGCGCGATATAAACCTGCAAATAAATACCATCATCACAGTAGGCGCACCAGCTGGCCCATACATTCCCCATTTCCTGGGCAACTTCTGCTGTGGTCCACAAATTGATCAGCCTGACGACACCAGTCCATATACGTCTCCCATTTGTAAATCCTGGGAGGAGTTGATGAGCCACATGCTTCTGCCATATTCCTTTTTGCTGCCCCAGCTTCAATCTCCAACTATAGCTTTGTATATTTAGGTGAGTCACTATACCCAAGTATATTTAAATGGAGCCACCTGGCATCCATCAGGACCTCCATGAATGCCACTCTTGACATCAATCTTGTCACCCTCTCCTAGAAGGATCGGATAATTGGGCATACCCACAATATATGTAAAAATGGGCCCTCTTGGCTGCAACCTCTCAAGCAACGATATGAAGGCACCCTTCCTAACCTGTGTAGCAGTGTGATTGAATACCAGGACCTGTACAGGATTCAGAGCTGAACCAGCCAAAACTCTGTTCGTATTATGATAACCCCGGGGCCTTGTAGTGATTCTCCCCATTCCTCATCATCTGTTACTCTCAGATCTTCCACCCATTTATCTCTTAGGTATTCCAGTATGTCTGGGGTGTTATAATGTTTTTAGATGTAAAGGAAATGACCTTGTCCAGCACTGGATCAAGTCGAAGCCTGTCCTCAGAGTGGGAAGACTCCTCCACCTGTACCTCCCTGGTATGTGCATTCCCACCGTATGAACCATCTGTAGGTAGCGATAATGCTGCAAGCCTGCAAGTTGATACTCCACCTGGTGTGATCAAAGAGTAGGTGCCCAGTCCCTTTCAATACATCTCCTAATAGGTCAATGCTCATGAGACCCCAGCGTGAGAAACCCATCAGGCCTCCCACCTCTGATAGGAGATTGCTGCTCCACAGCAGGTGTGTTCCATCACTTTCCCCGCCCATCGCAGAAATTTTAAGGCCATCAACCACACCCCAACCAGTGTCCAAGTGTGTATCAGCAAAGTACCTCTCTGCCTCTTCCTATACAGCAGCTCTGGGTAGTCCCTGGGGCCCATCGCATCCATGTCCACTTGGAGCGCTGGCTCATGCCGATCTGCATGCACCTGCCCATTTACTACTATGGGCTGGGAGGCTAAATATTATTTAAGGTTATCGGGGCCAGCCAGGCTGCCATCATAGACCCCCTCTGAGCCTATGAATAGCTATCCTGGCACACCTCCCATCTGACAGAAGTAGGTGGACTTCCTGGTCAATTTTCTAGAAGAAGGCCCGGGGCACCGGGAATGGAGTATTCTGTAAAGCATACAAAAACCAAGGTAGTGCCACAATTTTAGGAGACAGCTCTGCCCATGAGCGAAATCTGCAGGTCCCTCAGATGACGAACGTCACAATGGAACCTCATACAGATTCTGTCTCAAGAACTCTGTGGTGTCCCATGTGACATAAATGCCTCAGTATTTAAAGCCCTCCAGTGGCACAGAGTGCATCTCTCCGTGGCATATGCATGCTTTATCTCAGTTAATGCGGTAGCCGGAATGACCCCCAAAGATATCAGACACCTGCAGCACCCTATCCAGCAATATCACTGGGTCGGTGAGATGTAGTAGCACATCCTCTGCAGATACGCTATTCCCAGTCACCTCCACCCCCCCGAATGAGAGGGTCACCATGAACCCAAGCAGCCAGTGGCTCTAACGCAAGTTTCAAAATCATTAGGGACAGTGGGCAGCCCTCCCGGGTACCTTTACGCAAGCTGAAGGTCTGCAACAACATGTTATTGACTCTGACCCATTAAACCGGCCTCATATATAGGAGTCAGACCCAGGCACAAAAATTGGGACCAAAGTGAAAGCGATTGAGGATGGCAAAGAGATATTCCCACTCAATACTGTTGAATGCCATTCTGACGTTGAGGGATAGAACCACCGCTGGGTCCTCATTAGGCCTGGGTGGTGAACTCGGCTCCGTTTGCTGAGTTTTTTGCACTCCATGCTCAGCGTAGTGGAGCAGAGTCTTTTCCTCGATAGGAGAAAACTCCAATGCGAGACTGCGCCCCAACAAGATTTCTCAACGCGCGAGATGCCCGCGCACTATGAGAAACCTTCCGTTCACGTTGAGGAAGCTGCTGCTCAAGTAGACTTCGATTCGAGCAGCATAGAAAGAAGCTTATCCCTCTTGTGTTGCGTATGATGCCGTTCACACTGATTTTACAGCGTGGAGCAAACGTCCGGCACTAAAAATCTATACGAACGCCGTGAGGTAACGCACTCTGTCACTTGCAGAATTCCACGCAATTTGCCAGAGTTTTTTTGTCACTTTGTGGAGTTCTGCATAGCGGCACTCCATACACTGCACCCAGGCATAGTACTTATGAGCCCCCTGTGTCATGTGCAGCACCTCATAGAGGCGTAAAAGATTGAGCTGCATTCTGTTGTAAATTGAAGAAGGCTCCACAATGAGATAAGTAAAGTTTGAGCTTTATTGCAGCACAGATGTAGGTAGGTCAGTCCCCAGTCCAACCCGAGCTCCAACTGCCAACAGGGCGAAGGAGCGCTCCAGAACACAGAACTTATGAAGGGTTCTAGAGTGCTGGCCAGGGAAAGAGGCCAAGCACTGTACAACATATCTCCCCTCGTTGCAAGGAAAGCAAACACATAAAAGAAAACGTCCTAATGTACATAGTCATTCAAGTATGTGGGAGGGCGACGAGAGCGGGAGCTCCTTAAACCAACGTCAGCCAAGGGAGAGGAGAAAGTAGCAGGAACGGAAGCAGAAACAAGTGAAGCAGAAGTACACAAAGAGGTAGAAGCATCACCACCACCCACCTCCCCCCGTTCAGTCGGCAACGGCATGGGCAGGGTAGAGTTACCAGACGACAGTAAGTATCCATTACAACCATCATTATGAGCCGGGAGCAGACCATCAGAAGAACAGTCTTGGCGTTTCTGGTAGAGGGCCACCCTCCGGTAATTCCAACTTTCACCATTAGCCAGAACAATAAAGTGAGGGAAGACCCTCTTGACCTTGTAGGGCCCCCTAAATTTGCTGAGACCTTTGGCAAATCTTCCTGGCTTAACCTTAACCAGGTCACCAACGGAAATGGGCAAGGGAATGCTGTCATGAATTAAAGGGACATTGCCATTAGAACTTTTTAGCCATGCAGGGGTCAATTTGCCTACGGGCGCGCGACCCCGCATAAGTTCAAAGGGAGACTTTTCACCACTCTTATGGGGTGTGGAGCGGTAAGCCCAGACTAATTCCTGGACACGCTCTGTAGAGAAACAGCCAGATTCAACAAACATCTGAATTATACCCTTGACAAGGCGATTCACCCTTTCGCATATGCCATTGCCCTGTGGATTGTAGAGACTGGTCTTCTGATGTCTGATACCACACTCATTCACAAAGTTAGTCATCTTCAAAGACGTGAGTTGAGTCCCATTATCTGAAATGAGAACAGAAGGGTACCCCTCATTGATAAAAGTGCTTTTCAAAAACTTAATGGTGGCATCAGTGGTGATTTCCTTTACGAACTGAACACACAGCCACTTGGAGAAGCAATCAATTAAAACAATTGCAAAACGATAATCAATAGGCAGTTCATTCATAGGTCCTATGAAATCAATGCAAACACTATGCCAGGGAGTATTTTCAAAAGCAATTTTTTGCGAGGACTGAGAGCCCAATACCTTGAGGCGTTTCTCCCCCTCCTTGCAGAAACTACACTTTGTAACACAATCCACTGCATCATTGTCGATAGAGGGCCACCAAAAGTTCAGTTTGACGCGGCGTTGGGTCAAACTTTGACCCAAGTGCCCTTCATGAGCCAAGTTTAAGATCCTTTTCCTTAGTGAAAAGGGAGGGACAAAACGGTCACCTCGCATCAAAACATCTTTACCCTCCAAAGAAAATTCATCCAAGATTTTTAGGAAGGGTCTGATTGAAGGACTAACAGTACTTTCCCTCCTAGTACCATTGGACATAAGCCTGATGACAGCCTTCAAGGTTAAATCCTCAGCCATGTCTTTGGACCATTCGTCACGAGAAAATGAACCACCGCTCACTGACAAAACATCCTCCATCACTGCAACCGCAAGATCATCTGACGGGAGTACCGAGTCAGAATCAGTGGAAGGAATGGGAAGTCTGGACAAGCAATCTGCTTGGACATTCCTCCACCCATGAACAAATTCGATCTCACACTGATAATCCTGCAAACGGGAAGCCAGTCTCGCCAATCTCGGGGAACCCTTGCCAGCCCCACCAGGAGCTAACACATTTAGTAAGGGCTTATGGTCTGTACGTAGAACAAACTTGTAACCCCATAGATATGTTCGAAAGTAGCTTGTTCCCCAGACCGCGGCAAGAGCTTCACGCTCAATTACCGAGTAGTTAGACTCAGAGGAGGACAGGGGTCTAGACGCGAAAGCAATGGTTTTTTCAGCACTACCATGCCTTTGTAAAAGGACTGCACCAAGACCAATGGCACTGGCATCAACCATGAGAATGGAGGGTCGAGCAGTGTCAAAAGGAGTGAGCACATTGGCCGATTTGAGTTCTCCTTTGATGAATCTAAAACAGGACTCATGTTCAGAGGTCCAATTAAATTTTACACCTTTTTTGAGTAAGGATCTCAGGGAAGCAGTCTTGGATGAGAAGTCTCTTACGAATTTCGAGTAAAACTCGATCAAACCCATAAAAGAGCGAAGCTGATCCTTGTCAACTGGGGAGGGTGCCAACTCAATGGCTTCTAGTAAATTTTTCTTAGGTTTAATACCTTCTTCAGATAAGCAAAATCCTAGGTACTCAATTTCTCTTAAGAGAAAAGCACATTTTTCCTTTCTTAGAGTCAAACCAGCCTCATCCACTCTGATTAACACATCTTGTAAAATTTTGTTGTGCTCTTGTAGGGAATTACCATAAATCAAGATATCGTCTTGAAAATATAGTACCTTATCAAGACCTTTGAAGACTTCAGAAACGAGTCTCTGGAACACACTAGCAGCTGAAACTAGCCCAAAGGGTAGCCTGGTGAATTGAAATGTGCCCTCACTGGTGATGAACGCAGTTAAATGTTTGGAGCTTTCGTCCAAACAAATTTGATGATAGGCATGTTTGAGGTCTAACTTACTGAAGAACTTTGCCCCCTTGAGAGTTGATACCAATTCTCCTATGTTGGGTAGGGGGAACACATCTGCTACTACACACTTGTTAAGGGAACGAAGATCCACACAGAACCTGATCTTGTTGTCCGGTTTCTGCGAGATCACAACGGGCGAAACCCAAGGAGACGCCTCGACGGGTTCGATGATTCCCCCTTGAAGCATCTCTTCAATAGTAGCTTTGACCTCGTCTCGTAGGGCAAAGGGCACTCTCCTTACTTTGTGCTGTACGGGTGAGCTGCCGTCCTTGAGGACTATACGATGCGAATACCCAATGAGTTCACCCAACTCATCTCTAAAAACATTTTTATATTTAGTTAAAATGACCTCTATGGATGGGGTTTCAACAATAGCGATGGGATTATCGGATCTAGGATCAACCACTATGTGCAGATCATATTGTTGGTGACGGCCTAAGATTGCCGGACCATCAGCAGATATGTAAATCTTACCACATGCCAATCTTCCTTTGAAACTAATTTCAGCTTCGAAAAAACCCAGTATATCGATTTTCTCCCCCTGGTATCCAGATGGGAAAATGTCACACTTTTTTAACACTCTTTCGCCCCACACACTTTTCATCAGGGAATTGGGAATTATAGTCCATTTTGAACCTGTATCTACCATGAGTGTAATCACTTTTCCATCAATACCAAATTCATCTTTATATGGATTACCTCTCTGGTTATCACACGCACACACTGTGTCAGTCAGGACTAGGGTTTTGTTGACATCACGTCTCAATTCATCACTTTCGTTCACAACTGTAATTCTTGAATTGTTCTTGTTCCTACACATTTTTGCGAAATGTCCAGTCTTACCACACTTTAGACATTCCTTGTTATTTGCAAAGCAAAATTTACCATCAGAGGGATGGGAAAAGCTACCACACCTAGAACAAATCTTTTGATTATTCTTGGTAAAGTAAGATTGTTGTGTGTTCTTTTTCTGAAGGACATAACCCTTCTTTCTAACAATTGCGATGGCAGTAGCTTCGTCGTCACTATTTTCGCTATGTATACTCTTATGAGAAATTTCTGCTACTTTGGTCTCCAAACTACTTTTCTGCAGTTCCTTCATACACTTTTCGCTTTCTTCTACAATCTTAGCAAGCTCTATGGCATCTTTTAAACTTGGATTCTTTGCCGCCCATAAACGTTCTTGTACTTTTCTATTATTGGCTTGAACGACTAGCTGGTCTCTGATTAGTTCGTCAGCCATCTGGCCAAAGTTACATTTGATAGATAACTCTCGCAATCTCGCTACGAATTCATCAATGCTCTCCTCAGGCAATTGTTTATTTTTATAAAATTTATATCTTTGGAGAATAAGGTTTTCCTCCTTGCCAAAACGGGTCTCCAATCTTGCTATCGCTTCTTTAAATTCGTCAAAGTCAGCTTGTGACCCTACAGGTAGTACTTGAGGCAAATACCTAAATAAACGTTGCCCTTCTTTACCCAATGTGGTCATGAGTAATGCTTTTTTCCGTTTGGGTGAATAATCTTCGCCGTCTAGAGCTTCAATGTAATTATAAAACATTACTATCCAGTCTTCCCAAGCTATCTGAGGTATGCCAGGCTCTGATAAGAATTGAGGAGGTAGGGCGACATTGATGGCTTGGGCCATGTTCACTGACTACACAATTAGTAAACACGTAAACACTCCAAATTTAACCAGATAAAAAATTATAGTATAGGCTTACGTTTACGATGAAGGAGAACTGGGGTGAAGAGCCAATATCAGCAATAAGTAGATGCTTAGCGCTCAGACAGGAGCGTATCTGTGGAGAACCAAAATATCTAAATCAAGGTAAAATGGCCGAAAACGTCGTGTGTAAGACGTTTGCAATGGTTACTATAGCGAGGGTATATGCGCTAAAATTTTTCGCTTCTGAACGAGATCTATCTTCAAAGACGCAGGTTCGCTGTAGCGATGCGTTCCAGTGATGTTTTAGCTTGCGTTTCAATGACGCAGCTTCCGGTTGTCAAGCAGTAACTTCCGTTGTCTGCGTTATGCTGTTTGAGCTTGCGCAGACACTGTCAGGATTTGCGCTTCAATGACGCTGCCGCTGCTGGCGCGTGTTGCGTTGCTAACGCTCGTTGCTAAGCGTTAGTCTTCTGGTGACGCTTGTTTGGTGTAGTGTTGCTGACGCGTGTTGCTAAGCGACTCACCGTGGTTATATTCAGTTGCGGTGACGTGGCTTAGTGAACCAGAAGTCCTCCGAAGGCAAGATTCCTGAATAAATCAAGTTTTTTGGCAAGCAGTCATCTGCGTCCTCGTTCCTCGCTGTGCATACGGGGTTCTTGAGGGGATTCTGAGTCTACCGCTCTGTAGAAGTTTCTTGCAGCTGCAGCAATACGTGGAGATGAAGAGGTTGGACACTCCACAAGTCCAAGTCGCCAAGTGTTGTAAATTGAAGAAGGCTCCACAATGAGATAAGTAAAGTTTGAGCTTTATTGCAGCACAGATGTAGGTAGGTCAGTCCCCAGTCCAACCCGAGCTCCAACTGCCAACAGGGCGAAGGAGCGCTCCAGAACACAGAACTTATGAAGGGTTCTAGAGTGCTGGCCAGGGAAAGAGGCCAAGCACTGTACAACACATTCCTCTATGGGTCAAAAAAACCGGACTGGACCCGGTGGATCACGTGGTAATTACCCTTCGGAGCCTGGTTGCCAGCACCTTAGACAGTACTTTGGCTTTGGCATTGAGCAATGATATAGAACTATTCTGTCCATCATTTGTTTGTGCAGCATTTTCACCTTAAGTGGGATGGGTATGCCGAGATGTGAGTCCCATGCTTGCTGTGCCACTAGATTCAAGCTAGCCTGGCTGATGAGGGGTAAAAATTCGAAACAGGTCCCAGGATGCTTGTTTCTGGTCCAGGGAGGAACTGGCTTGGCTGTTCGAGCTAGACTGTTCCTATGAGGAGCAGGGCAAGACTGATTTGCATCTGGCTGGGTCCAACCTGGGGTGACATGGTGAGCAAAAGGCCAATGACTAGGGATGAATGTTTGATTTGTTCAACATCCCGCCCATCATTTGTTTCAAAGCTTAGACCTATAGGAGGAACATTGTCAGGGGTTTGGGCTTCTTAGAGATAACTCCATGGTCACCTTATGCTGAGCAAGTGACATTTCCCCATCCTGCAGCGCTACCTAGAACATAGTCAACTTGGGTTTGTATCTTTACTGGATATACCCTTGTACAATTCTACAGGGATCCAATTCTGACCCACTGCCTTCCCTAACTGCAGGGTCCCCAGATCTGTGAAAGATCTCCTCCCCTGAAAGATCTCCATCCACAGCCTCTCTATCCTCATCTTTAAAGGGGCTGAACCTTTATGTTTCTGAGGAACTCCGTTCAGTGCTCAGCCATTACCTCAGAGGTGGAAGTGTCTATTCATTCAATAATAGGATGCAAAGGTGTCTGCAATGTCAGCCACAGTCCTCCTGAAGTCGCCTGCACCTTCCTGTACTCCAAAGACCTGGTTCCTACCTTGCTCCCTCTTATCCAGCCATGCCAACAATCTATCAGCTTTATTCCCAACGTTGTACAATCGACGTTGGGTAGCTAGCGCCTTCCCTAGGCCGCATCCTCAGAAATCTCACAAATTCACTATGTGTGAGAAGGAGTCCATGACCATTGTCCCCACCCACTTGTGTGAGGGACTTGCGCTCTAGCTCCTGAATCTCTCAATCCAATACTTCCAAGCTAGCTCATTGGGCCCTCTATATACCCGCAATCACAGAGAATGCCTGCCCCCTTATTACCATGTTGAATGCCTTCCAAAAACACTATTGAAGTTAACGGTGCCCTCATTCGCTTGAAAATACGGCTCTGCCATCCCTTTGAGCGGAATTGTCCTTGCCTCATCCTTGAAGTACCAGGGGTCGACTCAGCATTGTATCTGTCACAGGTGTTCAATCACAGAATGCAATTTCCACCAGGGAGTGGTCGGAGTTGCCGCTCTGTTTGTGTTGTGCAATGTGCATGAGAACTCTATGTGCATGTAGATGTTGTGTAAAAAGATAGTCCAAGTGAGAGCTATTGGAGTGGGCCGCCGATTAGTATGTATACTGCCCCTCCACTTGTCTCACCCTATCCACTGCAGGGTACATCACTGCATTCATGTCCCTCCACAAAATGAAGATGCCCGGTGGGATACCCACTACCACCGAACCCAGCAGGCAATGTCTGTGTGTGGAGCCTCGGTGGGATGTGGGTGGAGCAGAGGTTCAGCGTAGTGCCTTCCCAGCTGCCAGTCTTAGAAACAAATGTCCCCAAAGGGTCATACAACATATGTTGCAGGGTGTATGGGAGTGATTTTTTAACCAATATCCCCACCCTTCCGAGTCGGACATATACCCCGCATGTGCTGCCAGCATGATACCCAACTGTCTTGTATTGATTGCCCTTCAGATGTGTCTCCTGTGTCAGTACTTTGTCTGAGAACTGCCTCTTTAGATATTGTAGAATCATAGTTCTCTTGATGGTACTCCCCCGCCTGTTGATATTCCATGTCAGCACCATCAGATTTTTCCTGTGTGAGGACCCTCCCATTAAGAGGGGGGTCAGGTGGACCATCCCTAAATGTCATATCCGAGCCACAGCAAACCATGTCCAGTGACTGCACCCTGTTTACTGATCACACATCCAACTGCTTTCCATGTCTGTACTGCACTACAGCTGAAAGATACACCAGCTGCTTCAACACCCTCACATCCTCTAGAAGACTGTCAAATGGACCCCTCCGAGTCACCGAACTCCGTCACCCATGCACACATAACCAGCAGACTGGACTACAGAAACGCCCTCTATGCCAGAATCAACAAGTCTCTACTCCACAAGCTCCAGACAATACAGAGCACTGCAACCAGACTTATCCTCAGCATCCCTCGACACAAACACATCAGCCAACACCTACAGGACCTCCACTGGCAAGAAAAGAGCTACTCACCCACGCCTACAAATGCCTCCACAACCCGGATACCAATACCTCATTGAGTGAATCTTCTTCCACGTACCCAAAAGAAACCTTTCATCCACTAACCTTGCCCTCGCCAAACCCCAGCACATCCTCTAGAGCCAGAACAGGAACACAAGCCTTCTCCTACATCACGGCCAAGACCTGAAACGAGCTTCCGATCGACATAAGACGCGCCCCCTCCCTGAACGTCTTCAGGAAAACACTCAAGACCTGGCTCTTCGACTGAAAGGAGCTGCTCATCCCACACCCCAGCGCCTTGAGACCCTCGCAGGTGAGTAGTGATTGACTGATTTATTGATTGAAAGAAAACAGTTATAAATTCAAATAAAACTGAAACTTACAATACCCAACACCCCTCACCCAGCCCCCCTGTAAAGCAGGCTTCGAACTACACACCACCTGAATATGCAGAACATAACAATTGTGTAAGTGTGGCTTGAAGACAGCTGCAAAGAAATCAATTAACCATTTAAAACATCCCTTATTATAGCAACATATTGTTTATTTCTCCGTAGAAGGTGGTGAGATTTACTCACCACACCTTCTTGTAATCTCTTGATGTGGCAGCTCCCCGGCTTCAGCATAAATTCAGGGCAGATTGCACTTTACTCTCCCCCCACTATCTGAAAGCTCCTCCAGACCCATGTCTCCATCCAGGCAGTACGTCCACAGAGGACACAGGCTGTCAGATTGTCGTTTCCCTTTGCTGTGCCTTGTCTCCGACTGCTTGAGGCCCATCATCCCTCCATCCAGCCCAAGGCCCCCTCTGGAGTCTCAAAGTGCCACGCTTTGCCCTCCGCAATGATTTGAAGCCTGGATGGGACCAACATCATGAACTTCATTTCTGCTTCACATAAGGCTTTACTAAGCTCCATGAAGCTGTGTTGATGCCATTGTACTTGTAGAGTAAAGTCTGGGAAGAAGTGGAATGTTTCATACTCAATTAATACCCTCCCTTCATCTGGGCGGCCTGCAGAATCGCGTCACGGTGTCTATGGTTAAATACCCTTGCAATGATGGTTCTGGGTGGCGCTCCGTACTTGGGCGATGCAGGCTGGTGCCCTGTCTGGAAAAAGTGAGATAGAGCCTCTTTCGTTTGACCTGTGTGTTGATGAATATTTCCAAGAAGAGCTCCACACTTACAGACCCCTCTGCTTTCTCCAGGATTCCTACCACTTGGATATTATTGCGTCTAGACCTCCCTTCTTGAACTTACAGTTTAGTTGCCATGAGCCCATGTTCCTTCACCAGGCGCTGGACCCTTTCCTTGAGAGACTTTACAGCACATTTTAGGGAGGCTATGTTACTCTCTGTCATCACCATTTTTTTGGCTTTCTTTTGACAGTCCAACCTGAGATGGGCAATGTCTATCGTGACAGCATCTAGTTTAGGCTTTTTAGTACCTTTCGAGTCCGGTATGACTGCCATTCTCTCCCAGCAAGGGTTCATGGCTGGGTGCATGCCCCTTCTGTAGATCATCTGCGGGCCCCCCAAACCCCATCTCAGTCGCTAGGGCAGGGATTGCCACTGCATACTTGTCCATTTTATTAACTTGTGTGTGGCACATAGCCTCCAACCATGGCAGTTTTCAGTGCTGGTAATTTCTAGAAAGGATAGAACTGTCTTTGGCTCAGCCACTTCCACCTTTTTCAGTGCATTCAGGCCCTTTATTCTGCCAGTCTGACTCATGCACCATAAGTTGCAAGACAGTCACAGGGACTAAGGTGTAGCAAGTCCCCAGGCACTCATATCAATGTATTTTCAGTGCAAGTAGTGCAATCTGGGCCAGTACTTACGCCGCCCCAACAACTCATCAGTTGCCTGGGGCTCATGGTCCTCCAGAAAGTCATTGCCACACCCAAGCCAGACAAATATCCACTGGTGACAAGCAGGTCATGTGCACCCCATTCTGTACCCCCTGGCCGCATCTGCAGTAACTGCCCTGTAGTGCTCCTTAGGACAGCCTCTCCCTCCTCCTGGCCAGTCTTATAATGGTGTGGGGAGCAGGTAATGTCTGCCACAACCCCGAAGTGTACTGGACTCCGCACAGTCACCAATAGTTGTAGCCCTCAGGGGCCAGCCCTACTTATCTGGTTTGCTTGTGTCTTTCTTCTCAGAGCCTCTCGAGGTCGCGCCACAATGAGTTGTCATTTAAAATCCTCTTTAATGATGATGCTGTTTTTTAAGTCACAGTTCTGAAAATGCTACTTTTAAAAAGTTGGCATTTTCTTGCCCCAACCATTTGGTGCCTTCTGCCAGTGTCGTGGGCCACACAACTGTGAATAGCTCTGTTGTTGGTGTTTGTGTATTTCTGTGTATTTCAGACAGTTAGACAAAGAGGACTCGGTGTAGGCAGGATGAGCCATTCTGCTTAGATGACTGGCAGCAAAGCCGTTCTCTGCTCCACTAATTTTCAAAGGGCTGGCCTTCAGCACACACAAAGAAACCTGCATAAGGCTTCTGTCACCTCATACTTCTTGGAGCCAGGGCAGGGGAAGGGAAAAACTTTCCAGATTACCCATGAGGTCCCCTCACTTCAAAGGCTGACGCCAGGTATAACTATTGGACCCTCAGACCTTTGAAAGACTTCATAAGAATGGCCTGGACCCCCAGAAGACAGCCTTGCTGCTACCAGAGGACTGCCCTCCTGCATGAAGGCCTGTCTTGCTTCTTGAAGGAAAACTGGACAATTTCCCTGAGCCCAGGACCACAAGAAGTGATTCCAAGGGCTGGTAGGTGGGCCTTCTTTGTGAGCTACAGGAACATAACCTCCAGAGGCCTTGAACCCTACATCTGGCCTCTGCTGGAGTGAGCCCATCCCCCTCAAAGCGGTGTCCCCAGGTCCTGGACCCTTGGAAGTGATGATAGAGGTTCTGCTCCTGCCTAATCTTAAAATTTGGGGCTTTTCGTTTCACAAAAAAAGTGCAATGAGAACTGACAGAAGACCGGAACCAGGTAGGTCCTGGTCTTCTGTCAGTTTTCGGGGCACTTTTTTGGGGTAACAAAAAGCCCTAGATCTGCGCTAGGTGCATCGCTGATGAGCCTGTCTTAGTGGAAGCCTTCCTGTTCAGCTGGACCTCTTGGTGAAGCTAGCTGGCATCGAGGGGCCCTTGTTGGCTGCAGCCTGCAGCTTCGTCTCGCAGGAGATTTTCGACTTCAAAAAACATGACAAAGTCTGAAGGTAAAGGTTTTCACCGAGCCCTCATCTAGCGGCTCCCCTAAGACAATGCCTACTCCTCGGACACCACTTGTTGACTGGACTAGCTGAACTGTGCATTCTCATGAACATTTCTTCAAAAAGTCTAAAGGTAAGCCGAGACTGGGACCAATCTACCCCTTGTATCTGACCTGCACTTCATAGCGGTCAGCTCTACCTTTTAACATTGCCCCAGTCTCACGCAGCCAGATACCCACAGTTGACACTTTGATCTTTTAGGAACTGTTTTGCACTAATAATTTTTTGAACTCATAACTCCTGTCCTACTGATTGCATTCATTTCATTTTGGTGTCATTAAATTCATTCAAATGTACTCTACTTTCCTAAATTATTTAGAATTTTTTCTTGTGCTGTTGTGCTGTTTTCAGTGTACTACTGTTTGTGTGCTGCAAAACGAATGTACACATTGCCTCTTGTTTAAGCCTGACTGTTTTTGTGAAAGCTACTGGAAAGTTAAGCACAGGTTAATTTAGTGACTTCTGTGGTTCATGCTGGCAAGCACTGGTTGTTGCTTGAGTAGGGTTTTCACCCTCCTCAACCTATGACCCAATTTTTTACAGATGAGATATGGACTTTCATGAAGTTCTCATGTTAAGTTATTGCATCCCTTCGATCTATGGATATCCATTTGAGAATTCTTATATGTTTCTGATTAAAGCACTTATGTACGGTATTTTGCAAGTTTGAAATGTATTTTGTCATATGTGAAACTCGCTGAAACCTTTCTTGAAACAATTATAGAAATTCTTCATGTAATACATAACCAATCAGTATTTTCCCACTTTTCAGTATGTGGGAAAGGACATTGTGAGCTGTTCTGTGTGTTATTTTTCAACATTGTAATGCTGCCAAATGGCAAACCACACAAGTTTCTGGATGGATAAAAGTCACATTGATACTATTGCCTTAAGGCATTCGATCAGGTGAAGGGTCGCAACTCTGTGCCTGTAAAACAAGATGGTAGGTTTTCTGTGTTTTAAATGGCGGAGATCTTCTGGAATTAACACTCATTGTTGTCCGATATCTTGGATTCCCTGTCACTACCCAACTCTAAAGCATTACATATTCTAGATTATTTGGCCCAGAATTGTATACAAATACTATCTGGGCAATATTGGAAAAAAGAATAAACTGTTCTTAGACTCTTTGGGGAAGCTGAGCAGTAGTATACGTAGCAGAATGTGTACTAAGGTAAAGGCTATTTATCAAAGGACAGCACTGAAACCAGTTTCATGAATTTGCCTTTGTCCTAATTCACACGTTCACTTCTTTGGACAGTATGTAAACTCAGTCATTTATTTTGAAACAACTAGGAATGTGGCCTGTTTTACACTTCTCCATCAAACATTTCAAGCATTAAGTTTAGTAAGTAAAGTGTGAAACGGTCTCTACCAGAGTTTTGAGCTGATTCGTTTGTTGAATAGCTGGAGCAGTGATATTTTAAAAAAACTTGAAGAGTAGAACATAGTTGTTTGTCACTGGAACGTTAAAGACGTGCTGATTTTGCTGCAAATGTAGCGGTAATTGTATGCGCCTTTATCACATTTCTTGGTCCAATAATTTTGTTGAATGAAAAAAACGGTAATGGAGACGAGGGACATAAAACATTTATTGCGTTGAACATTTAGAAAAAAATGATAATTGATTTTGGTTCCTCAAAATAATCAGACTAAGAAATGTGATAAATGCAGATTTGGCCAAGTATGAGCTCTCAGGCATTACGTGGTGTGACACGATCTGATCGAAGGATGCTATGGACTGTGAAAATTTGACAATCTGGTCTAATCTCAATTTAATTTTGGATAAAATGAACATTGACGCTATTAGATGATTAATAGTGGACATAACTAAAAAGTGATGCTCAACATCTCTCCTTTTCATCTTTTTACTGTGTCTATTCAATATGAACTTGCCTTCCTATGGGACAGACGAATGTCGGACAGATGAAAATGTATAACCTGTGTGTGGTAGATAGTGATATTGGCACAATAAGAAATATAAATAAATCAACGTAATTTCGTTTTTATAGGGCTTGTCTATTGCATGATATGATATCTGTAACCACAGTTGTGGTATTACATATGGGTGTCTGAGAGTCTGTATGGGTGGGTGAGGGTGTGTGTGACTGTCGATATGGATGAGTATGTGGGTAAGTCAGTGGATGTATGGGGTAGTGAGTGTGTGTGTGAGGGGCTGTATGGGTGAGTGAGTGTGTGTATGGCTGTGTGAGTGTGTGTATGGATGTGTGAGTGAGTGAGTGAGTGGGTGTATGAGCGGCTGTATAGATGAGTGAGTGGATGTGTGTGTAGATCGATGAATCAGTGAGTGGGTGTGTAAGTACTGATATCGGTCTGTGAATGGGTTTGCGAATGGTTGTGTGGGAGTGGGTGTATGAAATGTTCTATGGGGGTATGAGTGAGTGCATCAGTGATTCTGTGGATGATGTATTCAGTGATGTCACTGACCATGTCATGAATGATGTAATATGTGAAGTCATAAGCAGTGGAATGAGGGGGTGCGAGTTATACTTATCTCAGTTAACTATAACTGCTGAATTCCACTTGTTTAGTACAAGTGAAACCTGAGGCTAACTATAACATCCCTGTAGCCTTTGTTTTTTTCAGTGAATTTCTAAGTATTTTTAAATTTCATTTCCTAACTATAATAGTCCTGTAACCTTTTTTTTCAGTGAATATCTAAGGTATTTCAAATTCTATAACATTACGGAATTTCTTCCCAAATCTGACATCACATGTGGAAAGGTCTCTCCAAAAGCGAGATAACAATAGATGTCTAAAATGCCACTTACATCGCACTAAACTGCTTAGAAGCACTGGCCAACTGTTTGTGTCATATGGACACACTTGTAAGCATGGTCCAGTTGTAAAAGCAACTATTACTTGATGGAGCTCAGTCGCAATCCATTTTTTCCACTCAAAGGCTGGCAAGCCATACACAGCGAAAGTAAGGGCACACTTAACTAGGGCAGTTTCCACCTCAAATGCTTTGTTTGTGGGAGTGCCTCTGCCCAGGCTGTAAACAGACCCAGGGAACAACACCTCCCTATGGCCAGCCCATGAATACAATAGGATGGGGGCCATGTGCCGCCCTCCTGTAACTTCTCATGTAACCATATATGGCCCTCTGGAGTGCCACCCCCAGGACCAGCTCCTGCTATGTCCTGGTGTGCACACCACTAAGACATAGCTGTTTGCTTTTGCTTTGCCAGAGCTTTGACAGCTCCAGGGCACCAAGGAGAAAAGTCATGGCCCTGGGGCATGGGTCCCTAGGTCCTGATCTCGGCCTGGGCATGGTGGCCGTGTGGCCCTCCACCCCCATTTAATTAAGGTCAGGCCTTGGGGGATGGGACCCCGGGTCTGAAGTCAACCTGGCAGGAGGCTGTGTGGCCTGCTCATTTACTGATTGTTGGCCGGGCCCTAGGGAATGGGGTTCCTGGGGCTGAAATCAACCTAGGATAGGGGGGCTGTGCATCCCCCTCCCCTATTTAGTCATGGACAGTCCCAGGAGATGGGGTGCCTGGGGCCATTCTAGCCCTGGTCCTTATGTCACAAAAATTAAACCTCACAGGCAAGCACTTAAACATATAAACATAGCAGGTGTCCCTATCAAAGCTCCATTTCTGTAAATACATATGTATGATCCTAACTTCTGGGCTTGACGAAGGCAAAGCAAGTGTGTTTTCTCAGCAATTCTATATTGAATAACGATCTGAAATTCTTTGTGAAGGTGACTGCATCGTTAGTCTATTTGACCTTCTTGTCCTCTTCTGGTGAGAGCCAAGTTCATGGTTCTCCCTTTAAATTGCTAGGAGTATGCAAATGTGCAAATCAATTGGATGCTTCCCCGTTTGGCCTTTTGCCAGGATAATGGACAACTTAACAAGTGGCCCCCCAGCATGTTTTCCGCTGATTTTCGTGAGGAGTTCTTGATTGAGGAATATGAAGATATCTCCACTAAGCAAATAAGCACATAATATATATAGTTAAGTGGAAGGAACCTTGTTTGGTGAAGATTTACCGCTTTCTAGTCTTGTTGTCTTCTCTATGGGAGAATGTATCATGTTATCACATATTTCTGGATTAAGACGCACCAGGAACAGTCACATTGCCAAAACACACAGAAAGTCATTGGTGACATTTCTTCACATTCCATTACGCAGCTGTTTCAAGTAGACAATATAAAATTATACATTTGTAGCTATGAATGAAAAAAATATATAGCTTCCTACTACCCTGCCCTACTATTCTCTGGACCTTCCAATCCCTTCCCTAAAGCCTTTTGGTCTCTGCTTTTAGTGGGAGAAAGTTTTTTCCTGACATCAAATTTATCAGAGAAAGGAAGGAGGGTAAGCACTTTATCACAGCAGAAGATCACCTGATATTTGGAGACTTGAGGAAGGTGGCGAGATTGTGGCTCATCCTCTGCTATTCTATGCTCTCCTTTCCTACTCTGCAAACAAGAGGAGGTAGTTGATCATGTCTGTCCTTCCACCTCTTTGTTACTGTCCTTCACGTCCTGTGTGCAATAGAAGAAGACAGAGGAAGAGGCTATTCCCCAGTATGATAGCAATGGAGAGGAGCACAGAGTGTTTTTTTAGCATTAAATACATGTGCTACAAAACAAATATTAACATTAATAGCTTCTTATTGAAGTCATACAAAATACAGTTTCCCTTGTAATACCAATGGAGTGTTTGCTCATTGGTTGAGAAAGAAATGGTAAGAAAACTCCAAATGGGGCTAGAAGAGATGAGGAAACAGAGTTGGGGGGCATTGAAGAGGGAGCCAAAAAGAGAAAGCTCATTACTGGCCACACCTGCACCACCTGGGAAGAAGAGTAAAAGCAGTACTAAAGGATTAGAGACATGGTTTTCGCTCTTGCAGCGGGCTATGGAGCTATATGAGCAAAGCCACAGAGAGCTGGAGTCCCAATGCTACCTATCTAGTTAACATACTAGATGCCTGTCCAGGATGTAGGTGTGTCCTTTTTGAGCGAAGTAAGCTATTTTGTTCATGTGGAGCTTCTGAGCAATACACGGTACCTGCCAGGGACTGGATGTCAGCCACAGTGATACAGAAAACTGACTTTGAAGCTGAATTATCAAAAAAAGCACTATGTGAGTTTTGCAGAAGGAGAACTGATTAGCATCTGAGACTGGTTATGGCCACTGCCATGTGAAGGAACACCGGCAAGCAAGATTCAGACCTGAATGTTAGTGGGACAACCCGAGCCAGGACTATCATCTAATGTATACTTCAAGTCCAATTTACCTCTTAACGGATCTCCTCCTCTCAGTTACCTAGCTTATAACCTTGTTATTCACTGCCATAGGTCACCTTTTGTATCTATAAGATTGAGGATAGAAATCCAGAACAAGTAGTGGTAAAGAAATCAATTTGAAAGTGTCATTTTTAGGTTTTGTTCCTGGTGTTTCCCTATACTTTTAAGACAGATTTTGCTTTGGTTAGGTTCTTTTGGAGTCAGATAATACCAGGGCCTGCCTGAGAGTGATGTCCCTGCTATCGTAACCCTTTACCCTATGTGGTGGCTCCTCACAATAGTTTTGGGACTCAGTATCTGCACACAGAGGAATAAACTACTGGGCCATAAGTAAAGTTAAGTCAGTGACAACTGGTAATAAGATCGTTGGGCATTGTGTTCAAAGAGTGTTCTGGCAGGGACGTTGTGATTGGCTTAGGGGAGCCTATCCTCCTTCCTGTTTGAACAGAAACCATGAAGAGCGCAGAAGAGAGGTGGCAGCCAGCCAGCGCCTGCAAATTAAATGTTGTATACTTGTAAAGCGCACAGCTGCCCCAGCAAAGGGGCGTCCCGACGCTGTATACCGCTGGGGAACCCGTCCTGGCTTTCCCTGTGGGATGGTCCCTACTGGGAATCCCCAAGGTGGAGCCAGGCATCCCCGGCGTTGATGGGGCCGTTGTGGAGATTAGGCAAGCTAATGCCCAGAGTTGCCGAGTGGGACCCCAGGTTAGAGTAGGCACCGAGGCGAGAATTGTCGAGTCCGCTGACCCTGGTCCACGACCCTGCCGCGTCGGGAATTGAACCCTGGTCCAGGGCCGACTTCTGCTCCCGGGTCTGCCGCCTCTAACCAGTGAGCCACACCACTCCACTAGTGTTCTTTTTTATTTATTTTTTCTCCCACTTACCCCCTCCCACTACTGCTTCGCGAGAGCAGCCGCGCATGTGTTCCATATATTTAGAATGATTGAGAATGTGGTGATTTGTGATTTTGAAAGAGCACAAGCATCCAAGGGAATAAAGTTGGTATAGTGATCTCAAACACATTTACTTCTCCAGTCATTAGGTTTATTCATAGATAACCACAAACATATTTTTGTGTAAAAGATATGACTGAGAAAGAGGATGTGTATTGTCTACAGAATATACAGAGTCAACCCATGCTAGACATCTTTTACAGTGGCAGTTGCAATGAGATACACATATTTTCCCATAACAAAAGACCTGCTTGGGTGGTTCCTTGTGTAGTGGCATATAGTAAACAGGTCCTGTACTGAAAACGTTAGGTAAGATAAGTCTGACTGCACTTCTAGAATTGTCTATGAGATATCAATATGTATTATACAGATAATGGATCACAAATTACATTTCCTCCCAAAATAAAACCAGATTAAATATCCTCCCAAAATGAAACCAGTAAAATAAAGACATTTTGTTTCCAGTTTAAGATTTTCCCATTCCAGTTGTCACATGTAAAAAATACATTTGAAGGAATAAGTTACAATGAGCTTCTCAGCTGCATAATTAATCTATATATAAAAAAACGAAAGTATATCTGTCTGTCTGTCTGTCCTTTATGCATTACTACACCATTCATTTGATCGCCATGAAACTTTGGGAAGTTGTTGAGTACACTCCCGCGAAGGTTTCTGGCATAAACATTTTTTTAAAATCGGCCCCCCAGGGCCATCATAATCTTTCGAATACTGATGTACGCCCTAGACGGAAAAACAACAAATCGTGTATCCACAAGCACTCGAATAAATAAATAGAATTAAAACACCATTCATCCGATGGCCATGAAACTTTGGGAAGGTGTTGAGTGCACTCCCGCGAAGGTTTCTGGCATAAATTTTTAAAAAAATATTGGCACCCCAGGGCCCTCATAATCTTTCGAATAATGATGTACGCACAAGACGGAAAAACAAAAAATCGTGTATCCACAAGCACTCGAAGAAATAAATAGAATTAAAACAGCATTCATCCGATCGCCAGGAAACTTTGGGAAGTTGTTGAGTACACTCCTGCAAAGGTTTCTGGCATTATTTTTTTTTTTTAAATATCGGCCCCCCAGGGCCCTCATAATCTTTCAAAAACTGATGTACGCACCAGATGGAAAAACAAAAAATCGTGTATCCACAAGCACGCAAATAAATAAATAGAATTAAAACGACACTTTGAAATGTTTTCCATATTAAAATGGATAAGTTTCAATAAAAATGACACAATGTAAATTGAATGTTATCATAACGAGTTTCCTTGAATTTCCTTTCTTCGAAGATCGCAGCAACGCGCGATGGGTAAGCTAGTATTTAATAAAAAGAGGTTTAAGTTACCAACGGAAAGTGTAGAAAAGAAATAGAACAATCCAAAAACAGATTTAGAAGATGTACCTTCACCCCATAAAGCCGCACTTGCCCTAAGTGGCTACTCTTCTTTGCATTAAGCCTTATTTCAACACTTGGTTGATCACACTCCTGAATTAAAACATTCTCAGATGGAGTGGTTTCTCAGATAGATGTTCCAATTAAGAGAGAGGAAAGGATCACAAAACCAATTGCCTAGGCAAACAAATCTTACTTTCAATTCTAAAATGTTCTTGGCTAAGAACATGAGCATTATCAGTAAACTAGATATTGTTTTATTGGAAAAAGCATCTACATTAGCTTTTCTTTCCATAACAAAAGCAATAGCCAAGACATTTCATCTTACCTGTAATCGCTTAGCACCTTTACTAAAAACTATTTGTTACAGCAAATTAAGGTGACTTCATCCACTTTAGTATTTCTTAATGCACATAGGAGTTTCAAAAGGTGCGCAAATGCCAACACCGACGAAGATGGGGGCCAAGCTCCACTCAGTTGGCCTGAATTATAGAACTCCGGGGCCTGTGTAGATGTTTCATACACTTACCCCTAAGTAACGTAAAGTCAATCCAAAAACCCAGGGTAAAGATCTCAGACAAAATAAGGCCCGAGGGGAGCTAACTTGCCCTGAGAGTCGGTTCCACTAATAATCCCCCCACCGATAATGTGTTGTGACCGGAAAGCGCATGGAGGGAGTTTTGGCATTTGGGATTAGTAACAGAGGTGTTCCAAACAGCAAAGGTTTTTATCTTGCAACACTTGAGTCTTTCTTGCAAAAGTAATGAAAAATAACAGAAGGTCACAAAGTTCTATCAGATTTTTTTTTTCCGGTAAAAAATTGGATGTTTGCAATATTTATAATCTTGCATACTCCCCATTTTCACCATTTTGTATGCATGTAAACTTTGGAGTAAATTTACCTCATTTGTTGCGAGTCACACATGATGAAAACCTATGCAGGTTTGCACTTCCATACAAATTATCAGGTACTTCTTGCAATGTACCTTCAGTCTAATCCAGTCCACAACATTAACATTGGAGGAAATCCTTGGCATTTTGGCCAGAAAAAGGTTGGCTCAAAGCAGGCGCCTAGATGGAACATAAAAATAAATCCTTGCTCTGAGGTACCCAGCGCAAGACTGATGGAGGGCCATATGTACCAGCAGCTGGGTCTTGAAAAGGATTCTCTTCCTAATAGAAAGCCAGTGCAACACCCTTAAATGTGAGGATACATGTGTTCTCGATGGCAGGCCAAGAAGAGTACAGGATGCCGCGTTTTGGACCACCTGCACCTTACTGGTCAAATAGTCAGACAGGCCCAAATACAGTGCATTATTGTAATCGAGCCTAAATGTTGTTACTAGCTGTACTACCTGTTTCATAGCAGAGAAAATACAGCATCTTTCTTAGCACACACAGCAGACCAAAACAAATCCCTACAACTGCATTACCCTGAGGCAGAAAAGAGATCTCTCTAGCAAACTTAATGCCTAGATTATTAACAGAGCTAGCCTAGCGTAATGGCCGAGGAACATGCGCTGGTCAAAAAGAATGCGTAGGCTCATATGCCTTTACACAAAAGAAGAGTAGCTCAGTCGTTTCAGCATTACATTTGAGCTGCTGGTGTTTTAGTCCTTGAAAAACTGCTGTCAGACAGCTTCAAATTGTTTCACCAGGGAACACTTCAACCCTGCCCTAGGAAAACAGTAGCTGGGTTTCATCGGTGTAGGAGATTATTATTGCTCCCAGAGCCTCTGACAAGAAAGCTAGAGGAGTGGAATACATTTTAAATAGAGTACGGCTCAAAGATGAGCCCTGTGACACTCCCACTTGTGGATCACAAGAACCTGATGAAAAAGGAGGGCACCAGACCTCTTGACGGCTTCCCTCTAGGAACGGAGCCATCCAGTCCCACACAGGCCCCTTAATTCCAATAGCTTGAAAATGGACCAAGAGTGTGGTATTGGGTACTGTGTCGAAGGCTGCTGCCTATGACATCTAAGGTACCCCTGATGTATTCTACCACTTCCACTAGCACCGTCTCCATACTAAAACTGGGACGGGAGACAGATTGGCTTGGATACAATAGCTGATGGTTAACTTGTATGACTTGTAACATTTCTGCCAAGGGTGATTTTCGGATCAAGTCCGAAACCTTTCTTTTTTTAATTTCCATATTTTGAGATTATATTGAGGTAGAGTTTAATGAGATGGGTTGTCTCCAGGGCAGAAAGTGGTACAGAGGAGTGCTGGGTGAATGTGCGTGAGACAGCTGGATAAATACAGCACCCGACAGTTGAGGAATGAGGAAAGCATAGGTCACAGAGACAACTGACAACAGAAAAATGGATGTGATGTATGAATGTCTCCCTCTGTTTATACAAAATGTCTTATTTTCAATGCAAAACTAATTATAGAAATTTCTCCTGCACACCTTTATTTCAGTTTACCTCCAGCATGCCTTATTTAAGACCTTCCAAAAAGCAATGTATATTTTTCACCTT
Organism: Lissotriton helveticus; assembly: GCF_964261635.1. Classification (NCBI taxonomy): domain Eukaryota; kingdom Metazoa; phylum Chordata; class Amphibia; order Caudata; family Salamandridae; genus Lissotriton; species Lissotriton helveticus. The sequence goes on along the minus strand of NC_136070.1, from coordinate 352,148,792 downwards.
GTAACGAAATGCAAAAAAAATTCACATTATAGATCTTGAACTTTTTTCTTTTTGAGCTTACATTGTATATCCAATAGGACAGTTAGCAAATAGATTCCAGTCACCATTTAAATTAGGATGGGTAGACCATGCTGTCTTCAAAACTGCTGAAACTGTACAGTGCTGTGGTTCTATGCCAGTGGTCTTCAAACGTTTTAATGCTGGCCCCCCAGTGGAAAAGAAAAATCATTCGGCTCCCTTCAGAATTTTTTACAATTATTCTATTAAATTGGCAATGTTTAAATATGACTAGACTTATTTGAACATTGCAGTTAAGTTCTTTTACTTTTTTAAAAATACAATCAAATACATGATTGCCAAACATACTTTTCTGGTCAGGCAGTTCTTACTAACTTGTAAAAGTATCCACAGGGCCATTAATGGAAAGGGGGGCGGAAGGTTTGGAGAATACTTGGAGTTTCTTCTCTTTTGACACCTTCTCCCTGTCAGGATATAAATGACAAAAGATGTTAGTGATGGCTCATTACAGAGCAGCTTACTGGCGCACATTTTTTTCAGCTTAAAACAAAGCACTGTTATCAGCATAATTCTTCTTTTGGCCAGAGCCTGGCGACCCCTCTAGTAGCACTTGAGGCCCCCCTAGGGGGTCTGCCACTCAGTTTGAAATCCTCTGTGCTACGCAGTCTGGATGGAAAGCTTAGAATGTACAAATGCCATGTGCTGGCTGGGGAATATGTGCTGCCCTTGTTGTTTAAATGTAAATGTAAATGTCAAGGTATTTGTAGAGCGCACTGCCACCAAGCGTTTTCCTGGCGCTATTACTCATACCGCTGTGGAACCCTTCCTGGCTTTCCCTGTGAAGTGTCCACTCCTGGGCACCCCCAGGGTGAAGCCAGGCATCCTAGCGCTGTTGGGGCCGATGTGGAGGTTAAGCAAGCTATTGCCCAGAGTTGCAGCGTGGGGCCCATGATTAGAATAGGCACCGAGGCAAGAATTGTTAGGTCCGAGGAAATTGAGGCCAAGACCCGCCGAGGCGGGAATTGAACCCTGGTACCAGGCCAGAACTCTGCATCAGGGTCTGGCACTCTAACCATTGAGCCACACTCCTCTGTTTAACGCTTTTGGAATTTCATTTTTTTTCTGCAGTTGATTTGCTCTGGATGTTTTGGATAATTCTTCTTTAAATAAAGTGGAACAAAATGAATAAAGTGCTTTTTCTGTCTGGTTATAAGACTTTTTTTGCCATCGATTCTCTATGGTTGAAATGGCACAGAATGCAGACTAAGACATAAATATTCCCTTGTTTGATGTTTTTGATGCTTGTTTAGCCCTTTGAAGGAAATTAACAAGTACTAACATATAATCATCATGTGTGTATTGCACTTCCCAGTTAATTAGAAGGTTTTCCATACCAGATTGGCCATGTTGGGCCCATGGTATTTACCAAAACAGTGTTGTAGGTCATGCCTGTGTCAGTATGTGCTCTACCTTGTAAGACTTTTGTGTTCATTATTGTTCTTGAAACCCGCCCATTACTTACCATTTATTGAAGTCATTGTCGATCTTCTTTCCTGCATTTTCATTGGGCAGCGCTTGCCTTGCGTCACTTGGCTTTCTTTCCGTGGCACAAGGAACAAGTACAGAATAATCAGATTTGATTAGCGTCCCTCCACTGGCTATCGTCTGCCCGATCTATGATTCAGATACTATTTTTGTGCTATAACACAGTCAGTGCTGGCTGTGTCTTAGGTCTTTTTTTATTTAAACGTATCCTTATCCCCTCCCTCTTTCTTCTTTATACCAACCACCCGCCCTACGAGGCCTGTCGGAGTTGGCTGGGGCAATGGGTGGTTCAAGCTAAAGTTGCCTCTTGAGAAGGTCCCTGGGCTTGGTGGCAGGTATAATTAATTTTTTATGTATATTGAATTCCATTAAAGGGAATACTAGACAGGGCTGTGACTTCTTTTCTTTTGATGAAGTATTTAATTGTAAATTGTCTACAGTAATTAGTCCCCCACCCAGTGGAGTTTGTGCTACACTATACAGGTTTGAGGTAGGTCACATTTCATGTAGTAAATTGCCCCATTTTTCACTATTTTTTGTTTTAAACGTAGTTTATTGATTTTCGTACAAGACAGACATAAATACAGTCGGCCCAGAGGCCGCAATATATTCTTCCCCATAATAGGACATTCCCGGCCTAAAATTCGTTGTGTGTCATATCCATGTGTCGACTATTTTATCAGTGTCCCCCAATAGAGCCCAATAAACCCCGTTATTTACATCCTCAACTCCCCTTTCTAACAACAGTTGCTCCCTCCCTCCTCCCATTTCCCGTCACTGATGCATAGAGCTGTAATAATCCCTTATATCGTTTGTGTTCAGGAAGACACCTGTCCTAATCCTGTTGATGTTCCTGTTATGCTACGGGGATTCTCCTGTATGGTGTAACCCCTCCAGCTAGTCCTCTTGAATTTCATAGTCTCGCAACGCCTGCACTAGCGCTTCCCATGCTGTCGCTGTTTCCAGTTCTCTATCGTTGCCTCGCCTTCGCGCTTGTTGAAATCGCAGCGCGCTCTCACTATTCGCCCACTTTACAAACTCATTCCTCCACCTCCTGCTGCTGGGCCCTGCTGCCGTTTTCCAATGTCGTGTGATTTCCCGTTTGGCTAATATGAGCCCCATATCGATACATATACTTGTTATTTTGTTTTTGGATGTGTGGGGGAACCAGTGTAGGATGCTAGTGGCCATATCAAATGTCAATTGTCTCTCTGTTATCTCATTAAGGGTGTCTCCCACTTCTACCCAGTAGGACCCCATCATTGCACAAGACCATAGCATATGTTTTAATTCTACTCCCGTCCATGTACACCTGGGACATGCTGCCTCAGGAACCTTGAAATATTTACAGATCCTTCCAGGTGTCAAGTACGCTCTGTGGAGGATGTAGAAATGTACTAGCTGGAATCTTGCATTTCTTGAGCTCTTCCATGCTTTCCGTACTATCTGCGTCCAGGCGGTTTCAGGGATTTCCTTCCCTATACCGACCTCCCACTTCCCCTTCAGCGCCTCCAGAGGAGTCAGCCCCTCATTAAGCATCCTAGAGTAGAGACACGTGACCGCCTTGAATGTACCCGCCGCCATCATGGTATATTGGCAGGCCATCGTCGTCGCCGTAAGCCCTTCCCGCCAGTGTGCCTGTATTGCCCGCGACAAGGCTGCATGCAACAAAAATCCACCTCTCGGGAGATCAAATCTGTCTTGTAGTGTTTGGTAGGGTAACATGGCTCCGTCTTCGTATAGGTCTCCCAAAACTTGGAGGCCCGCCTCCTCCCAGGTTTGCAATTGTGACCAGTCCCCACCGTGTGACAATGCCGTTATCATTCCCAGCGGGATTTCGGGCGCATATGGGTGCAGGACTCCCGCTCTACGTTGGGAGCGGTTCCAGCAGAGCCTAAGTGTCCTCTCTTCCAGTAAGAGATCTTTAAGGTTCAGCCTCTGTTGTAATGCTATAAACGATAGGATATGGCGCGGTATTCCCCTGCCTCTCTGCTGTTCCGTGCCTCTGAATTCTCTCGCTATTGCTTGAGTGAAAAACTGCAGTTGGGCTGCCAGATAGTACCGTTCGAAGTCTGGGACCGCCAATCCTCCTTCAGCTTTAGGGCGGACGAGCGTTGCCTGGGCAACTCTACGCCTGCCCGTACCCCAGAGGAAAGCCACCACGAGCGATTTCAGCAACTTGAAAATTGAACCCGGTATCCATATTGGCAGAGTTCTGAAATAATAGAGGAAGCGCGGGAGCGCTATCATCTTTAATAGGGCTACCTGGCCTGTCACCGACAACGGAAGGGTGGCCCAAAAAGCCATGCTGCCCTTTAGCGCTCTTATGCCGCGACCCACGTTCCCTTCTAACATGTCTGCTGCAGTGTGGTAAATATGTGTGCCTAGGTCTTTCAGACAAGTGGGTTCCCATCTCACCTCTCTATCCGTTATAGGTCGTGTCTCCCCCTGTCGTACTGGGAACAGGCAAGTTTTCGGCCAATTCACTTTCAGTCCCGATATGGTGCCAAATTCCGAAAGCAGGGAGCCAGCGCCCACCAGCGCTCTCCCAGCATCTTCGAGGAAGAGCAGCATATCGACTGCATATAGTGATATGTATTGTTGACCCTCTCTACTCCCCAGGCCCCATAATAGTTTCCCATCCGGGCCTTCGCCGCAAGAGGCTCGACCGCCAAGGCGAACAGCAGGGGGGACAGCGAACACCCCTGCCTTGTTCCCCGACTGACCGGGTATTGCGTCGATATCAGCGTTCCCACTCTTACTCTGGCTACAGCGGACGAATACAACACCTTTGTCAACTGCAGGAAGTCTGTTCTCAGGCCAAAACGCTCCATCGCTTTGTACAAATACCCCCATTCTAAGCTATTGAATGCTTTTTCGATGTCCACTGTCAGTATCATGGGTTGTTGTGCCCCAGGGTGGTCCTCCTCCAATAGGCGTACCAACCGCCTTACATTTGTGGTTGTGTTTCTTGTCGGTATAAAGCCAGCTTGATCTGCATGGATCAGTGTGGTCATGTTGCCAATATACTGCTAAGTATTTTGTAGTCGGTGGTTAACATTGACAGCGGGCGATAGGAGGCCGTCTCTCTCCCGTCCCGACCCGGTTTCAGCAGCGGGATCACCAGCGCCTCCCGCATGGACTGGGGCAACTGTCCAAGTTCTTTTGCCTCTTTGTATACCTCTTGGAGTTTTGGCGCTAGCTCATCTAAATATTTCGCGTAGAATTCAATAGGTAAGCCATCTACACCTGGCGTTTTATTGCGAGCCATGCGCTTAATAGCACCCCTGATTTCCCACAGTTCTATGTCTTTACCCAAGCGTTCTGCCTGTTCCCGTTCTAATTCCGGCAGTTGTAGTGCCTCCAGAAAGGCATGAATAGCAGGGTCCCCGGCTACCACTGTACCTTGATACAGTTTCTTATAGTAGCGCAAGAAGCATTGCATGATTTCGTTCTGGGTGTTGGCCACATTTCCATCTCCTGCCTCTATCGCCAGTATGGATGAACCTCGTTTAGTGGGGTTTGCCAACCAGGCCAGCAGCGTCCCTGCTTTGTCACCCTCTGCATGTGCCCTCATCACATAAGCTTTGTGGTCATAGCTAAGCAATCTTTCAATTTCCGCCGCTACTGCTTCCTTTGCTTTGCTAACCTCTCCCTGCAATTCGGGGTGGCCGGGCCTTGCTAATTCTATCTCTCGTAGTTTGGCTTCCGCCGTGGCTAAATCTGTTAGGAGTACCTTTCGCATCCCAGCGTGCTTTCCTATGCAAATTCCCCTAACAACAACCTTAAAAGCATCCCATTCCGTTGCCCTCGTGGCCGTTGAATGTGCATTCTCTACAAAATAGTGGGTAATCCCCTCTCTTAGCGCCTCCTGAAAAAGTGGGTCATCCATCGTCTCGGGGCACAATCTCCAAGTGGGGATGCAAGATACTCCGATCAACCAGTGCATCGTAATTAGCAGAGGATTATGAGCTGATATCGTCCTAGCTAGATACTCCGATTGTGCTAGGGTGGGCTGCACCATCGTGGAGCATAGTACCGCGTCTAGTCTGACGTTTAGTTGCCCCATTTTTCACTATTTTGTGGGAGGAGAAGTAGGAGGCTGCAACTAAGGCTTAATGAGGGTGAGAGCAAAATCACTCACAGATGCTTCATGGATCCAGATTAGAACTGCAAGATGAAAAATTAGTTTTTAGATACCACCAAGAGAGCACTAAATTTGAGGAAGCAGAAGTTGGGTATTGTATCTGCCATAACTGTGGGCCTAATTAATTAATGCTTAAGGAGGTGCAATGGCATCTGGGTCCATGAGTCCAATGGGCCCACTGCATACCCATTATGATTGACTCTTACTATCGTACCATGAAGATAGGGGAACTTTTACTCTGTTTGCATTATGGCGAATGATTTCCTTGCTACTCTACTGCAGTAATTGCCTTTACTGTCTAAACTCTCTTATTGTGTAATTGTTTCAAAGGCAATATTATGATTTCTGATTATATATTATTTTTTCTCAAAATTAATAAAATATTATTAGAAATGTGGACAAACTTGGAATCCACAAATCTGATTAGCTGAAAGTTATTTATTCACATAAAAAGACTGTGGTGGGGATAGACAAAGGGAATGCTGGAATTGGAATTCAAATACAATGGTAAAGCCAGTCTAAATACATAAAGATTGTGTTGCCAATGTACCCTTCAATAGAGGACTTTATTGTGTGTTCATTTATGAAGACAATAATTTACAGTGGTAAGTCAATTAATAATAATAATTCCTTTCCCCACCATGGGCGCTGTTAGACCTGTTATCTTTAGGGTGGTCTTCCTCCAACTTTGTGCCTGCTTACCTTCCCTTTTTGATTTATCTTTTTGTTGGCCTTAGGGCTCTGAGCACTTTGCCACTGCTAACCAGTGCTAAACTGCTTGTTCTATTCCCCTTAACATGGTGACATTGGTATGTACCTGCTTGGAATATTTAGCTTACTTATAACTCCATTGTAAAGTGGTATGCTATATTCCACAGGTCTGTAATCTAAATGCTACTAGTGGCCTTGCAGCAATGATTGAGGCCCCCCTACACATAGCCTTTCAAACCTTTCAGGCCTGTCTATGCATGGCCTGTGTGTGCACTTAAATATGGCATTTAAAACCACTTGCCATGCCTTAAACTCCCCTTTTATTATGCATATGTCGCCCCCAACGTATGCCCTAGGTAACCCTATGGGCAGGGTGCTGTGTAAGTAAAAGGTAGGACATGTACTTTTATGTTTTACATGTCCTGGTAGTGACAAACAGCTGGATTTGTTTTTCACTTATTGTGAGGCCTACTCCTCTCATAGGCTTATGTAGGGAATTCTTTAAAACAGTTTTTAGTTGTAATCCCTGATTAGAAAGGAGTAGCTAAATCATGTTTCATATTTTCAAAATGGTAATGACAGATTCCCTTTAGTTGTAAAGTTGGATTTGACATTACTATTCTAGAAATGCCACTTTTAGAAAGTGGACATTTATCTGTTATTAACTTAACTCTGTGTGCCGGTAGGCACAGCTACACTTTGTGTATTCCCTCTAAACAGTAAAAGACACACAATTGATGGACGGAATGTGAAACCAATCAAACATTCACCCCCAGTCAAGAGATTTGGGTTAAATGCATCGTTCTTTTGCTCAACCATGCCACCCCAGTTTAGACCCAGCCATATTCAAATCACTCTTGACCCTACTCCTCATGGGAACAGTTCAGAATCCACTTTGTAGAATACCCAGTGCACTTAGGGCAAGAAAGTAAAAGATACATAAATGATGGACAGAATGCAGAACAAATCAAACCTTTTGGGCTGGACTGTTCCCATTAATAGCAGGGTCAAGACTGATTTGCATATGACTGGGTCTAAACTTGGGTGGCATGGTGAGCAAAAGAATGATGGATTTAACCCAGATGTCTTGACTGGGGGTGAATGTTTGATTTATTTTGCATTCCGTCCATCAGTTGTATGTCTTTTTCTTTCTCACCCTAAATGCACCACATATGCACCGACGTGGGTCCTGGGCTTACTGTGCCACTGGATTCAAGCTAGCCTGGCCCAGGAGAGGTAATACACTGATACCAGTCACAGGATACTTGTTCCTGGTTCAGGGAGGACCTGGCTTGGCAGTTCAGGCTGGCTTGTTCCCATGAGGAGCATCATTTGTGTGTATTTTGCTTTCCCTCTAGACAACCACAACAACACGAATGGTGGGTGTGGCAGAGGACTCATCTGCATTCATCTGCATTCTGATTCCTGTATATGAAGGGGGAGAGGGGCTTACACTTACATACATCTGAATAGGCTGTGTCCTGTCCCCTGACAAAGGGCTGATAAACCCCCACAGATCTCTATCCTGTTGAGGACATGGACTGGATCCTTCTCACTTGAACCCAGAGTGACTCCAAGGGTTTGCTTGCTTCTTCTTTTTTGAAGTCTTAGGGTCATAAAAGACTTCTTGCAATTCTGCTACTGGACTGTGCCATCTGTGAGTCCTTCCCTTGTCTGAGGTGTCCCCTCCCGTCCTGGGCCTCAGAAATGGGGTCTTGAAGCATTTTCCTACACTGTTTGCTCAGCAGCAGTTTTGCTCTGGTCAGAACAGATGCTTCGCTCTTCAATGCCAACTCATTGGCTGCTCGACATACATGACTACAGCCAATGCGGATTGGCACTGATGCTTGCCTCTATCCATGGGATACGACGACACAGCTGCTCCTCGACTCCTCACCATCAATACTTTGCTCCATCCAAGGTACTTTGTCAGCGGGACCTGTCTGAGTTCTGTAGCCAGCCTACCCTTCATGGCAGTCGGCCTGAACTTTGGATTTAGTCAGGTCTAGTGTGATCTCAAGTAACCTTTAAGCACTATTGACTTCTTAGCACTATTTTTGATTTATTCCCTAAAAAGTCATAACTCCTGTTCTATTTATCAGATTTTTGTCGTTTTGGTCTTGATTTTTGCTCAAATATTCTCTATTCTCCTAAACCTTTCTGGAATTTCAATCGTGTTACTGTGTGTGTGTGTGTGTTTCATAAATACTTTGCACATTGCCTCTTTAAATAAGCCTGACTGCTCTGTGCCAAACTACCAGAGGGGGAGCATAGGTTATCTTTTAGTGTGTATCTAGCTTACCCGAACTAGAGTGGTGGTTCCTGCTTGGACAGGGTGCATACCTCTGCCAACCTGAAACTCCATTTCTAACACAGCAAGACTTTTCGATTGCTTGACCTAACCAAGGCTGTTATGTGCTGGCTTTGCATTTTGTTTTTGATTAGTAACAGATTATACTTCCAACAGAAGCTGACGTTATAGCTCATAAACATGCGATAAAGTTTCTTCAATGGTACACACCTAAGCGATAGGCTGCTATTATAAACTTTCATCTTATTACCACCCGTCAAAAAATTGACAATATTGAATTATCTGAGCATGTGTACCTCTTCATCCTCCTCCTCTGTTCACACAATGTCACCAAACTGAAAGCACGGACATATATTTAAGACAGTACAAAGATGGCCTATAAAAGGAGAACATAGTGTTAAGTAAAATTCCCAAGGAGATATGATTTGAACTATGTATGCAGTGCTGCAAACAGTGAGGAGTGAGATATATTGGACAATAAAATTACCAGGCAAATACGCGTGGTATAAAATAATGATCCGAGGCAAAAAAGGTATGAGTTGTGCTACTCTAACATTATAAAACATGGGGCGTATTAGCAAATGCTTTTGGAATATTTACTACTTTTTATGTACTCTTACCGGCCTTTGTGAATGAGACCCAAAACAACTACAAGGGAAGTCACATGGGAAATATCCAAATCCAGTTAGTAGAAGTAGATATGACTCAACCCTCTTTGCACTTTTATTAACAGAGAGCTGGGCATTTCAGATAGGTAAGAGTATGTAAAAGAGTACTCCTTTAGTGCTACTTTCCACCCCCATAAATGCTTTTGTGAATGGGCTTGATGTTCTTGCAGAATCAACATTGAACGCATGCAATAATTCAACACAGATGTTGCCGGTAAATACAGCAAACAAATAGCAGGGGAACAGGAAACAGGTGAACAATTGTAATGAAAAGCAAGGCAAAAGTAGAACACCAGACCCAGACTTAGGTGTTGACGAGGCACAATTAGTGAGAATGGGAGTGTCCTCACCTACCTTTCTTTGTCCACAAGTTTCGACTTGTGAGATCCCCTATCTTCTCCTTAAGAGTTCCATATAGGGTAGCAGTAGGTTGTGGGGAACATGTATGGGAAGGATATTGGAATATCCAAATTTTTATTGGGCCCTTGATACGAATGGCTTATGGTGGAGACAAAAGGACACATTACAGAAATGCAAAACTGTGCTTTATCTAAAAATGCAAGCACCACACTCATGCCCAAAGGCTTAATTTTAGTCGTTTAGGTTTTCCTTAATGTATTTACTGATTGTATCTATTCGGTGTTGTTGTTGGTCACCTTCACTAATTTCTTGAATGTTGCATTAAACATTGGGCCTATTTGAATAATTAAAAACTTGAGAATCTGAAAAAGAATATATTTACTTGCTGTTCCATCATCTTAATCACCAACAGCTGGAAAAGTTAGTACTAAGTATCATATTGTGCGTATGCCAAGTTCAAATTCTCTGTTATTCAACCTAATTAGTTCTCATACTCGTATCAGATGTACGAATCTAATACACCCCATCTGTTTTTCAAAAGTATTTCTCATAGATCTGTTTTCTTGTTTTTAATATTTCAGTGTGGCATTAATATCATTCACTTCTTTCTATATATAGTTCATGCGCTGAATATGCTTTATGATGCTGTATTTGTCTGGAGTTTTGTGGAATAAGTTAGGCCATCTGCCAGTTGAACACAATCAAAACACATCTGTTTAAAACCGGCAGATTTTATTTTTCGGTGCTAGACCCAAGTCATCCATATTTATTGATCTGAAATATGTTCACATATTTTACGTGTTTACATTTTCTCTAAACAAAATTGATTATCATAATTAGCAGGTATGAACTATTATGGACTGATCACAACTAATTATTGAGTCCTGCATAATATTCTCAAACCCTGAAGTATCGATTCTACACGTATCGCCACTTCAGGGATGAAAGAATAATGGCCTGTAATGAACTGTCCACTCATAAATGGGGAATTACAATGATAATTGGTGTTTCTGCACCAATTTCTGACCTCCAGGACTGCCTACTACAACCACTTAGAAACGTGTGGTCTTATAATAACCATCTGGCCATGATTCTTAGTGTCCACTTCTTCCTTTTGGGGTCAGTTGGCTGGAATAATCTTCTTTTAGAACTCAGTCTCATATAGGATGAAAGGTTGTTTAGAAAAAATCTCAAAACCTGGCTTTTTGTCCAGTAGCTCATTTCTATTATAATCGTTCCCTCACTGTACTTCTTAGCGCCTAGACACGCTTCTGAGTAGACATTCGCTCAAAAATTTCCGTACACATCAACATCAATTCCCACATATTTATTTCTTTTGCTGCCATTTTTTTGTCACCAACATGTAGCCTACTTTTAACAGATGAAATGTCCAGGTTGAAAAACACAAGACTTGGGGTATCCCCATGAAACGTGCCACTCCCAATACAGCTAATAACCCCCAATATCAGAAATTGTTCGGTGCTTGAACCATGGGCCCTAATATCCTCTGTGTAATCCCATGTCATCAAACTCACAAATGTCCTTATATTTACTGTAAGGTAATGACTTAACATCTGAATCCAAGACATGAGCAAAAAGTGGATTAATGCTTCTGGTTTTTATGTATTTGTGTGACTTTCAAGTTATAGGTCCAAGCGCCAAACTAACATTAAACAAATTCAGGGCAGCCTATGTTTAATAATGTATAATAAGCTCCACATCAAGCAAAACAGTTACAATAGTGATAACTTAAATAAAATATGACATAAAATCATGACAACAAATACCTTTTTATACTTCAAACATACAGATTCCATAGAAAGCATATCAAAGGCCAAAACAACACCACATAAGGCAGCTTGTTTCAGCCCCTATGTTGGAGACTGCATGCAGGACCAATGGACTATGGCTTAAGCATTGTGTTTCTCCCCGGCGGAAGATGCGTTGGTTCTGATCGGTGCAGTGTTGACGATGTGTCGGTTTTGTAGAGAATCAGGTGCAGAACCCACTTCTAAGGCCCAGAACTTTGAGATAGCACCTCAGGCACAGATGGCAGAGTCCACCAGCAGAATTGCATGAAATCTTTGGTGTTCCTAGGACTTCAGAACACCGGAGGCAATCTCTTGGAAATCATTTGGAAGGAAGGCAGAGTCCAGCTCTCCTTTAGTAGAGTCAGGGAGCAGGAGGCAGCACAGCAACAAGCAGAAATGTAGTCCTTCCAGAAATGCAGTCAAGTTGTGTCTTTAAAGTAGCACAGCAGTCCTTCTGACAGAGGTTCAGTTGAAGATCCAGAATTGTCTGATCTCAGGAGTCAGAGACCCAGTACTTATACCCAAAAGTGCCTTTGATGTAGGGGATGACTTCAAAGCAACTCTCTGAGGTGCATATGGATCCCTATAAACCCAATCCTGTCTGCCAGGCTATCCATGAGGGGTGAATCAGGGATTTGTGTGTGGACAGGACACTATCTATTGAAGTGCCTCAGCCCATCCCATTTCTCCCTGCCCAGGAATACCCATAAGATTGCAGATGAATGCAGATGAGTGCTCATAATGCAGATAAGCCTCCCCTTCCTGTGTTTATGGCTGCCTAGAGGGAATGCACAATGGGTAGACGTCACCCAACTCTGACATGTATTGGAGACAGGCTGTCAGGCACAAAGAACAAGAAGTACAGAGAAATGTCCACTTTCTAAATGTGACATTTTTATAAAACAATAATATTAATTCCAACTTCACCAGTAAGGAGGATTTATCATTAACATTCCAAACATATGAAACACAAAAAGCTCCTCCTCTCTGATCAGGAATTACAGCTTCTAAGTGTATTGAGGAATTCCCAGTGCTGGCCTGGGAGAGGGGTAGGCTTCACAGTAGTGGAAATTGAAATAGGCTGTTTGTCACTACCAGGACTTGCAAAACATAAAAGTACATGTCCTACCTTTTACTTATATGGAACCCTGCCCTTAGGGCTACTTAGGGCTTATATGTAATAAAAAGTAGAAAGTAAGACTTGGCAAGTAGTTTTAAATGCCAAGTTGAAGTGGCAGTAAACTGCACACACAGGCACAGCAGTGGTGGGCCTGAGACAGGCTTGAAAGGCTACTTCTGTGGGTGGCACAATCAGTGCTGCAGCCCACTAGTAGCATTTGAAGTACATAAAAGGACTTACTAGTACAACAAATATGCCAATCAGGTATACATAAATGTCATGTTTAGGGGAGAAGCACATGCACTTTAGCACTGGTTAGCAGTGGTAAAGTGCTCAAAGTCCTAAATGCCAAGAAAATGAATCAGCAAAACGTGGAGGCAAAAAGTCCAGGGGAAGACCACCCTAGGGATGCCAGGTCTAACACCCTGCCTCAGCCACTTTCCTCCTGGGCCATGGACAATTTTAAAATTGTTTCCTACATTTCTGTTGTTCAAATGGTAGTGCATCAAAAATAACTGAGTAGCTAGTTTTTTTCCACCATGGCCCCATGAGCATAAAACTTGGCCTGCATATCTCCGATAATTAATTAAATGGTTAAGTCATATGTTGAATCAAAGAGAAAATAGTCAATAAGCGTGATAAACTGCAAATAACGCAACAGCATTTTTTATTACAATTCTTAGCTTTATTAAAGCTGGCAAAAATACATCAGAATGAATAATCACCATCACCAGTGATGTCTTTGTTTTGGCATCTAGATCCCATTAGCACCACAGAGGGGCCATGTGATGTTGTGGTGGTTCACGATTTATTAAAGTCACTAGCAACATGATCTGAAGTGTTAGTCTGAACAATGAAAAGAAAATATAAGTGTGGCCTCTTCAAGACAGGTGACTCACAAAGTCCACAGTATCTGTCTAATTCACTTTCTGTAGATACTTCTCTATTGTCCATGTCATGAGTGGAGCCTCAGTGGAGCTACAGTTCTCCACAAAGTTCAAGGAATAACTCAGGGAGGCCCAAGAAATTCAAGCAAGGAAAGATGGCCCTCAAGCTCAAATTTTGGTAGCAATAGACTGTCATAAATAGGTTGCAGTGAGTCCCTCAGACTGTGGGCCCAGTTGCCACTGCACCTGCTGCACTAATCATATCGACATCCTAGACTCAATGTGATATAAATTTACCACGTCTCAGCACTGGATAGATGTCGGAAGATCACATCTATATACCCTGAAAGATGTCATCACAAGTAGGACTGGGTGACTTTTTCCTCCAGTAGGTGGGAAGGCGGATTGTAATCCAATGGAAAGTTGTATCCTACTCACACCACTTAAAGAAAGATGCACAGAGAAATGAAGGCGAAATGCCCTGAGGGACCAGATGCTAGGCAAATGTTCCTATAGATGTGGGCCCCATCTGCACGTCTCCGGTGGCTGTTTATGAGGTTCTTTTGTAGCCTTTTCAAATGCAGCTGCATGGGAAACATATGCTGCATTGTCCAGTCCCAATGGAGACGACTGATCAGCTTACTAGTACACATGGCCAGATAAGCAGCCATGAAAGCTTCGGAAAGATGGCCGCAGCCCAAACCCACGACTTGGTGAAGGCCCTATTTTCAGTTTGACCCACGCACTATCTGTGAAGAGGACTCTCAGGCAATTACACCAGCAGTGTATTCCCATGATGTTGGCAAAGGAAGTAAAAGGCACTTCCCAACCGTGTTGTGATTTCTGAAGCTTAGAAGAGTCCCTCTGTGTATTCGGTTTTTGGACAGCCTGCTCACTGTCTCTCTGCTTTCCTACTTTGTCTCTTTGCTTTTCCAGCCAGGTTTTTTTGGTTACCTGTTTTCTTCTTCCCTCTATTTAATATGGAGTAAATGGAGAATAGAGGTGACAGGATATGGAGACTGAGCAGCAGGAATCTTCTGCTTCCTCGGGAGGCAGAGCTTGGGGAAGGTGGCTATGGGAGCTGGGGGATAAGTTGGTTCAATGAGCCGAGTCGGGCAAGATACCAGAATCTGAGAGGTAGGATGTAGGAGGTGGAGGGGGCAGGCAGAGGAAGACAGGCTACCAGAGCTGAGGAAGATGGGATGCACAAGGTGGTGAATTAAGTCTGTGGTAGGGTTTGGGGGGGGATACTACAGGTTCTCCAGGAGAAAATTGGCACAAGCTGTCAGGTTGATGGCTGCAGGAAAGTCAGAATTTGTGGGGAACTTCCCTGGGCTGTGTGCATTTGTGGTTTGTGTGGTGGCCTGAAGGATTTTGAACCTGAGGGGTGTTTGCAGTGTTACACCCCCAAATAAATGTATTTTGTGATAAATAGTTGGATGCAGGTGCTTTCACGGTTTGGTGAAGCTCCTGTCTGATCTCACCACAAATTTTTACACACACAGACTAATTACGGACCCAATTTGCCTCTCTCTGTTTTGAAAGAGAATGAAAAAAATGGTGGGTATTTCACAAAATACCGTGTTTTCTCACAACTAGTACCCGTACCAATCCCCATTAATTTCCCTTTTCACTGCCCCTTAAGCACCTCTCATGCCCCTTGCTTGTTGTATTCTGCATCTTAACATTATGGAGTATGTTTACTAGGAGTTTGTGCTGCATTTGCATCACAAACATGACGCAAATCAATGCAAAATCTTGTTTTCCCAATTTATTTTCGCACTTGAAATTAATTTGAAAGTAATACAAAAACATATATAGTGCTGTTTTGCATTACTTTGAGCTAAGGCGTGTTCCATGGGAAGTGCATGGGCATTCCTTTGAAGCCACCCATGGCTTTTAATGCAAAAGTCTATTTACTAAAAAAATGTAGACAAAAATATTTGTCAAAAAGAATGCCCATTTCAAATGGGCACAATCAAGTAGCAATGCTTTTATTTCTCCTTTCTTTTCCGACTTTGATTGTATGTATACTGTTCACTCAAGATTAATCCAGCTGATGATCACAACTCTTGGAACTCCCTCTTCTGGCCTCATGAGCTGGGTGATGCTCCAGCCCCAGCTCCAGTGGTTAAAAGTTTGGGAATCAAAGTGGACGCCAAGCTTTCACTGGCCAATCAAGTTTCATCTGTGTTTGGAACTTGCGTTGGCCTACTCAGGCTATTGAGGAGACTCTCCCAGATCCTCTCCTTTTGAACCATGAGAACAGTTGTAGCCGCCATGATCTTGGCTCGCCTTAACTATGGTAACTCGCTCTACATCGGATTGCCAGACCCCCTAGTGGGCAAACTTCAGATAGGTATGAATGACTCCGCCAGACTCATTTTCGAACTACTGAGGCGCACACGGGCATCACCCCTTCTGCTACGACTCCACTGGCTTCCCATAAAGCAGAGGGCCAAATTTAAGGGCCTCTGCATCGCTCAGGCACCCATCTACATCAAATAACGACTTGAGAAATACGTCCCAGGCCGCTCGCTAAGGTTCTGTACGGAGGGTCTCCTAAACTGCCCACGCTTCAACTATGCCACCAGAGGTGGCCGAGCCTTTTCCGTCCTCCTTCTGCACACTCTGGAACAGGCTGCCCAGCCAGCTTCGCGCAGAAAGCTGCCTCCTCCCTTTCAGGAAAAACTGAAAACCATTCTCTGTACAGAAGCCTGGGCCTAACCTTATACCACTCTCCCTGGAACTGATGATAATCTCCTTGAAGCGCTTAGAGACCTTCTGGTATTAAGCGCCCTACAAATCAAAATTAACAATAGCAATAACAGTGCAGCCCACAAAGTGGGAAAAGTTTTAAAGTTAGTCTAAGCATTGTATTTTGTACTGGAAGGGTATCCTTCTAGTGTAAATCCTATACTAGACTCACACAGCCACCCTTGCCACTATGGTGCAAAGGTGTGTGCATGATACATGGCTACCTGATTTTGCGCCGGCTCTAGAGAGAGGGGAGGGGAGTGTCACTGTAAATGTGGCGCTCTCCTGTTCTCTCCTTCCCACGTAGCACAGCATTTTTGGCTTGCGAGCTGTGTGAGAATTTGATAAATAGAGCCCTATATGCCAGTATGATTGTTTGGAAATCTGAAGCTCACACTCTCTCAATCTTACTGACCAAGCTACACCCTGGGCTTAGTTGTACAAAGGACCATGATGAAGTAGCCTGCATGACCTGGGAAAAGGCTGGTTAATGCTTACTGGCAGGGACTGGAACAGGGGGTTCCAAACCATGGTTACCCTGTAATGCAGGAGCTTGAGGAGATATGCTTGTGGAGCTGACTTTGCAGAGGAGCTAGAGTTTTGGTGAATGCCAGAGATGGTGTTTTGGTTTGGCTAGAGTAAGTGTTATCTAAACAAGGGTTAGAACTAGGGATGTGGATGGGGTTTTGTTAGGGTAAAGGTTAAAGTGAACATTACGCTTTAGTTACTGTTGGTGATGGTCTCTCGTTTGGCTTTTTGTTAGGGTTAGGAATATTCCACTCTTTGTGAACCAGTAGTGAAGTTCATGTAACACAGATCAATGGAAGTTAAACCGCTCAATGGTCAAAGAAAAAAATAAAGTTCAAAACACTCGGAAGCTCCTTCTGTTTGAACACAACAACTAATATATTGAATGTCTGCTAAAGAGTATGCACCCTAAGAAATATGTGAGTAGACCAATTTGTCTGCTGTACCAGGTCATTAGCAATAAACCCAGCATGACCAACTAAGACTTTCAGCCATGTCAGGTTGCTAAGATGATTTGGTAATAAAAATTATGGATAATGCTGTGAATTTAGATCTGCGGTTATCAGAGCACTGCATACTCAGGTCCACTTGGCTGCATGCTCAGTCATCTAATCTCTGAGCTCTTCTATTTTTTTATATTTTAAATATCGTTTATATTAGCATTTTTGTTTATTGCCTTCTCACAACAAATGTTTCAGACCATGTGCATTAATTACATGTTCAATATAACTATTACACATCCAGAGGGAAAAAAAGGAGAACAAGAGAAGGCAGGAAATAAGTCGTGCTTTGCTCCCACGTTCATTTCTTGATCGCTCATTCCTTCTTAAATAAGTTTATTTCATGTAAACTATAAACAGGCTCCCGGTGTAAATAGGGTCTATTTGTGGAGTGCGTCGGCAGAGCTCTCCTATGTACAGATTTACGGCTCTCTGCTCTCCCTGACACATGCAGGCATGGTCTCCTAAGACTGGGTCAAACCCCTGCTGCAAAGGCTGGCCAGCCAGCAACCCCAACTCAGAGAACATTAGATATAGAGATGGCAGTGCCCTTCTTCCGTGCTGAATTAAACTGAGCTGTGTTGTAATTGGATTGACTGATGCTGCAGCATTCAATTAAGGAAGAAGCTCAGCTGCTTGCGAGACAGCCTCTCCATGGCTGCCTCTGCTCTGTGCCTGCTTGGATAGGAGTGTCAGCTCCTGCCGTGGCCTTGGCTCTCTCTCCTTTTGTGTAGAGCAAACACAGAGCCAGGTCTCATGCATGTGCAAGCAGAAAAATATTGTGGGTGGAGTGATTTATAACTGCAGCCAGTACGTAGGTGGCTATTCTTCTTTTTTCTCTGGGCCCTTGCGCCACTGAACCAGCTGCACCCCTGATATCTACGCCCCTGTCCACACATGGGTCTAGGCGCCGGTTGGTGTCTCCGTTTCCATGATGATCTCAATCTTGGCCTTGAGAGTCTTCAACATTGTAGGATATGGAAAACTTGTAGTTCTCCCCATACTCCACCTAGGACATCTAGGAACAAAGCACTAGCTGTCCCATGCAGACATTTGTCCTTAACATCACTAAAAATGCAGCACGACTCCCCTGTGTAGTAAGTGTGCATTCTTTAGCCGGGCCAGCAGATGTTGTCCAGGTTCAGCATTGTCCAAAAGGCTGCCATTTTCAACAGTCTCTTATGACAACTATTAACATGTAAAATATAATTTAATAGAATTCCGTGCCATCTCATGGAGTTGGATGTAGCTCCGTTTTAAAAAGAATCCCTCATGAATGGACTATGTTTCTGTGCTTAATACAAGCATTGACTTGGAGTGGGAGTCGTACTTAATGTGTGGACGTGTACAATAGCTCTACAATTAAAATTCGATGCATTGTCCGTTGCACTTTGTCAGACTTCTTTTATAAAATTTCTCATGTGAACATTTTGTGATATGTAAAACATTTTGGAGCAGAAACTCCAGGCATTGACACGGAGGTCTGGCATATGCCATTTTGACAGTAAAAAATGTTGACAGGTAAACTATTTTCGTAAAGGAAAAAAGGCCCTGTCATGGAGCACGGCTAGACTCCGTCACAAAGACAAGCACAATATTATCACAAAAATGAATTGCAAAACAAAAACAGTTTGTCATTGAGTCAATATGTATAGTACATTTTCAGGGAATATTTTTGTTATTATTATTTGGCGGTGGTGGGTGCAAAATGTTCGAAATTGTCTCAAACGGTCGATGAGATACGAACGTAAGAGGTTCTCTTAATGTAAGAGCGTTGAGGCCATTTTAGGTTAAAGGCCATGTTTCATACTGATTGAGCAGCACATTTCCCAAACTCATCACAACAAAAATTGTAATTTATTTCCTTTCTTTAGTTTATTTGTGTACTAATTGGTGTGTTTCTAATCATTTATTACATCTGGTATAATCTTCCTCAACAATGTATAACTTGTAAAATAGACTTGGAGCTGTTAGGCCTTAATCAAAAAAGATGTATATTTTATTTTGACTACATTTTGTGCACCCAGATAAATCAGTAGGGTAGTTGTCAGAGCAAATTAAGTACAGTGATGTTTTCCTGCACTTTGTCTGTTTCTCTAAAACTAGTTAAAATGACAGAATAGCTGGGAACTCTCCTGAGCGAACAAGTCTGTTTGGTAATTGAAGTTTAAAACAAACGGACAGCTGGATCATCTTATTTCTTTGAGAAATCTATGTACAGACTGAACAACTGCAGTGTATAAAAGTAAATAAATGTTGAGTGGCTTAGCCCCTCCAGCCGGCTTCTGAGGTTCTCACTGTGTAGTTATGTTTCTCGGCCAGTTCCCAGTGTTTCATTTAAGAGCAGTGTTGCCAGTGGTTTCTCTGCTATTAATCACAGTGATGGATGCCAGTAGCTTAAAACATTAAAGTGCGAGTGCTTTTCAATATGTAAAGCCTTTACAGATTAACCCCACTCTGAATCAGTTGCCATGTTTTTGCTGACGAGTGTCAGACCTCTCTTGAACAATACTAAATTTGATTCAACATAGTGGTGCTTGCCTTAAGCATACGAAACCTATTTTAGCACACAGCGACTCTTTGGTTTCACTTGCGAGGCTCAGCATGTCCTGGACTTATTTATTTTCGCAATATACTGCATCATTAAAAAAACACAAAAATGACATCCACCATGTTTGGTTGATCATACCAAAGAAGTTAGGCTATCTTTTTTTTCATATTCTACTTTTTAGCATAGATGCACTGGGAATCTAGATTAGAAATATTATAGGTCGAGAGCACATGAATTGGAAAACCAATTAGGATACAAAGGATACTTTGTAAACTGTGTGAGCAGTGGAGAAGTGTGGCTCAATGGTTAGAGCGGCAGACCCTGATCCAGAGGTCTAGCCCGGGACCAGGGTTCAATTCCCCGCCTCGGCAGGTTTTGGGCTCAAAATTCCATGGACCTGATAATTCTCGCCTCAGATGCCTATTTCAATCATGGAGTCCCACTCTGGGCAATAGCTTGCTTAATCTCCACAACGGCCCCCACAACGCAAAGGATGCCTGGCCTCCACCTTGGGGTCCCCAGGAGTGGACACCTCACAGGGAAAGCCAGGATGGGTTCCACAGCGGTATTTGTACAAGGGCCTTGAGACCCTTGCGGGTGAGTAGTGCGCTATACAAGTATCAATTTACATTTAACTCTATCTATAAATCTATCCTATCTATCTATCTATCTATCATTATGTAACACATTCTTTAGCAGAATTAGTTTAATCCATTAGTCACAAATATTGAGTGTAAAATGTCAAATTATGTGGTAAATTATATAAATCCATACCTGTATGATAACACTTCAACCATCGAATCACATAAATACACTGGCCCTCACCATTGTCCTTTTTTTAATTAAAGGAAAAGAAAACAATACATTGTCATCTAATCAGCGCCTTCTCAATCTAATCAGTTCCCATTGTTTGCTGTACTTTCAGCAAAATATATTTTTCAATCTAAATCCACCAAAATAAACATGTAATACAAGAATACAGAAGTGATGTGTAAAGTAGTCTTATATTTCCAATTTGGGGTTCTGATAAGATCCAGAAACCTTTTCTGCCCTGTGGTTTGTGATGAATATGATGGACCATATTACACAGTTACACTTTATATATTTTGTGTGTCTGTGTGCATATATATGTGTGTGTGTGTGTGTATATATATATATATATATATATATATATATGTATATGTATATATATGTATGTATATGTGTGTGTGTGTATGTGTATATATATATATGTGTGTGTGTGTGTGTGTGTGTGTGTGTATATATATATATATATATATACCTGCAACAAATCGTCACTCTTTAAACTTCCAGAAAGCTTGAAAAAGACGACAGAGGACCCAAAATGGAAAGTGCTTTGATTTATTGTGGTAGACCCCGCACCTCCGCCATGACGCGTTTCGAGCCTCAACGGCCCTTGATCACATGACAAATATATATATATATATATGGGCAAAAGATAAGATGCATGAGAATGTCCAACATCACAAGAAAGGAATGGGAGGCAATTAAATCCCTCAAAATTGATAAATCTATAGAAATAAAACCTCCGGACAAAGGGGGGAATATAGTGATTTTTAGCAAAGAAAACTACGAACAAGAAGCACTCAGACAATTGAAAGATACAGATTGTTATATTATCATAAAACGAGCCGAGTACGTCAATAGCCTGATGGAATACCAAGCAATGTTGACAAAATGGAAGAACGAAGGCATGCTTAGCACAGATGAGTAACTGTTTCTTCAATGCGAATCACCAGTACTCCCCACCTTTTATCATTTGCCGAAAATCCATAAGAATGCCAAAAGGCCACCAGGGAGGCCTATTGTGTCAGCAATTGGGGGTCTTTTGGAAAATACATCCCGCTTTATTGATTCATATCTGGCCCCATTCGTCAGGGATTTGTCCTCTTATGTGAGGGATACACAGGATTTCCTCCGTATGATGGACAATATCTCCTGGGAACCGGACATGCTCCTGATAACATTGGATGTGGTAAATCTCTACACCTGTATAGCACATGAAGAAGGCTTGATGGCTACGAAGTGGCTCCTTGATAAAAAAACAGAGAAATACAGGACACATAGTAGTATGCTGTTAAACATGATACGGTTTTGCCTGTATAATAATATTTTTACCTTCTCTGGACAACCGTACAAGCAAATCGGGGGTACCTCGATGGGCTTGTGCTTCTCCCCCAGCTATGCGAACTTGTTCGTAGGCTGGTGGGAGAAGCACGAGGCATGGGGAGCAGCTAATGATAGATGGAGTGACAGAATTTTATTGTGGACTAGATATATAGACGATCTGTACATAGTGTGGCGTGGCGATCAAACCTCGGCTGAGGAGTATATCGCCACCTTGAACAACAACTACCTAAACCTGAGATTCACCGGTACAATTAGTTTGACTAGTGTGTGCTATTTGGATTTGGAGGTATTCATACAAGACAATACCCTACAGACCAGACTCTATAGGAAACCCACAGCGGGTAACACCGTGTTACATGCGGCTAGTTATCATCCTAAGAGTTTGATCAAAAACTTACCCTACGGTGAATTGTTGCGGTTTAAAAGAAATTGTTCAGCAAACACCGATTACCAACAGGCTCGAATAGAGGCCACTAAAAGATTTCAAAATAGAGGGTACTCCTGTAACATACTTAAGTCTGCTGCGGAGAAAGTAGCAAGGGTAAACAGGAGGGATCTCTTGGTGGTCAAAGATGCCAAAAAGGAGGAAGATCAGTTCAGAATGATCACCAACTTTAACACAAAATCTGGAGAGCTGGTCCAAAGTTTCACAGGCGTTCCTTCCAGATGGAGCTGAAGACAGCTATTTCAACAAATTAGGGAGCACAGAATGCCAGCACCCTGTTCACCAAGATCTGAAAGATTGAAGTAACTTTCTTTAAGCCAAAGGACATCCCCCTAAATTGGAAGTGGCCATCTGCAGTCAAGAATGCAGATGTCTATTGACTATTGACTCCTCAGTAGGAACAATCTGACAGTATCCAATGAGAGATCAACAGTACTGAGGAACTTGGCAGTGTCCATCCTGTCAATGAGCTCATCAGCTCTGGGGATAGGGTGAAAGTCAGTCTTGATGACTGAATTGAGTTCCTTGTAGTGCACACAGAACTGGAGTTCTGGGGTGGTGCCCAGTGGGGCAAACTTGGGTACCAGCACCACTGGGCTATACCAGGAACTGCTAGAGGGTTCAATCACATCTAACACCAGCATTTTGGAGACCTCCTCTTTGATACTGACTGTCACCTTGTCCAACAGCAAGAACATTTTTTTTAGCAGGCTTACTGTGTAAGGTCATATGTGGGGGAAAACCAATACGAAAACTGCTCCAGTAACTGGTGACAGTCACTCTGCTGTGCTAGAGACCGAATATGGAGGAGGTGAACACCCTTGACTGACCAATTGTGTTCCTGGGAAGACATGAGGTCAGAGAGAGAGACACACTTCTCTTCCACTCTTTCAGCAAGACCATGGTGACGTCTGACCTCTCAAAGTGTGTTGTGAGGAGGTTTATATGGAGTTCTTCATTGTCCTTAAGATAGTTTTTAGCCTTCTTCCAGAAGTGTTGCATCTGATTACAGACAGCCAGAAAGTAGCTAACTACATCCTGGTGGGTTTTCCTGGGAGCTTGCTTCTACCCCTCTCTGAAAAGGTGCGAGGTCCCCAAACAGGGTGTCCATAGAGGAGCTCAAATGGGCTAAACCCAACCTCCTTCTGTGGCACCTCCCTGTATGCAAACAGCAGGCATGGCAAGAGAAAGTCCCATTTTTGCCTCATGGGTTAAGGTAGGCCCATTATCATGCCTTTCAGGGACTTGTTGAATTTCTCAACAAGCCTGTTGGTTTGAGCATGGTACGGTGTGGAGAACTTGTGGGTTAACCCACATTCTTCCCACATTGACTTCATGTATACTGAAATGAAGTTAGTATCTCTATCAGACACTACTTCCTTGGGGAACCCCATGCAGGTAAAAATCCCCATCAGGGCAATAGCCATCGCAGGTGCTGCCACCGATCTCAAGGTGTTGATGTAAAACATTGGGTTGTTGATTGACTGAAGTGTGAGCCCTGGTCAAGTAGCAACCAATATCCTTGTCAGGAGAAAGCACACGGCAACCCAAATTAACCTGTGCTCAACCCTCTGGTAGCTTAGCACAGAGCAGTCAGGCTTAACACTTTACAGCAGAAATAATTTGAAAAACACCACACAAAAAATATCCTGCACATGCTTAGAAAATTGAACTGTCTTTAATAAATAAAACAAGACCAAATAGACAACAGTCCAATCTGTAGAACTGGAGATATGCAATTTTAAGGATTTTTGTGAAAATAGCACCAAAAAGCACAAAGTGCCAACTGTGGATATCGGATGTATGACGTTACAACGCATACTTTTACAACGCCTACCTTTACAACTCATTTTTTACACCGCAACATCCATTACAACGCACACCATCACAACGCATACCATTACAACGAATACTTTAAAACTACCTTTACAACGCATTCCACTACAACGCATAGTACATTTACAACGCATACCATTACAATGCATTACACTACATTGCGTATAAGGTAAGTGTTGGATAGTGTAGGGGTTAAAATTACTATTCTAACTCCAGGGGGTGCAACAGTAGGGTAAGTGTTGGATAGTGTAGGGGTTAAAATTACTATTCTAACTCCAGGGGGTGTAACAGTAGGGTAAGTGTTGGATGGTAAGTTATGCGTTGTAATGGTATGCATTGTAATGACTGCATTGTAATGGTATGCGTTGTAGTGGTGTGTGTTGTAGTGTCATGCGTTGTAATGATTGCGTTGTAAATGTATGCGTTGTAATGGATTTTGCGTTGTAAAAGTTTCGTTGTAATGGTAGTGCGTTGTAAAAATTGCGTTGTAAACGTTGTATACCGTGGATATCTGCTCATACTGGACTGGCACAAAGTCACAAGTTCAGGCCGGCCCTGATAGAGCGCATGTCAACTACAGTGCCCACTTAGGTCTGTTGAACAAAGTAACTTAAATCTTGGTTTACAGAGCATTGTGAGGATCTGCGTCAAAGATGTGTGTTGCAGCTAAAGCAATGCATCAATTTCGATATGTGGAGGGGCTGCCATGCAAGGTTGTGTTTCATCGCCGAGGATTCCGTTGATGGTGCTTGCGATGCAAAATCTGGCATCAAGGATGCGATGCACAGTCTAGATGGTGCATCCGTTTTGAGGAGAAGCGTAGCTGCGATGTGGAGTCAGTGGTCATCATTGAGGCTGCTGTCAATGAGGGATGCGATGCAATAGAGGTCTTTGCGAATTGTCCAATCCACACAACAGCTGTGATGCGTCTGTTCCGATGGATCCACAGAGGCTGGCAGAAGACCTTAAGCCCAGTTCTAATGGCCTGGGGTGGCACCACTTAACAGGGTAGACCCACAGATGTCAGAATCCAGGTGCAGGTACAAGGTTGCTGGAAGGATGTTGTAACCCTGAGGCTTTAGATCAGGAGACCAGCCAGCTAACCCTTGAAGTTACACTGGGTTCAGGTCAAGAGATGCAGGTCCAGTCCTCCTCACCCTGGAAAGAGGGCGGCAGATCAGTATAGCAGGGCAGCAGTCCTTCAGAGCTACAGTCAAGCAGCAGCACAGCAGTCCTCCTTGGCATAGTATCCACAGGTCCAGAAGTCTACTGAAGTGGTGGTGTCTGAGGTACAGTATTTATACCTATTTGTGTCTTTCAAGTGGGGAGAAGCTTTTAGAGGCAAGTCTTTGAAATGCAAGGGTGCCCTTCCTTCCTGGCCCTGGATCCAGACTAACTACTAAGTATGGGCGCAAAATCCGCTCTGCTTGCGAAATTTGCGAATTTTCGGCAATTTCGGAATCCACGAATCTCGCGAAATTGCCGAAAAATTAGCGAATTCGCGAGCGGGCGGATTTTTTTTTTGGGCCCCAGGAAGCACAGTTAAGGCAGGTGCTCCAGTTGAAGCTAACGTTGTAACCATTTTAGAATGGTGCCGGCAAGCTGCCAGAGTGCTTGCTGGTGCCATTCTAAAATGGTTACAAAGTTAGATTCAAGTCGGGCACCTGTCTTAACTCTGTAAGTGCTTCCTGTGGGCCAAAAATTAAACCTCAACAGGAAGCACTTACAGATATAAATAAAGCAGCTGCCTGAGTTGAAGCTCAAATTCAGTAACGTTTTAATCAGCCCAAAACATTAGTGAGCACGGTCTATCTAGGCTGGGCAAGTGTGCTTTAACCCCATATCTGCCATCCAAAATTAGCTGTAATACTCAAGGGAGGTCTTTGAATCCATGAGTTTCTCGAGCGCAATCCCTGTTGCTGTGACCAGGAGGCTGCATTCTCCTCACCTGCTGCCCTGCTCGCTCTCTGACCCTTTATACACGAGGCATGTTGACACGCATAGAAGCCCCGCACCACACACTAGCGGTATCTTCCCGCCCTTTCCCAACCTGTTGGCGCTGTGGCAAAGTTACAGGCACACATGGTCAGTTGAGACAAATCTTCTGGCCCTACGCAGCTGCAGTATAGGAAAAGCACTATCATTTACCCAACGAGGTAGCACTTACTGAATTAGCCAGCAGTACTCCAGTTGAGTAGAGGTATTGCACAAAACGGTGGCATCTTCGTGGATAACTATGCAGGGCAGGATTCATTCTGGCACGAGGCTCCTGTCACAAAAATTAAACCTCAACAGGAAGCACTTACAGATATAAATAAAGCAGGTGCCCGAGTTGAAGCTCAAATTCAGTAACGTTTTAATCAGCCCAAAACATTAGTGAGCACAGTCGAGGCTGGGCAAGTGTGCTTTAACCCCATATCTGCCATCTAAAATTAGCTGTAATACTCGAGGGAGGTCTTTGAATCCATGAGTTTCTCAAGCGCAATCCCCGTGTAGTTCCTGTGACCAGGAGGCTGCTTTCTCCTCAACTGCTGCCCTGATCGCTCTCTGATCCTTTATACACAAGAGGCATGTTGACACGCATAGAAGCCCCGCACCACACACTAGCAGTATCAAACGTCTTCCCGCCCTTTCCCAACTATGATGAACAGCTCACTCAAGGGACCTTGGCGCCTTTTGGCGCGGTGGCAAAGTTACAGGCACACATGGTCAGTGGAAACAAATCTTCTGGCCCTTTACGCAGCTGCAGTGTAGGAAAAGCACTATACATTTACCCAACGAGGTAGCACTTACTGATTAGCCAGTAGAAAGTACTCCAGTTGAGTAGATGGAAATCGCAAAAAAATCAGCGATTTCGTGGGAAAATCCGTGGACTTTTTTGCGATTTCGCGCGAATTCGCGGACCGCAGATCCGCAAGATTCGCCCATACTTACTAACTACAGTGGGTATTCAGCCTTTGGTGTGGAGATAGGGAACAGCCTATTCGATTGTAAACGGGCTGGGCTCACCTCCTCTCTCCCATCTATCTAGTCACTCCTAATATCCTCATTGTGGCTATGTAGGAGGAAAACACAAAGCCCAGCTGTCAACTACTCCCAGTCTGTTGACTAAGGCAAAATAATACCAACTTTCTAAAAGTGGCATTTTCAAAATTGTAATTTAAAATCAAGTTTCACCGTAAGGGCCAACAGTTTTGATACAAACTCTCTCAAAAGGAATGCCAGTGACAGGAAATGGAACTAGGTGAGCCTTCAGCTTTTTCCCAGCTTTCCCACTGGCCTCTTAGGTGGAGCAGGTCCTGCGGAATGTTTCTGAGTCTGTATTCATCAGGGGTCAATAGAAGTGGGAAACAAGCCAGCAAAGATCTTGTCCTGCCCCAGATCTCCTGCGAGTATATCATGAGCCAGAGTTTCTTCACAAGACCTGACCCCAGAGGAGCTGGGAGACAAAAAGGATGAAAGGGCGTTTAAGTTGCAAATGGCCAAGCTCAAGTTGGAGGAAGAGTAGAGGAAGGCTGAGGCTGATAGAGACTTAGAGGAATAGAGAATGGCCTTTAAGGAGAGGAGAATGGCCCATGAGTTAAGTCTGGTAAAGCTGGAAATCAGAGGGCAGCAATTAGGGTCCATCAGTAATGGTGGCAGGACTACAGCAGTGTCTGGGTGGGGACAAGAAGGTACACATACCTAAAGATCTGGTATCCAGCTATGTGGTAAAGGATGAGATAGACAAGTGTTTTTCTGCTTATGAAGTGGTCCTTAAAATGCACAGGATCCTAGAAAGGTTTTGAGGGGCATTACTCTGAAGAACACATGCCTACAGTGAGGAGCAATAACTTGCTTACACTGGAGTTGGGGGACCAGATGAAGTACATTCCAATGAAAATCATCCGTGTCACCAAGTGTGGGCTCACCCCAGAAAAGTACTGCATCCGGTTCAAAGATAGCCAAAAGACACAGAAGCAGTCTTTGGAGGATTTTCTTGTTTACGCCAGCAAGGCCCTGAATGGTAAGGGCCAACAATTTCGATACCAACTCTCTCAAAGGGAGTACCAGTAACAGGAAAGGGAACTAGCGGACCCTTCAGCTTTTTCCCTGCTTTCCCACTGAATGGTCGGGTGAGGGACAGCAAACTAGATGACTTTAGTGGGATGTTTAATCTGCTACTGAGAGAGCACCTGTTCATTATCTGTTTTGCAGAACAGCGCCAACACCTGATTGAAAGTAAGCTCACTGACCCCAGGGTGCTTGCTAAGGAGTTGGACTTCTAGATCAGCCCCACCCTGACAAGGATTGTGGTTGTTGCATGAGTCGGACGTCCGTCCTTCTCAACAAGTAGCCACATTTTATGCATTGGTGTTCAGTGGTAGGATCAGGATCCCATACAAAACAATCTTCCATCAGATTCGACCCCTTTTTAAATTCTCCTTAATTGGCTATTTTTCTTTTTTCCAAATTGTATCCCCTTCTTCCCTTACTTGTGCATCTGCAATTCTCACCTGCAAGAATCGAGATGGATCTCAGCAACCTGGAGAGCTACTCTGAGCTGAAAGGAGTTTGCAGGGAGAGGGGACTGAAAGTAGGAGCAGCTCCAAAAATCCCTGAGCCTCTGAGGAGGACCACCAGCTGCTAACTACAGTACATGAGAAGGAGGAAGAAGAGGACATGGAGAAGCAGGAGTAGGAAGTCCTAGAGGAGGAGGATGGAAACCCTATGATCATGGTCTTTGATGACAACTTGCCCTACAGAAGCGAGGTCCCCTTCCAGAGCCGGGAGCAGTGTGTTCTCCTGTAACCTATCCTCTGAGGAACTGGAGGGCAAGAAGGCTCAAAGGAATTTCAGGCTGAAGGTGTCCAAACTCAAATGGAAGAGTTAATCACAAAAATTGAGTCTGCCAAGGATGAGGTAGATGACCAGAGAGCCTTCAAGGAAAGGAAACTTCTGTTGGCTAATGAAGTGAGTCTAAAAAACCTGAGCGTGAAAGTCAAACAAGGTCCAAGATCCAGCAGCAATGATGGCAGCAATAGCACAGTGTCCAGTGGAGGAAGAGAGATCCACATCTCTAAAGGTTTGGGGCCTAACTATGTGATGGGGGACATTGGCAAATGTTCAGCTTCTCAGCTAATATCTGTGGTCATATGCCAAATATTGGGAGGAATACACTACTGGCATTTAAAGTAGAGGAACAGTCCATCCTGAAATGCAAGGTGAGACCTCCGCCACATGGGAACATAATCCACCCCAAGAAGGGTTCTGTCTTGTTAGGCCTAGTCAGTGAGGTATAGCTTGGATCATGTGGCCAAGCAAGCAAAGGACCCACGTTTAGGTTCACACCAAAATAATGTGAGCTAACTAGGCAAGGGAAAGATGGAGAACTCTTTGTGGAAGACTAATTACCAAAGCTTGTGGCCACTAGGGGACCTTAGTTATTTTTTGACTGAGTAGGCCACTGAGTCCCAATGCCTAGATCTTTAACTGCTCCTCCCACAATAATAGTGCCTCTATTCACTCATAGAGATCATCAATATTAGTGCGTACTCTCGGGCGAGTGCCTCCTAAAGTCTATTGCTGCCAATGAGGACATCTGCAGCCACCCTGTCTCCCTACAACATGGCTTACATGGGGAGTCTGCAGGTCCTCTCCTGGGGCAACCTTGGACGCTTCTTGAAAATATACACCAGTGAAACCTTAAAGTGACTGAAGTACAGGAGTCTGCACTCTGTCCCATGCTATCTGCCAGAAGCACCATGGGCCATTACAATGCACAAGACTTCATCTCTGCATTGCACTTGAGCTTGACCACAAGGCCCACAGGGGTGGATGAGCCCTGTTTGCCATAAATCTATGCTCTATTATATAGGCTTGGTAAAGAGGAGGCACAAAGACTGGTGTATTTAACTTGGCCCCACTAGTAGCCATACTTTGACCACTATTACACTAAGACCCTCTCCTTAGTGCTCACCCACTGTTTTTATGCCTTCGAAAAAGCCACAAGTTAATAGAGTCTCGAGCTACTTCACACTGGCAAAAGCAAGGGATTCCATTCTACTTCTCCATAGGGTTATTCAATAGCCCTCACTTAGGAGGACCTGCTGTCCCCCCTGCAGGACTTTAAAAGAGATCTGCAAGAAAAACTGAATGCTGGCTGCCTCTTCACTCTACACTCTCAAGTCTGATAATAACTCCAGGATCACCACTCTGCAGCAAAATGTAGACTCTATGGGTACCCAGACGCTGCACCTTTGCACTAAGGTTCAGGGGCTGGAACAACAAGTGGACCAAATGAACGGTTCATCCGATCACCTTGGAAATCAATTGCAAGCCACCATTTTAAAATGTGAAGATCTAGAAAATTGCTCACGGAGAGATAAAATCCAAATTTGTAACCTGGAAAAGGGAGTGGAGTGCCCAGACTTAGAGGCCTTTGGGGTGGACCTGTTCTCAGAGCTGTTGGGTGATGTCCAGGTGAAGGTTAAACTGGATCAAGTCCATTGAGTTGGCCAGCTAGCTCCTGGTGGGAAAGGCACTCCATGACGTTTTGGCAAAAGGCCATTCCTTCAAGGTGAAAGACTTGATATTACAGGCCACGTGGAAAGTAGAAGCAGTCTCATTCCAGGGCGTCACTTGCTCCGTATTTCTAAATATCTGCCCTGCTACACTGGCCCATCGCTTACAATTTCGACCTGTCACCAACAAACTTCACAGAGACTGCATCAAATACAGGTGAACTTACTCATTTGGCCTTTCTTTTGAATACCAAAATAAATTGCATCACTTTACAGGCTTGAATGAAGCAGCAACCTTGCTTGGGGTGGCGATCCTGGAGAATATGAGTACTAAGTAAGATTCAGAGATTGCTGCCAGGGGCTCTGTGACTGGTGTGGAAAAAGGACACTGGCTCTCACAGTGACACCTACAATGACAGGGAAAACATTGATCTGGCAGCCAACTCTTCACCACAGAAACTGAAAACCCAATGCTGTGAGATATGACGTAACTAGCACTGTCATTTATGTAACATTTGTTTAGTTAGTACTCTTTTCTGAAGTGTTGGTCTCAATCTGAGTGGCACTAGGAGTTTCATTTGCAGGATTATGCTGCCTCTAAGATGTGAGCTGTGATACGGTAGGCTCTCTCCTTTTGTAATCATTAAACTTATGATATTAGTTTGCCTTGCTTATGTGATGACTCTAATGAAATGCATTAGCTTTCTCTAACCTACACGCCTATGTCTATGCAGTTTAATGCAACAACTCTATCTTGTTGGGAGCTTCAGTTCTAGAATGTTATGTTTGTGTTGTCTTTGTTAATGGTGCATGAGTGGATAAAAGTTGTAGCGCCGAGGGGTGGTTGTGAACTGAGAGGCAGTCTAGGGGTTTGATGTGCATTTCCTTAGTACTCAAGCTGTGGATGGGTAGAGGTAGGGACTCGAGAGATATATGGCAGCTTCTGATGAGACATCATGGTAGTCACTTCTCTGACATGGAACTATTTGGGGTAGTTTGCGCTTAGGCCCCCATATCTTTTTGTCCATATAAAGTATCCATGCCAAATCTGCGCCCTTTTTTTTCAGCATCCTGAGGATTCCTAACGGGGGTTGTGGATTCCCTTAGAGGGGACTCAGAAATTAGGCAAAATAGAGTTAAATGTGTTTGTTTTTTTAGAAAAATGGGATAAAAATGCTGTAGAAGAAAGTGTCTGGTTTCTTACCTGCAAATGGTATCAACAGAGAGTTTGTGGTGCTAAAATCAACTTCTTCCCAGATTTCAGGAACAGGCAGACTTTTCTCAGAAAACCAACATTTTCTACACCCTTGTGGCATTTTGATGGGACATAGCCTATTTTTCCTATTTTTTTTTTTTGCTTTCAACCTCCTTTCAGTTAGTGGTAAAAATAGGTGTGAAACCAATAATGGATCCCCAAAAGCTATACAATCCTGAATATTAGACCAAATTCTGAATTCAGCAAGGGGCCATTTGTGTGGATCTTCAAAATGTTCTTATGGAAAGTAGCAGTTGAAATTTATTTGAAAAAACAAACAGCCCTTTGTGCCTACATTTTCACCTGTAAGATTTTTTAAAGCTTTATACCGTTAAATCCGCTGCACCCTTCTGGTTGCGGGTTTGTATGAGGCTTTCAGGTTCACCAAGAACCCGATATACCAATAGCCAATAAGTAAGTTGCCCCTTGCAATGTTTTTTCATTGTGTACCGGGCATACAGTAATTAATTTGGTAAAATATAAAGAGCGAAAAATCTGTATCAAGTAAACTTATGTATTTCTGAAATTGGACCAAGATATGGAGTTTGGAAGTGATTATTTGTGCATCTGTGACTTTGTGGGTAGCCATATTAGCATGTGAATTAGAGGGACTCGTTCAAATTGAATTCTTTTTTGCACGCTGTCTTACATTTAGAAGGCAGAAATGCAAAGAAAGACAAATAGTAAAATTTGTTCTACTATTTTCTGTTTCCCTAGAACTCTCGATAAAAATGGTACCTCACTTATGTGGGTTGGCTTGGTACATGCAACAGGAAACAGGATGGGGTGACTTGTGTGTCTTTCACTAGGTTGTGTTACCCAGAATCCTTTGCAAACCTCACATTTTGACAAAAAAATGTATTTCCTCACATTTCTGTGATGAAAAGTTCTGGAATCTGCAGAGAGTCACAAACGTCTACCCACCCAGCACTTCCCCAAGTCTCCCTAAAAAAATGGTACCTCACTTGTGTGGGTAGGCTTAGTGCCCGCGACAGAAAATGGCCCAAAATGCAAGGTGGACACATGACATTTTTCTAGTGAAAACAGACCCTGTTTTTGAAATGTGCTGTGGATTTTGGACCCTAGCTCAGCCGGCACCTAGGGAAACCTAGCAAACTTGTACATTTTTTAAAATTAGACACCCAGAGAAAATCAGGATGGAGTGACTTGTGAATTTCACCAGGATCATTTACCCAGAATCCCTTGCATACCTCAAACCTTGTCCCAAAAAAACATTTTCCTCATACCTCTGTGATAGAAATTTCTGGAATCTGTGGGCAGCCACAAACTTCTACCCACCCAGCATTTCGCCAAGTCTGCTGATACAAATGGTAGCTCACTTGTGTGGGTAGGCCTAGTGCCTGCAACAGGAAATGGCCCACAATTATTTATCAAGCGACAGCCTGGTTCTGCATGGAAGTCATCCATTTTTTTGGTCCTGGGCTCGAAGGCCATTTAGGGAAACCGACCAAACCTAGACATTTCTGAAAACGAGATACCCGGGGGAGTCCAGGGAGGTGGAGCTTGTGTGGATCCCCAAATGTTTTCTTACACAGAATCCCCTGCAAACCTCAAATGTATCTTAATTAATCACATTTACCTCACATTTCTGTGTGGTAAAGTTGTGGGATCACCAGGCTGACACAAATTCCCTACCACCTGGCATTCCCCTAGGTCTCCAGAATACTCCACAATACATTTTGGGCCCTTCCCTGTCGCGCGTACTTGGCCCACAAGTGAGGTATAATTTTTATTCGGACATCTCGGGAAATGCTGGGTGGTAGGTAATTTGTGTCAGCCTGATGATCCCGCAACAACACGAGGATACTGAGGAGCCCACACGCGAATCCTACAAGCATGGTCGCCACCCTTTTCCATCGGCGGCGGCCATTTTAACGTCCCGTGCGGTCTAGTCTCTACAGACCAATACGCGTGAAACACGGAAGTCTTATAACCAGCTCCTCGCCGGAGACACGCTAAGATGCGGTCCGGTGGGGAGAGGTCTAGGTGCCCAGACGCGGCGTACCCAATATTGAAGTAAGTGAATTTGCTCCCACAGGTCTCGCTAGGAAGGTCGTGAGCCAGCCGTACCTTCAACGTAAGGAGAGCCCATTCTGACCTAAATTTTTGTATCTCCATTAACTGAATGCGCTAACCTCAACCACCTTCTCATTCTGGCAGGATTGTTTCATAGGGAGACACCGCCCCACCCCGAGTACATGAAGCGCAACCTCACATATAACAAAGTAAAGATTTGAAAATACGCAAAAAAACGTTTTCTACCTCTTTGTGTGGAGTGTGTGTCGATTATGTGTCACCCCTTGAGTTGTGTGTAACTGTGTTTATACATATATATATAAATTCACGCTGCACGTTTGACAGGCATGATTTAAACCTTTTTAGGCACAACCTCGCTCGCCTTGGAAACCTGCACGCACCATTATGGAGCAAATCACCCATATGGAGCACTGCAGCATGGAAGAATATAATGTGTACCTCCACTCAAGTGAGGGGTTTTTTGCTTTCTAACGTATTCACTCCATTTTTACCATTACAGATATACAACGTGACTGAGGGATCATATCTATAAACGACGCATGCTTTATTAGTAGCAGCGTTTACTCTATTTTCTCTATTTTCTCTATTTTTCACTATCATTATTTTCCTATTTAGGTTTATTAGGAGTGGCAAACACAGGGTTGGTGCCTGTGTGGTCCTGATGAAGAGCTAGGGGTAGGCTCGAAACATGCTGATCATACACTGAATTCCTACTCATCACAGTTAGGTTTCCCAGTGCAACTCCCCCTTTTAGACATAACAACTTAGGAGCAAGAATAAAGTTGTTTAGGCCCACTAGCAAGGTATTTTTAATCACTTTCTAACCACTCTACCACACACTGCACCACACATAGTTTTCCACTAAAAGTGCTCCTACGTAATTCCGCAAGTCGTAGCACACCCTAGTTCGTAGAGAACTGGGATGGCCCCAATAATGAAGCATGTCACAGTGGGGAAACCCTGGTGAGTGAGGGGACTCAAAAAAGCTACATTTTTCTTTCTTTCAGGTTCTTCCTGATCACACTGGTTAGCAGCCACACTCTTGGACTAGGTCTCAAAACTCAATACCTTGGGTTTTCTTTGTATATATGTATACAAATACAAATATTTAATGGCCATCCAGCCATGGAGCTGCACCACCCCAGAGAACAAGGGAAAAAAAGGGGGCCATGGAGGTATGGAACTTTTCAAAATCTCCGCGTGGAAAACCAGATGGCACGTAATTCGAGCATCTCTTATTTCGAAGGCTTACTTGAAGTTTTAAAAATACATGAATTTGGTATGCAGCACAGCACCTACCAAGGGGACAATACTAAGAGGCACTGCAAAACGAAACTTACTAAAGAAATATACGAACTTCATTCCCCAGCATGCAGTACTAACTGGACCATCTGTTGTTAATTAAAGAAGTTGAAATAAAAACATGCTGGAGCAGTGCCTCTTTAAACATGACTGCGCTGATACTTGTGCAGGTGAACAAGGAGTTTGATACTCTGAAACGCGTAGGGCGTGAAAGAAACTCCGGTTTGCTGTAATGCTCTTTTGCCTTCACTAATTTGGTTTTGAGTGCTGATCCAAATCGAGGTGTCTTTGCTTAACATATATATATATATATATATATACGCAAAATGTTCCAAAAAAGGTTGCCCAACTTGGATAAGCCGCACCCGAGGAGGTTAACTCACAAATGCTGCTGTGGTAAAATTGCCAACCTGTCACACGCTATTCCTGCTGGCTTGCCAAACGCGTTTCGGGCGTCGCCTCGCCCTTGATCACTGGCTGCTCAACTAAGGACAAACACGGCTTGATTTCATGCACCTGTTTTATTCCGCTATACGAGTCCCGCCCGCTTGGGCTCTAGCAAGGCATTATGGTGTTTGTAGTGCATGCCACAAACTCAAGGTGCAAACCCCAGTGGGTGCCACAGTCCTTCTGTTGAAAAATGTCTCGGGTGTGGCTTCTCCAAGTTGGGCAACCTTTTTTGGAACATTTTGCGGCTAATCTGGTCGCGGAGAGGCCCCGCCGCTGTATTTGGCGGATCTACACTACTCTGCAAGGTGAGTGGTGACCAGACCAAGGGGGACCTGAGCTGCAGGTAAATATTGGTAATCTGACGAATCTGTGCACATTCTTTTCCACCC
The DNA here is from genome assembly GCF_964261635.1 of Lissotriton helveticus. Classification (NCBI taxonomy): domain Eukaryota; kingdom Metazoa; phylum Chordata; class Amphibia; order Caudata; family Salamandridae; genus Lissotriton; species Lissotriton helveticus. Next base: position 352,112,489 of record NC_136070.1, on the reverse strand, counting down.
ACACAAATACTGCCAGTGGTAAAATCCTAGCTGAAGACGGCTGATAGCCAGAAACTGGTCCTAGGATGCTTGATTCCGGTCCAGGGAAGACATGGCTTGGCAGTTCGGGCTGGACTGTTCCCATGAGGCACAGGGTCAAGGCTGATTTGCATATGGCCATATCTGAACTGGGGTGGCTTGGTGAGCAAAATAACAATAGATTAAACCCACATCTGTGACTGGGGGGGAATGTTTTGCCATTGTGCAACATTCCGTCTATCATCTTGTGTGTTTTGCAGTTCACCCTATGTGGGAAGGGTATGCTCAGGCGTGGGTCCGTGCTCACTACCCCACTGGAGCCAAGCTACCCTAGCTGAAGATGGCAGATAGCCAGAAAACAGTCCTAGGATGCTTGATTCCGGTCCAGAGAAGACATGGCTTGGCAGTTCGGGCTGGACTGTTCCCATGAGGCACAGGGTCAAGGCTGATTTGCATATAGCCATGTCTGAAATGGGGTCGCTTGGTGAGCAAAATAACGATGGATTAAACCCAGATCTGTGACTGGGAGTGAATGTTTTGCCATTGTGCAACATTCCGTCCATCATCTTGTGTGTTTTGCAGTTCACCCTATGTGGGAAGGGTATGCCCAGATGTGGGTCCCGTCCTCACTACGCCACTGGAGTCAAGCTATCCTGGCTGAAGATGGCTGATAGCCAGAAACCGGACCTAGGATGCTGGATTCCGGTCCAGGGAAGACGTGGCTTGGCAGTTCGGGCTGGACTGTTCCCATGAGGCACAGGGTCAAGGCTGATTTGCGTATGGCCATGTCTGAACTGGGATGGCTTGGTGAGCAAAATAACGATGGATTAAACCCAGATCTGTGACTGGTGGTGAATGTTTTGCCATTGTGCAACATTCCGTCCATCATCTTGTGTGTTTTGCAGCACTAATTGTATATCATGTTTTGTACTATCCATGTTTTATAGAAATATTTTTAATAACAACATTTTCTACAACAATTTGCTGTGATTATCGTACATTTTGTCCTTTAATTGCTTTAGTGAATGATTCTGTTACAGTGTTATTAGTGTCTTTGTATTCCTCTATTTTATTAATTTGTTTCCCTGAACCATTGCAGCTACCACCTTTTGCAGCATGACAACATGTCGCTGTTATTTTAGTAATGTATGACTCCTTTGAAAGAGACATATTTTTACTTGTTAAAATCTGTAAATCATAAACCACATGATGTAATAAGTAGCAAGTGCTGCAAATCCAAAATGATAAGGAAAAGGCCACAGGCCCACAAATGCAAATTTCAGTGGTTCTTCCTTTATGACACATATCTCATTCACTCTGACAAACATATTTCAAACCACATCACTTTTAGACCGTTGTAACTTTCCCTCCCTTCTAGGCAATACGCCTATATATATGTGGTATTACAATTGTGTGAACCTAGCCAAAAGTCAGTAAAGAGCCTTACAGGGTCAAAAGCAAAGCACTGTCATCATGTGATTGAAGCAACTTGTTTCCGAGGGAAAACTGGACTTTTACTGCATTGTGATATTTAATCCTTTACATGGGTTGGTCTTCAGCTATTTGCTAATTGGGGCAGGGTTGGGGCAGTCTGGTAGATTTAGGAAAGTTATTCCAGATCCGGGGCGCACAGATAGAGAAGGCCCTTAGCCTTGGCTTTCCTTTTTTCAATTCTTCATCTCCAGTCTGATGGAGACACAGGATGTGACGAGCTTGTCAATCAGATAGGCAGGGAAGCTGGTCTTGATGGATTTGTAAATAATTCTGCTGTCTTAAAGATCGTGCTTGCTGGCAATGGGAGCCAGTTGAGTTACATCAGGGTGGGAGTGATGTGGTCATACTTCTTATGGGGTAATGGGTTGTGTTCCTGCATGAAGTGTGGCTTGAAAAGATGTTTAGGGAGGGGACTGGGAAGCCTTGTAAAAGGTAGCTATCTCCAAACGGATCTTGAAGTTGTGCATAGATTGGTTTTTCAATGATCTTGCCAATGGAGGGTAGATAAATGATGGATTTCCATAGTTGGCGCAGTCATCCAAGTCTAGTGTGAGTTTCTTCAGGAGCTGGAGGATCTGGCCTGTCTTACTGCTAAAGTCAAGATACATCGTGGGAGAAAGCATTGATAATAGTGAATAAGAATCATAGAGGACCTTTATGAATGATCTGGGCAAGACATCATGTTAATGCACAGTTGCTTTGAGGAAGTTGAGTATGTCAGGAAATTCTTTGAGAGACAGAGTCTGAAGAATGACAATTGTGGGATACAGGTGAGAGGGGTGGGTGTCGTAAGGCGAAGCAGTTTTGGTGTTGGTGATGTTGATTTAGATCGTCTGTATTTTATTTTTTTAAAGAAGTGATTGCTGCATTTAACTCATTAAACAATTCAATTGCAGTTGTCCACGGAGTGTGCAATAGGAGTGTCAGGATGGGTTTATTGCAATGCTTTTCTATTTTGAAGACTGTTATTGGTGGTGTTGTCATAATAATTGGTTACAGCTGATGTCATCAAGGGCTCTGTTGTTCTTCCATTTTCTTTCTTGTCTGCAGGAGCATCCTTTTTCACTGAGGTCTTTGGAGTACCAGGGAGCAGAAGAGTTCATCTTTCACTTTGTCGTTATGTTGGATTGTAGGTGTTCACATGGTTTTCCGGAAATACAGTACATTTATCTAGAAAGTTGTTATCACACATGGAGGTGACGGGATGAGAGATGAGTTCAAGCTTTATGCTGCCTATGGAGAACTTGTTGAAGGATCTGAAAGTTTGTCATTGGTTGGTCACTGAGTGGGTGTTGGTGATGGCAAGGCTGTCTGCATGATATAGGGGCATGGCATTATTCCATTGGATGGCTGTCTGTCTGGAGGAAGAGGTCCAAAATGTGGCCTTAGCTGTGGTGATTCAGTGATTTGCTGTAGCACACGTAGTGTGTCAATGGAGTTGAGGAGGGTATCTCCTATTGGATGAGGCAGTGAACATTTCTGAGAATTTATCTATGAAAGTCCTTCTTCTGTCAAGGAGGCCTGTAATGGGGGTGGGACTTAGTGGGGTAATATAGCACTTCTGTCATATTTGTGTTTCTCACTCATTCACAGGGACTCCTCTACCATCACTAGCAGCATCTCAGGAACCCTTTTCTACTTTCGAGGTTAGACTTACAATAAACAATGAGCCATGGTGTGAGAGTTTAATGAGGTTATATCCACTAAGGGACTATTGAAACCCAGAAATAAGTGGCATGATCTAGGACGATGCATGGGGCCAGTCAAATTCAAAGAGCACTGCAGTAAGACTCTGACACATGTCAAACAGAAAGATTAGGAGTGGTAACAATGGTGAACTGCAGTATATTACCCAGGTCCAGCCACAAAAGAATTCCAAGGGTACTGACTTTCCTGCTCAATTCTTCATTGTTGCCTGCAGTTCTACCCTCATAAAAATGCTGTGGTACCAGATGACCCGAGGAAATCGACCCAGTACGGATCACAACCATCACAAAGACAGTGACTTGTTGAGGTCAGCAGACCACAATGTCTCTGTTTGCTTTTGAGGAGAACATTGTTTTTATTTACATTTTCATAAAATAAAAATGTTTCAGTAACATTTTATAAGAGTAGTCAGTGCCCCATGGGACCACTGTTTACTCATAAACAAAGTTTTTGAGCACATTCACAAAAGGTAAGGGAGTCCCTTGGGTAAATCTTCCAGTTTGGGAATGGGTTACCGCTACAAGTTTGTAGTTGGTAACGTATTAATGTTTTACGACTGCATTTCAGTCGCACAATATTACTACACACCATTCAGATTCACCCTAAAAGCACCCCTTTCAAATACTGAATCTGTATTTGGTCACAAACAAAAAATGCTATTCTGTAACGTGTTACCGATTTGCAATTTGGGTTTTTTACATACCTAAATGCCTTTTTGCGGTTGCAAACAGCCCAGTGCAAAAACACTTGATACATCTGGCCAAGCAAAGCTCTGTCACACTAAGACACTCATCTGGCAGCCACAAATCCAGTTGTCTTCCTGCAGGCATTGGCACTCAGCTTTGCTCAAGGCACACAATGCCTCTTAGTCAGTAACTTACTTCATGCCTACCGTTGCCGTTGTTTCCTTCCTACCTTTCTTGTTGGTGAGAGCTATAGACTTTTGTACAAATATGTGAAATATTTTGGGTGATGGAACATTGTATCCTCTATACGTTGTATCTAAAGGATAATTTTTGGACGTGACAGAGTAATTTAAGATGGTGATGTCCTACATATGGAACAGAAAGTAACTTAAAGCAGCCAGTGCCGAAAAAACGAAAGCAAATACATGTAAATAAATAAAGATACATTTGCCCTGAATCTGGAAACGATTATCTGAGAGCATATCTCTGTGCTAGTCTGCTTTAAAGATTATTCTTGATTCAAAGGGCTAACATTGCAAATTAAAGGATTGAACGAGAAGGTGAATATATGTATGTAAAGAGCTCCTGCCCTTTGATGGCTTTTCTTGTGTGAGAGGCAATCCAAGTTCTTATCTTCTGTCATTGTCAAGTCCCTGGAACATGTGGTTTTATTGCTTTTCTTAGCAGCTGCCACTCATCAAATTAATTGGGGTTTCTTGCAATTAAGAGCCCTTCCCTTTCCCCAATGTCATCATCATAAATTGAGAGGGAGCTCGCATATAATGAGACAATCCTCTGTGCTAGACGACACTTAAATGGCACCCACTTCCATTCCTTTGTTGCTTAATGAATAAGCAAAGCAGTGCAAAATGTACTAGGCATCAGTTTGGCCTTTAGAAAAGTCATTCTGGAGGTTTCGGTGTCTGTGTTTATTAAAGGCAGTAGTATTTATTATCTCCCTTTCTGCAGTAAAATATGTTTTGGAAGTTTAATTAAACTGTTATTAGGAATGGACAAGGCGCAGATTGCTGCCTAAACAAGATGTCTGCTTGCTTTACTGCCTACTGTCATTTGTAATTTTATAGCCTGACATTTTAATTGAAGTAGTCTGTTGCCCAGTGAGTCTGGTAGAAAAGCAAAACTGACTATTGAATTAAATGTAATGCAGACTGTAGCGGGAATAGGCAAATGGTTACCACGGACTTGTAAGTGCATGCAGGCTATAAATGGCATTTGCATTGCAAACTGCAATGCACTGTTGTACTGAAGTATTGGCTGCTTTCAGCGGTCTGTAGAAGGCATCAAACTTATCTTTGATTCCAATCGGGGTATGACAGCAGAATATCGTGGCCTAAATATTGCCTGACCAAAATTTAGGGACCAATTAAAAAAGCTAAGTATGTAACATAGTATTTTTGTAGGATTTTCTTACATAATATTCCATGCCTACGAAACAGTTCGCATTTTAAAGATTTCATTTATAAACGTTAACCATGTTGGTTTCTAATGTCCTCTATGTTCTGGTATGGCTTTTTAATTTTAAATCTTATTTTAGTTCTTCTAAAATTGACCAGTCTCCAATGTTTGGTGGTGTTTGTGGATAGACTTGTAAAATATTCACCTGAAGACTCAAGAATAGAGAACACAGGATGTGTTTATCTGTCACAGATAGAAGGTTTCTGCATAGAGGTTAGCAAAAGCCACAAATGTAGATGCTTTTTAGTCTCCACTAGAACATTGTAAATGAGTCAGTCAACCAAAACATCTTTGAAGGGAGTTCAACATTTGTGGGGCATTACCTACGAAGGCAAGACTCATTTTGAGTCATTTCCTGTACGTGGGAAATGGCCATCCTTCAGATTTCTATGCTTTTCCATAGAATGTCAGATTTGTTTGTATATAACATAGGTGGTCTTTCACTTGATGTAAATGTACACCGTTTAAAGATACTGTACTTGTCTGATATGGCCCGATTTCCTTGTTCTGTAGACAAACTAGACAGCAGAATGGATCACTGCTTTTAGTTGTGCAAGTAAAGTCTTAATGATGCCAGATAGTGGAATATACTCATATTTAGTTATTTTTATGACATTAGCTTGAACAAAGATGGCTTTTAAACTTATACTTATACTTAGGCGGAGCAATCCCCACCCAACTAAAGGCTTTTTGCGGCCATGTGCCTCATATTTAGACAAACGATCCCCACTGGCATGCCTTCGGTCCACGGGGTCAGAAAAGGCCCCATCTCGTTCCACACCGGTGGCTCTGGCCTCAGCTCTAGTCGAGCTCCAAGGATCTGTTCTCAGATCCTGACAATCACCGTTCGTGCCATCTCGTCCTTCCCCGATGTTGGCCCCGATGCTCCCAACACCACCAACACCCAGAGGCAGCACCATCCCCATTATGGGTGCATAAGCAGATATGTGAGTAGCTGTGTGTGTGTGGGTGAGTGAGTGGCTATGTGAGTAACTGTATTGGTGAGTGAGTGGGTGTGTCAGTGGCTTTATGGGTAGGTGAGAGGGTTTGGAAATAACTGTATGGGTGAGTGAGTAAGTGAGTGGGTGTCGGAATGGCTGTATGAGTGAGTGAATGGCTGTGTAAGTGTCTATATAGGTGGGTGAGTGTCTGTTTGAGTGTCTGTTTGCTTAATTGAGTTGGTGTGTGAATGGCAGTATTGTAGAGTAAGTGTCTGTGTGAATGGATGTATGGATGCATGAGCGGGTGTGTAAGTGCTTGTATGGATGTCTGAATGGGTATGTAAGTGGTTATGTGGGTGTGTGAGTGCTTGTATTGGTTTGTGAGTGGCTGGGTTAAGAGGCTGTATGGGTGAGTGAGTTTGTGGGTGTGTGAATGGCTGTATGGGTGAATAAGTGGGTGTGTGAGTGGCTGTATGAGTAAGTGACTGGTTGTTATTATTAATATTATTTTGAGTTTTGTATAGCAGTAGCTAGACCAGAAAATATCGAAGTGCTTTACATGCTATATGATAACATTTACAAGAGGTACAGGAGTTGATGCATAAGAGTCATAGTTGAACAATACAGTATAAAGTGGTTCTAAAGTCACACATATATAACACAAGGACGCATTGAGGAATGGGACACAATAGGGGACTGAAAGAGTCACATATCTGTCTTAAAGAAACTAGTTAAAGAGGAAAATGTAGACCAGATTGTGCACATGGTGTTACCAGCCGGAACTGTGTACAGCTTCTTGTCTGTGCTCTGTTGCTGGTTCCAGAAGGGTGTCTGGTAAGAAGCACTTCATGCTGAGATGTTGAGGATTCCATCAAATGCAGGAGTAGGTTTATGTTTGTATAAGATTTTCAGTACTGTAGGAATAAAGACAGTGCAAAGTAGGAAGTAGCTTTCATGCAGCCATATACAACCACCCCAAACACTTCATATCCTTTTATATCTGGTAAGTCATTATTTTGCTTGGCCCAGTTTAAATAAAAGGTCCTGTAGAAAGTTATCTTTTATGTATTCCCCCCTCCCTCCGAAGAATATCTGTATTTTTCATTCCATTGTTCCTATGTACAGGGATTGCATCTTAAAAGTAATCACGAAAGAAACCCAAAATAAGCAAAGTGGGTAAATAAATCACTAAAAGCCCTGCAAAAGTAAATCATGTTATGATAGTGCAAGTAAGATGCTGTAATGCTCCCTTCTGCCCCCATCCACCAGTTTTGTGAATTAGTCATGGGATATTTTTCCTATGCTCTTGTTTTCAAATATGGAACACAGTAGTTTCCTGCAGATCACAGTATGCATATGCCCTGTCAAGTGGATGTGCAGAGTAAAGTTTCAGGTGAGTTTTAGCCAATGGCTGAGGAGAAATTAGAGATTGCCCCATTGTACCTATGTTGTTCTGTGGGATGAACAAATATTTGAACTGCATTCTTTATGACCAATGACTCAAGTAGGCTGAATTAGAGCCCATTGTCTGTGAATAATATTATGCTGCATTATTCTTTATTTTTGCAAAAACATGAGGCTCTCAAGATAGCTAAAGCTGTCTCTAGGCCAGACCTAAAATCGATGTTGTTGTATGAGTAGCTCTATGGATAAGTGAGTGGTTGTGTGAGTACTTGTATGGGTCTGTGAATGGGTATGTGAGTGGCTGTGTGTGAGTGGTTTTGTGGACATGTAAGTGGGTGTATGAGAGGTTGTACAGGGGGGTGTGAGTGCTTCTACGGATGATGTCATTAGCTATTTCATTTTAGATTTCATCAGCGATGTAATCAGTGATGTCACTGACCATGTCATAAGTGATGTGATTTATGAGGTCATAAGCAGTGCATTGTGGGGGGTACGTCATAGTTAGCTCAGTTATCACTTCTGAATTTCACTGGTTTTGTTCGAATAAATCTGAGCCTAACTATAATGTTCCTGTCACCTTTGACAGTGAGTGTGTGAGTGAGTGCATGAGTGTTTCAGTAAGTCTGTGAGTGGGTCTGTGAGTCTTTGAGTGCTATCTGTTTTTTCCTCTTCGGCTCTGTTTTGCCTTTTCTACTTGTTCTTCTACACTCTCTTTTGCCTTTCCTGCTTGTTTTTCTGCCCTTTGTTTTGACTCTTTCTGCTTATGGCTCACCTTTATTTTACCTCTTTCTGTTTGCCTCTTATTGCTGTTTTCTGACCTCTAATTTGCTTCTTTCTGCACCCTTCTGACCTTTATTCTGCCTCTTTGTGCTTCTTTCTCACGTTTATTTTGCCTCTCTCTGCTAGTTGCTGATAATTTTTTGCCTCTTTCTGTTCATTTCTCACCTTTATTCTGCCTATTTCTGCTTGTTGCTGACCTTTATTTTGCCTCTTTCTGTTCGTTTCTGACTTTTATTCTGCCTCTTTCTGCTAGTTTCTCACATTTCTTGTGTGGTCCCTTCCTTTCTTGTGCAGAGGTCACCCCAGGGAGGTTGGGGTCACTGGGGCCAAGAACGGCCTTTAAGAATAAAATAGGCCCTGGGGAGGTGGTGGTCCCCAGGGCTTGGGTGGTCTGCAAGGTCCGCAACAGAGTTTGCTTGCCCCGGGGAGGAGGCTGAGCTGGGAGGCCCCGCTGGGAGGCCCCGTGCACCCCCTCCATTAAAAGAAAATCGTCCCAGGGCCGTCCTACCTTAGGCTCATTTAAAAAAAAAGGTTGGGAGTGCACGCTTGGGTTTTTTCTTTTTGAATTTTTGCCAGAGTTGCAGATCTGCCATGATTTTTGGCAACTCCACTGAATCCCCAGGGACCACCACCTCCCGGGGCACAAATGCGATAATTAAGGGGTCCATAGTAGACCCCCAGTCCCAGGGACAACCACCTCCCCAAGGTAAATGTGAACAAAGTAGTGGGCCGCACGGGCCCCCTCCAGGAGCCCTACATGGCCCTGGAGGCCCCCCCAAGGCCAGCTCCAGCAATGTCCTGGGGTGCCCACCCCTGCCATGCCATAGGAAACAGTCCTCCGCTTTGAGCAAGCAAGAGCATTTTTCTCTCGCTTGCTCAAAGCAGAGCACTTTGCTTTTACACACAGGGAGCTGCATGTCAGCATCTCCCTGTGTGTACAAGCAATGCTGGCTTCTGCAGGAGGCAGGGAACGCGGGGTCAGGCTCTCCCCACAGCAGCCGCGACCCGTGGAGGGAGTTGCGGTGGGGCAAAAGGCGGGGCGGGGAGGGGCATTTAGCGATGCAGGGCGCGCTACGAAATTCATTTTATTAATTAAATTGTTTACTTACCTCCATCTATCCATACTATGGTTTTTAGCATCCCCAACCCTGCCCCTCCCTGCCCCGCCTTTCGCCCCACCGCAACTCCCTCCACGGGCCGCGGCTGCCCCACAGTCCGCAACACGGTGGCCATGTGTCCTGAATTTTGGCCCGGGGGCCCCTCTCCCCATTAAAAAAAAAAAAAAGCGCTCAGTGCTGGTGCGATTCCCCTGCGGCTGAACCACGCCGCTGTACATTCAATAACTCCTCCTTTTCAGGAAAAAATGGGTCGCACACCCAAAGCAGTGCTTAATCTTGTATTTATTTGTATTCAGGCATACAAAAGGCTGACAGCGCGTATATTGATCTACGCGTTTCGGTGTATCGCCACCTTGCTCACGATCAACGGGTCATTTCGCCCTCAGTGTTTTTAAATGTTCAGCACATTTCTCAGTGACCATTTCCTGTCACGTGATTTCCTGCCAAGCATTCTGGTAGTTGTAGTTGTATTTCTGCATATTATTCGTTTGCATAAACTAATATGGTTATTTACAAAGTCTTTTCTGCCTTCCAATAGGCCGTTATAGTTTTGTGTCATTGTTCATAATGGATATATACATATAGATTCAATTTCAGAAAAACTTTTTAATTATTTACAATTCCACAGTCTTTACTGCCTTCCAATAGGCTGTGTTTTCTTGCGTTATCCTTTTCTCATTTTTACATCTGTGATGATTTATTGATCTTGACCCATTACTATTTATTGTCATTGATTTCATAACATTTTAACAACTTATAGGTGAACATAAAGTTCTTCCGATTGGTTCAACCCGTGGGGGTGCAGTGTTCTCAGGTTTAGGATGAATTTGGATTCAGTTTGCTGCAATTTTCTTTCCCGATCTCCTCCACGATCTCCTTTTGGAATCGTCTCAATGCCATAAAATTTTAGTTTTTGCCAGTCCCCTTTGTGGAATTGTTCCATATGTTTGGCTATGGCATTGGACCGGTCTTTATGGATCGTTGCCCTCATGTGTTGCAGAATCCTGTTCTTCAATTCAGCTGTGGTGCTTCCCACATACATCATGGGACATGGACATTCCACTATGTATACAGTGAATGGTGTTTTACAGGTTATACATTGTTTAATTTGCCATTTCTTTTTGTTTGCTAAGACGATCTCCTTCGTTGGTTTAGCAATCTGACAAACTTTACACGAATGGCATTTGACAAATCCTTTTGTTTTCAACCAGTCATCCTTTCTCTTTTTTCTAAAGTGACTGTGTATCATATAGTCCTTCAAATTTCTTGCACGCCTGTACGTTATTATAGGATGATTTCCCATAATCTCTTTGGCAGTGTTATCCAATTGGAGTAGTTTCCAGTTCTTTCTCAGTATTGTCGCTATTTGATTACTTTCTTGTGAGAAGTCGGTTATCATCCTGATTTGTTGTTTTTGCTCATGTTTTTTGGTTAATTTCAAACAATCCTCTCGGGATTTCAGAGTCGCTCGCTCCCAAAAAAATTTCACCACTTTGGGGGTATATTTTCTTTTTACAAATCTTTCCGTTGTTGATTTGCTATTTTTCTCCCATTGGTCTTGTTCACTGCAAATCCTCCGAATTCTCAGGAATTCTCCGTAGGGAATACTATTTAGCAGCGACTTTTGGTGGAAGCTGGTTGCCTCAAGCGTTGAGTTCGTAGAGGTGGATTTCCTGTGCAAAGTTGTATGTACCTGCTCATTCCTAATATAGATTTCTGTGTCCAAAAAGATGACTCTGTCTTTACTGATGGTGTAAGTGAATTTTAGGTTTTTAGTACTGTGGTTCAGTATATGGAAATATTCCTGAAATTCATTTTCTGTTCCATCCCATATGATTAGAAGGTCATCTATGAATCTTTTCCAACTGATGACTTTGTTGACTGCCATCTCATTGGTAATGTTCCAGGCTATCTCTTGCTCCCACCATCCCATCGATAAACATGCGTAACTGGGACTAAAGGCAAATCCCATCGCCGTCCCGCTACGTTGTCTGAAGATTTCATCTCCAAACGTGAAGATATTGTCCTCTAAGCAAGTCGAAATCATACTTAACAACATTTCATTGTGATGTTTATATTGTAGACTTCTTTCATCAAGAAAATACTTGCAAGCTTGTTTTCCCATTTCATTGTCAATATTGGTGCATAATCCAACAACATCCATCGTGATGAGATGATATGAATCTTGCCAGGGCGTGTTTTTTAGGATTCGTAAAATGTCACTTGTGTCTTGGATATAAGAATTCAAGTTTTCCACAAAAAGTTTTAGAAAGTGGTCAATGTATTCTGCCATTGGTTCCAATAATGATCCTTTCGCGGAGACAATAGGTCTTCCAGGAGGTTTTTTCTGATCTTTATGTATTTTGGGCAAAAAATACATTGTTGCCATTACCGGGTGTGTCACAGTTAAGAATTTCTTTTCCATTGCCTCAATTAAACCATCCTTTTCCCATTCTGACAATTTCCCATCAATCTTTGATTTTATTTCCAAGATGGGATTTTGTTTTAATCTCTCATAATATCTTGTGTCCTTGAGTTGCCGATATGCTTCATTCATGTAAGCAGTGCGATACCAGATGATTATATTCCCACCTTTGTCGGCTATTTTGATTTCAATTCGATCATCTTCCGCTAAGTTTTTCAATGCCAAACGTTCTTCTTTTGTTACGTTATCATTGTCTTTATTCCATTTTATCTTGTATAGGTCTTGTATTACTGATTCCTGAAATAAATCAATTTTGTTCCCTGGTCCTAGTTGTGGGTAAAATGTACATTTTGGCTTTTTTCCACTTAAGCCTGCCCCACTTTGGGGGACCACCTGTGTCAATGTCAAATCCTCCTCAGATACCGAATCCAAGTTCATCAAAGTTAAAAAACGTTCAGTGTCGATTAGTTGTAAATTCTCTGCGTCTGTTTCGGCTTGACCTTTTGATCTTTCCTTCAGAGTGCGCTCTTTAAAAGCTTTTGCCAGTTTAATTTTTCTCACATATAGGTATAGATCAATCCTGACCTGTGCTAAATTCATATGGCTTTTAGGACAAAAGTGAATCCCTCTCTTCAATAGCTTAATTTCAATCGGACTCAGATGTCTGTCCGATAGGTTCACCACTTGTAGCTCATCCGAAATTATTTCCTCCTCTGGCGCATGTTCCTTGTTTCTACCCCTGTTCGCTCTTTCACTACATTTGTTTCTTTTGCCTCTTCTGATGTGCTTCTCCCTGGCCATTGCCTTCCTTTCCCTCTTGTTCTTCGTGGTTGGAACTGTGGGGCTGGGCGGTTTTGCTCCCAATATTTTTGATGTAACATGAGGTGCATGTCCCCTAAAAAAGACAGCTTTCTGGATTCATCAGTTTCATTTCTTTCCAATTGGTCCGCTGAGCCAAGAGATGATGCCGTACTTGACATGCTCGACATGCTTGCCCATGTCATTTGTTCTTTTAGTCCGTCGAATTTTCTTGCGAAGGTAAAGATACGGCCTTCCGCATAATCTTTGGTGTCACAAATAAACTTTGAATGTTTACGGTCCCTCACAATATCTTCATGTTTTTCAATTTGAGTTTCTAGTTCTTCTTTGAATTTGGTAAGTTCTGGTGTTAATTTCAATGTTGAAATTTCTGCTTCAATTTCCTTGAGTTGGATTATTAATTTTTCCAGGGAAATATCAATGTGCTTGATTAAAATTTCTATCAAACCCAACGAAGAACGTAATATGAAATCACCCCATTCCTGTAGTAGGTCATTTGTTGCATCCTGATTGTTTGGCATTAGTAATATGCGTAATCCTCTGGGGACACGTTGTACTTCCAGATATTTCTTGAGTGTAATTACTTCCCATGACTTGTTGATTTCCTTACGACTTAATTTCTCCCAAGTTTTTAATTTGCTGCGTGCATCCGTTTTCCCTGAGGTGGTCGCTGCACTCGCCCCACCCTCTGTACTTGTTTTTTCAAACATGTCCGTTACAAGAACATTCCTCTTGGCAGCTCTTTGTTCCCTAATTCCCGCTGTCTTTTTTTGCCTTTTTATAGATCGTCGAAGTTTGCTCCGTTAGATTCTGCTTGGGTCGGTATTTCCGATTAACTTTTAGTACTCCTTGCTGCCGCTCGTTTCTGGATTGAAACTTACTGCGGATTTACAACTACGTTAACCGGATCACCCGAAGCTCAGCCGAATGCGTGTTCGCTCTTCCAGTCACACAGCGCTTTCAGTCACGCATCACGCTTAAACGGACTTGCTGTGTGAGTCGTCCGATTCCGTGATGTGTTGAACGCTGCTTCCTGCTGATTCGGCGGTCACTGCTACCGGTAATAAATCCTCCAAAATCGGTTCACCTTTTCGGTCATGCAGCGCTCAGTGCTGGTGCGATTCCCCTGCGGCTGAACCACGCCGCTGTACATTCAATAACTCCTCCTTTTCAGGAAAAAATGGGTCGCACACCCAAAGCAGTGCTTAATCTTGTATTTATTTGTATTCAGGCATACAAAAGGCTGATAGCGCGTATATTGATCTACGTGTTTCGGTGTATCGCCACCTTGCTCACGATCAACGGGTCATTTCGCCCTCAGTGTTTTTAAATGTTCAGCACATTTCTCAGTGACCATTTCCTGTCACGTGATTTCCTGCCAAACATTCTGGTAGTTGTAGTTGTATTTCTGCATATAATTCGTTTGCATAAACTAATATGGTTATTTACAAAGTCTTTTCTGCCTTCCAATAGGCTGTTATAGTGTTGTGTCATTGTTCATAATGGATATATACATATAGACTCAATTTCAGAAAAAACTTTTTAATTATTTACAATTCCACAGATATATATATATATATATATATATATATATATATATATATATATATATATATATATATATATATATATATATATATATATATATATATATATATATATATATATATATATATATATATATATATATATATACACACATACCTGGCCACGAAGGATGGAGTCTCTGGGGCCAGAATTGGCCTGGGGAGGCGGGCATAGAGTAGAGTGGTAGAGAGTAGAGTACAGTGGCATACAGTGCAGTGACATAGGTCAGAGTAGCGTGGTGTGGAGTGGAGTACAGTGGCTTGGAGTGGCATAGAATGGCATACAGTAGAGTGCCATGCAGTCAAGTGGTTTAGAGTAGAGTGGCATACATTAGAACAGCTACAGTGAAACGGGGTACAGTAGAGTGGCTTGGAGTGGCGTACAGTGAAGTGGTGTACAGTGAAGTGGGGTAGAGTAGAGTGAAGTGGGGTAAAAGGAAGTGGGTTAGAGTGAAGTGGGATGCACTGAAGTGGCGTAGACTAGAGTGACATAAAGTAGTGTGGCATAAAGTAGAGTTGCACAGAGTAGCATGCATAAAGTGAAGTGGGGTGGAGTGAAGTGCAGCGGCATACAGTGCAGTTGGTAGACTAGTGTGGTGTAGGGCAGAGTGAAGTGGGGTAGAGTAGACTGTCGTAGTGTAGATTGGCATAGAGTAGATTGAAGTGGGATAGAGTGAAGGTGGGTAAAGTAGAATGATATACAGTAGAGTGCCGTAGAGTACAGTGATGTTAAGTGCAGGTCCCTTAGAGTAGAGTGGTGCAGAGTACAGAGGCGTAGAGCAGAGTGGTGTAGAGTAGAGTGACATCGAATGAAGGGAGAAACAACTTACTAGACCCCTCCCAATCGGGATTCAGAACTAACCACAGCCCTGAGACAGCCTTGATCTCCCAACAGACGACATCGCACCCTACTCGACAGAGGTAAATTAGCCACACTTATCCTGCCTGACCTCTCTGCCACCTTCAACGCGGTCTTCCACCACACGTTCATTGATCGCCTATGCCACAATGGTACAAGCAACGCACACAAATGGATGCCATCTTTCCTCACATGACGCACCCAGAAAATCCATCTCCCTCCATTCACAGCGCAAGGAAATCATAACATCTGCAGCATGCTCCAAGGCTCATTCCTTGGCAGAACACTCTTTAATGTCTACATGACACCACTTGTAGACATTGTCAAATGGTACAACATCAACATCATCCCTTATGCCGACAATACACAACTCATCCTATCTCTCTCTGCTGAACTGACCTCAACAAAGACTTAGTTTCACAAATACATGAAGAATATGTCAGCATGGATGAAGGACAACTGTCTAAAGCTCAACATGGACAAGACAGAAGTTCTCATCTTCTGAAAACACCGCATCCTCTGGAACATCTCCTGGGGGCTATCTGAACTCAGACCCACCACAATGCCAAAAGACCACGCACACAACCTCGGCATGATCCTAAACAGCGAACTCTCCATGAAAAATCAGGTCAACATCGTCTTCTCAGCATGATTCTACATGCTCTGCAAAGTCTTCAAGTGGCTCCCCATCACCACCAGAAAGATGGTAGCATGTGCCCTCATCACCAGCTGACTGGACTATGGCAATGCACCACCAAACTCATGCAGACTCCAGATTATCCAGAACGCAGCTGCTAGACTGATCCTCAACCTGCCCAAGACAACCTGGCTCACCCAGCACTTAAAAGTCCTCCACTGGCTACCGGTCCAGAAGAGATGTCATTTCAAGTTCCTGACTCACACCTACAAAGCTCTCCATGACCAAGGACCCACCTACTTGAACCACCGTCTGCACTTCTGCCACCCCCCCAGGAACCTCCACACACCTCTCCCTCATGCAGGTCCCTTGCTTATGCCAATGCCACGCCAGAGGATGCACCTTCTCCCTTTTTGTGCCCAAAGCCTGGAACACCCTCCCCTCCACACCTCACTGACTGACTTCAGGAAGGGGCTCTTCAAATGAGACTTACACCTATTGCTTGGATACCATCACGGGTGACAAGCAGTGCTCTACAAATAATGTTTAATTGATTGAAGTGGGGTAGGATAGAGTAAAGTGATGTACAGTGGCGTAAAGAAGAGTGGCATAGAGTAGAGGGGGATAAAGTGAGGTAGGGTGGAGTAGACTGAGGTAGAATAGAGTGGTGAAGACCGAAGTGGGGTAGAGTACATTGCAATGGTATAAAGTGAAGTTGTGTAGAGTAATGTAGGGTTGGGTGAAGTGGGGTAGAGTAGATTGGCATAGAGTAAATTGGCATAGAGAAGAGTGCTGTAGAGTACAGTGGTGTAGAATGCAGATGCTCAGAATAGAGTGGTGCAAATGACAACATCGTAGAGTAGAGTGGCATAGAGTGAAGTGGGGTAGAGTATAATGCAGTGGTGTACCGTGCAGGGGTGTACTGTGCAGGGGTGTACAGTGCAGTTGTATACAGTGCAGTGGTACAGAGAAGAGTAGAGTGACATAGAGTGCAGAGAAGTGTAGGGTACAGTGAAGTGGGATAAAGCAGAGTTGGATAGAGTGCAGTTGCTTAGAGTAGAGTAGGGCAGAGTAGAGTACAGAGGCGTAGAGTAAAGTGTCATAGAGAAGAGTGGGGTAGGATGAAGTAGAGTAGAGTGGCATGGAGTGAAGTGGGGTGAAGTGAGGGAGAGTGGTGTAGAGTGAAGTTGGGTAGAGTACAGTGCAATCACATACAGTGCAGTTGAACAGGGTGGAGTACAGTGACATACAGTGTAGTTGGGTGGAGTAGAGTGAAGTGGGGTAGAGTGAAGTAGAGTGCACAGGCATAGAATACAGAGGTATAGAGTACAGAGGTGTAGAGTAAAGTGGGGTGGAGTACAGTGGTGCACACTACAGTACCATGTAGTGAAGTTCTGCAGGGTAGACTGCAGTGGTGTTGAGTGCAGTGGCATAGAGTGGAGTATGGTAGAGTGAATTAGAGTGCTACAGAATGGAGTGGAGTGCAGTGACTTAGAGTAACATACACTAGATGACAGAGTAGAATGAAGTGGGGTTGATTGAAATGTGGAAGAGTGACATAAAGTAGAATAATGTAGAAAAGGCAATACCTCACAATGTTTCGTGGAGATAGTCAAACAGTGGCAAAGTCATTAGCTAGCAAATATCAAAGGAATTCCTATCTCTGGGAATCCTAACTACGAATTCAGCCTAATTGTTTGTTAATAACTTTGGCACTGTATGATGTATCTTCATGAAACTTTCCCAAAAACATTTTTTTGATGTTTCACTTCATAGAAGGTTTCGGGGTGATCCACCATGCAGAGATAGAAAAACAGTAGGCATATCAAAATGCAAAATCCTCATTCATGTTACATAGACCTAAAACCATAGACCTTTTTCACAGAGAGCTAATGCAAAAAATGCTGAATGGAATAACACCAAATTTGCCAGGAACCTAATATTGGTCCAGAAATGTGCTTTTTGTAATTTGGTGTAAATCCGTTAAGTAATTTTAAAGAAATTAAGTGTTTGAATATGAGGATGATTGGAGTCAAGGGACATTTTTGATGGTCCCTTGACCCAATTAAAAAAATATAGCATTCTGATTGGACTAGGTGACTTTTTCTTTGGGCCTACTTGTTCCCATGGGAACAAGACTCCAGCAAGAACAATCAATATGATAGGCTGCCTTCAACATGAGGAGAAATATTGCAGGCAGCTCTTAATCGACTGTCCTGAAATTATTTTAAAAAGATATAAGAAAGCAGGGTAGTGATACCCTGCCCTCCTAGCTCTTGTATGGGGGGGGGGAGGGCCCAGAGGGAAACCCCCAGGTTAAAAAAATGGAAAGGTTTTTAAAAGCTGCGATCCCCTGGGAGTCCCACGAGAGTTTTGTGGGAGTTCAGAATTAAAAAACGAAAAAAAGAGGAAATTGCTGGATGGCGTTCTTTTTGTAATTTTTATTTTTTAATAGTAATTTAACTTGTTGGATGAGCCATGGCCTGGGGATCTTTATTTAACAATATTGGGAAGGGGCATGAGTGGGTCCCCCTCCCTGAGCCACTCTGGGGCTGTATGACCCCATTTCCTGGGGCCAAATATTAAAATAGTGGAGCGGACATGCGCCCCTCTTCCAGAGCCACTAATGGGCCGAGGGACTCCATACCCGTGGGCTAAATAATTTTTTGTTGTTGTAATAATCATTAATATTAAATATTGCATTGTGTGAACTACTGAAATATACACTAGATTTTAAATATAATGATTTTTGGATAAAGATGATAACAGGATGATTTTATATTTTGGTATTGTGACTCTTTGGCAAAGTCAGTAAGTCTACCTGAGTGCAGCCATGACCTGTGAGACCAACTGCACGCTGTGCATGCCAGAAGGCTGTGCCTGGTGTAGGGTTGGCTGCTTTCAAGTGGTTGGATGCTGTGCCTGGCCTAACGCACAGCCCTGCAGCCAGCCTTCCTTGGGCGGCAGGGACTTGACTTTATGTATGATAACTATAACTCACACCCTCACCATGCGCAGCTATTACCCCACATATCACTCACAACAGGTTCTATAAAATCAGTGATAACATGACTGCAATATTTGAAAAGACATCTGATGACAAGACAGTGCAAGATTGTTCATGGCAGGAGTACACGTTATAGTTACTTGTGATAACTATAACTGGTGAATGTTAGTGTTTAAAACATTGCATGGGAAAAACATGCATGGTAATACCCTACAAACGAGCTGCTGGAATGCTGAATTAGATAAGGGACAGATAGTGAGATGTTCCTGTTATTCCTTGTGAAATGTCAGTCTTGCTCAAAGGGAGCCAGCCTCGGTTTAATTCTTGCCCAGTGGTCCAGAGCATTCTTGAGCATCCAAACTGATTGCAACTTCCCTTCAGTCTGCCGATCTGCACTTTCCAGCCTGTAGTATTCTCAGTGGCGGCTCGCGGAGGGGGTGCTGCGGGGCGGTAGGGCGGGGGAGGGCCAGGGTAGGGGGGTAGTAAAGTCCAGCATACGGCGTAACGGAGTTAAGTAAATAAATAAACAGATAAAACAATTTGCTTTGCACGTACTGCAACTGCAATGCAGCGCGCACTATGTAAATTGTTTTATTTATTTTCTTCACTCAGTTGCACCGTATGCTGGAGTTTACTAACCCCCGCCTCACTGCATTTTTCAGCAGTGTGGGCATGACCTGGCGCACAAACAATGTTTAGGCTGTTCTCGACCATTTGACTGTCATCTCAAATTGGCAGCTAGCAGGACTTGCATTTTCTCTTTTACCTTTTAAAAAAAAAGTATTTTATTTTATTTTGAAAATGTCTCACGTAGGGCCTGCTCGTTGCTTCAAGTTTGTCACAGTGGATACGAAAGCGAGTTTTATCTTATGTAAAAACAACATTGGCTTGCTCACAGATCTGTCTCTTTTTCCCTGTAGTGGCTCATTCCTTCTCTATGTGTTGTATTTTTTACTTATTATAATTGGGTATCATTCTTCACTCATGGGTCACTGCTGTTTTAGAATAATTCAGCACCCTCTAGCTGATTATCTGCACACTCAGTCACTTGCTCATTCATCTATCCAGGCACTCACATTGCCATCCAGTCGTTTATTCATTATCACCCTTCCCCCACCACACAGCCGTACTATACGAACTTGCAGATCTACGAAGAATACTTTCTTTTGGAAAGCAAGCAAGCAACGAACCATTTGGTTTTGCTAATGTTTGTAATCCCCCTTTTCTCTTGGTTTTTTTAATATACTATTAATATTACTTACATTGTAGGAATTGTGATAATATTTTACCGATGCCAGTCATAAAATACAACTGTAAATTAACATTATGAAAACATGCTTTCTCAGAAACAAAAACAATGGCTCCATAAATTTAAATGTATTGCATAATTAGAATGAACGAAGTTTGTTTTATGTCTAGTTACAGCATTTTAAGGATTAGTATCGGTTCTATCAGAAGAAATGTGTTTGATCATACTGGTAGCTTTATGGTAGTTAAAGATATCCTATCTGTCCTTTTGCTTCTGTTTGATGTTTATTCACTAACCATGAACCGCTATTTGTTCTGTGTGTGTTGTCCTTTCACTTAAATGTGATTTACTTACATTTTAACATGCCACCAGTTCTATCTCGCGTGTGACTTGTTTACATACCAATGCCCTGAATAACTGCAGCTTGCACATATTATTTTTAACTTTTAAATTGAAAGAGATTTGCTGATCCTTCCCACGAGCCCTCTTTCTAAATGGTGAAATTAATCTTCCGATTTCCTCTGAATGCTGCATCTTAATTAATTGCTTTAAATATGAATGCAAAACAAAAGCGGCTTCCCATAGGAAAATGACAGGAAAATTGTGGGAGGTTTCCGATTTTATGGCCGTCTGTAGAATACTTGGCACATGTACTCGCACATGAATCAGGATTTTCCTATCCTCTTTATTCGAAGCAACTTTGTGAGGTAACTGTGAACCCCCCAAAGTATCCGTCTGTCCAGCCATAAACTGATACTGGTTGTCCTTGCTTATATGCTTGTTTAATTGTCCACTAAAATCTTGTTTTTTTTCCTTCCCTAGAACTCTTAATAACCATATTTTCTTAAAACGCTTAAAAAAGCTTGCAATAGATGCGAATGATTCCAATTGTGGTAATCCCTTGTTTATGACAGCAGGATTATTGTATTAGTTTCTCCGGCTCACATACAAATGTTGAACAGATCTTGACTGATACAAGAGCATACTCCAAACTGTTATGTTAAAATCCAAATATTTTGACCATTTAATGCAACGAAAGCTTATTAATTATTATCCCAATGCGGTGCCTCAAGGCAAAGGGACTTTTTCCATATGATTTTGTGTGTCCTATTTGAACAAGGAAGTAAAAATAAAAGAGCTCAAAAAAACTCTATCCAATCTGTTTATGTGAGTGTGCATAGGACAGTGAGCCCAGATAATGTGTTGGTATTTGCACATTTACGGTGAAAGGGGGTGTAGGTTGCTTGCTTGGGTTAATTGACAAATGTATATTATCAGAATAGCGCCCCTCTGTGCCGTCCTTTAACAACAGCATATCTGAGAAGGAGTAGGGAAATGGCCAAGACAGACGGGGGTCACCCCTGGGCCTTTCCTGCCTTAAGCTGTGTATGAAACGACAAGTGCTTAGGTATACGTTTTCTTTGACACACCTTAATTAGGGCACAAAACTGAAACGTGTTTCTTAAATTACAGGGCATTGCCTTTGAAGGGCATTTCCTTTAGAGTTTATGTCCACCCGGTCCTCGATGAACACCTTGGGCATCCAAGCTGGGTTGCCGTTTAATGCCCATATCCATATTTTTCTCCTTTTTGATTCCTGGTGGAAATTGGGGTATGGGGAGAAATAATCACTATTAAGGGATTTCCCGGAATAACAGGGGAGAAAGGCTGTGGAAACAGCAGTCAGTCCCCACGTGCCTTCCCCTCAGGTGTCTCGCCAATAGATTTCATGTGCTTTTAGAAGCCAGGATCTCCTGGTGAAACACTGCAATTTATAATTTCATTGGAGCTGGTAGCTTCCGTTGCTATAACCATCCGAAGGAATTGGCCTCTTAGGGATATATTGTATGTCCCTGTCTAGTGTGTTTACTGTGCTGGATTAAGGCATGCCTCTTCCTGAAAGGTGTAATTAGGAAAACATGTGGAGCACTTCGTCTGTGTCTGAAGAATTTTCCACAGTTGTATGGTCAAGCATGTGCCATAAATAGAATAGTAAATGGAAGAAACCAGCAAAACGTTTTGCTTTGTTAGGTATAGTGTCTTGTGAATACGAACAGCAAGACCCATCTGGTGGTCCTTGATGGACTCTGTAGGAGAATGAAAAAATCAGTTAGGTGTGTCTGGGTGTGGTTAATAAATGGTATGATGTAGTGCGTTCAGTTAATGGTTGCACTCTGAAGAATAAAGACATGCACTACAGAGCTCCCTGTGTGGCGTAGTCATGTGCATGCTACTGGCTGTGGAGAATGCTGTAACTGTCAATGATTAGGGAATACATGCCCCAAAGAAATAAGACTGCTCTACCTTAGAGTTTGCCAAGGTCTAGTAAACTGTTTGTGCATGCCACGTGTGCCTCAGTAGAAGTGATGCAGGCTGCGGTTTGCATATGTAGAGTCAAATCGCCACTCCAGCCAGTGCAAGATTTGGAAGAAGACGAAGGCCCTACAGACAGGCCTTTTCACAGTCAGCCAGAAACCTGCTGGTGAGGCTGAAAGAAGAGATACTGTGCCACAGCATAACACTGAGTAATCGTTGATGCAAACAAGAAGCACAAAAGGCAGAGACAACCAGGCACAAAGAAAGTACTAGCAGCAGAGACGTCCAGGCACAAAGACACACTAAAGGCAGCAATGATGCACAACGCTGAGAAGGATGACAAACATGTGCAGGAGACAAGACTGTTGATCATGCCAAGAAAGAAGATGGCACCGTACAACCTCACAATGGTCACGATGACCCAGATGCAAGCACAGAGCGGATGCTTACTGTAGGTGCAGGTCTGAGTGAGCAACAACCGTTGAAGGGACATCATATAGTCACAGCATCAGTAAGCCCCACCATGAGTTATGATGCTGCTGTGTTCCTGAAACATTCACCATCATTCGATACTGTAAAAAAACAAAATATTGGCGTCAAATGGACTGCATGAATTGAAACATTCTATGATTTCATCTACGCGCTAGAAGAAGCAGATGACCAAAAGATCATCAAATACTTTAAGAACCTTGCAGGTGATGGAGTGAAAGAAATGATAAAGAAAAAAACACAAGCTGATGGAATATTCTACCCATTTTGGATTGTTCAACTATAAAAGACTATGTTTGGGGATGTCGCCAGCTGCAGAGCTTTTTCAGGATGACACTAGCCACATAATACAGCCTGTCACACATGCTTTTAATTACAGTGATGATACACTAGCATTTTGGGACACTCGAAAGAATCATGACAATGCCCTTACATAAGTATGCCATTTACTTGCTGATGCAGGTCTCACTTTGAATACAGAAAAGTGTGAGTTTCACAAAAAAAAACTCAGATTAATCTGGCATGTTTTCTCAGAAAAGGGGACGACACTAGATCCGGCTAAAATGTAAGCCATATCATCCACTTGTTCCCCACATGATGTGACCATGCTGGAATTATCCTTTGCATGGTCAGTTACTGTTGAAGGGCCATTTGTGAGTTTGCCACAGTCAGTGCCCCATTGAGAGGTTTAACAAAATGTAAATGCTCTGTTAAAGTGGTCACATGAATGTGATTAAAGCTTTAAGAAAATCGAACATGCAATTGGGAACATGACTAAAATGGCTTATTTTCATCCAAAACTACTTACTGAGATAGTGGTAGATGCAAGCCCAGTGGGGCTGGGTGTGATCCTCTCCCAGCGCAATGGAAACGACAATGCTTAGAGATGCACAGGAGTTTGTTGCAGACTGAATGTGCTTACTCCCAACGTGAGAAAGTGGAGCTGTAGCGTGGGCTTGTGAACACTTCCATGTATTCTGTACGTAAACCACTTTACTCTTGTCACTGATCACCAAGCGTTGCTCGCCATTTTCAAAAATCTGAAATCCAAGATGTCATCTTGCATCAAGAGGTGAGGGTTGCGACTGCAAAAGTATGATTACCCTACAATGCATAGGCCAGAGAAAGATCAAAATTCCATTGACTATTTTTCACGAGTACCATTGCAGAGTCACAATAAAATGTCTAATGTGGCTGAGGCACATATGAGCTACATAGTCAAGTCAAGCCTGCCTGCAGCTATATCTGTGGAATAAAGTATTGCATCTGGGAACACTGATAGAGATACGGTTGCCCTCAAGGACATTATTGCACAGCAATCCTGGAAGAAACATACACAACCTTATACGGATGACTTTGAATATCAAAAGTTCAAAAATGTGTGAGAGGAACATTGTTACTTAACAAGGCATTATATTACAAGGTTCAAGAATTGTAATTGCCGAGAGTCTGCGACAACAGATCATTAAATTGGCACACAAGGGTCATTGTCGCTACGAAAAGAGCTCTCTGAGTCAGAATGTAGTTTCCCCGCCTTGATGAAAGATTCGAAAGAGAATTAAA
Organism: Lissotriton helveticus; assembly: GCF_964261635.1. NCBI lineage: Eukaryota > Metazoa > Chordata > Amphibia > Caudata > Salamandridae > Lissotriton > Lissotriton helveticus. Next base: position 352,087,915 of record NC_136070.1, on the reverse strand, counting down.
TGCATGTCATTTGTGTAACTGCTTATCTTCCAAAACAACACACCATCCACTAGTTAGGTCTGATATTCTGGGGCATTTGTGGGAGAGGAATGCCGTGGATTTCTTTGGCCCTTCAGCAATGAATATTATCTCATGGTAGTCATTGATGAGTACTCACAATTTCCCCTTGTGGAAGACCTATCATCATCCACACTTGACAAAGTCATTGGGACATTATATGAAATTTTTGGAAACATGGGGTGTTCCCTCCATTCTTAAGTCTGACAATGGCCTACCTTTCAATAGTTAAGTACTTTCTCACCAATACGAATCTTAAACATGACAAAAAGTACACCTCCCTGGCCACAGGCAAGTGGCATTGTCGAACGATTCATGGGCACCCAATAGAGTGTAGTTCAGCGCTCTGCGCTAAAAGGAAGTGACCTCAAGTCTGCTTTATGTTCAGTCCTTCATGCTTATAGCTCCATTCCCTATTCCACATCATGTAAAATCCCTGCCACCTTAATGTTTGGGAGAGCCATGGGATAAAAATTGCCACATTGGACATCTAATATGTCTACAGATGCTGACGAGATCGATGCAACTGATTCCTTTCACAAGTCCAGAATGAAAGACCTATGCTGACAAATGCTGATGTACTCGGGAAAAGGTTTTTAAGGAAGTAGACTTGGTCCTGGTCAAACAAAAATGGAAGCGCAAGTCTCACACTCTGTTTGGTGCTGACCCACCAGGGTTGTGACGAGCAAAGAACATAGGGTTATCACTCAATGTCCCGGTAAGTCTATCACCAGAAACTTGTCATATTTCTAGCACCTGCCTTGATGTTTATCGGCTCCAGATGTTAGAATTGAGACATTTACACCAGAGAGTCTGAAGAGACCAACTCAAAAACCTGCTTCTGTATCTCCTGTACCTGAGGCAGGCCTCTGTCCTCCGCCTCATCAACCTCACAAGACAAGATCTGGAAGAGTTGGTTGAGCACCTTGATGACTCATTGAGGAACAATAATGTATATATGTAATATTTTCCTTTTTTTTTCACAATGGGGCGATATAGTGTATTGTGACTATGAACAGCAAGACCCTTCTCATCCCTTATGGACTCCATAGGAGAATGACATAATTAGTTGGGTGTGTCTGGGTGCAGCTAATAAAGTTTATGATACAGTAGGTGCAGTTAACGGTTGCCCTCTAAAAAATAGATGTGCACTACAGAGCTCCATATGTAGGCTGGGGAGGACGCCACCTAAGGTACTTTGAGATATCGATAGGGGAGGAAAGTTACATAGAAGAAAAAAGATAGTAGGTGGTTTCTACAAAAGGCACAGATAATTGTAACAGAAGATGATGAGTGGGCAAATCTGGACAGTTGGTTCCACTGAAGAACAATGAGCAATACTGCCATAAAAGAATTGGAGGCTGTCATAGTCACGCTAGAAATGAGTAGTGAGCAGGGTAATTGAGGAAAACAAGTGAAGAATGGTTCAAAACATAAAAGAGAACTAAACAAAAAAAAAAGTAAAAGGTTAGCGTTCTGAGGCTGTCATTTGGCTAGTTACTGTGTCCGAGTATGAGTTACCAACACCTCAACTTAGTGGGGTATGAAGACTGTAACAGGGTGACCTTTAACAATGCTCTTGCACTGCTCAATACTAACACTTGTGGAGAAAACAGCTTTAAGGCAGCAGGCCAAAACTGTGGCTACGGCATCAAGTGTGGCAGAAAAATAAACCACTGTTATATGGGCATTAATATGTATCTGAGTAAACACTGAAAGAGCACAACCCTCTCTGTCACTGCAAAACATTTACTATAATCTGGTATTCCCAGGGCTGGGACACAGCAGAGACTTTCTCGCAGCTGTGAGAAGGCACGCATGCAGCTGTCATTCCATAGTACAGGGTCAGACTTGTCTTTGTATGTCAGCCTCTGGAGAGGCTTGGCCATCAGGGAAAAGTTGGGAATCCACTGTTGAGAGTATCCCACCATACCCAAGTACCTTTTGGACTTCTTTCTGTGTAATTGGCAGATTCATTCTCAGAATTGCAGAGATTCTCTCTTGTGACACATTCCTTGCTCCTTTTTCAATGTGGTGTTCTAAATACAGGACTTCCTTCTTACAAAATTGTAATTTGGTCGGGGACCCTTTATGTCCATTCTCAGCTAAGTGGTTTAGCAATGTAATAGCGTCACGTTTACAAGACTCCTGCGTATTCAACACCACCTGTAAGTTGTTGATGTATTGAATTAGAACTGAGTGATGGGGCATCGCTACGGGCTCTGGATTGAAGACTGAGGGACTTTCCTTATGGGGTGGGGAGTTCCCTGTGGAACTCCCCACCATGCTAAGACATGGCTCCCGAAACAGAAAACGCAAAGGAACTGGCTATCCTCATGCAATGTTATAGAAAAGGAGGTTTGGCATAAATCAATGACAGTGAACCACTTAGCCTCACATGGAATCTGAAAGAAAATCACAGCTAGGTTCAGTACCACTGGACAACAAGGGACAACAATCAAGTTAACCTTTCGCAAGTCTTGGACAATGCAGTACTTGCTGTTGGGTTTCTGCAAACCTCTGATGACTGAGTCACATGGACTCCCCATAATCTCTTTCAGAATGTCTTGTTTGATCATTGATCAATTTCAGGACTAATCCCAGCAACCATTTCAGAGGTCAAATTATACTGTGGGATTCTCGGGTACTCTGCATTTGGCTTTACAGTAATGCAGACTGGTTCAACACCTTTGATAAGTCGGACAGATTTACCTGAAAAGTCCTAGACTTTAGGTAACCCTCTGTCTCTCAATTACAAGGGCAAATTGTCTTTCTTTAGCATTTTGATGTCTGATCTCTGTCTAAACAAGTTTTGATGCTTGGTCTCTGTCTAAGCAAGTTTAAAGACAATGTCTTTATCATGGGTGTGAACCTCAATAACATTTGAAGTACAGTAAATGGAACAATTCAGCTTACATGAAATGTCTTGTCTGAGCCGATTTACAGGACTAGAGACACCCACCACAAATTGATAATGATCCTTGAAGGACCCTATCTTGTGCCGTTTCTGAAACTGGGCTAGTTATTTGTATATTTGCAACTCCTACAACATGGATTCTCTGTCCCGAGAGGGGTAGGTTAGGAACCTCTTTTGTTCTTACAGTAGAGCACGTAGCACCAGTGTCAACTAGGAGTGAGACAGTATTCTAATTTACCTCACCATCCATAAATGGACCACTCTGATCTGCCTTTAAGTTTGGCCAAGCATGCAATCCTTCTACCCTGTCAGGACCCGTCATTGCAACAGGTCTGAGCTGAAGTCATCTGTTTAGGTCATGGAATATTGTTGGGACATATTCTGATTCACAAAGAGGTTTGTGTTTACATTGGGGACTTGATTTATATTTTATCCTTGGACATTTGCGACATTCACATTTTGTTGTGGTTTTGAGGCTTGTGGAAATTGCATCACCTGAGCTTGGGGTACATTAGGATTCCGGACTCTTTATCTCTGTAACTGCAGTTTCTGAACCATATTATTTCATTGAGAGTGCACGTCTACCAATCTGAACCTGATTTCCGTTGACCATGTTACCAGGATTAAATCAACATTCATGTTTTCAATGCCTCATACTGTCGCACATGTGGTAGGGATTCATTTTCTTCAAAGTTGACACATCAACACCTGTTCTTGGATCATTTAGAACACCTCATCCTCTACCTGTGGGTGAAACCCTTGCTGTTGAAAACCATTAACATGTTGCATCATAGGAATTCCATGCTGATAATCTTCCTGCACAGGACCTGCATTCTCAAAAAAACAACTGATTGTGACGTCCCTTCATTTGTGCTATCCTTAATGTATGTCAGCGTGCGGTGCAGCTACAGAGACACAGTAGCTTATTAATTTGCCGCTTGTGGAGGGATGATGGCCATGACCCCTTAATTCGTGCCACAGGGGGCTCCCGACAGGAGCAAGCAGGGGCGTCAGGCACTACAGGCAGGCTGGAGGGGTCTGCTCCATGGGCACAAGCAAGTGGGTAAGCCAATACCCAGTGAAGGATCGGATGGTGCGTCAGCTCTATGGTTTCTCGTGGCGGCTGGGTCCCACCAACAGCATGACATGGGCAGAGTTTCTCCGCATAGGTGGGTCATATTCTGGCCCTTGAAACCAGGGCTTCCCTCATCAGTGTGGGGTATCTCCCCAATTGGAGAGTCTGGTGCTGGGGGAGCACAAAGCAATGGAGGCATGTGTTACTCTCAGGAAGATGAACTGCTCAGCACATGCTGGTCCTCTTGAGAGATGCAAAAACAACAATTGATGGACAGAATGCAGAACAATGTCATACATTCACCCCAGTACAGAGATCTGGGCCAAAATCGATCGTTTTTTTGCTCCACCTACCATTCCAGTTTGGACCTAGCCATATGCAAATTAGTCTTGAACTTTCGCCCAATGGGAACTGTCCAGCCCGAACTGCCAGGCCAGATCCTCGCTGGACGGGAAACAAGCATTCTAGGACCAATTTTGGCGTTTCCCTCCTCATCAGCAAGGATAGCTTGACTCCAGTGGCATGGAGAGCATGGGACCGACATCTGGGCATACCGGTCCCACTCAGGGTGACAAATCCAAAAAGAACAATTGATGGGCAGAATGCAGAACAATGTCATACATTCGCCCCAGTACAGAGATCTGGGCCTAAATCCATTGTTTGCTCCATATGCCATTCCAGTTTGAAACCAGCCATATGCAAATCAGTCTTGACCCTGCACCCAGTGGGAACAATCCAGCCTAAACTGACAGGCCAGGTCCTCCCTGGACTGGAAACAAGCATCCTAGGACCCGTTTTGGGGTTTCACCCCTCATCAGCCAGGCTAACTTGAATCCAGTGGTGCAGTGAGCATAGGACCCACGTCTGGGCATAACCTTCCCACTTAGGGCGACAAATACAAAAGAAACAATTGATGGATTGAATTCTGGACACAGCAAACATTCACCCCCAGTCACAAGGATCTGGGTTTAATCCATCATTCTTTTGCTCACCAGGCCACCCCAATTTGGACCCAGCCATATGCAAATCAGTCTTGACCCTGTTCCTTGCGGGAACAGTCAAGCCTGAACTGCCAAGCCAGATCCTTCCTGGACTGGAAACAAGCATCCTGCTACCAGTTTTGGGGCATCCCCCCTCATCAGCTAGGTTACTTTGAATTCAGTGAACCCATAGAAGTGCACAGCAACATTTTCTGCCCAGCCCTGACTCCAGACGATCCTTAGGGGGTAAATCACCCCTTTTGGAGGGCAGGACACAACCTATTGAAATGTAAGTGTGAACCACCTCTCTCCCTCCCTGTCCAGGAAGACTATCAGTATGCAGATGAATGTACATGTATCCCCTGTCATACCCAGCCCTTCGTGTGTGGTGGATATCTGGAGATAATGCACAAAGTGTAGCAGGCATCCAGCCAGATGTGTATTGGAGACAGGCTGCAGAGCACAAGAGTTATAAGCACAATGAAATACCACTTTCTAAAAATGGCATTTCTAAAATAGTAATGTGAAATCCAACTTCACCAGTAAGTAGGAGTTATCACTACAATTCTAAACATACCAAACATGGCAACACCATCCCTTTCTGATCAGGAATTACTACTTAAAAGTATCTGAGAATTCCCAATGCTTGCTTATTAGATGAGTAGGCTTCACAGCAGTGAAAAACAAAATAGGCTGTTTGTCACTACTAGGACTTGCAAAACTTAAAGGTACATGTCCTTCCTTACACAGCACAAAAGGGCCAGGTCCAACAGACTCTATCTAACTAGATTCTTTAAATGTCTGCAACAATCTTATACTAAGCATGAATTAATTATTTTGTCGTACTGTCAATCTTGACCCAATCTATCTCATTAGGAGAGAATTTAGATTTAAAAAATGTACATACCTGATTGTAGTTCTTCATGACCAGTGGTGATGTAGTATGTGATTCACGATGTCTTATCTGCTCTATTTCAGACCAATCCACAAAAGCCTTGCATTCAACCCAAAGATCACCTGGGACCACAATTTCAATTAGAGCATTTCACTTTTTCCATAAAACGTTTGAAATTTTCACAACCTGCTTGCAGCCATGGCCGATAGTAGGTGTAACTGCAGGGCGGTGATGTGGGGAGGGGCAGGGTGGGGGGTAGTAATGTATGGATTTCGGACTTTAACAGGTAAGTAAACATATAAATAAATAAAACGAATTTCGTTGTGTGCACTGCATCACCAAATGCGATGCAGTGCGCGCAACGAAATTCGTTTTATTTATTTATTTGTTTACTTACCTGTTAAAGTCCGTAATCCATACATTACTACCCCCCCACCCTGCCCCTCCCCCTCCCCACATCACCGCCCTGCAGTTACACCTACGACCGGCCGTGGCTGCCTGCTTGTACCATCCCACTAGATTCTCTTTCAATTTCAGAAAATCTTTTGTGAAGAATGCAAGCTCTAACCTGCTCCTTGATGTATGAACCTACCCTCCGACAGGTGCTTCTCTCATAAGAAGCATGTGTATATCTTCATCACCCTCCTCTGTTCCAGATGGAGGCATTTGTAACCTGACTTTCTTTGGTTCCTATCTTAGGCCATTGCCCTGACCATTTATCTAGCGAGCTCTACTCCTAAACATAGAAAATCTTGCACTTCATTCCAGGTGGGTGTATGTTTGCAGTGTCTCGTTTGCTAAAGCTCAACCTGTAGCTTCTCTTTAGGGCTTTGGATTTCTGTAAATAAATCCAATGTTTCTGAGCCAATTATGATCATCTATCAAGCATGCCTAGTAATGTCTTTAAACAGGAATAACAGTTTGCCAACCTGGCAAGCATCTAATTGAGATGAACCCAGTGTTCCAATTGTTGTTTCGTCTAATTCTATTTTCAATTTGGCAATATCCATAACCCTTTCTCTCTCTGGGACTTGAGCAAATCATCAAATTCTTGGGCCATAAGACCAGGCTGTTCTGCTGATATATTAAAAGATATTTCTCCACTACATGTACCACATATATTCATATTAGTCAATTCAAAATGGACGTGTCAGAAGTTGGCGTTCCCATGGGCATCTCTGATTTAGGAGTATTGTAATTAATCATCAGTGAGGCACTTATGGTGGGCATGAAAAAGGGTAATGGTCCCTGAGGAAACCTTCTGGGTTAGTCAATCCCATTCTGATTTTGAGTAGCGTTTGCACTTGAAACATTATTTCTTTATACCCGAACCATAGGAGTCTGAAGAATCTGCCTTGTCATTGAACTTATCGAACTGTCAGCCAAGGCATTTGTTCAGGTAGGAACAGCCAAAGCATGCATAGGATTTCCCAATGATCCAAGTTTATACAAAGGGACAACTAGACCAATAGTGATGGTAACTGCCAATGCATCCCGACATTCAGAACAAGTGAAATGGAAGGAACTGCCATTGTCGAATTTTACCCAATTTAATTTAGATACATATTTAGGGATGCTGAAGGCACATCAAACCCCTCACTAATAGGTGCATTACTGCATTACTCATACCACCAATCTGTGGATCATTATATGGAGGTGGACAGTTAAGCAATAATTCAGCCACAAAATCGTCATCTGGTTCGCTGTCACTTTCCTTGATCCTATTCCCTGTGTATTCTAGTTCTTTATTATTTTCCTTATTTTATTCTATTTTATTTCGAGGGTTTTATAGAGCGTGAACAAGATCCTTGCGGATATCAGAGTGCTTTACAGTGATCAAAGGTGATTATACATAATGAATAGCATGACACATTATACATGCAGTTTACATGCAGTCTACAGATGTCTGCTGATACATTTCAAAACAAAATCATTTAAAGTAAATGAGACTTCAAAAAATATTTAGGCACTTCAAAGTCTTACAACCAGTCATACTTTTCAACATTAACTTTAGTTCACAATAAAATTGTGGATAGTCTTAATTAGGCCCTTAAACGTTGACTATACGCAAGTCTTCTCCCCTACCTGAACACCTTGAGAGCACATACCTGCCCACCGGGTCCGCCTCAAGTGTGCTTCTTGTATGGGTACAGACCTACTGAGCAATGTTATATTGTTGATTTTTAAAGAAGCATACTTTTTATAGTGTTATTTAACACTTCATTCACTGCAGAATGTCATATTAGGAATCTGGGTATTGTATGGTGCCTGATGGTCACCTGTGCTTAGACACTCAGTCTGGCATTTCAAAAAACTGCTTTGCTAACTTATATTAGTTTGGAAATTGCTAAACCCTTTACACACGTCTCCATACCAAACAACATATGTATATACCAGGTAACACTGTATTCATAATGTATGCATCTTGGGGATATGTTGTGTGTGTATGGGGGTCCCTGAGTGACATACTGAAGGATCTTGAGTCTCTGCTGGTGTGAGACTGTTAGCGTGCTCCTAAAATGGTACTGTAAAATTGGTTTCAGACAATTGGTCTCATTAAAAAGTAAGGTCCTTGTAAGTTGATGCAGAGTGTTGTAGACGTTAACGTCATATGGGGCTATAGTAGACCACCAAGATATGTGCCCATAATGAATGGCCAATAGGAGCACCATTGTGCTCTGTCTGGGCAGCAGTGTAAATGCACTGCGGTGACCATTGGCAGGGGTAAGCATCTGTACCCTGTTGAAAAACCTATTTTACACATTAAATACGTTACTCCTAAAGCCCGCCTTGGAAGCCCACAGGGCTGCATGTGTAATATATGAAAATTAGCATACTACATATTGGCCATAGTTTAGCTCTCAGTGGTAAAGTAACCAAAAGCTATTTACCCTCTGTAGGTAAAGGTACATTTGCCAGAAACCGGCATTGATAGGATTAAAATATATCTTCACCTGGGAAAGACTATAAAAACTATTCAAAGTTATTTTCACTTAACGTTAAAAACATATTCAATGCTGAAAGTAGATTTTTTATCACTTTAGTGGACGATTACGTTTAAAAAGTGTACTTTGTGTTACAATGGAGGGAACAGGCACATTTTCCAGAACAAAGGAAAGTCTTCGTATTTTCTCCTCTTGACTTAGTGATGCCAAATCAGGCTAGCAGGACCTGCTGCCATTCATTCCCAGGGCCACCTTTTTGGTTATGCTTCCCTTCTCCTTCACTCTTCAACACAGGTCTAGCTCCCTCAATAATTCCAGTTATCCAAGATGTTTGTTCTGCATCCAATTTAGCATCTGCACAAGTGCGTATGGCTTTCTTAACTCTCCCATGAAATTTCTCTCTCACTGCCTAAGATGACATGTAGGTTCCCAATCATTAAGTACTTCATATTGTGTAGGTCTACATTTCATTTCATACAATGTCTTATTTAAGTTCTCAATAATTCTCAAATTAAATTTCTGATAACATGGAATTGTCAAAGAACCATCTTTCTCAGTGAGCTTCTGCCATTGTGCAAGCTAAAAACATGTATGAAGACCCACATCAATCTCATATTATAAACTGGCCTACCTTCAGGTGATGCCTCTTCTTCCTTTCTGACAGACACAGTCACATCTCCCTTTTCTAGGCTTTGTTTTGTTTTAAAGAATTTAATTTTCGATTAGAATATGCAATATTCACAAATTGAATCACCCACAATTATCTGTGTGGCAAACAGAACCAATACCAGTGTGAATCTCTCTGGTATATTCAACCAATCCCCGTGTGGCTTACACTAGCCGACCTATGTGGCCACTCACCCTCCTTTACAATTAAGCAATTCATTCACAACCAATGCAAGCAATTTCAACTACTAACTTTGTCTGCTCCACTACAGAAATGAATGATTACTCATACACATAAGAAGTCATTTAAAACAGCACTTTCCAACCTATTCTAACAATCACTTTAAGTGAAACCTCAACCAATCAGATCTCACTCAGATTGATAGTTATTCCCTGTGCACTGAGATCAACAATACCAACCACATTTCACAAGTGCACAAAGAAAAAGTCCCTATCCCAAAAATGCTGTTAATGATGTCTCACGATTAGTACCACAACACAGCAGAAAACTTCACCAAGTGTCTTCTGCACTGTAATTTGCCTTTACATCCCTTATCCTGGGATCTTAGACCATGACAGACCACTTCAACTTCTCTGTATTATTTCCCACAATCAGACATCAACTTAAATCAGCTTTGCATAACATCTCACAGCCATTGCACAACACTGCAATCTAAGCATACGCAATTTAAATGTGCAACCCTACAAATATTCCCACTGCTACAATTCACTTCCAACCCGGTGGTGCGCCATCAATTCTCTTACCGAAGCATGAGCATTTGAGCTTTGGATTGGGCTTGAGTAAGATGGGACACACTAACTTCCCTCATGTAGTGGAGAAACCATCCAATATGCTACCAGATTTGATCCACTGTTTTCTGAGCCCATACTTTACATACACTTGGATCTCTGATGGACCTTTTTGGTCACACTAAGTGGAGAGGGAGTTAGTATTTCACAACTTCAGTCTAAATTATTATACAGGGCAACTCATTAACTACACATTGAGGACCAGGAATAGACAGACACGTTTAAAAATGTTTATTACAAACTCGTAATCATATTCAAATAGATCACTCTCAATACTATGCTATAAAGATACAGTATACCAACTTGGAGTCCAAGCCTCCTAAAAAATCGAGGAATACCAGTATTACACAGACAAGCACTTCGGTGGCTGCGATACAAAGTAACAACACGACTATCAGATGCTCAGAAACAAGTCTTAATTTCACCCATCTATTCAATAGTAATCTAAAAAAGTCCAAAGGATAAGGGTGGTTCAGGTACTCTTAAGAGTCTCAGAAATCAAAGGATTCCATGTAGGAAACAAGGACATATCATAGTAAATTAAGTAGAACAAGTGTTAGCATCTCAGAAACTTGGTCAAGATTCTTAAATGGGTCAGACTTGGGGGCCGATTCCGATCCTGGAAAAACGCTGTACAAATCGTGGTATGGAGCGTTTTCCCCATACAACTCGTACTTGTAAGGAGGCCCCCACAACCTAGGAAGTACGATCCGTACACATAGACGCACTCCATACAAATTGTAAAAAAGACCATACAACTCGTATATAGAAGCGATTCCGATTCGAATTGCTCTCTACGCGACGTTCCCATGTATTCCCGGCAGCAGTTTACAACCCGGCAAGTACGATTCGTACAAATGGCACTCCGTACGGCTCTTTTTTTACAAGAGCCAAAAAGTGCCGGAAAAACCTTGTACTCCCCGAAAACAGTACGAGACAGACCCCCTCATGTACGCGTTGTATACTCCATGAATACAGGGGTACCGGGCGTATGTACGGTGCGTACGGATGACACGGAAAGTGGGGTATGGTGCGTACATACGCGATGAAGGGGTACTGGTTGTGTACAAGCACCGTACCCCAAAATCGCGTATGTACGCACCGTACCCCAAAATCACATATGTACGCACCGTACCCCAAAATCATGTATGTACGCATCGTACCCCAAAATCGCGTACCTACGCACCGTACCCCAAAATCGCGTACGTACGCACCGTACCCCAAAATCGCATATGTACGCACCATACCCCAAAATCGCGTACGTACAGTGCGTACATGTGCGCATGAGGGGGGACCCCTGTACGCCTCATACCCCTATACGACCCGTACCCCGGTATGAGTCATACCCCCAGAACGAGTCATACCAGGGTACGAGGCGTATAGGGGTTCGCTTCGTTGCCCGGTACGAGTCATTCCCCGTATACAGGCCATTTTCCATACAAATCGTATGCTGACAACCCGGTACGAATCGTACTTGATAGGTTGGACAGCCTTTTTCACAAATTTTAAGGTCTTTTTTACAAGTCCGTGTCGTACAGCTTTTCCTGATCCGATTTGTAAGGATCGGGCCGATCTGTATGTATTACGAATCGTACTACATGGGTTGGAGGGGACTCTTACAATTTGTATGGAAAAAAATACAAATCCTATTTGTATGGAAAATAAAAATCCAGGATCAGAATCGGCCCCTTAGTGTTAGCTTAAGCCACACTTAGGACAGAATGCAAATTAAAAACATAGAGGTCTAAACTTCTCAATGTCCAATCAATGGATAGTGGGGCATCATGGAAAGGGTCTGCAAGGGGTCCAAGGAGAAATTCTGCAGAAAGTGGAATCAGCAAAGAAGTACTCAAAAGTTCAGCAAAGCTCCGGGGAGTTTCTCCATAGGGATTATGGGCAGTTCTCTTTCTCAGCCAGGGTGAATGGTGTATAAAATCCATAAAGTCCGTAGGAGATCCCCACCACCCCCTTGTCACACCACAATTGAAAGTCCACTGTCCTTACTTGTTCATACATTGCAGAGTGCAACATTCACTAAAGGTCCCACACTAGACATGGGAATTACATCTTCTTCCACCCAGGACAGGAAAGAATATCAAGGTCTGCTTCTCATGCTATGTATCTATCTCTATTACAGAAACATATCTATTCTAAACCAACAATGCCTGTGAGCACCTGCAAGAAAGCCACAATAGCAGAAACTTGACTACAGTAATTAAATGCAGCATGACGGAATACAGGCCTACATGATTCTGTTTAGTTAACCATTCACTTCAGTGGGCGCAATTAGCATGTGTATGCACAATTAAACACTTACAAATCTAAATGGCTGGTTATGATGGCAGGCAGACAAAGTCCGCCCCGCATCGCTGGTGGAAAAGGGACCGCCCGCCATAGGTGCGGCGGTCCCGCAAAATGAATCAGGATGCGCCTGCCACACTGGCGGGCGCATCCTGTATGTTTACATTGTGGCGGGAATTCCGCCGCAAAAGACAGGCATCATAATGCCCACAGCGGTGCCTGCACGGCACCGCCTCTATAGCCCCATAGTACCGGGTCCCGCAAGGCGGGCGGAAAGGGACCGCCTTGCGGGGCCACGGCGGACGGTCTTACCATCCTCCGTGGTACCTTTCACATTTCCCATCACCATACTAATTTGGTGGTGGGAATATTCAGGGTGATGGCGGGAAATCCGTGACCGCCGGGGCGGCGGTCCTCACCGCCGGCCCGGCGGTCGCGGATTTCCCGCCATCGTAATCGGCCCCTTAGTTCTTATTGAACAAGGCATTCAATGAATATTCAAATTACTGAAAGGTAAAAATTACAAGTGCAAGTTCATTGTATATGTCTTAATGAACATTCTGGTGTTGTACATATGATGTATAAAGAGTGGGCAACTTTGAGTTACACATCTGGCAACTCTTATGGTGCCAGTGAAAACAGATACCAACCCCCATCAAAATTATGAGATAGATTTAAAGTAGCCAGCATCTCTGGGCGAATCGCCAGACTATATAAGGACTACAAGGGGAACTGGACCATTCTTCTGGTAATTCCTCATTTTTAAGAGGGACTACAGAGTGGATCACTGACAGAATATCGAGAAGCAAAATATCGATCTGGCAAAATATCAATGACAAAATATAGAATGCCAGAATATCGAATTCCTATCGCTAAACAGGTAAATACAAAAATATGGAATCCAAAATATCGTTGTAAATAATACAGTTTGTAAAAATATCATTTTTTTTAAATGTCTAAAAAGTAATGTAAAATAATAAAAAATTAATATAATTAAGTAAAACATAATTGAAAATACTTAAATAACCTTAAAATTAAGAAATAATTATTGTAATTAAAATAAAAACAAAAATGCATTCTTATTTTTTAATATATATATTAACTTAATATTATTAAAAAAATATTAAATAATTTTAGCGTAGGATAGCCGGAGGGTAAAATTTACTATTCCCACTCTAGTGTGTGCAACAGTAGGGAAAGAGTTGGATATCGGAAGGGTAAAAATTACTATTCCCACTCCCGTGAGTGCAACAGTAGGGTAAGCGTTGGATACGAAGGGGTAAAAATTACTATTTCCACTCCAGTGAGTGCAACAGTAGGGAAAGCGTTGGATAGCGTAAGGGTTAAACTGACTATTTCCACTCCAGTAACTGCAACAGTAGGGAAAGCGTTGGATAGCGTAGGGGTAAAAATTACTATTCCCACTCCAGTGATTGCAACATTAGGGAAAGTGTTGGACAGCGGGAGGGTAAATATTACTATTTCCACTCCAGTGAGTACAACAGTAGGGAAAGCGGTGGATAGCGTAGGGGTTAAACTTACTATTACCACTCCAGTAAGTGCAACAGTAGGAAAAGTATTGGATAGCGTAGGGGTAAAAATTACTATTCCCACTCCAGTGTGTGCAACAGTAGGGAAAGTAATGTTTTAATATTTAAATAAAAATTAATTAATTATCAATACCAATATTTACCAATTACAAAATATTTAATAGCTAATTAATTATAAATACCAATAAATATTATTTATAAAAAATGCATTTTCAATACAAAAAATGTATAAGTAAGTCATCTTTTTACCAATTAATTAACAGTAAATTAATTATCAATATACAAAAATAATTGCAGTAGTTAATACATTACAATTAAATTACTTCCCACCCTATTACCGTATAAACCCACAACTCGCTCCGAATAATTAATTAATACAATTAATATAATTATCACTGAATCAATTAATACAAATTAATTACCAATTAATACAAATTACTTACCAATTATTAAACATTAATTACCAATAAATTACCAATAAATTAATTATCAATACCAATAAATAAAAATAAATAATTACTTAATAACAATTAAAATATTTCCTACCCTATAAACCCACAACCCGCTACAGAACTAAAACACAAAATTAAATTAAAAATAATAATTCCTAAAAATTAATATTTAATTTGCAATAATTAAATGACTTCCCACCCTATTCCCCCATAACTCCACTACCCGCTACGAATTAAATTACGCAAAAATTAAATAACATAAAATTCATTACTTTAAAAAAATTCTAACATACATTACAAAAATAATACATACTTTATACACATATGCTAACACTTAAAACACTATAAAAAAAATTATATATTTTTAACAACTATATTATGACTTTGATATTATGGAATTCAATATTTCTTACCTGAATTTCGATATTCTGCACCACTATATTTTGGCAATTTGATATTCTGTCCATTCTATATAAAAAACTCGATATTCTGTCAATTCGATATTTAGTTTTCGATAGTGTGACTGTTCACCCTTCAGAGTCTAACTTGTAATTCCCTGGTAATTCCAAATCTTCCCCCTAGTCTTTCCAGTACCACTGAGATTTAGGACCAATTACGAATACAGCCACAGGAATATTTATCAAGTAATTCAAATAGGGTACACATGGAGGGCATGGATGAGGATCAACGACTCTATTGAATGGAAATAGAGAAGTGTCTGATTTTATAATTATTTAGTATATTATGCCAATAAACTAAATTTATACTGTACTTTCTGTTTCATTGTTATCTATATATGTATCTCTCTCTCGTACTGTTACTACCAGAGGGCTGCCCTGCTCTCTGAGAAGGAAGACTTGACATGCCCTCTTTATCCCAGACTCCAAGGGTCAGTTGGCTGACTTCCTGTCTGAGGTAAAGGAGCACAACAAGCTCCAGAGGCCTCCCTGCAACTGCCCAGCTGCCCTGCTTCATGGCGCCTACCTGGTCCTGCCACTGGAACTGCCTGAGCTACACCAGCTTCTGCTGTAGTGAGTTCTTGATCCCCAAGAGGTGCCTCCTTAGGTCCTGGCCACTTGGCTGGCATCGAGCTCCTCCTGTGATGCAGTTTTGTGCTCTTAGCGACCGTGAATGGGCCCGCTTGCACGGAAACTCTGCCACCCTCAAAGACCTACAACAAGAAGCCCAGGTGAACTAGACTATTTGATCTACAGCAACCACCAGCAACAATCAGCAGCACATGATCTGCACTTTGTGCTACAGCAATGCCAGCCCGATGCCTGACTGGATCTTCATGCTACGGTGACAACCACTAGCAATGCCAGGATTGCTTTTTGCGCTACAGAGGCAGACATCCGCAACACTACCTGCTCATCGCAACATCCTCCACTCAGACTTTGAGAAGGTAACTTTTCCAGCAGGACTAACCTGCTCCATGTATCCATGCGCTGCTCCATCATGGTCAGCCTGAACTAGTGAATTTTTCCCAGTAAAGCATGACTAAATGACCACGAGTGGCACATTTTGCTTTTAGGTGGGAGACTTACCTAAAACTTTGAAATTGCATTTTTCCATTTCTACCGTTTGGAATTTTCTCTCTGGTATCATTTTAGTCATTAAAATTTGCATTTCTAAATGGGTAGGGGATGTTTTCACTTTAATATTGTTTGGGTGCTGCATAATATACTTTACACATTGCTTCTGTGTTAAGATTGACTGCTTTTGTGTCGAATTAGGGGTGGGCAGAATGTTTCATTCTGACTGTGGAATGGTGTCTTATTCTTGTAACGCCAAGTGCCAGTCAAATTCCACCAATCACCAGAATCTGCAAGGCTCCGGAGTGGCGAGTCAGATTGGGCGTCCCTTGGCATAATTAGTCATTGTCAGACTAGTAGATTTGCAGCCGCTCTCCTAGATTTGCTACTCGAGCAGCAGCAAATTCAACTCTAATGACCGGACTCTTTTGTGCATGGCATTGAGCCATTAGTTCTGATTTTTCAGCGCTTCTTGGAAGAAAGGTGAGCTAATAGAACCTGTTAAATATTAATAGTGGTGCTTAATAAGGATGCATATTAGCTCCAACTCTGTTCACCCTATATATTAACAGGCTCATTGAGACACTCTAGAGAGTCTGGTATGGGCCTGTAAAATGTAATCGGTTCTTATACTCCTGTGAAAAATATGGCTAGGAAATTAACATATCCGAAACAAAATTCATGACTTTTAGTCCACATAAGACTTTTAGAGGGAAGGTTAAGATAGGATCAGATTGTTTTAAACAAGTCAAAGACCTTGATTACCTGAGTGCAAGAATTGCAGGCCAATATCACCAGCCCTAGCAATTTACTATGCAATAGGACTATGTGCAGGTGTATATGGAGCTGAGATCTGGGGCATGGACTAATAAGGGGATTTCAGAAAACTGAAAATATGTTTATAAGATCTATACTTATGTTGCCTCGGAGTGCCCCTCATACACCCATGCAACTAGATTTTGGTCTAAAGAATGTATTGCATGTGGCAGTTCTTAAACTCTTGGTATACTGGCCCAGGGTTTGGACTGGTAATTCTCCAATTCAGCTCAGGCAATCATTTATAGAAGTGAAAGCCCAGGATAAATAATCTGGGCTAATACAATGGTGCAGGCATGTTAAAAAGTGGATATATAAGCTAAGATTTCATGAAATATGTGACAGCCCTGACTGGATCAAGAAAGATACACTGAGCCAGCTAAAAAGTAGATAATGGAACTATATTCAGAAGAACCGGTTGTGTAAGCCTGCTACTGGTGCTTTAAGCGAGAGGTTTTTAGATTTTAAGACTAAGAGATATGAAATTCTGCTTGTAAATGAATATCAAAGCATATGGAGGGAATGTCAAGGTCCATCTTCCTGCCCTTTATGTGGGGCAAGCACTGAGTCAGAGGAGCACTTTGTTTTTGTCCCTCCTATACCAAACTGAGGAAACCTGGATTATCCCTATTTGCCATTCTGTATCTAAAGCTCATATAATGGATGCCATCAGAATGCTAAAAAGTGATACAAAAAATGGCTTGTATTTGCGTTTTCTGGAAATTGACTTTACACATGGCGAGAGAGTAGTACAATTTTATAGCAAGAGCAGCATCTAGAAGAAATGCACTCAGGGGCTGATTCTGATGCGGGTTGGAAATGCCTACCGACCGAATCGGGTTGGAAATGGTTTCTGACCCACTCGAATTGGGAGAGTCCAACCGACCAAGTACGATGCATCCGGATGCTTCCAGATACCATTTGGTTGGGCTCCCATTGACTTCAATTCCAGTAAAATACTGTTTGAATTTGATTTCCGAATTATGGCTTAAATTGAGTCTTGAATAATAATTTTGCAATATTTGCACTGAGCTTTATTTTGAACTTGTGTTGTTTAGACATCCTTGCTCGCTGTGGTGATTAAGATGAAAATACTTAGGAATAACGACAGCCTTAGGAGGGATGTCTTCATGCCATTTTTTATCATATACTGTTTCAAGGAAAAGCACCTAATTTCACATGCACTTTGAACAATGATGATTGAATCCTCACCATGAATATACTCTAACAATAGCAAAATAATCTTTTGATTTTGATTGTAGTTGTGATTAGCAACCTGATAAACCAATCGTTCTTGCACAAAGTTTTTATTTTTCACTATGCATTTGAATATTGTTCTACTTGAATTTTCCTGATTAATTATTTTTAAGCCTACCTTATCTTATATTTTTTAATTATAGTAAGTACTACTTATGGCTCATAAATCGTGGCTGACTGGCCACTGATTGATAATGCGATTTTTATTAAATGTATTGTGCACATGTATATTTATTGTGTTTATATGTTATGTCCTTTTGGGGCTTTGTTTTTCTGCACCCAATAAAGATGATTCAATACAAGTATTTTATTAGATTTCATTCCATATACTAGACTAGCTGTGAAGGAAATTTGTTTTGTCTTTGATTTGATCCTTTTGAATCTGTATGAAAACATACTTCGAACTGGCCTACATTTCTTGGAACAATATATATAATTATTTTTGTGGTGGTGCAAGGGTTGGTCTCTTGGTACATTATCTAAAGTTGAACAGTCATAGGTGTTGATTTCAGACATACCTTGGTGACACCTAGAGCATTTCCAGTTGAAAGAGCGCTTTAACTATTATCAACTCGTAGATGACTGGCACCATGAAAGCTACTTGGCCCTGTTTGAATGGAAGCCTACCTACTGTAAGTGCTGTTCCTGGGGCCTGTTATGTTAACACTGCACACAGTACCTTTCATTCTGAAAAGCTGTCCCTTTCTTCTGTAGAGTTGAAAACCTGTTATGGTGACTTTTAAAGCGCACCAATCACCCTAGAGGTATCCAGGCACTTGGGCATAGTGCGTAACTGTGTGGTTCTAAGATGCTTATATGAAGAGCGAGGTCTTCAGCTACTTGGAGAAATCAAGAAGTGGGGAGGAGGCTCTGATTTGTTGAGGATTACTGTTGACTTTACACCATAAGCTAATAAACAGAGTTGACTCTATTACACCTTTTTTATTCTCTCATTCCTAAAAGATTTCTTTGTGTCTGATTGCTATGCAGTGAACAGTGGACTATAAAAACAAACATTTAAAAAGTCAAATTAGTACTCAGTCTGCATAACATATATGCAATCTGAGTCATGGAGACCCCATCATAAGAGTTTCTCATCTATTACCTCTTTCATAGAAACTACCTTGGTATGCCACTTTTGTCTAATCCATAAAGGTTCTTGTGAGACAGCTTTGCAATCTTTTGTAGGGATGCCTAACTCAAGATCCCTATGTTCACAAAGGTGTACATTTGTTGCACCCACTGTAAATAAAGGTTACAGGCAGACAGAAATCAACAAGTAGAAACGATTATCATATTGCAATTCTGGATCTTTCTTTTTGTCAATAGGAAAATAACAGAACATGTAGACAAGCTATGGAGGTTATATTGTTTAAGAGGATCTGTGATAATGTATACATGTCTAGTAGTCGAAATTTTTTCCATATTTCTCTTTCTTCTTTTCTTCTCCTTTTCTAGTCAATAAATAACACTGAGGCAGTGAACAGACGGTATGTGGTGTTACATACATGAATCCTAATATAAAATAAAACAATTCTCTACCCTGTCTTCTCAGGTACTTAACTCTACCCTTTACAACACCACTCAATTTCACCTTATAGTCCCTTTCCAGGAGATACCTCCACTGTCTTCCAACAATTAACCCTCCCACCTTATTCACCTATTCCTCAAGATTTACTTATCTGATGCCTGAACCTTAATGTCCAGCAACTAATTCCCCTCTCACTCACAAACTCCTTACCATAAGTGACCTTTTGAGATTTACATAACATCAAAAGCTGAGAACTTCAGACATCTGTTGTAAACGTGTAAGGAAGTATATGTTTTTCTTGATCGTGTCACTAAGGACTCTGTGGTTTCCATAAACATCCTCACAATAACAATGCTTGATGTACTACTGATAGCTGGCCTGCCTCTTTGGTTGTCAGTGTGTTTGAAATGGTGAAGATCTTATTCATCTGAAAAGTTTAACCTCTTCTTTTCCTTTTGAAAGAAATGTAAGTATATAAGGTTATATAAGGTTTCTGTCCATTAAGTCACAAAGACCAAGTATGTCAGAAATATTCACAGGTAGATTCAGTCCTCCATTTGGAGTAGATTTTCACATTTTATGGAGCGCACAAAGAATTGTAGGAGAGATATGGTAAATCCATGGACAATCTCGATTACCAGATGTGCTTACATTTGTCAAATATTATCATGCACATTTTTCACTAATCCAAACGATTTTACAGGATTATCAAGCATATTTGTGCACTTGATCAGTTAGTTGTTTTTAAATATTGTTCTCCAGAGGGTAAATATTAAGAATACACTACACTTATAAACATTCACAATACAAATTTTAGAGTGCTGTACATTGAATGTATGAATAACATTCACTTGTTTGATTGATTTTCTATTCTTATTTCATATCCTTATCTGTGCAGACAAATATTAATGGCGTGCACTATAGGCAATATGTTATTAACTGGATAACAAAATGCCATCTTTTGAATATATAATACTGATAATGTGTATTCAAAGACTTTATTCGATTATATTTCATAACCATAAAAGTACGTCAGATCACATAATAAAAACAAATTACTTCATCAAAAAAGAGATTAACATTATTTAAAAAGAAAAAAGAGAGACAATATACACAATATTTGCCCCAGTATTGGAACTTTCATAGATTCCCATGCTTTGTATCATTCCCCGTCGTCGGAATGGGAGCCTCGGTAGTATAAAAACCATAGAAACAAAAGAGAAACCTAGGCCTAGGCCTCATCTCATTTTGTATTCTATCCACCTCCTTTTGTAAAAAGAGACCAAACTTTTGCCAGGACCAATCAGAGCAGCCTCACCCTCTAGAACCTTCCTGAGAGAGCTCAGAGCCTCAGATTTTTCTACCGCACGTTGTGCTAGGGAGTCTCCACTGAGCTCTGCTCAGTTTTCACTGTTTTTCTACTTATTTCTTCAAGTTTCTGCTTCAAATCGTCATGTCTGACAAGGAGAAGAAGGCCATATTCAGGTCCTGTGCCTCTTGTGGCAAAAAACGTCTTTTTGTGGAGGATAAGCATGATAATTGCATTTATTGCTTATATCCTGACCACAAGGCCACAGACTGCAAGATCTGCAGGACTTTCTCGAACAAGACTCTTCGGGACAGAGAAGGCCGGCTACTTACCTGGCTTCAGAAGATGAAGACACGCAAGGAGGTGCTCTCTTCGGATGAGGAGGATTCCGTGTCTGCTGCTTCCTCGCAAAGATCAAAGAAGAGGGGTAGGTCTCCCCCTGGTTCTTCGACATCTGAGCCCCCTCTTAAAGCCCCTCACAAGATCTCTGACAGGTCTGAGAGGGCTGGTCCCCTTCAATCTCCTCACGAAAGTGTAAAGGAGAGGCAGGGACAGGCTACAGCAGTGGTGCCAGCCTTAAAGGACAAAAAGGAGGTGGTGATCCTTTCTCCTCCGTCCAAAAAGATCAAGCCCAGTGATAAACACTCTACTGGCACTTCAGGATCTGGGCCGGAGAAAAAACAGCGTCCGTCGACGACGAGAACACCAGGTACGTCGACGACTGTGACTTTGGCTAAAGTTCCCGCTGTTTCTGTGGCCCCGTCGACGAGCGGTGTCCACGACGGCGACTTCGTCGACGTTCAAGGTTCCGAGCTCGTCGACGATGATGGCTTCCACATCGACGACGACTAGCAGGCCGCTGTCGACGGCCGCAACGACGACGAAGACTACGTCGACGACGTCGACGACGACGGCTTCCACGTCGACGACGATGATAATGACGACGAGTTCGTCGACGAGACCGTCGACGGTGGTCCCATCGACGACGAAGATTGTGTCGACGAAGGCTGTGGTGCCGTCGACGGTTACATTAACTGATGCTCCGACGACGACGGCGTCGTCGACGAGACCGTCGACGGTCCAAAAAGTGCATTTTCCAGTTCGGAGAATGAAAATCACGCCGGAGATGACGTCTCCGCGACGAGTCTCTTCCCATCTACCGACAATGCTGTTAGATGATGGGTCTGACGAGGATGAGTTTCAGGACAATTATGGACCTGCCTATAGTCCCTCGGACTTGAACGTAAAGTTGCAGGAGACGGACACGGAGGAGTATTTCGACCAGGCAGGTGGCCAACAACTACATCCTTATGTTGTGGAAGAGCGACATCCGCCGAGTTTGGGACAAGGCATGGTAGCCATGCCCTCCTCTCTCATTTCGGATCTTCAGGACATGCTTCAGGATTATCGTAAAAGGTTTCCGTCAGACCCTTCTGGACAGACTACGTTTTTTCCACTTCCACCACAGCCGCAAGTGCAGCCGGCTACTAGTGTTCCGGTGGTACCCTCCACACCACCGCCAGTGACACCTTTGGCCCGGGTTCCCACACCAGATCCCGTACCACTGCCCGATGCCCATCAGGATACCTCTTCGGATGAGGAGGTTGTTCCAGTGGATCCCTTGATGGATCCTTTACAGGACCCTGACCCGGATCAGGGGGACAATGACCCGCAAGACCCAAATGCTGCTGGTCGTGACACTTCCATCTCCCCTCCGGTGGATAGGGGGTTTTCATCATCTGATGGAACGGGCTGCTAAGAGGTTTGGCCTACCTATTTCAAGAGAGGAATCGGAATGTTTCCTTTATGACTTTAAGGAACAACACCAACGCTCTGTCAAATCTATTCCCATTATAGAGCATGTATGGGAGGAGGGCATGAAGATCATGCAGAGTCCTGCCACGGTGATTCCAGTCCTCCCCAGGCTGGAGAAGAAATATAAAGCTCCTGAAGGCAGTCCAGCTTGCCTTATTGGTCAGCCAAAGCCTGACTCGGTGATTTCTCAGGCGGCACAAAGCAAGTCAAAGAATCCGTCCACACCGTTGACCACTCCTCCGGACAAAGACGGCAGACGTCTGGATAATGTTGGAAAACGGTTTTCCTCTATGGCCAGCTTACTGGTTCGAGCGGCGAATGCCCTTGCCATCTTAGGCCGTTACGACCGCCAGATGTGGTGCGACATGGAACCCTTCGTGGACCTATTACCTGAGCCCACTAAGGAGGACGCCAAGAAGGTGCTGGCGGAAGGAGAGAAATCGTCTGCAGAAGTGATTGACTGCGCAATGGACATTGCTTCCACGGCCTTCCGGGCCTTGGCCGGCTCCGCCGTCTTACGGCGTCAGGGTTGGCTGAAGGCCACCTGGTTTCGTCAGGAGGTCCAGAACAGAGTCCTAGACCTCCCTTTTGATGGGGAGATGCTGTTCGGGAAGCATGTGGATGATACCCTACAGAATATCAAGAAGGACACAGACACAGCAAAGTCCTTGGGCTCTCTCACCTATCGCAAGGTCCCCTTTAGGGGCGCACGAGGGAGAGGATTTACATCTTACAGAGGAAACCAACAACGTTTTTCCTCGCAGTCTTCCCAGTCATATAAACCCCATTACTCGAATCAGCGACAAGGGCAATCAGCATCTTTCTCTCGCAACCCTCCGCGAGGCCGTCAACAGCGACAAGGCCGTGACAACACCAAACGACAATAGCGGCCTCCCGGCTCTACCTGCTGTTCCTCCCCTCCCGATCACATCAGTGGGGGGCAGGATATCCCTTTGTCTGGACAGTTGGATGTCAATAACATCGGACCAATGGGTCCTCAACATCCTGAAGAGTGGCCATACGTTGGAGTTTCACAACTTTCCTCCAACACGAGCTCCGGGCGCCATCCGCTCAGGACATCTAGGATTACTACATCTAGAAGCCCACCAGTTGTTCCTCAAAGGAGCAATAGAACCGGTCCCGCTCTCTCAGAGGGGCCGGGGGTTCTATTCAAGATTCTTCCTAGTGCGGAAGACGAAAGACACTTGGCGTCCCATCCTCGATCTTCGGGAGCTCAACACCTATCTCGTAAAGCTCTCCTTCAGGATGGTCACTCTCCAGGAAATTCTTCCTCTCTTAAATCCAGGCGACTACTTGGCGTCGCTGGATTTAGAAGACGCATATTTCCATATTCCAATACACCCAGCTCACAGACAATACCTTCGCTTTACAGTGGGAAAGAGCCATTTCCAGTTCAAAGTGCTTCCATTCGGCCTTCGATCGGCACCGAGAGTGTTCACCAAAGTATTGGCACCGGTGGCAGCTTTCCTTCGACGACAATCTCTCGAAGTTTTCCCTTACTTGGACGACTGGCTCGTCAAGGCACCATCTTTCCAGGACGCTTCGCAAGCCGTGTCTACTTGCCTCCATTTGTTCCGCTGTCTGGGCCTTCAGTTGAACGAACAGAAGTCAGTCCTCCTGCCTTCCAAAACTGCCAGATTCCTGGGGTCCGTGCTGGACACCACGCATTGTACGGCTCGTCCCTCAGAAGAGCGACAACAAAAATTGATGGTTTCGGCTCAAATACTCTGCCGCAGCAAGGTCCTATCGGTCCGCCAATACAAATCCCTTCTCGGATCGATGTCCTCCTGCATACCATTAGTACCGCATTGCAGGCTAAGGATGCGTCCTCTACAGGAGGAGCTGGACAAGCAATGGCGCCAAGCAGAGGGGTCGTTCAACGACAGGGTTGTCGTAACATCAGCAATGAGAACAGCGAGCGAATGGTGGCTTCAGAAAAGCAATCTCGCCCAAGGCCTAACGTTCAGGATTTCTCCTTCACCCATGGTGATGACCACGGACGCCTCGTTGGAAGGCTGGGGTGCAGTGCTCCGAGAGCTTCAAGTCAGTGGCCATTGGAGTCCAGGACAGCGGCAGTGCCATATCAATTTCCTGGAGCTGACAGCCATTCGGTTGGCCTTGCAAGCTTTTCTGCCCAGAGTGGGCAATCGCTCAGTGCTGGTCCGGACGGACAATACGACGGCCATGCACTATGTAAACAAACAAGGGGGCACCAAATCGCAGACTCTGTCCGCAGAAGCTCAACGGATTTGGGATTTCGCGATTCACAACAACATCACTCTGAGAGCCGAGCACTTGGCGGGAACTCTCAATGTCAAGGCGGACGCCTTGAGTCGCCAGACGGAAGTGACTCACGAGTGGGAGTTGAATCAATCCATTCTCGACGGAGTGTTCTCAGTTTGGGGGACGCCGACCATCGACCTCTTTGCTTCGCCGGAGAACGCCAAATGCCGGTTCTACGCAAGCAAGGTTCACCATCGGGGGTCCCTAGGGAACGCTCTTTCGATGGCCTGGTACAGCGCATTCTTTTACGCTTTTCCTCCCATTCCCCTCATTCCTCGAGTTCTCAAGAAAATGAAGGCGGAACCCTGCAGGATGATTCTAATTGCTCCAGCGTGGCCCAGACAATTCTGGTACACAGAACTGCTGCGGCTCTCCCAAGCTCCTCCAATTCACTTGAGGCCCATTCCGTCCCTCTTGTCCAGGAGTCAGGGACAGGTTTTCCACCCGGATCCGAGATCCCTCCACTTGACGGCGTGGCTCCTGAACACAGAGAATTCGGTCATCTAGCTTTGTCTCAAGAATGCAGAGAGGTCTTGGCTCATGCCAGAGCACCAAGTACCAACAAGACGTACACGGCAAAATGGAAGAGATTCTGCTTGTGGTGTCAACGGGAAGGTCTCCATCCTTACACTTCCCAACCTCATCAGTTGCTGCCGTATTTGCTATCTCTGGCTAAGTCTGGTTTGGCACATTCATCAGTAAAGGTGCATCTAGCGGCCATATCAAGGTTTCGACGCAGTTCGGCAGGTCCTTCCT
The DNA here is from genome assembly GCF_964261635.1 of Lissotriton helveticus. Classification (NCBI taxonomy): domain Eukaryota; kingdom Metazoa; phylum Chordata; class Amphibia; order Caudata; family Salamandridae; genus Lissotriton; species Lissotriton helveticus. Next base: position 352,061,944 of record NC_136070.1, on the reverse strand, counting down.
TATGGTCCTCTAGGGTGGTTAAACAATTCTTGAAGGGCCTATTCCGGATGTATCCGCCATTTCGTCCTCCTCCACCAGTGTGGCAGCTCAACCTTGTCTTGGCTCAACTCATGAAAGCTCCGTTCGAGCCGGTTCACAAGGCAGACTTAAAGTTCCTCTCCTGGAAACTAGCACTCCTCTTAGCTCTAACATCGGCTAGACGAGTGAGTGAGCTTCAGGCACTCTCCATAGTGCATCCATTCCTGCAATTTACAAAACAAGGTCTGGTTCTTCGGACTAATCCCAAATTCATCCCGAAAGTGCCATCTGAGTTCCACTTGAATGAACCGGTGATTCTGAAAACCTTCTTTCCACATCCTTCTACACCTGCGGAGCGTACGCTCCATTCTTTGGACATTCAACGGTGCTTAAAGTTTTACTTGGAGCGCACACGTCCCTTTCGGAAGTCTACTCAGTTGTTTGTGTCCTACAGTGCACCTCGTAAGGGGTTGCCTTTGGCAAAGACTGGCATTTCCCGCTGGATCTCCAGTGCGATTCAATTCTGTCATCAGGAAGCGGGCAAGCCGCTGGACGGCAGAGTCCGTGCACATTCCACGAGGCCGGTGGCTTCATCTGTGGCTCTCTTTTCGGGAGTTGCCATTAAGGACATCTGCAGGGCAGCAACGTGGAGCAGTACTCATACCTTCACGAAACACTACTGCCTGGAATCTGCAGGACGAGATGATGCGGCTGTTGGTCAGGCAGTCCTGCGTAATCTGTTTCATTGAGAGGTGAGCTTTCCCTACGATCCCTCCATCCTGGTGAGCACATTTTGTTTGTTTTTACTGTACTTTATGTATTTTTCTATGGTTATGTGATGCCATGTATTTACAAAATGTGTTCATGGTGCTGTACTGCTAGCTATTCTGATACAAAGCATGGGAATCTATGAAAGTTCCAATACTGGGGCAAGAAAACAAGTTACTTACCTGTAACTTTGGTTCCCCAGTATTGGTAACTTTCATAGATTCCCATGCGCCCGCCCGCCTCCCCTGGGAAAGCTCAGTCTTTTTACAGAGTTTGTGGCGGTTTGCACAACGGCTACGAAAATCTGAGGCTCTGAGCTCTCTCAGGAAGGTTCTAGAGGGTGAGGCTGCTCTGATTGGTCCTGGCAAAAGTTTGGTCTCTTTTTACAAAAGGAGGTGGATAGAATACAAAATGAGATGAGGCCTAGGCCTAGGTTTCTCTTTTGTTTCTATGGTTTTTATACTACCGAGGCTCCCATTCCGACGACGGGGAATGATACAAAGCATGGGAATCTATGAAAGTTACCAATACTGGGGAACCAAAGTTACAGGTAAGTAACTTGTTTTCATACATAGGCCGAGGGTTAAAATTACAAAAAGGAAATCAAATAATCATTGTCTCACGTAAATAAATATTAAAAAGAAAAGCAAGCAGTGTCTCTGACCATGCTTTTTAGTTAATCAGGATTTGGCCCAAGAGTGGACCAAAATAATTCAAAGTGGGGAAAAATAGCCGCTCCAAAGAAGTCCCAATCTACCCCTCATGTGATTGCTTAGCGCTTATTGACATAGAGACGGGACATATAATGTTCTGGGGTAGAAATCAGCTATGCTCCAGGTGGAAATGGGTCCATCGCCTCTTTGTGGCCGCCATAATTCGAGATGTGGGATGACATATTTGCTCCTAAATTTTACCAGTATCAGATCTCCTGGAATGTCTTTTGGTAAAGGTCCTAGCCAGCCCACCCTTCTAACAGACAGTATAGTACCATCTATGTTGGTTGGCAGAGGTCTATTTTTGCTTAGCCAGAACGTGACTTTATTTGTTAGATCCTGTTGGCTTTCATTTTTCCCTTTGGTCAATTCTGGTGCTCCTGCGAGGACGCACACAAATGGAACGGCCTCCGGTGGCAAATGTAGGAGATTAGTTTTGTGTGACGTATTCTCATTGTTTGCCCATAGCCCCTTGTGCAACCTAGATGCTTTGTTTGGCACTGATCTGTAATAGGAGCTCCGAGTAATTGAGCCTCCTTTCGGGAGGTTCAGAGCTGTTTTTTGTGGGTAGGCTAGGTGATTGTGGGTAGTCTTGAATTGTGTGACGGGTTCAGTCGTTTCTGTGGCAGATAGGTGCTGTGACTGGGAAGGTTCTGGCAGGTTTTTTATGGGTGGCGAGTTAGCCTTAATCGCATCCTCGACACCCGTGAGCCTATCCCCTAAGCTGATTACTTTTTCTATCAGGGGTGATATTAACGCTACCAACATACTTTCAATTGAGGCCAATAAAGAAGCCTCAACGGGTGCTGTAGGGGCAGTACTGACAGTGATGGGAGTGTAGGGCAATGTAGAATTGGGTTTTAGTTTCTGTTGCTTTGCCTGACTCCCCATTTGTATTACCCCAACTCTCTTCCTTTTGGTGGAGGAAGTCTGTGGTCGCCCTATAGGTTTGAGAATTGACTCAGGTTGTGCTGAAAGAGGAGTAGCCTGGGAGTTATTAATTAGTTGAGATTGGAATTGGCTACAGGGCTCAGAACTAATAGGTGCTATGGTGCAAGTAGGAGCGTTGATTTGCATATTACCTGAATCCACATGGACATATGTAGTCTTGCATATTTTATTTAATTCGTCAAAAAGGGATAAGCTCGGTACTGCATCAGGAGTCTGTATAGGCGAACATATACTAGTTTGACATTCCATAACGGGTGAGCATTCTATTCTCTCTAGTTCTTTTAAAATGGGGAGAGTTACCCTATTAACGAAATAGTCCATTGTCCCCTTAAACGAGTGTCTCTGGGACGGAGTATTTCTGGTCTCCTCCTCCCAACAAGTCATAACACAAGGATTCTGCCAGTTACAATTGGGGCGGAATTGATCGGCTGCGTAACGATTCAGCTGTGTTCAGGCTCTGCAAAAGCCTGTAAGGAGCCTGGGGAGTAGCAGTAAATAACAGTACCTTATGTCTTTTGTGTGATCCTACTCCGAGGTCCTGAATGATGTAAAGAGGGGTGCCCCGTCCCGTCCTCCTCTGAGGGCCACAGAGGGCCCGCCCTTTGCCCGGGCTTAGCCCGGCACGGCCCCGCGCGCTCCCGCGACGCGGGAGGAGTGTCTTGCTCTTAAGCGCCTCCGGGCGCGGTGACCTGGCGCTGACGCTGCTCCCGGCGTCCTCGGAATGGCGCACAGCCCGCTGGGGATTGTAGTCCGGTAGTGAACGCTCCCCCCTCTCGGCGGCCGCTGGTTTGAGAACGGCGGCTGGGGAAAGCGAAGCTAGCTGCCACAGTATCCTGGCCACAGGTAGGAGTATTGGCTGTCCCCCACAGAGTTCTGGCCCCCCGCTCCTCTGCAGGAGTGTCTTGCTCTTAAGCGCCTCCGGGCGCGGTGACCTGGCGCTGACGCTGCTCCCGGCGTCCTCGGGAGGGCGCACAGCCCGCTGGGGATTGTAGTCCGGTAGTGAACGCTCCCCCCTCTCGGCGGCCGCTGGTTTGAGAACGGCGGCTGGGGAAAGCGAAGCTGGCTGCCACAGTATCCTGGCCACAGGTAGGAGTATTGGCTGTCCCCCACAGAGTTCTGGCCCCCCGCTCCTCTGCAGGAGTGTCTTGCTCTTAAGCGCCTCCGGGCGCAGTGACCTGGCGCTGACGCTGCTCCCGGCGTCCTCGGGAGGGCGCACAGCCCGCTGGGGATTGTAGTCCGGTAGTGAACGCTCCCCCCTCTCGGCGGCCGCTGGTTTGAGAACGGCGGCTGGGGAAAGCGAAGCTGGCTGCCACAGTATCCTGGCCACAGGTAGGAGTATTGGCTGTCCCCCACAGAGTTCTGGCCTGATAATGTGAATATGTGGCAGGGTCTCCTTGGACATAAAGCATTCTCCCTGAGCATCCAACAGACCCTAAATCAAGCTGTTCACACTTGGGGTGAGAAACCATTCCTGGTCTCTCCTCAGGTGGCTTTCCTGAGCTCAGGATCTACTGTCACCAGAGATCCTAGGAGGTAAAGGTACGAAGAACCAACATGTAATACAATTCATGTATAATCAAAGTAAAGCTCACACATAGGCAGATATAATAATAATATTAACACTGTATGAACTAAAGGCCACATAACTGTGGATAGAATTTACAGAACTGTTTTTTAAGTGAATAATAGGATCATGCATACTCCGTAAACCCTTTGAAGAATTACTATTCCACCAATGTCATTCAGAGGTGTTTTTGTCACAATAGAGACTTGTTCAGAATGGTGATGTTGCAGATATGATAAAGGTCATTGGCCAGAGCAAAAGACACTTCGCCTGAGTACCATTCTGATAATTCATCACAAGTTGACTGAACCTTGTTTGAATAAAGGCTGAGCATCATCTTTTCTAACAAGTGGGTTTATCCTTTTATGGACAAACTGGATGCAAGTGGAACAATATTTAGGCCAACTATGTCAAGAAGCACTTTTTTCATATAGAAATTAAAAAAACATCTTCCTGACTTTATTTAAACATGAATTTCTCATAAACGGGTATGCATGATCTATTTATTTATTGATCATTATTGTGATAAAGTGGCTCTATATATACTGGACCAGAAGAAGGTACAGTGTGTATTGAGTCCACAAACCCCAGAGGTATAACAGAGGTTAAAGTCAGGGCTGACCTTACTCTCCAAAGTGGTAGCTTGGTCGAGCAGTAAGGCAGTACCAGAGGACAGTGTAAAGCATTTGTTGTACACACTCAGTCAGCAAAAGGTTTCACACACTCAAGGATTGAACTCCAGGCCAATTGTTTTTATATCAACAGATATAGTTGTTTTATTTTTAGAACCAACAGGTATAAAAATGTACTTTTCTCGATATGAGTACTCTCTGGTAATTACTTTGCAAAGAGGCAATCAACTTTGTGATCACAATAGATACAGTGGTTGCAGTAGGCAACACAATTCTAAACACACTATAGCTTTGAGCTCAATGGTTTTTCATCATATAAGTACAGTTGATTACTTTGTAGATTACATTGGTAATTCCAGGACTGGATCCTAAATTCAGTCCTGGGGTCTAAGCTGAAACCAATTTAGTAAAATCGTTTTAGTTACAGTAGTGATTTTTCAGTCATATAAAGCTGTTTTAAAAGTTCACACTTAGAAACTGTTGAATGAAAATCTGGCAATGTTACCCAATGGGAGAAAATTCAGGTTGCAGGTAAAGTATGATCTCGTTACTTTTGTAATCCAGTACTAGGCTCCTAGGTCCAGTACTAGGGTCTCAACTTAAAACAGGTAAGTAATTGTGTTTCAGTATTTTCTATGATTTTTAAAGAATATTTCAAGTTTTCAAAAGTAGACACGGAAGAAATTTCATAGAAAAGCAGACAATGGATTACTATGGAGAAAATACAGATTACTAGTCAACCCGGTAAGGATTACTTTTGCGTTTCATTACTGGGCTACAAGGTACAGTACTGGCTTCACTCCTGATCACAGGTGAGTACTTTGGAATTCTGTTTTCGTCTGATTTTATAGGAATATTTTAAAGTTTCAAAACTTCACACTTGGAAGAAATTTCACAGAAAAACAGTAAATGGTTTGCTATGGAAGAAATTTAGGTTGCTAGTAAACACGATTATGATTACTTTTGCATTTCAGTACTGGGCTAGAAGGTACAGCACTGGCTTCTCTCCTGATCACAGGTGAGTACTTCGGAATTCGTTATTCGGCTGATTTTAGATGAATATTTTAAAGTTTCAAAACTTCACACAAGATTTTTCGAGTCAGACCAGTCGATGTTATCCTAAGGCAGGAAAGTGAGTCGTCGGTTTTCAGGTGAGTACTCGACTGGTGAAGTTAAGGTTCTGGGCATAGACTCAGGGGTCCCCCAGGGTCAGGTAGGTACAGTTAATTCACCCTCAGCGGCACAGGGGCGGCCGTGTGCAGAGGTAGTTAGGTCCAATGTTATCCAATGAGAGGCAGGGGCCTTTGGTTGGTGGCTGCTGACTAGCAGGCCACGCAGCTGTGGGAGCTGGGCTCCTGGTCACTTGCTCAGGGTAAATGGGGAAGTAGGATAGGACAAAGGTTGCACTCCCAGGGGCACTCGGGCAGCTGGGTGCAGAGTGTTTTTGAGCCGTCGGGCGCTCAATGAGGATCTTGAAAAGGGAACAAAGGCTGCAGGCTCGGGGACGGTGGATCTTCTGGAGCGACCAACACGTCGAGGGGTAAGTTGGGATCTTGGAGGATAGATAGGCACCCAGGAGTTGGGCACAGGGGGCCGTGGGGCACTGGGTGCAGGGGTGTCTTTTGAGGTCGGGAAATCTTACCCCCTGCTGGTCGCAGTCGGAGGGGTCCTTTGTCCTGAGGCTGCAGACGTCATCGGAGTCGTCGAGGAGGGTCCTTGGGCACTGGATTCCAGGTCAGAATCTCCGGGGGGACGTCCTCAGGGTCTTGATTCACTCCGGCACAGGCCAGGCTTGGCGGGTGCAGAGTGTGCAGGGTTCGTGGTTCCAGGCTGATGCCAGGGCTGGTTACATGCTTTGAGCAGTACCACTGCTCATGGGCGACCCAGGTAGTCAGAGTCACAAGGCAGTCATGTCCTCTGGGGTTTTTGAGGTTGCTGACCACTGGAGACGCCGGGGTTTAGCAGGAGCAGGTTTGAGGGTCGACAGGCCGGTAGGGCTGGAGCCAAATCAGTTGGTGTCTTCCTCTTCTTAGCAGCTGCACGGCAGGTTTTCTTGTTCTTCTTTCTTGTTTTGGTATCTGGATCTAAGGAAGGAAGGTTCAGGGAGCCCCTAAATACTGAATTTAGGGGCGTTACAGGTAGGGCAAGGACAGGGATCAATAGGTCTCTGTCCTGGGGTGGGTACACCCCCTAGCCTGCTCCTCTCCTGTGGGAGGGTGGCAGGAGCCTAGCTGTGATTGGACTGGGCTCCCCATCTTCAAGATGGCCGGAGCCTGGGGTCGTGCTTCACCTCGTCTCCCCCACCTGAGGGGTGGGGTTGGCACAGGCTGGCACCCCCCCTTCCTGACGTTGTTTTTCCCGCCAGTCTTCCAACCAGAGTGAGGGTCAGGACTGGTCGGGGCTGGTTGCTGGGTACAGCAAATGGTCTGGAGAAGCTCACAGAGGCAGCATGCCTTTGAAGCTTCCCCCTGTCCATCCTGGGGGAGGGGACCTAGCACCTCGCCCAGGATGTGCATTGTTGCAGGCCCAGGAAACCGGGGGGCTCTCCACCCAGGGGTCCAGGAACATGTCTGCTGTGTTGCAGCCTCTGCAGCCACTCAGCCCAGACGTGAATTGTAGGTTAGGTTTCGGGGGCAACTCTAAGATGCCCTCTGTAGTGCATTTTACATAAAATCCCACACTGGCATCAGTGTAGGTTTAATGTGCTGAGAAGTTTGATATCAAACTTGTTAACCTTCAGTGTAGCCATTATGGTGCTGTGGAGATCGTAATGACAACCTCCCAGCACCATATACTCTTAATGACATCACTTTACTCACAGGGCCCAGGAATCGCCCTGGGTACTGTACGGGCACAGGGCTCATGCACCTGTTCCCACACCACTGGCATAGGGCACCCAGCTAGAGGGGTGGCTGATGTATGGCAGGGCAGTGGGTTTGTGGGCATGGCACACAGGGATGTGTGCCATGTCGACTCTTTGTTTAGTTCTGCACCAGGACACTCAGCCTGCAAAGGCAGTGTGTGTGTGTCAGGGTACAGAACCCCTAAGGGTGGCACAATACGTGCTGCAGCCCTTAGGGGTCTTCTCTGGTCACAATGCCCTGGGGACCTAAGGTACCATTTACTAGGGGCTGACATGTGGCCAGAGATGCCAATTGGGTTTAGACTTTGGTACAGATTTTAGGGAAGGAACACAGACCCTGGGTACCTGATTGGCAGGTACCCAGGGCACGCCAAGGAAAAGTGCATCAGGTATCAGGCAAAAAGTGGGGGGTACTGCAACAGAAACTCACTTTCTCACAATTATTTACTGAAACATGAGGTTTGTAGCAGAAATTGTTAGTACCTATTGAACATTTAATATCTTTCTTATCTGTGGTAGTGGCTTACCAATTGTTATTGAACTTTAGACCTATTCTCATCAAAATAGCTATTTTAAAAGGCTAGTGCGTGGGACTTTGGCATCAATATTGTTAACAGGATCTCTTTAAATCCTATTGTAACTTTACAGTGTTTCTTTGTGGATCTTCTAAGTAGAGCCAGGATCAATGAAAAGGCCACTCCTTGAGTGCATGTTTGGCTGTGGGTAGATGCAATGACCACTGAAAGTATTTATCTTTGCCCATTGAATAATTTCTGGACATTAGTTTAATTAGGTAGGTCTTTACACTCCACTGTAGAACTGTGACCGATTGCATCACAACTCTTGTTGTTTGCACAATTGAAACCTTCACTCCTGATTTCACTTGCTACTACTAGTCCTTGTCTTTTACTGTGGTCTTGGCTACTCCTAGCTTGCTAAGTTCAGCAAGCAACAAGTACTAGTATCTGTTCTGTGCAGTACTGTTGGAATGCAAGGTCCAACCTTCATACACTTGCTAGAGTCCCAACACGTTAGCCACTTTAAAGCTGAACATCTTGATATAACTTTACTTATCTGGTTCTGGTTTAGTAAAGATATACCAGACACAATGTGAAAAATGTGGGGTTCTAAGAAGTCAATTAGCACCCAGAAGGCAATGTATGAATTACAGATTTTTGAATGTTGGAGTATTTTCCGGGTGGCACCCATTTGCATTATGAGTATTTGGCAGGACAGGCAGTGTGACTTCAGGAACAGTTTGCACTTTCTTCAAAAGTTTAAAGTTGAACTCTAGATGCAGCCTTTAGAATTCTGACCATTGCTGTCTTCCTAAGCTGAACCTGATATCCTGTATTTCAGTCACACTAAAAATATCTTTCAAAGATGAAATAAACTTATTTTTAGGAGGACAATGGCTAACCACACGCGTGTCATACACACACTTGTCTTAGAATCAATGTGCTTGGTGCCAGGTTCAAGTTTGAAATTTGTTTTAGGAGCAGCACTTAAAATATGAACTCTTGGTTCAATATGGTCCCTGCAGGTGCACAAAAGAACTCAGGGCTTTGGGCTGGCCGATCTTTAAGCTGCCTGTTGACTAGAGGGTCTGGGCAAATTCCTTACTTTTCCATCTGCGTCAGTTGTGTATTAAAAGTATCTTATTTGATTACTAAACATTTTAAAACAATTATCATTACTTTAACACAATTCAACTTGCCCTTCTCAATGGTGATTCTATTATTCTGTTTAACCGCTCAACCATCCTCTTGCATCTGTATCGTGGTCAAAAACCATCCAATCCACCACCATTTATATTACATAGGATTTCTGTAATACATCATTGACAAGCAGGATTACTGTATTTTCTAAAATGAGTCAAAGCCATTTTGGTCCTCCTACTAGTTCTTTATAGACTTCTTCAGGACTAACTCAGGGTGATTTGGTTCTCCTAGAACATGTAGAAAGTTTGTTTTAAAAGAGGTCATACGCACCCTTTGATTTCTTTAAACAAGAAGCATGAGGCAACTGTCAATGAACTTGCTTGCTCTCTATTCATCATTTTGAAACACAAATGGTTTTTAGGCCTCTATCAATACTATTCTGTGAATTATCATCTTCTATAGCTAATCTGGATCCCCAAAGTGTACTTTATTAGAAATTCGTTAACTGAAAATAATTTTTGATATAATAGAAGAAAAGTTTAGCGCAGCCACTTTAACCAATGTTTATTTTTTTCGGGACTACTTTACACATGACCTGTTGCTCTTTAACATATAAATCCTCCACACTGACTCTCCACCTTGGATTTTGAATTTACAACTGATGTGATTGCACAGTTTTCAAATTTACAACATCCACTTCTCTGCTCTCACCCATCCTTTTTTCCCACCAAGATCATACATTAATTCAATATTTGCATGACAATTTCAGCCACAGAAACATGATTCTTTATGTCCTCCATTTCATTTTCAGCAGATTCTCTTCTTTTATTAGTGGGCACATGGTGGTTTGTAAATCCTTCAAGGCATTCATATTTAAGGATACCCTTTGTGTGAGTGATTGTAACTCTTGTTGCTTTTGTAGCTTCAGGAACCTCCCTGTGTTTGCCACTCATCACATGAAATTATGGGATCAAGATGTCCAATTTAATTGTAGTTTATTCTTAGTAAGGTGTACTTAAGTATGTGTATGATGGTAGTGCAGAGCAACACTTCAAGTGACAAGACCCTGTACAATTGTCAAACTGCATGGAAAGTTTCACACCTTGGCCGTACACCACAGGAAACACCAATGCATCCTCTAGAGTGGGCATGGGGGGACAAAGGCACATCCATGGAGACAAACTGATTCTTGCCCTTCTTCTTCAGGGGCAGGTGTCCTGAGAACCCAAACAGCCCAGTCCTAACACCATCTTAATTCGTCTGCTGCTCACCAGCTATGGATATCACAAGGCTCTGTGGAGCTCATAGAGCACTTGCATGGAAAACCCTGGCTATGCACTTCAAGCTCCACCGATTGCTAGTCCTTTCGTGTACCCTAAGTGATACTGTATAACTCCAAAATTAGAGCTGTAGCAGCACGCCGACAATCACAGTTATCGTGAAGTTGGCTAATCCCCAATAATTTTACTGGTTGCTTTGAAGGGAGCAAGGGAAAGGGAGAATGAAAGATGCAGAAAATGTGTGGGGCATAAAGTGCTCATTTTTCTGAACTCAGCACGGAATATATGGTACTCAGAAGAGACTGGTGGTAAGCCAAGGATTGTTTTGCCAAACACAGTCTGGGGTTTGCCTTTAATTTGGCTGGTCGATTCACTTTAGAAGAAAACTGAAACAGATAAAGATATGAAGACTTCTCTGCTTTTTTTCTGTGAACGATTTCAGCCTGTCCACCTGAGTATTTGGGAGAGCTGTCTCCAAATTTGGACATTATTCTCTAGATCAAGATATTTTTATGAGGTCTAATGAACTCTGACTGACCCCAAAAGACACATGGGTCCAGATCCTTCCAAAAGGTCTGCTTGTCTACCGTAAATGCTCTATTTATGATGAAGAGTGCAGTTATCCTAGTCTAAAAAACTCCTTGGTCTAGTAATATTATTTTTTACTTCCATTGTTTCCCATGAACAGTGTTTGCTTTTGTAATAGTCTGTGACCCCTACAACTGATTATCTTTACCAGTATTTAGTAACTGTATTGATGAATTAGCAATCTTGCATGTGTGGCAAATTGATTTTTCTCTGAGGTAAGCTGTACACTGTGTGTCAGCCTGTCAAAGTGCTACAACAAATAATTGGTTCACTCTAGGGGAGGGAAAGAAGAAATAAGTCATTACAGAGAGTCAAGCGCAAATACAAAAATGATCAAAATCAAAACAAATAAGCACCTAGAAACAGAATAGAAAAAAGACTTGTTTTTCCAAAGGCAATACAAACCAATTGTTATTGGCATATTATAACAACACTCAATAAGTGCATTAAGTGTCACTGTGCAATGCAGTGAGAATCAGTGAAAAACAGAAGGTGAAGAGACTTGTTCAAAATAAATGGTACAGCTAAAGCTTTTACACACAATGGTCTGCAAAAAAGAATCTCTCCAAGGAGAGCTTCACAAGTTCTGAGACCTAATAATAGTGAATAATGTAGTCCATATTTCATAACATTAGAAAGTTGAAGTTTTGACCCTGGTTTAATTGATCAGGATTATCATCAGGGCAGTTGTCGAAAGACACTTCAGAAAATGCAACCTAAGAACCAATAAGAGAAAGGAAAGGAAATTGTGTACAGGAAACAGTAACAAGAGAAACATGCACAACCTGACCAAAATGGTTTACCTAGAAAATATCAGAATCAACATATCAAAATCAAACATGATGTTTCAAGCATAAGAGATATCAAGCTTGAGGCCCCAATCATAGACAAAAAGGAGGCAAGAAAAAGATCATTCAAGTAAGAAACAACCCAGATCCAGCTTAACAATAGACCAATACACCATAATTCAAATACATAATGTACCTGGATTGTACTAGAACGAAGATGCTGTTATGGTATAAAATGTCCACAGAATGAATCTAGAATGAGAACATAGGGGGCCCTCAATAAGATCCGGCAGAATGCAAGGCACGTCAGTAGCAATACAAGACAAATGATACAAGAAAAATACTAGAGAAAATAGGTTAAATGATAGAGGCAAGTCCACAACACATCCCATGGAAAGGGGATGCCCGGTTGGCATCCAACCCACAGGGAAAAAATGTTAACAGTTAGACACAAGCAAAACAACTGCCCACAAGGAAATGCCTAGCAGGACCTTTAAAATCAAAAGTACGGCACAAACAAACAAATGCCCAGCAAGGAACACCTAGCAGGATGCTCCCAGCAGCAAAACAGGGGATGATTTAACTGCTAATAAAAAGTGGCTGTAAAATTCAAGACAGGTCAGTGTTGCTCAAACAGTAATGCTTACTGTGCACTCCCTCAGACTTAAATAGAATAAGAAAATCCACCTGCATACATGTGCGCCATAATGTGTAACACAATCTAACGCAATCACATGGGGTACCCAGAGAATAATGGGAAATTAAGTCACATACAGAAAGGAGATACAAGTCCGACTGAGGTAATCACCAGAGGCACAAACAAGCCCAAAATGAAAACTATTATGGTAAAAACAATACTAAAAGAGTCCACCACAATAGACTAAAAGAGAAAATAAAGTACATAAATAGCAAATATAGGTATACACAAGGAGAAAACGTGTAATGTGCCTGATAGAATAGGATGTAAAGTCCCAAAGAAGGCAACCAAGGCCGATACAGAGGAAGTGCAGAACATGTACACAATTGAATGAATAGAGCCCACAAACCGAATAAAAAAGTGAAACTTGATATAATTAAATATGGATTACATGAATTACATCAGTCCTACATCAAATTCCATATGTAGACAATGGCAGCATGCTTTCATCATTGATATTTGTAGCGATAAAGGTCCACACAGGAAGGTTGTAATTCAGGATGTTTTATTGAAGTAGTAAACATGTTGTACATTTCAGAACATCAAGCAGGTATGTAGTAGGTCAGAGCCCCACCAGAAGCTGCCTGTCATCTGCTCAGCCCATGACCAATGGTCACTTTCCCTCTCTCAGTCCCAACATTCCGAGGCATTATCAGACTCCAACATTCTAATGAGACAGAGCACAGGCACTGGCTGAGCAGGGGTGGTAAAACACTATACAATATAAATGCAGGATACTACAATATTGAGACGAGTGACGGATGAATCCAGGTGGTCAATCTGTCTGCGTTCCAAAGATAACATGGTCTATTTTATATTGGTACCTTGTATACTCCTTGAAATATGTTTTATCACTTGCCATTTCAAATGGTGATGCAGATGTCCTGCTTGCTGGTAATGTTCAACAAGCGGGGCACAGTTAATGTTGCACAGTCAAATAGCAAGTGATCAAAATAGTCTCAAGGAGTAGGCAAGTTACCAAAATATACTTTCATTCGGCTTTTGGACTCTGTTCCTTTTTGTCTGCACACAATATAATGTGAGTCTCAAAAATTGAGAGTTAAAGATATCACTTTTATGGAGAATTAACGATTGTTATGACTGCACTTCAATCAGGCTATGATGAGATGTGTGAACAATTAGGCAGTAAGCTGCTTTCATTTGTCCACCAAACCTTTGTGTTATGTGGAGAGGAAACATCTGAAACCAGGACTAAAGTCTCCTTCAGATGTTGTTAGAAATAAGATTATGCATCATCTATTCAGCTGTATCTGAGAGGGAATGCAGACCTCTTTCTCCTGCATCAAGCACAAAATTTTCTGATTAGTCCTCGTTTATTTTGCAAAGTTAAACTGATTACCGTCAACGTATTCGCTGTTCCAAATGCATACTTGCAAAGTTAGTTGTTACTCTCATTCAGGGCCAGACTGGCCATAGTGGGCACCGGGCCGGAAGGGTGAGGGCTGGTTTTAGACTGGTGCAGTCTGTTTTTGGTACAGGGAGACGGTTTTGTAGCAGTGCTGCAATATCGGCCCTCCAATTAAATTGCCAGGGCCAGTTTGCGTTCCCAGTCCAGCCCTGCTCTCATTTATGCAAGTAATTACTTCTACAGCTACTGTATTATCCCCATTGTAACATATCTTCAACAAGGCTTGAGATGCAATCTGAGATAGGTGCCTACTAGCACTGAGTGATGAGCTCCTAACTAATTTGGTTTGCATATTTTCATACGTGGATCTCACTGCTGCTCCAATCTGACTCTCATGAAAAATTCAAGAAAACAGATCTGAATCTTTTATTTTTTAGATTCTTCTCCACATACATTTTTACCCACCTTGTTTAATAGTTTGTCTCTAGACCTTGATATTCTGTTGTTTTCTTTTTTCTGGGTGATCTAACATCCTTGAGGCAACCTGGTAACAAACGGCCATGTGATATCATTCACTTTGGTTTTAACAAAGTGTCTCCATTGCACTTTAAATCTGCTGTATCTGTTTCTTTCAGTTCCCTTAACTTTAACTTCCAAAACAAATCCCTTTTTATCCTTTAAATCCCAAGCATGCAGTGCTGGAATGTAGAAGGGTCTATCACTAATTCCACGTGCACTTTTGAGGCCGCTTTCACACAAAAATCACTAGGATAGGACTTGGGTGAAGGTATTTCTGCAGATGTCTGGCTTCAAACATTCTAAAATAATTACTTGACTTAAAAAGAGCTCTATTGGCAGCATTTGAAGATTTGTTTAATTTCCACTTCTTTTCAAAGCGTTTCTATTTCAGCAAAGCTACCCAAAAAATAATCCCACCTACCATCTGGAGCTACAGATGCCGAGGGGCTTGGTAAATCAGACAGAGAGTGATTCTGTCAGATTACAATTGGATTACAAGTTTGTCCATGAGAATCCCCTCAGAGGTGAGCAACTGCTGGAGGAATAAGAAATACAGTACTTTGTTCCTTCATTCATTTTTTTATTTTCCCATGACATTTCACCCCAAGATTTTCAGCAGCTAGAGTCCACAGTTGAAAAACCCTGAATCCGTAGGGTCCTCACTGAGTAAAAGGTTTTGATGTGGTCTGTAACCCCTTTTACCTGCTCGACCAGAATTACAAGCATGGGGCCATAATGGAATGGAATGCCTTTCTCTATCTGCTCTAGCTGTGTAGGAATAAAGGAACTCAGCACAGGAAAAAAGAACATAGAGCATTTTGGAGGACAATGAGAGTGTTGGGAAAGGAGTAATATCGGTTTAATTTGAATAGAAAATCAATACCTATCATTTTTTAAATAACAATGAGTATCTTCCTTTTTCTCCGTGTTAGTTTTTTTTACCAATACAGATATTTCATTTCACCCTTTTGTTCAACTACTTACTGTCCCTCATTTAAGAATTATATCAACAAATGAGTGACTGGGGAAATAAGTGCACCCAAACATTTCGGGCATTCTGGTCTTGGATTTGATTAAGCACTTTACAGTGCTTATGTTCTGAAAAAATAAGTTGTTCAGGGACCCACTGTTTTTGTCAGAAGTCACACAGCGGCACTGACAAGGCAGGTGTTGCTCAGTACCAATCAATCAATCAATCAATCTTAGCATTTGTAAAGCGTGCTACTTACCTGTGAGGGTCTCAAGGTGCTGGGGCTGCCAAGTCATAATTAAACCTCATGCCTCTTTATTCCATGACCAACACTTCCTGTTTTCTTTTCCTAAGTCTTACAGTTTGTTGGACTTAGCCGTCTCTGCAGGGTCACTCGCAAACATTTTGCCTTCACCAATTCTACTTTGCTTAATTTGTTTATGTTGGTCTTTCGACTCTATGCACATTACCACTGGTAACCAGTGCTTAAGTGTTTGTGCTCTCGTTGGAAACTTGGTAAAATTGACCTACACCTAATTGGCACATCTTACTTACTTATAAATCTCTGGTCTAGGTACTACGTGGTACCCAAGGACTGTACATTAAATGCTGCATTGGATCAGCAGCACTCATTGTGCCACCTGCTGAAGTAGCATTTTTAAACGAGTCTCAGGTCTAATAATAAAGCATATAGTGTAGTTTTAAACTGCCATTCAGACCTGCCAAAATAAACTTTTGGCCAGGTTTAAACCGTCCTTTTGAATTCATATAAGTAACGCGTATGCTAGCCCCTAAAGGCCCATAGGGCATGCTGCATTGTATTTAAAAACATTAGGACATGTGGTTTTAAGTTTTACTTGTCCTTGTAGGGGAAACACTTCTAAATTCGTATTTCACTTTAGCAAGGCCTATCTCTACATAGGATAACATGGGATTACCTTATTACATTTAATCACTTTTGATTGGGAGCAGTTAGAAATATCATGTTTATACTCTAATTAATTGTAATTCAAAATTCTCTTTAATGATTAAGTCAGATTTTATGTCACATTTTTTAAAAAGCCACTATTATTAAGTTGCCATTTTCCTGTCCTAACTATTTGTGTCTCTGCCAGTGTCCTGGGTCACATGATTGTGAATGGCTCTGCTGTTGGGCTTTGTGTATTGCCCCCAGACAGTGAGACAAAAGGGCACTAGGGGTTGGCTTGATGTGCTGGGGCAAAGTTGTTCTATCCACTTATACATCAAAGGGCTTGCCTCCAGCACTCACAAAGAAACCTGACACTGGTATTTAGTCACCCCAGACTTCTTGGAGCCATAACAGGTGAATGGAAGAACTTTCCAGATGTGTTGGTATTATGGGGAAGCCCTTACTTCAAAGGCTGGCAACAGGTATAAATATTGGACCCTCCGAACACCTCTTTGATACACTCTTGGACCGGTGGAAAACTTTGGAAGGACTGCTTGAACGAGAAATGGGCCATGTTTTGGAAACCGGGACCATCAGAAGTGACTACAGGGGATAGTTGGCTAGCCTCCTGTGTGAGCTACTGGGACATAACAAGCTGCAGAGAGCTTGATCCCTGCACTTGGCATCTCCTGGAGTGAGCCTAACCCCCACCCTCCCCAAGTGGTTCCCCGGGGCTCCTGGCATTAGAAGTGCTGCTCCTGCCTAACTCTAAAACATGAGGCTTAGAACATTTTGCACAAATATTGCCCTGAGAACTGACTACAGACCAGGACCAACCTGCCAGTCAAGGTGCCGGACGGATTCAATTTTACTAAATTGTTTGGAATTTTTCTCTGGTTGTGTTTTTCACTTTATTACTGTATGAGTGCCGGAAAATACTTTACACATTTCTTCCAAGTTAAGTCTGGCTTTTGTGTCAGGCTCCCAATGGCTAAGCATAGTTTGATTTAGTGACTTTAGTGGTTCACCCTGACCAGGATTGTGGGTGTTGCTTGAGAATGATTTTCACCCTCCTCAACCAAAAACTCAAATTCTTACACAGTTTCCTATTCACCCCTTCTTTTTCCCTTATATTTGTCTTTTCAACAACCAGCCATAACTCTCAAACCAGCCAGTTGGAGCATATACTGCTAAAATACTTGCACATTTTAACACCATGTCTGCATGTGTACCCACTACAAGCCTATGGAACGCAAATCTGTGACATAAACCTGTTACTGTAAGCAAAGCCTGCCGGTGAGCATATGGCAGGATCTTCTGACAGAGATAATAAGAGCCTTCCTAGAGACTAATATACATTACATCAACACACTGCTGACAATATTCATTTCTTAAAATCGTGCTTCAGGTTGTCAATATGGAATGCAAAGCTATGCTTTAATGTGAGAGGTAAGAAAAATGCAAATATACTGCCTCGAATAAAATTACTATTAGGCTTACTGGTATATTGAAGCTAAAGGACACTTCAAATTGAATAAGTAAACAACATTTATACTTTAATATAAAGTATATCAGTGCTCATTGTGATAGAAAGGTGCAACGGAACATAGATGCTAAAGCAATAGGAATAAAAGATTACGTTTTTACACTCTTTTTTCCTTTTACTGCCTTTCTTTCACTTCTTCTGGGTCAAAGTCTAATAATGAAAACAATTGTTCTGATCCCCATAAATGAGTGTCAATGCCCACCACCTGTAACCACCAGCAGATATTGAACAATGGCAATGTAACTTTTCTTGGGGCTTTTGGACTAGTTTCACATTGATTTCACTATCTGTTGTATGATCTTCTTGAGTGTAGCATATATTTACCTTACATATTTCTGTCATCTGGAGTCCTGTATTCAAGGACACAGCCATTTGTAAAGCAAAATACAAGTATACAATAGACCAAAACCACATACACACATACATTCACTTTGCAAAGAAATCACACATCAGCTTCCATGTGACACTATCCTTGCTCCACATGGGCATGCTGTGAACAGTTACCTAATCAAGGAATCTCATTCTTTGCTGTGGAATACATGAGCCATCCCAAAACAGAGCTGTACATTTTAAAGCACTTGAGATGCAAATGCTCACTCTGAGGTCCTGAAATGCTGTAAGGTGAATGAATAATGTATTAATGTTTATTCTGGGTTCTGTCCCCTTACATAAGTAAAGCACAAGTGATCAGGAACCTTAATTATGATTTTGAAATCTTCCTATAATACTTTTTTCTGTAATATTTTGCCACTTTGTGTTAATAACTGCAATATATATTTTTTTCTTTTCCCTCTTTCTGTTCATCACACTCCTCTTAAGGAAACCACTGCGTAAAGAAGAGAATGGAACAAGCCGAGCTGAGTACGCGATGAGCCCACAAAACAAAGTACTGGACGCTAATAATGCGGTCGTCTAGTCTTCAGAAGCCCAAGATGGGTGCAATGTTAAACTTTTGATCGCGCTAAACAGTGCTTGGGAGGATTCCAAAGGGGTAAATGAAAAGAGCTTCTGGTCCAGAACTTCATTTAGGAAGACAAGGAAAATAACTGCAGACGTATTTGTTATTCAGAAGAGGATGGTGCACATCTCTTCAGCCTTGTTGGTTGTTGAGCAGATCAAGGATTCTCGGAGAGAAGATTTCACAAAGGTATAAACACTGCATGCTGCTTCTGTCAAAAGCAAACCACTTCAGGATGCCTCCAGCTTTTCGGTTTGACTTACCAACGACAAAGAACCAAGTAGGACTGTAGGGTGATCCATCAGCGAAGCAGCAGCTTTATTTTGCCTTTGTTTTCAAATGTAATTTGTAGAGGAGACACCCACATGCCCTGCTTGTGCAGTTATAATTTACACCATATCAGCTTCAGGTTTTTGTCGAGAGGTCTCCTGCCATATGCCAATCAACCAAAAAAACTGCATGCACTTAAGAAAGGAACCCAAGAGATCGGCCTGCAGTCTAATGACTATGCAATTTCCAGTGGCTGAAGGCTATTCGAGGAGGAAATAATAGTTCCAACATTAGTTATTGGTGCGGATATATGGATAAATATAGTTTTTAAAGGTGCTTTAAACATTATTACATTATAATTAACCTTTTTTTACTCCTTATAGTTTACTTTGTAGCTTTAAATGAAACTCAACTCTTCTTTGTAGCATCGCGTGCTTATTATCTTTACAAAATACCTGAACGTTGTTCTCCCTCTTGAAGGGTATTTTGTTTACACTTTGGGGTGACTGACTTTACTTAATTGTGTTTAAGGGCCAGCAACAACGAGAACCAAAGTTCTCCCTGTGCCCATCGGGGTCGTAATTTCTGTCGAAAAGGGAGAGTTCAAGGGCAGAAAAAAATAACCTCGAGTGTCATACCCAGGCCTTTTCTACACAGAGAATGCCAATTGTGCCAAATTCTATATGGTGGTTTTGTGACGTTCTCTGGTAAGACACACTTCAGTCCAAGCTAAGTCGGGTTTTTATCAAATCCATTCCACTTGGAACTTCGGATGAAAAGCAAATACTGCGTTCTCTTCCCTCTCGAGGCTGGTCTCTGTTCTATTTTCTTTTATTTTTTATCATGGAACTTGTTTTAAATGTACAAGGAGAGAGCTATCATTGTAGAGGGTGCCATACTTACCCGTGTCTTTGAGCATCTTTTGCAGAATGTTGCGGTTCGGTGGGCTAAAATAATCCCACTTTCGTATTGTCAGTATATCTGCATCTCAAACCTATACATTTTATATAACTCTATTACTCAATGACTTTGTTCATAATGTACATGTATGTATATGTATCCTACTACAGGCGAAAATGCTGCTATATCACCCTTGTTAAGAAACTTGTGAGCTAATCCTGTCTCTTCAGCTTTTCATTCAATCATCTTAAAATGTACTGCCCCACATGCTTAAAATGGTGTCTAACTTGTGGAAAATTGAAAGCAGAAACATTATTTATTTGACAATATAGCTGTTAGAGCTTGTGTAAACAGAGGAAATAGAATAGACTATAATTTCTGTTCTGGACAGGTGACGCTGCACACTAACTCAATGATGACACAAATATCTAGTTTCCCAAATATTAATGCAATACTCCTGCAATTCTTGTGGAGATTTAGTCACAAAGTGATATGTAATGGTTGATTTCCAGCATCTGTTTTGTAGAAAGCTCTAATTACAGTTTGATGAAATGGTACATATTTCCGTCTCCTAGGTCTGTCTGTTTGTACAAAATGCACTGTTATATGTAGTGGTTTAAGACTGACTGCATGTGATGAGAAAGTTTGAGAATGTAGATGAGGCGCATGTCATGTTCCGCAATTTACACGTTTTCGTAAGATTTCTCCTCCTCCCTAGAAATATAGGCATGTTTAATTGAATATGGTTGCAGTTCGTTCTTTATTGATAATGGCCATCAAAATGTATGTAATTTTGCACCCTTCATTTAAAAAACACACATATGACATTAGAATTGCAATCTTGGACCCTAAACATCCAACAATATCACACTCTTTATCATTACGTGGAGACAGTTTTTGCTTTCTTTTAAAAAAAAAAAAGATTGATACAATGTGACTGGATGTTTTATGTACTGCCCTTTCATGTGAGATGCACAAAACACCGAAACATTGTCTATTTGTCGCATTTCACTAAGGATAGTGATTTCCCTGCATTTGGTTGTAAATATCCACACGTTCGATATCCTAAAGTGCATATATCTATCTAATATAGCTACAGTATAGATGTGCACTCTGTGTATATGCCCTCTGTCTATAGAGAACAGATTTTATGCATGCTGCAAATAGTGACAAAGTTCCTCCAGTCCTTATGTGACGATTAAATGTGCACATAAATACACGGAAAAAGAAAACCTAGCTTTTCTGGGCATTTTCTAAGCATTCATTGGCAATGTGTAGGATGATCAACATTAGCTATATCTCCCTAGTGGTGCATAAGCACACTGTAACAAGAATTGGAAGAAAAATGCATAACGTGCTATGTTTTGTTAGTAACGCAGTGTGTCTAAAGCTTATTTATTTCATAAACCACCACATGTCATATACAGGGCAGCATTTACAACAAAACATCCCTCCACTTTGTTTATACCAAAGTTTTTAATTTTTGTTCTGCTGTGACATGCTTTTTTGACTTTTGTGTGCAAATTATGTATGTTTATAACTCAACAAACCCAGTGACAATTGTGACAAACTACAGCAAAAACCTAAATGGTTTTGCAGGTAACAATATTGCACATTTGATCTGAAAGCGGTCAGTGCATAAAAGCCTTCTGGTCTGTCTTTCTTTCATTGCATTGGGGGCAGTTCTGATTAAACATAAAGCTTCAACAAAAGGAGCTTATGTGTCTATTTCTTTTGTACCATGTGCAAAGGAATCACTGAGAGGCTGAATATGCAGATAAAGATTCACTCTTATTGGGTGAGCTAACAGAGATTAGCGGAGGATTATGCCATGTAAATGTGTCGAGCAGAATAAGGCTCCTGCTTGACAGATCAGTGTGCAACCTAAAGGCTCACATCTTTAAGTCTCTCATTCCACTAAGATCTTTTTATTTACCACTTTTGACTAGATAATACATGTTACTAAGGATGTTAAAGCCTGAAGTTACTAAGCATGATTTATGCACAAGTTCTTTTCATTTTTATTTTGAATAGTGACGTGGGTATTGGTAATAATGCTAACATAATCCTTATCAACACTATAATAATTGTAATAATAATATTATAGTTTTTTGGCTGTTATCAATAAAAGTAATTAAAATGGTCATAGTTACAAAAGTAAGGTAATGTAATGATTTACATTCATACTAATGTTGTTATTTTTACTAGTAGTATTATGTATAATTTTATTTTCAGTACTCTCATTTTCAGTATTAGGATCATTAAAACAAATAATAACAAAAACATCTATCTTGTTACTATTAATATTATAATTATTAGCATTGTTATCAATATTATTATCATTAGTAGTAGTTGTATCATTTCTACTTATTTTGGGATCCAATCGTTCAAACGTTTTGGAGGAACACGATGCATGAAACTAACTGCAGTGGCCACTTGTCATTTTGGCCTCTACACCAATACATTATTTTATTTAATAATCACAGACCTTATTTTAGAAAAACGTAGCTACATCAGCTAATCAAGAGATCACTGTTAAATTTACATATGTGGATAGGAAAGACAGCATACCTTTCACTGACATCCTTCACCGTCATCTGATGATTGTTAATGCAAAGATAACTTGCTTCAGTTGCAGAATTAGAGAGCATCAAGTTTCAAATTTAGAAGCAGCAAAAACAGACTTCTAGGATAAGCATATTGATGTGTGCTTTACAACATATAGGAACATAATCGTTTTACAATACATTTTGCATCTGTACAAAGCATATTATTTAAACTGTAGGAATAGGATATTAAAATGTCTAATGCATGAATGTAAATATTCTAAGATTCGCCTTTTTGACTGTGTGTCACATGTACAGATCAAGATTCTTATTGTTTATATCAGAAGTGTAACAGTAGTTCAACAAATACAGAGACAATTACTGTATGAATAATATTGGCGTCCTGTTTCCAAAAAAGCCATTAATGTATATTATTTGAAATGTATATATGGGTATTGCGCAGTAAGCATCTTCTGTACCAAAAACAAACATGATGCATATGCATATTGTGGAATACTATGTGTAAAGAAGCACCATGCATATTTTTCTTATTTTAAATAAAAATGTCCTTTAAAACATCCACTATGTTGTTTCTCTAGCTTATGCTACAATTCAGGTAAGAACAATTAATAGAAAAATGTACACTTGAATTATAGATGCGGATGAACTCTAGCAGACAGCCGCCCTCTCTATCAGAAGCTTATAACACTACACTAAATAAAGGATACTCAGTGTAGAGAACTAGTCCTCGTTGAAACAGTGGAAAGAAGACGAGGCTGTCTCCCAACTCCAGCTGACCTAAGCACCAAACATTCTGTGATAACCTTGGAGAATCTTGCCAGCAGCCTTGCAATGAGATGGTATGGATAAATAATATATTATTATGCAGATTGACTTCTACAGCTTCAAGGATGCACAGCATTTAATGGCGTATGATTTTTATTTCGGCAAACATACTGTTGTCCAGTATGAACCCTGTTGGTAATATTTCATAAAGCTAGCGGTTTGGCAACTGGTTTTCATTTAAAAATGAAAATGTATATGATTAATCAAGCAAGTTGTTTTTATTTTCTTTGTTGAATATCAGCTTATATTGTACCATAGGAAAATATGGCTTTATGCATTTTTATTTAAAAGATACGAGCAGCATCTGCTTTGATTAGTCTATTCAAGTGCTCTAATCCATCACTTTCAGTCATATTACATATCAAATATGTTATCAAATTACTTGTACACTAAAATTGGGACTACTAAACAGCACATTCTCCACCGATTTAAATACCAGATGCATTTACATCATGATTCCTTCAAAAATTGTTATTTTTTGATAGTAAGATGATTTCTAAGTATTTTTTATTTGAACATTCCCAACCTCTCTGCTAACTGATAGAAGTAAAATCACACACTGCAATGTCAGCTGCCTAAAGTTAAGCTGAAGTAATTCCTTTCTGAGATTGTGGGGGGTATATCCATACCAATGCCAAGAACCCTGGAGAGGTCAATAGCATTTGAGAATGAAAAGGAATGGTAATAATATGCAGCCTTCTTTGAGGTCAGTGCAACATAAAACTCAATCTTTGAGGGCAGCCTTATACATACTATCCACCCAAATATAACTATACATTTAAGTGGTAATGGATTCCAAGTTGTGATTTATACCTTAGTTAGTTTAATAATTGTATTGAAAGTATTTATTAGATACAGTGGCATGGTGGTGGGGGTAAAAGGGTGTAAAATAAAACGAAAAATGAACTTACCTCCTTACCATGTCTCTCTTCATCATCTCTCCGTGTCTGTCCCAGCCAGAACAGGAAGCACCCAGGCTCCCCTAAGCCAATCACAACGCTGCAATGCAGCATTGCGATTGGTCTGAGGGCCAAATTTCGGCACTCAGGCAGGCACTGGGAGCCTGGGCATGTTGTCCACCCAGGCTGTAATGCTGCCTGGGTGGAATGCAGCCTGGTTGGAGAGCATGCAAAGTGTGCATGAAGGTTTAGCTGGGCCGAGAAGGCTGGCCAAACATTCATGCACACTTTTATAGTGCTCAACACTCCTCCCCATGCTCTAAGAGCAGAGCAGCCCCGTCCTGTCAAACTGCTGCAGCAGGAATAAAATAAAATGATAATAACAGCAAGGTATTATCATTATCATTAGATTTTTCCTTTATTCACACTGCTGCACAAATGTGTGTTTAGGGAATACCTCTGTAGGACTAACTTCCCCTCAAAGGTTACCACCACTGCAACCTGCTTTGTTGAACTTCACTTCATGAAAACACTTTCCATAGTATGTATAATTTGTTTTATTTCCGCAGGATACATTTCTAGCACTAGTGTGGAAAAATATTTGGCTATGGAGCATAACGTAGGAAACCAGTATTAAAAACTAGGGCTCATTGAATGCCTTTTTTCGAACTGGAATATGTGTATCAGTAAATATGCTTCTCTGATCATGATACTTCTATATAAAGTTATAGAGATAGTTATCGAAGTCTTCCAATAGGGTTTCGATTTCACGAAATTATTTTTTATTGTTTTTCAGTATGAGTTTGGGCACGCTGAAAAACATTAATGTCCACGTTTATTTCTAAATATTGGGCATTAACACAATACTACTTTGTAACTAGTGCATTTTCAGAACACACTATTTAACCTTTCTCTGTTACTGTTCTTTTTGTATTAAGTAACTGAAATGTCACATTTTATGTTCAATAACCTTCTTTTTGATTAATGTTCTGCTTTTCCGCTCCAAGGATAGTAAAATCTATTCAGGATTTAAGGATGTCCAAAATTAATAGCCATCAAGGAAAATTTCATAGAATGAATAAAAGTTGACATTTGGTATATAACATTTGACCATTCTGAAACCCAGACTGGATTTTACTATTTAGTTGTCTGGCAAGACCAGAATTACTTTACATGAGAAAATAAGAAGAATAAGGTACAGACCCACTATATTGCATATGTTATATTGTATCACAATAATAGTGTATCCACTATATCGCCCTAACCACTTCATTGCAAGATATGTCTACGAGATGTGGAAGTTTGACTATCATTTACATACTTTCCTTGGCAATGTTGTGATGAGATTTAGTGCTTGATTTATTATTCAATATGACTTATTATATGAATGAACACTAATATAATTTTAGATTAACAATTCACAAGCTGCTCTAAACCAAAGAATTGTATATGTCTCAGTACTGGCAGAATAAGAGGGTAAAAGTGAAACTCTAACATATTGAGAAATAATAATGAATATAAACCAATCAATAAGAATGTACTCAAAATAATAGAACCAATACCATGTGGAGAGGCATTTGTCTAGTTTCTGCCCTTAAAAATGTGATGAATCATTGATTTCAAAACTCAAAGTAGAAATGTCCCTATATTAGCTATCTCATTAAAAAAAAATCATGCTTCACACCCATTCATACTTCTAAACTACTGTAGGTGATCAGCAGGTCTATCATTTTTATTATTTCAATGTAATCCTAGTATGAAAAAAATAAACCTGCACTTTGCTGTGAGGGCTTGGTCTCTCCCAAAGTTCGAGCACAATAAGGTACATTAATGCAGCTTGCCTTACTGAGGCAAAGTTTTGTGGGGCAAATGCAGTAGATAACACATTTTGCTGTGACAGGGCGTGGGAAAATAAGTTCATATGAACCTAAATGTGTTGAAAACAACAACCCTGCTAAGATAATCTTTTCCCCGGTCCATGGTGCACACATTTCTGAAGATTAGCCTTTATATCTTTTTTTCATAAATAAATTTACGTGGATTATAAAACATGCACCCATAATGGTGAATCTTTCATTCATTTTATCTACACACTTAATGGAATTCACTGTTATATTGAATGTATGCATTTTGCACACTATAGTACTATTTCACAAAAATGGCATCACAATTCATTTTAACACTTACTGTTAAAACATAACAAATCTACAGACTATGGATTAATAACATTGTTCATTCCTTAACCTGGAAAATTAACTATACTTTCTGACTCAGCATATCTGTAAACAAAAGTCTTTGCTGTCAAGGAGGTGTAACAACTGCTCCTTGATGCTACCTTAATGTACTGACCTACCGAATTTTATTGTGAACCATCTTAAAATTCACATGATGAGGATTTCAATAACCAATCCCACATTTTAGTATGTTCTCTGTTTTCTTTGTATGATTCAAATATTGTAAATGTTACCTTCTGTTAAACACAACAACTCAAATAATTAGGCTGTGGACTCTAAGGTCTCCAATTAATATATATTTACTTTAAATTTTCATGATTTTTCTTATCCCTGTATTGCCTCTGACCAGCCTTTCAACTTCATCTAATACCTATAAACAGTATTAGTTCACTTCATAACCCTGTTTAAAAAATGCAGTGCCACTGGTGTAGTCAAGTTTTTAGCGTGGATCCTGCTCTTAGGTTTTATTAAACAAAGTTTGGATGTTTACATGTGCCTGTCCATATATACCAATCCACGAATAATGGATAGACAAGGTAGGCCTACGCTCTTCCTAAGCTTCACATGGTCCACATATAAACATGTTTGAACAATGAACACATCCTAAACAAGTGGCTCTGTTTTTTTGCTATTAACATATCTTGGTTTTCTATTTTATTCTGATGTATCTGTTGTCATCAACATTTCTTTTATATTCTGATTTCTTTAATATGCAAATATATGCTGACCATTAACATGGTTTTAATTCTTGATCTCCATTCATTTCTAATTGTTCATTTTGCAGTGAATGTTTTAACAAAAATTTTAATTCTTCTTTGAATATCTTGTAAAATAAGTTAAAATATTTTCCCTATTGATCTCTTCTACTTTTCATGATGCTTCTGGAAAGCCATTTCCAGCATAAGTGCTCTGTTAGAAACACTTGTGCATAACTGTGCTATTTGACGATCTCAGACATTCATTTGATATTTGTCCATCGATAGAATCCACTTGACTCTTATCAGCTCTGAATGAGGTAATTGCTTTTTACAAGTAATTAGGTGAAATATGTAATTATTTAAAAGCATATGTTATTCTGCTGTCAGATCTGCATTTATTAAAAAGATTATTTTAATCAGTTTTATTTTTGTATACAGTTGTAATCGATTTGATGGTGAAAAGGCAAGCTAACATCCAAATAATGTACACTTATTTCATTGTTCATATACACACATTCTATCATGCCTCCTATTAAATCCATAAATGTTACTTTCCAAATTCTCTAATGGGTCAGTCTACACTAGTAACAAGTTATTAATTAAACTGAAGAAATCCCTTAAATAATGTTTCCAATCTTTGCTAATCATATGTATTCTTCCTCAAGAAAATAGTATCATATGATGGTCCTATTTGTAAATCTCACTCAGTTGCAGAAATAATCCATTCTGCACTCGAAAGTAATTTTTATATAATAAGGTCAGAGGAGCAAAACCTTACATGTCATTCTTGAGCCATTGATGTTCAGCAGTAAAAATATCTGCCTGATGTGGTATTGAAGTGAACAATGAACACATGTCTTGAGTACATAGAATTCCTTGTTCTTCCATGGCAGCACTTCGTTATAAAATTCTTCTCATTTTTTGCAAAGCTTAGTTTTCAATGTGTTTGTTACTCCTTAGCACACGTTTTGCTATTAAATGATAATGTTAAATACACGTGTTTCCACAGTACAGATCATTCATCAACAAATAAAATGGCTAAATCCTTTTGTTCAGGGTTTGTCGTTGTTTATTGAAGAAGACGTCACAGCCAACACGTGTTTCGTCGTACTGGGGAATGTAACCCCCGACAAAATAATGGTTCCATTATTTTGGTCATCATATCATCAAAGCTGGAATAGCACCCACGATATCCACACCAGAACCCCTTGAGGGTTGGAAGTATCACCTCAACTAACAACGTGAAACAGCAACGGAAGATAGCCTTGAAAAAGTCGGGGGTTACATTCCCCAGTACGACGAAACACGTGTTGGCTGTGACGTCTTCTTCAATAAACAACGACAAACCCTGAACAAAAGGATTTAGCCATTTTATTTGTTGATGAATGATCTGTACTGTGGAAACACGTGTATTTAACATTATCATTTAATAGCAAAACGTGTGCTAAGGAGTAACAAACATTTTGTGGCATTGCCTAAACAGAAGAGGGAAGTGGTTCTCTTCTCCTTTTAGCACCGTGAGAAAATTGTTATCTATTTACTTGTATACAAGAAAAGTGCACATCTCCCTGTGGCGCCACCAACCTAGCATAAATACCACTACTCTAGTAGCAAAATTAGTTTTCAATGTGATCTGTAATTCTTGCTCCATTTTACAATCCATGTGGTACTGAGTGAGTAGCCTTGCATGAAGCCATTGATTTCTCTCCTTCCTCAAGACAAATTCTAATTGTTTAATGTTTTTTTTCAGTTGTATTTAATTCCACATTTTCATCTGTGATATCCTTGAATTTAATGCTAAGATGTTTTGGCATCATATATTTCACTAAAAGGCATTTTTATTTGTGGTGCTCCTTTTGTCTTCAGAGCCAACGCAGCCAAATAAGTCCTACATTCGAAAGGGTACCCATAAATACATAATAGGACTTGCCTGAAATTAATTTTGAAGGAATACCCTCATGCCACGGTGCAAAAGCTACATAACAGCTAGATAACAATAAATTCTATTGGATCTGTAGATGAAACATTAGCATAAAACATTCATTAATAGTGGTTTCACATTTAAAAGGCTACTTAAATTGCTTCACCATTGTGTGGAAATATGAAGAGTAATCTACAGAAAAGTGCATGTCACTGACTGGGAAAGATTACCTCAGTAGTATATTTATTTGCAGCGCAAAGGTTTTATTGGGATGACAATCCACATGGTAGCTCCGCAAAGTATTAACTGAAAATGAGATGTGTATTTGCCCTTGTGAATATAAACATAATCTAAATATGATGAAGTCATGAAGGCATATGTTAAAGACAGCTATGGAAATCTTTGTACACTGGCAAATTTGTAGGAAATGGGCAGACTGCCATAGAATTTTAAGATGACACTGTAAAATGTTAATGAAACAGGCAAGGAGTCACATTGGAGATCTTCTTGAAATAAAACTAATCTCTACTAAAAGCATTTTTTCTCGAAGAAAGCTCTCCACAGATTTGTACACCACCATAGTTTAATCATCAAAATATGATTTAGGATGTGAAAGAGCACAATCACTAATGTCTAGAGGATGGATGTCCACTGTTGTTTCAAGAATGGTGAATTGAGGCCAAATGTTCAAGTTATGTTCAAGTTATATATGTAAGATACATTTACAAAGAGTAAATGTACACATCATGTATTTAAATAGTCAGTGGTTATCCTGAAATTCTGGCATGGAACCAGACCTTCTTAACATTCATTGGAACATGCCTAGCACAGGTATTTATTTTATTTCCTCACAGTCCATGTATAGCAGATGTAAACAGCACTTTACAAATAAACAGTAAGATACAAGTAGAAGTAAATTATATGGGGCATAAATATACAACACAAATATAACAATGGGAAAAATGCAAGGGGCAATCAAACAATATAGGAAACACTCAACAGAGTTGAAGGCAATTCAGGAAGTTTCTTTAGTAAACATATTTGTTTAATATTACTCTGTAATCTCTCTCTTTGTTGTGTTAGCTGCCCCGCCTTTTTCTCACGTACTCACCGCGCCAGGATACTCCTGAGTAATAGAGCGCGCAATAAAAGGCTTTATAACATAACATAACATAACTTCCTTAAGGTGAGGTGCACAAGTTGGTTTACTTCTGTTTGAGAGAGGTAGGAAATTCCATAGAGTGCTGCAGCATCAAAGGGGGAATATTTTAGTGCTAAGGAAGTATTTAAGGTGGTGACTTTCAGGAAGAGCAAGTTTTTGCTCCTGAGTACTCGCCTACTTCCTGAAATGGTGAGACATTCAATTTGGTAGGGGTTTTGAGATGTATGGCAATATGATTGACATTCAGTTTTAAATTGTATCATGGCATGCATGGATCTGAAGCCAGTGGAGTTCCTTCAGAACCAGAGTCACATGATCAAAGGTCCCTCTTAATGAGATCAGCTGAGCTGATAAATGGAAGACAACCTTGATAGGACTGCGGAATGCATGCAAGAATTGCATTACCATAGGTCAAACGGGAGATGATTTGGGTATGGGCCTTATACTGTATCTTGTGATATTACCAGTAATAACGGTATTATATAATTACTTATATTGGGTAGTTACTTATGGGGACCTTAAACCTTGGCAAAAGAATGGTATGCACAGGTCATATGGGTGAAAAAAGCCTCGTATTCACCAACTGCATGACACAGTACCTACCCTATTTTTTGTCGATCAGCACTATTTCTGATAAAGGTGCTCAAGCCAACAAGGACAGAACTCTTCCTTGGAAATTAATATCGTGTAGGAACCATGTGTTTGGCATGATCGGCATTCATTTTTTAGTTTTCCACAAGCAAAGTGACAGTTTACTTAAGAAAAGCAACCAAAAAATGGCATGGCACCCAGGGAGTTTTCTTCCTGCATAATGGGGTTCATTGTTTGTCTTTTCCTACCTGGAACGGTGTGACACTTTGTTGCAAGCACACATTATCATGTTTGGATGAGTGCAAATGTCTAGTTGACTCTTGTTTATAACAAAGGCACTATAGTAATGTTGTATCAATGTACTCTTGCCTATGGTTTTGTGTGATATAACATTTTTGATGCATGGACTGCTAAAGTTGATTGACACTTAATTTGTTAAAGTAGCAAGCAAGATGCTTTATTTGTATATGTGTTTCTATGAACAGCACTTTATTCAAACAATGCACTGGCCAATGGTGCCACAAACATAAATTAGGGAAAAGAAACAAAATGGAAGCTACACTTTACATACTGGTAGACTTTCTTCCAAAATCATACCTGCCAGTCATGTTAACATCTTATAACATAATTTAATCATCCTCCTTAGTTAATTCATTTTTTATATAAATATAATACAAATGAATACACTTGTATTCTTTTTAAGATATAAATGGACTGAACCATTTTGAGCTCCAAGTCATTGGAGTGTGGTCCTCCTCCCTAAAGAAGTTTCTTTTGATCTTATTGGCTGTTTCTGGGACCCTCCAACCATGCACTAACACCATAGGTGGTTGAGTTGCACTCTCACATACAAACCAAGGGATATTAAACTGCGACTAGCGCTGGTTTGACATTTGGTTGTTCCTATTTGGCCCTACATAAGAAGGCAGAGGCCTAGGATCAAGCTCCCACCCAGGGATTATCGTTGAACATTGGATAATGGGCATGGAGTAATCCCGAAATGATTGGATGTTTGGCAGCAAAACCTTTCTGTGGTAAATCCACTGGTTCCAATGAAGTGTTAACAGACAGTTCTGGAGTCGCAACTGGAAAATAATACTGCTGAAATGACTGAGCAAAACAAATTGAGGAAATGGTGTGATATCTCATTCCTAGAGAATTACACTGAGGTAAACCAAGTACACAAGGGGGATTTTTATCATCTCAGCATATGAGAGCACACATTCAAACTGTTTGAGGAATATTGGAACAAGCAAATCTATGATGGAATTACTGATCAAATACACTCAAACAGATTCTAAGAAAATCTCTTTTTAAATAAAGAAATTAAAATCATGCTGACTAAATATCCCTGGAAGAAATGGACAAACATTTGCGGAAATTCAAAGAAGAAAAAGAACCCCAAAAAGCGAGAAAATTCCATATGAAAAGAACAATGACATAGATAAGAGATTTTCCACTTTTTCCCAAGTGCTATGATGCCATTTGTAAAGACGTAAGAACAGTGTCAAAGCAAAGGTAACAAGAACTGTTCTTAACTGAATCCAATTCTGAATGGAGCTCGGACTCACACATACAATGAGGTACCTTAACATATACAAAGGCGACACAGTGGACTTTTTTAAAATTAATTAGTTGATTCATCAGGGTAGACAATTTACTACAAGAAACTCAAGCGGAGGACCAAGAGAAAGCGGAACAAGAAAAGGAGCTGCACCAGAAGAAGTGGGAGGGTCAGATTCCCAAAGGGATCATGCACCTTGTGAGGAAAAAAATCCCAAATGAAAAAACACATAGTGGATAAAAGTAGTGACAACAATTTGACCGTGGCTAATCTGTGTTCATATTATTTCACTCCCATTAAATGACCAGTATTAGAAAAGGGATTATCATTTTTCCCAATGCCAATTTTGTCTAAAATATGGCTTGAACTGATCTTAAAAGCTCACAAATTGAGTAGTAAGAAAACTGCAAAATGGTTAATTTCCCTACATACTTTGAACATGGAACAGATAACCCTTTTGGGGGACGAGAGGCCTTGATAGAAATGGGACTTGAGATTGACAAGTGTAGTTACAGTAGGTTCAAAATGATTTCTAAATCTAACCTGATACTGAGCGATGACAACATTGATGTGTTTCAGAAACAGGTAACCAAAGATTTTGTTTAAATAACAAGTTACAAAACTTCCCCTAGCAGTATCACATATGCAGAGAGACCAGCGATAAAAACCATACAGGATGATGCCAAGATTGTACGCAAACCCTCTCATAATGGTAGGACTGTGATTCTGTGAGGACCAGAAATGAGGCACTCATCCAGCTCTAAGACTCCATCTCTTTTGAGAAGATCAATTTTCAGAATACAAATAGGCTAATAATACATGCACAGGCTTCTTGTATGATTGGAAGGATAAGAGTTGGATACACATTAAGAAATACTGCTTTTAAAACAATTCAAAACTACCATGGCAGTATTCCCCATACTTCAAAAGACACATAAGAACCTATAAAACCCTTCTGGGAGACCATTGACTCATTTAGCAGCAGTTTGCTGGAGGACACCACGTTCTACCCTAATCACTTCATCCTGTTATTTGTAGGAAACCTCACATCCTTTTGCTGAGACAGCACAGATATCCTTGAATAGAAGCTGATATACATTGGGAACCCATCCTTTTTTAATACATTGGATGATACTTCTCTATATACTTACAGCACACTTAAACAGAGCCTTTCAGAATGCAGATACTTAATAAAGATCAGGCTTCTGCATTTCTATGACCCTACAGCTATGTTGTTAATGATTGCCTTCTGCAAACATCACAATAGTTTTCAGGATCAATACTTCAGACAGATTACAGGCCCTGCAACGGGCACCTTCTTCGCCCCCAGGTGTGCCAACCTGTTCATTAGCTGGTGGAAGCAGCAGGCTGACTGATCTAGTACATTTGAAAACTATACAAGTAACATACTATTGTGAATTAGGTATTTAGAAGTATTATTAATTATTTAGAATGGACAGAAGCAGTTTGCTTGACATTTCATCAGTGTCTTGTGTGAGAATTTGTGGAATATGAATTGACTTTGCACAAAAGTGGATACAGAAGATCAGACCAGAAGGATGGTTGCAGACACAGACACATCCACTAACCATTGTGAATGTGTACCTACATCCAAGTAACAGAGGGAATAGATCATTTATCATCAAACTGGAGGTCATATTAAAGGACATACAACTAAGTTAAAGACTAACCATCATGAAGCCTATCTGCTGATCAACAGAGATTTCAATTTAAATCTTCTCCTGGGAAATTATGAAAAAAATATTGCTGTACAAGATGCAGTGTAGAACATGCCCCAACAGGCATGTATAAAGCGAATGTAAAAACAACAGTTGATGGACAGAATGCAGAACAATGTCATACATTCACCCCAGTACAGAGATATGGGTCTAAATCCATCGTTTGGTTGCTCACCACGCCATTCCAGCTTGAACCCAGCCATATGCAAATCAGTCTTGACCCTGTGCCCCATGGGAACAGCCCAACCCGAACTGCCAAGCCAGGTCCTCCCTGGACTGGAAACAAGCATCCTAGGACTGGTTTCAGGCTTTTCCACCCTCATCAGCCAGGATAGCTTGATTCCAGGAAAATGGAGAGCGGATTACTTCGCTAGCAAAGTCACCAATATTTATGCAACATTTTCTTCATTAACTAGACCCTTGCCCACCTTCGGTACTTAATCTGCTTAGTGGGATTATCACTCCACCTCTTACTGATATTTGTAATTCTAAGTTTCTTGCGGGTGAGTATCCAGAGATATGGAAAAAAACAATAATTAAACCTTTGTTAAAAAAAACCTTCCCTGGACCCTCTAGAACTAGCCAGTTACAGACCCATAGCCTGCCTTCCTTTCCCAGCAAAAATCTTCGAATCACTTATGAACCATCAGCTTTCGGAATTTATTGATCAACATCACTTGCTGGACGATACCCAGTCTGGGTTTAGACAAGGCAATGGGACAGAAACGGCACTGATAAAGGCGGTTGATGAGATCAGAACTATTCTAGATAATGGTGGGGCGGCTGCCCTTATATTGCTAGATCTTTCGGCCGCCTTTGACAAGGTCGATCATTCCACCTTGATCGACCGTGTCTCAACACTGGGGGTCAACCATCTAGCCAGAGATCTCATTGCCTCTTTTTTGGCTAACCGCTCCCAATCGGTGAAATTGGGCACTTTTTACTCGCCCACATCCACGTTGCCGTGCGGAGTGCCCCAGGGATCATCGCTAAGTCCGACACTATTTAACATCTATGTGTCTGACTTGGCGAGGGTCATAAAATCATATGGGCTAAGTTTAACCACCTATGCAGATGATACCCAATTGGTGTTGGCTGTTCATAAGAATGGACTGGCAGTTGCATCGAGATTCCAGGAGGCTATGCTAGCCATAGGGTCCTGGATGTCGATGAACTGCTTAAAATTAAACTCGGACAAGACAGAGGTGATGACTTTTGAAAAATTGTCTCCGGTATAGCCGGACAGCTGGTGGCCCGCTGACTTTGGCCCCCCGCCAGTACCGGTCGCCAAGGTCAGAAATCTTGGGGTCATATTCGACACCAAATTAACATTTCTCCATCACGTTAATACAGTGATCTCATCCTCCTTTTTCACCCTCAGAAAAATCAAAAAAATACTTCCCTATCTACCTCCCGCGGCAGGAAAAACTCTTATAACAACTTTAATATTCTCAAAACTGGACTATTGCAATGCCCTCTTGCTGAATGCCCAGAAACAGGTATTGGACAAATTGCAATCGGTCCAAAATGCGGCGGCAAGCGTACTACTTTCCATTCCTAAGTATCACTCCGTCTCTGCGGCCATATGTCAACTGCACTGGCTTAGAGTCAGAAGCCGCATAAAATTCAAGGCCCTCTGTATTGCATATAAGGTCATCCACAACTCGGGTCCACAATTTCTAATAAAGTCCTTCAAGATCTACACCCCGAGCAGGTCCCTTCGCTCGGCATCCAATTACCTTCATCCTCTCCCTCGCACTAGAACAGTTGCTTGGGGAGATAGACGTTTTCTAGTAGCCACTGCGAGGCTTTGGAATACTCTCCCTTTTACCATCAAGACCAGTCCAACCCTTTTAATTTTTCGCAAACAACTGAAAACTTGGCTCTTTGACCAATGATTCCATTCAGCACTAAATCTGTCAATTGATAATCCTCTGCGCCGAGACACCTTCGGGTATTTGTGCGCAATACAAATCGAATAAACATAAACATAAACGAGACTCACCTCTGAGCATACCAGTCCCACTCGGGGTGACAAATGCAAAAACAATAGTTGATGGACAGAATGCAGAATAATGTCATACATTCACCCCAGTACAGAGATCTGGACCTAAATCCATTGTTTTTTTGCTCGCCATGCCATTCCAGCTTGAACCAAGCCATTGCAAATCAGTCTTGACCCTGTGCCCTATGGGAACAGTCCAGCCCGAGCTGCCAAGCCAGTTCTTCCCTGGACTGGAAACAAGAATCCTAGGACCGGTTTCAGGCTTTCAGGGTCATTAGCATATGGCCATGTCTGAACTGGGTGGTGGAGTTAGCTAAAGAATGATGATAGAATAAACCCAGATCAGTTGACTGGTGTGAATTTTTGACTTGCTCAAACGCTCCGTCTATCATCCCCTTTGATATTTCTATGTATAAAGCAAAAGCACAAGGATACAATGGGGAAACTGGCCATCACATGCATGTCATTTTCTTTGTGTCTTAGACTGTGGTTTCGAGGATGACCAGTCTCCAGTCTGGACACATCTTAGCTCCAAGTCAAACTAAGTAATTCTCAATAGTGAGTCTTTTGGTATTAAAATGCATTGCAAGCTACAGCATAGAACATCGAAAGGAGAGTCTGGCTCAAAGAATTAAAGTCAGAATAAACACAACTACATTCAAAATGACATTTTTTTCATGAGAGTTGCACACACAGATGATCTAAGTAGGATTTCCCCGAAGGTTATGGTAAAGTTGCGTACGCTGCTCGAAGAAATTAAGTGGTCTGAGGAAAATGCTATCTTACCATGGCAACAGATCACGAAAACATTACTGGCAACCTATCCATGTTATGATTTTGAGGCTGGTTGGTTACAATTCTACCTGGATGACCTAGTGTCTTTAGGAAATGATCAGGGCTATATAAAAGGAATTTTGCCTACTGAAGAAAAGCCCTCTTAATTTGCCACAGCTTTCTAAGGTATGTATCATGCAGAAAACCCCTAAAAAGGAAATGTGGTCCTCTAAGAGGTCATTTCAAGATCAGTACTGGTGCAAAATACTGTATGCCAGCAAAAAGAAAAACCAAAAGACTTTTGGATGCTCATCTTATTACATTAATAAATTGGCAGCAATTTAATTAAACTCCAACATAAATTAATCCACTTGGGTCAGACATCTGCTGGAGCAATATTTTATGCCTCAAGTGGGATCTCAGTGATACACGCTGTTGGACAAAGAATGACTAGTTGAAAGCAAAGAACCAAAACGGATCTCTTTGGATTTCCTAACAGCAGCTACTACTCTGGAAGTTTCCTGTGAACAACTAGTGAAGGTGATTAAGAAAGCCCGCACTGGAGGTGCACCTAGGATGAATGGCCTGCTGCAGGCCCTCTTCAAAGCTAACCCACTGTCTGTATTTGGGAGTCATTCTAGACTCCTGGAGAGAATCTATAATGCATCGGATTGTCAAAAGGAGTTCCATCAACAATCCAGGAAATTAGACTAATAGCCCTATGGATAATGAGGCAAACTTTTTTGCAAGCCTGCTTCTTCAAAATATGGACAACTGGGCCATCGAGTTGAAAATCGTTCCACTGAACCAAATCCAATCTATACTGATTCTGGTTTCAAACAGGGGTGCATACCTGCCCACTGCTGTGCAATCTCTATATTCCAGATTTTTCTCACCCCAAAATTAGGAGGTCAATCTATCTCAAACCTAATTGATACCAATGACCTTGTTTACTTAGTAAGACGCGGGTCTGCCTTCAGAGATTGCTTGACACATTGCATGGCTCTACTATTAAATTTAAATTGGTCATCAATCTCAGTAAAACCAAAATCCTAAAATACGAAGGAAAATCAACGTAACCAATTCATGGACATCTACCGTGAAAAACTAGAAAATGAAAAAATGTAAGTACTTGGGGGTCATCATTGACAACAGGGGCTCATACATTGCACATAAACTGCTAATGAAATTAAAAAAAATCTCACCACTGACAAGAGCCTCAAACACAGTAAAACAAAATTGTATGGTCCCACATTTCATGTGTGTCAAATAGTTTCTGTAAATTACATATGGATGCAAAATAATGAGGGGCAAACATGCTGCATTCCAGGACCTCCTAGTAGCCAAGATGTGTAGTTCTATCTTCAGATTTCCGAGTACACTTCACAGGCCCAGGTTTGCCTTCAGTTCAATCAGGTCAAAAAAGATACAGGAAGCAAATGCACTTTTTAGGTCGAGCCTAGACAGCATTTGCGCTGCCTGGAAGGCATGCTGTATTCACTATGTGAGCTTAGACCCCGCCTTCAGTGTCCTCCAGCTTTTGATTTGCTTTTGTACGTGTCCTTGAAAAAACGTTGCTTCTATTTGGATAATAGTTCCTGCTTGTCCCTCCTTTCTTCAACTCGTTGACTCCCCTGGAGCATTGTCCCAGGACTTGTGGGCTTTCACTTTTTCTATTTTACGATCTGTTCAGGAACTTTTTTTATGTTCTGAACAGCTCTTCACACATGTGATCATGTTTAAGTACATGCCTTTATCTTGTTGTTTAATTTGTTTATGCCTCAAAATTCTTTTTGGTACAAAACACATTCACTTGGGATGAGCCTTTTTAAAAAAAAAAAAAGTATTTCTAGTCTTGTGCATGCAGTCGCACCTTGTTGCTCCAGCCCCCAGAGGAGCATCCTTACCCATTGCTGCAAACTGCCCCTACCGCCTTCCAGGTCGCTGCTTGCCCATTCCTAATTTCCCCCATGGCTGCTACTTTTAATGCATTTGAAAACCAGTGTAAACCAGTGGGAAGTGACACGGACACATCTCCTCCATGTTTTCCTTGATGAGAGGTTCCCTTACATTCCAGCTGACTCATCCGGCCTCTCGTACATGTACTTCACAAATTGCACAAGTAAGTGGTTCCCCTGACATGCCAGTACATGGTGTCCCTGCGGGCACCTCAATGTTTACCTTGCTCACCATCGGGGCAGGAAGGCATTCTTTCAGCAAAGCACAAAACCATGCAGCAGATAGCTCCGCACCCAGGCATCGACAATGAAGATGGAAACGCACAATGGCCCTGGTGTCTCTGGTGCAGGTACACTTTCAACATGGCTGATGTTGTCCTGTTGCTTCGTGCATCTGACGTACCTCTTACAATGCTCGATGTGACCCCCATGTAACCTGATATATCTGTCACTTTTGCTACTCTAACAAGGTTCTGCCTCTGGCATTTGTATACCACCTTTTGGGGTCTGTGCCTTAAACCGGACTGAAATGCTTTTTATCACCTGCATAACTGATTTGGTATAGTATAATTTAACAAGTGCAACACTTTTATAGGCTTACAGCCATTCCACTACAGGTATCCTTGCACATTTAATAATGGCTGTCCAGGTGTTATCCCTGCTCACGTGATGTATTTGACACTCCCCCTCCATTTAACTGGATCCTTGGTCAATTCTGCAATCCTTGAAAGGAGCTTCCCTTGGAGCCCAGTTGACTCATCTAGCCTCACATACGTGTACTATACAAAAAGTCACAACTAAGCGGTTTCCCTGACATGCTAGTACATGGTGTCCCGGCAGGCGCCTGCTAATTTGGACCGGTCCCGATTATATCCACTTTACTGATCTATTCTCTTTTTAGAGGTTCAAGCACTGTCCACGCTACGGTGTTCACTTTGAAGCCATAAAGTGTAGGTGAGCTGTCTCTGCCTTTAAGCGTTCCATCTCCCCGTACCTGCTATTTGGTTCCTGTACAATACCTGTTAGACCTGGCCATTTTGACAGATGTATCCCCAAACCGTTTTTGTCTTTTGTCTCCTATTTTTCTGACCCATATTTTGTTGGTTTTAGGACTTTAGACACATTACCACTGCTGATCAGTGCTAAAGTGCACATGCTCTCTGTGTAAATTGTGAACATGACTGGTTATCCATGATTGGCATATTTGATTAACTGATACGCCCCTAGCAAAGTACACTGAGAGCCTGTAAATCATATGCTCTTAGTGGGCCTGCAGCACTGATTGTACCACCCACATGAGTAGCCCTGAAAAGGTATCCTAGACCCGCCACTGCAGTGTCTGCGCGCAGTTTTAAACTGCCATGTCTACCTGGCTAGTGCACCCACTTGCCAGGCCCTAACCTTCCCTTTTCTTACACGTAAGTCACCTCTATGGTAGGCTCAAGGTACCCCCTGGGCAGGGTGCAGAGTATGTGAAAGGTAGGACATGTACTGGTGTGTGTGACATGTCCTGTGTGACATGTCCTGAGAGTTAAATACTGCCAAAAGTGTTTCACTATTGAAAGACTATCTTGCCCTATAGGACGGAATGGGAATTGCTTTGTAACATCTTACAAGTATAGCTTCCCATTGGGACAAGATGGAGAAATAAAGTTTAGGCTCTCTGAACTCAGAATTTATTAACATACCTTTTGGTGAAGGTGGTTTTCAAATCCTATGTTTGAAAATGCCACATTTAGAAAGTGGGTATTTTCTAACTTTACCATTCTGTGTTTTCCTTGCTGTTTGTGTATTCAGCGTATGGTGTGTGAGTGACAGGAGCTGAGATGTGCATTCAGTCTAGACAGGCACTGGGGGGGCTGAGGTGCCCTGTCTTGCTTGGGTGACTCATTGCAGGCCTGAATAGGCCTGGTCTGCATTTAGAGTAGTGGGAGCACTACAACTGCATAGGCTTGTCTCCTTTTGCACAATGTTGTCTCCGCCCCCTGTGGTCATGCTGCACCATTGAGGGCAGGACTGGTTTGTGCTGGGTTCAGAGACCCTTGACACAAATAGAACAAATACATTTTGGGACATAAGTATTACATCTAAAACCCCAGGACCTTAGATCATCCCAGGAATTCAAGAGGACCCTTTGCAAAGAAGAAGAGCTGAGGAACTGAGAAGTACTGCCCTGTTGCTGTGTGGGGTTGGCCTGCAGTTGCTGTTCCTCCCAAGGAGAGGAGAAAGACGTTGCTGTGTGGTGTGTCCCCTGCTTGAAGGAAATCTCATAGGACCTGTGTGCTGGATTTCTGTTAAAGGTCTCAGGGATACAAAAGACTTTCAGAAGGACTGGATTGTTCTTCACTTTGTTCTTTTTTTTCTCTTGCAATCAAAACCTGTAGAGGTGCTGGATTTCTGCCCTCCCTGCTGTCTAGCATCCTACGACAACTAGCAATGGTGTTTCAGACACCAACATGCCTCTGGTCTGGCTGCCCCCATGTGTCAGGCTCCTGGCCAATCATGGCCCTGTATCTTCAGACGTGTTCCAGGAAAGTCCTCTGTTGCTTTCGTAGCATGGAAAAGATAGTAAGGTCAGAGTGACATTTATTTCTATGCCACTGTGCATGCTACCAACAACTTTACATACAGTCACAATATGGTATTAGCTACATAAATACACCATGGCTCCTGCAGCTGGACATGCTGCATGATATTTGTGTGCAATTGTTTGGGCCAGCTCATAGGCATGCATCCACTTTCCCCCTCCACCTATACCCTAGTGTCAATTTTGCACAAAACAGCAAGTTCTTAAAGTCTGCACATTACAAACGGTTTTGCCGACAAAGTCTGTTTTTTTAACTTTATTTTTTACTTGGTCTCTAATTACATCAGCCTCTGGGTGTTGTAGAACTACAGGTACTTTAATCTGGTTTGAAACCCCTTTTTTCACCCCCACAGGTTCTTTGTACCAGGTGTGTTTTTGTACGCACCACAGCCTGGTGCTCTCATCATGGCTGCTGTCGTCCTGCTGCTTCTTCGTGCATCTGCTGTGTCTGTTCGATTGCTCTTTGTGACCACCATGTAACCTGATATATCTTCCACTCTTGACCAAACATCCAATAAAGTACTAACATTTACTTTGTATGAATATTTTCCCTGTGTAGCCATCTTTCTGTTTCCATACCAACCATCTGTAACTATCCTACTCCTCTTTTCTTTTATGTAATCACTGAGACTTCCATCCATGTAATCCTACAGAATTCATTAAAACAGCACTTCTGCTTCTTATATGTTCACATTATATGGATGGTAACATCATTCCACTACACACCACATACATCCACTTCAATCCATAACACATACGTACATTTACAACACTAATTGCTCTAACTCTCATTTACTAAAAAATCACTCCACTGTAAAAAAAAAACGTAAGTAAAAAGACATCATAATTTACAACGCTAATTCCTCTGACTTTCACAAATGTGAGACTGATTGCATTGTAAATGCTTGTTTTAAAACATCACAGTATCTAATCTGCTCAACTGGATACATTCGAACATCTCACGTGGCGCAAGATCAGCATGTCTTGCAGGAAGACATATCATCTATGGTTTCTGGAGGAATCCAATACGTGCGCTACAGGCAGGCAACTTATGGTCACAGTCGATGTCAATCACATTTATTTTTTAAAGCCATGAACTTGTTATGTAAGCAATATGTGCTGGAGGACAAAGACATTGCAGCAGAAACGCAGTCACACATAGCAAAATATAAACACATACTCCACCATAAAACCACAACCCTACTTAGATATCTGTTTTTCCGGAGCACTAAAGAGTACATGTTTAAAACACAGGCTTGGTGTCCGTTCACCTTTAGTGAGTATTACATCTTGGCAAAAAAAGACAGGGACCACTGTTGGAGGCTCTGTGGGGCTATACAAGAATGTTTAGTACACATTCTTTGCGTTTGCCCGGCATTGTTAAGCAAACAACACTTCATGCTTCGTAAACTGTTTAATCAATTGAGGTACGGATGTGCAGACAAGCTGTCATTGAGGTGTTGAATCCAATTAACACAAAGTTGAACATTTGCTTAGTAAAATTTATGATCATCTTTGGTAAGAAGGTTGGGCAATACTCAGCAAGGCACAAAAGTTCACCTAATTGAAAATTGAACAAAGGCATCTTGGGGCATGTACGCCCTTACTTTTACAATGATGCCTCCTATATTTGTTTTCAACATGCCTCTGTCATAAACATTTCAAATATACTAGAGAGCACATTTGATTCCTAAGGACCCTTGGCGGTCATATACTCTTTGCAAAAAGGAAGTAGTCAATGAAATAGCTTCCTTTTAATTGCATAATTCTAAGAAATAGTTTTTTATTATTTTAATGAATGTAACGGTCTTTATTGACACTGCATGGCTAATAAACTTCTATACAATGGTCTAACAAAACTTAAGGGGACTCCCAGCAAAGTACACAGAGAGCCTCTCCCACCCTGGATCCAGTCAGGAGCTCTCAGGCCAGGGGCCCACTGCCCGTGCAAAGTGTCAGAGGGGGCACCTTGGAGCTTGTGGGCCCCCAGGCACCATGAGGGCTGCAAGGGGTAATGTTATACCACTGCTTGTTTAACTTATTTGAATCTGAAATTTAGTAGCTACGTTTGCTGATTGATTTTGTAGAAATACACTTTAACCCCTTCGCTGCGGCCGCGATTTTTCCGCTGTGCGGTAAACAAAAGAACAAGGCGGGGCCGTGACGAACCCCAGCCGTCATCCGCACACGCCCACCGCGGGGCGTGACGGCTGGGGTTCGTCACCAGCATGGGAGGGGTTAAGATCTAAAGAAAGGAGTTGCAACCAGTCTGTTCTGCAACGCGGATTGCATTGTATTATACTGTATGCATAGATGAATGTAGTGCTATGAGGATCCATTAACAAGAGAAAATAGACTCTATTCCTGTCTTCTATGTCTAATAGCCTATAAATAAAAAAAAATGTGTTAAATTATGTAATGAGATGCTAACTTGGCTTGGCCATATGGTAGTAGGAGAAACATTATCAGTCTGTGAAGTATATCTATCATTTCCA
Source organism: Lissotriton helveticus (assembly GCF_964261635.1). Taxonomy (NCBI): domain Eukaryota; kingdom Metazoa; phylum Chordata; class Amphibia; order Caudata; family Salamandridae; genus Lissotriton; species Lissotriton helveticus. Next base: position 352,017,960 of record NC_136070.1, on the reverse strand, counting down.
TTCTTGTCCCTTATTTAGGTTTGGAGCACTACTGCAAAGTGTATGGTGCGCAAAAGCATTGCATGCTGAAATGTGTACCAATAAATTACTATGGGCACCAAAACCCAGGAGTACAGGTCTCCTTCACAAAAGTTTGTTTTGGACTTATTTGCTGGTTGCGGCACCCACCTGCCCTACAACAACATTGTAACCAGTCGACTCTCCCTTCCATATTGTTATTCTCTGCTAAACCACATTCTATGTATACAGCCTTGTTTGCTCACCTTTATAAGGAGTGTAAATGTTGCCAAGATTCATTTAATTATGTATTTCACTTTTGAATATTGATTTACATCCTTATACTAATACTGGAAATTATGGTTCCTTACTTATCTTTCATAAAATGGGTTTATGAAATGGGAGTAAGTTGTGCCTAAAATTGAAAGAACATTTGTTCAGGTTAGGTGTTTCTTTTTTTGGAACAGAACTCTGACTTCCTTATTCTTTCCAATTTCTTTGGTATCATTTATTTCCCCCTACATGTAACTGCAATGTCCAGGTTCTGTTGAAATGTTGGATTTCATAAAACTTTACTCTAAAAAGAACTACAACTGGTTATACTTTCCTCTGAGTTCTCTTTTGTCTAGGCATTGACCTCTGCTTATTTTTATTAGGAAAGATTATAATATTGAAGATGTTAAAGGTAAAATGTGGTTTGTTGCTAGTCTTGAATTGTATTTTAAAGTAAAAACAGATGCATTTGTGTAAGTAATGTACTATTTGGCATATAGGTTTTTGGGGTCTAAGGGGCATATGTAGGAAGCATGTATATGCGCCACATGTACTTACTGGCACATTCCAGGGTGTCCTTTGGACACCCTGGCACCCTTGGAATTGTGATTCACAAATTGCGATTTTCTCATAGAAAATCGCAATTTGAGAATGTATCCCCATTCATTCCTATGGGCCTCTTGGCCCATAGGAATGAATGGGAAACTCCTTCCTTAATTGCGATTCGCAATTTGCGATATGCAATGAAGGAATTTTAGAGATTCGCAATAAAATTGCGAATTATTCCATACATACCATTTTGCAATTCTCAAATAGCAATTCCTTAAAAGTCACTATTTGAGAATCGTAAAATGTAAATTACCTACATATGCCCCTAGGAGGTGTAAAAAAGGCTATAACTCCGCTATACACGGTTTGCCTAATCTCCTTAAAGTTGTGTAGTATTAATTATTCATGAGACTGTATTGTGACATAGGATTGTTTCTAATAGAATGCCATGGTTCAAACCTGATGGGTGTCCTGGAGGCAGTTGAGACTCCAGGGAGGTGTAAGTTGCGGTGGATAAAGAAGGTTCTTGGCACTCACCTGTGTATTGAGTGATCACTACAAATTTGGCAACAAGTTTCATTGCAACCTCACTCTTGTATGCAGAGGGTTGTTACATCATCAGTGGTGGAGCAGATCTACTTACGTTCACTAGACTGATGAAAATTCTGGTGAACAAGAGCACTATCAACTCAGACTATTTTCAGTTGAAAGTGCTGAGTGCCCTTTTGAGCATGTTCCTGATGTGAATAATTTGGAGTATTTCAGAAGAATACAATGCACCATCAAAGAGCAATTGGAGGCGCCATCTTGGTTTGGGAGCAGTACAAAATGAAGGAGTGGTTGGATGTGTCATTTTGTTTTAGGGGCACATCAAGGCATTGTGCCATGTTGATTTGGGTGCATATTAGAATCATAGTGCCATTTTGGTTTGGGTGCACATCAGAAGCAAGACCCAATCCAGAACCATTTAAATCTGACATCTTGGTTTTGGCGCATAATAAAGCATCGCACATTCAGGATATTGAGCAGCTGCTGGGAGACAACGCCCAATGCCATTAACATTCTTCAGATGGCATTGCATGCATTCAAGAGACTGAGTAGCTGCCGGAGAATGATGCACAAGGCTATTATGATTTTTCAAACTCTTAACTTCACTTCGGGCCATATTGGTAACTTACTGTTGCATACCGCCATCTTGGATCAGGAAACTCGTACATTTACAAGTGTGCCTTTGGGAGGAGAGACCGTTATAGAAAAGGGTATACCCAAAATCACTGGGACCTGGTTGCAAGGCAGTATATAAAATAGTGGTCCCGGTACTGTTACATCAAAAAGTGTAAATAACAAACATACAATAGCATATGAAACAGAAAATCAAGAAATAACTATACTGGTGCTTCAGTGTTGTTTATTCACACTGAAACCATGATCCAGTTTTAGAAAAAAGACATTTAAAGGAACACATTTAAAAACCATCATTGGAGTGCCCAAATGGATAGGTGGAAGGGGGAGGATGGTGACTCAAGTGTGGCAGTGAGGTACGTGAAGTCAAGTGATAGTGAATATCATGACATAATATATAGCAAATAATTACAATAAATTCTTTAGCCATGTAAGACAGAATATCACAGTAAGGCAAGTACTGTTGAAGATACTGGCATCAATGATGTGTTGACGTTTCAACCCCTGGATGTGTGTAGGTTCTTCTAAGCCTTACTAATGGGTCTTCCTCAGGACTGAAGAGAAAGTGAAGGGCAAGGCACCTGGGAGTGAAATAAAAGGGTGAATTGTCATGCCCATTGTTCATTGAAAGAAATACATATGCTTGTATTGGTCACTATATTTACCGTTACTGGATGAAGGAGAGGCCTCAAGAACGAATGTTGTCAGGCCAAGTGGGCCAAAAGGCTCCAAGAGAATGTAAACCGGAGGGACAGAGGAACACCTGCAGAAGTAAGGTGTCTGTCAGTAAAACATAAATGAATTAGGGTTTACATAAAGGAATTATATACCCATTACAGTGAAAATATTACTCAAAAGATTAGATGAATCCATACATCTGGTCTGTGGCAGTTGTAATTAACTGTGCTGTATGAAAATCTGTGGTCATATAACCATAATTTGTTATTTAGAACAAAACCCTGCTTGCATCAATCAGGTTATTCTGTAATCATCACTGCGAAATGAAAAGAATCAATGCTGGGGACAGGACCCTGTCTACATAGAAAATGAGGGCTTGAACAAAATGAGGGAGAAATTATTTAAGGGAAAGATAGATGGTGGTCTAATGGAGAACGCGCATCCCTTGAAGTGTCATTATGGTTTGAGAGATACGGAAATTAAATCATCAGTTGTCACCGAGTTAGCTGGTGAAGACTAACGCGCGATGCTGCAATTAAAACAGCCTAAGAGAGAAAGTCTCTTGAATGAAAAACAGGTAATGCAGTTGCACTCACCACTATTCCTCCGCAGTTAAGAATGAACTGGGACCAAGAACCCGTCGATGCGTGAGTTCTGTTTTAATAGAGCCACGGTGGAAAACGCCGAAAGCTGGTACATTGGTGAGGTACAGATCATGGTGACGTGCGTTCTCCATTAGACCACCATGTATCTTTCCCTTGATTAATTTCTCCCGCATTTTGTTCAAGTCCTCATTTTCTATGTAGACAGGGTACTGTCCCCAGCATTGATTCTTTTCCTTTCGCATTTATGATTACAGAATAACCTGATTGATGTAAGCTGGGTTTTGCCCCAAATAAATTATGGTTTTATGAGCACGGATTTTCATACAGCACAGTTAATTACAACTGCCACAGACCAGATGTGTGGGATTTTGAGTAAGATTTTCACAATAATGGGCATATTTATTTATTTGTGAATTTTATATAGCGCACAGCTACCCCAACAGGGTGTCCCGGCGCTTCTGGGTATACTAAGCTGGATCAGAAACTGGGAAGAACTTTTTAGCAGAAAAGGAAGGTTTTGAGCGCTCGACGGAAGGGGAGTTCTTCCTGTATCATCCGAATGGAGATGGGAAGTCTGTTCCAATGAGAGGAAGCGGAGACTTGGAAGGTTTTCCCTCCAGAGCGTGTTTTTTAGAATCTAGGTGTGATGAGGAGATGTTTAGAGCTAGAACGGAGAAGGCGAGCATTATTGTAGGGGCGGAGGCAGGAGACAAGATATATAGCCCTTTCCTTTTTTTGCCCTATGGGCGAATGTGAGGGCTTTGAATTCTGCTCTTTTTTGGACTGGCAGCCAATGTAGTTTTTTCCGGTAGGGAGAGATATGCTCTCGTAGGGAGATGCCACAGACCAGGCGGACTGCGGTATTTTGGACTATCTGGAGACGGTGGAGTAGGACAGAAGACAGACCTATGTACAGGCCATTGGCGTAGTCTAGATGTGACGTGATTAAAGCTTGAACAATTGTCTTCCTCGTATTGCTGGGAAGAAAATTGATACATTTTTTCACCATCCTGATTTTGGAGAAGCATGCTGCGGACACCGTCTGGACTTGGGACTGAAATGTAAGGCTAGAGTCCCATCTGACTCCAAGGTTTTTGACAGAGTCCTTGGGTCCAGGGGCCACCAAAGGTTGGAATCCAGTGGCGAGGGCTGCTGAAAGAAGAGGACTTCGGTTTTTCCGGCATTTACCCGGAGGAAGTTGCTGTCCATCCAGCGGGCGATGTTGCGGAGGCAATCTTTTAAGGGATCGAAAGTGGTCTGGGAGACGATGTCATAGGAAAACAGAAGCTGAATGTCGTCAGCATACGATATGGCCTTGATTCCTGACTGGGCAATAATCTCCGCCAGAGGGGAGAAGTAAACATTAAACAGAAGGGGATTCAGGGAGGAGCCCTGAGGGACTCCCCACCTGAGCGGACGGCTGTTGGAGGTAAATGGGGGGGTGAACACTGCCTGTGTCCGATTTGAGAGGAAGGACGCAATCCATTATAACGCCTTGCCCTGGATTCCCTTTGTGTGGAGGCGCTCGAGCAGGACGGGGTGGGAGACGGTGTCAAATGCCACCGACAAGTCGAGCAGCACCAACACCGCCTTTGATCCCTCATCCATTTTCTACCGCACTGAGTCTGCCATCTCAATGAGTGCTGACTCGGTACTGTATCCGGGTCTGAACCCATGCTGTGAGTCGTGAAAAGTACCATGGGCTTAAAAAAATTTGGCCAGTTGCTGTTGGACTAGCTTTTCAAGCACTTTGGCAGGTGCGGGGAGCAGAGAGATGGGTCTGTAGTTGGCTGGTTCGTTAGGGTCTGCATTGGGTTTTTTAAGGATGGGAACCAATCGAGCGTGCTTCCAGGATTCGGGGTAGATGCCTGTCTGCAGGGAATCGTTCCAGATGTCATTGAGAACGGGGGTTGAGCAGGGGCGCCAGGCATTTGTACTGTTTGGCTGGCCAGGGGTCTGTGGGGGAGCCAGATTTACACTTTAATAATTCCGCCAGGGAGCGATCCCGGGGAATTGTGTCAAATTTCGTGAGGGTGTGGGCGGGCTCAGCCTGTGCTCTGTGTGTATTGGGAGTGTCTAAGCCTATCTTGTTGGGGAAGGAGTCGTAAATTGTTGCAATTTTGTTTTCAAAATAATCAGACAGGCGATCACAGAGGGTCTGCGACACCGGGAATTGTTGTGTAAGGGCCTGAGGGTTAGTGAAGGTTCTGACGGTATTAAAAATTTCTCTAGATGAGCCTTGAGCTTTATTAATTTTCTCCTCTAGGTGGGTTCTTTTGTGGTCAATAATTCTCTTCCTGTAATCCTTTAGGGCAGATTTGTACTTAAGTTTGCTATCGGGTGAATAGGACTGTCGCCAACGTCTCTCTAGTAGTTTGCATGCTGATTTGCATGTGCGGAGGGTATCCGAGTACCACGGTGCAGAGGGGGCTGCTCGAAAAGTTTTTATTGGTCTGACAGGAGCAATTTGGTCGATAGCAGAACAGATCCAGCTGTTGAAGTTGGACAGTCTGGTATCTAAGTCAGACGCTTCCTGGGGAGCAGCCGAGGGGAGGTGGGCCGCTAAATTATCTGGGGAGATTTTGCTCCAATTGCGACCAACCGTTCTGGCCGTGAGTTTAGGGCGGTCATGGCGATGCAAGGAGAAGGAGAACGGGATAAAAAAGTGATCCGACCAGATCACGGGGATTGGATCATTAATAGTGATATTGGCCAGGTTGGTGCAGATGAGGTCCAGGGTGTGACCGGCTCTGTGAGTGGGGCCGGAGATGAGTTGGCTTAGGCCGCCATCCGCTAGGGTGGATAGGAAGTTAAGCGTGCTGGGGTCAATGGAGGTATCAATGTGTAGGTTAAAATCCCCAATAAGAGTGAAATTTGCATAGCGGACGGTTGCCTGAAGGACATAATCAAGAAAGGTAGGGAGATATGTAAGCTTGGATTTCGGAGGGTGGTAGGCTAGTAAGCCTGAGCAAGTGAGATCGGCTTCCAGTTTTATACAGAATGGTAGGGCTTCAATACATTCGATTTGGGTGTAGGGAAAGGAGGATATGGTCCAGTGTGATCTGTATATTATTGCTACACCACCTCCTGGATGGGAGCTCTGTCTGTTGGCACACAGAATTTTATAGCCAGGCGGGATAGCGAGGCAGAGAGCAGGGTTGGTTTCATTCCCTAACCACGTTTCGGTAAGGAAGAGGAGGTCCCAATTGTTGTCCTCCAGAGATTGCGCTATGTCAAGAGAGTGTTTTACTAACGATCGGCAGTTAATCAGGCCCGCTTTGATGGCAATGTTTTTTTTGATAAGGTGAGTACGGGGGGAGTCTGTGGAAGAGGGCAGTATTTACAGGGAGTGTCTGCGTTGTCTCGCTCGCTACATTGTATGAAGGGAGTGAGGGGAGGGCCAGACAGAAGGGTTGATGTAAAGGTACATGTCTTGGGTTTAAAACTCAAGAGCGCCTCCCTACCGTGGGGAATGAAGGAGGGGAGGCCTGGATATGAAGTCTTTCCTGCGGCTGCGTACACGTCCTGGTCGCGGACGGGCACAGACGGGCAGGACTCTGGCATGACTCCGGCGCGAACCAGGCGCGTCCGCTGAACGCGTCCGCTTCGCAGGGACATGTCCTTCCCTTTTATGCTGGCCACTGGGGTGCGACTGACGCTTTCCCCACCTAAGATGGCTGCCGCGTTTCTGAGCTCGCCCGGGGATGACGATATGCCCCCAGCTCCTGAATCAGCTGGGACGGACCCGGTGAGTGAAGGAGTACGGGGGGGGCAAGGTTGAGGCCGCGCAGGGGGGGGACAGGCGGAGCGGGGGAAGAATAAAGTGCAGTATGCAGGTCAGAGGTGATAGGCTTAGTGAGTCAAGCCGATCGTCTCAGTGAAAGTTTAAGATTGAAGCTTTTTAAATCAAGCGGATCGTAGCACACAAGTACAGAGGCGAGAGGCTTATTGAGTCAAGCCGATCGTCTCAGTGAAAGTTAAAAAAGCTTTTTGGAAGTCAAGTGGTTCGTAGCACACAAGATAAAATAAACAGCTTAGCGATTCAAGCTGAGTGGTGCAATTAAGGGATAAAATACGGGGGGTAGAACAGAGGCGATTTCAGTGCTAGAGCGTTTAGTAACTCAAACACAAGTATCGCACATACAAATAACAAAGCTAAAAATCACAGCGACCTCCCGGCTTTCCGCCTCAAGAGGGGTTAGAATACACAGTGAAGTGAGACCTGACTGGGTGCCCTTTTATACTGGCCACTGGGGTGCGACTGACGCTTTACCCACCTAAGATGGCCGCCGCGTTTCAGAGCTTGCCCGGGGATGACGATATGCCCCCAGCTCCTGAATCAGCTGGGACGGACCCGGTGAGTGAAGGAGTACAGGGGGGCAAGGTTGAGGATGCGCAGGGGAGACTGGCGGGGCGGGGGGAGAATAAAGTGCAGTATGCAGGTCAGAGTTGATAGGCTTAGTGAGTCAAGCCGATCGTCTCAGTGAAAGTTTAAGATTGAAGCTTTTTAAATCAAGCGGATCGTAGCACACAAGTACAGAGGCGAGAAGCTTAGTGAGTCAAGCCGATCGTCTCAGTGAAAGTTAAAAAAGCTTTTTGGAAGTCAAGTGGATCGTAGCACACAAGATAAAAAAAACAGCTTAGCGATTCAAGCTGAGTGGTGCAATTAAGGGATAAAATACGGGGGGTAGAACAGAGGAGGTTCCAGCGCTAGAGCGTTTAGTAAATCAAACACAAGTATCGCACATACAAATAACAAAGTTAAAAATCACAGCGACCTCCCGGCTTTCCGCCTCAAGAGGGGTTCGAATACACAGTGAAGTGAGACCTGACTGGGTGCCCTTTTATACTGGCCACTGGGGTGCGACTGACGCTTTCCCCACCTAAGATGGCCGCCGCGTTTCAGAGCTCGCCCGGGGATGACGATATGCCCCCAGCTCCTGAATCAGCTGGGACGGACCCGGTGAGTGAAGGAGTACAGGGGGGCAAGGTTGAGGATGCGCAGGGGGGGACAGGCGGGGAGGGGGAGAATAAAGTGCAGTATGCAGGTCAGAGGTGATAGGCTTAGTGAGTCAAGCCGATCGTCTCAGTGAAAGTTTAAGATTGAAGCTTTTTAATCAAGCGGATCGTAGCACACAAGTACAGAGGCGAGAGGCTTAGTGAGTCAAGCCGATCGTCTCAGTGAAAGTTAAAAAAGCTTTTTGGAAGTCAAGTGGATCGTAGCACACAAGATAAAAAAAACAGCTTAGCGATTCAAGCTGAGTGGTGCAATTAAGGGATAAAATACGGGGGGTAGAACAGAGGCGATTTCAGCGCTAGAGCGTTTAGTAAATCAAACACAAGTATCGCACATACAAATAACAAAGTTAAAAATCACAGCGACCTCCCGGCTTTCCGCCTCAAGAGGGGTTCGAATACACATATAATTCCTTTATGTCAACCCGAATTCATTTAAGGTTTACTGACAGACACCTTACTTCTGCAGGTGTTCCTCACTCTCTCCCGCTTATATTCTCTTGGAGCCTTTTGGCCCACTTGGCCTGACAACATTTGTTCTTGTGAGGCCTCTCCTTCATCCAGTTATGGTAAATATAGTGACCAATACATGTATATGTCTTTGTTTTAATTAACAATGGACATGACAATTCACCCTTTTATGTCACTCCCAGGTGCCCGCTCTTCAATTTCACTTCAGTCCTGAGGAAGACCCCATTAGTAAGCTTAGAAGAACCTACACACAGCCAGGGGTCAAATCGTCAACACATCATTGATGCCAGTATCTTCAACAGTACTTGCCTTACTGTGATATTCTGTCTTACATGGCTATGTAATTGATTGTAATTATTGGCTATATATTATGTCATGAGTGTGTGGCGGTCACAGAGTGAAGGTTCACTAACCTCAATTGCTGGATACAACAGGAGCGATGCTAAGATACCAATCCCCCTACTCTAGCAACACCTGTGAGTCTGTAAATAGAACTCTACAGATACATACCATAGCCGGGGAAAGGGTAAAAAGGGACAAAGGAAACAAAAACATTGGTGCAGTAAATCAAGAAGACTCGACGTGAGGGGGAGATAGCAGTCTTCGCTTCTCTAGGTGCCCCTGAATACCTGCATGTGACACAAACAAACAAACAGTAAGTGAACCCCTCCCTACCCTAGTGAAGGAGGTATCAATGAAGTAAGAACATCCTGCTACACACTTACAGAATATACTGCCCCACCAGCTCCAAGCAAAAACAGTGCAAAAATGGAAAAAATAAAGAAAAGAAATCAGAAGGGTCTATAGGCTTTTCATAGTCTATGAATCATCCAGGTATTAACAGCATGACCTTTCCGATGTTTAGCCAAAGATAAGGTCAAAAGAATTGTACTTAGCTGCCCTTAAGAACGATCACGCCTGCAGGTGATTACTGGTGTTCCAAACAGGCACTCCTGCGCTGCTTCTTCCTTCAGAAACAGCTGTGCACAAATATGACAATTTCAGTTCCAGTCAATACAGCATCTTTTGAAAAGCAAATCCTTTCCGTCTGAATATCCTTCAAGGCGGAAAAAGTATTTCCTTTGTTTATCCGTGTTCTTTATCATGAGGCACAAGGAATACCATTCGTTCCGGCTAATGTCGCGAATGCGCTCAGGCGCTGATTCCAATGTTGAGACACAAAAGCAGAGTGTAAAAAAACACGAACGCGCTCCAGCGCGATTTGAAAACCGTCTCGAACAACAACCCCAGAAATCTGGAGAAGAACAAACAAGAGAAATTGGCTTAGGGGAAATCCAGGAAGTCCTCAGGTGACAAGCACCGGGGAAAGGGAGACGCAGGTTTAGATAGGCAAAGGAGAACAGAAAGGAAAGTAGGACAAGACTTCATGCATTCTGGGAGATGTAGTCGTCTACTTCCTCACTACTCTATGGCTTAATCGTGACAGAACCCCCTCTCAACGTCCGACGTCTCGTCGGACCACCAGGCTTACGGGGATGCAAGGTGTGAAATCGTCGTAGGAGACACGGACAACGTAAATTACACTTGGGTTCCCATGTGCGTTCCTCGGGCCATACCCCTTCCACCCCACGAGATACTGCACTCCACCCCTCGCTCTCCTAGAACCCAATATAGCCTCAACCTCATATTCATCCTCACCATCCACATCTATAGGGACCGGTCTCACAAGCACTCTAGACCCAGGGAGGCAAGGTTTGAGAAGGGATACATGGAACACCGGATGTATCCGCCATAGGGAAAGAACTTTCAACTCCATAGCTACAGGGTTGATAATTCTAACAATTGGATAGGGGCCTACGAACTTGGGCTGAAGACGTGTATTGCCCTTAATCCTCAAATGTTTAGTACACAACCAAACCCTGTCTCCCAGCTGGTAAAGAGGCTCAGGAATTCTTTTCCTATCGGTGTTAGCTTTGTCCCTAGCCCTGGCCGCTTCCAAGTGTGCCTTGGCTTCCACTAAGACTTGTTTCAAGTGTGCATGATGTTCTTGAATAGTGGGATTAACCGAAGTTCCTGGCAGTTCTAATGGCAACATGTTGGGGTGATAGCCATTGATGCAGAAAAATGGGGAACATCCTAACGACGAGTGCTCAGCGCTATTGTACGCGAACTCTGCCGTCCATAGTAATGTTCTCCACTCCTCTCCGTGTTGAAGTGTAAAGCATCTCAGGTATTGCTCTAGGGTTTGGTTTAGCCTCTCTGTTTTACCATCAGTTTGAGGGTGGTAGCTGGTGGAGAGTCTAGCGTCTATTTTCAAAATGGCGCACAAGGCCTTCCAAAATCTAGACGTAAATTGTGACCCCCTATCTGTGATAAAAATGGAAGGGATGCCATGTAATCTCACTATGTTTTGTAACACTACCATAGCTAATTCGCCTGAAGTGGGGAGTTTATGCAAAGCTATAAAATGACCTATCTTAGTCAGATGGTCCACCACCACCAGAATAGTAGTATTACCAAGGCTGAGAGGGATTTCGACTATAAAGTCCATAGAAATAGTATGCCACGGGGCAGGAGGAGTGGGTATAGGTCTGAGTAACCCACTAGGTCTTTGATGTGAAGTCTTGGCTTGAGTACAAACAGCACATTCCGAAACGTACTGTTCAGTGTCTTTTCTCATAGAGTCCCACCAAAAATACCTCGACACTGTTTGTAGAGTTTTCTGTCGTCCTAAATGCCCAACCAGGACGGAATCATGAGTCCATTCAAGAACCGGCTGTTGTAAAGGCCCTTTTGGCACATAGAGCCGTTTATCATGAAACAATAATCTGTCCTTGCTTAAATGATGAGTGGGACTCAAAGCGATCCATGCGCTGGTGTCCTGCGTTTCTAGCTGTGTCTTCACCGCTTCCAGAAAATCAGTGCTCGAGATAACTGCCACTTGGTCTTTCTGAAATTATGACTCTTGCAATATAGTGGGCGGTTCTTGGATGCCAGTGGTTTCCTTCACTGTATAGGAACGATTCCGAGATAAAGCGTCGGCCTTGCCGTTTTGAGGCCCTGGTCGATATTTTATCAAGAAATCGTAGTCTGCGAAAAACTAAGACCACCGTAGTTTTCGCGGTGTCAATGCTCTGGCGCTTTTCAGGAAGAGAAGATTTCTGTGGTCTGTATAAATCTCTACAGTGTGACGGGCCCCCATTAAATGATCTCTCCATTCTTCGCAGCCTTTCTTTATAGCCAACAGCTCCTTGTCTGTAATGCTATAGTTGGCTTTGCTGGTGGTCAGTTTTTTAGAAAAGAGGGCTACGGGGTGAAGTTGTCCTGTGTCAGGGTGTCTTTGGGACAGGATGCCTCCCACGGCATAATATGAGGCATCGGTTTCCATCAGAAACGGTTGACTTGCATCCGGATGACGTAATATAGGAGCCCTTATGAATTTTGCTTTCAACGCTTGAAATGCTTGTTCAGCTGGTTCATTCCATCGAAAAGTAGCACCTTTTTGTAGCAGAAGAGTCAATGACTGGATGATGTGGGAGAAACCTTGGATGAATCTCCTATAGAAATTTGCGAAACCGAGGAAACTCTGAAGAGCTTTCACACATGAAGGGGATTCCCACTCCACAATATTTTGGACTTTCTTCCGATCCATACACAAACCATGGGGACCAATGACATACCCTAGGAATTCAACCTCAGGGGTATGGAACAGGCATTTATCCATTTTGGCATACAGAGCATGTTGTTGTAACCGTTCCAGCACCGCCCGCACATGGGCATGATGCTCACTCAAGGTTTTTGAATATATTAGGATGTCATCTATATAGACTATGCAGGAGACGTCCAACAGCCCACGCAATACATCATCCATAAAATATTGGAAGGCGGCAGGGGCGTTGCATAGACCGAATGGCATTACAAGATACTCGAATAGCCCAAATTTTGTGCGGAACGCAGTCTTCCATTCGTCCCCTTTTCTTACCCAGACAAGATGGTATGCCCCTCTAAGGTCCAATTTATTAAATATCGTAGCTCCTTTCAACCGGTCTAATAAGACTGGGATCAAATGTAAAGGATACCTGTTCTTCCTGGTCACCCTATTAATAGCTCGATAATCAATACAAGTTCTCAATCCGCCTTCGCGTTTTGGGATAAAAAACAAAGGCGAAGAAGCAGGGGAGGATGAAGGTCGAATAAACCCTGTCTTTAGCATATTCTCCAGATATTGCTGTAAATAGGTGTTCTCAGCCTCGGTTAGTGCATAAATTCTACTGCAAGGGATGCTGGAACCAGGTTCAATGTCTATCACGCAATCATAATCCCGATGCGGGGTAACCGACTGGCTTCTTGTTCACAAAACACATGCTGGTACTGTTGATATTCCTCAGGTATGGTGGAAGTAAGACAAACACTGGGAGTACAACAAGCGCTGGCCAGTAACTTTGCCGGACTGTCTTCTTGGGCCTTATCCTGTAATTGGCCTTGAGTGCAATGCTCCACACAGTACGTTGAATTCAGAACGATGGTACGAGCTGCCCATTTCACTAATGGATCATGCAGCGTAAGCCATGGCATTCCTAAAATAAGTTGGAAGGTAGGAGCATCTATTAGATCGAATTGTATATACTCGCAATGAGTTGGTCCTGTTCTCATCAGTATTTGAAGGGTATGGAAGTTCACAGGGCCCGACGTCAAATCAGTTCCATTGACAGCCTTCACAGGTTCAGGTATAGCCTTCTGAATACATGGTACCCGAATGCTTTGGGCATATTTACGATCCATAAAATTGCCAGTAGCACCCGAATCCAATAATGCCTGAACAAGCACAGGATCAACCACTGCCCATTCCAAGGTTACACAAACGTTCATATGAGGTGCAGTGTTTTGCATCGTATTTGCCAAAGCAGGAAAGACCTCTTTATCATAGACTCTCAAACAAGGGGTCTCAAACTTGTCTGAGCTTCCTCGTTTCCCGACGGCTCTGGGTGACGTTCCACCACCGACACTTTCCTAGAGTCTTTCCCATCCTTATACCTGGCATTGGTCTTGGTCTTACAATCTTTAATGAATTGGCCTGACTTTCTACAATACATACACAACTGATGTAGGCGCCGTCGGTTTCGCTCTTCCATACTTAATGGTCCACGTACCCCACTTATCTGCATGGGTTCACTTCCATCACTGGATTGGGGCGACTCTACCACTACCGATTTACGTCTAGGAAAAAAGAACTTGCCATCATAACGCTGTTTATCTCCTTTCCGTTCTTGCAAGCGGTGATCCAGCTGAACAGTAAGATCAATCAACTCCTCGCAGGTAGTAGGCATATGAACCACTTGAGCAAGGACGTCTTTCATTTCGCCTCTCAACTCTTGGTAATACAGTGAGACTCTCTTCGCTACAGGCCACTCTGTTTCAACTACCAACCTATTGAAATTGGTAATATACGTTAGCAAATCCAGAGAGCCATGTTTTAAGGTAATTAGTTCTCTATCTAAAGAGAGTTGATGGGCTTTCCTATCAAACAGTTTGCGCATTTCATCGCAAAATGCAGTGAAATCGCTTAGGACAGGATAATTTCTCTCAATTAGCGTAAATGACCAACTAGCCGCATTCCCACCTAGGTATAACATCATGAATGCCGTTTTAGTTTGATCATCGGGAAAGACAGCGGGTTTACACATAAAGTGTAATTTACACTGTCCCAAAAATATACCGAATTTCTTAGGATCCCCAAGAAATCTCTCAGGAGGTGCGAATGGCAAAGTGTGGGGCTGTATTAACTGAATCATGGATGTACCCCCTGCTCCCTCCTGTGCAGAAGATCCAACGGAGGAAGAGGGAGGAGTAGGGTCCAATTTCTAATATATGGTTTCCCTCTAGTACTAGTGGGACCCGTACGTGACATGCCAGCAATTTCACTCCGCATGATCCCCATCTCATTCCTCATCTCATGATTTTCCCCTCTGACTGCGTCTACTTCTATTCTCAGGGCTGTCATGGTTTCTAGCAATGAAGTGAGCACTGCATTTGTGTCCATCGCTAGGGTTGTATGTCACCGTGGGCTTGTCACTCTGTCACAGAGTGAAGGTTCACTAACCTCAATTGCCGGATACAACAGGAGCGATGCTAAGATACCAATCCCCCTACTCTGGCAACACCTGTGAGTCTGTAAATAGAACTCTACAGATACATACCATAGCCGGGGAAAGGGTAAAAAGGGACAAAGGAAACAAAAACGTTGGTGCAGTAAATCAAGAAGACTCAACGTGAGGGGGAGATAGCAGTCTTCGCTTCTCTAGGCGCCCCTGAATACCTGCATGCGACACAAACAAACAAACAGTAAGTGAACCCCTCCCTACCCTAGTGAAGGAGGTATCAATGAAGTAAGAACATCCTGCTACACACTTACAGAATATACTGCCCCACTAGCTCCAAGCAAAAACAGTGCAAAAATGGAAAAAATAAAGAAAAGAAAAGAAATCAGAAGGGTCTATAGGCTTTTCATAGTCTATGAATCATCCAGGTATTACCAGCATAACCTTTCCGATGTTTAGCCAAAGATAAGGTCAAAAGAATTGTACTTAGCTGCCCTTAAGAACGATCACGCCTGCAGGTGATTACAGGTGTTCCAAACAGGCACTCCTGCGCTGCTTCTTCCTTCAGAAACAGCGGTGCACAAAGATGACAATTTCAGTTCCAGTCAATACAGCATCTTTCCAAAAGCAAATCCTTTCCGTTTGAATATCCTTCAAGGCGGAAAAAGTATTTCCTTTGTTTATCCGTGTTCTTTATCACGAGGCGCAAGGAATACCATTAGTTTCGCAATGTTGAGACACAAAAGCAGAGTGTAAAAAAACACGAACGCGCTCCAGCGCGATTTGAAAACAGTCTCGAACAACAACCACAGAAATCTGGAGAAGAACAAACAAGAGAACTCGGCTTGGGGAAATCCAAGAAGTCCTCAGGTGACAAGCACCGGGGAAAGGGAGAAGCAGGTTTAGATAGGCAAAGGAGAACGGAAAGGAAAGTAGGACAAGACTTCAGGCATTCTGGGAGATGTAGTCGTCTACTTCCTCACTACTCTATGGCTTAATCGTGACAGTGGCATTAAATAAGATGCCAAATAATTTGATTGTGATATTCACTATTACTTGACTTCACATCCCTCATTACCTTACTTGACTCACCATCCTCCCCTTCCACCTATCCATAAAGGCACTCCAATGATGGTTTTTAAATTTGTTCCTTTAAATGTCTTTTTTGAAAACTGTATCATAGTTTCATTGTCATTAAACCACAATGAAGCACCAGTATAGTTATTTCTTGATTTTCTGTTTCACATGCTATTGTATGTTTGTTATTTACACTTTTTGATGTAACAATACTGGGACCACTACTTAGGGAGGAGAGAATCATCATTTAGTGGGGTGCAAATTACCCATTCAACAAAAGTTGAATCATTTGTTTAGGAGTGCTGCACAAATTGTGGTGGGCATTCACATGTTTACAAGGCTGTGAGGTGACACCGAGAACTATCCATTTCACTTCTAAACCGTCTGTATTGGTTTGCGTTAAATGCAGATATTTGGAATCATGTGGTGGAATTTCAATATTTGTTTTCTTAAAACTGTATTATTGACTATCTATCTATATACTTTTAGAACCCTCACAACTCATTTTGGAAAGAACTGTGTGGGTTTACATTCTTAAGATACATTGTAAGCATGGGCGGATTTTGCGAATTGGCAATCCGCGAAATTGCGTATTTACGGATTCGCGAACTCTCGCGAATTTTGCGGATTCCTTTTTTTTTTGTGTTCGCAAGTGTTTCTGCCATTCCGCAAGGGTTTTTTACCAGTTCGCAAACACGAACTTACTTGTCGGGTAGCAACGGTCGAGACCATGTTGTTTCTATGTCTGGTTCATCACATCACCCTCTGATTCACCACTGCCACCCTCTGTTTCACCACTGCCACCCTCTGGCTCACCCATGCCACCCTCTGGCTCACCCATGCCACCCTCTAGTTCATCACTGTAGATTATGGGGGGAAAAGCACACCTGCCCTGCCTCAACTGACATGATTGAATTAGGGGCTGATTAATGTGTCACTGAATTTGAACTTCCAGGCTGGCACCTGCTTCCTTATCTGTAATTGCTTTCTGTTGCAGTGTAACTGTTTTTTAACAGGACCTTTGTTGTATACTTGTATCTATTCTCTGAGCCTGCTTTGAGGGTCAGAGCAGGGTCATAGAATAGTTGCTAGTAGGCAACTGAACTCTGAAGGGGCCCCTCAGGAAGCATTACAGGGAATGGTTACTAATGATAAGATTGAACTTTTGCACCTGCTGATTGCTTTCAGTTTTGCAAAAATCCAAATATCCAGCAGCATCCACAAAAACTAATCATTCCAGGCACTACAGGGAATGGTTACTAATGATAAGATTGAACTTTTGCACCTGCTGATGCTTTCAGTTTTGCAAAAATCCAAATATCCAGAAGCATCCACAAAAAGTAATCCTTCCAGGTCAAGATCCAAATCAAAGTGACCAGCACATGAAGAAAGCACTGGGAGGAGCCTGCTGGACAGGAACAGGAAGTTGGAGACTGTGGGGCACTCCCTTCCTCCCCCCCCCCAAAATGGACTCCTTGCAAAAAAAAAGTGCAGGCAAATTTCAACCTGAGGAGTTATTCTGATAAAAATCATAATTTTCAAGGTTTATGCTGCCTGCTGGTGGATTTCTTGTGCAAAATTGCAAATTTTGCAATCTCGCAATTGCAAGATTGTCGCTGCCCGCCGCATCTACATGTTCGCAAGTGTTTACTCCCGCGAAATTGTATTATATTCTAGTTGGCAAGTGCGACCATGCAAAAAATCTGCTTCGCACGGATTTACGAACTTCAGCAAGTTCGCGAGAGTTCGCGGATTGCGAATTTGCCGAAAATCCGCAAAATCTGTGAGCGGAACGGATTTTACGCCCATGCTTAATACATTGTGTGTATATATTGGGATATATTAATACAAAGTATAACGTGTGTAATTCATGAACAGCATGCAGAGTCTTCATCCACCACCACCTTTTTTACATATCCCTGGATATCCATCATTTAAGTGGAAGACATGGTAGAGAGCTTTACTAAGTATCTAGACGCAGTTGATAGAAGTAGATTTAGTGCTGACCATCAAAGGTTCATAATAGAACATACTTTGGAGTTTCTGGGTCAAACTGTACTTGAACATTTGCAACTTTTGGAAACAACAGAAGGAAAGGACGAACTAGATGAATTCCAGGATGCTGTATCTAGACTTAGAAATACCAGAATGCTGTAACTAGGCTTGAAAAACTGTTTAATGTACAACACAATTTGGTAGATTTGAGACACACATTTCTTACCATTATAAATTAGTTGCAGAAACATCCAGAAAAATTACTCACACATAAAAATCCTTCTTTGCAGGAAACTATCAGCATAGTAATAAGTATTGCGGTATCTCAGGTTTCATCTAGGGAGTTAGTGAAGAATGATAAACTAGCCATGGGTGCAGTTAAAGACTAGAATGTAAAATAAAATATGTCAGTAAAGATTAACAAAGACCCCACTTCATGCAGAATTAAAGAGATGGGTAATTTCTTTAATCCGGAGAGTATTTGTTTTCATTGTGGTTCTCCTCACACTTCCAGAATGGACATCCTTGACCAGCATTAAAATGTGACATGTAGTTGTGGGAAACCAGGACACTTTAGTAACATCAGTCAGTCTAAAGAAAAAATTAGCAATGTGAACCAGGAGGAAAAAGAATATGACATAAATGAAAATGCTGTACATTCTATAAAAAAACTTATTTTTAGTGGTCAAGGAAGGATCTGAGAAACAAATTGATACATACACTATTATTTATGTAGCTGGGAATGTACTAGCTAATTCTGGTGCAAGAATGACTATGATCACTGAGGAACTGTTTGAAGAAAAATGTATTAACAAATTATTGGAACCACTAGACATGCATCTTAAATTTACTAAATGGAATCATTCAGGGCAATGTGTACATTACTAAGAAAGGCTTGAATATATTGGGGTGGTATCATCAAGGAATATTCAGCATGACATTAATACCAGGATCCAAAGAGCAAGTATCAATTATAGGGGATGAAGATGAGGGGGAACCAAAGGTCTGAGCTACCGATTATGGGAAGCTGTTCTCTGATAAGATGGGTTAATATGAAGGGTTTCTAACATGAAATCAAGGTTAAGGAAAATGTTCCACCAGTAAAGCACAAACTGTGAAATGTACCAATAGCGTAAGATAGGATTTGGCAGATTAATTGAAAAGAATGTGTGAGACAGGGGTGATTGAACCCACTTAATCACAATTATGGTTGTCTCCATTGGTTGTGGCAAGGAAATCAAATTGAGCTCTGAGAGCGTGTGTCAATTTAAGTAGCTTCAACAAAGAAATACGGATAGATTACCATCCATTACCAAGGATTGAATACAGAATCACTACATTTTCTGGAGCTAAGGTGTTCTCAAAAGTAGATTTAGCCTTAGTATATCAACAAGTGGAGTTGGATACTACTTCTAGACACCTCATTGCTTTTGTTTCCCCCGTTAGCACATTTCAATTCACAAGGTGCCCCTTAGGTTAGCTTCAGCTGCCTCCATTTTTCAGAGCATAATGGAAAGGATTTTGGAAGGCATAGTAGGCACTGTTGTTTTCCATACAACATTCTAGTTTCAGGGAAAACAGAAATGTAACATGATACAATTCTGAATGTTATTCTGACAAGATGGAAAGAGGCAGGCATAGTGGCAGCCAAGCACAAATGTATATTTGCAACAAGATCCATTGAATACTTAGGGCATTTGATTTCTTATTAAAGTGTATAGCTACATCTGGGATTAACTGAAGCAGTTGTAAAGACGCCTAATCCCACTAACAAAGACTGTGCAGAATTTTGCTACATAAACTGAACATTTATGATCTCTATAGAGAAGGGAAAAATCCTTTTTGTGAGATGAAGAATGTAAAAAAAGAATTTGATCAAGTAAAGTGAGAGTTTGGTTCACGGAAAATTATTTACCCATTTGATGCTGGAAAAGACTGCATCATGTCTGTGGATGCAAGTTTATGTGATGTGGATTGGGGGAATACTTACCCAAATGTGTCAAGGTAAAGAGTGAACTGTAGATTTTGCTTCCCAAGTGTTACATCCAAGAGAAGCTAATTACTCTGTGATTGAAAGGGAGCTATTAGCGTGCTGCTGAGCAGTTGAAACATTTAAGAGTTTTCTGCTGGGGAGGTCACTTAGGGTATTGACAGATCATAAACTACATATGTATAGCCTTAGTGGCAAAGTCATTAACTCATCATATGCCATGGATCACTAGGTAATTCTCTAAACTACTTCAATACAATTTCAAGGTTAAATATATACCTGGTGGAAATATAATTCAAGCAGATTTGTTGTCAAGATCACCCATGTCCGTGGCGGTGGATGATGTGGGCAAGGCAGATAGATTGCTGCAGTGGATGTCTGTTCATCAGCAGGAAGTGTTGAGTGTATTGACTGAATACATAGTTAAGGGGGGTGGCAAAAAGGATAAAAATCTTCCACATCAAATCCAACGATTTATTTCGAAACATGTCTGAGGAGTTATCATTGAAGGAGAACTTGGTGATGTGGGGTGACAAGTTTATCCAACCTGAGGGTCTAAGGTCACGTATAGTCTTGTTAGGTCATGAAAGTGATCTTGGCCAAATTATTACCAAAAGGAGAATCCATAGTGTGTTATGGGGGCCATCACTGAATTTACAAATATCAGAGTAGGTAAAAGGTGTGTGGTTTGTTCTACCAGTGATAAGGTAATGAAAACTGATACCCCTCCATGTCAGCCACTAGAATTGCATGAGGGACCATGGAAGAAACTGGCAGTAGATTTCATTGGGCTATTTCGTGTTCTGCCAGGTAAACGGTAGGCCTGGCCAAATCTTTTCAGCCACTTCTTGATTCATGCAAAATCTACATATTTGTCTGTTTGAAGGTCCATCAAACTTGTTTGAAGTTCAGCAAGCTGAGTCCTCTTGCCCATCTAGCAGGCATCACTGTGCACTCCCATACTCCACTCACTGCCACCAGTACTTGCTCACCTGTCCCCATCACATTTGCATAATAGAAAATATATGTTGGTAACTGCACAGGATATCTCATTTATAATCTCTGCTGTGCTGACATTATATCCCACCACATATCGAAAGACTTCACCCCATCGGCATCCATTGGAACAAGCTCAGATGGCTCACCTCCTTCCTCACCAGAAGAACCTAAAGGATCCACCACCCACCTTTCATCTCTGAACCCAAGGAGATCACCTGCGGTTCCCCGAAGGCTCATCCCTCAGCCCCATGCTCTCCAACATCATCATATCCAGCGGTCTCCACATATTTTCCTATGAAGACGACATCCAACTCATCCTCTCACTCTCGAGGACCCCCACCAAAACCAACTTCCACAGATGCATGACAAACATTGCCAACTGGATGAAGAACAACTGCCTGTATCTGAAAACAGACAAAATGAAAGTAATGATCCTTGGCAACAGCAGCAGCACATGGAACGATTCCTGGTGGCCATCAGACCTAATACCCGCACTCACTCCCACCAACAATGCCAGAAACGTCTGAATCATCATTGACCGCAAACTCATCATGAAATCACAGAGCAACTATGTCTTCTCCGCTTGCTTCTTCACTCTGCACATGCTATGTAGGATCTTCAAAAGGCTACAGCTACACACAAGACGCACCATCACACAAGCCCTTATCAAAAGCTGACTGGACTATGGTAATACCCTCTACGTAAAAATCAACTCACACCTCCTATAGAGACTTCCGACCATACAGAACGGTGCAGCCACACTCAACCTCAGCCTTCCCCGATGAACCCACAACACAACCCGCCAAAGGCAACTCCATTGACTCCCTGTACAGAAGAGATGCCAAGCTGAAACCCTATCGGTTGATTAGCCATGCTCTATAAATCCTGATTGATCGATTGCCAAATTATGTTGTTCAATCAAAGGTTTGTACATATGCACAGATCCCCTCAAATCTGCCCTGGGCCACAGGACATGTAAAGAATACAATTATGACCAACTCTGAGTGGTTGAACATTCAAAATCAAAACTGACCCACAAATAATAAAGGGTCACTACAAATTGGAGGATCAATACCTGAAAATTCACAAGTCAAATTAAGAAAAGCACATCTGTGCTTACCTGGCTGGGAAATTTACAAATATTCTGGTTTTGTTGGTTAGGGGGCTCCTGTATTGTAGATGTGGCTTTGTACAGCCATTTCAGTAACATTAACAGGAAAGTAAAAGTAAGTATCCAGATGTCTAAAGAGGACATCCCCTCCTTATCATGGGGGCATGGCTAACAGCAAAGGAGGGAAGATGATTATGTGTGTCTCAGCACCATATTACAAACACAGGTACATGGGTATTTAAATATTTCTGACTTCGCCATAATTTGATTGTGGCTGAGATGCAAAGCTCATAAGTGCAGTTATCTTCTTAGGCTTTGAACACTATTAAGGACTATATTTGACATATGAAACTATGATAAAAATTAATATAAAACATCCAGTTATAATACAGTTAAATGTGTGTCCTACTGTCTGTGTTTCAAATGATACGCCCCTTTGATTAGTTATCGGTGACTTAGTGTGACTAAATGAAGATAAAATAATATAATTTGGTTTACAAAACTATTAATGATTGGTCATGAACATTTTAATTTTGTGGATATTATTATTATGCTTTCACAAACCTTCCAGACACTTTCGCTTATCAAGAATCCTACTTTTACACATACCACACAAACAAAAAAAACAGATCATATGTTCAAGCCTTCTTCTACATTACTCCTAAAGCGTGGAAAAACCTGCCCCTACGCATAAGAGCCGCCTCCTCCCCATTTGAATTACTCAAGAAGTTGAAAACCTGGCTTTTTGGGTAGTCATAACCCTAGTTTTGGCTAGGCTCATACCTGCCCAGTGCCAGGGCACCCTCTCCGGTGATAGCGCACTCTACAAAACGGCATGGCATAACATTAAATTGTTTGTACTTCATGGCTGCTTTAAGATATTTCATCCTGATGGGATTTCAAATAGTGTTGCCTTTATGTATAGTGTCATCCTACATAGATGTGCTAAGCTCTCTTAAGCACTCTTTGCCCTTTGTACCTTTCATTCCAGTCTGACTCTTTCTGCCTACATTTATACCAAGAGATTACAGCTATTCCATCCCAATTACATTTAGATAACATTCATGTACATACCTCAAAGAACATCATACAATCAATAGTGTCACTTGTCAGAAGTCTAACACTATCATCCTGCCTGATTTCTTATTAGTTCAACTGACTGTTAAAGTGGACCACCTAGGGTACATATTGAACGTAACCATCTCAAATCCATTCTCTAAATTATTTCATCATGACGGTACATAATCAGGAGGGCAGGTACCACACTGTACTTAATAGAACACTGACATTTACTGTGCTTTGTGTGTCCCGACTCTTATCTAATCACTTTTGTATGCCAATGTTCCCTCCTCCTATTAATTGACCACCATAATTCTAAGTTTTAATACCACTCTCACGGAACCTCAAATTGTTGTAATACATTCACTGATCCTAAATACATTATCACACTACCAATTTAAAAATGTCCATCTTTCTACCAAAATTGCCACTTGGCTTCCACTCCTGCAAATTCATGATTTACTCTAACTTGATACTAGAAACATGCCACTGAAATGTTGTTTACATTTTGATATAGGTTCCATTATTAGGTCACTGACCTACCTCAGACTCTTTCCACAATCACACCTGATATTCACCAGCACTACGATAATTCCTGTTGGGATGACTTCATGACTCTCATGCTCTTATAGTTTGTTATAACACTTACATTGAATGCTGATATACTAACACATCAGCGGCTTAAACATAATCCATCTTCCTTCAAAGATGGTCAAGAGTTTCACTTTTCCCATTCCATGACTTGCTCTAACATCTTACTAGCGACATGGCAGCATTATTTTATATCTCTATGCAGGGACTACTAAAAGTGTACTCAACCACTGCAGTATCCCCGTTAAATTAGGTGGTCAGAAGATAGACAGCAAAGGTATTCCTGCAGACTACTTAGGTGTCCATCGCTCATTAAACTGACCACAATATGACACTTTAGACCACATGACACCTACAAAAGAAAGTACTCCACCAATCTGCCAAATAAGCATACTGCCTGGCTGTCATATGTTATGCTATGTTATGTTAAGGGTTTGTTGAGCGCGACAGCTGCCCCAGCAATGGGGCGTCCCGGCGCTAAGAACCGTAGCACAACCTACTGGGGTGAGGGAGGGGAGAAAAGGGACCTACCAACATGAAAAAAGGTGAGTTTTAATAGCTTTGCGAAAAGTGAGTAGGTTGTCGATGCAGCGGATGTGGAGGGGTAGGGAGTTCCATAGTTTTGCCGCCAGGAGTCTGAAGGAGCGACCTCCGATGCGGCTGAACTTTGTGCGGGGGACCACTGCTAAGTGTTGACCTATGGAGCGCAGGTTGCGCTGGGGGGTGTATGGAGTAAGCAGCGATTGGAGGAGTTCAGGGCCCTCCGCATTCAAGATTTTAAAAGCAGTGGTGAGGGCCTTAAATTGAATGCGAGCTTCCACCGGAAGCCAGTGGAGTCTCTGGATGGTGCCTCTAGTGGAGCACCTTCTGGGGAGGCCTACAATTGCCCTGGCCGCAGAGTTCTGTATTCGCTGGAGCCTAGTTGCTTCGGCTTTGTTAGCGCCTAATAGTAGTACGCTCGCATAGTCCAGTCGGGACAGGATGGTGGCTTGGACAATGAGCTGCCGTGTTTTGGGATCAAAGAAGCCTAGAATGGGATAAAGGCTTCTCAGCAACCCAATGCATGTAGCTGCTACCTTTTTGGTGTGGGTTTGGTAGTTAAGTGCGGAATCCAGCCATACTCCTAAGTTTTTGACCAGGGATTTGGGAGGGGGGGGTAGGTCCCAACAGTGGGGGCCACCAGTGGTCAGACCAGTGACTGGGGTTCTTACCCAGGAGTAATACCTCGGTTTTTCCTGCGTTCAGCTGTAGGCAATTTTCAGTCATCCAGGTGGCAACAGCGGCCAGTCCATCCCTAAATTTTGTGGCCGCGGTAGAGGGCATCTCAGTGAGGGTGATGACTAGCTGTGTGTCGTCGGCATACGACACCAGCGTGAGGTCCCATTCTTTGGCCACTGCCGCCAGGGGCTGCATGTATAAATTAAAAAGGGACGGACTGAGGGCAGAGCCCTGTGGTACTCCTTGGCTAATCGTATGAGAGTGGGAGATGAATGGGGGGGCTGACACACGAAAGGATCTGCTCGTGAGGAATGATCGAAACCATTGAAGTGCCATATCCCTAATCCCGATGCCCTCCAAACGGCTCAACAGGATATCATGGGACACCGTGTCAAAGGCCGCGCTGAGATCCAGTAGTATCAGCGCAGCACTCTGACCGGCGTCCATGATCATCCTCAGGTGTTCGGTGGTGGAGAGGAGGGCGGACTCCGTACTGTGTCCAGGTCTGAACCCGTGTTGGGAAGGGTCCAAGATGTTATTTTCGGCCATATGGGCAGTGAGTACGGTGGTCGCATGGGCTTCTGCCAGTTTGGACACCCAGGGGAGCAGTGAGACGGGCCTGTAATTCTCCGGCTTTGTGGGGTCCAGAGTGGGTTTTTTCATAATGGGGGTAATCCAGGCCTGTTTCCAACATGTGGGTATTATGGCAGATGAGAAGGAAAGATTAAGGAGCATGGCCAGAGAGGGAAGAAAGAAGTCCAGGTTATTCAGAAACTGGGCTGGTCTCATGGGATCTGAGGGGGCGCCGGATTTCACCTTTCTGCAGAGTTTAGCTAGATCCTCGTGGGAGATGGGCGGCAGATAAGTGAGCCCGGGGCCTTTGCTAGGGACCTGGAGAGGGCTGGCAAGAACAGAGGAGTTCTGTGAGAAGGTGTTATAGATCTTTCTCACCTTTTCTGTAAAGAAGGTGGCGAGGTCCTCACACTGCTGAGTGGAGGAAATGCCTGCGGCAGGATTGCCGCCGTTTTGTAATTTTTGGACCAATTTGAAAATTGTTTTTGTGGGGTTGGGGCTGGAGTCCATTTCTTTGGCGTAGAAGGACGCACGGGCAGCGCGTATAGCTTTGTGGTATCGCTTTGTAGTGTAGTTCCTATTATCCCAATAGGCTCTGCGCATTGGAATAATACCTTCAATAGTATAGGCCTAGACCAGACGTTAACTAGGTCTACTACTGTCGATATTAGACTTAAAGTTTTGGGTTTGCCAGCTAGCTCAGAGTTCACTAGAAACTTTCTCGAATAGGCAAGGAGGAGTTGAACCTCCCTGGATAGACAAGAAGGGATTTAGTTTCTGACAACCATAGAACATGACAACTTTGCTCTCCCCTAATCAAGAGTGTATCTCTAGAGTCGTGTGAAAACAAAAGGCAATTTATTTTACTCAGTCAGTACGTGCATTCTTAGTCTCATCAGATTGTAGAGAAAAGGAAGAGACGGGCGTGTTCAATAAAAGATGTTATTTATTGATCAGTCTCTTTTCTCGTACAAGAGAAATGGATCGATATTATTGCAATACTTATGATTAAGTAAAGTGCATACATTAAAAGCAGAAGTATAAAATAATACTGTAAAAACATTGATATGGTTTCTAAGCCATATGAAGGTTTAAAATGAATAAAATATATTACATACACATATACATTTGACTAATCGTACTCAACTGGTGTTTCTAGCTACGCCTACCCCGTGTACCTGACCTAAGTCTAATGCGTGGGCGGGAATAGAAAGTTACAGTTTAAGTTAAGTTTGTTTTGCCAAGTGACTGACTAAAGAATTCTCTGTGAGGGGTTATTCAGTTCTGTACCTGGAATCTAGGATGGATGAGGGATGGTATCTCTCGTCTCTGGTCTCGATATTCCAGGCTGCCTGCGAGGGCTACCCGGAAGCGCCGGAGCTGGATTTCTCGGCAGGAGAAAAACGGCTTCTCGTTCTCAGCGCGTCAGGAAGGCGGGGCTGCGCCAGGAGGGTCTGCTCTGCTCTGGGCTTCGGCAAGTCTGGCTGCTCCGTCCTCGTCACCACCGCGTGTCTTTGCATAGGGCAATATCGGTAATATTTATACCTTTAAGGTGCCGAGATTGACGTAAGGATGGACATAGATACGTCAATAAGGATGTCATACGACCAGGTCGTTAGCACATTCTTTTGCTGAAGTTCTTGGTGAAATCAAAACAATGGCCGCAGGGTTTTTCCCAAGGTGTCATAGGTTTGATTTGTTATGAGAACTCCGTATGCCTTATCAGGGGCTGGAGGAATATCGCTTGTCTAATTAGATGGCAAGCGTTATGACCTAATCAGATAACACGCTCCTGTGCCGTAGTGTGGCTTTATCAGATAACGGTTCCTGCATCATGGGGGTTTTCTGCCTCATGGGATGGCTGCTAGTTAACTTGTTAGTTTGTTAACCAGAATAGGGTCAGGAATAGGGGGATCGATACAGAACCTATAGGAATACATCACAGCTTGAGTGTGGTCAGGTAGGACACTTTGTCCTTGTCCCTATACTCCTTCCTCCAGTTGCGCTCCGTTCTTTTACATTCTTTTCTAAGAATTTTTAGGTTGTCGTCATACCATGGGTTCGAGGGGGTGTTCCGTCCTCTCGTCCATTTCGTTGTAATGATGGTATCGAGACCTTTGGTGATCCATTCCTGAAAGGCGGCATATAACGTGTTAATGTCGTTCGTGATTTCAAAATTGGGTACTCCTAAACTGGCAGGCAGGTTTATGTTTTGGAGCTTGTGCCAGGGCCGTTTAAGGCAGGCAATGGACGATGCCCTGTTGGGTTGAGTAACGGCCGGAATCACGAAAGAAACAAGGAAGTGGTCCGTCCATCCCATAGGAGTAGGAGGATCGGCTTTGGCTTCCAGAATATTCGTGAAAACCGGGTCGAGTAAGTGACCAGCCGAGTGTGTAGAGGATTGTATGATATATTTTTAGTTACTGTGTTTTCATATTTTGATCACACTGCTGGCCAACCTGGTTACAATATGTCTTTGTAAAGACTAGTATATTTCAGCAGTCATGCTAATAGAGATCATCTAGTAAGCTGTAATAGCTTGTCTGCTTTGTATTTTTCACTACTTCTGTGAATGACACGAAGACCAAAGTAAATATTTGTCTCACAGATACAATTTAGTTGCTTACTCTTCATATTAAACATGTTATGCTGCCGCATAACACATTCTTCCTAACCCGAATCAACCAATTGTTGGGTATAATTTACTTTACTTCCTAGAACATTTACTTTGCTTAATATCACTTCCTAAAACTCCTTACTTTACTTTTCTACCCAACTATGAGACACGATCTTATGGTATACATAGTTTAATCCCACCATTATTTGAAATTCCAGTTTCCTTTAAATTGCATTAATCCATTAAGCATCAAAACCAATGGGGGTCTGTTCTATGATTTTGTAAATGAAATACCTTTTTCTGTGACTATCCTGTACTCCAAATGATTAACTTTAGTACCATATAGTGGGAAAAAACTATTTGAATAAGTATATTATATTATATTTTAGTAAGGCAATGAAGAATAAGGCATTTGCTTTAAATCAGTCAGTCAGTCAGCCAGCAATAACTTTATTCGATAATTTTCAGTAACACAAAGGTGTCCTGCAGAATAACAAGGAAAAAAATAAATATTAAAAAACAACTCTTCATATATACATTTTAACTGTAAAGGGTTGAGGTACTAACCAATTACAAACCAGCTTCATCTGCTCCAATGACTCATTCTAAAAATGTTCGGAGTAAAAGACATTATAAACTTCCATTATGCAATCAAATCATACCGGAGTCATCCCATAAGGTGCTTTACATATGGAGATTCCATTCGCAAGTTTTTCCTAATTTGTAATACCTGCCATAAGAAAGAGGACATTGCACAGCACACACATAGAGTATGTTATTGTTGTAAAAATAAAAGGGCTGGTTTGCACTGTCTAAAATTGAGTGTTTTAAATATGGGTAGAATACATTTCTTCCTAGGGATTTCATAAAATTTACACAAAAAAATGCAATGTGCTAATTGGTTATAGGCGACACACTTTCATACAGTTTTAACTCTGACACTAACAATTATTTAAAAACCCTACCATCAGCGGCAGCATATTTGCCCTAAATAAGGTCAAAATAAACCTTTGCTGGTCATTTTGAACCAAGATCATATATGGTTTCTAACCATCCTGGGGGGCCATTCTGTTATTAGGGAATAGAGAAGGATTTATAGTTTCGTCCACCCATCTCTCTCCTATGGCCTTATTCGGCACAGTATTTAAATTTTGCTTTATCTAATAATTTACAGGAGTCTGGGTTAATAAAAAGATCCGCTAGGCCGATCTTCTCGCATACAGATTTGTCAATCTCAGCCACGGGATCTCCATCGCATAATCTAGATTCATTAGATCTCTAAGAATTAATTTAATAATTCAGTCTCATTTCTTATCACCACCAAATTGTGTGCCAAAGCAATATCGGAGCCAGCTTTAACCTATCAGTTATATACAGGGTCCTCAATTCAGCATGGGCTACATAGTTCGAACAGCTTGATGGGACAACTAGAATCTATTTGAGGAAAGAATCCTTGACCACCTGTCTGTTGACTATCCCTCAAAACACTCACACCATATGAGGCCGCTGCCACTGTTTTACTTGCATATATGCTAAAGAGTTCCCTTATTGCCTTAAAACCCAGCTTTTTTTGTGAATGAAAATATCCTATTAATGGATTTCTCCATTTGCGCACACCTCTTTGTTATCATAGTGGAACATGAGTTCTTTCTATCAAAGAGTATCCCTAAATACCAGAAGGTGGGTGATTTGCTCAGTTTGTCCCTTTATGCATGAAAAACAGGCTTTACCCTGGGTTTGACCTCGTAGGTCATGGTGTAGGTTTAGGAGCCATTTACTTTTAAATCCAGGTCCGACATAAAGACAATGTAGTCATCTATTAGATCCTGTAGCCCCTGCCCAGTTCTGTTGATTAAAACAGCATCATCTGCGTAGAGTAGGATTGGGAGGGGGCGTGATCCCCTCATCGCTGTGTCCCTGGTGGATAGGCTTGGGGCTGACTCTACCCAATTTGTATGTAGTGACAACAGGAAGTGGGCCAATCATTCACCATTCGTTCCAAAATGCAGGCAGGCATTTGCATCCATTTACAGTTGCCTGATATAGTCAGTAATTCCTACCTCGATCCCTAATCCTACAGGATTTTCCAAACCTTTGAGTATGAAATGCAGTCAGAAGCTGCAGACCAATCCATGAAGGATAGATATAACCACCCCTTTTTAGCCACTGTGTACTTCTCTATGATGGTACTTGGATTCAAACATTGATGGGTTGTGCTCAGCTCCTTTTCAAAACCAAATTGGGTCTTGACAAGTATATTATTTGCTGATGACTAGTCTTCCTGTCTGTTGAGCAATATAAACCCCATAACTTTTGCGGTGGCATGGGGCGTGGTTGGCGCCGATGGAGTGATCAGCACTTACCACAAGCTCCCATCGGCCAGCAGCCATTACCGATCATCCTCAACCCCCACGAGGGGAACTGTGCCCCAAGGCACACCCCATAAGTGGGACCAAAGAGAGGGCACCCAGGAGGTGGAACGAACTTCCCCCACAGTCGTAAACCACTGAAACTTGATTGGGCTGGGTGCTGAACTAAGATGGCGGCGCCCAATGGGAATTAAAGGTGACGAGACAAGCGCTATCTGCCTGCCGCATGGGGCGAGGCTTGAGCGCCGGCGCACCTCTTCTTCTGCCCTCTGCGGGTTGCGACCTCCACAGACCAGTGGACCCTGGAGAAGCCTGTGAGACCGGATGCAATGCCAGGGGAGGTGAATGGCGGTAAGATGGCACTGCGGAAGGCAATGGAGGAGCTTGGAACACCTTGATTAGCGCAGATCCACCTGAGCTCTGGAGGGTGGCCCCCCAGCCTACTGGGTAGAGCTGAGTGCCACGATCTGCGTCTGCTGAAGGACTTGGGATAGGTCCCATAGGGCCCACGAGCAGACAGGAAGCTGCAACGCCGGTGGGACCCCTCCTGAGGCTGGAGCTTGAAGGGCACACTGCTGCGCAGGTGGCACAATGAGAAGGTGAGCCCAGATAGGGCAGAAGCTGGGATGGGCGCCCGCTGCCCAATGGTGCCACAGGTGGATGTGACAAGGCTTTAACTTCCTTCCTCCTGCACAACTTCCAGGGTGCAGCACTGGAGAGCGCCTTACGGTGAGCGGAGTAGGCCCCTGGTGGGCCCGTATGCCTACCTGGGCGGCCTCAGCACACACTACTGAGGAGAAGCTCTGGGGGCTCCTGTCCAGGACCTGGGGCAGGCGGGACCTCCTGGGGGGCCCGAAACCTACTGATGACAGTGGACACCACAGACAACAAGCAGGGGAGGCCTGGAGTGGGGCCCTGCATTCGGACCGGCGACTCTGGGCGCACTGCGCAGCAGCTGTCGACAACGTCGCCCTACTGTGCGGGTATAAATATAAGGAACTGTTGAAAGCGACAAGCGCGAACCTGGTGAGAACGATTTGGGGTGCCCCATGAGTACGCGCAGCACCAGAGGTGTTCCAGGGCGTGAAGACACCATGGGGAAGTCCCAGAAGAATAAGGACAAAGAGGATCCCACCATGATTGTGCCTGCAGACGAAAATGGGAAGGTCCAGCAGCAAGGGGAACACCCTGCAGCCCCCACGCTACAGGACATCTTGCAGGCTATCACCACGTCCAGCGAGCGCCTGGAAAACAAGATTGACTCATTGAGCACAGACATGGGTTTGCTCAGAGATGATCACAAGAAATTGGCAGACGCTAGAGGACAGGGCTGAAGATGCCGAAAACAGGTCACGCAGAAGCAACCTGAGGATCCTGGGCCTGCTGGAAAAAATTGAATGCCACAGCATGATGGAGTATCTCATAAAATGGTTCAGGGAAGAGATAGCGCCAAACAGACTGTTGACCTTTTTGGCCCTGGAAACAGTACACCGTGTCCCAGGGAAACCACCCTTGCCAGGTTCCCCAACAAGAGTGATGATAGCAAAACTCCTACACTACAGGGACAGAGACCACATTCTAACCCAGGCACGCATCAAGGGTGACACGCAGTTGCACAATTACACGATGCGCATCTTCCCGATTTTTTTGTGGAAATTGCAATGACGGCGGAGCTCCTACCGGGAGGGGAAACAGAGGTTGCGGCAACTGGATTACAAATACACAACGCATTACCCGGCTACGCTGCAAGTTGTAACTGCTGGGGGCATGGAGTTCTTCAGAACCACTCAAGGGGGCGTCCGACTGGTTAGACAACCGTGATGGTGCGGAGCGGCCATGGAACCTGACGAAAGGGGGATGATGAGGACACCGACCCAGGAATCGGAGGACTGGGGGGGAGACCCTGGTGCCTTCACAGGAGGAGACACAACTCGAATGGTGAACACGATGCAGGGGGTGACCCGGATCAGCAGCGGGGTGCAGAGCCAAGACCGGCTGGAGGACAGCGGAAATACGGCGGACACTGGTTCAGAGGGTGGGTCCAGTGACTCTGAGGCGCAGAGTGAGCCTCTCCCAATTGTAAAACCGCAGGTGGCATCATCTAGTGATGCACAATGTCGATCTGAGAAGTGCAGAACACGCTCACATTCAGGTACAGGGGTACAAGAGGGAGGACTGCTGTGTGGTAGGCCTCTGACATTGGGAAGAAGATGGGGCGGCAGAGACGAGTGAGCTTCAGCAGCTGGCCACCTTCTGGGACTGACTGACCTCCCTACAAGCAGTCACTTGTAGACTTATAAATTGGTTTGGATGGGGGGGTTTCTTACTTATCCCGGGGAGTGGGAGTTCAGGGGTTAGCTTGTTGCTGGGTTTGGGGGGAAACACTGGGTTGCAAAATGTAGGATGTTATGGGGGCTCGACACAGAGATGGGTGCGATGGGTGCTGACCGGCCTAGGAAGGGTTCAGAACAGAGTACTACTCGACCATGGCTGACCACCGACATTACAAATGCATTACCTGGAATATCAGGGGCATGCACACTATGTCAAAACGCAATAAAGTCCTCTCATAAATTAATCGACAAGGAGCCCAGATAGATCTTCTCCAAGAAACGCACCTCACGCAAAAGGAAGGGCAGGCATTACAATAAGAGAAAAAGGCATCCCCTCTAATGTGTAAATAATCTAGTATGGGTATGAAAAGATGAATATCATCAAAAAATGTATACCATTATAACATCATCATAAGTTTCTGAGGTTGTGTTTATTAATCATTTATATTTTGTTTCATTTTCTTTCAGTACATTCAGTGTCATTTTTATACATAGATAGAAAAACGTTTGTTTTTACATTTTTTGACAAAAGGTTTTATTGTGTACACAAAGCAACCATAGGAATTTTAAATACAAAGTAGTTGATCCCCACACTAAAAACTCAACTTATACTCATACATACCTCATATTCATTCACATTCATACAAGACACTGCTGCACATCAGGAATAAGCGGAAAACATAAGATGTAAATCATTTTTCAACAGGATGAAAAAGTGAAAAACAGGCCTGGACACACGAGGTCGACATGCGTTTCAGTGGGCTAACACAGGACGTGAACCACCTTCCTCAGGACCTTGTCCAAATCGAGTACACTATCAGACACACAAGTATACGGGGGGAACAGCTATCTTCTAAAAGATATGCAATGTCTAAATCTGGGACGCCGGAGACTTTAATCAGTGTTGGTAGCCTCTATGTCTCTTAGTCAATGTCGGAAAGGCGTAAGGCCTTCGACATATCTGAAATGTGCACTTGTGCAGAACATTGGCAGGGATAAAAATGCACAGAATATATGGTGGCACGTGATGCTTAGTATTTTTATCTTCTGGATTTTGTGTGGTGCTTACTCGCAAGGGCATAATGCTACCCCCATGGGATGGTGGCAACCATAGTGGTCTAAGATACTCAAAAGTGAGGCTGTGGTTGACGAGTTCAGAGTTCAAGATTCCGTTCGGCAGAGTGCTTCGTGTCCCTCCAACAAAGTAACCTATCCGGAGGGCCGTTACATGGCCATCAAGGGGAAGCTGGAGGCCCGGGACATTACCTTTATCAGTGTATATGCACCTAATGTCGATCAGTCAGCATTCTTTCCGGCACTCAGCCACAAATTAGCACAACATCTTGCAGGTACTGTGATAGTGGGGGGCGACTTCAACAGTGTAGACGACATACTTCTGGACCGGTCCCACCACCCACTGCCAACCTCCCAAGCAGCATGCGCTTCCCATGCGTTCACCACCTGGAGGCAGAGCTGGGGCCTGCTAGACACATGGCGCACCCTGAACCCGCAAGCCAAAGAATACTCTTAATTTTCGGCGGTCTACGAGGAGTACGCCCGGCTAGATGCCTTGCTGTGCTCGGCGGATGCTTACCAACAAGTCACATCAGCAGAATATTTAGCACGCACCATTTCAGACTGATAATCCGCTGATTATGTCCCCGAGGTGGGCGCACCCGCCAACGGCGATTACAACATGGCAACTTCGGCCAGATACATTGGAAGATCAGGACTTTAGAGAGGAGATCAGGGGTGAGATAGTGGACTATTTCAGACTTAACACTGGGACAGCGGCATCCCTCACCACAGAATGGGACGCTTTTAAGGTGGTCCTGAGAGGCCAGTACATTGCACTTGCCAAAGGAGTCAGGATGGTCCTCATGAGAGAGGTGGAGGGGGCAAAGTCGGCTCTTTGGGAAGTAGAACGCAGGAGGCCAGGACACCTGGAACTCCAACGGGCACTCCTGGACGCTAAAGTGGAGACAGAGAGGCAAACAGAGAGGCTCAGGAGCTTTGACTATATCAAATATCTGGAGCGCACCCATGCTGAAAGGGACGCAATCTGTTCGCTCCTGGCATGGCTGACAAATCCGGGGCACAGAGCTCTCCTTTAGTAGAAATAGAGGATGAATGGGGGATCAGACTCTTCGCTCAGGGTAAGATCACTGAGGTCTTTGCATGCTACTATACTGCACTCTATGCCAAAACATATACCTGTGAATCGGCAGATATGGAGGACTACCTGACTGATCTACCACTGATACGCCTGACCCCTGAAATTGCGAAGCTCTTAGGGGGGATATCACCCAGCGGGAGATTTGGGTGGCTATTAAGGGAATGGCGCATAATAAAACGCCAGGTACCGATGGACTACAGGTCGATTTTTTGCAACATATGTGGAGGAGCTGAACTCCCACCTGACCGCAATGTACCACAAGGCCCGTGAACTGGGGCGGTTTCCGGGCAGCACCACGGAGGCCCTTATCTTGCCCATTCCTAAACCAGGGAAAGAACCCCATGACTTTATGGCCTACAGACCGTTGTCCATGCTGAACATGGACTATAAAATCTTGAGTAAGATCCTCGTGACCCGTTTCCTGACACATATGCCTCATCTTGTTCACTCTGATCAGGCGGGATTTATCCCAGGGCGGAACACTGTCACTAACATTCTACGCCTCCTAGGGGTAATGGACACTGAAGGGTATAATGAGCAGGATGCAGCAGTGCTCGCAGTGGACATAGAGAAGGCTTTTGAAAGCCTGGAGTGTCAGTATTTGTATAAAGTCCTGGCTAGAATGGGCCTCGAGGAAGGATTCCTAAAATGGGTGCAGTTCCTGTACGCAGCCCCTACAGCCCGGGTGCGCACTGGCAGAGTCATTTCACCTAATCAGAGAGTGGAGAGAGGTGCGAGACAGGGATGCCCCCTTTCTCCCCTCCTGTTTGCTCTGGCCAAGGAACCGTTGGCGTGCAGAGCCAGGAGTGGCCAAGAGAACAGGGGCTTAGAGATATCAAGGGGCCGCCATCTAATAGCCTTATATGCGGATGACCTCCTGATCTTCTTGCGTGAAACGGCGGGCAAACTCCATGGGGCACGTACTATTCTGGACCAACTCGGAACTGTGTCTGGTCTCCAGGTTAATTGGCACAAATCCAGCCTGTTTTCACTGACTCCTGATACCCCTCCACCGC
Source organism: Lissotriton helveticus (assembly GCF_964261635.1). Taxonomy (NCBI): domain Eukaryota; kingdom Metazoa; phylum Chordata; class Amphibia; order Caudata; family Salamandridae; genus Lissotriton; species Lissotriton helveticus. Next base: position 351,982,006 of record NC_136070.1, on the reverse strand, counting down.
TCACTTTGGGGCACTTGCTCTGGGAACCTAGATGTTTACAATATCTGGGTGTACAAGTTTATCATGAGGCCTCCGACCTCTTGGAGAGTAATCTGGGCAAGGCAGTGAAGGTAGCATAAGCAGCAATGTATTTCTGGAGCACACTCCTGCTTCCTGTTGCTGGGAGAGAGGCGGTCCTAAGGATGATAACGTTGCCACGCCTCCTGTATTACACTGCCGGTGTGGATCCCACGGGCAAAGTTTCAGGAACTGGACACAATGATCACTTTCTTTATCTGGGGCTCAGGCAGGCAGAGAGTAGCACTGTCATCATTGCAGCGCCCTACAGCAGAGGGGGAGCTAGCAGTGCCTGACCTTGAGAGCTATTATCTAGCTGCACAACTATACTGGCTGATCCAGTGATTAGCGGCAGACCGCAACCCCTTCAGGGAACCTTGCCCGGAACTAGCCAACATAGCAAAAATCCTTTTACGAGTCCGCTGCACTGTGCAGACAGACACGCAGGCCACCAAGGTGGTAATGGGCTGTTTGTCCAGATACCTGAGGAAGGTGGGCGCTGCAACTCCCTACTCACCTGCCATACCACTGACACAGTTGCGCTATCTCCCACAAGGAGAACACTGGGCGGAGTTGGAAGACTGGGTAGAGGCTGGATTGAGAGAAATGGGGGACCTGTACCAAGACACTCATACCCTTTGAGGACCTGCAGGCTACATATGACATCCCTGGGGGACACTTCCTGAAGCGTAAGGCCTTGACCCGTAAGATTAGGGAATATTGGAGAGGAGGGGACACAGAGCCATGAGCACTGGTGGGGTGCAGATATGTGGAGCTCTCAGTGGGAAGAATTAAAACATTCAGCGTTACTTCGATGTGGAATCAGCAGGCTGCCCAAGATGCGGGGTGAGGGAGGCACACATGCTCCACATGTGTGTATGACTGCCCCCTACTGCAGACTTTCTGGGGAGATATACAACAGATAGTGGGCAACCTCATTGAAAAAGCATTGCCACAGATGCCAGAGCACTTCCTCCTGAGATGGTTTCCACACACTGCTAAGAACAGGGTGACAGGGAAGTTTCAGGACCTTGCTTACGTCCTATCCAAGAGGGAGATAGCTAGAAATAGGAAGGCCCCAAGAGGTCCGCGGATTGCCACCTGGAGAAGAGAGTTAGAGAGATGGGCACGGGCCAAAAGCAGGTTGTTGTTTAGGGAAGCCAGTCAAGGGATTGGTAACATGTACATGGCCAAAACCTGGGAAAGATTAGTAGGTGAACTAATAGCCTCTGGCCAAGAAGACGTTGAGGAGGTGGGCTCCCCTGGGGCTGTTGATGCGGCTCTAGACAATGATCTAGGGGGACGTCAAATTTAGCGCATGAGACCCTGGCCTCCACTACACACGACTGCGAAACCTCACTGGTATGAGGGGCTGCCAACCAGCAGCCCCTCTGCAATCCTTGTTTCATTGCAACCAAGGAGAGAGAGGAGGGAGGGGGTATTGTTTCTATGTTCTATTTTCTGTTTTGAAGGTGTTGGCTTGTAAGATTCTGCGAATGGTCATGTACCCAATTCTCATACATGCTGGAAGAGTTTTCATCATAATATGATGTATGTGAAATTAAAGATTTAGGGCCATATGTAGGTAATCTACATTTACCGATTCTAAAATACCGAATTTTACCGATTCAGTATTTCAGCATCGGTAAATGGTATGTAGATAAAAAGTCAGTAAATATTACCGAATCGGTAATATTTGGTATTTAAGAATCGGTATTTACCGATTCGGTAATTCCCATTCATTCCTATGGGCCTGGAGGCCTATAGGAATGAATGGAAGCCATTCACTATTACCGATTCGGTAAATACCGAATTGGTAATAGGGGGAACATTTTCAAGGGTGGCAGGTTGTCACATTGACACCCTGTTGCACCCCTGAATAGTGCATGGGTACACAAGTGGCACACATACATGCCCTAAGGGCATGTATGTCTGCCACATGGCACTTTTAAAAAAGCAAACAATTGCTTTTTGAAAGGTATTCGGTATTTACCACCAACTTGTAGTTGGTGGTAAATAATGAATCCTTAAATGAAAAATGCACTCACTTGAGTGCTCCCCACATTAAGGATTCGGTAATTTACTGAATCGGTATTTAAATTACGGTTCGGTAAATTACCGAATCCTTAAACCTGCCTCCTACATCTCAAACCCTAAATACCAGTCGGTAACGGCCGAAATTACTGAATTTCGGCCGTTACCGACCGGTATTGGGCTACCTACATCTGGCCCCAGGTGCGAATAACATTTGGTAAAAAAAAAACATTTGCGGTGGCATCGAAAAAAGCCATGGCCTGATATTTTTGTGGTAGGGATTTATCACCTTATTTTTAATAAATTGGAATGATAATCTAAATTTCCCCTGAAGGGGTAGGGTATACCACTGCGCTAGCATTGTAAAAAGAATTAAGCAGTGGGACCCAGAGTTCTTGCTTCTCCCTATACATATCCAAAGGTGTCCCTTCGGGGCCTGTAGCCTTCCCGTAACTACTTTAATCTAAGGCCCTCATGACCTCGGCCAGACTCATGGACTGGAGGGGATATTGTGGAGTGCCTATACCATGGCCTCTACGTTCCTAATGTTGGTATGTGCCATTTGTTCTACTCTCTACTCTTGTGTGAGGATGATCTTCATATATGCCTGATAAATGATTGACACAAGCCTCCTCTGCAATGTGCACCTTGCTTGATGGATCATGAGGCCCATTAAAATGATTACTGTTAATTATCTTCCAAAAGGATCTACTATCCTTTAGTGTGCTCGCCCATATCAATTCCTCCCATGCCACTTCGATAATACGTTTCTTCCTCCCGGCGATGGTCTGTTTGAATTGTGCATAAGCCAGCCTAATTGATGTTGGGTCCTTTGAATGCTGCTGTAGCGGTATATAAAGTTGCTTTCTTGCTTGTGTGCACTCAGAATCAACTCAACCCCTCTCTCGGGCTTGCAGTGACTGTGTCCTACGACTCAGTGCTTGTTTGACACATCGAGTAATAACAGAAAAGGAGAATATTATTTGTACTGGGTCAGCCTCGATCTCTAAGCATCGATCAATCTCTGGCATAGAATGCTGTTAGGGATGAAACATTTGTAGGGTCAGAGTAGAGGGCCTCCCCCAGTGTTGGAATTAGGGTGGTGTCTATTACTGTTGTACAATATTTTAGGACCCTATTGTAATTTTCCCAATTCATGCCCTTATATAGGTATAAATCACCATATCCTTATATTGGCATAGAAATCATAACCATATTTAGACATAGCTCATGCAGTCCAAATACGGCCGGGCTACTTCAACCAGTTCCGAAAATCCACAATGATTTCTTGGAACACTCTGATTCAGCAGCTAGGGACTTCCCCTTGCTCGAATACTGACTTGTCCAAGAACTCATGGCGCTTTCGAAGAACTGAGACTCTTTGATGACAGTATTATGTCCACCTTTACGTCAATCTCGGTACCTTCAAGGTATAAATATGCCCACACTTGCCATAGCAAACACACGGTGGTTTGGAGCAGTTTGACTATCTACTTGCCCGACGCATCCTGCTACAGCAAGTGCCGAATGAAGCCGACCCTCCAGCAGACGCACTGAGAGAGACGCTGTCTTTTCTCTTGCCGAGAAATCCAGCTCCAGTGTTTCCAAGCTACCCTTGCGGGTTGTTGGGAAATCGAGTCCTGAGACTGACCGTCTTCATTTTACACCAAGGTACGGAGCTGATTAGACCCTTAGGGAAATCTTGGATAGATTCTTGGCAAAAAATACTGCATTTATGCTTCACCTCACTTACTCCTTCTCTCGTACTAAGCTTAGGTTAGGTACATTGGGGTAGGCGTATTTTAGACGCACCAGTCGAGTACTTTTTAGCCTCTGTTATTTATGTATGTATTTATCTATGGTCTAGGAACCATACAATGCTCTTCCAGTATTATTTTATTCTACTCTTTTCACTGTATGCATTATATTTTGCAACCAGTATTACGATTGTAGCAGTTCACTTCTTATGCTTGAGAAAGAAGACTGTTCAATAAATACCTTTTATTGAAAACGCCCGTCTCTCTACTTCTCTGCAATTCTGCTTTAAATAGTTTTATGGGAATACCTTCAAAATATCATGACTCTCTACTTCATTGCCATTCTCCCTCTGTTTCTCCATGATCTCTCTCCTCTCCGCTGGGACTCTTTTGCCTCACCGTTCCACACTTTCCCACCTCCCTTGTTCTTTACATGTTCTCCTGCATCTTCCTTGCATGCCTTCTCCCATCTTCTGTGCCTAACCCTAACATCCAGCCCCACACATTCCTACTCTCAATGACCTACTTAATGGTGGTCACTGCATGACCCCATTTAGCAGGTGCCTGGGCCCCAGCTCCCACTTACCTGGACTCATGCTTCAACCAGTATAAGACCCTTTCGGACCCAGCCTTTTGCCTCAAGGTCCTGCCTCATTTCTTGCGCTCTTTCTCTCTCTCTCTCTGTTGGAAATGGCCCTTTTTGCAGGGTTATCCCCAAACTTTTTGCTTCTTCCTCCTTTATTTTTCCTGACCCGTGATTGTTGGCAATAGGACTCTGGGCACTTTGCCACCGCTGAGCAGTGCTAAAGTGCATATGCTCTCTGTATAAATTGTTATCATGATTGGTTATCCATGATTGGCATATGTGTGTTACCAGGTAGCCCCTAGTAAAGTGTACTGAGTGTGCCAGGGCTGGTGATTTAAATACTACTAGTGGGCCTGCAGCACTGAATGTGCCACCCACAGGAGTAGCCCTGAAATGGTGTCTCAGGCCTGCCACCGCAGTGCCTGTGTGCAGTTGCTAACTGCCATGCTGACCTGACCAGCGCCCGCACTGGCCAGCCCTAAGCCTTCCCTCTCTGTACACATTGGACACCCCTTTAGAAGGCCCTAGGTACCCCCTTGGGCAGGGTGCAGTGTATGTGAAAGGTAGAGCATGCACTAGTGCATGTGACATGCTATGGTAGTGAATTACAGCCATTTTCGTTTTTCACTATTGAAAGGCCATCTTGCTCATAGGCTATAATGGGGAATGATGTTTTAAATGTTTACCTGCATATCTTCCCATAGGAGCAAGATAGAAAATGAAAGTCTGGTATCCCTGTACTCAGAATTTAATTAACTATCTTTTAGGAAGGATGATTTTTAAATCCTGTGTTTGAGAACAGCACTGTCAGTGCGAGGAAATTTCTGCTGCTACGAAGGCCGAGATCGTCGCAGTGCTTGTTGCCACTGCCAGAGTCGTCGCATCCTTCGTTTGCAGGACGCACCAGTCCGGTGCAGGAAGATTACCATCGCTTCGAGTATCATCGCAGAGCCTGTCGTTACTGGGTGAGATCGTTGCACCGCTTGCTTGTGGACCGCATCACGTCGTTACAAGAGTCGCAGAGGCATCAGATCGAGGGCCTGCAAGAGGAGAAGTTCGATGCTGCGCCACGCATTGTCGCGGGTACCGGAGATCGTCGCCGCCCCAAGATCGCCGCATTGTACCTTTTGCGAGCCGCTTCCACCGAAACCTGTGCACCGGAATCCACCCAAGATATCGCATCCCTCCCCATATAGACCGGAGTCACCGCAACACGCCAGCTGTGTCCAGCGGGGTTTGTCGCATCGCCTTCCCAGGGTCTCAGGAGAGACGCATTGCTTGCTTTTCAACGCTACAGCTTTCACTTGGAACTTTTGTCGCATCTAAAGGTACTGTTGGCTAAAACTTGACGGAACTGTGGATTATTTAAACGCAACCTTAAGAACTCATTTGAAACCATATTCTTGAACTGTGTATGTTGGATTTTTGTCGTTTTGGTCTTGTGTAGTTTAGATTAAATACCTTTATTTTCTAAACTGTTGTGAAGTCAGTTTGTGGTGTTTTCACTGTGTTAATGTGAGTGTTGGTACAAATACTTAGCACATTGCCTTTGATAAGCCTGACCGCTCGTGCCAAGCTACCAAGGGGGTGAGCAGGGGTGATCTAAAGAGTGCATCCTTCTTACCCTGACTAGAAGCAAGGGTCCCTATTTGGAAGTGGAACTTAACTCTGCCAACTAGAGACCCCCAGTTCTAACACTCTCGCTCTCAATCCTTGTTGTTCCTTATTTCACCCGTCCTTCCGTTACTCTCTCTCGTTCATCTATGCCTGTTCTTTCACTATCTTGTTGCCTGTTTGCTCATTTCTCCTTTTACACTCTCTCACCCCTTATTGACCGCTCTTCTCTCCATTCTCATTTCTCCTTTCAGTTTCTCCTTCCTTGCCATTCTCCCGCTGTTTCTTCCTTGATCTCTCCACTGGGATTCCCCCCTCACCCTCCTGTGCTGTCCCACTTCCCTCTGCTTCTTACCTGTTCTTCTGCATCTTTCTCCCGTGCCTTCTCCCACCATCTGCACCTGCCCCTCCCTAACCCCATCCTCCATGCCTGGGCTACTAGCATGCACCAAAGGCAAGCCCATCTGCACCCGGACCGCACCCAACACCACAGACCCATCATCATAGCTGCCTCCATGCCACACCTAACTCAATGGTAGGACCTTTCTCATGCACTCACTGTGATTTCTCCTGCATTGTGTCACTTTCTTCATCCACCATACACACCTCAGACTGCCTGACAAGCATGCTCCTCAACACCAGATCTCTTTGCAGACACACCACTGAGGTCTAGGACATCATCAACATGCACTGCCCTGACATTTTCTGTCTAACCAAAACTTAGCTCAACCCCTCATCCACACCCACCACTACAATAGCCATCCCATTGGGATGGAAGATCTCCTGCCAGGACAAGCCCAGCAAACCAGGAGGAGACTTCACCATCATTCACAAGGACTCCATCACCTGCAACACCTCCACTGATGAGAACACGCCATTCATGGAAAACATGTACATCTGACTACAAGCCAACACCATCAAAGGCACCCTTGCATACTGACCCCGCACCAGATTCAGCAACCTCCTCACCAACTTCATTGCCATCAGCTCAAATTACTTCTTCCTACTCAGCAACCTCAACTTCCATCTTGATAAGCCTACTGATCCAAACTCCTCTGCCCTACTTGAGAGCCTTGACAACCTCTATAACCTCAGACTCACCCAGCTCATCCAAGGCGCTACCCACAACGCATTATACACCTTCGACCTCATCTTCACAGCCAGCAACAAGGTTAAATTCAGCCACCTCACTCACTTGGACTGACCACTACGTTGTTCACTTCTACATCAACGCTCCCTGACTACCCACACGCCAAAGCCAACTACCAACCCTAAATGCAGCTGGAATAAGATAGCGAAAGCAGACTGGGCCAACACCCACACAGCCAACTAATCAGACCGCACGGAAGACCTTTAGACTGACATAAGAACCTTCAACAACTGAACTACAGACTGCAGGGAAAACCTAGCCCTCCAATCAAGAACTAATGTGTGATTCATCTGGTACACTGAAGACTTAAGAAACTCCAAATGTTACTGCAATCAGCAGAATAGAAGATGGAGAATCAGCAGGGAAACCAATGCAAGAAACACCTACATATATGCACTTAGAAAATATCACACCCAAATCATAGAGGCCAGGAAAGAAGCCCTTGCACCGATGCTAGGAATCCGCTCCAGGGACTGCTAACAGCTCTTCAACATTGTCAAATAATTCTCCAACCCCTGAGCAGTCGCTAACATCATAACCCAATCACAGGACCACTGCTAATTCTTTTACAACTAAATTCTCCGGATCTACAGCAACGTCCACCCCAGCACATGACCTCATCAACCAGCTTTCCACCTCTGCCATGATTGACCACCAGCTACCTCACCCCAGAAGACACCACCCCAAATCATGAAAACAATCTATTAAGGAGACCCCACTGCACCCTGCCCTCACCACATCTACAAGCTAGAAGGAACCCTGATTGGCTCCAACCTCACCAACAATGTCTCTATCCATAGCGGATCTCCCTAGACAACTAGAAACTCGCAGAAATCACAGCTCTCCTTAAAAAACCTTCAGCAGATCCGGAAGATCTGAGGAACCACAGACCCATCTCACTCCTGCCTTTCCCATCCAAAGTTATGGTTGAAAGCAATCAACAGGCAACTCTCCAAGCATATTGAGCGGCACCATCTCCTGGACCTCACTCATGTTAAATTTCCACAACAACCACAAAAAGGAAACCACCCTCATTGCAGTAGCTGATGCCATCTTGATCATCATGGACAAAGGGAAAACCACAGCTCTCACCTTGCTTGACCTCTCTGCGGCATTCACCACAGTCTTCCACGCCACCCTTGTCTCAAGACTCTGCAACTCAAGAATACAAGTACCCTCCCTGAGATGTCTTCAGTGACAAGAGTGGCCGACTTTAAAGCTGGGGAACCTTGTTTGAGTCTGGCTGGAGGCTCAAACATCCTGTGATTCTGGGAAAATCACTTACTCTCACCTGCCTAGAGATGTATATGTTATTATTATTATTATTATTATATGAAATTTGTAATGCGCTCAGCTTACCCGGGGGCATCCCGGCGCAACAGACCAAAGAAGGAGGAACTCGAAAACTCACTACTGTGGAAACAGGTAGGTTTTAAGAAGTTTCCTAAATATTAGGATCTTGTGCTCTGAGCGAATCTTAAGGGGCAGAGAGTTCCACAGAGATGCCACCTGAACCGAGAAACGCCTGCCCCCCGTCCGAGCTCTTCTGACTCTCGCAGATTGCAAAAGATGTTGCTGGTCTGAGCGCAAAAGGCGTGGAGGTTTATAGGGACGGGCCATATTAACAAGGATGGGGGGGCCTTTGCCATGTAAAATTTTATGGGCCGTACACAACGCCTTAAATTTCACCCGCTCCTTAACGGGGAGCCAGTGAAGTGCTTTTAGGGCCGGGGCAGCGGACTGCCTTCTAGGGATCTCCATCAAGACTCTGGCAGCTGCATTTTGCACCTGTTGGAGGGTTTTAAAGGTAGCTTCAGGGGCACCAAGAAACAGGGCATTACCAAAGTCAAGCCTAGAAAGGATTAAACCCCGCATCAAAAGCTTCTTAGCTGGATCCGGAAGCAGTGGGAGTACCTTTCGGGCTGACTTCAGTAAACCGAAGCAAACCCCCGCGGTCTTTCTGGCGTGAGTCCTGAAGGACAGATCTTCCTCCAACCATACTCCCAAGGACTTGATCTCCTTCTTGGGAGATGGAGGGTTGCCAAGAGACCGGGGCCAGCAGCTGGCAATGATGGAGGGACTGGAGTTGCCCAAAAACATCAACTCAGTTTTACTTCCATTGAGCTTAAGAGCCGAGTTGGACATCCATTGGTAGACATTAGCCAGGCAGTCATGCAACAAGTTGGGTTGTTCCGCCAGCTGAGTGAGGCCCACCACCAGCTGAGTATCATCAGCATAGCTGATGATCTTCAACCCCGAAGGGGCTACCACTCTTTCAAGTGGAGTCATATATGCATTGAACAAAGTAGGGCTCAACGATGAGCCCTGAGGGACTCCACATTGAAGAGGGAATAGGGAAGACTGCTCTGCCCCTTCCCAGACTTGGTAGAAACGGTTGGAGAGAAAGGATCCCAACCATTTCAAAGCCGTCCCTGAGACACCTACCTCTGACAGGCGTTGGAGGAGCACCTGATGACTCACGGTGTCAAAGGCAGCACTCAAGTCCAGGAGGATCACTGCCACTGATCCTCCGGTGTCAAGAGTGCTCCTTGCTTCCTCCACTACCGCCAGCAGGGCCGTGTCCGTTCCTTGGCCGGGACGGAAACCAGTCTGGGAGTCTCCCAACAGGTGGTTGGACTCAAGATAGTAAGAGAGCTGACGGTTAACCAGCTTCTCGGCGATTTTAGAGAACCCCGGCAGAAGCGAGATAGGCCTGAAGTTGGTCAGATTGGCGGGATCCAAGCCTGGTTTTTTCAGTAAGGCTGGTCCATCTGTAATTCAACTGGTGCTCATGTAAAGCACTCTGGTACCTTTTGATTGAATTCACAAATTATAAAACTGCCCAAAAAAGCCATTCCCAATTAGTCAGACTCCCGCCGTACACCTATTAACCCAAGAATCTCATCTGTGGAGTCCCTCAAGGGTGATCAAGGAGCCCTACCCTCTTCAATGTCTAAATGGCACCACTCGTCGACTTCATAAGATTCCACTGAATCAACATTGTCTCCTAAGTAGACCACACTCAGCTCATCCTCTCCCTCACAGACAACTACCATACCACCAGGACCAACTTCACAGCCTGTATGTCAAGTGTGGCAAACTGGATGAAACAGAGCTGCCTAAACCTCAGCACTGACATAACAGAAGTCCACATTTTTCATAACAAGTGCTTTCCGTGGGACTCCTCCTGATGAGCAACCAAACTGGGACTCACACTCACCTTCACAGACCATGCCAGAAACCTTGGAATCATTTGGGATGACAAACTCATGATAACCAAACAGATGTACACCATAAACTCTTCATGAGTCCTAATCCTACCTATGGTCTGCGAGATATTGGGCACCCCACAAACACTAGACGCATGGTCACTCATGCCCTCATCACCAGCAGACTGGACTTCTACAATGCACTCTACACCAGTATCTTGAACCAACACACACACACTACACCCCATCTCAGAGAGCCACACTGGCTACCGATCCATTAACGCTGTCAATTCGTACTGCTCATCTACACCTGCAGAGTCCTTTATAGTGCTGGACTCGCCCACCTCAACCAACGCCTCAACTTCCACCATCCAACTAGGCAACTGGCTCAGCCACACTCTGCCTCACATAGATATCATGCATCCGCAGTAGCAAAACAAAGGTTTGCTCTTTCCTAAATCACCACCAAAACCTGAGACAGCCTTGGCCATCACATCAGCACCTCCCCATCACTTATTGAGTTCCAGAAGAAACTGAAGAATTGGCTGTTTGTTAGAAGTGGCTGTCTCTAGTTGGCAGAGGTATGCACTTCTGACAAATAGGGACACACCTTTTCTAGTCAGGGCAAGGGGATCACACACTTAGATAACCCCTGCTCACCCCCTTGGTAGCTTGGCAAAGCAGACAGGCTTATCTCAGAGGCAGTGCGTTAAGCATTTATGACCACATACAGTAATAAAGTGAATACACTACAAATGGACACGACACAGTAGTATTATAAAAATAAGGATGTTTATATAAGGCGTAGCAGAAGACCAAATAACGACAAAAATATACCACAATCTTAATAAATACTCTTGGAAGGAAAAATAGCAGTTCAAGTGTAGTTTCTTCTTAGCACAAAGTCTTTAGCAACAAAAGCAACTCTTCTTCTTTAAAACACAGTTCTTGGCAACAATGTAACCCACACGGGAGTCACACGACGTCGAGGCAAAATTAATCCAAAGGTTCGGCGTCGAACGCGAAGAGCGCTACGTCGAGCCCGGAGTCACAACGGACCCCCACAACACAGTACCTTGGAAAAGTGAAGCACACGATGATCAGCGGCGTCGAGATGTCCGGCGTCACGTCTTCGGCGTCGATCGAGCCTCGGAGTCGGGGTGATCTGCAGCGGCGTCGATAGAAGTCAGGCAGGAGCAGCGCTCACGAGGCGAAGCAGGATACGGCGTCATCGTCGATGTCAATGGTGATGTTGCAAGAGTGAGCAGCGCTCACAGCGTCGAGAGGGCTCGGTGTCGATGCGATCAGCGGCGGCGTCGACACGGGGTCACTTGGAGCTGGAGCCGAACTCGCTACTCACTGGCGTCGCTACTGGCGTCGATCGGGCCCGGCGGCCAGCGTCGAAGGTGCGGGACACGGGAGCTGCACTCACGATGTCGAGCTGGATTCGGCGGCGTCCGTCGGCGTCGAGATTGCTGGATTCTTCAGAGGTGCTGGATTTTCAGGTTCCAGCAACAAGCACTTTCAGCAAATGATGAAGTCCTTTAACCCTGTGACTTCAACAGGAGGCTGGCACTCTTCCAACCCTTGGAGATTTCCTTGGCAAAGCTTGAGAGTACACACTCAGTTCCTCTCTCCTGGTTCCTTGGCAAAAATAAAGAAGCAACTGCAGGATTCCCCCAACAAACAGCACCCTAGCAGTAGGGGTAGGCAAGTCCTTGGATCAGCAGGCTTCTTGTCCTTGGTTCAGGTTTCCTTGTCAGAAGTGACCTAAATTCTTGGTTCAGGGGTCCTTCTCTTATACCCCTTTTTGGCTTTGATCCCTTTGTCCATGCAGGGGAATTTCCCCCCATCCTGGGTTTGTTGAGGGTGTTGCCAGGCCGAGGCACCTGGCCTATTCACTGTGCAGGGCAGAGTCTTCAGCCGCCCAGCAGGAGTGGAGCCAGCATTGTCACTGGCAGGGGCAGGGCCATCAGTCGCCCGGTAGGAGGTGGGGCCAGGATCGTCCCTGGCAGGCACAGAGCCATCAGTCACCTGGCAGGAGGTGGAACCAGCATTGTCTCAGGCAGGGCAGGCTATCAGGAGCTACTCTTCCCCTACTCTCAATGCAAATGCCCCACTCACCCCACACTGACTCATTCAGACCTCTGGTGCGACTCAGCTCCTGTCACACGCACACCAAACCAGCAGAGACCAGTAGACAGTCAGACAAGAAAATAGCCACTTTCTAAAAGTGCTATTTTCAAACAGAGAGTCTAAAAACCATCCACCCAAACAGATGCGTTATTAAACCCTGAGTTCAGGGATACCAAACTCGACATTGCATCATGCTCCCCGAGCCCGCTAGGATTATAGCATTAATAATCCTGGCAGCCCATTCTAACTCATGGAGAGCAGGTTACCTTACAATAGTGAAAAACGAACAGGGCTGTAATTCACTATTAGGACATGCCAACCTTGTCAGGCTTGTCCTACCTTATGCTTACAATGCACCCTGCCCGTGGGCCTACCATAGGGGTGGCTAACAGGAAGTTAAGGGAAGGTTTAGGGACTGGCAAGTAGGTGTACTCAGACTGCACGTAGGTCTAGCAATGGTAGACCTTCAGACATACTTTTACTAGGCCGCTCTTGTGGGTGGCACACCACGTGCTGCAAGCCCACGAGCAGCATTTGTATTTACAAGCCCTGGCACTCCTGGTGCACTCTACTAGGGACTGACAGTAAACCAAATAAGCCAAACATGGAATTCAATTAATACAGCAATTTCACATAGGGAGCACTTGCACTGTGGCACTGATCAGCAGTGGCACAGTGCCCAAAGCAATATACCAGCAAAAACATCGTAAACAGAGGAGGCAAACAGAAAAAATGGAGGAGAGACTCATGCCAATGATGCCAGGTCTAACACGTGTCCCCTCCAGCTGAAATGTGGGGAGAACTACCCTTACCGTAGGGAGTCCTCATCACTAAAGCGGAAAAATCTGGACAGACCATCAGCATTGGCGTGATCTGTACCAGGGCGGTGTTCCACCGTGAAGTCCATCCCCTGTAGGGAAATGGACCACCTCAGCAGCTTTGGATTCTCACCCCTCATCTGCATCAACCATCTGAGGGGCCTGTGGTCTGTCTGAACCCGGAAGTGAGTCCCAAACAGGTAGGGTCTTAGCTTCTTCAGCGCCCAGACCACAGCAAATGCTTCTCGCTCTATCGCACTCCACCTCCGTTCCCTGGGAAGTAACCTCCTACTGATGAAGGCTACAGGTAAGTCTCGGCCCTCTTCATTCACCTGAGCTAGAACAGCCCCCACGCCATGCTCTGAAGCGTCCGTCTGGACAACAAATTCTTTAGAAAAGTCGGGTGCCTGGAGTATAGGTGCTGTGCACATTGCAGTTTTCAGGGTGTCAAAGGCCGTCTGACAGGCGTCAGTCCAGATCACAAGTCTTGGCTGCTTCCTGGAAGTCAGCGAAGTCAAGGGGTGCACAATGTTACCATAATCCTTGACAAACCTCCTGTAGTAACCCATGAGACCTAAGAAGGCGCTCACCTGAGTCTGGGTTTTGGGCGGTGCCCAAGCCAGGATGGTATCAATCTTGGGTTGCAGGGGGGCCACCTTGCCGCTCCCTACTTGGTGCCCCAAGTACACCACTGAACCCTGCCCAATCTGGCACTTACTGGCTTTGATTGTGAGGCCTGCTCTGCGCAGGGCCAACAACACTTCCTGGAGGTGGCGCAAGTGTTCCTCCCAGCTGGCACTGAACACTGCTATGTCGTCCAGGTATGCGGCACTGAAATCCTCCAGTCCAGCCAATACCTGGTTGACCAACCTCTGGAAGGTGGCAGGGGCATTCTTCATCCCAAAGGGCATAACCCGGAACTGGTAGTGCCCATCTGGTGTGGAGAATGCTGACCTCTTTGCCCCATCAGTCAAGGCGATCTGCCAGTACCCAGAAGTTAGATCAAACGTACTAAGGTACCGGGCAGCCCCTAACCGATCTATGAGCTCATCAGCTCTGGGGATGGGGTGCGCGTCAGTCTTGGTGACTGAATTGAGTCCTCGGTAATCCACACAGAACCGAAGTTCTGGTGAAGCACCAGGCGCTGCAGCCTTCGGGACCAAGACCACTGGGCTGGCCCAAGGACTGCTAGAGGACTCAACCACCCCTAAGGCAAACATTTTGGAGACCTCCTCCTTGATGTATGCTCTGACATTGTCAGTCACTCTGTAGGCCTTGTGCTTCACAGGAGTGCTGTCCCCGGTGTCCACATCATGGACACACCACTGAGTGACACCAGGAATCAAGGAGAACAGATCAGGGAATTGTCCCAACAGTTGGCGACAATCTTGCTGCTGTTCAGGGGTCAGTGTGTCAGAGAGGACAACACCATCCACTGACCCATCTTGCTCTTTTGCATACAGGAGGTCCGGAAGAGGCTCACTCTCCTCCTCCATTCCAGCATCTGTAGCTAGGAGCATGCCCACTTCGGACCTTTCTAATTGGGGCTTTAAACGGTTGACATGCAGGACCCGCAAGGTGTTCCTGTGAGACTTCAAGTCCACCATGTAGGTGACGTCGCTCTTTTTCTCCACAACCTCAAATGGTCCAGTCCACCTGTCCTTGAGCGCACAAGGTTCCACAGGGGACATGACCCAAACTTTCTGTCCAGGCTGAAGCTCCACCAGAGTGGCATTCCGGTCGTACCACCGCTTCATCTCTTCCTGGCTGGCCTCCAGATTTGCCTGAGCAAGATCTCTGAAGCGCCTAGTCTGGTTCCTAAAGGCCAGCATGTAACTGTACACATCCTGGGGAGGTTTCCTGGGAGATTGCTCCCAGCCTTCTTTGACCAGACTTAAAGGTCCTCGTACCGGGTGTCCATACAAAAGCTCAAAGGGGCTGAACCCTAGAGACTTCTGTGGCACCTCACGGTAAGCAAACAGCAGGCATGGCAAGAGAACGTCCCATTTACGCCTCATTGGTTCTTCGAGACCCATAATCATGCCTTTAAGGGAACGGTTGAATCTCTCAACCAACCCATTACCTTGAGGGTGGTAAGGAGTGGTGAACTTGTAGGTTACCCCACACTCCTTCCACAGAGACTTCATATAATTGGAAATAAAGTTGGTGCCCCGGTCTGACACCACCTCCCTGGGGAACCCCATTCGGGAGAAAACACCCATCAGTGCCCGTCCCACCACGGGGGGCGTCACTGTTCTGAGAGGGATGGCTTCCGGGTACCGTGTGGCATGCTCCACCAAGACCAGGATGAACCTGTTGCCCAGGGCTGTCTTGGGGTCCAGGGGCCCAACAATGTCAATCCCCACCCGGTCAAAGGGGGTACTGACCACGGGAAAAGGTTAGAGGGGAGCCTTCTGCATCCGCCCGCTTTTCCCACTTGTCTGGCAAGTTTGACAGGTTTCGCAATGGATATCTGTATCCCTTCTCATCTAAGGCCAATAAAAATGGGTGACAAGCCTGTCATAGGTCTTGTCCTGCCCCAGATGTCCAGCTAAAGGAACGTCATGAGCCAAACCCAGTAGGAAGGCTCTGAAGCACTGGGGTACCACCAGCACACGGGCTGACCCAGGCTCAGCAGCCTTAGGCTCGCTATACAGGAGATCGTTCTCCCAGTAGACCAAATGTGACCCTGACCTGACCAGACCTGTTGTCTGGGCTGAGGCCTGCTGCCTCATACCCGCAAGAGAAGGGCACACTTTCTGTTCTGCACAAAATTCTTCCCTGGAGGGACCACCATCCTGCTGCCAGTGGGTCAGCTCGGGCAGGTCTCCCAGTTCAGCTACTTGTTCACCTGCGGGTTCCAGGGCATCCCCCTCAAGGTCTGCCTCCTCCTGGACCATGGGAACTATGGGGGCCGGTTTCCCGTGCCTCCTGCCACTTCTCTTCACAGCTGGGTCCTGGGCCATACTTTCAGGCTCCGGGACCCCATCAACACCCTTACCTGCTGTCATCGATCGAGTGGTTGCACACACCCACTCCGGCACACCCAACATTTTCAAATGTGTCTCCCTCTCCACCCTAGTCCAGGGGGAGTTCTCCAAATCATTGCCCAGGAGACAATCAACAGGCATGGCGGGCCTTACAGCAACCTGAAGAGTACCTGAAACTCCCCCCCCATTCAAAGGGAACCTGAGCTACCTCACACTCTCTCTGGGAGTTGTCAGCAGCTATCACAGGGTAGAATGCGTGGGGAACCACCTGCTCTCTGGACACCAAGTGACACTTGACAGCTGTCACACTTGCTCCGGTGTCTCTGAGAGCTTCCACTCTATGGCCATTAATGGTCACCCACTGACTATATTTCTTAGTGTTACTAGGCAGAGGGGGTGGAGGGACCATTTCCATGTCTCCTAAAGAGACCAGGGACATCTCTGCGGGACCCTCCCCACCAGGGGCAACCATCTCCTCCCCTCCCAGGGCTACAGTCGCCAACTCACGGGGGGGTGCACGAGGTGGTGCATTAGAGTTCTTCAGGGGACACTGTGGATCATAATAACGGTGTCCCACCTGCTTACAAACATAGCAGGTCATTGGGCCCCTATGAACAGGTTTACCTGTCGGGGCCTCTGGCTTCTTCACAGGGGGAGGCTGGGAACTCTTCCCTAGGTTCCCTTGGGGATTACTTTGGGGCCCTTTCTGGAACTCCCTCTGTTTACCCTTGCCCCCCCACTCTTCTGCTGGGGACCCTGCCCACCCTTGGCTGAGTCTCCCACTGGACCCTTGTGGACCCTGGTACTGACCCAGCGGTCCGCCTCCTCAGCAAGTTTTCTAGGGTTAGATATCTTGCTATCAATAAGGTGCTGGCGCAGCTCTGGAAAACAGTTATTAGACAAGTGCTCCCAAGCAAACAAATCATAAAGAGCATCATAACTTTCCACTTGGCTGCCCTTTACCCAACCATCCATGGCTCTGCAAAAAAATTACACATATTCAACCCACGTAGAACCAGGCAACTTCTTACATTCTCTAAAGGTTTGTCGGTACTTTTCTGGGGTTAGGCCATACCTTAACATTAAAGCATCTTTCATATGAGTATAAGACATCCTATCCTCCACAGGAATGTCCAACAGGGTATCTCTTCCCTGATTCACAAAGCGACCCCACAACCCTGCTCCCCAATCCTTTTCAGGGACCCGGTGGGCCAACAATGCTAACTCATATGCTTTAAACCATTGACCAATATCCTCATGCTTCTGAAAATCTTTGATCACATCTTCGGGAAAATAAAACCTACTTTCTGCAGGCACATTCTAAATTCTTAGCTTTGAGCTCCATGTCCCTCACCATTTTCTCACGCTCAAGAGCTAACTTTTCTCTTTAAAACTCCAACCTTTTGATCTCCATATCAGCTTCTCTCCTGCCTCTTGCATTCTCTAACTCCAACTGCCCATCTATCTTACGTTTTGCCATTTCCATGTTGTATGCTCGCTCCTTCGCCCTTTCTTCTCTTTCTTCAGAGAAAGACCTTTGGAGGAAACACTGCTGCCGGGAGGGGATCCAGGCCCATTCACTGGCACCTCCCCTTCCCCTTCCTCTAGCGGTACCACCACCGCATTAGAGGGATCTCTGGCCTCTAACCAGGCCTCCAAAGCTTTAAGAAATTCTGGTTTGTTTTTGCAGCCTGTGGTAGGAACTTTAAATTGCTTGCAAAAGTGTCTCAGCATTTTTATCGGGTAGTCGTTGATCTTTTCCTTATCAAACTCCTCCACAACAACAGGGGTAGTGACTCCGGCATCACTCATGGTCAAAACGGGCAGTTTCAAAAATCAAGCTCCAGGAAAGCGGAGAACAAAAGTAGACTATCCAACCAAAACAGATTGTGGCTGCGCTATGGTCTGCTTTCACTATGTAGCGCACACTAATCACTGCACATGGGTCATAAATGCAAAGTTCAAATCCTCACCGCTGACCCACCAATGCTAGAAGCGGCTGTCTCTAGTTGGCAGAGGTATACACTTCTGACAAATAGGGACACACCTTTTCTAGTCAGGGCAAGGGGATCACACACTTAGATAACCCCTGCTCACCCCCTTGGTAGCTTGGCAAAGCAGACAGGCTTATCTCAGAGGCAGTGCGTTAAGCATTTATGACCACATACAGTAATAAAGTGAATACACTACAAATGGACACGACACAGTAGTATTATAAAAATAAGGATGTTTATATAAGGCTTAGCACAAGACCAAATAACGACAAAAATATACCACAATCTTAATAAATACTCTTGGAAGGAAAAATAGCAGTTCAAGTGTAGGTTCTTCTTAGCACAAACTCTTTAGCAACAAAAGCAACTCTTCTTCTTTAAAACACAGTTCTTGGCAACAATGTAACCCACACGGGAGTCACACGACGTCGAGGCAAAATTAATCCAAAGGTTCGGCGTCGACCGCGAGGAGCGCTACGTCAAGCCCGGAGTCACAACGGACCCCCACAACACAGTACTTTGGAAAAGTGAAGCACACGATGATCAGCGGCGTCGAGATGTCCGGCGTCCCGTCTTCGGCGTCGATCGAGCCTCGGAGTCGGGGTGATCTGCAGCGGCGTCGACAGAAGTCAGGCAGGAGCAGCGCTCACGAGGCGAAGCAGGATACGGCGTCGTCGTCGATGTCGATGGTGATGTTGCAAGAGTGAGCAGCGCTCACGGCGTCGAGAGGGCTTGGTGTCGATGCGATCAGCGGCGGCGTCGACACGGGGTCACTTGGAGCTGGAGCCGAACTCGCTACTCACTGGCGTCGCTACTGGCGTCGATCGGGCCCGGCGGCCGGCGGCGAAGATGCGGGACACGGGAACTGCACTCACGATGTCGAGCTGGATTCGGCGGCGTCCGTCGGCGTCGAGATTGCTGGATTCTTCAGAGGTGCTGGATTTTCAGGTTCCAACAACAAGCACTTTCAGCAAATGATGAAGTCCTTTAACCCTGTGACTTCAACAGGAGGCTGGCACTCTTCCAACCCTTGGAGATTTCCTTGGCAAAGCTTGAGAGTACACAATCAGGTCCTCTCTCCTGGTTCCTTGGCAAAAATAAAGAAGCAACTGCAGGATTCCCCCAACAAACAGCACCCTGGCAGAAGGGGTAGGCAAGGCCTTGGATCAGCAGGCTTCTTGTCCTTGGTTCAGGTTTCCTTGTCAGAAGTGATCTAAATTCTTGGTTCAGGAGTCCTTCTCTTATACCCCTTTTTGGCTTTGATCCCTTTGTCCATGCAGGGAAATTTCCCCCCATCCTGGGTTTGTTGTGGGTGTTGCCAGGCCGAGGCACCTGGCCTATTCACTGTGCAGGGCAGAGTCTTCAGCCGCCCAGCAGGAGTGGAGCCAGCATTGTCACTGGCAGGGGCAGGGCCATCAGTCGCCCGGTAGGAGGTGGGGCCAGGATCGTCCCTGGCAGGCACAGAGCCATCAGTCGCCTGGCAGGAGGTGGAACCAGCAATGTCTCAGGCAGGGCAGGCTATCAGGAGCTACTCTTCCCCTACTCTCTATGCAAAAGCCCCACTCACCCCACACTGACTCATTCAGACCTCTGGCGCCACTCAGCTCCTGTCACACGCACACCAAACCAGCAGAGACCAGTAGACAGTCAGACAAGAAAATAGCCACTTTCTAAAAGTGCTATTTTCAAACACAGTCAAAAAACCATCCACCCAAACGGGTGCGTTATTAAACTCTGAGTTCAGGGATACCAAACTCGACATTGCACCATGCTCCCGAGCCCGCTAGGATTATAGCATTAATAATCCTGGCAGCCCATTCTAACTCATGGAGAGCAGGTTACCTTACAATAGTGAAAAACGAACATGGCTGTAATTCACTATTAGGACATGCCAACCTTGTCAGGCTTGTCCTACCTTATGCTTACAATGCACCCTGCCCGTGGGCCTACCATAGGGGTGGCTAACATGAAGTTAAGGGAAGGTTTAGGAACTGGCAAGTAGGTGTACTTGTGCAGTCCGCGTGGCAGTCAGACTGCACGTAGGTCTAGCAATGGTAGACCTTCAGACATACTTTTACTAGGCCGCTCTTGTGGGTGGCACAACACGTGCTGCAAGCCCACGAGCAGCATTTGTATTTACAAGCCCTGGCACTCCTGGTGCACTCTACTAGGGACTGACAGTAAACCAAATAAGCCAAACATGGAATTCAATTAATACAGCAATTTCACATAGGGAGCACTTGCACTGTGGCACTGATCAGCAGTGGCACAGTGCCCAAAGCAATATACCAGCAAAAACATCGTAAACAGAGGAGGCAAACAGAAAAAATGGAGGAGAGACTCATGCCAATGATGCCAGGTCTAACACTGTTATATTAGGATCTCCGATCAGCCTGCACATCTGCTCCAGCAACTAGATATCCCCTCGGATGATAAGTGCCCGGTACAACTCCCCATAACATAACGTAACAAGAGAAAATACAATACCGTAATATATTGTCACTATGAAAGAGTTTTCTCAAAGCTTTTTAAATGAGATCATAGAACGATTATGAAGTCAGTTTTCAAAATATGATTTTCCTAAGTGCCTATGGACGTTGTACAAAATTGTCTGTAGCACAATATCAAGTGCACACAATTTCATTCTGCATAATTTTGTGTGCCTCACATAGCGTGCCACACCAATGTGACCTACCCCCTCATATACTGAATCACCAAACTTTAAATATGTGTCAATGACATTTATCTGAATGGACCAACAATTCTTCTTGCTATTACTCCTACATACTGGAGCCTCAAAATTCTAGGCTTGCGAGGTTCAAGGGGGCAAAACACATGTTATCTGTGGCTGTCCTGAATACACGATCTTTGGTACGGACAAAAATCGAATGAAGAGGAATAATAAACGTACCACCATGTCCATGATGGTCTGCCTCAAGAAAAATGTATTGTGTGTAATTTAGTGATTGCTATTATTTAACTGGGTGTTTGTGTTCTATATCATATGCATATGTAGTAGTAGTCACCATAATTTTTGCTTTACATTGCTCAGGTCAAAATAAAAACTGCAGCCTACACATGACATTCAACTTCCATACCGGAGGTACATTTTCTGTGCAATGTACCAAGACCTTACTGTAAAGTTAAATAAGCCAATTAGATTAAATCAATGAATAGTACGTTTTGGGGATAGTCACATGTTCTGCGACCTTGTTTGACAGTGTCATAATACACACAGCCTTAAATCCAACAAAGCCAAAGATGAAAAAGTAAGGGGCCACGAAAAAAACAATATCATTTGTTTTTACCAGGCAACAGCAGACTTTGCCCTCGCAAAGCCGAAGGTGTGCAAGTTGCGGGCTTTCCGAGCACAACGTCCTCACTTACAAGTACCAAAGATACATCGCAAATTGCGCGGGGCTTGAGATTCGCAATGTGTGTATTGTGATTCACAAAAAATATGGGGATTTTCCCATTTCTCTGGATGCACAGGCATTGCAAGCACAAACAATTTATTGGTTACCAACTCCTAGAAGGTGGTGGTAATTGTAAGAATTTGCCTCTCTTCAAAGGTGGTTGTAGTTGTGAGAAAGTGTCTCTTTTTGGTGGTCTAACCCATTTTTTTGAGGAATGATGCTGCTATTTATGTTTGACTGTGTGACCTGGGATGCAGCAAACTAAGTCCCAGTGCATGTGGTCTAGTCCCTCAAATATGTAAAAATTGGCTTATCTAACTTTCCAATAAGGCCATAGTATGGTAGTGCCTACAGTACACCCAGGAATGGAAAGTTAATTGTCACCTTTAGACTACATCCTACTGTGCTATCCACTTGTGTGATAAGACTTATATGACTGTTGGCCTAATAACTTATTTTGTCAGGAGAAAACCTCCCTTTTAAATAGTAATAGGTCATCTCACAGTGGCATTGAAACTCACAAGGCAGGGTGCATGGTATTTAAAGCTTGGACATGTATAAATGTAAAATTAACAAGTACTTACTGTGACTAGCCTCCAAAAGCTATTTCCCACAGTGAAATACTGGGAAGCAATACTAAATATTCTGCTACCTGAGGCTAGGGATCAGCTAGAAAAATATTTTGATTACTGTTTTTAATAGAAGCCCAAAATAATAATGGAGTAAGATTTTAAATAAATATTGAGTAAATGTGACTTTTATAAGGTTACCCTTTCCCTGCCTAAAGATCCAATAGGCTAATTTGAATTAGCCTCCAACTGTGATCCAGCTGGTGACCGGCCGTGATGAGGTGTAAAACCGCTTAGAGCAAAGACAATGGCCTGGGTGTGGGAAGTTATGTTCCTCTGGCAGGAAGGCCAGTTGGTCAGAGCCCATCAGATGATGCATGCAGACGTCCTTTCTTTTATCCTCTAAGTCATGCGGACACCAAAGCCAGTGGGGGAAAGCTGCCAGTTGAACTGATTTGGAATCATCAAGGAGGAGGGGACTGCTCATAACCCTGGGCACACCTCTGTGTGGGCACACATGCAATGCACAAGGGGTGAGGCTTTATCCATCTTGAATTGACTGAGCAAGGGGCACTGGGGGATTGTTTGTAGAAGGGCAGTTTTACCATATTAGTTTGGGACAGGCAGAAGTCACCACCACCCATAAGCTGGTGCCAAGCATAACTATGGCACGCCAAGACATCAGCTTCATAGCATTACAGGACCTGTTGAAGATTTGAAGAAGCTCTGCAACTGCTGATTAAGACCTTTGAGGAGACCTGAAGGGCTTGTTCTGCTCCTAACAAAATGTGGAATCTAAGGGTTAGTTGGCTGACCTCCTAAGTAATCTACAGGGCCAAAACAAGCTCCAAGTGACCATTTCTCTGAAGTGTTCAACTGACCAGTTCCAACTACACCTTCCTTGAACCCTGATGGTGGACTGACTCTGCTGGAGTGAGGCTTGATCCCATGTGCTGTTCAGGAGGTCCCAGGACCCTTGGCTGTGTCTGCCTGTACCTCTGACCCAACGCTGCTCACTGCATCATATAGCATTCTTGAGGATTTTATAAGGGAAATATGAATCATCCATATTTTAGCTTAAATCCTGTCCATTCACTCTCCTGTAGAGGGCACTAGGAACTCCTAATTTATTAGGGACCGCCACACGTAATTTCTGCAATAAACATATGCTGCACTATTTGCAAAGGTAACTTAGACTTGTGAGTAATTTAGATTTGTAATTCACTCTTACACTTTTGGGAAAATGTACTACTGTTGGCTATTTGTAAAGTCTGAGTGAAACATAACTCAAAAGTGTACACTTACACATCTCCAACACCAGAAAAAAAGAGTTGAGCCAAATTTACAAGTGTTAGTTCTCACTATCCAAAAGAAACAGTAGGAAGTCCAGCATCATACACAAACAAGAACAGCTACCCAACACACTCTCATAGAAAATAATGGGGGCAGGGACAAAACAAATAGGACCAAATGTTAAATTAATTTATTTAAAAAAGTTTCATGTAAAAAATATATAATTTGATGTTATAAAAACACGTTTATTATTAAAATATTATAATTTATTTTAAACTTTTAAAAAAATGTATTTGACTAAATATATTTCAATTAATTAAACATTTAAAATTGAGTTTATAGTGCTGTAGGCATTTTGTTTTATGTCTGTTATAAATATTTAAGCTTCATTTAAATTATTATTTAACATAAAAATAATTGTAATTAACTGCTTTTAATTTTCACAATACTGTACCATAAGGAGATCACCAGCCTGACAGTGGTGTCTCTCTATGTTATAGTGAAAAGTAAAAAGGTTTAACTAAAGAAATTGTAAAATTATTTGTATGGTAAATATTGAAGTAAATTATATATATTTAGGGGCAAATTTATAAGCATATTTGTGTCACTCTTCCACCACACAACGTGCTGCAAGAGTGATGCAAATCCAAAATGAGATTTGTGAAGCCATGCAAGGCCACTTTGTGTGGCCCTGAGTGGCTTCATAACTCTGGAATAAAGCAATGCATTACAAATTGCTGCATTGTGTTACTCTGCCGTGGGAAGGTGTTTCATGGGAGTTGAGTGTATGTCCCCACGCAACTTACACGGCTGAATCTTTGTTTTGGGACACTGCTAGGCGCGTGTAAAGCCCAGGAATTACCGGGAGCGCCAGGAAGGAGACTACACCTCCTAGCAGGCACAGCATGTGGTCACACATAGAAAAAAAACTGGCCCGCGGCGCGTGTGGTTGCATCTTTGTTTTGGGAAACTGCTAGGCGCGTGTAACGTCCAGGGATTACTGGGAGGCCCGGGTGCACCAGGAAGGAGACTACACCTCCCAGTAGGCACATCGCGTGGTCGCACATAAAAGAACACCGCCGGCCCACGGCGCATGTGGTTGCATCTTTGTTTTGGGACACTGCTAGGTGCATGTAACGCCCAGGAATTACTGGGAGCACCAGGAAGGAGACTACACCTCCCAGCAGGCACAGTGCATGGTCGCGCATAAAAGAACACAGGTGGCCTGCGGCGCAGGATGCATACGGAGACGCGCCCGTCCACTCCCATCAGAGCGCGGAGGAGGCTGGGCAGGGCCTACTTTCTCGGCCTTGGGTTTTATTTTCCTCAGACTTCTGAGAACCATTAGGACAGGACTGATCATCCCCCTGCCTCTACACCAGTGGCAGTCGTAGAGTTTCAGGTAGGGAACTCATGTACTTTACATCTAATTTTAATGTACTTTTAACATTAGCTCCTAATTTTAGCTCGTAGGCCATTTAATTAAGGTACTAGTAGTAGACTCAACCAGGCTCCACATGGGGAGACGTAAGGGGCCTACAGCACCGGCAGGGGGTCTAACCGGCACCCTAGGTTCAGTGGCGACTATGGATTTATTTTTGCAGCGCGTCGCATAAGTGCTTGATAAGGAGATCAAACTTGTGAATAGGTGCCTTTCTAAATCTCCTGTTACCCCTCTTCACCCCATCCCACCTGTGCACAAGGATTGGTGGACTGTATTCATGAGGTTGGCAATAACTCCGGGACTCAAGAACTAGACGAACTAACCAGTTTGGTCAGCGGGTTAAATGGGCAACTGGTGCCCCTTACAGCGACCATCGAGGTTAACATCCCTGGGGGAGACATTGCTCATTTGTGTTTGGGAGGAGTGGGAGCCACGCCTGTTGGTCAGCCTGTCAACCCATCAGTGATTGGACCTGCAACTCAAGGGAGGCCAGGATGTGTTGAGCTGGTTAGCCATTGGACGGGCATGAAAAGGAAGGGCCAGCCACCAGGGGGGAAAGCTAAAAGACCAAGAGCAGATCTGACGGCCAGAAAGACCATTGCTGACCAAGGCTTGACTAAAGTAGACAAAGTGTCCCTTAGAACCTTAACAGGATTCATTTAGGGCATTACTGAACACTATGCTGGGACCTATTGTTCAGCGTTTAACTTTGATTGCAAATGGTATCTCTGATCTTAAACATTGTGCACCACCAATGTGTGTAGCTAACAACCCACCAATGATCCTCTCCACAACTGTTTGTTCAATTGAGGGTGACCCAAATACAAATACCAGAGAACCTTCTTTACCCCCTCTGAGACCCTTGGGGGATAGCGTTTATCAGTGCCCGGATCTGCCCCCCCCCCTTGTATCCAACAATGTACCAAATGTAGGTGCTGTCTCTGGTTCAAATAGAAGACCACCTGCACAGGGTCAGCTAATTCTGGAGAATAGTGTACATGGGGAGCATCGTCAGAGGGGAGAGAAGGCCCCCATGGTAAATTCTACACATCCTTTGCCTGTTATCAACCAGTCAGCTGAATCAGCCCCGTATGTTGTAATATTGGGGAATGTACCAGCTCTTCCTCTGGGCACCACCAAAGAGGATTTAGGCATGAGAATTGAGAACAACATTAACATGGTGCACAGGGTCAACTGGGTCGGAAACTCCCGAAAGTCGTATAGTGGTGACTGTGTTATCATTAATTTCAACCGACCTCATATTGCAGAAAGGATTTTGGGGCATATTATCAAGGGGGTTTATCTCTGCTTTTTTGGCTTTAAAAGCCAAGAAAGCGGAGATAAAATTATCTCCCTATTACCTAGCTGTCGCTAACACCAGTTAGCGACAGCTAGTAGGAGATAGCGACCATCTTGGGCCCCACTTTGCATGTCAGTGATATTTATCACTAATGACATGCAAAGTGGGCGTGCCAAGATGTTAACGACTAGAAACAGTCGCTAACATCGCTATCTCCTATTACCAACTTTTGGAGATATTCGCGCTAAGCGCGAATATCTCCAAAAGCTAACACCTGCCCTGTGCAGTTCTTAGCCATGTTATCCAATGGGAGGTGGATAACATGGCTAAGAGCATTAGCTCGGTAATGCATGAATATCGCTGACTTTTCAGTGATATTCATGCATTGCGGTGTTTTTTATCGCATTTGCGATAAACCTTGGTAATACCAAGGTTTATCTGCGGTAAAAATCGCCGCAGCTCAGCGGTAAAATGTTGTCTCTAACCAAGCAATAGCAATAATTATCGCTATTGCTTGGTAATATGCCCCTTTGTTCTCAACTGCAAATAACACCCATTTTGGCTTGAAGACATCTATCATGACCTTACCACTTGGCTTTTATTCCAAACCTGAATTACAGTGGCAGATTCTAACATCAAACACCTTTAGGGATCCACTTAACAGACAAACGCCATTATATCCAATGTCCAAGAATTTGAATTTCAGCTGTGCCCCAACTTAAAATCGATGGGACTGTGCTGTACCTGGATGACAGGAGTCTCCTCTTCTCCCTACGTTGGAACTAACAAAGCGTTTTGCACCCCTGGATACCTTAGAAACTTGTGATTGACTGAGTGGGTCAGCTGTAATGTTCCAAGCATCATTCTTCCCCTGTCACAAACTTTTAGGGGCAATTACCGGGTCTGGGACTACAGAGGGGTGTGAGAGAAATGTCATATCCTGGAACATTGCAAGACTATCTAACAAGTTCTCCTACCCCTCCTGCATTTTGTACATCAAGCAAGTTAGTGTACATTGTTTGCAGGAGACGTGGTGGATTTGTACCAGCTTACCGCTGGAGGGCTTCAAGTCTTTTTTTGTTCCGGCCACCCCCTCTCATATGGGAAGACCTAGAGGAGGCCTCGCTATTTACATCTCCCTGGCCATTGATTGTAGTTTGTCGGTTCTGCCAACAGAGAATCCCTGCTTACAGGCTTTGGTACTTCGAAGGGGGGGCCCATAAATTGGGCCTTATTAACTTTTAGAATTCAGTTTCCTACAATAATGATGTATGTAATATTACTATGATAGGCTCCTTTGTAAAGTAGCACCTCAAGACCACGTTACAAAATCTTGTGATAGCGGGGGGGTTTTATGAAAAATTTCCTAGGCAACAATATTCTGAGCGTACTTAGATAACCAGCTCAAATGAAACATCTATTGGAACCTCAATGCACTGACTAAATCACAAGTTGTTTAAAAATATTTATTTATTCAAAATTGCTTCATACTTCAAAGATACATTTGAATGCTTAAAATAGGTGGCCTCAAATAAAACTAAGTGGCCCCTTATTTAGTTAAAAGGAGCTAATATATATAGGCAAACATACAATTGATTCTGCATAAAATAAACCAATATACATGTATCAAGAAAACAGTTTATCAAAACAGTATATGAATTGTCATCATCATTTGTGATATTGATCTGTGATCAATAATGATGTATGTAATGTTACTATGATAGGCTCCTTTGTAAAGTAGCACCTCAAGACCACGTTACAAAATCTTGTGATAGCGGGGGGGTTTTAACATTCACATTTGTGGTGATCCAAGGGTAACTTGTGTGGCTGATCTTGGATGTCCTCTGCCATAGGGAATTCACTTTGAACATTCACCACAAGAGGAGACAATGAACGGCCTTCTTCAGGAATATGATTTGTCATCCCTTATAGGTTTGTCTGATCCCTGTAGTAAGATTGCCACCCCAACCTTAAATGGTAGGGGTGTTGGTTCTTTTATTGATTTTATTTTGGTTACATCCCCATTACTAGACTTATTTACAGGATTTGCTACACAAGCTAGCGCATTCAGTGACCATAATCCTTTGTGTGCCAATCTTCATGGGCCCGTAATGTTGTATATAAAGGGGGCTCAGCAAGGTGGGAGGTGGTTAAAATGGACTCAGATATTCCGCATGTATTTTATAAATACTTATTGGACTCTTGTGCTAATTTGTTAGCAAGGTATACCACATTGTTCGTAGACCCTAGGGAGGTCATCCGTGCTTTTAAAATAGTCACAGGCAAAATAAGTGATATTTTAATCGCCCCGGCCAAGAGTCCTGTTTTGCAGTGACCTAGATGGTTTGATTCTCTTTGTTCTCGGGCAGCAAGGAATTTGCGTGTAGCACTAAATACGAGCCAGGGAGAACCTTTATTGGGGAGACTACGTTGAAAAGAGTATAAATCAGAATTGACAAGACGTAAATCCACCCTTAAAGATGAAGCATGGAGGGAACTAATTGAAGCCAGCACGTTGAGGGATAGCTCCAGGATCAGGACCATGATTAACAATCCCTTTTTAAGTCCAGAGAAAGGTAGTGCTAAAGGAGCCCATATAACTGAGGAGGAGTGGGCCCTCCACTTTGAAGCTATGTTTGAATGCCCCCTGGAATTTAATTTTCCCCTACTACGGGTGGTTGCTACACCTGACCTTTTTTTTTAGTTCTTCTGAGGACAAGCAGGGAATACATGGATTGTCCAGTAATAAAACCCCAGAACCCGATGGCATCCGAGCTGGTCTTTTCAAGTCTGATCCAGTACTTTGGGCGCCGGGCCTTGCGCCGGTTCTTGCCGCTGTTTTAAATGCTGCAGGTAAATCCTTGGGCGACTTCTACAATCGTGCCGGTTTTTAAAAAAGGTAATAGAGATAGCACTCACTGCTACAGACCAATTTCTTTGTTAGATTCAGTGGTCAAGATGGCGGGACGAGTTCTTCTGGATAGGCTGATAACCTGCACTGAGGAATTTGCGATTTTGTCGGATATACAGTATGTGTTCCGTTTGGGGCGGTCTACTATGGCCCAGTGCCTCAACCTATCCATGATCCTGAATAAATATTCGGTCGCTCGTTCCGGTATGATCTACCTAGCATTCACGGATCTGTCTTCTGCATTTGATTGCGAGAATAGGAGCAAAGTATGGCAGTCCATGTTGGCTATTGGGGTTGATGAAAATATTGTTTATTTTTTGGAAAGCCTTTATCGTTCAACTAAGGCACAGGTTAGATTCTCACAAGATCTAAGAGTCTCTTTCACTTTGGCTATAAAACGAGGTGTACGATATAGTTGTATTTTGGCCCCTTTTTTGTTCAACCTGTACATTAATGACCTGGAATCCACATTACAATATACAAGGGTTGACTATCCGCAGGTAGGCCGACGAGGTCTGCCGGTCTTATTATATGCGGACGATGGGGTCTTCATCTTTAGAACCACTAGGGGGCTACAAACCCTGCTTTATTCCTTTTCCGCTTTCATGAGGGATTGAGATCTAACCATAAATGATTCCAAATCATTTGTGATGCAGGTGGGCCTTCATTGTAAAAAGAACTTCCAGTTTAGGGTAGGTACTGCCCAGGTTCCCTGGACTGATGTTTTTTCATACTTGGGTGTTATACTGGATGAGAAGTTGAAGTGGAGCCAACTAAAACAAAGGAAGAGGGGAGACCTAGTTTGGGCCTCCAAACTAGGTAAAAGACCTTTAGTTGCACTCGTAAAAATATATCAGGTAAAGTGTGTCACAATTGCATTGTATGGTAGTGAAATTTGGGGACTGATAGCAATGGATGATTTGCAAGTGGCGAGAACACTTTCCTGAAGCATTTTTTTGGTGTCCCAATTTGAACCTTTAATATGGTGGTGCACGAGGAATTGGGGGTCCCGTACTTGGGTGCCACTCTGGCTCTCTGACCAATAATATTTTGGCTTAAAATTTGGAGGAATGAAGAATTGACTCTAACCTGTTCGATTCTGAAAGAGTGCATTTCTTTTGATCACTCGCATCGCATCCCATGGCTTAGCTATATAAATACTAGCTTTGCCAGGTTGGGCAGAGCTGATTTATATTCTAATCCTGAAGTGGCCTCTAAGAACGACATGGGTTGGGTAAGGGAGTCTTTCTGTAGCCTAATGTGAGCAGAGAGGGAAGAGCAAGAACTGATTAAAACCAGTGCCCGATGATTTTTAATGTTGAAAACGACGTCTTTCTCTAAACCTTATCTTTTGGGATCATTCATCACATATGAGCGGTTTTTGCTGACTAGGTTCCGCCTGGGTTACTTACATTCTATGTTGGCCTTGCCTAGGGGGATTGGCAGAGGGACGATTTTAGCAACCTGTGGCTGCGACTGTTTGTCTCCTCAGGATTTGCTTCATTTTTTATTCTTTTGTAGGTTCTATGGGACCCCCCGGAAAAACGTAATTGTCTCGATTTTAAGATGGGCGAACGTTAGGCAGGCTTGTCCAGCTCTCATCTCCCTTCAATTGTTTCATGAGGACTTGGTTTTATTTGTGCTTAACTTCCTCAAAACTACAGTAAAATGTAAGGCTCTCTTAGATTAGATGTCAACTTTTTGTAGGTCATTAAACGATTTTATCCTAGTTTCCCTTCTGTGATATATGTACATAGGATTCCGGGTGTCACTTATTTTTATCACTGGTTCATTGAATCATTAACAGGGGATTAATGGTATTTTGTTTATGATTCGGTTTTGATATCTATGTATTGATTTGTATAATGGTTTTATGAGATTTTATTAATTACTGTTTATACATTTACAACTTTTATGATTTTTTATCTGAGAACCGAATACAGTTTTTGATTGATTGATTGATTGATTGATTGATTGATTGAACTCCCTTGGCTTTTGATGAATTCCCAGATTTACCAAAAGTGGTAGACCTGGAAATACGCCAAAAAGATACGTCTTCTCAGGGAAGGCGTAAAGAGGAAAAATATTTTTATTTCACCCCATTACTCCCTCATTTTAAGTGTACTGCATTTTGCAGAACACATAGAAGGAGAAAAATGCCTCTCATGATCCCTTCCTGCACTAAAACAATCCTGGGGAAAGGACAGGAATGTGCCATATTGCATTAACCCCTTCGCTGCGGCGGCAATTCTGCCGCAGCGCTAGGGGGGAGGGGGGCCGAGCGGCACTCGCATGCTCATGACGGAGCCGCTCCGTCATGAGCCTCGGTTGAGCTGTGCTCATGACGGAGCGGTTCCGTCATGGCCCCGCCCGCTCAATGGAACGTCCAGAGCAGGCGCGGAATTCGCTCCGCGCAGGCGCGCCGAGCGGGCCATGACGGAACCGCTCCATCATGAGCACAGCCCAACCGAGGCTCATGACGGAGCGGCTCCGTCATGAGCATGGAAGGAGTTAAATATGGCTCATTCCTGCCCTTTCCCTGTAACGCAGCGCAGTGCAGCAAGGTGACTTGCTATGCTCTGTTGTGTTAAAAATCTCATAATTATGCCCCATTACAGCCTTATTTACTCATTTGTTATTACATCTTTAATTAATCTAAATATATTAACTTAAATAAACATGTTTCTGAAGCTTAAATTCAAAAATTAAATTCCAGCCTAAAGTAATATATTAAACTTGATGGGTGTAATTACATAAAATTAATATCAGTATATTTTTTGAAAAACATAATATAAAATGTATTTATATATTCAAAAAATGTTGTTAAAATCGATTTTAATTAAACAATGAATGTGATTAATTAGATTTCTTTGCCATTCAAGTCAATAAGCAAAACACTCAGCCTAAGAAACGTGTATCCAGAATATATAGATCTGCAAACGCAGGCATTGCATCAACAGTAACAAGCCTTAGAGGAGGCTAAATGAAAGATGCTACTGTTTAGTCAAACAAACTTGCAAGGGTGGCTGAAATTACGAATGTGAAGGTAAAAATTTCTACCAAATAAATACATTTCATTATATAAAGAGGTACAACTATAAAGGTTGCAATTTATGATTTTGGGGAAGAAGAGTTATTATTGTACCATGTGTTATCTTTCCTCAACGTCAGTGTTGACTGTCCTTTGGTTTTTGCATTGGTTTAAAAAAATCCCTGTGCAGTTTGTAAACGTTAAAAGGTTTAAAGAATCTTTTCAGGAACATCTTGAACCAGGCTACTAATAACAAGCACAATGACCGCCCCTTAAAAGTACTGGAAGGCATTGAATATGACAAGTTTGAAGACAGAATAAAAGTCAAGTTCAAGAGAGCTAGCCAGGAACACTACTGTAAAAGGATTCTATATAATATTCCTTCTTGCCACCACATGCAAGTGGCTACCACTTTCCTTCAATGATTTCTGAACTGGGTTAGTTCTTGTTACTGAGCCCTTCCAAGAAAACTGACTAGAAGAATGCAACTGGTTCAAAATGTTGGAGTTCATCTTGTTCTTAAAGCTACTGCTAATGATGGCATTACCTCTATTCACTATCAGCTTCATTGGCTTCCATTGACACAAAGCATTCAATATAAAACTGGTAATTTTGCACAAGGTTGTGCACAGACATGTTCAACGTTTTGCAGATAAAATCAGGATTCACATTCCATCTCAAAATTCCACATTTAGGGAGCAGATGTCCTCATCATAAACCCAAAACTGCACCAACTCCTTTGATGAGAAAGTGTTTTCTTTTGCCACAGTCAGAGTTGAATTTGTTTACTAAAGACCTACATGCACAAACGTGGCTAGATTAAAAACAAAGCTCTCAAATTTATTATTCAGAGCTGCCTTCAGCTAATCTTCAGCATATTTTACCAGTTTTCTCCTTTTTTTTCTTTTACGGTGAGCTTTATCCCTGAACACCAGGAAGCTACTTAAGAAGTACTTGTCATTACATAAAAGTAAGCAAAGTTAGCCACAGATTGTAAAATCCTTTTACCAATCCTTTAAACATTTATTAGAAACCATAAATAATAATACACTAATCAATTACATCTGGTCATCTGACTGTGGAGGGTGTGGTGACAAAGTTGTAAAATTCCATCTAATAAAAACCTTACACAATCATGAAGTGAGCTGATTTGCCTGATTATCAACGCAAAAGGTAAGCCATGGAGATAGGGAACTCATTTGAAAAGGTTCTGTGTCTGTCATATGGATAGTGCTTCTATAGGTAATACAATAACATTTGCTATTTTGAAAACATGTGTAATGTCATAAGCAATGTCATTAATATAATTTGCGGGAGGAGGAGCTTAGCGCGCACCCAAGATGGTCGCGTGAGCTCAGAGCTCCCGGACCTTCGCCACCTCCATCGACTATCCTGCATCTAATCCTGATTTGGACGACGGGCTTCTGTGGTCGTGAACCTGCTGATCATTTATCCGTTGGCGGATTTCGCTTTGGTCTCCGGGAACCTGAGATATGGCTTTTTGAATATTTGCGGCCTGCTCCATGGCACTGCCCCGGGCTTGCCTATTCTGCCAGCCAGGTGGTAATTGAATAACAACGGCCTGCGTTAACCTCCCTTGCCCGGTCTTCTACTTTCGGTTTCGATTTTGATGATCCTACGTCATTGACCTTGCCTTGGTCGCCCGGGTTGCTTGCTTCACTCATTTATTCGCAACATCGCTTGGAGATCTGGACTTTCTTGCTCTTTGCCTAGTGACTGGTCCTCACTTTATTCCTTGAGCTTCTGCTGGCACATCGAGTGTAGCCATTTTCACTAGGTCTCAGTCTACCCTCCGGGGCACACGACCTAAGATGGCCACCAAGCCTGAAGCGGAGAGGCGCAAGACCAGACCGGCAGCTCGAGGAGGTTCTGTCCAATCCAACGTCATGGACCGATATACCCTCACTATGAGCTCTCCGAGCGGAATGGCTAATCCCCCGGCCGGCATTGAGGACGAATCCCTGCTGGGTGATGACCCGTCGTTGAAAGACGTCATGTGCGCCATTGCTGGGATGAAGGCCGCGATGGGACAACAGTATGAGGCCCTAACCCACAAACTGGACACTGTTGCCATAGATGTCAATCTAATCAGGGCGGATCTTGCAAAAACCAACGAAAAGGTCAAGTCTCTCGACCTGAAGACTACTAGTCTCATCGCCGACGTCTTTGACCTACAGACGGAGGTCGGTAATCTGAGATCCGCCCGTGACTATCTCTCCCGTCGCTTGGACGATTTTGAGGGCCGAGCACGACGGAACAACGTCCGACTGGTCGGTGTCCCGGAGAAGACGGAATCGTCAGCTGTGGACCTACTGTTGGAGGACCTTGTCCTAAATCATTTAGCGCCCAAGGGCCTGAGCAAGTTCTTTGCAGTAGAACGGGCCCACCGTGTCCCGGGTGGCCCGCCCAAGCTGGGTGCCTCTCCGCGCCCCATCATTGCGCGGATTTTCAACTTTCGTGACAGGGATGTGATACTGCAGGCTTCCCGCACATCAGGCCCCACGGAATATGAGAACGCTGCGGTCAGCTTTTATCCAGACTTCACCCAACAAGTCCAGAAGCAGCGGCTAGGATTTCAAGGAGTGAAGAAGAGACTGAGAGACAGAGACATGAAATATGCCATGCTTTTCCCGGCTCGATTGCGTATCGTCCACAATGATAGAACATTTTTCTTTGACCATCCTGAAGCGGCTAATGACTGGTTGGACTCGCTACCTACGGGTCGAGGGCGGTTTGAACAATCAGAACCTTCCGGTGGAGCGGAGGGCGGCCCGTCGGAGCAGGAATAGGGAGCGACATCGGCTCCCGGACCAACGTTTTGACTTTCGGCAATGGTTCGATGCTATACTGATAATGATTGCAACTCCATTGTCTTACTGGGGTGTGGGTGAGGGGCGGGTGAGACTTCCTCCTCTGGGGTTCTTTTCGTAGATTAGTTGTATGTTAGGGCGACAGGCACGCTGCGAGTTGGGGTGGCTTTTGAGTCTAACGCAGGGGTGCGGGGTGGGGGGTATGATGTTGTTTTGGGGGGTTGGGAAGTTCAGGGATGTGTTTCTTTGTTTTTTTCAAGGCATAATGCTGATGATCTTCTGTGTTGTGGTGTCGCGGCTGGCGTGGGGGGAGACTTGGGGTGGACTCTGGGATGGGGGGTAGGGGACTACGGATACTGTGTTGGAACGTCAATGGTTTGGGAGACAGAATTAAACGGGGAGTGGTCTTGCAGTTACTGAGACGCTTGTCCCCTGATGTGGTTTTGCTTCAGGAGACGCACTTGCTGGGTAATACGTGCCACGTCATGAATAGGCGTGGCTATCGTCTCATTGCACACTCAGGTTTCACTTCTGGCTCCAGAGGGGTGGGCATTCTAATCCGGACCTCCCTCCCCCTCGCTGTTGACGACATTATACTTGATGATAGAGGGCGGTACGCCGCCATTGTGGGGCGTTGGGAGGGTAGGGTGGTTACACTATTTTCTGTTTACATACCTCAGGTCTTCAAACTACGACCTATGCGGATTTGGGAAGAGTGATTCTGGGAGTCCCGGAGGGTTTGCTTGTGGTCGGGGGAGACTTTAATTCAGTAGTATCTGGGATGTGTGATCGTTACCCTCCCCGAGTTCTCGCTAAGTTCCAATCCTGGCTTGGGGACTTCATGGGGGCGCTGGGGCTGACCGATTGTTGGCGATTACATCATCCTGGGCAACAACAGTATACCTTCCACTCTGGGGCCCACGGCAGCCTTTCGAGATTGGATTATGTTTTGATGCCCTCCTCCCAGACCTCCCGTATAGGGGAGGTGAATCATCTTGCCAGGGGTATTTCGGATCATTCCCCACTGTGGTTGGTTGTGAACGCACATGGGGGATCGGAGGGTCGAGTGGCCCCGATCCACCCATGGTACCTCCGTGATCCCAAGATTAGAGCGGAACTACTTAAGACAATTGATCACTACTTTGCCGAAAATGTGGGGTCAGTATGCTCTTCTGTCTCCTTGTGGGAGGCGTACAAAACTGTAATTCGGGGGAAGGCCCTCTCGTCGATTGGCACTGTTCAGAGATGTAGACGAGAGGAGGTTGTTCGTCTTGAGACTGAAATTACCGTTCTTGAGGGAGAGTTGGATGCTGGAGTCTCCCCTGAGAGGCTTCATCTGTTGGACCTAAAATAACATGAGTACAGAGCTCTGGTGACTGATGCAGCGAAAGAGATGAGTCGTGAACAGCAGGGACGTCTGTATGATGTGGGAGATAAGGCTGGGAAGTTGCTTGCTTGGTTGGATAGGAGAGAATGCGCGAGTCGAGTGGTTCCTGTTATAGTTGACGCGAATGGTGAAAGTATCACGGACCCTGCTGGGATTGTTGAGAGGTTCGCCGATTATTTCCGGGTGGTGTACTCCCCTGTGTCCGATAGACCAGAGCAGGACTCCCACATGCTTTTACGCGATATCTCGCTACCATGTTTGTCTGAATCTGAGCGGGACCTGCTGGAGGCTCCGCCTACGGCGGATGAAGTTGCGACCGCTATCCGCTCAATTCGCTCCGGGAAGGCCTCGGGCCCTAATGGACTCCCTATAGAACTCTACAAGCTTCGTCCGGATGTACTGGCACCGTATATGCGATCTATGTTTCTGGAATCACTGGCGGAAGGGTTTCTTCCTCCTGACCAGAGATTGGCTTCCATAGTGGTTATACATAAAGAGGGTAAGCCACGTGACCGCTGTGAATCGTACAGGCCTATTTCCCTAATAAATGCTGAACCCAAGATCCTGGCCAAAGTTCTTGCTAATCGTCTGGTGGCTGTTATAGGCGATCTGGTTCATCCGGACCAGTCCGGATTTATACCACATCGCAATACGGCACTTAATCTTTGGCGCTTGCATGGAGTCCTCGCGCGAGCCGGGACATTGAGAGAGTCGGCCATCTTGGCGTCTTTGGACGCCACCATGGCGTTTGACACGATTGAATGGCCCTATCTTTGGGCGGTCCTCTCCAAATTCGGGTTTGGGCCCACCTTTATACGTTGGGTTCGATTGCTTTATGCTGATCCCTTAGCCCAGGTAGTGGTGAATGGACGTGTCTCGGCCTCCTTTGTTCTCGGTAGAGGTACGCGCCAGGGCTGTCCTCTGTCCCCACTCTTGTTTGCCCTTGCTTTAGAGCCACTGGCGGCTTGGCTGCGATGGGAACCATCCATGAAGGGTATTCGATGGTCTCCGGACTTTGAAGACCGTGTATCTTTATATGCAGATGACATCCTTTTGTACCTCACATCGCCCCGACAGTCGTTAATCGTCCTTTTTGACGTTTTGACTTCTTTCCGTAAAAATTCCGGCTTAGTTATAAATTGGTCTAAATCTTGCGTTTATGTTCTCTCCGGTGATATTCCCCTCCTGCCCCGTGATTGTCCTATTCCGGTGGTACTAGATGGTTTCAAATATCTGGGAATCTTTGTCACCTTTGACCCCACACTTCGGTATGAGCGCAATCTGCTGCCCCCTCTCAGACGCCTTCGGGCGGCTGTCGGAACTTGGAGCAAGCTCCCCCTTTCTCCCTTGGGACGAGCTGCGTTGTTTAAGATGATGTCGCTCCCCCGATTCCTTTATGCGCTGCAAAACACGCTTGATGTAGTGCCAGCGGAATATTTTCGTGAGATTGAGAGTCTACAGTGGCAATTGTTATGGGGGGGCCGTCCTCGCATCGCCCTCTCGAAGCTTACACTCCCTTGGTACGATGGCGGCATCGCTCTCCCGGACATTCGTCGCTATTACTGGGCCTCTCAGTTGGGGGCCATCAACCATGGCACCTACACTCCCCCACTAAACCCGGCTTTTGCGATGGACAGATGGTTGCTACCCGGTGGGGACTACAATAGGGCTCTATATGCGAAATCAGCTGGTGACACTCTTACGGGCCCCACCAAAACAGCAGTGCAGGTGTGGCGTAGAGCTACGGCAGCCACGGGATGGGCCGATAGGCCGACCCGGGCTACCCCACTATATGCTTCGGATAAACTGGGCTCCCTTTGGCAATCGAAGGGATTTGATCGGTGGGACATGATCGGGATCAGTAGGGTAGATGACGTATGGATCAAGGGCAGGGTCAAGACGTTTGAGGAATTGAAAGTTGAGTATGGGCTGAATGATAAGGAATTCTTCAGATATGCGCAAGTCCGGCATGCGGTCTTGTCTGTTTTTCCACTAGGCTCGGACGTGCCGGAGGCATCCCCGCTCGAGGATCGGATTCTGGATGGTCACGTTCCTGATAGCACGATCTCGCTAATTTATAAAAAGTTGATCAATACCAGGACTGATCTACTAGATAGTCTTCGAGGGTTGTGGACCGGAGATGGTCTGGAACTCGATGATGAGGACTGGCAGTCCGCTATTTCTTCCCCGAAGGAAGTAGCTATCCCGGCACGTCTTCGGTTCGTCCAACTGAAAATTCTGCATAGGGTGTATGTGACTGGCCCACGTCTGGTTCGTATGGGATTTTCGATGGATGGCTTGTGCATGCATGGATGCGGTATGGTGGCTACGTTCCTTCATATTATCTGGGAATGCCCTGCTGTGATGCGTTATTGGAACCGCGTGCATGAAGTAATGAGTGAGGTTACGGGAGTGCGCTTAATGCCTGAAGCGAGAAGATGCTTGTTGAATGTCTGGGAGCCGATTGACTACAATCGAGCGCAGCTCCGCTGGGCGACCTTGGGAAACATGGTAGCCAAGCGTGATATTGCCCAATTGTGGGGCGCTCAGAAGCCTCCGACACTTCTGGGATGGACACATAACATGGATTGGTGCATGTTTCGAGAAAAAACTGTGTATGTTTCCCGTGGCAAACCAGGCACGTGGGGGAAAGTGTGGACCCAATGGAACGCATATCGTGGAGATATATGTACTCCCCCAATGTCGGAATTTGATGCTGATTTGTCTTCCTCCCAACCTGACGTTTCCTCCGCAGGAACATAGCTGTTTTGTATGTATTTTGGTCTCCTTTCCCCCCCCTCTCCACCCCCCCCCATTATTGATTGCACTACTGCTTGATTCCTCTATGTACCCCCCCCCCACGGACCACGTGATGACACGTTTTAATGCACTGCCTTGTTTTGTATTGTTCTTTTGTTTTTTTGTTTTAAAATCAATAAAAAGTTTTCAAAAAAAATATATATAATTTGCACTGCATGTCATGGTTCACTAACTAAGAGGGGGGTTGATCCAGCGGGACACCAACCTGCGGACAATATTCACTAAATATTAATTCTGGCCCACAAACCACACTCACTCATTATCTGGTCGATGAAACCCCACTGGGGGTCAATTAGAGGGCTAATTATATATGTCTGTTGCCTCTCAGTCTTGAGCCTATTTAATACTAAGCCCTTTCTTTACAAATGGATCTATTTTAGTTGATTATATTCGGTAAATATGAAAATCAATTCATAATCTTTATTTCGGCACAGTTTGAGCCAGAAAAGATATGCAATTTGACAATACATTATAAAATTAACTAGCACCTGACATTATCAATAAGTTGAAAAACAGATACAATTGTGCAATACGATGCTGGAGCAAAGAGATCGTTTAGACAAAAACTCATAAATATTTTAAATATTTAAAAAGGAAAAACATGTGAATGCAATAATACATCATAGTAAGATTTAAAAGGTTTGAAAGGTAAAAAAAAAAAAAAAAAAAAAAAAAAAAAGAAAGAAGCCAACAGAAACTGTTTAAAAAGTGAACTAGG
The DNA here is from genome assembly GCF_964261635.1 of Lissotriton helveticus. Classification (NCBI taxonomy): domain Eukaryota; kingdom Metazoa; phylum Chordata; class Amphibia; order Caudata; family Salamandridae; genus Lissotriton; species Lissotriton helveticus. The sequence continues at coordinate 351,941,941 of NC_136070.1, read as the reverse complement.
GGACGAATAGGTTTGCAATACAAGTATATTCCCTGATATCTGATTTACAATTTAAGACCATTCTTATTACGAACAAAATGTATAGATAGAAAAAATCTGCTAATACTAAATACAATCGTTCTTCTGGTATCAGATTTAATAATCCTCAGTGTCTCCTTACATTATCTTGTGCCAAGAAGATTACATAGAGGCTTAATCCAGTTTCTCCTGGATGTCGCATAGGCAGGACAGAAGAAAAGGATATCCTCCTTGGAACCATCCTGGCACATAGTACAAAGATCACTTAACGTTGTATCATTTTGCCCAGCTTTACCCTTCCTCGACCATCTTGCCAGGGTTGAATTGGTCATAAGATTTCCATACCTCATTTTCATGAATAAGCTTTTAGCTAGAGGCGGTTCGATCTCGTCAAGGAAGTTCTCGAAACAAGAGTTGTCCTTGAAGATCAGGAAATTATTAGTTAATGTTCCACCTCTATGTTTATTAATCATGGTATGTTCGATATGGCCCCAGAAGACAGACTTCAACAATTTTTTTGAGTTTTGGGGTAAATGTTCCGGGTCCTCCCAAAATTGGGGTAAGCCAATTTTCCTAAACCAAAAACGAACATGTTTGAGCCAGACATTAGAGTTAAGCGCATCCAGGCTCATTATTTCTTTTAACCCATTCCTATAGTCTATGAGTTCTGGTGTAGACCAGAGTCTCACCCAAAATGTTAAGGGCCGTAGAATTGCATAGTGGTCTGTTCTTTTAACGTTAAGCTCCAGCATTAGTGGTACTAAGGGAGTGCCAGTTGGCATCTTGACAAGGCTTCTCAGAAACTTATTTTCGTTAATTGAGACGGCATTCTTAGACATTGGCCCCCAAATTTCAGCCCTGTATAGTGCTGCTGACTGCACCTTAAACTTAAATATCTCCAATGCCGGAGAAACAGCTTTACATGAACTTGTACCATGTTTTTTTTAGAATAGGTATAGTATTCTGTGTGAATATCAGTTTGTTTTTCTCTATTTGGGGCTTCAATGAGAATTTAGAGTCTAGGGAAACCCCCAAATAAGAAAAGTTCTGAACAGATTCTAATTTTCGTCCATTGAGTACCAAATTCCCCTTTTGAGATTTATGGGGACTTAGGGCCATGCATTTAGTTTTTTTTGCATTTATCTCTAATCCCTTTTTGTTACAATACTGGTGAAATGAGTGCAAAAGTGCCTGAAGACCTCTGGGAGTTTGAGAGATTAGTATGGTATCGTCTGCGAATAATAACGCGGATACCCTCTCACCATTCAGTTTAGGGGCGTCATTATTATCACAGCCAGCCAAGTGAGTAGGGATGTCGTTCACAAACAATGAGAAAAGCGTGGGGGCCAGTACGCAGCCCTGACGAACCCCACGCTCAATTGGTATATTCTGTGACAATTCTCCATTGGGTCCCCATCGTACTTTAGCAAAATTCTTCGCATGCAACCGTATTAACTGGTGCAACAAGCATGGAGGTAACCCTAGTGAGAGGGGATAATCCCAACGAAGATCTCGTGACACCAGATCGAACGCCGCTCTAAGGTCTACAAACGCGATGTAGAGATGCCCCTCTCTAATGAGAACATACTTCCAATAAAGGCAGCAGAATCTAAAGACTTGGTCTACTGTACTTACTCTGTTCCTAAACCCTGCCTGGAACTTAGTAAGTACTGAATTGTCTTCCATCCACAGATTCACTCTAGCTAAAATATGCCTAGAGTAAATTTTTTGCAAAATATCCAATAGGCTAATAGGGCGATAATTAGATGGATCAAACCAATCACCCCTTTTAAAAATTAAAACAATCACAGCACCCCTCCAGCTATCTGGAAAATCAACCCCAGACGCCAATGTATTGCACAAATAATTTATATAAGGCGCCCAAACACTTAACTCGTGTTTTTAGAGGTGACCAGGAACTTTGTCTAGGCAGGTGCCTTGCCGTTTTTAACAGCATTAATGGCCGATTCTGTTTCCTCTACACTAAATTCCAGTTTATATTCGCAAGGGGTAAGCCACGGGGCATCTTCACCAGCAACATTCGCAGATTCAGGTTTTTTTAAATAGGGTAGTAAAGTGATTAAGCCAGGTAAGTTCATCAAGGTATACATCTTTAACTACGGCTAATTATATATGTCTGTTGCCTCTCAGTCTTGAGCCTATTTAATACTAAGCCCTTTCTTTACAAATGGATCTATTTTAGTTGATTATATTCGGTAAATATGAAAATGAAACGTTTACCTGTTCTATTAATTAAATAATCACAGGCTCTGATAAGTTTTAAAGGTTTATCTGAATTTGACCATGAGAATCAAAGACAAATTACAGTGTTAACTCCATCATTCTGAAGAGGTCAGATTTGGTTATCTAAATTAATTCTATAACATTTCAATGACAAGAACTCAGGAAGAGAGGATAGAGAGAAAAGGCACTTTGACACAATACACAGATTTATATTTACCTAGGATGGTGCACGATCAGATTCCTCTGGCCAAAAGTTGTGGGCCCCTTAGAAAAATTCAGGTGACAGGTCTAGGACAGTAATAGGATAGGACAGGTATCCTCTTTTGGATTCGACGCCTGCGTCTCACCCCTCTCTGATTCTAATTTCCTCCTCGATTCTTCAGTGATCTTATTTCTAAATATATTACTTCCTCGATTCTTCCGCGATCTTCTTTCTAATTTTATTTGCTTGAAAATTCTAAGTCTGCTTCTCTTAGGTATGGCAACACTAATCTAACTAACTACCCCAATTATACCTTCTTAATGGCATGTGCCACCATTAAATGTTTTAACCATATGAAACTCCTAATTCTGATTGGACAAGCCGAGGGGATGATCATCACACCATGCTAAGTTTGATACTTTTTCTTAAGACGTTTGTCTTATATTCCCACCCATTAATTTGACTCTCCCAAGCTTTATTTCCCACCTATGTTCATAATGCATTATCAACAATGTATACAGTTTGTACAGTTGTCCATTGAGTCTACAGGATGTTCAGCTGGTTCCCAGGAAATGTGGAAAGGGTGTCCTTCATCGGGTTTCAAGACTTGAGCTCATGACTCCGGAGTTGCCTCTTCTGGTCATGCGGATGGGTGTCACATGGGTGTCAGACCTTAGATTTCTTTAAGGCCCCATACGAACTAACAGAGAAGTCAAAAAGTCAAGATGTTAGATTCAAATAAAATTATTTCACTGTATACCACTTATCTCTACCTTAATCCCATTTAATTAAAAAGACTTTCTGCATTAGCACTTAATATATAATACAGTTTAGTTTTAAAAGGGCAGATGCTTAGCACTTGAGTTCTTAAGCGGCCATTTTAACTGTCATTGGGCAGAAGCAAAGCTTTCCCTCCAAGCGTTAAGAAGTCATGCAGTTGACGTATGTGCAGTTCATTTTCCCACGTTAGCAGCCATCTTTAGTTGCACTCGGGTTACTTGGTAGTAAAAAACATAGGCAAGATTAACATTTTTCTAGTAAATGTAAAATGTTGTGTAAAATGAGCACTACAAATGTTATTAGTAATTTATTAGGAGGTTATATGAGAGCATCATATCCGAGCAAGTGGCTTATGTGCAAATCCTTGCTTCATCGAGGGGTCGATTAGTTGTTCATAATCTTTGCAAGAGGTAGGAACATTCTGAACCAGATGCTTACTGGTTGTGATCCAAGGTAAAACAGAAAATTGGGAGTGCCAGATATTTGCTGAATGATGTACCTTAGAGCTTTGAAGATCATATGGTATGGTTTGTTGCTGGTAAATATTTTCAGACAGCATTGTCTTTTGCCTCAGCTACCATCATAGAGTTTTCCAATACATTATTTAATCTTCCTCCTTCTTCCTAATGATGTCACTAGACTCCTTTCTATGGCTTGTTAAAGAGATTCTGAGCTCTAGTTGCAAAGATGTTATGAGTAGTAATGTAGGGCAAAGCCTTTGAGTGCTACATGAGTAAGCTTATGTACAATAATTGAGTTTTGGTGATAAAATAGGCAACTTAACCACAATTTCTTCATTGAGTAACTCATTGTTACTATAGTGTAGTACATTCCTCTAGGATAATTGGGGATGGGCAGATTTTATGTATTCCAATATCCCCCTCCTTTACTTTTTAGTTTGTAGAGATCCAAACTTTTTAATTTTGCATTTCATGGTGAATGTAATAATGAGTCGTGGAATTTTTACTTTATCCTCTACAATGCATAATGCTGGTCCAACCCTTACGTTGTTTTAGGGTCATGGGCTCAGTGAGGTTGTAACAAACTTATAAATCCATAGCAACAATGTATGCTGCTACTTGCTGGGGAGAGATGCTAATTATACATTGACTTGTAAACATTATAACTCCAACACAGTTTATAGTCTAATTTCCACTTCGTGCATTATGGGTGTTCTAGGCTAATGCCCTGCGCAATTCCCCCTAAAACCCTGGTTGCTCTCTCGGGTAGCGAGTGTACAGTACAAATGAAAACAACACTTTCGGGTGGGTGATATGATGTACACTCAATATCTTCTTACATGTAACCAAAATTATTATGCAAATCATAGTTCATATCTTGTAGATAGTAACACATCAATCAGTCACAGCACAAAATAATGAATAGCTGTTAATACTGCTACAATGTTTTACCAATCTCCAGAAAAAGTATCCTTCACAGCCAATGTGTATTTTGCAGAAACCCCACTTCTCAAAGGCTAGTGAAAAAATTAACATAAAGATACTATTAAAAAAACAAGCATATTAAGTCCATATTTTTCCTGAACAAATACAAAGCTATTCATTTATATCCTCACAATTGCAATTAAATAATTGAATTGTTTGTTGAACACATCATCACCTTATTTTATGTATCAATATGCCAACTCATGTGCAAGAAAATGGAAATATAATTTTCTATAAGGTACATATTTCTCATGGCAAACACAAGGACAGGAGAAACAGAGCATTGAACCTTTTTAGACACTCACCCCCAGTCACAGATCTGCGTTGAATCCTTCATTGTACTTTCAGCTCACTTTGCCATCCCAATTCAGACCCAGCCATATAGAAATCAGTCTTGACCCTATTCCTCATGCCAAGCCAGGTCTTCCCTAGACCGGAAACTAGCATCTTGGGACTGATTTTGGGGTAGCACCCCTCATCAGCCAAGATTGATTTGCATATGGCTGGGTCTGAACTGGGATGGAGAAGTGAGCTAAAGAACGATGATGGATTCAACCTATATCTGTGACTGGTGGTGAGTATCTGAAAGGTTTTAGTGCTCCGTCCATCATCTCCTTGTGTTTACATATTTCTCATGGCAATTCCTCCCACATAATAACCATTAATTTTGCCCATGTATAAAACTGTTTCCACTCAACATCTAATCTTCTATAGACAAAGCTCTTGCAAGACTTTCGCCAGACCCAGCGTGGCAATCCCTCATGTCCGAGAAGGTAATGATTCATGGTTTCGTCTCAAGAGCCTCTTGTGAGATCCTACTGGTTATAATGGACTTCTCATTTACACTGAATATATTCTGGTGTAGTATGTATACTTTATATCCATCAGAATAGTAACAGTTTCTTTAGTTTAATTAAATGTTATCTATTGTATAATTGTAGAGAAAAATAAATCACTTAGGTTGTTTTATCTGCATGATTCAAACATTGGTACACAGCACAAATTGATGCAAATTGTTTTACTTTACGTCCATTTATTATTATTAGAAAAAGTTCAGTCACTACTTTTTTATGATTCTGCAAGAGTCTCGCAAGATTCTATTCATTTTTTTTAGAGGAATAATTCACACTATTCTTCCTTGCAGGACTTATTCCTTATAGTCCCCATTAGTAGGGTGTCTCAAATGAGACCTTTTCACAATAAAACAGTGCACAGTAGGGTGGAAGGGGACACTAGGATCTCACTGACTCCTCTTAAAACGGTGTATAGTACACCTTGGGGGAGAGATTGGACTCTCCAGTGAGACCTTGCATGAAGGTAACCAGTGTGTAGAGTAGGATATAAAAATTCATTGCTTCTCCGCTCACACCTTTGCCCAGGCTCAAAAGTATGCATAGTAAGGTGGGGAAGGTACACGCCTCACATGTAAACCCTTAGTATTCCATAGTACTGGCCTCTCCACTGAGCTCTCTCCCCAGGAAAATAACCATTTATATTAGGGTGTGGGAACTGATTTGGCAGTCCAATCATTGCTCTCTCCAGTATGTCAGACATATACAATAGTGTGTAGGGAAACATTCTCATCTCCAGTAACACCTATCTCCAGAACCTCATTGATGAGAAGTATGGTGTTCGCAAGGAGTGGTCTATATTCTGACACCTCTACCTAGACTGACATAGATACGCAGTGGTGTTTGGGAAGCGAATTGACCTGTCCGCTAAAACATCATACCAGGGTGAGAGGTGCCTGTAGTTGGGTTTGAATTAAATATAGCTCTATCCTCACACTTCTTCCCATGCTCACAGGTATGTATAATAGAAGGCAGAGTGGAAGTGCCCTGTTTGCTGATGCATCTCTCTTGCATAAGTCATCTTAGTACAGTATGGGAAGAGACTGGTCCTTCGCCTGTTACTTGTGTCTTGGTTGATGGGTGTGCAAATTAGGCTGTGAAAATGACCTTACCTCTCTGGTCACAGCTCTCCCAAGACGACAGATGTACAAGTAAAGTGTGGGAATGAAATGACCTCTGCACTGAGAGGTCTGTCCTGCATAGCATCTATACAGATTATTATGTTTAAATACATTGCCCTGTCAGCTGTGACACCTCTCCACAGTAATATATGTGCAAAGTAGGCTGTGGGTAGTTGGGTACAGAAATGGAGTATCCTCTCTGCTCAGAACTGTGTCTTGAGTTATTGGTGTGGATAGTTGAATGTGAGGATACACTCACCTGTCCCTCAAACCTCTCCCGATGGGGACAATGAGGCATAGTAGGGTGTGCACAGGAATAAGTAACATGAGTAACATGAGTAAGTAAGTTTATTGCATAGTTAATTAAAACCAGTACAAACATTTTGCATTTAAAATTTTTAAAAATATGATAAAAAGTTTGATCATTTAAATCAGCATTTCTTTAAAACATGCAGTGGAGGGCCCAAAATCAATATCTGGCAGTCTTTTCCCGGAGCCAGGGCAACATGCACCCTTTGCGACCTAGTTGCTGTTTGCTTGTTGATTGTGTTAGTGGTCGTTGGTTTTTGCAGTTTTTGGCAGTCTTTGCTCTATTATAGCCAGGAACTTAACGTATCTACAGTTCAGTTTGGTATTTGCTGGATTCAAGCAGGCGAGCACCGCTTGCCTTCGTGTGGTAGTCCCTAACTGCTTAAACTGATCCTTTAAGAGCTGTTGGCGGGCTTGTTGAAGCTCTTCGCAGAGGCAGGTCATGTGGAGTATGTCTCCTTTTTCTAGGTTGCAAAGTGGGCAGGTTTCGTGGTTGTTGCTTCTGAGCCATGGTGGAATGTGTTCTCTACTGGGCAGAAAGTCTGTGTTTCAAGAACTTCAGTTTGATGGTTTTTGAGTAGCCCTGGCTGAAGTATGCTTGTGGTGACAGTGTTTTGTACGTATTTAATGTCATCCACAGGAATAGACTTCTCTGCTAAAACGTATTTCCAGAGTCACAAGCACATACATTGACATGTGCAAAAGAACTTCCTTTACACTATAACATCCCCAACAGCTGATAGCAGTGCATAGTAGAATATTAGGATGTACTGGCCAAAACGAATGCCTTGTATGAGAGGTCTTTATATTACAGTGTGGAAAAAGGGCTGATCTCTCTACTGGCACCTCACTGTTGCATGGCAATTCACAATATTTCGGTATTTTAAAAAAAATGGCTTCTCCATTAACAATTGTCTGTAGCATAAAAGATAAACATAGTACTCTATAGATATCTATACATGCAGGATATGTCTGCACTGCCTGAAGATGGAGCTGTCAGTTGTAATCAACATTACAATACTGTGATAATATTAAAATCTATAACAACTATTAAGCAAACACATCAGTATTAATTATAAACTTTTTTTACAAAAAACAGTTACACTAAAAAAGTGATATCAACAATTATAAAATTTAAAAAAAACCAAATAACTTTACTAATTTATGTCTTCATCACATTATGATGAGCAAACTGGTATAGCTGTACTTACTCAGTCACCTCAGCCTGGCAAAGTGTCTCTGGTATGGCAGTTTCTTTTAGGCCAAATATCTGAGCAAAATGTTTCATACATACAGTTTTTTTTCTTAAAAGAGTTGACAAAGGCCAGCTTGACAAAGTTGGCTCATGCTGCTAAACTGCAGACCTCTTCATGTGTTTCCACATCTGTTCAACCTGGATACACCTCATTGCTCATGTACTCACTCCTGAACAAGACAACAATCCTGCCTGTCTCATGAAGGCACATTTCTGCTGCTTATGGGTGCAGATAATTATTTCCTCATAGACAAGTATACTTACACATCACAGCTTGTGCAAGATCACAAATGCCTCCCTATGCAATACAAACATTTTCACTTCTCCAATTAATAGTTTTTTCCTCACTTTCCATCAAGTAATAATTTCCTGTTATTTCAAATGTGAATACGACTTCTTTTTCTCCTCTATATATTTTCTCACATGGTAGGTTTTTTGTTCACAACTTCTGTTTCCATGTTCCTCCTACAAAAAGATAACCTATCTAAAAACAAGCATTTGCAATGCAATAGATCTCGCATTTGAGAGAGTTGTAATATTGGCATTGTAAATGACAATGCCTTTTATTTATGTATTTTGAAAACCTTGAAGCGGTGCGTAAGCACGCATCTTGTACTTATAGTCCTTGCTTGCGGGAAGAAAGACTGGCAATAAAAGAGGCATTGTCATTTACAAATCTCAAGTAAGTCACCTTTTCGCACGTTTAAGGGCAAGCCAGAACAATGAATACATCTGTTCCCTACAATCCATGTAGAACAAGCCTCCTCTCTCTTATAAAACTTACATGTCCACTTGCTTTTCCTAAATACATTTTGAAATAATGCAAATAAAGCTAGCAATGTGATTTAAACAAAACACCACGACCCGTGAAGTTTTCGTATTCGATTAAAGCAAGTCTTTCCCGGTCACTTTCCAACTCTTTCAGTGATTCAGAATACAAAGCCAGTGGATACATTGTGAACTGGAGAGATTCATGCTGGCAAAAGCGATCAATCGCGCCCCACTTAGGAGTAACGTTAGCGATCTTGTATTCATTGACTTTGATGCTTATGAAGATTCAAATAAATAAAACATAGGAGCTGATGCCTTTTTATAAAATGTTGTTTTTCTTTTGTTGGACAATACAGAAATCATAAAAAATTAGTTGCCCCTGGAAAACAGATGAACACATACTTTTTAAATTGAGGAAGCTAGACCAGCTGAGCAAAAAACAAAACAAATGTCCTCCATGACACCCAATGCCAATAACCGTAACAACAATTCAACAATCTAGCCTGCTGAGCAGTCACCTGACACTTTCCGCTGGGACATAAGAAACACTAAATTCGTAACACCTATGCCAGGACCGAAAAAACACTGACATCGTCAGAAGAGACCTGCACACTTGGTTGGGGAATATATTGATAAATGCATAAAACGCACCAAATGTGGAAAGAGAGGTTGACGATAAAACTCAGGAAGAGCATACCGACACTTGAGACATGGGTCGCCAGCAGAATCGTCTGATCCAGCTCAGGGATGTATTAGTAATTCCTATTTTGGAAGTCCTGAATTTGTAAACTAGGAGATACTGACATTCCACAGTACTTACCCGTAGCTAATGTAATAATACTTCAGTGTTACGTGAGGAGACATTGGGCTAAACAAAAGTATGCCTAGCATGGTTTTGATTTCATTGTCTATTTTCCAGCAACCTTCTGCCCTCCTTTAATGCATATTTTTCAGTGAACGTGAATCAACCTTTAAAGGCTTTGCAACTTCTAGAGCACACAGAAACACCAGGAGATTCGCCAAAAAGTTAAAAGGGTGTGTTTAACAAGCACGAATGCGGCTCCTTGAAAATGACACACCCAATACAAGATATATCTCTTAGCTCTAAAGCAGCCTAAAAAAAGACAGGAAATGTAGAGCAACGAGGGCGGAAAGTGACAGGTGAAAAACAGGCTGGGAAGGGGGTTAGATCTAATGGAGCAGGAGGTTAACTGTCTGAGTAAAGTGTATGTCCTGCTGTAGTAGCCACTGTGCATGCTGCTGCTAGCTCCTGCAGCAATACTCAATGGGAGGGAACTTTAAAAAAAAGATGGTACATACACCTACCATCAGCCATTTGCAAGCTCCAATTTTAAAGCGACACACACAAAAGCCAACCCAAATCGTGGGAGGAGCCAGACCCCACGAAGCACTTACAACAGATCGCTAGGCTCGACCTAAAAATTTAAAGTGACATACCTGTCAATAAATCATAAGTTATTCTTCACTATATTCTGTAAGGTTTTCTACATCTTTCACCAACAATCACATATTTATATCTAGTGTACCACTAACTTATTATTTATTCTTCCAGAAAAATTCCTCTCCCTCACCCAGTGTAATTTCTTTTCTCAAGTAAATGATAACTTGCCATCAATCCTGATTCCATAAAAGTTTATTATTAAGTAACACATTCCTCTTGAGACACGTTTTCTAACACAGAGAGTGTTTCCCTCTAGAAATAGCAATATCATCACTCAAGCATCTCATAGTGCTTAAATATATGTACAGTGAGGTTCAGTAAAACACTAGGGCTTATATTAACACCTTCCACATTCTTTATTTTATAATTTGAGAAACATTGCCTCAGTTACTTAAAAGTACATACAGTTGGACCACTTTATTTTTTAACACACTCTGCAAACCTTGCTCACACCTTTCTACAATATAATGTGTACCTCTCAAAAGCTGTAACACATCTACTCGTCCCCAAACAGCTGTTCACTCTGTAAACATAGTGTAGAGTACATTTACCGACATTCAAGCACTAACTGACACTACTCACCAAACTTCATAAAGTATACTAATAGATACCTGAATTGGAGCTCTTTCTTAATGCAATTGAAGACATTAGTCTCTTTCAGTTCCAAATTAAGTCACATCTGCTGAGCACAACTCAAAGAGATTTCCTTCTCCTCCAAAGTACCAAATACAATCTGAGCTATTTCTGGTTCTGCACCAAATGACATCACAGCATTTCTTTTACCATGCAATAAGATTTTTAACTATTGGTTGAAACTCAGGCTTTTATTTCTACTTCTCTCCATATGATCTTGCAAGACTCTTGGGGGATCGTAAAACACCTTGTGGCAGGCCCTGTAATTTTTCATGCAGGTCTCATGAGAGGCTAGTGTGATCATATGAGCCTCATTCTGCAAGCCCTAGTAGTATATGGGAAGCACTATCCTCTCCACTATAAACCATCTGTTGGATAATGGATGTGCATACTGTAGTCTGTGGAGTGACTACCATCTCCTCTAAACTTCTCTCTTAAATACCAACTTTGAGATCTCTCTCTCAGGTAACGGGTGTGCATAGTAGGGTCTGTTCTGAGAGACTGGCCTCTCTGCTGACACCTCTCTCTCAGATGATGGGTATGTGTAGCAATGAGTTGAGAGGGACTGTCCTCCCTGGAGCATTCCTCTTTCTGATAATAGATGTGCATACTAGGCTGTGGGAAGAGACTGTACTCTACTCACAACCTGTACACAGCCAATGGAGGTAAATAGCACACTCTGATAAACACTATCTCCAGTAATGCTCCTTCCTACAGTAGTAAGTGTGCATAGTACAGTATATCAAAAGATCACATACTCCTTTCTACTTTTTATGATCCCACAAGAGTCTTACAGGAGAGTGAAATACATTTCAAATAAGAATTAACTATTTACTAATCACAGCACTAATCTCTTTCAAACTTCTACTCAAAAACAAGGACCACAATATACATTCCTACTAATAGTGTATTGAGAACTCATCTGCTCCTTTTTACTATTCATAATCCAGTGAGCGTCCCACAAGATCATAAAGATTTGTTAAAAACAATATCTGTTTATTTTCTTCACAGTAGTTATTCCTTAGAAACCTCCTCTCTAACTCCAGGGGGGGCAGATTACCTTTCTGCTACCCTCTTATATAGCTTTTTTTTCATTCCCACAACACCTCAATGTTTTCCAGGAAACAATAATGGCGGTCTTTTATTTCTAACATTCCAATAGCAAGCCAATCAAAGTGCTTACTCTCGTGGGACACCCATGAGCCTCTCACTTCCGCGAGAGTGTGAAGGCTAAGAGCAAAAATGGGCCTTTTATCCAATCCCAGCGCTCCATTTGCGATTTTGCGCTCTCACAGGAGACTCGTGGGACTCTCGTGAGCCCAACTGCCAAAATATGCAATTATTTTTCACCCTTAATTTCTCAAAAACTACTGAATGGATTTACACCAAATCTGCAGACAAAGATATAGCTTCCTGCTGAATTTGGTGTAATTCCATTCAGCAGATTTTGCTGTAGCCCTGCCTAAAGAAGCCTTTGGAAAATGCATGGTGATTTAAAGTTTTGGGACCCCAACCCTTTTTTCAGCCCTCACTTCACAGATCACCCTAAAACTTTACAGGAAGGAGGCGCTGAGGCGGATGAATGTAACTTTAAAAAAAATGTTTCATCAAACAGGGCCAAAGCTGTTGTGAGAAGCCAGTCTAAGAAACCGATTCTTGCAGCAACCGAAGTGTCTGAGTGAATCCTCATCACAAGGAGGAATGCGTGCGTTAAGATAGGTATATGTGATGACTATATATATATATATATATATATATATATATATATATATATATATATATATATATATATACACACACACACAATTATATATATATATATATTTTTTTTTTTTAATATATACAAAAAGTTAACACTTAGTTATATTTATTAAAACTTTATTTATTCTTTCTACACAAACATTACAAAATCTAAAGTTATAGTTCTACCTTACATGTAGAATTCACGCACCACCTCCAAATTACTATACCTAATGCCACTCCGTTCACAGTGTTTTCAACTCGCTAGCCACACTACATTAACTATAATTCGTGCCTCTATGACTCGAGTCACTGTTTGTACGCTTTCAAATTCCATCACATATAACATATGAAAACATAGCATTTATAACAACACATAACATTATTTGTGAGAACACTGTGCATGGAAGAGTGGCAATTTATAGTTAACGTTCTGAGACAAGCGAGTTGACAACACTGTAAAATGAGACATGTGAGTCATAGTGATTTGGAGGTGATGTATAAATGTAAGGTATAACTATAACTTTAGAATTTCTAAAGTTTGTGTAGTTTGTTTGGCTTGTATAGAAGGAATACTTAAATGTTTTCCTAGCTATAACTGAGGGCCTGATTAAGATCTTGGTGGACAGGGTTACTCAGGCACAAAAGTGACAAATATCCCATCTGCCAAATTACAGTTCCATTATATCCAAGGGAACATGTGATACAGCGGACGGAATATCCATCACTTTTGTGGCAGAGAATCCCATCCACCAAGATTGTAATCAGGCCCTAATTGTTAACAATTGTTGTTTTCCATTGAATTTTAATAGTTTTATCTTTCAATAAAAAAGTGTTTTGAATCGTAGAGTGTACTGTTGTCTAGTGGAGTGTTACAGAGCACAGTGGAGGACAGTATCATACAAGGTAGTGTCATAGAGTGATGTGGCATACAAAGGAGGGGAGTAGAATGGAATATCATGGAATGGAGTGCCATAGAGTGACGTGGCACACAGTGGACTAGCATAGAGAGGCGTGACTTACAGTGAAGTGACATACTATTGAGTGCCATAAAGTGAAGTGGCATAGAGCGTAATGGCATAGCCTGAGATGACATGAGTGGTATATAGATGAGTGGCGTAGAGGGAAGTGGCCTACAGTGGAGGGGCATGGAGTGGAATAGCATGGAGGGGAATGGTGTAGAGTAGAACAGCATAGAATGGAGTGGTGTAGAGTGGAGATGTAAAGAGTGGAGTGCCATTCATTAGAGTGGCATAAAGCAGAGTGACTTAGTGTAGAATACCATAGAGTGAAGTGGTGTAGAGTGGTGTAGAGTGAATTGGCATGAAGTGATGTGGAGTGAAGTGGCATAGAGTGGAATGGCATAGGGCCCGATTCACAGAACTAACTTAAGACAAAATCCTAAACTTTCTACCATTTTCGTATTCACAGAAGGCACTTACTCATTTTGGTATTCACAGTAGACACTTACTCATTTCGGTATTCACATAAGTTGGGAGTCCTAACTTTAGGACTCCTAAATTGAGAAAAATCCTTATTTTAAGACTTTTGGTTTTCACAGAAGGCATTTAGGAGCCCTGAAGTTAGGAGTCCTAACTATACTACTATAAAACTGAGTGTACGGTGGAGTGGCATAGAGTGGAATAGTGTGGAGTGGTTTGACATAGACCGGAGTGGTGTACAGTGAAATAGAGCACTGTGGAGTGGTATAGAGTGGCGTAGAGTCGAAGGGCGTAGGAACGAGTAGAGTAGAGTGCAGTGACATTGAGTCGAGTAGCATACAGTAGAATGGCATAAAGTGGAGTGGCATACAGTAGAATAAGGTAGAGTGGATGGCATGCAATGGTGTACAATTAAGTGGCATAGAGTGAAATAGCGTGGAATTGAGTGGGGTAGAGTGAAGTGGCATAAAGTGAAGTGCATAGAGTGAAATACCTTAGTCAGAAGTGGCATAGAGTGTAATTGCACAGAGTGCCGTAGAGTGGAGTAGCACAGGGTTGAACGGCATGCAGTTGAGTGGTGTAGAGTGAAGTGGTGTAGAGTGAAATAGCAGAGAGTTGAGTGGCAAGCAGTCAAATAGCATAGAGTGGAATTGCATAGAGTGCTTTGGTGTAGTGTGGAGTGGTGTAGAGTGGAGTGACATACAGTGGAATAGCATACAGTGGAGGGGTGTACAGTGGCGTGGAGTCAAGCAGCATAGAATGGAATAGACTAGAGTGCAAAGGAGTAGAGTGGAGTTGCATAGAGTCAAATGGCATACAGTAGAGTAGTGTAAAGTGGAGTGGCATACAGCTTTATAGCATAGAGGGGAGTGGCATACAGTTAACTGGCATGGAGCGAAAAGGCATGGAATGGACCAGTTTAGAGTAGACTGGTGTGCAGCAGAGTGGTGTATAGTGGAGTTGCATAGAGAGCAGTGGGCATTCATGAAATAATGTAAAGTGGAATGGCTTAGACTGAAATGGCATACAATTGAGTGGCAAAGAGTGCGGTCACTTAACATGGAATAGAGTAAAATGGAGTGGCATACATTGGAGTAGAGTACAGTAGACTAACGTACAGTGGAGTGACTTAGACTAGAATAGTGTAGAGTGCTGCGGCAAAGAGTGTAGGGAAGTAGAATCAACTAGCATAGAGTGGAGTGGCATAGAGTGGTGTACAGTCGAGTGGGAAGAGTTGAATAGCCTGGAGTTGAGCAGCACAGAGCGGACTGTCAAAGAGTGGAAAAGCATAGGTTGGAGGGGTGTAAAGCGGCTTAGAGTCAAGTGGTGTACAGTTGAAAAGCGTATAATGGAGTGGCATACAGTCAGGGGCGTAACAAAAGCCCCCGCAGCACACGCGGTGCGGGGAGTCCAAAGCTCCAAGGGGCCCCCTCGACACTGCACTTTGGCCAGAGAGCTCATGATTGAGCCCGGAGGGGGCCCCTCTACGTACTGTGCAGGGAGGCCCCCTCAGTTTTCATTACATCAGTGCATACAGTGGAGTGGATTAAAGAAGAGTGGACTGGGATGGAGTGGAATAGCAAAAAATGGAGTGGTGTACAGTCGAATGGCATAGAGTGGAGTGGCATGGAGTGGAATAGTATAGAGTGGAGTACCTTAGAGTGGGGTGGCATACATTGGATTGGCATACAGTGGAATAGCGTAGAGTGGAGTGGCTTTCAGTGAACTCGTGTAGAGTGCAGTTGTGTACAGTACAGTGGAATGGTGTACATGGGAGTGGCATTAAGTGGAATGCCAGAGAGTGGAGCGGCATAGAGTTGACCTGTGTACAACAGAGTGGTGTAGAGTGGCATACAGTTGAGTGGCATAGAACGAATTAGAGTAGACTGCAGTGACGTAGAGTGGAGTTGCATGGATTTGTGTGGCATATAGCAGAGTGGCATACAGTGGAGTGACGGACAGTAGACTAGAGTGGAGTGTTGTACAGTTAAATGTCATAGAGTGCAGTCGCATGGAATGGAGTGGTATAGAGAGGACTGGCGTATTGTGGAGTAGTGTATAGTGGAGTGGCATAAAGCAGAGTGGTGTATATTGGAATATCATAGAGTGGAGTGGTATAAACTTGAGTGGCATATAGTGGAGTCTCTTAGAGTAGAATCGTATAGAGTGGAGTAGCATACAGTAGACTGGCATAGAGTGGAATACCGTACAGTGGAGTGATGTAGAGTAGAATAACGTAGAGTGGAGTAGTGTGAAGTGGAGTAACGTAGATTAGAATAGTGTAGACTGGAGGGGCATAGAGTGGTGTACAGTCAAGTGTCATGTAATAGCATGGAGTGTTTATGTTTATGCTTAGCGAATTTATAAAGCGCATAGCTGCCCAAAGGCTTCCCAGGGCTGAGAAGAGAGAGATGTTGGTGACAAAATCAGAGAGAATCATCATGAGAACAGCCAACCCTTGAGTTTTTTTCTGAAGCTGGGTTCATCTTCCAGCAACCTCTGTTCCCTGGTCATGGAATTCCACAGTATCAGGACCAGGAATGAGAAAGATCTACCTCCCCATCTTGATCTCTTTGATCCTCAATGTCTTTATGAGGCGGTCATAAGAGGTACCTCTTTGGTACATATGGGGCAATGAGTTCCCTTAGTATGACTGGACCCCTGTCGTTCATTGCTTTATCAGCCAGGCAGAGGGATTTAAACTTGATCCTGTTTCGATGGGCAGCCAGTGAAACTGTTTCAAGGACGATTTTACAGATTCCTGTCTATGGCTTTTTAAAAGTATCCTGGCCCCAGCATTCTGCACCACCTGCAGTCTGTTAATAACATATTTATGTCATCCTAGGTACAGGGAGTTGCCATAATCAAGACGTGAGACCACCAAGGCCTGGACCACGATTCCTTGTCCCTATTCTGGGATAAGTCATATGATCTTACGGATTATTCGGAGTTTACCATATCAGGTTGCTGCTATTTTTTTTTTATTGGTTTTCCATTGAAAGAGTATTATCCAGCCACATGCCCAGATTCTTTATTAATGGTTTGGGACGAAAGGTGTTCCCCAGTCTTCTGGCCAGTTAATTATGGCCCTGGGCCAGGTAATGATTTCCAGAATCAACAGTTCCTTTTTATCGCCATTTAGTTTTAGGCTACAGTTGGCTATCCTATTAGCAAACTTTACCATACAGGGTACCAGTTGGAGGTGGTTTGAGTTCAGCCCCTCCACTGATACTAACAGCAGTGTGTTGTCTGCATACGACATAATCGACAGCCCAAACTCCTAGACAATTTCAGCTAAAGTGTGCATATATATGTTAAACAGTGTAGGGTTGAGAGACGAGCACTGTGGGACTCTGCATGAAACTGGCAATGTATCTGATAGACAGGTAGATTTCACAATCTGAAGAGATCTATCACTCAGAAAGGAGATAAGCCATTGGAGGGCTTTGTCCTGGATGTCAAACTCCCTCAGCCTATGTGTCAGGATATAGTGACCCATGGTATCAAAAGCCGCACTTAAATCTAGAAGCAGGATTGCGGCTGAAGCCCATTGATCTAATATCCCTAGCTCCTCCGTAACCACCAGATCGGCTGATTCTATACTGTGTTGTGATCGGAAGCCTATCTGAGTATTCTGCAGAATGTCATTCTCTTCCAGAAACTGTGAGAGTGTGTGATTAACATGCTTTTCCACCAATTTTCTCAAGATGGGTAGCAAGGAGATAGGGCAAACGTTCCCCAATACATCTGGATCTAGGTGGGGCTTCTTCAACAAGGGCCTCACAAGAGGAGTGCCATACAGTTGAATGCTGTATAATGGGGTGGTGTAGAGGGAAATGGCATTGAGTAAAGTGACATAGAGTGCAATGGTGTAGAGTGGAATAGCATGGAGTGAAGAGGCATAGAGTGAGAAGGTGAACAGTGGATTAGGTACAGTACAGTGGTGTAGGATGGAGTGACGTAGAGTCAAATAGTGTAGTGATGTAGAGTGGCATACAGTTGAGTGGTAGAGAATGGAATAGCGCAGAGTGTACTGAAATAGAGTGAAGTGGAGTGGCATACAATAGAATGATGTAGAGTGGAATGGCATAGAGTGGAATAGCATAGAATGGAGTACTGTACAGTGGGGTGGTGTAGAGTTAAATGGCGTAAAGTTGAGTGGTGTGGAGTGCAGTGACATAGAGTAGAAAGGCGTACTGTGGCCATAGTGGGGCGTAGTGTGACATAGAGTTGAGTGCAAAGTGTCAAAAAGCCTGAATAGCTAAAGTGGAGTGATATAGAGTGGACTGTCTTAGGGTAGAATAGCGGAGAGTGAAGTGGCATAAAGTGCGTTTGAGTCAAGTGGTGTAGAGTAGAATAACATAGTGGAGTGAAGGATAGTGGAGTGGCGTATAGAGGAGTGGTGTACAGTGGAGTGTCATAAAGTAGAGTGGCGTTAAATACAGTTGAGTGGGGTAGAGTGGAATAGTATAGAAAGGAGTAGCGTACAGTGGAGTGGTGTAGAGTGCAGTGGCATAGAGTGGAAAATTATAGAGTGTAATGACATAGATTGGGGTGACATACGGCAGATTGAATACGGCACTGTGGCATACAGTGGATGGGCACAGAGTGCAGTGGCATACACTGTCATAGACTTGAGTGGCATACAGTAGAATGGAATAGAGTGGAGGGGCATAAAGTGGAGTTGTGTAGACTGCAGAAGTGTACAGTAGAGTGGAATGGTGTAGAGTAGTGTGGCATAGATTGGAATACCCTATAGTGGAGCATCCTCGAAAACTGAGTGGCATAGAGTGGCATTGAAGGAATTAGAATAGAGTGCAGTGGCATAGATTGGAGTTGCATAGAGTCGAGTGGCATACACTAGAGTAGCATAAAGTGGAGTATGTACAGTAGAATAGCACAGAGTGGGGTAAAGTTAAGTGGCATAGAGTGAAATAGCGTGGAGTGGAGTGGTATAAAGTGGACTGGCATACAGTGGAGTAGTGTATAATGGACTGCTCTAGAGCAGAGTGGCATGCAGTGGAATAGCGTAGAGTGGCGTGGCATAGAAAGGAGTGGCATAAGGTTGAGTGACATACAGTGGAGTGGAGTAGAGTGGGGTCACATGGAGTAGAATAGTGTAGAGTGGAGTGGCATACAGGGTAAACGTCGTTTACAACGCGGTGTTTACACCGCACGACCTTTACCACGCCGCCATTATAACGCAAGTTGTTACTACGACTTGTGCTGGATGGCGCTGTTGGTTAAGGAATATTGTAATTGTATATTCCAACACCTTCCCTACTGTTAAGTGGACTGGTGTTGGAATATAAAATTATAATATTTCACAATCCACGCCCTCCAACGCAAGTCGTTGTAACGACTTGCGTTGTAATAACCGCGTTGTTAAGTACCGCGATCTAAAAGATCGCGTTGTACTGACATACATCCCCATACAGTGGAGTAGCATACAGTGGAATACTGTACAGTAGAGTGATGTGGAGTAGAATACTGTAGAGTGGAGTAGCATAGAGTTCAGTGGAATACAGTCACATAGTGTAGAATAGTGTACAGCCGAGAACCGAAGAGTGGAATAGCATAGAGTGGAGTGGCAGAGAGTAGAGTGGCATAGAGTGGAATAGAGTAGAGTGGAGGGCCGTAAAGTGGTATAGAGTCAAGGACCATGGAGTGGAATAGCATAGAGTGGAGTTGCATAAAGTGGAGTGGCATAGAGTT
Organism: Lissotriton helveticus; assembly: GCF_964261635.1. Classification (NCBI taxonomy): domain Eukaryota; kingdom Metazoa; phylum Chordata; class Amphibia; order Caudata; family Salamandridae; genus Lissotriton; species Lissotriton helveticus. The sequence goes on along the minus strand of NC_136070.1, from coordinate 351,921,953 downwards.
AAATGTTGTAGAGTGGAGTGGCATGTAGTAGAGTGGTGCAGAGTGTAGTGATGCAGAAGGGAAATGCATAGAGTGGCATACAGCTGAGTTACATAAAGTGGAGTGGCATACAGTAGAGTAGCCTAGAGTGGAAAACTGTACAGTGAAGTGATGTGGAGCAGAATACCGTAGATTGGGGTGGCATAGAGTTGAGTGGTGTACAGTCAGATAGCATACAGTGGAGTGGTGTTGAGTAGTGTACAGTTGGGAGGCAAAGAGTGGAATAGCGTAGAGTTGAGTGAGAGAGTGGAGTGGCATAGAGTAGAATAGCACAGAGTGGAGGGGCATAAGGTGGTGTAGAGTCAAGTGGCATGGAGTGGAATAGTGTAGAATGGAGTGGCATACAGTGGAGTGGTGTAGAGTTGAATTTAGAAGAGTGGAGTGGCATAGAGTGCAGTGGCATAGAGTTGAATAGCATAGAGTGGATTGGCACAGAGTAGGGTGGTGTACAGTGGATTGAGGTACAGTACTGTTGGGAAGAGTGGAGTGGCGAAGAGACAAATAGCATATAATCGAGTGGCGTTGAGTGGTATACAGTCAAGTGATGAAGAGTGGAATAATGTAGAGTGGAATGGTGTAGAGTGGAATAGCGTAGAGTGGAGCAGCATACAGTTAAGTGGTGTACAGTACAGTGCCGTGGAGTGGCATTCAGTGGAGTAGCACATAATGGAGTGGTGTATACAGCAGGTGGCCCAGAGTTGAGTATTGTAGAAGGGAGTGGGGCATAGACTGAAGGGGCATGTTGACACGCATAGAAGCCCCGCACCACACACTAGCGGTATCAAACGTCTTCCCACGCTTTCCCAACTATGATGGACAGCTCACTCAAGGGACCTCTGCGCCTTTTGGCGAAGTGGCAAAGTTACAGGCACACCTGGTCAGTGGAGACAAATCTTCTGGCCCTTTATGCAGCTGCAGTGTAGGAAAAGCACTTTACATTTACCCAATGAGGTAGCACTTACTGGATTAGCCAGTATAAAGTACTCCAGGCATTGCACAAAACTGTGGCATCTTCGTAGATAACTATCCAGGGCAGGAATCATTCTGGCACGAGGCTCCTGTCACAAAAATTTAACCTCAACAGGAAGCACTTACATATATAGCAGGTGCCCGAGTTGAAGCTCAAATTCAGTAATGTTTTTTTTTATTTCACAACATTTTTTTATTGAGAGAGATAGTTGAGCATTACAATAATGCGCATACATCAGACATGGTTCCAGTAGCAACATAATCAAGTATACCGGGGACAAAGGAGGGGTAAAATAAGAAAAGCAAATCAAAAACAAAAGCAACAATAAGGCAAAAGAAACAGGCATTGCTTCCAAACGGACTGACTGCCTGCTGCCTGTGGGTTAATCTGTTTTGTGCCTGCTTCACGCCCACGCCTCGCGGCCCCCGCTTCGCGGGCGCCGCTCGAGGCACTTACTTTGCCGGATTGCCTGACTGAGAGGTGACCGTCGAGGGAGACCAACAGCTTCAGGGACTGCGAGGACCAGCGGGCGCAGCGTTTTCTAACTCGCCGCAGCTGGTCCTCTTCCCGCCCCCTCCCGCCTGGACTTCAAGAGCAAAGGGCAAAATCTGTGGTGTGCTTCCAAACGGACTGACTGCCTGCTGCCTGTGGGTTAATCTGTTTTGTGCCTGCTTCACGCCCCACGTCGAGTGGCATACACTGGAGTAGCATAAAGTGGAGTATGTACAGTAGAATAGCACAGAGTGGGGTAAAGTTAAGTGGCATAGAGTGAAATAGCGTGGAGTGGAGTGGTATAAGGTGGACTGGCATACAGAGGAGTAGTGTATAATGGACTGCTCTAGAGCAGAGTGGCATGCAGTGGAATAGCGTAGAGTGGCGTGGCATAGAAAGGAGTGGCATAAGGTTGAGTGACATACAGTGGAGTGGAGTAGAGTGGGGTCACATGGAGTGGAATAGTGTAGAGTGGAGTGGCATACAGGGTAAACGTCGTTTACAACGCGGTGTTTACACCGCACGACCTTTACCACGCCGCCATTATAACGCAAGTTGTTACTACGACTTGTGCTGGATGGCGCTGTTGGTTAAGGAATATTGTAATTGTATATTCCAACACCTTCCCTACTGTTAAGTGGACTGGTGTTGGAATATAAAATTATAATATTTCACAATCCACGCCCTCCAATGCAAGTCGTTGTAACGACTTGCGTTGTAATAACCGCGTTGTTAAGTACCGCGATCTAAAAGATCGCGTTGTACTGACATACATCCGCATACAGTGGAGTAGCATACAGTGGAATACTGTACAGTAGAGTGATGTGGAGTAGAATACTGTGGAGTGGAGTAGCATAGAGTTCAGTGGAATACAGTCACATAGTGTAGAATAGTGTACAGCCGAGAACCGAAAGAGTGAAATAGCATAGAGTGGAGTGGCAGAGAGTAGAGTGGCATAGAGTGGAATAGTGTAGAGTGGAGGGCCGTAAAGTGGTATAGAGTCAAGAACCATGGAGTGGAATAGCATAGAGTGGAGTTGCATAAAGTGGAGTGGCATAGAGTTAAATGTTGTAGAGTGGAGTGGCATGTAGTAGAGTGGTGCAGAGTGTAGTGATGCAGAAGGGAAATGCATAGAGTGGCATACAGCTGAGTTACATACAGTGGAGTGGCATGCAGTAGAGTAGCCTAGAGTGGAAAACTGTACAGTGAAGTGATGTGGAGCAGAATACCGTAGATTGGGGTGGCATAGAGTTGAGTGGTGTACAGTCAGATAGCATACAGTGGAGTGGTGTTGAGTAGCGTACAGTTGGGAGGCAAAGAGTGGAATAGCGTAGAGTTGAGTGAGAGAGTGGAGTGGCATAGAGTAGAATAGCACAGAGTGGAGGGGCATAAGGTGGTGTAGAGTCAAGTGGCATGGAGTGGAATAGTGTAGAATGGAGTGGCATACAGTGGAGTGGTGTAGAGTTGAATTTAGAAGAGTGGAGTGGCATAGAGTGCAGTGGCATAGAGTTGAATAGCATAGAGTGGATTGGCACAGAGTAGGGTGGTGTACAGTGGATTGAGGTACAGTACTGTTGGGAAGAGTGGAGTGGCGAAGAGACAAATAGCATATAATTGAGTGGCGTTGAGTGGTATACAGTCAAGTGATGAAGAGTGGAATAATGTAGAGTGGAATGGTGTAGAGTGGAATAGCATAGAGTGGAGCAGCATACAGTTAAGTGGTGTACAGTACAGTGTCGTGGAGTGGCATTCAGTGGAGTAGCACATAATGGAGTGGTGTATACAGCAGGTGGCCCAGAGTTGAGTATTGTAGAAGGGAGCGGGGCATAGACTGAAGGGGCATGTTGACACGCATAGAAGCCCCGCACCACACACTAGCGGTATCAAACGTCTTCCCACCCTTTCCCAACTATGATGGACAGCTCACTCAAGGGACCTCTGCGCCTTTTGGCGCTGTGGCAAAGTTACAGGCACACCTGGTCAGTGGAGACAAATCTTCTGGCCCTTTATGCAGCTGCAGTGTAGGAAAAGCACTTTACATTTACTCAATGAGGTAGCACTTACTGGATTAGGCAGTATAAAGTACTCCAGTTGAGTAGAGGCATTGCACAAAACTGTGGCATCTTCGTAGATAACTATCCAGGGCAGGAATCATTCTGGCACGAGGCTCCTGTCACAAAAATTTAACCTCAACAGGAAGCACTTACATATATAGCAGGTGCCCGAGTTGAAGCTCAAATTCAGTAATGTTCTTTTTTATTTCACAAATTTTTTTTATTGAGAGAGATAGTTGAGCATTACAATAATGCGCATACATCAGACATGGTTCCAGTAGCAACATAATCAAGTATACCGGGGACAAAGGAGGGGTAAAATAAGAAAAGCAAATCAAAAACAAAAGCAACAATAAGGCAAAAGAAACAGGCATTGCTTCCAAACGGACTGACTGCCTGCTGCCTGTGGGTTAATCTGTTTTGTGCCTGCTTCACGCCCACGCCTCGCGGCCCCCGCTTCGCGGGCGCCGCTCGAGGCACTTACTTTGCCGGATTGCCTGACTGAGAGGTGACCGTCGAGGGAGACCAACAGCTTCAGGGACTGCGAGGACCAGCGGGCGCAGCGTTTTCTAACTCGCCGCAGCTGGTCCTCTTCCCGCCCCCTCCCGCCTGGACTTCAAGAGCAAAGGGCAGGGAGAAATCTGTGGTGTGCTTCCAAACGGACTGACTGCCTGCTGCCTGTGGGTTAATCTGTTTTGTGCCTGCTTCACGCCCCACGTCGAGTGGCATACACTAGAGTAGCATAAAGTGGAGTATGTACAGTAGAATAGCACAGAGTGGAGTAAAGTTAAGTGGCATAGAGTGAAATAGCGTGGAGTGGAGTGGTATAAAGTGGACTGGCATACAGTGGAGTAGTGTATAATGGACTGCTCTAGAGCAGAGTGGCATGCAGTGGAATAGCGTAGAGTGGCGTGGCATAGAAAGGAGTGGCATAAGGTTGAGTGACATACAGTGGAGTGGAGTAGAGTGGGGTCACATGGAGTGGAATAGTGTAGAGTGGAGTGGCATACAGGGTAAACGTCGTTTACAACGCGGTGTTTACACCGCACGACCTTTACCACGCCGCCATTATAACGCAAGTTGTTACTACGACTTGTGCTGGATGGCGCTGTTGGTTAAGGAATATTGTAATTGTATATTCCAACACCTTCCCTACTGTTAAGTGGACTGGTGTTGGAATATAAAATTATAATATTTCACAATCCACGCCCTCCAACGCAAGTCGTTGTAACGACTTGCGTTGTAATAACCGCGTTGTTAAGTACCGCGATCTAAAAGATCGCGTTGTACTGACATACATCCGCATACAGTGGAGTAGCAAACAGTGGAATACTGTACAGTAGAGTGATGTGGAGTAGAATACTGTAGAGTGGAGTAGCATAGAGTTCAGTGGAATACAGTCACATAGTGTAGAATAGTGTACAGCCGAGAACCGAAGAGTGGAATAGCATAGAGTGGAGTGGCAGAGAGTAGAGTGGCATAGAGTGGAATAGTGTAGAGTGGAGGGCCGTAAAGTGGTATAGAGTCAAGGACCATGGAGTGGAATAGCATAGAGTGGAGTTGCATAAAGTGGAGTGGCATAGAGTTAAATGTTGTAGAGTGGAGTGGCATGTAGTAGAGTGGTGCAGAGTGTAGTGATGCAGAAGGGAAATGCATAGAGTGGCATACAGCTGAGTTACATACAGTGGAGTGGCATACAGTAGAGTAGCCTAGAGTGGAAAACTGTACAGTGAAGTGATGTGGAGCAGAATACCGTAGATTGGGGTGGCATAGAGTTGAGTGGTGTACAGTCAGATAGCATACAGTGGAGTGGTGTTGAGTAGTGTACAGTTGGGAGGCAAAGAGTGGAATAGCGTAGAGTTGAGTGAGAGAGTGGAGTGGCATAGAGTAGAATAGCACAGAGTGGAGGGGCATAAGGTGGTGTAGAGTCAAGTGGCATGGAGTGGAATAGTGTAGAATGGAGTGGCATACAGTGGAGTGGTGTAGAGTTGAATTTAGAAGAGTGGAGTGGCATAGAGTGCAGTGGCATAGAGTTGAATAGCATAGAGTGGATTGGCACAGAGTAGGGTGGTGTACAGTGGATTGAGGTACAGTACTGTTGGGAAGAGTGGAGTGGCGAAGAGACAAATAGCATATAATTGAGTGGCGTTGAGTGGTATACAGTCAAGTGATGAAGAGTGGAATAATGTAGAGTGGAATGGTGTAGAGTGGAATAGCGTAGAGTGGAGCAGCATACAGTTAAGTGGTGTACAGTACAGTGCCGTGGAGTGGCATTCAGTGGAGTAGCACATAATGGAGTGGTGTATACAGCAGGTGGCCCAGAGTTGAGTATTGTAGAAGGGAGTGGGGCATAGACTGAAGGGGCATGTTGACACGCATAGAAGCCCCGCACCACACACTAGCGGTATCAAACGTCTTCCCACCCTTTCCCAACTATGATGGACAGCTCACTCAAGGGACCTCTGCGCCTTTTGGCGCTGTGGCAAAGTTACAGGCACACCTGGTCAGTGGAGACAAATCTTCTGGCCCTTTATGCAGCTGCAGTGTAGGAAAAGCACTTTACATTTACCCAATGAGGTAGCACTTACTGGATTAGCCAGTATAAAGTACTCCAGTTGAGTAGAGGCATTGCACAAAACTGTGGCATCTTCGTAGATAACTATCCAGGGCAGGAATCATTCTGGCACGAGGCTCCTGTCACAAAAATTTAACCTCAACAGGAAGCACTTACATATATAGCAGCTGCCCGAGTTGAAGCTCAAATTCAGTAATGTTTTTTTTTATTTCACAAAAAATTTTTATTGAGAGAGATAGTTGAGCATTACAATAATGCGCATACATCAGACATGGTTCCAGTAGCAACATAATCAAGTATACCGGGGACAAAGGAGGGGTAAAATAAGAAAAGCAAATCAAAAACAAAAGCAACAATAAGGCAAAAGAAACAGGCATTGCTTCCAAACAGACTGACTGCCTGCTGCCTGTGGGTTAATCTGTTTTGTGCCTGCTTCACGCCCACGCCTCGCGGCCCCCGCTTCGCGGGCGCCGCTCGAGGCACTTACTTTGCCGGATTGCCTGACTGAGAGGTGACCGTCGAGGGAGACCAACAGCTTCAGGGACTGCGAGGACCAGCGGGCGCAGCGTTTTCTAACTCGCCGCAGCTGGTCCTCTTCCCGCCCCCTCCCGCCTGGACTTCAAGAGCAAAGGGCAGGGAGAAATCTGTGGTGTGCTTCCAAACGGACTGACTGCCTGCTGCCTGTGGGTTAATCTGTTTTGTGCCTGCTTCACGCCCCACGCCTCGCGGCCCCCGCTTCGCGGGCGCCGCTCGAGGCACTTACTTTGCCGGATTGCCTGACTGAGAGGTGACCGTCGAGGGAGACTGACAGCTTCAGGGACTGCGAGGACCAGCGGGCGCAGCGTTTTCTAACTCGCCGCAGCTGGTCCTCTTCCCGCCCCCTCCCGCTATTTAGAATCAGCTACTGACGCGCTAGCGGGACGCGCACGGAGCAAAGCCCGGGCAAAGGGCGGGCCCTCTTAGGCCCTCAGAGGCCTGAGGAGACTGGACTGGGCCGGACCCCCTGGTCGAGTGTCCTCCATTGTCGAAGACTTGGAGTAAGTTGATCCGCACTACATTTGTGTTCTTTTTTTTTTTTTTTTTTTGCTTTGCACTGCTTTATGAACTTAAATACACAAATGTCTACCGTAGTGCTGAGTCCGGAAATTGTTGTGAGTAAAAGAACTGGGGGTCTGATCAATGGAACTTTGGACAATTATATAATTAAAACTCCCGCAGAAAGTTCTAAAGAACAATTCCTAGCAGAGTGGCGAGCCGAGCGCCGCCGTTCGATTGGCAATCTTAAGAATAGGTCTGTGACTGAGCCAACACAAGCTTCAGAATCCAACTGCATGCATAGCTCAGACTCTATTAATGAAATGTTATCTATGGACAATGTACCCTTATTGCTTAGAGAATGTTTAACGCCCTCCATCTGTCCCACCCAAATTTGTATCAGTACCTCAGCTCCTAATTCTAATTGCACACCCAGTCAATCTGAGACGATTATTGTACCAACACCTAGCCCCCCAAGCCAGCTAGAGGTAACGGTAAGATTAAGAGAACCATCTTACACAAAACCTATGGTCCACCACCTACTAAAAAAAGACGCAAAAAAGCGGGCTCAACTAAACAGGAGCTGAGTCATACAGAATTCGGCAAGAACTTAAAATCTATTACTTCCAATGTTATGGGTACTACCGTTGCTATGGACATTGTTGAAATTGTAGCTATTCCTCCATTATTGCCACCTTCTTTACCGCCAGATAGTGAAGTTTATACTGATTCTGTCCAAGTGGGTGAAGGGTTACAATCAATTCCAAACACAGACCTACTTGATAGTATCGAATTAATTATGAGAAGCTACACCCTAGCAATCGTAGAAAGGCTCAAAAACATGGAGGTTAGACTAGGGAAAATTGAGTCTGTTTTAAGCAACAAGGAAAATTCATCTAGGATAGGTGAAAATAAAGAATTAGCTAGTGTACCAATACCAACTCAAAGTACAACATCTGCCCAACCCCCCCCAATTGTACAAAACACAAATACATCTTCTACTATTTCTTCGTCCACCATTGCGTTGCCGGTTTTGCCACCCGCACCTAACCCCATGCCTAACAGTATAACACCTGTACCAAACAATCCCCATATAACACATAGAAATCAGCCTAAAGCACCCCCTACTAGATCAACAATGAAATCTAATTCTATTCCAACCATTCCCGCTATTAAATCATCAAGGGATCTGGGCTTAACATTGAATGGAAAACTAGGATTGGACGAGGGAAGCAATAGGTATTCTAGGGGGGTACACGTTAGGAGACCCCCAATTGAACTTCCGCCGGAAGCCGTACCTTTTGTGGTGGTTCTCACTGGGGTACCCGAGTTGTCTGAGAACAAGCGGGAAGGCTTCTTCCAACTGAAAAACAAGGTAATGCATTGGCTGACTACATATAGGCCAATTGCTAGTCACATTAATGGTGACATAGTTCATGTACGTCGCCTTCAATGGTTAGGAGGAAGACCAAAAGACATTGGGGGAGATGTGGTTGTGGTTAATTTTAGGGACCAGAATGCAGTTCGTTACATTTTAAACTGGCAACAGGGTAGCGCCACTAATAACATCATCCCCCGCCCATTAACATATTTTTATCCAAGAACCGCAGTCTTCCAACCACAAATTTCACAAAGTAATGCCATCTTTACTAACCAATTTTCAAATATGGAGTATATCAGTCATGTACCTACTGTGTATTATCCAATCTCAGCTCCTATTACACCAGGGTGGGACACCATACCCCCCAGGCATAATCAAGCAGCACACAGTAGGTTTAACCACCTATTACCTCTCACACCACTGGAGATATCTAATAGGTATGATATATTTAGCGGTTTGGAAGATTGCGATTGAAGACTAATGAAAAGAGGGGAGGGGGGAGGAGATGCAAATATTCCCATCACTGAAGGATTTAAGGTGGTTGATGGACTAGGAACTCCCAAGGTAGTTATTTTAAATATTGCAATTAGTCCAGCAGCAGAATTGTTAAACCCAGCCTATTTTCCCCGGTGTGACTCTGAAATTCAGGGCTGGAACAATGACAATGATATAGTGAGAGCGGAGGAAGTAGTGAACGCATCTCCTAATTTTTACATTGGAAATGTCCATCAATCAAATTATTTATCTGAGAATAAACTGTCTGAATCAATCAATATTGCTGTCAGTAAAAGGGTAACTTGGATTGCTCCAACCAATACGTGTGCAAACAATGATAATTCTACATGTTGTGTGATCAAGGAAAGAGAATCACCGATTGAAGGAGTGCAAGTTAGAAGCCAGATTGAGCTGGGGTACTCTCTGACCAGGGAAGGTAGTATAAGCAACAACTGGGTTCATAATCAAACACAGTCACATAAGGGAGGTCAATATGTGGCATCCTGGAACGTGGCAGGATTAAAGAGTAAGCTAGCGTCCAGGGATTGGGCCACCTTTATAGACAATTACATGATCATAGCCATGCAGGAAACATGGGCCACCGAACCACAATATAGATCCGGGTATCTCCACTTTGCGATAGCGGCAACACACACAAACAAAGGCAGACCAATGGGGGGCCTGACCACATGGATCAAACAGGATGATAGATATTCAACTACTCAACTTGAAACCAACTCCAGTGATATACTGGTGGTTAAGTTGAAATCCCCTATATTTGGTGACCTTATAGTTTTCAATGTATATGCTAGGGGGAAACCAGGGGGGAAGACGTCAGAGGTAGTTGAGGCAATGGGTCAATATGTTAGAACCTGGAGAGGAGGCGCTAATCTACTTATATGTGGAGCTTTTAATTGTACCTTCGAGCCTCTGGATCTCAGTGACCTAGAGCTCTCTGAGGAGGAAGATACCTGTTGGCAAATTCCCCCATTAGATCTACCGCCAATAAAAAAGTGGACCCAAGCAGCACTTCAACTTAAGTCCCTTACCCTTGAACATGGGTTACGAGCAGTTAATGGGAGAACAGCAGGGGACAAGCAGGGTGTACCAACATTTAACAACGGTATGAGTTCAAGCAGAATAGACTATATAATAGTGAATCTTGAACTCTGGTCCTCTGTCTGTGAAATGTGTATAATTCCACGACCTGAGAGTGACCACAATCCGCTTAGTCTCGAGTTATTGCTATTTAAGGGACAGGAAATAGTGAAAGTTGACTTAACAGATGATATTGTTATGACCAACGACACAAGGCGACTAAGATGGGCTGAGTGCTTGGGTGATCCAAATACTATTAACGAAATGGAGGCTCTGGTAAAGGAAGCAACTGTTGAAATACAGGGACAGTCATCCCGAGTAGATTATGATACCAGGCTAGTTCAGATTCATTCGACCCTTTTTTTTAAATTAAGTAAATTTTTTAGTATTCAAATGAAGAAATATTCTGGCAAAGGAAGACGGAAACCCGAGTCTTGGTATGATAAAAATTGTTGGGCAGCATACAAATCCTTAGCCTCAGCAGTACGATCGACTGACAGAGAGATCATACAAAGAGCGAGGAATCATTATAAAAGGACGCAACTCGAAGCAAAGAAAGTTTGGGATAACAAATACTGGGAGGAATTATTGGAAGCTAGCAAATTGAAAGATATGACGGCATTCTGGCATTTGGTAAGGTGGGGCAAAGGGAACCAAAAACCAGTGCCTGAAAATCTTGTCTCTCCAGAACGATGAGTAAAGCACTTCAGGACTCAGTTTGCCAATGATAATTGCTTCCCACCAACTGCTTTGGAACCAATTATTCGTCCAGTATCTACTAGCATACTTCTGTTTACTATGAAAGAAGTTGACAATGCCCTCAATTTAATCCCCAAAGGTAGAGCCCGGGCCTTGACAAAATTCCAGCTGATCTCTTTTTACACAATAGAGAAGTCTGGGTCCCGTATATCAAATTGTTGGCAAATGCCATTGCAAAAGGCACTGCTTTGCCAGACACGTGGCGGGGAGCAGAAATCATACCGATTTATAAAAAGGGGGACCGCACTGATCCAGCTAATTATAGGCCAATAAGCCTCATAGCTTGTATCCAGAAAGTCGTGGCCTGAATGCTACTTCTCAGGATCCAGAACTGGATGGAGGAATCGCGGGTCATGTCCAAGCTTCAGGCTGGCTTCCGACCAGCCACCAGTACAGTGGATCAAGTTTTTAGGTTTTCCACAATTTATTGGAAATGGGTGATTTTGGGGGGTGGTACACTTTATGCAGCCTTTGTTGATTTAAAGGCTGCTTTTGACCTCGTCCCACGAGATAGGTTGTGGCGTGTCCTTTACGACCAAGGAATGCCACCAGAACTGCTTACAGTTCTGATCAAATTACACTACGATAATTATGCGCAGGTGAGATGGGGTACCCAGAGTCAGGTGACTGATAGATTTCCAACGGAAAGAGGTGTCCGGCAAGGATGTGTTTTGGCACCCACATTATTCACCTTATACATTAATCGGGTAATTGAATATTATAAAGACTCCCATACAGATGCTCCTAAACAGAATGGTATCACGGTCCCTTTGTTAATGTTCGCCGATGATACTCTTATAGTATCAAAAACTCAGGATGGGCTACAGAAATCAATCGGCTGTTTCGAAAAATTCTGCACTGACCATGGGTTATTCGTAAATGTATCTAAGACTAAATTCATGGTCATGCATAAGAGTAAGAACATAAGGGGTAGAGTGTTTATGAATGGGGAACCCCTAGAACAGACGAACAGCTTCAGCTACCTGGGTATAATACTAGGTTCTAGGCTTCAGTGGAAACCACACATGTCATATCTAACCACTAAGCATGCTCAGCTGACTGGTGTTTTAATAAAAGAATTCAAGTCCTCAGCCACCAAACCATTGGCCCCAGTACTTAAAATCTATGACACAAAAGTCAGGTCATCTATGTTATATGGAGCTGAACTTTGGGGGGTCTCTGACATCACGAACGTGCAAATGTCACACAACAAATTTCTTCGCTGTATAACAGGGCTCCCACATTCCACACCCCTTGTACCATTAAGCTTAGATTTGGGGTGTAATAGCATACAGGACATTTGCAGGTACAGACCACTCGCATATTGGAGGAGACTGTGGGTGACACCCGAACTTTCTCACTATGCGTTAGCTCTGCTGGAAACACGAAACATGGATACAGGGGGCAAACTTTTATGGTTTAGGAAGGTCAAATCTTTACTCAAGGCCATAGGTATGAGGGAGCTATGGGACAACCCTCGGGAGAGTACATTCCCTTCAAAAACTAAGTTAAGAGAAGCGTATTGGGTGATGGTACAACAGGAGGTGTTTCAGTCACACATTGATCCTACACTTACCAGGGCCTTCCTGGAGCTGAAACATTCTCCCTCGTATGAGAGATATTGGGATCTAATCACATCGCCTCATGATAGGAAATTGTTCCATCAATTTAGGGTTGGGACCCTCCCTCTTAACCAAGTTACCAGTAAATGGTCAGCAAGTAAAAATGATCACTTGTGCCCCTTCTGTATATCACATACTGAAAATATAGCTCATGTCCTGTTTGAATGCCCTGAGTATAAAGCTCCCCGCCATAAATGGATTAGGTCGATCTGTATCCAAAAGGGGATCCAGACTGGGACAGTAGCTCTCAGGATTTTCCAGACCGACTGTTCTGATGTTTTTGTGATTGCATTAGCAAAATTCCTAAAGTGGATGTGGCTAATCCGCAGTACTAAAATGAAAGCATTACAGTCCTTATAAATCTATCATGCTATGAATTGTGGAACATCTTTTAACTATTTTTAATGCTTTTTATCTAAAACACGTTATTTATGTTTTTATTGGTCTAGATGAAATACCCTGTTTGTGGAAATAATAATCTGTAATTCCCAAGGATGTACTTCCCTGTAAATATTAATGTTTTGAAATGTATTTTTAAATGTTTGTGTCTTTTGTGACTCAAAAGTCGAAATAAAGACTAACTGAATTGCATTGAACAGGCATTGCACAGTTACACGTCCATTGGGGTGCAAGATAAAACAAATTTAGTGAGGTCAGTAGAATGTTAAATAGGCATTGCACACAACGACATAGCGTAGAATCACAATGAAACCGGTGGTTGTTGAAGGCGTTCCATCGGTCAGGGTGTATGTATGCAACAGACAATCATGGTGGTTTGAATAAGTCGAAATGAGCGTCAAGCGAGGACCATATTTTCCTATAGGGGGGACGCCAGGGTGTAGCGGTCAGCGCTATATTGTCGGCTCCTCTGAGGTTCGAGACCCAGTTGAGCCAGTGGGGGAAAGAGGCTTTGCCGGTGTCTTTCCAGTTATTCAGTATGATTTTAACCGCCACTGTCAGGAGCAAGTCAAGTAGGGATTTGTCATTTTCATCGAGGGTGTCAGCTTTGGTGAAGCCCAGGACTAAGGTTGCAAATTCTCTCGGGAGCGAGACATGTAGCACTTTGGTAATGAATTCGAATATTCTATCCCAGTAGACCGAGACACATGGGCATTTGAATATTAGATGTTCAAGGTCCCCACCCTCCGCCTTACAGTTCCAACAGAAGTCATCTTCCTTGATGTTGTGCAAGAAGAGTCTCCTAGGGGTCCAGAAAGCTTTATGAAGAAGCCAGAATTTAGTTTGGGATAATGTAGGGCTTATTTTGTTTCGTGTGGTAGACTCCCATACTCTGGCCCACTCTGCTTCCGTGGTTGAAGTGGAAGAGTATGAATCCCAGAAGGACTGTGCGGATGTTGTCAGTTTGGTGTTCTGTGGGCGGATCAGTTTGTACATCCTGGACACCTGATGACCTAGTCTATTAATTGCGTGAAGGTAGCCGGGGAGTGAGGGGGTGATATCGGTTAGGTCTGCTTTAGAGAGTGGTACTTTGAGGTGTAAGAAGTAATAGAAATCTATATTCTGGAGTTGGAATTTATTTTGTAGCTCGCTGAAAGTGAGTGGCGACGCCCCATCAAATAGCTGGTGTGGGAAGTGTATACCCTTCTCAATCCAAGTAGGATTATTCAGTGGTTTCCCTTTGTATAGGAGTTTGGAATTATGCCACAGTGATTCCCACTGTGATTTACAAAATTGGTGGGGGAGAAGTTTGCTTATATGGAGGTCTTCGTGTTTCTGAGGATGGTACCTGAGGATACATTGGGATGTGGTTTGGTAGTGAGGAGGGTGGAGGGGGGAAGGCCTTGTAAAAGGGATTCTTCCACCAACAGCCACACCGGGGTGTAGTCTGAGTGTGGAGTTAGCCAAAAAGACCCTTGTCTAGCTAAGAAAGCGGTTTGATAGAGTTTAAAGTCAGCCAGATTGACGCCTCCTAATGATTTATCAAGCCTTAGTTTTTTCATGCTAATTCTGGCTTTTTTCCCTTGCCAGAGGAAAGAGGAAATCATTTTATCAAGTTTGGAGAGGAATTCTTTGGAGAAGGTGAGGGGTAGCATAGTACTCAGGTAGTTGATTAGTGGCAATATCATCATTTTTATAGATTCAACCCTTCCCCACCAGGTGATAAATCGTGGGGACCAACCATCAAGGATTCTTTTAATTTTTGTCAGTGTCAGCGTTTCGTTGTGTTTAATGGTGCCCAATAATTTATCGGTGAACTCTATACCTAAATATTTTATAACACCTGTTTGCCAAGCTAGACCCGAGTTACCAAGAACGTCTTTGGTGGTGAAGATGTTTAGTGGCTTAACCTCGGACTTGTCTTTGTTTAGTTTGTATCCCGACAAGTTCGAGTATCTGCTGATTGAAGTCATGAGACCCTCGATTGATTTGGCCGGGTTTTCTGTCGCAATCAATATATCGTCAGCATATGCTGCTAATTTTATCTGAGTATCTCCAAAGGAGACTCCCTGAATGTCCTCATTCCTTTTGATGTCCGTTAGAAGTGGTTCAAGGGCCAAAAGGAAGAGCGCCGGTGAAAGTGGGCATCCCTGTCTGGTGCCTTGGTAGAGGCGAAATGGGTTGGAGAGGGTGCCATTGATTGCTATGCGAGCCGAAGGGGAGGAATAAAGGGCCATCACCATTGTAATGAAGGATTGTCCGAGGTTGAATGAACGCATACATTGTTGAAGAAAAGACCATGATACCTTATCGAAGGCCTTTCCAGCATCCAGGGTGATCGCGACCATCGGAGATTGGCAGTTGTTAGCTTTCTCTAGTATATGACACAGGAGTCTGGTATTGTCATTCGACATCCTGTGTTTCAGGAAGCCAACTTGCGAAGGGCTTATTAATGTTGGAAGTAGAGCGTTTAGGCGATTTGCCAGGATCTTGGCATAAATCTTGCAATCAAGATTTATCAAAGAGATGGGGCGGTAGTTCTTGGTGAGGAGAGGGTCTTTCCCTTCCTTGGGAATCACGATTATGTTAGCCTCACTCATTGAAGATGAGATACATCCACTGGATGCCATAGAGTTGAGAGCAGTGTGTAGTATAGGGGTAAGTTGGTTTTCAAAGGCTTTATAGAAGGATGCAGTAAAGCCATCTGGGCCGGGGGCTTTGTTATTTTTTAGAGATTTGATGGTCTCTGTGATCTCTGTTCTACTGATGGCGGAACCTAGTCTTAGTTTGTCAGCTTCTGAAAGTTTAGGAAGCTCGAGAGATTCAAGATATTCGGTACAAGCTGCTATGTCCAGCGGCTTATCATTTTTGTAGAGCTCTTTGTAGAAGGATTTAAATGTATCTAGGATTTTAGTCTGATTGGTGTGGGTAATGTTCGCGGCGTCTTTTATTGATGAAATGGTTGTTAGCTTTTGTTTATGTTTAAGATATGAAGCTAGCAGTTTACCTGCTTTATTTCCTTCGCATAGCTTTAGGGCTTTGAAGCGGTTAATCCAGACGCCCGCTCTTTTACTAGTTATGGCATTATATTCATATTTCTTTTTAGTGAGGAGGTCGAGGGGTTTGAGGTCTTGGGGTTGGATTTGTGTTGGTCTTCCAGGATTTTGATATCTTTTTCCAATTGTTCCAGGTCTTTGTTTAGTTTTTTATTGGTTTTAGCTCTAATATTTATAATGACACCACGGATTGTGGCCTTAAGAGCATCCCATAGAGTGTTAGTTTTGGTGTTATCGGTATTGTTTAAGAGTAGGTATTCCTCAATGGCGTCCGCTATCTTGAGTTTGTCTTCCGGATTGGTTAGAATTTCATCATTAAAACGCCATCTTCTGGGTGGGCGGATTAAGCGGGTGCCTGCAAGTTTGGTTTGAATACAAGCATGGTCGGACACCAGTTTGGGGGCAATACCAGTTTCTTCAATCAGATGTGCGAATGAGGTGGATAACAAGACAAAATCAATTCGTGAGTAAGAGTTATGTGGAGCAGAGTAAAAGGTGTAGTCTCTCCCATCGGGGTTCTGGAGACGCCAAGAATCTTTGAGGCCGTAGCGCTCACAGAGGCGTAGAAGGGCCTCATGTGACCGTGATGGTTGGAATGAGCATTTGGATTGTCTGTCTAGTAAAGGGTCTAGGGGCAGGTTGAAATCGCCCCCCACTATGAGTAGTTCATCTTGGGGGATATGTTCGATGGATCGAGAGACAGAGTCCCAGAATGTGGGATCATTGGAATTCGGACCGTATATATTCACTACGTGGATGGGATCATCCTCTCTGCGTAGATGTGTCACTAGTAATCTGCCTTCCGTGTCGTGAATGTGTGAAAGCAGTGTCAGATTGGCTTTTTTCGACAGCAGTGTTATTACTCCACCCTTCTTTTGTGGCGCAGGAGAGGACAGGACATGGGACGACCAATGGATGTTAAGGAATCGCAAGTCATCTTCTGATAGCTTGGTTTCCTGCAGAAGGACGATGTCCCCTTTTGTTTTTGCCAGATAATCGAACACTTTCCGCCTTTTCACCGGATGGTTAAGTCCTTTGACATTTAGAGATATTACGTTGAGATCTTCTTTGATCGTGTTGGAGTTAGCCATCGGTGATATATTTTTTCGCTCGGTGGGAAGCTGGCGGTGAGGTGTGTGACCAACGAGTTGTGGAGACAGATTCGTGCACCCTACTCTGACTAAGTCGGATAAGTTTCGATGCAATCTGTATTAATAAGACGTAAAGGTAGGATAATTGAGATGCGAGCCTACAACAAGGGGAGTGGAAACAACAAAGGATACATTGGTCTTGGTGTGGTGAGTCGTGCATGGTATCTCTGTGAAAATTAAACATCATCATAAAGAACAGGATGTGAAACAGAAGGAGGGTGAACCTACTGAAACTCTGACAAGCGCCTGCTACTATATATTCTCTCTTTTCCCCTTCTTCCAACTGACCCCTCCCTCTCCCCCCCCCCCAAATACGTACGTAGGGAGTACGACGACAGTACCACGCTACGCACAACAGGAGTAACAATAGCAGTAATGGGTACATATTAACAATCCCAAAATGAACTCAGCCGGTTAGCATAACTAACAGAGAATGACACAGAATACAATCTTAGCAGAAGTACGAATAAACAGGTCATAGGAAGGCTTGGCCTGGTCTAAATTAAGTAGGCAGAGAATTGTTCCAAGATTATAAGTCTATCTAGTAAATACGCCCATGGTGTACCAGTTGGGATGAGCTACACCCCATCAGTAGTTAAGTTTGTGGGGCAATAGGACCCTGTTTGGAGGTGCTACTTGGAAATGAGCAATTTGCATTGTTGTACACAATGTACTAATTGTAACAAGCTGTGTGAGACAACTCAACCAGAATCGTAAGCATTCGTACATTAAGGAAGTCATTACGAGGGCCAGAGAGGCCACTTATACACAACTCACGGTACTGAGGAATCGCTGGATTTGGCATGAAGTGTAAAGGGACACGTGCCAAGAGACGAGTGTATTTTTACGGAAGAAGGTCCTATCGCGGTAGCCGCTGCAGGGCCACTGGCCCACTGGTGCAGTAACAAAGGGCAATGGGTCTAATTAGCTGGCTGCGTCTTGTTGACTCTGAGAAGTGGTCTTTCTTTTGTTGGAAAGGCCTGATGATTGGTCCATTTCTTGAGTCGGGCATTCCTCGAGATGATGTGCTAGGTCTCTCGGGTCCGTGAAGAATCTTGGGTGGCCATTTATCATAATTCTGAACTTGGCTGGTCCTGCGAATGAGAAGGGGATGTTCTTGGTCCACGAAGCCCTTGCGTGCATCCACTGTGTCTTTGGAGAAGTCCTGCGTGAAGATGATCTTGTGGCCTTCCCAGGTAATGGAGTGATTCTTCCTTGCATATTGGAAAATCAGTTCAGCATGTTGAAATCTGAGCGGTTTGCAGATCATTGGTCTGGGCCCTTTAGCATGCTTACTCATGAAGGTAGGGATCCTATGCGCCCTGTCCAGTTCGAGGCCATGCTGGAACTCAGTTTTGGTAATCATGGGGATCCAAGATTCTAGAAAAGCCACGCAAGAATCAGCATCTTTCTCAGCGTTTTCCGGTATGCTGAAAATTCTAACGTTGCCCTGTCTGTTGCAGTCCTCCAACTCCGCGGTATTGCGTCTGAGGGCGTCGGTGGTATTTTCCAGGCGCTGGATTCTGGATGATGATTGTCGCGACAGATCTTCCACATCGCTAATCCGTTGTTCTGCGGCTCCCAGTCCTGAGTTTAAAGCGCTCATGTCGGCTCTAATCGCGGTCAATTCGAGTTGCATTGAGTCCGTGTTAGCTTTGGTTGACTTGGAGATATCCGTAAGGTCTGACAATTTCCTCAATATCAGCTCCATCGTAGCCGCCATGTCTGCCTTGCTTTTGATGGGTGAGTCGGAGATCAGAGGTTCTGGTTTCACCTTTTTAGGATTGTTCCTGTCTTCTCTGTTCGCCATTGTGTTAGGCACTATTAACCCCGCTGACCTTGTGTATCAGGAGCTTGATTCAAGAGGGTCCAGATGCCGAGTGCGAAAGAGCAGTGGTCAGTGAGCAGAGCGTTGGTAAGGATCGGTGGGCAGGAGCCGAAAGCCACACGGCTCCAAGTTAGTGCTGGTTTGAGTTGTATTGTGACCTCAACAAAGAAGGAAGAGCTTAATGAGCACACTCCTCGTGGCAAATAATAACAATAGCCATAGCAGCACCCGCGCTCATATTTCTTATGCTGGCTTCGGTGAGGTAGATTGCTATACTGGGGCTATGTAGGGTGAAGATTCTGCCTCCTGATTTGGTTCTGCCGGTTTGGTAGAGGAAGCCGGGCCAATGAATTGCTCTCTTTGCTTTCTTTACTCTCTTTACTCTCACTTACTCTCTTTACTCACTCTTTACTCTCTTTTGACTCTTTTCACTCTCTTTGCTCTCTTTACTGTCTTACTGACTCTGTGTTTGGCTGTATAGGAGACACCACATTTGGAGATAGGCTGTAGGTAAATGACCCAGTCGATATGTGGCCAAGCGCTGGATAGATCGCCTCCCACAGTGTCAAGGAGAGGAGGTTGTTCAAATCTTTTCTCTAGCCACGCTTGCTTGCTCCCTAGGTGCTCGTTGCAGGCGCTCGCGTTATTGAGGAGCCGCCATCTTAGGGTCAGGCAGGACGTGCTGGTCAGAGTGACGATGCGGGCCGATAGGTGAAAATCCTCACCTTGCTAGAGGAGATCCGAGTGGCTGTGGAGCGGCCCATGTTCCCTCGCGTGCTTCGGTCTGGGATCTTTATATTAGCGCGCATCGGCGCTACTCTCCATCAGGCAGCATCTTTCCGACTCCGAGGCGCCATTTTGTCTGACATCGATGTCGGCACGTTGCGGGGAACAAAAAGGCTGTTTTCGTCCACAATAGGTGTCGGCCACTCTCGATCAGGACTCCGGAGGGTGCCCCATGACAATAGGCAGCAAAGTTCGCGGGCTGTGATTGCAGCGAGTCCTGGAATCTGTGGGAAAGGGATCGGTGTCGCTCTCCTGTCGTGCGGAGCTCCCGGTTAGGCGGCCATTCCCACTGCCGTCCAAGCCACGCCCCTCCAAATTCAGTAATGTTTTAATCAGCCCAAAACATTAGTGAGCACGGTCGAGGCTGGGCAAGTGTGCTTTAACCCCATGTCGGCCGTCGAAAATTAGCTGTAATACCCGAGGGAGGTCTTTGCATCCCTGAGTTTCTCAAGCGCAATCCCCGTGTAGTTCCTGTTACCAGGAGGCTGCTTTCTCCTCACCTGCTGCCCTGCTCACTCTCTGACCCTTTATACACAAGAGGCATGTTGACATGCATAGAAGCCCCGCACCACACACTAGCGGTATCAAACATCTTCCCTCCCTTTCCCAACTATGATGGACAGCTCACTCAAGGGACCTCGGCGCCTTTTGGCGCGGTGGCAAAGTTACAGGCACACATGGTCAGTGGAGACAAATCTTCTGGCCCTTTTCGCAGCTGCAGTGTAGGAAAAGCACTATACATTTACCCAATGAGGCAGCACTTACTGATTAGCCAGTAGAAAGTACTCCAATTGAGTAGATGGAAATCGCAAAAAAATCCGCAAGTTCGCCGGAAAACATAACATGTTCAAATCCAAGTAGCAAGAATTTAACCGCATGCGCGCTAGCGGTTTTCCCGCTGCGCGCTGCGATTCGCAAAAACCCGCGTTACGTGACGAGCTCAGCTCGTCATCAGCGTACGGCAGGTTACGCCCATGACGAGAGCCCCGAAGGGGTTAAGCATCAAATATTTGTGAGAAAGAGTTGACACGGCAGACTTTTTTTGCAATTTCGCGTGAATTCGCGGACCGCAGATCCGCAAAATGTGCCCATACTTAATTGGCACCACCAAACAATACCAGTACCACCACCACCAATACCAATACAACCACAATACCACAACCACCAATACATCCACCATCACCAATACCACCACCACCAATACAATTCCCACCAGTACCAATACCACCACCAATACCAATACCACCACCACCAATACCACCATCATCACCAACACCACCCCCACCAATACCACCACCACCACCAATACCAATACCACCACCACCTATACCACCACCAAACAATACCAGTACCACCACCAATACCACCACCACCACCAATACCACCACCACTACCAATACCACCACCACTAATACCAATCCATCACCACCAATGCCACCACCAACAATACCACCACCTCCAATATCACCACCACCACAACCAATAACACCACTACCACCAATACCACCACCACCACCAATACCACCACCACCACTAATATTACCACTGCCAATACCGCCACCACCACTAATATCACCACCACCATCCCAGTACCACCAATACCATCTTCTCCAATACCACCACCACAAATACCACGACCACAAAAACCACCGACAATACCAGCACCACCACCAATGCCAATACCACCACCACCAATACCACCACCACCTATACCACCACCAAACAATACCAGTACCACAACCAATACCACCACCACCACCAATACCACCACCACTACCAATACCACCACCGCTAATACCAATCCATCACCACCAATGCCACCACCAACAATACCACCACCACCAATATCACCACCACCAAACCACCACCACCAATAACACCACTACCACCAATCAATAACACCACCACCACCAATACCACCACCACCACTAATATTACCACTGCCAATACCACCACCACCACCACCACTACCAACACCAATACCAGCACCACCAATACCATCTTCTCCAATACCACCACCACAAATACCACGACC
Organism: Lissotriton helveticus; assembly: GCF_964261635.1. Classification (NCBI taxonomy): domain Eukaryota; kingdom Metazoa; phylum Chordata; class Amphibia; order Caudata; family Salamandridae; genus Lissotriton; species Lissotriton helveticus. The sequence goes on along the minus strand of NC_136070.1, from coordinate 351,900,178 downwards.
ACAAAAACCACCAACAATACCACCACCACCAATACCACCACCAATATCACCACCACTAATACCACCACCAAAACCACTAATACCACCACCAATACCACAACCACTACCACAACCAATACCACCAAAACCACCATGACCACCTATGCCACCACCACAAATAATACCAATACCATCACCAATTCCACCACCACCACCAATACCATCACAAATACCACCACCAATACCACCACCACCAATAGCACCTCCAATACCACCACCATCAATACGAGTACCACCACCTCCAATACCACCACCACAAATGCCAATACCACCAGTACCTCCACCAAAACCACCACCACCACCACTACCAACACCACCAATACCACCACCAATACCACCACCAATGCCACCACCACAATGCCAATACCAACAATACCAATCCACCACCAATACCACCAACACCAATACCACCACCACCAATAATAACCACCACCAATACTGCCAGCAACACCACCACCACCAATATCACCACCACCACTAATACCACCTCCAATACTACTGTTACCAATACCACCGCCAATACCATCAATACCACCACCAATACCACCAATACCAACACCAATACCACCAACACCACCACCACAAATGTCAATACCACCACCACCAATACCACCACAATATCACCACCACCAATACCACCACCACCAATACCACCGCCACAAATACCAGCACTACCAATACCACCATCCCCAATACCACCACGTAACATAACCATTACCACTATGACCTCCAATAACACCAATACCAGCAATACATCCCCAATTCCACCACCACCTCCAATAGCATCACCAATACCAATACCACCACCATTACCAATAACACCAATACCACTACCACCAGTACTACCACTAATACCACCACCACCCATACCACCACCAATACCACCACCAGCAATACCAATACCACCACCAATACTAATACAACCACCAATACCACCTACACCATTGCCACAACCACCAATACCTCCACCAATGCCACCACCAATGCCACCACCAATCCCACCCCCAATACCACCAACACCAATACCAATACCACCACCACCAATACCACTAATACCACCACCACCAAGATCACCACCACCAATACCAATACCACCACCTCAGTGCGTCTCTCTCACTAGTAATAGCAAGGGCACTGTACGAGACTGGAGCTGCAACCGAGACCATCCCTCCCTCCCTCCATGCCTGCCATAAAGAACAGCCTGTCCTTCACCAGGAGGTGAAGCCAGCACCCTACTACAGCTGGAGTGTTAGTTATTAGGCCAAAGATAGCAATGATATCACGGAATGCCACACTACACACTCAAATCATGGCGAGGGCAGAAAATAGCCCCCCTCCCGCTCTCACCCCTGAGCCACAACAGTGTAATCACAGAGCGAAAGGTAACTCTCACTTCACACTTTATGTCTATGTAATTTAAAACACTTACACATCTTCACTGCACTATTTATCACTAATTTGAAGACGTCACAGTCCGTTCTCTTCCTCTGATATTTAAAATCTAACAAGCAGTCGAGAAGGCCCTTTATTGCAATGCAGTAGGTCTCGTACTTGCGAGAGTTTAAGCTATTAGTATTGTAAATCAAAATGCCTTTTATTTATGTATTAAACCCCAAAACACAAATAAAAGGCATTATCATTTACAATGCCAACAGCTCAAACTCACGTGAAAACGAGACCTATTGCATTGCAAATGCTTGTTTACTTTGCACCTGCTTAACCAATAACAGCAAAGCTTTGCATCATTCGCCAACGTAGAAAAAGCTATAAATAGTTCTGCAAAGATTTGTGGAGAGTCATCGAATGGGCAAAAACCGGAAGAATTCTTCTCTCTGAGAAATTTAACAATAACTACAGAGTGGCTCTGTAATTGTGATAATATGTATGCATGTCATTTAAAATATATATTTATTAATGAGGGAGACCCCCCACCTTTAAAAAATATATATTTGTGTATTTTTTCTTTATGTGTGGAATACCTGCAGCTCCCCTTTTGTTAAATTACCCTTGTCACCCAATACCCCTACCCACCACTCTAAAAATACCCTTACCATCCTGTATTCTTACCTGCCCCATAACCCTAAAACTACACTTACCACTCTACATGCTTACTTACCCTAAGCCTTAAAAATACACTTGCCTCTCTATACCTCTACCTGCACCTAAATCTTAAAAATACCTTTACCACACTGTACACTTACCCACCTCTAACCCCTAAATGTACCCTTACAACCCCTAGACCCTTTCCTAAATATTATCCTACCTACACCTAAACCCTAAAAATACCTCTACTACTTTACCCCCACAAACCCTAAAATTACTTTTACCACCCTATACCCTATCCACATCTAACCCCTTAAAATATGGTCACCACCCTATACCTTACCTACCCCTAAACCCTATAAATATGCCACCCTATACCTACCCTTATACCCTAAAATGACCCTTTCCACACTATACCCTTGCCCACCACTACAATTACCCTTACAGCCCTATACTCATATCCAGCCCTAACTGTCAGTTACAATATAGCATTTTAAACTAATAAACCACTGAAATTCACCTGTTATGGTTATCTCAAGTAATTCTAACTCATACCCTAAAGTAGCTTTCATTTGTGCCCCTGCCATGCACAGTGTTGTCATCAACAGTGTCAATTCAGATGCTGCATTGATGTTATCAATAGTGTCATACAACATGTCATGAGTGATGTAATATGTGACGTAATTAGTAGTGCATTGCGAGGCCACAAGTTATAGTTAGTTTAGGAGACGAGTTATAGTTACTTGAGGAAACTATAACTGGTGAATTTGAGTGCTCCTGCTTGGAAGCTAACCTGTACTCTCCCGACATGGTGGAAGCTTTTCTGGATGGGGTACCCAAGGCTATATTTGACATGGGAACGTACGCACCCCTCACCCTTTGAAAATAAAACTTGAGACCTCGAGGGCCGGGTATTCAAGGCCCTATTTGCGTCAAAAGGGGGCTATATGCTGCAATCCCATTTACAAATAAAGTTACCTTGAGGGAACATTTCTTATCATGCTGCTGCCAGTGAATCAGAGTCCTCGCTCTTAGAAAGCCCACTCAACCAATCAAATGGCTTGAATTTTTTTTATTTGAGCAAACGCTCAAGATATCTATAATTTGTTTACCTTAATTTGCTATGAGCCCCAGTGTACCCCAAAATAGGCCTAGGTAGCTATGGGACCTTTTACCTACATTTGTCCTACCTTGTCCTACATAATTGCTCTGGCACTGACATTTTGCCTAGTTATGTGCCAAATAAATGTTGTGTGATTTTCTTAGAAAACTAGCCTCATTTATTATGCATGAGGAGTCTTAGTAACCCTGCAGGATTCCCATCTTCTGTATATTAACTCTGTACAAAGGTCACCGCTATCATCATCCATGTATAACAGGCCAGCGGAATCACCACACATCTAGGGAGAACCCCTGAGGGTACCTTTTGGGTATATAAGCACCACAACTTCAATGGACAAGCCAGAGGAGAAGCTTCCATATTGACACAAGACGCTGGAGTTCCTGTAGAAAACTCCAGCACGCAGTGCTCTGACATCCCTTGCAGGGTGTCCAACTTGAGACCAAGACAGGGTCCTTCGTTCTTTCCCATCAGGTAATGGGGTTGGCACTTTCCTAGGGGGATTCTTGACTTCACACCTACATACATGCTAGGTACACGTAGCTAGGGTATGCTTAAATATTACTATGTATCTACATGCCTGCATATTCTACCTTTTATTTACTCTGTCTGTGCCTTCAATCGAATATATATATATATATATATATATATATATTCACTGAAAAAACCATAGGTTAGAGACCATATATAGTTAGCTGGACATTTTATTGACATAAAACCAATGAAATTCCATATATAGTTAGTTGCACTAACTATATATCGCGCACCCGCAATCCACTGCTGATGATGTCACATATTACATCATTCATGACATGGTCAGTGACATCACTGATGACATCTCAAATGACATCACTGATGACATCTCAAATGACATCACTGATGACATCACTGATGACATCTCAAATGACATCACTGATGACATCATCTAGTGTCTGTGTGTTTTGTAAAGTTTAAATATGTTTTACATATTGAAGAATGAGTGGATGTATGGAAGACTGAGTGTGTGTGTGGCTGGCTGGGAGGTGTGTGACTCTGTGCATATCAATGTGTACTTGTATCAGTGATTGTATAAGAGAGTAAGTATGTGTTAGTATATGTGTGAAAAGTATGGTGTTCTGTGTTTAACTGTATAGATGAGGAAATCGAAGTGTGATTGATTCTTCACAGGACTGACTAGGTGTATGAGTGCATATGATAGTGTTGTAATAATGAGTGACTGTATGTATGAGTGATTGTATGGGTGAATGAGTGAATGTGTGTGTAGACGTAGGAATCAGTGAGTGCGTATGTAGTAACTGGTATTGGTGTGTCATGATGTCATCAGTGATGTCATTTGAGATGTCATCAGTGATGTCATTTGAGATGTCATCAGTGATGTCATCAGTGATGTCACTGAAGTATGGTGTTCTGTGTTTAACTGTATAGATGAGGAAATGGAAGTGTGATTGATTCTTTACAGGACTGACTAGGTGTGTGAGTAACTCCATGGATGAGTGGCAGTGTGTGAGTGTCTGCATAGGTGTATGAGTGCATATGATAGTGTTGTAATAATGAGTGACTGTATGTATGAGTGATTGTATGTGTGAATGAGTGAATGTGTGTGTAGACGTAGGAATCAGTGAGTGCGTATGTAGTAACTGGTATTGGTGTGTCATGATGTCATCAGTGATGTCATTTGAGATGTCATCAGTGATGTCATCAGTGATGTCATTTGAGATGTCATCAGTGATGTCATCAGTGATGTCACTGACCATGTCATGAATGATGTAATATGTGACATCATCAGCAGTGGATTGCGGGTGCGCGATATATAGTTAGTGCAACTAACTATATATGGAATTTCATTGGTTTTATGTCAATAAAATGTCCAGCTAACTATATATGGTCTCTAACCTATGGTTTTTTCAGTGAATTTTCAAGGTTTTGTAAATGCAAATTCCTAACTATATATGGTCTATAACCTATGGTTTTTTCAGTGAATTTCATTGGTTTTTTAAAAGCTAATATCTATAGCTGTAAAATATATTCTTTATTACGTGACGTATCACGTAGCCACGTGAGACGCCTCATGACGCGTCGCATAACCGTGACGTATCGGCTCTGCAGCGCAAACAAAACCCGTAACGTAAGCGTGCCGGAGCACGCTTACAGATATATATTTTTTTTTTAACCTTAATTAGACAAAATCCACACGTGCACATATCTTGAGGCCTTGCAAAGGCACATCAAACAAACAGTCCCTACAATTTTGCCAAGTTTGCTGGAAATCTATTCCCTTCATTTTTTTTTTACTGTTTCTCTTGGTTTTCCCCTTGTTACGCTTACCGGGACGCTACCCGGTACGCGAACCGGACGCTCCAAAAACACAAGATGGCGGACTCCCGTTACGCTGCCGGTTAGCTGCCCGGTTCGCGTACCGGGAAGCGCCTCTACCGCGAAAAATCGCGGGGGACTTTAATATCCCCCTCATCAATCCTAGGGGGTCAGGAGGGGTTTACCTTGCCCCCTTTCCTTCATTTCCCCCTTCTTTTTTCACCACATCTTGTCTCTCGAACCTACCGAGAGACAAGATGGCGGCTGCTCCGGACTGTTTACAATGTTGACAGCTACGCTGCCGGTTAGCTGCCCGGTGAGCTGCCCGGTGAGCTGCCCGGTTCGCGTACTGGGACGCGCCTCTACGGCGTAAAATCGCAAAAAAAAGATTTATTTTTTTTTGCCCCGCGGGGCACTTTAATATCCCCCTCATCAATCCTAGGGGGTCAGGAGTGGTCTACCTTGCCCCCTTTCCTTCATTTCCCCCTTCGTTGTTCACCACATCTTGTCTCTCGATCGTACCGAGAGACAAGATGGCGGCCGCTCCGGACTGTTTAGAATGTTGACAGACACCGGAGAGCCAATCAGCTTCGCTTCGCGAAGTTCCGTTACGCGTCAGGTACGCAAACCGGGGCGCTAACCGGAGCGCTGTCACAGATATATATTTTTTTTTAAACGTTAATTTCTCAAAATCCACTGGAGCACATATATTGAGACATAGCAAAGGCACGTCGGGCAAACCATATCTACAATTTTGCCAAGTTTCATGTAAATCTATTCAGCCGTTCGAGCTAAAAGTGAGTCCAACCACCCTATGGAAAAATGAATGGGAAAAACGCGTTTTGGGACCCCCCTTTTTTCTCGGCCCCCCTTGACGAAACCACCCCAAATTTTCAGGGGCTGCTCAGAAACAAAATGTGCAATTTTCCTGAAAATTACAGCCAATTCCGTCCACAAACGCCAAAGTTATTAGACATAGAATTTTCAGAAATCCCATAGAGAAAAAATCCTAACTATATATACCCACTGGCTATCGCCAGTAGGTAATATACATATATAAACATATATAATCTGAATATCTATATAAATATAAATGCATGCATACATATACATATATGCATACATATGCATGTTATTTACATGAAAGTTTTAAAAACACTAATAAAAGCAAAGCTAAAAAGCCACCTCATTACAAACAGAATGGCTTTAACTTAAACGAGGGCGAGATCTATTGCATTTTCAATGCTTGTTTACTTTGGTTCTATCAAGAAGGCATTCAGATGTGTCACACATTTGCCATAAATTCTGAATGTTAGCACTCTAGTTGCTCATTAGATCACTGTAGTAAAGCTAGTGCTCACCAGGGAAGTCTGCTGCTAATCATGGTTTGCAGCCATTTTCCCGCATTTTTTATCCCGCAGACTTTCAGTCCGCATACCATTATCCCGCAAGGTCATTGACCTCGCATACCATTATCCTGCATTTTTTCAAAACGCATGTGCATTTATCGCGCATGCCTTTACAAAGAATTACGTTTTAAAGGCATGTATGGTAAATGCATTTGCGTTGTGAAAACCACGATGACGAGAGAGGTAAGTGGGTTTGTGTTAATTTTTTCGTGGGTTAGTGATTGTGTAGTGTAGTGTAGTGTTGTGTAGTGTAGTGTTGTGTTAGTGTAGTGTAGAGTTGTGGTGGTTGTTTAGTGTAGGGTCATGCTGGGGGTAGTGTTTTAGGGTTTAGGGTTGTGTTGTAGTGTTTGCGTAGTGTAGGGTCATGCTGGGGGTAGTGTTTTAGGGTTTAGGGTAGTGTTGTAGTGTTTGCGTAGTGTAGGGTCATGCTGGGGGTAGTGTTTTAGGGTTTAGGGTTGTGTTGTAGTGTTTGCGTAGTGTAGGGTCATGCTGGGGCTAGTGTTTTAGGGTTTAGGGTAGTGTTGTAGTGTTTGCGTAGTGTAGGGTCATGCTGGGCGTAGTGTTTTAGGGTTTAGGATAGTGTTGTAGTGTTTGCGTAGTGTAGGGTCATGCTGGGGGTAGTGTTTTAGGGTTTTGGGTAGTGTTGTAGTGTTTGCGTAGTGTAGGGTCATGCTGGGGTGTAGTATTTTAGGGTTTAGGGTAGTGTTGTAGTGTTTGTGTAGTGTAGGGTCATGCTGGGGGTAGTGTTTTAGGGTTTTGGGTAGTGTTGTAGTGTTTGCGTAGTGTAGGGTCATGCTGGGGGTAGTGTTTTAGGGTTTTGGGTAGTGTTGTGGTGTTTGCGTAGTGTAGGGTCATGCTGGGGTGTAGTGTTTTAGGGTTTTGGGTAGTGTTGTAGTGTTTGCGTAGTGTAGGGTCATGCTGGGGTGTAGTGTTTTAGGGTTTTGGGTAGTGTTGTAGTGTTTGCGTAGTGTAGGGTCATGCTGGGGGTAGTGTTTTAGGGTTTTGGGTAGTGTTGTAGTGTTTGTGTAGTGTAGGGTCATGCTGGGGGTAGTGTTTTAGGGTTTTGGGTAGTGTTGTAGTGTTTGCGTAGTGTAGGGTCATGCTGGGGGTAGTGTTTTAGGGTTTTGGGTAGTGTTGTAGTGTTTGCGTAGTGTAGGGTCATGCTGGGGGTAGTGTTTTAGGGTTTTGGGTAGTGTTGTAGTGTTTGCGTAGTGTAGGGTCATGCTGGGGTGTAGTGTTTTAGGGTTTTGGGTAGTGTTGTAGTGTTTGCGTAGTGTAGGGTCATGCTGGGGGTAGTGTTTTAGGGTTTTGGGTAGTGTTGTAGTGTTTGTGTAGTGTAGGGTCATGCTGGGGGTAGTGTTTTAGGGTTTTGGGTAGTGTTGTAGTGTTTGCGTAGTGTAGGGTCATGCTGGGGGTAGTGTTTTAGGGTTTTGGGTAGTGTTGTAGTGTTTGCGTAGTGTAGGGTCATGCTGGGGGTAGTGTTTTAGGGTTTAGGGTAGTGTTGTAGTGTTTGCGTAGTGTAGGGTCATGCTGGGGGTAGTGTTTTAGGGTTTAGGGTAGAGTTGTAGTGTTTGCGTAGTGTAGGGTCATGCTGGGGTGTAGTGTTTTAGGGTTTTGGGTAGTGTTGTAGTGTTTGCGTAGTGTAGGGTCATGCTGGGGGTAGTGTTTTAGGGTTTAGGGTAGTGTTGTAGTGTTTGCGTAGTGTAGGGTCATGCTGGGGTGTAGTGTTTTAGGGTTTTGGGTAGTGTTGTAGTGGTTGCGTAGTGTAGGGTCATGCTGGGGGTAGGGTTTTAGGGTTTAGGGTAGTGTTGTAGTGTTTGCGTAGTGTAGGGTCATGCTGGGGGTAGTGTTTTAGGGTTTAGGGTTGTGTTGTAGTGTTTGCGTAGTGTAGGGTCATGCTGGGGGTAGTGTTTTAGGGTTTAGGGTTGTGTTGTAGTGTTTGTGTAGTGTAGGGTCATGCTGGGGGTAGTGTTTTAGGGTTTAGGGTAGTGTTGTAGTGTTTGCGTAGTGTAGGGTCATGCTGGGGTGTAGTGTTTTAGGGTTTTGGGTAGTGTTGTAGTGTTTGCGTAGTGTAGGGTCATGCTGGGGGTAGTGTTTTAGGGTTTAGGGTAGTGTTGTAGTGTTTGTGTAGTGTAGGGTCATGCTGGGGGTAGTGTTTTAGGGTTTAGGGTAGTGTTGTACTGTTTGTGTAGTGTAGGGTCATGCTGGGGGTAGTGTTTTAGGGTTTAGGGTAGTTTAGTTGTTTAGTGTATGCTAAAGGCATATTCGTTCTAAAAGTTTTCGTTATTTTAATTTGCGGCCTAATAGTACATGCTGGATTTTTTTTGCGGACTGATGGTATGCGGGATTTTGTCATATATTCGCTAATCATACTTTCTATGGCAAAATGAACCCCCTCATTTTGTTCCTTTTTAAATTAAATGTTTTAAGAGTTACCACTTTATTCCAATCAAGATGGCTTCAGGTGTGCCATACCTTTGTAATAAGTAGGACTGTTAGCACTCTAGTTGTTCTTTAGAACACTCTGGGACATTCTGTCATTGGGCTATAGTTGGGCTACATCTGGCTGATATTTGGGCTACATTTGTTTTTTTTTGTCTCTGGTGGCCATCTTTGGGCTACATTGGGCTACATTGGGTTACATTTGGGCTCCAACATATATATAGCCCAATGTAGCCCAATATATATTTTTCAAAGTTAATTTTCGTAAAAACCACTGGAGCCTATATCTTGAGACATAGCAAAGGCACATCGGGCTACCAGTCCCTACAATTTTGCCAAGTTTGGTGTAAATCCATTCAGCCGTTCAGGCTAAAAGTGAGGCCAACCGCCCTATGGAAAATTGCATGGGAAAAACACGTTTTGGGACCCCCCTTTTTTCTCGGCCCCCCCCTTGATGAAAACCCCCCAAATTTTCAGGGGCTGCTCGGAAACAAAATGTTCCATTTTCCTGAAAATTTCAGCCAATTCTGTCCTCAAACGCCAAAGTTATTCGACATAGAATTTTCAAAAATCCCATAGGAAAAAAATCCTAACTATATATACCTACTGGCTATCGCCAGTAGGTAATATATATATATATATATATATATATATATATATATTCACTGAAAAACCATAGGTTTCACACCAGTTATAGTTAGGAATTAGCATAAAAAAACATTAAATTCACTGAAAAAACCATAGGTTTTACACCAGTTATAGTTAGCTGGAAGTTTTACTCGCATAAAACCATTGAAAATCCCACGTTATAGTTAGTTGGACTCACTATAACTTGCGCGTGCAATGCACTGCTGATGACGTCACATATTACATCACTCATGACATGGTCAGTGACATCACTCATGACATCACTGATGACACCATCCAGTGAATGTGTGTCTTTCTGAAAAATAAATATTAGTGAGTAATCTTTAAATATTTAAATATATGTATTAGTGTTTCACTTTGTGTATAAGTGGCTGCATGGGTTGGTGAGTAGCTACATGTGTATGTATGTGGGTTATTAGATGTTTTTCTTAGTATCAGTATGAGTGTTTGTATGGTTTGGTGGGGGTATTACTTAGCACATAGATGCATGAATGACTGACTCTCTCTTTGTATGTGTTTTGAAGTTAGTATATGTGCAGGACTGTATGGGTGGATGAGTGTGTATATGTGTGTGTTAGTGAGTGAATGACTGTCTCACTAGTGTCTTTATCAGTAACTACATATGTTTTAATCTAGTATATGTGAATATTGATGTATATAAGTGAGTATATGTGAGAGTGAGGGATTGTAAGAGTTCCTGTTTAAATTAGTATGTGTTTCTATAAGTGATTGTTTAAGAGAGTAAGTATGTGTAAGTTTCCTTAGAAGTAAAGTGGTAGTGTGTGTATAGCTGTATATGCAAATAAATGGATGTTCAATAGTTTATTTGCATGTGTGAGTATGTGTGTGAGTAACTTTTGGATGCCTGTCAGTGTGTAACAGGATGTATAGGTGTATCACTACATATGATGAGTGAGTATATGTATGAGTGACTATATAGAACTGTTGGTGAATGAGTGGATGTGTATATAGATGGTGGAATTATTGAATTGGTTGTTGTAAGTGGTATGGGTATCTCCATTTTTTTGAAAATTTTAGTTTCTATTTTTGAATATGTGTTTCAAGGGTTACATTACAGTGAAAGGAGGTCTGTCACTTTGTCACAAGGATGGTGTCATCAGTGATGTCATGAGTGATGTCACTGACCATGTCATGAGTGATGTAATATGTGACGTCATCAGCAGTGCATTGCACGCGCAAGTTATAGTGAGTCCAACTAACTATAACGTGGGAATTTCAATGGTTTTATGCGAGTAAAACTTCCAGCTAACTATAACTGGTGTAAAACCTATGGTTTTTTCAGTGAATTTAATGTTTTTTTTTTAATGCTAATTCCTAACTATAACTGGTGTGAAACCTATGGTTTTTTCAGTGAATTTCAATGGTTTTTTAATAGCAAATCTTTATAGGTATAAAAAATAATAAATTTTAAAACGAATTTTGTATTGTATAATTATGTCAAATTTTAACCCCGGGGCGCTCCCGGGGCGCGTACCGGTGAACGCACGGGTAAGCGCAATATTACGGCGCGCCCTGGGGCGCGTACCGGGGAGCGTCCCGTTAGCGCTATTCTCGCGAACTAAAACAACATCGTGACGTATCGCTTAGACGCGTGATGCGTCATATGACGCACAGCGTAAGCGCACCCGGAAGCACGCGAGCGCATACGATCGCGCAACGTCCTGACGCGCTTACGCTACGCACCCGCGGGCGCGCCCTGGAGCGCGACTACGGGCGCGCCCCGGGGTGTGTAGCGTAAGCGCGTCGGGTCATGTGACCTGAAAATAACACTTTCTATTGGTGCAGAACAGTTTTGGTTTCCAAATGAGCAAAGCCCGGGTCATGTGACCTGAAAATAACACTTCTCATTGGTTCAGGACAGCTTTGTTTTTTCAAATGATGAAAGACCCCACCTTTTTTCCTTATTCTGACTTTGTCCTTTGACTGAGGAAGACCTGTTTGGATATCTTTGTGTTATATTTTGTACTTTGAAATGGCTACTGTAGCTGCAACAGCTGGAGCATCTGCACCACCACCACCACCACCAAGAGGACCACCACAACAGTACATTGGTGGTCAAGAAGAGGAGGAGGAGGAAGAGGAAGAGGAGGAGGGGAGAAGATGGCTGCCTGAACAAAATACTCCATACAAGCCCAAGTCACACATTGTATGGGAGTTTTTTTCAATCCCAGAGGGCAAGAAAAAAGTGAATGCGGCCAAGGTAACTTGCCTAATCTGTGGCGAACAACTCTCAAGGGGCAACCCAAACAAAAAATATTCATTTGGTAATAATACCATGATTCGACATATGACCCGGAAGCATCCCAACAACTATTCTCGTGCAGAGCTCAGGGAACTGGCCAGTAACCTCCCCCAGTCTTCAAGGACCACCTCCAAAAGAACACAACCCACTCCATCGGGACCAGAAACAACAGAGATGATGCCTTGTATACAACCACGATTTGCAGATTTTAGAATCACATGTATTCAATGTGGCAAGCTCATCGCCTATGGTGAAAAGAGCATGAAGCTCGTCGTCCTTGCTGTGGTGACAATCACAAATGCCCCAAAAAACAGTAATTGTTTCCGTTTTTTGTTTTTTGCTCCTGTTGAGCCATTTACAATTCCCTGTTTTTTGTTTCTCCCCATAAAAAATACAAAAAAAATATAAAACTGTTTTGAAAAGCCAAAAAAAGTACAAAATGTTAAAAAAAACATTAAAAAAAATATAAAACAACAAAAAGAAGAAAAAAAACAGTTCTTTTTAGAACTACCTTTCATCTATAAAAATAAACCTATATTTTTAATGAATCTCTGTCCCAAAACATTTCTTAGGGTACGCGTACCGGGGCGCCCCCCCCAAAAAAAAAAATATATTTTTTTTTTATGAAGGAGTTAGCATGAGGGAAGAACACAAAGAGAGTAATGTTAAGAGAAAGAGAGCTACATGATGAACACAGAGGGATTGTTTATTACATAGTAAAAAACAGAGAAGGTGTAATAGGGTGAAAGTGAGAAAAGTAAAATGACTAAAGGAACGAAAGAAGGGAAGAGAGAGGAAGAAGATTAAAGTAGAGATAGTGGGAGAATGTAAGTGGGTGTTGAAAGAAAAAGAAAGGACAGTAAAAAATTGAGAATGAAGGGTAGTGGCGTAACCGGGATAAATGAAGAACGGTGAGTGAGGGTAAGAAAAGACCAGTTAGTGTAAGTAAAGAGGGGTGAAAGAGGGTGAAAAATTGAATTAGGATAAGACATGGGGAGTGACAAAGAGAAAGGACAAAGAGAGTAAAGAAAACAGTACCTGAATGGGTTTGAGTGAAACAGCAAAGAAAGATAAGTAATGCAGTGTGTGTGACTTATAGGGAGTCAGTGGGTGTAGGTCGGGGTGTGGGTGTGTAAGGTGTGTCTGTGGGTGTGGCTGTGTGGGGTGTTTTGGTGTGGGTGGAGGTGAGGGTGCGTGAAGTATGTGTGAGGAGTGTATGGGTGTGGGGTGTATATTTGTGCGATGTATGTGTGTGTATGGAATGTGTGTGTGTATGTGAAGAGTGTGTGTGTGGGGATTTTGTTGTGTGTTTGAGGTGTGTGTGTGGTGTGTGTGTGGGGTGTATGTTAGAGGTGTGTGTATGTATTGAGAGGGGGATGAGGTGTGTGTGTAGGAGTAAGCTAAATAATTAAGAAAAACAGAATGAGTGAAGAAGCAAAAGAAGGGAACAGAGGGTAAGTGAAGTAAAGAATAGGGATTGAAAGAAGTTGAATATGAGAGGGGAAATAGGGAAATTGGAGTAAACATGGAGAATAAGAATAAGTGAGGGAAGCAGAATAAAGACACAGGAGTGAGGTTGGTTGAGAAAATATTAGTGAGCTTAAAGCAAAGGGTGGTGACAAAATAAATTTTTATAGTCATACTTACCATATAATAAATGTAACTTTTTTTTTTTTTTTATTGTGTAAGTCGTTTATTTCACATTATGCAAGTAAATACACCAATTCACGCCTACAACCTCAAAAGGCCGGCCATTTACATACGTATCCATCTCTCTGCGCTATTTGGTGTACACAGCCATTCAGCCGACATCCATAGGACCGGCGGCGCAGTAATATTCAATGTGAGCATGTTAATGCAGTGCATCTCGTTTCACATTGCAAATATTTACACTTACAGTTTACTTTTTTTTTTTGCCCCTATCGGAACTGTAAGGACAGTAATAAAACCAAGAACCCCTCATAACAACTGTCACTGTGTCACAGCATTCTCCCTCCTAAGTCTATTGTTAGTAATAACTACACACACCTAAGGCAGTGTCATTACAAAACCTTCCTTTTTTTTTTTTTATCTTTCGGTTCCCTCCTCTGATTGCACCTGCAGGTAATCCCTCAAATACCGCCAGTAGTCCTTGGGACGCGATCCAGTCGGCAACTCCTCCTCGTAAGTAGCTAGTGTATCCCGACAGTAGGTCAGGTCTGTCAGCCAGTCTTCCACTTTCGGTACCTTTTTTACATTCCAATGCATTGCCATCCGTCTTTTAGCCATTAAGAGAGCTATCACACAGAACTTCCGTTTTGTCGCTCTGAGCAGCGGTACTAGTCCCAATAAACAGACCTGGATCGTGCTTTCAAGTGTCACCCCAAGCATCTTACCGATCTCTTGCACCACCCTCTCCCAGTACTCCGCCACTAAACGGCAGTGCCAGGCTAGATGTATGAAGTCTGCTTGTTCTTGCCTGCATCTCACACATCTTGAATCGTCTCTCAAACCATATCTGTGGAGCCGTTCAGGTGTGTAGTACGTCTGATGTATGTATTTAAAATGTATAATCCTAAGGTTACCATTAGGCATTAGTAATACTGGTGAGAGAACATGCTGTTTCCCAGTCCTCCTCAGTCAGCTCGTCATTTAGTTGTGTATTCCATTTACCCCTCATCTTTTCTGTGTTTCCCCCTATATCTCTCTGCAAGCTTGTGTATAGTCTGGAGACGAGGTGTGTGGCTGCTGGAGCCGCTAGCAGCACTTGCAGTGTGTCCAGTGTGTTAGGTTCCATCGGGAAATCAGGATAGTGATCTCTCACTGCTCTCTGGAGCCTATAATAGTTAAAGCTGAATAACAGTGTCGGATGACTTATGTAATGCAGTTTGTCAAGTGTTTGGAACACCCCGTCTTTGTATAGATCTCCCAATGTGTCAATGCCTGCATGCCGCAGCAAGTCCATCCCTACCGGTTCCTGTGTGACCGACAGTGCTGGGTGATGTGCCAGTGGGAGCTTCGGCGCATAAATCGGTAATTTGCCAGCAGCCTTGCCCATCAGCCTCCAAACCTCTACGGTAGTGTTCACTGGATTTATGTCTCTGTCATGCTACCTAGTTCGCTTATGTGGTAGTATGTTAACTAGTGGGATCGAGTCAGTATCTCCTGTTTCCACCGCTACATGAGTTAGAAAAGGTATCTCTTGAAACCAGTAATGCGCAAATTGCGCCTGGGCGCAGAGATAATACAAATACATGTTCGGGACCTTAAAACCTCCCTTCTCATATGGTAGTGTCATTGTCTGTAATTCTATTCTAGCGTGCCTACCCGCCCAGAGTAAACTCAGTACCACTCTGTTAATGTTGCGGAATACCTCTGCCGGAGGCCTAATGGGGATGTTGGTAAATAAATACAGTAGTTTAGGTAGCATCACCATCTTCACAATCGCTGCTCTGTCCGCTAATGACAGTGGCAGCCTGTTCCACCTTTTGATTTTGTCTTCTAGGGACGATATCACTCTGCCATAGTTAGTTCTTATTACTAGCTCTGGGTCCCTGTGAAACCATACTCCTAAATATTTCGTAGGTTCTTCTTGCCATTCTAGAGGGTAATCCAGTTTGAACGGGGCCGTGCTGTCAGTCAGCGCCAAAACAAGGGATTTCGACCAGTTTATCTGTAGACCAGAATGGTGTCCGTATTTAATGTATTCCCGTATTAATGGGTTGAGGTGCTGTTCTGGGTGTTTTACATAAACTACCATATCGTCCGCGTATAGTGAAATGTGGATTGGGCGCGTCGGGAGTTGTATTGCCAAATTGTGGTGATGCTGTCTAATTTTACAAGCCAACGGCTCCAGCACTAGAGCGAAAAGCATCGGTGAGAGTGGGCATCCCTGCCTAGTTCCACGACTTATGGCTATCTGTCCAGAAACGTGCTTATTAATACGAATACGGGCAGATAAGTTTGTGTACAGCATTGAGATCCACATTGTAAATATAGGAGGAAACCCCATCCGCACCAGTACCGTGTGTAAAAATTTCCAGTCAATTGTGTCGAACGCTTTTGCAGCGTCCAGTAGCACCGCCACCGCTTTAACATCAGGCGCCAGATAGTGAGCTAGCGCAAAGAGTGTCCTAGTGTTATGTGCGGTCGATCTGTCCGGTATAAACCCGGACTGGTCCGGTCTCACCAGCATTGGCATTAGCGGCTTAAGTCTCGCAGCCAGTAGGCTTGCTATTATTTTTGTGTCTACGTTTATGAGGGACAAGGGGCGGTAAGAGTCACAGTGCTCCCCATCTTTACCAGGTTTGAGCAAGGCTATTAGCATAGCTTCCCTCATAGATGCCGGTAGTGTTTGCGCCTCGTGTGCTGCTCCATATAACCGGACCAGGTGTGGTGCCAGTATATCTGCAAAAGACTTGTAGAATTCTGTCGTGAATCCGTCGGGCCCAGGTGCCTTGCCGTTCGGTAAATGTTTGATTGTGTCTACAACATCTTCCACTGTGACTGGGCGAGCTAAGTATTCCCTGTGGGCATCTGAAAGCCATGCGATTTCTACATCTGCCATATATGTTAGCATGTCTTCCTGTGACGGTGTGGGACGCGCTTCATATAGCTGCCCGTAGGTGGCCATAAATTCTCCCAGAATCCCTTTAATGTCTCTCATTACAGTTCCCTCTCTTGTTTTTATCGCTGTGATATGTTGTTGTGGTCTACCCTTGCATATTTTCTCAGCCAGTGCCCTGCCCGGCCTCCCTCCCTCACCATATACTCTGGCCGTTTTGCGCTTTGTTATGTACTTGAGTTCATCCATTGCGAATTGTTGATGTTCCTGCAGTAGTGTTTTAATGTTCCCCAATAGTGTTATGTCTCTCGTCTGAGCATATTGCTGCTCTAGGGCCTGTATAGCTTTTTCACGCTTTTCCAATTGTTGTCGTATGTCTTTTAGGATGCCCGTGGTGGTACTAATGCACACTCCCCTTACCGTCGCCTTGAAGGCCTCCCATAGTAGGCAAGGGTCGTCTGTTGTGGGGTAATTTATGTCAAAGTAGTCTATTATCGCCTTATGTATAATTTCAGTATATATTGGATCCCGCAAAGCTCCCGCATTAAATCGCCATGTGAAGGGTGGAGGCTCGTATTGTGGTATTTGCATCTCTAATAGCACTGGACAGTGATCTGATAACGTTCTCGGCAAATGACTGACAGAGGCAGTCCATGTCGCTACCTCACTTGTGCACAACCAGTAATCCAGTCGTGACCAACTATTGTGTGCAGCAGTGATATGAGTTGCAGCTACCTCCCCTGGGTGCCTATCTCTCCATATGTCATTCATCTGCAGATCAGTGAGTGCATCTCGTAGTGTCAGTCTCGCCTTCGTGTGCGGTTCTAATGTGTTCTGTGATCTATCCAACCCGTCCTGTAGTGCGATGTTGAAGTCCCCACCCCATATTATATGTTCTATCTGAAGTTGCGCTATGCTCTGCCATAGTTTTGCATAGAACCCCGGGTCATCCGTGTTGGGACCATACGTGTTTACCAATGCTAATTGTCTATTCCTCACCGTTCCTATGACAATAACACTTCGTCCTTCGACGTCCCTATTTATTGCTGAAATCTCAAAGTGTACTCCCTTTCGTATTAGAATGCTTACACCTCGGGAGTATGTGGAGTAGTTCGAGCTGCTAACAGATTCCGCCCATCTTGCCCCTATGGTGTTGCCCGCATTGTTCGCCAGGTGCGTCTCTTGGAGAAATGCAATGTCTACATGTAATCTATCAAAGTAAGCAAAGATCTGACGTATCTTCTTTGGGTTACCCAGCCCACGTACATTCCATGTGATGAATTTGAGTGCGGTA
Organism: Lissotriton helveticus; assembly: GCF_964261635.1. Taxonomy (NCBI): domain Eukaryota; kingdom Metazoa; phylum Chordata; class Amphibia; order Caudata; family Salamandridae; genus Lissotriton; species Lissotriton helveticus. Next base: position 351,882,064 of record NC_136070.1, on the reverse strand, counting down.
GATTTTGACACGTTAGTTCGTTGGGAAGGTATCATGGCGCTGTGTGTTGTAATATGTGTCTGGTGTAGTGAGTTTTGTAACGCCCGTGTTTAGTTGGTAGAGTGTAGTGCTTCACAGATTCCCTGGTATCAGCGGAGCTTGCAATGCTTCTCAGACTCAGTGACATTATCCGAACTTCCCATAATTCCCTCATCCTCCCCCCTCCCACTTCAGCACCCAAACTTTGCCAAAGCCATCCTCGAAATAGAACAAAACAGTCAGTAGAACTAGAACTGGGGCGCACCCGCTTGGGGGTGTCGCCAGGAACACACTTCTCCATCCACATAGTGGATGTGGACAGGTGCATGTGCCATGTTTGGGTACATGTGTGTCCAACCCTTGTTACCACCTCCCATCGCCCTCCGTAACCTTGTGTTGTTCCGTATATCTTGCAGCCGTCTAGTGTAGAACATTCAGAGGAAGTCTCAAGGCGCTCATTCGTGTTAATCCCCCCAATCGTTTCCTCACTCCATGCCCTTTTTGCCCTGTAGATGCCCATCCTTTACTCACTGTTTAAGTCATGTGGGTGGCGTCCGAGCCCAGTGGGGTGTCCGTACAGTGTGTTCCACTATACTTAGTTCATGTAAGGTTATCACCTCATACCTTTCGTCTCGGTCCTCTGTACTCAGTAATGACGATTAGACCCCATTCGCATCTACGTCCTGGCGGTGGGTGGGTTTATACGTTGCAGGTCCTCATATGTTCGTTACACCGTTACCTCAAACTATTCAATCGTTATCACTCCCTCGGTCCTCTCGTTCTTGCGTTTTTTGTCGTCGACCCAGTTTCTTGACGTATTCATTCGCCGCTTGGACAGTGAGGAGGACAATTGGTTTACCTGCCGTGATGATCCTGAGTCTTGCTGGGTATAGCATCGCGTATTCAATTCCCAGGTCCCTCAGTTTTTTCTTGACCGGTGCGAATTCCTTCCTTGCTAATTGTACAGCCATGGTGTGATCAGGGTAGAATTGTAAGGTGTTGCCCTGATGCGTGATTACACCCCTTTCCCTGGCCAGTTTAAGAACTGTGTCTCTGTCTCTGTAATTGAGCATGCGGGCGATTATCACACGTGGTTGCGCCCCCGGTTTTGGTGTAGGTGCTAATGAGCGATGTGCTCTCTCCACGAGGAAGACTGACGATAATTGTTCCGCTCCGAACAGTTCCTTTAACAGCCTCTCGACATAGTCCTCCATTTTGCCCGTGTTTGTGGACTCCGGCAGGCCCGCTATTCTGACGTTGTTGCGCCTGGACCTGGCTTCTTGATCCTCCACCTTTGCACGCAGTAACTCCACTGTCTTTTCCAATCCGCTACATACTTTTGTTGTGGTTGCAGATTCGTCTTCAACCCTCGATATTCGTTGCTCCGCTTCCACCAGGCGCTCGCCGTGTTTATCGAGTTTGGCGGCCATGTTGTCCACGCGCAGTACCACATTATCCAATTTATTGTTCATGTCATGCAGGCTCTGTTGGATGGCCCGCAGTATCTTCTCCATACCCGTGCCATCACACGCCTCGCTGTCTCCCTCCGTGTCCGACGTTCTCGTGGCGTTGAGCGGTTGCTTCTTTGCTTCAAATTGCAGTTTAGTTTGCTGCTTCTCTGGCTTTCCCATGGCGCAGGAGCGTGGTGGGGCGTTTCGTCTCGCTTTTGTCTCAGTACCACTTTCAAAGTCTCTCAATGCTTGCGACTGACGGTTTCTCGGCGTGCACGGCTGTTGAGGGCCTGTATTGTTCATCTGCTTCACATTAGTTGCATTTCAGTGAAGTCTTGTTTACTAATAGACTTCCTTTGTGTTTGCTGCGCCTGGGTGTAAATCTTCGAAATATGCCCTTTGATGTGGTGCAGCTCAGTGGCCTGTCTGTATGCTTCCACAGATCTGGCACGCACATGCCAGCATCGAGTCTCGCTGCACCGCACTCACTGTCTCTTGACAGCGCTTTTCTGGGCACTTGCAGCCTGCGTTCGTGCCGCCTCTCCGTTCAGCAAGGGCCGCCCCTCCCCCTCCGCCGGTGTCTAATAGTGCGGCGTGTTCGAATGGGTGCTATGCTCCGTGTTCGTACATGCAATCTCCAGCCGATCAGCCCTTTCTCACCCGTCAGCAGTGTTCGTTCATGGCACCTTTCGAGGTCCGCTGCGTGGAGGCTTCACTGACGAGTCCCGATTCCTGCTCCTGTAAGCCCTTCAGCCCGTGCGTTCCACTGCAGCCGCCATTTTGTCGGTCCTGGAACGCAAACTGATTTACAGTTTGTCCTGTGTTCGTGGTTCTCCGTTGCGGCCGTGAGACGGGTCGGAGCGTTCTTAACCCCTCGGGGTAGCTAGCGGTTGGAGCTGTACGATTTCTAGTACCTCCGGTGGTCCAGGGGGGTCATTTGCTCACAGTTTCAGTATCCGCCATCTTGTTCAACTTCTCCCTCCCGTGTGGTTATTCGGGGATAAGTTCAGCGACACTGCTATTCCTCCAGTTTTGGCCGTACCTTGTGGTAGATAATGTTTTCCCAAATATTTTGGCTACATTTTCGGCGCTCTGGCTGCGGCAATCACGGGTGTGTGACGCTTTTCAGGCACCCGTCCGGCGGAGCCGACTCACGAGTCAGCCATCCCGCTGTGTGCCCTCTAGCGCCCCCTAATAAATGTAACTTTAATTAATTTTTTTTACTACATTTTGTGTCTGTGAAAGAGAGAAGAAAAAATAAGTTATAATTAGTAAAATGTGTATTTTAAATTAAAATATACAAATGAAGAGGTTAAAAATCATAACAGTGTATTTAGAAATAAAGTAAGAGTGAAGGACACAGAAAGGGAAATAAAGTAAGGTAGAAGGATAAAAAGAGAAAAAAAGAAATAGAATGAGAACAAATTACTAAGAGTAGGGCATATAGATTCACTGACACAGAGGAAGAGAAGAACAGAGAAATGAACTGAAGGTAAGAAAGATACTAAAACAATGTGAGTTAGCAAAACTAAGTCAGGAAACAGTAGTAAGTAAAAAGATAATGCTTGAGACAGAAAACAGTCTAATTAAGGATGCATTTAGAAGAATGAGGAATAGAAGATAACTGAGAGTAAGTGAAGAACAGTCATAGAGTGAAAGGATGAAGGGAGAGAGGATAATATACAATGATTGAGGGAAATGGAGTGAAGAAATTAGTAGACAGACACACTAAGAGAAAAACTGAGTGAGGTGGAGTACAATGAGTGAGAAAAGGAAATGAGTAAGGGAGCAAAAAAAGGAAAGAGAGGAGAAGACGACTAAAATAATGGTACTGAGAGAAAATAATTTGGTGATGAAAGTAAAGAGAAGGACATTGAAAGAAAGGAAATGAGGGATAGTAATGGAACCAGAGTAAAAGAAATGGGATGAAGAACGATGAGAGAGGAGCAGTGAACTTGTTGTAAAAGAAATGATAGAAGGTAGATAAATACAAGTGAACATAACACAAGGAGTGTGAGGCACCGAGGACATAGAAGTAGTGAACGAAAATTAGAGGGAAGAGGTCAAAAGTAAGGAGCAAACAAAGATAAGCAAGGGAGAGTGGGTGATTTATAGTGATAGAGTGCGATAATACTGCTGAGTGAGTAAACAGGAATTACTAAAAAAGCAAAGGAGGAAAATACGGAAAAGGGAAGTAAAGCAGAGAGACTGAAAGCTGAAAAGTTATGCAAGGGAGAGAGGGGATGCAGACAGTTGAAATGAGAATGAGGGGTTGTCAAAGAAGTGGAGTAAAAGAACGGGGGTTACAGAGAGTGAGAGAAAGACATTATAAGTGAGTAAAAAGAGCTGAAAGAGGATGGAAAACGGAAAGTGAGTGTCCCAAAGTATAGAATAACTTGTACAACATGTTACATAGTATATTTTTGCTGTTCTCAGAATATATTGAATTTCACTTAAAACAGTGAGTTCAAATTACTCATCATATGACAGCGGGAAAAAAAACACAATCTAAAAGATTGTGTTTTAAAAAAAAACTTAGATACTGACAAATGACAAATGTACACTAATCTTTGATTGACTTACTTTTCCTTGAGGCCAAATAGTATATCATGGAGGTCCTTTTCTCGTTGCAAAGTACTCTGCTGTTCACTAAAAAATCCATTTCATCGACTTTCTAGAAGAAAAGCTCCAAGAACATCTGAAATATTTCCATTATTTTCATATACTCCTTTTTTTCAGTCATGACTCTTTACTCATTCCTGTACCTTTCCTTTTGGCCAAATAGTGTCAGATGTATGAGTATATTTTCAAATTAATTCTAAGAAACTCTGAAATTACCTTTTTTCTGACGTTCTGAAAGAAAGGCTCTACAACATTTTCACAATATTTAAGTATTTGTAAAACCATCTCTGACTCACTCATGTTCATCATTTTGTATAATACTAATATCACTTACTATGAGATCCACTTACAGTACCTATATGACAAGTCAATTTTTTATATTACCTGGATCACTTTTACTCAGAATATATTTTTAAACAGCAAAATAACCTTTATTAACTGCTCCCGTCCTTCATAGGCCAATTACCTTTACCTAAATTTTGGTTGTAAAAACACTAGGTATGATTTTTTTAAGCCAAAAGGCAAACGTTGTTTGAAAATCAAATGAATGTCGTTACATTGGGTCCAACCTTAACAACTTTTTAAATAGCATGTGTAATTATGTAAATTATTATATATTTTTTTTTATGCCCGGGGCGCTCCCGGGGCGCGTACCGGGGCGCGCACCGGGAAGCGCTCCCAAAAATTTTTAACGTTAATTTACATAAAAACCACTGGAGACACTTTCACCAAATATAGAATAGGCCATACTACATACCAGTCCCTACCATTTTCCCAAATTTGGTGGAATTCCATTGAGCCATTTGGCCTGTATCCCTCTTTAAATATCCTGAGGTGAATTACTTGACAAAAACACATCTGAAGTGTTAGAATTTACAACCAATTAAAATGTTACTTTCATTTTCTACTATTATTTCATGACATTTGATTGGTTATGTACACAAATATATATAAAGAAAGAGAGGGAAACACAGCCATTTTGACTACTACTTCCTGAAGTACATTTCAAAAGAATTTTCACTGAGAACTTAAACTTCTTTTTCAAAGGTAAGATGTTATTTTGAAAACTGAAGTATGTTGTGCACTTTAAGTTAATTTGGAAAACATTTTCTGATAGTTATATACTATCCTTCTGTAATAGTTATAGATTGAGATAGGCTTCTCTGTTATAGTTATGGATGGAGTTAGGCTTGTCTTGTATAATTATCAATTTACTTAGGCTTTATGATATACACTTTTTTATATGTCCACTTCCAGCCTGATACCATACACTGCCCAAAGATAACTTCACTGTTAAAAAATCAAAACTACCTGTCTGAACTTAAACCCAACAGCGCCCTATCTCTACTGATATATTTATTTTTTATGCAAATTACAGCAAGAAAATGGAAGGAGAGCACAATATTTCCTTCAAAATTGTTCTGGAGAACAACGCTGAAAAATTTATTAAAGACAATGATGACTTAGATTTCATGGATGAATCACGGGACTATGAATTAGTTCAATGTGTAGAAGCAGTAGATTCGCTGATTGAAAATGAGGACATTTCCGACAATGTGTTGTTAGAAGTTCTGTTAAATTTGGAAAAAGATTCAGAAAAATAAATTTATATTTAACAATGAAAAATTGTTCGAGACATTATTCATTTTTATATGTAATTCATAAACTAGTACCAAATTGATTATAATGTAAATTCAGACTTATAGTATACTGTGCAACTTTTTTATGTTACATAGTAATTTTGCTCATAGTTACTTCCTTTCTCCCACTATATTATCTCCAATGAGTATTTGACATCTCTTTTTCATCTCCTGCCTCCATGTTCTTTCTGCTTTCCTGACAGACTATGATATGGATTCCATATACCAAAATAACTTCTGTAACAACATGCAAGATATCTACAGAGGAAACGGTGTACATTAAATTTAAGACTCAGCATTGGTACCTACATGTTGGTACTTAAATCACCCACACAACACAACAACTCTATTCAGAGCTACCCTACCTCTAAGCACTTTAAATTATTATTTTAGTGTTTCACTGAGTTTTCCCCATGTGTGGGGGGGAGGTGTGTGGGGGATGTGTGGGGTGTGTCTGTGAGGTGTGTATGTGTGTGTGTGTGTGTCTGGCGGGGGATGAGGTGTATAGGTGTGTGTAGCTGTGTGGGGTATGTGGGTGTGGGTGGGGATGTGGGTGTGTAAGGTGTGTGTGTGGGTGTGTGGGGTGTTTGGGTGTAGGTGGGGTGTGGGTGTGTGAGGTGTGTGTGGGGTGTGTGTGGGTGTGGGGGGTGTGTGTGTCGAATGTGTGTGTCTGTGTGGGATGTGTGGGTGTGTCTGTGAGGTGTGTGTGTGTGTGTGTGGGGAAGGGGGAGGTGTGTGTGTGGGGTGTGTCTGTGAGGTATCTGTGTGTGCGTGTGTGTGTGTTTGTGGGGGAGGGGGCGAGGTGTGTGTGTGAGTGTGGGTGTGTGGGATGTGTGGGTGTGGGTGTGGATGTGTAAGGTGTCAGTGTGGGGGTGTGGGGTGTTTGGGTGTGGGTGGAGGTGTACGTGTGTGAGGTGTGTGTGGGGACTGTGGGGGTGTGGGGGTGTGGGGTTATGTACGTGTGGGTGTGTGTGGGACATACTTGTAGGTACCTAAAACAGCTACAGAACCCAAAAGCTCTTTTCAGAGCTACCCTACCTGTAATTACTCAAAATGATTATTTTACACTATTATTTTCACTATTTTTCACCAAAGTACGCTCCCTGGTACGCTCCCCGGTGCGCGTACCGGGCGCTCCCCCCCGCGAAAATCGAAAAAAAATTAAAAACATTTTTTCACCCGTGGGACCCTTTTGTGGCCCCCACATCAAACCTAGGGGGTCAGGGAGGGTCTACCCTGCCCCCTTTTGGTCATTTCCCCCTTTGTTTTTGCCACCTCTTGTGTCTCGATCCTACCGAGACACAAGATGGCGTCCGCTCCGGACTGTTTGGAATGTTTACAGATACCCGAGAGCCAATCAGCTTTCCGTGCGCAAGTCGCGTGGCGCGCCCGGAGCGCTCCCCGGTGCGCGTACCGGGGCGCGGCTATAGATATATACATTTTTTGGAACCTAAATTACTCAAAATCCTCTGGAGCACATATCTTGAGACATAGCAAAGGCACATCGGGCTGCCAGTCCCTACAATTTTGCCAAGTTTGGTGAAAATCCATTCAGCCGTTCGAGCTAAAAGTGAGACCGACCACCCTATGGAAATTAACATGGGGAAAACACGTTTTGGGACCCCCCTTTTATCTCGGCCCCCGCTTGACGGATCCCCCCCCAACTTTCAGAGAAGGAGCGGAGCGCCGCGAGGCAAAGTTGAGGACAATTTCAGGCAGATTCCTCAACCGGCACCAAAGTTATTCCCAATAGAATGTTGCGATTTCCCTATGGAAATCAATCCTAACTATAACTACCTACTGGCGACCGCCAGTAGGTAATATATATATATATACGTTTCTGTCTAATGGTTGTAGCAGCACACGTGTTTTATACTAGAATGACGCTGGTTCAGTACTTATTGAAAACGTTCCCATTGTTTATTCTGTATATCTGTCTGATAAGAAGTGAGCACGAGTGACTGAACGAAAAGTACTGCACTGTTTCCACGATCCCTGAAGGATCAAGGGTTGTCATGTCCGATAGTTGCCAGAAACTACTTGTTCCGTGGTAAGGTTAGAGGGCTTATAGTGGCACTGTGAGCTAGCTGGTCTAAAGCCTACCATATTCTTTGGGGGTGAAACCCCTACTTTTTGTTGTCTAAATGCACAGATCCAATGCATTTTTAGGAACTAATTTCTGAGAAACTACTGAATAGATCTACATCACATATAAACAAGAACGTTTTCAGGATCTAGATCAAGCCTCCTGGCAAATTTGATGCAATTCTGTTCAACAGCTTTGGCTGTAGTGATGTTCAAAAATCCCTATGGAAATTGCATTGGAATTTTGCATTTTGGGTCTTCAAGTATGTTGCGGAGGGGAAGGAAGATGGCAGGCTGATCCCACAGATGGGAGCTCTCTCTTCTCCACTTACCTTACTGACCACCACGGCCACACTTCTAATGCTCCTGTTTATAGCCCAGCTGCATGCCTGAAATCCATCTGCAGCTGGATGGTGTTACTGGGAAGCCACCTGCTCGGAGCTCAGGTGCGGTGTAGTGTTAATGTAATTGTTCTACCGGCTAGGGTTGCCTATGCTCCTAGGACAGATTTTGACCCGACGATTAGCGCACTCTTGTTGTTTTTTCTGCAGTGCTTTGGCAGTACAATCTACTCCTATGGAAGCACAACTGAATTTACTTTGGGGGAGATGTACCACCCGCAATGCAGCCAAGGTACGCCTGGGTGACCTTGACCCTACGGCGCAGCGAGAAATTAAGTGGGCCCCCCTCTAAGGTCAGCTGTGGGGTGCTGTTCGCAATTTGGGCATCCAATTCTTCAACTACTTTGTTCTGGCACAGCAGCCAGTATTTTTTAAGCTTGTGGCAAGGAGGTAGTCACACCTGGGGTAGGGTCTATGCTTGCAGACTCCTTCATGGTGGTGCAGCAAGTGATATGGATAGGAGTGTTCGCTTCGGGGCAGCAACTCCGTTGCCACAATACCAGATCTGCAATATAGTTTTAAGGTTGTATTAACCCGGACACAAGAACATATCGGCAGCAACAGACAACTCTGAACTCGCAATAAATTAGTTTGATGTAACTATGCAGGGCTTGGGGGTGAAAGGAAGAGGTGCTATGGGGGTGACTCTAGCCTTTCAACTGCTTCTGCCTTTCTCTCCCTCAGCATGCAATACACCCTGTTGCATCCGCGCCTACTCAGGCTGTTTTAGATACCATAGCCACTACTGCGTCCTCACAAGACACCCCAAAGATCTTCTTGGAGCCCTTGGCAGAAGTCAGAGGAGGCTCTCTGGGGTGTGCTGCTGATGCACAGCAAGCAGAGGAGAATACACAGCTCCACCGGGGCAATAGGGGGAACAGTAAGATGTCAAAAAACTCGAAGGGTAAATTGCGAACCTCAGGGCACAAGCTAAAAGTGGCAAAGTATGATGCAAAAGATGGGGCTAGGGAAGCCCACTGTGAGATTGTGTCATATCAACTGGATATGTAAACATATTGACATCTCTTCTGTTGACTATCTGTATTATGGATCAATGGTATCAAGGGTGAGCTTTCAAACTCGGACTGAGCTATATCCTGACACTCTCCTGAAGTGTTTCACTCTCCGAAAACAGCTTTAAGTCTTTGGATGGCACTCCCCCTGGTTGTTCCCCACAGTAGCCAATGCCGATAGTGCAGACATACTTAAGAATGGTGGAACGCCTGAGCCCTCGCTACTGGCAATACTAAATCTGGGTCAGGCTCAGAGAGCTGAAGTGCAGCAGCATTATGTACAGGTCACATCTGACACTGCCTCAATTCAGCAATTACTGTCAGAGGTAAAAAGCAAAGTCCTTGGTCTTACCACTGACATGTCAGAGTTGCTGCAACGAGTGGCCAGTGCTGAAGAAATGGGAATGGCTACCGTCAAATCGATTAGAAATCATGACCGAAAAATTAAAGACTTAGAGAATCGCCAAAGGAGAAACAATCTCAGAGTGTTTGGAGTACCCGAAGGAAAACAACATGATGACCCTCAGCAGTTGATTGTGCAACTGTTTGGAATGGCATTTTCTGACCTTAGTGATTGGGACTGGACTCGCAAATCCAGCGTGCAAATAGCCTTTCTCTGTTTTGGAGTTTAATCGCTACTGCTGGCACTGCTAAATAGACACATCCTTGACAATTCTGGTATACATTGATAATTTTCTACTGAGGCTAACCATTTTGCTAAAAGCCCGCCCCGTTGCACCCATAGCAGTTTATGCTATGTAGATTACAGTTCACTCTCATCTGTGTAAATCCAATATGGACAGATGCTGGAAACTTCACCAACATGCTAACTGAATTTAGAAAGTATATTGCAGGGGTAAAAAAGTCAGAATCATCATCGGCTAGCTTATGAGCTGACGTTTCTTGTTGGATACTGCAATATGGGTTTCAGGGGGGCATGGTTGACTGGCAGTTGTTATGGGAGGTTTTTCTAATGGCTAAATTTAAATGTATGTGCTGGCATGTCTCCAACCTTAATTTGCCTAGCAAACATCAGCTGGTTTGGGAAGAGGTTAGTATATACAAACCCCAGCTACTCTCCTTAAAAGACACTCATCTCGCCTATAAGGATCCTTTATTGTTAAAACATCTTGGGTACAATATTGTTGTATGTACATCCCAAACAGTCTCTATATGTGGAGTATTCATGTTGATGGAAAAAAAATATGAACTTAAAATATTACAAACTGCTAAACATCACGGTGGACATGGGTGATTGCACAGTTGTTATTTATTGGCATTAAATATGTGTTCTGTACAGAATACAGGCCAAATTTAGATGATCCTGAGATTTTGGATATTGTATGTCTGGAATTGTTAGACTGTTCTGGGGAGCTGTGTGTAATGGGTAAATTGAATTGTGTCATGGATTATAGTATCAATTCCACAAACCAATCTGCCTCTCCATGCACGTGAAAATGAGGGCATCTATGCATGAATTAGTCCAATTATATGGACTGAGTGAAGTCTGGAGGGCACTTTATCCAACCAAATCATGCTACACATTTTACTCTTCTCCTCACAGACATTACACTAGGATTGATAGGATTTTTGCTAGTGTAAGTTTGAATTAGGAGGCCGAGATGGAAGTTTGGCCTAGAATTACTTCTGATCACAGTACCATTTTTTTTAAATCTTTAGGCAGCTAGGCCAGCACAGTGTCAGTTATTGTTCCCTCACCATCTACTGTCAAATACAGACTATTGCACGCTTATGTCTAGTTCATTGTCAGAATTTCTACAAGCAAATGTTGGTATGATTTCCCCCTCAGTGGTTTGGGATGCAATGAAGGCATTTATCAGGGGGACTATATTGTAGTGTATACTCACACAAAATAAGGACAGCCAAAGTAGAACCAGACTGCTGTGTCAGCTAATTAAGAATCTGGAGACACGCTCATGCAATAGTAATTGGGGGAGCAGAGAAACAATCTCTATATCTTAATTTGATTGAAAAATGGTCCCTACAAGGGTGAACCCTGAGAGAAAATATAGTGGCCAGACAGGTCAAGAACAGGACCATTCAATATGAATATGTGGAAAGGTGGGACGAGTATCCGCTCACCAAATTAATAGCAGGAAGTCCAGGTGTATAATTCATTCTGATAAGGGTAGTAATAGCGTGGTGTATACTCACCCCAAAGCCACTGGGGAACAATGTTTGGTTTTCTATCAAGAGATTTACAGTCAGCCCCATGTGATTAATTCCCTAGGATTCATACAATATGTCCAGGATAGTAGAATGTCTACTCAGGGGAGCCTCAAGCTAGCATACTTCAGAAAGACATTGCAATCAGCAATGTCAAGGTGCCTCTCTCAACTTTACCATCAGGCAAGTTGGCAGGTAAAGACACCATTCCCTAACGCACCTTAAAGACTCATATGGTGAGGCGATTGAGGCTCACCCATTGGGTTTTTTCATCCTCCACAATTTAAACACATGGGGAGAAAACAGTCTTTGTGACCGGATTAAAGTGCACATCTGCTTACTCAGACTCCTCCATTTAACCACCCTAATCATGTTGATGTCCTTTCTGGGTTCTCAGAAATAGACTGACTAAATGCGTATCTCAGCCAACCAGTTGCCATGGCGAGAATGGAACTGCCATATAGTGCTCAAGGGAGAGGACCCAATATGCATGAACTGACTAAAAGGGATTGTGGGGACCCATTTGAAAGTTCCTCCACATAATAAATATTAATAAAAAGAGTCAAGATAAATTTGAACATTGTTCCCCGTGCCACAACTTAATTTTAAATGACACCCCAGCTAGGGAGAACTCGGGTCTCCCTTCCACTATAATTGAATAAGTCATAAATAAATAAATTGTGGTGTTGGGTAAACAGGGTCACAAAAACCCTCTACTTAAACCTTATTTCATGGAATATAGCAGGTATCCACCTGAAACTGACCGACGAAGTATGGCTAACATATATAAGAGGTTTTGACTTAATCTGTCTCCAGGAGACTTGGTATAAAAAAGACATTGTGTTGAATGGTTATTGCTCCTACACAGTTCAGGCATTACCCTCGCCAGCAGGGAGGGCAAAAGGAGGGTTGGTTTTGTTAATTTCAGTCAAATACTAGGCCATAAAAATTACTGTTGTTAGTACATCTCCCTGGTTCCAAATAATTCCGATTTCTAACATGTTACAGGTTAGGCTACTAGTGGTGAACTGGGATTATATTATTTTTAACCATAATAATTGTCAGGTTATTGAGGCTTTACAGGCAGAAATTAATAACATTTCTGCGAAATGGCAACCATTATGTATTCTCTGGGTGGGTGATTTTAATTGTTCTATTTGCCCCCATAGCACTGGCCACACCTGCGGGATGTTAAGTGTAGAGGGACAGCCCCTGTCGCATTTCATTCACTCCCCTCAGGGTGAGGCCCTAAATTCCATTATTTTGGAGAATGATCTGGGCCTCATAAATGACTTAGCTAGTAATTCCTCAATACAGTGCCCAACTTACATTGGTGGAGGTAGGGAATGTTTATTAATTTTATGTTTATTTCACAGAAGTTCTTGCCACTTATCAGAGACTTTGAAGTGGAGCCAAACAGCCCGAATGATCATAAACCCCTCATAGCATCCCTGAGCATAATAGCCCAGACAGGGAATGTAGATGGCTATCAAGTACATTTTAATCCTAACAAAGGGGTAAGGCACAATTGGAATAAAGTAAAGCCCTCTGAATTTGAGGCAAAAAACTTTATATCTAATGATGACTCTATTATGAGGTGTTTATCCCATTAATTGCTCCCAGCCGAGATTATTCAGGAATTTGAACTGATTTGCTCTGATGATGCCAATAATTTGACCAAATCGATTAAGTTTAAGGACCTTCTAGAGAAAAAGTGGCTTAATGTGGAATTCTCAAGAGCCCATAAAATCCTAAAGCTGGCATTGCACACAGATCCTCAAGATAGCTATCAAATCAAACATGCTCGGAAGGCTGATAAAAATATAGTCAAGCAGAGGAAAGTACTAAGGTGCCTAGCCTGGGATGACCTGTAGAGAGCTAGTTCCCCCAAGGGCTCGAAAAGCTACTGGGAAATCATAAATCACCCACTGTTTAGTGAAGAGGTAGGCAAAATGGATTCCCTGATTTTGGGAGAAGCCTGTAAAGCTCACTTTGAGGCCATATTTAAACCTAATGGCCAGCAGCTTGAGGTACCCAGTAAGGATCTGCCCCTAGATCTTACCTTAGCCTTTTATCTTAGTGCGTCAATTTCAGTAGCCGAGGTCGAGGAAGCTATGGTAAAAAGAATTAGCATGAAAACTCCAGGTCCGATGGGGTGCCATTAGACATTTTTACAAGTAATCCAAGCTGTGGGCCCCATTATTGACCGACATGTTTAAATCAGTGGTGACCGGTCCTATCCCAACAACCTGGAAGGAGGCCATTGTGGTCCCTGTGTTCAAAAAAGGTAACAGAAACAACCCTGCCTGTTATAGGCCGATCTCCCTTATTGACGCCACAGCAAAGCTATTGGGAAGGGTCATTCTTGCCCGACTTGAAACCTGGGTGTTAGACACTGGGGGATAGCAAGAACACAGTATGGCTTTAGGAGGGAAATGGGCACCACTTAATAGTGCCTCAACTTGTCCCTGATTATGGGTAAGTATATGAAGGCCAGGAAGGGTTCCATCCATCTGGCCTTCATGGACTTGTCCAGTGCCTTTCACACAGTAAATCGGGACAAGCTGTGAGCACTTATGGGGAATATGGGAGTTGAAGAAGCCCTAATTTCTCTTCTCCGTAGACTCCACGCTTCTACATCTGTTACTATAAGATACGGTCTACATGAGGAAAAAACTAGGCCTATTGCCTCCACAGAAGGTGTCTGGCAGGGATGTATTTTAGCTCCTTTCCTTTTTTAATTTACACCAATGGGCTAAATGCTTTTCTGTCTGACAAAGAAATTGACTGTCCTCGTATTGGGGGCACCCAGGTCCTGTTACTCTCTGGACAACAAATGGCCTCCAAAAGTTACTTAATGCATTTGCTGATTTTATGCTGGCACTTGATCTAAAAGTACATTTTATAAAGTCATGGTGTGTGGGCCTAAAACGACGAAAACTATGAAGTACACTGTGGGGGCTAAGAGAATTGAAACAATGAACAATTTTAATTATCTAGGGAACCTTTTTAATAATAGGCTGAATTGGAATTCACTTGTCACTGCAAGGGTGCAACATGCGGGCAGGGTTGTTGAGGGGCTTTTTCGTTTTGCCTGGAAACTGGGCCACAAACCAGTGACTGAGCTAGTTACACTTTATAAAGCCAAATGTGTGCCTGGCCCGGAGCAGGAGTATGGGGTTATCATAACGGGCACCAGCTACGAGTCATGGAAAATAAATTTACAAAAAGGCTATTAATAACTTCTAATACTGCCCCTACAATCTTTTGTCATCATGAGTTGGGGCTTGGCTTTGTAGAGGATTGTATAGATATTACCCCCCTGCTTTTGTGGGTTAAAATCTGGTTATCGGAAGAGTTGGTGTTCTCCAGAAAGATTGTAAAAGATTGTCTTAATCTTGATGGAGCACTAATCATTCCTTGGCTCCCATTTTCTCAGGGATGGCCTTAACAGGCTGGAATTGGGTCAATATTGTGAGTGCCCAGCTGACATTCATGGAATGTGAAAAATATCATGAAAGAGGCGCACTGCGTAAGAGCAAACATACGCCTCTCTCAACCCGAAGTAGCAGGCCTCCCCTGTTTATTCCCCGTCCAGCAGCAATTTTACTTAACATTCACTATAAACACACAGACACAATTTTACTTAACAAGATTTAATTTACTTACTCTGCATTTTTAAGTGGCATTTCTGAAACAAACTGGGTGGGCAGACAATCTGGTGCCCTGCCCCTGTAACAATCTGGCAGCCCAGAGCACATTGCACGTTATGCTTTTTTGCATTCTCTATAAAGAGCCAAGAGGAAAATTTGTAATCCTGATTTTAAAAGAAATTAGACCATGTTCTTATATTGAGGGTTTTAATTACTTGCACTCTTTGGCCACAAATGACATATGCATTAAGGTCTCTAACTACATCAAAGTTGCATTGGCTATTAGGAAATGGTATTTGTTAACTGTAGTTGAATTAGAACCGTTCAATCCTTCATTATAAATGCTCTAAGCTTCTATGTATTTTTATGGGGGGAGGGCGAGCTGTAACAGGGTACAAAGTGCCTCGCAAGGCAAATGTTTTTTTTTCTTTTTCCTTTTTGAACTGTATGAACTCCCCTTCATGCTGCTTTGTAGATAGGTCAACAGAATTATAATCTGTAATGTCGTTTTTATGCACTTTTATGGTTCTCTTTTTCAATCCGAATAAAGTTATTTTCATGATGATGACACCATTCCACTTGAGTTTTATAAAACATTTAAAGATATTATTATCTCTGCTTTTCTGGTGGTTAATCTGCTTATTGATGTCGGTGGTAAAGTGCCCAGGACGTGGAACACGACTAACATTATAGTTTTGGTGAAAAAGGTCAAGCCACCAAATCTCATGACTCTCATCAACGCCTATGCAAAGGTATTTGCAAAGATTCTTGCTGTCCGACTTGCTCCATTTATGTCGGAGATAGACTCAGAACATCAGCGCTGTTTTATCCCTGGTAGGGACACCACAAACCATGTTAATACGTCTATTGCTGCATTTGATGTGTTGTCACAATTGGGTCAAAGACATGGGATGATACTATTAGATGCTGAGAAGGCATTTGACAGTGTTGTATGGGATGCATTCTGGGTAACAATGACTGTTGTAGGTATAGGGGACGATTTCTGCAAGTGTGTAAAGTCACTATATAAGAACCCTAGTGTGCAGTTAGTTTATGTCAGGATATCTTCAACACCTTTTCAGATCTACAGCGGTACCCGGCAGGGGTGTATTTTTTATTATTTGCTTTATATATGGAGCCATTTTTGCAATTAGGAATGAGCAAATTCAGTCTATGACCTTGGGAGATCTTGAACTCAGAATTACAACACACGCTGATGAGGTTGCTATCTTTTCACCTAGTCCATCAGCCCCGTGGGGAGGCCCCATAGTGGAGGGTCAGGTTCCAAAGCTAGGGGCACCCAAAGTCACTTTCCACCTGCCTTTTCATGGCAGGCAGACTGCCATGAAAGGGCAGGCGGAAAGTACCATCATAATCCCGATGGCGGAGCCGAGCCTGGCTCTGCTGTCACTAGGGTATTGTGGTTTCTGATGCTCCAACGGACTTCTTGAGCCCATCGGAAGCTCATTGGAATCCCCCCACAAGTTTCACTCCAACTGCCATCATCCTAATATGGCAGTCGGACTGAAACCTATGTTGGGTGGAAAGCCTCCACCAGCTGGTCGAAGTCTTTCCGCCCGACATTGTAATCTGGCCCATAGTATCCCAGATGTGGGTGCTATGAAGCAGATATATTACACATGTTTGCCACTTGTCATAATTTGCTAGAATTTTTGGGCATGATGGGCCCAACGTCTAACATTTTGTCTCGGATATGACGTGCAACTTTATTTTAAGGAGGTCATGCCTGGCTACAAAATGGAATTTGATGTTGGTCTGAGATGGATGATGTCAATAATAATTGTCTTGGCTAGACCTTGTATGCTAGAGCATGGGCCTCCCCTTTGCCCCTTAGAATAGTTGAGTGGTGGGCTGCTATTCAACGAATATATGAGTTAGAGTTAGCTCTGGCTAAAGCAAGGGGGGCTCATTCTTTTAAAAGACTAGAACAAACTTGGGCACACTTTAATTGGGATCCTCAGACCAATGTGCGTTTTGAAAATGAGTCCACTAGCTTTTGATTCATAATATCGCATTGGTCTGATAAATAACTCTGTATATGTGGTGCTCTAGTCTTTCTCATCTCATCCGATGTTATATGATGTAATTGAAAATTCTATATGTTATCATTACTTTGATTTTTGGTGTACTATCCCCATGTTTGTCAGTTATCATCTGACATTTCTTATTTTCTCTGTTCACTTCTCATTTCTGTGTTTCTTTCATAATGGCATTTTCTAAGTCTGTCCCCTTCCAGGGTTTTTAGATGTACATTTTGTTCATGGTTTTTTCTGTTTTTCTTTTTATAATGATCTTCGGATGTAAGAAACTAATTTAAAAAAATGACATTTAAAAAGAGAATTTTGCATTTTGGAGCACCCACCTTTTTCTTCCCCAAAACATTCCATGAAGAAGCTAAGAAAAAAGAGCACTTTTTTTGAAAGTTTTGTGAAGACTTATCACATAGCGGCAATGTTATTAGCAAAAGAAAAAAGCCATTTCATATGGAAACAACATGCATCATAAAGGCATGCATGGGAAAGGATGGATGGTAAAGTCCTTGAGTAGTAAAGACTGCGTGGTAAAGGCTGTTTCCTTACACATCTGTAGGGTGACAATAATCCTAAACAATTTATGTTATATTAAGTAAACAGATGGAAAAGCTGTAGGACCTGGTTACAAGTGGCTCATTAAAAATGCGATCCCTGAGCAAACATCTGTTTGTGCAAGAATGGCAATTACAAGTGGGGCAATGTTTATAGCACCCATTCATCATGGGGTACATGCATCAAACATGTTCCCATTCGCAAACAGGCCAATTCGCAGAATCGGCCCTTTTGCGAATGTAAAAAGGTCTTTTCCTATGTATGTAGGTTTTGGCATTCGCAATTTAAGTAATCACAATTAATTGCGATTAGCTAAATTGCGAATGCATTTTGGGAATTGCAATTTGCGATTCCGTAATGCCGATGCATGTAGCCTTTCCTAAATGCAAACTGTGCATTTAGGAAACACTAATTGCCATCAACTTCAAGTTGATGGCAATATGTGCATGCTTTGAAAAATGCACAAGACTGCATTTTCCAAAGTGCCATGTAGTGTACACCTGCCCTAAGGGCATGTGTGTGCTTAATATGTGCACACTTACCTTTTTTTGTGGGGTTCTTCAGGGGGGCATTAGGCCCACGGGCACCCTTGGTATTGCATTCACTATTTGCGATTACCAATTTGGTCATCACAATTAGCAAATGCATTACCATTCATTCCTATGGGCAGTAAGCCGATAGGAATGAATGGAGTCATGTTACCTAATAGTGATTCGCAATTTCCAAATCGCTATTAGGTAATGTTAAGGAATCACAATTTTTTTTGCGATTCTTACATGCATAGCATTTTGCGATTCCCAAATAGCGAATCGGTAAAATTCGCTATTTGGGAATCGAAAAGTGCAGGCTTGAGGCATGTGTCCCTATAAGTTAGGAGTTCGAACCTGCCAGAATTTAACAAGGGGAATAGTCATGGTATTCACCCGAACATCCAGATGTTGGAGTAGTGAGCACTTAAATACATATTTGACTCCCCAAAAACTCACAGTGTGCAATAATTATTGCATCCATTAAATTCTGAACATCCCTGTGTTGGAGTTTTATCATATCCAACAGGTCATACTCATAATAAAGCCCTTAAATAAGGAAAAGTCAAATATTGAGCGGGGGGGGGGAGATCTGGTTTTAGGTGCCTTTACAGATCGCAAACAAGTCAAACAAATGCTTTCCCCCTGTCGCTTCTCTATGTAAACATCATTTTTTTAAATAAAATTATTCTCAAATAGCACGAAGTGTTCTTAAGGTTTAAAAAGGAGTAGAAAATCCCCTATGCGAAGGAAGCGAAAGAAATTCACTGAAAATTAGGCACAGTTCCTTGTTCAATTTGCAAGATGAGTATAATTCAATGAGACAGTTCTGGCAATTCAAAAGGCTTGCGTTGTCACACACCAAGGCATGAATTGCCTAACAGCAAAGTTATTCTGACAATCCTAACAGGACTATGGAGAGTGCTAATGGTATGGGCACAAAATGCCACTATGCAGTCAACATTTCTTTAAAAACGAATACTTTCAATAGTATAAAATGTGTCTGTCACTTTTAAATTAATTCAGACCTCATGTGCAAGCCTTTGTCATGTCGTATTTTTTCATGTGAATGTTGCTGTCCTTTTAGGAAAGTAAATGTAAAAACTCGTTCATCTGCGATTTCTCAGATGTACAAGCTACAGATATTTCTAAACAGCGCACTTTTAAAAAATGTTATTAAACGTTTGCAGCCATCTGTGATTTCAACACATTCTGTAAAGGCAAATGGCATTTCTAAATCGGATAATTCACCCTATGTGTATATTGGCGCTGCAGCAAGCTCCACAGAAGCAGCTTTTTACGAACTTTCTGAATTTGAAAACACCGGGCTCTAATCCAATTATTGTCCCACGATTTTGCTGCAGGCACTGAAAAAGACTCACAGGGGGATTTCTGGTGAAAGAAATACTAATCGTCCAGTACCAATCATACATTAGACAGCACATACTCACCTTTACACCATGGTGCGAGTCTGTGCTTCTCACAAGCCTAATTAGAGTGCCAGGAGGGGATACGGCAGCAGCAGGCCAATCTCAGTAAATATGGCTTTGTGGTGTGTTTTTCATCATTGCCCGCTGAATCGCAGTAAATTTGGTTTGTGCACTCCATTGACTGAAAAATTCGAGATAAAACAAATCATATATATATATATATATATATATATATATATATATATATATATATATATATATATATATTAGGCTCCTTGGTGGATTTAACGAAACAAGCAGAGAATATGCCTGCCGATGGGGTCGTGGGGTGTACCCAATGACAGGGAGGTCTGCCCCAGGGAAATATTGGGGAATGGGGCACACTAGGTGACTGCTCCGTTCTTTGGGATTGTTTTGGGCTATTTGGGATTGTTTAGGGCTATTTTGCAGCGTAGGGTAAATAAATATATATATATATATATAAATATATATATATAAATATATATATATATATATATATATATATATATATATATATATATATATATTTATTTATTTATAACCATCAGGTTTAAATACCAGCGTGGATTCCACACTCATCTGTAAATCCCAGTAAGCTTTGCGGTTTAATCCTTCCCAGGCGGCATAGCATAGCCACTAGTTTGCTCTCATGGTAGTCAACATCAGTGTTACAACTCATATGCCCTTTTTTTCGATTCTGATATCCCTATACTTTCTGAAATGTATATAATACTGCCGTAACTTTCCTGTAATGATGTAAGAGTAAGATTATGACTACATGAACAAACTCCCATCATCCATCTAGGGAGAGGTTTTAATGTTATCAATTTATTTTTGTCATCACTGTTTTTCCTTTCCTCTCCTCTTTCCCCTTCTTTTTCTTCCTTTCTCTCCTCCTTTTTTCTCCCCCCTTTTTTCTCCCTTTTTTTTCTCCCTTTTTTCTCCCTTTTGTTTTCCCTTTTCCTTCCTGCTTATCCTTATCTCCACTTGACTTATTTTCACCTTCTTTATTTTGACAACATCAATTCTCATTTTCGCCTTGTTTGGAACCTCATCTCATTTATCTCTGTCACCAGCCTATGAAATTGCATGGCTGTGTTAGATTTCTTGGGTATAATTGATGAGTAGTTTGTAATTACCCTCGGCTGAGGGTTTATTAAGGATCGATCCATATGAGTTAAGATCCTTTGTGATTATGAATTTGATCTTGTTTTTGGAAGGTGCCTTGTGTACAATGGGTTATAATTTACAGTTTATATTATCATCACACTAGTCGGTGAGATGCCGATACACGGCAAGATCGTTTCATCACTCGCCGACAGGGATATAACCCATCAAAGGGTGAAAATCGTTAGAATGACGAATTAATAACTAACATGTAATCCCATGTGATTGATTTTAACCGTACACCCCTTTTGTTAGGTACCCAAGCAGTATGGGCTATAACAATTTTGAATATATTTGTTTGAGTAGGATATGACTACTTATAATTGTGGTTTAGAATTGTCGGTGTAAGGCCGATACACGGCGAGATTATGTTTAAATACACCGACTGACACATTAATATAATATGTTTGAGGCACTTCTTTAATGAATCACAACACTAAGAAATGGCCGCCACATTAGTTGTTTGAAATAATGTCCCTTTTTCATTTTCTTTGCACGAACAGGAAGTGATGTTTGTATATATTGTGCAAAACATGCACGGGGATGTAAACACTGACGAAGGACACCTGGTCCGAAACGCGTCTGTTTGTTTGTTTGTCCGTGGCTGATTAAAGTATCCACCGCATTTACCCCCGTGAGTGCGTTATCGTTTGTGAGTAGGAGACAACGATTGGAGCTGCCATATATATATATATATATATATATATATATATATATATATATATATATATATATTTATTTATTTATAACCATCAGGTTTAAATACCAGCGTGGATTCCACACTCATCTGTAAATCCCAGTAAGCTTTGCGGTTTAATCCTTCCCAGGCGGCATAGCATAGCCACTAGTTTGCTCTCATGGTAGTCAACATCAGTGTTACAACTCATATGCCCTTTTTTTCGATTCTGATATCCCTATACTTTCTGAAATGTATATAATACTGCCGTAACTTTCCTGTAATGATGTAAGAGTTATTATGACTACTTGAACAAACTCCCATCATCCATCTAGGGAGAGGTTTTAATGTTATCAATTTATTTTTGTCATCACTGTTCACGACACCCTTTGTTTTATTTTCTCCTGGTTGACTCACTATGGTTGACACTTTGGTTATTATAACTGTTATGTAAGCATTCAAGCAGTAATATAGTGGGCTCGGTAGACATTATAATCGGATATGACATGTTTTATTAACCCACTGGGGTTATATTGTATCTTAAATCGGGGATGTGCCGATGTGGGATGCTGGTAATATACAAATTATGTTAGGGAATTGAACATTGTTTTGACTCCTACAGCTTACTACATTCCGCTAGCGACGACATTCATCGTAATTAACCCCTTTTCGACATGCGGGGTTATTATTGCACGTTGGATGGATTTTATGTATTTAAAATCTATTTTGCCTTTTGTACATATGTAAATTCTTTTTATCATTATTGACATTGTACATCCATTGGCTTTTTTAGCGTGTTCTGTTACATGTCTTTTATGTCTATTACCATGTACTTGTGTTCAACCAATGATATGTTTTTGTAACCATGCATTAGCACTTTAAAAATAGCCTGTCCCACCCATAGCGTCATGTGACCAAGGCCTTTGAGCAGGCGGAAACGTTATGCTGGTGGCGATGCAACGGAACTGAATAAATATTTCTTCACCTTAAAGACTGGGTAAGCTTTCGTTCTTTTGGATTGGCGGTGCCCAGGGACATTGGGGAGTGCTGGTTCATGCTGGACGAGTGCAGTGGCATATATATTTATATATAAATATATATATATATATATATATAACCTACTGGCGGTCGCCAGTAGGTAGTTATAGTTAGGACCTATTACCCGCAACATTCTATTGACACTAACTTTGGCGCCGATTGATGAATCGTCTTGAAATGTTCCGTTCTTTGGGATTGTTTTGGGTTATTTGGGATTGTTTTGGGCTATTTTGTAGCGTAGGGTAAATATATATATATATATATATATATATATGAACACAGGTTTCCACGAACAGCAAAACTGACTCAACTCCAGCCGCTACACCGCCAAGAAACAGGAGACCCAAATTTTTCTGTGAGTAATTTTATTCCGCAACAGACAGCATAACGTTTCGGCCTACAAGAGGCCTTGGTCACATATATATATATATATATATATATATATATATATATATATATATATATATATATATATATTACCTACTGGCGGTCGCCAGTAGGTAGTTATAGTTAGGACCTATTACCCATAGGAAATTTGCAACATTCTATTGCCAATAACTTTAGTGCCGATTGATGAATCGGCTTGAAATGTTCTGTACTTTTGGCCAGCTCAGTTCCGCTCCTTCCCTGAAAGTTTGGGGGTGATTCGTCAAGCGGGGGCCGAAAAAAAGGGGGTCCCAAAACATGTTGTCCCCATGCAATTTCCATAGGACCTTTAGCCACGGCTACAGCCCGAACAGCTGAACGGAATTACATCAAATTAGCCAGAGAGGTAGTCCTCAGTTCCGACTTGTGCCTTTTGCTTATATGGTGTCAATCTGTTCAGTAGTTCCTGAGAAAACTATGGGTAAAGTCATTTATATATCTATGGGCGCGGTGGATCCGCGGATTGTGCGAGCATTGGCATCGTAGCATAAGGGCACCGTCACGATCAAGTGCTCAATGGTAATTGGCTGTCAAGCGGTTGTAAACATTCAAAACCAGGAACTGTTGGCAGCCATTTTGTGCCTCGGTAGAAGCGAGGCTGAGGAATTCAGTGGAATATGTGTGCAAAACGGAGAAAGGAGGCAGGGTAGAACTAATTTTACCCTCTAGACCTGCTTAGGGGGTCCCAGAAGGACCCCTAGGGTCCACATTTAAAAAAAAATTGGCTGGTGCGTGTAGTGTGCGCAAACTCTGCTGTAAACTTAATATAATAAAACTGAGCTTTTTTTATAATTAGCCCCTGGGGGGTAAATATCGGGGGTAAAATTATTAAATTTTAAGGGGGGCCCTTATAATTAGACCACCCGGGGGGAGGCTACATACTGGGAGCAAAATTATAAAATTGTATGGGGGGCCCAGAGGGTCTCTCCAGCCCCGGGTATCATCACTCCCCGGGGCTAAAAAGAAAAAAATGGTGGGGGGAGGGGTCCAAGGTCCCCAAAGCCACGGGGACCATCACCCCCAAGGCTTTATGTATTGTGGGAGGGGGACTGTGCGGTCCCCTTCCTGGAGCACTCGAGGGCCCCGTTACCCCCAGGGCTACAAAAAAAATGGTTGGGGGCGGCTGTACGGTCTCCAAAGCCACGGGGACCACCACTCCCCTGGGCTTTATGTATTGTGGGAGGGGGACTGTGTGCCCTCTTCCTAGAGCACTCGAGGGCCCCGTTACCCCTGGGGCTATAAAAAAATGGTTGGGGGGACGTAAGGTCCCCAAAGCCCCGGGGAGCACCACTCCTCGGGGCATTATGTATTGTGGGAGGGCCGGCTCCTGCAGTGTCCTGGGGTGTCTATCCCGCCCTCCCATAGCAAGGAAATCTTTTCTCTCTTTAAAAATGTAAATGAGATTGCTTTTCCACATGGCGAGCTGTATGTTAGTAGGTCTCCATGTGGAAAAGCAATGCCGGCTCAGAAACGCGTAGAAGTTGTGCACCAAAGGCGCTGGAGTCGCGCACCGTACATGAGGAATGGTTCTATGATTTGCGAGGCCCTGGGCCAAATGGGAATACACGAGGACCCTCTAATTTATTGAAGTGACCCCTTGCAAAGCATTCAGAGACACCGCAGGAGGCCCATTGTACAGGATTTTAGCGCCCTTATAGTTTTAACTATCAGCCCACAAGCAATTCTCACACCTCCAGCCTGATAGGTGTAAGAATTGCTTGTGGGCTGAGAGTTAACACTGTGTGGGCGCTAAAATCCTGTACAATGTGCCTCCCGCAGTATCTCTGAATGGGTCTCCTTGCAATTTGGACTTCGGGAAGCGTCTCCCTCCCCTAGGTCTCAAGACACCATCCCTGAGAGGCCCAAGGAGGGGGTCCTTCCCTTGACTCTAATTGCAAGGAGACAGGGAAACAACGGGGCACACGATCAGTTCGGGCCCCATGCTGGTGGGCTGAGCTCAAGGCCCTCGGCAGCTGCCCACGCTGCCCATGCCTAGCGCCAGTCCTGCACAACAGATTATGAGTCGTGCATGCAGCACGTGTACACCAGGGGGCCGCACTGCGGGGGCTAAAAAAAAATGGTTGTGGGGGGGGCTGCAAGGTGTTGAAAGTCCCAGGGACCACCACTGCCCTGGCTTTATGTATTATGGTAGGGCCGGTTCCTGCAGTGTCCTGGGGTGTCTATCCCGCCCTCCCATAGCAAGGAAATCTTTTCTCACTTTCAAAATGTAAATGAGATTACTTTTCCTCATGCCGAGCTGCATGTTAGTAGGTCTCCATGTGGAAAAGCAATGCCGGCTCCGAAACGCGAAGAAGTTGTGCACCAAAGGCGCTGGAGTCGTGCACCCTACAGATTATGAGTTGTGTATCCAGTGTGTGCACACCAGGGGGCCGCGCTGAGCTGGGTGCTTGACTTTTAATTTTAATGTAAAAAAAATAGTCCCTATCAGTCATTTCTAATATTCCCGGGGACCCTATCCCCCGGGTCTTATAAAAAATGTTGGCGACCGTGGGGGGAGCCACAATGCCCCCATGGTCCCACTGGCTTCCCACATTCGGTAGCTGCCATTGCTTTTCCGCATGGGGAGATGCTATCTTGCATGTGGAAAAGCAATCTGGTTTGGAATTTGAAAGTGAGAACAGATTTCACTGTTGTGTCTTTCAAAATGCAAACTAAGTTTGCTATGGTAGGGAGGAAGGCGCGGGACTCACGCCTAAGCATGGGCGTAAAATCCGCTCCGCTCGCGGATTTTTCGGATTTTCGGCAAATTCGCAATCCGCGAACTCTCGCGAATTTGTCGAAAATCCGTGAATTCGCTCGCGGCGGATTTTTTGCTTGGTGATACAATATTGCGGCACGCGGCGTGGTTCACGGCGTTCACTTTCCGCCATTCAGCGTTTGCCGAGTTGTTTTTCTCGATCATATTTTGCGAGTGCTGTGCCATTTTGGATCTTGCTGCGGGATCCCGAGGGAGTTTGGCGCCCGCGAATACGTAATCGCGGCTTGCCACCTTGCACAGCACGCCTCGCGAGAGTTCGCAATTGCGAACACATAGTTGCGGGGGAAAGGAACAATCTCGCACTCGCGAAATAGAGATTTAGCAATTCTGCACAAGAAATCCACCAGCAAACAGGATAAACCTTCAGAAAATGATGATTTTTATCAGAATCACTCCTCAGGTTGACATTTGCATGGCCTTTTTTTTGCAAGGAGTCCATTTTTGGGGGGGGAGGAAGGAAGTGCCCCACAGTCTCCAACTTCCTGTTCCTGTCCAGCAGGCTCCTCCCAGTGCTTCCTTCATGTGCTGGTCACTTTCATTTTGACCTTGACCTGGAAGGATTACTTTTTGTGGGTGCTGCTGGATATTTGGATTTGAGGCCTTTTGACTTTCTTTTGGATCACTTTTGGATTAGAAATTAACTTTCACAAGTAAGTTTGTTTGGGGCATTACAGTTGCTGCAACTACAATTTTGGAACGTTTTCAGAACATTAAATAAAATATATTGTGGGTAGCCACAGTATCCAGTAGGACCAGTGTTGGTTATGGGTGCATGATACAACTGTTTTGTTGAATTTAAACACCATTGTGGCCATGGATGGGCTTGGATTGTGCTGATTTTTGTTGTTTTTGTCGTTTTGTGGGGCTGCTGGTGGGGCCCTTTGCCCAGGGGTGGTGAGTGTTGCATGGGCCCAGTCTTTCTGTGGGGTGTCCTCTTGAATTTAAACACCATTGAGGCCATGGATGGGCTGGGATTGTGCTGTTTTTTGTGTTTTTTGTCGTTTTTTTGGGGCTGCTGGTGTGGCCTTTTGCCCAGGGGTAGTGGTGCATGGACTGAGTGTGCCTGTGGGGTCTCACTCTCTTTAAGGTAAACATCCTGGATGGCATTGGATTGTGGTGATTTTTGGGTGTTTTTCAGTTTTTTTGGGGTGTACTGTTGATGTGGACTGGCCATGTGGGTGGTGGTGGTGGCCATCTTGAGTGCTGGCTGGTACAGGCAACATGTGCTTGGGGTGCAAGGGGCCATTTTGAAGAGAGGCAGTGTCTGAGGCCTGCACTTATTTAGCCTACTTTTCATCTATTATCCCCAGGGGTAGTGAGTGTTGCATGGGCCTAGTCTTTCTGTGGGGTGTCTTCTTGAATTTAAACACCATTGAGGGCATGGATGGGCTAGGATTGTGCTGAATTTTGTGGTTTTTGTCGTTTTTTGGGGCTGCAGGTGGGGCCCTTTGCCCAGGGGTGGTGAGTGTTGCATGGGCCCAGTCTTTCTGTGGGGTGTCCTCTTGAATTTAAACACCATTGAGGCCATGGATGGGCTGGGATTGTGCTGTTTTTTGTCGTTCTTTTGGGGCTGCTGGTGTGGCCTTTTGCCCAGGGGTAGTGGTGCATGGACTGAGTGTGCCTGTGAGGTCTCACTCTCTTTAAGGTAAACATCCTGGATGGCATTGGATTGTGGTGATTTTTGGTTGTTTTTCTGTTTTTTTGGGGTGTACTGTTGATGTGGACTGGCCATGTGGGTGGTGGTGGTGGCCATCTTGAGTGCTGGCTGGTACAGGCAACATGTGCTTGGGGTGCAAGGGGCCATTTTGAAGAGAGGCAGTGTCTGAGGCCTGCACTTATTTAGCCTACTTTTCATCCATTATCCCCAGGGGTAGTGAGTGTTGCATGGGCCTAGTCTTTCTGTGGGGTGTCTTCTTGAATTTAAACACCATTGAGGGCATGGATGGGCTAGGATTGTGCTGAATTTTGTGGTTTTTGTCGTTTTTTGGGGCTGCTGGTGGGGCCCTTTGCCCAGGGGTGGTGAGTGTTGCATGGGCCCAGTCTTTCTGTGGGGTGTCCTCTTGAATTTAAACACCATTGAGGCCATGGATGGGCTGGGATTGTGCTGTTTTTTGTGTTTTTCTCGTTTTTTTGGGGCTGCTGGTGTGGCCTTTTGCCCAGGGGTAGTGGTGCATCGACTGAGTGTGTCTGTGGGGTCTCACTCTCTTTAAGGTAAACATCCTGGATGGCATTGGATTGTGGTGATTTTTGGGTGTTTTTCTGTTTTTTTGGGGTGTACTGTTGATGTGGACTGGCCATGTGGGTGGTGGTGGTGAACATCTTGAGTGCTGGCTGGTACAGGCAACATGTGCTTGGGGTGCAAGGGGCCATTTTGAAGAGAGGCAGTGTCTGAGGCCTGCACTTATTTAGCCTACTTTTCATCCATTATCCCCAGGGGTAGTGAGTGTTGCATGGGCCTAGTCTTTCTGTGTGGTGTCTTGAATGTAAACATCATGAATGGCATGGGATTGTGCTTATTTTTCTGTGTTTTTCCATTTTTTGGGGTGTATAACTGAACTGATGTTCCTCTGTCTTCCATTGCTTTTAGGTGCACAAGACTCTAGAGAACCACCAGTGCCAGGAAGAAGTCCTGCAGCGGTGTGTGTGTGCAGCATAACGTCACGCGACGGCACGTCTGGACACAGACAACTCTGCAACTCGTGCAACTGCTGCCTGCTGTTCTGAAGAAGATGGCCCCAAAAAAAGTTACCCGTAGCTCCTCTAGCAAGAAAGTTGCCAGTAAGGAGCAGAAGAAGCAAGTTACCAAGGAGACTGGTGTGCCGGCCGCCCCTTTTTTTGGGAGTAAAAAATAAAGTATGCCTGCAGCAGCAGCGGGATCTGCTGGGGACCAAGCTGGGAGCAGCACCCCCGCTCCATTGGGCTCAGTGCCACCACCACCACCACGCCAACTTAAGTCCAAGCCCTTCAGTGCTGCAGAGGCACTTAGTCTAGTTGTTCAATCACCATCGACCAGTGATGTTGGCTCATCGCAAGAAAGTAGCAGCAATGTCCCTCAATCAACACAGGTTGTTGTAACTCATCTGACAAGTGTTGAACAACCACAGCCGCAACAAAAACCACATGTGCAAGTACAAGCCCAAGTACATGTGGAAGGAGAGGCAGCGCAAGGAGATGCGCAAGCAGAGGTGCATGGAGGGTCACAAGTGCCCACAATAGTTGTTCCTCCCGAAGTAGGGGCACATCAGGAAATCGACAATCAAGGCGAGGTATCATTTGAGGAAGACACTCCTCCTGATGATCATTCATTGTCTTCCACACCCCTAGCAAGGAAGAGATCAAGGGAGGTGTCTACATCTTCTTCAAGCACACCTCCTTCTGATGATACGGATCAAAATTGGGAACCAGCACCACTGCCGTCTGAGAGTGAGGCACATGATCTGACAAAGGTAGTTAAGCGTAAAAGGAAGCTCGTCCAAAGTCTCAGAGTTATGGAGTGTGATGATGAGGCTCAACAAGAAGTGGCGGATACTGCTGCTGATGAAGACTCTGACAACGACGACCCAGTCATCATAAAGGTCACTGCAGCCCCAGCGGGCATGCAGCAAACAGACACTTTCACCCTAGCCCCCGCCAATGATAAATCTATAACACTGCTAGGAGACTTTAATTTCCATTTGGACTGTAGTGAGGATAAAGACACCATATCTCTGTAGTCGGAAATGGAGGTTTTTGGTCTAACACAGCTGGTGAAAGGACCTACTCATAATGCAGGACACACTCTAGACGGAATATTTACCAACCTAGAGAACCTGCTAGTGACCGATGTCCTGCCAATGACCTGGACTGACCATCACATGGTATTGGCCTCGATACAAATTGGCAAAACACCTATCGCTACAACACCATTCCCCAGACCAGAATTTTTTAAGGTATGGAAAGACATTAATACTTCCAGCTTTAGGGACACATTAGATATCTCTAAACCCACCCTGTCTAATGACCCAGGAATTGCTACTGAACAATACCATGCATGGTTGAACCAGGCAGTTAATAAATTAGTACCAGTAAAAAGAATATCTAGGAATAGAAGGTCCCCTTCAGCACCATGGTACACCGAGGAGCTTAAAAAACTCAAACAGCAATACAGAAATAAAGAAAGACACTGGAGGAAAAATTATGATCAGGAAAATAGAAAGACGTACAAAGTACTTTTAACCCAATATAAACTCTTGATCATAGAAACAAAAAAAAAGTACTACACGGAGCAAATTGAAAGTGCTAACAATTCAAATAAAAAGCTATATGAAATAACCAAACAGCTGGCGGGATGTATTCCAGACCTGAACCCCCCCTGCTCACAAGAGTTCTGTGACTCATTGGCATCCTTCTTTTTCACCAAAGTGAATGATATTTTTTCAGCATTCAACCTTGGGAATAATCAAAACACAGAAAAGAAAATTAATCCATTTACAAGCAATAATTTATCTTTCTTTGCAGAAGTCACAGAAAATCAAATCCAGGACATCATTAAAACCATTAAGTCTGGATCGGCCTTAGATCCATGTCCCCTGAACACCCTCCGTCCGTTAATGGACACTGTGACTCCAGTTATAACCCAAATATGCAACTTAATGTTTCGTACAGGCATCTTCCCTAACCACTTAAAAAAAACCTTATTAAAACCTCTCCTAAAAAAACCCGGCCTAGCTAAAACTGAACTGAAAAACTATAGGCCCATAGCTAACCTACCGCTCCTCGCCAAAATAGTAGAGAAAGCCATGAATATCCAACTTGCGGAATTCATCGAGCAAAACCATCTGCTCGATGAAACACAATTTGGATTCCGCAAGTTTCATGGAACTGAAACAGCGCTCATTAAAGCGGCGGATGATATCCGATTAATTAGAGATCAAGGTGGCGCTGCACTACTGGTGCTTCTGGATTTATCGGCCGCCTTCAACACGGTTGACCATAAGATCCTGGTCAGCCGTGTCGAAAGGATGGGCGTGCAAGGCCTAGCAAAAAATCTTTTAGCATCTTTTCTGGCGGAGAGAGCCCAGGCAGTCATTCTGCGTCAATTCGAATCCGCAGAGTTATCTCTGCCATGTGGGGTACCTCAAGGTTCATCCCTCAGTCCGACACTCTTTAATATCTATGTGTCGGACCTCGCTAAAACCATCAAAGCGCATGGGATGAACCTTACCTCATATGCAGATGATACCCAGTTGATCCTGGCTGTCAGAAATGATGGGGAAACAGTAGCAGAAAGTTTCGAAACAGGTATGCTGGCCATCGGACAATGGACGTCAGCAAACTGTTTGAGACTAAACTCCGATAAAACTGAGGTGGTCACTTTTGGCCATCTCAGTCCTAACTGGTCCCCAATATGGTGGCCATCATCATTTGGAGCCTTGCCAAAACCTGCCACAAAAGTGAGAAATCTGGGCGTCATCTTCGATGACAAATTGAACTTCATGGCCCATGCCAATCAAACGGCCACCACAGCATTTTATAAACTACGCCTGGTTAGGAAGATCCTCCCTTTCCTCCCTAAAAATGTAGGCAAAACTTTGGTCAGCTCTCTGGTCCTATCAGCATTTGACTACTGTAATGGCCTGTTCTCCAATGCCCAAGTCAGGGTTATCAAGAAAATGCAGACAATCCAAAATGCTGCAGCCAGACTTCTTTCAGACACTCCCAAATTTAAGCCTATAGCTGAGACTTTAAGAAGTTTTCATTGGCTCCCTGTCAGGAACAGAATTAAATTTAAAACATTATGTATTGTCTACAAATCGTTACATCATCAAGCACCCCAATTTTTGAGAGACCATCTTGTTCCATACACTCCCTCTCGAACACTCCGTTCAGCAAAACAGAACGATCTGGTAGTACCACGGACTAAGCTGATCAACTGGGGAGACAGACGTTTCCTGGTTGCCGCCCCAAAACTATGGAACACTCTCCCGCAAGCCATAAGATCCAGCCCAAATCTTATTTCTTTCAGGAAGAAACTGAAAACATGGTTATTTAATCTCTAAACATTCCATAAAAGTACACAGGAGAGCAAACAAATGTACAGCGCCGAGACGCCTGCGGGCAACTGTTCGCGCTTAACAAATGTTAAAAATAAATAAATAAATAAATAAATAGCCCGAAAAGCTGCTGAGCGTGATGATGATGATGTTGTCGACGAGGAGGCAGTGGAAACACCACAATCATTGGAGTTAAGTACACCAACTCGTACCGCTTCCATATTTCTTTCTCACAAGAAGGGACCTCCATCCACCTCGACCTTAATTAGTGGCGGTGAAAGTGCACAACGTACAAAAGTTGGGCAATCCAGATCCTCCACTTCATCTGGCATTAGCAGCATGACCACCACCACCAGTATCGCCGCCTCCTCCAGGCCCCACAGACACTTCAAGTCCCCAGTTTGGGACTTCTTTACTGTTTGCCCAAAAAGGGAAAAGTTCGCCATTTGTACCCTTTGTAAGCTTGCAGTTAGTCGTGGTAAGTCAGGTACCAACTATGGTACCGGAGGCCAGAGAGGTCATCTTGAGAGACAGCACACTGTCCTATGGTTTGCGCACCTAAATGCGATCAAGGAAGCCCGAATTGGAAGTCAAGAAAACGTTGATGTTGCATCTGATGATGACAAGGAGGAAGAAGACGTGTCAAACACTTCACTTACACCCAGTACCCCTGTCAGCAGCACACCCCATGTGAGGCACACTAAGAGTGTTGGAGCGAGTGAGACACCAACGCCCAAAAGTTCACCAGCGAGCATAATTGGGTCAACGAAGTCATTATCATCCCGTAAATGCTTGGTCCAGGGCAACATTAGAACCATGTTTTCTTCAGACGCGCCATATGAACGCAACCACCCACTGACGCGTCTGTATAACACTAAGCTGGCTAAAATGCTAGCTGTGGACCTTCTCCCTTTTTCTTTTGTAGAAGCGGTAGGTTTTCTAGAATTAGTGGCAACGCTCTGCCCTAAATGGAAGGTTCCTAGCCGGTTCTATTTTGCCAGAGTTGCGGTTCCAGCACTACATGAAGATGTGCTGGAGGCGATTGGGGCAGCTTTGCAGAAGAGTGCTGTTCACACAATACATCTGACAACAGACATGTGGACCAGTGGCGCAGGCGCTGATTACATGTGCATCACTGCACACTGGGTCTCTTTTTCAGGTGTTAAAGCAAAGCTAAACGCAGGTGTTGTCCCGGACCAAGTTTTTAAAGCTGCTCGTAAACATGCAACACTAGCCATGTTTGGCTTGGAGAAAAGTCACACATCACAAAACATTTTGGACGAGGTTAACAAAAAGGTCTTTCACTGGCTATCCCCAAAAAAACGCAAGATTGGATATGTTTCCACGGATAATGGCGCCAATGTAGTTAATGCAATGGCGCTTGGTGACTATTTCAGAGTGCCGTGTTTGGCGCACTGTATCAACCTGGTAGTTCAAAAATTCTTGAGTGATAAAGACAGTCCAGCGTGCGAGGTAATGGCCACCTGCCGCAAAATGTGCAACCATTTCAGCCATTCTTTTAAGGCTCGGAAGCATCTGAGGAGCCTGCTACTTGAACGTCGAATGCCAGTGAAAGCACTCATCCAGGAGGTGGCAACACGTTGGAACTCAACCTTCTACATGCTTGAGCGTCTGTATGAGCAGTATACGGTACTCGATCACTATTTCTTAAAAGAGGGTACAGCTCAGAAGGACCTGCGGATGGGTGCGGCGCAATGGGACATAGTTAAAAGCCTGACAGACATGCTTCGTCCTTTTGAGTTCTTCACGCGTGCAGTCAGCCAGGAGGACTGTAATTTGGGAAAAGCAATCCCATTGTTGTGCATGCTGGAGCACCAACTGAAGGCGGTGTCTTCTGAGTTAGAAAAAGATGAAAAAAACAAAGACCCTTTTCTTTTGTCGGAGAAATTATTAGAGCGCCTACGTGGTGATGAACGTCTTAAAAAGATCAACTCAGAACAGCATTACATTTGTGCTACTATTCTGGATCCACGCTACAAAAAGGCGCTGGCAGGCCAAGCATTCTTTCCTTTTGCTGATGAAGATGTTAAAAAGTACAAACGTTGGCTAGCCTGGTCAGCCAAGAGGTTTGAAAAAGAACGGCAGGATATTGAAGGAGAAGGCAGTACATCAGCATCAGCAGGCCATCCCCAGTCAAAAGAATCTACTTCTGCACCTGTGGCTGTGGCACAAGTGACCTCTCAGCCGTTAAAGACACCGGCAACCGGATCATCTGCACCACACACAAGAGTAACAGTGGCTGCTGAAGCGGATTGGCTAACTTTGCTTGGGTATGGTTCTCAAAAAAAGGTCACAGGCACAGCAAAAAGTAAGCAAAGTGGAGGAACCGTTGAGGACCTTGAGTCGATGGTGCAGGACTATCTGAATGACTCAACAGAGGTCTTTCTTAATGATGAGCCATTGCAGTATTTGCATGGGAAAAAACAATTGTGGCCACAGCTCTCCAACCTGGCTATAAACTATTTGTCTTGCCCACTCGCAAGTGTGTCTTCTGAACGTGTTTTGAGTGCTGCTGGTGGCATTGTAACTCCCAAACGGAGCCGCCTCTCGCCCAAAAATGTGGAGAGGCTAACAATGATCAAGATGAATCAGCACCTCATACCACCAGATTACAAAGTACGAGAAAGCACGCCGCATGAAGACGAGGAGGACGGCAACGTAGATGAGGGGATTTGTTCTCTGTTCGGTGACGCTGACCTCATCCTGCCTGAATTCGCAGAGTATGATGACGAAATCTTCTTCTTATTCCCTGACACCGAGCCCTGAAAATGAGACAATGAATCAATAACTTTCTTTTTCGTCCTTATTCACTTTTATTCCTGTGTGTCTGTCTTTCTTTGTTTTGCACAGTTAATTTAATTCAAACTTTAATCACCTAATCCCAAAAACAAGCCCATCAGCAGAACTGTCTTCACTTGTTTGCTTATTGATTTGAAGGTGCCGCAGTCTACATTCCTCAGGTTCACAAGTTCAGAAGAACATGCTCCTCTATCCTCCTCCTCCTATTTCCCTCAAAGCAGAGGGCTGGATTACGCCCAATGAAGAAAGACTCAGCACTTGTGGGGGTGTTCTACTTCTTTGCTGGTGAGTTGACGGCTCTGGGCCCATTGCTGTGAAGCTCTAATAACGGATAAAAGTGTTTTGGACCAAATATGAGGCGGAAATTTCTTGCCGTTTTTGCTGACTTGCTTGCCTTTGAGGTGCTCTTT
The DNA here is from genome assembly GCF_964261635.1 of Lissotriton helveticus. Lineage (NCBI taxonomy): Eukaryota > Metazoa > Chordata > Amphibia > Caudata > Salamandridae > Lissotriton > Lissotriton helveticus. Next base: position 351,847,062 of record NC_136070.1, on the reverse strand, counting down.
GGCGGGGTTCCAGGTGTTTGTGGGTGAGTTTTGGGGTCTGGGAGCACTGCTGTGACAGTCTAATCTTGATTGCATTTGCTTTTTAGGAAATCCGTGGTGGAAAACAGGAGTTATGATGATGACCTAGCTGCACAGCGCATTTGGACCGAAGGCCGAGAGATATTGTAAGTATGAGATTTTGGCTGTTTGGGGGTGTTGTCGCGTGCTTTTTTGCGGGTGGGTTGGCGGGTCTCTTGTGGCATTCCTGGGAAGGTCTAATACCGGATAGAAGTGGTTTAGACAAAATCCATAAGGAAAAGCCTTTTTTTTGCTATTTCTTCTGACATCTTGCTCTATGTAGCGTTTTCGGGGGCCTGTTTGGGGGGCTTCCTGGTGTTTGTGGGTGGGTTGCGGGGTCTCTGTCGAAGCACTGCTGTGACAGTCTAATCTTGATTGCATTTGCTTTTCAGGAAATCCGTGGTGGAAAACAGGAGTTATGATGATGACCTAGCTGCACAGCGCGTTTGGACCGAAGGCCGAGAGATATTGTAAGTATGAGATTTTGCTTTTTGGCTGTTTGGGGGTGTTGTCGCGTGCTTTTTTGCGGGTGGGTTGGCGGGTCTCTTGGGGCCATCCTGGGAAGGTCTAATACCGGATAGAAGTGGTTTGGACAAAATCCATAAGGAAAAGCCTTTTGGCACTTTTTGTAACTTAGGGTTCGTTAGGGTTAGCCCTAGCAGCAGGATTGCATGTGTTTCGGAGTGTTCTAGATTTTTGCAACTGAGTTCTGGGGTGTTAGAGCACTCTTGGAGCGATGCTGGCTATGGATACTTTTGCTTGCTTGCAAGTGGTTTGAATACAATCCACGGTGGGTAAGGGTGTATTTGGGCCTACTTTTACTTTCAAAGTACGTTTTGTCACCATTTTTCTGCTAGGGCTCGTTTTTTGAGATCTGATTGGGGGTCTTCTACATTTTTGCGACTGGCTTTAGTAAGGGTCTTGGTGGGAGCATTGCTGGGAAGGTCTAATTTTGTTCTAAAACACAGTTTACAGTACACCTAGCTTGAGGGGAAAGATCCGCTAAATTAATTTGGCCATACTTATTTATCCTTAAAAAGGTGACTCAGACAGATTACGCAATTTCAAAAATATTGTACTGTCTATTAGGAAAATCAAAGTGTGACTTTTTGCACCACACAGCGTACATACCTTATATTTATTTATCAGTGGTATTGTAATAGCACTTCCTGTTTTCCGTTCAATAATTACAGGCCGGGTTTCAGTCAACATCCGCCAGGCAGGCAGTGGACAGGGTGTCTTCTGTCAGTGGTCACTGGTCACCAACATTGATTGACGAAGCGTCAGCTGGAATGGAGGAGTGCCGCTAATAAGAGGAATTGTTTGCTGCATGCAACTTACTTACCAAATTCAACAGGACAACTCCAACAACATACAGAATACAGATACAGTATCCATTGTTTTCTTCTATGAGTGTGACTGCATGTGGTTAGCTTTAGTTTGTACCCAAAGATTTCTTTATCTTCAATTATTGTTTGTCCATGCTGTGTTTTTTTTTTCTTCTCTCAACAAAACCTACCCAAAAAGAAACCCCCATTCCCATCCATTTTACAAACCCTAACCCTCTTCCCCCGGGCTGTGTGGTTTTGCTTGATGTCTGACTAAATGACATCAATAATTCAACACACTTGCTGGGGAGGATAAGGTCATAGCAACAGGCTGGTGAAGGAATGCGAGGATATATTCTAGACTTACTCAGCTTCAGTACTATTTCTTGTAGTAGTAGGAGCCAATGTCAAATAAATTCAACGCAAGTACTAGTTATACTTGCAATACTTTACCATTTCTTAGGCTACATTGTGGCACTGTTCTAGTGTACTGTCACCTGCTATATTCTCTATCGTACCGTAACCGTTGTAATGCTACAGTAAGGACAAACCAGGTTTCATTTTCTTTTTTTCCATAGGCATGCAACTGCCACTGTGTCACACCACTAGTACCACCGCAAAGAGGAAATTTCATCCGCCCAGGATTGCCAACCTTAATCCCCATTTCCCGTGGAGCCAGCCCTGGGCCTAGCCCTAATTTCTAACACAAATTACAGGTAAGATAAGCGTTTGGTGGGAGGTAGTATAATGGAGTATTAGGACTAGACGAGAGATTGACGGTAGTACTACTAAAGTCCTAGGACTCTTCAGGAAAACAAACTTACTGTTAAACCCCCACCCACCAGACTGAAAAACAGTAAAAAACAGGTATGGTCAGATAAAGTTTAAAAAAGTATATTTATGTAGCCCTAACAAAATAATCTCCCTCAAGACCCTCCCTAACCCCAACGATTGTCTTTCAAAAGTCCCAAAAAGAACCCAACTCCCAAATCCCACCCCCCAAAAGTCTTTAAAAAAAGGGCAAGGGACACTCCACTACTGGAGGGTGCTGGTGAATTTTGCGGCCAGGGCATCATACTCCTTGCGGAGGGTGGCATGGTGGAAGCGGAGGCCCTCCACCAAGTTCTTATAGTTATGGACCTCCTGCTCCAGGTACGACACTCTGAGTCCTAAGCGGCGCTGGCGTGCCTTGCAACTCCTGTGGGGGGCAGCTGGGCGGTGGCGGTTGGCTTTGTTAGCCCGGCTCCGTACCGCTGGAGCACTGCGCTGGCTGGCAGCCCGTGGGGGCACGGAGGAGGATGCAGCTGTCCCAGTGGAGGATGTTGTGGTTCCACCGGTTGACTGCGTTTCCTCCTCCTCCAGGGCCACCAGCCGCCGATATTCGGCGACAGTGGCATCCAGCCTCCGTTGCCGGGCCATTCGAGCCTGCTCCCTCCGTGATGTCGATTTGGAAGGAGCAACTATATGAAGAAAGAAAGACATAGTCTGTAACCAATGCTCCTTAACATTAATAACACAAAGTGATTGAGCCGAAAGTTGTGTCACAGTACAAGTAGCAAATTGAAAGCACAGTACATAACTATTGAGGACAGTATCTATCTAACCTCCCACTTCTGCATCCTTGCTCTAACATTAGTGGGAGTTTAATGAACAAATTCTACGACCACTATGGACTTCCATTACAGTCGACTATGACAGTACACCAGTCTTATTCTTCTTCTTCTCTCTTGTTTAGGAAAATTGGTACGTTATCTTATGCAAGCCGGCAGAATGCCAGCGCAGTGAACTTGCACCCGAGAAAAACAGACGCACACCATGATGAGTGAGACAGACTTGCGTTACTGTACCGGTCCAGTACATGCAGGTGGTGAAGCTATTACTTTTCTATTACGGGTGGCACTGAGAATACTCTGTTACAAGGGCTACTGCTTAATTAATTTACCTTTCACCCTACAGTGCAAATGAGTACTAGAAAAGGAAAATGAAGAAGCTAAATAATTTGATTATCTATCACTTCACATGGGATGTATTTGATGACATATGGGATGACTTTAGGTGCTTTGCTTATTATTGAGTGAGCAGTGATACACCCACACATGAATGACGTACTACTACTAAACTAAAGTTATTAAGAGAGGTACGGAGTGTCCACCGTAATAACCGGATATATGCTGTGCTTGCAGTTGCAATACAAACTACTGCTACTATTCATGGTAGTATTGGACAAATTTACAATTTCTTTTCCTTGCCTTCCCTACACTGGAACGGACGTGCGGGTGCGGTGTTACATGCTCTTCAAGGTAACACTTAGTTCATCCAGTGACCATCTACTCTCTCTAGATACACATGTGCTATCTAAGAGTCAGATAATACCATGCTCCAGGCATCCATCCATTCAAAGTATATGCACACATACAGTTTCTGTTTCACCCAACCAAGGCTGTTGTCCTTCCACCCATCCTTGCTTCATCATTGACCCAGCCATGCACCATACCATATTCTTTCCTTCCCAGCCACCTCGGGGGCCAAGCAAACACATATCATTCTTCTTTGCCAGCCATCATAAAATTTCTCGTCCTTCCACACTTACTTACACTCTTCTTTCGCTTTTCGTTCATCCCATCCATCAAGTTCATCTAAGATCTTATTGGGATTCTTCTCACCAAAAACTTCACAGCTAAGTCGAAGTACATTTAGAGGAGGCTACTACCTGGTTGATTTATAATACACCCGTGCAGAAAGCACACTATGCAGTCTTCAATCTCAATAAGTAAGGAATATATAGCTTACCTCTTCCCGCCACCACCGTGCGAACCCTCACAGGAACGTCCGGCACTTGCACCGCCTCCTCCCCAGAGTCCTCGCCCAACACCACCACCTCCGCGCTGGCCCCGCCACCAGATGTTCCACCTACAAAGTACATTTAAGAATGTTAGAATACACCACTCACTACTATATAATATTTGGTCTAGGAGGAATAAACAAATGTTAAAAAAACGAAATACAATGTAATAATTTGTAAATGTCTACTCTAAAGTAAAAATGTCCCTTTTTCCACAAGAAATGTGTCCAATTAATCGTTAGCACTAAGCACTTTTCCATTTTCAGTTAAACGTTTACTTTTATGACAAATTTGATTTTAATAAATGTGTTTACTTTTAATAAAGCTTTTAAACTTAAATAGACTCTGTGGTTTTTGGTCCTCCAGACTAGAGTGGATGAGCTAAAGGTTTTGGAATTTTTGCAAGCATGAGTGCCTCTGGCACTTCTTGACTCTGACTCCGTACTCTTGTCCTGCGTTGGATAATCTAATGATCATTGGGGATCAATCATCGGTGACTTTGGGAGCTAAATGACTCTGCCACACTATCTAGTCATTAAGGAGTTTGGGGGTTCTTCAAAGTTTGATATCACTGAGGTATGTGGAAAGAAAGTCTACCTGCGCCTATTATAATTGATAAACAATGCACTATTTAGTGTTCATAGTTCGGTTTGTGCAGATTTGTCCCTGCAACAGTAGTAGAATGGATTGTCCTCCTATCCAAACCAAAAGTAAAGTAGTATCTTATTCTTTCTTGGCGGTCATTCACCTTTTTATTGTTGGCAATTGTCAAAGCATAAACATTTAGAAGACTTGAAAAGACATTATGGACAATCCCAGAGGACTGCACTCAGTGCATAGAGCTATTGCTGACTAAAATGGGAGTCCAATGGAATTGCCAAATGTGCAATCTTAGTTAGCTACACAGACAGACTAATAAGATTAATCTAGTAATACCACAGGGAGTCATAGTCGAGGCAGGATAAGAATTTAGATCCAGTCTACAAGAAGATCAAAGACGATTTAGAAAAAATCGAATGAGCAACGCTAGGAAAAAATAGGTACTCTATATTAAAATTAAAACTTACTGGGGCCAGCAAAGGAGCCCTCGCCTGCCCGATCCTGGCCTGCATCCTCCTGAACAGCACCCTCCTCCTCCTCCTCCTGTGTCCTCTTGCCCTTGGGGGGAGCTGATGTACAACATGAAAGAAAGAAAGACCAGAAAACATGGATGAGATTTGTCAACCAAATCAAACATTTCAAAAGAACAATAACAAAATATTTTGGAGAAATAGCAAATAGATAGACAACTATTCCACGGGATATATTGACCTATCTCATGTGGTATACTACGTTATTCGTATTGCCTGATTTGTGGACCGTTGACTTTGAAAGTTCCTATGTAACTCACTAAACAGACTACTAAAAAGGTTTGCCTAGGCCTGGCAGGCAGCAGTCCGCAGCACGCGAAGTGACAGACAAAGTCCATCCTGCTTGCAGATCAGTGAATACTCAAACTATCAATCCACCGACCACCACCACTATTTCTTCTTATAGCCATGTGTCTAAAGGAAGGACTGGACTTCAGTCTGTTGGGGCTGATTTAGAAGTCCCTTGCGGCTCATTTTCCTCCATTGTTGCTTGACTTTTGTGACGCAGCGGCAGAACAAAAGAGTCGCCATGGTGCGGCGTATATATAAAAAAAACGCATATGGGAGATGCATCACGTTGTAAAGCCCTGCGCCATCCGGGGGCGTTCCGGCGCAAGGGAGGGCGTTCCTGCGCAGGAACAAATCCTAAAAGTGGCTGAGGGAAATCTACAAGATGTCAATCAGTCACTTTTAGGACAATGATGCGTGATGCAGCATTGGGGAGATAGGGCACCCCAGAGCATTGCTGGAGCTGCGCCATCGTTGGCACGCAACTCCAGCAATGCGCCGCCTTTACGGCACAGATGCATAAGGCTTCTGTGACGTTTTGGGCCAATGGGTGGTGGTGGCATGGCGCACAATTACTGCCGCATCCCTGCTACTTTGCAGGGATGCGCCGGTAATTGAAAATATGACCCTTAGTGTCTAGCATTACGCAGTTCTTTACACTACACTCATACATAATTTCTCAGGCCAATGAAATGAACACAAAATACAAACAAATAAGCATAGTAGCAAGCAAGGCTACTGAGAAGGAGAGCAGTGCACCTGAAATGCATAGAAGATTTTGAAATATAATTTACCTACAATGTAATCGGCAGCATTATTGCTCTTGGTAAAGAACAAAGATTTGCAAATAACAGAGCGGGATAAAACAGATTAGTGATGAAATAGCTAGAAATAGCTACTACTACTCACCAAGCCCGGGGACCTCTACGCCGAGCGCGTCCAGCAAGTCCCGTTCCCGGTCCATGACATCCGTCCAGCGGTGGGTGGCCTGGTTATAGGTGCGCCGGACCCCAGAGAGCTTAAACATGGCCCGGCACACCTTCTCCCACCGCTTCCGGCGCTCCCGGATGCCATAGCCGGTTGCGATCTTTCCGCCTCCCAGGATGGTCTTGGGGAGGCGGCGCTGGACGTGGAAGATGAGTGCGGCCACCTCCTCCGCGCTAAAGATCTCCCGTGGCATCACTAGCTCCCCCCTCAAACGCCCGCATGGGAGCCGGGCACGGGGTGCGGGACCCTTCCCCTTCTCAGGGTGCTTCCCGGCTCCCTTTACCATGGTCTGGGCAGAAATGAGTTAAATAATAAAGAAGAAATAGAATAGGGAAGAAGAAAAGAAAAGAGTTTAAAAAAGTAGTTTAAAATTAACAAAAAGTAGCAGAAAACACAAAAATATAGAGCTAGAAAAATAGAGGGATAGATAATAAGTAAAATAGATCAAATAAACTTCAAACAAGCAAAGGATGGCAGAGATTCAGAGAGGATACAGAAAGCATGCCCAGAACCATAGCAATGAATGAGAAACAAGATGGCCGCGCCCATTCACGACCGCGTGGGTAAGTTCGCGCGAGATTTTCCTTGCGATCTCGCGCGAAATTGTACTAGCGAGCAGCACACTTTGCGAGATTACACATAGCGGCCGGAAACGGAATTAAGTCATGCAAACAAGATGGCCGCGCCCGTGTACGACCGCTAGGGTAACTTCGCAAACGTATAGCTACAAGCGCCTTGCGAACACGCAAAAAATCACGCGAACATACACGGCGGAAAAAAAAAATAGTGTATTCGCACGCATTCGCGGCTTCCGAAATCGATCTCGCATGGATTCGCGCCCCGCAAATCGCGCGAAATTGCAGAAAAACGATTTTTGCTAAACTGAAAGCAATCAGCAGGTGCAAAAGTTCAAACTTAACATTAGTAACCATTCACTCTGGTGCTTCCTGAGGGGCCCCTCCAGAGTTCAGTTGCCTATTTGCAACTATTCCATGACCCTGCTATGACCCAAACAGCAGGCTCATAGAATAGCTACAAGTAGACCATAAAGGTCCTGTGAAAAAAAATTGCACTGCAACAGAAAGCAAATTACAGATAAGGAAGGAAGCAGGTGCCAGCCAGACTGGAAGTTTCAAAATTACTGACACATTAATCACCCCCTAATTAATTCATGGCAGTTGAAGAAGGGCAGGTGTGCTTGCTTTCACTGCAACAGAAAGCAAATTACAGATAAGGAAGGAAGCAGGTGCCAGCCAGACTGGAAGTTTAAAAATAAGTGACACATTAATCAACCCCAAATTATTTCATGGCAGTTGAAGCAGGGCAGGTGTGCTTGTTTTTTTTCACCCCCATAATCTACAGTGATAAACAAACCTAATGGGTGGCAGTGAGGATGTACCAGAGGGTGGCATGGGTGTACCAGAGGGTGGCAGTGGTGAAACAGAGGGTGCTGTGAACCTGTGATGATAAACCAGACGTAGAAACAACATAGTCGCGCCCGTTGCGAGCCGAAAAGTAAGTTCGCAATTGCGAAATGGTCCACAAATCCTCGCGAACGCTCGCCAACACAAAAAACTTAAAAATCCGCTAATCCGCGAGAGTTCGCGGATTTTGCGGATTGCGAATCCGTAAATACGCAAATTCGCGTACGCGAGATCCGCTAGATCCGCCCATGCTTACTCACGCCCTCTCATAGCAAACAGCAGTGTCCCAGGGATAGGCACCCCGGGACACTGCAGGAGTTGGCCCTGGGGCGTGGCAGTCTCCAGGGCCTTCGAGGGCTCTAGCCATAGGGTCAGACAGTCTGCCTCGCACAATACACTAAAAAAGAAGAGAAAGTGACGAGAGATGATTTGTGACATGTTTAGGCTTGAGAGCCTTGATAATCATTAAATGGGGTCTGGCAGTGAAGTGCGTAATTATTCTGGAAGAATTCTTTCGGGGTCTTGCGAAAGCAAGTCATCTTTAATAATTGCCTCTCGCTGTGTGTACTTGCAAGGTTATCTGATTCGCTCGTATGTTAAAAACAGAAACTTTCAACACCTCTTTTTGATTGGTTGTGAAGCATTGTAAGAAGACGTATTAGCGACCAATCCCTTTTCTTGCGCAGATTTTGAAAAACATTTGATTGGCTGTTGTGTGGTTAAGTCTACCTTTATGATCCTAATGTTGATTGGCTTGTTTTTTCAATGTGACAGTACGATAAACTAACCCTGGGCACAAGACTACGCTCTGCCCACGGAGTGTACGTAGTGTTGCTTACTTTGCATTTTGCAAAGTAGGCGTAGTAGGCAACACTACGCACGCTCCGTGGATGGAGAGAAGTTGCCCGCCACCCGCCTCCCTCCCGCCCTTTTCTACATACATAATTTTAAGTAACGAGTACAACAAAAGTACATAAAAGCACTTACCTGGTCCGCGGCGTCCCGGGGCTCCCTCTTCTATTTTGCGCCGACTTCTCCCATCGAAATGCGCATGCGCGGCCGCCCCCGCATATGCGCATTTCTCGCATGAATGCGCATGCGCGGGCAGAAGAGGGCTGGAGGGAGGTGGGTGGCACGTAGTGGGGCTACGCAAAGCGCATGAGCGGGCATAGCATCATGCCCACTTCACGTAGCTTTGCGTAGCCCCACGACGCATACTACGCCTTGGGTTACGATACACTCGCCGTGTACGTAGCCCATTTTGTGACGCACTTTATTTTACTATGCGTTTCAAAAACTAGTTGTGGCATTGTGTTTTTAACTTAAACTGTGTATTGTGCTTATGAGTTTGTTGACTGTAAAGGTATTTAAAAATATGATTCTATTTTCCCTTCTATCATAATTGTGCTGACTTTTCTCCTGTAGCGTGGAGTACTATGTTCTTTTATAAAATGTATAATTCTTCAAACCATCCTTGAAAGAAAAATGCTCATGTTTTCAAAATAATTTTATTGACTCTTTAATATTCATCATATGGGTGAAATGCAAAAATTATTTTACATTCATTGGTATCACATTTATTTTATTTTATCATAAGCACTCATTCCTTCTGTTTACATTATATAAGTGTTGCCCTGTCATTTTTTTATAAATGTTTGGGCTTTTTTTACTTTTAGATAAAGTAGAATAGAAGTGTTACGACAAACACTCCCTCACTACTTCCTCTTTTTTATGTATATTTCATGTCATTATTACATTTAACAATCATTTTTAAAAATGGAAAGAATTATTAACATTTGAAGCCATAATTATATTACTTTTTTTCAAAAAAAGTGCTTGCAAAGATAATCCTCCTGTTCTTCACGAGTGAAAATTGGTAAAAGCACCACTCAATATAAATACTTTTAGCCCATGTTCACTCTAGAAGATAAAGAGTATTCTTTTTTATTTCAAAGTATTTTATTGTTTCGTCGAAAGTTTATTTATAGTACATTTTTCAATCATTAAGAAATACTAAAAAAATATTATTTATTAATGTATGAAATTCTCGTTTGTAAGTCATCCAACTACAGTTGAAGGATCAAAAAGTTAAATATATAAATTAAAATATACATTAACAATATGATCCCTCCATGGAAATGAAAGATAAATTGAAGATTATGACATCACTCCTAATCATTAGTTTGCACGTAGTAATTCCTTAAATAACCTATATTTCTTGTAATGGTTTTTTACTGAACTCGTTATTATATTCTATTTAAACGTAATCATACCACACTCTATAATCATTTCAATATTTTTGCTTTCTTTCTTAAATATATAAAACATATACCCATTAAGATAATTTACCTCTCTTCGATATTCTTTCCTTCCTCCGTCGAAATTCATCCAACTCCTCTTGAGGGCACATAATATTTTATATATTTTTAAATATACATTAAGAATATGTTCCCTCTGAGGAAATGAAAGATATTGTCTAGATGCTTCTGTAGTCCCGAATCATTACCTTGCTCGTAGTTTCTCTGAAACGAAACTAATTATCCCACGGGTGAGGTTTATATACTTTTTGATTACTTTATAGTCTATGGGATCAATGTATTGCTCCTCCCACTTTTAAGTCACGTTTTTCAGTTGACAGGTGTTCTCATTTGCACTGTTTCAGTGCGTCACGTGTTTATGTAAACGTACCTCTTTCCATACTTTTTAACTTTCGCTTAATTTCTAAAATGCTTTATTTAAACTTGTTTTTCTTAAAGCATTTTTATAGGTTACTTTTTTTAATACGAGTATTAACATTCATTCCCCTTTTTTTAACTTATTTTTCTAGTAACTTTCCTTTTTTTGTAAAACTATTTTTAATATTCGTCATTACCCTAAACTCCTATTTTTCCTACATCATGTGCAAGAGATACTCTCTATTAAACTTTGAGTATTCTAATTCATATCCGAGTATTAATTTATTTAATTCCATTACTACAAGTTTTAATACATTTATTTATCTAATATTTTTTATCTTTCTTTATACACTGCAAGGGATACTGGGGCATATTACCAACAACTAGCGATAATTATCGCTATGTTGGCTTAGCTGCAATAATTTTATCGCCTGTTGCGGCGATTTTTATCGCTTAGGAGCCTTGCTATTATCAAGGTTTATCTCCTATGCGATAAAAATCGGCCGAAATGCATGAATATCGCTGTAAAGTCAGCGATATTCATTCATTACCGAGCTAATGCTCTTAGCCATGTTATCCACCTCCCATTGGATAATATGGCTAAGAACTGCTCAGGGCAGGTGTTAGCTTTTGGAGATATTCGCGCTTAGCGCGAATATCTCCAAAAGTTGGTAATAGGAGATAGCGATGTTAGCGACTGTTTCTAGTCGCTAACATCTTGGCACGCCCACTTTGCATGTCATTAGTGATAAATATCTCTGACATGCAAAGCGGGGCCCAAGATGCTCGCTATCTCCTACTAGCTGTCGCTAACTGGTGTTAGCGACAGCTAGGTAATAGGGAGATAATTTTATCTCCGCTTTCTTGGCTTTTAAAGCCAAAAAAGCGGAGATAAATCCCTTGATAATATGCCCCACTGTTATTTGTGTAGAATAACACTATGAATCAGTGTCCACTCAAACACACACTGTGGTGGCGTATCAATCAATCAACCAGGGATGTATAGAGCGCACTACTCACCTATGAGGATTTCCAGACGCTTGGGGAGTTTGTGGGGGGGGATTTCTGCAGCTTTGGTCATTCAAAAAGCGAGGTCTTATGGATTTTCATTCCTCCTTGTTTTTTTGTTCAAATATACGCTACAATGAGCAGTATACATTGTAGGAGAAAAATGCCTTTACTGATTGTTTTTGTGCATGAAGGTGTGTCTTCCTGCACAAAAAGAAACTCCACATGAGACAGATATTCTTACACCATGGTGCAAGGGTGCCTGTATCACACACCACATGTGTGCAGTTTAAGCAGCAGTGGAGAGGGAAGAACAGACTTCCAACATATTGATGTTCACATGTTGCATCTGTGTCCTTCGGAAGTAGCTGAGCACGCAGTATCTAAAGAACTTACAGAGTCATGGTACAACACTTCCTTATAGTTCTGCAGTTATACATTTATCATGTATGACAAATGCATTCTTTAGACAATTATGCAGCACTTCTCCATTTATGAAAACTTTCACACACTAGCATATAGCTGCGTTGCAGAGTTTTGTAAAAAGGGGTGTGGCCCCAGAACACCTCTCTGCAACGCATCCCCCTGGCGCATATTAGAGGTATCTGGTGGGCTAGTTGGCCCCCAGGGGACCTCAGGATTCAAGGGCACTTAATCCTGCAACTTAAAACGCCACATGGCGTGTTTGCACACATGTCTCCTCAGGCCCCGCCCCCTTCCTTCACAATTGTACAAATATTCCTGTAAAATCAGCCGAACTACGCATTCCGATTTACTCACCTGTTATCAGGAGAGAACCCAGTGCGGCATCTTTTAGCCCAGCACTGACCCTGAAAAGTAATTCTAAGCGTTCTTACAGTAACTTGTATTTCCTTCCATAGGAATCCATTGTGTGGTTTTCAGCAGAAAAGTTTCTATGTGTTGATTTTTGAAACATACAAATATTCCTGTAAAATCAGCCGAACTATGAATTCCGATTTACTCACCTGTTATCAGGAGAGGACCTAGTGCTGCATCTTTCAGCCTAGCACTGACCCTGAAAAGTAATTCTAACCATACTTACCAGTAACTTGAAAGTCCTTCCATAGGCGAACATTGACTGGTTTCACTTGGAAATTCTAAGTGTGGAGTTTTTGAACTATTCCTATAAAATCAGTAGAGCTACGAATTCCGATGTACTCACCTGTTATCAGGAGTGACATCAGTGCTGCTTCTTTGTGCCCAGTACTGATCCCAAAAAGTAATTCTAACCGTACTTACCAGTAACTTGTATTTCCTTCCATAGGAATCCATTGTGTGGTTTTAACCAGAAAAGTTTCTAAGTGTCTATTTTCACAAACTAAAAATATTCCTTAAAAATTGCCTGTATGACTTAAATACATTCTTTCGACTGTTTACAGGAGATGCACCTATGCTGATACCAGGATCCACCATTGAGTAAGATAAAGTAACGTTAACACTCCTTACCTGATAAGTGAATTTCCTCCCATAGGATAACATTGGTGATTCTATGTGAAAAAGTGTCATCTTTTAAAATACAATAAAATTCCTTAAAAAACACTACTGTAACCAAAACGATTTTACTCAACTGTTTACAGGTGATGTCTCAAGACTGAATTTAGGATCCAGTCCTGTGGTTAGAAAAGTAATCCAAAAAGTAATTAATTACATTTAACTAGAAATTCACATTGACCTCAATGTTGCATTGTGTATGAAATTGAGTTGCCCATTGTAGCAACTGTAACTACTGTACTTAAAAGTCTATTGCCTATTTGCAAAGTATTTAAACAAAAGTAATTCATTCTGTGAAAGTATATTTTGTAATGTAATGTATAATGTAATTATAATGTAATTTAAAAAATAAAATATCTAAAAATAAACAGTTTAAAAAATGTAGAAAATCAGTTTAAATTGTTTTTAAAAATAACAATAAATATATTTAAAAATTGTCATTTACAAAACTTTTGAAATTCATTGAAAAACCATAGGTTTCAGGCAGGTTATAGTTAGGAATTAGCATTTAAAAAACCTTTGAAATTCACTGAAAAAACCATTGGTTTGAGGCCTGTTGTAGTTAGGAATTAGCATTTAAAAAACCTTAGAAATTCACTGAAAAAACATAGGTTTCAGACATGTTATAGTTAGGAATTAGCATTTAAAAAACCTTAGAAATTCATTGAAAAAACATAGGTTTTAGGGGTGTTATAGTTAGTTGGACATTTCACTTGTACAAAACTATTGAAATTCGCACGTTATAGTTGGTTGTACTAACAATAACTTGCGCACCCGCAATCCACTGCTGATGATGTCACATATTATATGACATCATTCATGACATGGTATGTGACATCACTGATGACATCACTGATGACATCTCAATTGACATCACTGATGACATCATCCACGTGACAATCTGATACATCTTATCATACACTAGTATAACCTTTCAACACTCATTATAAAATATGTAGTACCATATTTTAAATCATTGAAACACCAATACAAGTTTCTAAAAACCCACTCAGTGATTCTTACATCTACACACACATCTAAACAGTTACCTATAGATTTACTCATACATGCCAACAAAGATCAATAGAACATTAAATATTAAATATACTTATACACCTACATCAACATTACACACAAGCCACATCCTATTCACTTATGCAGTCCTCAAACTCACTTATGCAAACAATTGATCATACTTACATTTACTAAGCTACACACTTACATATACACCACTTTATTTATTCATATAGATAGTAACTCATACTTAGTGTGTATATCACCATTACAAGTATACAGTTATCCATACGTCACTCATACAATCACTGAGTCTTATGTATACTTATTTATATACAACAACTGTCACATACACTGGCTTTTATATTTCTAGTTTGTTGGACATGTATCATTGGGAAATATATTTACCCATCACCACACCCATAAAGAGATTTACTCACCCAAACAACTGTTTCCACATACAGTCTTAACCTCATATACCTACTAAATCAACTATTTACACATCTTTGGACAGTGACACACCTCCCACCCAACCACACACACATTCCTTCACTATCCCATACAAATACTCACTTAACTAATTAATAACTAATATAGACTTTCACATAGCTAGTAACCAACTTATGCATTAGTTTACACAACAAGAGAAAGAGTGATACAGGTATTCCCACAGTTTAATCACTATCCCCTATATTTAGTGAGACACTTTAAATGTGTCACTTAGACTTTGATATATATATATAGCACCATTTTCTCGTCCAGCCGACACTTTGTTGGGCGACACGGTGGTTGGTCATTAGGATTTAAGCTTCTTGCCTTTGGTGTTCTTTGGTTCGCGTCTTTTTTTCCTGAGTGGATCTACGGTGTTGTGATGGCGGGCGACAACAAAGTGGCACAGGGTGCCTTGACTTACTGACTAGAAATGGGTTGTCTGAATGCCTCCGAGTGAGTAGCGCATCTGTTGGGGTCGCAGCAGTGGTGTTTGTATGCTAGCCAATGTGCCGAGACCCAGGCGCTGCTGAAAATCAGGTGAGGGGGAAGGGATGCTCTGGGCTTTGGAGAGCAGCCCTGAAGGTGCAGGCAGCAGGCCGCAGGTCAGAGGCTAGACCCAGGCGGGCTTCTGCGTCAGTACAATCTACGCTTGTCAGGGATTGGGACTGGGAGGCCTCAGGGGGTGGTGATTTTGTCAAGAAGCGCACCTTTATTAGCCGCAATATCGAGGGAGCAGCTTCTGGCTAGCTGCTCCCTTGTGTGCTCTCGTCTGAGGTTTTTCAGTACTGCAATGCTAGCAGGGGGCGGGCCTATATCAAGAAGGCCTTGAACCTGTTTTTGATGGTGGAAAATGGCAAGGAAGACTGGATGGGGTCCGGGAAGCTGAGGTTTCCTTGATTCTGGAGCCTTGGCAGCGAGGGGGGAGTGTCAGGAGCATTGGTTTTGGTGGCACAATGAGATCCTCTTCCTCTCTGCCTTTGGAATGGAGGATATGGGGAGGAGTGGGGCTGGTCAAGGCCCATCTTAAGTAGGAATACGTGTTTCAGAGAGGGAATATTTCACCATAGTGGATATGGGAGAGGGAGACAGGGGTTTGGGGCAAGAGATTCGCTGGCCCCAATATCTTTGGAGAGGGGACTCATTAGCCAAGGCCTCTGCAGGAACCAGGGAATAATTGGCTCAGATTGTTTTAGGGGAGGGACGTTGCACAGCCTAAAGTCAGTCTGGGGCAGACAGGGGTTCCCATCGCACTTCAGCAGAATTGATTCAGGGGGTGCTCGACCTCGGCGGCACATTTGGAATGGAGTTCTGGGGAGGATGAAGGGCTATAGAGGACTTAGGTGAGGAATTGGCTTTTTATAGTCACTGCACATCTCGGAGGAGGGGGACCAAAACCCAGGAGAGTATTCGGAAGGGAAGAGCGGTGTTCAGGGGCAGCCGGCACACCAAGGGTGTGGGGGAAAGCATGGTTAGTGTGGGACAGGGATCTGGACATAAGCGATAGCACAGTCGAGGCGAGGGTGACTCCTGTCAGTCAGCCAGAAGTGACCAGCACACTGGGCCTCCCATCTCTCTTGCAGGGTGATTGGTTCAGCCATGCAAAAGACTCAGGGAAGCTTTTTCCAACTCCATTGCCCCAGGAGGAAGAGAAGGTTTGGCCCAGTGAGGGTAGCTAGATGTCAGCGAGGGACAGCAAGGACCCAGAACAGCTTCTGTGGTGCACCGGGCCAGCGAATCCCCAACTGCCCCTGGCAGAAGTCATAAACAGGATAAGGCTTTCTGCTTCTGCAGAGGAGTTTGGAGAGTATGATATGGCCCATCAACGTAAACAGGAGGAAAATACGATTTGTGAAAATCGGGTTAAGCCGTGGTGGCAGGCAGCAAAGGCTTCCAGGGTGATAATCATGGTGATGCATGGAGGACACAATATTGGACTTTGAGGAGGAGAGTTCAGAGGAAGTGGAGTTGGTTGATGATGATATGCAGCAGGAAATCGCAAGCCGGTGGGCAATGGGGAGTTAGGGGGGACACTCATCAATCCGTTCATGCTGTTTTTCAGAGTACCTCAGATGGGCAATGGCATTAGGGCAGCCATGAAGAGCCAGACACAAGGTGGCAGGTGGTGAAACAGCAGGCTCCAGAACGGGCACCAACCCTGGTGCCAAGTAAAGACTGCAGGTATGAAAATAGGGCCACAGCAATGGTCCTAGTTGGTGTGGACACGATGGAGTCGCAGGCTGGGGCTGCACGGCGGCTGTGCAAAGGTTTCTATGTGACTGACATGGGAGTTGGCACCGAGTAGGAAGGCTTGGTTAGGGATAAATCCACAAGGCCTGGGGCTGGGGATACAAAGTCGGTGGTTGTAGGGGGTACGGAGAAGGAGATGTAGAGTATTGGGACAGGGAAGGGTTTAGAGGGGGTGGAAGGGGGAGAGAAGAATGAAAAAGAAGGAGAAAAGGTAGAAAGGACCTAAAAATTAAGAAGCTTCTATACATGGGGGTTTCAAAGCTGTTGGGAGCCCATCTTATGTTAGCTACCACAGAAAAAATATAGCATGGGGAATAAGATGAGATGCTAAAACTATTACCAAGGAGTTGAGTGCTAAGGAGGGCTCCAAGGAAGAGGAGCATGAACTGGCAAAGCATCCAAAAGTTCCTCTGATGATTGAGAACTAGACAGCAGCTTTCCTAATCCATGCCTGTGTTTACTGTGAAAAACACCCAGGTTGATGTGTGGTAATCCTTAAGTACATGGATACTATAAGGAAGGCGCAAATAAATGATGGGGTTAGGCCTGTGCTCAGATTGACAATGGGTTCAGAGCATGCATGGCAGTTGATCCAGAGGTGTAGTGGGGGGAAGGGGACATGGTCCTTTGGCATCCATGAACCCCTCAAAATTTTTGTAAGACCACATTTACTACCAGTGGTCTGCCTATCATTTATCAGCACTTTCCGGCCACCCACCCAGGGAGGGATGGGAACAAATGGGAAAGAATAATAAGCACCAACTTTTGCCTGCTTGAAATTCAATAAAGGGCTATGTACCAGGGATTTTTTAAAGTTTCTGCACAAGTGCTCAAAATGTGCTGGCAAACACTCCATTGTCAATTACTACAGTACTGACTGATGGAAGGATTTACCCAAGTCTTTCATTTGGGGTGCCAAGGTCCAAGAGTATTCAGGTGGCTAACCAATCCTAAGTCAGCAAGTGATGCAAAACAGGTCTTCAAGAGAAGCTCTTAAATTAGATACAGGAATAGAGGATGGCCAACCCTTTCAATGATTGACCTGTACCAGATTTAATTGTATCTACAATTGGGGAGGTCCCCAATAAAGAAAAGGTCAGTTTCAGCTTATCCAACACCTGCCTGGCTTGAGGACAATTCAGCTAACAACTTCATTTCAGAGGAGGAAGCTTTAGTCACATATTCTTCAGTGGATGTGGCTATGTCCACAGTGCAGGGTGTAGGTAGGGAGGCGCTTATGGCTAAGAATGGCATTGAGTCTACTTTTTGCTTGCTCCCGTGCATCCAGCGGATTTTCAGTTGCTGGGCATTGGATTTGAGGGCAAGTGGTATGTTGATAAGGCACTCCCAATGGGTTGCTCTACATCATTTGCCTTGTTTGAGTGTTTGGCACGTTTCCATGGGTATTTACCTGGAGCACAGGACATACAAAGGAGACACATTACCTTGATTATTTTTTCTTCTAGATAAAGCCCGGTTCTGTGGACTGCAAGAGGATGATGGACAGTTTTCGGGCACTCATGGGTGATATTGGGGTGCCATTGGTACTGTAAAAGACAGTGGGACCCAATGTAGTACTGTCGTTCTTGGGTATTGAGATTGACTCTGTGGCAATTGAGGCCCACATACCAGTGGCGAAAAAGATGATGCAATTGCTATTGGATTCAATGCTGGCTAAGCAAGAGGTTATGGTCAACGAGGTACAAGTGATGCTGGGACATCTACATTTTGCATGCAGGGTGGTGAAAGACAGGACGACATTCTGCAGAAGGTTGGAGCGATCATTGTCGGGCCTTCCGTTGACACATCACCATGTAAGACTATCTGAAGGGACCAAAGAGGATTTGAGGATGTGGCACTTCCTCTTGGCATCCTTTTTGCCATGCAATTAGTGGCATTGACAAATTTTGATTGTGAGGCTCACATTTACTTGGATGCTGCAGGAGGGGTAGGCTTTGGTGTTATCTGCCGAATAGAATGGTGCACCAAAGAATGGCCTAGTGAATGGAAGTGGGGAGGGAGGAGTATAGCATCTTGGGAATATTTCCCTCTTGTAGTTGGTGTGGCACTCTGGGGTCACCTATTGGTATACAAGAAGGTTCTGTTCCGCATTAACAACATGGCTGTTGTGTAGGTAGTTAATCGGCTGTCAGCTCGGGATGCTCAGGTGCTGAATTTGCTCCAGGTGTTTCTTAAACTGTTTGAAATTTGACATTACTTTTAGAGCACAGCATGTGCCAAGGATGGGCAATGACATTGTGGATGCTTTGTCTCATTCACAGTGGGAGAGATTGCATGGGCTGGCCACGGAGATGGACAGAATCAGAAGCAGGATGCCATGGGAGCTGTGATCAGTAGGCGACAGTGGATGCTTAAGCTGGTGGTAGGATTGTTGGCTTTGTCAACCTGGAAGTTATATAGTCAGGCTTGGAGGGAGTTTGTGGTTAGCGGTGCAGAAAGGGGAGTTGGATGTTTGATCAAGGATGGAAGATGTGGGGCAGTTTATTTTGCATTTAATTGAGGAGGGGAAGTCCAGAGTAACCATTGCTGGTAAATTGGCTGGCATTGCGTTCATTTGTAAGCTTTTATGTGGATACTACCTGTCGGCATGGGAACTGGGAACCAGGACATTGGAGGGTTGTGGCACAGAGATGGGGTGACTGGGGCACACCAGAAGGCCTTTAATGTGGCGTTTATTCATGGACGTTATCAGGGCCTTACTGGGGGCATGCATGAGTGAGCACAAATAGGATTTATTCTCGGCCCTGATGACATGAGTGTTTTTCGGGACTTTACAAGTATGTACATTATTTGGGTGTTGGGGTACTTGGGGTGTCATCAGGGAGGAGGTAATTCCGTGTGCAGCAGGCTTGCAGGTGTGGCTGCACAATTTCAAAATGGATCAGTGCAGTGGGGTTTTGGTGTGTAAATTCCAAGTGGTCAGTTTTTGCATGGTAAACTGGGCTAAAACCCTATGAGTGAGGGTTTTCAGGTGCAGTAGATCAGGTTGTCCAGCACATTGATGGCAAGCAGGTGATGCCCTTTCAACTACTGTCTATATTGCAGAAGGGGCTGACTCAGGTGGGAGTTGATGCGAAAGGTTTTGAGACTCATTACTTTTGTATAAGCATTGCAACAGAGGCAGGCAAGTGGTTTGGAGTAGAGCGGAACTCATGGGGCACGGGAGATGGGTTTCAAACTGCTTCCAGCATTACATGTAGGATGGGGAGGGTGTTTGATAAGCCACTTCAATTTCTTATTCATGCTTTGTTGTTTTTCAGATTTGGAATCAGGCCCAGAGGTTGCTGGTCTGGATATCTGGATAGTGGGCTATTCGTTTGAGGAATGGGCCAAAAAAACAGGTAAAGAAGAGCAGACTCTGGGCTAATTTGGGATTTGCCCCCAACGTTTTCAATTGAGATGGCATGGTAGAGGGGGAATGCGATGGAAGGAACTGCTCTCCAGTTTGAATAGGTTGTTCGTAAGGGGGCAAGGCCTGGCCATTTTACTGCTGCATTTGGGAGAGAACAGCCTGATTGTCAAGAAGGGAGTGTCTTTAATGAGTTCTGTGAAGGATAATCTCCAGTAGATTTTGAGACAGGGGTCAGGATGCCACATTATGTGAACCCAGTTTATATCTTACAGGGAATGGCATGGGGAATTGAAGTCGGCGGCAATGGAGAAGGCAAGGAGGAAGGTGAACAGGTAGATGAAGGCTTTCCGTAGGGATTAGTGTCCAAGCAGAATAGAGCATACTGACCTAAAGTAAGATGTGGTTGAATTTTTTCAAGGTCATGGAGTTCACCTTTCCTATTTTTGGGATGGAAATGTATTTGTTGCAGATTAAGGGTGCACTAAGTTTTGAAGGTGTGCTAGAGTTTGGTGGGAAGGGCAGAAAAAGTTGGTCTTGGACTTTTTCTTGGTGATGTTTGGCAGACAAGTTGGCATGGTTTAGCCAAACTTATTTTTTGTTGACAGCGGCAATCCAGGCTGAACGAGAAAGGGTAGACAAGCTCACTCCTGAATGAGGTAGGAACTTTAAGATCCATCAATAAGTTAAGTTAGTTATAGGTTATTAGTGCCTGTAAAAATGTAGGGGATGTTAAATGGCTCAATTTCTGAAGATCAGCCCATGAGGAGGTAGAGAATTGCAGGGTTAAGTTTTGTGAGGGGAGGGACTTCTAGGGTTGGTAAGGTAGTTTAATATAGGTAACTTATTTTATATGGTGAGGTTGTAGTTTTGTACAGTATTAGGCCAGGGGGTTTTAATTGTGATGTGCACCTGTTTCAAGCCTTTTCCACACTATCTTGGTGTCAGTGGCCTGTGCTGCTCCCCATATTCCCCAAAAGAGGAATAATTGAACTAATCTGGGGAGACATCTAAAAGACAGAATCCATTTTATTACCAAGGTTTTCACCAATATTCCTGGAGTGTAATTCGATATGTTATACAGTGACAACAGGCAGAGTTCTCAAAAACAATTCAAAGATACATTGCTTACATTTTCTCCCTCATTCTTGCTTCCACACAGTTGTACCCAATGGCAATCCGCTTCGAGAATGTCCTTGCAGTTTCTCAATAAGTTCAAAGCACCCTGAACAAGTAGTTTTTGCATTCTAGATGGTTAAAGGATGGGCTGCCCAAGAATGTAATGCAAAGGAAAAATCTCTCTGACATTATTTACTGGCATAACAATAATTTTCCAAAAGAAATTGCAGTCACCTCGTTCCTGCTAATAAACTTTTTCCTTTTCCAATCCACAGTTACGGCAAAATGGTAATGTTGTCTGCATGTCAAAGGAAGAGTCATTGAAATGTTAAAATTATGTTGCATTAGTAGTATAATTAATCGGAGTATTAGCTATACTACTAACCAAAGCATTAGTAGTAGCAGAATTGTTAATCTTACTCATCCAATGTTTACTGTTAGTAGTATTATTATGCTAATGCTTAGTTGTTATTACTGCAAATAGGGAAACAGCCTTTACAACGCAGGCTAAACCATGCGTGCCATTTTCCCACAAGCGCAACCAGGCTTGCCTTAACCACGCATATACCTTAACCACACATATGCGTGGCTAAGGCATATGCACAGTCTAGATGCTGGAATGGGTGGGCCCAGGAGCAAGAAGTATCAGGAGAGGATGCAGTAAGATAAGTTGGGCTGAGGCCGGGTTTTTTTTTGGGGGGGGATAGTTTTTAAGGGTTAGGGTAGTTTTTAAGGCTGGGGGAGTAAGGTTGTTTTCAGGGCTCGGGGTGGGGGTCAGGAATGTTTTTAGACCTCAAGGGGGTCTGGGTCATTTTTAGGGCTTGGGAGGTCAGGGGAGATTTTGGGGCTTATGAGTGGGTCAGGGTAGTATTTAGGGGTCGCGGTAGATTTTAGGGCTCAGAGTGGTGGTCGGCTGTAAACTTTACCACACATATACCTTTACCAGTCATGCCTTTACCACAAAA
Source organism: Lissotriton helveticus (assembly GCF_964261635.1). Taxonomy (NCBI): domain Eukaryota; kingdom Metazoa; phylum Chordata; class Amphibia; order Caudata; family Salamandridae; genus Lissotriton; species Lissotriton helveticus. The sequence continues at coordinate 351,824,604 of NC_136070.1, read as the reverse complement.
TTGCGTGGTAAAGGCATGTGTTGTAAAGGAATGCTTTCAGATGAATTTGTGGTTAGGGCAAGGTTGTAGAGACACAAGTGGTTTAGCCATGCATGCCTCTATCATACAACCATGCTAATGCTATCATTAACAAAGCCATTAAGACAAGTCCTACATGAATAATTACAGCTTTTTCTCGAATTTTTTATTCTTTGTACCGGTATTATTATTATTATTATTATTATTATTATTATTATTATTATTATTATTATTATTATTATTATTATTATTATCATGATAGTGTTACAGTCATCTCTTCAAGACGTCAACATAGACATTCCTCAATACTGCAAATGCAATGGATATATTACAGGAAAATCACTGTACTTCGGTGTGTTGGACACCGTCAATCAGGGTTGGGCAAATTTTCTTTTTAATTTTGCAGATAGTAACTGCAAAGCCTGGTAGCATTCACATTTTTCTCAGAATTCGCATACAGCGATCACTCTTGAAAAAAAAGAGCAATGTTGGTAAACTTTACCCACAATTCTCAGTCCTCTGGGGTTTGCGGTTCTCTGCTTGCAAATGCTATTGCTAGACCCTTATGTTGGGGCCAGGAAGTGGCAGCTATTTCCTAATGTTTTGCGCAGGTGCAAAACAGCACAAAGAGATGTGTTGAATTTTTTACAATTAAAAACACCCTTATGAGCAGCATAACATTTTGCAATGCCACACAAGTGCTTTTGCAATACTTAGTAAACAGAGGCATACGTTTATTGTCATTCTTGAAACTTAGAACCTATGAGGTTTTAACGTAGGGCAGCACAGCAAGTTACCTTGCTGTGCTGTCCTATGTCAAAGTGAAAGGGCAGGAATGTACCATATCTATCCCAGGTCTACCAGTCTTGGTAAATCTGGGAATGTGTCATAATGCATGGGTGAATGCGTGAGAACACCCACGCTCCACAGATGGCAAGCCTCCCTACCACAGAGTAATGCAAGTCAGCGATTTGCACTGCCTTGCGTTACTTTAGATTTATCAAGTCACATGGCAACACAAGGTGGTCTTGTGTGGTTTGATAAATCCCATTTAGGTTTTGTGTCACCCTTGTATCCCTTTGCATGGTGCAATGGTGAAGCAAAACCTTGATCAATATGGGCCTAAGTGCTTGTCAGAAAGGAGGTTATTAGTTGTTGGCAGTCGGGCAGAAGAGTCTTGGTACAAATAGGCCAGTTTGTGGTTGCAAGGAGCCTAAACTTCTGGATTTTCACTTTTTCTTGAAGTAAGAGCTTCCACTGACCTGGGGGATTCCTCTTGTGGATAAGGCTCACTCTAGCAGAGGCCAGCAGCAGGGCTCAATCATGTCCAGTTGCAGAGGGTCAGCGGGGCTGTTGCAAGGAGGGCCCTGAAGCTTTTTTTGTCCCTATAGCTCACTCATGAGATCAGCTAACTGACAGTCACTCTGTGTAGCCTGGGATGAAGGCAAGTATTGTCTATTAATCGTGACCAGCAATCTTCCAACGGGCATGCAGTGAAATGGTGTAGAGTATAGTGGCATGTCAAACAGTAAAATAGTGTGTTGTAGAGTGCAGTGGTCTGGAGTGGACTGTTGTAGAGTGGGGTCACTCTTCGTAGCCAAGCAATAAAAGACAATGGCATGGGGAAGTGCATAAAAAAAATGCAGCATTTGGTGAACAATCTGACCAATTTCCAAGCACTTAAGCTCCAATGAGTCATTATAAAGAGGAAGAAAGGAAGTAAGGGGTCATAAAAGCGAGGGGATGGGGAAGAGAGTGGGCAACCCAGTAGTGTGCTTGCAGGGCGGTGGTGAGGCCTCCAGCATCCCTCTGAAGGACGATGATAACAACTGCCCTGCATTCAGTACAAGGCAATGGATACTTTCAGTCGATCGCCCCTCGTCCAAATGTATCATTGAGCGTATAAATGATCGTCTCATAGATGATATCTTGAACATTCCTGCCAGCCATTCCATTTGGTGTTTTCATAGTATCAGGGTTAGCTGTTCAAAAGGAAAGCATTGGGATACTTTGTTAAAGTTAATAAAGTTATCCCTGCGTAGGAACCAGATATAATTTTAATTCTTGGGCTTTATGAAATATTTCTTACAAATCCAATTCAATTGTAAAGTAAGATTTGTAACGATTCTGAAGTTACCAAATGTACTTTTAAAAGGTTATATTTAGTCTGCATAAAGCCTCTAGAAGTGCATTTGCCTGGACTTCTAGCTGTTACCCAGGAGCTGACTAATTCCTTGATTTGGTGTGAGTTAAGCTTCTTGAGCTGAGACAAAAGCATTGAGTATGGGGAGAGGCTACCTCACTCCTGACAGGATGACCTGGGGCTGTGCCCAGCCCCTTGTGTATCTTCAAAATCAAAGGATGCCTATTCTGCTCACACCTGCCTCCCTGTTGTCTAACTACCCAGCCAGGCACTAGTCATAGTGGTGCTAGCCCCAGAACCAATTTTAAGTAATCACAGGGGAGGGTTGGCTCATTTCCATGGTGTTGGTGTTGACACCCTTGGTGTGGTTTTCCCCCAAAGTTTTGCCTTCTAGCCTCCTATTTTTGCTGACTTTTGTTTTTGCTTTTGCGGAGCTTGCGAAGTTTGCTGATTTTTGCCTACTCTGCGTTCCGCTGAGAACACAGACTCAGACTCCGACTCTGAGCCTCCACCCCCCTAATAAATGTTTTTAAAAATAAAATAAATAATATGTAAAATAATACACTTACCATTATACGTGGCGTCTATCATATGTACGTTGTGGTAGGACTGCGCGCGCATGCGCTGTCCTACCACAATCTACGTATGATGTAGGGGTTTGCAGAGACCACGATGAGGAGGAGGAGGGAAGGCCAGAGATGCCGTGTATAAAGGTAAGTGTATTAAAAAAAAATCTTATTTATTTTATTTTTAAAATATTTATTAGGAGGGAGCTAAAGGTGGGACCCGGGGCTCAGAACTCCGGTCTGCTGCGGAGTTGGAGTTTTGCCTAAACTCAGCTTTCTCAGCGGAATGCAGAGTAGGCAAAAAACTGCAAGCTCTGCCAGCGGAGCGGAGTTCTCTGCCTGCCCCTAGTATGGGCAAGTGAAAGGGAAGTGGACCGTAGTCTTCTAGCCGGATGATGGAACTTCCAGTGGTGGTTAATGTAGGCGGGTCCTTGGTTGAGGAGAGCATTGTGTGCGTGGGTCAGCAGCTTGAATTTGAATCTCTTCTGTATGGTGAGCCAGTGGAGTTGCCTGTGGGAGGGTGTGATGTGGGTTCATCCAGGAAGGTCGAGAATGAGTCTGGCTGTGGTGTTCTGTATGTATGAAGTCTCTGTTGGAGGTGTGTGGCAATTCCTATGTAGAGGGTGTTGTTGTAGTCCAGTCTGCTGGTGATAAGGGATTGTGTCACGGTGTGTCTCATGTGTAGAGGAAGCCACTTGAAGATCTTATGTAGCATGCGCAGAGTGAGGAAGCAGGCGGAGGAGCTGATGTTGATCTGTGATTTCATGGTGAGGTTGTTGACAATGATTTTTCCAAGGTTTCTGGCATGGTTGAAGGGTGTGGGTCCTAGGTCTGATGGCCACCAGAAGTCATTCCATGTGTTGCTGCTGTTGCCAAAGATCAGTACTTCCATCTTGTCTGTGTTCAGCTTCAGGCAGTTGTTCTTCATCCAGTCAGTGATGTTTGCCATGAATCCGTGGAAGTTGGTTTGGTGGTGGTGGGGTCATTGATGAGTGAAGGACGAGTTGGGTGTCATCTGCGTAGGAAATTATGCTGAGACCGTAGGATTTGACGATGTTGGCCGGCTGGGTCATATATGCGTTGAAGAGCGTAGCTGAGGAATGATCCATGGGGGACACCACAGGTGATCTCCTTGGGTTCAGAAGTGAAAGGTGGGAAGTGGATCATCTGGGTACTTCCAATGAGGAAGGAGGTGATCCATCGCAGCTCCTTCCCTTGGATGCCAATGTTGTATGTGTTGGATACGGTGTGAAAGGCTGCAGCGAGGTTGAGGAGAATCAAAACTGCTGTTTCTCCTTAGTCGAGGAGAGTTCAGATGTCGCTGGGGGTTTCAGTGTTGTGATTTCTGCAGAAGCCAGATTGGGAGTTGTAGAGTAGCTGGTTGTGCTCCAGTGTGTCGTGAGTTGATTGTAGGTGATCTTTTCCAGTACTTTCGCGGGGAATGGGAGCAGAGAGATTGGCTGGTAGTTTTTGAGTTCAATTGGGTCGACAAAGGGTTTTTTCAGTAGTGGTCTGACTTCAGCATGGTTTCAGGCATCAGTAATTGTTGCAGTGGTGATAGAGGTGTTGAGTAGGGTGGTCAGTTCCTGGCCAATCCTTGCGTTTCCAAGGCTGAAGATGTGGTGCAGGCATGGGTTTGTGGAAAGTCCCGGGTGGAAGGATTTCCTGGTGGAGGTGGTGGCCTGGGTGGAGAAGATGTTCGAGGTGGTCAGTGTGTGGTTTGTGTTGGTTACGGTGGTGGCATATCTGTTGAGGAAATCTGTGGGTGTGGGTTGGAGTTCGAAGTTTCTGTATATGGTTGCAATCTTCTCATGGAAGAAGTGTGAGAGGTTGTTTCACAGCTCCTGGGATGTTGTGATGCTGTTTTCACTGGCATCCGGGTTGGAGAATTCCTTAACAATGTTAAGAAGTTTCTAGTGTTATTGGCACTGGTTTCAATGTGTGCAGCAAGGGCTGTCTTCTTTGTTGTCCTCAGCAGGCGGTGGCAGAGCTTGGGGGTGGTCTTAAATGCTGCGCTGTCGGAGGTGTCCTTGCTGGTGAACCATCCCCTCTCCAAATGTTTGCTGTCTTGTTTCGCTGCTCTGAGTTCTTGGGTATACCAGAAGGCCTTTTTGGAGACATTTCTCTGAATGTTGCTCTTAATGAGGATGATACTGTCTGCTCAATTAGTGATTCAGGCATTGAGGTTTTTCACTCTGTTTTCGAGGTTGGTGGTGGTAGCAGGGTTGGAGGTGTTGAAGGCGTTCGCACAGTTGGTCTCTGAGATTTTGATCCAACTCCTGTGGGGGGTGTTGGTTATATTGGGGGTGGTAGTGTGAGGGCTGGAAATGCTGAAATGGCTGATGGGGTGAACAGTCCATATAAGTTCTATGACATGGCCGAATTTGATGCAGTTGCTGGAGATTAAAATTGGGTCCAACACATGTTCTGTGGTGTGCGTAGGGTCATGGGCGATCTGAGTCAATCCGAGGCTGTTCATACTGTTGAGGAGGTCTACAGTGTGTTTGTAGTTTGGGTCGTTGACACGGAAATTTAGTTTGCTTTGATAGATGTAGTTCTTGGAGTCTAAGGCTAAGGGCGCAATGAAGTCTGAGAAGGTCTTGCAGAAGCTGGAGCACGTGCCTGGGGGTCAGTATGTGACGGTGCCTCTGATGATTGTATTGTCATCCGTGTAGAACTTGAAGTTGAGATGTTTCATGGGGTGGGGTTTTGTCCCGTGGTGGCGGTACACTGTATGGTCTCTTTGTAAATGATGGCTGTTCCTCCTCCTGGCTTGTTGATGGGTGGGGCTGGTTGGTGGGCTCCACAAGGCGAGAAAAAGTTCTGCTATGTTTGATTTAGGTATAGAGGGGCACACACGGATTGTTTGCAGTAGGGCACACAGGCAGTGTTGCAAAAGTGGGTAAGGTTACCACAAGGGGAACGTTTCCCTATTGGTTGGGGAGCAGCCAGGAGTCACCCCGCCCATAAGCTAGTGACAAGCATAAATGTGGCACCCATTGCTACCTTCTTCAGAGCATTACTTCACCTTTGGAAGACAGAAGAACTGCACCTGTGTTGATCTCTCTGCTTAAGCTTCAGGAACATAAAAGCTGGAAGAAGGCCTCTTTCTTAAAAGAGCCCAGCTCACCAATGCAACTGGACCTGCCCTGGACCTTTTTGTTGGCTACTGTTGGAGTGAATCCTGACTCCCTCAAGTGTTGTTCCTGAGGTACTGGAACCTTTGGCTGGTACTTGGCAACTTTTTGCCAATTTTCTGCCTAGAGAACCAACAAAGACTGGGGTCGTCGTTGAGTCAGAGTCATCAACATGAAATCACTGGTCGACCCCAACTTGCTTGTTTGACCCACAGAAGGAAATCTGACTTCCAGAAAAGTGTCTGAGTCAGAGCGTAGAGGGCTTTGCCGGGACCGACACCGAGCAGTATCTGATTCATGTCTAGTCCTTCCTGGGCACGGACTTTGGTCTTTGCCCTCTCTGATTTTCACACCTTCGTCGACTACTGCACCAGGACCCCGCTCTTCAGCAACCAATTGTCATCGAGCACCGCTTCAGATCCCACTAGCAGACTGCCCCACCGATGACTCAGTGACAACAACTTATTCTCCATAAAAGTTTCCAAATCTGAAGGTACCTCTTTGACCGGGACCGACTTGGTCCTTTTATCTGATCTGTGCTCCATTTTGGGCGACCTCAAACTTTACCATTGAAATTAATTAAATGAATTAAATGAAATGAAAATAAAATTGATAAAGCGCAGCAATTACCCGGGGGTATCAAGGTGCTAAGTGGATACTGACAGGCTAGAAAGATCCAGAAGATAACAAGGTTATTTGCTACAAAGCCAAGTTTTTTAACTCTTCCTGCACTCCAATAGATTTGTCTTAAGCTTTAGTTCTGTCGGGAGTGAGTTCCGCAGTCTGTAAGTGCATGAAATGAAGCTTCTCCCACCCCAGTTAGCTTTCTTAAATATGTGGATTACAAGATTTCCAATTGTGGATGAACGTGCTGGGAAATAGCCTTGAAACCACTGTATCAGGTATTCAGGGCCAACAGCTTGTTGTGCCCTGAAGGCAATGCAGTGTGCCTTAAACTGAATGCATTTATCTATGGCGAGCCAGTGTAGTTGGATTAATGCTTGAGAAGCAGATTGATGTTTCAGAATGCCCAGCAGTAACCTTGCTGCAGCATTCTGTAGCATTTGTAACATATGCAGAAAACGCTTTTGAATATTAATAGAGAGTGCATTATCATAATCTATTTTGGTTGAGCTAAGAGTTGTAACTACCTTCTTCTGCAGACTCGATGGAATGAAAGGCAGCACTTTCCTTAGAGTTTTCAGAATGAAGAAACACGAGGCGCTGATGTGATTTATTTGTCCTTCAAAATATAACTTGGTATCAATAATCACCCCCAGGTTTTTTGCTTTGTCACTAGGGGTAGGCAGAGTCCCTAGTTTCTGGTGCCACCAGTTGTTTGACCAGAATGAGGAATTGTTACCAAACAATAGGACCACAGTCTTTGAGGAGTTTAATTTCAAGCAATTGCTGCTCATCCACTTCTCGATATGAAGCATACAGTCGTGAAACTGAGCTGCCGTAGCTCCGGAGTTATCAGTGACAGATACATCAATCTGAGCATCGTACGGATATGAGACTAAAGAGAAGCCAAATGATCTAATAAAAGCTGCAAGTGGGCTAACATAAAGATTGAATTAAGTGGGGCTCAGAGATGAGCCCTGAGGGACCCCATAGGGCAATGAAAAGACTGGTGAGAGAGACCGTCTGAATGTGGTCAGCCAAAAAAGAAGTGTGTTGTTTTTGATCCCAATTGATTCAAGGCAATCAATTAGAAGAGTGTGGTTGACTGTATCAAATGCGGCTGAAAGATCTAAAAGGATCAGAGCTGCCTGATTTCTTCAATAGCTGTGAACAGCGGCAGCTCAGTACTATGGTGACTTTGAAAACCGAACTGTATAGAATCCAGACTCTTGGTTTTGTCTGGAAAGGTGGTCAGTGCCTTATTGATGATTTTTTCGACCAATTTGGCAGGAAATGGTAGTCGAGCTATTGGGTGATAGTTGTTGGTGTCACATGTGTCTAAGTTGGTCTTCTTTTAATAATGGCAGAAGAGACCCTACCTTCCAGTCTTTTGGAAGACCATTGACCCGGTTTAGCAGAACCAGTTGTCCGCGGTTGGCACTCTGCATATTTTGGTACTGTTTTTATTTAAATCTTTAAAAATTCATATCACTGTCTCCCCTTATAGGATTTTTGTTATTTTGATGCCACTTTGTCTAGTACAATTTTCTCTAATTTCATAAATTTTAGTAGGATTTAGTCGGGTTTTCATCTTTTTAACTCTTTTAATGCTTCCAAATGCTTTACACATTTTCTTCGGTTCAGCCTATCTAGTCTGTGCCGTAGCTAAAAGGTTTGAGCTCATGTTTTCTGAACCTAAAAAGAATAGTGACTTTATAACTTGTGGGGACTACCCAGTAGTGGCTCCTCCACTAAGGCAGAGGATCGTTGCCCCACTGCTCTTGGAGCAGTGTAAAGGTAAAAAGAAAATTATAATAACAGAAATGATTTCTGTTAATATCATTTTAATTTTAGTATTAGCCAGGTTGGGCGGTGCAGGGCTGGGCTCCTGTGATGACCGGGAGGAGGAGTGGTTGCTGCACTCCAAAGTGCGCATGACTGCTTGGCCAACCCTTTCTCCTACTGCAGGTACGACATGCTTTCCTGCAACATTCAGCGCGCCATGTGTGCAGTCCCTGTCCAAGCAGCCTGGGAGAATAGTGGACGCTTCTTTGAATAGGTCTCACATTTACAAGAGTTTGAGCTACTGGCATTGTAAATGACAATGCCTTTTATTAATGTGTTAATTAGCAAAACAAATAAATAAAAGGCATTGTCATTTACAATTCCAATAGCTTAAACTCTCGCAAATGCGAGACCTATGGCTTTGCAAATGCTTGTTTATGAGCAGGCAGTTGTCCATGGGATGTGGAGTATTCAGGGTCCAGTGTTATCCCGCCTATCATGTAATATTAATTTGGAATATTTATCTGCCACATGTATGATCGTCTTTATATTGGCTCCTCTATGAACAGCTAAACAAACACCACACCTTCTCGAAATCTAAACAAACACCAGATCTTCTCTGAAAATTTGCATTTTATGACACTTGTGTCCTCTTCCCAGGATCCATGCTAAATCTGTCATCTCTGGCTGTCATGTCTTGCCTTTTTAAATTGCATGAATTGTTGATTGTATTCAACCAACCTACTGTGTCTCTGTAATTAAATGCTTGGTCCATGTGTGTACCGCACTGTGCTCTGCTTGGAATTACTGCTCCTTTTACATGCAATATTCTATGGCATGTTCCTTTACTCCTCTAACCCTATATGGTGAATAAGTGAAGTTCGGTGTCTCCACCGTTCCACAGCGGCCATTATTACGAAGGGTCTGTTAGAGGAACCGGAAATACGTGTCCCAAAGGTACCATCACAGGCTAGCAAAATAAGTCCAGAGGACGGAAAGATCACACCCTTCCAAGTTAAACTCTGAGGGTCCAGCAATTTGCAGTATCCGATTTCCCCATTAGTTTCTCATTCCTGGCCACATTTTTGCCCTGTGATTTTTGCTGCATTGAGCATTCAGAGGGCCAGCTGTACGAACTGCAAACCAGCACCTCACAAGTTGCAACTCATTTGCAACTCACAATTTGCGAGGCGTTATTTGGCATGTACAATAGTGTGTTAAAAACTGTTTGCGATTCCCAATGGGGTCGCAAATTGCAAGGCTCAGGAATATTAATAAGCCTCTCGCAATTTGTGAGCCCATTGGGAATGAAGGCCCTCCCAGGGATTGTGGCCTGCTGGGCTCAGCAGACCACCATGTATGGGACTGCTTTAAAATAAAGCAGGTTTTTTTTCTAAATGCAGCCCGTTTTCCTTATAGGGAAACGGGAGGCATTTTTCTAAAAAATGAAACGTTTTAGTTTAATTTTTTAAGGGCAGGTAGTGGTCCATGGGACCACTGCCTATCCTTAAAAAATATTTTTAGAGACACTCACAAAGAGGAAGGGGTACCCTGGGGAGCCCTTCCAAATTGCGACTGCATTACCACCCTCTTGAAGAGGGTGGTAATTTGAGAGTGTTTTGCGACTGCAATTGCAGTCACAAAACGTTCACACATTGCTTTGCAGACGCAATTAGGAAGGGAACGCCCCTTCCTAAAAGCGACTCCCAATTCCTAATTAGCGGGTCACAAATGAATTGCGACTCGCTATTTAGGAATTTTACATGGCCCTGGGCAATTTTGCATGTGCAAACATGTTGCAAACCCGTTTGCGGATGAAATTTAGGGTCGTACATCTGGCCCAGAGTTCCTAGGGAAAACTGTCTGGACCCTTAAGTATATCACAGTACTTGTAATCCCGATAGTAGTGGTAACTCCTGCTAGAAAGCGAATCAGATTCAGGGATCACAAGCTAATCATAACGGTGCCATGAAGACCTCTCCACTTTTTAAACTTGCATCATTTTCCTGTATATTTAGCCTTGAGGCATTTCGTGGGTGGGTTCCATGCTCAAAAAAACACAAAGACGTTGATAAACAAAGAGTAAACAAATAAATCCACACATTCATACATAAATGAATAATTCATAATAACTGTTACTTTGTAGTAGGGTTTGTGATCTGTTGCCCTCAAAAGTTGCAAAACATTAAATCAACGCATGCATTGTATTATAGTAAACTGCAGCAACTTGTCGCTTTAAAAAGGGATTTGCAGCACTTAATTACGTGTACATTAACCTGCTTTCAGTGTATCCCTATTGCTTGATTCCTGCCTGTCCCTTTATCAGTCACATCTTTCCACCTCCCAGAATCTTGGCATATAAAACGTGACATATTGGAAGCGCTGCACCAGCTCCAGCCCATCAGCATCAAACCATTAATACATTCCTCATTAGGTTCCCAGCCTCGAGGGAAATGGTCTATGAAACTGCTCACATATGGCATCTGTCAACATCATAAAGTCTTCTGCCGCTGTGACACCGTGGCACTAATGCAAATCGGAATCTCGCTCTCTCTCTCTTTCTGTCGCGCTTCTCTCTCTCTCTCTCTCTCTCTCTCTCTCTCTCTCTTTTCATTCTCTTTCTGAGTCTCTTTATCTCCCCTCACCCTTCCTCCTCTCCATCTCTGCAGATCTTTCTCACTCTTTTTCTCTTTATGTTCTAGAATGTGAACCTGCATTGCTGCAGTGAGCTCGATCTCAGAGGAAACCCGTTTTTCGTTGTGTCCGCCAGCGTTTTAAGTGGGCCGGGTCCTGCCGGTGCTCAGCACCAGCAGTTCTAAAAATCAGGTGCAGAGACGGGTCCCTAGCGGGCTCTTCGTTTTTGCCCTCACACTCGGGGTGAAAAACAAATCATAACTCTGCAACAGTACCACCCTTCACAGGCTTAGATGTAACTTTAAAGAGACTAGAGTACTTTCACAGTCTCATCATTTCAGAACGGAAGCATTTTCTATAATATATACAAAGAAGCCATAGTTGTTGCTTATTTATCTTATGCAACTAATAACCATTGACAACGCCAATAGTCCTGCCTTGTTGTAGGTGTAATGTTACTTGTTGTATTATATGTCTGGATGCAATGACTGAAGCAGCAAAATACCAGTTGGGCAGCACACTAAGGGAAGCACAGATGTTTTGCTTAGATGTTTTAAGCCACAGCCTTAATTATATCTATCACTGCCCCTTTTCATCCCACTTAAACCCTTGTGTCCTCCCTTAGGTTACGACGGGTAATTGAACATAAATTCATAGGACCTCTTTAACGGGTGTTTTGCCGCAGGGCAGCGCAGCAGGCCTTGCTGCTGCGCTGCGCTGCCCTACAGCAAAAGAAAAGGACAGGAATGTGCCATATCTATTAGATACGGCACATTCCTGTGCTTTTCCCTTGCGCTGATGCACAATGGGCTGCCGTGCGCCAACACAGGCACCTTTGCACCATGATGCAAAGGTGCATGCGTTGCCAGGATGATTATATTTTCTGTTTGGGTGCTTGGCGCACAGGAGCTGGATCTAGGTGCATGCTGAAAAAGTGTTTGACTCAATGGATTGGCCGGATCGGTGGGCACTCTTGAAGAAGATGGGCTTTGGCAACTCCTTCAGGGGATGGATCAAGTTACTGTATGACCGCCGTGTGGCCTGCATACGAGTGAATTGAGTTTGAAATTGGGCAAGGCACCAGGCAAGGCTGCACATTATCTCCAATATTATTTTCAATGACACAAGCCATTCACAAACTGGGTCCTGAGTGATGTTCGGATTCGGGCCTGTGTTGGGACATGGGGATGGGAGGATGTGGTGTCCTTGTATGTAAATTATATCCTTCTGTACTTGGCAGACCTGGACCATTCTCTCCCAAGAGTACTGGACATCCGGAATGTCTTTGGGGTTTATACAGGGCTCTGTAACAACAGGAGCAAATCAGTGGCACTCACCCTGTCAGACTGGGCTCCCCCCCCCCACAAAATCCCTCCCAGTCCACTGGGAACCTCGGGGATTTCGGGATCTGGGTATCTGTGTGACTCCTGGCTAGGAACTGTTTCTCTGGGAGAACTTGGGCAAAGTCTTGTAGGCCTGTAAGAGAGATACAGGCCACTGGCACTACCTGCCCCTGTCATTGATGGGCAGGGTGGTGCTTCACAAAATGATATACAAGCCTACGTTTTTGTACTCCCTCCAGAACAGGGGGTTCTTCAGACAGGTAGACAAGGTTACCAGAGCTTTGATATGAATTTGGAACTCTCCCGAATTGCCCTGGGAACGCTGACTAGGAATCCGAGGTACAAGCGAATCACCCTGCTCGACCTGAAATTATATTATAGGGCAGCTAACATGGTGATTGCGTATGACTGGGTTTTCACCAACCAAAAGAAACTCTCTAATGGAAGATAGGTGGGCATTGAGATCTGCCGGCCACCTGAGGCATCTGTACAGCTGGGGGGGGGGGGTGGGGTGGGGGGAATGTGATTGCTCCCCATACGTGACCGCACTCATGGTGGATAAATGGTGGAGTGCATTGCGGTTTATGGGTTGGGAGGGGAGACTTCCTCTGGCGATGCGTTTGTGGGAGTCAGAGATGCTCAGGAAGTCTAGAGTGATTGAGGGTCACAAGTGCTGGGACTCAGTGGTAGGGGATATATGGAGGGACGGGGTCTGATTTCCTTACCGAAGCTTCCGTTGGAGTACATTCTGTGAGGGGATCAATATTTCAGATATGTACAGGTGAGGTACATTATTGGAAAGCATGAGCCTCTTTTTGCGGATATACCTGAGGAGTACTTTCTGAAGTTCTGGATACTGGCTTCCCCCTACATGCACATGCTATTTCCTAGATCTACACGACAATGTTGGCCCATAATTTGCCCCAGCTGGATGCACTAGGAGACAGGTGGGATGGCACCTGGGCAGGCAGGAGGATGACGCTTAGGAGGGATGCCTGCCGCTACCCAAAGGAGTGGGTTTCCACATGGTGCAGCTGAAATGTCTTCCCATAGCATGCTATATGAGGGAAAGGCTGTACATAATGGGAGTGGAGAATCTGACGTATGACTGAGGGGTCATCCGAGGGGCACCTTGCTGCATAGCTGCATACAATGTTGGACTGCCCGCCGGTGAAGAGAATCTGGGAGAAGATGAAAGTACACTCGTCAGAAGTGAGGGAGATGAACATACAACTTATGCCTTAACTAATTACCCTAGGTTTCTGGGAGGAAACTGACTCTAGAAAGATCCACACTACTCTTCTGCAATGTGGCCCTGACTGTAGCATGACAAGATGTTGTTCGGAAATGAGGGAGTCTGTTGGAAATGGCCCTTTTTGCAGGATTATCCCCAAACATCTTTTTCCTCCAATTTTTTCCGGAACTGCTGTTGTTGGTTTTAGGACTCTGAGCACTTTACCACTGCTGATTAGTGCTAAAGTGCATATGCTCTCTGAGTAAATTGTGTTATGGATTGGTGTTTTGCATGATTGGATATTTGATTTACTTGTTAGTCCCTAGTAAAGTGCACTGAGTGTGCCAGGGCCTGTAAATCAAATGCGACTAGTGGGCCTGCAGCACTGATTGTGCCACCCACGTGAATAGCTTTAAAAAGGTAACCCAGAATAGCTTTAAAAAGGTAACCCAGACCTGCCATTGCAGAGTCTGTGCGCAGTTGGTAACTGCCATGTCGACTTGGCAGGTGCACGCGTTTTCCAGTCCCTAACCTTCCCTTTTTTTACATGTGAGGCACCCCTAAGGTAGGCCCAAGGTACGCCTGTGGGAAGGGTGCAGTGTATGTGAAAGGTAGGACGTGCCCTGGTGTGTGTGGCATGTCCTGACAGTGAATTACAGCCAATTTCGTTTTCACTACTGCAAGGCTACCTATTCCCCATGGGACAGAATGGGAAGTTTGTTTATAACATCTTATAGACAAAACTGGCCGAGGGAATTAGGTAAGAAAATAACATTTTGCATGCCTGAACTCAGAATCTAAGGATGCATCTTTTAGTAAAGGGGATTTTTACATTCTGTGTTTGAAAATACCACTTTAAGGAAGTAGGTATTTTCTTGCTCAGTCATTCCGTGTGCCTCTGCTGGAATGTGGATTGCCTGTCTGGGTTTTGGATGACAGATGGCTAGGAAGCAAGGGTAGCTCCTGATAGTCTAGGTAGGTCAGGAATGGGCTGAATAGACCTGGGCTGCAATGGGGGAAGAGGGAGGAGATTTCCTTGCACCTCAAAGGGCTTGGACTGCCTCTGACAATGTAGTCTCCACCCTCTGCCACGAAATCACACCAGAGAATGCAGAACTGGTTCTGGCTGGGCACAGACACCCTCTGCCTAAAGGATCAAAGGATTTTTGGATACAAATACTGGGGCCCAGACCCCTGATCTTTAGAACTCTTTTGGATCAGGAAGACTGACATGAAGAAGAGCCGGAGAAGCTGTGAGGAGGACCTACCACTTTGCTGTGTGTGTAGCAGTTTTGGCCTGCAGTGGCTGCTTCTGTCTTGGGCAGTGAAAGGACTAGACGGAACTTTCTGCAATCTGCTTTGTGAGTTTCTCCAAGGGTTTGAGGTAGATCTTGCCCCCTGTTCAAGAAGTCTCAGAAACAACAAAGCCTTCAAGTTGTTCTGCCCACAGCTCTGGGGACTGTGTGTTTTGTGCTGTAACAGAGGAAAAGCAACTCCACAACGTCTACGATGTCACTGCCGACTCCGTTTCCTGACAACACTGCAGAGGGCACAGCCGCAACGCGGCACTGCGACCCTGGTCTCACTGACGACACCTTCTGAAGCCGCCACCGAGCCGCTGCTCGCAGCACGACCTGTGGGCACTGCGCTCCGCACCGCCTCACTTCACGACAATGCCTTGGCACTGCAGAGGGCACTGCCGCACCACTGCACATGATTTACTTGTTATTCCCTAGTAAAGTGCACTTCCGCACCACCGCACACGATCCTGGTCTCACCTACGATACCATCTTATGCCACCACTGAGCCGTTGCTCGCACTGTGACCCTTGGGCACGGTACTCCGCACCGCCGCGCTTCATGATGGTTCCTGGGTATCCCCGACGATGGCGCTCCATGCCGGAATTGATGCAGCTGCTTGAACCGTGGTTCGAGGGCACCGCTCGTAAAGTTACCCTCATTCCATACCGCAGCCTTGGCCTACCGACGCTGGTGCCATCGACTCCAGTTGGTCAGCCGACGACAGCGCTTCAGCAAAGACGACGACACTGCTTGCACCGTGATCTGCTAGCACTGTGATGAGCACCGCCTTCATCTCACACCGCGACCCTGGTCTCACCGATGACGCCATCTGACGCTACCACCGAACCGCCTTCAACTCGCACCGCTACCTGAAAGCACCGCACGCCGCACTGCTGCACTTTGTACTGCAGCACCCGACACCGGCCGACGCCAGTGCTTTTGACTCCAACGGAGAGGAGATCGACCTGCAACGCATGTGACTTTGAGGGCCCCAAAGACTTCTGCACTGACCTCTCGAAACGACGCCTGCGGTCGCCGTGTTTTCGGAAGCTCAACAAGAGGTCGCCGACGCCCTACATTTCTAAAAGATACTGTTTGCGGGTCTTCCCAACACCGTTGCTGGCCCGCGACGTCGTGGTCAGCCAGAACTGTTTGGATTTGTTTGCTCACAACACCATGATAGCCCGGAGCTATCGACATCAATGAACTTTTTTAAAGCGTATTTTGATAACTGTGGATTTTTAAGTACTGTATTGTGGATTTTTATCGTTTTTGGTCTTGTCTTCAGTACATTAAATATTGGATATTTTTCGAAACTGATGTGGTGTCCTTTTGTAGTGCTTACACTGGATTACTGTTGGTTATGTGCAAATGCTTTACACACTGCCTCCAAGATTAGCCTGACTGCTCATGCCAAGCTACCAAGAGGGTGAGCAGGGGTTATTTTAGGAGTGTAACTCCCTTATCCTGACTAGAGTGGTGGTTTCTGCCTGGCTTGACACATGCCCTAGCCTGCCAAAAATCCCATTTCCAACAGAGTCCCATTGCACTCACATTGTGGTAGTGAGAAAGAAATCTGGATTGGTGTATGAGGGCAGAGGAGTTGGTGTACAAAACTGGGAGCTGGAGCACCCTTGGAAGACAGCTAAGGGTGGGTGCTGACAGTGGTGGATGTTGGGGTGGGTGAACAGGGAGATGCTAGAGGGTTCTACGTGTGGTGCAGGGGATGACATGGAGGGGTGGCAGGCTGGGTCTCGGGAGAGGTTGGTGAGGCAAAACCTGAGGTAGTGCTTGTTAGACTTAGATTTTGAGGGGTAGTTTTTGGTGTGCTATTAAATGGCTAGTTGACAATAGCTGGCTGCCTGGTCTTGGTTTGAAGTGGGGAGGGAGGGGAGTTTCTGGTTAGTTGAGGGCTTTTAGTATGTTGAAGGCTGCTTATAATGTGTGGTTTACCACGGTTTCAAGGGATGTTAATAATGTTTGTGCATTTTTTTAAAGCAGTCTAAAATATATATATATATATATATATATATATATATATATATATATATATATATATATATATATATATATATATATATACTAGCAGCCCGTCCCGACGTTGTCCGGGTATGAAATAGAATGTGTGTAATGTGTGTATTTGGCAAGGGCAATTTATTTTAAAATATTGCGGTAGACAAAATTTTTTGTTTCATTAGAATAGGGACGGAGAAGGCCCAGCTGTAGCCCTGGTTGATGTTATCAGGCGTGTGTAATTAGTGTACTGATCCGCCGCCTGAGCCCGGCTAGAGCCCTGGTTGATGGTAGCAGGCGTGTGTAATTTTGTTGAATAAGAGAGTTCAGTAACAGCCCGCAGGAGAGGCTGCAGTAACGTTACTTACCAGGCCTCCAGGTGAACGCGTTTGTCACGCCCCCAGCACACGGCCACAGCAGACGATCTTCTGATTAATGTACGACCCACATGGCATGAAGGGCGAAACGTAGCACACGCCCCCAGCATTTCTCCCCCCCCAGCGTGCCCCTTGATGCGGCGCAATTGCGTCCACATGGCATGAAGGCCGGACACACGCCCCCAGCGTTTCTCACGCCCCCAGCTTGTCACGCCCCCAGCGTGCCCCTTGATGCTGCGCAGCATCGTAATTGGCGCTTTTATGTACAGCTCACATGGCATGAAGGGCGGACACATGCCCCCAGTGTTTGTCACGCCCCCAGCATTTGTCACGCCCTCAGCACACGCCCACAGCCCAGGATGTGATGGCCGTACCACAACCTCCTGGCGTTAGTCACGCCCCCAGCCCACGCCCACAGCACAACGCAGACACGCCCACAAGGGACTACTTTGCTGGCACGGTTCTTTTACCTTTTAAATGTATAGAGGAGTTGGCCTAACGGCTAAGGCGCTCGACCTCGGACCTGGGGATCTGGGTTCGAGTCTTGGTAACGACGCCAAACATCCTGTGATTCTGGGCAAATCACTTAATCTCCCCATGCCTAACAAAAATGAATGTGTGTTCTCATGTAACGTAACTGGTGCTATGTAAAGCACTCTGATACCTGATTCAGTTTGAGTCAAGTTCGCGCTATATAAAACTCTGCAAAAAAAAAATAATATACAAATATGGTGGCCGTCTGCATAGCCTATGTCCTTCTGCTGCATCTGCCCTTTCCAACGCTGTATTGGGTGTTGTGATTGGTGCTGTGGTTACTGAGATTACCCGCCTCAAAGGTTTGGGCTCTCTCTTTATAATATTAGTATGGATATATATATTTATATATATATATATATATATATATATATATATCAAACATCAAAGTTTGCCTGCTGAGGAAGAAGCCACAACACCAGGTAAGTTTTCGCCATCCTTTATTGGAAGTATTGAAGGAAGCGATACAGGAGAACAGCTAAGTCCGCACCAAATCACCCATTCTGCCCAACGCGTTTCGTGATATCCTCACTTCATCTGGGGCTGCAGGTTTTGAACACAGGAATAAAACGGCAATGTTCTTAGCACCATATTTAAGTCTGATAGATTCCGCCCCTGTGGGCGTGGTCACCCCCGTGGCCTTATGGTACCTGTAGTTTATGTTTCTCAAGTGAGCTGCCGTTGGATCCAGATCGTATTACAAAATTAAAATCCAAGTGGATTGCGGTACGTCGCTGTTACATGCCTGACCACTTGCTCGTACCTTAAATCCTGGCTCCCAATGTTCCAAATAGGTTACGCAATGTTGCGTCTCCTAGGGACTGCTAGAGCAGCAGCCGGGCAGCTTCCGCGACTCAGGCCAGCCGCTTACAATCAAACATCAAAGTTTGCCTGCTGAGGAAGAAGCCACAACACCAGGTAAGTTTTCGCCATCCTTTATTGGAAGTATTGAAGGAAGCGATACAGGAGAACAGCTAAGTCCGCACCAAATCACCCATTCTGCCCAACGCGTTTCGTGATATCCTCACTTCATCTGGGGCTGCAGGTTTTGAACACAGGAATAAAACGGCAATGTTCTTAGCACCATATTTAAGTCTGATAGATTCCGCCCCTGTGGGCGTGGTCACCCCCGTGGCCTTATGGTACCTGTAGTTTATGTTTCTCAAGTGAGCTGCCGTTGGATCCAGATCGTATTGCAAGCCCTGGACCCACAATGTAAAAAGAGATAGAGGTTTTGTAAGACAAAGCAGGGTCCTTTAGTAACCAGAAATAGGATGCACAAGAATTGTGATCTGGGCCTGTTTTTGCCCTTACAAGGGCACAAAAGACATACATGTGCCTCAGACAGGCTCTTATGCAGGAGTTGACACTGTTGTGCCAACAGGAGGGGAGTCAGCCCCCACCCTGAATATTCTGGTGAGATCAGATGGGCCAAACCCTGCCAATTTAGATTGACCTGCCAATGAAATAGGTCTATTTTGCAGCTCCTTGAAGTAGTTTTACACCTCATTACAGGGATGGCCAGCAACTGCAAATGAGGCTAATTAGCCGATAGTGGCTCAGACAAGTAAATGTTACCTTTAAAAACATATATATATATATATATATATGAAAGCTCCACTCACACCAGCCTGTTGCACTCCAAGGCGGGTGCCTGCCAGTCGGGGGTGCACCCGACAACAATATCCGCTCCAACAGTCCCTCCCCGCAGTATTGAAGGAAGCGATACAGGAGAACAGCTAAGTCCGCACCAAATCACCCATTCTGCCCAACGCGTTTCGTGATATCCTCACTTCATCTGGGGCTGCAGGTTTTGAACACAGGAATAAAACGGCAATGTTCTTAGCACCATATTTAAGTCTGATAGATTCCGCCCCTGTGGGCGTGGTCACCCCCGTGGCCTTATGGTACCTGTAGTTTATGTTTCCCAGATGAAGTGAGGATATCACGAAACGCGTTGGGCAGAATGGGTGATTTGGTGCGGACTTAGCTGTTCTCCTGTATCGCTTCCTTCAATACTTCCAATAAAGGATGGCGAAAACTTACCTGGTGTTGTGGCTTCTTCCTCAGCAGGCAAACTTTGATGTTTGATTGTAAGCGGCTGGCCTGAGTCGCGGAAGCTGCCCGGCTGCTGCTCTAGCAGTCCCTAGGAGACGCAACATTGCGTAACCTATTTGGAACATTGGGAGCCAGGATTGAAGGTACGAGCAAGTGGTCAGGCATGTAACAGCGACGTACCGCAATCGACTTGGATTTTAATTTTGTAATACGATCTGGATCCAACGGCAGCTCACTTGAGAAACATAAACTACAGGTACCATAAGGCCACGGGGGTGACCACGCCCACAGGGGCGGAATCTATCATACTTAAATATGGTGCGAAGAACATTGCCGTTTTATTCCTGTGTTCAAAACCTGCAGCCCCAGATGAAGTGAGGATATCACGAAACGCGTTGGGCAGAATGGGTGATTTGGTGCGGACTTAGCTGTTCTCCTGTATCGCTTCCTTCAATACTTCCAATAAAGGATGGCGAAAACTTACCTGGTGTTGTGGCTTCTTCCTCAGCAGGCAAACTTTGATGTTTGATTGTAAGCGGCTGGCCTGAGTCGCGGAAGCTGCCCGGCTGCTGCTCTAGCAGTCCCTAGGAGACGCAACATTGCGTAACCTATTTGGAACATTGGGAGCCAGGATTGAAGGTACGAGCAAGTGGTCAGGCATGTAACAGCGACGTACCGCAATCCACTTGGATTTTAATTTTGTAATACGATCTGGATCCAACGGCAGCTCACTTCAGAAACATAAACTACAGGTACCATAAGGCCACGGGGGTGACCACGCCCACAGGGGCGGAATCTATCAGACTTAAATATGGTGCTAAGAACATTGCCGTTTTATTCCTGTGTTCAAAACCTGCAGCCCCAGATGAAGTGAGGATATCACGAAACGCGTTGGGCAGAATGGGTGATTTGGTGCGGACTTAGCTGTTCTCCTGTATCGCTTCCTTCAATACTGCGGGGAGGGACTGTTGGAGCGGATATTGTTGTCGGGTGCACCCCCGACTGGCAGGCACCCGCCTTGGAGTGCAACAGGCTGGTGTGAGTGGAGCTTTCATATATATATATATATATATGTTTTTAAAGGTAACATTTACTTGTCTGAGCCACTATCGGCTAATTAGCCTCATTTGCAGTTGCTGGCCATCCCTGTAATGAGGTGTAAAACTACTTCAAGGAGCTGCAAAATAGACCTATTTCATTGGCAGGTCAATCTAAATTGGCAGGGTTTGGCCTATCTGATCTCACCAGAATATTCAGGGTGGGGGCTGACTCCCCTCCTGTTGGCACAACAGTGTCAACTCCTGCATAAGAGCCTGTCTGAGGCACATGTATGTCTTTTGTGCCCTTGTAAGGGCAAAAACAGGCCCAGATCACAATTCTTGTGCATCCTATTTCTGGTTACTAAAGGACCCTGCTTTGTCTTACAAAACCTCTATCTCTTTTTACATTGTGGGTCCAGGGCTTGCTTCAAACTGGATTTTAGTATAAGATGTTGGAAGACACTAGTCATTTCTGTAGTAAACTTCTCTACACCCTCAGATGTCAGAGCCCATGTTTAGTGTGATGAAAGGCTTTGGCAATCTTGGATTTGTCTTGACATATTGTATTTTGGGCCTGTTTGCAGTAAGGTAAATTGAAACTAGGGTAGGGTGGGGCCTTTAGAGTTAGACTATTAAATGGCTGAGTTTTGGCACCTGGGGATCCCTTAGGAGTTCCTAGCTTTGATTCCCCTCGCGTCTTCTAAAAACCTCGACTTTCGTGCAGATAAACCAGCGAAACTCTCTGCCCTTTCATGCCACTTGCCGCCCCTATTGTTCACACTAGCAATGGAGCCCCTGGCTTCTAATTTGTGACAACACCACCACCAGTACAAACTCAGGTATCCCACGAGACATCTGTTATTATCACTATATGTGGATGACATCACTATATATATCCACAAACCCATGATAGTCTGAATAGAATGCTCCACGAATATGTTCATTTTGGAGATCTATCGGGCATCCATATAAATTGTGGAAAATCAAATATATTTCTGCTAACAGAGTACCCAAGAGTTCCAATAGGATTATCCACTAAAATGGTGTGATTCTATCCTGAGAAATTTGTGTATAGAAGTCTCAAAAGACAAACAAGAACTCATGAGAGCTAATTATGGAAAAGATCTAACTCAGGTAACAGATAATATCACCCAGGTGCTATCTCTGCCCTTTTCTCTTGCGGGCCACATTTCCCTAATGCAAATGATCACCTTAATAACCCTTATTCACCGAGGTGACATATGTAGGTTCTATGTTACTTAAAAACACACCTTGTTTTGTGACACGAGTAAACAACCATGTCTATTTACGAATGTGTCTGTAAATGAATGTATACCTGGAGATACATGATCAAAAATAATTTTCCTGTAGATGAATCTAATAAACCAAACTTGACAGAGTCACTGTTGATTATTCTGTAATATATAAAACTGGCGCTCATTATCAGGCTTCTAAGAAAACCAGCATGAAATTTCCCACAGCAATACCAATACCATATGGATCAAGTTTTTCCCAGATGAAAGTTGTAAGAAATTGTATTATTGAATGATGTGGGTGAGAACCCTTCTCAAGCATCAGCCATAATCCTGAGTGGCACAGCACAAACACAAGTACTCTATCCAACCACTGTATAACAATGTAAGAATTTGGATTATTAGTCAAGAGGGGTGGAAGCCCCACTCATTTAGTCAACCATTTTTATTCGGTTCTAAAGAACCATAACAGTCGGCAAGATAAACATTAAAAACACAATAAAATACACAGTTCAAAATGCACATAATAAATGATATACATTTTGATAAAGTGCCATGTGGTTAAGACAAAACTGAGGTAAAGAAAAACGTCCAAATAGTCCGTAAGAAGGGCACAAAGAGTCCGCCAAATTACCCAGGATGTCTTGACGACTGACTAACAAACAAATTGTCAGTCGATTTTACTTAAATCTACTTGAAACCGTAATGATAAAAACATACGTCATGAGGAAGACATGTTAAAAAGGACAACAGCATATAAAAACCCATAAGAAAGAAGATCAATCATACAAAATACATGATAAAGGTAAAAAGGTCGATAGTCAAAATGATAAAAACTATATTCACAATGTTAAAGTGCGGCAGTTAATGTTGGGCTATTCTAACTCAAAGATTTCCTGATTTTTAAGGTCACACAGATAAAACGAATGAAAGCAGAATAACATTGTTTGATTCTAGTCGTAAGAGGTTCAATAGACAGGAATTATGACTTCTGGCCCCAAAAGACAGCAGAAGAAGTTGAAAATTACCTTCTAAGTTGGATATAAAAAGCACAAAAAAATGGGCAAGTGCTTGGTTTGCAATGTCATCACAGAGGCAAAGAGGTAAAATGTGAAACCATGAACACTGTGGGGGTGAGCTACCAAAAAATTAACTGTGCCTAGTTAAAACGGGTAAGGTAGAAGCCCCAATCAGATAATAGAGGCAATATGGGAAGTATTTATGCAGCACACAACCAGTAATAAAGTGAAAACACAAGAGAAATACTAAATCAAATTTGAATAAATAAAATTTTATTAGAATTACAAGAATCCAATCAGTAGAACAGGAGATATTCAATTTCAAAGTCTTAAGTAAAAATAGCACCAAATCCCCAACTGGGGTTATCGACCGTTCTGGTCTGGGAAAAGTCGTAAGTTCAGGTCATATACAGAGATCAGGTTAGTCCTGCTTTGTGTTGCACCTTATATCCTGGATGAGGGGTCAAGTTGCATTGAGCAGCATTGGTTCTAATCTGGAGCCGCTAAGCAATGTGTTGTGTCGAGGTGCATCCCGCTGCATCAGTGTTGAAGGACCTGCTGATCTGTAGCTGTGCTGTGAGATCTGGTGTCGTGCAGTGATGTGAGATCCCGTGTTGAGCTGTATTGCACTGCATTGGTGTTGATAGAGCTGCTGATCAGGAGCTGCGATGCAAAGTCTGGTATTAAACTGCATCACGCTACGTTAGTGCCAATGAAGCAGCTACTCAGAAGCTGCAATGGGAAGTCCAGTGTCAAATTGCACCAGTGTCGACAAAGTGGCTGATTCCATGAGAAGGAGTACATACTCATGGCAACCAAAGGCCCAGGACCTTGAGGGCACCTTTTGGGGATCAGAACCCACTCCAACAAAGGCCAGTTGCAGGTTTCAATGTATCTGGAGATTGTGATGTCTCCTTAGCTCACACAGGAGGCCAATCAAACAAGCCCTTGGAGTTACTCTGATGGTCCTGGGTTGAAGAAGCAGGCCCAGTCTTCCTTCCTCAGGCAGCAGGGCAGCACAGCAATCCGTCCAGGAGCACGTAATTATACCTGATGCCAGCCTTTGAAGTGGGAGCATTCCTTATATTACTCCCACATCTGGTTCTGGAAAGTTTTTTCCTTCTCCTGTCAAGTATCCAAGAGGTCTGTGGTGATAAAAGACTATTGTCAGGTTTCCCTTTGTGTGTGATCTATAGGTAGGCTTTTGAAATGTAAGTGAGGCAAACCTCAGCACAAACCGTCCACACAGGATGCCCGCCCATCCTGTCTACACTTAGTCCCCAGTTGTCTCACAGTCTGAGAGGAATACACAAACCCCAACAGCTATGCTATTCATATGACCCAGGTATCTGGTGGCAGGCACCAAATGGTTAGGACAAGAAAATGTCAACTTTATAAAAGTTGTGGAAGGAAACAGCTGCATTGCACTCAAATTTTAAACTTTCAACAATTAACCCATAGAAATGAGTAATATTAGATTTCAGTGTGCACCCTCTGAGGCGGTACTACCCCCGCCAATGCAAAATCAATGTGAAAAAACTTGGACAAGTCTTAGACAGAGTGTGCACTACTTAAGCACTCAATCGAGCATCATACCAGTGTTAATCTATTTTTTAGGAAATTAATCTGTTTACACATTCAACACAACATGGACATGACAAGTATAAACAAAAAAATTAAACAATTGTTTGTATTTTCTTCAATGCATTGCTTCATGAATCTTGATTTATTTTCAAGGAAAAGTTTTTTCCATCATGAAATTCTTTAAAAAAAATAATCATGTGTGATGGGCGTGAATCACTCAATCGCAATGCATTCTGGATGCTCGATACACCCTTCTTCACGGGAATCTATAAGCAAATGATTACTCCAATCAATGCATGTCATTTGTAAATAACGATACCTTTTATTTATGTGTTAAGGAAACCTGCAAAGTACAAGGTGCGTGTTTAGGCACAGCTGGCAGGTTTTAAAACACATAAATAAAAACACAGAAAATCAGGAAAGACGAGACAAAAGCATCAGACCTCTGCTTTAAAGAAAATCAGTAACATCACCAGAGGCACTCTGGGAAGCATAAAAAACAGTAATCAGGGGACAGGCCCTTTCTCTGATGTTCGGACACAATAGAGACACGAAGAAAGATGTGAAAGACTACAACGTAGCATTTCAGACTATGAAGCGCAACTGATACGCCAAAATGATGACGACACGAGACACTTGTTAGACCTCAAACAGCAGGATTATAGAGATTTGATGACTGAGGCATCCAAAGATATGCACAAGATGACTCAACACAGAACATTTGAGCAAGGGGCTAGGGCTGGGAAACTTCTCGCCTGGCTTGACAGGGAGAAAAAGCCAGTCGGTGGGTAGCCACCATCCAGCTGCCAAATGGCGTGGGGCTCACTGACCCCCCCAACATTGGCATCTTGGATTTGGGGTGACCCATTGATCCGTGGCCTCTGATGGACGGCAGATTGGGAGGACAGAATTTCCCCATATGCAGATAACATTCTCCTGTTTGTAGCGGCACCTTAATCCTCCATCTCCAGAATACTCAATATCTTCGCCACATGCCAGAGATGCTTTGGTTGCACAATAAAGTTGTCGAAGTCGGTGGTCTTTGTCCCATGTTGCCCAAGATCACGAATGCGAGGAGCAGGTAGTGACGGAAGGATTCCGGTACTTAAGAATCTTTGTCACACACAATCAAGACCTATTTAAAATCAAAAACCTTCTCCCCCCTACATCGTCTGAAGGGAGATGTGCAGCACTTGTGATCCTTGCTGCTTTCCTCATTAGGTAGAGTGGCCCTTTTTTAAATTATGGCACTGCCACATTTTCTGTATATCTTACAGGATACCCCCTTCTCAGTGTCAGATAGCATTTTCAGTGACATACAGAGTGAGGTCAAAATCTTATTGTGGGATGGTGGTGCCCCCAGAATTGCTCTTAATAAATTAACATTGGTATGGCTTGACGGTGGACTCACCCTTCCCGACATCCAGATGTACTATGATGCAGCACAATTGATAGTCATTAACCAATTAGGCCACCAACCAATGACGGAGCTGGCATATCGTATGAACAGACTAACACTACAACCAAGGGTATACAAGGGTACACGTTATATTCTCCACAGAAGGTGCACTCCCTGGTGGGGCCGACAGCACTGACCGTTCCGGTCTAGCATTCTACACACCAGGAGTTGCGATGCAAGAATAAGATCACGTTGGCTACACCCCTATGGAACTCGGAGCTCTTTGGGAACATGTGGAAAAGACAGGGATTCGACAAGTGGGACTTACTGGGAATCTCAAGAGTAGGAGATGTTTTCTCTGCAGCAGGAATAAGACCCTCCATAGACCTACAGAGGACATATAATCTGGCACCCACTGAGACATTCTAAAACCTACAAGTTTGCCATGCCCTAGGCACGGTAATACCCAGAGACAAAGCGCTGCCAGAATCCCGATTTGTTAATAAAGTTGCGGAAGAAATGGGAGGGAGACATAACAGAAATGCAAGTAGACGACTGGCCGGAGGCACTTTCTTCCCTTAGAGAAGTTGCAATTGGATCCTGCTTCCACCTCATACAACTTAAAGTGCTTTACAGAACATATATCCCATGCACCACGTTGGTAAAAATGGGCAGGCAACCAAATCCACCCTGTCGTAGAGGGAACTTTTTTCCATATTATATGGGCCTGCCCCAAGATCCAGTCCTACTGGACTATGATAATTCAATGTCTTAGTGGGCTATGTGGAGTCAAGTTGCCAATGTCTGCTAAGCTGTGCCTGCTTAATGAGTGGGAAGCAACGGATCTAGGGAGGGGGAGAAAATTGGAGGTGTCTTAGCCCTGATAATTGGTAAAAGAAATATAGCACATAGTTGGGGCAGGGAAGAAGTACTGACACTGGATGATTGGAAAAAAGATATGGATTGGTGCATGGTGGCTGAAATAAACGTTTATCAAAATAGAGGGTGTCCACAGAAGTGGGGGAAGGTCTGCAATAAATTGCATGAGTACAAAGGCCTCCTGTGCACCGCCCCTGCTGCACAATTGAGACGAGAGGTGTTGGTGGATGGGACTGAATAAAAGGAAGCTTTGTGGATATGACAACTGTGTAACATATTAATGGAATGTAAAGAGCTGATGCGATATGATGGTATGGCTGTTAAAAATCATATGACAAATGAGTGGTGTAATGCAACATTTTATGATTGTAATAGAAAGAAGTTTAAAATAAAACAATAATAAAACGGGTTTAAAACCCATTTTAGTATTATTTTATTCACTGGTGGTGGCAGAGGGAGTGGAGCTCCTCCGCTCTAATGGGTAGGCCGCCGCTGTTGTGAAAGAAAAGCTCAACACTGGATTCATATAGTCCTCATACAAAATTCCTACAATTAGAAACATTTTATGGTAACATAGCATAGCTTTCTCTATCAATTGTTTTTTTACAGTTCAATACGTTTCTCAATGTCCCAAACAGACCATATTGGTACATTGTTGCGATAGGGTATAGATCTGTACTCTACTTGATTTGTACCCCAAATGTGTCACCTTAGCTGCTTTGTATTTGTTCATTTTGTGCTAATGAATTATTTAAACACTGAGGTCAACTAAATGTGTCAGAACTGAATGCAAATTTGGATGAGTGATAATATACCACCACTGTCCATTCAGAAGAATAAAAACAAATAACCTCATTTTAAATAAACCAAATACATTTGTAGAATGGAACAGGGCAACATGAAAAAAACAACTGCTACAATGTAGCGGTAAAGAGCTAATTCCACAAGCAATATATACAAGCAAGCAAAATGTTGAACATAAATAAAAAATGAACACCACAAATTAATAAGAATTAAGCACTTTCTAGAACAAAAATAAGTAATTAGGAATAAGTCCTGTATAAACTTGTTATTAATCCCACAAAAACGGCAATGTTGCTTGAGATATGAAACAAATAACAAGTCATCTTGGGAACTAGGCACCAGTCTCTGTGGGAAGCACCACAGGGGGGATTTCAGACAGTTCACACAATGGTCACACAATGTTTATGTGCCAAGAAAACACATATGCCAGCGTTAGCAAAGATAGCGATCTAAACAGCTATGCTAATGTGCTCTTTTATAGAATAGTTATCTCCTTTCACACCAGAAGGACACAACTTTTCAACATGTTTCTGGCACTGCAAGTCTGTGGTCGCATCCTTGACGTATAAAAAAATTATAAAGGTCAACAGTGAGCACAGTACAATATGCTAATGCACCAAACATAGCCTAAACCAACACAAACTTACCAAATCAACACGTGTACAGTGGCCATGTCAGTTGAATACTTTGTAGTCTGTTTACGTCTACAGTGGCAGGAAACAGCTAAATATTTGCTGTTTTTTTAAAAGGAGACAACTATGTTCCACTAAAGGAAAACTGCAAAACATTATACACACAGAAATGCAACAAAATGATTACAATAGAGCAAATGTACAAGTATATTTAAAAAAAAAAATATACCAACACTGTCCATTCTTGAAAAAATACGCTTTCAGCTGTAAACAAATACAATTAAATTAAAACCAACGCAACCTTCTGGATACCAGCTAAGCACTTTTAACCACATATAAATACACATAAAAATAAAGGATGCCTTTCCATGTCCTGAAAACCATATAAAAGATGCTGCATTAAAAAAACATATATATATTACCGGAACGCATAACCTCAATGTTAACAAATATGCATATTTCAATATAGCAGAAAGACAACCATATCCATAGCTACCAAATGCTAAACAATGTCCCAAAAAATCCATCTAAAAAAGAAAGAAACACATTGTGCCGAAAAACAATAAATCACATACAAAACCACTCAACTAAAAGTGTCAGAACTGGATGCAAACTTGGATGAGTGATAATAACTAATAGAGTAGCTAACCGAGTAAACGGGTCCTGCTGATGATGTAGGTACCCCAGCCTGCACCAGTTGGACCCTAATGATGAGGGTGTCGTGGAAGAGCTGAAAGAAGTTTTTATGTTTTAGCCCCTAAATCTGTCCCAAAGAGCAAAGTTGAATGTTTCCTTATTTATGTGCAGCTTTCCTTAACCTCATGCGTGCTCATGATGGCTCCACGCCTTCATGAGCCACGGGTGGCATGTGCGCATGACGGCGTGGAGCCGTCATGCAACTGCTGCTCCATCCACGCGGCACTAATTCCCCACCTGTGTGGGCGAATTAATCAGTGGACGGGGTCATGACGGCGTGGGTCATGAAGGTTCCACGCCATCATGAGCACACGCCACCCCTGACTCATGACGGCGTAAAGCCGACATTAGTACCGGATCGCCGAGCTCAGCCGCCTGCGCCGTGGCGGATTACGCGTTGCGGCGAAAGGGTTAAAGAAACTGATGTGCAAACAGGAGCAGAGCTCTGCAAAGAAAGCCAGAGAATATGGAGGGCAGAGAGCTAGTGCTGTCCGAGAGAGAATGAAAAAAGAGTAGTGAAAAAAGGGAAGACAGAGTGTTAAAGTTAATGCAGGAAAAATTAGCTGATATCGGTGCTCATTACTAAAACGCACAAGAAGAACGTTAACAAATCCAAACATACAATATAGCAGACTGATACACCAGGCCATTAAAAAGAGAGTGCTGCAGGCCCACTAGTAACATTTAGTTTAGAGGCCGTGCGGGCACATGAAGTGCCACTTTTGTAGAAACTTACAAGAATAATAAATGTGCCAATTGGATGTAAGCTATTTTTGAAGGAGAGAGCAGAAGCACTTTAGCACTAATTAGCAATGGTAAAGTGTGCAGAGTCGTAAAGTCAACAAAACAAATTAATCAAAACAGGAGGGATGAGGACAAAAGTTTGGGGATGACCCCGTAGAGAGGGCCAGGTCCAACAAAGGTCCAGAGAGATCACAGGTTTTGACCCTCACAAAGGAGAAAACAGTGGAGATCAGTGCACCCACTCCTGCATGGTTTTCACCCACTCTGGGCCTTTTCCAATCCACCTCGTTTCATCTGCCAAAATATGGCAAATGAATAGTAGTGCAATTTAACCGCAAACTAAGATGGCCATAGGCAGATAATTACACAAGTGTCAATAAAGTTAAGGAAAGGTGAGATCGGCTAATCGTTCCATTCACTTAGTTTATTAAAATCCTTAGATAGTCCACTGGCATGGAAAAGTCTTAGCTCTGGTCTTGCGGCTCTGCAATTTAAAGAGATATTTGACAAGCAGATTTCGACAGAAAGCATTGCAGAAGGTGCTCTAACACTACGTTGTATAATTTGTGGCATTTTTGTCAGGCAATGGAGAATATTTAAACAGAATAGTAGTCATGCATTTCGAAAGTAAACACAAGGAAAGTGTGCATTACAAGAGGTTTAGGGCCTTATTAATGAAGGCCTTGCGCCACCGATGCGTCACTTTTTCCCATTTTAAAAGTGAGGCACCTGGTGGTGCAAGGCCTTCATAAATAATGCCCTTAGTTTATAAATCCAATAGTAATTGACCACCATGTGAAAACAGTGTGGAAAGGCCATGATGATTGCATGAGATATGCTTTGGAGCAGCAATGAATGCCATCCAATGTTAAAAAATAAGTTTCCGATATATACATGTGAGTAGTTAATTCAAATTCAAATTCAAAGTCTTTATTTCGATATTTTTCAATCATAAAAGACAATACATAAAACATTTTTTTTTAAAAAAGGAAAGAAAAATTTAACAATTCTAAAGAAAAGAGAAGGGAAAATACATCATTTGTAACTAGAAGAATCCACAGTTCATCCCTATGTAATTGATATTGGCCAGCTAGGGATCATAAAATCCATACATTACAATCAATAAATAAGTTACAGTAGAAAGTTTAAGACATCAATGGTTATAACATTTTATCAAAAATGAAAGGAATTCATACCAAGGAACATTAATCGCTGAATGCGTTATAACAATTTAAAATTTTGTTTTAAACAAAATTACTGTAGGCTCATTAAGCGGGCCCGAATTATCCACATCCAATGGAGAAATTTTGCTGTGGCTATCACTACTGCTTGGGAATTGTCAGAACATAAAATCCTTACTGCCTCAGTACCCGTTTTAAGTCCTAGCTGTAGACAGATAGGTTTTAACCAGGATCTCCTGGGAACCTTGTACTGAGGGCAGGCAAAGAGGACATGCCCAATACCTTCTCGTTGCTCCGGGCAAAAGGGACAGGCAGATCCCTGACCCCCTCGCCATTTAGTGGTAAAGGCATTTAAAGGCAATGTCCCCACCCTAAACTGATGGTACCTCTTCCTATCCCCTGGGATGGTAATCCAATCCCAATATGCCTCAAAGGCCGGAGAGTGCTTGAAAACTAGAAAATCTGCCGTAAGTGACGGTTCGGTACAGCGGGCAAATCTCGTTGTTTCAAGCATACTCCAGTACAGATCTTGGAAAGTTTTTTTTGGTGGGAAAGGATTGCCTGCAGGGTCATCCCACAACGGTGATAACCCCATGGCCTTGTAGATGGCCTTAACCTCCCTCATCCATATTATTTGTCGGGCTTTATCAAGGTCTCTTACCTCGATGAAGGCCCGCGCATACTGGGAGAGTTCTGGTGTGACCCATAGTCTCCTCCAGTAGGCGACCGATCTATATCTGGCCATATCCTCGAGGCTGGGAGACCCTAAGTCATAATGGAGAGGGATTAGTAGAGTGGAGGCCGGTAGGCCTGTGATATTACGAATACATTTATTTTTTGCCCCCGCCAATTTTCTCAAATTGCTAAATCCCCAAAGTTCTGCCCCATAGAGAACTGATGCTCCTACTTTGGCGTCATATATCTTTAGAACCGGGGTAATTGGCCTAGTGTGAGATAAGTAAAATTCCTTGGTAAGAGCTCCTGTCAATTGTGCATGTTTTGTGAGAAGCTGGTTGGTAGTCTGCTTCCAGTCTAGTTTGGATGATAGGGTTATGCCCAGGTAATTGAATACCTGGGTCTGCTCCAATTGAACCCCATCCATAGCCATCTTCCCTCTGACGATTTTGTTTTTGTGCAGGATCATGAACTTGGTCTTTGATGTATTGATGACAAGACCATGGTCCCTACAGAAAACCTCAAAGACACAAACAGCTTTTTGGAGTCCCTGCTGTGTTCTTGAGATCAATAGCGTATCGTCAGCAAACATCAGCAGGGGGATCGGCTTGCCATCCAGTTTGGGAGCATCAGTTGGTTGCCGCTCAAAATAGCCGATCACCCTGTTGATGTATAGCGAAAAGAGGGTAGGTGCGAGTACGCACCCTTGGCGTACCCCCCTATCAATAGGGAATTTATCTGTTACGCTTCCCTGCTGGTTCCAGCGTACCCGGGCATAGTTATTTTCATGCAGTCTAATCAAGAGTGACAAGATGTTAGGTGGTATGCCCTGCTCTTGAAGGGCTGCCCACAACTTGGTGCGAGGCACCAGGTCAAACGCTGATTTAAGATCAACGAAGACTGCAAAAAGCATGCCCCCCCCCAGTAACACTACACGCCAATATATTAGAACAAATCTAAAAACTTGGTCAATGGTACTGGTTTGGCTACGAAAACCTGCCTGTAGAGGCGACAGAATGTCCTTTTCCTCTATCCAGCCCTGAATGCGGTGCAGTAAAAGCCTTGCGACTACCTTTTGTATACAGGCAATCAGACTAATTGGCCTGTAATTTCCTGGGTCCGTGCATTCTCCTTTTTTAAAGATGGGAATGATCTCGGCTCCCTTCCAGGAGTCGGGTATTGGCAAACCCATTGCAATTCCGTTAGCAACCAAATAGATATAGGTAGCCCAAAGATCCTTGTCATGCATAAAAAGGTCTGCTGGGACGGAGTCCATGCCTGGTGCCCTTGCTTTAGGGATTCTATCCAAAATTTTGATAACATCCACTTAGGTAAAGGATAGATGATTGGTACCCTCTTTTACTTTTACTTTTAAGGGAGCCTCACTCTCTACTCCCACTGTGTCAAGAGCAGTAAACTGGGACGCAAAGTAAGCGACCCAAGCATTTGGTGAGACATAGTTAGTAGGATCGCCCCTTTTAGCCCCCTGCCCCATTTGACCATATCCCAAAAGGAGCACATAGATCTTTCTTTACTGGCACTCAGGAGCTCCTTCCAATATTCATTGTCCCAATCTCTCTTAGCCTTAAGTTGTACTTTTTTATACATGACTCGGGCAGTCTTGATCTTGGCTATCTCTTTGGTCTTTACTGCATCTGATAGGGCCCTATCTGCAACCCTACAGGATTTTCCATACCATTGATCCTCCTTCCTAGCCGGCCTACTCTTTTTTTTGCACTTTTTTGACAAAAAAGGATC
Source organism: Lissotriton helveticus (assembly GCF_964261635.1). Classification (NCBI taxonomy): domain Eukaryota; kingdom Metazoa; phylum Chordata; class Amphibia; order Caudata; family Salamandridae; genus Lissotriton; species Lissotriton helveticus. Next base: position 351,791,173 of record NC_136070.1, on the reverse strand, counting down.
CTAATTGAGTAAAGAGAGAATCATGGATCCGACTAGTATTTAGCACCATTGCCTCATCAGTGGAGATATCCCTTAATTCTTCTATGGCCTGAGCTGTTAGGTCCCTCATGGCAGCGAAACCCTCTTCGTTTGTAACACAGTTTGCCCATCTGATCCGTCTCAGGTTATTTTAGAGGGCTATTTCCACACAGTCGCCTGTGCCCTCACATTTTAGTAAATCAAATAACCTAAATGTAAGGACTAGTGGATTATGATCGCTCTCTACCCGTTCTTCTATCCGCATATCCACCATAGTAAACCAATTTTCTTTATTCGTTAGGATATAATCGATACGACTATGTGATATGCCATTATTAAAGGTAGAGGCGCCCTGCTTATCAGAGGCCCGTAACCCGTGCTCTACGTTGAGGACTTTAAGCTGTAATGCTGCCTCTGACCGTTTCTTGATAGGTGTTATTGCCATCTGAGGGATGTTCCAAATGAAATCCTCTTCCACAGTGAGATCCACGTCATAATTATCTAGCGGTTCAAAACAGCAGTTGAAATCTCCTGAGACAATAATGTTATTATTATCTGTTGAACAATATTGCTCGAGGAGACTATCTAACTGATCAACTGCTTCTGTTGGTTTACCACCAGGAAGTCCCCTTGAATAAACATTAAAAATAAGTAGGTCCTTATGGTTTAAACATTTAAGTTTAACTAACAAAATATCAGGGCTGTTTGTATTCAGCTGAGTAACAGAATATCTGCTGTCCTGCTTAACCCATGTCAGCAACCCACCCTTAGATCTTCCCCTTAAACTTGGGATGGCAGAGGTATAGAAATTTAAATATCCTTGCTTGTATTCCGGATTTGCCTGCCATGTTTCTTGAAGGAGTATTATATCTTTGTTATCCATAAAGGCTTGCCAATCCAAAGATGTTATCCTACTCCTCAGCCCAGCCACATTCCATGACACCAATGTAGATAAAGCTGGTAAACCCATCCCGTCAGCTCTGGAAACAGGGATATTGCCACCCCTACATTGATAAGGTATTGCTGAGCCCCCATCTAAACTAGTGACCAGTGCCTCCTGTGTAAGAACGTTATTGTTTTGGGCAATATTTGTTATCATACAGTCATTAGGTGGTTTTAAACCCTTAATCCCTTCAGAGTCCTCTACGATATTACATATGCCCTCTATGATGGTCCGGGGCAAACAAGTGTCACTAGTGTGAGTGGGACCAAGAACTAGAATATCTTCCTTTGCACTGGCCTGAGATAGTTTGTTACATACCGTGTTAGAATCCCCCTTAAATCAGTCACAGTCATTTAGGCCTGACAAAATACCAAACCTATTTCCTAGACTAATCCCCCATTCGTTATTTTGGGCACCTACTCCCCACCTATTCCACGGGGCATCCCACCCTAACCCTGGAGTCTTGGGGTATGTTACATTTTGCCGCTCACCGTAGACAAATTTTAGGGTAAGGGGAACAATAGTGCCATTCCTACGTTGGGGGGGAAGAATATTTGACAAAACATTAGGGAGAACAGCCGAATGGGAAAAGTTCACCACCACACAATCCCCTTTAAACTTTTTAGGTCTGCTCCCTATCCAGGTTGTTCTTCTGGCCGACGTAATCTCCCCTGCTAATTGCTGTTTCCCTCCAGGGGCCAACTGCATATTGCCTGACAGCCAGTGTAACGCCTTACTAGAGAGGGATGTTGAAGATTCTAGTTGCCCAGGTGCCAGAGGTGGAACATTAGCCAGCACCAATACCAGGGGTGAAGCTTCTACCATAAATTGAGGACAGTCAGTTTCATGGTTAAAAGCAGGTTGAGCAATGGGTGTTGGCAACGCATCTTCTCTAACTATTGTGTGAGTATCTGCATTTGCTGGTACCTGACCGGGTAGAATGGTTGCTGTCGAACTTCTCTCTACATCCACCATAGTAGAACCATTCGCCACGGGTGTACCTGTTAGATTTGAGACCAGAGTCACTATATTGCCAACCTCCTCATTTACCTTATTCTGAATACCACCAAGTTTTTTCACCTCTGCTGTAAGCTTGTCAATTTTTGCCACCATTGGTTTTATAATGGCTTTTATTTTAGTCTCTATCATATCTGCTATCCTATTTGAGAGCTCATCGTCCATATTAAGCTTAGCTAAACCTCCACAGAATCCATGTTCTTATCCTTAATTTTCCGGGGGGGTGATACCCTTTTCTTCCTTATCCCTGAACGTAACCCACCACACTTTGGTAAAGTTTTTTTACATTTTCTGTCTACCCTAGTATCATGCTCTACAGAGGAGAGATCACCTTCCGGAGCCTGGACATATACCTCTGTATCTAGATCATCATCACTTTCCAAATTAACCTCGGGGTCGATTTCCAGATCGACCACTGGGGGTATGCTTTGATCGTGTATTCCACTGGCATGGAGATCAGCGTCGGGGACGTCACTACCAGTAACCTCTAAAGATGTATCAAGCACAGTAAGTTGCTGGGACGGACTTGTAGGAAGGAGAATTGGTGATTGGCTTAGTCCTAATGACTGGCGTCTTTCGCTATTTATTTTAGATACTACTTGGACCATATAATTATCAATCGTGTTTGACGCAATTGGAGCTCGTTTTTTCGGCATGTTAAACAGTTACTAGTTTGCGCCACACCCAAAAATATAAGAGATATTATATTATATTATATCCCCGAACAAAAGATAAAGATAAAAAGGGGTGCCGCTCGTAGCTGTTTTCTGCAAGGGTCACCGTTCGTGGAGGCTGCTTTTGCTTTTCCTGATATATTGGACCCAGCGTTTGTTTGTACCTAAGGAGGAACCACTGCTGCTGCCTGTACACAGGGGCCGGGACTGCGAGACCCAGGGTTCACAGCGCGAGTCCAACACAGCGCACCTGGAGCCTCTTCCCGCCCCCTGCTCCTCCTATTTAACCACACCCCTACCTAACGAGCGGGACGCGAGCGGGACGCCGGACGAAGCCCGGACAAAGGGCAGACAGTCTTAGACAGTCCGAGACAGAACGAGACTGGACTGGGCTGTCCATTTTGCTCCTAAGAGGATTGTTGCTGAGTGCTGATTTGTCTGCTCCTCTCCCATCCCACTCAAGTACTTTTTATCTTTATCTTTGAGTAGTTAATTCAATCCAGGCATTATGGTTTGCATTCTGGGGCTTGTAATCCGGTTTGGTCCATTATATAGTCACAACTACAAGTCCCAAAAATAAGAACACAACCCTGGACTCCATCAGCTACTCAGGCATGGGCCTGGAAACCCTAAAAATCCTCTGAGAAGAATTTTGGCATTCACATCATTAGCCAAACCTGACATAGAGTACTGCAATGGTCAAACAGTAACTGGAATGTAGGAGCTTTACATACATTTGGTGCAATAGCGTATTAACGATAATCAGGAGCAACGTATACTATTTTTAAATGAAATATTTAAGCAGTTTAAAATATTCAACCAGCAGACTTGTCTGAGTTAAACCCAGTAAATTGACTTAAAAAGGCCGTGATTGAACATGAGACCAATGCCACTAAGAAAACAAGGGTAATGTGGAATACCATTCTGTGTCTCTTTGTGAAGAAATGTAAATTGTTTTTTAAGATTCTATGCTTCTATATTTGTTTCCTTAAGGGGCACGTGTGTTCAACTAAACTCCCAGGGTGCCATTTTCCTGATAGCCTTGCTTCCTCGCCCCCCTCCTTCGAGGACCAGAAATACACAGCCAGTACGAATCCATTACAAACACAGTTTTGGTTCATTACAGGAAGAGAGAAGCTGGAAGGGTTCCAGATCAATGTCTTAATTAGGTTTAATATGTCTAGTTTGTGAAATCTGTTTTGTGTGCCCAGTCTGATAGGCCGTGATAAGACTGTCAATTATAAGTGAGACATGCTCTGTAATACACTTTCCTGCTACTTCCCTCTGCAGCCTCCATTCACTTCCCTGCAAAATGTCTTTACTGTAAAAGTGATTCTGTTTGGTTGCTTAGGTTTTTAGAAAGATGGATGGCCGCAGCCTGCTCTGCTGAGGTTGGGGTTATTTTAGCTAATTTGGCAGGATCTCAGCAATGTGAATTGACAAGGAAAGTTTACATAGAATGAATTTAAGTGGTGATTAGGTGCATTTTTGCAGACCCTTCTGAAAACTGTGGGGAATATTTACAAAAGAAGTGACGGAGCGTAACGTCAGCCTTGTTGGTTTAACACCGCGCTATGCCTCTTCTGGAACGCTGGGCTGCACCATATTTACAAGAATACAGTGCAGCCCTACATTTCACCCTGCGCTGGCACCCTTCCACCATTGTGCAGGGATGCCTGCTTTGAGAGGAAGGATTGTTTATGATCCGGAAGGTGTCCCTTTCTGCACATAAATAATCTGAAATAGTGATTTGGAACTTCTGTGTGTGCTGCTTTGTGCAGCACACATAGAAGTTGCAACTCGTCATTTTTTTCAACAATTGTTTATGTGCAGGAAGGGACACCTTGCTGCACAAAAACAATCAATGGTGTTTTGCTGTTTCTATACGTGCTGCACAACGCAGCACACATAGAAACAGAAAAAACTAGGAGAAATAAAGCATTTCTCCTTGTTTCACCAGGGTAAACTAACCTGGTCCTAATTTTGGCTCTGTACCATATTTATGCGACCCTTGTGAATATGGGGCAGCGTCAAAATCAATGGGTGTTGCGGTGTAACGCCCACCATAACACGCATTGCCCACCCCTTTCGTGCTAAGTATAGCGTGAAAGTGTGCCTTATTTACAAGGCAGTGTTAAGCTATGTTAAGTGGCTTAATGCTACCTTCTAAATGAGGCAAAGCCCATATCGCCACAGGAAGATAGGGGCTTGTAAATATGCCCCTGCATTGGATTTTACTATCCGATGTCTAAAATATCTCAGACCTTTAAACCCAAATCACTTCCATGAAGTGGGACCCTCTGGTGCATTGTAGCGATTACATGATCCTTCAATGCAATAAATGCCTTTATTTGTCATTTCCTTAACAACATCCGACTTCTTTCCAGCTTTGTGTTCCTCAATTTAAAGTTACAGATGCCCAAATACAAAATATATTTTCAATGGTATTGTATTTTTAGTAGAATGAACTGAGACATTCTCTTGTGCGCTTAATAAATTAGAGAAATGTAACAACAATTCATATATCCGTCATGTGTGGAATTTAATGGCATTGCGAATCTTCACTTTGTTTAACATTACTTCAAACCTTGTATAAAAATGTAATATTGATCATTTGTATATCGCTTTGTGCCGGTTGCACTACTGAATATCAACACCAACAATATTGAAGTACAAGAATATCCAGAACAGAATATGTAGGGACAAAATATCAAACGGTAAGTGCTTTTAGGGGTGCATAGGTTTACTATTCTTAACTCCACATCTACATACTAACGGCATAAAATAAGCCTCCACAGCCTCTACAGCGTGCCCCACGCTCTTTGGGCCCCCCTCAGTAAAAGTAGTTGGTGTCGGGCCAGGGAGGGAGGGCCCCCTCCATGTACTTTTCAGGGGGACCCGTCATGTTTTGTAACACCACTGCTACATATATACTGCGTATGTGTGGAGGTTTTTTTTTTATAAAGGATTTTTATTGATTTTAACAAAGTAACATCCAGATCATTTGCATAGTAATCAGGGTATACTATTGACAATACAAATGAGCAAGAACATTGAATGGCTTAGGTAGGGGCAGAAGGAAACTCATGATCAATTGGCATTCCCATGGCTACTGGGCTGGGCGGCTCACTGCTTCACTCCACAGCGCCGCACAACTGAACAGAGGCAAATTACAACACAATTATCAAAAGTAGAATCAAGCATTGCTCCGCAAATCCAGTCCAGTTATATACTGCATACCTCTGAAAGAGACAATATGAATTTGGACACAAAAAGCACAATAAACGAAAAAAGGAAAGTGAAACAACAAACTTTGTGACCTGAGTAAGGGAACAAAAGCCAACCTCTGTATATAAAGCTCAGTACAACCACAATTTCGGTCTGGTGTGATAGAAAGTGATGTCGATATAGGCTTAGGGACCTGACGGGATGTGTGCTGTCATGGCATGCACCCCGAGGGTAAACATAGCGGTAAATGGACGAGGAGGAGAGGGGGAGTGGACGCGATGGGGTCAGGGAGAAGACAGTAAGGCAAGTGGGGGTAAGCAACCTCGCATTCCCGTTAAAGCAGGGGAAAATTTAGGGGGGAGGAACGTCCGCAGCAGCGCTAGCCTCGAACACTGTTAAAAATCCCTGTAACAAGGGTTTGCTGCGGGGGAGTGGCGCCTGCGCCAAAGCCTCGCACTAATTTGTGCATTCCGAAACCAGTGCCTTCCGCAGATCCAACAGCCACACAGTAATCCGGGGGGCTGCCTGCACCTTCCAGGCCATGGCAATCCTCCGTTTAGCCAAACCCAGAGCAAGATCCAGAAATGTGTTCACACTCTTGTGAGTCAAGTTACGTCTCGTAACTCCCCAACATGACGTGGAGGGGTTCCACCTCCACCCGCACATTTATCGCTCCCCATAGGTGTGGAGTTAGGAATAGAAAATCAAAACTTACTTACTGGTTGATATTTTTTTCAATATTTTGTCCTATATTCTGTTGCACCGATACTGAGAGTCCAATATTCAGGATGCACACCCATTGTGCCACATTAACGTTGTCTTAAAGCTGGGAGGCTTGGCTTAGCCGTGGACTGGGATGGCCGCTCTGAACTGACGCTCTCCCGGCCATAGTAGCCATCCATACATTTCCCGGACCCAGATGCGGCTACTAACACGCTGAAAGCAAGCAGAGCAGCGTAAGACATCCTGGTAGTTGCGGTGGCTGGTGGGCAAACCTGGAGGAAAAGATCCAGAAGGAAACAGCGCCGTCCATACCTTACAGATGTGCTCCCTAAGATGGCGGCATGTAGTGTGCACCCGGCTGAGATCACTGCAGCGGCCTGAAGAAGCGAGGGGAGGCCTGGGCAGGGGTGGTACGGTGAGTAGCGGCATTAGTGTTGCGGTGCCCGGACCTCACCTGGACCATCAGCAAGCGTCCTGCAATCCGGGAGGTCTGTTCGGCCTCCTGAGCAGAGTACGCTCTCTGTCCCGGGAGCTGCGAGCGCAAGAGGCTGAGGGGGAGGAGCCTGTGCTTTAGCTCCAGTGCAGGCCCGGACTGCGGCCTCCAGTAGTTAATTAACCCGGCGCTCCCGAGGGCTTGATAATTGTTGTGGTCCGGCGCCCGGATATGTGACAACCCCCCTCCTCCTCCCCCCCCGGTCGGGAAATAATCACACACTTCTACTAAACAGTCCTCCTCGCCTAGCTGCTCAGAATTAACAGGACGGGTAAATTTGATGAGAATGCTCCACATTGCCCAGGGAACATTATTGGCTCAGTCAAACAAAAACTAAAATTAGCACACATTTTGCCTGCTCTGACACCATAACGAACTGCCAGCTTATGGTTACTCTCCTGCGCACTGTCCAGGCCATCTTCCACTGCTAGACTCCCCAGATTGCTATTTCAAACACGATTTTGACCACGCAGAGGGGGTGCAATTCCCAACTGTTGCAATAAGTCAGCCTGCAAGTTGTTTTCCACAGAAGAGGACCCCCAGATCACATCCAAATAGTGGCATACTATATAGCCTGTCCTTCTACTCAACTTGTACGCCCTCCAGAGCTATCGCGGCATTGGCCGAAAAGACCTTAAAGAGCGCCTACTTCCCTTCGAAAAAATAGCGGAACCCACTCGCGACCAATCTAGCGACATGGCGATGGGCGAGCAACCGCCCACTTTTCCAGTGGATGACGCCAGCCAGTTGAGTCGGCTGCTACTGGAGATGAAGGCAGGATCCAAGGCGCTGGATGTGCGCTTCGACGCCGTGGACAAACATATGGCGAACCTGGGGGCGAAGATTCAGGTGCACGATCGGCGGCTTGATGTGGTGGAATCCCGCACACGGATCTAGAGGATGGGATTGCGCAATCCGTGAAAATAATCGATCGTATGGAACGTATCCTGAAGGATGTGGCAATAAAAAAGAAGGATTTGGAAGCAAGAAGCCGCCGCAACAACCTTCCCCTGGTGGGCGTGCCCGAATCCACAGCTAATGGTCGCATGGACATCATGGTGGAATCGATTCTGACTGATTTATTTGGAAAGGAGGCGTTTACCCCTGGCTTTGTGGTTGAACGCACCCACAGGTCACTCTGCCCCAGACCTAACCCGGGCTGCCCTCCGTGACCCATCATTTTTTTAAATTTATTTATTTTATTTATAAAACTTTCAGTTACAAGGTACAATCTCAATAACATACCCCTCCCCCCTCCGTGACCCATCATTGCACTAATAATGAACTTTAGAGATAGGGATACGGCATTACGGCTGGCTCGTGAATGGGGCGAGCTCTCCTAGCAGGGCTCCAAGCTGTCTATCTACCCTGATGTCACTGCTATGGTGCAAGAAGCTAGAAGAAAGTACCTTGGAGGTAAGGCTACACTCAAAAACCTGGGATTAAAGTATGGCATGCTGTATCCTGCCAGAATACGGGTGGAAGTCAATGGACGATCCCGAAACTTCGAGAACCCTGCAAGAATTCTGCCACACTTACAAACTTAACAACAAACGCCCCCCAGACTCAGATTCCGCCTCTCCCCCACATAGTGGTTCTGTCGCCAGTGCAGACCTGTTTTCGAACTCTGGTCATGACTAAAAGCTTAATTTTCTTATATGGCTGCGCATCTGTTTGCTTTACGTAACTACTGGGATCCAAATTGTAAAGAATGATATCTTCTACAGGTTACTAGGCCTGCGGGACAGTGTACGTCCTCCCCTTTGGTGTACACCTAGAGATAGTATTGGTGACGACAGAATGTACCCTAATTGTTGGCTTTTCATTATATTGAGAGATTTACTGGTACCATACAATGTTTCCGGAAAGTTTGTATTGCCTCTCCGAATGGGCGGGAAGGCTGGGTGGGGGGTGGTGGGAGGGGAATATTTATTCTTGCTTAGCACTGAGTTTATGATGTGTTTGATCGCAGATGCACTGGATAGGTTTAAGGGCTGGTTATTCTTCAATCTTCCAATCAAGACACTATCATGGCACAGTTAGGCCACAACTCTGGCCCCTCAAAGGTTACCCTAGCCACTTGGAATGTTTGGGGTTTAAACAACACCTGCAAAAGGAGACAGGGGATCCACTATTTGATCAGGCATAGGGCCAACGTCACTTTCCTACAGGAGACTCATCTACCACCCAGTGACCAAGCCCAGTTTGCATCCTCCTGGGTCCCGAACAGATTTTTCGCAAACTATAGCAACTATGCTAGGGGCGCTGCCATTCTCATACACAAACGGCTCCCCTTCAAATCCCACTCCGTAACCTGTGACGAAGAAGGTAGATATGTGATTGTGGTGGGCACTTTGCTTAGCTATAAGATGGCACTGGTATGCATATACAGTCCTAACGTTGACTCTCCTGACTTTTATCATGCGCTACTCTCCAGGCTGCTACAGCTTGGCTCAATGCCCCTACTGCTGGGGGCGACTTTTACATTGCCTTCAATCTTACCACTGACAGTACATCCAAGGCCCCAGACCCTAAACCAAGAGCTTGCAGAGCATTGTAATCTTTCTGCGAACAATTTTCCCTGCTGGACGTGGGCCACATCCGTGACCCTGTCCGCACTACATACACGCACTATACCAGCTCCCATGACACATGGTCGCGTCTTGATTATTGGTTAGCCTCCCCAGAAATATCTTGCTGGCTCCACGAGCGACAAACACTGCCTAGGTCACATTCTGATCACTCCCCGGTTCTATTATCACTAAAGGTCCCTCGCCCTGAAGGGTTTGAAAGACAGTGGAGGTTCCCAAGTCGCGCATTAGATGATGAGGTGTTCAGACAGGAACTTCAGGACGCAATGAAAGAGTACTTTGAAATAAACACGGTGTCGGTAGACTCCGAGGTGATGTTGTGGGAGGGTTTTAAGGCCTACAGAAGGGGAGTATGCATCTCTAAGAGCGCTGGAGTATTTTGGGATCTGCGTGGTACTCTTGCCTGGCTAGAAAAGGAGCTTGGATCCATAGATGTTTGACAGAGAGCGGTGGCAGACCCGGGTTACATTACGATAAGAGCAGGTCTGCTCTCAGAGTACAGAGAGGTGGCTGACAGGGAAATCCTTTACATGGAGAAATACCACAGCGCCAAGGTTTATGGGGAGGGGGATCGCCCTGGACGAGTGATGATCAGACCCCCTTACGGCAAAGCATACATCACAGAGTTGCATTCCACGTCAGGGCACTCAATAACGGATCCAATGGCAGTCCAGAAGGAGTTCCGATCGAACTGAGCAGGAGTCTTATCTATCCGAAATCGCATTAGTATACCTAGAGAGATTCATGCAGGACTTCTTGGCAGTGCCCATCACGGAAGATAGTATAAATGAAGCCATTATGGCCCTAAACTCGTCCACTGCCCCTGAGCTGGATGGATTCACAGGCGAAATTTACAAAGCCTACAAGGAACTCTTGATTCCCTGTTTCTTAGACGTCTATGCCGAAGCTCTAGAGAAGCAGGTACTCCCTCCTACTCTCAGAGAAGCAGTCATTGTCCTTCTCCCTAAGCCCAGGAAGGACCCCCTAATGTGTAGCTCGTATCATCCCCTGTCACTCCTAAATTTGGATTACAAAATCCTAGCTAAGGCACTAGCATGCCGCCTCTCACTGCTTATGGAATCTATAATTGCCCTGGCACAATCAGGTGTCGTCCGCACCGGTCCACCGCCTTTAATCTCGGCACCCTCTTTAATACATTGCACAGAATAAACCCAGAGATTCCTGCAGCAGCAATCCTTCTTGACACCGAGAAGGCTTTTGACTCCCTAGAATGGCCCTTTATCCTTTCCATAATGCAGCGCATGGGGATGTCGCAGGGATTCATTGCCCCCACAGCTCTATTATACAGTCAACCCATGGCTAGGCTCCGACTTAATGGTACACTATCAGCACCCTTTTCCTTGTCACAAGGCACGAGACAAGGCTGCCCACTATCCCCTTTATTATTTATATTAGCAATGGACCCCTTGATTAGGCACTTCCAGGAGAAACACCTGCACAGAGATTTACAATTCAACACGGGCCCGTTACTTGTTTCTTTATATGCCGTCGATACGATCTTATATGTACGTGACCCCCACACAAATCTAGACCCCTTTATCAGAGAGATCCTCCGTTTTGGCACCTTCTCTGGTCTAGGGATAAATTGGCGTAAATCAGTAATCTTCCCTCTCACGGCTGGAACAGTTCGCTGGGATCCAGATTGCCCGCTGGAGTGGTGTACGGATTCTGTAAATTATCTGGGGGTAAAGGTCCATATCGATACAGACCAGATAATTCGGCACAACTACGGAGTTGCAATCTCCAAACTTGAGGCGCAAATAGACGCCTGGCTCAAACTCCCGCTCTCCATGGCAGGGCGAATGGCCCATATTAAAATGATTGTTCTCCCGAAATTTTTATATTTATTTCACAACATATCAATCTCACTTAAAAACAAATTCTTCAGCACACTGCGATCACACTTGATCAGGCTAGTATGGGGCAATAAGACACCAAGGGTGACATGGCAGATAATGACAGTCCCCAGTGACAGGGGAGGGTATGGGGTCCCTGATTTGCAACTGTATTTTTTAGCAGCACAATGTAGTTTCGCACAGACGTGGTACCACCCAGATGCCAGGATTACATACCTGCGTCCGGACTTCGTTTTACCATACTCCTTGGCTACCATTTTGCCCTCAGGCATCCCTAAAGATCCTAAAGACATTCAGCCAGTATCCACCGCCTGCTGGGCGTGGGCCAAACTGTGTCGTATCACAGACACCCACACCCTGTACTCTTCATCCCTCCCACTTCCCAATGCCAAACTACTGCCAATAACCAGTGAAAAGTTGGTGCAAAGGACATGCACTAAATTTAATATTCTCACAATGGGGGATCTGTTTCCTGCAGGCCACATTTTTGACCCGATGATGTATCCTAGTTCCCAGATGCCACGTTTATGGACAGATTTGTCTTAGCTAGACTGAGTTCAGCACTGCGGGCTCTGCTCTCAGACTACCCATTAGAACCGCCATTGTTTCCACCACTTACAATGGTGATAAGTTGCAGCAAAGGCATCCAACTTATATCTCAACTGAACAAGGCAAGTGCCGACCTAGTCCCAGTTACTGACGAAAGGGTGCGTAGCGCATGGGAGTCGGACTTAGGCAACCCAATCACAGAGGAGCAATGGACGGCCTGCTGTAGGATGACGAAGTCTGTATCTCTCAATAGCAAACATAAACTGCTCCACTTCCAGTTTTTGCGCAGAATCTATGTCACACCAGCCCGAGCACACAAGATAGATCCCACTAGACCACATCACTGTCGGTGGTGCCTGTCCCCCCAGGCTGACTTTGCACACCTTGCCTGGACGTGCCCATGCATCCACACCTTTTGGGTAGAGCTACACAAAACACTAAGTAAAATGATACATGTACCAATTGAACCCATGCCCGATATGGCCCTCTTGGGATATGTTGTCCAGTTCCCTCCTAAAGTGTGCAGATGTGCTGCCATCTCCCTGCTCTTGGCTAAAAGGGAAGTCGCAATTCACTGGGGATGGCAAGAGGGCTCCGACGATACACAGCTGGATCCAAAGTTTAGCAACCTGCTCTATGAAAAGCGACCTCTATGCTAATACTATCCTTCCTCTGTCCAGACCCAAAGACATCTGGGGCCCCTTCAGGTCTTTCCTTTTGCAGCAACAGCAAGACCCCCCACCCAACAGGAGCAGGGTATAGTTCCGACCGGAGTGGGCTAGAGGGATTCATTCTATGCAGTAATGGTCACTCAGGTGTTATGCCCGCCCATCGGGCCTGTACGTATGTTTTTACTGTATGTCTAGCATTGCAGGGGGGATTAAGAGGTGTCGATGGATTGCTATATAGCAGGGACATTTGTATGGGGTCTTGTATGTATTATATGCATTAATTTACGCCATTGATTAACCTTATGTGCATTGGAGAACATGTTATCAGTATCACAGTGTGATTGTATTTTATATTCCATATAACCGAAATCAGTGCTCTGCTTTGTCTTTAACAAAATGCTCAATAAAGTTGTTTTTTTTAAAAAAGGTTGTCTTAAATCTAGGGGTAGGTGAAGTCAAACAAATTCAGAATAATTCTCCTTTCACAAAGGTGGGGGAAGTTTCCTAGCTTCATTAAAGGAGATGTTTACCTAGCAGCTAAGTCACTGTAGCTGGATGTCCCACACAGAAATGGTGGGACATTCAGCTACAGGGAAAGGAGACACTGGCTGCCTGCAGAGTTGTGTTACAGGCTGTGACTCATGGCAATCCTGAGCCGTGTGGTGCAGCAGGAAAACAGCTGCTACTTTACATCCATACATTGGTGATTTCCTGCCACAGGACTCCTCACCTTAATGTGACTGTACTTCCTGTGGCAAGGTATCACCTGAATGTAGCTGCTTGGTGGCAGCAGCCCACTTGAAGCCTCGATCAGCAGTGTTAATGTTTACTCACTCGTATGCAGGTCACTAGACCACCCTCCTTTTTAAAAACATTTCAACATGGCAACCTTTTCCCTTGTCCAACATTGCAAAATTAGGAACAATTTAAAAGCCTGAAAACATATAATTGGGTCTGACATTCCTCTAGATGCATGAATGCTAAGTCAATGCGCAACTTTGCAGCAGCAAATGGGTTACGTGAGACAGCATTCTTTCTGCATCATCTCATTACCTTATCTGTGTTCTTTGAATAACTCCTGAGGACTTCTACTGCCAACATCCAAGGCGCCACTTTATCAGCACTTACAGTATAATCTACTATCGACTGGTTTTAACTCTCGACCAACAAATCAATCACAGGCTAATTTGAGTTTGGGAAAAATAATAGAATTTGCATGTTATCTGCCATCTTGTTTTCCTCATTTGATCGTGTGGAGTAAAGTGGCACCTCCCCTCTCTTCTTGTTCTAAATTGGAAAAAAAACACTTGAACTGCATAGTGAAAATCAGTGCAATGGGGACTTGAAGAGATTCATGCATGAATCATGTTTTATGTGTGTTGAAATTGCCTGATGTTGAGGCAAATACCACAATGGCATATTAGATGTATATCGTGCTACAAATGATTGGTTTTAATCTGGAAAATACTACCCTTATCTAATGTCATGCAGTATTTTGTAAAGTTAAGTATTATTCGCACCTAGTACTTTGTAACGCAGGGAGCTGATCTATTGATATATTTTTTGTATATGATGGGCGCTTACACATTTTTTCTGTAGTAATTAACTACAAACCATCAAAAATTTAAATGACTACCAGCAACTCACCAACTAAAGACGCCATGGCACGATGCAAGTAATGCTGAAAATAAAACTGATCTACTTTAGTGGTCACTGCTCCAGAAAGTAATTTTCCTGATTCAGGACCTCTTTACCATCCACATCGGAACCATTACAAAGCTACTCACATATATAAAGTTATGGACGGTTCAACTACAGTGGGGGGGGGGGGCAGCCACTTTAAGGTCAGCCTCCTCCAAAGCTTTGTTTGTTCTTTCATAGCTCCCCATGTCGCTGCAGTGACACTTCCTCTAACTACTTGTTCTACTTTCAAGTAAACATCAACCACATAGGGGCATACTTAAAGTGTCTAAGGATAGATCAGCTGTAGAACCAAATGTTTATCACACCCTATGCTACTCGGGAAAATGCCAAGTAAAGGTACCCTGCCACACACTAAACATAACAAAAGACAAAGGGACAAATTACAAACAAGAAAGTGTAGAATTTCGTGCAGAAAAAGACAATTCTATTTGAACTTTTACACATTCTTTTAAATTCACAAACAGTTGCAATGGTTCATCTGGAAATCTGTAGCATGTGACGATATCCCATACTATTGGGAATCTTCCATAAAGTTTTTTGTGGGCTCCCTTTTTCCTGATGTCGAATTCTACATAGGACCTTATTATGCTTGTTACAAATGCCTAACCAGAATGATAAGAATAAGGGACAGTTGGCAAAAACATGCGGGGTGTCTGCATCTGAGCACAGGCATCGAAAGCAGTTGAGGGTCGGCTGGCAACCCATTTTAAACAGGTGATAGGGCGAGTAATACATATCATATAAGAGTTTAACACCGTAGCTGCTGGGCCCTCCACTCCCCAGCACTGAGCCCTTCTGTGGCTATTAAGAGTCCATAATTAATTTTACAGATAAGGTATCCACGCCAAATTTACGTCCTTTCTTTTTCAACATTCTGGGGATTGTAAGGGGCCCCAGGGTTTGTGAATTCACCTGGAGGGGACCGAGAAAATAGGTAAAATATAGCAAAATGTTGAGGTTTGAAAAAACAAAATAGGGGAAAGTGCTCCAAATTAAAGTGTCTGTTTTTTTCCTGGCATTCACAAATGGTTTACTGTAATAAAGTCACTATGTTCCCAGATTTCAGGAACATGCAGAGCTGAATTGGAAAACCTAAGTTTGTACCACAGTTTTGGCGTTTTTCTGAGAGGTAACCTATTGTTCCTATTTTTATTTTCTCGCAATCTACTTTCATTTTGTGGTGAAAACCAGTGTGAAACCCATGGGTGATCAAGGAAAAATATAGATAAAATTCTGAATTTGTTAGGGGTCCCATGGGTAGATCCCTCAAGGTTTTCCCAAGGAAAATAACTGTTGAAATAAAGAAATATTGAAAATTAGTAGGAAAAACGGCCATTTGTGACAACATTTTCATCTGTAACTTTTTGACACAATAGCCGATTTAAAAAAGCAATATACCGTGAACGATAAAATGATGTCTTACTTGTGAGGGTGGCCAAAGCACAGTCAGCCTAAAAATGTATTTAAAAAACTGCCCTTTTGAACCCGTTTTAGTTCCCCTCAATCTCAACATGTTTTTGGCCCTTCCTTTTCGCAGGGACTTGGCCCACCCACACAAGTGAGGTATACATTTTATTGAGAGACCGAGGGGAACACTCTGTGGTAGGGAATTTGTGGCATTGCAGTGATCCCATTCAGAAATGTGAGAAAATTGTATTTTTTTTAGCTAAGTTTGAGTTTTGAGGGGAATCTGGGTACAAAAACTTTGGAAGATCCACGCAAGTCACACTTCCCTGGACTCCACTGGGTGTCTAGTTTTCAGAAATGTCTGGGTTTGGTAAGTATCCCTAGATGGCAGCCAAGTCCAGGACCAAAAACGCAGGTGACACCCTTGCAAAAACAGGTCATTTTGCGACAGATAATTGTGAAGTCTCCACAATACATTTTGGGCCCTTCCCTGTCACGGGTACTTGGCCCACCCACACAAGTGAGGTAGCATTTTCATCAGAAGACCTGGGGGAATGCTAAGTGATGGGAAATTTGTGCTTGCCCAGTGGTCCCACAACTTCACCACACTAAAATAAGAGGAAAATTTGATTTTTTAGCAAATGTTTAGGCTTGCAGGGGATTCTGGGTAAGAAAAGGATGGTGGATACATGCAAACCACTCCTCCCTGGACTTCCCCAGGTGTCTAGTTTTCAGAAATGTCTGGGTTTTCTAAATTTCCCTAGATGGCCACCGAACACAGGACTAAAAACACGGGTGTCCGCCTTGTGAATTAGGTCATTTTATGATAGATATTTTGATGCCTCCACAATATGTTTTGGGTCCTTACCTGTTGTGGGCATTTGGCACACCCACACAAGTGAGGCACCATTTTTCTTAGGAGACTTGGGGGAACGTTGGGTGGCAGGAAATATGTGGTTGCCCTGTACTCCCGTGGTGGTCTACTTTTCATAAATATGCAGGTTTACCTAGGTGACTGCCATCTTAACACATATGGTACTAATTTGTGAAAATTAATCCACCTCTTACACTTTTTGGTTTTAGCACCTCCAGAAATGCTGGATTCAAAGCACAAATACTTATCAAAGTATCTAACTATTGAAACAAGCCTTCTGAAGGTGAGCCATAATGTTACTTAAAGGCACCAACCGCTTTATGGTCCATTTGCATGCCATTCATGCACCACTCACAAGACTTTCATTCCGCCGGCCACAGGCCTATTCCAAACAATCAGTGCACTACTTCAAAATACCGCCACCATGCCAGGGCCCACCACATTCATACACCACAGGACGGAAACAGTTTGATTTCATTTTACCACCTGTCAAGTAACCACTTCCTTCTTTCTGAACTTTACCGAATGCATGCCTAGTGAACCTTTACTAATGGCTCCCATCACAGCCACATGAGGCTCAGGAAGACAATTCTTCCATTCGCCTTTAGCACACGTACTGTATTAAATCCAGCTCCTTCTAGTTTGTGGATGCAAGTTGGGGTGTCAAAGTATGTCTTCCTCCGAGGGCTCATTACTCGAACTGAGTGAGCATATCTACCATTTAAACTAAGGCAAACATGCTGGGTAATACTGCTTAAGTTCCCTAGAGTAATAAAGCAAACAAATGTCCTGTGGAACTCATTCATCAACACATCTACTTTTGCTTTGAGGGTGTGAAAACTCAATTACTAACTTGTATCATAAGCAATACTAAGATGTGAAAACAATCATCATACACAATATTGTGTCCAGTACACTTTATCCAAAACATTGGTTATGATATAAGTTACTAATTGATTTTGCACACTTTCAAAGCAAGTAGAAATGTTGGTGAATTAGTCCCAAGGGACGTTTCTTTGACTTATTACACCTACTGTGGTTCTCGTGGTCAGTCAGGGTGGACGTTGTATATATAAGTTCCCTTAAAGCACTTCACAATCCAGTCAAGGCTTTACAGTTTTGCCACTCAGGGAACTCCATGATGACATGGCTTTTGTTCCGTCCACCATTATGTGCAGTGCAGGGACTATAATGCACTTGTCAATCAGCGAACAGAACACCAACCACGTTCTGACAGTGGATAAAGGTGTTGAACAGATCATAAGAAAGTCCATGATTTCCTCAAGTAGAGGCACCTAAATTGAACACCTGCACGCCTAGGGAAGTAGTGATCTACGGAAGGTAGGTATTCATGCACATCCATTAAATGGTTTATGTAATGGCAGCTCCACCTCAGTCAATTTCCCAATACTTCACTCTTGCATAGTATAATGTAAAGCAATCAGGAAAACACACGGCTGGGTGAGATGGACACTGGGGACAGTAAAAATTACTCTTCAGCCTCTTTCCCTGCTTGGAGCAGACTTTACAACAATTACATGGTTGAGGAATGTGATTATCAAAGTGTCGCTCTTGCATCCTTGCCCTGTCCTTCAGAGCATATGAACTGAAGGCTGCTGCTTCAGTAGCATTAAGATTTTCACTGACGGACAAAAGAAATTCAAGGAAAGACATGAGTCTTCCTGGAGTTGTATGACGATAAACAACATGTGCATTGTATGTTGCTATCTTGATCAGGTGGGTAAACAGGTTTTTGTACCAAGTGCAAGTTTTATGACTTGCATCACGCCTATCCAAAAACTTGACTACAAGCAGTTCCTTAGAATGCAACGCAGTGCTCTGGGATTTCAGGAGCTTCTTACAAACAAGGTCCTGCTAGAATCCCTTGCGGCGCCAATAAACTGTACTACAGGCCACAGTACCAGCGTTGTACAGCTCATCAAACAGCTGTAGTCCTGTATAGAAATTGTCCATATAATGGTTATCAGCTTTGTGAAGGAGTGACTGAACAAGCTCTTATACAATCTTTCCTTTGACTCCCCATGTGGGCGGGCAACCTACAGGGTTGAGAGTGGAGTCCTTCCCTGTATACATTCTCAAGCTGTACACATAGCCAGTCGAGCTCTCACACAGCATGTACAGTTTAAAGCCATAGCAAGCTCTTTTGCTCTCAACGTACTATCTGAACAGCAGCCACCCTTTGTACAGAATAAAGGCCTAAAACCGTCCTTCTAAAACACTATCCGCTAGACAAAACTCTGCTCTCTCTAGAATTTATATATATATATATATATATATATATATATATATATTTAAATATATATATATATATATATATATATATATATATATATATATATATATATATATATATATATATAGATAGAGAGAGATATA
Source organism: Lissotriton helveticus (assembly GCF_964261635.1). NCBI lineage: Eukaryota > Metazoa > Chordata > Amphibia > Caudata > Salamandridae > Lissotriton > Lissotriton helveticus. The sequence goes on along the minus strand of NC_136070.1, from coordinate 351,772,007 downwards.
GATATTACCTACTGGCGGTCGCCAGTAGGTATATATAGTTAGGATTTTTTCTCTATGGGATTTTTGAAAATTCTATGTCTAATAACTTTGGCGTTTGTGGACGGAATTGGCTGAAATTTTCAGGAAAATGGAACATTTTGTTTCTGAGCAGCCCCTGAAAATTTGGGGGGGTTTCGTCAAGGGGGGCCGAGAAAAAAGGGGGGTCCCAAAACGTGTTTTTAACATTGAGTTTTCCATAGGGCGGTTGGCCTCACTTTTAGCCCGAACGGCTGAATGGATTTGCACGAAACTTGGCAAAATTCTAGGGACTGGTAGCCCGATGTGCCTTTGCTAGGTCTCAATATATGTGCTTCAGTGGATTTTGAGAAATTAACGTTCAAAAAAAGATATATATCTGTAACAGCGGACCAGGCAGCGCTCCAGTTCGCGTATTTTTCGCGTTACGGAGCTTTGTGAAGCGAAGCTGATTGGTTCTCCGGCGTCTGTAAACATTCCAAACAGTCCGTAGCGGCCGCCATCTTGTCTCTCGGTAGGATCGAGAGACAAGAGGAGGCCAAAGCGAAGGGGCAAATGACCATAAGGGGGCATAGTAGATCCTCCCTGACCCCCTAGGTTTGATGTGGAGGTTTTAAAAGGGCCCCGCGGGGCAAAAAAAAAAAAAAATAATAATCGAACGGCTGAATGGATTTGCACGAAACTTGGCAAAATTGTAGGGACTGGTAGCCCGATGTGCCTTTGCTAGGTCTCAATATATGTGCTCCAGTGGATTTTGAGAAATTAACGTTCAAAAAAAGATATATATCTGTAACAGCGCTCCGCTTCGCGTACTTTTCGCGTTACGTAGCTTTGCGAAGCTGATTGGTTCTCCGGCGTCTGTAAACATTCCAAACAGTCCGTAGCGGCCGCCATCTTGTCTCTCGGTAGGATCGAGAGACAAGAGGAGGCCAAAGCGAAGGGGCAAATGACCATAAGGGGGCATAGTAGATCCTCACTGACCTCTTAGGTTTGATGTACCATTTTGCCAAGTTTGGTGTAATTCCGTTCAGCCATTCAGGCTGTAGACGTATCTAAATGTCCTATGGAAAATTGCATGGGGAAAACACATTTGAAAGTGTTGAAATTTAGAACCAATTAAAATGTTACTTTGGTTTGGTATTTGTGTGTGATGAAAGTTAATTGGTTATGTATATATCAAAAATGAGAGGAAACCACAGCCATTTTGTGATACTACTGTCTGAGGTACATTTGTGAGGAATTTTTGGTGCTCAATTTCTGGTGTTTGATTTACACAGTACTAACACTTCTCCTACTTTCAAAAAGGTGAGTTGTTAATTTGTAAGGGGAACTATGTTGTACACTTTAAGATAATTTGAAAAATGTTTTCTGTTATTCATTTTCAGTCCTTCTGTTATACTAAATACTTGATAAAGTTAGTTTTATATTATGTATTACTAAAAACGATAAATGAAAGTGATTATTTTTTTCTGCAATTTACAGCAAGAAATTTCAAAATAAAATGGATCACAATGAAGAGACCGTGGCAATTTCTTTTGAATTATCCACTACATTTATTGAAATTGACAGCACCAATAATGAAATATTCTCACAAGGAGGAGATGACTTGAATGATTTTTTTGATCAATCTCTTGACGGCGAATTTATCGAATGTTTGGAGACCATAGAGTTACAAGAATCATCATTGCAGACTTTTCATGAGGAGATTTCTGATGAGATGATTGAAGAGGAAATTCCTGATGAGGACATGTTACTAGTTCTTTCAAATTATGAAAATTCAGAAGAATAAATTTATATTTAGAAATCAAAAATTGTTTGAGACATTATTCATTTTTATTTTTAATTTATGAGGTTGTAGCGAAGTGATTGTAGTATAAAAAAGACATAGTATAGAGTGCAAAAATTGGTTCTTTTTGGAGGGGCAAAAAAAAAAAATTGTTTTTTTGGTGGGGTGCGCCCGGTTAGCGTAACGGGAAGTGGACTGGGGAGCGTACTACAAGGAAAGAAGAATGATTGACTTTTAACTTATTGTATGTTTATAGACTTGTTTTTCTGCTGAGTGACGTGTCGGCCTATCTCCACGGGATGCAGTCCCTACCATCTCGGCGTTTAAGCCCAGGGGGACCGGTAGTGTGGGAGAGATAACGGGGCATATTATCAAGGGGGTTTATCTCCGCTTTTTTGGCTTTAAAAGCCAAGAAAGCGGAGATAAAATTATCTCCGTATTACGTAGCTGTCGCTAACACCAGTTAGCGACCGCTAGTAGGAGATAGCGACCATCTTGGGCTCCACTTTGCATGTCAGTGATATTTATCACTAATGACATGCAAAGTGGGCATGCCAAGATGTTAGCGACTGGAAACAGTCGCTAACATCGCTATCTCCTATTACCAACTTTTGGAGATATTCGCGCTAAGCGCGAATATCTCCAAAAAGTAACACCTGTCCTGAGCAGTTCTTAGCCATGTCATCCAATGGGAGGTGGATAACATGGCTAAGAGCATTAGCTCGGTAATGCATGAATATCGCTGACTTTTCAGCGATATTAATGCATTGCGGCCGTTTTTTATGGCATTTGCGATAAACCTTGATAATAGCAAGGTTTATCTGCGATAATTTCTGACGATGCTTAGCGGTAAAAAATTCGTTGCTAAGCATCGTTAGGGATAAATATCGCTTAACTTTGGTAATATGCCCCAACGTCTGTTAACGTTCGATTCGAAGGAAATGAGGAAGTGTTGAAAAACATTGTCTGTGCCATCTTGCCTTTTTTCAAATGCCACACTTTTGTCGTGCACGGCAGCCATTTTAGATGCCTTGACCAGACCCACTCTCTGCACGCTGTCGATCCGTAGCATGGCTCCCCACCCTCGCAAGCATCTTCCCCAGGCACTGGTCACCCCCGCTCTCTGTCTTATGCATGGGCAATAAACCTCCCCCCATCTGCGCTGCTCTTCCCTGAGAATCACACCCTGTGCCCGCCCGACACCTCCCTTTCGCCCTATTCACTACCGCACCCTCTGACACTCCTCTTCCTCTGTGTCCGATTGTCCAGGCCGGTCCCAGGCTATCAGCTAGCCCTGCAGATGTAGTTTATGGCCCCAGCTGTAAAGAATCACCCCTCTTCAAAGGAGTTATAGTAGATCAAGGCCCACACCCGATGAGATCCGTCACACCACACGCGTTCCTACTATCTGAAAACCATCCTGTATTGTGATTGGGGAGGGGACCGAGCCTGAAGCGGAAGATTCCAGGGATGACTCTTTGTACATCAAAGTTTTTACAATTATGTGTCACATTAAAAATATATAGCACTCCAACAAAGTAGTAGGAATATAAAACTTTAATAACTTATAAATATATACAACAAAATAAAAACAGTAAAAACATTTAAACAATGAAGAGACCGTGGTAATTTCTTTTGAATTATCCACTACATTTATTGAAATTGACAGCACCAATAATGAAATATTCTCACAAGGAGGAGATGACTTGAATGATTTTTTTGATCAATCTCTTGATGGCGAATTTATCGAATGTTTGGAGACCATAGAGTTACAAGAATCATCATTGCAGACTTTTCATGAGGAGATTCCTGATGAGATGATTGAAGAGGAAATTCCTGATGAGGACATGTTACTAGTTCTTTCAAATTATGAAAATTCAGAAGATGTTGCCTGGGTGCCGCACTGATTTGGGTATCCGGCGTGGGGCGTCCCGGGGGGTGGGTCGTCAGTAGCGGTCTGTTGTGCGAATAGTTCCAAGGCAGCAGAACGCCCTGAAATCTGGATGGCACCAAGGTGATGTCCAGTAAGTTGCCGCCCACCAAATAACGGCGTGGGGCGCCGCGGGGGAGGGGGGGAGGCAGTCCAAAGTTCCGTTAAAAGGGCAAAGGAAAGGATCGGTGGTTTGAACCATCAGTCAAAAAGGGGAGGGGGTGCAACAATTTTTCCTACCGGGTCACACTGTGCTTTCACCGGAACTGAGGTCTGCAGGATTCTAGTCATTCAAACTGAGGCTGGCGCCAGCATGGGAGCGCCGACGTCCCGCGGCTACAGTTTCATCACTCCACGGGCGATCATGGCAGTCATTCCCCATCGGGGGTGTCTGCGGGGGTCGGGGACTCCCGCGCCTCCTCTAGAATCTTCAAGGTAGTGGAGGACTACGGTGGTGGAGTCAACCAGTGACCGGGCCATTTCTTTATGCTGGGCCCGCTCTTGCAAGGACGACCGCCATTTTGAGAGTTTGGTAGCTACCGGCGATCGCGGGGTCAAATGAGCGGACGGGCTCCACCCTGCCAGGCGAGACGTTGCAGCATCGCCACAGTGGAAGAACCCTTTTCCGGGCACCTGGAGCGCTGAGGGTGCAGCTGGGAAGCCTCCACCTGGGGAGGCGGGAGAGGCCTGTTCGCACCATCTCTCCCACCCAGTGCACCCCACGGCGTCTCGCTTAACATTTGTTATGGCCGGACCAGGCGATGAGGACGAGGGGGGGGGTCGGAGGCATGTGCAAGACATCCCCCCCCAGTGTTGTCGCAGCCATTATAAAAGAAAGAAGAAATGTCCCGTCCGTCTTTGGGCCGGACCTCCGGTGGATGGCGGCCGGACGCCCTTTGCTCTGGCCCCATGAACGGGTTCCTTGGCTCATCCGGTGGGGCAGGCCTTGGCGTGTGGTGCCTCTCCTGGGCCTTTCGTGCAGTGGCCTCTCCACTCCCAGGCCCTCCATGGATGCTGGCCCAGACTGGGAGAGAGAGGGTCTAACCTGCAATTCTCCAGGGTTACCGCCACCGCGGCCGGATCCCGTCGGCCTCGGCCTCTGGTTGATGGTGGCCGGACTGGGAGAGAGAGGGGAGGGTCGAGGACACAGACATTCCCCCCCTTGCAACTCTCCAGGGTGGTCGTAGCAATCCCCCTGGACGGGTGCCATTGGCCTCGGCCTTTCCTCCGGCTACACCCTACGTGATGATCTTCTGCCGACGGTTGGCAGCAGGACCCGCCTTATATGTGTTGCTTCCGGCTGGGCGTAGCCGGAAACCTGTTGCACTTTGGAAGTTTCCAGAATGGGGCGGATGTCTGCTGACTTGTATCTTTCCCAGTTTGCCGTTATTTGGCCGTGGCAGGCGGTGGGACAGACACGTTTTGGGGCAGTGAGGGGCGATGAAGCCTCGTTGCCTTGTGGCCGTTGCAATGTTACACTTGGTTTCTCTTACTGTTTTCAGGTTTCTTATTACGGGCTTACTTCTAACGTTTCTTGTTTCTAGGACAATAATAGGTTTTGTCATTACGTATTGTTATCGTTTCTTTGTTTGTTATTTAATAAAAAGTTCTTCAGTGGCCTACTGATTTTCGTTTTCCTATTCCTTTCTTTCCAGGTTGTTTCATGCTAAAGTTTCTGTTAACAGGATACAGTGATCACTTCGTTATTATTGCATATGTCCTTTTCACTAGGGGTGCTCTCTGGTCGGGCCAGATGACCTATCTCTAGTAAATGGTCCGGGTGAAACAGGTGCATCAATCAGTGGGGAGTAGATAGGCATGACAGATTACAACGGGGGACAAAGGTCCGCATTACCTACCCTTTCACTACTTGCAAAGATTTTCCTACGTTTATTTGCAAACAGGGAATACCTCCAAAAAGAACCAATTCCCAAACAGTCAATGTTCGGGCAAACAATCAATCAATGAGGAACGAAATAGGCACGATGTGTTAAAGGTTTGCGTTACCTACCCTTCACTATCTGCAAAGGGAGAGAGAATATTCCTATTCTTCCCCGTTTGCAGGCAGAGAAGATCCTTAAGAGAACCAACTTCGAACAATTCAATGCTCGATTCAATCAATCAATCAATGGGGAGAAAAATAGGTATGACGGATTACAATGGGGACAAAAGTCTGCATTTACCTATCCTTCACTATCTGCAAAGACTAAACAGAGTATGGCAATTCTGTGCTTGTTTGCAAATGCTTGGATAACAATCAATCAAATGGAGAGAGAAGCAGGCACGACGGATTACAACGGGGGCAAAGGCCTGCGTTAACTAACCTTCACTATCTGGAAAGAGAGAGTACTCCTAATAGAAATGAGGGGGGGGCAGCATTGAAAGCAGATCAGTGTGCATAAACACGAAAAAAAAAATTCTTACCACATACTTGACAATCAACAGCTTATGATATTTGCTATTAAAAAACCATTGAAATTCACTGAAAAAACCATAGGTTATAGACCATATATAGTTAGGAATTAGCATTTACAAAACCTTGAAAATTCACTGAAAAAACCATAGGTTGTAGACCATATATAGTTAGGAATTAGCATTTAAAAAACCTTATTTTACTCACACAAAACCATTGAAATTCCATATATAGTTAGTAGTACTAACTATGTATCGCGCACCCGCAATCCACTGCTGATCATGTCACATATTACATAATTCATGACATGGTAAGTGACATCACTGATGACATCACTGATGACATCTCAAATGACATCACTGATGACATCACTGATGACATCACTGATGACAACATCCAGTGACTGTGTATTTCTGTAAAGTTAAAATATGTCTTACATATTGAAGAATGAGTGGATGTAGAAGCGTCTGGATGAAGGATTTAGTAGGTGCATGCCTGACTGTATGAGTGAGTGGTTAAATGTGTCTCACTGAGTGCATGGGTTAGTGACGAACTGTCTTAATTTGTGCATCATTATGTTTGTTGTTCTGTAAACTGCTGCATGTGTTGATCAGTAGCTATATGAGTAAGTATATGGGTTATTGATTGGTTGCCCAAGTATTTGTATGGGAGACTGAGTGTGTGTGTGGGTGGCTGGGAGGTGTATGACTCTGTGCATAGATGTGTGAGCAGTTGATTCACTAGATGTATGGGTTCAAAAGTGCATGTGGAAAGAGCTGTATGGGTGGTTGACTGTGTGCATGAGTGCATTGGTGAGTGAATGGATATCTCAGTGCTACATATCAAAGTAAGTACATATGTAAAACACAGTACATGTGAGAATTGGCATATATAAATAACTGTGCATAAGAGTCAGTGAATGTGTGAGTGGCTGTATGGATCATTGTGAACTTGTATCAGCTATTGTAAAAGAGAGTAAATATGTGTTAGTATATGTTTGAATAAGTAAGGTGTGTATAACTGTATAGTTGAGGAAATTGAGGTGTGATTGATTCTTTGCATGACTGACTAGGTGTGTAAGTAACTCCATGGATGAGTGACAGTCTGTGAGTGTCTGTTTACACTGAGTGTATCTAAGGTTATATTAGAGTCTGAAGAGGTTCATCGTATTATCACATGAATGATGTCATCAGTGATGTGATCAGTAATGTCAAATGAGATGTCATCAGTGATGTCATTTGAAATGTCATCAGTGATGTCATCAGTGATGTCAGCAGTGATGTCATTTGAGATGTCATCAGTGATGTCATCAGTGATGTCATTTGAGATGTCATCAGTGATGTCATCAGTGATGTCACTGACCATGTCATGAATGATGTAATATGTGACATGATCAGCAGTGGATTGCGGGTGCGCGATATATAGTTAGTACTACTAACTATATATGGAATTTCAATGGTTTTGTGTGAGTAAAATAAGGTTTTTTAAATGCTAATTCCTAACTATATATGGTCTATAACCTATGGTTTTTTCAGTGAATTTTCAAGGTTTTGTAAATGCTAATTCCTAACTATATATGGTCTATAACCTATGGTTTTTTCAGTGAATATATATATATTCACTGAAAAAGCCATAGGTTTCAGGCACGTTATAGTTAGAAATTAGCATTTAAAAAACCTTAGAAAATTACTGAAAAAAAACATAGGTTTCAGTGGCGTTATAGTTAGTTGGACATTTCACTCGTACAAAACCAGAGTAATTCCCCGTTATAGTTAATTCAGCTAACTATAACTTGCGCCCCTAATATGCACTGCTGATGATGTCACATATTAAATCACTCTTCATTACATGGTCAGTGACATCACTGATGACATCTCAAATGACATCACTGATGACATCATCCAGTGACTGTGTGTTTTTGTAAAGTTTAAATATGTTTAATATATATATAGGGAACGGCGTATTGAAGAATGAGTGGGTGTATACGTGTCTGAATGGATGATTTAGTAGGTGTGTGACTGACTCTATAAGTGAGTGATTAAACGTATCTTACTGAATGCATGGGTTAAGGACTAAACTGTGTGAATGTCTGTATCCGTCTGTCTGTTGGTGTGTAAGTGGCTGCATGGGTTTGTGAATAGCTACATGAGTGTCTATATGGGTCATTGATTGGTTGTCTGAGTATCTGTATGGGTGCCTGAGTGTTTGTGTGGATGGGGTGTGTGTGACTCTGTACATAGATGTGTGAGTGGGTGATTCACTGGGTGCATGGTTTCAAGAGTGCATGTGTGATGGACTGTATGGGTGGGTGAGTGTGTGTATGAGTGTGTTAGTGAGTGAATGTACATCTCAGTGGTACATGTGTGAGTAACGGTACAAAAGGGGGTGGTGATGGACGGAGCATCTGAACCAATCAAAAACTCACACCCAGTCAAAAGATCTGGGTTTAATCCATCACCGTTCTTTAGCCCACTCTGCCACCCCAGTTCAGACATGGCTATATGCAAATCAGTCTGACACTGTGCCTCATGGGAACAGTCCAGCCCGAACTGCCAAGCCATGCCTTCCCTGGACCGTAAACAAGCTTCCGAGGACCGGTTTCTGGCATTACAGGCGTCTTCAGCCCGGCTTGCTTGAATCCAGTGGCAAAGTGAGCAAGGGACTCACATCTGAGCATACCCTGCCACACTTATGGCGGCCAAAAGCGGTACAAAAGGGGGTGGTGATGGACGGAGCATCTGAACCAATCAAAAACTCACACCCAGTCAAAAGATCTGGGTTATAATGTGTGAGTAACTACATATGTGAAAGGCAGTATATATGTGTGTTCCCATGAGGCACAGGGTCAAGGCTGATTTGCATATGGCCATGTCTGAATTGGGGTGGTGTGGTGAGCAAAAAAACGATGGATTTAGGCCCAGATCTCTGTACTGGGGTGAATGTATGACATTGTTCTGCATTCGGTCCATCAACTGTTGTTTTTGCATTTGCCACCCCGAGTGGGACGGGTATGCTCAGACGTGAGTCCTGTGCTCTCCACACTACTGGAGTCAAGCTATCCTGGCTGAAGACGGCTGATAGCCAGAAACCGGTCCTAGGATGCTTGATTCCGGTCCAAAGAAGACATGGCTTGGCAGTTCGGGCTGGACTGTTCCCATGAGGTACAGGGTCAAGGCTGATTTGCATATGGCCATGTCTGAATTGGGGTGGTGTGGTGAGCAAAAAAACGATGGATTTAGGCCCAGATCTCTGTACTGGGGTGAATGTATGACATTGTTCTGCATTCGGTCCATCAACTGTTGTTTTTGCAGGAGTATATAAATGGCTATAAGTATGAGTGTGTGATTGTGAGAGTGGCTGTATGGATGAGGGTGTGCTTGTATCAGTGATTGTATAAGAGCGTAAGAATGTGCTAGTATTTGTATGAGTAAGTGAGCTGGTGTGTGTACAACTGTACAGGTAAGTAAATGCCAGTGTGATTAATTATTTGCATGCCTGACTAGGTGTGTGAGTACCTCCATGGATGAGTGGCGGTGTGAGAGTATCTATATAGGTGTATGAGTGCATATGATAGTCCTGTACTGAGTGACCATAAGTATGAGTGACTGTACGGATGAGTGAGTGGGTGTGTGTATAAACCTAAGAATCAGTGAGTGGGTATGTAGCTATTGGTGTTGGAGTGTCTATGGTTTTGAGAAAGGCAGTCTGTAATATAGAGTGGGTGTATCAAAAGTTATATTAGGATGTCATCAGTGATGTCATTTGAGATGTCATCAGTGAAGTCATCAGTGATGTCACTGACCATGTCATGAGTGATATAATATGTGATGTCATCAGCAGTGCATTGCTGGGGCGCGAGTTATAGTTAGCTCAACTAACTATAACAGGGGAATTTCTCTGGTTTTGTACAAGTGAAATGTCCAACTAACTATAACGCCCCTGAAACCTATGGTTTTTTCAGTGAATTTCTAAGGTTTTTTAAATGCTAATTTCTAACTATAACGTGCCTGAAACCTATGGTTTTTAAGTGAATTTCAAAGGTTTCTTAAATGCTAATTTCTAACTATAACGTGCCTAAAACCTATGGTTGTTTAAGTGAATTTCAATGCTTTTTTAAACGCTAATTTCTAACTATGCCTACAAAGTTAGGACATGTGAAGAAAGAGGAATAAAAGCGCAGCAAGAAGCAAGACAAATGCATAAAGAGGCAACAGAAGTCCAGAAAGACAAAGAAAAGTGCAGGAAGAAGCAAGAGATGTGCAGAAAGAACCAACAGATGAGCAGAAAGTCCTCCTGTGCCCCCAACTTTTTAGTGAAGGGTACCGGTGGTAACTGACTCGGACTAGCCAGGACCGGACCAAGTGCTATGCTAAAAGACACTTAGAATACAGTGAAAACACCTATATACACTAGGGAACACTATGCATTGGGGTACCCCTGTAATGAGTATGACGTCCTCTGTATTTGCCATGAGTTAGTGCCTGGGTCATTGCACGAGTACATGGGTAGTGACTGGATGATTAGAGTGCTGCAAGGACAGTGCATGGCGATTTTATAACTGCTTGGGATTTGGCGGAGTGATTGGATAAGGAATGGATTGGAAGAGTGCATGGGTAGTGACAGAGGGATTTCTGGAGTGCATGGGTACAACCTGGGTAATTGGAGGAGTGAATCAGTACTGTGTAGGTAGTTAGAGGTCTGCATGGGTAGTGCACAGGGGATTGTCGCAGTGCATGTGATAGTGCCAGGGTCACTCTATGAATACATGGGTACTGACTGGAAGATTAGAGTACTGCAAGGAGAGTGCATAGTGAATTTAAAAGTGCCTGAGTTTTGGCGGAGTGATTGGATAAGTACATGGTGCTTACTGGGTGATTGGAGGAGTGCATGGGTAGTCACAGGGCAATGGCTGTTAGTGCATGAGTTAGAGCATGGGCCATTTCAAGAGTGTGTGGGTAGTGACTGGATGATTAGAGTGCTGCATGGAGAGTGCATGGTGAATTTATAAGTGCTTGGGTTTTGGTGGAGTAATTGCATAGGTGCACACATCTCCCATCGACCCCGCCCCCTCCCTTCACCACTGTGCAAACAGGCCCCCTGGCGGGTTTTAATTTGAGGGGTTAATTCCCCTTGTTTCCTGAGGGTCCCTGGGGGCCAATTAGGGGGCCGATTAGCTCCCCAGGTACCACCAGTAAGCGCCACAGAGCTGCGTTGCAGAGAGGTGGTCAGAGGCCACGCCCCTTTTTACTCCTCTCTGCAGCGCTACTCTGTGGCACTTACTGGATGTACCAGGTGGGCTATTTGGCCCTCAGGAACCCTCAGGATCCAAGGGGATTTAATTCCCCAACTTAAAACATGCCCCAGGGCGCTTTTGCACACTTGTCACATTAGGCCATGCCCCCTCCCTGCACCACTGTGCAAACATACCCCCTGGTGTGTTATCATTTGGGGGATTAAGTCCCCTTGAGTCCTGAGGGTCCCTAGGGGACAACTAGCCCACCAGCTACCTCCAGTAAGCGCCACAGAGCTGTGTTGCAGAGTGGTGTAAAAAGGGGGTGTGACCTCGGACCACCTCTCTGCAAGGCAGCTCCCTCGTGCTTACTAGAGGTACCTGGTGTGCTCTTTGACCCCCAGGGACCCTCAGGATTCAAGGGGACTTAATCCTCAACTTAAAACGTGTCATGGGGCGCGTTTGCACAGTGGTACAGGGAGGGGCGGTGTCTGATGTGAAAAGTGTGAAAATACGCCATGTGGTGCATTTTAAGTTAGGGGATTAAGTCCCCTTGAATCCTGAGGTTCCCTGAGGTTCCCTGGGGGCCTCACTGCTCCCGCCCTGTCATAGCAAACAGCAGTGCTCTGGGGGTGAGCACCCCGGGACCCTGCAGGAGCCAGCCCTGGGTGGATGGCGGTCCCCAGGGACATGAAGGGATCGAGGAGGGGGGCCATGTGCCCCCCTCCCATCACATGCACTGCCCCAGGGAGGTGGTGGTCCCCAGTGCCTGTGGGGGGGCGAGCCCCCCACACAGGTGTATTATTATTTTTAAATAGCCCCGGGGGTGGCAGTCCCTGGGGCAGAGGGGGGCCGTGTCCCCCACTAATTAATTAATAAAAGCCCCAGGTGTGTTGGTCCCTGGGGTTTGGGGGGCCTCCAAGGCCCCCCACAGATTAAAAAAGAAGCCCAGGGGGATGGCAGTCCCCGGGGCTGCGGGGGGGCTGTGTTTCCCCTGAAACTCATTAATATTGCCCCAGGGAGGTGGCGTCTCCGTGGCAGTGTGGGGGGGATTTTTTTCACTGCCCCCAGGACCTGGGCATAAATACAATGAAGGGCACTTTTTATTTTTGTATTTTCTTGGCCTGATTTGTGCACCCAGTGCAAATTCAGCCTATTTTATTTAAAAAAAACTGCTTTTGTGGACCCTGGGGGTCCTTTTGGGACCTCCGGAGCAGGCCTAAGGGGTCAGAATGTTTCAGCCCTGCCCCCTTTTCTTGTTTTTTGTTTTGCATGTTTTTCTGTTTTCTTGTGCCTCTGTTACCGAGGCACAAGATGGCTGCCAACACTTCCTGGTTTGGAATGTTGACAGCCAATTAGAATAAAGCTTGTGGTCGGGAGGGTGCGCTGATGGTGGTGGATGTGGTGGTGGATGTGGTGGTGGTGGAGGTGGTGGTGGATGTGGTAGAGGTGGTGGATGTGGTGGAGGTGGTGGATGTGGTGGTGGTGGATGTGGTGGTGGATGTGGTGAAAGTGGTGGGTGTGGTGGATGTGGTGGTGGATGCAGTGGTGGATGAGGTGGTGGATGTGGTGGCGGTGGTAGATGTGGTGGTGGTGGATGCGGTGGTGGTGGTGGATGTGGTGGTGGTGGATGCGGTGGTGGTGGTGCATGCGGTGGTGGTGGTGCATGCGGTGGTGGTGGAAGTGGTGGTGGATGTGTTGGATGTGGTGGTGGATGTGGTGGTGGATGTGGTGGTGGTGGGTGTGGTGGATGTGGTGGTGGATGTGGTGGTGGATGCGGTGGTGGTGCATGTGGTGGATGTGGTGGTGGATGTGGTGGTGGATGTCATGGTGGATGTGGAGGAGATGGTGGATGTGGTGGTGGATGTGGTGGTGGATGCGGTGGATGTGGTGGTGGTGGATGCGGTGGATGTGGTGGTGGTGGACGCGGTGGTGGTGGAAGTGGTGGTGGATGTGTTGGATGTGGTGGTGGATGTGGTGGCGGATTTGGTGGATTTGGTGGTGGATGTGGTGGAAGTGGTGGTGGTGGATGCGGTGGATGTGGTGGTGGTGGATGTGGTGGTGGATGTGGTGGTGGATGTGGTGGTGGATGCGGTGGTGGTGCATGTGGTGGATGTGGTGGTGGTGGTGGTGGACGCGGTGGTGGTGGAAGTGGTGGTGGATGTGTTGGATGTGGTGGTGGATGTGGTGGTGGATTTGGTGGATTTGGTGGTGGATGTGGTGGATGTGGTGGTGGTGGATGCGGTGGATGTGGTGGTGGTGGATGTGGTGGTGGATGTGGTGGTGGATGTGGTGGTGGATGCGGTGGCGGTGCATGTGGTGGATGTGGTGGTGGAGGTGATGGTGGATGTGGTGGTGAATGTGGTGGTGGATGTGGTGGTGATGGTGGATGTGGTGGTGGATGTGGTGGTGGATGCAGTGGATGTGGTGGTGGTGGATGCGGTGGATGTGGTGATGGTGGATGCGGTGGTGGTGGTGGTGGATGCGGTGGTGGTGGTGGATGGGGTGGTGGTGGTGGTGGATGGGGTGGTGGATGTAGTGGTGGCGGGTGTGGTGGTGGTGGGTGTGGTGGATGTGGTGGTGGTGGGTGTGGTGGATGTGGCGGTGGATGTGGCGGTGGATGTGGCGGTGGATGTGGCGGTGGATGTGGTGGTGGATGTGGTGGTGGATGTGGCGCTGGATGTGGCGCTGGATGTGGCGGTGGATGTGGCGGTGGATGTGATGGTGGATGTGGCGGTTGATGTGATGGTGGATGTGACGGTGGATGTGGCGGTGGATGTGATGGTGGATGTGATGGTGGATGTGGTGGTGGATGTGGTGGTGGATGTGGTGGTGGATGTGGTGGTGGTGGTGGATGCGGTGGATGTGGTGGTGGTGGAAGTGGTGGTGGATGTGGTGGTGGATGCGGTGGTGGATGTGTTGGATGTGGTGGTGGATGTGGTGGTGGATGTGGTGGATGTGGTGGTGGATGTGGTGGATGTGGTGGTGGTGGATGCGGTGGGTGTGGTGGTGGTGGATGTGGTGGTGGTGCATGTGGTGGATGTGGCTGTGGATGTCATGGTGGATGTGGAGGTGATGGTGGAGGTGATGGTGGATGTGGTGGTGGATGTGGTGGTGGATGTGGTGGTGGATGTGGCGGTGGATGTGGTGGTGGATGTGGTGGTGGATGTGGCGGTGGATGTGGTGGTGGATGTGGCGGTGGATGTGGCGGTGGATGTGGTGGTGGATGTGGAGGTGGATGTGGAGGTGGATGTGGAGGTGATGGTGGATGTGGTGGTGGTGGTGGATGCGGTGGATGTGGTGGATGTGGTGGATGTGGTGGATGCGGTGGATGTGGTGGTGGATGTGGTGGTGGTGGGTGTGGTGGTGGGTGTGGTGGATGTGGTGGTGGATGCGGTGGTGGTGCATGTGGTGGATGTGGTGGTGGTGGATGTGGTGGATGTGGCGGTGGATGTCATGGTGGATGTGGAGGTGATGGTGGATGTGGTGGTGGATACAGTGGATGTGGTGGTGGTGGATGCGGTGGATGTGGTGGTGGTGGATGCGGTGGTGGTGGATGCGGTGGTGGTGGTGGATGCGGTGGTGGTGGAAGTGGTGGTGGATGTGTTGGATGTGGTGGTGGATGTGGTGGTGGATGTGGTGGTGGATGTGGTGGTGGATGCGGTGGATGTGGTGGTGGTGGATATGGTGGATGTGGTGATGGTGGATGCGGTGGTGATTGTGGATGCGGTGGTGGTTGTGGATGCGGTGGTGGTGGTGGATGGGGTGGTGGTGGTGGTGGATGGGGTGGTGGATGTAGTGGTGGTGCATGTGGTGGATGTGGTGGGGCAGCAGCAACCACACACCAACCTTTCAATACCTGGCTGCGCAAGTTAAGAGAGCACAACAATAGTCAACATTTAATAAAATCCAGTTAGTTGCGACTGAAGTGGCGCCGGACGTTAACGTGTGTTAAGAATGTTTTTATTCCTTTTAAATCACGGAGAAAGAAGAGACTTCGCATAACTAAAACATTTAAATACTCGCATTTTTAAGCAAGGATGCAAAAATTGTAAACATTGCACACACAAAACAAGATGCAGCGCGTGGAATCCAGAAAGTATGAGACGGGGGTGTGTTTCTGAAAGTTGTGAAGGTATAGAAGTCTGATGCCCTGTCAGTTGGTGGCGATGATTTAAGTCCCCCGGCCCTGGAAGTACAGAGGCTGCAAGGTAACTGGGCAGCAAGTTACTGGCTCGAAATATTATGGGATAAACTGTTCATTGTCAAGATCACACACATTTTCCAGCTGCACATATTGTAAGCTATATAGATAATTCGGTCAATGTTTATTTGTTTTGAATGCCAACTATGAAATGATGAAAATAGAAGTGGGTGAGGGGAAATAACCTTGCCCACAAAAGCCAAATTCCCAATACAGCAAGTACCATGTCATGTGAGGAAGTGACGGATGTTTTATGAGGACAACCCCTTTCAAAATTATATATTACGCAAGCGAACATTTTTAATTCCACTAAAGAACATATACCTAGAGAGGAGTAAAAAACAGTGCTGAGCATTTTTAACATGGCATAAAATGGAAATCTGGTATAAAGCGCAAACTTATAGTGCAGAATGCGCCTCTGGATGACGCATGTCGCACAAAAATAATAGCGCAAGAAATGAAAATGCTGCAAACAGCAGCTTTTCACGTTTGAGTCATTTACTTTTTTTCGTGCTCTTGATAGGATTTCCACCTGAATGGTATTTAATATTGCGACCAGGAATAATTCTACAAGGAATAATTCTTGATTTCTGAAATCTCAGGTACGAAGCATGACGCAAAATACCAGAAATTATGCGTGGGGCAAAATGCCATAAATTCTGCTTACATAACAAAAAAGTTTATACAGGTCAAATAAAAATGCGCGAAACAAGACAGTGAAATGCCAGATTGATATATCTAAGCAGGACACAGCACTTGTACAAATGAAACCACATTGTAAACAAAGCTTAACTAAACAAGGCAGCGCTGGGAGGGGGGCTGGGCACGAAGGAAGGAGAAATGCGAGTCACGGCCGGCCGGCCGTGAAAGCCTTTGATGCCGCAGGGGGTGGAGCGGCAAACTGAAAGCACGGCCGGCCTGCCGTGAAAGCCTTTGATGCCGCAGGGGGTGGAGCGGCACCAAGCTGGGCAACAGATGGCTGATGATTTGATGCTGTGCACGCGCATTTTAGGTCAATGCGCTTGCGCATTGAGCTAAAAGCGCACGGGCACAGCATCAAATCGCCAGTTAGGTGAACTCTCGATAAGCCCCTATATATCTCGCTCCCGCTCAATGCGCATGCGCATTGAGATAGGTCGCTCGACCTAAAAAGGGTGCTTCCTGAAGCAAGCACTACCTTTTTGCCACATTTGGTGTAATTCCATTTGGCAGTTCAAACTGTAGCCGTGCCTAAAGTTTCCTATGGGAAATTAATTTTTCTACCACTTTTTTTTTTTATTTCTCAGGAACTACTGAACGGATTTACACCATTTCATAAAAAGACTTCTTTCTGAAACAAGGACTACCTTTTGGCAAATTTGGTGTAATTCCGTTCAGCAGTTCGGGCTGTTGCCGTGCCTAAAGTTTCCTATGGAAAATAACATGGAAAAAACACATTATGGGACCCCCCTTTTTTCTCAGCCCCTGCTTGGCGAATCAACGCGAAGCTTTCAGAATAGGCCCCTGCTTGGCGAATCAACGCGAAACTTTCAGAATAGGAGCTGACCGGCTCGGGCCACAAGTTTTAAAACGTTCATGAAGATTCGTCAACCGGCGCCAAAGTTATTGGGAAAACAAAAAACGCTTTTCCTATGGAAACTAGGTCCTAACTATAACTATCTACTGGCGACCTCCAGTAGATAATATATCCATATTTCATATATAATATATGGCACTTCTACACCAAAAGGATTGCGGAGGGGATCGGACTTTACACCGGAGGCCCCTGGCAGCGCTGGGTCCCTGAGGCTGTGTGTTCACCTGTCGCCGAGTAGCTTCCATCACTCGGCCGCGGACAGGGGAGAACTACAGCTCCCAGCCTGCCCTGCACCAGAACCACGCCCACTTCCGGCGGAGCACGCCCGGAGGCGCTGAAAAGCAGAGAGCTCCCACTGAGGAGCGGGAGGCACTTCTACACCAAAAGGATTGCGGAGGGGATCGGACGTTACACCGGAGGCCCCTGGCAGCGCTGGGTCCCTGAGGCTGTGTGTTCACCTGTCGCCGAGTAGCTTCCATCACTCGGCCGCGGACATGGGAGAACTACAGCTCCCAGCCTGCCCTGCACCAGAACCACGCCCACTTCCGGCGGAGCACGCCCGGAGGCGCTGAAAAGCAGAGAGCTCCCACTGAGGAGCGGGAGGCACTTCTACACCAAAAGGATTGCGGAGGGGATCGGATGTTACACCGGAGGCCCCTAGCAGCGCTGGGTCCCTGAGGCTGTGTGTTCACCTGTCGCCGAGTAGCTTCCATCACTCGGCCGCGGACAGGGGAGAACTACAGCTCCCAGCCTGCCCTGCATCAGAACCACGCCCACTTCCGGCGGAGCGCGCCCGGAGGCGCTGAAAAGCAGAGAGCTCCCTCCGCGTCGCGGACGCGCGCGGGCGTCGCCGGGCTGAGCCCGGGCAGAGGGTGGGCCGTCTGTGGCCGTCAGGGGCTGACAGAGGATGGGCTGGGCCTCCCCCCTTACATCTATTGCCACAGGTCTAAGACTCTGGAGTTAATTTGTGGGCCCCGAAGCCAGTATGTCAACCCGCTCTGGTAAGGCCTTAAGGGGAGGTGGAGAAAGTGCCTTAGGGGGTGCAATGCTGATTGGTTCTATGGACAAATTCATTACCAGGGTGGCGGCTGTTATTGACAAGGAGATTGCAATATCGGAACACCGCCTCTCACTAGACCTCCTCCCTTCTAAACGCTCCTCCCTGGGAGATGTGGCACATGTCATGTCCCCAATTATCCCAATCCCCCCCGCACCTCCGCTTGTGGTTCTTCCGGGGGAGCCACATATTGTAGCACTTGAGGCTGAAACAGACAGGAGAGAAAGTTTGATATCTGCTTTTCATCCCACTAGTCCCTATACTGTGGTAGCAGAGTCCCGCCCCGCTCATCCCACAGTCAGCTCTCCCGGCATTATGTCTCAATCCAGCCCTAATGTTCCTACACCCGACCCCAAACCACTGTCCCAGACTCGACCGACCCAGGTGCATAGGACAAGGAAAAGGGCGACCAGTATTCGGAAGGGTTGTTACTCCTTGCTCTATAAGCGCCCCAGGTCTCAGCCCCAAAGGGGTCTTGTACATCCAGACTCCAGAGGGCCTGAAATACCTGGGAACTCCAAATCTGCACAGATTGTAGCCGGCACCCTGCAACCTCCCCCCTTGGTCCCAGCAATACTTGCCTCAGCTAACGAGGGCTTCTCACTTGAGCCCTTTGAGAAACTGGTAAAGTCTCTCCTGGTACCACTTATTGACCAAGTGAAAAGTCTGGGGGATAGGCTTGACCGATTCGAACAGGTTACCAGGGACAATTTTTTTTCCCTGAAAACATTGTTTAAACTGCAGTCAAAGCCTAGCGAGGACAAGACAGATAGGAATGTGGGAAAAGGGGCTTTAGCGAGCCAACTTCCGGGAGATCAGTCGACACTGCCAGCTAAGTCACCAGCCACCGGGAATGCCCCCCAGGCCGGCGTGAGGCAGGCAAGGCCGAGTGTTTCTACTCATGCTGCTCAAGTGCATGCTACTCCCTCCCCAGTAGCGACAATTCCCGTGTTCAACCCCGCTCATAAGAAACAACAGGAGGGAGGGACTGACTTAAACTCTCAATCCCCGGCTGCTCCACACGTTAAAACTGGCGGAACAGCGATAATGTCTGTGGCTAAACCCCCCACCCCTCTGCCCAAAAATCCCTCTTCAGTGGCCATCCCGCAGAAACCAACACGCAAGTGCCCCCCGGTCAACCTCCCCCCTGAGTGCCACCCGTATGTTGCTGTTCTTATCAAAGTTCCCCCCTTAAAAGATACTCAGCAGGAAACTCACCAGGCGCTAAAGAACAAAGTCATCCACTGGTTGAAAACCAATAGACCCCTCCCATTGGGGGTGGATGGCCTAATTCTTGGCGTACGTAGGGTGGGCTGGATTGGACATGGTAAAAAATCTTTTGAAGGTGACTGTGTGGTGGTTAATTTCCAAGACGCAAGAGTTGCCCATTTAATATGCCACCAAGGGCGATCCGCGGCTGGTACGGGTGTTGACGCAGTTGATCTAACATTCTTCTATCCGCGGACGACCCCGATTACTCCTTTCACCCATTCTGGGCTCCCCCCTCATAATAACAATGCCCATGGCCAACTTTTTCCAGATAATAGTGTAGCGCAGGCGTACACACGCCCCCTTCCACCGAATTGGGGCTTCGGGGGTTGTTGACTTCGTGGCGCTGCTCAGGTGACCTCGGTGACTAGCAGTCCCGGTGTCGAGTCCCCCCTTTCTGTCAAAATCTATAGCTCTCCGCCCACATTAGAAGACCTGGCCATTGTCGAGTTTTCAGGGGTACCAGGGGAGGCGAAGGTGCCACTTGACCCTTCAGTTGGCTCCCCAGCTGTGGGTGTCGTAGATCTGTCTGCTCCTGTCGAGGCCTGTAGCGCTGCGGCGGTGGCGGACCCACTCATTAGGGTTCTCAGCTGGAACGTTGCAGGCCTTGAGAGAAAGTTGGCACTGCCTAACTGGAACTCGCTTGTGGAGCAATACTCCATATGCTTGTTCCAGGAAACCTGGAGCAAGGAGCCTCTACACAAGGCAGGATACTCTTCCCATTACTCACCAGCTGTCCACTCAGTAACTGGTAGGGGGCGCCCCTCTGTGTGTGTGTGTGTGTGTGTGTGTGTTTCGATTTATATAGCGCACTAATCACCCAGGGGTCTCAAGGCGCTTGCTTAGGGAACCCGTCCTGGTATTCCCCTGTGAGATACCCCGGCAGGGTATTCACAAGGTGAAAGCCAGGCATCCCGCCGCGAGGGGCCGTAGTGGAGATTAAGCAAGCTATTGCCCAGAGTCGCAGAGTGTGACCCCGTGAGTCGAGTAGGCACCGGAGCGAGAATTGTCGAGTCCGTGGAATTTTTGAGCCCAAGACCCGCCGAGGTGGGGAATCGAACCCTGGTCCACGGCTGATCTCAGCTTCCGGGTCTGCCGCCTCTAACCACTGAGCCACGCTTCTCCCCCTCTGGCGGACTCCTCATCTGGGTGGCCTCTGAACTTAATTGCAGGGTGGTGGAGCGGGATACTAAATGCCCGGACCTTCCTAATATTTCCCTGAAAAACCCTCAGGGTCGAGTTATCTTAAATATTTTTAACATTTATGCCCGAGGTATGAAGGGGGGCAGAGAATCCCCAGTTATAGCTTGTCTGGAAGCCC
Source organism: Lissotriton helveticus (assembly GCF_964261635.1). Taxonomy (NCBI): domain Eukaryota; kingdom Metazoa; phylum Chordata; class Amphibia; order Caudata; family Salamandridae; genus Lissotriton; species Lissotriton helveticus. The sequence continues at coordinate 351,751,206 of NC_136070.1, read as the reverse complement.
TGCTTCATTCATCCCCATATAAGCATTGCACTCTGGTGGCAGGCGATTTTAACTGTACCTTTGAGCCCCTGGGCCCCGAAATTTCGCACGATCAAGAGGCACATGATAATAGCTGGGGGATTCCGTCCCTAGAACTTAGCCCCATTAAAAAGTGGACAGAAGTGGCCCTTCAGATTAACTCCATAACCATGAAGTTTGGTCTGAGGGCCGCCAATGGTAGGACTGGTTCTGACAAAGCAGGAGCCCATACTTACAACAGGCCTGGACATTCGTCAAGAATTGACTATTTTCTTCTTGACGTGAATCTGTGGAGCATGGTTAATGACATGGTGATTTTACCTTCCGTGGAGAGTGATCACAATCTCCTCTCGCTCACATTGTCCCATAGGTGGCTATCTGGCACTGAGAGTAGAACTGCTTGCAATCCCACCCAGGATTCGACAGCAGTCTCCAACTGCGGTCGACGATTAAAGTGGGCTAAACTGTTACTCTCAGAGGAGAAGACTAATGCCATAAGGCAGCTTCTCATTGAAGCTTTAGATAACCCTGTCCCTTGCGAGGCCGGATTGTCGAATGTGACTATCAGGTTCTGTGCTTTAACCCAGGCTATTAGTGACCTCTTTATAGTCCCAGATAGTACCAACAGGAGGAATCCCCGTTTAAGGGTTAGACAGGGTTGGTTTAACCAGAAGTGTAGGGAGGCGAAGTTGCTCCTCATTGGAGCTGTTAAGTCTAAAATACCTATTAGGACCAGGGTGGCCAGAAGGCACTATTCCCTTTGTCAAAAAAACGCTAAGAAGGAGTGGGAGGATAACTACTGCCTCCTGGCAGCCAGCCAAGGGAGAGATTCTAAAGGCTTCTGGGACTTGGTGGGAAACAGGAATCGTCCTGAGGATACACTGAGGCCCTGTAGCATTAATGCTCAGACATGGTTTACCCACTTCCAAACACTTTATTCCGCCATAGAAGGCCAGCTTAATGATCCCTTCATTCTTCCGCCATACACCCTAGATAGAGACCTAGACCTGTTTTCTGCACAGGATGTTATAAAGCAGATTAAAACCCTGGTGCCACTAAAAGCAGCTTGCCCGGACGGCCTCCCAGGAGATATCCTTCGAGCCTACTCAGAAGAATGGGGGGTATTGATCTCGGCCCTTCTCAATGCAATCATCAAGGGATTCCTGTCCCAGACTCATGGAAAGGGGCCGTGGTGGTGCCAATTTTTAAAAAGGGTTGCAGGGACCTACCTGGGAATTATAGGCCCATAAGCCTAATAGACTCGAGTCAGAAACTAGCGGGGAAAGCTATTTTGGGGAGGATTTTACAATGGGTGGATGATAACCACATTTTGTCTGACATGCAAGCTGGGTTCCGCTCAGGAACCGGAACTATAGAACAAGTGTTCAGGCTCATGGTATTGTACTGGAAGGTGGTGGAGCTGGGCAAAGGCAGTCTTTATCTGGCCTTTATAGACCTGAAGACTGCCTTTGACCTAGTTCCGAGGGAGGAACTCTGGAGGGTGTTGCACGGCCAAGGGATGCCCCCGTACATTCTAAACCTGCTTATTAAATTGCATAATGCCACCTATGCCCAGGTTAGATGGGGCCTAAACGGGGAAAAGACCGAAAAGATCAGGGTCGAGAGGGGAGTGCGGCAGGGCTGTGTTTTGGCTCCCACCCTATTTTCCCTCTACATTAATGGGGTGGTAGAGCACCTGCTCGGCGAACCAGCAGACGCCCCCACTCTGGGAGGCGTAAAAATTCCCACATTGCTGTTCGCCGATGACACCCTCCTCATTTCAAAAACCCCCCAAGGACTCCAGAAACTCCTGAATCGCTTCCAGCACTTTTGCACTAGCAGAGGACTCGTCATTAATGTGGACAAGACCAAGTATTTAGTCATGCACCCCCCTCGCAAACTTGGCCGTCCCCCTGTTCTGAATTCAACCCCCCTCGAAAGAGTGGCAGAATTTGACTACCTGGGAATCCGTTTAAGTGATTCGATGAACTGGTCCGCCCACATCAACAAAATGATCATCAGCCACAAAAGGGTGGTGGGGGCCCTTCTCAAGGAGTACAGCAACTCAACCAAACATTGTGTTGCCCCATTAATCGACATCTATAAAGCCCGAGCTGTTTCCGCGTCACTTTACGGAGCTGAACTATGGGGCCAAGGCAAATTGGACACTCTGAGCAAGACCGAGAACAAATTTATTAAAGATCTCCTTGCTATCCCGATGAGCACCCCGACAGCCCCGATGCTAATGGATGTAGGCTGCAAAGCAATTGGGGATCAGGCGCGTCTCCGCCCTCTCCTGCTCTGGGCTCGTTTGTGGAGGGTTCCGGAGTTAAAACCCTATGCTGACGGATTAGTAGAGGTGATGTGCTCTGTTGGTTGGCGGAAGATCAAATGGCTCAGGGACATTAATCAACTCCTAAGGGATCTAGGTTTGGAATTTTGCTGGTCCAGCCACACCGCCCCCCCAAAGGACTCTTTAAAAAAACTATACTGGGAATGGGTCTCCTTGAAGCGCACCAGCAACCAGCAGCACTGCAATGCCACCGCAGCTTTTTTGCTAATAAAAGATGTTGTTGCCTTTGAGCCCTACATGGACTTAATCACCATCGCCATGGACCGGTCCTTGTACATTAAATTCCGATTAGGAACTTTACCTCTGGCTGACCTTTGCTCCAGGTGGAATAAGTCTCAGCCAGCATCACGTTATTGTGCCTTATGCTCTGACAAACCAGAGACTGTGCCTCATTTTTTATTCGAATGCCCGGACTATGGGCGTCCTAGATCACGATAGCTCAAACCAATTTGTAGAGAATTGGGCACCCGCCAGCACACGGTCGCCCTCTGGATTTTATTAACCAATACAGCCCCCACCATTGTTTGTGCTGTTTCTAAGTTTTTAAAATGGGCTTGGTTGATTCGACTAAAAAGACTGTCTGTATCAATTTAATTCTGTCTTAGTTAATTTATTCTATACAACTGTGTTTTTATTCCTCTTATTCTTAATGTACAGTCACATTTTCGATATGCTGTTTTACCTTTTTATCTTTTGTAATGCTTTTATGATATATGCATATCGAAATAAAGCAATCAACCAACAAAAAAAAAATATATATATATATTTTATTTATTTATTTATTTATTTAGAGTTTTATATAGCGCGGACAAGACCCGTGGGTATCAGAGCGCTTAACATAGAAAAGATTACAAAATTACCGATTGACATTATAATAGCCATTATAACAACAAACATATATGAGGTAGTAGGCGATATGTTAACAGTGGTGCTTAGATAAGTATCTTCTTAAAGTCTGTAACGTAAGCCTTAAGAGGTGCAAAGATACGGCTAGAGTCATAGTCATATCCTCAGGTTCGGTGAGGTAGGTTACATAGTGTTATCAGTGCAATTCCATGGTTAAATAGCAATAAGAGTTGAATAGGTTTGGCATGTGGTAAGGATTAAATAGATAGCTAAGTAGGGTAGGTAATTATATCATTAAAGGTGTGAAATGTAGTGTAGAGATCACGTATAGTTGAGGTAGTCTTGGAGTGTATAGCCGCTGTTTGAACGGGACTCGGTCATTGTCTAGTTGATCTTCCTGTTATTCAAGATGAGTCCGACCTTCTTTGTCTTGAGTGTTCATACTAATGGTCGGTGGGGATCTCTATGTATGTTATTTACTCATCAAGTGGTTCTTCAGTTCTCGTTTGAATTTTACAAAATTTTGAATCATCCTGATGTTAGGGGGGAGGGAATTCCAGACTCTGGGGGCGGCTCCGGAGAATGCACGGTCATAGGTCTTTTTCTTGTGGAAGAAGGCCGGTCGTAGTAGCAGCTCCCTCGCGCTTCTAGTTGGTCTGTTACCTCCTGATAGCTTAATTTTCTTGGCTAGATATATTGGCGTGTTGAGGTGAACCGCTTTGTGGGTAATACATGCCATCTTCATTTTAATTCTCGCTTCGTAAGATAGCCAGTTTAGTGCCTTTAAGTGGGGCGATATGTGATCGAATTTTCTCGTTCCCGTGATGAGTCTTGCCGCAGCGTTGAGGCAGGCTTTTAGTGGTGCAGTGGATGTCTTCGGTAGGCCAGCTAATGTGGTGCATCCGTATTCAATTCTCGAGATCACTAGTGATTGGATAGCCAGTTTTAGATCTGCTTCTGAGATAAAGGGTTTCAATTTTCTTAGATAATTCAGGTGGAAACGGGCGCTCTTGGCCATTGTGTTGATGTGGTCTTTCATGTCGAGGTTCTTATCTAACGTAATTCCTAGTGATTTAGCTGAATTGATTAGGGTCGGGGTACAGTTTAGAGCAGTCACCAGTTTAGTCCATTCTTTTACCTCTGGTTGACTCTTTGCAGGTGATATTAATAGGAATTCTGTTTTGTCGGCATTAAGTTTTAGATGATTGGCTGTTAGCCATTGTAGTGCTCCCTTTAGTGTTTCATTCATTAGGACAATGTCATCACGACAGGTGATCTTCATATATATTTGCGTGTCGTCTGCGTACATGTGATAGGAGATCTGTGATTTTCCAAGAATCTCCGTGAGGGGTTCTACATACAAGTTGAATAGATCTGGGGATAACGTCGAGCCTTGTGGGACTCCTAATGTGTTAGGGCACGGGGATGAGCTTACTTGGTTGACCAGGAATAGTTGTGTCCTGTTCTGAAGGAAGGAGTTAAACCATTTCAATACGTTTCCGGATAAACCCATCCTGTCTCGTAGCCTGGTCAGCAATATTTCGTGATTTACAGTGTCAAATGCTGATGACAGGTCTAGTAGGATCAATAGGCACGCATGATTTTGGTCTAGGGCTTGTAAGGCATCGTCAACAATATGCAGGATCGCCGTTTCAGTACTATGTCCAGTTCTGAAGCCAGATTGGCAGTCATCTAGTAGTGAGTATTTAGCGATGTGCTGACTCAGTTGGCCCAGCACGCATTTCTCAATAAGCTTGGCAAGTAGAGGGATGTTGGTCACAGGTCGATAATTCTTCGGGTCTGTTGTATCCGCTGTCGGTTTTTTGATGATGGGAACTACCTGTCCAGTTTTTAGGCAGTCAGGGAGAGTTCCTTGAGCAAGTGAAGCATTTATTATCTCAGTCCAGATAGGAGTTAGGGTGTGGCTGATTTCTCTTACACACTTTGCCGGTAGAGGATCTTGATAGTGGTTGTTCGGTCTGAGTTCAGCTAGCGTTTTGGCGATCTTTCCCTGGTCAAATAGTTCAAATGTGTCCCAATTTGCCTTATTTTTTGTTTGAGGACCTTCAGATGCCGTCTTAGCCTCGTTTAGGGTCATGATGTTAGCTGCTGCACTTGTGAGCTCAACTTCTAGTAGTTTGTTTTTTTCTGTGAAAAATGAGGAGAATTCCTCGCAGCTTATGGGAGTTTTCGAGCTCTCTTGAGTCGTTTTGGTTAGTTTATTCGACTGTTGTTTTAAGATCTCGAAGAGTTTTCTTGGTCTATTTGTGGCGTTGTCGAGTTCAGCCCTCATAAATTCTTTTTTGGTGTTGATTATCTTTTTGTTATACTGTTTCCTAGTTTTTCTGAGGTCTTTCAGCTCAGGGGAGGAGGGATGTTGTCTCCATTTCCTTTCTGCCATTCTCAGTTTTCGCCTGTCTTCGTATATATATATATATATATATATATATATATATATATATATATATATATATATATATATATATATATATATATTACCTACTGGCGGTCGCCAGTAGGTATATATAGTTAGGATTTTTTCTCTATGGGATTTTTGAAAATTCTATGTCTAATAACTTTGGCGTTTGTGGACGGAATTGGCTGAAATTTTCAGGAAAATGGAACATTTTGTTTCTGAGCAGCCACTGAAATTTGGGGGGGGGTCGTCAAAGGGGGGCCGAGAAAAAAGGGGGGTCCCAAAACGCGTTTTTCCCATGTTAATTTCCATAGGGCGGTTGGCCTCACTTTTAGCTCGAACGGCTGAATGGATTTGCATGAAACTTGGCAAAATTGTAGGGACTGGTAGCCCGATGTGCCTTTGCTAGGTCTCAATATATGTGCTCCAGTGGATTTTGAGAAATTAATGTTAAAAAAAACATATATATCTGTAAGCGCGCTCCGGGCAGCGCCCCGGTTCGCGTACCTGACGCGTAAGGGAACTTCGCGAAGCGAAGCTGATTGGCTCTCTGGTGTCTGTCAACATTCTAAACAGTCCGGAGCGGCCGCCATCTTGTCTCTCGGTATGATCGAGAGACAAGAGGAGGCCAAAACAAAGGGGGAAATGACCATAAGGGGGCATAGTAGATCCTCCCTGACCCCCTAGGTTTGATGTGGAGGCTTTAAAAGGGCCCCGCGGGGCAAAAAAAATAAATACATTTTTTTTGTTTTTTTTGCGTGGGGAGCGCCCGGTACGCGCACCGGGAAGCGGTCCGGGGAGCGTACTATAAGGAAAAAAGAATGATAGACTATGATATTTTGAAATATTGTATGTTTATTGATTGTTCTTTTTTTAAAAAATTTTTTTTATTGAAGTAGCAGTATTAATGATTATTAAATATAAATGTATTTTTGGAATTGTGAACAGTATACTATAAGTATGAATTTACATTATAATCAATTTGGTACTAGTTTATGAATTACATATAAAAATGATTAAAGACTCAAACAATTTTTTAATATTAAATATAATTTTATTTTTCGGATTGTTTTTCAAAATTTAATAGAACGTCTAACATTTGACTGTCCGATATGTCCTCTTGTTGAGTGAACATAACTTCCCACATTTGACCGTCATCATAATGAAGTAAACAATCCACAGATTCTACACATTGTAGAAGTTCATGGTCTCGTGATTCATCCATGAATTCCAAGTCAATGGGTTCAATTATTTCCTCATTGTTCTTGTCTAGGACAATTTCAAAGGAAACGTTCTGTTCTCCTTGCATTTTTGTGCTGAAATTTGAATAAAAAATAAATATATCAGTAGAGATAGGGCACTGTTGAGTTTAAGTTCAGACAGGTACTTTTGAGGCATGAAGTAGTACTATTAAAAAGTGCCTGTTAAAAAGCCTATGTAAATTCATAATTATACCACAGAAACCTAAATCAATCCATAATTATAATAAACAAGCCTTTCTCAATGTCTAACTGTTACAGAGGGATAGTATATAACTATCTGAAAATGTTTTCAAATTTATAAAATAACATCTTACCTTTTAAAAACAAGTTTAAGTTGTGAGTGAAAATGATCTTGCAATGTAGTTCAGGAAGTAGTAGTCAAAATGGCTGTGTTTTTCTCTCTTTTTTTATATATATTCAGGTACATAACCAATCAAATGTCAGGTAAAAAAGTAGAAAATGAAAGTAACATTTTAATTGGTTGTCAATTCCAACACTTCAGATGTGTTTTGTGAAGTAATTTACCTCAGGGTATTTAGAGAGGTCTACAGGCTAAATGGCTAAATGGAATTCCAACCAAATTTGTGAAAATGGTAGGGATTGGTATGTAGTATGAGTTAATCTATATTTGGTGACATTGTCTCCAGGGTTTCTTCTGTAAATTACTTTCCCACCTTTTTTAATGGAGCGCTTCCCGGTGAGCGCCCCGGTACGCGAACCGGCAGCGTTACGGGAGTCCACCATTTTGTGTTTCGGTCGAATTAAGATACAAGATGGAGGGCAAATAATGTTCAGAATGGGTAGAAGGGGGCACGGTAGACGTATCTTGACCCCCTAGGTTTTCTGGGGGTGGCTGAGGAGGCCCATATGTGCGAGAAAAAAAACCATTTTTTTTAAACCTTTCGCACGGTTAGCGTCCGGTGCGCGTACCGGGTAGCGCTCTGGGGAGCGTACTTTGGTGAAAATTAGTGAAAAAAGTTAGAGTAAAATAATAATTGTGAGTGATCAGATGTAGGGTAGCTCTGAAAAGAGCTTTTGGGTCCTGTGGCTGATGTAGGTACCTACAAGTAGGTACCAATGCACAGTCTTAAATTGAGGATGAAAATTCTGTTCCCCTCATCTGAGAAGTGAACTCCATCTCCTCTGTAGATATCTTGCATGTAGTAACGCAAGGTATTGTTGTAGATGGAGCCCATTCCATGGTCTCTCATGTAAGCTGAAACAGACTTATTTACATGCTTCCTCGATTTCTCAATTTGTGGACAAAATTGGTTTGACCACCTACATTTCTGTCTTTGGCATATATTTGAATATACCAAGGCAGTTTGAGGAAAAAGTGCCATCAATTGCTCAAAGGTGTCCTTTAAAAGCATTTCCAGACCTACCCCAGTCAAAGTGCCCAAGTCATTTCCTCCACAGTGCACAATTAACAGGTCAGGTTTTGGCAAATGCAAAAAGGTTTTCACCAATGGTATCAATTGGTGACATTTTAATCCTCTGTGGGCAATCCACTTGATTTCCACATTTTGTAAATTGAGGTTAGGTAAATTTCTGTTATCAGCAAACCTTTGAGCCCAGTGGATATAACTATGTCCAACAATCCAGACAGAAAACATGGTGAGAGGAGGTTCTGCTGCAGTCAGATGAAGTGTGGCAATGAAATGGGAGTTGAAAAAATAAGAGTTTAAAATGAAAAAAACTGTGGAGTTTCTGTGTTAATGAAGCAGTAGCAGTGATTGGTGGATTTTGATTGCTGAAAACAGAAAGTTAGGGTGCATGGATGAGTTCTTTGAAAGATGTAATTTGAATGGTCAAAAAAAATCATTTTATGAAAGATTGCACTGGATATGCAGGTGTACTGAGAGTTCAGAGTTCAATTGAAACATTGTTGTGTGAACTTGCAAACATGAGAGGTCTTTCAGGAGGTGGTTGCTATGCAAAAAAGGCAGAAAGGCCAGAGGGGGGAAGGGTGTTGATTTGAAAAAAGTGAGGGAAGAGTTTTGATTGGGTGACATGAGAGATATGTGTGATGAATTACAGCTTTTCTGTGCTTTTTATAGCTACAGACTCTGGAGTGCATACCTTTTGCTCTGCTAAAGACAATTTGGTGTGTTTCTGAGACTGTTTTGAAACTCATAAAGTATTTGCTAAGGTGAGAAAAGATTAATTTAATTTAGATAGAGAATAGTATGGTTTAGGGAGAAAATTATGAAGAAAGTTGTGTATTTAAAATGTTGCTTTGTGTCAAGTGTTTTACAAATAGATTTTGTTTCTTTGTGTTACATAGCCATGTTAAAAGTGACGCAAAAAAAGTGCAAGGGTCTTACAAAAATGCTTTCATGTGTCTTAGGGTATTTTAACTCACTTCCCTATGAATGTATGAATATAATTGCTTTACAAGATGTGTTTAAAAACGTTTTTGAAATCAATTAGGTTTCTTGATATGTACTGCTAGAGTTTCATAGGTTGCTTGGGGCATATTTTCAAGGCTTTTGAGTTCCTTTGATGTAATTTTTCCCATTTTAATTTAAGACCTTTCCCCGTGGTGCAAGGTCCTTGTAAATATGCCCCCATCTGTGCTTGGCAAATTTAGATTTTAATTCTTTGACTAACATAGCCATGTTAAAAGTGACCCAAAAATGTTGCAAGGGCCTTAAAAAAAACGCTTTCATGTGTCTTAGGCCATTTTAAGTCATTTTCCCTTGAATGTAGGTATATAATTGATTTAGATGATGTGTTTAAAAACGATTTTTGAAAACAATTAGGTTTCTTGATATGTACTGCTAGAGCTTCATAGGTTGCTTGGGGCATATTTATAAGGCCTTTGAGTCTCTCTGATGTTATTTTTCCCATTTTAATTTAAGACCTTTCCCTGTGGTGCAAGGTCATTGTAAATACGCCCCCATCTGTGCTTGGCAAATTTAGATCTTGATTATTTGACTTACATAGCCATGTTAAAAGTGATCCAAAAATGGAGCAAGGGCTTAAAAAAAACGCTTTCATGTGTCTTAGGGCATTTTAAGTCACTTCCCGATTAATGTAGGTATATAATCGATTTAGATGATGTGTTTTAAAACGTTTTTTGACATCAATTAGGTTTCTGGATATGTAGTGCTAGAGTTTCATAGGTTGCTTGGGGCATATTTATAAGGCATTTGAGTCTCTCTGATGTTATTTTTCCCATTTTAATTTAAGACCTTTCCCCGTGGTGCAAGTTCCTTGTAAATATGCCCCCATCTGTGCTTGGCAAATTTAGATTTTAATTCTTTGACTAACATAGCCATGTTAAAAACGACCCAAAAATGGTGCAAGGGCCTTAAAAAAACGCTTTCATGTGTCTTAGGCCATTTTAAGTCATTTCCCCTTGAATGTAGGTATATAATTGATTTAGATGATGTGTTTAAAAACGATTTTTGAAATCAATTAGGTTTCTTGATATGTAATGCTAGAGTTTCATAGGTTGCTTGGGGTATATTTAAAAGGCATTTGAGTCCCTTTGATGTTATTTTTCCCATTTTAATTAAAGACATTTCCCCGTGGTGGAAGGTCCTTGTAAATACACCCCCATGTGTGCTTGGCAAATTTAGATTTTGATTATTTGACTTATATAGCCATGTTCCATACAGTTCTCACCTTCTGCGTAGTCTTTCATATGCTAGACTCCATCTGCACTATGAGATACCTAAGCAAAGGAAACACAGGTGATGTGATTGTGAAATGAGGAAAAGAATCTCCACATTTTTCAATTACATCACCTGTGTTTCCTAAGTTTACGAATGACATTGTGCAGATGAGGTTTAGGCCTGTCCACGGACACATAAGAGGTCTGGCCTTTGTTCAAGAGTGAAGTGGACATTACTTACTTCATTGGTAGGCCTTCACATGTATTATCTCCTCTGTACTCTTCAACAAGCGTAAATTTCATCTGCAACCCTGAGTAGGGCTCACCTTAAACAAACCTCTGGATAGGCCACACCTTATCGTCATCCTGAATCAATCATTTAAAATGTTAGGGACAGATTTATGATAGGTGTATGGCTCTTTTGCGTCACTGTGCGTCACTTTTGTGACGCAGCGGCGGTGCAAAAGATTTGCTATGTGGTGACATATTTACAACTTGATGCATCTAGGCAGATGTGTCATGCTGTAAAGTCCCGTGCCACATGAAACCGATGCAGCAGTGATGCAAAAGATGCACCATGTTGCAAGACAGGCCTCACTTCATCTCCAACAAGATAAGAAGCTGAATCTTCTGTAAATGTCAAAATTGTTGTATACACTGCTGAACTTCTGTGTACTCTTTCATATGCTAGACTCCATGTGCACTATGAGATACCTAACCAAAGGAAACACAGGTAATGTAATTGTGAAATGAGGAAAAGAAACTCCACATTTTTCAATTACATCACCTGTTTTTTCTAACTTTACGAATGACATTGTGCAGATGAGCTTTAGGCCTGTCCACGGACACAGAAGAGGTCTGGCCTTTGTTCAAGAGTGAAGCGGACATGACTTACTTCATTGGTAGGCCTTCACATGTATTATCTCCTCTGTACTCTTCAACAAGCGTAAATTTCATCTGCAACCCTGAGTAGGCCTCACCTTAAACAAACCTCTGGATAGGCCACACCTTATCGTCATCCTAAATTAATCATTTAAAATGTTAGGGACAGATTTATGATAGGTGTATGCCTCTTTTGCGTCACTGTGCGTCACTTTTGTGACGCAGCGGCGGTGCAAAAGATTTGCTATGTGGTGACATATTTACAACTTGATGCATCTAGGCAGATGTGTCATGCTGTAAAGTCCCGTGCCACATGAAACCGATGCAGCAGTGATGCAAAAGATGCACCATGTTGCAAGACAGGCCTCACTTCATCTCCAACAAGATAAGAAGCTGAATCTTCTGTAAATGTCAAAATTGTTGTATACACTGCTGAACTTCTGTGTACTCTTTCATATGCTACACTCCATCTGCACTATGAGATACCTAACCAAAGGAAACACAGGTGATGTGATTGTCAAATGAGGAAAAGAAACTCCACATTTTTCAATTACATCACCTGTGTTTTCTAACTTTACAAATGACATTGTGCAGATGAGCTTTAGGCCTGTCCACAGACACAGAAGAGGTCTGGCCTTTGTTCAAGAGTGAAGTGGACATGACTCACTTCATTGGTAGGCCTGGACATGTATTATCTCCTCTGTATTCTTCAACAAACCTAAATTTCATCTGCAACCCTGAGTAGGCCTCACCTCAAACAAACCTCTGGATAGGCCACACCTTATCGTCATCCTGAATCAATCATTTAAAATGTTAGGGACAGATTTATGATAGGTGTGTGCCTCTTTTCCGCTGCTGTGCGTCACTTTTGTGATGCAACGGCGGTGCAAAAGATTTGCTATGTTGTGACATATTTACAACTTGATGCATCTAGGCAGATGTGTCATGCTGTAAAGTCCTGTGCCACATGAAACCTGCGTCAGATTTCATATAGGTGTTTTGTTGCAGGGTATGCATTTATTTGCATGAAAGCCCTGTAAAACTAACACAGTGAAATTTAGAAGATTTCACTGAGTCAGCTTTATAGCATTGCTGAATCAAATCCTTACGCCTGTTTGAAACAGGCATAAGGAGTGATGCACCATGCAATGTGAGGCTTCCTCCTGTGCATTGCAGTAGACATGTCGCGCTTACGACGTGATTCCTGCAATGTGCTGCTTTTGCAGCACAGGTGCGTGACGCATCTGTGCTGTTTTTGCTCAATGGTGCTCCACATTGTAAATGCGGCACACCATGGGTGGCAGAGCAGCGGTGCACATTAACTGGTGCATCCGTGGGGATGCGCCAGTTAACATAAATCTGCCCCTTTACATTTAAGTATGAGCAGGGGACACAGAGTCGGTGAGGCTTATCCAAGGTTAAGAAGAGATGAGTCCTGTTCACTGAAAATTTGGACATAGGCCTCACCTCCTCAGCATCGCTGGACATGGCTAAATAATAGCTGCAAAATGTTACTCTTGTTAAACAATTTCACTATTATAATCTCTGAGATTTGTCTCTTACTCTGCAACATCTCATTGTTGTTCTCTTTCTTTAAAGATAACGACAACATCAAGCATGAGTGATAATGAGCAATCTGTTGATCTCGATATTATCATTGAAATTGTGATTGAAACATCAGTGGAAGTAGATCCCTTGGATGATTTAAATCCTGAGGATGATGAAGAACATGATGAGGATGCCGATTTGTCAGAATTGTATGACATGGGGTGGGAAGCTGACCTGCTCGAGCCTATGGAACTATAAACATTTATTTTTAAAATGTACTTGAAATGAAAAGTAAAAATGTAAACTGTTTCATTTAAAATTAAACACAACTTCAAAAACAGGTTATGTGTAGTGTCTTTAATGAAATAGTAAAATATGCTCATAAAATTAGATCAGATTCACATATAAAACAGAACAGGTAAAATGTAGAAGCATTCCATTTCTTTGCTACTATTTGTGATTTCTAAATTTGCCAATGCACTAAATATTATTCTATGTAAAAATAACAAGTAGTGTGTTAAATTTTTGATGACTGTTATTGATTTACTGTTTGCTAATAGTGGTTAATAACATTTTTTATTATATTTTACCACAGATTCAAGTGCAGATCATTTCAAAATTAAAGAATGCCTTCGAAGGACAGAAGGCGAAAGGCTACCAAACATCAAAGACAGCAGCTCCAAAAAATATTGCAGCAGACCTCTACAATAAAAACTTGTCAAGTCACCAAGAAAGGTCCGGGTAAGATAAAGAAATCATTCATAAGAAATATTTGTAGAAAAAAAAGTAGTACTACAGAAAATGTTTTAGTCCAGAAAAAGAGAAGCAATTTAAACGGAAAGGGAAGACCAATCAAAAATTTTACTGCTAGAGCAGGAGATAACTCTGTGCATGGTAGTAGAAGGAAAAATCAGTTTAGGGACATTCGTAGACGAATGTTCCGCAACAGGATAATTGGCAATTTGTTAAAAAATATTAAGAAAGGTCAGCAGAAAGTGGTTTTTTATAAGAGAAAAAAAAATTTGAGAAAGTTATTGATAAGGCATTTGAAATTAAGCGAAAGTTATTTATTTTGATAATCAATAGAATTAGGAAGCTAAACAAGGCAATTTATGATTTCAAAAGAAATAGTAGATGAAAGAGAACAGTTAATCATAGTAATTTTTGTGACGTTTTTTCAGGAGAATGGATGCATAGTTCAAGTTGTGAGGCATTTTTTAATGAGGAGAGTTATTTCCAGGATAATGATTTGGTGCATGCAGTTGACATCAGTGGTCGAGCTTATGAGGTGAAAGATGGTTGTCCAGTTGAAAAAGAAAAACTTGTGACAACAGAGGCAGAAGAGGTGTTAGGTAATGAAGTTTTAGGAAGACGTCCTAAGGGACCTGTGTACACCTGGAAGTGTAGTAGTATTTGCAGTGTGCGACAGGATTCCATCAATTTGCTTTGTGATTTTGTACGGACATTTAATAAGAAAAGTTTGAAGCAGAAAATGAAGTTGTTGCAAGAATTAGATCCTTGCAGAGTGAGAGAAGTGACAGGTGTGCATGGTCATTCACTGGCTTGTCTTTCCAGGAGAGTATGCCAGAGTGTTTTTCATCATTTCAGGATGCTAGCAGTGCATCATAATAAAGTGAGGAAATTAGTTAGAATGTTGTATTATGCTAAGAGTCCAGCAGTTATGCTTAAAAAATGATGCACTGCTCTTTTGCATGGTTCTGAAATAGATGTGAAGAATATTTGTGAAGAAATTGAGTTTTGTTACTTTGGAAGTAAAGAGGAGAATGTTGAAATTGACCCAGAAGAAGAGGGTAATGTGGAAGATAGTGTACAGGTTTCCAGTACAGATAATTTTCAGAAGGAAATTGCCACGTTTCAGGTGAAATCAAGTGAGAGGCCTAATTTCACTTGTGTGTGTTGTCGACGCACCTATTATAAGAATCAGACTAAGTTAGTGGATTTATATGCAAAAAGTGAAAAGGAAAATAATAGTGAATGGAAAGATTTTGCAACATACTTGATGGTAGAAAATTGTTTTGATTTGGGATTGGATCAACGTGTGTGTACTTATTGTTGTAACAAATTAAATCAAAACCAGATGCCTGCTAGAGCGGTTCATAATAATCTGGAATTGGTTGAGATTCCTTCTGAATTGAAGGATTTAAATACTTATGAATCTATTTTGATTCAAAGTATCCATCCCTTTCTGGCTATTGTAAGAATGGAGCCAAAGACAGGGAAATTGCCTCCATCAGATTTACAGAGAGGATTAAAGGGAAGAGTTGTTTATTTGCCTCTAGATTTGAAGAAAAACATTAATACAATTGGAGTAGAAAAAGTGGAAGAGGAACCTCTGGTTATCTTAGTTAATGGGGTTCCGACAAAGAGTAAGAAAATATGGCAAGATTTAGTGGATGTTAGGAAAGTCAAAAAGGCAACATTGTATTTGAAAAAAAACAATAAGTACTATAAGAATGTATATGTTGCAGAAGAGGAAGTAAGTGAAGAAGAGGATAGCGATTTGTGTGCTGGTCAAATTGAGAAAGTAGAACCCTCTAAAAGTGAAGAAATATATGAACATTATAGTGTTCATCCTTTGCATTCCAAGGAAGTCATGGGGAATGCTATTGAGTTGTTTCAAATGAAACAAGCCAAAGGGAGTCCCATTAGTGTTTGGGAGGAAAGTTTGGAAGCTCGGTGTTTCCCACAGCTATTTCCAACAGGTCAAGGAGGAAGATATGATGAGCGACCTCATCAAATTCCTGCTTCTGAATACCGGACTTTACGATTGTATGCAGAAGATCCTAGGTTTCGACAATGCATTCCCTATTTGTTTCATCTCCTGTTTGAAAGCGATCTGTCTGGACTGTCATATGCAGTGAACCACATCTTGAAAAGTGGTATACAGATGCAAAACATCTCGGCAAGTGACTTTATGGATAAAGTCAATGTGCAAGACAGTATTTTGGATTCTCACCTGATTAATCTCATGGCGTGTCAGCGTGGTACTAATGAGTACTGGTACCGTCGTCATGGTGATTTAAAATGTATGCTGAGGAACTTAGGAACTCCCACATGGTTCCTCACTCTCAGCTGTGCCGAGTATGGCTGGGAAGACTTACTTGAATTTCTACGAGAGGCAAATGGAAACATTGAAAATATCGAATTCAAGACACCCGGAGAACTGTGCTCTTTGGATCCAGTGAATGTATGCAGGTACTTCAATCAGAGATTTGAAGCTATGATGTCTTTCATCATGAACAAGAGAAATCCACCTCTTGGAGAGGTGTTGGATTTCTTCTGGAGAAAGGAGTACCAAGCAAGAGGTGCTCCTCATATACATATGCTGCTGTGGATCAAGGATGCACCTAAATTTGGAACGGATCCAGAAGACTTAGTGATGAGTTTCATAGAACAGTAATCTACATGTGCTGTTCCAAACGCAAAGGAGGACAAAAGCCTAAGAGAACAAGTTCTACGCTTCCAAAGCCATCGTTGCAGAAAGTACTGTCGTCGTAAATTCAGAAACAAGGACAAGTTCTACACCAAATGTCGTTTCGCCTTTCCACGACCGGTGTTTTCTAAAGGAAGAGTGAACAGTTTGATGTCTTCGCTGCGACATAATGTGATGAAGAAATCACCTAAAAACACATACAATTTGAAAAGGAACGAAGAGTCCAAGTATATCAACGACTACAACCCAGTGATTTTGTCCATGTGGAATGCTAACATGTATATACAGTTTGTGGCTGATAACTGTATGGGTGTGGCTCGGTATGTGACATCTTACATCACCAAAAAAGAAAAGACAGAATTGAAGGATATGTGGGAGGACATTTCCCATGAAAAGAGCCTCAGTAAGAAGTTGTAAAGTTTCAGTCTGAAGATGTTGTCACATCGAGAAATCGGAGCTTACGAATGTTCTGACCGGTTGTCTTCAGCAAGTCTCTATGCCAAATCCAGGAGTATCGTTTGGGCGAGTCTTGGTCTTGCTGCAACGCGTAATCGAGTTCTGAAACCTGTGCGGGAAATTGAGTATTTGGCGGAAAAGGAGCCAAACAGTACTGATATTTTGAAGACCAACATGTTGGATACATATTATCCAAATAGAAGCAGACACCTCGAGAATGTTTGTCTGTATGAGGTTCTACAAAATTACATATTCAAGAGGAACATCAAAGAAGATATTGATAAAGGAGTGTATGCTGTAATTGGAAGTGAGGGATGTCTCGTCAAGCAAAGAAAATGCCACTTGGTAAACCATCGAAAATTGAGTGGCGAATCTCCTGAAAAAAAAGAGTTTTTTTCTATTTAGCACTTTTGCAACTTTTCAAGCCTTGGCGTGCAGAAGAGGAACTGCTTGGAGATTTCCTCTGTTACGAAGACTCTTTCAATGCCGCCAAGGAGACCATAGAATGTCCTGTTTTTCTCAAATATCTAGAAATGTTGAATGCGGAAATTGAGCAGGAAGCAACGATTGCAGCAGAGATTGCTAGAGACAGTTCTCAGGACAGTCAGAGTTCTGTTTCATTGAGTCAGGATCCACTAGGAGGACCAGTTATCGAAAATGAAGCTGCCACTGCCATGATTGAAGTGGAAAGAGCCATGGCACATGCTCAGGAGGATGCGGTTAACTTAGAAGACTTGGAAAGACAACTTAACGTTGAGCAGAGGAAAATATATGACGAAGTTACCAACCAAATTGATCATGGATTAAGTCATGAGAAGAAGGAGTGCTCATGTACGTCGTTGAAACCTGTCCGACTGTACGTGAGTGGAGAAGCGGGAACTGGAAAAAGTTTCCTCATTAAAGCAATTTCATGTTATTTGCAGAAAAGGACTGAGTCATCGCTGTCTTGTGTTGTCACCGCTCCAACTGGACTGGCAGCTCATAACATTAAAGGTATTACTTTGCATCATCTACTGATGCTGCCAGTGGAGCATGATAACAAATTACAATACCACAAGTTATCTGGAGATGCTTGTTGTGAAGTTTCAAGAGTCTTGAAGAAAATGAAACTTCTTATCATTGACGAAGTAAGCATGGTTTCCAATGTCATGCTTGCCTTTGTGCATTTGAGAATGCAAGAAGTTCTCAAAACAGAGTATGATGTGTTATTTGGTGGCAAACACATCATTGTTTTCGGTGATCTTCTGCAGCTGACACCAGTGAAAGGACAACCTGTGTTCAAAATGCTCACGCATGAAGAAACCAGGAAGTGCCTAGGGAGCATTGGCAACGTTAATATATGGTTAAACTTCAATTATGCTGAACTGCATGAAAATATGCGTCAGGCGAAGGATGAAGATTACAAGAATATTCTACAAGATGTTAGAATCGGAAAAGTGACCGAGCATGGAAAAGAAGCTTTACATGCACGATTACTGTCAAATTTGTATCCAGAACAAGACGTTGTGCCTGAGAATATTTTTCAGAAAATTACTGAGAAGAAATCTGGAATATGTTTGATGCCAACTCTTGCAGAATGTGCCATCTTCAACAACAAAATGTTGTATTTAGAAAACCAAGATATTGTGAAACTGGAAGCTATTGACAGAGTAGAGCATATGGGATCAACAATTATTTTGTCTGAGAATTTGAAATCAAAATTGGATTCATTAGAAAAGAGTATATCTAAAACTGCGGGTTTTGAAAAGACTCTGAATGTGTGCTTAAATTGCCGTATAATTTTAAGAAGGAATTTACATGTTGAAAGAGGTCTGGTATAAGGATCAATGGGTAATATTGTTGATTTTGTGAAATACAGAAATAAGGATGAAATTGAATTTTTAAAAATTAAATTTGATGGCATTGAGGAAGTACAGCTAATTGGTCGTTGCTCTGCTAGGTTTTTGCTTGTGAAAGACTTATATGTTTGCCGTAAGCAGTTTCCTGTTTGCTTGGCATATGCGGTGACAATCCATAAATCGCAAGGTTTAAGTGTAGACAGTGCATTGGTGAATATTGGCAGTTCTGTGTTCAAGGAGGGTATGGCATATGTGGCATTGTCACGAGTCAGAACTTTATCGGGATTGTACTTGATTGAGTGTGATGTCACAAACATTTGTGCGGATCTAGACTGTGTTAAGGAATACAATAGGTTAAGAAGAGAGTATGCGCCACATTTGCCTCAATATCCTTTGTTTGAGAAACGTGTGGTAGGCCGGAAACGAAGAAATGTGACCAATAGTAGGGAGGTTGTAGCAAAAAGACGAAAAGTCGATGAACCAGAAATTATAAGCAGAAAGGAAAAGGATTTTGTTGAAGATGTTGTTGGTTTTCAATTTGAAAACAGTTCTGGTGTCAACTGCTATGCTAATGTAGTGGTTAATGTTTTTGTTTTCTCTAGAAACTTTAAAACAAGAGATTGTGGTCAATTCGGATCGGAGATTTTGCAGTTTGTTGAATTCTGTGTTAGAGAAATGTAGCACTGATAGAACAAAAATAGAAAGTGTGTCTGAAATTCGAAATCTGATAGACAGATGTTCAGGTCAAACACAATTCTCTCAAAATATTCAGCAAGATTGTCAGGAGTTTTTAATGTATATGCTTGATGTATTGCATGATGAAGGTGTAGATGTAGATCACCTGTTTGGGCTTTCTTATCAATGGCAGCATGACTGCTTGAACTGTATGGTATCAAGTACTACTAGTGTAGACTCTGAAAAATTTATATATTTAACTTTGCCAGACAGTAAATCAGTGTCCTTTAGTAAGCTAGTAAAAGCAGCTGATCACAACATGGAGTGTAGCCAATGTAAGTCTGAAATGTTGTCAACATTATTTATACGAACATATGGCCAGTATGTCATTTTAATGTTCCAACGATGTAGGCCTGATGGAACAAAATTGACAACTTTGATTAAAAATTTTGTGGCTTCACAGTTGTCAATATCAGGAAGGACTTTTATAACTGCAGCAATTATATATCATGACGGTCCTTCAATAACATCAGGACATTACACAGCTTATTTAAAGTCTAGAAATGGCTGGTCATTCTGCAATGATTCTGTTTTAACTTTCAAAAAAAAATTGCCTTATGACCTTAAAAATTCTTACCTGGTGTTTTTAAAACCAAAATTTTAGGGAAAGAATCTCGGGATGTGCTCTGAGGAAATTCAAGAGGTTCTAATGGCTCCTACATAATTTGGCCTTGAGGATAAGTGTAGTACAGAGTCAAAAGTTATTTTTGAGTTTTAAATAGTTCCTGGAAAAAAAGAAGGTTTTCTTACAGAAAGTGGTGGGCACGGATTAGTTAAAGGACAACAGAGTATTTCCCAAAATAAACGGTGTTCTTACCATAACACTTGACGTCATGGAAAAATAACTGCACTTTGAATGAGTTCAGAAAAACTGTTTCTTTTTATAAGCTAATTCAAGCAGCCAATAAAAACATGGAGTAGAGGTAATGTAAGTCTGCAATGCTGTCTAGATTATTTGACCAAACTTTTGGTTATAATGTCATTTTAAAATTCCAACTATATAAACCTGATGAAAGTAAGTCTTCAACTTTAATTACAAATGTTGTGGCTACATAGTCGTTTATTTTAGGAAGAACATTTTTAACTGCAGCTATTATATGACATGATGGTCCTTTGACAAGATCCGCTTATTACACAGCTTATTGAAAATGTAAAAAAAGCTGCTGTTTCGTAAATGATTGCTATTTGACTACGATACAATGTTGCCTTTTAACTTAAAAATATTCTTACTTTCTGTTTTCAGAAAAGAGAATTTAGGGTAGGTAACTGGCCTATAAGGATTCTAGGGTTTGATATAATTTTATCTACTGTTTTAAATTGCTTTGTGATTAAAAGTGATGTAGAGAATTAAATAATTGTAGTAGTCATAGAGGTACTGTAAGTCTGCTTCATAGTAAGCAGTATCAGTGTCATAGGAAATGTGGAACATGAGTGAGCAAGAAGGGTGAGATATTACTAGTACAGGATTGTGAAAGTGATCTTGAACGTTTTCTTTCTGAAAGTTGCGGAAATACAAAATGACGGGATTTGCTTAGAAGAATTCCAAGAGTTATAAATGGCTCTTACACGATTTGGCCTTGTGGAAACGTGCGGTAGAGAGCGAGAAGTCATTTATTGTATGTAACATATTTTTCAAAACGATGGAGCTTTTCTTTCAGAAAGTGGCGGGCTGAAAATAATAGCAGCACAACAGAGTGTAAGCTGTTCATAGGATATCCTTCGACGTCATGGAAAGTAAGTTACTTTTCAGGAGTTCTGATTTCTGATTGGTTATGTTATATGGGTTTTTTAAACACAATCATTTTGATTGTGTTTTTTTCCCCCGCTGTTATATGATGAATACCTTCAAGTCACTATTTTTAGTGAAATTTGATAAATTCTGAGAACAGCAAAAATAAACCATTTAACATGTATAATTAATTCTGTACTTTTTGTATTTATGATATACATTTAGAACTGTGTAGTAGGCATTGAAAAGCTGAGGCTTCTATAAGTGTCAAAGTTGTTGCATACAGTGCTCATATTCTACGTAGTCTTTCATATGATAGACTACATCTAAACAATGAGATACCTAAGCAAAGGAAACACAGGTGATGTGACTGTGGAATGAGCAAAAAAAATTGCACGTTTTTCAATTAAATTACCTGTGTTTCCTAACATTACACATCACATTGTGTAGATGAGGTTTAGGCCTGTTCCAGGAGACAGAGGGGGTCTCACATTTGTTCAAGAGTGCAGTGGACATGACTCACTCCGTTGGTAGGCCTGCACATGTATTATCTCCTCTATACTCTTCAACAAGCCTAAATTTCATCTGCAACCCTGAGTAGGACTTACCTGAAACAAATCTCTGGATAGGCCACACCTTATCAGCATCTAGAAACAATCATTTAAAATGTTAAGTGCAGATTTATGATGGCCATACGCCTCTTTTGCGTTGCTGTTCCGTCACTTTTGTGACGCAGCAGCAGTGTAAAAGATGCACCATGTTGCAAGATAGGCCTCAGTTCATCTCCAGCAAGATACCGTCAGTTTAAAATGTATATAATTAGGACTGTGTAGGGGGCATGCAGAAGCTGAGGCTTCAGTAAGTGTCAAAGTTGTTGCATGCAGTGCTGCATTTCTGGGTACTCTTTCATATGCTGGACTACATCTGCACAATGGGATACCTAAGCAAAGGAAACACAATTGATGTGATTGTGAAATGAGCAAAAGAAATTGCAAGTTTTTCAATTACATCACCTGTGTTTCCTAACATTACACATCACATTGTGCAGATCAAGTTTAGGCCTGTCCAAGGAAACAGAGGAGGTCTGGCCTTTGTTCAAGAGTGAAGTGGACATGACTCACTTCATTGGTAGACATGGACATGTATTATCTCCTCTGTACTCTTCAACAAGCCTAAATTTCATCTGCAACCCTGAGTAGGCCTCACCTCAAACAAACCTCTGGATAGGACACACCTTATTGTCATCCTGAAACAATCATTTAAAATGTTAGGGACAGTTTTATGATGGATGTGCACCTCTTTTGCGCTGCCGTTGCATCACTTTTGTGAGACAGCAGCAGTGCAAAAGATGCACCATGTTGCAAGATAGGCCTCACTTCATCTGCATCATCTGCATCAAGATACTGTTAGTTTAAAATGTATATTTTTAGGACTGTGTAGGGGCATGGAGAAGCAGAGGCTTCTGTAAGTGTCAAAGTTGTTGAAAAACTGTTTGTCCTTCAATCTTTTCCCTTGTCTTTTCTAATTTTTAAATACATGTTTTAATATTTTTCAAATGTTTGTTCTCTCTTTCACAGATTGAAAGTATAAAAATAACAAGTGACTAAGTTAACGACAATTATAAGGTAAATGTTTTGTACTCTTTTCGTTACATTTCTATCACATTTAACTTCTATTAGTTTCACTACTTCATTTCTTTCCTGTCTTTGCTACTTTCCTCATTCCTTTCTCTATTACTTACTTACTCTACTCCTTCCACTATTTTTCTCAGTCTCTCTCTTCTCATACTTCCTCACTCTTGTTCACTCACTCCGTCTCTATTACTCTCACTGTCTCTGACTAATCACTCTTTCACTACTTGTTCATTATGCTTTCTCTCTGTAGTTCAAGCACACTAAGGGGCATATTATCAACACAGGCAATCAAATTATCGCTGCTTTTATCAGCAGAAAACTGCCGCAAAAGTAGCTTTAGCGGCAGTTTTCTTCCGCAAAAGCGGCTTTAGCACCAGTTTTCTGCCGATAAAAGCAGTCATTATCGGCAGAAAACTGCTGCAAAAGCGCCTTTAGCGTCAGATTTCTGCCGATAAAAGCAGCAAAACTTTTATCGCCTATGTTGATAATATGCCCCTATGTTATTTACATTTCTTTGCTGTTTCAATCATTCCTTTTCTGTTACTTCTTCTTTTCTGCATTGTGTTTTTTCTCTCTGTTATTCCAATGTTTTATCTTAATTTAATCATTCAGTCACATTCTCTACTCTTCTTTTTTTCTTTCCCTTCCTTATCTATTTTGTTTTTCTCAATGATATCCTCTTCCATCTTTTCTTCGGTAAATAGATCTATTAAACAGTATCTTTGGTTTAGTCCCTATAGCTGTCTTTCTTTTAACATTACTCTCTGTTTCCTTCCCTTATACTTACTCTTCTTTTTTTTTTAAAAATTGACATCTCAAATGACATCATTGATGATATCACTGATGACATCACTGATGACATCATTGATGACATCTCAAATGACATCACCGATGACATCACTGATGACATCACTGATCACATCTCAAAAGACATCACTGATGACATCACTGATGACATTATTCATGTGATAATACGATGAATCTCTTCAGACTCTAATAAAAACTTAGATACACTCAGTGTAAACAGACACTCACAGACTGTCACTCATCCATGGAGTTACTCACACACCTAGTCAGTCATGCAAAGAATCAATCTCACATCCATTTCCTCAACTATACAGTTATACACACCTTACTTATTCAAACATATACTAACACATATTTACTCTCTTATACAATCCCTGATACAAGTTCACAATGATCCATACAGCCACTCACACATTCACTGGCTCTTATGCATAGTTATTTATATATGTCAACTCTCACATGTACTGTGTTTTACATATGTACTTACTTTGACATGTAGCAGTTAGATATCCATTCACTCACCAATACACTCATGCACACAGTCAACCGCCCATACAGCTGTTTCCACATGCACTTTTGAACCCATACATCTAGTGAATCAACTGCTCACACATCTGTGCACAGAGTTATGCACCTCCCAGCCACCCACACACACACTCAGTCTCCCATACAAATACTTAGGTAATCAACCAATAACCCATATAGTTACTCATATAGCTACTGATCAACACATGCAGCAGTTTACAGAACAACAGACATAATGATGCACAAATTAAGACAGTTTAGTCACTAACCCATGCACTCAGTGAGACACATTTAATCAGTCACTCATACAGTCAGTCATGCACCTAATAAGTCCTTCATTCAGACACTTATAAATCCACTCATTCTTCAATATGTAAGACATATTTTAACTTTACAGAAACATACAGTCACTGGATGTTGTCATCAGTGATGTCATCAGTGATGTCATTTGAGATGTCATCAGTGATGTCATCAGTGATGTCATTTGAGATGTCATCAGTGATGTCATCAGTGATGTCACTGACCATGTCATGAATGATGTAATATGTGACATGATCAGCAGTGGATTGCGGGTGCGCGATATATAGTTAGTACAACTAACTATATATGGAATTTCAATGGTTTTGTGTGAGTAAAAAAAAGATTTCTTAAATGCTAATTCCTA
Source organism: Lissotriton helveticus (assembly GCF_964261635.1). NCBI lineage: Eukaryota > Metazoa > Chordata > Amphibia > Caudata > Salamandridae > Lissotriton > Lissotriton helveticus. The sequence continues at coordinate 351,726,417 of NC_136070.1, read as the reverse complement.
ACTATATATGGTCTATAACCTATGGTTTTTTCAGTGAATTTTCAAGGTTTTGTAAATGCTAATTCCTAACTATATATTGTCTATAACCTATGGTTTTTTCTGTGAATATATATATATATATATATATAGGAAACAACACGTTCGCTCTTGCAGCAACGATAACAGGCCACACCATCTGACTTCAAAAAAGATCTTTATTCCAATAAATAAAGCCGATTCAGGCATTACGCGTTTCGAGTCCCATGACTCTTAATCATATGTCCCTGACTGCTGTTTGCGGTGGGTTCGTTTAGTTTTTAAATACGTAACTGTTAGACATGGAAAAGGGACATTTATTCAGTCATTTAAAGGACCAGTCGTTTCGCATTTCTTCATTTTAAATAGCGTGTTACTCAGTCTCATTAGAACAACGTGGAAATGTACAGGTTTCAATAAAGGTTAAAACAGTTAACCTCCAAATGGCTTCATATTCATGTATTCCATCGTTGTAGATTTCTAAAAGCTCTTCTCAGTGTTTAAGGGACTGCATCCCCCACAATGCTTTACGACTGTCCTCTTTCTTTCGCTGGTTCCCCATGTCGATTTCGGTACAACTTCCCCATTTACACTGTGCGCGAGTGCAATCTTGCATCAAAGGGAAAAGTTCCATACCTCGAGCACAGTTTCCAAAGGTGAGTTCCACTACCACCACGTTTTCCTGCAGTCTCCGGTCAGCTTTGATTTAGATGTTTGAAGTCACGAAGTGCATCGGAAAGATTCCTACGGCAAATCCTGGCTGTTTACATAGTTCAATTCCCAAGTTCGGGCGGGCCTCTCAAGGCGGCCTCTTACATTACAGCTCAGTTACTGTTCAATGTCACAGCCGGCGGGCATCCCTTTAATAAGCTCCATGCTTCTGTCCCAAGATTTCTGACAATAGGAATGCCGCTACCTGGCGGATTGTGGGTCCGTTTACAGGTGTGTCAGACACCTCAAAACACAGGAAACAACACGTTCGCTCTTGCAGCAACGATAACAGGCCACACCATCTGACTTAAAAAAAGATCTTTATTCCAATAAATGAAAGCCGATTCAGGCATTACGCGTTTCGAGTCCCATGACTCTTAATCATATGTCCCTGACTGCTGTTTGCGGTGGGTTCGTTTAGTTTTTAAATACGTAACTGTTAGACATGGAAAAGGGACATTTATCCAGTCATTTAAAGGACCAGTCGTTTCGCATTTCTTCATTTTAAATAGCGTGTTACTCAGTCTCATTAGAACAACGTGGAAATGTACAGGTTTCAATAAAGGTTAAAACAGTTAACCTCCAAATGGCTTCATATTCATGTATTCCATCGTTGTAGATTTCTAAAAGCTCTTCTCAGTGTTTAAGGGACTTATATATTATATGTATGTATGTATTACCTACTGGCGGTCGCCAGTAGGTAGTTATAGGTAGGATTGTTTTCCATAGGAAATCCGCAACATTCTATTGGGAATAACTTTGGCGCAGATTGAGGGATCTGCCTGTAATTTTCCTCAAATTTGCCTCGCTGCGCTCCGCTCCTTTTCTGAAAGTTTGGGGGGGATTCGTCAGGCGGGGGCCGGGATAAAAGGGGGGTCCCAAAACGTGTTTTCCCCATGTTAATTTCCATAGGACGGTTGGACTCACTTTTAGCCCGAACGGCTGAATGGATTTCCACCAAACTTGGCAAAATTGTAGGGACTGGTAGCCCGATGTGCCTTTGCTTTCTCAAGATATGTGCTCCAGTGGATTTTGAGTAATTTAGGTTAAAAAAAAATATATCTATAAGCGCGCCCCGGTACGCGTACCGGGGAGCGCACCCGGCGCGTAATGCGAGTTCGCGCGCGGAAAGCTGATTGGCTCTCGGGTGTCTGTCAACATTCGAAACAGTCCGGAGCGGCCGCCATCTTGTGTCTCGGTAGGATCGAGACACAAGAGGTGGCAAAAAGAAAGGGGGAAATGACCATAAGGGGGCAGGGTAGACCCCCCCTGACCCCCTAGGTTTGATGTGGGGGCCATAAAAGGGCCCCGCGGGGCAAAAAAAACAAAAAAAATTTCGATTTTCGCGGGGGGAGCGCCCGGTACGCGCACCGGGGAGCGTACCAGGGAGCGTACCAAGGGGAAAACCCAGTGAAACAGTAAAATAATAATTTAAAGTGCTTAGAGGTAGGGTAGCTTTGCATAGAGTTGTTGTGTTGTGTGGGTGATTTAAGTACCAGCATGTAGGTACCAATACAGAGTCTTAAATTCAATGTACACCGTCTCCTCTGTAGATATCTTGCATGTTGTTACAGAAGTTATTGTGGTATATGGAATCTATACCATAGTCTGTCAGGAAAAGAGAAACAACATGGAGGCAGGAGATGAAAAAGAGATGTCAAATACACATTGGAGATAATATAGTGGGAGAAAGGAAGTAACTATGAGCAAAATTACTATGTAACACAAAAAAGTTGCACAGTATACTATAAGTCTCACTTTATATTATATTCATTTTGGTACTATTTCATGAATTACATATAAAAAAGAATAATGTCTAGAACAATTTTTAATTATTAAATAAAAATGTATTGCTCTGATTTTTCAAAATTTAATAACACTTCCAACATTACATCATCAGGAATGTCCTCATTTTCAGTCCATGATTCCATTTCTTCCACACAAGTAACTAACTCTTCGTCTAGAGACTGATCCATAAAGTCAAAGTCTTCCTCAGGATTGTTTTGAAGAACTATTTCGACAGAAATATTTGCTTCTCCTTCCATTTTCTTGCTGTAAATTGCATTAAAAATAAATATATCAGTAGAGTTAGGGCAGTGTTGGGTTTAAGTTTAGACAGGTACTTCTGAGTTTTTAACAGTGAAGTTATCTTTGGGCAGTGTATGGTATCAGGCAGGAAGTAGAAATATCAAAAAAGTGTATGTGAAGAAGCCTAAGTAATTTCATAATTATACCAGAGAAGCCTAACTCAATCCATAACTATAACAGAGAAGCCTATCTCAATGTATAACTATAACAGAGGGATAGTAAATAACCATCAGAAAACGTTTTTACAAATTAACTTAAAGTGCCCCTTACAAATTAACAACTTACCTTATTAAAATGTGATGAAGATAAATGGAGAATTTTTTTTCAAGATGTACCTCAGGTAGGTGTAGTCAAAATGGCCGTGTTTCCCCCACAGAACGTTGGGAAAACGGTAATTTTAGAGTTTGTTTTAAGTAATTTGAAAATATAATGATACATCTGACACTATTTGGCCTTAAGGAAAGGTGAAGGAATGAGGAAAGAGTCATGACTGAACAGAAGGAGTATATGAAAACAATGAAACATATTTCAGATGTTCTTGGAGCTTTTTTTCTAGAGAGTCAATGAAATGGAATTTTTAGAGAACAGCAGAGTACCTTCCAACGTAAAGGACCTTCATGATGTACTATTTGGCCTAAAGGAAAAGTAAGTGAATCAAAGATTAGTGTACATATGTGATTTGTAAGTTTATATGTTTTTTTAAAACACAATCTTTTTGATTGTGTTTTTTTTCCCGCTGTCATATGATGAATAGTTTGAACTCACTGTTTTTAGTGAAATTCAATATATTCTGAGAACAGCAAAAATAAACCATCTAACATGTTGTATAAATGATTCTATAGTTTGTATTGTGTAATTTATATTGTACTCCCATTGTCTCACACTCACTTTACTTTTTCCTCTCTCTTTCAGCTCTCTTTACTCACTCACAGTGCCTTTCTCTCACTCTGTATCACACCTATTCGTTTACTGCACTTCTTTCACAACCCCTCATTTCCATTTCAACTGTCTGCATCCCCTCTCTCCCCTGCACCACTTTTCAGCTTTCAGTCTCTCTGCTTTACTTCCCTTTTCCGTCTTTTCCTCCTTTGCTCTTTTAGTAATTCCTCTTTACTCACTCACCAGTATTGTCGCACTCTGTCACTATAACTCACCCACTCTCCCTCGCTTATCTTTGTTTGCTCCTTTCTTTTGACCTCTTCTCTCTATTTTCCGTTCACAACCTCTATGTCCTCAGTCCCTCACTCTCCTTGTGTTATGTTCACTTGTGTTTATCTAACTTCTATCATTTCTCTTACAACAACTTCACTGCTTCTCTCTCATCGTTCTTCACCCCATTTCTTTTAGTCCGGTTCCATTACTACCCCTCATTTCCTATCTTTCAATGTCCTTCTCTTTACTTTCATCACCGAATCACTTTCTCTAAGTAACACTGCTTTAGTCTTTTTCTCCTCTCTTTCCTTCTTTTGCTCCCTTACTCATTTTCCTTTCCTCACTCATTGTACTCCACTTCACTCAGTCCTTCCCTTAGTCTCTCTGTCTACTAACTTCCTCACTCCTTTTCCCTCAATCCTTCTATATTATCCTCTCTCCCTTCATCCTTTCACTCTATGACTCTCCTTCACTTACTCTCAGTTATCTTCCATTCCTCATTCTTCTAAATGCATCCTTAATTAGACTCCTTTCCCTCTCAATCATTATCTTTTTACTTACTCCTGTTTCCTGATTTAGTTTTGCTAACTCACATTCTTTTAGTATCTTTCTTACCTTCAGTTCATTTCTCTCTTCTTCTCTTCCTCTCTGTCAGTGAATCTATATGCCTTACTCTTAGTAATTTGCTCTCCTTCTATTTCTTTTTCCCTCTTTTTGTCCTTCTACATTACTTTATTTCTCTTTCTGTGTCCTTCACTCTTACTTTATTTCTTAATACACTGTTATGATTTTTAACCTCTTCATTTGTATCTTTTATTTTAAAATATATAGTTTACTAATTATGACTTATTTTTTCTTCTCTCTTTCACAGATACAAAGTGTAGTAAAAAATTGTAATTAAAGTTACATTAATTAAGTTGGTAAGTGTGACTAAAAAATGTAGTTTATCATCACCCTTTGCTTTAACCTCACTATTATTCTCTCACCCTACCTCACTCCTGTTTCCTTACTCTGCTTCCCTCACTTATTCGTATCCTCCATGTTTACTCCTCTTTCCCTTACTCTCCTACGGCATTCAACTTCTTTCAGTCCCCCTGCTTTACTTCCCTTAACCTCTGTTCCTTTCCCTCGCTCCCTCACTCATTCCCTTACTTATTTACTTCACTCCTCTCACTCCTTCTATCAGTCCGTCTGTCCTCACAGTTAATCTCTTCTGTTCCCTCACTCTGTCTCTCTTACCATCGCTGTCTCTGTCCCCTCACTCTGTCACTACTCTTTTGTCATGCTCGCTCCCTACAACTCACCCACACTCCCTTACTTACCTTCCTTTGCTGCTTCACTCAGACCTTTTCAGTTACTCCTTCCTTTACTCTCTCTGTCCTTTCTCTCTGTCACTCCCCATGTCTTACCCTTATTCACTTTTATCCACCCTCTTTCACCCCTCTTTACTTACACTCACTGCTCTTTTCTCACCCTCCCTCACCGTTGTTCATTTACTCCGGTTCCGTCACAACCCCTCATTCCCCATCCTTTACTGTCCTTCCTTTTACTTTCAACACCCACTCACATTTTCCCAGTTCCTCTGTTTTAGTCTTCTTCCTCTCTCTTCCCTTCTTTCGCTCCCTTATTCATTTTCCTTTTCTCACTTACACCCTATTACACCTTCTCTCTGTCTTACTATCTAATACACAGTCCATCTGTGTTGCTCCCTCTAGCTCTCTTCCTCTTAACATCACTCTCTCTCTGTGTCTTTCCCTCATGCTCACTCCTTTCTTTTTTCTTTTTTTTTTGGGTGCGCTCCCCGGTACGCGCACCGGGGAGCGTACCGGTACGCGTACCCTAGAGAAAAAAGAATGACAGAGTTTTTTAAAAATGTTAGTTTTTTTTCATAAATTAGAGGTCGTTCTAAAAAGAACTGTTTTTTTATTCTTTTTGTTGTTTTATATTTTTTTATTGTTTTTTTGAACATTTTTTACTTTTTTTGGCTTTTCTGAACAGTTTTATATTATTTTTGTATTTTTTATGGGGAGAAACAAAAAACAGGGAATTGAAAATGGCTAAACTGGAGCACAAAAAAAACTAGGAAAAATTATGGTTTCCTCGGGCATTTGTGGTTATCCATAGCAACATTGATTAGTGTGATGCTTTGCTGACCATAACTAATTGTTTTGTTGCAATATATAGAAACAATTTTGTATCCCCCAAACTTTGTTTGTATATTTGGAATCACCTCACTTGCCTCTGGACCCGATGGAGTGGGATCTTTGGTTGTTGAGGTTCTGGATGATGATTGGGGTAGGTTTTTGCAGAGTTCCCTCACCTCTGCTGCAGAATAGTTATTTGGGTGTAAACGCTGCATGTGCCGAATCATAGTATGATTCCCAAAGGAATATTTTTTTGCAGGGTTCCCCCTGGATAGCACAGCACCACAGATGAGACAAGTCACCTTTTGAGCGTTTACTTTTTTAAAACCCGTTGGGATTTTGTAAAACTCCCATATGAAGTGCTCTTTTGGTTTGTATGGGGGATTGTCTTCAGGCAGGAACTGCCTTGTCTCTACCTCCTCTTCCTCGTCCTCCTCATCTTCTTCTTGACCACCAATGTAATCTTCTGGTGGTCTTTTCGATGGTGGTGGGGCAGATGCTCCAGCTGCTGATATGACTGTAGCCATTTCTCTAAGAAAAAAGCAGGTCTTCCTCACTCAAAGAACAAAGTGAGAATGAGCAAAAAAGGTGGGGGCTTTCATCATTTGGAAAACAAAACTGTTCTGAACCAATGAAAAGTGTTATTTTCATGTCACATGATCCGGGCTTTCATCATTTGGAAACCAAAACTGATCTGAACCAATGAAAAGTGTTATTTTCAGATCACATGACCCGACGCGCTTACGCTACGCGCCCCGGTGCTGTGCCCGGCGGCGCTTACGTTGCGCGATCGTATGCGCTCGGGTGCTTCCGGGTGCGCTTACGCCGTGCGTCATATGACGCATCACGCGGCTACGCGATGCGTCATGATGTTGTTTTCGTTCGCGGCAATAGCACTAACGGGACGCTCATCGGTACGCGCCCCGGGCGCGCCGTAACACTGCGCTCACCGGTGAGCGCATCGGTACGCGCCCCGGGAGCGCTCCGGGGCAAAAAAAAAACATTAAAAAAAGTATTACATAATTATAAAATATAAAATTCATTATAAAAAATATTACATTTCATACCTATAGAGATTTGCTATTAAAAAACCTATGAAATTCACTGAAAAAACCATAGGTTTCACACCAGTTATAGTTAGGAATTAGCATTTAAAAAACCTATTAAATTCACTGAAAAAACCATAGGTTTCACACCAGTTATAGTTAGCTGGAAATTTTACTTGCATAAAACCATTGAAATTCCCACGTTATAGTTAGTTGGACTCACTATAACTTACGCGTGTAATGCACTGCTGATGACGTCACATATTACATCACTCATGACATGGTCAGTGACATCACTCATGACATCACTGATGACACCATACTTGTGACAGAGTGACAGACCTCCTTTCACTGTAATGTAACCCTTCAACACATATTCAAAAATAAAAAAATTAAATTTTCAAAAAAATGAAGATACCCATATCAGTTACAAGAACCACTTCAGTAATTCCACCATCTATATACACATCTACTCATTCACCAACAGTTGTATGTAGTCACTCATACATATACTCACTCATCATATGTAGTAATACACCTATACATCCTGTTACACACCGACAGTCATCCAAAAGTTACTCACACACATACTCATACATGCAAATAAACTATTGAACATCCATTTATTTGCATATACAGCTATACACACACTACCACCTTACTTCTAAGAAAACATACACATATTTACTCTGTTAAACAATCACTTATAGAAACACATACTTAATTAAACAGGAACTCTTACAATCTCTTACTCTCACATATACTCAATTATATACATCAACATTCACATATACTAGATTAAAACATAAGTAGTTACTAATAAAGACACTAATGAGACAGTCATTCACTCACTAACATACACATATACACACTCATTCACCCATTCACTCCTGCACATATGCTGTCTTCAAAACACATAGAAACAGAGTCAGTCATTCATGCATGTATGTGCTAAGTAATACCCCCACCAAACCATACAGACACTCATACTGATACTAAAAAAAAATCTAATAACCCATATACATACACATGTAGCTACTCACCAACCTATACAACCACTTATACACAAAGTGAAACACTAATACATATATTTAAATATTTAAACATTACTTACTAATATATGTATTCACTAAGATACACTTAATAGGCCAGTTAACCAATCAATTTTTTTGTAAAAAAAATCCATGTAAACACGTATTTAAACATTTATTCTTCCATCAATTTTTACATATACATATATAAAACATATTTATTTTTCAGAAAGACACACATTCACTGGATGGTGTCATCAGTGATGTCATGAGTAATGTCACTGACCATGTCATGAGTGATGTAATATGTGACGTCATCAGCAGTGCATTACACGCGTAAGTTATAGTGAGTCCAACTAACTATAACGTGGGAATTTCAATGGTTTTATGCGAGTAAAATTTCCAGCTAACTATAACTGGTGTGAAACCTATGGTTTTTTCAGTGAATTTAATAGTTTTTTTAAATGCTAATTCCTAACTATAACTGGTGTGAAACCTATGGTTTTTTCAGTGAATATATATATACACACACACACACACATATATATATATATATATATATAAATATATATATATATATATATATATATATATATATATATATATATATATATATATATATATATATATATATATATATATATATATATATCAACAGGAACTCCGCAATACCACCTCCAATCCCTCAGGACCGGCGAAGCAGGAGACAGACCAAAACTTCTTTCCAGGTAAGTTTATTTTTTCAGTTTTTCATGAACCAACCAACCACGACGCGTTTCGGGCTATGCAGCCCTTGTTCACATGCAGGGTCTAGCTGAATTTTTTTTTGCTTTTTAAAGTGCTTAAGTGCCACGCCTGCCGCCCTCTTCCCCTAGTGGTCATGTGACCAAGCTGATAAGGAAAACAGACTATCGCTATGGATGTATATCATTGAAGCAAACACATACAATATTTTTGCTTGAATGCATTATATGTACAACATTGCATATGATAATTCTAAAAGAAAGCATATCTCGGAATACATTCCTTTACAATGATATAATGACTGGTTAAATCCAGTTTTTTAAGAACAAACCTCAATGAATATTGTACAATTTTAAATGTTAAGTTAAAGATAGTGCAATTCTGCTTTCTATCATTGATAACAATGATAAAGAATGGGGAAATTGAAATCATATCAATGGAGAGGGCCCAACAGTGCTTTAAGACTAACAACCAACAAAGCTAGGACAACCCTGCCTAGTGTGCAAAAGAGGCTAGATTTAAAGTGCAAACTGTATATTCTAAAAGATAGTAAAACTCATTATATTGTAAAATGTAAGAGAATGCACTATGAAAAAACAATAAGTTACCCGTCATACTAACAGAAACTATTATTCGATCTAAAAATGCAATTCTAAAAACAATCATTTCATCAGAATAATAGTTTTCCTAAAAGAATATAAGAGTTAATGTGTAAATAGTACAAATATTGATAAAATTTGATTAAGAAAAGGAAGTAAAAAGTGTACCAATGATCTAGAATGGTAAGAGGGGCGCAAATTGAATAATCATACAAAGTTATATAACACATGTATAAAAGAAACTTCATGTTATTATTATACATATGTAAAGTGCAAACCGTCATAGATGTTAGACTTTGATAGATAGCAGGGAACCTGATTATCTATAGATAATCATAAATAGTGGTAATTACTACAATTCCGTCATTTGGTGCAGGAATGAGCCACAAGGAACCTGACTGCTCATTGTAAAGGAGAGATAAGTAATGCAGAATCTGACAATTAAATATTCTACAGAGTTCGCAGACATGGAGTTGTAGCAAGAAGAGGGAAGGTAACTGAATCCTATGAGATATATCATGAGTTGATAGTGACATTACAGAAAATTATAGAAGTCTTCAGTGTTGTTAAGGCCATTCGGCCATTTGCTATCAAACTCTAGGATAAACCGGGTTTCGAGTTGTCGCAACAACAACTCCCTGTTGCCTCCTCTCCGTAAGGGCAATACTGATCCTACCACAAAATATCTGAGGCAATTAAGATCCTTCTTGTGTCTGGCTGCGAAATGACGAGCTACAGGGTAGGAGGGATCAGTATGCAGTGTTGCCCTGAGGTGTTGCAAAATTCTGACGTGCAGCTGTGCTTTAGTGCTGCCGATGTAGTGCAGCCCACAGGTGCACGTCAGAACATAGACTGCAAAATCAGTTTTGCAATCATAGCAACCCTTTATTGGGATCTCTGTAGGACTGAAAGGTATACGGTAATGTGTCTTATATATATATATGACCTGGCGGTCGCCAGTAGGTAGTTATAGTTAGGACCTAGTTTCCATAGGAAATCCACAACATTCTATTTGTAATAACTTTGGCGTCGGTGGATGAATCTTCGTGAATTTCTCCAAGAAAATGGCCTGCTCAGTTCCGCTTGTTCCCTTAAGGTTTGGGGGTGATTTGTCAAGTGGGGGCCGAGAAAAAGGGGTGTCCCAAAACATGTTTTTCCCATGCAATTTTCCATAGGGACCTTTAGCCAGGGCTACAGCCCGAACGGCTGAACGGAATTACACGAAATTTGGCAGAGAGGTAGAGTTCTGTTCGCAGATTGTGCTTTATGTTAAATGGTGTAAATCCGTTCAATAGTTTCTGAGAAAATTGCAAGTAAAATCATAGCGATATCTAGAGACGGAGTTCAGCGCGCATACGGAAATCTGTTCAATTACGAGCGCGAGCTGCATGCTGATTGGCTGTGAACTGTCTGTCAACACCCGAAACCATGGAGTGTTGGCAGCCATCTTGTTCCTCGCTAGAACCGAGTCACGAGAAAACAGTAAAACAAATTCGAGAAATAAGGGAAGGGGGTGGGCTAGAAACATTCTGACCCTCTAGGCTTGCTCAGGGGGTCGCACATGGATGTTTAGGCTCTATTTTAATTTTTTTAAAGGAAAATCGCAGCGTACGTGTATGAAAATACGTACAATTACGAGCAAGAGCTGCATGCTGATTGGTTGTCAATACTCCAAAACAAGAAATGTTGGCAGCCATCTTGTTTGTCGCGAGAGCCGAGTCACAAGAAAACAGTAAAACAAAGTTGATAAATAAGGAAAGGGGACAGGGTAGAAACATTCTGACCCTATAGTCTTTGTCAGGGGGGTGGTACATGGATCTTTAGGCTCAATTTTTATTTTAAAAAAAATAAAAATTGGCGGGGTACTCGTGCAGTACTTGTACATGGTGGAAAAGGTGAAAAAACACTAGAAGTTCGTTTTATTTATTAGGTCCCGGGGAGGGCAATTTACGGGGGAAATTTTTAGAGCTATATTTCTATGACAGTATGTAAAACTTTTCAGGTTTTTTTCCTGCATCAGTTGTTCTCTCTACGCATGCGCAGTCTTGTTTGCAAGTGTACTTTTTTTTCTTTTTCTTCAAGTTCGCCAAGCAACCCTCTCCTGATTTTAGGTATTAAATTTGCCGCTTTCTTTTCCCGGGTCAAGTGTGTCATCTGGTGCTATACTTTTGTAATATATTAATAAAAATATTGAATGTATATTTATTTGAAATGTAGTGTTGAGGCGCCAAACGTTGATTACATATTCGGTCCAACCGCCATTTTAGTAGTTTTCCTCCGTTATTTTTATTATACCTGTTACTTTCATTTTACCCTGCGCATATTTTCTCTGTGATCGATGAGATTTCGTGCCACAGATCCCACGGTGTTTGTCCTTGGGCCCCGATCTTATCAGACTTGGTCACACGTATACCTAGAAACTAATTTGAAGGACGTAAGGCACAGGCATTACAACACGTGTTGGTCAACAAAAAAACATTAAGATTATTCATTTATCATGTGTGGTAAATGCATTCTAGTTGTAAAAGCATGTATGGAAAAGCGATATGCGTGCTAATGGTTTTGTGGTGACGATCACACGTGCTTATGAACCGGGTCTGGGCGTAGTGGAGTCTAGGGCACCAGGCGGAGGGCCACGCAGCTCCACTCATACAATATAGAAGTAATATAGGATTTTTAAAACCTAAAAAAAATTATTCCATAATTATCCTAGATTAAGTCTTCTGTTAGTATGTTCATTAAATACATGAATATATGTTTTTAAACAATTAAAAACATTTGCATCTTTTGTGTACGGGGCGCCGTACATGACGTCACACGGAAGCTTTGACGTGACGTGTAACGTCAAAGGGTACTCGTAGTGTATGCTGAGAATGATTAGCAGCACAAACTATGATGTGATCACTCTCTCACTGTCAAATCAGAGCACAGGTTTAAATCCGTTCAGTAGTACCTGAGAAAATCAAAAGTAAAATCATATATATATATCCGAAGTTGTACCGTACGAGTACCGTCAAAGGACAGTACGCGTACCATTACGAGCACGAGCTGCATGGTCATGACTGTCAACTGTCTGTCAACACTCCAAACCAGAAAGTGTTGGCAGCCATCTTGTGCTTCGGTAGAACCGAGGCACAAGAAAGCAGAGAAACATACGTGGAAAACGCAAAAAGGGGGCAGGCTAGAAACACCCTGACCCCCTAGGCCTGCTCAGGGGGTCCCACAAGGACCCCCAAGGCCCCCCCAAAAATTTGAACTCGCAGGGTCCGCGTACGTATGCGTACCCTGTGAAAAAAAAAACAGGTTTCTTTTTTTTAAATTAGCCCCCGGGGGGACCACATCCCGGGGGCATATTTTTAAAAAAGTGTGGGGGGCCCAATTCCCACACACTGCCCCGGGGATCGCCACCCCCCGGGGCAAAGTCATTATCCTAGCAGGGGGGCTCACGGCCCCCCGCAGCCCCGGGGACCGCCACCCTTCGGGGCAAAGACATTAATGACATTAATGAGGTGGTCTGTCACTCTTTCACAAGGATAATGTCATCAGTGATGTCATCAGTGAAGTCATTTGAGATGTCATCAGTGATGTCATGTGTGATGTCACTGACCATGTCATGAGTGATGTAATATGTGACGTCATCAGCAGTGCATTGCGGGCGCGCGAATTATAGTTCACTATAACGGGGGAATTTCAATGGTTTTGTATGAGTGAAATGTCCAGCTAATTATAACATGTGTAAAACCTATGGTTTTTAGTGAATTTTGTAAGGTTTTTTTTAAATGCTAATTTTTAACTATAACGTGTGTGAAACCTATGGTTTTTTCAGTGAATATATATATAGGATTCGCACTCCCGGGTACTTTTCCAATTATTTTGCTTTTTATTTATTTCAAAAGAACTTTGCACAACCAACGCGTTTCGGTGACTGCTGCCACCTTGATCATGGTCGGAGGTTATCTCTTTTGTTTTCACATATATACAGATTTAAAATTAGTAATCACATGACTTCCTGTTTCCTCACAGATAGGATTCTGGTTTATGTAGTTAGAAGGACTTATTACGTTTCAGCCCGTTTTTCTTTACATTTAAAACACTTCTTACTGAAACCGATTAAATTGCATTTAAACCTCATTTAACCCATTCTTCTTTACATAACCACCTCTCATTAAAGCCAATTAAATTGCATTTAAGCATATTTATCCAAAGTTGAACACAATCTTATTAGTAAATCTGAATTTTCAAACGGACTTTCTAATTAGGCCCTCCAGTGGGCATGATTATATATTTACACATTCTTGAACTCCGCCACTCGTACACATCGTAAAAAATGGAACGGACCATGGTAATGTGGCTTCTTTAATTATTTATAGTTATAGTTAGGCAGCAACATTTTATTTTTTATAAACTAAGAAAATGAGTGAAAAAATTTAAGGTTTCAGGGAAATTATAGTTAGGAAATAGAATTTAAAAAACTTCATTTCACTCATGCAAAACCAGTGAAATTCAGGAGCTATGCCTACTTGAGCTAATTCTAACTCACATCCTCGCAATGCACTGCTTATGACCTCACATATTACATCACTCATGACATGGTCAGTGATAACACTGATAACATCTCAAATGACATCACTGTTGACATCATCCAGTGAGTGTGTTTTCTAAGAGTTTATGAGTGATAAATATATTTATACTAACCTACTACAAAAGTTAATTAGTATGCTAGGTGCCCTACTAATGAGTGGTACTACTTTTAACATATATTGAGTGGCTGTGTGACTGTGTGTATCCATGTGTGAGTAGGTGTCTGAATGGTGACATGGATGTATGAGTGGGTATATGAGTACTTGTATGGGTGTATAAGTGGGTGTGAGTAGCTGTGTGGGTGGGTGAGTGGATGTGTGAATAACTGTATGGGTGAGTTCGAGGTGTTTGAATGGCTGTATGAATGAGTGAATGGGTATGTAAGTGGCTTTATGGGTGAGTGGATGTGTGAGTAACTGTATGGGTGAGTTAGTGGGTGCCTAAATGGCTGTATGAGTGAGTGAACGGGTGTTTAAGTGGCTTTATGGGTGATTGAGTGGCGGTTTGAGTGGGTGTTTGGTTACGTGAACTGGTGTGTGAATGGCTGTATTGGAGAGTGCCTGTCTGTGTGAATGACTGTATGAGATAGTGTGCTGATGTGAAAGCTCTTGTATGGGTGTGTAAATGTGTATTTAGATGGGTGTGTGAGTGCTTGATTCTGTAAGTGAGTGGTTGTGTTGAAAGACTGCATGGGCGAGTGGGTGGCTGTGTGAGTGACTGTATGTATAATAGGCTGGTTGTATGAGTAGCCGTATGAGTGAGTGAGTGGGTGTGTGAGTGGCTCTATGGATGGGTGAGTGGTTGTATGAGTACTTATATGAGTATGTGAATGTGTATGCGAGTTGGTGTGTGGGCATGTGAGTGAGTATATGAGAGGTTGTATAGGGTATAAGTGGGTGTGTGTGTGCTTCTGAGGATGAGGTCATTAGTGATGTCATTTCAGATGTCATCAGTGTTGTAACTGGTCATGTCATGAGTGATGTAATAAGTGAGGTCATAAGCAGTGCATTGTTCAAACGTAAGTTATAGTTAGCTAAGCTGCTGAATGTCACTGGTTTTGTATGAGTGAGATCTGAGCCTAACTATAACATCCCCATTACCTTTGGTTTTTTAATTCTATTTCCTAACCAAAACATCATTGTAAACTTTCTTTTTTTAAGTGAATTTCTAAGGCTTTTTGAATTTTATTTCCTAAATGTAAGCACTAACATTTGGCAGTGAGCATATGAGTGAGTGCATGATTGTCTCAGTAAGTCTGTGAGTGGGTGTTAGAGTGTCTGAGTGGGTCTGTCAGTGAGTGTGTGAATGTCTGAGTAGGTGTGCAAGTGGGTGTATATGTGTCTAAGTGGGTCTGTGAGTAGGTGCATGAGTGGGTCTGTGAGTGAGTCCATGAGTCTCTAAGTGGGTTTATGAGTGTGTGCATGTATCTCTGAGTTGGTTTGTGAGTGAGTGCATGAGACTCTGAGTGGGTCTGTGGCTGGAAGCATGTGTCTGAGGTGGGTCTATTGGTGAGTGCATGAGTGTCTGAGTGGGTCTGTGAGTTGGTGTGTGAATCTCTGACTGGGTCTGTTAGTGGGAACTTGAGTGTCCTTAAAGGTCTGTGAGGGGATAGATGAGTCTCTGACTGTATGAGTGAGTGGTTGTGTGAGCTTCTGAGTGGGTCTGTGAATAGGTGAGTGAGTGTCTGAGTGGGTCAGTCAGTGGGTGCATAACTCTCTAAGTAGATATGAGAGTGGGTGCATAGGTCTCTCAGTGGGTCTATGAAGGGGAGCATGAGTGTCTGAATGGGTCTGTGTCTAGGTGGATGAGTGTCTAAGTGGGTCTGTGAGACCATGTTAGAGTCTCTGAGTGGGTCTGTGAGTGGATGCATGAGTGTGTGAGTAGGTGGGTGTCTGAGTGAGTCTCTAAGTGGGTCTGTGAGTGTGTGTGCAAGATTCTCAATGGGTCAGTGAGTAGGTGAAAAAGTGCTTGAATGGATCTGTGAGTGGGTGCATGAGTGTCTGTCCGTGGGTCCATGAGTCTTTGAGTGGGTCTGTGAGTGGGTGCATGAGTGGATCTGTAAGTGGGCGCTTAAATGTATGAGCAGGTCTGTCATTGAATGCATGGAAAAAAGTAGGGGGCACACAGGAGCAGGTCCTTGTGCCATCTTCCCCTGTAATGGTCCTCCTGTCCAGCTTGCCTACAATCTACTACCCTCTGCTGCCTTTGTTTTTTTGCCCCCACCACTAGTTTTCTGCTAATTTTTTAGCCTCTTCTATCCTCGTGCTTGCCTCTTATTTTGCCTCTGTCTCCTTTTTCAGTCTGTTATTTTGCCTCTTTCTGCTTGCTCATGACCTTTATTCTGCCCCTTACTGCTCATTTCTGACCTCGGTTTCGCCTCTTTCCGCTCATACTGCTTGTTATTTTACCTCTTTCTGCTGATTCCTGACCTCTATTTTGCCTTTTTGTGCTTGTTTGTGACCTTTATTCTGCCGTTTTATGCTTGTTCCTCACCTTTATTTTGCCTCTTACTGATCGTTGCTGACCTTTATTTTGCCTCTTTCTGCTCATTGCTGACTTTAATTTTGCATCATTCTGCTTGTTTCTGACCTTAATTCTGCCCCTTTCTGCTTGTTGCTGACCTCTTGTGGATCAAGAACCCACTCTAGCAGAGGCCAAGGTGGCTTAGGCAGATCAAGGCCGGTACGCAGCAGGTCAGCTAGACTGTTGTAGGGAAGCCTCTGAAGCTTGTTGAGTCCTGTAGCTCATAACAGGAAGTCAGCCACCATAGAATTTGAGTCCCTGGTAGGTCTGGGATCACGCAGCAAGACAGGACTCAAGCAGCAGGGCAGTCCTCTGAGGGTAGAAGGCAAGCTTCAAGCAGCGGGACAGTTCTCTGGTGCAGCATGTGGTACCTCTCTGCTAGAAACTTAGTAGTAAATTAAATGTGCCAATTGGATGTAAGGACGTGTTATCATGCTTAGAGGAGAGAGCATAAGCACTTTAGCACTGGTTATCTGTGGTAAAGTGCACTGTGTCTTTAGGCAAACAAAAATGTATTTCAACAAATGAGAGCGGAGTAGGCAAATAATGTAAGGGAAGACCACCCTAAGGTTGACAGGTCTAATAATCAAGGAGAGACAATGCCACTCACCAACCCTTGTACCAAGCAAGGTTTATATTTATCAAGGTTTTGTGTCCCCCTTGACCCCTGCATGGGGTAAAGGGGGCAAGGGTGCCACAATGCATGCAAAGTCACCTTGATGATCCTACATGGCTTAATAAATCTAGAGTAACGCAAGGTGGAGCAAATTGCTTTATTGCGTTACTCTGCCCCAGAGAGGCATTCCATGTATTTTGGTGCATTCCCATATTTACTATTAGTGGTAAACCTGGAAATGAGTCAGAGTCCTACGCTTTGCTAGGTGAGGCATCACAAGGAGAAATATCTTTATTTCTCCTGGTTCTTTCCTCTTTCTATGTATGCTGAATTCTGCAGCATACATAGAGGAAAATGCCTCTCAGTATTGTTTGTCTTGTATTGTCTTTGTGCAGGAAGGGACACCTTCCTGCACAAAGACAATCCTGCCTAAAAGGCTGGCACCCTAGCAACATGGTGCAAGAGGGCCTGTGTTGGTGCCAGGCAGCTAAAAGTGTGCCAGGGCTAGTTAAGACAGGACAGGAATGTGTTGTATAATGTTAAATACAGCACCTTCCTGGCCTTTCCCTTTCCCACAGCAAGGTGGCTTGCTGTGTTGCACTGCATGAAAGATTGATAAATCAGTCCCCAAATATGGGATATTCTAGCGAGTCATACACTCTCTTTAATCCACCAACACTCAAAAATACCTGGAAAAAACTAATCAGAAAAGGGCTGGACTGTGCTTTGATCTATTGCCTTGATTGATACAAAACCACAATGCAGCTGGAATTTATTAGACTGTAGAATACAGGTTTAGACAAAGGGCATTTTGGTGACCTGCCTTGAATTTACAATGGACTCTTAGAGGCATATTTATCAGAGCTTTGTGTCATGTTTGCACCATGCACTGTGGAACAGGCATGAAGCAAACCTCTACAACAGAGTTATGAAGCGTGACTCTGAGTTTCTTCACAAATCTGGAGTACGTCAACATAGCGCAAATTGCTGTGTTGTCTTACTCTGTCCTGAGTTGGCATTCCATGGGCATTGCGGTGGGTGTTCCCACGCAACTTTAATGTATTTTGACACATTCCCGGATTTACATAGACTTGTACACCTGGGAATGCACCAAAATCGTACGCCTCCCCAGGGAAGAAGTAACAAGGAGAAATAGCTTTATTTCTCCAGGTTCTTACCTCTTTCTATATGTTATGTAATCAGCAGCACACATAGAAAAAAGAAAAAGCACAGGCACCCTTTGATCATGGTGCAAGGGTTCCTGCATTGGTGCTAGGCTGCCAAAATGACACCAGCACAATGGAAGAGGACAGGAATGCACAGCATTGGATAATTATGATGCTTTCGTGACCTTTCAAGGGCAGCTTGGCAAGGTGCCTCGTTGCACTTCTCTGCGCTACACTTTTCACAGTATGCCCCTTACTCCTTTTATGTAATGTTCTGTACACACTATCCCCACTTACTAACCTCCCTCTCTCTCTTACCATCCTGCATTCAGTAACATCATTACGAGTATTGAGACACAGGACCCCAATGTAATCTATGCCTGATCATGTGAACTAACAAATCCACCTACGAGGAGACACTGCAAGAGGCTGGTATGTGATATACCGGCTAGCGATTTACAAAACTCCAAAATTGAAAAATGAGATACTTGGAAAAATGAGATAATGAATAATGACTATTATTATCATCTACAAAACTCCAAAATTGAAAAATGAGATACTTGGAAAAATGAGATAATGAATAATGACTATTTTTCCAATCTTTAACATACTTATTTTGAAATCATTGCTCTTCCACTACAATACATTTAAAAAATCCTGGCACGTTTCCCAGGCCTAATCAACACTACCTACCATTGTCCTGGGTTTTTCTTAGCATTTTAGGACCTATATTTTGTTTATCCAATTATAAAATCAGGACGGTAAGCTAAAAGCCAAAAGGGTGGATAATAGGATTATTTTACCTCACTCTGCTACATGCCCTATTACTTAGCAGAACCTGGCCTGCCCAGTGTGTAGAGGTGGACCTCAGCAAGGCCTACCAGTGCTAGGGGTTCGCCCTTCTCTTCACACAAGTCCGCAGACCAAAAAATAGAAGTTGGCACAGAAGCTGAAATAGTAAAAAGATATGTTATTAACCTCATGAGGTGGAACTACATACACCCAACACCCTTTGGTAGTGTATGAAGTAGCACAAGGAGTAGAAGAACCATGGGTATTGTATAAGCGCACATAGGAGAGTTGCATACATAAATGGTCATACAAAGATTGCACAGTCAACAGTAAAGGAGGAGCCAGCAGTTGCTAACTTTGGTAAAAACAACCTGACAGTTACAGACTAGAGCAGGTGCATGGCCAGCTACAGATTCTTCTGCGTATGTGCAGAGTAGTAGAGTCTAAGTATAGCCAGGTCTTTGAGCAGAGCACAAGGGCCAACGACAGAGAAGAAGGAAAGAGCACATGGCGAGCACATGGCTAACTAAAATGGCTGCTGGAAACAAGATGGCTTCAGTTAATTGCTAACAGCGATCTCTGCCATATTTCCACAGACGACCCTTTTAGCATTAGCTGAAGACATTCACCTTCTAGAGAAGTCTAAATATACGTCATGTACATCGATTTGCATCAATTGATCAATTTCTCTGTCTTGTATGTGCTGGGCATTCATTTGTGCAACATTACGTTTAGCAGGTGTACAGGCAGTAATACAGATGGAGCAAAGCATTGGACCACATTGTATACATAGGCAGCATGTCAGCAGAATTGCAAATAATGTACATAAAACTGACAACAGTTTCCAGCCCCAGGTGACAAACAGTGTCCAAAACCAACTGGCGAAAGCCCATGTGCCAGTACCAGGGTAAATCTCAGCAGCAATTTTATGCGGTTTGGAGATCGAATCAAAAACTGAAGGTGCATGATCCGGTATGCACACACAGCAGCTACTTCCTATGTTGCGACATGCACCACCTCGATCAGCCAAGACTACATCTAGGACCATACAGTTTTGGAGCACCACAATCCTTGCAATTTGAAGTTCCTCTGTGATGTTTCCAAGTGCCATAGCTGTCTGGTTGGTCACAGCTTCCACAACATGAGTCAATCGCCTGATTTTCCTGCTGTTCACGGCAGCACCAACAAAGCAGAACAGCCCCAAATTGAAATCAACCTATTGCTGTAGTGCAGTGTCAGTCTGGTCCACCTCATCATTACTTATTGTTCTTTTGTATCTGTTCCTAGAAATGTAGTCAAACAACCGATAGTCCTTATGATATGATGCAGATGCCAAAAACACAGGAGGTAACAAAAAGGACACATAACAGACTCCAGACCATCCAACAGGTAGATGGTAGTATCCATTGTTCCCACAGAAGAAATATGTATTATGAGAAGACGTAAAGCTACTATTGTTACTGCCCTCAATGGTCAAAACCTAAGTACATTTGCTTCTTCCCATTGACATTTTCCCAACACTGCTCACACACAAATCTGCTCGTGTTCTAGTGGCAGCTATAACAAATGGTCCATTACTCTTGGTAGTTCTAGCATTTGGGTAAACATAATGTGTGGAAGCATTTCCTGGTCAGTACTCCTCCCACTCCCATTTAGTCCCTTTAGCTTGCGGGTCACCTTCTTCATCAGGATACCATGCTTTAATAAGATAATAGTTTATTCTCCCTACAGTCATACCAGTAATATTAGCCACTTGAGAAGCCAATAGAAGTGCAAACCAGGCTTGACAAGAGCCATTGTGGGAAAAGGGAAGAGGAATGAAAGGTGTTCCACCCTTTTTTTCGGATGAGCTGGCATCATTCCACACACCCAACAGTTAGTACTGTTCATAGCATTGTGCGTGTGGTGCAACATCTGGATGAATGTGTTGTTCAGATAAGACTGTCAATGCTTCTGCTCATGAAAAGGGAGAGTAAAATAGTGTTGTTCAATGGGTGCCGGAGTAGTGGCAGTCAGAACTTGTGGAGCAGGAGCCACTTCCTCTACAAACCTAATTATCACTGCCATAGTGACCACAGTGACAATAAACCCAGCAATGCACATTATCTTTTTATCACAGATCCTTGCAGCAGTTGATGTTTTCTCCTTAGGCATATTCATCTCGTTGTTGAAGTAACAAAAATCATTGGAGCTCTGAAGTCCTGGGCAGCCGTTGGTTTCTTTACTGAGGGTTAAGATGGGTGTCACTACCCCAAAAGATCCCCCCCATCTTCAGCTCAGTCTCTCACTAACCCAGGACGGTGCTCAACCAGTCTTTTTTGACAATGGAGTTTCTTTCCGGGGTCTCAGTTGGTATTGGGATACACAGGGATCATGTGGTCTGGGAAGACTTCCTCAGGTTCTTCAGGTGATATGGCTAGGCCTTTCTCCGTGTCCAGGATGTCTCGATGGTCGATCAAGGCAGCAGCTTCCACCAGGGTAGACGGCACCTTTTTGCAGTGGGTAGAATGCACCCAGTTCCTCCTGTTCGTCACTCAGACCGCAGTTCTCGTCATTAGGAGGACTTGCTCTGGGCCGGCCCACCTTGGCTCCAAGCTGCTCGACGTCTGGAAGGATCGGACCATGACATGGTTGCCAGGCCGTAATCCGTAGCTCTCACCTTCCGACCTGTCAGGAAGAGCTTCTCGAACTGTTGATGAATAGAAATCAAACTGTCAGTCAACTGTGATAGGTAGTCACTCATCAAGACACATGGTACATCATGTATGGGGTGTGGCTTAGGAATTCCCCAAATATTCATCGGCCTTCCAAATACCACCTCATATGGTGTAAGGCAAGATCGTGAATGTGGCACTGATCTAATGGACTACCGTGCCAAGGGTAGTGCATCAGGCAATTTCAAAGATGTAGAATCCTGGATTTTAGCTAGCTTCAGCTTGATAGTAGGGGTGGGTGGAATTTACGTAGTCGCGCTACACACAGTTCTGCGAAACGGTAAAAAATCTACGCGAACACGCAGAAATTCCGCAAACATGCGGAATGGCTTGTTCGCTATGCTTTTTTCCTGTTCACGATGCTTTTTTCCTGTTCGCGATCGCTGTTTGCGTGCTCGGGGAGAAATATCTTGCGAACACGCATTTTGAGAATGCATACAAGCGAACATTCCACGAAGCGTAGAATTTTGGGCAATTTTGTGTCCTCCGCGGAATGCAAAATTACCCAAATTCCGCAAATTCCGCGAGCGGAACAGAATTCACAGCCCAGGCCTACTTGAGAGTAGCTTTGTATCTCTCCACTAGCCCTGCTGATTGTGGATGGAAAGAAGCATGAAACTTCTGCTTAATCCCTAATCCTTTCAACACGTACTCAATAACTTGCCCAAAAAAATGGGGTCCGTTATCACTCCACAAAAGTTTGCAAACACCAAATCTGGGGAAGAATTCCTTTAAAAGCACCTTTGCTGTAGTGAGAACTGTATTATTTTTCGTAGGGTACGCCTCTATCCATTTACTGAAGGCACATATCACTACTAGGACATATTTTAGATTATTACAGCATTCAAGCTGGATGTAATCCATTTGTGAAACTTCAAAAGGTGCAGTTGGTGTAGCAAATCCTCCTGTAGGAGAGTGTGTCCCTTTTCCAGGATTGTACTGAAGACACATCAAGCAGGACTGCACCATCTTTTTAGCTGTGCCGGCAATTTCTAGGTGCTCCCAAACTTGTGTAAGCAATTTCGTTATCGAGGAGGCTCCAACATGTGCCGGCCCATGTGCCATATGAATCATAGGTTGCGAATAGGCTGTGAGTAGTCTCCACTTGGTCATGTCTTTATTTCTCCAACAGCCCTCATCATCCAATGTTCCCTCCTTAGACCATTGCTCAAGTTCTTCTGCAGAATTAGATCTCTGCATGTCTAGCACTTCCTGCCTAACATCATGCCAACGTTCAGCCTGTGACCTCACTACGTACATAGATGTGGTGCTTCGCTGCATTGCAGGCTGTGTGATCTGCAAAGGCATTGCCTTGTCCTAGTTTATCGGTCGCTTTCTTGTGTCCACTACATTTAACAATCACTATGTTCTTCGGGTATGTCAAGGCAGTCAGACGATCGTGTACAAATTCTCCATGCATTATTTGCATCCCGTGGGATGTAAGAAAGCCTCTTTCCTTCCAGAGTAACCCAAAATCATGAGCCACTCCAAAAGCATAGCGGCTATCAGTGTAGATGTTCACAGACAAGTCAGTACTAAGTTCACACGCTCTTGTCAAAGCTATTAGCTCAGCTGCCTGAGCTGACTTCTGTGGAATACGAGCTGTCTCAACTACCGTCTGAAGTGTTGTGATTACATATGCATCTGATATTGTGGCATCTGGTAACTTCAAACAGGACCCATCAACCCACAATTCCCCATCAACATTTGAGAGGGGTGTATCTTGCAAATCGATACGATCCTTTGTCTGTTCCTCAGTAAGCAATATACAATCATGAGGCTCTTGTGACTGGGACTGAGTCACTGGATATGGCAACAAAGTAGCTGGATTCAGGGTTGAACATCTTTTCAAGGTGAGATGAGGGGCCAAGAGTGTCAATTTGTATCCTATCAACCTAGCACTAGTTAAATGCTGTGTTTTAGTTTGGTTCAAAAGGGCATCAACTGCATGGGGTACTAACAGCAACAGTCTATGTGACAAGACTCTCCCTTCACTCTGACATATAGACACTGCTGCCGCTGGGACAGAACGGAAACACCCAGGCAATGCACGAGCAACTGGATCAAGAACAGCTGAAAAATATGCACAAGGACGTTGCTTGTCACCGTGTGTCTGTACTAAAACTGAAAGCGCACAACCATCCCTCTCGTGTACATAGAGTGTAAAAGCCTTAGTGTAGTCTGGAGTGCCTAATACTGGTGCAGAACAGAGAGCTTGTCGCACCTGTTGGAAAGCATTCTGGCATTCAGGCGTCCATGGAAGGAGCATTGGAGTGTCTTTAGTCAGAAGAGCCAACAAAGGTTTAACAATGTGTGAGAAGCCTAAAATCCAATGCCTATAAAAAGAAGCAAGCCCAAGAAATGCTCAAACATCTTTCTGTGTACGGGCACTGGTGTGTTTAAAATAACTTGAATGTGGTCTGGTGTACGTGCACGTCCCTCCTTAGACAGGAGGTGACCTAAATAGGTAACCTTCTGTCTACAATACTGCAATTTCTTCCGTGAAACTTTGTGATGTGTGATGCAAGAAATGAAAGCAATGACAGCGTTCCTTCTTCACACTGTTCAGGCGTATCAGCTGCCAACAAGATGTCATCAACATATTGTATGAGAGCCACCCCAGTTGGCACAGGGAAAGAATCAAGTTGTCTTTTCAATGCTTGGCTGTAAATACTAGGACTCTCTGTATACCCTTGGGGAACTCTACAGAATCTAAAGGATCGGTTATTTAAAGTGAAGCCAAACAAATATCAGCTGTCAGCATGAATAGGGATTGAAAAGAAGCGTTCTTTAAATCAATCACAGTGAAGGTAGTTGCTGTCGGAGGAACCATGGTGAGGAGTGTCGTGATGTCAGAGACTACCGGGTATTGTGGCACTACAATCTTGTTAACTTCTCGTAAATCAATAATAAACCTGTAGATTTTAGTATCAGTGTCTTTCTTCACAATAGGAAGGATAGGGCGATTGCAAATATTGTAAGGGACTTCTCCCACAACCCCCACTTCAATCAGATCATGAACAATGCATACAAGTGCCTCTTCACCTTCTCGAGAAATTTTGGATTTAGGCAATCGATGCAAGGAAGCTCCCTCCTTACATGAATATGGACTGGTGGAATAACCATGTGCCCCACATCACTATCTGAAGTAGCCCACAAAGTACTAGGAAGTGAAGCCAAAGCAATATCCTCTCTAATGAGACAGGACTTCTTAGCCACCGGATAGTTATCATTCAAAATAACACGCACACCTTATGGGAAACAATGTATTGTAGCCCTAAAATACTTGAGCATATAAAGACCCACAATATTGTCCAGTGTGTTAGGGGAAAGCAAAAATGGACATGGAGCAGTGAATTTATCAACATGAAATGCAAGTGGTTATGGCAGTGGACAAAGGGAAGGTGTCCCATTGAAACCTATTGATGTAATGGTTAAGCCAGACAGGGGAGCTCTTGGAACCAATTGTTTAGACGAGGCACTATGAGTAGCTCCTGTATCAACCAGAAATCGATCATTAGAACCCAAAACATGTGCTTGAACATAGGCACCCTTCTGATCTACTGGGACTTCAACTGATTCCTTACCCCATCCTAGGCATTCCTATGCATAAGCAGAGTCCGTCAAATCCGAATTCAAATAATCAGATAGTTACGCCTACCAAATGTATTAGAAGAATTCGAAGGATGCCCAACAGTCTCAAATCTAGCATGATCATCTATACCTCCCCTATGTCCTGGATTCCACGGATGGCTTCTCATTTGTCCCTGACCACTCTGATACTGCTGAGTACGCAAACGAGGACATTCAAAAGCCCAATGTCCAGTCTCCCTGCAGTAAGCGCACTGATCTGAAGACAAAGTAGCTCGGGAAAAAGAAGGTGTGCCTGGGCGATACATTGCACGTCCGCCTCTACCACCAATTCCATAAGATGGGCTATAAACCTGAGCAATCATAACTTTTGTTTTCAGTTCCTTATTTTTTTATCTTCAAAGCCCTTAGCTTCAAAATCCTGACCTTCATAATACTGGGCCATAGGTAAAAGAGAGACTGGGGAAGACGTGGTCCATGAACTCTCACTGGCTTTTAGTCGACTAGCTATTCCTGGCAACATATTCGCGACAATTTTATCGACAAACAGATGCCTGCCTGTGTCATCCGTCAATGACTGGCCACTAAAGTCATGGAATGCCTCCTCAAAACGTGTAAAGAAATCAGAGACTGATTCATCTGCCTTCTGCTTGCAAGATGCTAACACAGTCCAATCTATCTTTTTAGGAGCAATAAGAGTTTTCAATTTAACAAGTATAGCTTTTGGAAGATCTAAAATTTCTTGTTGTGGTTTCTGTGCGGGTTCCCTTAACGCATCAATCTTTTCTAGTACTTTCCAAACAGCCCCAAAAGTTGTATGATCATCGACTTTATGAATAGATCTCCACATATCAGGGGGTAAAATAAGCTCAAAAAACATATCAATATCAAATAAAGTCATGGTACAAGAACTAATGGCTCCTTCAACTTCTTCATAAAAAGCGGCCAGATTTTTCTGCGGGTCAGGCAAAGCAGCTTTGAGAGCCATGACATCTGCTCTACTCCAAGGAGTATAGACCCAATTATAAATAAAGTAACCCTTCGCATCAGTGGGATTTTTATCATCATCTGTCCCCGTACCCCTAGGTGGGACATACAAAGGCGCGGCTTCCCACATGGGTTTCCCATGAACTACAACATTCTTATCTGTCCCTGAAGCGTTTGCCTGCGGCATGGTGGTCTGAATTGTTTGTTCAGCTGCAGCAGCTGCCTTTTTCTCCTCCCACAAACGGAGTACATTATCTCATAGTTTAACCACACGTCTATTTAAGTCGCCCAGCTGAGAGGGGAGAAAAAGACCGTCACGCAATTGCTTACAATCGTTTGCAATATCAGCAGGCTCTAACTCTGTGGAATGCTTTCTAAACCATTCAATCACATCTGTGGCAAACATTTCTACGAAATATAACTGCTCTCTATCCTGCCATTGTTGTACCTCATCTGAAAGATCTGAAGCAGAAACGTTATCACAGGCGGCTTTACGAGCAGCAGATCTAAGATTAGCCGCACTATAAACGGTCAGCATTGAGCGAGTCTCTCGCAAAGCATCCAACCTTAACTTTTCTTTATCCGAAAGAGAAATATCATCAGAATCAGGAACAAGGGCAGAGGAAAAGTATATGGAGGCAGAGAACGATCTAGCAGATTTGAATCATCCTGTGGTTTATTAAGGAGAGGGTAGAGGGGGCGCCGGACAGGGTATTGGCCATTTACCTGCAAAGGACGCTCCCTGTCCTCTCTCTCTTTTATCTCCTTCATTTCTTTATTTTTTAATTCTAGCACTTTCGCATGGATATTTTTGTGCTGTTCTTTTTCTATCAAAGCTTGCTCTCTTCTCAGTCGTTCATGCGCTTCTTTCTCCCACATACGTACACAGTCAAACATATCTTGTCTACTTTTGCGCTTAAACATACATTGGTCCACATACTAATTTTTTCTAAGATCAAATGCCCCATGTATAGGCCACCGCAACTCCGGATCCTTGCTAGTATATTTATTCCATAACGTGCTGTACATTATAGAAGAAATACCATTTTTAATATACATGTCCCTATTAGGAGTCCCCTCGGGGAGGAGCCAACTGATTCTGCTCGATATTCACATCGGTACCTCCAAAGAAGCAACACATTATACGGAAGTGTGCTTGAAACAGGCATGCCAAAAAAATGGTAGCATATACAATACTATACAGCAGTGGTACTTAACACAATATGTCCTGTTACAAATTATTCAAAGGTTAGAGAAAAATCCCCTCATTCCCTGCCTATATAAATTGCATTTCATATATATCCAAACAAATTCCAAATATTGGCCAATTTCCATATACAAAGTGTTGCATCAAACGACCTTACCAAACAAAAGTCTCCAGATTGTAACTGCCAAGTTCTGAATCTACCAAATGGTCTCTGCACGGCCAACACCAGAAGAGATCTCAGTCAAGGACCGGCACCACCTGGAGGGTCAGATCAGAAAGAGAGGAAAAACACTGTGGGTGCCAAGACGCGGGTCTCCTTGGGCAGTGATCATCCGCAGCAAGATTCCAATCCTTCGTTTTGACCACTCCTTCGGGCATCCGAGTCACCGATGAGCCCCACTTGGTTGGGCGCCAATCTGTAGAGGTGTACCTCAGCAAGAACTACCAGTGCTAGGGGTTCGCCCTTCTCTGCACACAAGTCCTCAGACCAGAAACTAGAAGTTGGCATAGAAGCTGAAATAGTAAAAAGATATTTTATTACCTCATGAGGTGGAACTACATTCACACAACACCCTTCGGTAGTGTATGAAGTAGCACAAGGAGTAGAAGAACCATGGGTCTTTTATACCCACACAGGAGCTCAAAAGAAGGCGGTACAAGCACACATAGGAGAGTTACATACATAAATGGTCATACAAAGAATGCACAGTCAACAGTAAAGGAGGAGCCAGCAGTTGCTGACTTTGGTAAAAACAACCTGACAGTTACAGACTAGAGCAGGTGTACGGGCAGCTACAGATTCTTCTGCGCATGTGCAGCGTAGCAGAGTCTAAGTATAGCCAGTTCTTTGAGCAGAGCACAAGGGCAAACGACAGAGAAGAAGGAAAGAGCACATGGCGAGCACATGGCTAACTAAAATGGCTGCTGGAAACAAGATGGCTTCAACTAAATGCTAACAGCGATCTCTGCCAAATTGCCGCAAGTGTTCCCCAGCCACAGAATTATTGATAACCTGGATATCAGTAATTCTGGAATACCGTGGGGTGGGAGGTTTGGAAATGCTGCATTACCTTTGGTTAGAATATGTGCATTCCGCCAACTCAAATGGTGCCACTGTGTGTCAAACGATAGCGGGACTATGGGAACAAGATCTGTCCAAACGGCCAGAATTTCTGGGGACTAAGGTTCAAGTCCCAGTGTTGACTCAACATTTGGTTATTTTGGGCAAATTATTTAATCCCCTCTTGTCTAAAATAAAATTAACACAACCTTCTCTAATGTAATCTGGTGCTCATGTAAACCTGTACAAGGTGAGCTTAAATACTTTACGCAGAATAGTCTCCGAGCTTGTGCTTCCTCTAACTGCTCTCTCGGAGACCATGCAGAGTTTTCTTATCTGCTAAGTACACTTGCAGCAAGCTCAGAATCTTTTGTTTTTTGGTTTCTTCTTTGACAGTGCTAGAATGGGGCTTTTAGCCTGCCCATTACATACCATTGGTTGGCTTCGTTGTCACTCTTATTTTCTTCCATTTCATTGGTGGGCATGTGTCAGTTTCACTTGAGCTTCACTTTGTCTCTATGTGTTTGTTTTCTTCCCTGGAGTTTGGACCAAGTACTGATTGATTTCTTAATTAGTATTCTTCTGCACTGCTTGTGCTCGGATTGGGACTGTTTCTTTTTGCTTTTGCTTACAAGACAATTTGAAATGATCAAGGTTAATGCTTGAGCTTCCCAGTATTTTCAAGAGCAGAATGCAAACAAGCAATAACAAAACATTTTTACACCTGTCGCTTTAATTGATGATGAAGTTGTAAACATATTTCCTTCATTTATGACTGTTGCCATACAGTATTTGTTTTTTGTGAAATGATGTTTCCCATTGTTAGATTTACTTATTTGTTGGTTACCTCTTTCATAATTTAGATGATGTATTCATCAATAACCACACTGTGTTTTCAAAGGTTTATGTTAGAAGGTTACCTCCCTTTACCTACACCCACCCCTAAACTGTAAATTCACCCTTACCTACCTTTACCTCCACCCACCCCTGAACCCTAAAATCACCCTTACTTCCCTTTACCCATACCCATCCCAAATCCTAAACTCACCCTTACCTTTCTTTACCTTTACCCATACCTAAACCCTAAAGTCACCCTTTCGTTCTTATACCCATCCCAAACCTTAAACTAACCTTACCTCACTTTACCTGTGCCCACCCCAAACCCTAAAATCACCCTTACCTCCCTTAACCTCTAGCCACCCTGAGCCCCTAAAACCACCCTTACCTTCTTTTACTTATACCTACCCCCTAACAACATCCATACCTCCATGTACCTCTTGCCACCAGAACCCTAAAATCACCCTTATCTCCCTTTACTTCTACCCATTGAAACATATAATCATCCTTACCTCCCTTTACCTCTACCCACCTCACAATCCTAAAACCAACCTTACCTCCATTTAGCTCTACCCATCCTTAATTCCTAAAATCACCTTTCCTCATTTTATTTCTACCTCTCCCTAAACCCTAAAATCTTTTTTTAAACATGAAAAGTATGTTTTTTAATAAAAATACTTACCTATGAAGTAAAGTACTGCATGGTAAAGGGGCAAATGCTTATCTGCATTGTACTTACCAGCATGGTAAAGGTTCTGTATGATTTAGGCTGTGTAGCAAAGACTGTTTACCCTCTGGCAGGACACATTTTCACCCCCTCTTGAAACACCTTCCTGCCTTCACCCGAGCGACCCTAAATAGTTTGGGGGCACAGTTGTTTTATAGCCTTTGGTATGTTTGGTAGGCATCTTTACCTCTTCAACCATTTACCCCACCTACCCCCACACCCTATACTTGTGGTCTTGACTGAGACAATGCATGCACATTTTTTGCTTTCAACACATATTGTTTACTTACAATGGGCTTTGAACCCATCCATTGCATACCAGTGGTTGGCTTCATCATCACTATTATTATTTCTTTCCTTTCTTTTGGTCAGTGAGTGCCGGCTGCACTTCCTCTTTGTGCATTTATCCTTATGTTGGAGCATGGCCCAAATGCTGCTTCCTTTTCCAAGTATCCTTCCATTGTATGCCACCGTCAGCGGATTTTTTTCCCTTTTACTTGCACCCCATTCCTCCTCCTTCTCACTCCCACATTGCTGTTTGTCAAACTGCCAGCCACCCCCCTGCATTTTGCTTGTCCAATCTGCCCCACCCCTCCACCATTGTTGCTTGCCTGTGCACCCGACATCCCTTCCCCATCTCCTATTCGTTTCTCGCCCCCTCTCGTTCTGTCAGAAAAAGAAGCTACCAAAGGAAAGCCAGCAGGTTTCAAGTTGATACAAAGATGTAGCCTCCCTGCTCTGCATGTCCTCTTTGGCGCTGTCTTCATGTGGGGCAACCTGGGGAACCTCAGCTTGGAGTCAATATAATTAAACAAGTGAGGTTTTTTTGCTTAAATGCCTTTCATGTATTTGTGAGTTTCTGACATCACAGCCATGTAATAATCCTTTTCGCTTTTGACAACTTCAGACCGCCTTAAGCAGAATGCCGCCCTCAGACCCATTTATGGATTGTGGTTCTCATATATTTTTGTTATTAGTGCCAAATTTGTGTTTTGTCCAGCATTTTCAGCCTTTGACTTACATTTCCTGCACCCATTAAAAAAAGATCGATGCATAAATATGTATTCTAATTTCTTGTTTTACGGTTGCTGACAAGGTGTTATTGTAATTTGTTCCTGAAAACATTTTTTTTGTGAAGGCAGAGAATTACTTTACACTAAGAAAACGGATCACTGTTCCTTGTGGCCAATGCTGGCCATGTTACAGGGCGCTTTTCCCCTTAATTTTCAGCCACGCTGCTCAGCAGCGGTGCTATAGTACAACAACATGGCTAAAAAACATTAACATTGACAATATTGCATAAGGAAGACCCATTTGCTTTACCAATGCTTGTTTGTATGTTGACGAGACTGGGGAATCTTCTTAGGCAACAACAGGCACTACTACTCGACCCCCTCCCGCCTCACCAATTCCTCGGCCCCTAAATTGCTGAGCTGGTCAGGCTCTGATCTCTGAAGCAGTGCCCCTCTGTTCCAAGCCCCTCACTCTTCCACACAGTGAGCGATGGGAATCGAGGAATGGTGCAGAGCTAAGTTTCAGAACGTGCATGTTTTTCTCCGTTTTTGAACCGACTTGCCCCGACATTTCACCTGCAACCCAGAAAGGGAAATTTCCAGACTTCGAAGTTCCCCAAAACATGTGAGGATTCTTGACATCGGCCTTCATCAGTATTTACTGTGACTTTTTAATGAGGTCCAGTTGTTTTTCACACTAAAAAGAAAATAAGCACATTCTTGACTCATTTTAGGAAACATTTTGAAATGCACGACTACTAAATTTGAGAAGTTTGCATGAAATCAGTCATAGACATACACCGCCTAACCTCACCTTGGTGCCACAGAATGTGTTAACCGCGTCACCCGCTGAACTACATTCCCCCCACCTCCTGGTTAAGCCCATTCTCTTACCCGCAGTTGGCGCACTTCTTCATAATCTTCTTTGTCCAGTGCTCCGAAGCGTTTTTTTAAAAGTTTTTTTTTCCACAGTATATTCTCCAGCTGTCTTGTCCAATGAATCTAATCAAGCCGCTGGAGGGAGCTGAATTATTAAAAACCGGCGGCTGATTGAAATGAGTGCGTCCCGCCACTTGACCCTGGCGTGAGACCACACTCTGAATATTTAACTGCAGAGCCGTCTGATCAGCAGTCAGCGCTTCAGAAACACTGGCCTACGGGAACTGAGCATGTTGTCTGTGTGAAAGGAATTAGCAGAGGGAGGCCTGCTGCAGATGATAGTTGTCTGCAACTGCTGCTGAGCTCGTGCGCTCTTCGTCATTATGTGCCCATGCAAAACAAAACACTCCACAGTCACCTGGTGAGAGCTGATAGAAGCACTTACATATTCAGGGCCTCATTTACTATATTTTGACGCACAGCAGCGCAGAAAGCCTTCCTGCTGCGCTGCCCTGCGCCCAACTAAAAGGGCAGGGGCCTCATTTATGAGGCTGTGCGTTACTTTTACGCCGCCGGTGCGTCACTTTTTGTGATGCATCAGTGGCGTAAAAAATGCACCTTGTTGCGCCATATTTACAAAGTGACGCATCTAGGTAGATGCGTCGCTTTGTAAACCCCTGCGCCACATTATACCTGCGCCAGGTATAATGTATGCAAGTGGGGTGTTTTGACGCAAGAAAGGGTCATGGAAGTGACGCAGTGAAATCTGTAAGATTTCACTGCGCCATTTCTTGGCCGCTAATGCGTCAAAATCTTACGCCTGCTTCATGGCAGGCGTAAGACTGACGCAGGCACTAACAACATAGGACTTGCCCATGTGAAAGTACACATTGCTGGAGTTGCGTCACTTTTGTGACACACTCCAGCAATGCGTCACTTTTGCGCCTACAGATATGTCAGAATACTGCACAATTTCGCCTGAGGCTTGAGCCGGGCGGTCCTCTTTTTAACCTGAGACTTTTATTGTATTGCCAGCACTTGCCCTGTGTGTCCTCTCCCCCCCCCCAGCACCAGCGCGCTGATCTTAATTGCGAAGCTGTCATCTCACCGATTTAAGGGTGTAGATTTGATTTTAACAATTGCATTGGCACTTTAGTTTAACTTACCTAGCTAACGCTGCCTCCCCCCAGAGTTTCCGGCCGATTTAGGGCTGGGATTCCTGGGACTCGGGTGGAAGTGACTACGGCGGCCATCTTGGGTGAGTCACCTGTATAAAAGCAAGGCAGGGGCTCATTTCTGGAGAATACTGCACAATTTCGCCTGAGGCTTGAGCCGGGCGGTCCTCTTTTTAACCTGAGACTTTTATTGTATTGCCAGCACTTGCCCTGTGTGTCCGCTCCCCCCCCAGCACCAACGCGCTGATCTTAATTGCAACGCTGTCATCTCACCGATTTAAGGGTGTAGATTTGATTTTAACAATTGCATTGGCACTTTAGTTTAACTTACCTAGCTAACGCTGCCTCCCCCCAGAGTTTCCGGCCGATTTAGGGCTGGGATTCCTGGGACTCGGGTGGAAGTGACTACGGCGGCCATCTTGGGTGAGTCACCTGTATAAATTCAACTGGCCATGGCTCCGCGCAGCGGACGCGGCTAGCGGGCGCGCCGCATTCGCGCCGGAGGTTTGCCAGAGGTAAGCCCGTCCGTGCCGCGGCCGGGCACAGGGCCCCCCCCCCCTGGTCAAAATACGACAGTAACTTCATATACTAGAGAGGAGTTACTCTCATTAAACATTCCTAATGAGAGATGTCTAAATATCTTAAATGTGGCGGACTGCTATGATCCGCTTTTCTGCAGTTACTGCGGCCCGCTCACAACCCCTGAAGACTGTAATACCATACCCCGACCTTCCAAAACTATGAAGGGAGGTTTAATCAATGCAAGATCCATGTGTAAACATGCTGCACATATTCACGATATGATCGAAGAGAATGAGTTCGACTGGCTCTTCGTCACGGAAACGTGGCTGAAGGACTGGTGTACCCCTGATGTGGTCAATGCCTTACCACAGGGGTATCATATCCAGCGTTCTGATAGGAAAATCAAACAAGGAGGAGGAATTGCTATTGTACACAGAGATTCCATAAAGTGTACCATCTTTGACCTCCCTGATGTAAAAGGAGCAGAGTGTCTAGGCTTCTGCCTTCACACACATGAATCAAATGTCTTTTCTGGAGCTCTGATATATCGCCCTCCCGGTTCTCATAAGGAGTTTCTGGAGAGTTTTACCGAAGCGTTCAGTAACATCATCCCTAAATACGCTAACTTTACTATTTTGGGAGATATAAACTTCCATTTGGACACAAATACTGACCCCAATACCAGGGACTTTCTAGAACTCCTTAAAATGTGGGGGCTATCGCTATTAAATAGAGACCCCACTCATGAAGCTGGACATATTCTAGACTGTATTTGTACGAATCGAATGACCCTTAAGGCAGATAAACCATGCCCTCAGATATGGACCGATCATATGCTTATCCCTTTGGAACTAACTATAGCAAAGGAACCAGCGAACAAAAGGCAGCGATTAGTACCTTCCCAAAATAAACACGATTGGAGTAAAATTAGTCAGGACCCGGACTTTCAGGATCTTATGAAAGAGGGCAAACCTACTCTGACCGGTGATACCAAGGTAGATAATGAGATTTTTAATCACTGGATCACGACAAGTCTAGAATTAATCAGTACGAAGGGATTAAAGAGCATATCCAAGAATAAGAAAAAAATAGCACTCTGGTTCTCACAATCTCTTAGAGAGAAGCGTGCGGAGGTTAGACTATTGGAGAGGAAGTGGAGATGCTCATACACAATAGAAGAACGACGAATTTATAAAGAAGCAAGAAATCAATACCATCTGCAGATTAAAGCTGCCAAAAAAGTATTTTACTCTGGGGCAATTTCATCAGCAGAAAATAAGCAGAAGGAGATCTTTAAAATAGTGGATGACTTCCTAAATCCAAAGATTACCAAGCAAGATACCCCCCCCTCTCAGACCCTATGTGACTCCATTGCAAACTATTTTGAGGCAAAGGTCCAGGAGCTCACAAAAGCTTTCCCGATACCATCGAAGGGACAGGAAAAGGGAACATTAGACCCAGATACCAGAAGGGCTGAGTTGAATGAGTTTCTTCCAATTAGTCTGGAAGACAGCAGACAGGCAATCCTGACTGGAAGATCCGGATCCCCTTTTGATCCGTGCCCCCCCCAAGGTACTGCATTCTTTGATTGATTTAGTGAACCCGATCATTAATAACATAATAAATTCCTCCCTTGCATCAGCCACAATCCCTCAGGAATGGAGGTTAGCGGCGGTTAAACCTCTGCAGAAGAAGGCGCTGGCTGATCCCTCCATTTTATCAAACCTACGGCCAATCTCATTATTACCGTTCCTCTTTAAGCTCACCGAGGCAGTTGTAAATAAACAACTGACCAAATTTTTTGGAGGATGAGGATCTTTTACACCACAACCAATCGGGTTTTAGAGCCTCTCACTCCACGGAATCAGCTCTCCTTTACACAACTGAGACACTGAGGGCCGCCATGGATCAAGGAGACAGGGCTGTCCTAGTTCTCCTGGATCTGTCGGCGGCCTTCGACACGGTCTCGCATGAGATACTGATTAACCGTTTAGCTACGGTGGGCATAGGGGGCACGGCGTGGGCATGGCTGGAAAATCTCCTTGTGGATAGGGAACAGATTACTGTTCTTGGACAGTATTTATCAGCTAAAAAGTCAAATCCCACAGGTGTACCCCAGGGATCAAGGCTAAGCCCGGTGCTGTTTAATCTATACATGACACCTTTAATTGAGCTAATAACATCATTTAACATCGATACAGTATCATACGCTGACGATACTCAGCTCATTTTAGTATTAGACAGCAAGTCCAAAAGAGCAGAGGAGAATCTTGGAAATTTCCTCACTGCAACCTTCAATTGGATGAAGGCTAACCATCTAAAATGCAAGTGCAACACGGGCAAGACTGAAATTCTCCCTGTGGGTCCCCAAAATCTGTTTTCCCCTCAGATGTGGTGGCCCCCTAATGAGGAAATTCCGCCAAAAACAGTATTATCCGCACGTAATCTGGGAGTCAGATTTGATGAAAAACTTTGGTTTAAACAGCAAGCGGTTGCAGTGGCAGGATCTTGCTTCAACATCATTCGTGGACTTCGAAAGTTTTTTAACTTTCTCCCTTTGGAAGCAAG
This sequence comes from Lissotriton helveticus, assembly GCF_964261635.1. Taxonomy (NCBI): domain Eukaryota; kingdom Metazoa; phylum Chordata; class Amphibia; order Caudata; family Salamandridae; genus Lissotriton; species Lissotriton helveticus. Next base: position 351,689,929 of record NC_136070.1, on the reverse strand, counting down.
GAAGACAGTTGCAGTGGCACTAATTTCATCACGCTTGGACTACTGCAATAGCATATATGCAGGAGTGAATAGAGCTACCCTGCATAGGCTGCAGGTGGTCCAAAATGCTGCTGCACGCCTGGTGCTTAATCTTCCTAGGAGGTCTTCTGCCTCTGCTGCCCTAAAACAGCTGCACTGGCTCCCCATACATAAGCGAGTGCTTTTTAAAATATTGGTAATTACTTTTAAAGCTTACCACAAAAAAGGGCCTAAATATCTGTTCTCACGGTTCAAGCCATACATACCAGCTTGGAACCTGAGGTCATCAGATATGTGTCTTCTGACAGTCCCCAGATTTAGATTGGCCACCAAAGGAGGAAAATCCCTGGCCGTTCTAGGTACCAAGGCCTGGAATAAACTCCCACAAATTCCCACTGAGAGCGAATTCAGGAAAGCCCTGAAGACCTGGATTTTTAACTTACCAGACACGATCAGCAAACTGCTGATCTAGGCTCTAAATGACTCTCAGGTAAAATGAAATTGATGTGAGTAATTTCTCCGGCCCTCCACTCTAGGTTACGGACTACAGCTCCAAGATGCTCCTTGGAGCGATAGAATGCGCTTTACAAAAACTGTTTTACATTACATTACATTACATTACTGACGTATCTGTAACTCCTTGCGAAATGATGCGTCATATTATAAATATGACGCATCAATCATGACGCAAGGAGTGCGCACTGAGAAGTGACGCATCGCTGTTTTCACGCAGCGATGCTTCATTTCTCATAAATGAGGCCCTAGGAATGCACCGTATCTAAAAAATGCAGAGCATTTCTGTCCTTCACCCCTGCGCTGCACACAAGCAGCAACCCTGCAACAATGCAGATACCCTTGTGGCATTCATGCAAGGGTGCCTGCGTTTCAGAGATGATTGTGTATGCGCCAGAAGGGACACGTTCCTGCTCATAAACAATCATTGCCAGAAGGGACACGTTCCTGCTCATAAATAATCATTAAAGGTGAAATGGTCCTTCTATGTGTGCTTCTGCAGCACGCATAGAAAGAGCAAAAAGCAAGTAGAAATAAAAGTATCTCTCCTTGTTGCGCCACTCCTACGCCTCTGCTGGGGAGGCGTATGTTCTCACGTATTCCCAGGTTCATGACACTTTGTAAATCTGGGAATGTGTCAGGTTCTATGGATGCTGTGTGGGAACACCCATGGAACGTCCCTTTCATGCAGAGTAATGCGTGAAAGTGAACCATATTTACATAACCATGAAAAGTCACGCAAGGTGGCTTTAAGAAGCCATTTAAATATGGGCAGGCATACTGCACCGCCTTGCATCAAAAAAAAGCGTCTCAATGGCCTTGTAAATGAGTCCCTCAGTGCTTTGGGGATATAGATGTGTCATTCAAGTATGTGATCCATGTGGAGCAACGCTGAGGTGTCTTTTGATGGAAATTTTAAAGGAACCCTCTGTGGGCCAGTGATAAAAGTGTGGTCCGCAAGTAACACATTTCTTATTTAAGGAAGAAAGTGCCTCTTTCTGGATGGTCGCATGCCAAATTTTTGGGATGATGCTACTAGTTTTTCGACTCTAAAGTGCACTGGGCCCTGCTGATCTATGTATATACAATTGGATAATCCCTGATTGGCATCTTTAATGTATCTATATGCCTCTAGTATATGGTACAGTGTGTACCTAGGGCTAGTAAGTTAAAGGTTACTAGCACCTATTGCAAGCTGCAAGCACCTATTGTGACCTCACAACAGTGACAAAGTGAGTACATGGTTCTAAGCCTGCCAAGGAAGCTTAGTAGGACAGTTTTTAAACTGCCAACTTGAAATGGCAAACTAAACCCTTTTATCAACTCAAAAACTTCCTTTTTATATTTATAAGTAAACCAGGAGAAGGCCTTTGTAGCCAGGGCTGGACTGGCCCTAGCAGGCACGGGAGTATCCCCGGTGGGCTGCCAGGGTTGGGGCCAGTGTTGGGCCCCTGGGGGCCATTTGGCAACAAAATTGGCCAAAACCAGCCCTAGCAAACAGCTCTGCCCAAACCCTGGGTGCCAGCCAAACAGTTTGCCAGGGCCGGTTTCCGTTCCTAGTCCAGCCCTGTTTGTAGCCCACAAGCCAAGAGGCTACATTTGAAAAAGAAGTACATGTTTCTTACATATTTGTCATGTCCTGCCAGTGAAAATTGTTGCTTTCACTTTTGCAAGGCTGGCAGCTCCATTAGCTAACATGGAGTTACACTAACCCACGTGCTAAGTTCTAACTTCCATTTGAGACCACCATACATATTACTATGCGGTATAAAAGTATTCATTACATTATTGCTGACATTGGATTTAAAGTCATTTTTTATATAATAAATTGTTGCCCAAATTTCTAGTAACCTTTTCTGTTCCCCTGCACCAGTTCACCCAAGACGGCCTGCTTCTGTCCTGCTCGTAGGTGTGAAGCAGTCACAGGAATGGGGAAAAACTATTGGTTGGAGGAGGTGTGACCTCCTCCAGCAGCATGGCCAAGGGCAGGGACCACAGATGGCTTAGCTTCAAAGGGAATACCACCTCTGAGAAGCAAATGAAAGTCACCTCTTATCCTGCCCACTCTTTTGTGTAAATAGACAGGGTAGCATTTCTTACAGGGGGAAAACCCATTGCAGAACCGGTTTTCCAGAAGGGGTGGCTACAGAGATGTTTTAATGCATGGGCAAAGTGGGCCCTAGCCCTCAGCCTTTCTGGGGACCCCCTGATACAGCCACCTCTGTAATGCATGATGTTGCTCTGATGAGCTTGAATAACTTTTCTACAGATTGTTTTAAACACTGTCTCCCTTTAGTTTCTTTTTAATGTGGGTAATGTGTGGGAGTCTATTAAAGACATTTAAGAATGTTTGTTTTTCAACTCTGGCAACGTCCATAAAAAGTTTCTTTTGGATCAAAACAGAACCTCACAAATGAGAAAGGGTGGTTGTTGCAAAGATTATTTGCAATAATATCAGTGAGCTGCTACTGTATATTCTTATTTTAAAAACATGTTTCTATCCTTGAGTATTAAATGTAAACACATTTTAAATATGGGCCAGTGTGCCCGTGCACTTTCAGTGACCTGGCCAAAGAGGGCAGGAAAGAGCTGAAATTAGATCCTAAATCGAAAGCTTTCTGAACAGGGGCTCCCAAATTCCATTTGGTCCAGGGCCCAAAAAATCCTTAAGATGTAACTGGGTGGCAAGGGCGTGGCTTGCGCGCCGCTTCAGCATGGCGGTTTGCGCTTGAGCTCCGTGGCGAGAGGCTCCCGTCCGGCTATTTCTCCGTTCCCCAGCTGCCCCTGTGAGCGGAAACGGCAGCCTTCAGCAGCGGAACATGCAGGGAGCGGGATGACGAGGTTTTCTTGATGTTCTTGTCACCGGCTGCATGATTTCTGTCTCACGCTCCAGAGACGCTCATTCTCCTCACGGACGGCCGCCATTTTCCAGCTCCTGACGCACTTGGCATTTCTCCTCAGGAATGCCGTCTTGGATACATTCTTGCAGCTCGTGGGGGCTGTCCTGGAAGTTTCTGCTCTGATGCCTGCATTTGGTAAAATGTTTTCCCTTTTTCTGTTTTTTTTCTTGCTACTTGGCTGGCACTTCAATTGGCCTCGCGCTGTTTTCTCTCAGTGCAGTTATATTATACAAGTGTGGATCTTTTTCGCAAGAACTCTTTGCTGTGCCCTCCTGCTCTACTTGTAGTTCTATACCTCATTAGCTACCTGTCTGCCCTGCATATAAGTCCGCCGCTATTCTCTCATTTGCGCCTATTGAGCTCCGTGTGATATATCTCTAGTTTTTTGGACATCAGTCTGCGCACTTTTTGTTCTCCTCTTGTATTCAAGTTGTTATTTATTTTTTCTCAGCGGTTACTCCTTCATGGCTGCCAATATGGGTCGTTCCTCGAATAACAAAGACCCTAAGGATGTTGGCACGTCGCTGAAAAGACTTAAGTCGGGGTCTCCTACGCCTGAGTCTACTCAGTCAGATACTACTTCCACGCTGGACACCATACTGGCACGCCTTAATGAAGTGCACGATATTGCGCAGTCAACAAAAACTAATACAGATTTACTGCAAGTGGAGGTGTCTGCTATCAGGAATGACTTTAAAGCCCTCTCTCTTCGTGTTTCGACTACGGAATCACGGATTAGTTCTGCAGAGGATGGTATGCACAAACATTCCAGATCCCTCAACCACTTGGAGCGCTCAATGGCGGCATTGCACAGAGATCTTACTGAGCAGGAGGATCGTAATCGTAGATCTAATCTACGCATTTTTGGCCTGCCGGAAGATTCAGAGAAATCGTCTTCATCTATGATAGAGTTCTTATCTCATTGGATTCCGGACACCTTACAAATCTCATTCCACAGAGAGTTTGAGATAGAAAGAGCACATCGTGTTCCAACGTTTCGGTCTAAGTCGGCCACCCAGCCAAGAGCAATCATCTTTAAGCCATTGCGGCATCAGCATACTGAACAGATTCTCTCTCATATGCGCAAAGCTAAACAAGTTGTTTGGGATGGCCATCGTATCTCAATTTCTCAAGACTTTGCCAGAGATACGGTCATAAGAAGAAAGGGCTTCCTCAATCTTCGAAAACGTCTCTCTGAAATGGGCATTCCCTTTTCTTTTTCTGGTCCATCGAAGTTCCGCATTACTTATAAAGGACGTTCTCGAATTTTCGATGAACCGGCTGACTTATCTACCTTCCTGGACAACCAGTTGGAGATCGAGATGGAGATTCAGAAAGCGACTTCGCAGTCTTCTGGTGCCTGGGGCACTTGATCTGTCTTCTTATTTTTTCTGGATGTATTTTCTTGTCTGCCTGGATCTCTTCTCTCTCATGTTGAGCTTATATGTCGGTTTTAACTTCCAAGGCTGTTGATAGACTTTTTCTGTTCTTCTGGTGTCCATAAGGGTTTCTGTTCTCTCCTTCTTTGTTTCTTCTGTTTTTTCTCCGCTTCTATCTATTTCTCTTTTTTCAAAGTTATGCTCTTTCCCTTGTCTGCAGCTCTTCTTGCCTTTACCTTCGGTCATTGTTTATCTCAAGTACTATTTGTGCTTTCTTTCTTCATTTCTTTCCTATCTACTTCCACTTCAGATATCTATTGTTATTATCTACAGTTAGAATTTGTTTAATGACTATGTCTCTATTTTTCGAATATGCGTTTTTAATCTTCATGAATTTCTCTACTGTTCATGAGTTACCTCTTGCGTGGGTTGTTTCCACTCAAGTTTTTCTGATGGTATTCATTACTATAGCTGTGTCTTTTGATATCAGACTGCTAACTTTAAGTGATTATGCAAATTTTCTTAGTTACGTTCTGCCTATTTACATTATTTAGTTGCTTTGGGTTGCTACTTTTGTCTGTTACCAATCCCTATTTTACTGCTATCAGATTGCTATGTTTTGCTTTCGGTCACTGTTTATTTCAAGTCACTTTTCTCTTTTCTTGACGCTTATATCTTCATAGTTACTTTGTTTCTTCTCATATGTGTCGTTTTCTCTATTTCTTTTATCTTTCTATTTCGCTATCTTTCCTCCTTTCTTACCTATCTATTTCCTCTTCAGAGATATATTGTTTTATATACAGTTATAGTTTGTGCACTAATTATATTTCTATTTTTCGGATATGCATATTGCTCGTCATCCCTTTATCTACTGTTCATGAGTTACCCTATGCTTTTCTTGTTTCTAATTAGTTTTTCTGACAGTATCCATTACTATTGATATGTCTCTTGATTTTAAATTGCGTACTATCTGTGATTATACAATTTTCTTAGTTACATTAAGCTTATTTACATTATCTTGCTGTTTTGCATTGCTACTTTTGTCTCTTCCCAAGTCCTATGTTACTGCTATCAGCTTAATATATTTTGGGGCTAGTGATATCAATTAATTTTCCTCCTGGTGCGGGTCCCTCATTCGCCATTTTCCACGTTCTCCCTAGTGTGATGGTGGTCTTTTTTAGGCCTCCCCTTCTGCTTCCTCTCTCCTTCCTTTCTTTTTTCTTTTCTTCTTCTTTTCTTTCCTCTTTGTCTTGGATTCCCCACAGGGCTTCTCCCTCAGTGTCTCTTAGGATTAACAACTGGTTCCTTATTTGTATGTGGTTGCTTCTTTGTTTGTCATCCGTGTCGTCTTTTCTTTATCAATCTGTATTTCCATGCCGGGTTTAAATGTTTTATCCCTTAATGTTAAGGGTTTGAATCATCCAGTAAAGAGGTCGAAAGTTTTAGATTACTGCAAATCTTTCTCTTCTGACCTGGTTCTTTTTCAAGAGACCAAGGTCACAAGTAGAGAGGCGTTGTTTTTGAAGAAGGAATGGGTTTCGGATGTCTGCTGTTCTGATGCCTTTGGCAAACGGAATGGGGTTATTACATTAGTTTCAAGAAATTCTGGTTTATCTATCCTTTCTTCTGAGCATGATTCTGAGGGTCGTTGGCTGTTATCTAAATTGTCGGATGGACATCATGAACTATACGTGATGAATCTCTATGCTCCCAACGTTGATGATCCGACCTTTTGGAAATCGGTTACCAAAAAATTACATGACACCCCGCACTCTGGCAATCTTATTGTAGGCGGAGATTTTAATCTACCAATGGACCCTCTTCTAGATAGGAACTCTGCATTTAAGTTTCGTCCTCCTAAATCTCACAAACAAATGCTTAATATGTGTTCCTTTACTCATCTTCAGGATGTATGGCGTCTCCATAATCCCACTGGTAGTGATTTTTCTTTCTTCTCTTCGCCTCATTCTTCCTTCTCTCGTATTGATTATCTCCTGGTTCATTCTTCTCTTGTTTCCTCTTCTTCTTCTCCGCTTATACATCCTATTTTGATTTCTGATCATGCTGCGGTCACCTTTACTCTGTCCTCCTTTGCCCCTCAATCGCGCACTCGTTCATGGAGAATGAATACCGAAATTTTGCAGGATGCTTCTCAGGTTGATGAGTTTTCTAAAGCTATAGATACATTTTTTCATGAAAATGAAGGCTCTGTCTCTTCCCCAATCATTCTATGGGATTCCTTTAAATGCACTTTTCGTGGTCAAGTGATTAGATGTATGTCCAAACGGAATTCGGATATTAAACAGGAGCTTCTCGATTTATCATCTCAAATTAAAACTCTGGAAGCCACCTTTAGACAATCTAAGGATTCCTCTTGTTTACAGCTAATAAAACAACAAAAATACAAATATAATACTATTGTTACTAAAAGAGCTCATATTGGTGTACAAGCACAAAAATCTAAGAAGCTGTTGTTAAAAAATCGTGCTGGGAAGATTTTGGCTGCTACATTAAAATGTCAGGATTTCTCTTTTAAGTCCTCGCAAATCTCGTCTATTACTGACCACACGGGTTCTAAAAAGTTCCAAACAGGAGAAATACTTGAAGTTTTTCGGGATTTTTATAGTAAACTGTATACTCCCTCTAATGTTTCTTCTTTTGACCGGTGTCAGGCTTTTTTACATTCGGTCCCGATTCAGTCGGTCTCTGATGATGATCGTACCTCTTTAAATAAGCCTATTTCCCCCGAAGAAATTGTTTCTGCAATTAAAGCTACTCGATCGGGGAAGGCTCCAGGCCCTGATGGTTATCCAATTTTATTTTATAAAACTTTTATCCCTACGATTGTTCCCAAATTACAATCTCTCTTTGACTCTTTTGTTAAGGATGGGTCGGTTTCGGGTACGGCTGCTCAAGCTACCATAGTAGTGATTCCGAAAGAAGGGAAAGATCATTCAGATCCCAAAAACTTCCGTCCTATTTCTCTCCTTAACATGGAAGCTAAGATTTTTGCAAAAATTCTGGCACAAAGGTTAGAATCCTTTATCCCTCATCTTGTTCATCCTTCTCAAACTGGTTTTGTGAAAGGTCGTCTTGCGCGAGACAATATACGCACTTTTTGTCATATTCTCGGTGCTGCCAAAAGATCTCAACTTCCTGCAGCGGCCTTGGCCCTTGATGCGGAAAAGGCCTTCGACAAGGTATCTTGGCCATTTCTTCATGCTGTTTTATGCGCGCACAACCTTGGTGACTCTTTCATTAATATGATAATGTCCTTATATTCTCAACCTAAAGCTAACATTAGAGTTAATGGCGCTACGTCGTCGTTTTTTAATCTTCGTCAGGGTACTAGACAGGGATGTCCTTTATCCCCACTTTTATTTTTATTATCTATTGATCTTCTTCTTCGATTGATTGAGTTACACCCTGACATTAAAGGTTTTTCTTTCGGGCCTCACTGTATTAAAACTGCTGCATATGCAGATGATGTTCTTATTTTTTCAGACGATATTGCCTTAGCAATCCCTGCTATTTCAACTACCATTTCCCTTTTTTCATCGGTTTCAGGTTATACCTTAAATAAGGATAAGACGGAATTGTTCCCTTTGAATGCTTATTGTTTCCCTTCTCATATCGGCTCAGCGGGCTTTAAGTGGCAGTCTACACACCTAAAATACTTAGGGATTTATTTCTGTTCTACTCTTTATGCCACCACTGCCTATAATGAATCTCAGACTCTCCTTAAAGTCCGTCGTCTTTTGGATACATGGTCTCCGAAACATATTTCATGGTGGGGTCGCCTCCAGACTCTTAAAATGATGATCACGCCGATTGTGAATTTTCTTTCATCCATGCTTCCGGTTAAATTATCAGATTCCTTTTTTCGTGAAATTGATGTTCTGACTTCTAAATTTCTGTGGAATGACAGACGTGCTAGAATTGCATACAAATTTTTGCGTCGTCCTTGCGACATGGGGGGTTGCAATTTTCCTGATTGGGAAAAATACCAAACTGCCTTTCTGGCCTCTCAAGGTGCTTTATGGTTCTGTCCTCCGTCTCTTCATGTCCCTTCTTGGTTGCTCATAGAACAGGAACGTGCGTCCCCTTTGCCTACTGCTTCTTTTTGCACGGCATCTAATTTGCATATCCTATTTTCTCGCTCTATCATTATTGATACAATTGCAGCAGTCAGGAAAATAGACAAGAAGGTGGCAATCCCTTTACATAAAACTAAGTGGTCATCTATCTGGCGGAATTCCAAAATTAAACTCGCCATTACTCCCAACCTCATGTCTTATTGGGCAGATAAAGGGGTCTCTCTTGTTAAACATCTGTATGATAATTCTGATGAGCCCTTACCTTTTTCCACCTTGGCTCAACAGCATTCTTTAACAAATCTTGATTTTTACGCCTTTCTTAAAATCAAAGTGGCCCTTGCCAAAGTTCGTCTTCATCCTACCTCTGTTACCATATCACTTTTTCATATTTGGATTAAATCTGGTCACGTTGCCTCCAAAATGTATAAATTTCTGTCATCTGCTTCTTTACCTGCACAGACGGTTGCCCAACAAAAATGGTTACATCATTTTGATCCTGCCATTATGGATCATATTTCATCTGAGACTTGGCAATTAATTGGTAAACTTTCTCTTCGTAATAAAATTGCACCATCTGTAATGCAATCTAAGTTTTTCTCTATGAATCTCCTCCATTGGACGCCTGTGCGTCTTCACTCGCTAAGTCTTAAAGATGACAACCTTTGCTGGAGTTGTGGTTTGCTGCCAGGTGACTTTCATCATATGTTTTTTGGGTGCTCCTTGCTTCAATCTTTTTGGAACCTAATTCATAAACATCTATCTCTTATTTTTGGTATTGAGTTCCAACTCTCTTTTCCTTTAATTTTACTGGGCCCGCTGGCTGCCCCTACTCCTCTTCCATTGGATCCATTGGAATTACAGTTGATGGATCTTCTTCTTTCTATTGCGGTGAAAATCATTCTTATGGAGTGGAAATCCTTCTCGTTGGTTTCCTATCATACATGGTGGGCTTGGGTTTCCTTTTTACGCAGTGCTCACACGTCGGTTGATCGTGCTCATCTTTCTCCATCTATCTCTAGTGGGGTTTGGAAAGCTTTGGATGATTATATGGAGTTGTCCTCCAAAGGGTTGGTTCCTCAGTTTCCTTTTGGTCTGTCTGTCTGAATGTTATCTTCTAAGTTTCTGGGTTGATTAGTCCTGTGGGTCTCCTTTTTCTTTTTCTTCTTTTCTCTCTTTTTCTCTTTTCTCTTTCCTGTCCTCTACTCCCTTTCAGCTTTTCTCTGTTTTCTCTCTTCCTTCCTCTCTTCTTTTATTCGCTTTCCTCCCCTGTCCCCACCTCCACATTTGATAGTGATACGGTTGTTTAGTGCATTGATAGTCGCTTTTATCTAATCGGATTCTATGCTCTATAACAGGCTATTTTTAATTTTCTGTGCATTTACTTTGTTTAGTTCTAGAATTTAGCCCCTGATTGTATAGTTCTCTTGCATTCATTGTATCACTTGCATTGTATTTTGTTCCTTCTACTCTTTATCATTAATTTCTAAATAAAATTTTCTTGAACACAAAAAAAAAAGATGTAACTGGGTGGCAAATAATACTGGACACACCTCAGGGTTGTGCCCATGGCTCTGTCCTAGGGAAGAAGGTCCCAACATCTTGGGTTTTGGGCAGAGAGATGCACTGTGGTATTGTTCTGTGCCAACCCCATAGGTAATGATGTACTAGTGATTGGGTTGCCCGTGTGGATTTGTAGCCCTCCCCACCCACATACTTAAAATTGGCATAAAAGTGGCACAGCTGGCGTCCAGCATTAGAACACCACTGGACTCGTAAAGAACAGAAGAAGGACTGCACCAGCTGAACCTGGGGACATAAGAAAGAAAGGCTGCACTAAGGAAGACTGCACCTGTTGCGCCTACAGATCAAAAACAAGGCTTCAGAAAGAGAAGGACTGTTCGTGCTGTTGAACCCCTGAAGAGAAAACCGAAGGGCTGGACCTGCTCCCACCCATGCCATGAACCAGTGAATGGACTCTAAGAGCTAGTTGGCTAGCCTCCTTTAAGCTTCAGTGACACAAATCTAACAAAGCCCTGCACCTGCTAAGTATCTGGCTGGCCAGTAGCCACTGGACTTGCCCCTGGGTTCTATTGGAGTAGCCAAGATCTCGAGCCCCACGCCAAGTCCCAAAGAGGACCCTCTCAGATTCTGGCCTTTAGCTAGTGCTAGAGTTTACTCTTTCTCACCACATGATTGCAACATGTGAGACAAAGATAACGGTTTCAAAGATAATGGTTTCAGAGTGCAACGTCCAATGCTCATGAACTACTGCTACTTGCCGCTTCATTGGTAGCCTCAAATACTGTGGAGTACCATGGCTTCACTGGACTCCTGGCCTGTGCCGATCCATCAAGGTTGAACCCAATGCTGGAGTCAAGTTGCAGAGGAACCCTACGACCTCACAGTCAATGAGAAAAAGAGCTAGAAACTTAATGCAAAGGTAATATCTTGACTGAGTCTAACCTGGCTCCTGCATCCAACCCTGACTTACATCACAGTCAACAAGAATCCACCAATAGTTCTACAAGTTTTCCCTACAATGTCCATGTGCCCCCTCACATGGCGGAGCCGAGTGAGGGGGCACATGGATATTTTCTCCCATTGAGATCGTAGCAGACTGGAACGCCAACCCCCAACGTTAGAAGGCTCATTAGGCTCTCAACACTGATGAGACAAGTTATGCAAATAGCAGATTCTTTGGATTTTTTGTTGTAGGTACATTGTAGCCTGCATTTCATTTTCACTTTTCTGTAAATATCACCCACATTTTTACATAGTGAAACGTGTGTAAGGTGGGGATTTGTGCACCCCCGTCCTGAAGAAGGAGTTGATCTCCGAAACTTGTCGACGCACACAAGAGGTGATGTACATAATGTTACATAGACACCTCGCATTTCACTTTTTAACAGTACCAGCACGGGGCCTATTAAAGAATTTTTAGTCCACCCCACGATCCAGGCACTTTTTAACTTTATCACTCACTTATAACCCCACCACTCACTCACATCAAACCCTCACACGCACCATGCATGGTCATTGAAATAAGTGCTCCCGCGTAGTCGTAGGTCGTAGCACGCGGCATCCCGTAGAGGGGTGCGAAGACCCCAATGATGAAGCATGACACCAAGGGTCCTTTTGGTGTGTGAGGGGTATTTTAAAAACACTAAGTGCTCCCCACCATTGTAGGGAAACCTTTTAGAACTATTGGTGGATTCTTGTCGTTTATACATACTTAACCAGGGAGAACAAATCCACTTGTTTAGACTCTCTCTCCCCTTTTTATTATTTCCATTACATCACAGTCAGCCTGAAACTTTGACTATACCCTGGACGCTCTAGTTCGAGGCTCACAGGTTATCACTAAGAATGGAAAGCAGTCCTTTCTTGTGGAAACATGTAATAATTTGTAGAGTGAACGCAGTGGTTTATGAAAACCTTGCAAAAATCATAACTCTGATACCCTCTCTATGATTTTTGTCGTTTTGGTGTTTCTTTGGAGCTAAAAATATACTCTATTTTTATAAATTGTAGTGGATTTTTTATTGTTTCATGTTTCCTATGTATTAATACTTTAATTATTGATAAATGCTTTTCACTTGCTTCCTTTGAGTTAAGCCTGACTGTTCTGTGCCTCTACTTCCCAAGACTGAGCTGAGGTGTAATTAAAAAAAAATCTTACTTGAACTGATACAGAATAGTGACATTATTACTTGGCTGTGTGAGCTAGCCAAGGTAGCGTATTTTTTGTTTATTTGTTGGCTGATGATGGTGTGTGATTTATTAACAATGTTTATGTTTTTGAATTGGTCAATTTGCATGATGTATATTGAGTAGTATTTCATACTTGTTTTTATCATACTTGCATGTGGAGCAGTTTTTCTGTTAAGGCTGATGCGGTCTTTTTGCTTCTGAGATATAGTAGCACTATTGTTTAAAAGTCTTTTGTCCATGGAAAGCAGTATTTTGGTGTGGCTAGTTGATGACAGGTATTCCTAATAAGCCAGTTCTCAATTTGAACAGGCAGCCTTGTTTGGACACGCTCTCTTTTACTTGTTGGCTTAGTTGAGTGTGTTGCAGGCCATTTGGAGTTTAAGGTGAGAATGTTTGAGCCACTTTGATGAGGGAAACAGCCATTACAACGCAACTGTTACTACGCATTACCTCTAGAGGGGGGTTGTTACAATGCAACTAACGTTATCACATATAGCCTTTACCATGCATGATTTTACAATGCATAGGCTTTTACCACACATGCCTTTACAACAAGAAAGAATGGGTATGAGGAAATAAAGATATTGGGAGGAGCGATAAAAAGGGGGTGTCCCACAACACGTTTTTTCCATGTTAATTTCCACAGGAACTTTAGACATGACTACAGCCCGAACTGCTGAAAGGTAGCTGTTGGTCAAGAAACTGATCCTTTTGTAAATTGGCATAAATTTGTTGAGTAGTTTTTGAAATATTAAGGGGAATACAAATTTGAACATAGGGACGTAAAGGGTCAGTGTCTCTGCCCAATCTCATCCTGAAATCTGATTGGCTGTCAACACTTCAAACGAGAAAGTATTGGCAGCCATCTTGGGACTCGGCTTGAGCCGGGTCCCAGAACAAACACTTTAAGAAAAATAAAATGGGGCAGGTTAGAAATACCGACCCCAAAAACATGTTTTTTAACATTTCTGAACCTAAAATAAACAAAAGAAAGTGCTTAATTAATTATCACCCCTGGGTCCAGCAAGCAAGAGCATACAAAATGCTCTCAAGAGCTGGAAGCAGAGTAAAATTGCTTTCACAGATAGGGAGACGCATGTTCAGCAGCTCCTTCTCTGCAAAAGCAATGCCGGCTCCTGCAGGAGGCAGGGAGCCGGGAGAGACTGCGGGGGCCTTCAGGCTCCCCCTGTGCTCTCCATCAGTGGTGAGTGGGTGCCCACATTAGAGGCCTGGCCCTGGGTGATGGAGTCCCTGGGACTAACATCCCCCAGGAGGGGGGCTTCTGTTACCTCCAGTAAGTCCCACGCAGCGGGATTGCTGAGAAATCTTTGGAGGCCACGCCCCTTTCTCCACCACTCTGCAAATGCGCCTCCTGGGACACTACTGGTTGGGAGACGGAGTTCACATTACTCCTGACAGTCCTTTTGGGCGAGATAAACCTCCTGTTACCGCCAGTAAGTCCCACAGAGCTGGATTGATGACAGGTCTTCAGAGCCCACCCACCCCTTTCTCCACCACCCTGCAAACGCGACTACTAGTTAAAACACCATAGAAATTCACTAAACAATGGTTACAGGGCCATTATTGTTAGGAAATACAATTTGAAAAACCTTGGAAATTTACTGAAAAAAAACAAAGGTTACGGGGATGGTGTAGTTAGGCTCAGACTTTAGTCCATACAAAACCAGTGAAATTCGCAGTTAAAGTTACCTGAGCTAGCTATAACTTACGACCCGCATTGCACTGCTTATGACCTCACATACTACATCACTCATGACATGATCAGTGACATCACTGATGACATCTCAAATTACATCACTGATGACATCATCCACAGAATCACACTCACACTACTATACAACCTTTTATATGTCTACTCCCACACAACCACTCATATACCCATTCACAGACCCATACCAGTACTCACACACCTCCTCACTCTTCCATAGAGGCACTCACATACCTGCTCAATCACTATACAGCCACTCACACAACCATTCACTCAGCCATACAGCCACTCACTGTCAGTCGTGCCACTTCAGAAGTCCAGGTTCTTTCCGTCTTGATGATGACTAATCCCAACACCTCCAGAAACCAACAAGTGTGACAAGGAATTCAACACCTGTCACAAGTGCTGACCCCTAAAGGGGAAGGGAAGCGGGGACGGAAAGGGGTAGTGGATGGGACGGAAGGTGAGAGAGAGAGAAAAACAACACTGGATCTCTTCTTGAGATGATCGTTTCTCTCTTTGAAGTACTCTGGGCCTTCACGGATCAGTATTGTTTGATTAGATGCTGAGCTGCATTAAAGAATCATCATTTAGGACATCCTTCCTAACTTCTCAATTATCACAAATGCTAGTAAAAACATACATGCATACCTACTGATTTACAAGCCCATTCCTGTACTTCGTGCGCAAGGTTCAAACGTTCACTAAACTTAATTGCAGTCTAGCAGTCTTTAATCACCTTAAGAGATACAGAGCATGAGATGCATGAGCATTACACTTAACCGTTCTAATAACTGGTTAGTAGTGACTATAACAATTGGCATGCAGCGCTCTTTCTTACCTTACACTTACTACGTGAGGTCTTTAAAGGGGATTCTGTGAAAACAAGGGAAACAAGAAAGAAAGAACAAGCCCCACAAGACACTGCTATCAAACATCAATTACTGTAGTTCAATCACTACAACATAATATCGAATACTGGACGTTGTACATAACCAGGAATTGTACATAATTAGAGATTCTAGGAACAGTTCAATTTGCCTTTGCCAAGGTCTCTTTATAATTGCACCAGATCCGAATTGCTATTGCCAATGTTTGTTTCCTGGCCCAAAAACATAGAAAGGTCTTACTGTCCTCTTTCGATGCCTTCGGTGTCTCCGGGAATCCAAGTCCTGAAGCCGGAAGGGAGAGGCAGGTCCGCCTGTCAAACTGCTCCGATGTGAAAACCGGTAGCCGGGAGACTCGTCTCTGCCGGCACTGGAAGCGTTCCTGTGATCACAGGAAAGCGAAGAGGAGTCCGATGATTGCTGGGCTCTGCCACAAGGAGCCAGGTAGGCTGCAGCTGTTGTGCCCCCTCAGTGAAGGGCGAGGTCCGGGTGAGGGCGGGGTCCGGGTGCGGAGATCGAGAGCCTGGAAGCTCCAAAGTGACGCGCAAGCCGAAAGAAGCGAAGCGTCGGCAGGGAACCGGTGAGCCTTTTTATAGGCAGTGTTGCACGTGTGTGACAGCGTGAGTGGAGCGCACCAGTCCAACGTGAGAGCTACGTACAGACAGCAACAAACATTGGAGTAATCCTCCTCAGCGTAATAACCAGCAAACAAGCATTGCTACATGCAACTATGAATAACAGGCTCATTTATTACTAAACAGCACAGTCTAAACATCATTCATGCCCGGTAACAGTGTTTTCATGACACTCACATACCCATACACAGACATACAGCTACTCACACACCCACTTATTTACCTACACAGTTACTCACACACACCAATACAGCCTCTTAAAACAGGCACTCACTCCTCCATACAAGTACTCACACACTCACTTACAGACCTTCACAACCATTTACATACCCAGTCACACATCCATACAAGCACTTACACATCCTCTCACTCACCCATGCAGCCATTCACATAGACACTTACTCTCCAATCCAGCAGCTCACACACCAACTCACAAACCACTAAGAGAGCCACTAACTCTCCCATACAGCCACTTACATACCGAGTCATGCATTCATAAAGCCATTCAGACACCAACTCACTCAACCATACAGTCACTACATACCCACTTACCCACCTATAGAGCCACTCACATTGCCACTCACTTATCCATACAGCCATTGACACATCAACTTACTCACCAATACTGCCTCTTACACAGCCTCTCACTCGCCCAAACAGCTACTCACACACCAACTTTTACACCCAGGGGCATATTTTTAAGGAGCTATCGCCGAGTTATCGCAGCCAAAGTCATGATAAATGTATCGCCTCATTCACAAGCTGGTGCTAACAGCCAATAGCACCAGTTTACCTGTGATAGCAGCCACAACAAACATCGGCACAGATAACCCTGGGAACTATCGCTAATGAGATGCAGAGTTGGCGTTCCCGTGGCAAAAGCCGCGACAACACCACTCAGCAACATTCTCAACGACCAGCAGGATCGGCAATAAGGTCAAAAAACATGCGATAAGGCGCATTAGCAGCAGAAAAACGAACACCTGCTCTGACCTGGTGTAAAGTAACCTTGGGAGTAGGACTTCGCTACGCCCACGTTGCCTACTTCGCCCTTTGCAAAGTAGGTGTAGCAGGCAACACTACGCCCACTCCGTGGGTGTAGCGAAGTTGCCCGCCCTCCCTCCCACCTCCCTCCCGCCCTCCCGAACATAGCTAATTTAAGTATATGCGCAAATAAAAACAAATATCCGCTGCGTCCCAGGGCTCCCTCTGCTCGTTCACGCCGCCGTCTTGATAACCAATGCGCATGCGCGGCCGCCCGCGCATGCGCGTTTTTCTCGCGAGATATGCGCATGCACAGGCGGCTGCGCATGCGCACTGGGTATTCAGGCATGTAGGTATGTAGGGGGGGGCATGCAGCGCGTAGTGGGGATTCCCGAAGTGCGAAGTAGCTTCGCGTAGCCCCACTACGCATACTACGCCAAGGGTTAGTGTAAAGTCGGACCACAGCCTGCACCACAAACGGGAGCCTAGGCCAGACCCACCCCTGAAGAACAACAGATGCCATGGAGCCACTGATTATGCAGTCCGGACACTCAAGAGGGCCACAACACCCACCGCCACCACCCCCCAGGATGCCCCCTACCGGACGAAGACATGCCACATCAACTACTCGGAATCATGTATCAAATATTCCACCTGATGTCGCACAATCACATCTGGTTACATGCATGTGTCGAAACAATAATGAGCATCACACATTCACCTTCGGAGCAACAAATGAAAATGTATTAAAACAAACACAGAACAGAAATGAAGACACATGGCGGCACCCCTCGAGACACTCCATAGGTCACAGCCTGCAAGACAAAAATCATGATGAGAAGGTGTGTCCTGCACACATCAAAGGACTGAGAGAGAGCAAAGGAGAGAGAGAGATAGACAGACGGAGAGGGGGAGAGAGATAGACGGACAGAGAGAGGGAGAGAGAAAGATAGACGGAAAGAGATGGGGAGAGAGAGAGAGAGAGTGAGACAGATGGACAGAGAGGGGGAGAGAGAGACAGACAGACAGAGAGGGGGAGAGAGAACCAGATGGACAGAGAGGGGGAGAGAGAGAGATAGACAACAGAGAGGGGGAGAGAGAGAGAGAGAGATGACAGAGAGGGGGAGAGAGAGACAGACGGACAGGGAGGGGGAGAGAGAGACAGACGGACAGAGAGGGGGAGAGAGAGAGGCAGACGCACAGAGAAGGGGGAGAGAGACAAATGGACAGAGAGGGGGAGAGAGAGACACAGATAACAGAAGATATGGACAGGGAGAGAGAGTGCCGACACTGCACACCCAGGCCACACTGCTCACCTGCTGCCACCGGTGTGTTTCCCACCACGGGCTGGTGCGTAGAGCAGTTCACCATGCCCCACATATGAAACAGATCCGTCATCTGCAACAGACTCCAGATACATGAATGGCAAAGTACATACAATTGCACGCAACATCATTGCCTGTCTGCCCCTGCGTACCCAGGCAGCTTCACCCCACCCCTCCCACCGCCCAGTGGTGAATGCGTGCCCCTGTGTACCCAAGCATCTTCAACCCAGCCCCTCCCGCTGCCCAGTGGTGAATGCCCACCCCTGCGCACCCAGGCCTCACTGCTCTCCTTCCGCCACCGGCATGTAGAAATGAGGGCCCACCACCTGCCGGTGCAAGCCCCGAGCCCGGAAGTCCTGGCGCATGTAGCGTTGTTGTCCCCCCTGGAGCGTAAGCGTAGTGAGCTGACCTGGCATATGCCAGTACAGCCTAAGGATTATGAACAATGACCCCGGGGCTCTGGGCGTGATTCCGTACGGGGCTGGATAAGGAAGTAACTAATGCGTGTATCACTGTTGTTGCGTTGGCACCACCCGGACTGCATTCGGCAATGTGTCACCCTGTGACACAAATCCAATGACATGAGCAACATGGACGTAGGGGGAATCCACTGACCCTACATTCATCAATACTTCCACACTTGAAAGATCATAGGTATGACACATCTGGGTGATTCTGAATGTTTAATGCACATTCAGTGGAGTGTGGCATTTGGAGCAATACAGGGCCATGCAAACCCCACTTTAAAATATTGGCCCGTGGAGGGCCAGCCAGAGTCCTTCAGGGAATAAAAAGTTCAAAGGAAGAGGAAGAGTTCAGTCCGCAGTCTGTTTGCTGTGTCATTGGCGATCAAACAGAATATGGTAGTCCATTGCGAGTTCCAAGGTGAGTGTCGTAGAGTGTATCGGGGGACAGAGGAAGGTGATGTTGCAGAGGGCAGAACCAAGCAGGTGTGGTGGTCCTCTTCGTCATCAGAGAAGAGAGGTTCGGGATGCTCTGCAGGAAGTGTTGATTGTCCCTCTGCAATGTGAAGGAGAGATGCAGTTTAACATTGTGTTCACATGACTGTTGTCACCTTGTATTTATTAAGATACAGACTGCATGACAGTGTACATTGTGGCTGTTTGGGAGGAGCTGCCTATTTGATGCAGGACAATGGACATTTCGACAACTTCACGGAATGCCAAATGTGATTGGGCAGTTTCTACACACATGCAGCACCAGTTGTGTCCTCTGTTCGGTTGTGGACGTGTTGCGGTTTGTACCACATCATTGTCATTGTTGATGTGCTCTGCATGTTATGTGTGTGTGCTGCATTTTGGGGAGTCACCCTTGCAGCTCTTATTTTGCCGCCCCTCCTTCCTTACACGTGGTGTGCCTCTGACTTCTGTGCTTATACAGTGCTGAGATGTTGCATACTTGGGTACATTGGTCTCTTGGTGCGAGTTGGGGGCCTGGGGCATGGTTTGTCTGCAGATATGCTCTACTTAGTTGTGCATGTGTGCCATTGTGCCCATCTTCTCCCGTCCCCCCAGTCCCTGGTCGTTACTCACCCTGGAGCCTACCATTCGATAGGGTCCAGATAACGGGTCAACTGATAAGTGGTAAGTGGACAGTGGCAGTGTCCCTGCCGCTTTTTACGGCGCGATTACATTGGTGACTTTGCTAAACTTTTAAAAACGCTGAATGCTTCCTGATACTTTTAGCGTGTGAGCTCATTTTAATCCAGTCTGGGGCATTGTGTGAGTGAGAGCGTGTACGCTCCCCCCGTGTGCTGCTTGACTTAATTTTTACTATTGCTCTTTTGTTCTGGGGGCACTGCATTCTGCACTGCTGAGGTTCTTACCTGAAGGCAGGCAGTTGCAGCTACGGCACCGTGAAGCGCTGGACTCGTCCCTCCTTCCCGCCTCGTTCTGCCGCCGGTGATATGCACCGTTCGAGCAGAGGGCGTGGAAGGTCCGAGCCAGCTACTTCCGGTTGCCACGGGCAGCGCTCTAGTTGTTTGGACGCTGGGGGGATATAAGGCACTGGACCCAGGGCCCCCGTGTGGTAAGTGGACACCGGCAGTGTCCCTGCCGCTTTTTACGGCGCGATTACCGGCGCATTGGTGACTTTGCTAAACTTTTAAAAACGCTGAATGCTTCCTGATACTTTTAGCGTGTGAGCTCATTTTAATCCAGTCTGGGGCATTGTGTGAGTGAGAGCGTGTACGCTCCCCCCGTGTGCTGCTTGACTTAATTTTTACTTTTGCTCTTTTGTTCTGCGGGCACTGCATTCTGCACTGCTGAGGTTCTTACCTGAAGGCAGGCAGCTGCAGCTATGACACCGTGAAGCGCTGGACTCGTCCCTCCTTCCCGCCTCGTTCTGACGCCAGTGACTAGCACCGTTCGAGCAGAGGGCGTGGAAGGTCCGAGCCAGCTACTTCCGGTTGCCATGGGCAGCGCTCTAGTTGTTTGGACGCTGGGGGGATATAAGGCGGATGTGTAATCGGCAGCGCAGCGGACGAGCGCAGCGGGCGTGCCGGAGGCGCGCCGAAGTTGCACCTAAGTTAAGCCCGTCTGCGCCCGTCCGCGGCCGGGCGCGGGCCAGGGCCCTGCCCCCTTCTCCTTCCACTCCGAGAGGACACATATGCTGGAGCAGAGCTGATCTGCTGTCCCTCTGCAATATGAGCATTGGCAGCTCATGCCATGAGTGTTGAGGAGAACACTGGCTGCAGGCATTGCCAATTTACCTACAACCCGGTTGAAATGGTAAAGTGTGAGCACCATGATCTAGTTTGCGGCCTGCTGAATGTTCGGTCCCTACGTAGGCACAAACTAGATATTTATGAACTCCTTAGTGAAAAGCAATGGGATCTAGTCTTCCTCTCGGAAACATGGCTATACTGTGACTCTACCCCAGAGGCCACTGAAGCCATTCCGGAGGGTTACACCCTGGTGAGGCAAGATAGGTTGACAGGTAGAGGTGGAGGGATAGCCATTGTCGCTAAGCAGGGGCTTCGCTGCCGTCTAGAGCAGACTGTGATCAAGGAAAGCGAGACGGGCGCCTTTTCCATTCAGGTGAATGGGGCTATACAGGGAAGGGCCTATTGATATACAGGCCGCCTGGCCCGCCCGCCAAATTTGGCGAGAGCCTGGTAGAAGGTATTACAGAGGCGGCTCTGCGCGCGGATACATTTTTGGTGTTAGGTGACCTTAACCTACACCTGGATGACCCTGCGGACAAGGCGGCTGGGGAACTCTGTCGAGAGATGAGTGCACTTCAGCTCGAGCAGAAAGTCAATGATCCCACCCATCAGCGGGGCCACTTATTGGACCCTATATTTGCTAATTGGAGACAGGTGGAGGCTTTGACCCCCGTAGCCATCCCTTGGTCGGACCATCATCTGGTACCCTTTCTGATACATCTTCCGGGAGCCAGGCCAACGGAGCAGGTTGCACCTAATCGTCCGAGCCGGAGATGGGCTACCTTCTCCCAAGCCAGGTTCAATGAGGCACTTGCTGTGGGGGGTGGTCCAGGGGGGAGGATGTGGAGAAAGCCAACACTAATTTGGATCAGCGTATCACTGAGGCCTTGGACCGCGTTGCTCCGCTTGCCTTGGGCAGAACGGGGGGACGTGTACAGAGAACGGCACCATGGTATAGTGAGGAGGTGCGGGTGGCCAAGGTCGCGTGTAAACGCGCAGAAAGGCAGTGGAGGACAGCTTTCGCCATTCAAGCTAAAGCTGACTATATTGCAAGTGGACGCATCTACCACAGACTTATCAGGAAGGCTAAAACGGCTTATTACGCCACCAGGATTAGGGAAGCAGAAAACTCCATGAAGGAGTTGTTTTTAATTTATAAATCGCTCTCGGCTGGGAAGCCCGCGGCAGTTCCAGAAGAATTATGCTCGGTGGACAGCTGTAACCGAGTAGCGGAGTTTGAGGAGGAGACCAGGGTGAGGGGAGAACAACGGATGCTGACTACACTTGTCACCCCACCTACTGAGGTAGTTATCCAAATCTGCGGATCTATAAAGTCAGGCTCCCCTAGGGATCCCACTACGCCCAAACGCTTGATGGGCAGCTTACACGTATTCGAGCTATATATCCGTCACCTCCTGGATATTTCCTTTGGGACCCATACTGTACCGGATGCCTGGAAACGGGCTGTGGTCCTCCCCCTCAAAAAAAAGCCCAATGTCAGCTACGATAGGTTAGAAAATCTTCAACCTATTTCTCTCCTGCCATATATGGCGAAGGTTGCGGAGAAAACTGTGAACCTCCAGCTGATGGATTTTGTGGAGGAGGCTTCCTTGCTTCACGATTCTCAGTTTGGCTTCCGTCCTCGGCACTCGACGGAGTCAGCACTACTTATGGCAGTAGAGGCCATACGGCAGGGAGTGGATGAGGGCCAGACTATGGCCCTGATCCTCCTGGACCTAAGCGCCGCATTCGACACTGTAGCTCACTCCATCTTGCTACAGTGTCTGAACGATGGAGGGGTATCAGGAGCGGCGCTTAGATGGATCCAGTCTTTCCTGACTAACAGATGTTTTCAAGTTCGTCAGGGAGAATGCTACTCTAGGGAGATCAGTTTGGGCCAGGGCGTGCAGCAGGGCTCGTCCCTGAGCCCAACTCTGTTTAATCTATATGTCTCCCCACTGGCGGCGATTGTTGAAAGTCATGGCCTGCGCCTTGTGTCATATGCCGACGACACGCAGTTGGTCATCTCCCTCTCACGCATGCCGGGTCTTGCGGCGGACAGCTTCAGAGTTTGCATGCAAGAGCTGGCAACCTGGATGTCCGCCAACTGTTTGAAATTGAACGGTAGCAAGACCGAGGTACTCGTGGTGGGGGGAGGGCCATCGGTCTGGTCGTCGGCATGGTGGCCACCTTGTCTGGGAACAAAACACCTGCCCCTTGCCAGGAAGCAAGGAATCTTGTGGTATGGCTTGATGCCGACCTTGCCTTTGGCCCCCAGATTGGTCGGGTGGTGGGGGTATGCTTCGGAGTTTTAAAAACTCTGAGGAAGGTCTTGGACCTTCTGCCTATCACAGCTCGTCGGACGCTGGTGCATGCCCTCGTCACCTCGCGCCTAGACTACGGCAATTTTCTGTATCTGGGGGCCACGGGAGGAGCCATCAATCGCCTTCAAGTACTGCAAAATGCAGCAGCACGTCTAGTCCTGAGGCTCCCCAGGAGAACTTCCTCTAAGGCAGCGCTCCAGGCCCTGCACTGACTGCCTGTCAGGAGCAGGGTGGAGTTTAAGGTTCTTTCTACGTGTCACCGCATCCTGAGCGGTAAAGCCCCGGTCCCGCTACGGAATCTGGTCTCTCGCTATGAGCCTACAGGGGACCTGCGCTCCTCTTGTACAGGGCTACTGAAAATTCAAAAAATAAAGAAGGCTCGAATGGGGGGCAGGTCTTTCAGATATCTGGCTGCTAAACATTGGAATGCCCTACCAATAGAGCTACGTTTGGAGCCTTCAGAGTCCACTTTTAGAAAGAAACTTAAGACTCACCTATACGGGAGGTAGGCGGCTGTGAGGGCTGCTTGGACTGCTTACCCCACTTACCATAGCGCGGGGACACGCCAATGCGCGTAACCAGGCGCTCTATAAATTTCCCTAATAATAATAATAATAATAAAAATCAACGCCACGCCAAAAAAATGCCAAAGTGCGAACGCAAAAAAGCCGCAATGAGCACCGAAAACCAGCAACAGGTCTGCAATTCACATGCGTCATGCGGGAAAAATCACCACAAAAGTAGAAAAAAACTGACAAACAAATGCTAAACAACAGTATGCCAAACACAATGTATGTTTCCGGAGCAAGTACGGCAGAGAACCAGAACCCCACAAGCCCCCCCGAGGACCTGCCTGGGACCTCGGGTCAGGGAAGGCGAAGGAGAAGAAGAGAAGGAAGAAGCACTTCAGTCCGCAGGAAAACAGGATCCTGATAATGGAGGTGGTAGAACACCATCAACAACTGTTTGTCACCCCCACTGTGTCATTGGCAACCAAAAATGGACCATGGCAGTCCATCGTGGACAAGGTGAATGCAGTCGGAGTGCTAAGAGGACAATGGAAGAGGTCAAGAGGCGCTGGAATGAAGTCAAGCACAAAACCAAGCTGAAACTCACCAACAACCGCAAGGCAGCAATGCAAATTGGAGGTGGGAGTCCTGCGCCACAGGAGGAGCTGGACAACATGAAGGAAATGGTGTCAACAGTCATCAGTGGGGAGACGGTGAATGGAGTCGGGGGACCTCCTAGATGTGTTCAGCTACAGCTTCCTGCCTCATCCCGCTTGAGATTTTCAATACCAAAAGAGTGATTTAATCTGAATGTAGAAATCTTCTCTGTGACTTCGTCCAGAGGCTTCTTGATGACAATGCTGCCTCTTTGGACAGAGTCTGTGGTAAGCATGGGCGGATTTTGCGGATCCACGATTCGCGGATTTGCGTATTTACGGATCGTGGATCCGCAAAATCGGCGGATTTTGCGGATTTGCGGATCCGCGGATTTGGGGCGGGGCTTCCATGCGAGTGCACATGCTTCTTGTGTGTATAAAAGGTCAGAGACCGATCAGAGCAGCAGATGAAGATACAGAAGCTCCTGGCCACAGGAACAGCACGAGGATTGCGCTCGTGAAAGTCAAGGATGCAAAGGCCTCTGTCCAGCATCACAGCTGATTTTCGATGGTATATTTGGGAAGAAGGCACATCTGCCCAGCCTTGACAACGCTCACGATTGTTTTTGGGCTGATGAATGAGTCACTGAATTTAAGCTTCAACTAGGGCACATGCTTAATTGATATCTGTAAGTGCCTCCGGTTGAGGTTTAATTTTTGTGCCAGGACCATCGTGCCAGAATGAACCCTGCCCTTCATATTTATTCAAGAAGACGCCACCGTTTTGTGCCATACCTCTACTCAACTGGAGTACTTTCTACTGGATAATCAGTAAGTGCTACCTCGTTGGGTAGATGTATAGTGCTTTTACTACACTACAGCTGCCTAAAGTGCCAGAGAGTTGTCTACAGCGACCAGGTGTGTGTTACTATGCAATCGCGCCGAAGGGCGCAGGGGTCCCTTGAGTGAGCTGTCCATCATAGTGGGTAAATGGCGGGAAGACGGTGCACACCGCGAGTGTGTGGGCGGGGCCAAACGGACGGGGCTTCCATGCGAGTGCACATGCCTCTTGTGTGTATAAAAGGTCAGAGACCGATCAGAGCAGCAGATGAAGATACAGAAGCTCCTGGCCACAGGAACAGCACGAGGATTGCGCTTGTGAAAGTCAAGGATGCAAAGGCCTCTGTCCAGCATCACAGCTGATTTTCGATGGAATATTTGGGAAGAAGGCACATCTGCCCAGCCTTGACAACGCTCACGATTGTTTTTGGGCTGATGAATGAGTCACTGAATTTAAGCTTCAACTAGGGCACATGCTTAATTGATATCTGGAAGTGCCTCCGGTTGAGGTTTAATTTTTGTGCCAGGACCATCGTGCCAGAATGAACCCTGCCCTTCATATTTATTCAAGAAGACGCCACCGTTTTGTGCCATACCTCTACTCAACTGGAGTACTTTCTACTGGATAATCAGTAAGTGCTACCTCGTTGGGTAGATGTATAGTGCTTTTACTACACAACAGCTGCCTAAAGTGCCAGAGAGTTGTCTACAGCGACCAGGTGTGTGTTACTATGCAATCACGCCGAAGGGCGCAGGGGTCCCTTGAGTGAGCTGTCCATCATAGTGGGTAAATGGCGGGAAGACGGTGCACACCGCGAGTGTGTGGGCGGGGCCAAACGGACGGGGCTTCCATGCGAGTGCACATGCCTCTTGTGTGTATAAAAGGTCAGAGACCGATCAGAGCAGCAGATGAAGATACAGAAGCTCCTGGCCACAGGAACAGCACGAGGATTGCGCTCGTGAAAGTCAAGGATGCAAAGGTCTCTCTATCCAGCATCACAGCTGATTTTCGACGGTAGATTTGGGAAGAAGGCACACCTTCCTGGCCTGTTGTAACTATTTTACGATGGCGCCGGCAAGCTGCCAGCACCATCCTAAAATAGTTACTAAATTAGCTTCAACAGGAAGCTCTAATAGATAAAATAAAGCAGGTGCTCGAGCTCCTGTTTATTTTATCTATTAGAGCTTCCTGTTGAAGCTAACTTAGTAACTATTTTAGGATGGCGCTGGCAGCTTGCCGGCGCCATCGTAAAATAGTTACAACAGGCCCGCAAGGCTTGAACTTTTGCCCCCGGAATCCGCCGCTCGCGGATTTGCGAATTCGCGGTAAATTCGCGGGAGTTCGCGGATCGCGAATTTACTGAAAATTCGCAAAATCCGCGAGCGTAACGGATTTTCCGCCCATGCTTAGTCTGCAGCATTGCCGCACTGAACTTTACCTTCTCATAACATTTTTCTTCAAAATTCTTCTAAGTATTAAGGTAAGTGAATGACTGAGCCCAATCCACGTCTTGTATTTGATCCGATCTCCATCATGGCCAGACATATTTTTCAACTTTGACCCAGTCTCATACGACTAGATGTCCACAGTTGGCCCCTTGATCTTTTAAGTGCTAAATTTTACTAAAAACTTTACAAATTCATAACTCATTATACTAATTGAAGTTTTGCCATTTTGGTGTCAAACAATTTATTAAAAGGAACTGTATTTTTATAAATTGCTGTGGGATTTTTCTTGTGTTATGTTTTTACTTTATGACTGTTTGTGTGCTGCATATATACTTTACACATTACCTCTAAGTTAAGTCTGACTGCTTTCTGTGCCAAGTTACTCAGGGTTAAACATAGGTTAATTTAACTACTTTTTATGGTTCACTCTACCAGGGATTAAGGCCGTTTCTTGACCAGAGCTCAAACTGCAGTCAACCAACAACCCAACAATACATACATAAGGCAAATAAGAAGTCAATAACTTGTTAAGCTCTCATATGACCAGAAGGCTGCCTTGGTTGAGTACCAGACAGGTCAGATGGTGTGTGTGTTGGTGTCTGTGGCTCTCAATTGCCTCCAGAACCAGCGGATTAGGCCTTAGGGGGATGTCATCTACTTGGTGCACTTCGGCACACCCAGACATCCCCAGAGGGTGATCCATGTGAACAGATTGAAACTGCAGCATGACAGAGCTGACATGGAAATGCTCATGGTGACAGATAGAGGAATACGAACCTCTCCCAGATCTCCTGTCACAAAATTTGAAGGATGGCTTGGTGGAAGGATCAATCAATCAATCAATCAAAGCATTTGTATAGCGCGCTACTCACCCGGAGGGTCTCAAGGCGCTTGGGGAGGGGGGGTCTGCTACTGCTCGAACAGCCAGGTCTTGAGCTGCTTCCTGAAGGCGAGGTGGTCCTGGGTCAGGCGGAGGTGGGTCGGGAGGGAGTTCCAGGTCTTGGCGGCGAGGTAGGAGAAGGACCTTCCCCCTGTGGTGACTCTTCGGATGCGGGGGACGGCGGCGAGAACGTGGCCGGTCGATCGGAGCTGGCGTTTGGGAGCGTAGAAATTGAGGCGGCTGTTGAGGTATCCTGGTCCTTGGTTGTGCAGGGCTTTGTGTGCGTGGGTGAGGAGACGGAAGGTGATTCTCTTGTTGACTGGGAGCCAGTGCAGGTCTCGCAGGTGTCCGGAGATGTGGTTGCAACGGGGGATGTCCAGGATGAGCCTTGCTGAGGTATTCTGGATCCGCTGGAGTCTCTTCTGGAGTTTGGCGGTGGTTCCGGCGTAGAGGGCATTGCCGTAGTCCAGTCGGCTGGTGACGAGGGCCTGGGTGACCGTCTTCCTGGTCTCGGTGGGGATCCACCGGAAGATCTTGCGTAGCATGCGTAGGATGTTGAAGCATGACGAGGAGACGGCGTTGACTTGTCTGGTCATGGAGAGGGATGAGTCCAGGATGAAGCCCAGGTTGCGTGCGTGGTCTGTTGGTTTGGGTGCGCTGCCCAGGGCGGGGGGCCACCAGGAGTCGTCCCAGGCGGAGGGTGAGGATCCCAGGATGAGGACTTCCGTCTTGTCCGAGTTCAGTTTCAGGCGGCTGTTCTTCATCCATTCGGCTACCTGCTTCATCCCTTCGTGTAGGTTGGCTCTGGCGGTGGCGGGGTCGTTGGTGAGGGAGAGGATCAGCTGGGTGTCGTCGGTGTAGGAGATGATGTTGAGGTTGTGCTGTCGTGCGATGGCTGCGAGGGGACTCATGTAGACATTGAAGAGGGTTGGGCTGAGCGAGGAGCCTTGAGGAACGCCGCAGATGACTTCGGTGGCTTCTGATCTGAACGGTGGGAGGCGGACTCTCTGTGTCCTTCCGGCGAGGAAGGAGATGGTCCACTGCAGCGCCTTCTCCCGGATTCCGACGTTGCTGAGGCGCTGTACTAGGGTACGGTGGCAGACGGTGTCGAAGGCCGCGGAGAGGTCTAGGAGGATGAGGGCCGCTGTTTCTCATTTGTCGAGCAGGGCTCGGATGTCATCGGTGGCTGCGATCAGGGCGGTCTCGGTGCTGTGGTTGGTCCTGAAGCCAGACTGCGAGAGGTCGAGGGATCCGTTCGTCTCGAGGAAGGCGGCCAGCTGCTTGTTGACGGTCTTCTCGATGACTTTTGCGGGGAATGGGAGCAGCGAGATGGGTCGGTAGTTCTTGAGGTCGGAGGGGTCGGCTGATGGCTTCTTTAGTAGGGCGCTGAGTTCGGCGTGCTTCCAGCTCTCCGGGAAGGTAGCGGTGTCGAAGGAGGTGTTGATGATGTCCCGCAGGTGGGGTGCGATGACAGCGTCGGCCTTGTTGAAGACGTGGTGAGGGCAGGGGTCTGTCGGAGATCCGGAGTGGATGGTGTTCATCGTGCGCATGGTGTCTTCGGTGCTGATCGGGGTCCAGGCGCGGAGGGTGGTGGTGGGGGACGGTGGTTCGGTCGTGGCGAGCGTCGGTTGAGTGCTGAAGCTGTTGTGTATGTCCGTGATCTTGTCGTGGAAGTATGAAGCGAGGGAGTTGCAGAGGTCTTGCGAAGGGGTGATGTCGTTGTTTCCGGCGTTGGGGTTGGAGAGCTCTTTGACGATGTTGAAGAGTTCCTTGCTGTTGTGTGCGTTGTTGTCCAGTCGTTCCTTGAATGCAGTTTTCTTGGTGGTGTGGATCAGTTGGTGGTGTTTTCGGGTGGCGAGCTTGAGGGTAGTCATGTTGTCCGATGTTGGTTCTCTGCGCCAGGCTTTCTCAAGGGCTCTGCAGTTCTTCTTCGAGTTCTTGAGTTCGTCGGAGAGCCATGGGGCTTTTTTGCTGCCGGGTCTGTTAGGCGGGGTCCTCAGAGGGGCGAGGTCGTCTGCGCAGTCGCTGATCCACATCGTGAGGTTGGTGGCCGCTTGGCTGGGGTTCGCTGCGCTGGTGGGTGGGTTCCTGCTCAGGGAAGTTGCGAGTTGATCGGCTGTGATCTTGTTCCAGCTTCTGCGTGCAACCTGTTGCTGGTGGTGGTGGATCGTGGTCCTTTTGAAGCTGAAGTGGACGCAGCTGTGGTCCGTCCAGTGGAGTGGCTGGAGGAGAAGACGGGGTCGAGAGTGTGTCCGGCGTAGTGGGTGGGGGTGGTCACCAGTTGCTTGAGTCCGAGGTTGGCGAGGTTGTCCAGCAGGGTGGTGGTGTTGCGGTCGTTGTTGTTCTCCAGGTGGAAGTTGAGGTCCCCGAGGAGGATGTAGTCGGCGGAGGGGAGGGCATGCGGGCTGACGAAGTCGGCGATGTCCTCGCTGAATTGTGTGCGTGGTCCCGGGGGTCTGTAGATGAGGGTACCTCTGAGGGTGGTCCTGGGGTTGATGTGGATCTGGAAGTGCAGGTGCTCGGCGGGTGCGAGGGTGTCGTCAGTGTTGGTTGTGATGCGGATGGAGTTCCTGTGGATGATGGCAATGCCTCCTCTGGTCTGGTTGACGCTGTCCCTCCGGATGATCTTGTAGCCGTCCGGGATGGCGATGGCGATATCGGGCGCTGAGGAGGCGTTCATCCAGGTTTCCGTGAGGAAGGCGACGCCTGGGGCTGTGGTGTCGAGCAGGTTCCAGAGCTCGACGGCGTGTCTGTGGACCGAGCGGGTGTTGAGCAGGATGCAATTCAGGTGGCTGTTGCTGATGTTCGTCGAGGTCTTGGGCACTGCTGGAGTGGTGCAGGTCCGGATGCAGGCGAACTTGCAGGCGTTGCAGCAGAAGGGTCCGCGGGTGCGTCTCGGGGTGGCTCGGTAGCAGCCCGGGAGTCTGCCGGCGTTGAGTGCGTAGAGGTCGGTGGCGGCGTAGGTCCGGCGGGAGGGCTGGTGGCTGCGGGGGCCAGGGGTCCTGGCACTGGGCGCGGTCCAGGCGCGGACGGGCGCAGACGGGTTTACCTTTGGCGCACCTTCGGCGCTCAATCGGTGCTCCCGCTGCGCGCGGTCGCTCTGGGGGCGTCATAAGAAGGGTGCCGGTAGGAAGGGTCTGCGGGAGGCGGGAGCGGGTTAGCCAATCGGCTGGCGGGGGGCGGGGCCGCGGGCTGGCAGCGGCGGGAAAAACGGGTGCGGGCGGCCCTGCGGCGGCTGGGGCGCTGGAGGAGGGAGGAGGGAGCAGGCGGCGGCGGCGGCGGCGGCAGGTAGGCACAGGAGCAGGTAGGTGCTGGAGCGGGAGGCAGGAAGAACGTGGGGGCGACCAGGCCGGTAGAGGATTAGTGCTGTCCTCTACTTTGACATACAACAGCAGAGTGACTGTCAAAACATACTATGACAATTTGCTGATTTGTTCTCTACAAAACCAGGCCAGACTCAATGGTGTGTCCATGATACAGACACAGGCAACAGTTTACCTGTCAAAAGTAAAATCTACAGGTTTTCTAACAAGATAAAGGCCAGCATTAAAGCTAAGGTTGCAAAGATGCTGGAGTTGGGGGGTGATTGTATCCTCCAGTAGTCATAGGTCAAGCCCAGTGGTGCTGGTACCCGAACCCAACTCAAAGGGTACAAAGCCTGAGCTAAGATTGTTTGTGGATACTGGGGACTCAATGCAATGACCAAAATAGATGCTCTCAAACTTAGGGCTGCCAAATACCTGAGCACATGTTATCTCACTTCAGGGTATTGGAAGATCGCACTTACAGAGGGAGCAACGGTGAGGTCTGCATTCTCCACCTCATCAATGTAGGGTGATACCCTTTGGTTTGAAGAATGTCCCTGCCATCTTCAAAAGGTTGGGGGACAGAGTTTCGGTAGGCTGGAAGCATTCAGTGCAATTTAACTAGATGATACTGCTATATTTCGCTTCATCTGACAGGATCTCCTCATCCTCCCGAAGGAAGTACTTCAGGGCCTGCAAGAGGCAGGACTGACTATTAAGGCAAGCAAGTGGCAAATAGGGTGAGGGACTGTTGTGTGCTTGGGCCACTTTGTAGTTGGAGGCCACATACAGCCTTTCCGGGCCAAGATCCAGACCATTCTGGCATGGGACCCTCCCAAGACCCAAACCCAAGTCAGAGACTTCCTTGGCCGGATTGTTTATTATAGGAAGTTTGCAAAAGGGTATGGGTCTATAGGAGCACCCCTGAGACAACTCATTTCCAAAAAGCAGCCAAAAAATGGTATTTGGACTTCAGAGTGTCAGACGGCATTTGAGACCCTGAAAGAGGCAATGTTCTCAGCATCTGTCCTCAGAGTACCTGACTATAGCAGAGGGTTCATTGTACAGAAAAGTACTTCTGTCCATGGGATTGGGGCAGTGTTGGTACAGGTAACTGATGAGGAGCTGAAGTGGTAAAAGGCTTTTGTCAATTTTCGTCTCAGCATGTATGGCACTAGCTAATCCTTTTCTTAGAAACACAGCTAGAAGAACAGACATTTGAGATGAGGGGTGTAGTTTTAGAGTGTTGGTGTTGTTGTAGAGTGCTCCACATAAAGGAGCTGCTCCCCACTTAAAACTTGAGAACTACCTGGGTTTCCAATTTCCATTTTTACATAATGTATTAAGCCTGTAAAGTAATTGTTTTTTTTACTTATAATGGATAATCTATTGTGCCTGGACAAAGCTATGTCTCTCTGGCGAGCTCTAATAAAAGCGAATCATGTGTCAGGGGCAGCTTTTATTCATTCCAGGTTGGCTTGTGTGGTATTCTACCAGTCCAAAGCTGTAATACAGTACCTGGAGTGATAAAAGGCTTTTGTAACTTTTCAGGACAGCATGGAAGCTAATCCTGTGCTTAAAGACTTTATAGTAAGAATGGTAAAGGACTTTGTCATATTTGTAGCTAACCTTGGATGGCACTGTGCTAACCATATGCTTCAAATTTCAGCAAAATAATTAACAATTGAGGTGAGCAGTTTTAAAGTGTTGGAGGTGTTGTAGAGTGAAAGGAGCTGGTCCCCTACTAAATCCTGGGAACTTCCGTACTTCCTTCTTTGAATACATGTGTGTGTGTGTGCATGTATATATTTATATATATGCGCATATATATATGCGCATATCAATATGTGCATATATATGTGTATATACATGTGCATACACATATACCTATGCATGTCATGAACAAGACTGTCTACCCAACACCTGCAATAAAAGAAAATTTCTGTTCCTATGGAGTGCTGTCTGCTGAGTTATTTTTCTATTGGGAGCGCGCACACACACAAATTCCTGTCAGGTTGTTAGTCTAATTATTTCAAAGAAAGCAACTAAGACTACAGCACACAGAATTCATTGGGTTATCATATTAACCCTTTCGCTGCGGCGGCAATTCCGCCGCATCGCTAAGGGGCAGGGGGGGTTGCGCGGCGCTCCGACGCTTATGACGGAACCTCTCCGTCACGCCCCTCGGTGGGCTGTGCTTGTGACGGAGCGGTTCCGTCACGGCCCCGCCCGTTCAATAGAATGCGCCGCGCATGCGCGAAATCAGCAGGGCCGTGACGGAACCGCTTCGTCACCAGCACAGCCCACCCGAGGGGTGTGACGGAGCGGTTCCGTCATAAGCGTGGGAGGGGTTAAATCCTAAATCCAAAACAAGTGTTTGCTGTGATCACATGGAGTGAGCCATAGAGGTAAAAGTATCAGCTGGGCATGTGAGAAGAGGATAGATGACGATGGTGATCATAGCATGGGGAAGGGAGAGTGGTGCAGTAGAGGACAGACTGGGGGGACATGTAGCAGCCAGATGAGGCTTTAGTTTGGGGGTTGTGCTGAATGTGTGTGGACTGGATGCTAATGGGTGTCATTTATCAGTTATCCAATTGCCTTGGACATATACAGTGGTGAAGTATGTTTGAGGAACACAGCCTTGAGGTCTTTTGCAAAGGGATGGTGTCTTGTGAGCTCTGCTTGAGATGGAGTTCCAAGCCCAGATTTAGAAAAAGTGAAACAACGCTGTGCTATGACACAACACATTTTGCTGTGTTACAAATTGTTTTGCCTCATAAATACGCCATATTTTCAATCTGCCACAGTACAACAGAAACAGGACTCTACCACGGCGCAAAATTGGTGTCATATCACAACACGCCATAGCGCCAGTCATCCGTGTGTGACATACATTGGACTCGCATGACGCTGGTTCTACCTTCAAAAATTTCACGCAGTATTTCCCTGATTTCATCATGGCAAGACAGTATGATTCTACCCCCATGAATGTATTTACCATTGAGGAAGTGCTTTCTTGGAGGATAGCAGAAAACAGAAGATCAGCTTTATAGACGAGGAAAACAGGAATTTGATTTCATATTTAGCAAAATACAGATACTTGTAGGTGTGGTCTGCCAGTACAATGTAGATTGTTTGGAAAATAATCCTAAAGTATATTACAAATATTTCAAACAGTGGTAATTTTTGCCTTGAAAATATTTATTTAATTTATTAGATATCTTTAATAGCTCAAAGGCTTTGTTGTCAGTGAAACTCATATTATTATAAGGTTATGTTTTACAATGTATTTATTCTTATACCTTAAAAACGGTAGGTTACTGACATAGTAAGTCAGATTTATTTAAGTCTCAAAAAAGTTCAAGTACTAATAATATGTTTAATATGTTTGTATGTAAATGTTCATGGACTATCTGCATCAATGTTGTTTTTTTATGCTTAGAATGTTTCCCTCCTCATACATGTGAGATCAGCTACTTGTTGGGGAAAGCACCAACACTAATACATGCCCTAAAATGTTTCACTTTATTGTTATGTTTTATTACAAGTGGTATGAGGCCACAGTCAGCAAATAAGGATCCACAAGATGGTAGCACAGACTGCATCCTGACTTTATTCAAATGCATTACTTCTCTGCCAGTTATAATTGATAACTTTTCCCTGTTACATGATATTTTCAATAATACCATGTAAACACAGGTCTGTGGAGCTACTACATCTTGTAATATTTTAAGCAGATCGAATATTTTAAGCAGATCGTTAGAAGATATCCATAACTTTGTGCATCCCTCAAGAAGCCACCCATGACAGGCTAATGTTATTGAAAGAAATCTTGTTCATATCATGTTTTCCAAGTTCATGTCGGGCAAGGTAGAATCTGTTTTTCCACGAATGTACTTGCAACTTAATTTTTAAGAATTATTGAATAAAATATTTTCTTCCAGCACTCTTTTGGATTGTGATCCCTGGCAGTACAGTCATTGATACGTTTACCATGATTATTGTTCCTGAGCTATGTGCAAGCCATTTTTATTTGTGTCCCTTGTGCTGCATTGGACTACCATCTCTTGATTTGGTATACCCTTTCATTGACTGAACAAAGCAAACACCATCAAAGCACAAACCTTACATACAGAGTTCTGTGTGTGCTAATTCTCCATTGCACGTGTTAATATAGTTGAAATTTAGGTAAATGTTCTGTACATGTTAACATTAATACAACTTTGTCACATATAGCTAATTTTCCAATAATAAGCACATAATTTTAGATTGCATTATCATGCTGACAATTTTTATCAAATTGTAACAGAACAATGTTTTCATTATTATTTTCCAGAGGCAGAAAATATATCTTCTTAGAAAAGATAAAATAATGGTATGTTTGCTGCATTCGATCCTACCTTGCCCTTCTTGGATGACAAAACCTTTCCAGACCTCATGAATGTTTTGGATAATTCTCCTCTCATCTTGGCAAGGGACAACAATGTCGCAGTGTCTCCAGCAGAAGCTTAACAGACGTCTTCCAAAACAACCTTTGCTCCGCTTGATTCTATGGATGATGGTGATGATCTTGAAGCCCATTTAAAAGCAAAGTCTAAGGAACACAACTATGCCCGGTGGAAGAAATGAAGAAGGAGATGTGACATTATTGGACACTCTTGTAGGAGTCCAAAGGTGTCTGAACCCAAACAAGAACTTGGCTCAGTCTCTCTAAGCACATATTCTTGGCCCTGGAAAATTGATGATTCTCTAACTGACTTTGCAGAAGTAGTAAAAGAGAAGAGTGACCCCACTAGCCTTCTCATAGTGTGGATACTGTGAAGCAGTTAGAGAATATCAATTTCTCCATTATTTCAATACAACATGGACTGGAGTTCAAGATGGACTTCTTCATCTCTGTGATGAGTGCCTGAGCAATAATAGTGGCACTGTATTACAATCATTGCAGACTTTTGCAACGGATTCAGTGTAGCCTTCTCCACACTCACTGACATTTTATCTACCATATGGCCTATATTATCTTCCACCAGCACATCACTGGGCTCTTGTCCTACTTTCAGGGCTCCCCAAAGGCAGCTTGAGGAGCATTTTATTGTTCTTCAGAGGAAGAAGATGTAGGGATCAATATCTTGTGTCTCAAGGTAGCTGAATGCCCATCAGGGAGGTGTTCTTGACCAGTAGTTTTCTTAGTCATGGTCTTTTCATAATGCCA
Source organism: Lissotriton helveticus (assembly GCF_964261635.1). Lineage (NCBI taxonomy): Eukaryota > Metazoa > Chordata > Amphibia > Caudata > Salamandridae > Lissotriton > Lissotriton helveticus. The sequence goes on along the minus strand of NC_136070.1, from coordinate 351,653,947 downwards.
TCCCTTCATATACCATCCCACCTGCAGTCCTGTTTTGTTGTTGCTATGTGTAGATTGTCAATGTACTGCTTACATTAAACTTCCTTTTTGGATATGGAGATTTGGAGTTTTTCTGTTCCAAGTTTCATGTATGAGCACCTATTTTGTTTGTACATATAATAGTTTGTAATTGCTATTTTTCCTCCTGTAAATAATATTTTGATTCACCTTTAGTTAACCTAAATGAAAACCAAATGTAAATATTGTAAAACAGAATTAATACGCACATTTTGTTTTTCAGAATAAATTTTTGTCTTTGTCTCAAAATAATTTCATGATTTTTGCCAATCTTTACTTGGTTTAAGACAATGTCTACCCATGTATCGTTTCTAAAACAAATAAGACATTTATCAAAACAAAGAAGGTAAATATCAATGGGTTTACCCTCAAATTATCCGTGACCTAATACTTATATTTAATTTAAGTACCATTTACACTGGCCATAATAGGCCAATGTATTTGTTTAATCTATAGTGGCCTGAAGTTTACAGACCTTAAAATATACATCAATCTATAATCTAAATGTGTTAGACAATAGAAAAATGGCTGTATATTTTATATTTAAACCTTATGTCACATGTCATATTTAAATTATGATATTCACTCTTATTTGTGAAACATGAGCCAATACTGTGACATTTCCACATTGTCATATCTCATACACATTGGTGGATAATCATTCATAAACTGAATCAATCAATCAATCAATCAAGGGCTTATAAAGTGCGGCTACTTACCCATGACGGTCTCAAGGCGCTGGGGGTGTGGGAGATCTGATGGTCCATCTGGGTGGAGGATCATTCGGAGAGCCAGATCTTGAGGTCCTTCTTGAATTGGTCTAGGCTGTCAAAGCTGTCGTAGATCTGCCTGATCTTATGGTGGAAGAAGGGGCCGAGTTTTTGCACAGGTCTTGGGAGGGCGGGACGTCTGTGGTCTTGCTTTGAGGTCTGGTGAACTCCTTGACAATGCGAAGAGTTCTTTGCTGTTGTGTTCGTTGGTGCTGCTTCTGTCTTGGAGGGCTGTTTTGGCAGATTTAAAAGTAGCGTGGGTTTTCTGGGGTTCTGTTGTGCCCCCATCTCTTGGCGAGTCATCTGCAGGTGCATCCTATATCCTATATTGACATTTCCTAAAATAAATTTTACTCGCTATTTGGCTGTATTCGAATTTCTATGTAGAAAATGTCGACATAACACTAATATTATACATTTCGTAAGATTATCTTTCATGCATTAGGTTCAACTCACTATGTGCAGTAGCACACTGCTACCTACACAAAAATTCAGGTGGTAAGCAGAAGAAAATGCATAACTCTGTTTACCATGATTAATGATGTTATGTGGGCATAAATTATGCCCATAAGGAAAGCCAACATGTCATATGAATATTTAAAGCACATATGTTTTTTAAAATACTCTTTACATACACTAGTCTGACTACCCAAACCTTAAGTCATGATTATCTCTGTTGGGGGCCATAAATATATAATTCTTCTTTAATTTTAGAAATACTTACGTTTTAGTATGAGGTCCTGTAGCCCAGCCACAGTCCGTGCAGGTAACAGCAGTGGGGCGGTGGGGTCAGGTAAGGGGATTCCGGGGAACAATGCTGCGGGAAAATTAATTATTTATTTAAAATTCCCTTTGCATTGTCCCTCGAAATCTCCCCTTACCCACCCCCCCACCATTCTTACCTGCATTGACCGCAGCTGCTGTAGCCAACAAGCAATGTTGCATTATAATCTTAAAGTAAGTTATGAAGAATTAACACTTGAAAGTGTCATCACAGTTTGTTCCATAACTAAAGAATGATCGATCTATCAAGTTTGAGATGTGCATTGTTAAACCTTTGTCTAGTGGCTGATTCTTCTTTGCTATAACACCATGCCTTGGCAACAACATATTTTTTAATGCTTTGACAGCATTAATATTATAATGATCACAGAGAAGGTTGTTCTCCTTACCCAACACACAGGTAGGTGCGAGCACAGAGCCTCAGCATGAGCTTTTTTTGTCAATTATTACTATCTTAATACATGTTGTGTGCATTATGATGACAATACCACAGTGGCCCAATATCTTTGGCTCACATATTACTATAATATATGTGTGTAAAAGCAAATAGACAATCACTGCTACAAGTGTAGTTGTAATCTAAATCTACCACAACAGTATACAATAACTTTTAAAATAAACAAGATGTGTATTTAAAAAAACCAAATTGGTCCTGGTCCAAACATTCTTTTTCACTCCAATGGCTTTTACCCCAGACAAAGAATTGCAAAATAAGGCAAATTTGCATCTACTTATAGTCACTTATGTGTATGAACATTTTCTACAACAAAGTAAGTAATATTTACATATATATTGCCTAAACCAGGGTTAAAAACTGGAATGTTTTGATTTTAATGTAATTATTTATTAGGAGTATACGTAGTGTTAAAGTTTGTTTGTGTGGTTGGGGTTATTTGGGGTTTAGGTTTATGTGAAATTATGTCTGGCAGGGATCGTAATGATAATTTTGAGAAGTGGACACTTAGGTGCCTTGATTTGGTTGGTGATGCACTACTATCCTCAAATGTTCACTACTGGTAGATGTGTGGGGCAGAGCTATTCCTTGCAAAAGGGGAAAATGTGGTGGGAGAGGGTCCGACAACATGTTGAAGACATGGCTAAAGATTAAGTGGAACCTGCAGCAGGTCATCATCATTGGACAGATGGGGTGTCCGAAAAGGTCAACCTGCTGCATTATATTTGGATTGAGTGGTCAAGACAAGTGGGTATATTTTACAACATTTCTACAATCAAACCTGAATTTGCTCTTCTGGATTATACATTATTTAGTATAGCGGGTGGGTAGAACTTGCGGAGTTACCCAAAAAAGTCTACAAGACTCTGCTGAGTTCTGTGAATTGTGGTGTTGTTGCACATCATGCTGCTTGTGCTGATTTGTTTCACCCGGAGCTTGTCCCGCACCGTAAAACCAGAACAAATGGCATCATACGGCGCATCAAAGGGCACTGCTTTTTTCTGCCATTTGAGTAAACTTTCTACTCGAGTGGCAGCTTTCTCATTGCGAGCAGCAGCTTTCTCAATGTGAGTGGTAGTGACCTGCCGCAAACGCCCAAATTGAGAAATCTAACCAGGAGGCGGTCTAGTTCTTGATTTTCTCAGTGGTGCTCGCCTTCTTACTAAAACTCTGCAATATCAAGGGGAGTGGGCAAAACTCAGTGAACTATGCCAGAGAATCACAGTTTACTGCCCACCCTAATTGTGTCCAACATATAAAAAAAAAGATTGTTATACATAATTGACAAAAACCAGCAAATTTAATGTTGAATCGCATTAAAATAAAAATTGCAAATAGTTTATTTGCTTGTTTGGCCCAATTGACATCAATTGGATCATGCATAATTGTTGCTACACCATCCAAATCCAGCAACCCATGTGTTTAGAAGATGAGCCACAGTGATTCTATAACATTAAACAGCACTTCATGAAGTCCAACTCACCTGTAAAAAATGCATAATATACTTGTTCTCAAATCAACTTTGCATGTATGCTGCATATTACGACACATACAATCTGCAGTAGGATTACATCATGTTTTTAGTCCTGTTACCGATCCCTCCATTAACAAAAGTGTGCTTCAGACTGGACTCACACCCTTTCAATAAAGGACAAGGGTGCGTGCATGCATGGGAAATGGCAGAGATAACTATACTACAGCAGGGAGATGGTACCGCCCCAACCCATAAAAAATACTCTACAAACAAATATTTTGCTGGTGTGTTTTCTTATATTGATGTAAATATATGGTTTTGTGTCGTGCACTCACTTTTGTGTAAATGAGGCTACATATACATTTCGAATACATTGTATTAATCATATTGCAGGTGGTTACATTTCTTTTGAGGATGCTGAGATTGCTTTCTTTAGCAATCCAGCCACTGGTGGTGAGTATTTCATTAGCCTATCCATAAATTAATTGTTTATCCTATTTTCAATTTTTACAATGATCTCAACACAACAGACATGCTGGTTTACTTAAGAGATACATTTTATACTTTTAGGTTCATCCTGATTAGTTTTACTGAAGTGTGGATCTGTGTCTTTCTTACCTTTGATAATCAAAACACAAACCAAAAAGCTTATTTTTTAAGAATAACATAAAAATAATACTTGATGGCAAAATGTGAGACACACTAGCACGTGTTTAGTTTATGTGAAGACTTGCTCTTGCTTCACTTTAAGGGTTTAAAGATGGTAAGCTACATTGACATTATTATACAACCAAACATATTTTGTTGACAAAATCAGTGCCAACAAAGAATGTTAGAAATATATCATATAAAATGTCAATGCTTCTTGATGCAGGCCCAAGGCTGATGGTATAACATGTTGCAGTGTAAAGTTGTTCCTGGAAAGTCAGGGTATCATGGATCGGACCCTGACTCGGGCTCTCCCGATGCGCAAGGCATGGAGTGGCGACATTCTTGCACCTCATCAGAAGACTTGAATGGGCTAGGTGAAGTCGAATACCTCTTTTCATATCCTTGTAGGACTTACCTGACTTTCCCGTCAACTTTGAGTGTGACGAAGATCACCGGGTGCAGCTCCGCAAACGATCCTGAGACCATCCGCATGACGAGGATCTTGAGTGTCGCAGGGTCGTCTGACAAGGGTCAGTGAGGAGCTTGTTGATTGATCGCTCCCTCAGTGCCATCAGGTGCATGACATACTAGGCCTCAGTGATCTTGGTGTGGATCCACTCCAAGCATCCTAAGCACACTAAGTGGAGGTTCGTCACTGTCATCTTTCTGTGACAGTAACCACATGGTTTGAAAAAAGCCAGTTTCCTAGGTAATGTCCTTACACCAGGAGATAAAATCTCTCTAAAAGCAGATAAAGAAAGTCAAAAAATGATTGAGTGTAGCTCTGAGCAGATCAGCGCTATCTGGTGGGGAAAGGAATGAACTGATGTCAATGTGCCGGAAAGGCTCCTTTATAGGTACCACGCACTTCACTCCTGTGTGGACGGCACTGACATGGAGCTGAAGGACACCACCTAACAGTACCCAGGTACTACTTAAAAAAAATCTCCTGGGATTATTCTAAGGTAAGGAATTTATGGGTAGAAGTCTCTATCAGATATGTTCTTTAGTACTGAAATCCTAATTTTGTGAAATTATAAAACAGTGAAAAAGCTTTTAGATAGAAAAATGGAAATGGATCCCTAGGAAACACACATTCTAATGGTTTGTCATTTGTATGACAAGTATTAAAAAATTGGTATAGGCTGATTTGAATATAACACCCCTAGGTCTGATAACTCATTACTCCATATCCCTGTGTTGGTTTCTAAATGCAGATGTTAATGTGGCTTTAGGAGTTAGTGTCTGCTGGAGGACCAATGGTTAGAGGTGCCTCAGAATGATGTGGTTGAGTGTGGATTCAAGTTTTAGTTTCCCGCTTTTACCTTTTTCTATGCACCCAAAATAGTTGTTTTTTTTATCTGCTTGTCAAACATATTTGAAGCTTTGTGTGTAGTATTTACTGTTGTGTGTATTAAATATTAAAATACTTTTCTTTTAGAAAAGAAAAAACAATGACTGTACATTGATATAGTGCCTCTCCCTGAATCAGCGTTGGACTGCTGCCAGTAGAGTGAAGTGTTAAATGGGGTACGCGGGTCTCAGTTTAAGGATGGACAGTAGGAAGGGTCTGAAGAACACCAGAGGTGAAAGACTTCAGTTGTTACAAGTGGAGCCCAGTAACATTTGATTGCCCTTTGGCCGCCCGACACGAATTTCTCACAGAAAGGAGAAGATGAAGTATTTGTTATTTTCTCCAGCACACTTCTGTGAAACTGCTTTAGCTAAAATCTGCTCCCCCAATGAGCACTCAAAGTACACTGTAACTTTCTTTTATGCTTTATATTACTTTCTGCCATCCTTGAGCAGCGCTGGAGTGCTGTAATGATCAGTTGTTACAAATACTGCAAATCAATAATTGTCATTGAAATAAAGAAAGGCTCAGTGAGTCTTGCTAGGATTCAGTCTGGAGACCTGCTGGCTGTGCACAGATTTCTGGGTGTATCCCCATAATATTGAATGTAAAATATCATCCTACAAAAATATCGTTGGCACAATATTGTCAGGACAATGCTCTAGAGAATCATAATCTCCTCTACATTTATATTGTCAAATAAGTATTAGCTAAAGGTTAGGCATGGATTGGTTCAGGGTTTGTGTTAGGTTCAGCTAAAAACAGACCCAAAAAACGTTTCGACCTCATCAAAATCCCTAATTGTTCTCCCCAAACCATCAAGCCTGAGGATGCTTCTAAGAAAGCAACTGAGTTCGCTATATTCTTCGATCAAAAGTTAAAATCTCTGGTGGAACAGGTCAACCACCCTACCCCCATCGAGGAGCGAAAAGCCGTAGTCACTTGGCAGAACTTTGCCGCCATCTCAGAGGTTGATCTCCTCAAATGCATCCGCGAAACCAAACCCTCCAACCATTCCTCCGACCCCATTCCTAGTGGCATCGCCATTGATTTCTATACTAACACTCTCTCCTACTGGACCAGGCTAGTCAATCTCTTCCTCAGTCAAGGATCCCTCCCAATTGTCCTCAAAACAGGACAGGTTACCCCCCTCCTAAAAAAAAACCTCTGCAGATGCAAATTACCTCAATAACTTCCGCCCCATCACCAATCTCCCTTTTCTTTCAAAGATCACAGAACAATGTGTTGCAAAACAACTCTCCCAACACATTATGGACAATAATCTCCTCGACATGTTCCGATCGGGCTTTATTAAAAACTGCAGCACAGAAACAACCCTGCTGCAAGTAATCGATGATGCGCTGCATATTCTCGACTCGGGGGAATCGTGCCTTCTGATTCTTCTTGACCTCTCTGCAGCTTTTGACACTGTTAATCACAACACCCTCCTTAACATTCTTCAACAGAGAATGGGGGTGGAAGGCACAGTACTCAAATGGTTTGCCTCTTTACTCTCGGACAGATCCCAAATTATCAAGATTGCAAACAGTCTCTCGTCTCCACTGGTGGTTGGTCAAGGCATTCCTCAAGGTTCTATCCTTGCTCCCACTCTGTTCAATCTCTATCTGGAACCATTAGGGAACCTTTTAAGCAAATCTGGGATCCTCTACCATCTCTATGCGGATGACACCCAAATCTACCTCAAGGTGTCTTCCTCTCATGATCTCTCACTACTCAGCTCTACTCTCAATACTATTCACAACTGGATGTTAGTTCACCAACTCATTCTCAATCCCTCCAAAACAGAATTCCTATCTCTTATGTAGCTCTCAGTCTCCACCTCCGGTTCAATCCTGAATGGATCAATCGAATCTACTCAACAGTAAACCCATCATTGTGGACTGCGCTAAATCCTTAGGTGTCATACTTAACAAAAGACTTAACCTAATCTCACACATCAACTCCATGGACAAAAGCACACGTTATCAACTGCGCCTTTTATGGGGGATTCTTTGGTTCTTCCCGGAGAATGACCTAAAAACCTTGGCCCAATCGTTAGTTCTCTCTAGACTGGATTATTGTAATTCTCTTCTGACTGGCCTTCCCAAATCTCACCTCTCCCCCCTCAAATCCGTCCTCCATTCAGCAGCTCACTTCATTACAGAGTCCAAACATAGTGACCACATCACTCCTATCCTGTCTTCTCTCCGATGGCTTCCCATCGAGGCTAGAGCTAGCTACAAAACAGCGTGCATCACCCACAAAGCTTTGAACTCTTCCTCCCCTCGCTATCTAGCGAAAAAACTCAAACTGTCTGGAGGCTCAAGACCTTCACAGAATGCAGAAAAGTTCCTTCTTGAACCCCCCTCCTTCAAAAGTGAAAAATTGTTGGCACAATCATTCTCAGGTAATGCAGTGAGAATCTGGAACTCGCTTCCTCCTTCGCTCCGTGCCATCACCTCCATCCAGATCTTCAAAGCGGACCTCAAATCTCTTTTATTCCAAAGACACTTTCAGAACTAATTCCATCCTTCTCAGACCCCACCAGGAAGTTCTTTAGTCATTGTAAATTTGTCACAAATATTTTCATTTTTGTTTGTACATCCTGTGCTTGCTGCGTTTGATATTGTGTGCCTTTTGCCTGCGTTGTTTTGATTCTATGGCCTGCTATTGTTCACCAGGAAGTTCTTTAGTCATTGTATAATTTGTCATATTTATTCTTATTTTTGCTTGTACAGTCTGTTCATGCTGTGCTTGAGATTGTGTGCCTTTTGCCTGCGTCGCTCCGATTCTATGGCCTGCTATTTTTGTTTGTTTTATTCCTGCAACAGTTCTCTCATGTAACGTAACTGGTTATATTATACAGTGCTCTGACACCTTCGGGTAAAGTCTGCGCTTTATAAAAATGCATTAAATAAAATAATTAAAGTTAGGGTTAGGACAAGGATTGAGGTTACCAATGGGGTTAGAGCTAAGGTTAGGTTTGGGCATAGGGGTAGGTGATTTGTTATATTTTTTGCATGTGCTATAGATTGAACTATTATATTTTCTTTACTTATATGGTACATATACACAAAAAACAATATTATGGTCAATGGCACTGGCCAAACTAAAACAGGATATAATGTGTGTGGTATTTCAAACATGATACACCTGTAGCACAATGTTTTTACACAATGGTATGACTTTCATATATGAAAGTTTCCTACTCAATTACATATTTTTTCTACAACTTCTAGAGCTAGAGGGATCAGGGTACACAATGAAATGATGCCACGTGGCCACAGACTTTGTGGAATCTTACGCCGCATAAACCCACAAATTTCTTCATTTTCTCAAAGAAGGAAGTGGTGAAAGGAAGGAATATGAAAAGCTTGTTGTTGGCAAATTCCCGGGGGGGAAAGAATGAAGCCCTGAAAGCTACTTCAAGCGAATAATTGTGTGTTCCAAATTGTTCTCCTGCTATGGCCACATGCTGTAGACGTCCATTATGGAAGTTAAAAGGATTTCAAACAATTTAAGTGGTCATAATGTTATAATGCAAGATCATTAATTATTCAAGAATTTACATCTTTCTGTGGGTGTCTGCGCACGTGAGCTCATTAAACTATTGATGGCTTAGCTTAATTAGCAAGCATTGAATTTTCAGTTTATGTGAATGGATGGAACAGTTCAACCAAGTTGCATAGTCATGCATAGGGCTATAATCCCTACTTTCAGGAAGTACCATGATTACATTTTTTACACATTTTTCTCACTCAAACAAAGCAAAAAGGCTTCCAAAGTATGTCTAAAAAGATTCCTCATTTGACTTATTTACTGCTGAATATTGTAATGACTTAACACTGCACTGCTTCAAATGCCCCACAAAAACTTGTTAATAAAAGGTGCTCGTTTAGGGGGGTGATCTTACATGAGTGATTTATGCATATGCAAGAGCACGCCAAGCACGAGAATGATTTAATGATTATGCTATAGTGCTTAAGGTCAGCCCAAGGGTGTTGGCAGAGCCAAAACCTGCCTGCCCCACAACCATATATTGTGATATTGGTGCCATCTCGCTATAGGCAAATTAAACTACTGACCCGCATTGGCATTCACACAATTCAATGCAATCCTCCCCACCCATCAGTTGAAGGACACTTGGGCTAGTCTTGCATGAACATTGATTTACCAAGATTCCAGGGGTAATGAAAATGACACACACTTCTTGACCCAATGACATCACAGAAAGTGATATCACATGACTTTTTAAAACAACGACATCATAGAAAGTGACACTCAAGTGACACTAAGAGTCGTGAAATAAGGCAAGCCGCATGAAAAACAACAACAGTTAAAAAAGTGTTTATTTATTTATTTCCATTACTACCTGTATTTTAACTATGACTTTGACCAAGCTATTTAATGTACATTAACAGGCTTATGCAGACATCATATGTCAAAAACAGCCATATCAAAGAACAGCCTAACCTGGCACAACTATTAATATCGATTCACCAACCTCTGATAGAAGCAGAGTACTAACATCATATGGTCTCTTCATATCAACATAATTGAAGAAGGCATGAGATGTGATTTCTGACCATAATGACTTTATAAGGAGGGTATGCAACGTTTACAACGAAATTTTTACAACGCACTACCATTACAACGCAGGTATTACCACGCATACCATTACAACGCATTGCGCTGGGGGGCGCTCTAGGGTAAGTAATAAGTTTAATTTTCTATCCAACACCTTCCCTAGTGTCCACGGGGACTGGAGTTGGAATAGAAAATTATACTTACCACTATCCAGCACCTCTAAGCGCTATGCGTTGTAACGGTATTCGTTGTAAATACCGCGTTGTAAAGGTATGCGTGGTAAAAGTATGCGTTGTAACGTCATACATCCTATAGGGAGCCATGTCATATGGCTGTTGACCAGCATCGGACTGGCCTACTGGGCAGTTAGGCAGTACCTGATATGCTGGTCTGACAGATTGGTGTGTGGGCTGGTGTTTCACCAGATTGTGGGCCTGTTTTAAGGCCAGGTGGGCACGTTTTTACTGTTGATTTCCCTGACACTACCACAAACATTGCCTGCAGCGAGCCTTTACAAGTTCAAAACTGGCCTGATTTGTAGTCGTCGGCCACCTTTTGTAGCTATCTGGTGTGCTAACGGGGCCAACTTTATTTTGGTACTGGGCCTATTTTTTGTTTCTTTCCGACCCTACTTAGTTAAGTTCGAAAACAAAGGGGCTTATTTACAAGTCAATTGAACCGCCGGTGCATCACTTTAATTGATACACCGGCAGCACAATGGGGTTCCCCTTATTTCCAAGGCCATTTAAAGTCACCCTGCGTGATTTTCCATGGCCTTGTAAATATGTTTCCCTTTCAAGTATAACTCTGCGTGAAAGGAGCATTCCATGGTATGTGGTTGTTCCCGGGCAACATCCATGGAACTTGACGCATTCTGAGATTTACAAAATGTGCAAACCTGCGAATGCAAGTGGAAGTGTAAGGAGGTGCAACAAGGAGAAATACTTTTATTTTTCTTAGTTTATTCTGCAGCATGCATAGAAAGAGCAAAATGCCTTAAATTTTTTTTATTTGCTGGAATGTGTCCCTTCCTCACAAAAACAATCATCCCCTCAGCGCAGGCCCCCTTGCAAAATGACACAAGGGTGTCTGCACTGGCGTATGGCTGCTGTTTGTGCACTGGAGAAGGACAGGAATGCGCCAACTCTTGTAGATACAGCGTATTCCTGCCTTTTTACTTTGATGCATGGCTGTGCAGCAGGAAGGCTTGCTGCGCTTCCGTGCATCAAAATATTGTAAATGAGGCCCAAACTGATGAAATCACAAACATCTTCAAACGCAAATAAATGTCTGTTTTAGTCATCATCTATTGCAGTGTTTCACAATAAGGAAGGGCCCAAAGGAAAAGTTGGGGCAGATCTACCCAGGTATGCCTATCACATTCCAAATACAGCTAAACGCTGTGGTCTTGTAAAAGGTTCAAGGTGCTAATGTTTGCAGAGACACAGCCTCAAATGCCTAGAGGAAGCCTGCGATTCTGAGATCCAAATGGTCAGGCATAGCAAACGTACAGGTATAATGAGCATAAGCACAAATATGTAACTCAGGTGCTCAAGCTGAGCTACATATGTGCTCAGTCTACCCTCATATGTTCAGGTGAAGACTTGAATTAGGATTTAAATATCAATCTACAGGAGGAAGCTAGGGTATCACTAACAAGGAACTTTACTCCCAAATGGCATATCTTCAAGTACACATGTGCAGTTCACTTAGCTCATGAATCTCTTTAATCAAGCCAGAGTGGGTCCTATTCAGACAGCTTTTCCATGAGCAGGTTTGACTTATTCCTGTAAATTCAGAAATAAATCATGAATAAGTCGCATTTACTCCTATAAAAGAAGCAATCATTGTGAGTTGTTCTCAAAATTCTCAGATGACAGGATGGATGGCCTATTCTTTGTACAATAATATTACTATGTTCCAGATGCAGCTCTCACAAATATTCACGCAGACCAATCAATTTTAATTGTCAGTTTGAGGTGACCTAGAAGCAAAATCTCCTTTTCAGCAGATGCTGTTCAATCATAGTGTATGCTAAGAACTATTAGGACAACAAGAGAACACATGCAGGACTAGGACAAAAGCACACTGGCTGCTACACAAAATGGCCACCAGCCACATGGTCACAGCAAGAAGCTTTTAAAAAAAGTTTTTTTTTAAAAAGACTCCTAGCACTCAATTTGAGGAGTTTTTAACTCCAAATCGTCAGTTCAGTAAGATTTTGAATGTTCTCGAGGAGAGAAACTTCCACAGATTGCAGCTGCAGTAGATAATGTGCATTTAGGATTGCATAAAGCAGAAAACATCCGCCCAGAAGTCGCTGGAGCACCTGAATGACGTGTTGGCGACAGCAAAATCTTGCTGAAGCATGTGGCCGGCTAGAAAATCTCATGGCGCCCGTGAACGGCCCTAAACATCTCATGGGCAAGCCTCCGGCAAGTTGCTTCCACCTGCGTGAAATGACATTTCGAGCCCGTGGACCAAAAAAAAAACTCTGCTCCGTTGCGAAGTTCAAAGTTTAACAGTAACTCTGTGTTCTCTGTCGAACGTGGATTTGCTGGATTCCGTAAACAGAGTGGAATTTTGCTAAGTATAGCGTAAAAGGGGGCCTTATTTATAAGGCAGGTTTAAGCCATGATAAGTGGCTTAACAGTGCGTTGTGAATAATGCAACGCTCCTATCACCTTCACAACATCACTAAAATTGAAGTTGTGGTGGCGATAGGGGCTTGTAAATATGCCCCATTGTCTTAATGTATTTCTCTATTTTAGGTCCTAATATTTTATGAAGTATGTTTCCTCACTCTCTACAGACCACTGGAAGTAATATGTCTGCTGTTTTTAGTTGTTGATGGATTTTGGTTTACTCCTCAGAATGTGTGTGCAAGACTTTTGTAGCCTGTTGTGTGTTACATATAGGTCTTGAACTTGATCTATACCCATATGCATGTCCCCAGGGTGGCAGTGAGAGTAAACTGGAGAGGGATCACCATTTCTTTTTATCTTCTAGTTTGGTTGCTGAATTTATTTGGTTGGATAATTTCTTGTGAATATGAATGCTGGACTAACATAGTCTATATATACTATCCCCAGACAACTCTGTTTATTTTACATATTGTCATCAACAAACTTGCAATGCTCTAGTTAAAAAAAAATACCACTTGATTCTCTAACACATTTATACACTCTCTATTAATAACACCTAAGTACTAGCTCTCACATATCACACTTATACTGCAGAACATGCACACACCTACATTTTACACGTAAATGCCATTTACAAACAATCACAATTATAATTTTTAAGCTCCTCTAACTGTATTTGTCTTACTCTACATGAAGTTGTTTCCCTCCTGCATGCAGAGATTTCTGTTCAGCATGCATGGGGTTCTCTCCTGCATGAGGAGTCTCTACCCGCTTGCTGACATCTTCACACAGCACGCGGAGTAGAGTTCTTAATAGTCGGTGGTGATCTCCTATAGCATCAAACAGAAAATTACATACAGAAAGAGGAAGTAATCAATTTTCTAAACCATCCCTGTATCACAACAGCATCCTCCACCACTGCTCCTTCTTTCATTACGAAAACCCCTAATATGGCTGAGGGAAAAGATGAGCTGGCCCTCTCATCCACTGATAAATAACTGGGGATTACTTGTGAGGGGGTCCTCCAAAGTTATCCTCAGCTCTGTAGTGGTCTTGAGATCCAGCTGAGCAATTCAGCTTGGGCCTAAATTTGGGGAGACATCATCACAAGATGAGGTACAGTGATGTGGATCTTTGCTGGGCCTGCTAAGTTTGCCGTCTCAGCTATATTCTTGTCACACCTGCATATAAAGGAGGGTCCTGAGAGCAGCCAATCCAATCCTTCATGGTTTTTAAAACAGTGATCACACATTTTGCACTGAAATCAATAAGATGTAATCTTTTAAATGTTTTATTCTCCACAGCCACATCATGAGTACCACAAAACAAATTGTAATATGGCAGTCTGAAGCCCGCTAGCAGCGCTAGGGTCTTCTATCAGTCATGGTGTTCGGGAGGTTGAACTGACAAACTCGCAATCAAACCTTAAGACTAACCTGTAGATCTAACCCCTACGCTCACTACCCTCAAAAACCTTAAACCTTAAAATAATCTTTAAAAAGAACTTAAACGTTCCATTGAACAAGAGCACCTTACCAATACCTGGATCTCAGAAGAAGTCTAAAAATGACACAAATAGACTACAAAATAGATAGTAGCTGTAAATAATTTCATTTTTTTTTTTTTTTTTAATATTTTTTTTTTCCCCTTTTTCTTGTTAGCTTGCACATTGAATTACAAAACATATTTTTATACATTTTACAGATTATCACTGGTTTGAAGCTTTTCAAAACAATACAAACAATATCCAAAGTACGTTTATATCACCAAATCATATATCAAGAAACCTAACCTTTGCTATTCATCAAATTACAGTACCATCCTCTCTTTCCATTTGTTTATTGGTTCCCAAATTTTCAACCCAAGTCTCCTTCCCCTCTTCCCCTTCCGAGCATATATAGCTCTCTCAAGATTATAGCTAGCTAACAGATTTGACAGCCATACTTGTAAATCAGGGGGTACCTTATCCAACCATACTCTTGCAATTGTTAGTCTCAATACTGCAGTTGCTACAAACATAAATTCTTTATGGTCCAATCCAACTTGATTATCTACTCCAAACAAGATCATCCTAGATGTTAGTTTAACTCTTATATCAAGAGTATTAATAATAAAATCTTCTATACTTCGGATCAAGGTATATAACTGGGGGCAGGTAGCAAACATATGAATAATATCGGCAGCTGCTGCATTACACCGTGGGCAAGTAATTTCAGTGGACCCTCCCCACTTAGCTATTCTAGCTGGGGTGTAATACAGCGAGAATAGCGTCTTGTAGTGTTGCGATTGCAGGGGTCCAGAGCGCAAAATGGTACATCCCAAATTTAATGATTCTTGAAAACTTCCTGCACCCACTCCCAACTTTCCAACCCACTTAGTGCTAACTTTCTCCAAATCATCCACCTTCCCTTTGGTTAGTATTGCATAAAAGGATCTGATTGTGCAATCCCCTCCTGCTTTTATCTTTTCCAAAAGCTCATTTTTATTAAACCCCTCCCTACCACCTTGCTTGTGTGATAAAAAACTCCTTACCTGCAAGTATTTAAAGAAATCCTTTCTCTCAACCCCATATTTAGCACAAAGATCTAAGAACTGGATTACCCCATCCCCATCCATTATATCCCCAATCTGTTCTATCCCTTTCTGTGTCCATCCCAACATTGTTGAATCACCAAAAATTTCTATCGGAAAGGAACTGTTTTTATAAAGCCTTACATACCTATTATATCTGCCCATTCCCATTCTTTTAAGGAATGTATTCCATATTCTAGATGCTGCCATCATGGTCTTAAACCTTGTTCTTTTATAGTATCCAAATTCTACTCTATTTAACAAATTATTTTCTGCCTCCGCCCCCAGTATAATAGCATACACTTCCGTGGACATGGTCACAACCCTTGTATCGCTTCCTCCGCCCCCAATTATTCCCTGCATGTATTGTAATGCAGCAGCCATCTGATACAACCTAAAGTCAGGGGCTCCCCAGCCCCCCCTCTCTCTGGGTAAAGTCATGTACCTGTACGCTCTGCGAGTCTTTCCATGTGCCCAGATAAATCTGTTCAGTATCCTTTCTATTAAATTAAACCATCTAGCTTCGAAAACTAAAGGAATTGTACGAAAAAAATATAAAAATTTAGTTAGGATTAACATTTTGACAACGTTTGTGCATCCCATAAGGGAAAGGTGTAGGTTATTCATTCTTTTCAAGTTCTTTTTTAACTTTACCTATTAGAGGATCCAAATTCATCTCTACTACTCTCTCCAAACTTGCAGTTAGTACTACTCCTAGATATACTGCTGAGTCAACTACCCTACTATCCGCGCACGGAGTATATCTATTCTTAATAATCTGGGTCTTTGTTCTATTTAAACTGTACCCTGATAGTTTCCCAAATTTCTGAGCCTCTAACTCTATCTCCTTTATAGCTAGAGTAGGGTTTGGAGTTAAAATTGCCACATCATCTGCGTAGGCTAAGGACTTCACCACATTATCATTTCTTTTCATTGGAGGTATCCTTACATTCTCCTCCAACCTACGTAGTAAGGGTTCCAGGTATAATGCGAACAATAGGGGAGAGGAAGGGCATCCCTGTCTGGTCCCCCTGGCGATTTTTACTTCATCTGAAAGCCCCCCATTCACCCTTATCCTTGCTGCTGGATTCTTATACAATACCTGGATCGCTTTTATAAAGGAACCACCCAACCCACACCATCTCATTACACACCAAAGATATTTCCAGTCCACCCTATCGAATGCCTTCTCGGCATCGAGGAAAAGTGCTGCTACAGGATCTCCTAATGTTTCTGCGTGATCAAATACTGTAATCACAGTTCTTACGTGCTGCGTAGTCCCTTTCCCAGGTATAAAGCCGTGCTGGATAGGGGTCACTAACTGCTCAATTACTCCTGCCAGTCTCTTTGCTAAAATCTTGGAATATATTTTGATATCCGAGTTCATTAATGTGATTGGCCTATACGATCCTGGCATTTCTGATGGCTTTCCTTTTTTTAAGATTACTATTATATTAGCCCCCCCCCCAGGACTCTGGGCTAAGGTCTCCTACCTGTGCTTGTTGCATAATTATACACATATCCGCCAAGAGTTCGTTTTTAAAAATCTGATAAAATTCTAGCGGAATTTGGTCTGGCCCTGTTGCTTTGCCTTTCGGCAGGCTATCAAGAGCTTCCTCCACCTCTCCTAGCAGTATTGGACTATCCAGTATTTCTTTATCCTCTTCTGAAATCGCCGGAGGGGGTATGTTATCCAAATACTCCTCAATCTCCCCCAATTTTGGTACCTCTTCTGGAGTATATAAATCTGCGTAGAATTTCCTAAATACCTCTCTTACTGCATCAGTCTCCATAACCAGATTTCCCTGTATATCCCATATTTCTTTTACTCCTGCTTCAGCTGCTCTCTGCCTAGTTCTAGCTGCCAGCACCCGCCCTACCTTCTCACTAAGCTCATATGACTTTTCCTTGTTGGACAAAAATTTGTCTACCGCCTGTCTAGCCAGGCCTTCCACTGCCTCTGCTTTTAATGCTATTATTCTAAGCAGACAATCCTCTAAAGGACTATTATTTCTTATTGACCTACTTAAATTCTCCTCCTCCCTTAGTAATTTATACTCTATCAGCTCTCTCCTTTCCCTTTCTCTTTTTTGTCTTCCCAGCACAAAACTCAATGTTTCACCCCTTATTCCCGCCTTAAATGCATCCCAAACTACTCCTATAGCTGCTGTCCCCCTATTGATATCCCAAAACCCTTTAACCCATTTTGACATGTGCTCCTTATATGCAGGATCTCTTAAAAGTCCCCTCTCAAACGTCCATTGTGCGGGTGCTCTTTGTAAGTAATTATTTTTAATGGTAAGTATTACCGGGCTGTGGTCTGAAATCACCCTTGGAAGTTTCTCAATCTGTGTCCCAGCTAACAAGCTACTAGTTATAAGAAAATAGTCTAGCCTAACCAATATTTTATGTGGGGCCGAGAAAAAAGTACTTCCATCAAGATGAGGATGTAGTTTTATCCAAGGATCAATCAAAGAGTTATTCATAACCATATCAGCCAGAGCCCTGAACACCTTCCTTTTTCTCCCTCTATAAATTGCATCTATCTGTGTAAATGAACTCTCTAAATCATGTATGTTAAAATCACCACAGCAGATTATGGGTTCAGGCCACTGAGCCAACTCCGCATCAAGAAACTGAAATACCTCAGGATCGTCTTCAGTAGATCCATAAATTGTGGCTAATGTTATTTTCTGACCCCGGAAGGAAATTTCCGCTACAGCCCATCTTCCCCATTTATCCTCCTTCTTTTTCCCCACTACCATATCCCTGTGTCTACCCAAGATTACCACTCCTCTGGTCCTAGTTTCTTGTTTAGAGCTAGCCAGTACCCTGAACCCAAGTTGTTCCATAAGATTCATCTTGCTCGTCTCAATATGGGTTTCCTGCAAACATACCAAATCCAACCGCAGGGTTTTTAGATATGCAGCTACCCTTATTCTCTTATTCAAATCATTTAAGCCACACACATTAATTGACGCTATCCTACATGCCATTGTGTTAACATGTGTAGATACCAACCACAAAAAGCAGTCTTTATCAGCCTCAAACCAGTCTGTATATCTCCTCTGTATCCCAAAAACATGACAATGTGCAAAATCATAATCAGACAATTGTTATTCTCCCCCCCACACCCCCCTCCCTTGCCGCCCCTGCTCTGCTCACCCCTCCCCATCCCCCCCCCTTCACAGGCAAATAGGTCAGCCGACCTATGTGTGCCCGCCTTGTGTTGTGCATATCGCTTCCTTCTCTCAGCCAGCCATTTACTTTTTCGTGTCACCCACTGATCCCACTATATCCTATATACTCCCCGGGCACTCATACTCCTTTTTGTTTCTTCATTTCCTCTAGAAAAATCCCCGCTTTAATTTCTGAGTTGAACATCCAAGTTTTCCCTCTAACAATTACCTTCAATCTAGCAGGGTAAAGTAAATACGCCTCAAAACCAAGAGCCTGAAATGGTGCAATCAGCTGCCTCATCTTCCACCTCCTCTCTACGGTGAAATGGCAGAAGTCAGGCCTGGCAAAAAAAGTATTATTCTCAAAAGTTCTCCTACTCTCTGGCCTTGCTTTAGCTAGGATCTCTTCCCTGAGCAAAAAGTTCCCAACATAGACTAGTATAGCCCTTGGCTGATTTTTTTGCCCACCTCTGCCTGCTCCCCCTACTTCTCCCACCCTCTTTAATGCAAAAGGGAACCTGTGCGCCCTCTGTATTTCTGTTTCCCACTGCCACTGGGACTCTGGGAACGCGCCACTCAAAAGATTTATCACAAACTGCCTAACGTCCTGCCCTTCTGCCCCTTCCTCCACACCCAAAAGGCGGACATTATTCCTCCTCTGCCGATTCTCAAAATCCTCCATCTTCCAACGCATGTCCTCTGTCATTTTCTCATGTTCAGTCTTAAATGATTGCCATCTCCCCACGTCGTCCTCGAGCTTCCCTGTCCGTTCCTCCACCTCTGTAACTCTATCAACCAGCTCATCATACAGTTTATTGACCTTCCTTAGGCTATTCTGTATTTTCTTTGACGCCTGCCTTGCTCTGCGACTTTCTGTTCTTGCTTCATGTTGCATCTGCCTCAGCGTCGAGAATAAAGCCGGCAAAGGGTCTTGTTGGGGAGGGATATTGCCACTTGTGGCTCTCTCTGCCATGTTAGCATGCGTGTCTTCCTCCTGATACACTTGAGAAGTCGCTGAGTAGTCCCATAGAAGACGTTTCTTTACTTTAGTGTGTTTCCTCTTTTTCATGGTAGACTCTTTACCAGAGGTACTTATGCCTGACTCTGTACCTTCATCTTCCTCTGTACTTGATTCTGCTGATGACAATGACTCAGAATCTTCATTTACAGAGAAAAACTCTCCTTCTAAGGATGTACAATCTCCCCCATGGGGCTGCTTAATTACATTAATCCCCTCTTCGAGTCTTTGTTTTTCAGAGCTTGCTATACTTTCTCTGCTCCCCCAGGAGCCAGTCACTTTCCGGGACTCATTGATCTCTTTTTCAACCTGCATTAATGCGCCAAGCATGTCTGCTGTAGTGCCTCCCCTGGCGCTTGTATTCACTTTTTCCACTTTTTCACTGTCATTCACCCCTTTACCTCTATCTTCCGCTGGTATTTCGTCTTCAGCGCGAGCTCCTGCATGTACACCGTCTGTCTGCGGTGTTACAGCCTTCTGTGCCTCTCTCCGCGCTGACTCAGCCCGTTGCCTGGCAACCACCTTCGCGTCCTCCGTGTCCATGTCGATTACGTCCTCGAGGACGTTTCCAGCTGCGGGGATGTCAGCGTCTGGATTGCGGAGAGTACTCGGGTTTCCTGCAGTTACAGATGCCGTTGCTGTTTCAGAGGGTTTCCCTGCTAGCATCTCTGCCATGGTAGGTTGACGCATGTTTGTATCCCGAGCCTTTTGCTCGTCTCCCTTCGTCGGCGGTAACATGCTCTTGCTCGCCGCGTTGTTTACTTTACTGATCGTGTTCTGTTTCCGCGTTCCGTTCTTCTTGCTTTTTTCCGCCGGTGGAGGGATTATTTTCCTGATCGCGCCTGTGTTCTTTGCTGACAGGGGATCCCCTTTCACGCTACCAGCACCCCCTGTCTTCAATGCCATCGGAGTGTCGGGGGGTTTCCTGGTTCTATCGTTCACTTTCTCCTTTTCTTTTTCCTGTAAATAATTTCAACTAAATGAACCAAAAAAAAGACTACGGGCCTTTCGTCCGACCAGCACCGTAGCAGTAGCAAGACCGCCCAACTCGGCGGTCCCGCTTCCCGTATTAGGATGCAACCGCCTTGAAGGCGGTAGCAATCTGTATATTTTGTATTGTGGCTTGTGCTGCTGGCTGTAGCACATGCCGCAGTCCAAAATACGCACATTTAAACATCCCTGAACTATGTGGCAGGAACTATGCGTGCCTGCCATAGGGTGCAGCGTTGTTTAGGGGGCACCTTAGGTGTCCCCCCGGAACCTATAGCCGAGGACTAGGGGGGGAAGAGGAGGCCTAAAGTCACTTTGTGCCTGCCTTTTCATGGCGGCTGAACCACCATGAAATGGCAGGTGGAAATGGACATTGTAATCCCTATTGTAGGGGTTACAGTTCTCAAAATCAATGGTGGAATGGACACTTGTAACCGTATAACCTATGTTACTTAAAAACCCTCATAAACGCGGTGATTGGATCGTACAGAGCGGTGTATCTTTTTCTCCGCTACCCACTCGCGTTATGGCACAGTCATTGGGTTTGTTAAGTTGTTATATGCCTGCCTCAAGCCTGAGGCAACCTCTGGTTCCTCACGGTAGTGTCCAGAGATAGTAACTTGCCCAAAGCAAAAATAAAAAAATATTAAAAAACAGGTTGCTCTCTCGAAAAAAACTTTAATATAGGTAAGATGTGGCCTGTTGTTAAAAAAGTTGGGGTATAATTAGGGACCGTGTAACTAGATCTTATTATACCACTTATCATCAGTCAACATGTTTCTGCACATCCTCGCCCAGCCGGGTCTGTGGGGCATTCGTCAGGACTAAAAATGGGTTTATACTTACACTATTTGTGTAGTATTGTAGTGGTTATTGTGTCACCACTTAAGTTCTAGCCAAGTTTTCTTGTACCTGTGGTGATAGAAACAAAAACAAACAAACAGAGGCAAGAGATGGCATATAGTCAAATACATACTATTTGGTGTGTTAACATTAACCTAATTCTTAGTAGGTGCCAACTCGCGCTTGTGCGCTATTAATCAGACTATTGGGGCTATCAGTATGGTGACCATCTAGTTTTAGCTACTTGGTGATCATAGAATCATACAGTCTATTCTGATGGAACCTTAAAAGTAGAGATTCTACGGCAAGAATGGTTTCATATGTCTTTAACATGTTCTTCTCATTTCTCCTTTCATGCAATGGGTTATTCATCACCCTATGTTCAAGTGCTCATGATATCATTTTGCTTCGGCCCTTCCATTGTTTCTACTTAACGTAAACTATAACCTTCATACTATGTGAAACTCGCTTAAAGCAAACCACCGTTCTATGCGAGTAGTCTGTTCTTTCATATTATTTATAGTGATCCCTCTACAGTTAAGGTACGTTAAGGGACAATATCACGTGTGTGCCCACATGTAAGGGCGCATTATAACGGCACTCATGTATATGCTCATGTTCGTCATAGGCAGTTGCTGTTGTATAAAACTTACACGATCTATCCGTGTATTGTTAGTGACTTATTACTACGGATCAGTCGAGATCAATATTATATCCTCATGCGTAGAGGGATACCCTCATTAGATACACAGATGCGTGCTGGGACGGAGTTACGTGAACGCGCATGCATATATTTATAAAAACACTCGTGGGCGTTACCTTGCTGTTAATCATGCTCGCGTCTTCGAGATGGCAGGCTATAAAGAAAATTGTTCGCTATCAATAAAGCGAGTTTACATGTGTCAAATGGATTAACAGGTATCAGAATACAGTCCCCCGGAGTTCAACTTACCCGCGTGTGGAAAAGTGTTCCTCCGCTTGTGCTAGCTCTGCCCCCGGACACGGAAATGCCATGCCGAGTGGCTTTTTTTGAAGGTTGGGGCGTTGTAATAGAAATAGGACTTCTCAAACACCGATTTAGAAAGTGTCTAGTTCGTATTCGAAAGTAAATGAAAAAATTACTCAAGGAATGCTTAGAAAAAGGTATAAAAAAGCATTTTACTCGATCATCAATCACTCAATCACTGCATTTATATAGCGCTCTACTCACCCGGGAGGGTCTCAAGGCGCGGAGGTGAGGAGATTTGCCCACACTAGAAACCAGAATTGGTGTCTCTTGCAAAACTCTGTGTTAAAGGTGTAGGTGTCAATAAAGTTTTACCAAATTGAATTATATGTAGAAGTGATTTATCCATAGGTGGATATAAGGGCCATCCTCTATCTATGTCGTAATACATTGTCTGTACATAATATACGTGTATAGCTGAAAGTGACCTAAAATAAGGTATGGTGGTAGTTATTACTACGGGTGAGTCATTCTTTATCCTACTTCTAAGGTGCAAGATGAGCTTCAATTTATGACAATCTACTAGAATCTCTCAGATGGGTACTGATAGAGCAGCTTAGTTACCTTAGTGATGGTTGCTAGGAGGTGTCTACTTTGAAAATTGATGCCACGGTATGTTATCGTTCAACCCATCAATGTTAGTGCCTAGGCGATCTACCTATCTTTGTTCTTTTTCAAAAAGTTTTTTTTCTGTGTTGTGGGTTTTGTCCAATAGCATCTCAATGATTGTCCACCTCAAATCTTCTGGTTTTTGACCTAGTTCTGTAAAGTGTGTGCAGAGTTTTGTCGTGTTTTTCTTGTTCTTGATGTTACTCTTGTGCTCACCTATACGTATTTTAATTTTCCTAGTTGTCATCCCTATGTATTTCTTATGACAGTGACATGTCACCATGTATATCACATGGGTCGAATTACAATTTGTATGTTGTCTCTGGGTCCATGTTAATGCCTCTGTTAGTTGATTTGATTGATTTTATTTTTATTTTTGTAAAGCGCGCGATTGCCCGTGGGCGTCTTGGCGCTGGATCTGTTACAGGAGACACATGGTCCAGTTTGCTCAGGTCTATCTTGCTTTGAACAGCCCGGTTTTTACTTCCTTCCGGAAGGAGAGCAGAGAGGTGCTACTTTTAATAGTGACTGGGAGTAGGTTCCAAGTCCTGGCCGTGTGCAGTATGAAGCTTCTTCCTCCCCACCTAGCCTGTCTAAACCTTGGGACCTGGAGCAGTTGAGACTGGCTAGATCTGAGGGTTCTGAATGGTTCATAGGGTTTGAGCCGTGTTCTAAGGAACAAAGGGCCAGAGCCATGAAGGGCCTTATAGGCCAGGCAAAGTGATTTAACATCCACTCTTTTGGGGATCGGGAGCCAGTGGAGGTGCTCCAGTTTGTGGGCTGTTGGATCATGCTTGGGGACGTCCAACACCAATCTGGCTGCTGCGTTCTGTAAACGTTGGAGTTTAGCCATGATTTGGACCTGGGCCCCAGCATACAGCGTGTTTCCGTAATTTAGCCTTGATAATGCCAGTGCTGTTACAACCGTTTTCCTGGTGTCCAGCGGGATATATGGTAAGAGCTTCCTTATCATTTTCAGAATATACCAAACCGCCGATGTTAGTTTGATGGCCTGAGCATCGAAGGAAAGCTTACTATCCAAAGTAACACCTAGGTTCTTTACCTTCTGAACTGGAGAAGGGCAATTGCCCAGGCTATCTGGTCACCATTCTGGTGTCCATACATTGGCGTCAGATCCAAGCAGCATTACTTCGCTTTTATCTCCATTCAGTTTTAAGCAGTTACTCTGCATCCACTGCTTGATTTGTAACATACAGGACTTGAATTTTTTTACGGTTTGGTCAACATCGCTGGCTATGGACACAACTATTTGTGTGTCGTTGGCATAGGAGACAGCCACAAACCCACTTTCCCTTATGATCGTCGCTAGAGGAGCCATGTAAAGATTGAAAAGCGTGGGACTTAGGGAGGACCCTTGTGGCACCCCGCATGGTGATTTGAAAGGTTTGGATCTTGCTTCTCCCAGCTCTACTGTAAAGGATCTATTGCTCAGATATGAGGCTAGCAGTGTGCGTGCTGAGCCCTGAACTCCTACTCCGGCCAGACGAGTCAGGAGTGTCTCATGGTTGACCGTGTCGAAGGCCGCCGAGAGGTCTAAAAGGACCAAGGCGGCCTTCCCTCCGGCATCGAGCATACTCCTGAGCTCTTCCACTGCCGTTAGCAGTGCCGTTTCGGTCCCATGTCCCTCTCGAAACCCGAACTGAGAGTGGTCTAGGATGTTTCCATCTGAGAGGTACTGGGCAAGTTGTTTGTTCAAAAGTTTTTCCAACACCTTCGCCGCAAAGGGAATCCTTGCTATGGGTCTAAAATTGCCAGGGTCCTCCGGGTCTAGGTTTGGTTTTTCTAGGAGTGGCATTACTGATGTAGATTTCCATGCTTCAGGGAAGACTCCTGATGAAATGATATGCCTAAACAGTTTTTCCAGCTGTTTGCTCAGTAGCTCGGGAAAAAGCTGCATCACCTTAGGCGGGCATGGGTCCAACGGGCAGCCTGATTTGGTGGTCATTACCGTCTGCAGAATCTGCTCCTCAGACGGTGCCTGAAACAGGAACCGCGTGCTCTGCTGTGCGCTGGGGAGAGCTGTCTCAGAAATAGTCAGGTCTTCCCCAATTGCACTGGTCATATTTGAAGGAGGCTGAGCCCCTAAAATGATATCCGTTTTTATAAAGGAGTCATACACTGCGGCGACTTTATTAACAAAAAAGTCTCCCAACGTATTACAAAACTCGGGGCTAATATCTAATGTATCATTGCTGCCTAATTTTGTCAGCTTTTTAACTGTGGCAAATAGCTCCTTGCTAGAGTTTTTGGCCTCATTGATTTTATGCGTATAGTAGCTGCTTTTTTCTGTCACTATAAGTTTTTTATAAATAGCCAAAGATGCTTTATAGTCTTCCCTTGGCCCTGACTCATAGTTTGTCCTCCAAATTTTCTCTGCTTTCCTACAGTTCCGTTTTTGCATCCTAAGGGCTTCGGAGAACCACGGTTGAGATGGAGATTTCCTTTTATGTATGACCTTTCTCGGGGGAACTGCTGCACTAACCGCTGTATTAATCCAATTGGTGATTTGCTCCGTGGCCGTTTTGCTGTCTGGGGTCAGGGACTCTGGGGCTAACAGCTGGAGTTGTTCTTGTAGTATCCTTGTATTCGTCTTGGCCCAATCGCGGTATATGACCGTCTTTGGCTGTGTGGTTAAGCTGGCAGTTTCTTCCGTAACCTCAATATTGAAAATGATCGCCCTGTGGTCTGACCATGGGACCAGTAAGGTTTCAAGTATTTTTACCCCCCTATTGGAAGTGAAAATCCCATCAAGCGTGTGACCTACCATGCTTGACCATCTGTTCCATTGCCATATTTGCCATGGCATCCTTCAGTGATGCTACAACTGTGTCCGCACTTTTCTCCAGATGTAGATTAAAATCCCCTAGAATAGTGTAGTCGGCGCCTCTCACACTAGATTCTAGGAAAGGGTTTAGTAAATGGATTAGGGGTGATTTAGACTTGGGGGGTCTGTAGATTAGGAGTCCATTAAAGGTATAGTTGCTGGTGATCTTAATTTGAAAGTCTAACGTCTCGCAATCCCTACTGCTTCCCTTATCTGAGCTCTTTACCTTCAGTTTTTTGTTTGATATAATGGCCACGCCACCCCCCCCCTTTTCTCCCTCCTATCTGCCCTGTTAATCTGGAAGCCCTCCGGTAAGGCTGAGACTAGATCTATATCTGAAGCCTCATCTGCCCACGTTTCTATGACAAAGAGGAGGTCCAACTCTTGTGTTTCAATCAGTTCTGCTGTCTGTGCATTATGCTTGACAAGGGACCTAGCATGAATTAGACCTGCCTTGATTGATTTTACCTCTATTTTTTTCACTTGAACCATCTGAGTGCTCCAGTCTCCCACAGGGAGGAACATGAACTCACGATGGCAGGCAGGGCATTGTTTAGATTCCGCATGCAGATCTATCCTGGGACAAGAGGAGCTCCCTCTGAGTGTGTGAAGCGCCAGGCTGGGGTAGCTAATCCTTCCTAGGCCTATGTCCGCTTGACCAGGGGGTCTGGCCCAGGGCCCGGTCCCGGCGCGGACGGGCGCAGACGGGCTCGCCTTTGGCGCGCCAGCGGCGCGCCCGCTGCGCTCGTCCGCTGCGCGTCCGATTTGGCATTGGGTTAAGTAAGATGAGGGCATCGGAGGACTAGAGCGCGAAGCACCGGACCTCAGCACCCGGAAGTGAGTTTCTGCTCTATCCCCCTGGGCACCCTCCGTTCAATCGGCACTTGCCGTGACGGACCGGGGTGCCTGGGTCAAGCCGATTCACACAAGTTAACAGCTATTTTTGACAGTCTGTGCAAATCATCAAAATTCATAAAAACATTAAATTTTCTAAAATACCCCGCATTCACCTGGGCGAGCCGCGAGTCTCTATGGTCAGAAAGGCATCAGCTCTGCCCCAGGCTCAGTGCAGATGATTGATAGCAGTGTCTCAGTAATCCTTTTTTTAAATGATAAGTGTGCAAAGTACGCAATGAGAAGTGTGCAAATGTTGCAGCAAATTATCACAGAATTGAGAGCCCAATTTTAAAAATACAGCTTGCGCCTGTCCGAGCCACGAGTCTCTATGTTCAGACAAGTGACGGCTCTGATTTCGGCTATTTAACAGATGAGGGCGTCGGAGCACTAGAGCGCGAAGCGCCGGACCTCAGCACCCGGAAGTGAGTGTCTGCTCTATCCCCCTGGGCACCCTCCGTTCAATCGGCACTTGCCGTGATGGACCGGGGTGCCTGGGTCAAGCAGATTCACACAAGTTAACAGGTATTTTTGACTGTCTGTGCAAATCGGCAAAATTGATAAAAACATTCAATTTTTTAAAATACCCCGCATTCACCTGGGCGAGACGCGAGTCTCTATGGTCAGACACGCGTCAGCTCTGCCCCAGGCTCAGTGCAGATGATCGATAGCAGTGTCTCAGTAATCCTTTTTTAAAATGATAAGTGTGCAAAGTACGCAATGAGAAGTGTGCAAATGTTGCAGCAAATTATCACAGAATTGAGTGCCCAATTTAAAAAATACAGCCTGCGCCTGTCCGAGCCACGAGTCTCTATGTTCAGACATGCGACGGCTCTGCTTTCGGCTATTTAACAGATGAGGGCGTCGGAGGACTAGAGCGCGAAGCGCCGGACCTCAGCACCCGGAAGTGAGTGTCTGCTCTATCCCCCTGGGCACCCTCCGTTCAATCGGCACTTGCCGTGACGGACCGGGGTGCCTGGGTCAAGCAGATTCACACAAGTTAACAGGTATTTTTGACTGTCTGTGCAAATCAGCAAAATTCATAAAAACATTACATTTTTTAAAATACCCCCCATTCACCTGGGCGAGCCGCGAGTCTCTATGGTCAGACACGCGTCAGCTCTGCCCCAGGCTCAGTGCAGATGATCGATCGCAGTGTCTCAGTAATCCTTTTTTTAAATGATAAGTGTGCAAAGTACGCAATGAGAAGTGTGCAAATGTTGCAGCAAATTATCACAGAATTGAGTGCCCAATTTTGAAAATACAGCCTGCGCCTGTCCGAGCCGCGAGTCTCTATGTTCAGACGTGCAGTGTCTTTGTCACTGTTGTTAGCTTACACACCAAACAGGTGCCACAGGGGAAGTGTCCTGTGATTGGCGTCATATTTTCATCCTAAGCGGCCGCTCCCCCCACGCTCCCTGGCCTCTGACTCGATCGTGATCCTCGTGTGAAGCCCCTCACTGGTGTGCAGAGTCCGGTATCGTAGGCTTGAAACTAGCGCTTTGACCATTATATAGCGCCGAGCCTCGCCTGCTGCTGTGAATATTAGCGCGACTTTGTTTTGCTTGCAGCTGCTGCCATTCTCATATTTTGCATTGCGTGCTAGCTTAACTGTGTGCATTAATTGTATTCAATAGTGCCTTGTGACTATTGAACTGTGCCCCCGTTTAACTCTGCACTCTCCATTTTGTTTATTGTGTATTCCCCTGGCCCGCCTACCCTCCCCGCTACCGCCTCCCAGCTGCCCCTCCCACCCACGAATAGAGAGTTTACCTCCTCCTCGTCGAGGCTGTGACCGTCAGGATTTCATCCTAAGCTGCCGCTCCCCCCACGCTCCCTGGCCTCTGACTCGATCGTGATCCTCGTGTGGAGCCCCTCACTGGTGTGCAGAGTCCGGTATCATAGGCTTGAAACTAGCGCTTTGACCATTATATAGCGCCGAGCCTCGCCTGCTGCTGTGAATATTAGCGCGACTTTGTTTTGCTTGCAGCTGCTGCCATTCTCATATTTTGCATTGCGTACTGGCTTAACTGTGTGCATTAATTGTATTCAATAGTGCCTTGTGACTATTGAACTGTGCCCCCGTTTAACTCTCCACTCTCCATTTTGTTTATTGTGTATTCCCCTGGCCCGCCTACCCTCCCCGCTACCGCCTCCCAGCTGACCCTCCCACGCTCCGCCCCCTCCACTATCCATATATGACAGATGTCTAAAGTGCAGCGTCCACGCGCTGCGGCCGCGCCGAAGGTGCGCCAAAGGTAAGCCCGTCTACGCCCGTCCGCGCCTGGACCACGCCCAGTGCCAGACCCCCTGGTCCCCGTACCACCCACCCCTCCCGCATTACATACGACGCCTCCACCCTCTTAGCACTAAACCCCGGCCGACTCCCCAACTGCGCACCTGGACACACCCATGGACCCTTCACTTGCAACTCCTGCAAGTATGACGGCACCAAGACCAACTCCACATCCACAAACACCAAACAGAGATCCGACACCAACCACCTAAAATGCATCCTGCTCAACACCCGCTCGGTCCACAAACACGCCATCGACCTTTGGAATCTACTAGACACCATTTCTCCGGACGTCGCCTTCCTAACAGAAACTTGGATGAAGGCCTCCTCAGCTCCAGACATCGCCATAGCCATCCCGGAAGACTACAAGATCATCCGAAAGGACCGCACCAAGCAAACAGGAGGAGGCATCGCCATCGTCCATAAGAATTCCATCCGCATCTCAACCAGCTCAGACATCAACCTCACTAGCGCCGAACACCTTCACTTCCAGATCCACACCGACCCCAAGACCACACTCAGAGGCACACTCCTCTACAGACCACCAGGACCCCGTGCACAATTATGTGAAGACATCACTGACTTCATCACCCCTCACGCCCTCCCCTCCGAGGACTACATTCTACTGGGAGACCTCAATTTTCACCTGGAAATGAACAACGACAGCAACACCACCACTCTTCTGGACAATCTCGCCAACCTCGGACTCAAACAACTAGTTAACACCCCCACCCACTGCGCAGGACACACACTCGACCCTATCTTCACCTCCAGCAAGCACATCTCCTTCAGTCTCACCACAGCTCTCCATTGGACGGACCACAGCTGCGTTCACTTCACCTACAAAAAGACCACAATCCACAACCACCCTCAACCAACTCTGCGAAGAAACTGGAACAAAATCACCATCGATCAGATCTCCACATCGCTTCTTCAAAACCCCCAGCCTATTCGTCGAACCCTAACCAAGCAGCCATCAACCTCACACAATGGCTAACTCACAGCGCCGACAACCTAGCACCCTTGAAAAAACGTCAAATCAAACTAGGCAGCAAAAACGCCCCCTGGTTCAACGATGAGCTTAAGAAATCCAAGAAACTCTGTCGCTCCCTCGAGAAGGCCTGGAAAAAAGACCAAACACCAGCACCAGGGACGCCTTCAAAAACGCCACCCGCATACACCACCAACTGATCCGGACAGCCAAGAAAGCCGCATTCAAAGACAGACTAGACAACAAAGCCCACAACAGCAAGGAATTATTCAACATCGTCAAAGAGTTTACCAACCCCACTGCCAACTCCAACGACATCACTCCCTCTCAAACCCTTTGCGACTCCTTAGCTTCGTTCTTCCACGACAAAATCGCAGACATCCACAACAGCTTCAAAAACCAACCCGAAGACCAACCCACCCAACCTTCTGCCGAACCTTCACCCCCCTTGAACATCCTTAATGACTGGAACCCAATCTCCACTGAGGACACCATCCGCTTGATGAACTCCATCCACTCAGGATCCCCCACAGACCCATGCCCTCACCACATCTTCAACAAAGCAGACTCCATCATAGCACCACACCTCCGAGACATCATTAACTGCTCCCTCAACTCCGCCACCTTCCCGGAAAGCTGGAAACACGCCGAACTCAGCGCCCTTCTAAAAAAAAACACAGCTGACCCCACCGAACTCAAAAACTACCGCCCCATCTCGCTCCTTCCATTCCCGGCCAAAGTCATCGAGAAAGCAATCAACAACCAGCTCGCCGCCTTCCTCGAAACCAACAATTCCCTCGACTCCTCACAGTCCGGCTTCCGAGCCAAACACAGCACTGAGACCGCACTCATCGCAGCAACAGACGACATTCGAACTCTACTGGACAATGGAGACACAGTCGCCCTCATCCTCCTCGACCTCTCCGCAGCCTTCGACATAGTCTGTCATAGTACCCTGTTACATCGCCTTAGAAACATCGGAATCCAAGGAAAAGCACTGGAATGGATCACCTCGTTCCTTGCCGGAAGAACTCAGAGAGTCCGCCTCCCACCGTTCAAGTCAGAGGCCTCTGAAGTCATCTGTGGCGTGCCACAAGGATCCTCACTCAGCCCCACCCTCTTCAACGTATACATGAGCCCCCTCGCGACCATCGCACGCCAACACAACCTCAACATCATCTCCTACGCTGACGACACTCAACTGATCCTCTCACTCACCAATGACCCTACCACCGCCAAAACCAACCTACATCAAGGAATGAAAGAAGTAGCAGAGTGGATGAAGCTCAGCCGTCTGAAACTGAATTCAGACAAAACAGAAGTCCTTATCTTAGGTACCTCCCCCACCGCATGGGATGACTCTTGGTGGCCAGTGGCCCTTGGAAAAGCACCCATCCCGACGGACCACGCACGGAACCTGGGCGTCATCCTGGACTCCTCACTCTCGATGACCAGACAAGTCAACGCCGTTTCATCATCTTGCTTCAACATTCTTCGCATGCTCAAAAAAACATTTCGCTGGATCCCCACCGAAACTAGAAAAACGGTCACCCACGCACTGGTTACAAGCCGCCTGGACTACGGAAACACCCTATACGCCGGTACCAACGCAAAACTTCAGAAAAAACTCCAACGCATCCAGAACGCATCAGCCAGACTCATACTAGAAATCCCGCGTAAAGATCACATTTCTAATCACCTGAAAGACCTCCATTGGCTCCCTGTCAATAAGAGGATAACATTCCGCCTCCTCACCCACGCACACAAAGCACTTTACGAACTTGGACCCGAATGCCTCAACACGCGAGTTTCCTTCTACACCCCCTCCCGCCAGCGACGCTCTTCCAACCAAGCCCTTGCTGCTGTTCCACGCATCAACAAAACCACCATGGGAGGAAGATCCTTCTCCTACCTGGCGGCTAAAACCTGGAATTCACTCCCCATTCACCTCCGCCTCACTCAAAACCACCTAGCATTCAGAAAGCAACTTAAAACCTGGATATTCGACAAGTAATTCCCCTCCCTCCTCAAGCGCCTTGAGACCCTCTGGGTATGTAGCGCGCTATACAAATCACTTGACTTGACTTGACTTGACATATTGAGATTCCTCGCTGTTGGTGTTGTTCGGCGTATCTGAGGTCTTGTATGTACAAGGATATCTCTAATATTGCGTGTTCTTTTATTTGCAAATCTTGTTTTTTGACAGTTAAATCTCCCTGTTGACAGAATTCGCCAATTCTTGTTCACGATCTTTTGTACCTCGTAAGTTTCAGGACCAAAGGTAGTGACACACGTCATTAGGTCAGTGATAGGTTCTCTAAGAGACTCTCTCTTGGCTGGTGTTTGGCACGTTTTTGGCATTTTGCTATTGTCTTCTGTGGGTAGTCTCTTTTTAGTAGTTTTGCGCTCAGTTCTCTGGCTTCGGCTTTATAGTCAGAAGTTTTGCTGCAGTTTCGTTTTAGCCTCAAAAATTGGCTAAACGGTAAATTGTCCCTTAATGGTTTTGGATGAAAACTCCGGTACGACAACAGACTGTTCTTTGAAGTAGGTTTGGAGTAAGTCTTTGTTTCAAGTCTTCCATTTTCTACAAAAATCGTTATGTCAAGCAAGTCAAAGCTCGAATTACTTGCAGTGAAGGTGAATTTAAGGCAATTATCCTGCTGGTTGAGCCAGTCAATAAATATGTTGAGATCCTTGTTGTTTTTCCAGAGCATAACGACATCATCTATATACCGTTTCCAAAAAAGTATGTTACTTGCAAATGGGTTGGTGTTATTCAGCACATATCTCGATTCAAATTCGCTGACATACAGACTCGCTACTGATGGCACAAAGGCGCTTCCCATGGATGTTCAATGGCATTGAATAAACAGGGTTCCATTATATTCAAAATAATTCTCTGTTAATGCGAGACAGCAACACTCGAAAACAAAATGTCTGGGAGTTTGATTATTCCATTCTTTAATGAATAAGATGTCCTCTAGTGTCTGTAATGTTTCTTTTTGTGGTAGGCTAGTATAGAGTGATTCAACATCTAGTCCTACTAGTAGGTTTGTTTCTTGTTCAAAACTCATTCCTTTTATCAAATTCAGGAGATCGCGGGTATCTTTTAGGTAGCTCGGTGTACGTTGTACCAGAGGTTTTAAGAACTGATCCGCGAATTTGGACAGAGGCTCCAAAACTGAGCCTATACCCGAAACTATCGGGCGGCCTGGTGGAGGTATTTTTTGTTTATGAGTTTTGGGTAATGAATAGAAAAAAGGGGTTCTTGGTTCCCGAGCTACAAGATATTCCGCTTCTTTTTTGGATATCCACAAATTTGTTTCTGCTTCGTGTATCATCATATTTATGGTGTTCTGGAGCCGCGGAGTAGGGTCAATCAATATTCTTTTATAGAACTTTGTACCTTTCAAGAGGGAGAGGCACTGTTGGTCATACCCTTCTTTTTTCAGGATAACTATACCTCCTCCCTTGTCCGCCGGCTTAATAACTAGTTGTTCAGTGTTTTGTTATTCTTCAAGAGCTTTTCTCTCATTCTTTGTGAGATTTTGAAAGGCTTTATTGGTGTTCTTTTTTAGTTCATCTGCGCCATTCAAGAGGGCTTGCTCGAAAGTTTGTATTTCAATCGGGACCGTATTGTTCGGGGGATTGAATGTTGATTTCCTTTTTAAGTTTGTGTCTCCATCATTTTCTTTAGGCTCCTTTCCTGCAAAGAAGGCTTTGAGCTTCAGAGTTCTGCAGAACTCCGCTAGTTCACTCTTCAGTTTGAAGACATCTAGTGTAGGCGTAGGAACAAATCCTAGTCCTTTATTCAGGACCTTCGATTGATCCTCAGTTAACACTACATCAGTGAGATTGACTATTAGTGACTCGTTTTGCTTGTCCCTGGTTGTTCCGATGACATGCTCCTGGTCATCATATTGCGTTGCTGGTCTTGCCAAGTGAGGTTTTTTCTTCGTCCTCTCTGCTGGTTTTGGCCTCTCGCTAAAAAAGGCCGCTGTTGTGGGTTTTCTACTCCTATCATTTGTTGTTCCATCATGTTAGGCATTGGTTGCATTCCTGGAGTATAATGATGCATCCAGCCCAGATACCGTGGTATGTATGGTTGAAAGAACGGCACTTGGTGTCCTGTAAAGTTCTGTCTTGGCCACCTATTAGCTCGTCTAGGGGGTTGGTATCTGTAGAAATATCTACCTCTCCTTGGTGATTGGTCTTCTTGGCTACCATCCGAATTGTTCGATGAATTCCAACCTTCAGACTCATTATCTGAGTTGGGTTTGGGTGCTTTATAATCCTCTTTTGTATAGGGGTGCATTTTCTCTTGGCTGAATCGTTTTAGGTCTTTGCCCAATTTTTGAAATTTGTTTTGCATGATATATTCTTGTGACTCATTCATTTCTTTATTTACCTCCTCCAGTTTCTTTTTGAAAACTGAGATGTGGACTGTTTTTTTAAGTCATTTTTACAAATTTGTATTTGGGCTGAAAGTTCGTCTGATAGTCTCTTTGCTGTTTTTACTATCAAGACCAGGTAGTCCAGCATGCATTTCCACGATATTGACGACCAATCCCGTCGGAATACCAAATCGTGCAGGAAAATACGTGGGGCGTTACTCACCCATAAGCCCCTTGGAGCTGACTTTGATCTTAGGTATTCAGTCATTATTATAGGGTGTATTGCTGTCCGTAATTGTTCTCTCTTTTTTCGGTCAAGGTCTCCTAGTTGTCTGTTTGGGCAAGGACTTGTGTCAAGTCTGTGTTTTGTATTAATGGTTGGGCCATTAGAATCTCATTTATGTCATTCTCCGTGTAGCTTAATCCGCAATTATCTTCCATACTTCCTGCTCCCAGTAGTCAGTAGTTACTTTGTAATTCTGTTCCTCGTTAGAGTGAACACATCGGTAACTCCCGCAGCTGCACGCTGCTTAACAATAGTAGTAATCAGAGAGTAGGGAGGATGAATAACCGTCCATTCAGTTCCCCTGGTTAATTACTCAAAATCAATGGTGGAATGGACACTTGTAACCGTATAACCTAGGTTACTTAAAAACCCTCATAAACACGGTGATTGGATCGTACAGAGCGGTGTATCTTTTTCTCCGCTACCCACTTGCGTTATGGCACAGTCATTGGGTTTGTTAAGTTGTTATATGACTGCCTCAAGCCTGAGGCAACCTCTGGTTCCACACGGTAGTGTCCAGAGATAGTAACTTGCCCAAACCAAAAATAAAAAATTATTAAAAAACAGGTTGCGGGTTCGGGGCTCCTGCCGGTGGATGCAACACACGACTATGGGATTAGTCCTGGAAGAACCCGAACTTGTGTAAATATATATATATATATATATATATATATATATATATATATATATATATATATATATATATAATTTAAAACGTAAATTACAAATGAATCAAAATATTTAGAGTAAAATAATGTTTTTATAATTTAATATGAGTAATATATTTTTTAATTTAATGACATAATTTATTATATATAAAACGTTTAATATAACAAAATACATTACAAAATCACACAATATTAATTTCCATATCATTATAACAATGCATATTAAATATCCATTTAAATATCCACTTTTTAAAAATGTCTGCACCCTTACCCTTTGAAACCCAATGTCCTGCAGCAGAATGTTTTATACATTTCAATAATTTCAAAACGAATACATTATATAACTAAAAATATAAATAAAACAAATTCATAAACATATAAAATCAAACACAGTACAATAAACTACATACAAAATAACACTTACAAAGATATTACATACAGTGACATTTTCAAATTTGAAATTTTGTTAAATAGTAAAATAGCACTTAAAATGATATTTTTACATTTGATATTCCTGTTGACAATATTTTTTACATCACAATAGTCTTGATATAATATTTATGTATCACAATGTTTGTTATTCGATATTTTGTCCAAACACCAGTACTCTGTCCGCAAAACACTAAATCAGGCCCTAAATGAAGACAAAATAGTAAATGAACATATTTGATTTCCTCTTCCGCAGGTATTTGTATCTACGAGTGCAAGCAGAGAGTACATGCATGTATATGTGCATGTATATTTCAAACATTTGATTAATAAGTAAAACTATGTATACCAGCACGTTTTATAGGATGACATTCTCAAGATGATTTAGACTTTGGCGCTACAGTAAAGGCAGTCAGCTTGGTGGAGACCTTCACATCGTCACCCTGCCTTTTACCACCCACCAAATCTGGGGGTATATTCACTAGAAAATGTCAGAGCGCAGAGCAACCTCAAATTTGGCAGCGCCATACTCTGACATTTTAAAAACACAGGGATTGAGCCGGTGCTATTTTGTGGCTCCCCTGCCGCTGGCCACCGGAGAGCGGGCGGCCTTGCCCTGCAGTCTGGGCGGGCTCCGATGGTGGAGCTCCGGGGCCCAGGCAGTTGGAGGGGACTGGTCTTGCTTGCTTCCCCCGCTGCGGAGCGCTGTGTTGTCCCCTGTTTGCCCAGGAGCAGCTGAAGCGTCAAGCTCCGGTCTGAACCTCGGATGAATCAGAGGTGAGCAGTGAGCGGGCCTTGAGTGCAGCACGGCGCCGCCTAGTGGAGACACTCCTGGTCTGTGGGTCGGCGGACGGAGGACGCTTGAGGGCAGTGCTGTCTGCGCGCTTGAGTGCCAAATGAGAGTAAAGTGACCCTTGACCCTATTTTCAGGCAGGTCGCTCCCCACGCCGCGCAGCTCCACCTGACTGCGCCTGTGATCCTATACTCCCGCTCCCGCTGCTGGCTCGTTCTGTGAGTGTTCGAGGCCCGCTACCACCTGCGCCTCATCCCTGGTGGCCAGTGGGCCTTAGGTTTGTTGTTGCCACTTGTTTTGTACCCCCAGTATCCTCTTGTGACCGCTTGTATTTGTGCCCCAGTTGTACTGTGACCGCTTGCATTTGTCACCGTATTGCCTCTCTTTTCAGGTGTTTCCCTATTTCATTGCCTTAGGCTTGTTTTTTCCTTCCTGCCCGTTCCCGCCATTGCGCCCTGCATCCCCGCCCCCCCCGACCCCCTGCCCCATTGGCTCCCTCCCCCTGAAGTACCAAAATTTCACAAACCCCCAAGGGATTATACTTACAATTACCAAATACCATTCATCAATAACCAGTCGATTGGCAGTGTAGAAAGTTCAAGCGTTTATTAGTAAAATAATACTCTGCCAGAGGAGCTCCCAACGACCTCACACCCCGAGGACCTCAGAGAGACTGCTGGCACATTGTCAGGTCAACACATATATACTATCACAATTTGCAACCGTTACCTAAGATGGAAAAGTACAAGTTGGTACAGGTTGCTGCAGAAGGAAAGACCATATATGGGAGACAAAGCGCTCTTGGTTCAGCTCATCCTAGATTTAGCAAGGTCGTGCGGGTGACTCCCTTCTGCTAACTCCGAATAGTCCGCCCCGCACCCCTCCCGGAATGTGCCTATCGGGCCTCCTCCGGCTACCTATAACCTTGACAGGCCTAACGAGCTGAGACAGCAATATTGCAACAGTTGGGCTGTTTCTCAGGGGAACGGCTTCGGTGTATAATAGAATGAGGTCTGCTGATGCCGGGCTTCGAGCGAGGCCACAAAATGGCGTCGGTTAAGTCAAGCACGAGTAAAGTATGCAGAACGGTGTATGCTAAAAACCTACATTAATGCAGTACTAGCGTATGCTAATGTGCATGTACTTTGCGGTTAGTCATCTAGATACATCATGCTAATTCTAAATAATCGATTACATGTTTTACATAACCGGAAATCGATTTCCGGTTCCTCAAACCCTCCTTTTAGCGGCATGTAGCTAAAGAAAAAGGTGGCACTAATCTCGGAATACCTACTCATCAATGGCCATTAATTCATGAATTTCCTGTTGGAGCATCTGAATTTTAGTGGAAACTGGGGCAGGGACGCATGTGGCCGCTACTCTGGAAGCACAATAGGAGCAACAGGCCGGACCACATTGTAGCAAGATGCAACAGGTGAAAATGACACCGACAGCCCCACCCAATATTAACAATACCTTCCATCCCCAGGTTGTCAGGAGCCCCCAGAACCAACCGGACAGTGACCAGGATCCATTCTCGGTATGCATTTCGTCCGCTATGCGATGCAACTTTTGAATGGCCAAATGTACAGTGGGGGCGGAGTCTGGAATATTTACACAGCAGGAGCTGCCAATCACTCGGCATGCTCCGCCTCGATCAGCCAAGATAACGTCCAAAACCATACGGTTTTGGAGCGCAACGAGTCTGGTCGCCTGAAGCTCAACCGTAATATTGGCCAGGATATCAGTAGTGATGTTAATGACATTTTCTACTATTCTGGACAACCTTCTTATTTCTCTGCTATTAAAGATCAGTCCCCAGAATGGGACCAAGCCTTTGCTAAAATCCGTGAACTGCTGCAAGGAGGTGTCGGTCTGATCAACTTCTGTTGCTATGAGCTGCCTACGTTGCCTATTGGGTACTGCTCTCGTTGAGTGTAGCTGGTGTGTTCTATGATAGTCGGACGGTGCTATGTATACAGGCGGGTACAGAAAGGACAGATAGCAGTGCCCAGCCCAACCACGGGGTAACCAAGTTTAAGCATTTCCTCCGCATACAAAATACACATTGGGTGGGGTCAACAAAGGTTTACTGCAAAGTATCTTCATACGATAGGTATAATTACAAACACTGTCACCAACCTGTACATGCCCCATCCCCTGTATACAGAAATCGGAGGAAGTATTTAAAATAGGAATAGGTACAATGCTTGTAACATTTCGATCAACAAAAAGCTGGAAATATTGGGTAGAATTAAATTGGTTAAAATCATAGAGTTCATCCTGCAACCAAATACTATTCCGAATCTCCATATACTTGTTCATACAAGCCTGAGGATCTAAAGATCCCTGTCCCCCATCACCTTGTGGGTCAAATCCCTGATGTGCCTCAATGTATGCTAAAATCATATTATAGTCTTTCTCAGTGTAAATGTACTGCCTGTGATTTTCTATATAATGATTGTACATGGCGGAAAACATTTTGAACAAGGCTTCACAACTCCCTAAATTGGAGAGAGGTAGCGAGAGGAACAGATCATGATTGTGCACAACAGAAGGCAGAAGTCCAAAAACCCAGCAGTCAGTGGTGTTGGTAGTGCTGTGCGTTTGGTGAAGCATTTCTACAAATACATTTTTCGCATAGGTCTGGCGATGTCGTTCTTTGTGGGGTGCTAAGGTATACATAAAATGCTCAGGGGGAGTAACAGTCGACATCATCATTGATTGCATCGGGTGCTTATATTCTAAGTATATGAAAACCCCCATAAAGATTGCTAAAATAACTGCTATTGTAACTACAAAAGCTATTTTCACACGCATGGTCCAAGTAGAAAACATTGGTTCGTAAAAAGGCAAATACCTAGGAGCAAAAGGGAGTTCTTCCTCAAGTACAATACGACCAAAAGGGTACATTCCTCGCTAAAAATCCAAAGTAACTAAGCTGGGCCAAAACAACCTTCCTGCCAGAGGGTTCTTCTCCCTGTGTCCTTCTCAGCCTCACAGGCAGACTTCTATCAACGTACACATCCAACGACGTCTCACGATGCAGATCTTCCGATTTACTCAAACAACCTGGCCAGTGACAAGAACAGAGTCTTTCTTTCTGAACAGAGCCCAATATCAATGTTCCAGCTCTCAACGAGTTCAGTCCAGTGTCTCGCTCAGTACCACAGATTAGAATCTAGCAAGCCCTACTTTCATCCGAGTCTTTCCTTATCTCCTAACAGTGTCATCTGAGGTACTGTGATGTTTTCTTGGCCGCAGGTTGTAACGGACGTGACCGGGCACTTCCTGATCAGAGAATAACAAAGGGGAAGGTGCAATACCTTCATCAGAACCGCTGCCAACCAGATCAACATGGACAGGGCCTGGGGCGATTGCCGATTCTCCAGAGACTGCCCCGTCTGGCCCTATCTTTCCTTCAGCTCCTATTTCACAAGCGTCGGAGAACGGTATCAAGGCAACAGCTCTCTCACCCTCTTGAGTCAAGATTCCTTCCGGGTGTCGCCGGTCATAAGGAAGTGGAAGAGAGATTCTTTTTAGGTGCGACACATGGATCCAGTGTCGTTTTCCATCCACCTTCACCGCCGTCCGTGTGGCCAAGAGTACCTGATGTGGCTCAGACCATCTCGGAGCCAAGCTGGAGTCCCAATCGTATTTCTTAACCAGCACCCACTGGCCGGGTTCCAAGCGATGTCCGGGGCCCTCTGGCAGGGGTTGCAGTACAGACGCTACCTGCTGATGAATAGAACGAAGGTCTTTAGTCAGAGTATACAGGTAATCGATCAACATAGGATATTCAACATCAGTAAATGATCTTGGTCTAGGCACGCCCCACACATTAACGGGTCACCCAAACACTATCTCATAGGGAGACAGGCCAGAGCGCGAATGAGGGGTGACCCGTAAGGACATAAGAGCTAATGGGAGGGTGTCAGGCCATTTTAAACCAATGCTCTCTTGGATTTTTGCCATCTTTAGTTTCAGTATTCCATTATATTTCTCAACTAATCCTGCTGACTGGGGGTGTCTAGCCGCATGAAACTTTTGTTTTATCTGGAGCCCATTGCATATACATTGCACAAGGGCCCCATGGAAATGCCCGCTGTTATCAGACCAGATCAAGCGAGGCAATCCGAAGCGTGGGATAAACTCCTTTATAAGGGCTTTTGCGGTGGCTAGGGCAGTATTTTCTTTCGTAGGGTACGCCTCAACCCACTTGCTGAAGGCGCATACCACCACCAGTACATATTTTAAGTTATTGACGCGCT
This sequence comes from Lissotriton helveticus, assembly GCF_964261635.1. Classification (NCBI taxonomy): domain Eukaryota; kingdom Metazoa; phylum Chordata; class Amphibia; order Caudata; family Salamandridae; genus Lissotriton; species Lissotriton helveticus. The sequence goes on along the minus strand of NC_136070.1, from coordinate 351,613,089 downwards.
CAATATGGATGTAGTCCATCTGGAGTACCTCAAATGGCAATGTCGGAGGTGCAAAATTCCCACTCAAAACAGGTTCTCCTTTACCCGGGTTATGTTGCAGACAAATCATACAATATTGAACAAGACGTACAGCTGTTCTCTGTATATTGGGGTTATTCCAAACTGGATCCAACAAGGCACAAATGCCTTTAGCTCCAACATGGGCTGGTCCATGGGCCATAGTAACGACAGCCTGTACCATAGCATTGGGCAGCAACCATCGCTGCTTGTCTGTCAAATCCACCCAACAGTTATTCTCATCCAATCTTCCTACTTCCAGCTCCCATCGGTCTAACTCTACTGAAGTTGCTTCTTTCTGAATTTCTCGCACACTTTCAATAGTATTATCAAACCGGTCGGACTCCCCCACCCACCTTGCAGAGGAGTTCACATACATAGAAGACACCATGGACTGGGCTGTTTGTTTAGCTACCTGGTCCGCAACAGCATTACCCTTTCCAACTTCATCCACCACTGTTTTATGGGCACTACATTTTACAATTGCTACTTTCTTGGGAGAGTCAAAGCTGCAAGTAATCGTAACACCAAGGGTCCATTCTGTATCTTCTGACCATGTGAGGTGAGAAACCCTTGTTCCCTCCATAACCTCCCAAAACTATGGGCCACGCCAAAGGCGTACTGACTGTCCGTGAATATGTTAACCTTTAATCCCTCACTTAACTCGCAGGCTCGTAGTAAAGCCATCAACTCAGCAGCTTGGGCTGATCGATGGGGTATTCGGAATGTTTCAACTACTGTTTTTAGAGTGGTAATTGCATATGCAGCTGTCGTTGTGCCATCTGCTAATTTGAAACAAGAACCGTCCACATACAATTCCCCTTGGGGGTCAGATAAGGGAACGTCTGTGAGATCGATTCTTCCCTTCGTTTCCTCTTCTGTCCTGAAAATACAATCATGGACATCATTCGCCTGTTCCCCCGAAGGGAGGGGCAACAGTGTAGCCGGATTCAACGTGGCACAACGATTAATGGTCACATGTGGAGCAAAAAAAGTCAATTCATAACCCGTGAGGCGCGCGCTCGTCAGATGCTGTGTCTTAGTTTTATTTAACAATGCATCCACAGCATGCGGCACCATCACGGTCAAATTAGAATTTAGAACAAGCCCTTCTGATTGCCTGATGGCCGCCGCCACAGCCGCAGTGGCCCTCAGGCAACTGGGAAGTGCTCTAGCCACGTTATCCAATGTGGCCGAAAAATAAGCACACGGTCTTTGCTTACCACCAAAACCCTGTGTCAACACTGAAAGCGAGCAACCGTCGACCTCGTGCACATATAGTACAAAAGGTTTACGGTAGTCAGGAGTGCCAAGGACAGGAGCAGAACACAAAGCAGATTTCAGAGAAGCAAAAGCAGACTGACATTCATCAGTCCAAGGGAGGGGTTCATGCACATCTTTAGTGGTTAAGTGTAGCAAAGGTTTAGCAAGAAGAGAAAAATTAGGGATCCATTGACGACAATAAGAGGTAATGCCAAGAAAAGCACGGACTTCACGTTGAGTACAAGGTACAGGCATGTTAGAAATGGTAGTAATTTGTTCAGGTGATAGACGCCTACCCTCCTTCGATAGTAAGTGACCTAGGTAGCTCACTTCCTGTCGACAATATTGGAACTTGAACAAGGAAACTTTATTACCTCTGTATGCCAGATGGTGCAACAATTTAACCGTGGCCTCTTTACAACCCTCTTCAGTGTCAGACTCTATCAATAGATCATCAACGTATTGCAAGAGCACGCTACCATCTGGTAAGGACAGGTCATCCAAGATCGCCTTAAGGGCTTGGCTATAGATGCTAGGACTTTCGGTATAACCTTGAGGAGCGCGACAGAATCTAAAGCTTCGACCAGATAATGAGAAGCCGAAGATCTGCCTGCTATCGGGATGGATAGGGATGCTAAAGAAAGCGTTCTTCAAATCGATCACAGAGAAATACTTAGCTGTGGGAGGTATCATAGTAAGGATGGTAGTGATGTCAGACACCACTGGGAATTGGGGCACCACTATCTTATTAACTTCTCGTAAATCAATCACAAAATGATATGCATCAACATTCTCAGATGTCCCTGTTCGGCAGAGAGTTCTTTTTAAGGCAATGTGCATTGCCCAACAAGCTTTCTGGGACACAGGCCCCAGCATTACCCGCGACCTAGTCACTCACTACATTCCCAACAGATGCCTTCGCTCCAGCCAGACCTTTCTAGCAGTGGCTACGAGAATAAAAAGATCCAGATCAGGCGGCAGGACGTTTGCCCACAATGCGTCCAGAACTTGGAACATCCTCCCACTTCATCTCAGAGCCAATCCCAACCTCTCTGTGTTTCGTAAACAATTAAAGACCTTCCTTTTTAATTTCCCCCTTTAACCCTAGTTCCCTCCTCTGCCGTTCTCTGGTAGGTTTTGGCTACTTTAGCGCTTGGACGCCTCCGGGCAGCAAACCGCGCTTTACAAGTTTACATCTATTCTATTCTATTCCTGTCTCAGGAGCTTTTTTCAAAATAGGCAGGATAGGGCTATTACAAATGTTCGATGCCGTTTCTTCCACCACCCCTTTATCAATCAAATCCTGTATTGTAGAAAACAAAGCTCGCTCTCCCGCTGGGGAGATCTTGTATTGGGGTATGCGAGGCAACCTAGCACCGGGCTTTAATGTAATGCGGACAGGAGGGATATCCAATTTGCCGACATCCGCATCTCCTGTTTCCCACAAACTGGGCGGTATGCTCGCAAATTCAGGCGGCAATGGGTCGTTTTTAGAAAAACATTGCTTTGTGCCTACATCGGGATTTTGAATTGTCAAATAAACACCATCTGGAGAGCAATGTATTTTAGCGTTCAATCTCTTTAGCATATCCAAACCCAAAAGATTCTCTCCACTACTGGAAGTTAAAAGGAAGGGAGAGTCCATGGTAAACGGACCAATCGTAAAGGGAAGAGGCTGAGAGATGGGGCTTAATACGGGAACTCCTGAAAATCCCACCGAGACGTTATTTTGCCCAGACAGAGCGGCCCCTGGGACCAACGAGCGAGCAACCGAACTATTCATTGCTCCTGTGTCAATTAAGAACTTATCGGTGATCCCTATCAACTCCCCCGTCACATAGGGTCCTTGTTGATTGACCGGTATCGACACTTGGCCCCCACTCTGTCCTTGGCTGTCCTATACATCTCCGAATCTATCCTGATCTTCGTAACAATAATCTTCATTGTAGTATTGCCTACCTTGGGGTCTATCGAAATGATTTCGCCCGTGATCTCCCTGCACTGCTTCTTCTCTGTGCATATCACTACGGTCCGGCCCGCCTCGTCCCCGAACCCTTCCTCGGACAGCTCCGTTCTGTGCTAACAGCAGCGGACACTGATCTCTACAATATGCGCACTGATTGGGTCCCCATCGGGAGGTCTGACTCCCTCCTCCTCCTCTGGAGACCGGCCCGCTGGACACGGGCCCTCTGGCGCCTCTCCCTGTCCCTCGACCCCTCATGACTTGCTGTAACAGCACTCGAGTTTTAAGGTCCTTAGCTTTCTTTTCAACTTTATCCTTACTCTCGTTTTCTCTGTGTTCGTAATACTGAGCCATGTTTAATATGATCGAAGGGGAGGACGTAGTCCACGTACTTTCGGCAGCTTGCAGTCGGGCTGAAATCTCAGGCATCAGATTTGTTACAAATCTATTTACGAACAATCGTATTCCCCCCTCGCTCACGAGGTCCTGACCACTGAAATCAATGAAAGTCCCCTCGAATCTAGTAAAGAAATCGGATCCGCTTTCGTCTTTCTTTTGCCTACAGGCAGTCAGTTTATCCCAATCCACCTTTCGCGGAGGAATCAAAGTATGCATATAATCTATAATCTTTGCTGGTATGGCAATTATTTCACCCTTCGGCTTATCCCCCGTCTTACGGTCTTGATCCCATGCCTTAAGCTTCTCCCAGGTACCCCCCAACTCGGCCGCCTGGGGAGTATCATGGACTTGCCGCCATATATCTACGGGAACCAACAATCCGAAAAACAACTCAATATCTGCTAGAGTCATGACAGCGGAAGACGCTGCCTCCGTTTATTCCTTATATTAGGCAGTGGGATTCTTACAGGGGTCGGGAAGTTGTGCTTTTAAACCCAACACTTCACTTCGTTTCCATGGCGTATACACCCATTGTTCCTGAAACCTGGCTTCTACTTGGTCCCGTGTTATTATATTTTGATCATTGCGCAGCTCAGTTATCTTGGGGTGATAAATGGGGTGCACCTCCCTCATGGGGTGCTGAGAACCCAACTCAGGGAACCCCGAAAATAGTCTGCCTCCATAACTCACCAGAGTGTCAACATTCTTATACACTTCTTCTGGGCTTAATTCGAATCTATGGGCGCGGTCCTTAATGTCATACAGAATCTTTGGGGCCAATCCTGTTTCCCCAAAACACTGTTCCCAGATTTCAATAAGAAATCGGAACATGTGTCGCAGGGCAGTCTGTTGCATCACCGGCTCAAAATCTTTCATAGTACTCCATATATCAGTCAAGGTGTATATATCCCTGTACATCCATCTGACTGCTTGGTCGGCTATTGCTTCCTTTTCTCCATAGCCTACAGACCCTCTCGTAAATAATCGTCTGATGTGTGAGCCCTCTGGATCCCCAATCGGAGCTCGACTCCTGCTTTCGGGGGTCGTGCTAGCGGACTGGGAAGTCCCTACGGGGCTAGGCATTGTTAATACCATTGGGGAGACACCCGCCGCCCCAAGGGGCTGGCGTGTGTCGGGGATCAGGGTGGCTAAATTCCTAGCAGAGGAAGCAGCAGTGCCTGGCACATCTGTGGGAGCCCGGGGCGGGGCTCCCCCTTGAGCCGGCGCTACAGGGGCTGTGGGTGTCGAGAGAGGCACCGCTGGATATATACGCTGTGGAGCATATGGCGGAGGGGGGCGAACGTCCAACAGATCTTCTATCTCATCTTCGGCTTCCTTACGGACAACATAACTCTTATCTACCTCCAGCCAAAATTGTCTATCCAGGTACTCGATGTTCTGCTCGGTCTGGTTTTTGTCATGCTCAATTGCCTTCTGAGTAATGGTCTGTCCTTGCTTCATTTTTACTAATTTCTCGGCCCTCATTCTCCTACGGGTGGCCTCTTTCTGCCATGTCCTCAGGGTATCGAACATGGACTGTCTGCTGCGTTTCGCGAACAGACGCTCCTGCAAATAGTTGATCTTTTTCTCATCGAAGGACCCTGTTAATGGCCACTGCAATTCTACATTATCCTTGGTGTACTTGTGCCATAGACGATTAAACACCAAAGGTCCAATCCCGTGCTTACAGTATAAGTCATGACTGGGAGTACCTTCCGGAGAGGCTGGCTGACTTTCATCTAATCTAGTGTTATTTTGGCTGGTACAGCCAAAACATAGTTTACTGAAGCACAGCATTGCTTTGCTAGGTTCTAATTGTAGCTGTGGAAGAAAAAGGCAAGTTATTATTTACAATACTCTCACACACATGGCCATGTGGTGAGTAGGCAGTGGCAGTGTCTACAGCCACTGTGCTCGGCGCTGAGGCAGTTTTTAATGCGTTTTAACTTGCTGCTGAAAATTGCAATTTGCACAAACCTTTGACGGGATAGCGATTTTAGGCTTCCCATTTTTAATTTCCTGTGCCACGTTAGATTGCTGGCTTACCTGCTGTACCCGACGCCTGGGCTGATCTCTTCCCTCCTTCCCGCCCTGGTCCGACGCGGTGACTAGCACCGTTGCGCGGTGGGCGAGGAAGGTCGAGACTGCTACTTTCGGTGAGCGGGGGGACCGGTTAGCGGTCTAGTGCTCCTGAGGCACTCGCTTTGGGGCATAAAAGGCACTGAAGGAGCCGGCTCGCGTGGTGGTGAGTAGGCAGTGGCAGTGTCTACAGCCACTGTGCTCGGCGCTGAGGCAGTTTTTAATGCGTTTTAACTTGCTGCTGAAAATTGCAATTTGCACAAACCTTTGACGGGATAGCGATTTTAGGCTTCCCATTTTTTATTTCCTGTGCCACGTTAGATTGCTGGCTTACCTGCTGTACCCGACGCCTGGGCTAATCTCTTCCCTCCTTCCCGCCCTGGTCCGACGCGGTGACTAGCACCGTTGCGCGGAGGGCGAGGCAGGTCGAGACTGCTACTTCCGGTGAGCGGGGGGACCGGTTAGCGGTCTAGTGCTCCTGAGGCACTCGCTTTGGGGCATAAAAGGCACTGAAGGAGCCGGCTCGCGTGGTGGTGAGTAGGCAGTGGCAGTGTCTACAGCCACTGTGCTCGGCGCTGAGGCAGTTTTTAATGCGTTTTAACTTGCTGCTGAAAATTGCAATTTGCACAAACCTTTGACGGGATAGCGATTTTAGGCTTCCCATTTTTAATTTCCTGTGCCACGTTAGATTGCTGGCTTACCTGCTGTACCCGACGCCTGGGCTGATCTCTTCCCTCCTTCCCGCCCTGGTCCGACGCGGTGACTGGCACCGTTGCGCGAAGGGCGAGGAAGGTCGAGACTGCTACTTCCGGTGAGCGGGGGGACCGGTTAGCGGTCTAGTGCTCCTGAGGCACTCGCTTTGGGGCATAAAAGGCGGATGCACTTTTGGCAGCGCAGCGGACGAGCGCAGCGAGCGCGACGAAGGCGCGCCGAAGTCGCGCTTAAGTCAAGCCCGTCTGCGCCCATCCGCGGCCGGTCGCGGCCCAGGGCCATGCCCTCTGCCCTTCCGATAGGACACATACGCTGGAGCAGAACGGATCTGCTGTCCCTCCGCAATAGGTGTGCTAGCGACCTGTGTCTGCACGGTATGAGTGCGGAGAAGAACTCTGGTTGCAGTCACTGCCAGTTCATGTTTGACCTGTCTAAAAAGACTAAAAGGGAGCATTACAAGTTGATCTGTGGCTTGTTGAATGTCCGGTCGCTACGTAAGCACAGACTAGATATCTATGATCTCCTCAGGGAAAAACAATGGGATCTAGTTTTTCTCACGGAGACATGGCTGGACTGCGACTCCTCCCCTGAGGCCCTGGAAGCCATCCTGGAGGGTTATACCCTTGTAAGGCAAGATAGACCTAAGGGCAGGGGTGGAGGAATAGCCATTGTTGCAAGGCAGGGCTTACGCTGCCTTTTGGAGCAAACTGTGGTCACAGATAGTGAGGCGGGCGCATTCTCCATTCAAGTTAACGGGGGGTACACTGTAAAGGGCCTCTTGATATACAGGCCTCCTGGCCCATCAGCCAGATTTGTAGACAGCCTAGTTGAAAGTGTTACAGAGGCAGCTTTACGTACAGATAAGTTTCTGGTGTTGGGTGACCTTAACCTACACTTGGACGATCCTGTTGATAAGGTGGCAGGGAACCTATGCAAAGAGCTGAGTGCGCTTCAGCTCGAGCTGGTAGGTGAACTTCCTACCCATCAACGGGGCCATTTGTTGGATCCTATTTTTGCCAACTGGGGACAGGTGGAGGCCCTGACCCCCGTACCTATCCCCTGGTCGGACCACCATCTGGTGCCCTTCTCGATTTCTATCTCGGGGGCTAGAGCATCGGAAAAGGTAGCATTGAATCGCCCTAGACGGAGATGGGCTAACTTTTCTCTTGCCAAGTTTAATGAGGCTCTCATGGTGGGGGATGGACCAGGGGGAGAGGATGTGGAAAAAGTTAACAAGAACCTGGACCAGCGCATTTTAGCTGTCCTGGACCAAGTAGCCCCGCTCGCCCAGATTACAACAGAGGGACGTGCACTGAAAACGGCACCTTGGTTCAATGAAGAGGTGCGCATGGCCAAGTGTGCGTGCAAACGTGTAGAAAGGCGATGGAGAGTAGATTTCACCACCCAAGTCAGAATGGATTATGTCTCAAGTAGGCGTAACTATCACAGACTAACCAGAAAGGCTAAAAAGGTGTACTATGACACCAGGATTGGGGAAGCTGAGAACTCCTCGAAGGAATTGTTTTTAATATACAAATCCCTCTCGGTGGGGAAGCCTGCAGCAGTCCCAGAGGAATTCTGCACGGTGGACAACTGCAACCGAGTAGCGGAGTTTTTTGCCAATAAGGTAGCAACCATCTATTCGGCTTTCCCCAGCCGGGCCGTCATAGACTCCGAGACTGTAGAGGTACTCGTGGCAAGGGGAGAACAACGGGTGCTAACGACACTCGTAACCCCACCTACGGAAAAACTCATCCAGATTTGTGGGTCAATTAAATCAGGCTCCCCTCGAGATCCCACTACACCCAGACGCCTGATGGGCAGCCTGCATGTCTTAGAGCCATATATCCGTCAGCTCCTGGATATCTCGTTTGAGACTTACACTGTCCCAGATGCCTGAAAACGAGCGGTAGTTCTTCCTCTCCAAAAAAAACCCAATATCAGCTATGATAGGTTAGACAATCTTCGCCCCATTTCCCTCTTGTCATACATGGCAAAGATTGCTGAAAAAATTGTAAACCTTCAGCTGATGAGCTTTGTAGAGGAAGCTTCTCTACTCCATGACTCTCAATTTGGCTTCCGCCCACGGCATTCGACGGAGTCAGCATTGCTCATGGCAGTAGAGTCTATACGGCAGGGAGTGGATGAGGGCCAAACCATGGCCCTGATCCTCTTGGACCTAAGCGCAGCATTCGACACTGTAGCTCATTCCACCTTGCTACAGTGTCTGAATGATGGAGGCGTGTCAGGAGCTGCCCTTAGATGGATCCGGTCCTTCCTGTCAGGCAGATGCTTCCAAGTCCGCCAGTGAGAGCGTTATTCTAGGGAGATTGGGTTGGGCCAGGGCGTGCCGCAGGGCTCGTCCCTGAGTCCGACCCTGTTCAATCTATATGTCTCCCCGCTGGTGGCCATTGTTGAAAGCTATGGATTACGTCTTGTGTCCTATGCCGACGACACGCAGCTGGTAATATCCCTCTCACGTGCACCTGGTATAGTGGCGGACAAGTTCAGAGTCTGCATGCAAGAACTGGCAGCCTGGATGTCCGCCAACTGCCTGAAACTTAATGGCAGTAAGACCGAGGTGCTCGTGGTGGGGGGAAGCCCATCTGCCTGGTCGTCGGCGTGGTGGCCATCCTGCCTAGGAGAGGTACCTGTTCCCCGCCAGGAGGTAAGGAACCTGGGGGTATGGCTGGATGTTGATCTCGCCTTTGGCTCCCAGGTCGGCCGAGTGGTGGGGACATGCTTCGGTGTTTTAAAAATGCTGAGGAAGGTCCTGGATCTCCTGCCTATCACAGTTCGCCGGACGCTGGTGCATGCTTTAGTCACTTCGCGCCTGGATTACAGCAATTTGTTGTACCTGGGGGCCACGGGAAAGGCTATCAACTGCCTCCAGGTGCTGCAGAATGCTGCCGCTCGCCTTGTTTTGAGGCTTCCTAGAAGATCTTCCTCCAGGGCAGCGCTCCAGGCTTTGCACTGGCTTCCGGTCAGGAGCAGGGTGGAATTTAAGGCTCTTGCCACATGTCACCGCATTCTGAGAGGCAAAGCCCCTGCCCCGTTACAGAGTCTGGTCACTTGGTACGAGCCTGCAAGGAGTTTGCGCTCCTCCTGCACAGGACTTCTGAAAATCCCCAAAATAAAGAAAGCACGTATGGGGGGCAGATCATTTAGATATCTGGCCGCTAAACGGTGGAATGACCTGCCGCCAGAACTACGCTTGGAGCATTCAGAATCCTTGTTTAGGCGGAAACTTAAGACTCATCTCTTCAGATGCTAAGTAACTGTGACGGCTGTTTAGACTGTTTACCCTACTTACCATAGCGCGGGGACACGCCTATGGGCGTAAACCAGGTGCTTTACAAAATTCCCAAATAAATAAAATGTCCAATTATTCACTCAATCACTCATTCATACCCCAAAAGACATATAACACTCCAGAACACAAGTAAACAAAGACAGAACACAGACAAAATACAGACAAAACAAACCAATATGAACCAATGCTAGCCCAAATCAAAAAACGAAGCCCGTCGACTCTCGTCTGAGGAGAACCGGTATATTCCAAAGTCAAAGAACCAAAGATCGAAACAGCCTCACCATAAGGGCTGCCTAGAGATAGCCACACAGGTTTTTCACAACCACAGACCGACCTACCGACCATCCAATGGCCTTCTTGGTTCACCTCCCGGACTATGCTGGCTTAGCCCGCTTTTTCAAGCACCGCCCCAGATCTGTCCGAGTGCTACTCAAGCATGACCATCAGCATTCCAGAGGGCGATCTGGCCAGGTGTGTACTCTTCACAAGTCACACCGAGGCGTGGTAGTCATATCTCTATCAAATACAAAAATAGGAGAGTCCGCCCGTGCAGTCTCACTACTGCCCCGTCAGACCCCCTTCCAAAATACCGAGATCTCCGTGGTCTATGACCACCAAATTCCAAAACCAAATACAGAAGAATATCCGACATAAAACAAGACGAAACACTCACCTGGTGCACTCAGGTCCGATTGCAAATCTCTCCACTGCCAATCGATCTGTTCTTCCGGGTTTCACCCGTAGGACTCCGGCGTGGGGCCACTAGCAGCCAAGGCTTCTCCCGATCGGAAAAGCGGAGCAACCCTTTTTTTTTGGTCAGTCCACCCCCCCGACCGAGAACACCCCTCGTAATGTCCGGTTATTTTCCAGATACGGAGGGACGACCCCAACGCGGAGTCCCGGCGGAGTCGCCAACTGAAGTACCGAAATTTCACAAACCCCCAAGGGATTATACTTACAATTACCAAATACCATTCATCAATAACCAGTCGATTGGCAGTGTAGAAAGTTCAAGCGTTTATTAGTAAAATAATACTCTGCCAGAGGAGCTCCCAACGATCTCACACCCCGAGGACCGCAGAGAGACTGCTGGCACATTGTCAGGTCAACACATATATACTATCACAATTTGCAACCGTTACCTAAGATGGAAAAGTACAAGTTGGTACAGGTTGGTGCAGAAGGAAAGACCATATATGGGAGACAAAGCGCTCTTGGTTCAGCTCATCCTAGATTTAGCAAGGTCGTGCGGGTGACTCCCTTCTGCTAACTCTGAATAGTCCGCCCCGCACCCCTCCCGGAATGTGCCTATCGGGCCTCCTCCGGCTACCTATAACCTTGACAGGCCTAACGAGCTGAGACAGCAATATTGCAACGGTTGGGCTGTTTCTCAGGGGAACGGCTTCGGTGTATAATAGAATGAGGTCTGCTGATGCCGGGCTTCGAGCGAGGCCACAAAATGGCGTCGGTTAAGTCAAGCACGAGTAAAGTATGCAGAACAGTGTATGCTAAAAACCTACATTAATGCAGTGCTGGCGTATGCTAATGTGCGTGTACTTTGCGGTTAGTCATCTAGATACATCATGCTAATTCTAAATAATCGATTACATGTTTTACATAACCGGAAATCGATTTCCGGTTCCTCAACTCTCCCAGCTGCTCCTCCCTCCCACCTTTCCTTCTTATGGCAGCCGCTGGCGCGCCGAAGGCGTGCCAAAGGCAAGCCCGTCTGCGCCCGTCTGCGCCTGACAGCGCCTGGACCGCGCCCAGCGCCAGAACCCCTGGACCCCGAAGCCGCCACAACACCAGATTGCACTACGACTCCAGCACCCTCCATGTACTCAATCCCGGACGAGATCACTCCTGCTACCGGGCCACCCCGAAGCGCACCCAAGGGCCCTTCACCTGCCGGAACTGCAGCTTCACCAGCATCCGGCCCGCCAAACCTTCAACCAGAGAACCCAACCACCTCCGATGCATCCTCCTCAACACCCGCTCCGCTCGCAAGCACGCCATCAAACTCTGGACCCTCCTAGACTCAGCCACCCCCGACGTCGCCTTCCTGACAGAGACCTGGCTGAACACCACCTCGACACCAGACATCGCCATAGCCATCCCAGAAGGCTACAAGATCTCCTGCAGAGACTGCACCAACGGAGTGGGAGGGGGAATCGCCACCATCCACAAGGACACCCTCAGAGTCTCTACCAACATCGACGACACCCTCACCACCGCCGAGCACATGCACTTCCAGATCCACACCGAACCCAACACCACCCTCAGAGGAACACTGGTCTACAGACCACCCGGACCCCGACCACAGTTCAGCGACTCCATCGCCGACCTCATCAGCACCGACACCCTCACCTCCACGGACTACATCCTCCTCGGGGACTTGAACTTCCACCTCGAGAACAACAACTACGCCAACTCCACCGCCATGATCGACAACCTCGCCATCCTCTGACTCAAACAGCTTGTGACGACATCCACTCCGCCGCTGGACACACACTGGACCCCCATCTTCTCCTCAAGTCCCCACGTCTCCTTCAACCACACCACCGAACCCCACTGGACAGACCACAGATGCATCCACTTTACCTTCAGGAAACCCACCACACACAAACGCACCCAACAGATGACAAGCCGCTGCTGGGGCAAGGTCACCGTGGACCAACTGACCACCACCCTTGCCCTGGGATCACCCGCCGGCCCCACCGACCCCGACCCCACCGCCATCAACCTCAAACAGTGGATTAACGACTGCGCTGACACCCTCACCCCACTCAAGACCTCCGCCACCAATCACACCAACAAGAAAGCCGCATGGTTCACCGAAGACCTCCGGACCTCCAAGCGCACCTGTCTGAAGCTGGAGAAGAGCTGGCTCCATGACCGAACACCAGACAGCTACACAACCCACAAGAACGCCACCCGCAGACATCACCAACTCATCACTACCGCCAAGAGGACCGGCTTCAAGGACCGCCTAGACAGCAACACACACAACAGCAAAGAGCTCCTCAACATCGTAAAAGAACTCTCCAACCCCAGCTTCAACACCAACGACATTCCACCATTACAAGACCTGTGCAACTCACTGGCCACCTTCTTTCATCGCAAGATCATTGACATCCACGACAGCTTCAACACCGCCACCTCCACATCCACCGCTGAGACCTCCCCACCCCAGCAACCACCACCCGCCTGACCGCCTGGTCCAACGTCAGCTACGAAGACACCATCAAGACCATGAACTCCATCCACTCCGGATCCCCATCTGGCCCATGCCCTCACCACGTTTTCAACAAAGCCAGCACAGCCATCGCACCCCATCTCCGGAAAACAATCAACATCTCCTTCAAGACAGCAACCTTCTCAGAGAGCTGGAAGCACGCTGAGATCAACGCCTACTGAAGAAACCCAACGACCTCATGATCTTCCGGCCCATCTCCCTGCTCCCTTTTCCCGGCGAAAGTCACGGAGAAGATCGTCAACAGACAGCTGACCCGCTTCCTCGAAGACAACAACATCCTGGACCCATCCCAGTCCGGCTTCTGCAGCAACCACAGCACCGAGACCACCCTCATCGCCGCCACCGACGACATCAGGATCCTTATGGACAAAGGACAAACAGCCGCCCTCATCCTTCTGGACCTATCAGCAGCCTTCGACACAGTCTGCCACCACACCCTAACAGCACGCCTCCATGACGCCGGAAATCAAGAGAAGGCACTGGCCTGGACCACATCCTTCCTCTCCGGCAGAACCCAGATCGTCCACCTCCCACCCTTCTGCTCCAAGACCACCAAGATCATCTGCGGCGTTCCACAGGGATCATCCCTCAGCCCGACGCTGTTCAATATCTACATGGCACCACTCGCCCACGTCGCACGAAAACATAGCCTCAACATCATCTCCTACGCCGGCAACACCCAGCTTATCATATCCCTCACCAAAGACCCCCACACCGCCAAAGCCAACCTCCACAGAGGAATGAAGGCCGTAGCCGAATGGATGAAGGACAGCAGGCTGAAGCTGAATTCAGACAAGACGGAGGTCCTCATCCTCAGCCCCACCCCCTCAGCCTGGGACGACTCCTGGTGGCCAACATCGCTAGGAACAGCCCTAGAACCCACCGACCACGAACGCAACCTGGGGGTCATGCTCGACTCCGCCCTCTCCATGACCAAGCAGCTCAACATTGTCTCAGCTTCCTGCTTCAACACCCTCTGAATGCTCCGCAGGATCTTCAAATGGATCCCCTCCGACATGAGAAAAACCGTCACCCAGGCCCTCGTCACCAGCAGACTGGACTACTGGAACACCCTCTACGCAGGAACAACAACCAAGCTCCTGAGACGGCTGCAACGCATCCAGAATGCCTCAGCACGACTGATCCTCGACATCCCCCGACGCAGCCACATCACACCCCACCTGAGAGGCATGCATTGGCTCCCCGTCAACAACAGGATCACCTTCAAACTCCTCATCCACGCACACAAAGCCCTACACAACGCCGGACCAGCATACCTCAATGACCAACTCAGCTTCTACACCCCCACCCGCAGCCTCCGCTCTGCCAACCTTGCCCTCTCCACAGTTCTTTGCTTCCGGAAAACCACCACCAGATCCTTCTCCTACCTCACTGCCAAGACCTGGAACACTCTCCCTACCAGCCTACGACAGACCCAGGACCTGCTGGCCTTCAGAAGACTTCAAAAGACCTGGCTTTTTGATCAGTAGCAGCCCCCTCCTCCCCCTCCCCCAGTGCCTTTAGACCCTCACGGGTATGTAGCGCGCTTTACAAATGAAATGATTGATTGATTGATTGATTGAAGTGAGAATGGGGGGCCATTGCTGTAGGTCCCCCCACTGTGAGAGGGCTGCAGTGTCCCCACGGGCTGCTTGGGGCCCACCCACATAGAGTGCCTGTCCAGCAGAATGAGGAAGAGGCTCCCCTCCCAGCTGAGATTCCACGTGCACTGGAGTGCGGCGTCTTGGCCTGTCCTAGGGCCTGGGAGCAACGCGGGCTGAAAGAACACTGTCCTGTGGCACAGCGCATTCTGCACGGTTCACGAACCCAGCGATCCCTTGGGCTCCCAAAGAACGCCTGCAGTTGGTAAAGTGATTGTGAAGGCCGGGAGTCTTCCCGGGTGGCGCGAGATCTGGGCAGCGGCCCGGTAAAGAGCGCTCCCTGTTGATGTCCCAGCGGAGTGTGGCAGAGGAGGAGGCACACAAAAGTAAGGCCGGGTCTGAGGTGGGTCTGGTCGGTCCTGGGATCAGCGGACTGAGCCCGCCTGGAATGCGATCCCCTTGGATGTTACAGCCTGGAGCTCAACCTGATACTTGTTCTGCTCCTGACGAGAAGACGGCTGACCCCCGGGCAGAGAGCAGAGTGGGTGGTGAGTGGACACGGTGGCCGCGTGTGTCCTGGTGCACCTAACAGTGGAGGAAGTGGGTCTAAGGTGAGACTCTGGGGTTCGTGCATCAGCGGAGGGGGCATATAGTATGGAGCGGGTTGCGGGCCTACATGAGGAGTGGCAGTTGACAAGCTACTGGGACACGGCATGGCTGAGAAGCATGTCGGCACAGGCACAGTGATTCTATCACCCTGATTCTTGATGGGCCTGCGCTGATGGTTCTGGCACGGTGGCCTGCCAGGCGATCGAAGTGAGTGACACATGAGCAGCGGTAAGAACAGGTGAGAAGCGACAGCCGAGTGACAACCTGAAAGTCGAGCCTGGAGTGAAGCCTTATTGGTCCACAGGTCGGCGGACAGCCGGTCTTGGAGTGGCTCTGCGCGGTGGGGCACGCGGGGCTTCACCGCCTGGAAGGCGCGCAGAACCAGTGCAGGCTGCACCATCGCTGCTACTACGTGTGGCTACTGAGGCCTGCTGGGCCTGGGAAGGGAGGTGCGCGCCATGGCTGCAGCACAACCTCGTCAAGAAAAATCGCTGAAGGAGCTCCTACTGAAGCAGCCCAGAGAATCCTCAACCCTTCTGGACAGCAGGGCCAGCACACCGAAGGGCGATGAATCCCCAGCGACCAAAACCTTTATGGTGGAACTCTTCACAGCCATAAAGGAAGACATACAAGACCTAAGGTCCCAACTGGCCTCGGATTTAAAAGAGGTGCGTCGCAATGTGGATGAGATCGGGGAGCGGGTGGCGATCCTTGAGGAGCACGACCTTAACAGGGACGAAGAACTCCACCACTTACAGCAAGACATGCTGGGCCTCACAGAGCAGAACATTGATCTCCAGGCCCACGCAGAGGAGGAAGGAGACGATCTCAGGGCATATGTCAGAGCGCTATTCCAGCAAATCCCAAGGGATGAGGAGAACTCGGACATTCAAATGCACCGGGTTCATTGTGTAGGCCTCCATCGAGGTAATAAAGTGCCTCCTCCTGATATTCTAGTGTGCGTACACGACTTTCAACTAAAAGAGCGCATTATCCGGAAAACACGTGAGGCCCAAACACCTCCGTGGCCACCAACCGGCTATCTTTCAGGACTTGGTGGCATCTACTCTTATTAAGAGATGGGCGTTCAAACCTGTGACCACGCACTTGCGAGAGAACGATGTTTCCTACTCATGGGGCTACCCATTCCGCCTGGTATTCAAACATCAGGGCAAGTTACTGCAGCTCAGATCGCTGGAGGAAGCGCTGAGAATCCTTGGTCTCGAACATACCACTCCCACGGAAGCGCAGAGCAACACAATTCGCAGCATGTACGCTGCGGTTCGGGATGGCAGCGAATGGACAGATTGTCCTCAATCAAGCAACCTGATCAGGCCATGAGAGACAGAGAGAAAGAGGTGGTACTTTCCTCCCTATTGCAGGCTACTGATCGCCCTGTCACCCCGTGAAGATGACAACTGATGGCACAGGAGTGGGCTCACAGAGGGGCATCGGAGGGGCGTATAGCAGTGTCCGGTTCATCATACTGACGGCTCTTCACCATCGAGGTGGATACTTGTCGAACTCTCCTCAGGCTGGAAGTTAGTCGCTGCCACAATCCACTGGACTTTATCTACAGTGACGAACTTTGGTCACGATTTTCTTCTACCAGGGCAACCGGTCAAAGGGCGAATCAGGGTCACTGTAAGGATACAAATAAGGGTCAGATGCAGCGACCACCATGTAGAGCACATTCTTGGTTGACACATGGGCAGGGATTTTAAGGTGGTAAGCCTGATTGTTCTTGGGCTAAATATTTCAGTAAAACGTGCTGCAGTGCTCTCCCTCCTTGAAAATGCTGATAACGTCATTTGCCTCCTCCAAGAGGCGCATCTGCTCTCCAAAGATTTTATGCGCATGTGTGATAGGCGGTTCCCACAACAAGTATGGTCAGCAGGGCCATCCAAGAGAAACGGGGTGTCTATCTTATTAGGAGTCTGTTGCCAATGCAAGATAATATCGACTGTGGCAGAAATAAATGGGCAGTTGTTGGTCATAAGGGTGCAATGGGGTGAGAAACACCTTACTATTGGGTCATTATATGCCCCAAATGAGAAACAAGAACCCTTCCTTCTCTCCACCCTGTCGGAGGTTTTCACTTCGCCGGATGCTGCAATCCTGGTGGGAGGGGATTTGAATCTGGTGATGGATGCAGGGCTACACAGATCAGGGTAGAGGACGCACCAAGCTGGGGCTCTTTCACCGGCTGGAAGGGAATGGCTGGTAGATAGTGGACTGCATGATGTGTGGCGGGTTCAGCACCCCACGGACCGAGACTATGCATATTACTCCACCACGCATAAAACATATGCGCGTCTTGACCATTTTTTGGCCTCCATCTCGCTCATTCCTAGACTCCACTCCTCTGCAATTACTCCCGCTCTCTCTCTGATCACGCCCTCATTTCTGTCCTTTTGCCTGTGCAGCCTACACAAGCATTTCTTCCTGGATGGCGGCTTAGAGAGAATCTGTTGCACTCCGAGGATGTGGTACAGCGCATGCGAGACACAATAGTACACTACTTCCAGGTGAACGATGTAGGGTCCACATCATTGTCATTGGTATGGGAGGCCCTGAAGCTGGTGGCGCGCCGGGAGTTCATCGCCATTGCGGCAACCTACAACTCCATTTGCAGGGAAATACGCGCTGAGTTAGAGAGGGATGTAGGAGAGCTAGAGGCGATCCATAATTGAACGGGCGCTCCGCGAGTGTGGCAAGAGCTAGAGAACCGCAGGCGCGCAATGAAGCACTTAGACCTGGACAGAGCGGGGCATACCCTCCTAAGGCTGCAAAACAAATTTTATCTGAGCAGTGATAGGTGCGGGAAGATGTTGACCCATAGGCTGCAGGCTATGACACAGTCGTCATTGATTTAGGCGGTCCCGGATCACGCGGGAGTAGACCAGTCTGCAGAAGAGCAGATTGGTGACGCCTTCCGCAGTTTTTATCAACTTCTCTATTCAGAGCAGGTCTCGACACCGCAAGACCCAAATGCATATTTGAGCTCCTGTGGCATAACACTCCTTCTTTGAACCGTGACAGAGGAACTTGATTCTGCAATCCGCATCGAAGAAGTGATTTCAGCAATCCCTTTGATTGAAGCCAGCCAAATCACCGGGGCCGGACCGATTCCCGGCGTCCTTTTACAAAACATTCTGTGTAGAGCTGGCTCCCTTTTTAACTCGACCGTTTCTTGAAACAGAGATGGTGACGCCCTCTATGTCGGAAGCGGCAATCTTGGTTATTTTGAAACCTGGTAAGGACACACTGGCATGCGGGTCCTACAGGCCTATTTAGCTTCTTAACATTGATGCAAAGATCTTTGCGGGAATTTTAGCAGCGCGCCTTAACTCCCTTATGACTGACATCATTGACCCAGACCAATCGGATTTCATTATGTCCAGGCAGGGAGGGGACAATGCCAAACGACTGTTGCACTACACCGATAGCACACAGCAGTCACGAAAACACGCCTTTCTCTTACCCATAGACGCCGGAAAGGACTTCGATCGCTTAGGTTAGGGCTATTTATTCGCAGTGTTGCGCAGCTATGGGTTCGGTGATAACTTCTTGAAATGGATCAGGTGCACATACCATACACCCAAGGCGTTTGTGCGGGTCAATGGATGCAAGTCAGCCTTCTTTTCCATCGCGCGGGGGAAGCGTCAGGGTTGCCCCCTGTCACCGCTTTTATTTGTGCTCTATATGGAGCCTTTCACTCAAAGGATTCAGGCTAATCATAGCGTTGTGGGACTTAAGTTTGGGGCAGACGTCCATAAAATTAGTCTGTACGCGGACGATGTGATTCTATCGCTCACACAGCCTCAGACGACTCTACCCGCTTTTGCTCGACGAAATTGCTGCCTTCGGGGAAGTTTCGGGTTTTAAAGTTAACTTCGGGAAATCTCTGATCCTGAACCTTTCAATTCCTGCTGAGGAAGTGGAGGCCCTACAAAGGGATTTCACATTCCACTGGACATACACGGACATAACATACCTGGGGTTTAAGTTGACTCCGACCATAGAGAGGACGGTCTCGCTAAATTATGCCCTGCCACTGGAACACCCGACCAAGGCTCTGGATGCCTTCGATTGGTTTGTTTCGGGAGGATAGCGGCAGTGAAAATGTCAGTTCTCCTGTGTATTTCAAACGGCACCGATGACCCCACCCCTGGAACGCTTAAGAAACTGCAAACCCTTATTAATAGATTTGTATGGGAGGGGAAAAAGCCACGACTTTCTCTCGCTCAAATGACACGCAAAAAATCTCAGGGTGGACTGGGTCTCCCGCTCATAGGCGGCTACTGCCAAGCAGCGTGTCTACGATACTTAGTGGAATGGAATAGGCCTCTGTCCAGTAAACAATGGAATGTTATGGATCAGTCAGTCGCTGGGGTGAATATTTGGAGGGAACTGTGGCTACCCCGCAAACATAGAGCATGGGGGCTATATTCTTTTCCTGTCACCTCGCCTACCCTCAAGGTCTGGGATAGGTTAGCTATGAAGAAAGGGTGGACTTCGTTCCCATCACCCATGTCCCCCATTGTCAACAACCTTGATTTTCCACTTGGACAGACGTCGGCAGTGTTCCAGAGGTGGCCAGAGGAGGGCTGCAAGCGGGTTGGGTCCCTTTTTGACACGGAGGGGCTGATTCCCTTTGCGCAACTTTGAAAGGACTATGATCTTTTAGCAACCGATGCATTTCCTTATAGCCAGGTCTGTCACTGGGCGACTAGTCCCTCCAATTATGCCCTCATGTCCAGACCCCTGACTTTGTTTGAAAAGTGGTTAGTGCGCAAGGCAGACGACCGCCGGCTTATTTCTGAATTATATTCCATGCTTATGGCACATCCCTCTGGTCAGCGTACGAGAGCGCAGGTGCATTGGGAAACTGAATTGAGCAAGCCCTGAACACCTAAGGAATGGGAACACGTCCTATACAGGGCACATCATACGGCACATAACACTGCTGGGGCGGAAGCCGCTTTTAAAGTAAGCACGTATTGGTATTACAGCCCTGCTCGCGTGCACTGCTGGGATAAGACCAAAACAAATCTCTGCTGGAGGGGTTGTGGATTAACTGGAACCCTAGCTCACCTACTATGGCACTGTCCAAAACTGGATCGCTATTGGACAATGGTCCTGGACGATATTGATGCTGCATTTCAGATTGCACTACCCCGATCCCCAGAATACACATTTCCTGGCCTCTCCCACCCCAAGGCCTTCCCATTGAGATCCCTCAGAGGTAGGCAGATTTCCCTGGTGCTGCTGGCAGCCCGCCAGTTTATCCTAGCACTGTGGTGGACAAGAACGACACCTGAGGTACTAGCATGGATACATTGCTTGTGGCAACTCCTAGCTATGGAGCGCATGTCACTCTGTGTGGAGGGGAAGGGTAAAAATTGTGGTCCCCTTTTTTTGTACCTACTCACAAAAGACAAGAGAAAAGTGACATGCCCGAAATACTTACAGATTCTCAAGCTCTTGCCCCTGGGTTCCATTCAAAAGTTGGTGGGTTAAGCAGATACCCTGTAGCTAGTGATGGAGTGATGCCTTGGGTTAAGGGTCTCCAACAAAATGATGGAACTGGTGAGCAGGGGGGTGGGGGGAGGGATAGGGGGGTGTGGGGGAGATTGTTTTGTCATTCTTTATCTGTTTTATTTGTTATACTCTGGACGTCCTTAAACTAGAAGTTAATGCAGAAGTCCTACACATCGGCTTTTTATGTGGTCGGCCTCAGGGCTGTGTGTCTGAAAGCTATGTACTTGCGCTCATGTATCGATATGCTGGCCTTGTGATGTAGGCAGCAAGTTTGTGTACATTGATCCTGATTTCCGCATAATAAAAATGATTGATTCTAAAAACACAGGGATGCGCTGTTTTTACTACAATGCGGCACACCCATGTGTTTTCTACAGCGCTGGTGCTAAAATTAGCTGCTTAGCCCCAACACAGGCCCGCTTGCACCATTGTGCAAGGGTGCCTGCATTGCAGGGAATGATTTTCTATGTGCAGAAAGGTGTCCCTTCTTTCACATAAACAATCCATAATGGCTATTAGTAAATTTTATGTGTAGTATCAAATCATCATTATTTAATGATTGTTTATGTGCAGGAAGGGACTTTTTCCCACACATAAACTATCAATAACAGCTTTTTGCAGCACACATAGAAAAGAAAAAGCTAGGAGAAGTAAAACCATTCCTCATTGTGCATTATCCTAAAGCCTGCTCTTGCATACCATTTTCACACAGCGATGCAATCGTTTTCCTAGGGCCTCATTTATGAAAACTGTTGCATCGCTGCATTAAAACAGCAATGCAACAGTTTTCACTGTCCCCTCCTTGCAATACAATAGATGCGCTGTATTCAATGTCCCATCAGTGACCCATCTGTAGGCGTAGTAATGACGAATTGCTGGGGTGTGTTGCAAAAGTGCTGCAACTCCAGCAATGGGTCATTACACCTGGGCATGTCCCATGTTAAATGTGCCTATGTCAGACTTACACCTGCTATGATTTTGATGCAGTGCATCCTAGAGGTGGCGCAGTGAAAGCTGATAGATTTCACTGCGCCACTTCAACAAGGCTTTTTGCGGGGGAACGCCCACCCTGCATACATGATATGTGACGCAGGTATAATCTAGCGCAGGTATTTACAAAGTGACGCATCTGCTTAGATGCGTCAATTTGTAAATAAGGCACAACATGGCACATTTTTTATGCCGCCAGTGCATCACAAAAAGTGACGCAACTGGAGCGCAAAAGTGTTCCAAGGACTCATAAATAAGGCCCTAAATTCGTCCCTTAATCAGTTATACAATTTTTTGGTGGTAAACAAAAAAACAGTAATGGACTCTGGAACCAGAATATACTAGGGTTTATTTATAAGCCCCTTCTGCCACCAGTGCATCAATTTTTGTGTTGCTCCGATGGTGCAGGAGCCTGCTCCATATTTACCAGGCAGCACTAAGCCACTTTTTAACTTAATGATGCCTTGTAAATATTGTTCCCTTTAACACAGTTTTCTGCATTAAAGGGGCATGCAATGGGTGTTGTTGGGGGAGGCTGGGGGCTTTCCCAGTAACACCCAAAGCTTTTTGACACTGCCCCAGATTTACGAGAAATCTTAACTCTGAAGCAGCACCAAAAACTCACGCCTCCCCAGGGGAGGAGTAAGGGAGGCACAACAAGGAGAAATATCTTTATTTCTCCGTGCTTTCCCCTATTTCTATGTGTGCTGGATTCTGCAGCACACATAGAAAGAGGAAAAAGCCACTTGTGATTGTTTTTGTGCAGGGAGGGAATTTTCCTGCACAAAAATAACCATCCCCGCAATGCAGGCCCCCTTGCACCATGGTGCAAAGGTGCCTACATTGTCGCATGGCAGCCTATTGTGCACCAGCCCAGGAGAAAAGGACAGGAATTCAGTGTATCTGATTTTCTATTGCGTAGGGCAGCGCAGCAGGAAGGCCTGTGGCACTGCCCTACACCAGAAACTCATAAATGAGGCCCACATCCAAAAGATCTTCTAACATGTAATTCACCGTAGCATATAGTGAGTTATGTGGTTGTAAAATGTTTCCCAGGAGTATGGAATGGGCTTTCCAGGAGGGGTGCACTCTAAAGAGTGTGCTCAGCTGCAAACGTGTGAGTTTGTGAGTAAGTAACACTATTTCTGATCCAATTTCCACCATGGAATAGAGGTTTAATCAGCTGAAATGCAGGAGTAAATCTCCTTGAGGGCATACATGAGCAGCGAACACCCTACAAATTCGTCGAGGAGTAGGGAAAAGGGTTTTCTCACAGGGTACATTTTTTTCTGCATGTAGGAAAAAAAAAATATAGCAAAATTGTAACATGACGCAACTTTGATATAAGAATTGTGCACTATTTAAAATTAAGTATGGAGAAATGGCTCCACGTGAACGTGAATAGGATTTCACAAAATATTTCCAAGCTTATTCCCTGAATGTTGTGACTTCTGTGACCATCCATTTGTAAAATTAGGTAAGTGTAGTGTATGTGTTGGGTTGTCATTTATTTTCTGAATCTAGCCACTGGTGCAAGATTTAATAAGGGCTGTTGAACTGGTGGAACCTTCTAAGACATTGAAGTGATTGATTACTGTGCTTGCATTAACTAGATTACATCATGACAAGAATTGGAAAATAGTGATGTCGTTGGAGGGCTTAACAGAAAACAAACACTGCCGCCTTAAAACCTGGAAAGAAATGTTCATTTAATTTGCAAAAGTGTTCCCCCAGGAAATCACCCAAGTGTTAGGTTTCTGAGAGGTAGTTAAGAGATGCTGGCAATCAATAACAATCTGTCAAAAGTCCCAGCTCAACCCCAGGCAGGAGACATAAATAGAAAACGCTGACTAAGAAGAATATTAAATACATTGGACAATATCGCGAACAGGAGTGTTGGAGATGGGCCTTTGAGACCAGGCGTTTGTCCTATTGCCAGTAATGCAAATACTGTGACCTCTAACATGTCACTTACCACGAATGTGTAAACGGTCCACACCTGGCCCGTCACTTCACGTAAAAATACATTCACTGGTGTAGATGACGGGAAAGCAAGACACTATGAGGTCCTTCAGACCTGGGCAGTGTGGCTGCCATAAGGCTAGAATGGCTGAGTCACCACCTCCACCAGCCCAGCAACAGCTGCCGCTTGACAAAAGGGATTCCCACTTAGAGCAGGTGAGTCGAGTCTTTTTTCATTAAGCGAATCATGTCTCGCAGGCTGCATTGTTGAAAAAACATATCGATAGAGAATGATGAAGTTTTTGGTAGCAATATTTTGCAAAAGTATACCCCAAGTACTTGTCTTTCTTTGGAAAAAGGCAACACAAGGGCTTAAGAGAATAAATCTGGCCCTCTGCGTTTTGTACCAGTGCAGTATCCAGTGGGATATTTTGGGTATTTTTGAACTCATGACCAGTACAATCAGGCTGCACAAGTTGGAGGCTAACAGAAAAAAGCTGTTGAAGGCAAGTAGATCTATCTTTTTATTTGTTTCAGTTTTATATAGCGCTGGCTAGACCCGGAGGTATCAGCGCGTTTTACATAGGGTTCCACAAAGTTACAAAATTACATCAGTTACATCAGTTACTAGAAAAACATTTCACAAGTGTAAAGATGAGATAAATGGAGCTTAGAAGAGAGGGAAGGTAGGGGAAAGGGGTAGGAGGGAAATAGGGTGGAGAGATGAGGGAGAGTCCGCCTAAAGTCTGGCTGGGTAGGTGACGGCCAAGGGGGAAGTCCACAGCCCATCTCCTCTACAGCTATCAGGTAGCTCCACCGGGCATCAACCAAATTGCTAGGAAAACATTTAAAAAGCATAGGGGATGAAAAAAATTTAGCAGAGAGGGGGAAAAGGGGTAGGGTAAAGGGGTGGGAGGGAGAATGCGAAGGCAAGACTAAGGAAGGTCTGCCCAAAGTCCGGCTGGGTCGGTGACGGCCAAGGGGGCCATCTCCTTTATAGCTATCAGGTAGCTCCACCGGGCATCGGCCAAAAAACTAGGTCTAGCGCATAACATAAGGAAACATTGTGTTACAAATTACAAATATGTTCACATTAATGACAGAGAGGTTACAAATTCAATACAGGAGTTATTAGCGACCATGAAAAACAAGATCCACATAAAAGAGAGGGAAAAAAAAGGCCAAGGAGATCAGGGAGTCCACAGGAGAGAGTCAGCAGCGGAGTAAGAAACAAGACATAAGTCTGAGATCCGGCTGGGTAGGTGACGTCCATAGCGGTGTGCCAAGACCTGTCTCCCCTACAGCTGTCGGGGCAGCTCCGCTGGGCATCGGCCATATATTTCGGACTTCGACGGAAAAAAATGAGAATCAGGAAGGGACCAAGCTATCTATCTATCTATCTATCTATCTATCTATCTATCTATCTATCTATCTATCTATCTATCTATCTATCTATCTATCTATCTATCTATCTATCTATCTATCTATCTATCTATCTATCTATCTATCTATCTGTCTGTCTGTCTGTCTGTCTATCTATCTATCTATCTATCTATCTCTAGACCATAACTTGTGAACTAAGGTAACTAAAACTCATGCCCTCACGCCATGCACAGATAATTACCCCACATATTGCATCCCTCATGACATGGTCCATAACATCATGGATAGCAAAATTGCAACATTTCAAAATGACATAATTGATGAGAAGACTGTGCATGGTGTGGGCACCAGTTATAGTTACCTTAGAGAACAAGATATGGTTTCTAGTGTTAACTATAACCAGTGAATGTTAGTGTTTTGTTTTTTGTTTAAAACATTATGTTTTCATAGAAATGTTCACCTAACTATAACATCACTTTAACCTTTGTGTTTTTAAATGTGTATTACCCAGGTGGGGTCAACATTGAGTAGTTATAGTTAGGTCAGTGTTTCTTAGGGAATTACATTTTCCTTTTACTAATAACTTTGGCACAGTTTGACGAATTTTCATGAAGCATTCCAAATGAGTGCTCTTTTTGGGGTGATCTGTCAACCGAGTATCGAGATAAAAGGTGGATACATCGATGAATCGCCATTTTTGTTTTATTTATTAGGGCATCAGACATAATTAACAAAAACACATTATAACAACTTTCTCTGTATGACGAAGAACATACATAAATCATATCCGACACCCAATTTTAATAATATATCGCCACCCTCCTCCCACCTCGGTTGATCCTCCTGAGAAAGAAGAGACAAAACTAAAAGAAAAAAACACACATTTGAAACACATATAAACATATGACAGTTCGTCATATTAAACTGTATTATGATTGATCCATTTGGTTAGTGATCCCCAAATCTTTTCTCCTTTCCCTCTAGCATTGCTACCCCTTCTTTTAAACACAGACATCTCCCAATGATACACAAATAATAATTTACTAAACCAAACATGGATTGACGGTGGATTTGGTTCTAACCAATCTGCGGCAAGGCAGAGTCGCAATACCGCCATTATGATAAAAATCCATTTACGATCCACCTCCTCCACAGGTTGGTTAGAAATCCCCAACATAATAATCGGGGGGTCAATACAATTGGATAACCCAAAATCTGTTCTAAGCGCTGTTCAATTTGGACTTTTAGTTGAAACAACCTAGGACAGGTGGTAAACATATGCATACTGTCTGCTGCCAGCAATCCACATCGAGGACAATTTATCCCGGAGGTCCCCCCCCATCTATAGATGCGAGCTGGAGTTATATATAAATCACACCAAGTTTTAAAACATTGTACCTACAGATTTGCAGAGATACACACTGTTTGACTATACAAAATAGAAACCTCACACTCTCCCTTCCCAGCTTGTAGGGTCATTTGCCATCTGTTGAAATGTTTAGTTAAGTCATCCAGCCTTTTCTCATTGACCGACTTATATAAAGATGAGATTGTCAACCGACCCGCATTTAATATATCCAATAGCGGGATTTGCAGCCATATCACCGATCTCCTCATTAAAAAATCCCTGACCTGTAAATATTTGAAAAAATATTTGTTCTCTACCTCATATCTCTCTTTTATGGCCTCAAAGGACATTATAACAGTATCGGATATGAGATCCCCAATACAATGAATCCCTTCATTTATCCAGTTTTTAAATGCTGAATCTCTGAATATTTCAGGGAAGAGGGGATTCTTTAGGAAAGGAGAATAAACATGTAGCAGACCTATTCCAAACATTTTCCTTACTGCTGTCCAAACCCGATAGGCACTTAGTAAGACTTTAAATTTAACCCTTTTAAAATAAGCAAATCAATATGACGCAATAGAAGGCCCCTAGCCTCTATCCCATAAATTAACTGATAAATAGAAATCCCTGATATATCGGAATTTTTCAGAATTCCCCCATTTACCAAATCTCCTATCTGTGTAAGAGTAATCGCCCAATAGTAAACTTGAAAATTGGGGACTGACCACCCTCCCCTGTCTCAAGAAAGAGTCATCAATCTAAGGGCCCTTCTTGGTCTTTGTCCAGCCCATAAAAACCATGTAACTAATTGATCCAATTTCTTAAACCATAATTTGTCTATCCAGACCGGGATTGCGCGAAAACAGTATACAATTTTGGTGAGAAATACCATTTTGATGACATTGGATCTGCCCATCAGTGTTAGATGTAAATTATTAATCCTACGGGCTTCTTGGTTAATTTTCTGTAAAACTGGTTAATTTCTATGCCAAGATATCGGGCTCTAGAAACTATCCGATGATCAACAAACCCTACATTATCATTACAAACTATTTGAGTTTTTTCCTCAGTTAAATGATATCCAGAGATCTTGCCATATTGCTGAGTTAAGATTTTAATTTGGGCTAGAGCCAGCTGAGGAGTACTTGTCAAAATGGCCAAGTCATCCACATATCCCAAAATTTTAACACCGGCCCCTCTAGCTTGAATAGGATGAATTGTTTCATTAGCCTGGATCTTCCTGATTAGGGGGTCTATGTAGATGGCAAATAATAAAGGGGAGCACGGACACCCCTGACTCGTGCCTCGTGTGATGTTACTTACCCCTGACTGTGCTCCCATTGCTGTGACATAGGCAATAGGATTCTTATACATACTTTGAATTGCTCCGATGAATCTCTCCCCTATGCCATAAACCCTCAGTGCTTCCCATAAAAAAGGCCAGGAGACCCTATCAAAGGCCTACTCCGCATCCAGCAGGATTAAGGCCATAGGGTCTCCTGTAACCTTGGTATAATCGAACAGTGTAATTGCACATCGAATATGGTCAATAGTTTCCAGCCCAGGGACAAAGCCATGTTGTTGTGGCGATACCAATTTCTTAATTACTGATGATAATCTATTAGAGAAGATTTTTGAGTAAATTTTGATGTCGGTGTTAATCAACGTAATGGGTCGATATGAACCAGGATCCGACGCCGCCTTCCCTGTTTTTAAGAATGTATCTATCTTAGCTGTCCGCCAAAAATCCGTAGTTTTTTTTCCATTCTGCACTAAACTAAACATCTCAAACATAATTGACATGAGCTGCGCTTGAAATATCTTATAGAACTCCCCGGGGTATATAATCTGGCCCTACCGCCTTCCCTGGTGGAAGTGAAGCTATAGCACAAAAAAGTTTGCCCCGTTTTAAAGGAGCTTCTAACATATCAAAATCTTCCGAGGGCAAAGGAGTTATTGATAGCTCATTCACATATTTATGTATTTCAGTTTGTATCTCGCAGTTATCCCTTTTATCCTCTGAGTATACAATTTGATAACATTTCTGAAAGGCCAAGAGGATTGCCCCTTCATCCGTAACCAAACCAAAATCAGGATCTCTAATACTAGCAATTCGTGAAAATGCCGCTTTTTCCTTTGTCCGAACTGCCAACATATGACCTACCCTTTCATTACTTTCATATACTTTAGAGCGCCAACTTAGGTATTTGCTGGCAGATTTAGCTAAGGATATCTCAGTTATGGCTGCTTTTGCTATTGAAATCCTGATGTGTGCCGCTTCAACCTCCCCCCCTGTGACAACGCCTGAACAAGATTGGTTTCAGCATCTCCCAATGCTTTATACAAATTCAAAACCTCGTCTTTTTCTTTTTCTTTTTTCTGAATCTGCCACCCATACTGTGTTGTCTCGCCCCTAATGCCTGCTTTCAAAGTATCCCAAACATTTTTGGTACCAGTGCTACCTATATTCTCCTTTAAGAAACTTGTTATCCACTTTGCCATATGTTCTATGTATACATTATCTCTTAACAAACCCCTATTAAATGTCCAGTTGGTTTGTTGACGCCTGTATTGGATTTTTACTTCCAAGACGAGTGGATTATGGTCAGACATTACCTTGGGGAATTTAGTTATTTTAGCACCCTGTATCAATCATTGGGAGATGAAAACATATTCTAATCTAGAGTGTCTACCAAGTGGAGCAGAAAAGTAAGTAAACCCTGGATCATTAGCTATTGTTTGTGCCCTCATATCTACTAATCCATGTAACTCCTTTAAGTGTATAAGAGACTTGAAGATTCTCGGTTTACGCCCTTGATACCCTAGTTCTGGATGATTTGAACGGGTCCATGGATAGAGCAAAGTATAAACACATTATTTGAATGGAGCATTGTATATTCGCCCATCTACCATAGTTGTCCACCAATAAACGAACAATATTGGCCAAAAACTGCGTATAAAAATAGCTACACCTTTTGTTTTGACTTCCTGCCCTGTCCAAGAAATTAATTGAAACCCCTCCAACTCCAAAACCTTATTTCGACTGGCTTCAATGTGAGTTTCCTGGAGACAGATAATATCTGCCCTCAGGATTCGCACATCTTCCCTTACCCTACGCCGTTTCACTGGATCATTCAAGCCACAGATGATTTGCCTTTTATGATATAGTTATGATATTTTGCTTAATCTTGTTTTTAGCACTGATATTGTATATAGTCTTTTATTCATAGGATATTGTTTGTTATCTTACATTATTGTTTGTTTCCTATAATAATATGTTGAAAGATTGTCTTCTTCTCTTTCTTCTATTTTATTCCATATACTTTATTGGGACCCCACCTTTTTCTTGACCCGCTTGACGAACCACCCCAAAACTTGCCAAACAACAGCTAAAGTGAGGGGCAAACTAGTTTTTAAACTTTCATGAAGATTTGTCAAACAGCGTCAAAGTTATTAGCAAAACAAAAAATGCTTTTCGTATAGAAACTAGGCACTAGATGTATAACGCATTTTACTGGCTGCAAACAGCCCATCAGGCCATATGCGACTGGTAAAATGCATTTTTCTATGTGCAAACTGTAATTTGCGAGTTGGTAACCTATTATGTCTCACAAAATAGGGTTTGCGAGTCGCTATTAGGCGTGCCAAGGGCGTCCATTCCTAATAGCAAGTCACAGGAAAATGTATGATTGTTTTGCAAATTAAATGCGGTCGCAAAACAATTGCTCTGTACCCCCTACTTCAAGAAGCTGGTAAGCCAGTAGTGAACAGAAGGGGCCCCTTCCCTTTGTGAATGTATGCGGGGAAAAAAATTAAGAGGAGGCAGTGGTCTCACGGACCACTGCCTACCCTTGGAAAATGAAACAGAAACATTTAATTTTTCTTTTTGAAACGCATCCCATTTTCCTTTAAGGAAAACGGGCTTCTTTTCTTTATAAAAAGTTGCTTTAGCTAAAAGCAAACACGGACATGGTGGGTTGCTGTCCCCAGCAGGCAACCATCCCTGTGTTATTGCCCATTCCTAATGAGTCACAAATTGCCAATGAATATTGATGAGGCAAGTCAATTATGACGCCATTGGGAATCGTTAATGTGTCTGAGACACATTAGTACATTTCATTTTGCGAGTCTCTAATTGCGAGTTGCAAAACATCGGAATTAGAGACTTGCTAAATGGAATGGTTGTACATCTGGCCCTTGTTCTTAACTAGAACTACTAGTAGGTTTTATATATATATATATATATATAAAACTTGTCTCCTAAAAGAACTATAACTCGCGCTGCTCCATGCACAGTTTTCTCATTAATAATTTCACTGGAAATGCAGCAGTTATATTATCAACGGTGTCATAGAAGATGTCATGAGTGATGTAATATGTGAGGTAATTAGCAGTGCATGGAGAGGGTGTGAATTATAGTACCTTAGGGCACGAGTTATACTTACTTGAGATAACTATAACTGCTGATTTGCCATGGTTTTGTGTGTGTAAAATCTGAATCTAACTATAATGTCCCTGTAACCTATGTTTTCTCCAGTTAATTTCTATGTTTTTAATGCTATTTCCTAACAATAATGTCCCTGCATTATGGGTATGTAGGGGGCCTGTGAGTGTTTGTGTGAGTGTGTAAGTGGGTGTGGGAGTATGTGAGTGGATGTGTAACTGGCTGTGTGGGTCTGTGAGTGGATGTGGTAGTGGATGTGTCGGTGTGTCAGTAAGTGTGAGTGGCTGTGTGGGTGTGGGTGTGCGAAAGCGGTGTGGGTCTGTAAGTGGGTGTGTAAGTGGGTGTGTTAGTAAGTGTGTAGATCTGTGAGCGAGTGTGTTTTTTTAAATTGGGGTTTGAATCTACCCGAATCCAGGAGGATCGGGGAGGATCCAGTGATCCTTGCGTGGTAAAAAAAAGGTTTAGGACAATTTCTTGCCCATGAGGGGTCCCACACAGACCCCTCCATTAGACTCATGGGATCGGGGTACCTCTATTCTGACCCCTTCTATCACTCTTTACCTTTATTTTCCCCACTGGGAACCGAGTCCTGATTAACATAATAGCAGCCCCAACTTTCCTCTCAGGATTTGAACAGCCAATAATGGCAGTGCTGTTGGAGCGTGGATTCACAAATCCAAGGAGGATCCGAGGAGGTTCCGCAAGTCGAGATATGCAAATTTGCATTTCAAATCAATATCTCAAAAACTACTGAATGGAATTACACCAAATCACAAAAAGTTTGTTTTCTGGACCAAGATCTAGCTTTCTACCAAATTGGATGTAATTTCATTTAGCTGTTCGGGCTGTAGCTGCACAGGGAAAAGGCATGTTGGGACCCCTCCTTTTTCTCGGGCCCCGCTTAAAGAATTACTCCGAAACTTTCAAAAGAGCAGCTGATGTAAGCATCATACTAATTTTGAATATTAAATGAGATTCATCAAATAGCGCCAAAGTTATTGGCATCTATATATACCTTACCTTATGTTCCAAAATACATAGTCACAGCAAAAATAGCACAGAAAGTCACTGAAAAACAAAAAGTTACAACTACTTATGACGGCTCCACCCCGCCATGAGTCACGGGCGGTGTGTGCTCATGACAGCGTGGAGCTGTCATGACCCCGCCCTCTCACTAATTCGCCCGCCAGGCGGGGAATTAGTGCCACGTGGGCGGAGCTGCAGTTGCATGACGGCTCCATGCCGTCATGAGCACACGCCACCCGTGACTCATGAAGGCGTGGAGCCGTCATGAGCAAGGAAAGGGTTAACCATTATACTTCTAAAAAAACATAAAAAATTAATATTCTTTAAATACTCATAAAAGTATAGTAAATTATTAAACAAATATAAAAAACGATGGAAAATTGATTTCTAAAAATGTAATATTTTTAAACATATATATTTTTAAAATAAATATGTGGAAAATATCTTTATCTAGGGATTCCCCCCCATGGTTCTAAGCCTGTTTTCAGGCATTAGGTGTACCTTAGATGCAAACCTTCATAACTTTTTTCCACAAAAGGTAACCATGCCAAATCTGTCTCCTTATTTCCCAACATACTGGGGAGTTTAAAGGTACTAAAGATCTGAAGATTACCGTGAAGAGAACTGAGAAAACAGCAATGATATAGCTACATTTTTGGTCAGAAAAAGAGTTGTGTAAGAAAGCATACATTTTTTTCGAAAAATAGCATCAACAAAAAGTCAGCTAGGAACAGCATCATCCCAGCTTTTAGAAACAAACAGGGTTCTATCTAAAACAACGATTGTTTTACTACAGTGTTTGCAAAGGAGTGGGGGTGAATGTTTTGCCATTGTGCAACAGTCCTTCCATCATCTTGTGTGTTTTGCTGTTCACCCTATGTGGGAAGGGTATGCCCAGACGTGGGTCCCTTGCTCACTAAGCCACTGGAGTCAAGCTATGCTGGCTGAAGACGGCTGATAGCCAGACACTGGTCCTAGGATGCTTGATTCCAGTCAAGGAAAGACATGGCTTGGCAGTTCGGGTAGGACTGTTCCCATGAAGCACAGGGTCAAGACTGATTTGCATATGGCCATGTCTTAACTGGGGTGGCTTGGTGAGCAAAATAACGATGGATTAAGCCCAGATCTGTGACTGGGGGTGAATGTTTTGTTATGTTATGTTATGTTATTTTGTGGCTTTTATAGCGCACGGCTACTCAAAAGAGTGTCCCGGCGCTTTATTGACATCCTAAAAGACAAACACAACAGAGTAAAAAAAAAAAACAGGGTTTGGGGAACATAAGAAACTAAGAAGAGAAAAGCCAAGTTTTCAGGCCCTTCCTAAAGGACAACAGATTTGGGGTGCTACGTAGCGTCAGGGGCAAAGAGTTCCAGAGCTGAGGGGCCCGAAGCATGAAAGAGCGGCCTCCCATACGAGCCTTCCTCACACGAGGGACAGTGGCAAGAAACTTCGACTCTGATCTCAGAGATCGGGAAGGACGATAAGGTACAAGCCTCTTCTGCAGGTATTTGGCCCCTGTGAAATAGAAGGCCTTATGAGCAAGGGTTAAAGCTTTGAAAGCAATCCGCTGTCGGATAGGCAGCCAATGAAGCGACTGCAACAGACCAGAAACATTGACTCGCCTGTGCAGACCAAAAATGGCGCGTGCCGCCGCATTCTGGACCACCTGCATCCGTTTTGCCATTGTGCAACATTCCGTCCATCATCTTGTGTGTTTTGCTGCTTACAGTTTGGGGCAGAAACTTGTGTGAAACCACTGGGTGATCCTGTAAAGCTATAATAAAATTCTGAATTCAGCAAGGTGTCATTTGTGTACATCGCACCAGGTTTTCTCAAAGAAACTTACTCTTGAACTAAAATGAATTGAAAATGAGTAGGAAAATCAGACATTCGTTACAATATTTTCAGCTGTACCTTCATGTTACCATAGCTGATTTACAAACGCAATATAATGTTATGTCCAGCAGGCCCTTGGGAAACGGCATATATTTGAAAGGGTCGGATTTAATTTTTTTATTCCAGACTACTAAACATTGAGGAAAGAGCATACATTGAGGAGAGGATAAGATATTAGTTTAACTCCAGTCTAACAAACAATGATACAAGTGCACATTGATGATCAAATTAAATTAAATAAATAATAAACATGATTCATAAACGTAAACAAATAATTAAAAAAAACTAAATATATTGAAAATAATAGCCCTTCCTTAAGATGGTGGCCCCAGGAAATCAGAAATGGTAAAAGGACTATTCTTCCTGCAAGTCCTTTGAAATGGAGAATGAAAATAGTCTATTTATTTCCCAGGAAATCTGAAACGGTATAAGGACTTTCCCCCCGCAGTCCCTGTAAAATAGATAATAAAAATAGGCCTATTTTCTCTGGAGGCCCTCTTTAAGAGATGCTGGTCTCTTTGACATCCTAGAGCTCTAAGGGAAAGTAAAGTTGGACTTCCAGTGACTCATATCTGATCTTTGCTGTCACAAGAGTGGCCATCTCGGAAGAATTTCTCCCGACACAGTCTCTCACACACATTTTCTTCCGCACTCTCAGATAAGCCTCTACCAGTTTGCATTTGTCCAGACATATTGTCGTTTTCTTCAACTAGATGTACCCTTCTTATGTCACTAGACTATTGTTTTATGCAGCCATGAGTCTTCCTATCGTATCATCCTCACTTATTGATTCATTCCCATCCCTTCTCTTTCCCTCACCTCTCCACCCTTTCACTACCCCGCTCATCTCCCTGCACAGTCAGGCGCCTGGTTACTTGGGTGCTTCCCCATCCTTTCCCCCTAGTTTAGGGTCCTCCCTCGCCTGTTACCTTCCTGGCGCCCTCGGGACCATCTTCTTTCACTGCTCCTTTATGTGACACCTTTCCGGTGACACTACACTCACAAGTAACTTAGCAGTCACCTTTTTATTTCCACCTTCCTCCAACTCCATCAAGCTCAATATGGAAACCAATTTATCTACAGCCTTATTTTCCCACTTGGAGCCTTCAGCCCTCAACGCTTATAAAATCATGTATCCTCTCAACTTGTCTAACAACGCATCAAAAAACTTGAAACATCAACTCCTTAAATCCCACCCAGAAACCCTTCTCTCAGATCCTTTCTTCTGCATAAAAAGAAGAGCTTTAATCTATGTTATTATCTTCTTTACCCAAAGACGTGCCCAATGGAGAAATGCTCTATACTAATTTCTCACAATCACTACATAAAAAAAAACTTGCCGTGGGTTAAGTATAACGGTTGCCCACTCACCAGTTTCTAAGTTTGAAGCTACGATCTCCCTTTACAATGATGGAACTATCCTTATCCAATCTTCTGCTCACAACCTTGATTTGTTCGATGACTTTTTCCCCACCATAAAAAACTCAGTGAACAGCACGAAATCTGCCCCCTCCCCAAATCATCCTACCCCCTCTGCAAATCCCATGGTCCCTCACCCCACATCGATCCCCAACCAAGAAGGCCTTCTTGAACCTTCCCTCTCCACCACTCACACCTCCAATGATATCTGCTACTTGACCCTAACGCATCATTGCCATCTACCCAGTCTGAGCAGCCCCCCATCATGTGCCAAACCTGCCCTCAAGCCCACCGCACTCACAGAGTGGCCAGCCCTGAGACACACACCTCTTACAATCTCATAATCACCCCTTCCTTACCCTTGACCTATCACAACCCTATCAACTGGCCCAAAACCCTCATCATAGACTCATCTTCCTCACAATATGGTACAGAACTCTCAGCCCCTGAAATCAGACACACCTCTCACACTCCACAGTCCCCATATAGCAACTTAATGTGCCCTCTTTTATTTCCTGTCAAAACTCGCTCCACTCATAACCCTTCCTTGCCTCAGATGGCTCTCACTGGCCAACCTCTTTCCAGGACTATTCCCTTGAACACACCCCTCCCACAATACTTCCTGCCTCAAGTCTCTGATCCCCACGCTAACTTCTCACTTGGTTCCAAGCTAGAGGAGATCACCCGGGCCATCCAGCAACCCATATCTGAAGTTAAACGCATTCTACTCCTCACCTCGGAACCGGTGAAAAAGGGGTGTGTAAACAATTCTTTCAACTCAAACATTCATAACCTCACCTTTCCCACATATCTCAACACTAGGCTTCCAGCACATCACCCCTCTCAAAGCTCTCTACAAAACTCAACCCCCCTCACTTCATATGGAAAACCTTTCCCCTCCCCAATGACCCTACCTGACCCATTAGATTTACTCACCCCCTGACTGACAATGATATGCTCTTGATCCTACGCTTCTATGACCCAACACTCACCGACAATACACCCTATCACTGCCTATCACTGTCAAATCAAGACAATTAAGGCTGACCCGCATAGAGAACCCAAGTCTAATTCAAGCGCCTTGAATAACAACAACCTCACACTCGTCTGCACCTCACACAAATACCCGGTCAACACCAATTCGAAGCCCAAATGCTCCTCCTAAATTGCAGATCTGCTGTAAAACACGCAGCAGATATCGCTGCCCTCATTCTCGACCAAGAGCTGGATCTCTTAATGCTGACCAAAACCTGGCTTAATATCTCCTCTGCTCCTATCCTTGACTTACTAGTCAAGTAACAGTTAAAAAGGATACCTTCCAAAGTCTACAACAGCCGTCTAAACGATGCGAGAATGAACCTGAGAAAAGTGGAAAGAATTTGGACGTCCTCGCCTTCCTTTGATCATTTCAAACATCTGAGATCACTTAGGAATATCTATAACAAATGCATAAGGCTATGCAAAGCTAACTTTTTCACAAACCAACTACACCTAGCAAAACATAGATTAAAAAACTGTTCGAAATTGTAAAATTTCAATCGAACAGCAATATCAACATTCCCCGGATTTGGACACGCCCATTGCCAAATTGTGAAGATTTCTCCTCTTACTTCATAGGAAAGACATCTAAGTTGGAACTTGAGCTGCAGAATGATTCGGAGCTCTTGCCAATCTCACCTCCTATCAGTTCATACCCCCCTCAATGTTTGGCACCGTCACTCACTCCAGTTCTTACCCTCAAGGACATTGCATCATGGAGCGCTTTCAAAATTTTGGATGATAGCATCATTCTCCAAACGCTCACAGGTTGAAACCATCCAACCACTTCAATGACCCTTGACCATCGAATTTCTTCAAGGAGATCAAATTATTCCTACTCCCTCTTTGGACCAAAATCGTCAAAGCCTCACTGATTCAAGGCTCTATCCCAGATTATTTTAATGCTGGACAGGTTACCCCCATTCTTAAAAACACGAAGGAAGACTAGGCCGACCTTAACAACTTCTGCCCAATCTCCAACATTTCGACCTTGGCCAAGCTCATTAAGAAATGTGTCCACCTTCAGCTTTGCTATCACATAGAACGCTTCCTACTACTAGACCAATTCCAATCCGGCTTCCGTCACGATCATAGTACAGAATCCGACATCACCCACATTGTTTATGATGTGCTCAAAACGCTGGATCGGAACGATTCTTGACTTCTGATCCTCCTCAAACTATCGTCAGCTTTTTACACAGTCAAACATGACTGCTTACTCGACCTACTGGAACATAGGATGGGGTTTTCAGGGCCCGTCCTTAATTGGTTTGCTTCTTTTCTCCATAATATAACTCAAAGATTCAAGGTCAACCAATCTCTTTCTAACCCTTTCTCAGTCAATCTTGGGTTTCCGTAAGGGTCCACACTCTCTCCAACTCTCTTCAACCTATTCATGGAGCCTCTAACTGAAATCTTAAAACTATCCAATATACACTATCATATGTAAGCTGATGATACCCAACTGTACCTGAAAGTTTCCTCTCCTGGGGGCATATTATCAAGAACGGCGTTAAAATTATTGCCTCTTTAGTGGCAGGAAACTGCCGCTAAAGCGGCGATAATGGGCTTGATAATATGCCCTTGTGAATTCCCATAGAAGCCCATGTTCACACCAGAACATGGGCTTCTATGGGAATTCACAAGGGCATATCATCAAGCCCATTATCGCCGCTTTAGCGGAAGTTTCCTGTCGCTACAGCGGCGATAATTTTAACACCATTCTTGATAATATGCCCCTAATGACATCAGCGCCCTCAACACTATGCTACTAAAATCCCAAAACTGTATAACTCTAAATTATCTCAAACTTAATGCTCTGAAAACAGAATTTATTTTAATCACCTCACCCGACCATTCTCCTGTCTTCTTTGAATGGATAAACCAGCTAACAGCTCTTAACTGCATACCACACATCATTGACTCCACAAATTCCTTGGGCATAATGCTCGGCAAGAGCCTGAACATGCAGAAGCATATTGCCGCCCTCACCAAGGGAGCCAACTTCCAAATGACCATCCTAAGGAAAATCAAACCTTTTCTCCTCCCCCCCCCCCAACGACTTCAAATCCGCGGTGCTATCTCTAGTGATCTCCAAGTTGGACTACGGTAGTGCAACCCTCTGTTCCCATGGAAGATGGTGCCAGTCAGGACCTTACCACAAGAAGGGTACAAAGTTCCCTGATGTGAGTAGAGGTGTGAGTAAAGCGTAGAAGGAAAGAAAGGTAAAAAGGGCGGGGAATTTCCCTTTTTGGAACTAAAACCCTCACACACCCAGCAAGCTAGGTGTCATGCTTCATCATATGGGTTCTGCTCCTCATCAGACTGGCGCTGCAATGTCTGACGGGCACCCGTGAAGGGGCTCTTTACCGGAGATCTTTTGTTCCTGCCATATTTTGCATGCGTGTAAGAGGGCGAGTGAATGTGTAGTCGTGAAGTGATAGTGAGTTAAAAAAAGGTACTCATCCATAGGCAGCCAGGTAGTAACCACAAGGTAGGGCGCATGATGCCAGGAGCGTTACCTCAATGTTCCCGGACTCGGCGCTTAATCAAGGTCTTGTTATTTACTCACTCGAGCGGCGTGCAGTCTCTGCCGTCACCACCTACCCCCACAGCGTTTGGTCAGGACTGAGAGCGACTGGTAGCAAGCCCGGGTTCCCCCCGTTGCTCTTATGGCCATGTCGCTCTCGTCTCAATCGATCCGAGGGGGGCGGGGCCGTCCGGACCCAGTACTGCGCATGCGCGTCGCATAGAGGAGAGTGCACACCACGACCTAAGCAGAGCACCCATCACGGGAGTGCAAAGGCGGCGGCCATCTTAGGTGTGAAAAACAGACCGCGATGGTCAAATTTGCCATAAGGGGGCCGTCCACAAGCTCAAATGTGCCAAGACCCTAATGATGTTCTGATTGTCACTTAAAATGAATTCAAATAAATTCCAAAGGGTGGTCAGTGAGGCTAAAACGGTATGGAAAGGCTCGTATTAGCCTCCTTCCCCCTGTAGGGTAATATTGGCAACAATTTCTATAATGTGGTCACTCAGTCTCAAGGTATGAAAACTGGCAAGTCAGAGTGCAAGTGTGGGTGGTTAGAGGCAACAGTCTCTATATTGGAATAGTCGGTATCTGTGGACCCGAGTAATTCAGAACAGTATATGGATATAGCAGTACCAGGGCGGATTAGGGGTATAGCCCATACGTCTAGCGTGCTAGGATGGACCATGGGACAGAATCATTGAGACCCACCATGTCTAACCTCAACCGATGGACCCATCTCTATTCAATCCTGAACAGCGCCTGGGAGGTAATGGTCGGGTGGGCTTCCAGTACCAGCCAACGAACACTGTCTGCTGGGTGTCCCTGTTGTGTGTAATGTTCGTATAGTCTGGTATGCGTTTTCAAGCATCTAATGTTGGTTTTATGTTCTGTGATTCTCAGCTTCACTTGTCACATTGTCATCCCAATGTAGTGTTTATCACAGGGACAAGTGAGCATGTAGATGCATCTGGCGCTATTGCAGTTAGTATGCCTTTGAAGGTGCCAAACAAACGTCTCTGTGAGCCTGATTTCTTTGCATTGATTTGTTTGTGGGCATACAGAGCATCCCCCACATGGGAAATGGCCCACTATTGGTGGAAGGCCCCAAAGTGTGCTCTGAGTGCTGGTGTTCTGTTTTTTGGGCCTCGTGTGGATCAGTGTGTCTTTAAGATTAGACGTACTATTGAATGCAAACCTGGGGCGTGGGATATGTAGGCCGCCTGAATTGATGATGTTCCAATGTTTGTTTATTGTTTTCTTGATATAGGTCGAGTTCTTGGTGAAGCAGGTCACACAGGTGATTAGTTCTTCAGACTCTTTTGGGTGTGTTTCTAACAACGATTCCCTGG
Organism: Lissotriton helveticus; assembly: GCF_964261635.1. NCBI lineage: Eukaryota > Metazoa > Chordata > Amphibia > Caudata > Salamandridae > Lissotriton > Lissotriton helveticus. Next base: position 351,572,899 of record NC_136070.1, on the reverse strand, counting down.
GGATATTCAAGGCTCGTTTATAGGAGTTGTGGATGAGCCTCGTAGGGTACCCCCTGTCCTGTAATTTATGTTGGAGGAGACTAGCCTCCTGTTTAAAGTCGTCCTTTGTGGTACAGTTACTGCGGACCCTGAGGAACTGCCCAAAGGGGAGATTGTCCCTCAGGGCTCTGGGATGGTAGCTCTCATATAACAGTAGGCTATTCCTGTTGGTGTTTTTTCGGTACAGAGTCGTGCTCAGTCGCTCTTGGTTTAAATGGATTCGCAGGTCCAAGAAGGGGATGGCTGTCTCTGAGATGGTGCCAGTAAATTTCAGGAATGGGTTCTGTAAGTTGATCCATGCACAGAACGCCTCACAGGTCGTGCGGTCTCCTTTCCATAGGACGAGGATATCGTCTATGCACCTGCGCAAAAGAGTTATGATGCCAAGAAAGGGGTTGAGAGCAGCCCTTATAGTGTTTTCTTCAAAAGTAGCCATGTAGATACAGGCTAGACTGGGGGCAAAGGTAGAGCCCATAGAAGTCCCCCGTTTCTGATGGTAAAGCTGTGTCCCATATTGAAAGAAATTCTCTGTTCAGGCTATAGTAGCGCAGGCCATTATGAAGGAGATTGGAGTGGGTGAAGACCACTCTGCATGTAGGAGGGTAGATTCAACTGCCTCCAGAGTTGCCTGCTGAGGGATGTTCGTATATAGTGCTTCAACGTCCAATGTTAGGAGGAGGTCAACTCCCTCCCTCCCCTCAATGTTTTCTATTAGACGGAGCACATCCCTAGTGTCTTGTAAGAAGGAGGGTATTTTCCTGACCTCAGGTTGCAGAAAGGAATCACAAAATTTGGAGAGCGGCTCCAGTAGTGAGCCGATACCTGAGACAATTGGTCTCCCAGGGACCGGTGTCACTCCCTTATGAATTTTGGGGAGGGTGTAGAAGTATGGTGTAACTGGGTCACTGGTTGTTAAGAAGGCTGCTTCATGCTTGCTAATCCATTCATTAGTCTCACCCTCCACGACTGCCTAGCTATGGTCATTGTAAGCCGTTTGGTGGGGTCCACTACCAGGGGTCTGTAGTGAGTGGTATTGGATAGTTGGCGTCTGCACTCTGTGTCGTAATCACAGCTAGTTTGGATAACAGAGGCGCCCCCTTTGTCAGCCTGTTTGATTATAATGGTGGTGTCATTGGCCAAAGACTGGACTGCCTGTCTTTCAGCTGTAGTCAGATTGTTATAGCTGCTAGCAGCAGGTTTGTTTGCCAGGCTCCTCAGAACCGCCCCCTCACAGGCCAGTATCTCGGGCGGAACCATGTTGTCTGTTGGCGTGAATGTAGATGGTTTTCGTAGCCCAGTGTCAGTTCTCTCACTTTCAGATCTATCTTGGAAGAAGGAACGTAACCGTGCCTTCCTGAACAGTTGTTTAATCTCACATATCTCATTAAAGCTGTCAGGGGTAGGGGTGGGGACGAAGCCTAAGCCTTTTTCTAGAATTTCGGTCTCAATGGGGGTAAGAGTCCTGCCAGAGAGGTTAATAATTAGACTCTCTTTCCTCTGGTTGTGCTCCTGGTCTCCACTGCTGGTGGCGTGGTTGTCTGGTCTTGCCACTGAACACCCTTTTGACCTCCTCGCTTGCGCTCTCTTCTTCTGCCCCAACCTCTGTCTAAAAAAGGGGGGTTCATTGGATAGAACTGTGGTGGTCCTTGTGGGTAGAAAGGGTATTGCCATGGGGCATCATCTGTGGTGGCCCATGAAACATTTGGCCATTGTTATACCCTTGATTGGGATTAGGGCGTTGTTGATTGCGATTGTTGGGGTAACTGCCACTCGAGTCACTGCCAGAGGATCCCCTCCGGCTACCGGCATCAGTGCTCTCATCGGAAGAGTAACCATTTTTTGTGGTAGTGTACCCATATTTTAAATAGGGATAGACCTTTTCCTTGTCAAATTTGGTCACATCCTTTTGTAACTTGGTCATTTTCTGTTTGAGGAGGAACTCCTTATTCTCAGCGATCTCATGATTGGTCTCTGCCAGTTTATTTGTGAAGGCAGTTTTAGGTAGCACCCCTTTAGAGGCCATCTCTATTGCTGTAATTTTCACTAGTAGAGCATCTTCCAACCTTTTGGCTGTTTTGACGATCAAAAAGAGAAGATCTTTAGTGCATTTCCACGAGACTTGGCACCAATCTGACTTGAATGGGCCATCCTCGAGAAGGAGTCTCGGGATGATGTTAACGATTAGTCTTGGGGTGCAATATTTGCTCTTAGATATTCGGTCATCAGAGCTCCATGGACAGTAATCCTTAGCTAATCTTTTTTCATTTGGGTAAGAGTCACCCAGTCCTCATTTGAAGAGCCCGAGGCGGTAGCTCCTCCAACTCCAAAGAGCGAGGTTGCAGATCTTAATGCCTCGGCTATTGCGTCTTCGTCAAAGCTCAAACTGTCAGGAACTGAGTTCCGACCCCTGGCGCCTACCTAGCGTGAAAGAACCACAAGTCCCAGAATTCCCGGTGAACTGAAGGCGGGAGCTATTTAAGTGGACCAAACCCAGAAGTCGGGTTGTATCAGATTCCGTATTTGGGAGTGATTCCGACTGTGCGGCTGCCCGTCAGGCTTTGGAGTAATCCGTGGTGCTTCGCAGGTGATTTATGCGAAGACACGGACATCTGTTTGCGGGACCCGGCTGGGTCAGGAAATAATTTGTTGCGTTTGTGGTGGATTAAGGGGAACGCAGAATTCTCAGCAGAGGTGGTGCGTGGTGCTTCGCAGGAGCAGGACGTTGCGAAGACACACCCGCCTTTCCCCGGACTTTCCTTACTCGGAGGAAGGGTGTCGGCTGACACTCATTGCGGCGCTGTGGTGCTTCGCGGTAGTTTACGCAAAGACACGGTGGTTGCAGTACTGGAAAATAACTTGTTCTTGGAGATAAGATTGGAGGAGATTGGATACTGCCGAAAGGGGAGCCCAGACTTACTGTAGACTTCGTTGGTTCTCGGTAGCTGATCGTTGGGGCTCTTTTTATCTTTCTTGATTCCCTGGAACATATCTGGTTTCATTAGTTTTCTTTTGTTTTCGGGCACTGGTGCATTGCATTGAATTCATCCCTGGCTCCTGTGACGGAACAGGAGGAGGGGTGTGTGTTGGAACCTATAAACCCTTACTTTCAATACCGGAGGTGACGAGGTTGGACACTTGTTTGAGGCTGCGAGCATTGCAGCTCTGGTACGTACTGGAGGTGGGGTGGCTAGGGTCATGGAAAGGAGAGACGGGGAGGCAAGAAGGGAATAACTTCTGCTTGTGTATTGTAGGTAGCAGTCAGGGAGCTGCATACAAGAAAGGAGCGTCAGGTGACCGCTTTGGTTGTTCCGCCCCGGTATCCATAGTAAGGTACGGTCATCTTCTCGCAAGAGCATTATATCCGATGAGGTGCCCCAGAGTGATCATAACGGGTTCTTCCTTTATTTTACAGGTTGATCCTTTCCCGACCGCACCATCCCGGCACATTATTTTTCCCTCGACAGACCACCTCTAAGCTCGGGGTACATTTGTGAGTCGAGCTTGGGGAGGTCTGGAGGTGGACCCTTTGAGCATCACCCGGATCCCGAAGAGCGTGGCGATTCCTGATAGAATCCGATACCCACGAACTACTTCTCTTCTTGGTCTGGGTGATTCGCGCAAATGGCAACCTTGGATGATGTGCTGCAGGCTCTTGTACTGGTACAGCAGGAGCTTGCCGATTCCAAGGCAGAAACCGCTGCTTTGAGGGAAAGGGTGGATAGGCAAGCCCGCAACCCCTTTGATGCTTCCTCATCCACCCCACAAATACACGTTATGGTTCCTCCGCCCGTCCCATTAGCTACACCAGAGAGGTATTCAGGGGATCCGAAAAAGATTCAGACCTTTTTGACGCAAATTGAGTTACATTTTTCTTGTCGGCCTGCGTCTTTTCCAACTAATGTCTCCAGGGTCGCTTTTGCGATTTCATATCTTACTGGGGATGCGGCTGATTGGGCGGTTCCGTTTGTCCGGAACGATGACCCACTGCTCTCTAACTGGGACGATTTTAGGAAGGAGTTTGAGAGGGTGTTTGACCGGCGGGCCACCACCTTCAGTGCGGATAAGGAACTTTTAGAGCTCAAGCAGGGTAATAGGGACTTAGTCTCTTACATGACGGCGTTTAATCGCTTGGTAACTGAGACCGCCTGGCCTGAGGAAAAGAGGATGTCTTTGTACTACCAGGGCTTGTGTGGGGAAATGAAGGACGTGTTGGCACAAATTGATCCCCAACCCACCTCTTGCATCGACCTCATTAACCTCACGCTCAGGTTAGACCATCGTATGACTGAAAGGCACGGAGGAGTAAGAAAGGGGGAGAAGCCACCTCCGATAAGAGAACCAGAAAATCGTTCTCAGGCCGCTCCTAAGGAGATAGGACCGGAACCGATGGACATTGGGGCGGTCCGGCCGCCCTTGTCTAGAACGGAAAGAGAGAGTCGCAGAGTCCAGGGCCTATGTCTCTACTGCGGTAAAAAGGGCCACTATGTCCGGGATCGTCCGGCTAAACCCAAGAGACGGAACCCCTATTTCCTGGGGAAAAAGGTGGCAGTGAGCATGTTAGGGGACTCTGACGGGAGTACACCGTCCGCTATAGGAGAAAATGAAGACGCACAGGGTGCCAGATGGCAGATACCCTCTCTAGCAGGTACGGAGCGGATGAATGCGGAATCGCATATAGTACTGGACATGCGGTTGAAAGTTCATCATACCATGTATTCCGTCCGGTCCATGATCGATTCAGGGGCCACGGGGAATTTCATTGATCAGGGGTTGGTTCAGCGGCTAGGGCTGGCGCGAGTGCGCAGTGAGAAACCTGAACCGGTGCTGGCCGTGGACGGCACCCCTTTGAAGTCGGGCCCTATTGTGGAACACACGGAAGCCTTAGAACTGACTTTTCCGGGGGATCCACAAGATCATGTGGAAAACATCGTCCTCAGTATCATCAAGGCCCCTCAATACGAGCTCATACTCGGCATGCCGTGGTTGTGGCACCACAGCCCTACCATGGACTGGCGGCAAAAAAACGTTCGCTTCCAATCCCAGGGGTGTGTGTTGCATTGTATGAAGGATCACAGTTCTTTAGCCTTGTCTCTCGCTATGGTCCACAAGTGGCCACGGCTGCGGAAAAGGAGGTAGAGTTACCGTCGGAGTATATGGAATTCCAGGATGTTTTCAGTGAGGTGAAGGCCGAAAGGTTACCACCCCATCGAGCATACGATTGCCGGATTGACCTGGTGGATGGTGCCGTACTGCCATCATGTAGGGTCTATGCCCTTTCTGACCCGGAAACCAAACATCTACGGAAATATCTGGATCACTATTGTGCGCTCGGGTTCATTCGTCCATCACGTTCACCGGCTGCCTCTCCTCTCTTCTTTCCGGCGAAAGCCAATGGGGATCTTCGGGCATGCATAGACTACCGCGTTTTGAACAGAAACACGGTGAGGAACAGATACCCGCTTCCGCTCATCCCCGTGTTGTTGGACCAGGTAAGGGAGGCTACCATTTACACCCGCCTCGACCTGCGAGGAGCCTATCACCTGGTCCGCATACGGCAGGGAGATGAGTGGAAAACCGCGTTCAAGACGCGATTTGGCCTCAACGAGTATTTGGTCATGCCGTTCGGGCTGTGTAATACCCCGGCGGCATTTCAATACTTCTTGAACGATGTATTAAAGGAATATCTGGACCGCATTGCGGTCGTTTACATCGACGACATTCTCATTTATTCTGTTTCACCTGCTCAATATTCCACGCATGTATGCATGATCTTACAACGTTTGCAAGAGAACCATCTGTACTGCAAATTAAGTAAGTGCGAGTTCGGGGTACGACAGGTGAAATTCCTGGGAGTGATCTTGAGTCCACATGGGTTCAGCATGGCGGAAAGGAAGGTGTCAGCAGTGCAGGAGTGGCCCATTCCCCGGAATGTGCGAGAGGTACAGCGTTTCCTTGGATTCGCAAACTATTACAGGCGTTTCATCTCGCATTTCTCTCAGTTGGCGGCCCCTATAACTCGGTTGTTGCGGAAAGGCGTTCCTTACGTTTGGTCCCCGGAATCCACGAAAGCGTTTGTTCAGCTCAAGGACGCTTTTTGTTCCGCCCCGATCCTACGCCATCCCCAGGTCGATGTTCCCTTTATAGTTGAAGCGGACGCATCGGACTCGGCAATAGGTGCAGTTCTGTCACAACGGGATTGCGAGACTGGCCAGTTACACCCGGTGGCATTTATGTCCCGAAAGTTGAACCAGGCGGAGGCCAACTACACCGTGGCAGAGAAGGAGTTGTTGGCGATCAAACGTGCCTTCCAGGAGTGGAGGCAGCATTTGTGGGGGGCCCAACACCCTGTCACGGTGTATACGGATCATCGCAATTTGCAGTTTATGAAAACAGCCCGACATTTATCACAGAGGCAGATGCGATGGACCTTATTCTTTGCGGAATACAATTTCGTAATAATCCTACCGTCCCGGCACCGATAACCGAAAAGCGGATTCCTTGTCGAGGCAGAACGAGGAAGATCCCAGGGGTATGGTGGCCTTGGAGGCGATTGTGGCACCTGAGAAGGTTTTGTGTGCGGTCGCAACGGATGCATTCCTGAACCTGGTCAGGAATCATCACACGGTGACACAGTGGCAGGACTGGGTCAGGATGGACAAACAACGGTCCTTGCATCACGGTCTGCCGTTACATCGTAACCGTTTGTTCTTGCCTCAGCATGAAGCGCGCCTAAAGGCATTTAACTGGTGTCATGATGCGTTGTTAGCGGGACATCCCGGATGCAAGAAAACGTTGTTCGCCTTACAACGATCTTTCTGGTGGGACAACATGGCTAAAGATGTGAAAACCTGGGTTTCCCAGTGCGACACCTGTGCACGAGCCAAGGGAGAGAACTGTAAAGTGAAGGGGTTTCTGATGCTGTTGCCCACTCCTTCCGGCCCATGGCAGACCATTAGTCTTGATTTTGTGGTGGGATTGCCTATGGATCAAGGGTGTAACGCAATCCTGGTGGTGGTGGACAGCTTAACTAAAGCCGGACATTTCCTGCCTTGTAGAAACCTGCCTACGGCCGCCCAGACCGCTCAAATGTTACTGCAACACGTGGTCCGGCTGCATGGCCTTCCCAAGGTTATTGTATCAGACAGGGGGCCACAGTTCGTGGCTCGGTTCTGGAGGACATGGTGTAAGGCGTTACGAGTGGAGGTGGCTTTGTCCACAAGCTTCCATCCGCAAACGGATGGCCAGACCGAAAGGTTAAATCAAACACTCAAGAAATATCTATGACGCTACGCTAAAGAGGCTTCCGAATCATGGGTTTCGTTGTTATGGCTGGCGGAACTCACCTACAACAACTCCTGGCACAGTTCTATCAAGGAAACCCCTTTTAGGGCGAATACCGGGTACCATGCCAACACACTGCCAGTGACGGTGCCAAGCGAGGTACAGAACCATCCTTCGGTCCATGCTCAAGTGACGGACCTGGTAAAGATCCACCAGCGGATACAGACAGAGCTGATCCGGTCCAAGAACGCTTATAAAAACAGGCAGACCTTCATCGTCAAGCAGGCCCACAGTACCGAGTGGGTGACCGGGTGTGGTTATCTACTAAGAACATCCGGTTCCGGTATCGCAGTGTGTTCCATCCGCGCTTCATTGGTCCATAGGAGATTGTGCGCCAAGTAAATCCGGTGGCGTATCGACTGAAGCTGCCTGCGTCTCTACGGATTCATCCAGTCTTTCACTGTAACCTCCTGAAGCCAGCTAGCAGTCGTAGGCGACGGGCGGTTCCCCTGTGGTGAAGGATGGTCAGCTGGAGTACGAGGTGCGCAGGATCCTGGATTCCCAGTATCGTCGGGGACGACTGTGGTACTTGGTGTCATGGAAGGGTTACACCTCGGAAGAAGATTCATGGGAACCGTGCTCGGGGGTGCACGCACCGCGGGCGGAGCGAATGTTCCATGCTCGGTTTCCTGGGATGCCCGGTTCTAGGAGGCACCTGGGAGGAGGACGTACTGTCAGGAACTGAGTTCAGAACCCTGGCGCCTACCTAGCGTGAAAGAACCACAAGTCCCAGAATTCCCGGTGAACTGAAGGCGGGAGCTATTTATGTGGACCAAACCCGGAAGTCGGTTTGTATCGGATTCCGTATTTGGGAGTGATTCCGACAGTGCGGCTGCCCGTCAGGCTTTGGAGTAATCCGTGGCGCTTCGCAGGTGATTTATGCGAAGACACGGACATCTGTTTGCGGGACCCGGCTGGGTCAGGAAATAATTTGTTGCGTTCGTGGTGGATTGAGGGGAACGTGGAATTCTCAGCAGACGTGGTGCGTGGTGCTTCGCAGGAGCAGGACGTTGCGAAGACACACCCGCCTTTCCCCGGACTTTCCTTACTCGGAGGAAGGGTGTCGGCTGACACTCATTGCGGCGCTGTGGTGCTTCGTGGTAGTGTACGCGAAGACACGGTGGTTGCAGTACTGGAAAATAACTTGTTCTGGGAGGTAAGATTGGAGGAGATTGGATACTGCCGAAAGGGGAGCCCAGACTTACTGTAGACTCCTTTGGTTCTCGGCAGCTGATCGTTGGGGCTCTTTGTATCTTTCTTGATTCCCTGGAACATATCTGATTTCATTCGTTTTCTTTTGTTTTCGGGCACTGGTGCATTGCATTGAATTCATCCCTGGCTCCTGTGACGGAACAGGAGGAGGGGTGTGTGTTGGAACCTAGAAACCCTTACTTTCAATACCGGAGGTGACGAGTTCGGACACTTGTTTGAGGCTGCGAGCATTGCAGCTCTGGTACGTACTGGAGGTGGGGTGGCTAGGGTCATGGGAAGGAGAGACGGGGAGGCAAGAAGGGAATAACTTGTGTATTGTAGGTAGCAATCAGGGAGCTGCATACAAGAAAGGAGCGTCAGGTGACCGCTTTGGTTGTTCCACCCCGGTATCCATAGTAAGGTACGGTCATCTTCTCGCAAGAGCATTATATCCAGGGAGGTGCCCCAGAGTGATCATAACGGGTTCTTCCTTTATTTTACAGGTTGATCCTTTCCCGACCGCACCATCCCGGCACATTATTTTTCCCTCGCCAGACCACCTCTAAGCTCGGGGTACATTTGTGAGTCGAGCTTGGGGAGGTCTGGAGGTGGACCCTTTGAGCATCACCCGGATCCCGAAGAGCGTGGCGATTCCTGACACAAACCTGGGACGTCCTCCATAGTTGGTAGGAACAATCAGACCCAGGTAAGAAGTGACGTTTTTTTGAAAATATAGTGAAAGGATCCCTGGAGTACCGGAGTTATATCCAAAGGGGCCCTGGGTCCTCTCAGTGAATTATTACTGTAGGTAACCTCAGTGGTTCCGCGGGTGTTCTCCCGCGCACAATTTATCAATAAAGGGAGGAACTATGTAAGGACTATATTTAGCGGGGTCCAGTGTACATGCCCGGAAGAACAGTAACACAAGAAGGGTACAAAGTTTCCCGAATTGAGTAGAGGTGTGAGTAAAGCGTAGAAGGAAAGAAAGGTAAAAAGGGCAAGGAATTTCCCTTTTTTGGAACTAAAACCCTCACACACCCAGCAAGCTAGGTGTCATGCATCATCATATGGGTTCTGCTCCTCGTCAGACTGGCGCTGCAATGTCTGACGGGCACCCGCGAAGGGGCTCTTTACCGGAGATCTTTTGTTCCTGCCATATTTTGCATGCGTGTAAGAGGGCGAGTGATTGTGTAGTCGTGAAGTGATAGTGAGTTAAAAAAGGTAAGTTAATCTACAGGGAAATTTATTAGCGTGGTTGACTCCCTTTGTTAAAAGGTGGGAGGGGAGATATGTACTGGTATAAGGTTCACAGTGAGATATCTGCTACCCTCTGGTCAGGTCAACATGTTTCTTGCATTCAGAGCAATTCGTCAGGACCTAAGTGCAAAGTACTACACAGTGAATGATACAACCTTATGTCTTGAGGTCGGTGAATATGCAGGCCGTTTGGTCCTGCCCTTAGTAATGCAACCTAGAAAAAGAAAAAACAGAGAAGTACAATCAGTATAGTGCTCCCTTCCTATCCAGGTACTCTGTTATCTACGCTTTACAAACACACTGGTGAATATACATTAAAAAATGTGGGTTATGGTTCAGAAAAACGCACATTGGTGGTTAACTTCTCTAAGTATATAGAGGACGAAGACAAAGACCTCTTCAAGAGATCAGAGGAGGGTGATATATCTTGATGCTTACCCTAAGATGTTCCTTAAGGTGCCCCGCAGTCTGCTCCCGTGGAACCAGCACCTTTGAGTAAGGTACCTAAGGGAGAAAGGATGCAGAGCAGGAAAGAAACCTTTAGAGGGAACGGGAGGCCATCTGTGCGAGTGTATTCACAGGGCACACCAGGTATTACTCGGGGCAGAGCCGTCGCTCTCGTGTATAACCCCGTAACTGCTCATAATGATATGCATAGGTGCCCGAGAGTCATACAGAAGCGGTTAAGGCGGCGGACCCCCCGTGTGGATACCTCAGACTCCACCTGAAGTACCCAGATCTGCCCCCGTCCCAGCAACATCACACTGGGGAACCCGTGGAGGGAGAGACAGCGAAGGACCCAGGCCCACCAGCCGGTAAAGAAAAGCATAGGGTGGGGTAATAGCGCTGGGCGGGGACCGTGAGACTACCTCGGACCCCGCATCCACTCATCCATAGGCAGCCAGGTAGTAACCACAAGGTAGGGCGCATGATGCAAGGAGCGTTACCTCAATGATCCCGGACTCGGCGCTTAATCAAGGTCTTGGTATTTACTCACCCGAGCAGCGTGCGGTCTCTGCCGTCAACACCTACCCCCACAGCGTCTGGTCAGGACTCAGAGCGACTTGTAGCGAGCCCGGGTTCCCCCCGTTGCTCTTATGGCCATGTCGCTTTCGTCTCAATCGATCCGAGGGGGGCGGGGCCGTCCAGACCCAGTACTGCGCATGCGCGTCGCATAGGGGAGAGTGCACACCACGACCTAAGCAGAGCACCCGTCACGGGAGTGCAAAGGCGGCGGCCATCTTAGGTGTGAAAAACAGACCGCGATGGTCAAATTTGCCATAAGGGGGCCATCCACAAGCTCAAATGTGCCAAGACCCTAATGATTTTCTGATTGTCACTTAAAATGTATTAAAATAAATTCCAAAGGGTGGTCAGTGAGGCTAAAACAGTATGGAAAGGCTCGTATTAGCCTCCTTCCCCCTGTAGGGTAATATTGGCAACAAGTTCTATAATGTGGTCACTCAATCTCAAGGTATGAAAACTGGCAAGTCATAGTGCAAGTGTGGGTGGGTAGAGGCAACAGTCTCTATATTGGAATAGTCGGTATCTGTGAACCCGAGTAATTAAGAACAGTATATGGATATAGCAGTACCACGGCAGATTAGGGGTATAGCCCATACCTCTAGCATGCTAGGGTGGACCATGGGGACAGAATCATTGAGACCCACCATGTCTAACCTCAACCGATGGACCCATCTCTGTTCAATCCTGAACAGCGACTGGGAGGTAATGGTCGGGGGGCTTCCAGTACCAGCCAACGAACACTGTCTGCTGGGTGTCCCTGTTGTGTGTAATGTTCGAATAGTCTGGTATGCGTTTTCAAGCATATGATGTTGCTTTTATGTTCTGTGATTCTCAGCTTCACTTGTCTCATCGTCATCCCAATGTAGTGTTTATCACAGGGACAAGTGAGCATGTAGATGCATCTGGCGCTATTACAGTTAGTATGCCTTTGAAGGTGCCAAACAAACGTCTCTGTGAGCCTGATTTCTTTGCATTGATTTGTTTGTGGGCATACAGAGCATCCCACACATGGGAAATGGCCCACTATTGGTGGAAGGCCCCAAAGTGTGCTCCGAGTGCTGGTGTTCTGTTTTTTGGGCCTCGTGTGGATCAGTGCGTCTTTAAGATTAGATGTACGTTTGAATGCAAACCTGGGGCTTGGGATATCTAGGCTGCCTGAATTGATGATGTTCCAATGTTTGTTTATTGTTTTCTTGATATAGGTCGAGTTCTTGGTGAAGCAGATCACACAGGTGATTAGTTCTTCAGACTCTTTTGGGTGTGTTTCTAACAACGATTCCCTGGGGTTATTCAAGGCTCATTTATAGGAGTTGTGGATGAGCCTCGTAGGGTACCCCCTGTCCTGTCATTTATGTTGGAGGAGACTAGCCTCCTGTTTAAAGTCGGCCTTAGTGGTACAGTTCCTGCGGACCCTGAGGAACTGCCCAAAGGGGAGATTGTCCCTCAGGGCTCTGGGATGGTAGCTCTCATATAGCAGTAGCCTATTCCTGTCGGTGTTTTTTTGGTATAGAGTCGTGCTCAGTCCCTCTTGGTTTAAATGGATTCTCAGGTCCAAGAAGGGGATGGCTGTCTCTGAGATGGTACCAGTAAATTTCAGGAATGGGTTCTGTAAGTTGATCCATGCACAGAACGCCTCACAGGTCGTGCGGTCTCCTCTCCATAGGACGAGGATATCGTCTATGTACCTGCGCCAAAGAGTTATGTTGCCAAGAAAGGGGTTGAGAGCAGCCCTTATAGTGTTTTCTTCAAAAGTAGCCATGTAGATACAGGCTAGACTGGGGGCAAAGGTAGAGCCCATAGAAGTTCCCCGTATCTGATGGTAAAGCTGTGTCCCATATTGAAAGAAATTCTCTGTTAAGGCTATAGTAGCACAGGCCATTATGAAGGAGATTGGAGTGGGTGAAGACCACTCTTCATGTAGGAGGGTAGATTCAACTGCCTCCAGAGTGGCCTGCTGAGGGATGTTCGTATATAGTGCTTCAACGTCCAATGTTAGGAGGAGGTCAACTCCCTCCCTCCCCTCGATGTTTTCTATTAGACGGAGCACATCCCTAGTGTCTTGTAAGAAGGAGGGTATTTTCCTGACCACAGTTTGCAGAAAGGAATCACAAAATTTGGAGAGCGGCTCCAGTAGTGAGCCGATACCTGAGACAATTGGTCTCCCAGGGACCGGTGTCACTCCCTTATGAATTTTGGGGAGGGTATAGAAGTATGGTGTTGATAGAGATCGTGGGTCACCCGACCAACAATTTCACCATATAGGTTTCGGGCCCATAGATTTCAAATCACCATATACTTTAATCATGTGACCTCACAGACCTACCATCAGCAACCCTTATTCCTTCCTATTGTATTCTAATGTACCCGACTTACCATCCACCGTTACGGGTACCTATAACCACGATAGATCAGGGAGCTAGCTGTAAAAGAAAGGCAGGCAAAATACAAAACCCAACTTATTTCTATTTCGCATTGAATGATCACAGACAACTGGGAAGTTTTAAGAGTTTATCTAGAAATCAGGTTCGGAAATTATCAAGTTTACAGTCAAAAGGCAATCGATAATCAAGATAACAAAAAGAACATATCCATAGAGGAACAGTGTCAGGGCAACCATTTATAAGTCTATAAAAAGGTTATAACAATGCAGTCTACTAAATAGATTTTAGAACTTGAATCACAAACTAGTCTCTACAGGTTGGGAAAAATACTGTAAGGTAAGGATTGGAAATCCTATACATCTATAGGAGGGGGAAAAAGTGGAACATGCTATAGTTATAGTATCTTAATGCAAATTCAGATTTCAAGAGAAATTCATATACCACAGTTATGTTTCATAAACAGTATGGAGAAAAAAATGTTCTCTAAAAGGTAGGGAAACATAGGAACATGCTAAGAAAATATATACTTAATGACTTTCATAATAGGTTGCGGAAAGCATGGAAATTAACATATGCAAAGGAATGTCTTTATTAAAGCAAAGACAGAAAAATAGAAGATGCAGTGAAGAGTTTTCGCACTATATTTACCTAGAAAGGTGTGCAGACCAACCCTGGCCACGGATCAGTCAAGGACAGGAAATACCCCAAGGAAGGACAGTCATCTATGGGACAGCAGATGCAGATTGGACACCCCAGGACAGGACAGGGAAACCAGATTAGGATCAGGACAGGACCACCAGGACACGACCAGCACCCGCAGTTTGGAAGCAACGCCTGCGCTCCACCCTCTCTGCAGCTATCAGTCAGAAACCCCGATTGGGTTAGCGAACTCCCCAGCAAAGTGCTCCGCCAGCACTTAAGGTTTAGTAAAACCTTAGAGTCTATGGTCAAATTCGGACAGAGTGCTCCGCAGCGCTCTGTAAATTCAGTCACCTATGGAGTGCGTTGGGTCAGTGACAGGTCAGCTATTCAGACAAGTCGGACAATTTCTCTAGCTGAACCTAGGCTAGATATACTGTTTTCGGGTCAGTGTACCACCCCCAAATGTTGCAAAGTGTCAGAATCCCCAATTTCGATTGGTCCCAAGGTAGGATAGGCTAACACACCAATCAGAACAGACTTCTGTAAGCCTAAATTTACATTCTAGGGATCCGCCTAGCAAGATTGGGGTTCCCACGAAAAGTTTCACAGAATACAATAGAGAAATACAATTGTTACAAATGAAGAACAAATTCTGCTCCATCCTCCTAGGTCAGAGGTGGCTTTCGCAGGAGCATCTTGACTGTGGCTGCCAGCTGGCTGAGTTCCACTGCTTAAGGACATTTCTCCCTGGCTGCGTGTCATGCGCAGAAGGGACCGTCAAAATGGTTCTCGTCACAGTCAGACCCCTCAGTTATCGTGGTACATGAAAAGTAAGCGAAAACAAATTAAAACATAGAAATAAATGAATATACTACATATCATAATTGTGTACTTATGGTTTATCACTATAAAAATATAATATGCGGTTTTATATTAGTGCAATATTTATTTATTTATTTATTTATTTATAGTCTTGTATCGCGCGTGAATCAGCCCCGAAGGGGTATCTCCGCGCGTGGCTTCTGGGTGAGTTAAACAGAAAACTATAAATCGGAAAAGGTAGAGGGGAGGCTAAATTAATCCTGTGTGAATAGGTACGTTTTCAGTTTCTTCCTGAAATTGAGAAGGTTAGAAGTTTGTCTTAGCTGGAGGGGGAGGGAATTCCACAGCATTGGACCTTTAAGGGAGGGGGCACGGCCACCCTGTCTTGCTCTGTTTACTTTAGGTACATATAGCAACATAGTGTTGCTGTACACAATAACACGAGAGCATCTGCACGAGCTTCACCACGTTAATACATAAGCAGCCATCTTGTGGCTATTACGCATGCGCACCCTTTCCCTCCAGAATTACAACTACGTCACGTCACGTGAGTGTGACTAACGCATGCGCAGAAGCAAAATTCCAAAGCAGCGGCCATTTTAAGGACCAGAGTTAATCGTTTTAGTAAGACACATAGGCAAGCATCACTAAGATACACGCACATTCAAAAATAAAGGGAAATTAGTACAACATACAAATTTTGTTACCGGGTTATGACAGATTTGAGGTTCATGATTCGAGTAAGTTGCGTAATATGCAAATTCTTGCTCTATCAATCCCCTCTTTGATGATATTTACTATCATCACAAACAAAAAATGGAACCAGATGCCAACTTTTCTCACACCTTATGCATCTCAATCTCTTCCAACAAGCGATTCAATTTCTCTTTCACATCTTTGCTAGGGTGAGAATTTTTCACCTTTTTATAAATCTGATTATTCATTTCTTCCAATTCAAGCTCATCCACACTCCGTTTCACACCTCTTCTATTCACAGTGTATTTCTTTGTGTGTTTGCGACATTTGCAACAGACAAATATGAGAAAGATTATGAAACCTATCACTCAAATTGGCATCAGTACCTTGAACAATAAACCTCTACCTAAATTAGCAAACCAATGACCTACATTGGAGAGACCATCGACAAGTCTCTTCCAGGCACTGTCAACCTCCAGTGGTTTGAGTTCCTTTTCCAAATTAGTAATGTTTTTCACATATCTTTTGATCTGTACACTTTTGTCCGGTATGTAAGTGCAACAATGTTGCGCCTTCAGCATCCGGCAGACTCCGCCCTCTTTTGCTAATAAGGTGTCCAGCGCAAGTCTGTTCTGCAAAACCATTGATCTGATCGCAACCATTTCGGTATTGACCAGCAGGAATCCATGAGCTGTGTCAGTAGACAACACATCCACTATTGTGGATAATTTGCAAATTCTGTGTGTGTTCAGAACCACTCCCACTCCAGGTATCAGTGCACTAAAAATACTACCCATTATTTCACCTACGCTTTCTCTTTTACTACGCATTAAACCATTAGTGTTTTCATTGCTTCCAGCAATTTCCTTCACATGGTATATTTTCGGGAAAACAATGCCAAAGTAGCAGCTTCCATACCAGTGATCCGGCAATTTGAAATAAGCCTTGTTTCCACATATATAATAGATTCCGGGAAACACAGGTTCTGACCCATTTTTGAAACCCCAACCTCCAATTACCTTGTAATTGTGTTCACATTGACTGGAACCAATGAAAATGTTATTATAATAACTAGTCTTCTCGCGATGATTCAGAAAAGGGGGTGGTGATGAACAGAGTGCCTGAATTAAGCAGACCACTCTTACCCAGTCCAAAGATCAGGGCTTGATCCATCACCGTTTTTTAGCTCACTGCACCATCCCAGCTCAGAACTTGGCTATATGCAAATTAGTCTGTTCCTGTCCCAGTGCATGATGGGAACAGGGCAAACCAAACTACCAAGCCAATTCTTATACTGGGAAGGAAACAAGCTTCCGGGGACCGGTTTCTGCCATTTCAGGCGTCGTCGGCCCGTTTTGCTTGAATCCTGATGGTGCAATGAGCAAGGGACTCACATCTGAGTATACCCTTCCACGCTTATGGTGGACAAAATGATTCAGAAAAGGGGGTGGTGATGAACAGAGTGCCTGAATTAAGCAGACCACTCTTACCCAGTCCAACGATCAGGGCTTGATCCATCACCGTTTTTTAGCTCACTGCACCATCCCAGCTCAGAACTTGGCTATATGCAAATTAGTCTGTTCCTGTCCCAGTGCATGATGGGAACAGGGCAAACCAAACTACCAAGCCAATTCTTATACTGGGAAGGAAACAAGCTTCCGGGGACCGGTTTCTGCCATTTCAGGCGTCGTCGGCCCGTCTTGCTTGAATCCTGATGGTGCAATGAGCAAGGGACTCACATCTGAGTATACCCTTCCACGCTTATGGTGGACAAAATGATTCAGAAAATGGGGTGGTGATGAACAGAGTGCCTGAATTAAGCAGACCACTCTTACCCAGTCCAAAGATCAGGGCTTGATCCATCACCGTTTTTTAGCTCACTGCACCATCCCAGCTCAGAACTTGGCTATATGCAAATTAGTCTGTTCCTGTCCCAGTGCATGATGGGAACAGGGCAAACCAAACTACCAAGCCAATTCTTATACTGGGAAGGAAACAAGCTTCCGGGGACCGGTTTCTGCCATTTCAGGCGTCGTCGGCCCGTCTTGCTTGAATCCTGATGGTGCAATGAGCAAGGGACTCACATCTGAGTATACCCTTCCACGCTTATGGTGGACAAAATGATTCAGAAAAGGGGGTGGTGATGAACAGAGTGCCTGAATTAAGCAGACCACTCTTACCCAGTCCAAAGATCAGGGCTTGATCCATCTCCGTTTTTTAGCTCACTGCACCATCCCAGCTCAGAACTTGGCTATATGCAAATTAGTCTGTTCCTGTCCCAGTGCATGATGGGAACAGGGCAAACCAAACTACCAAGCCAATTCTTATACTGGGAAGGAAACAAGCTTCCGGGGACCGGTTTCTGCCATTTCAGGCGTCGTCGGCCCATCTTGCTTGAATCCTGATGGTGCAATGAGCAAGGGACTCACATCTGAGTATACCCTTCCACACTTATGGTGGACAAAATGATTCAGAAAAGGGGGTGGTGATGAACAGAGTGCCTGAATTAAGCAGACCACTCTTACCCAGTTCAAAGATCAGGGCTTGATCCATCACCGTTTTTTAGCTCACTGCACCATCCCAGCTCAGAACTTGGCTATATGCAAATTAGTCTGTTCCTGTCCCAGTGCATGATGGGAACAGGGCAAACCAAACTACCAAGCCAATTCTTATACTGGGAAGGAAACAAGCTTCCGGGGACCGGTTTCTGCCATTTCAGGCGTCGTCGGCCCGTCTTGCTTGAATCCTGATGGTGCAATGAGCAAGGGACTCACATCTGAGTATACCCTTCCACGCTTATGGTGAACAAAATGATTCAGAAAAGGGGGTGGTGATGAACAGAGTGCCTGAATTAAGCAGACCACTCTTACCCAGTCCAAAGATCAGGGCTTGATCCATCACCGTTTTTTAGCTCACTGCACCATCCCAGCTCAGAACTTGGCTATATGCAAATTAGTCTGTTCCTGTCCCAGTGCATGATGGGAACAGGGCAAACCAAACTACCAAGCCAATTCTTATACTGGGAAGGAAACAAGCTTCCGGGGACCGGTTTCTGCCATTTCAGGCGTCGTCGGCCCGTCTTGCTTGAATCCTGATGGTGCAATGAGCAAAGGGACTCACATCTGAGTATACCCTTCCACGCTTATGGTGGACAAAATGATTCAGAAAAGGGGGTGGTGATGAACAGAGTGCCTGAATTAAGCAGACCACTCTTACCCAGTCCAAAGATCAGGGCTTGATCCATCACCGTTTTTTAGCTCACTGCACCATCCCAGCTCAGAACTTGGCTATATGCAAATTAGTCTGGTACTGTCCCAGTGCATGATGGGAACCGGGCAAACCAAACTACCAAGCCAATTCTTATACTGGGAAGGAAACAAGCTTCCGGGGACCGGTTTCTGCCATTTCAGGCATCGTCGGCCCGTCTTGCTTGAATCCTGATGGTGCAATGAGCAAGGGACTCACATCTGAGTATACCCTTCCACGCTTATGCTGGACAAAATGATTCAGAAAAGGGGGTGGTGATGAACAGAGTGCCTGAATTAAGCAGACCACTCTTACCCAGTCCAAAGATCAGGGCTTGATCCATCACCGTTTTTTAGCTCACTGCACCATCCCAGCTCAGAACTTGGCTATATGCAAATTAGTCTGTCCCTGTCCCAGTGCATGATGGGAACAGGGCAAACCAAACTACCAAGCCAATTCTTATACTGGGAAGGAAACAAGCTTCCGGGGACCGGTTTCTGCCATTTCAGGCATCGTCGGCCCGTCTTGCTTGAATCCTGATGGTGCAATGAGCAAGGGACTCACATCTGAGTATACCCTTCCACGCTTATGGTGGACAAAATGATTCAGAAAAGGGGGTGGTGATGAACAGAGTGCCTGAATTAAGCAGACCACTCTTACCCAGTCCAAAGATCAGGGCTTGATCCATCACCGTTTTTTAGCTCACTGCACCATCCCAGCTCAGAACTTGGCTATATGCAAATTAGTCTGTTCCTGTCCCAGTGCATGATGGGAACAGGGCAAACCAAACTACCAAGCCAATTCTTATACTGGGAAGGAAACAAGCTTCCGGGGACCGGTTTCTGCCATTTCAGGCGTCGTCGGCCCGTCTTGCTTGAATCCTGATGATGCAATGAGCAAGGGACTCCCATCTGAGTATACCCTTCCACGCTTATGGTGGACAAAATGATTCAGAAAAGGGGGTGGTGATGAACAGAGTGCCTGAAATAAGCAGACCCCTCTTACCCAGTCCAAAGATCAGGGCTTGATCCATCACCGTTTTTTAGCTCACTGCACCATCCCAGCTCAGAACTTGGCTATATGCAAATTAGTCTGTTCCTGTCCCAGTGCACGATGGGAACAGGGCAAACCAAACTACCAAGCCAATTCTTATACTGGGAAGGAAACAAGCTTCCGGGGACCGGTTTCTGCCATTTCAGGCGTCGTCGGCCCGTCTTGCTTGAATCCTGATGGTGCAATGAGCAAGAGACTCACATCTGAGTATACCCTTCCACGCTTATGGTGGACAAAATGATTCAGAAAATGGGGTGGTGATGAACAGAGTGCCTGAATTAAGCAGACCACTCTTACCCAGTCCAAAGATCAGGGCTTGATCCATCACCGTTTTTTAGCTCACTGCACCATCCCAGCTCAGAACTTGGCTATATGCAAATTAGTCTGTTCCTGTCCCAGTGCATCATGGGAACAGGGCAAACCAAACTACCAAGCCAATTCTTATACTGGGAAGGAAACAAGCTTCCGGGGACCGGTTTCTGCCATTTCAGGCGTCGTCGGCCCGTCTTGCTTGAATCCTGATGGTGCAATGAGCAAGGGACTCACATCTGAGTATACCCTTCCACACTTATGGTGGACAAAATGATTCAGAAAAGGGGGTGGTGATGAACAGAGTGCCTGAATTAAGCAGACCACTCTTACCCAGTTCAAAGATCAGGGCTTGATCCATCACCGTTTTTTAGCTCACTGCACCATCCCAGCTCAGAACTTGGCTATATGCAAATTAGTCTGTTCCTGTCCCAGTGCATGATGGGAACAGGGCAAACCAAACTACCAAGCCAATTCTTATACTGGGAAGGAAATAAGCTTCTGGGGACCGGTTTCTGCCATTTCAGGCGTCGTCGGCCCGTCTTGCTTGAATCCTGATGGTGCAATGAGCAAGGGACTCACATCTGAGTATACCCTTCCACGCTTATGGTGAACAAAATGATTCAGAAAAGGGGGTGGTGATGAACAGAGTGCCTGAATTAAGCAGACCACTCTTACCCAGTCCAAAGATCAGGGCTTGATCCATCACCGTTTTTTAGCTCACTGCACCATCCCAGCTCAGAACTTGGCTATATGCAAATTAGTCTGTTCCTGTCCCAGTGCATGATGGGAACAGGGCAAACCAAACTACCAAGCCAATTCTTATACTGGGAAGGAAACAAGCTTCCGGGGACCGGTTTCTGCCATTTCAGGCGTTGTCGGCCCATCTTGCTTGAATCCTGATGGTGCAATGAGCAAAGGGACTCACATCTGAGTATACCCTTCCACGCTTATGGTGGACAAAATGATTCAGAAAAGGGGGTGGTGATGAACAGAGTGCCTGAATTAAGCAGACCACTCTTACCCAGTCCAAAGATCAGGGCTTGATCCATCACCGTTTTTTAGCTCTCTGCACCATCCCAGCTCAGAACTTGGCTATATGCAAATTAGTCTGGTCCTGTCCCAGTGCATGATGGGAACCGGGCAAACCAAACTACCAAGCCAATTCTTATACTGGGAAGGAAACAAGCTTCCGGGGACCGGTTTCTGCCATTTCAGGCATCGTCGGCCCGTCTTGCTTGAATCCTGATGGTGCAATGAGCAAGGGACTCACATCTGAGTATACCCTTCCACGCTTATGCTGGACAAAATGATTCAGAAAAGGGGGTGGTGATGAACAGAGTGCCTGAATTAAGCAGACCACTCTTACCCAGTCCAAAGATCAGGGCTTGATCCATCACCGTTTTTTAGCTCACTGCACCATCCCAGCTCAGAACTTGGCTATATGCAAATTAGTCTGTTCCTGTCCCAGTGCATGATGGGAACAGGGCAAACCAAACTACCAAGCCAATTCTTATACTGGGAAGGAAACAAGCTTCCGGGGACCGGTTTCTGCCATTTCAGGCATCGTCGGCCCGTCTTGCTTGAATCCTGATGGTGCAATGAGCAAGGGACTCACATCTGAGTATACCCTTCCACGCTTATGGTGGACAAAATGATTCAGAAAAGGGGGTGGTGATGAACAGAGTGCCTGAATTAAGCAGACCACTCTTACCCAGTCCAAAGATCAGGGCTTGATCCATCACCGTTTTTTAGCTCACTGCACCATCCCAGCTCAGAACTTGGCTATATGCAAATTAGTCTGTTCCTGTCCCAGTGCATGATGGGAACAGGGCAAACCAAACTACCAAGCCAATTCTTATACTGGGAAGGAAACAAGCTTCCGGGGACCGGTTTCTGCCATTTCAGGCGTCGTCGGCCCGTCTTGCTTGAATCCTGATGATGCAATGAGCAAGGGACTCCCATCTGAGTATACCCTTCCACGCTTATGGTGGACAAAATGATTCAGAAAAGGGGGTGGTGATGAACAGAGTGCCTGAAATAAGCAGACCCCTCTTACCCAGTCCAAAGATCAGGGCTTGATCCATCACCGTTTTTTAGCTCACTGCACCATCCCAGCTCAGAACTTGGCTATATGCAAATTAGTCTGTTCCTGTCCCAGTGCACGATGGGAACAGGGCAAACCAAACTACCAAGCCAATTCTTATACTGGGAAGGAAACAAGCTTCCGGGGACCGGTTTCTGCCATTTCAGGCGTCGTCGGCCCGTCTTGCTTGAATCCTGATGGTGCAATGAGCAAGGGACTCACATCTGAGTATACCCTTCCACGCTTATGGTGGACAAAATGATTCAGAAAAGGGGGTGGTGATGAACAGAGTGCCTGAATTAAGCAGACCACTCTTACCCAGTCCAAAGATCAGGGCTTGATCCATCACCGTTTTTTAGCTCACTGCACCATCCCAGCTCAGAACTTGGCTATATGCAAATTAGTCTGTTCCTGTCCCAGTGCATGATGGGAACAGGGCAAACCAAACTACCAAGCCAATTCTTATACTGGGAAGGAAACCAGCTTCCGGGGACCGGTTTCTGCCATTTCAGGCGTCGTCGGCCCGTCTTGTTTGAATCCTGATGGTGCAATGAGCAAGGGACTCACATCTGAGTATACCCTTCCACGCTTATGGTGGACAAAATGATTCAGAAAAGGGGGTGGTGATGAACAGAGTGCCTGAACTAAGCAGACCACTCTTACCAAGTCCAAAGATCGGGGCTTGATCCATCACCGTTTTTTAGCTCACTGCACCATCCCAGCTCAGAACTTGGCTATATGCAAATTAGTCTGTTCCTGTCCCAGTGCATGATGGGAACAGGGCAAACCAAACTACCAAGCCAATTCTTATACTGGGAAGGAAACAAGCTTCCGGGGACCGGTTTCTGCCATTTCAGGCGTCGTCGGCCCGTCTTGCTTGAATCCTGATGATGTAATGAGCAAGGGACTCCCATCTGAGTATACCCTTCCACGCTTATGGTGGACAAAATGATTCAGAAAAGGGGGTGGTGATGAACAGAGTGCCTGAAATAAGCAGACCCCTCTTACCCAGTCCAAAGATCAGGGCTTGATCCATCACCGTTTTTTAGCTCACTGCACCATCCCAGCTCAGAACTTGGCTATATGCAAATTAGTCTGTTCCTGTCCCAGTGCACGATGGAAACAGGGCAAACCAAACTACCAAGCCAATTCTTATACTGGGAAGGAAACAAGCTTCCGGGGACCGGTTTCTGCAATTTCAGGCGTCGTCGGCCCGTCTTGCTTGAATCCTGATGGTGCAATGAGCAAGGGACTCACATCTGAGTATACCCTTCCACGCTTATGGTGGACAAAATGATTCAGAAAAGGGGGTGTTGATGAACAGAGTGCCTGAATTAAGCAGACCACTCTTACCCAGTCCAAAGATCAGGGCTTGATCCATCACCGTTTTTTAGCTCACTGCACCATCCCAGCTCAGAACTTGGCTATATGCAAATTAGTCTGTTCCTGTCCCAGTGCATGATGGGAACAGGGCAAACCAAACTACCAAGCCAATTCTTATACTGGGAAGGAAACCAGCTTCCGGGGACCGGTTTCTGCCATTTCAGGCGCCGTCGGCCCGTCTTGTTTGAATCCTGATGGTGCAATGAGCAAGGGACTCACATCTGAGTATACCCTTCCACGCTTATGGTGGACAAAATGATTCAGAAAAGGGGGTGGTGATGAACAGAGTGCCTGAATTAAGCAGACCACTCTTACCAAGTCCAAAGATCAGGGCTTGATCCATCACCGTTTTTTAGCTCACTGCACCATCCCAGCTCAGAACTTGGCTATATGCAAATTAGTCTGTTCCTGTCCCAGTGCATGATGGGAACAGGGCAAACCAAACTACCAAGCCAATTCTTATACTGGGAAGGAAACAAGCTTCCGGGGACCGGTTTCTGCCATTTCAGGCGTCGTCGGCCCGTCTTGCTTGAATCCTGATGGTGCAATGAGCAAGGGACTCACATCTGAGTATACCCTTCCACGCTTATGGTGGACAAAATGATTCAGAAAAGGGGGTGGTGATGAACAGAGTGCCTGAATTAAGCAGACCACTCTTACCCAGTCCAAAGATCAGGGCTTGATCCATCACCGTTTTTTAGCTCACTGCACCATCCCAGCTCAGAACTTGGCTATAAGCAAATTAGTCTGTTCCTGTCCCAGTGCATGATGGGAACAGGGCAAACCAAACTACCAAGCCAATTCTTATACTGGGAAGGAAACAAGCTTCCGGGGACCGGTTTCTGCCATTTCAGGCGTCGTCGGCCCGTCTTGCTTGAATACTGATGGTGCAATGAGCAAGGGACTCACATCTGAGTATACCCTTCCACGCTTATGGTGGACAAAATGATTCAGAAAAGGGGGTGGTGATGAACAGAGTGCCTGAATTAAGCAGACCACTCTTACCCAGTCCAAAGATCAGGGCTTGATCCATCACTGTTTTTTAGCTCACTGCACCATCCCAGCTCAGAACTTGGCTATATGCAAATTAGTCTATTCCTGTCCCAGTGCATGATGGGAACAGGGCAAACCAAACTACCAAGCCAATTCTTATACTGGGAAGGAAACAAGCTTCCGGGGACCGGTTTCTGCCATTTCAGGCGTCGTCGGCCCGTCTTGCTTGAATCCTGATGGTGCAATGAGCAAGGGACTCACATCTGAGTATACCCTTCCACGCCTATGGTGGACAAAATGATTCAGAAAAGGGGGTGGTGATGAACAGAGTGCCTGAATTAAGCAGACCACTCTTACCCAGTCCAAAGATCAGGGCTTGATCCATCACCGTTTTTTAGCTCACTGCACCATCCCAGCTCAGAACTTGGCTATATGCAAATTAGTCTGTTCCTGTCCCAGTGCATGATGGGAACAGGGCAAACCAAACTACCAAGCCAATTCTTATACTGGGAAGGAAACAAGCTTCCGGGGACCGGTTTCTGCCATTTCAGGTGTCGTCGGCCCGTCTTGCTTGAATCCTGATGGTGCAATGAGCAAGGGACTCACATCTGAGTATACCCTTCCACGCTTATGGTGGACAAAATGATTCAGAAAAGGGGGTGGTGATGAACAGAGTGCCTGAATTAAGCAGACCACTCTTACCCAGTCCAAAGATCAGGGCTTGATCCATCACCGTTTTTTAGCTCACTGCACCATCCCAGCTCAGAACTTGGCTATATGCAAATTAGTCTGTTCCTGTCCCAGTGCATGATGGGAACAGGGCAAACCAAACTACCAAGCCAATTCTTATACTGGGAAGGAAACAAGCTTCCGGGGACCGGTTTCTGCCATTTCAGGCGTCGTCGGCCCGTCTTGCTTGAATCCTGATGGTGCAATGAGCAAGGGACTCACATCTGAGTATACCCTTCCACGCTTATGGTGGACAAAATGATTCAGAAAAGGGGGTGGTGATGAACAGAGTGCCTGAATTAAGCAGACCACTCTTACCCAGTCCAAAGATCAGGGCTTGATCCATCACCGTTTTTTAGCTCACTGCACCATCCCAGCTCAGAACTTGGCTATATGCAAATTAGTCTGTTCCTGTCCCAGTGCATGATGGGAACCGGGCAAACCAAACTACCAAGCCAATTCTTATACTGGGAAGGAAACAAGCTTCCGGGGACCGGTTTCTGCCATTTCAGGCATCGTCGGCCCGTCTTGCTTGAATCCTGATGGTGCAATGAGCAAGGGACTCACATCTGAGTATACCCTTCCACGCTTATGGTGGACAAAATGATTCAGAAAAGGGGGTGGTGATGAACAGAGTGCCTGAATTAAGCAGACCACTCTTACCCAGTCCAAAGATCAGGGCTTGATCCATCACCGTTTTTTAGCTCACTGCACCATCCCAGCTCAGAACTTGGCTATATGCAAATTAGTCTGTTCCTGTCCCAGTGCATGATGGGAAGAGGGCAAACCAAACTACCAAGCCAATTCTTATACTGGGAAGGAAACAAGCTTCCGGGGACCGGTTTCTGCCATTTCAGGCATCGTCGGCCCATCTTGCTTGAATCCTGATGGTGCAATGAGCAAGGGACTCACATCTGAGTATACCCTTCTATGCTTATGGTGGACAAAATGATTCAGAAAAGGGGGTGGTGATGAACAGAGTGCCTGAATTAAGCAGACTACTCTTACCCAGTCCAAAGATCAGGGCTTGATCCATCACCGTTTTTTAGCTCACTGCACCATCCCAGCTCAGAACTTGGCTATATGCAAATTAGTCTGTTCCTTTCCCAGTGCATGATGGGAACAGGGCAAACCAAACTACCAAGCCAATTCTTATACTGGGAAGGAAACAAGCTTCCGGGGACCGGTTTCTGCCATTTCAGGCGTCGTCGGCCGGTCTTGCTTGAATCCTGATGATGCAATGAGCAAGGGACTCCCATCTGAGTATACCCTTCCACGCTTATGGTGTACAAAATGATTCAGAAAAGGGGGTGGTGATGAACAGAGTGCCTGAAATAAGCAGACCCCTCTTACCCAGTCCAAAGATCAGGGCTTGATCCATCACCGTTTTTTAGCTCACTGCACCATCCCAGCTCAGAACTTGGCTATATGCAAATTAGTCTGTTCCTGTCCCAGTGCACGATGGGAACAGGGCAAACCAAACTACCAAGCCAATTCTTATACTGGGAAGGAAACAAGCTTCCGGGGACCGGTTTCTGCCATTTCAGGCGTCGTCGGCCCGTCTTGCTTGAATCCTGATGGTGCAATGAGCAAGGGACTCACATCTGAGTATACCCTTCCACGCTTATGGTGGACAAAATGATTCAGAAAAGGGGGTGGTGATGAACAGAGTGCCTGAATTAAGCAGACCACTCTTACCCAGTCCAAAGATCAGGGCTTGATCCATCACCGTTTTTTAGCTCACTGCACCATCCCAGCTCAGAACTTGGCTATATGCAAATTAGTCGGTTCCTGTCCCAGTGCATGATGGGAACAGGGCAAACCAAACTACCAAGCCAATTCTTATACTGGGAAGGAAACAAGCTTCCGGGGACCGGTTTCTGCCATTTCAGGCGTCGTCGGCCCGTCTTGCTTGAATCCTGATGGTGCAATGAGCAAGGGACTCACATCTGAGTATACCCTTCCACGCTTATGGTGGACAAAATGATTCAGAAAAGGGGGTGGTGATGAACAGAGTGCCTGAATTAAGCAGACCACTCTTACCAAGTCCAAAGATCAGGGCTTGATCCATCACCGTTTTTTAGCTCACTGCACCATCCCAGCTCAGAACTTGGCTATATGCCAATTAGTCTGTTCCTGTCCCAGTGCATGATGGGAACAGGGCAAACCAAACTACCAAGCCAATTCTTATACTGGGAAGGAAACAAGCTTCCGGGGACCGGTTTCTGCCATTTCAGGCGGCGTCGGCCCGTCTTGCTTGAATCCTGATGGTGCAATGAGCAAGGGACTCACATCTGAGTATACCCTTCCACGCTTATGGTGGACAAAATGATTCAGAAAAGGGGGTGGTGATGAACAGAGTGCCTGAATTAAGCAGACCACTCTTACCCAGTCCAAAGATCAGGGCTTGATCCATCACCGTTTTTTAGCTCACTGCACCATCCCAGCTCAGAACTTGGCTATATGCAAATTAGTCTGTTCCTGTCCCAGTGCATGATGGGAACAGGGCAAACCAAACTACCAAGCCAATTCTTATACTGGGAAGGAAACAAGCTTCCGGGGACCGGTTTCTGCCATTTCAGGCGTCGTCGGCCGGTCTTGCTTGAATCCTGATGATGCAATGAGCAAGGGACTCCCATCTGAGTATACCCTTCCACGCTTATGGTGTACAAAATGATTCAGAAAAGGGGGTGGTGATGAACAGAGTGCCTGAAATAAGCAGACCCCTCTTACCCAGTCCAAAGATCAGGGCTTGATCCATCACCGTTTTTTAGCTCACTGCACCATCCCAGCTCAGAACTTGGCTATATGCAAATTAGTCTGTTCCTGTCCCAGTGCACGATGGGAACAGGGCAAACCAAACTACCAAGCCAATTCTTATACTGGGAAGGAAACAAGCTTCCGGGGACCGGTTTCTGCCATTTCAGGCGTCGTCGGCCCGTCTTGCTTGAATCCTGATGGTGCAATGAGCAAGGGACTCACATCTGAGTATACCCTTCCACGCTTATGGTGGACAAAATGATTCAGAAAAGGGGGTGGTGATGAACAGAGTGCCTGAATTAAGCAGACCACTCTTACCCAGTCCAAAGATCAGGGCTTGATCCATCACCGTTTTTTAGCTCACTGCACCATCCCAGCTCAGAACTTGGCTATATGCAAATTAGTCGGTTCCTGTCCCAGTGCATGATGGGAACAGGGCAAACCAAACTACCAAGCCAATTCTTATACTGGGAAGGAAACAAGCTTCCGGGGACCGGTTTCTGCCATTTCAGGCGTCGTCGGCCCGTCTTGCTTGAATCCTGATGGTGCAATGAGCAAGGGACTCACATCTGAGTATACCCTTCCACGCTTATGGTGGACAAAATGATTCAGAAAAGGGGGTGGTGATGAACAGAGTGCCTGAATTAAGCAGACCACTCTTACCAAGTCCAAAGATCAGGGCTTGATCCATCACCGTTTTTTAGCTCACTGCACCATCCCAGCTCAGAACTTGGCTATATGCCAATTAGTCTGTTCCTGTCCCAGTGCATGATGGGAACAGGGCAAACCAAACTACCAAGCCAATTCTTATACTGGGAAGGAAACAAGCTTCCGGGGACCGGTTTCTGCCATTTCAGGCGGCGTCGGCCCGTCTTGCTTGAATCCTGATGGTGCAATGAGCAAGGGACTCACATCTGAGTATACCCTTCCACGCTTATGGTGGACAAAATGATTCAGAAAAGGGGGTGGTGATGAACAGAGTGCCTGAATTAAGCAGACCACTCTTACCCAGTCCAAAGATCAGGGCTTGATCCATCACCGTTTTTTAGCTCACTGCACCATCCCAGCTCAGAACTTGGCTATATGCAAATTAGTCTGTTCCTGTCCCAGTGCATGATGGGAACAGGGCAAACCAAACTACCAAGCCAATTCTTATACTGGGAAGGAAACAAGCTTCCGGGGACCGGTTTCTGCCATTTCAGGCGTTGTCGGCCCGTCTTGCTTGAATCCTGATGGTGCAATGAGCAAGGGACTCACATCTGAGTATACCCTTCCACGCTTATGGTGGACAAAATGATTCAGAAAAGGGGGTGGTGATGAACAGAGTGCCTGAATTAAGCAGACCACTCTTACCCAGTCCAAAGATCAGGGCTTGATCCATCACCGTTTTTGAGCTCACTGCACCATCCCAGCTCAGAACTTGGCTATATGCAAATTAGTCTGTTCCTGTCCCAGTGCATGATGGGAACAGGGCAAACCAAACTACCAAGCCAATTCTTATACTGGGAAGGAAACAAGCTTCCGGGGACCGGTTTCTGCCATTTCAGGCGTCGTCGGCCCGTCTTGCTTGAATCCTGATGGTGCAATGAGCAAGGGACTCACATCTGAGTATACCCTTCCACGCTTATGGTGGACAAAATGATTCAGAAAAGGGGGTGGTGATGAACAGAGTGCCTGAATTAAGCAGACCACTCTTACCCAGTCCAAAGATCAGGGCTTGATCCATCACCGTTTTTTAGCTCACTGCACCATCCCAGCTCAGAACTTGGCTATATGCAAATTAGTCTGTTCCTGTCCCAGTGCATGATGGGAACAGGGCAAACCAAACTACCAAGCCAATTCTTATACTGGGAGGGAAACAAGCTTCCGGGGACCGGTTTCTGCCATTTCAGGCATCGTCGGCCCGTCTTGCTTGAATCCTGATGGTGCAATGAGCAAGGGACTCACATCTGAGTATACCCTTCCACGCTTATGGTGGACAAAATGATTCAGAAAAGGGGGTGGTGATGAACAGAGTGCCTGAATTAAGCAGACCACTCTTACCCAGTCCAAAGATCAGGGCTTGATCCATCACCGTTTTTTAGCTCACTGCACCATCCCAGCTCAGAACTTGGCTATATGCAAATTAGTCTGTTCCTGTCCCAGTGCATGATGGGAACAGGGCAAACCAAACTACCAAGCCAATTCTTATACTGGGAAGGAAACAAGCTTCCGGGACCGGTTTCTGCCATTTCAGGCGTCGTCGGCCCGTCTTGCTTGAATCCTGATGGTGCAATG
Source organism: Lissotriton helveticus (assembly GCF_964261635.1). Classification (NCBI taxonomy): domain Eukaryota; kingdom Metazoa; phylum Chordata; class Amphibia; order Caudata; family Salamandridae; genus Lissotriton; species Lissotriton helveticus. The sequence continues at coordinate 351,542,668 of NC_136070.1, read as the reverse complement.
AGCAAGGGACTCACATCTGAGTATACCCTTCCACGCTTATGGTGGACAAAATGATTCAGAAAAGGGGGTGGTGATGAACAGAGGGCCTGAATTAAGCAGACCACTCTTACCCAGTCCAAAGATCAGGGCTTGATCCATCACCGTTTTTTAGCTCACTGCACCATCCCAGCTCAGAACTCGGCTATATGCAAATTAGTCTGTTCCTGTCCCAGTGCATGATGGGAACAGGGCAAACCAAACTACCAAGCCAATTCTTATACTGGGAAGGAAACAAGCTTCCATGGACCGGTTTCTGCCATTTCAGGCGTCGTCGGCCCGTCTTGCTTGAATCCTGATGGTGCAATGAGCAAGGGACTCACATCTGAGTATACCCTTCCACGCTTATGGTGGACAAAATGATTCAGAAAAGGGGGTGGTGATGAACAGAGTGCCTGAATTAAGCAGACCACTCTTACCCAGTCCAAAGATCAGGGCTTGATCCATCACCGTTTTTTAGCTCACTGCACCATCCCAGCTCAGAACTTGGCTATATGCAAATTAGTCTGTTCCTGTCCCAGTGCATGATGGGAACAGGGCAAACCAAACTACCAAGCCAATTCTTATACTGGGAAGGAAACAAGCTTCCGGGGACCGGTTTCTGCCATTTCAGGCGTCGTCGGCCCGTCTTGCTTGAATCCTGATGGTGCAATGAGCAAGGGACTCACATCTGAGTATACCCTTCCACGCTTATGGTGGACAAAATGATTCAGAAAAGGGGGTGGTGATGAACAGAGTGCCTGAATTAAGCAGACCACTCTTACCCAGTCCAAAGATCAGGGCTTGATCCATCACCGTTTTTTAGCTCACTGCACCATCCCAGCTCAGAACTTGGCTATATGCAAATTAGTCTGTTCCTGTCCCAGTGCATGATGGGAACAGGGCAAACCAAACTACCAAGCCAATTCTTATACTGGGAAGGAAACAAGCTTCCGGGGACCGGTTTCTGCCATTTCAGGCGTCGTCGGCCCGTCTTGCTTGAATCCTGATGATGCAATGAGCAAGGGACTCCCATCTCAGTATACCCTTCCACGCTTATGGTGGACAAAATGATTCAGAAAAGGGGGTGGTGATGAACAGAGTGCCTGAAATAAGCAGACCCCTCTTACCCAGTCCAAAGATCAGGGCTTGATCCATCACCGTTTTTTAGCTCACTGCACCATCCCAGCTCAGAACTTGGCTATATGCAAATTAGTCTGTTCCTGTCCCAGTGCACGATGGGAACAGGGCAAACCAAACTACCAAGCCAATTCTTATACTGGGAAGGAAACAAGCTTCCGGGGACCGGTTTCTGCCATTTCAGGCGTCGTCGGCCCGTCTTGCTTGAATCCTGATGGTGCAATGAGCAAGGGACTCACATCTGAGTATACCCTTCCACGCTTATGGTGGACAAAATGATTCAGAAAAGGGGGTGGTGATGAACAGAGTGCCTGAATTAAGCAGACCACTCTTACCCAGTCCAAAGATCAGGGCTTGATCCATCACCGTTTTTTAGCTCACTGCACCATCCCAGCTCAGAACTTGGCTATATGCAAATTAGTCTGTTCCTGTCCCAGTGCATGATGGGAACAGGGCAAACCAAACTACCAAGCCAATTCTTATACTGGGAAGGAAACCAGCTTCCGGGGACCGGTTTCTGCCATTTCAGGCGTCGTCGGCCCGTCTTGTTTGAATCCTGATGGTGCAATGAGCAAGGGACTCACATCTGAGTATACCCTTCCACGCTTATGGTGGACAAAATGATTCAGAAAAGGGGGTGGTGATGAACAGAGTGCCTGAATTAAGCAGACCACTCTTACCAAGTCCAAAGATCAGGGCTTGATCCATCACCGTTTTTTAGCTCACTGCACCATCCCAGCTCAGAACTTGGCTATATGCAAATTAGTCTGTTCCTGTCCCAGTGCATGATGGGAACAGGGCAAACCAAACTACCAAGCCAATTCTTATACTGGGAAGGAAACAAGCTTCCGGGGACCGGTTTCTGCCATTTCAGGCGTCGTCGGCCCGTCTTGCTTGAATCCTGATGGTGCAATGAGCAAGGGACTCACATCTGAGTATACCCTTCCACGCTTATGGTGGACAAAATGATTCAGAAAAGGGGGTGGTGATGAACAGAGTGCCTGAATTAAGCAGACCACTCTTACCAAGTCCAAAGATCAGGGCTTGATCCATCACCGTTTTTTAGCTCACTGCACCATCCCAGCTCAGAACTTGGCTATATGCAAATTAGTCTGTTCCTGTCCCAGTGCATGATGGGAACAGGGCAAACCAAACTACCAAGCCAATTCTTATACTGGGAAGGAAACAAGCTTCCGGGGACCGGTTTCTGCCATTTCAGGCGTCGTCGGCCCGTCTTGCTTGAATCCTGATGGTGCAATGAGCAAGGGACTCACATCTGAGTATACCCTTCCACGCTTATGGTGGACAAAATGATTCAGAAAAGGGGGTGGTGATGAACAGAGTGCCTGAATTAAGCAGACCACTCTTACCCAGTCCAAAGATCAGGGCTTGATCCATCACCGTTTTTTAGCTCACTGCACCATCCCAGCTCAGAACTTGGCTATATGCAAATTAGTCTATTCCTGTCCCAGTGCATGATGGGAACAGGGCAAACCAAACTACCAAGCCAATTCTTATACTGGGAAGGAAACAAGCTTCCGGGGACCGGTTTCTGCCATTTCAGGCGTCGTCGGCCCGTCTTGCTTGAATCCTGATGGTGCAATGAGCAAGGGACTCACATCTGAGTATACCCTTCCACGCTTATGGTGGACAAAATGATTCAGAAAAGGGGGTGGTGATGAACAGAGTGCCTGAATTAAGTAGACCACTCTTACCCAGTCCAAAGATCAGGGCTTGATCCATCACCGTTTTTTAGCTCACTGCACCATCCCAGCTCAGAACTTGGCTATATGCAAATTAGTCTGTTCCTGTCCCAGTGCATGATGGGAACAGGGCAAACCAAACTACCAAGCCAATTCTTATACTGGGAAGGAAACAAGCTTCCGGGGACCGGTTTCTGCCATTTCAGGTGTCGTCGGCCCGTCTTGCTTGAATCCTGATGGTGCAATGAGCAAGGGACTCACATCTGAGTATACCCTTCCACTCTTATGGTGGACAAAAAGATTCAGAAAAGGGGGTGGTGATGAACAGAGTGCCTGAATTAAGCAGACCACTCTTACCCAGTCCAAAGATCAGGGCTTGATCCATCACCGTTTTTTAGCTCACTGCACCATCCCAGCTCAGAACTTGGCTATATGCAAATTAGTCTGTTCCTGTCCCAGTGCATGATGGGAACAGGGCAAACCAAACTACCAAGCCAATTCTTATACTGGGAAGGAAACAAGCTTCCGGGGACCGGTTTCTGCCATTTCAGGCGTCGTCGGTCCGTCTTGCTTGAATCCTGATGGTGCAATGAGCAAGGGACTCACATCTGAGTATACCCTTCCACGCTTATGGTGGACAAAATGATTCAGAAAAGGGGGTGGTGATGAACAGAGTGCCTGAATTAAGCAGACCACTCTTACCCAGTCCAAAGATCAGGGCTTGATCCATCACCGTTTTTTAGCTCACTGCACCATCCCAGCTCAGAACTTGGCTATATGCAAATTAGTCTGTTCCTGTCCCAGTGCATGATGGGAACAGGGCAAACCAAACTACCAAGCCAATTCTTATACTGGGAAGGAAACAAGCTTCCGGGGACCGGTTTCTGCCATTTCAGGCGTCGTCGGCCCGTCTTGCTTGAATCCTGATGGTGCAATGAGCAAGGGACTCACATCTGAGTATACCCTTCCACGCTTATGGTGGACAAAATGATTCAGAAAAGGGGGTGGTGATGAACAGAGTGCCTGAATTAAGCAGACCACTCTTACCCAGTCCAAAGATCAGGGCTTGATCCATCACCGTTTTTTAGCTCACTGCACCATCCCAGCTCAGAACTTGGCTATATGCAAATTAGTCTGTTCCTGTCCCAGTGCATGATGGGAACCGGGCAAACCAAACTACCAAGCCAATTCTTATACTGGGAAGGAAACAAGCTTCCGGGGACCGGTTTCTGCCATTTCAGGCATCGTCGGCCTGTCTTGCTTGAATCCTGATGGTGCAATGAGCAAGGGACTCACATCTGAGTATACCCTTCCACGCTTATGGTGGACAAAATGATTCAGAAAAGGGGGTGGTGATGAACAGAGTGCCTGAATTAAGCAGACCACTCTTACCCAGTCCAAAGATCAGGGCTTGATCCATCACCGTTTTTTAGCTCACTGCACCATCCCAGCTCAGAACTTGGCTATATGCAAATTAGTCTGTTCCTGTCCCAGTGCATGATGGGAACAGGGCAAACCAAACTACCAAGCCAATTCTTATACTGGGAAGGAAACAAGCTTCCGGGGACCGGTTTCTGCCATTTCAGGCATCGTCGGCCCGTCTTGCTTGAATCCTGATGGTGCAATGAGCAAGGGACTCACATCTGAGTATACCCTTCCACGCTTATGGTGGACAAAATGATTCAGAAAAGGGGGTGGTGATGAACAGAGTGCCTGAATTAAGCAGACCACTCTTACCCAGTCCAAAGATCAGGGCTTGATCCATCACCGTTTTTTAGCTCACTGCACCATCCCAGCTCAGAACTTGGCTATATGCAAATTAGTCTGTTCCTGTCCCAGTGCATGATGGGAACAGGGCAAACCAAACTACCAAGCCAATTCTTATACTGGGAAGGAAACAAGCTTCTGGGGACCGGTTTCTGCCATTTCAGGCGTCGTCGGCCCGTCTTGCTTGAATCCTGATGATGCAATGAGCAAGGGACTCCCATCTGAGTATACCCTTCCACGCTTATGGTGGACAAAATGATTCAGAAAAGGGGGTGGTGATGAACAGAGTGCCTGAAATAAGCAGACCCCTCTTACCCAGTCCAAAGATCAGGGCTTGATCCATCACCGTTTTTTAGCTCACTGCACCATCCCAGCTCAGAACGTGGCTATATGCAAATTAGTCTGTTCCTGTCCCAGAGCACGATGGGAACAGGGCAAACCAAACTACCAAGCCAATTCTTATACTGGGAAGGAAACAAGCTTCCGGGGACCGGTTTCTGCCATTTCAGGCGTCGTCGGCCCGTCTTGCTTGAATCCTGATGGTGCAATGAGCAAGGGACTCACATCTGAGAATACCCTTCCACGCTTATGGTGGACAAAATGATTCAGAAAAGGGGGTGGTGATGAACAGAGTGCCTGAATTAAGCAGACCACTCTTACCCAGTCCAAAGATCAGGGCTTGATCCATCACCGTTTTTTAGCTCACTGCACCATCCCAGCTCAGAACTTGGCTATATGCAAATTAGTCGGTTCCTGTCCCAGTGCATGATGGGAACAGGGCAAACCAAACTACCAAGCCAATTCTTATACTGGGAAGGAAACAAGCTTCCGGGGACCGGTTTCTGCCATTTCAGGCGTCGTCGGCCCGTCTTGCTTGAATCCTGATGGTGCAATGAGCAAGGGACTCACATCTGAGTATACCCTTCCACGCTTATGGTGGACAAAATGATTCAGAAAAGGGGGTGGTGATGAACAGAGTGCCTGAATTAAGCAGACCACTCTTACCCAGTCCAAAGATCAGGGCTTGATCCATCACCGTTTTTTAGCTCACTGCACCATCCCAGCTCAGAACTTGGCTATATGCAAATTAGTCTGTTCCTGTCCCAGTGCATGATGGGAACAGGGCAAACCAAACTACCAAGCCAATTCTTATACTGGGAAGGAAACAAGCTTCCGGGGACCGGTTTCTGCCATTTCAGGCGTCGTCGGCCCGTCTTGCTTGAATCCTGATGGTGCAATGAGCAAGGGACTCACATCTGAGTATACCCTTCCACGCTTATGGTGGACAAAATGATTCAGAAAAGGGGGTGGTGATGAACAGAGTGCCTGAATTAAGCAGACCACTCTTACCCAGTCCAAAGATCAGGGCTTGATCCATCACCGTTTTTTAGCTCACTGCACCATCCCAGCTCAGAACTTGGCTATATGCAAATTAGTCTGTTCCTGTCCCAGTGCATGATGGGAACAGGGCAAACCAAACTACCAAGCCAATTCTTATACTGGGAAGGAAACAAGCTTCCGGGGACCGGTTTCTGCCATTTCAGGCGTCGTCGGCCCGTCTTGCTTGAATCCTGATGGTGCAATGAGCAAGGGACTCACATCTGAGTATACCCTTCCACGCTTATGGTGGACAAAATGATTCAGAAAAGGGGGTGGTGATGAACAGAGTGCCTGAATTAAGCAGACCACTCTTACCCAGTCCAAAGATCAGGGCTTGATCCATCACCGTTTTTTAGCTCACTGCACCATCCCAGCTCAGAACTTGGCTATATGCAAATTAGTCTGTTCCTGTCCCAGTGCATGATGGGAACAGGGCAAACCAAACTACCAAGCCAATTCTTATACTGGGAGGGAAACAAGCTTCCGGGGACCGGTTTCTGCCATTTCAGGCATCGTCAGCCCGTCTTGCTTGAATCCTGATGGTGCAATGAGCAAGGGACTCACATCTGAGTATACCCTTCCACGCTTATGGTGGACAAAATGATTCAGAAAAGGGGGTGGTGATGAACAGAGTGCCTGAATTAAGCAGACCACTCTTACCCAGTCCAAAGATCAGGGCTTGATCCATCACCGTTTTTTAGCTCACTGCACCATCCCAGCTCAGAACTTGGATATATGCAAATTAGTCTGTTCCTGTCCCAGTGCATGATGGGAACAGGGCAAACCAAACTACCAAGCCAATTCTTATACTGGGAAGGAAACAAGCTTCCGGGGACCGGTTTCTGCCATTTCAGGCGTCGTCGGCCCGTCTTGCTTGAATCCTGATGGTGCAATGAGCAAGGGACTCACATCTGAGTATACCCTTCCACGCTTATGGTGGACAAAATGATTCAGAAAAGGGGGTGGTGATGAACAGAGTGCCTGAATTAAGCAGACCACTCTTACCCAGTCCAAAGATCAGGGCTTGATCCATCACCGTTTTTTAGCTCAGTGCACCATCCCAGCTCAGAACTTGGCTATATGCAAATTAGTCTGTTCCTGTCCCAGTGCATGATGGGAACAGGGCAAACCAAACTACCAAGCCAATTCTTATACTGGGAAGGAAACAAGCTTCCGGGACCGGTTTCTGCCATTTCAGGCGTCGTCGGCCCGTCTTGCTTGAATCCTGATGGTGCAATGAGCAAGGGACTCACATCTGAGTATACCCTTCCACGCTTATGGTGGACAAAATGATTCAGAAAAGGGGGTGGTGATGAACAGAGTGCCTGAATTAAGCAGACCACTCTTACCCAGTCCAAAGATCAGGGCTTGATCCATCACCGTTTTTTAGCTCACTGCACCATCCCAGCTCAGAACTGGGCTATATGCAAATTAGTCTGTTCCTGTCCCAGTGCATGATGGGAACAGGGCAAACCAAACTACCAAGCCAATTCTTATACTGGGAAAGAAACAAGCTTCCGGGGACCGGTTTCTGCCATTTCAGGCGTCGTCGGCCCGTCTTGCTTGAATCCTGATGGTGCAATGAGCAAGGGACTCACATCTGAGTATACCCTTCCACGCTTATGGTGGACAAAATGATTCAGAAAAGGGGGTGGTGATGAACAGAGTGCCTGAATTAAGCAGACCACTCTTACCCAGTCCAAAGATCAGGGCTTGATCCATCACCGTTTTTTAGCTCACTGCACCATCCCAGCTCAGAACTCGGCTATATGCAAATTAGTCTGTTCCTGTCCCAGTGCATGATGGGAACAGGGCAAACCAAACTACCAAGCCAATTCTTATACTGGGAAGGAAACAAGCTTCCATGGACCGGTTTCTGCCATTTCAGGCGTCGTCGGCCCGTCTTGCTTGAATCCTGATGGTGCAATGAGCAAGGGACTCACATCTGAGTATACCCTTCCACGCTTATGGTGGACAAAATGATTCAGAAAAGGGGGTGGTGATGAACAGAGTGCCTGAATTAAGCAGACCACTCTTACCCAGTCCAAAGATCAGGGCTTGATCCATCACCGTTTTTTAGCTCACTGCACCATCCCAGCTCAGAACTTGGCTATATGCAAATTAGTCTGTTCCTGTCCCAGTGCATGATGGGAACCGGGCAAACCAAACTACCAAGCCAATTCTTATACTGGGAAGGAAACAAGCTTCCGGGGACCGGTTTCTGCCATTTCAGGCGTCGTCGGCCCGTCTTGCTTGAATCCTGATGGTGCAATGAGCAAGGGACTCACATTTGAGTATACCCTTCCACGCTTATGGTGGACAAAATGATTCAGAAAAGGGGGTGGTGATGAACAGAGTGCCTGAATTAAGCAGACCACTCTTACCCAGTCCAAAGATCAGGGCTTGATCCATCACCGTTTTTTAGCTCACTGCACCATCCCAGCTCAGAACTTGGCTACATGCAAATTAGTCTGTTCCTGTCCCAGTGCATGATGGGAACAGGGCAAACCAAACTACCAAGCCAATTCTTATACTGGGAAGGAAACAAGCTTCCGGGGACCGGTTTCTGCCATTTCAGGCATCGTCGGCCCGTCTTGCTTGAATCCTGATGGTGCAATGAGCAAGGGACTCACATCTGAGTATACCCTTCCACGCTTATGGTGGACAAAATGATTCAGAAAAGGGGGTGGTGATGAACAGAGTGCCTGAATTAAGCAGACCACTCTTACCCAGTCCAAAGATCAGGGCTTGATCTATCACCGTTTTTTAGCTCACTGCACCATCCCAGCTCAGAACTTGGCTATATGCAAATTAGTCTGTTCCTGTCCCAGTGCATGATGGGAACAGGGCAAACCAAACTACCAAGCCAATTCTTATACTGGGAAGGAAACAAGCTTCCGGGGACCGGTTTCTGCCATTTCAGGCGTCGTCGGCCACTATAGGTGTGGCAGGGTATACTCAGACATGAGTCCCTTGCTCACTGCTCCATCAGGATTCAAGCAAGCCGGGCCGACGAGGCTGAAATGCCAGAAACCGGTCCCCGGAAGCTTGTCTCCTTTCTGGTGAAGAATTGGCTTGGTAGTTTGGTCTGCCCTGTTCCCATGATGCACTGGGCCAGGGACAGACTAATTTGCATATAGCCAGGTTCTGAGCTGGGATGGGGCAGTGAGCTAAATAACGGTGATGGATCAAGCCCTGATCTTTGGACTGGGTAAGAGTGGTCTGCTTAATTCAGACACTCTGTTCATCACCACCCCCTTTTCTGAATCGTTTTTGGACACTATAGGTGTTTCAGGGTATACTCAGACATGAGTCCCTTGCTCACTGCTCCATCAGGATTCAAGCAAGCCGGGCCGACGATGCTGAAATGCCAGAAACCGGTCCCCGGAAGCTTGTCTCCTTTCTGGTGAAGAATTGGCTTGGTAGTTTGGTCTGCCCTGTTCCCATGATGCACTGGGCCAGGGACAGACTAATTTGCATATAGCCAGGTTCTGAGCTGGGATGGGGCAGTGAGCTAAATAACGGTGATGGATCAAGCCCTGATCTTTGGACTGGGTAAGAGGGGTCTGCTTAATTCAGACACTCTGTTCATTACCACCCCCTTTTCTGAATCTTTTTTGGCCACTATAGGTGTGGCAGGGTATACTCAGACATGAGTCCCTTGCTCACTGCTCCATCAGGATTCAAGCAAGCCGGGCCGACGAGGCTGAAATGCCAGAAACCGGTCCCCGGAAGCTTGTCTCCTTTCTGGTGAAGAATTGGCTTGGTAGTTTAGTCTGCCCTGTTCCCATGATGCACTGGGCCAGGGACAGACTAATTTGCATATAGCCAGGTTCTGAGCTGTGATGGGGCAGTGAGCTAAATAACGGTGATGGATCAAGCCCTGATCTTTGGACTGGGTAAGAGTGGTCTGCTTAATTCAGACACTCTGTTCATCACCACCCCCTTTTCTGAATCGTTTTTGGCCACTATAGTTGTGGCAGGGTATACTCAGACATGAGTCCCTTGCTCACTGCTCCATCAGGATTCAAGCAAGCCGGGCCGACGAGGCTGAAATGCCAGAAACCGGTCCCCGGAAGCTTGTCTCCTTTCTGGTGAAGAATTGGCTTGGTAGTTTGGTCTGCCCTGTTCCCATGATGCACTGGGCCAGGGACAGACTAATTTGCATATAGCCAGGTTCTGAGCTGGGATGGGGCAGTGAGCTAAATAACGGTGATGGATCAAGCCCTGATCTTTGGACTGGGTAAGAGTGGTCTGCTTAATTCAGACACTCTGTTCATCACCACCCCCTTTTCTGAATCGTTTTTGGCCACTATAGGTGGGGCAGGGTATACTCAGACATGAGTCCCTTGCTCACTGCTCTATCAGGATTCAAGCAAGCCGGGCCGACGAGGCTGAAATGCCAGAAACCGGTCCCCGGAAGCTTGTCTCCTTTCTGGTGAAGAATTGGCTTGGTAGTTTGGTCTGCCCTGTTCCCATGATGCACTGGGCCAGGGACAGACTAACTTGCATATAGCCAGGTTCTGAGCTGGGATGGGGCAGTGAGCTAAATAACGGTGATGGATCAAGCCCTGATCTTTGGACTGGGTAAGAGTGGTCTGCTTAATTCAGACACTCTGTTCATCACCACCCCCTTTTCTGAATCGTTTTTGGCCACTATAGGTGTGGCTGGGTATACTCAGACATGAGTCCCTTGCTCACTGCTCCATCAGGATTCAAGCAAGCCGGGCCGACGAGGCTGAAATGCCAGAAACCGGTCCCCGGAAGCTTGTCTCCTTTCTGGTGAAGAATTGGCTTGGTAGTTTGGTCTGCCCTGTTCCCATGATGCACTGGGCCAGGGACAGACTAATTTGCATATAGCCAGGTTCTGAGCTGGGATGGTGCAGTGAGCTAAATAACGGTGATGGATCAAGCCCTGATCTTTGGACTGGGTAAGAGTGGTCTGCTTAATTCAGACACTCTGTTCATCACCACCCCCTTTTCTGAATCGTTTTTGGCCACTATAGGTGTGGCAGGGTATACTCAGACATGAGTCCCTTGCTCACTGCTCCATCAGGATTCAAGCAAGCCGGGCCGACGAGGCGGAAATGCCAGAAACCGGTCCCCGGAAGCTTGTCTCCTTTCTGGTGAAGAATTGGCTTGGTAGTTTGGTCTGTCCTGTTCCCATGATGCACTGGGCCAGGGACAGACTAATTTGCATATAGCCAGGTTCTGAGCTGGGATGGGGCAGTGAGCTAAATAACGGTGATGGATCAAGCCCTGATCTTTGGACTGGGTAAGAGTGGTCTGCTTAATTCAGACACTCTGTTCATCACCACCCCCTTTTCTGAATCGTTTTTGGCCACTATAGGTGTGGCAGGGTATACTCAGACATGAGTCCCTTGCTCACTGCTCCATCAGGATTCAAGCAAGCCGGGCCGACGAGGCTGAAATGCCAGAAACCGGTCCCCGGAAGCTTGTCTCCTTTCTGGTGAAGAATTGGCTTGGTAGTTTGGTCTGCCCTGTTCCCATGATGCACTGGGCCAGGGACAGACTAATTTGCATATAGCCAGGTTCTGAGCTGGGATGGGGCAGTGAGCTAAATAACGGTGATGGATCAAGCCCTGATCTTTGGACTGGGTAAGAGTGGTCTGCTTAATTCAGACACTCTGTTCATCACCACCCCCTTTTCTGAATCGTTTTTGGCCACTATAGGTGTGGCAGGGTATACTCAGACATGAGTCCCTTGCTCACTGCTCCATCAGGATTCAAGCAAGCCGGGCCGACGAGGCTGAAATGCAAGAAACCGGTCCCCGGAAGCTTGTCTCCTTTCTGGTGAAGAATTGGCTTGGTAGTTTGGTCTGCCCTGTTCCCATGATGCACTGGGCCAGGGACAGACTAATTTGCATATAGCCAGGTTCTGAGCTGGGATGGGGCAGTGAGCTAAATAACGGTGATGGATCAAGCCCTGATCTTTGGACTGGGTAAGAGTGGTCTGCTTAATTCAGACACTCTGTTTATCACCACCCCCATTTCTGAATCGTTTTTGGCCACTATAGGTGTGGCAGGGTATACTCAGACATGAGTCCCTTGCTCACTGCTCCATCAGGATTCAAGCAAGCCGGGCCGACGAGGCTGAAATGCCAGAAACCGGTCCCCGGAAGCTTGTCTCCTTTCTGATGAAGAATTGGCTTGGTAGTTTGGTCTGCCCTGTTCCCATGATGCACTGGGCCAGGGACAGACTAATTTGCATATAGCCAGGTTCTGAGCTGGGATGGGACAGTGAGCTAAATAACGGTGATGGATCAAGCCCTGATCTTTGGACTGGGTAAGAGTGGTCTGCTTAATTCAGACACTCTGTTCATCACCACCCCCTTTTCTGAATCGTTTTTGGCCACTATAGGTGTGGCAGGGTATACTCAGACATGAGTCCCTTGCTCACTGCTCCATCAGGATTCAAGCAAGCCGGGCCGACGAGGCTGAAATGCAAGAAACCGGTCCCCGGAAGCTTGTCTCCTTTCTGGTGAAGAATTGGCTTGGTAGTTTGGTCTGCCCTGTTCCCATGATGCACTGGGCCAGGGACAGACTAATTTGCATATAGCCAGGTTCTGAGCTGGGATGGGGCAGTGAGCTAAATAACGGTGATGGATCAAGCCCTGACCTTTGGACTGGGTAAGAGTGGTCTGCTTAATTCAGACACTCTGTTCATCACCACCCCCTTTTCTGAATCCTTTTTGGCCACTATAGGTGTGGCAGGGTATACTCAGACATGAGTCCCTTGCTCACTGCTCCATCAGGATTCAAGCAAGCCGGGCCGACGAGGCTGAAATGCCAGAAACCGGTCCCCGGAAGCTTGTCTCCTTTCTGGTGAAGAATTGGCTTGGTAGTTTGGTCTGCCCTGTTCCCATGATGCACTGGGCCAGGGACAGACTAATTTGCATATAGCCAGGTTCTGAGCTGGGATGGGGCAGTGAGCTAAATAACGGTGATGGATCAAGCCCTGATCTTTGGACTGGGTAAGAGTGGTCTGCTTGATTCAGACACTCTGTTCATCACCACCCCCTTTTCTGAATCGTTTTTGGCCACTATAGGTGTGGCAGGGTATACTCAGACATGAGTCCCTTGCTCACTGCTCCATCAGGATTCAAGCAAGCCGGGCCGACGAGGCTGAAATGCCAGAAACCGGTCCCCGGAAGCTTGTCTCCTTTCTGGTGAAGAATTGGCTTGGTAGTTTGGTCTGCCCTGTTCCCATGATGCACTGGGCCAGGGACAGACTAATTTGCATATAGCCAGGTTCTGAGCTGGGATGGGGCAGTGAGCTAAATAACGGTGATGGATCAAGCCCTGATCTTTGGACTGGGTAAGAGTGGTCTGCTTAATTCAGACACTCTGTTCATCACCACCCCCTTTTCTGAATCGTTTTTGGCCACTATAGGTGTGGCAGGGTATACTCAGACATGAGTCCCTTGCTCACTGCTCCATCAGGATTCAAGCAAGCCGGGCCGACGAGGCTGAAATGCCAGAGACCGGTCCCCGGAAGCTTGTCTCCTTTCTGGTGAAGAATTGGCTTGGTAGTTTGGTCTGCCCTGTTCCCATAATGCACTGGGCCAGGGACAGACTAATTTGCATATAGCCAGGTTCTGAGCTGGGATGGGGCAGTGAGCTAAATAACGGTGATGGATCAAGCCCTGATCTTTGGACTGGGTAAGAGTGGTCTGCTTAATTCAGACACTCTGTTCATCACCACCCCCTTTTCTGAATCGTTTTTGGCCACTATAGGTGTGGCAGGGTATACGCAGACATGAGTCCCTTGCTCACTGCTCCATCAGGATTCAAGCAAGCCGGGCCGACGAGGCTGAAATGCAAGAAACCGGTCCCCGGAAGCTTGTCTCCTTTCTGGTGAAGAATTGGCTTGGTAGTTTGGCCTGCCCTGTTCCCATGATGCACTGGGCCAGGGACAGACTAATTTGCATATAGCCAGGTTCTGAGCTGGGATGGGGCAGTGAGCTAAATAACGGTGATGGATCAAGCCCTGATCTTTGGTCTGGGTAAGAGTGGTCTGCTTGATTCAGACACTCTGTTCATCACCACCCCCTTTTCTGAATCGTTTTTGGCCACTATAGGTGTGGCAGGGTATACTCAGACATGAGTCCCTTGCTCACTGCTCCATCAGGATTCAAGCAAGCCGGGCCGACGAGGCTGAAATGCCAGAAACCGGTCCCCGGAAGCTTGTCTCCTTTCTGGTGAAGAATTGGCTTGGTAGTTTGGTCTGCCCTGTTCCCATGATGCACTGGGCCAGGGACAGACTAATTTGCATATAGCCAGGTTCTGAGCTGGGATGGGGCAGTGAGCTAAATAACGGTGATGGATCAAGCCCTGATCTTTGGACTGGGTAAGAGTGGTCTGCTTAATTCAGACACTCTGTTCATCACCACCCCCTTTTCTGAATCGTTTTTGGCCACTATAGGTGTGGCAGGGTATACTCAGACATGAGTCCCTTGCTCACTGCTCCATCAGGATTCAAGCAAGCCGGGCCGACGAGGCTGAAATGCCAGAAACCGGTCCCCGGAAGCTTGTCTCCTTTCTGGTGAAGAATTGGCTTGGTAGTTTGGTCTGCCCTGTTCCCATGATGCACTGGGCCAGGGACAGACTAATTTGCATATAGCCAGGTTCTGAGCTGGGATGGGGCAGTGAGCTAAATAACGGTGATGGATCAAGCCCTGATCTTTGGACTGGGTAAGAGTGGTCTGCTTAATTCAGACACTCTGTTCATCACCACCCCCTTTTCTGAATCGTTTTTGGCCACTATAGGTGTGGCAGGGTATACTCAGACATGAGTCCCTTGCTCACTGCTCCATCAGGATTCAAGCAAGCCGGGCCGACGAGGCTGAAATGCCAGAAACCGGTCCCCGGAAGCTTGTCTCCTTTCTGGTGAAGAATTGGCTTGGTAGTTTGGTCTGCCCTGTTCCCATGATGCACTAGGCCAGGGACAGACTAATTTGCATATAGCCAGGTTCTGAGCTGGGATGGTGCAGTGAGCTAAATAATGGTGATGGATCAAGCCCTGATCTTTGGACTGGGTAAGAGTGGTCTGCTTAATTCAGACACTCTGTTCATCACCACCCCCTTTTCTGAATCGTTTTTGGCCACTATAGGTGTGGCAGGGTATACTCAGACATGAGTCCCTTGCTCACTGCTCCATCAGGATTCAAGCATGCCGCGCCGACGAGGCTGAAATGCAAGAAACCGGTCCCCGGAAGCTTGTCTCCTTTCTGGTGAAGAATTGGCTTGGTAGTTTGGTCTGCCCTGTTCCCATGATGCACTGGGCCAGGGACAGACTAATTTGCATATAGCCAGGTTCTGAGCTGGGATGGGGCAGTGAGCTAAATAACGGTGATGGATCAAGCCCTGATCTTTGGACTGGGTAAGAGTGGTCTGCTTAATTCAGACACTCTGTTCATCACCACCCCCTTTTCTGAATCGTTTTTGGCCACTATAGGTGTGGCAGGGTATACTCAGACATGAGTCCCTTGCTCACTGCTCCA
Source organism: Lissotriton helveticus (assembly GCF_964261635.1). Classification (NCBI taxonomy): domain Eukaryota; kingdom Metazoa; phylum Chordata; class Amphibia; order Caudata; family Salamandridae; genus Lissotriton; species Lissotriton helveticus. Next base: position 351,527,139 of record NC_136070.1, on the reverse strand, counting down.
TCAGGATTCGAGCAAGCCGGTCTGACGAGGCTGAAATGCCAGAAACCGGTCCCCGGAAGCTTGTCTCCTTTCTGGTGAAGAATTGGCTTGGTAGTATGGTCTGCCCTGTTCCCATGATGCACTGGGTCAGGGACAGACTAATTTGCATATAGCCAGGTTCTGAGCTGGGATGGGGCAGTGAGCTAAATAACGGTGATGGATCAAGCCCTGATCTTTGGACTGGGTAAGAGTGGTCTGCTTAATTCAGACACTCTGTTCATCACCACCCCCTTTTCTGAATCGTTTTTGGCCACTATAGGTGTGGCAGGGTATACTCAGACATGAGTCCCTTGCTCACTGCTCCATCAGGATTCAAGCAAGCCGGGCCGACGAGGCTGAAATGCAAGAAACCGGTCCCCGGAAGCTTGTCTCCTTTCTGGTGAAGAATTGTCTTGGTAGGTTGGTCTGCCCTGTTCCCATGATGCACTGGGCCAGGGACAGACTAATTTGCATATAGCCAGGTTCTGAGCTGGGATGGGGCAGTGAGCTAAATAACGGTGATGGATCAAGCCCTGATCTTTGGACTGGGTAAGAGTGGTCTGCTTAATTCAGACACTCTGTTCATCACCACCCCCTTTTCTGAATCGTTTTTGGTCACTATAGGTGTGGCAGGGTATACTCAGACATGAGTCCCTTGCTCACTGCTCCATCAGGATTCAAGCAAGCCGGGCCGACGAGGCTGAAATGCCAGAAACCGGTCCCCGGAAGCTTGTCTCCTTTCTGGTGAAGAATTGGCTTGGTAGTTTGGTCTGCCCTGTTCCCATGATGCACTGGGCCAGGGACAGACTAATTTGCATATAGCCAGGTTCTGAGCTGGGATGGGGCAGTGAGCTAAATAACGGTGATGGATCAAGCCCTGATCTTTGGACTGGGTAAGAGTGGTCTGCTTAATTCAGACACTCTGTTCATCACCACCCCCTTTTCTGAATCGTTTTTGGCCACTATAGGTGTGGCAGGGTATACTCAGACATGAGTCCCTTGCTCACTGCTCCATCAGGATTCAAGCAAGCCGGGCCGACGAGGCTGAAATGCAAGAAACTGGTCCCCGGAAGCTTGTCTCCTTTCTGGTGAAGAATTGGCTTGGTAGTTTGGTCTGCCCTGTTCCCATGATGCACTGGGCCAGGGACAGACTCATTTGCATATAGCCAGGTTCTGAGCTGGGATGGGGCAGTGAGCTAAATAACGGTGATGGATCAAGCCCTGATCTTTGGACTGGGTAAGAGTGGTCTGCTTAATTCAGACACTCTGTTCATCACCACCCCCTTTTCTGAATCGTTTTTGGCCACTATAGGTGTGGCAGGGTATACTCAGACATGAGTCCCTTGCTCACTGCTCCATCAGGATTCAAGCAAGCCGGGCCGACGAGGCGGAAATGCCAGAAACCGGTCCCCGGAAGCTTGTCTCCTTTCTGGTGAAGAATTGGCTTGGTAGTTTGGTCTGCCCTGTTCCCATGATGCACTGGGCCAGGGACAGACTAATTTGCATATAGCCAGGTTCTGAGCTGGGATGGGGCAGTGAGCTAAATAACGGTGATGGATCAAGCCCTGATCTTTGGACTGGGTAAGAGTGGTCTGCTTAATTCAGACACTCTGTTCATCACCACCCCCTTTTCTGAATCGTTTTTGGCCACTATAGGTGTGGCAGGGTATACTCAGACATGAGTCCCTTGCTCACTGCTCCATCAGGATTCAAGCAAGCCGGGCCGACGAGGCTGAAATGCCAGAAACCGGTCCCCGGAAGCTTGTCTCCTTTCTGGTGAAGAATTGGCTTGGTAGTTTGGTCTGCCCTGTTCCCATGATGCACTGGGCCAGGGACAGACTAATTTGCATATAGCCAGGTTCTGAGCTGGGATGGGGAAATGAGCTAAATAACGGTGATGGATCAAGCCCTGATCTTTGGACTGGGTAAGAGTGGTCTGCTTGATTCAGACACTCTGTTCATCACCACCCCCTTTTCTGAATCGTTTTTGGCCACTATAGGTGTGGCAGGGTATACTCAGACATGAGTCCCTTGCTCACTGCTCCATCAGGATTCAAGCAAGCCGGGCCGACGAGGCTGAAATGCCAGAAACCGGTCCCCGGAAGCTTGTCTCCTTTCTGGTAAAGAATTGGCTTGGTAGTTTGGTCTGCCCTGTTCCCATGATGCACTGGGCCAGGGACAGACTAATTTGCATATAGCCAGGTTCTGAGCTGGGATGGGGCAGTGAGCTAAATAACGGTGATGGATCAAGCCCTGATCTTTGGACTGGGTAAGAGTGGTCTGCTTAATTCAGACACTCTGTTCATCACCACCCCCTTTTCTGAATCGTTTTTGGCCACTATAGGTGTGGCAGGGTATACTCAGACATGAGTCCCTTGCTCACTGCTCCATCAGGATTCAAGCAAGCCGGGCCGACGAGGCTGAAATGCCAGAAACCGGTCCCCGGAAGCTTGTCTCCTTTCTGGTGAAGAATTGGCTTGGTAGTTTGGTCTGCCCTGTTCCCATGATGCACTGGGCCAGGGACAGACTAATTTGCATATAGCCAGGTTCTGAGCTGGGATGGGGCAGTGAGCTAAATAACGGTGATGGATCAAGCCCTGATCTTTGGACTGGGTAAGAGTGGTCTGCTTAATTCAGACACTCTGTTCATCACCACCCCCTTTTCTGAATCGTTTTTGGCCACTATAGGTGTGGCAGGGTATACTCAGACATGAGTCCCTTGCTCACTGCTCCATCAGGATTCAAGCAAGCCGGGCCGACGAGGCGGAAATGCCAAAACCGGTCCCCGGAAGCTTGTCTCCTTTCTGGTGAAGAATTGGCTTGGTAGTTTGGTCTGCCCTGTTCCCATGATGCACTGGGCCAGGGACAGATTAATTTGCATATAGCCAGGTTCTGAGCTGGGATGGGGCAGTGAGCTAAATAACGGTGATGGATCAAGCCCTGATCTTTGGACTGGGTAAGAGTGGTCTGCTTAATTCAGACACTCTGTTCATCACCACCCCCTTTTCTGAATCGTTTTTGGCCACTATAGGTGTGGCAGGGTATACTCAGACATGAGTCCCTTGCTCACTGCTCCATCAGGATTCAAGCAAGCCGGGCCGACGAGGCTGAAATGCCAGAAACCGGTCCCCGGAAGCTTGTCTCCTTTCTGGTGAAGAATTGGCTTGGTAGTTTGGTCTGCCCTGTTCCCATGATGCACTGGGCCAGGGACAGACTAATTTGCATATAGCCAGGTTCTGAGCTGGGATGGGGCAGTGAGCTAAATAACGGTGATGGATCAAGCCCTGATCTTTGGACTGGGTAAGAGTGGTCTGCTTAATTCAGACACTCTGTTCATCACCACCCCCTTTTCTGAATCGTTTTTGGCCACTATAGGTGTGGCTGGGTATACTCAGACATTAGTCCCTTGCTCACTGCTCCATCAGGATTCAAGCAAGCCGGGCCGACGAGGCTGAAATGCCAGAAACCGGTCCCCGGAAGCTTGTCTCCTTTCTGGTGAAGAATTGGCTTGGTAGTTTGGTCTGCCCTGTTCCCATGATGCACTGGGCCAGGGACAGACTAATTTGCATATAGCCAGGTTCTGAGCTGGGATGGGGCAGTGAGCTAAATAACGGTGATGGATCAAGCCCTGATCTTTGGACTGGGTAAGAGTGGTCTGCTTAATTCAGACACTCTGTTCATCACCACCCACTTTTCTGAATCGTTTTTGGCCACTATAGGTGTGGCAGGGTATACTCAGACATGAGTCCCTTGCTCACTGCTCCATCAGGATTCAAGCAAGCCGGGCCGATGAGGCTGAAATGCCAGAAACCGGTCCCCGGAAGCTTGTCTCCTTTCTGGTGAAGAATTGGCTTGGTAGTTTGGTCTGCCCTGTTCCCATGATGCACTGGGCCAGGGACAGACTAATTTGCATATAGCCAGGTTCTGAGCTGGGATGGGGCAGTGAGCTAAATAACGGTGATGGATCAAGCCCTGATCTTTGGACTGGGTAAGAGTGGTCTGCTTAATTCAGACACTCTGTTCATCACCACCCCCTTTTCTGAATCGTTTTTTGCCACTATAGGTGTGGCAGGGTATACTCAGACATGAGTCCCTTGCTCACTGCTCCATCAGGATTCAAGCAAGCCGGGCCGACGAGGCTGAAATGCCAGAAACCGGTCCCCGGAAGCTTGTCTCCTTTCTGGTGAAGAATTGTCTTGGTAGTTTGGTCTGCCCTGTTCCCATGATGCACTGGGCCAGGGACAGACTAATTTGCATATAGCCAGGTTCTGAGCTGGGATGGGGCAGTGAGCTAAATAACGGTGATGGATCAAGCCCTGATCTTTGGACTGGGTAAGAGTGGTCTGCTTAATTCAGACACTCTGTTCATCACCACCCCCTTTTCTGAATCGTTTTTGGCCACTATAGGTGTGGCAGGGTATACTCAGACATGAGTCCCTTGCTCACTGCTCCATCAGGATTCAAGCAAGCCGGGCCGACGAGGCTGAAATGCCAGAAACCGGTCCCCGGAAGCTTGTCTCCTTTCTGGTGAAGAATTGGCTTGGTAGTTTGGTCTGCCCTGTTCCCATGATGCACTGGGCCAGGGACAGACTAATTTGCATATAGCCAGGTTCTGAGCTGGGATGGGGCAGTGAGCTAAATAACGGTGATGGATCAAGCCCTGATCTTTGGACTGGGTAAGAGTGGTCTGCTTAATTCAGACACTCTGTTCATCACTAGAGCTTTTCTTTCCCCTGAGGCGGAAGCCGGGGGCGATCTTTCTATCCCTCATTTTTAAAATTGTATTCTGTGTGAATATGGCAAAACGGAACATTTTGTGTACAATAGAATTGCAAGCAGGGCATTTATTTTAAAAACTGTACATATCTTACTTGGAGCTATTTTATTGTCCTGATAACGCGACCCAGAAGGTGAGAATTACATCGCCTCCAGGGTCTTACTCTTCACATTAGCCTACCGGCGCAGCCGATTTGAGGTGCTGACGCCGGTAGTCACGGAATTGCCGCCGCCATATTGGGGAAGGCAGGATAGCGGTCCAGCTCTTGGACGATTCCCGCCCTCCCGCTCTACTTAAGGGCTGATTACCGCCCGGCCGGCAGACTAGAGCTTTTCTTTCCCCTGAGGCGGAAGCCGGGGCGATCTTTCTATCCCTCATTTTTAAAATTGTATTTTGTGTGAATTTGGCAAAACGGAACATTTTGTGCACAATAGAATTGCAAGCAGGGCATTTATTTTAAAAACTGTACATATCTTACTTGGAGCTATTTTATTGTCCTGATAACGCGACCCAGAAGGTGAGAATTACATCGCCTCCAGGGTCTTACTCTTCACATTAGCCTACCGGCGCAGCCGATTTGAGGTGCTGACGCCGGTAGTCACGGAATTGCCGCCGCCATATTGGGGAAGGCAGGATAGCGGTCCAGCTCTTGGACGATTCCCGCCCTCCCGCTCTACTTAAGGGCTGATTACCGCCCGGCCGGCAGACTAGAGCTTTTCTTTCCCCTGAGGCGGAAGCCGGGGGCGATCTTTCTATCCCTCATTTTTAAAATTGTATTCTGTGTGAATTTGGCAAAACGGAACATTTTGTGCACAATAGAATTGCAAGCAGGGCATTTATTTTAAAAATTGTACATATCTTACTTGGAGCTATTTTATTGTCCTGATAACGCGACCCAGAAGGTGAGAATTACATCGCCTCCAGGGTCTTACTCTTCACATTAGCCTACCGGCGCAGCCGATTTGAGGTGCTGACGCCGGTAGTCACGGAATTGCCGCCGCCATATTGGGGAAGGCAGGATAGCGGTCCAGCTCTTGGACGATTCCCACCCTCCTCGTTATGTATAAAGACAAACGTACTTCCCGTCCGCGCAGCGGGCGGGCGCAGCGGGCGCGCCGATGGCGCGCCGAAGGCGCGCCTAAGGCAAGCCCGTCTGCACCCGTCCACGCCTGGCCCGGGCCCAGGGCCAGTCCCCCTGCCCATTTGATCAATACTGGCCGAATAAGTTGGCCCAGAGAACAGCTTTTACAATTGAGATCTGGTTCCTGTGTGTCATCTGCCCGCTGTCCACCAAGTAATTTAGACGGCCGTTCTTTTCGTTGCACGCATTGCAGCATGATTATTCCGCCCTGGAATGAAGGTACCTGTCTTCCTGCCACTACCTTACGTACCCCATTAAATATAAAGGCCGGATTGGTTAATTGCCGATCACTCCCTCGTCATGCAAGCGAAATCTGGATCACGCTCGTCTCACATGAATGTGATATATTGTTCCTTACCGAATCTTGGGTAAAAGACACTTTAAACCCGGACATCCATTTAGCCACCCCTCCTGATTATCGCTTTGTGGGTATTAACCGCGAAGGTAAAACGGGGGGCGGCCTTGCTATTATTTTTAAAACTCACCTCCAACTGACCATTAAAAAACTCACAAATATTGGGCTGATTGAAGCCATGCACTTTTCTATCTCAGACGCTGCAGCAGTTTTTCTGACTGGTATTTTGGTTTATAACCCGCCTAGGGTATCAGCTTCATCATTAACGCAGCTCACCCATCTGATTGCGGACCTATCTCTTAAGCATCCACACTTCATTGTATTAGGTGATTTCAACCTTCATGTTGAAGATACTTCATGTTCCCAGGCTAATCGATTTGTGGATACTTTACAGAGCCTAGGTTTGTCGCAACTGATCCAGGGCCCGACGCATTCTGCAGGCCATACCTTGGACTTAATTTTTTCTAATCTCCCAAACATTACTACTCACCTTCCCCTACCCTTTACCTGGTCCGATCACTATCTCCTCATGTTTGATATTCGGTTGATATCCTCACCGAACCTGGTGGAACTAGGAAAGGACCACAGGAGAAAATGGCATAAAGTCACTTGCTCTGCCATGGAGCCGGTCTTTCGATGCCCCTGGGAACCCCATATGGGAGATATTGACACCTGCGTCAAAACGTTTAATACTGCTTTAGTGTCGGCCATTGATATCACTGCACCGGCGTTACCAGTCTCGTCTGCAAGATTTCGCCCCTCAGCCCCGTGGTTCTCTATAACCCTGCGTGAGGAAAAAAGCCGATGCAAAAAACTTGAGCGTAGTTGGCGATTATCTTATGATCCAGAAGCTAAAAGCATTTATAGAATGGCTTTAAAGAAATTTATTAAACTAAAAAAATCGGCAATGAAAGAATTTTTTGCCCTACAAATCAAAAACTCAGATAACTCGGCAAAAACTCTGTTTAACATTGTCAAAGATTTTGTTAAGCCTCCCGCTATGACCTCCAATAATATCTCCAGTCAGACCCTATGCAACGGCCTATCAGATTATTTTCAAGACAAAATTGATAAAATCTCCTCCTCCTTTCCAGCGGTCCCGATAGCTGCACAACCTTCTTCCTTTGCCAAAAATAGGAATGATAAAGGACCTGCTTTGATAGCCTTTAAGGAACTTGATGCTAAATCAGCACTTAAACTGTTTATTCAGTGCAAATCGGGCTCTCCTTTAGACCCTGCTCCCCCTAAAGTTATGAGTGACCTAGCTACCCTCCTGATAGAGCCTCTTGTCTCTATCTGGAACGCCTCATTACAGCTAGGCCAATTTCCTTCGGCCTGGAAAGAAGCTATGCTAATCCCCATCCTGAAAAAGACAAATGCTGACCCCACGCAATTTTGCAACTACCGCCCCATTTCCCTCCTCCCTAAACCAGCTAAGGTTTTAGAAAAGGCCGTTCAACTTCAGCTTGCGGAATATCTGGAGACTAATGTCATACTTCATGATTCCCAGTCAGGATTCCGCACTGGCTTTAGTACAGAAACGGCACTCCTGGAAGTCTCGGAGACCATTCGAGAGTGTGTGGATAGGGGAGAGGAGGCCATGTTGGTCCTCCTCGACCTATCCGCCGCTTTCGATACGGTATCCCATAAGATACTTCTAGATCGATTGGAGCAGATTGGACTGGGCGGCTCTGCTCTATCATGGATCAGCTCCTTTCTTCAAGGTCGAACGCAGAGGGTCCTTCTTAGACCTTTCCAATCGGAATGTAAACCCCTTGTCTGTGGAGTGCCGCAGGGCTCCGCTCTGAGCCCATTGTTTTTTAATGTTTATCTGGCCCCCCTGGCTAAGGTGGTCGAGTCACTTGGGGTCAGAGTGATCTCTTATGCTGATGACACACAGCTTATGTTTTCTTTTAGAGATCACTCTGACTCCAGTCTCGCCAGTTTTCGCCATTGTTTGAGTGAAGTATGTTCCTGGATGGCATCCAACCATCTACGACTTAACACTGACAAGACGGAGGTCTTGTTTTTTAATCAAAAAATTACCATCTCCTCTACCTTGTGGTGGCCGACTGTGCTGAACCCTCCCCCCATCCCTGTTCACACTGCTCGCAATCTGGGTTTTCAGTTTGATGATGCTCTGTCGTGCAATCCCCAAATTAATAAGGTTACTGCTGCCTGTTTTGGGAAACTGCGGATGATGCGAAAGATTTTTCCTTTTTTGCCATTAGATGCTCGCAGAACGGTCACGCAGGCCTTAATAACATCACATTTAGATTACGCCAATAGCCTCTATGCCGGGGCCCCCCAATATCAAATTGAACGCCTACAGATTGTTCAGAACGCGGCAGCGTGGCTGATTGGCAACATCCCTGCACGACACTCAGTTGCAGCCTACCGCAAAGAACTCCACTGGCTTCCAATCGCAAGTCGCATTAAGTTCAAAATGCTAACTCTTGCTTTTCGGGCCCTCAATGGTATGGGACCGGACTATTTACGCAAGAGATTAACACTATCCCAGTCAGTGCGATCTCTGCGATCCAACAATCTGCGCCTCATTGTCGTCCCTCGATTCCACCGCTCTAGAACGGGCGGCAGAGCCTTTGCAGTTATGACGGCTAAACTATGGAATAGCCTCCCCTTAGATCTCAGATTTGTTTCCTCTGAAACTCTCTTTCGTAGCCGTCTCAAAACCTGGCTATTTTCATTATTATAGGCTCTACTCCCTTTCTAGCTCACAGTCTAAGCGCCGGGACACCCCCTTTGGGGGTAGCCGTGCGCTCTACAAGTTCCAAAATAAATAAATAAATAAATCACCACCCCCTTTTCTGAATCGTTTTTGGCCACTATAGGTGTGGCAGGGTATACGCAGACATGAGTCCCTTGCTCACTGCTCCATCAGGATTCAAGCAAGCCGGGCCGACGAGGCTGAAATGCCAGAAACCGGTCCCCGGAAGCTTGTCTCCTTTCTGGTGAAGAATTGGCTTGGTAGTTTGGTCTGCCCTGTTCCCATGATGCACTGGGCCAGGGACAGACTAATTTGCATATAGCCAGGTTCTGAGCTGGGATGGGGCAGTGAGCTAAATAACGGTGATGGATCAAGCCCTTATCTTTGGACTGGGTAAGAGTGGTCTGCTTAATTCAGACACTCTGTTCATCACCACCCCCTTTTCTGAATCGTTTTTGGCCACTATAGGTGTGGCAGGGTATACTCAGACATGAGTCCCTTGCTCACTGCTCCATCAGGATTCAAGCAAGCCGGGCCGACGAGGCTGAAATGACAGAAACCGGTCCCCGGAAGCTTGTCTCCTTTCTGGTGAAGAATTGGCTTGGTAGTTTGGTCTGCCCTGTTCCCATGATGCACTGGGCCAGGGACAGACTAATTTGCATATAGCCAGGTTCTGAGCTGGGATGGGGCAGTGAGCTAAATAACTGTGATGGATCAAGCCCTGATCTTTGGACTGGGTAAGAGTGGTCTGCTTAATTCAGACACTCTGTTCATCACCACCCCCTTTTCTGAATCGTTTTTGGCCACTATAGGTGTGGCAGGGTATACTCAGACATGAGTCCCTTGCTCACTGCTCCATCAGGATTCAAGCAAGCCGGGCCGACGAGGCTGAAATGCCAGAAACCGGTCCCCGGAAGCTTGTCTCCTTTCTGGTGAAGAATTGGCTTGGTAGTTTGGTCTGCCCTGTTCCCATGATGCACTGGGCCAGGGACAGACTAATTTGCATATAGCCAGGTTCTGAGCTGGGATGGGGCAGTGAGCTAAATAACGGTGATGGATCAAGCCCTGATCTTTGGACTGGGTAAGAGTGGTCTGCTTAATTCAGACACTCTGTTCATCACCACCCCCTTTTCTGAATCGTTTTTTGCCACTATAGGTGTGGCAGGGTATACTCAGACATGAGTCCCTTGCTCACTGCTCCATCAGGATTCAAGCAAGCCGGGCCGACGAGGCTGAAATGCCAGAAACCGGTCCCCGGAAGCTTGTCTCCTTTCTGGTGAAGAATTGTCTTGGTAGTTTGGTCTGCCCTGTTCCCATGATGCACTGGGCCAGGGACAGACTAATTTGCATATAGCCAGGTTCTGAGCTGGGATGGGGCAGTGAGCTAAATAACGGTGATGGATCAAGCCCTGATCTTTGGACTGGGTAAGAGTGGTCTGCTTAATTCAGACACTCTGTTCATCACCACCCCCTTTTCTGAATCGTTTTTGGCCACTATAGGTGTGGCAGGGTATACTCAGACATGAGTCCCTTGCTCACTGCTCCATCAGGATTCAAGCAAGCCGGGCCGACGAGGCTGAAATGCCAGAAACCGGTCCCCGGAAGCTTGTCTCCTTTCTGGTGAAGAATTGGCTTGGTAGTTTGGTCTGCCCTGTTCCCATGATGCACTGGGCCAGGGACAGACTAATTTGCATATAGCCAGGTTCTGAGCTGGGATGGGGCAGTGAGCTAAATAACGGTGATGGATCAAGCCCTGATCTTTGGACTGGGTAAGAGTGGTCTGCTTAATTCAGACACTCTGTTCATCACTAGAGCTTTTCTTTCCCCTGAGGCGGAAGCCGGGGGCGATCTTTCTATCCCTCATTTTTAAAATTGTATTCTGTGTGAATTTGGCAAAACGGAACATTTTGTGCACAATAGAATTGCAAGCAGGGCATTTATTTTAAAAACTGTACATATCTTACTTGGAGCTATTTTATTGTCCTGATAACGCGACCCAGAAGGTGAGAATTACATAGCCTCCAGGGTCTTACTCTTCACATTAGCCTACCGGCGCAGCCGATTTGAGGTGCTGACGCCGGTAGTCACGGAATTGCCGCCGCCATATTGGGGAAGGCAGGATAGCGGTCCAGCTCTTGGACGATTCCCACCCTCCTCGTTATGTATAAAGACAAACGTACTTCCCGTCCTGTACTGTAATGGTCCTCTTTTGTAAAATAAACTAGCTAAAATGCTACAGGAAATTCCATAGGTCAAAGGTAGGTGATGGTAAGTCACGCCTTCAGCTACAGAAGTAGGTAGCTTCATGCAGACATAGCAGTCTTCTATTTCCATAGTTTCTACATAGTGCACTAAAAGGTTTGCGAAAACATTTAACTGTGTCTGGTTTTTAACTCCATGATAATGTAGGCCTTCCTCATCTGATGCTTCTAAGTCTCGTTTTGTTTGTCTGAGTGCCTTTTCACGTCTTTCTACACTTCGTGTTGTCAGTTCTTCAGTGTCAGTAGTCACAGTCTGAGTAGGGTCAATATTTGTATTTTTGCTCACCATATAAGGAATGAAAACTGTTAGTCCTATCCAAATTATTATCACTATAACTATGCTACATATACATATTCTGCAGCATGTTTTGCAACAACTGCGTCTAGGCCTTCCATTCACGTTTGAATCAGACATTTTCGCTCAGAAGAAGTTTTTCAACTCCTCTTTGTAACTTTGCCCAGGTAGCTTACTCTGCGCAACTTCAGGTTAATTCGTCTTCTTCTTCTGTAGACTGATCAGCAATCGGTTCTCCGTCACTTTCGTCAGTTATATCAAGATCCTCAAAATCCTCCAAAATTAAAAATGTCCATTCAGGATCTTGGTATTTTTCGTTCAGTCTTTTTATTCGATCACTCCTTCTTTTGGAGCTTTCTCCAGTTTGTTCTAAAATTCGAGGACTTTTCCTTCTTTCTGCAAGTTTTTCTTCTACTGTTTTTCTTCTCAGTCTCAGTCTTTTAATGTATCTTGGTTCGATATGTTTCTTTTTCTTGAGTCTTTTAGTTGGCACTGTGATTTGGCTTTCTTCTAACGCTCTTTTATTATCGTTTGTCTGTGGCACTTCTGCTTCTGTCTCTTCCCTTCCTGTCTGACTAGTCCCAGGTCTTGTATCTATTTCTTCTGCCTGGTTACTAAGCTGGCCTGGTTCAGGTGAATTTTGGGTTTGGCTTTCGAGTGTCTCTGTTTCTGTGTCCTGAACACGTTCTTCTAATTCTATCTGATCCTGTTCAAGCACTTCGATCTCTTGATTTTCTTCTGCTCGAACGTTTACACTAGTTCTAGTCTGACCCTTTTCAATTTCAGGAGTTAGTGGAGGTGTGTCAATCACCTGTTCTGTCCCTGTCTGACTTTCCTCTTCTTCCTCAGATTTGACGTGAATCTCAATGATCTGAGGGTCTTCGCCTGTGCCTATCTTTTCCTCTCTATTCCACTCTCTATCTTCTTGGGTTCGCTCTCTTGTTCTGATTGGGTCTTCGGTCAAGTCGATTAAGGGTATCCAATCATCTTGACTGGTGCTCGGTTGTTCGTCATCAGCTACTTCAGGACCAACGTCTGCAGACCCCTCAGCTGGACAACCTTCAGCTCCAGGTTCCTCGTCTGGAATCACTTTCTGTGTATGGCTGGCATGGATCCACTTGGGAACGCCTGCACACTTCACTGCTGTCGTGGTCACCAGTATTATCTGGCGCTTTTCTCCCCACCTCGGTGCAAGGCAACTCGAACGAGTATGCTTCTTGATTCTAACCCAGTCACCAGAAACCAACTTGTGAACTGGAGTTGTCGGGTTGGCGACGGCGTCTTCCCCAATCTGGCGAGAGATAGAACGCACTTGGTCACCCAGTTGCTTGCAGTACTCAAGTACCAAATCATCAGAAATGCTTAACAGTTTGTATCCTGGTACCCATGCTTGTCTCATCACTCTTCCCATCAGGATCTCATGGGGGCTCAGGCCTGTTTTTCGATCTGGAATACTTCTGAGTCCCATCAGTACAAGAGGCAAGGCAGTTATCCAGTTCATGCCAGTAGAGTCACACATTTTTGCTAATCTCGATTTTATAGTGCCATTTATTTGCTCTACTACTCCAGAAGCCTCTGGACGATATGCACAGTGCAACTTTTGTGTGATTCCAAATGCTTTACAGAGCTGATCGATTACCTCATTCTGAAAATGTCCGCCTCTATCTGATTCAATAGTGACTGGAACCCCGAACCTAGGTATTAATTCTCGTAGTAACATTTTGGCTACGGTTATGGCATCATTCTGTTTGGCAGGGTAAGCTTCCACCCATTTTGAAAACAGGCAGACAATGACAAGGACATATCTTTTTCCCTCACAACGAGGCATGGTGATGAAGTCAATCTGTATTCTCACAAAGGGACCTCCTGATTTTCCAATTTTTCCCAGTTCAACTACTGTTCTTTTACCAGCGTTGAACTGCTGACATGTTAAGCACCTCAGGCAGAGTGATTCTGCTACCTTCCTGAACTTCGGATTATACCAGGTCTGCTGAAACACCAGAACCATGGCATCCCTACCAGTGTGCGAATTTCCGTGTATCAATCTTGCCATAGAAGCGAGCAGGTGTCTAGGTAACACAGGCATACCATTTGGGCCCACAATGACACCATCCTCACTTCTCGGTCGACAACCAAGTTTTCTCCACCTTTCCTTCTCTTTCGATGGCACTGCATGCTGCCAATCTCTCACCTCATCCCAGGTAGGCACTTCTTCAAACACCATAACTTGGCAGCTGTTTCCGGTCCCTCCCAGTTTGATATTTATTGACATGCGATCCTTAGCACACTGTTTTGCCACTTGATCAGCAAAATCATTTCCCAAAGATACAGCGTCAAGGCCTTTTTTTGGGCAACACATTTGACCACTGCTAATTCTTTTGGTAATTGGATTGCTTCCAGTAAATTTTGTACAACCCTTCCATTTCGAATGGGGGTACCTGATGAAGTCAGGAATTCTCTTTGTAGCCATAATTGGCCAAAGTCATGCACAACCCCATAACAGTACTGACTGTCAGTATACACTGTTATTTTTTTGTCTTTTCCCAATTTGCAAGCTCTTATCAATGCTATCAATTCGGCTACTTGTGCAGACTTTACTCCAAATAAACATGATGCTTCTTTAATGCTGTCTAAGGTGACTACAGCATAAGCAGCGCTTAGTCCTACAAGTTCGTGTCTCATACATGAGCCATCCACAAAGAACTCCTCATCATGTACAGGCAAAGGTGTTTCCTTAATGTCTGGGCGGGGTTTAGTACTGAATTCTGTCAGGTCAATGCAGTCATGCTCGTTCTCTCCTTTATCTTCTACACTCATGGAATCAGGGAGTAGGGTGGCGGGGTTCAGGATATTACACCGGGTAATAACTACATTTGCAGCACCCACGAGAATCCTCTCGTATTTAGTCAGCCGACTAGGGGTGAGATACTGAGTCTTGGTTTGGGTCAGTAGAATTACAACTGCATGTGGAACATACACAGTTACAGGATGTCCCATTACAATGGATTCACTCTGCTCTAAGCTTGTGCAAGTGGCAGCTACTGCTTTCAGACACCCAGGTAATCCAGCAGCCACTGGATCCAAAGTGGCAGAAAAATATGCCACTGGGCGTTTAATCAACCCATGCTCCCTGGGTTAAGACTGACAATGCACAATTGTCTCGTGTGTCACAGAACAGGGCAAACTCCTTAGAATAGTCAGGCATGCCTAAAGCAGGGGCTGTACACAGACAATCTCGTAATTTAGTAAATGCTGTTAAGCTTTCATCATCCGATTCAACTGGGTCCTTTGCTCCTTTCTTGGTCATTTTTATCAAAGGCTTTGCCAGGACTGCGAATCCCACAATCCATTGCCTGAAGTAACCTACAACTCCAAGGAACATTCTGACTTCTTTCTGAGTGCGGGGTAGCTGCATCTTTTGAATTATTCTGACTCTCTCTGAAGTGACTTTTCTGATGCCTTTTTCTATCTGGTTCCCCAGATATTTCACTGACTTTGAACAGAACTGCAATTTTTCAGGGGCCACTTTATGTCCCTTTTCACTTAGGTGATTCAGTAAAGCAATGGTATCAATTACACAATCCCTATGACTTTTGGACGCCACCAAGAGGTCGTCAATATATTGTACCAAAACAGACTTTCCAGGTAAGACTAATGATTCAAGACACTTTTTCAGGATCTGATTAAAGATAGAGGGGCTTTCTGTGTACCCCTGGGGGACTCGATTCCAAACGTACACGTGACTATTGAAAGCAAATGAGAAAAGAAATTTGCTGTCTGGATGCAATGGGATCGAAAAGAATGCGTGACATAGGTCTATCACAGTGAACCACTCAGCATCCCAGGGAATCTGATACAGGATCACTGCGGGGTTCGGGACAATAGGACAGCAAGGAACAACGATCTTGTTTACCTTTCTCAGGTCCTGCACTACTCTGTACTTGCCACTAGGTTTCTTAATTCCAATTATGGGGGAATTACACGGGCTGCTCATCACTTCTTGTATGATGTTTGCTTCTAGCAATTTCTGTATTTCAATGGCAACTCCTGCTCTTACTTCGGCACTCCTTCTATAAGGCTTGGTATTGGGGTAAACTGCATTTTCTTTCATGGCTATTTGTATGGGATCTACATTTGCCATTAATCCTACATCCTTTCCAGTAAAGTCCCATACTTCTGGTTTCACGGTCTGTTGAAGTTCTTCAGGTAAGTCTTGTATAGTCATACATTTAATTTCTGAGTCAGGTCTGATTAACATTATTTTATATATGCCATCCTCGTCTGGGGTTTGTATTTCGACGCCTTTTGGTGTGCAAAAGATGGTGCAGTTCATTTTGCACAACAAATCACGTCCCAGTAAGTTTACTGGACTGGTATCACACACTACAAATCTATGCATTTCTTTAAAATTCCCTATTGTGATCTCCATGGGCTCAGTAACTGGGGTACTAATCAATTGATTAGATACACCTACCACCTGGATTGCTTCTCCCGAGAGGGGTAGGTTTGGAACGTCCGCTGTTCTCACAGTAGAACGGGTAGCACCAGTGTCTAACAGAAAGGTGACATCATTTCCATCAACCTTTCCTTCAATGTATGGCCCTGACTGGTCTACCGGCAAGGAGGCGCCAAGTACACACTCCTCGTCCTCCCCTCTCAGGCCCCGTCAGTATTGGTCGTCACAGAGAAAAGTGTCATTTAATAAATACTGCGAAGTTGCTGCATTTCTGTTCTCATTGCCTCCCCAGATTTCTATGTCGTCACCCTGCGGTGATTTTCCCTCAATATTCGGTTTTGGCGCTCGGGGCACTTGGATTGTTTTTACCTGCTGCTGGGTCTTTCTTGGTTTTTCATTCTGCGTCTGTGGAATTAAATCAGGGGTTTGGGTATTATCATGCTACAAATATGGACACTCGTCTCTCCAGTGCCCGATTTCTCCGCACTGGTGGCAGGGAAATTTCTTTTTAGCTTCTTCTCTGCTCATTTTTACCTTGGGCTTTCCCCCACCCCCAGGGCCTTGATTTTGGGTACTCTTACTCAATTTACTTAATTGCTTTTCCTGCTGTTCTGCGAGCTTTACTTGTGCCCACATCACCTTTTCCTTCAACGCCTTTCGCTTTTCTGCCATTTCGTCCTCACAGTACTTTGCGTACCGTAGGACCTCATCCATTTTCTTAGACTGCCAACAAATGTTATTATCTTTGATCCACTGACAAATTTCGGGTCTTAAACCGTTTACAAACCTGTAAATGAAGTGGGTCATATCCTTCATCTCGATGTTATCTATGCCGCTGTATGTTTTAAACACCTGTAACAGTCTTTCATAAAAGGAGTGCACAGTCTCATCCCTTTCCTGCGTGGTTCTATCTATCTTGGTCCAATCAGTTTCCTTTGCAGGCACCTTTTGCTTTAGGTGCAGAAACACCTGATCATATTTTTTCATTACTTCGTCAGAGGGTGCTCCTGTGTTAGAATCCCTCGGATATTCCTCACTAGGCCAACCTATGGCAATCTTACACTCGGTCCATAGATCTACAGGAACCACAATATCAAAGAACCCATCCAAATCTTTCCACATGCATTTCTGTACCTTTACAAACCTTTCCACCTGCCTGTACCAGTCCACAGGCTTCTCTCGTAATTTTGGGAAATCATTTGTAAAGGACACAATATCCTGTCTGGACCATGGAACATGCACGTATTTTCCACCTGGTACTTCACGCATGGGACATAACTGTTCTGGTTTATCAGCTTCTTTTAGAACGAACTGAGGAGTCACTTGTTTAGATCTAGCCTCCTCTTTCTTTTTGGCCCACCTGGCTTTCCACCTGTCCACATCTCCCCATTTCTGTAATACTGTCAATAACTCTTTGACCTGTGCCTTCTTTCCTGACATGTTCAAGTTCTCTAGATCCTTGTCTGAGAAATGTGCTCTGTACGGTTTTTGCAAAGGTTTTGATTTTGAAATATCTATTCCCATACTAGCTGCAGTGTCAGTTAGTTTTTTGTGGAGTAATCTGGCATTTCGAGTAAGGCTCTTGCAGATAAACAACAGCTCTTCTTCCAAGTAGGTATTTAATCTGTCTAATCCTACATTTCCTGGCATAAGTTCTTCTATTTCTACTCTCAGTTTGTAGAGATCTAGAGGTTTCGACTGAAGAGTTTGTTTTTCTAATTCTCGACTCCATCTCTCAATTTCTTCAGGAGTTACTACTGTGACGCTCTTAGTACCTGAAGCTGATTCCATTTGAATCTCCCTCGTATTGAAAGGATTATGTCTTTTCTGCATCCTTTTTCCTGTTTCCCTAAGGGGCAGATCCATTAGCGAGACTTCAGTCTCACACTCACTTGTTAAGTCATCTATAATTAAGGGCTCTGATCTCGGTTGGGCTACAACTGGGGTAATAACTGGAGTTCTTGGACTTCCCTGTCGGTCCCTATACAATGGAATCACTGGTCCAATAGTAACCGGGATTGTTAATGACTCAGGACTTGCATTTAACTGGGAAATCTTCTGAATTATTTCAGCTCTCTGCTTAGCTAGTGCCTCTCGTTCTCTGTCCTCCAATATCCTTTCAAGTGAATTGTCATGTAATACTTGTGGTGTTAAAGTTGGAGCACAACTCGGTGCAGTAGGATGTGCCTCTCTGGGTCCTTCACCATAACTAGGTCTTGGGTGCAAAGTACCTGTGCCTAGGGATCTTGGTTCCTCCTCACCTAGAGGGTTTAGGAACGGCATTCCTGTACTGGATGGTCTTGTCTCACCTTCATAGGGAGATCTGGGAAAAAAGTCTCTTTCGCGTGTGTATCTCGTTTCTCCACCAGCGGGTATTCTAGGATAAATATCTCTTGCATCTATGGGTCCTAAACTCTCGGTATAGGGAGGTATTTGACAACTCCCTCCTACACTTGCTGATCTGGCCTCATCTGGGGGCGGAGGTCTTCGAGAATTATCCCCTTCACTAGAAGGTCGGTGTCCTTCATTATAAGGAGGCGGACTTCTTAAAAACATGTCATCTAACAACTCATCATCCGACTCTCCAATAGGCACCCAGTGTTTGCATTTTTCTGTTCTCTTCTCTCCTGCAGGAGGACCACCCACTGGCATCATTGGAAACAGTCCTTCCACAATCATATTCTGTCTCCACTGTTTCATCTTTTTGTCACGGGTCTCTTGTTTCAGTTTCGGATAAAATTTAGTCAACCCTTTATCCATCCGGGGCTTATCCCTTTCAAAAGGTTCGATTTCCCATTCCTCTAGTGCTTCGTACTGCGTTAGTCTAGGTCTGGGATGTAAATCATTCATTCGGGTTCTCAAATTAAATAAAATTCTGCCATTGAATGTACCTTCTAACGGAAAAGCCAATACTCAGTCATCTTTCGTGTACTCCACCCAATTTTCCAACCATACACACGAGTGGTACCCTTTATCAAACATCATGAAAGATGCGGGAGTATTCGGTGGCGGAATGACAACACCTTCTCTGGTTCTAATCGGTTTATCCGTTTTGAAATAATTCTTTACTTTATTTACGAGAGATAATTTTCTCTTGTTTCCGTACATAATGTCAGTTTTATGACCTTTCCACTGATCGTTCTTAAACCCTAAATGTCGCAGATCGGGTATAGTATGCGGTCTGTACGAATGCCACATACGATTTCTGTGAGTGACTCTGTTTACAAAATCACCCCAATCCAAGTGCGTCTCTTATTTTCGTGCGACCAATGAAATGCACGAATTCGAATAATTTCGACCAATGGGTGCGCGGCCTTTTTCGCGAGACAGTTCTCACGCTTCGGCACTCACTCCTCCTTTACAATTCCAGCTCCGCTACACACCCGCTGCGTCTACCAATCCCAGCGCGGCACGGAGTGACGTCAGAGCAGCCTCGCAACTGACTCCCTCCTTCACAAGGTAACGGAAAATGTATTTCTTTCTAAAGTGCTAGTGCTTGGTTATTTAACAACGAATACACATTCGCCACTGTACTCAAGTGTCTAGACAGAGAAGATTTGTTTCACTGCAAGTAAACTCCTTCCGTCTACTTTTCACACTCTACGGATAGATCTCTTCTGCCTACCCTTCACTCAAGCATTAGGGAACCTGTTACTTCCTTAGACTCATCCAATTTTCTGGGATATATTCTAAGTCCAACGTTTCACCAGCGAACCCCTTTGCTATCACTCAAGCTCCGACGAACCTGCTACTCCTTCCACTGTGACTCTTACTAGGTTATATCACGAGAGAAGTTTTGCCAGTGATCTCGTAGCTATCATTTATTCAAACATACATTCAGAAAAGACCCTAGTTAGTGCTTCCAGTTCTACCCAACCTGCACCAACTTTCCTTAAGTCAGTGACCTCAAAGCAAGTGGATTCTCTTCACCACTCGCTATTCAATTCCCCGGGGATTCCAACAAACATGTAACAGTTTACTTAACGAGTGGGTTAATACATATATCAGTACAATAATAAGTAAAACAATTTAAAACATTTCATAATTTTTCAAAACAAACATTTCACGTGGGTGATCAATCCGCGAAAACGTTTATTTTTAGCAGCAATAAAATGTTATTATAAAACTTAGCAGCATCCAACCTATCTAGCTTAACTAGTCCTACCTAATTTTAACTAGTCCCTAACCATTACCTCTGCTACCAGAAAATTACTGATAGAGATCGTGGGTCACCCGACCAACAATTTCACCATATAGGTTTCGGGCCCATAGATTTCAAATCACCATATACATTAATCAGGTGACCTCACAAACCTACCATCAGCAACCCTTATTCCTTCCTATTGTATTCTAATGTACCCGACTTAGCATCCACCGTTACGGGTACCTATAACCACGATAGATCAGGGAGCTAGCTGTAAAAGAAAGGCAGGCAAAATACAAAACCCAACTTGTTTCTATTTCGCATTGAATGATCACAGACAACTGGGAAGTTTTAAGAGTTTATCTAGAAATCAGGTTCGGAAATTATCAAGTTTACAGTCAAAAGGCAATCGATAATCAAGATAACAAAAAGAACATATCCATAGAGGAACAGTGTCAGGGCAACCATTTATAAGTCTATAAAAAGGTTATAACAATGCAGTCTACTAAATAGATTTTAGAACTTGAATCACAAACTAGTCTCTACAGGTTGGGAAAAATACTGTAAGGTAAGGATTGGAAATCCTATACATCTATAGGAGGGGGAAAAAGTGGAACATGCTATAGTTATAGTATCTTAATGCAAATTCAGATTTCAAGAGAAATTCATATACCACAGTTATGTTTCATAAACAGTATGGAGAAAAAAATGTTCTCTAAAAGGTAGGGAAACATAGGAACATGCTAAGAAAATATATACTTAATGACTTTCATAATAGGTTGCGGAAAGCATGGAAATTAACATATGCAAAGGAATGTCTTTATTAAAGCAAAGACAGAAAAATAGAAGATGCAGTGAAGAGTTTTCGCACTATATTTAGCCAGAAAGGTGTGCAGACCAACCCTGGCCACGGATCAGTCAAGGACAGGAAATACCCCAAGGAAGGACAGTCATCTATGGGACAGCAGATGCAGATTGGACACCCCAGGACAGGACAGGGAAACCAGATTAGGATCAGGACAGGACCACCAGGACACGACCAGCACCCGCAGTTTGGAAGCAACGCCTGCGCTCCACCCTCTCTGCAGCTATCAGTCAGAAACCCCGATTGGGTTAGCGAACTCCCCAGCAAAGTGCTCCGCCAGCACTTAAGGTTTAGTAAAATCTTAGAGTCTATGGTCAAATTCGGACAGAGTGCTCCGCAGCGCTCTGTAAATTCAGTCACCTATGGAGTGCGTTGGGTCAGTGACAGGTCAGCTATTCAGACAAGTCGGACAATTTCTCTAGCTGAACCTAGGCTAGATATACTGTTTTCGGGTCAGTGTACCACCCCCAAATGTTGCAAAGTGTCAGAATCCCCAATTTCGATTGGTCCCAAGGTAGGATAGGCTAACACACCAATCAGAACAGACTTCTGTAAGCCTAAATTTACATTCTAGGGATCCGCCTAGCAAGATTGGGGTTCCCACGAAAAGTTTCACAGAATACAATAGAGAAATACAATTGTTACAAATGAAGAACAAATTCTGCTCCATCCTCCTAGGTCAGAGGTGGCTTTCGCAGGAGCATCTTGACTGTGGCTGCCAGCTGGCTGAGTTCCACTGCTCAAGGACATTTCTCCCTGGCTGCGTGTCATGCGCAGAAGGGACCGTCAAAATGGTTCTCGTCACAGTCAGACCCCCCAGTTATCGTGGTACATGAAAAGTAAGCGAAAACAAATTAAAACATAGAAATAAATGAATATACTACATATCATAATTGTGTACTTATGGTTTATCACTATTAAAATATACTATGCGGTTTTATATTAGTGCAATACACAATAACACGAGAGCATCTGTACAAGCTTCACCACGTTAATACATGAGCAGCCATCTTGTGGCTATTACGCATGCGCACCCTTTCCCTCCAGAATTACAACTACGTCACGTCACGTGAGTGTGACTAACGCATGCGCAGAAGCAAAATTCCAAAGCAGCGGCCATTTTAAGGACCAGAGTTAATCGTTTTAGTAAGACACATAGGCAAGCATCACTAAGACACACGCACATTCAAAAATAAAGGGAAATTAGTACAACATACAAATTTTGTTACCGGGTTATGACAGATTCGAGGTTCATGATTCGAGTAAGTTGCGTAATATGCAAATTCTTGCTCTATCAGTGTAACTGGGTCAGTGGTTGTTAAGAAGGCTGCTTCATGCTAGCTAATCCATTCATTAGTCTCACCCTCCACGACTAGGCTAGCTATGGTCGTTGTAAGCCGTTTGGTGGGGTCCACTACCAGGGGTCCGTAGTGAGTGGTATTGGATAGTTGGCATCTGCACTCTGTGTCGTAATCATAGCTAGTTTGGATAACAGTGGCGCCCCCTTTGTCAGCCTGTTTGATTACAATGGTGGTGTCATTGGCCAAAGACTGGACTGCCTGTCTTTCAGCTGTAGTCAGATTAATATACCTGCTAGCGGCAGGTTTGTTTGCCAGGATCCTCAGAACCGCCCCCTCAAAGGCCAGTATCTCGGGCGGAACCATGTTGTCTGTTGGCGTGAATGTAGATGGTTTTCGTAGCCCAGTGTCAGTTCTCTCACTTTCAGATCTATCTTGGAAGAAGGAACGTAACCGTACCTTCCTGAACAATTGTTTAATCTCACATATCTCATTAAAGCTGTCAGGGGTAGGGGAGGGGACAAAGCCTAAGCCTTTTTCTAGAAGTTTGGTCTCAATGGGGGTAAGAGTCCTGCCAGAGAGGTTAACAATTAGACTCTCTTTCCCCTGGTTGTGCTCCTGGTCTCCACTGATGGTGGCGTGGTTGTCTGGTCTTGCCACTGCACACCCTTTTGACCCCCTCGCTTGCGCCCCCTTCCTCTGCCCCAACCTCTGTCTAAAAAAGGGGGGTTCATTGGATAGAACTGTGGCGGTCCTTGTGGGTAGAAAGGGTATTGCCATGGGGGCATCATTTGTGGTGGCCCATGCAACATTTGGCCATTGTTATACCCTTGATTGGGATTAGGGCGTCGTTGATTGCGATTGTTGGGGTAACTGCCACTCGAGTCACTGTCAGAGGAACCCCTCCGGCTACCAGCATCAGAGCTCTCATCGGAAGAGTAACCATTTTTTGTGGTAGTGTACCCATCTTTTAAATAGGGATAGACCTTTTCCTTGTTGAATTTGGTCACATCCTTTTGTAACTTGGTCATTTTCTGTTTGAGGAGGAAGTCCTTATTCTCAGCGATCTCATGATTGATCTCTGCCAGTTTATTTGTGAAGGCAGTTTTAGGTAGCACCCCTTTAATGGCCGTCTCTATTGCTGTAATTTTCACTAGTAGAGCATCTGCCAACCTTTTGGCCGTTTTGACGATCAAAAAGAGAAGATCTTTAGTGCATTTCCACGAGACTTGGCACCAATCTGACTTGAGTGGGCCATCCTCGAGAAAGAGTCTCGGGATGATGTTAAAGATTAGTCCTTGGGGTACAATATTTGCTCTTAGATATTCGGTCATCAGAGCTCCATGAACAGTAATCCTTAGCCAATCTTTTTTCATTTGGGTAAGAGTCACCTAGTCCTCATTTGAAGAGCCAGAGGCGGTAGCTCCTCCAACTCCAAAGAGCGAAGGTGCAGATCTTAATGCCTCGGCTATTGCGTCTTCGTCAAAGCTCAAACCTGGGACGTCCTCCATAGTTGGTAGGAACAATCAGACCCAGGTAGGAAGTGAAGTTTTTTGAAAATATAGTGGAAGGATCCCTGGAGTACCGGAGTTACATCCAAAGGGGCCCTGGGTCCTCTCAGTGAATTATTACTGTAGGTAACCTCAGCGGTTCCGCGGGTGTGCTCCCGCGTACAATTTATCAACAAAGGGAGGAACCATAGACGGACTATATTTAGCGGGGTCCAGTGTACATGCCCGGAAGAACAGTAACACATGAAGGGTACAAAGTTTCCCGATGTGAGTAGAAGTGTGAGTAAAGCGTAGAAGGAAAGAAAGGTAAAAGGGCGGGAATTTCCCTTTTTGGAACTAAAACCCTCACACACCCAGCAAGCTAGGTGTCATGCTTCATCATATGGGTTCTGCTCCTCGTCAGACTGGCGCTGCAATGTCTGACGGGCACCTGCGAAGGGGCTCTTTACCGGAGATCTTTTGTTCCTGCCATATTTTGCATGCGTGAAAGAGGGCGAGTGATTGTGTAGTCGTGAAGTGATAGCGAGTTAAAAAAGGTAAGTCAATCTACAGGGAAATTTATTAGCGTGGTTGACTCCCTTTGGTAAAAGGTGGGAAGGGAGATATGTACTGGTATAAGGTTCACAGTGAGATATCTGCTATCCTACGGTCAGGTCAACATGTTTCTTGCATTCATAGCAATTCGTCAGGACCTAAGTGCAAAGTACTACACAGTGAATGATACAACCTTATGTCTTGAGGTCGGTGAATATGCAGGCCGTTTGGTCCTGCCCTTAGTAATGCAACCTAGAAAAAGAAAGAGAGCAAAAAACAGAGAAGTGCAATCAGTATAGTGCTCCCTTCCTATCCAGGTACTCTGTTCTCTACGCTTTACAAACACACTGGTGAATATACATTAAAAAATGTGGGTTATGGTTCAGAAAAACCCACATTGGTGGTTAACTTCTCTAAGTATATAGAGGACGAAGACAAAGACCTCTTCAAGAGATCAGAGGAGGGTGATATATCTTGATGCTTACCCTAAGATGTTCCCTAAGGTGCCCCGCAGTCTGCTCCAGTGGAACCAGCACCTTTGAGTAAGGTACCTAAGGGAGAAAGGATGCAGAGCAGGAAAGAAACCTTTAGAGGGAACGGGAGGCCATCTGTGCGAGTGTATTCACAGGGCACACCAGGTATTACTCGGGGCAGAGCCATCGCTCTCGTGTATAACCCCGTAACTGCTCATAATGATATGCATAGGTGCCAGAGAGTCATACAGGAGCGGTTAAGGCGGCAGACCCCCCGTGTGGATGCCTCAGACTCCACCTGAAGTACCCGGATCCGCCCCAGTCCCAGCAACATCACACAGGGGAACCCGTGGAGGGAGAGACAGCGAAGGACCCGGGCCCACGAGCCGGTAAAGAAAAGCACAGGGTGGGGTAATAGCGCCGGCCGGGGACCGTGAGACTACCTCGGACCCCGCATCCACTCATCCATAGGCAGCCAGGTAGTAACCACAAGGTAGGGCGCATGATGCCAGGAGCGTTACCTCAATGATCCCGGACTCGGCGCTTAATCAAGGTCTCTGCCATCAACACCTACCCCCACAGCGTCTGGTCAGGACGGAGAGCGACTGGTAGCGAGCCCGGATTCCCCCCGTTGCGCTTATGACCATGTCGCTCTCGTCTCAATCGATCCAAGGGGGGCGGGGCCGTCCGGACCCAGTACTGCGCATGTGCGTCGCATAGGGGAGAGTGCACACCACGACCTAAGCAGAGCACCCGTCACGGGAGTACAAAGGCGGCGGCCATCTTAGGTGTGAAAAGCAGACCGCGATGGTCAAATTTGCCATAAGGGGGCCGTCCACAAGCTCAAATGTTGCTTTTATGTTCTGTGATTCTCAGCTTCACTTGTCTCATCGTCATCCCAATGTAGTGTTTATCACAGGGACAAGTGAGCATGTAATAGCCCCGGCCGGGGACCATGAGACTACCTCGGACCCCGCATCCACTCATCCATAGTCAGACAGGTAGTAACCACAAGGTAGGGCGCATGATGCCAGGAGCGTTACCTCAATGATCCCGGACTCGGCGCTTAATCAAGGTCTTGTTATTTACTCACCCGAGCGGCGTGCGGTCTCTGCCGTCAACACCTACCCCCAAAGCGTCTGGTCAGGACTGAGAGGGATGTAGCAAGCCCGGGTTCCCCCCTTTGTTCTTATCGCCATGTCGCTCTCGTCTCAATCGATCAGAGGGGGGCGGGGCCGTCCAGACCCAGTACTGCGCATGCGCGTCGCATAGGGGAGAGTGCACACCACGACCTAAGCAGAGCACCCATCACGGGAGTGCAAAGGCGGCGGCCATCTTAGGTGTGAAAAACAGACCGCGATGGTCAAATTTGCCATATGGGGGCCGTCCACAAGCTCAAATGTGCCAAGACCCTAATGATTTTCTGATTGTCACTTAAATTGAATTAAAATAAATTCCAAAGGGTGGTCAGTGAGGCTAAAACATTATGGAAAGGCTCGTATTAGCCTCCTTCCCCCTGTTGGGTAATATTGGCAACAAGTTCTATAATGTGGTCACTCAGTCTCAAGGTAGGAAAACTGGCAAGTCAGAGTGCAAGTGTGGGTGGGTAGAGGCAACAGTCTCTATATTGCAATAGTCGGTATCTGTGGACCCGAGTAATTAAGAACAGTATATGGATATAGCAGTACCAGGGCGGATTAGGGGTATAGCCCATACGTCTAGCGTGCTAGGGTGGACCATGGGACAGAATCATTGAGACCCACCATGTCTACCTCAACCGATGGACCCATCTCTGTTCAATCCTGAACAGCGCCTGGGAGGTAATGGTCGGGTGGGCTTCCAGTACCAGCCAACTAACACTGTCTGCTGGGTGTCCCTGTTGTGTGTAATGTTCGTATAGTCTGGTATGCGTTTTCAAGCATCTAATGTTGCTTTTATGTTCTGTGATTCTCAGCTTCACTGGTCTCATCGTCATCCCAATGTAGTGTTTATCACAGGGACAAGTGAGCATGTAGATGCATCTGGCAGGACCTCTCTTAACTCTGCAGCTAGACTCATCACCAGGTCAAAAGATAGCACCATATTACACTGGAACTTAAATCCCTAAATTGGCTCCCCTATGAAGCAAGAATACAACAAAAAACTGCTTTCATGACTCATAAAGCCTTACACTAAAACACTCCATTATACCTCACACAAAAACGTATACTATCTGGTGGCTCCAGGTCCTCCAGAAGTACCAGCACCGTTCTGCTGAAGCCGCAGACATTCCATAAGTCAAAAGTGTATGATCGAGCATTCTCAGTTGTCGCCCCTGGAATTTGGAACTCCCGGCCTCCAGAAATCAGGACAATCCCTTCTACTATTAATTTTTAAAAAGAATTGAAAGCGTTTCTGATTAACACATTTTTGACCTAGAATCTCCTTGCCTTTTACGCAGTCAAAGACTTGTCTCATCTCCATTTTTACCTTTCTTTACCTGCCTTTTACTGTACTGATTGGATGCACTTTTGTACTCGTTTTATGCTTAAGCTTTTCCTCCAGCTATCCCTTTAGGACCTTGTAACATGCTTTGTTTTTTCTTGTTTCTTTATTCTTCATGACTTAGACTGTTTATGATTATGTATCTATGCCATGCCGACATAGAGTTTCCCTACCCTGGCACTTCAGATGACCCAGTTGTTTGATTTTAAGTCTCCTCTCTTTTTCGCTCACCTGTAAAGCACTCTGATGCCCTCATGCATCTTGTTCACTCTATTTAACAGGCGTGGCTGGTCCATTTGGGCTGAAGGGCCCCGCCCCCTTTTTTCCCCATAGGAACAGTGTCTGTCTGGCTGAACAAAAGTCAGCCTGACAGACTCTATTCATTTTCAATTAAAGCAGCCAGGAGAAACACATGCACATTTAGCGTTGACTCCTGGTTTCCTGAACTGAACTTTGCTGGGCTGAGAAAGTCACAGCTCCATTGGGCGTGACTTTCTCAGCTCAGCAAAGGTCCCTGAGGACCTCCCCTCAGTGACGAGGGATAGCGTCACTGATTGCCTCACACCTGAGCGCTTCAGTTTTAAGCCCTGAAGCTCCCAGGGTCGAGTGTCAATCAGTGACACTTCATCACAGAGTGGGGTGGGGTCAGTAGTCTCCCTGACCCCATCCCACTCTGTGATGACGAGTTGCTTTGGACTGAAGTAACTCGTCAAAACACCCACCCACTCCGCCGGCCACACGCTCAACCCCGTCTTCTCCTCAAGCCCGCACGTCTCTGTCAGCTACACCACCAAACTCCTCTTGACCGACCACCAGTGCATCCACTTTGCCTTCCAGAAGCCCACCACACACCACCGCACCCAACAGATCCCCCGGCGCTGCCGGAGCAAAATCACCGAAGACCAACTACATGCAAACCTCGCTCTCAGCCCACCCACCGAATTGTCCAACACCGACGACGACGCTGGATCGAGGACTGCGCCAACACCCTTGCCCCGCTGAAGAAACCCCCCCCCCACAGAGACACCAGCAAGAGGGCTAGCTGGTTCACCCCAGAACTCCTAGCCCCCAAGCAAGCCTGCTGGAAACTAGAGAAGAAATAGTACAGTGAACAAACTTCGGACAACCACGCAGCACACAAGGATGCCATCCGCCACCTCCACTACCTCATCAGGGCGGCCAAGAGGACCTCCTTCAAACACTGCCTTCGAGAACAATGCACACAATAGCAAGGAGCTCTTCAACATCGTGAAGGAACTCTCCAACACCAATGACATCCTGCCGTCGCAAGCCCTGTGCGACTCCCTTGCCACCTTCTTCCACCGCAAGATAGCAGACATCCACGACAGCTTTAACACCCAGACAGCCCCAATAGACAGCAACACAACAGACCCTCCTTACACCATCGACCACGAACCCGTGCTAGCCTGGGCCAGCGTGAGCATCGATGACACCATCAAGACCATGCGCACAATCCTCTCCGGCTCTCCGTCAGACCCATTCCCACACCACGTCTTCAACAGAGCGAGCATCTCCATCACACTCCACCTGTGCAACGTCATCAATCTCTCCCTCGAGACCGTGACCTTCCCAGAGATCTGGAAACACACCGAGATCAACGCCCTACTCAAAAAACCTAAAGCATACCCAAGAGACCTTAAGAACTTCCGGCCCATCTCTCTGCTCCCCTTCCCGGCCAAGAACACCGAGAAAACCGTCAACAGACAGCTAACCTGATACCTCGAAGAAAACAGAATCCTGGACCCTTCCCAGTCAGGGTTCCACAGCAACCACAGCACCGAAACTGCCCTCATCGCCATCACCGATGACATCAGGACCCTGCTGGACAACGGCGAGACCACAGCACTCATCCTCCAAGACCTCTCTGCCTTGGACACCGTCTGCCACCACACACTATGCGCATGCCTCCACGCCGCAGGGATCCGAGACAAGGCTCTGGATTGGACCACCTCTTTCCTCTCCGGCAGAACCCAGAGCGTCCGCCTCCACCCATTCCATTCCAAAGCCTCCGAGATCATCTGCGGCGTACCCAAGGGATCCTCCCTCAGCCCGACGCTGGTCAACATTTACATGGTCCCGCTCGCACACGTAGCCCGACAGCACGACCTCAACATAATCTCCTAAGCCAATGACACTCAGCTGGTCCTCTCCCTCACCAAGGACCCCATCACCGCCAAAGCCAACCTCCACGAAGGAATGAAGGCTGTCGCCAACTGGATGAAGACCAGCCGTTTGAAGCTGAACTCGGAAAAGATGGAGGTCCTCATCCTCGGCTCCAACCCTTCAGCCTGGGACGACTCCTGGTGGCCAGCGGCACTGGGGGCAGCCCCGACACCCACCAACCACGCACACAACCTGGGAATCATCCTCGACTCAACGCTCTCAATGACCAAGCAAGTCAATTCCGTCTCCTCCTCCTGCTTCAACACCCTCCACATGCTCCGCAAGATCGACAGATCGATCCCGACAGATACAAGAAAGACAGTCACCCAGGCCCTCGTCAGCAGCAAACTCGACTATGGAAACGGCCTCTAAGCGGGAGCCCCGACCAAGCTCATCAAACAACTACAACGCATCCAAAACGCCTCGATGCGACTGATCCTCGATGTACCACGCCGCGGCCACATCACCCCCACCTGAGAAACCTGCACTGGCTCCCCGTCAACAAGAGGATATCATTCAAGCTCCTCACCCACGCACATAAGGCACTCCACAAGACCGGCCCAGCCTACCTCAACAGATGGCTCTCCTTCTACATCCCCAACGGCCAGCTACGCTCTGCCGACCTCTCACTCGCCACCGTTCCGCGCATCTGAAGAACAACCACCGGTGGGAGATCCTTCTCCAACCTCGCATCCAAGACAAGGAACATCCTACCTTCTGATCCTATGACAGACCCAAGACCTGCTGACCTTCAGGAGGATACTCAAGACCTGGCTGTTCGATCAGTAGCGCCCCCCCCCAGCGCCTTGAGACCCTCACGTGTATGTAGTGCGCTTTACAAATGATTGATTGATTGATTGATTGATTGTTCCAAGCCTCCTGGAACTTCCGAGGCAGAGCAGAGCTGGCTGAAAGTAAGTGTGATTTATTTTCTTTTTACATTGTTTGGTGCGTGCGTGCGTGCATGTATAAATGTTTGGGAAAGAGTGTTGTGAATGAATGTGTTTGTGTGTGTGTGCCTGGTTGTGAGAGTTATGTGTATGTGAGTGTGTGTGTGTGTCCCGCTGCCCCCCGCCCCCCAAAACTTACCGGCCGACACTGCTATTTAAAACTTTTAAAATAAATGAATAAAGTAAGTAATGGCTTATATAGTATTAGGACTCTTTAAACCCAAATTCATTGACTCAGAAGTCAATGATGGCCAACTTGGAATGAGAAATCAGCCAAAGGTTTCACAGGAACAAGAACCTAAGTTCCTAAACGTGAGGTGCCCAGAACTCTAACCATACACAAGGCAGAGGGCAATATGAGCAAGTAATTTCAATCGCTGTACTGGTGACTATTTGCAACATACCTCAAACATTTATAAGCACAGACCTCTAGCACCTCATGATGCAGGAGAAGAAGCAGGCTTTAACTATCTGTGAAGTCCCAGTGAGCCCCTCGGTAAGTCCTGAGAGATAGATACAGAGTGTAGCAGCTTTGGATGAGGTGAAGTATACTATGTGCTTATATGCTTTTTAAAATAATTTGACTAAGACAGAAAAATGCCAGCATTCTAAAAGGCCCAGATCCTTGTACTGGGATGAATGTATGACATTGTTCTACATTCTGTCCATCAACTGTGTTTTTTGCAATTTTCACCCCAAGTGGGCTGGGTATGCTCAGACGTGAGTCCCATGCTCTCCACACCACTGGAGTCAAGCTATCCAGGCTGATGAAGGCTGATAGCCAGAAACCGGTCCTTGGATGCTTGATTCCGGTCTGGGAAAGACATGGCTTGGTAGTTCGGACTTGACTGTTCCCATGAGGCACAGGGTCAGAGCTGATTTGCATATAGCCAGTGTCTAACCCAGGGTGGTGTGGAGTGCAAACAAACGATGGATTTAGGCCCAGATCCTTGTACTGGGATGAATGTATGACATTGTTCTACATTCTGTCCATCAACTGTGTTTTTTGCAATTTTCACCCCGAGTGGGCTGGGTATGCTCAGACGTGAGTCCCATGCTCTCCACACCACTGGAGTCAAGCTATCCAGGCTGATGAAGGCTGATAGCCAGAAACCGGTCCTTGGATGCTTGATTCCGGTCTGGGAAAGACATGACTTGGTAGTTCGGACTGGACTGTTCCCATGAGGCACAGGGTCAGAGCTGATTTGCATATAGCCAGTGTCTAACCCAGGGTGGTGTGGAGTGCAAAAAAACGATGGATTTAGGCCCAGATCCTTGTACTGGGATGAATGTATGACATTGTTCTACATTCTGTCCATCAACTGTGTTTTTTGCAATTTTCACCCCGAGTGGGCTGGGTATGCTCAGACGTGAGTCCCATGCTCTCCACACCACTGGAGTCAAGCTATCCAGGCTAATGAAGGCTGAAAGCCAGAAACCGGTCCTTGAATGCTTGATTCCGGTCTGGGTAAGACATGGCTTGGTAGTTCGGACTGGACTGTTCCCATGAGGCACAGGGTCAGAGCTGATTTGCATATAGCCAGTGTCTAACCCAGGGTGGTGTGGAGTGCAAAAAAACGATGGATTTAGGCCCAGATCCTTGTACTGGGATGAATGTATGACATTGTTCTACATTCTGTCCATCAACTGTGTTTTTTGCAATTTTCACCCCGAGTGGGCTGGGTATGCTCAGACGTGAGTCCCATGCTCTCCACACCACTGGAGTCAAGCTATCCAGGCTGATGAAGGCTGATAGCCAGAAACCGGTCCTTGGATGCTTGATTCCGGTCTGGGAAAGACATGGCTTGGTAGTTCGGACTGGACTGTTCCCATGAGGCACAAGGTCAGAGCTGATTTGCGTATAGCCAGTGTCTAACCCAGGGTGGTGTGGAGTGCCAAAAAACGGTGGATTTAGGCCCAGATCCTTGTACTGGGATGAATGTATGACATTGTTCTACATTCTGTCCATCAACTGTGTTTTTTGCAATTTTCACCCCGAGTGGGCTGGGTATGCTCAGACGTGAGTCCCATGCTCTCCACACCACTGGAGTCAAGCTATCCAGGCTGATGAAGGCTGATAGCCAGAAACCGGTCCTTGGATGCTTGATTCCGGTCTGGGAAAGACATGGCTTGGTAGTTCGGACTGGACTGTTCCCATGAGGCACAGGGTCAGAGATGATTTGCATATAGCCAGTGTCTAACCCAGGGTGGTGTGGAGTGCAAAAAAAACGATGGATTTAGGCCCAGATCCTTGTACTGGGATGAATGTATGACATTGTTCTACATTCTGTCCATCAACTGTGTTTTTTGCAATTTTCACCCCGAGTGGGCTGGGTATGCTCAGACGTGAGTCCCATGCTCTCCACACCACTGGAGTCAAGGTATCCAGGCTGATGAAGGCTGATATCCAGAAACCGGTCCTTGGATGCTTGATTCCGGTCTGGGAAAGACATGGCTTGGTAGTTCGGACTGGACTGTTCCAATGAGGCACAGGGTCAGAGCTGATTTGCATATAGCCAGTGTCTAACCCAGGGTGGTGTGTAGTGCAAAAAACCATGGATTTAGGCCCAGATCCTTGTACTGGGATGAATGTATGACATTGTTCTACATTCTGTCCATCAACTGTGTCTTTTGCAATTTTCACCCCGAGTGGGCTGGGTATGTTCAGACGTGAGTCCCATGCTCTCCACACCACTGGAGTCAAGCTATCCAGGCTGATGAAGGCTGATAGCCAGAAACCGGGCCTTCGATGCTTGATTCCGGTCAGGGAAAGACATGGCTTGGTAGTTCGGACTGGACTGTTCCCATGAGGCACAGGGTCAGAGCTGCTTTGCATATAGCCAGTGTCTAACCCAGGGTGATGTGGAGTGCAAAAAAACGATGGATTTAGGCCCAGATCCTTGTACTGGGATGAATGTATGACATTGTTCTACATTCTGTCCATCAACTGTGTTTTTTGCAATTTTCACCCCGAGTGGGCTGGGTCTGCTCAGACGTGAGTCCCATGCTCTCCACACCACTGGAGTCAAGCTATCCAGGCTGATGAAGGCTGATAGCCAGAAACCGGTCCTTGGATGCTTGATTCCGGTCTGGGAAAGACACGGCTTGGTAGTTCGGACTGGACTGTTCCCATGAGGCACAGGGTCAGAGCTGATTTGCATATAGCCAGTGTCTAACCCAGGGTGGTGTGGAGTGCAAAAAAACGATGGATTTAGGCCCAGATCCTTGTACTGGGATGAATGTATGACATTGTTCTACATTCTGTCCATCAACTGTGTTTTTTGCAATTTTCACCCCGAGTGGGCTGGGTATGCTCAGACGTGAGTCCCATGCTCTTCACACCACTGGAGTCAAGCTATCCAGGCTGATGAAGGCTGATAGCCAGAAACCGGTCCTTGGATGCTTGATTCCGGTCTGGGAAAGACATGGCTTGGTAGTTCGGACTGGACTGTTCCCATGAGGCACAGGGTCAGAGCTGATTTGCATATAGCAAGTGTCTAACCCAGGGTGGTGTGGAGTGCAAAAAAACGATGGATTGAGGCCCAGATCCTTGTACTGGGATGAATGTATGACATTGTTCTACATTATGTCCATCAACTGTGTTTTTTGCAATTTTCACCCAGAGTGGGCTGGGTATGCTCAGACGTGAGTCCCATGCTCTCCACACCACTGGAGTCAAGCTATCCAGGCTGATAACCAGAAACCGGTACTTGGATGCTTGATTCCGGTCTGGGAAAGACATGGCTTGGTAGTTCGGACTGGACTGTTCCCATGAGGCACAGGGTCAGAGCTGATTTGCATATAGCCAATGTCTAACCCAGGGTGGTGTGGAGTGCCAAAAAACGATGGATTTAGGCCCAGATCCTTGTACTGGGATGAATGTATGACATTGTTCTACATTCTGTCCATCAACTGTGTTTTTTGCAATTTTCACCCCGAGTGGGCTGGGTATGCTCAGACGTGAGTCCCATGCTCTCCACGCCACTGGAGTCAAGCTATCCAGGCTGATGAAGGCTGATAGCCAGAAACCGGTCCTTGGATGCTTGATTCCGGTCTGGGAAAGACATGGCTTGGTAGTTCGGACTGGACAGTTCCCATGAGGCACAGGGTCAGAGCTGATTTGCATATAGCCAGTGCGTAACCCAGGGTGGTGTGGAGTGCAAAAAAACGATGGATTTAGGCCCAGATCCTTGTACTGGGATGAATGTATGACATTGTTCTACATTCTGTCCATCAACTGTGTTTTTTGCAGCATTCTAAAAGTGGCATTTCCAAAATGAGGTTTGATTTTAAATTCCTATTTAAGTGAGCCCTTGACTCATTTTTCTAGCTTGTCCCAAACTGAAGCTATGCAGTATAAGGAGTTACAATGTAACCCAGTGCTTTTTAATTTAAGGCTCAGCCTTGTGACAATGATAAATGACTTTAGAGATTTTTCACTGGCAGCACATGTAAAACATTAAAGAAATATGTCATACTTGTTAATTACCGTGCACCCTGACATACGGGCTTAAAGCCTACCATAGGGGTGACTAATAAGTAGTAACTATGAAGGTTTAGGTCTGGAATAAGGTTTATTTTGCATTTCTAAATGCTTAAACAGCACTTCATGCTGCAATGACAGGCCTGAGACATGTTTTTCAGTGCTACTTTAGTGTGTGGCAGAGCAAGTGCTGCAGACCACTTGTACGATTTATTTTAACAGGCCCTAAGTGCTTATAGTACTATGTACTACGGACTTATAAGTAAATTAAATGTAATAATTAGGTGGATGTCAATTTTACCATATTTGGAAAGCACAAGCACTTTACCACCGGTTAGCAAGGATAGAGTGCTCTGAGTCCTCATGCCAACAAAATTGGGTACAGAAGGCAACAATTCAGGGGAATACCCTGCAAAATATGTTCATTTCCGGCAATAACACTTAAGTGGGGGGGAACCAAATATTTTCTTAGGAGTCATTAGTGCTCCTCAATTCTGGTATTGCCAAAATACTGAGGGCTGCCTAGTTTTGAATCCACCTAATGCCTCTTTCTTCCACCAAAACTGCACTTCCCATCTCATTTAATTTCTGTGGGTTGTACATTGCTGCTTCCTCCTTTTGCCAATATTTTTATTGCTGATTC
This sequence comes from Lissotriton helveticus, assembly GCF_964261635.1. Classification (NCBI taxonomy): domain Eukaryota; kingdom Metazoa; phylum Chordata; class Amphibia; order Caudata; family Salamandridae; genus Lissotriton; species Lissotriton helveticus. The sequence continues at coordinate 351,491,539 of NC_136070.1, read as the reverse complement.
CTTTTCCGTTCTATGTCTTTCTCTCTTTCTTGCTCTAGGCCAAAATCTGATGATAATAAGTCCAGGAAGCAAAAATTGAGTTCCATGCTCATCATCTATAACCACCAGCACAACTGAAAAGGGGGGGCCCTCGGCCCCCCCGCACGCATGGCGGCGCGGCGACCGTCGCCCCCCCTTTCTCCTGTGTTGCCATTCGGCGGTGGGGGCGTGCCCTGGGGGGCGCGGCCCACCGCCGATTGGCCGGCGGCCTCCCTGACCCGGATCCTAGGAAGTGGGTCCGGGTCAGGGGGGGCGGGCTAAAGGAGGGGCCGCCTGGCCCCTCGGGAATAAAGAGGTGGGGAGCGCCCAGGAGACCCCCTTGTCCCTGGACGCTCCCTCGCTGAAACGGTGTGCCCCGCGCTCGGGGCTTCTTTGTTTTGTTTAAATTTTTCCCCTTTCTGTTGCAGGTCGGAAGCGGATCCGGATATTTGCGGGCGGAGCATCGGGGACGCGAGGCGACAGAATTTTGTTTTTCTTGCAGCTTGTAGGACCCAGAGGAGCCGCGTCGAGCTAAGAACCAGCCGCGTCGTGAAGTTAACGGACCAGCCGCCGGGGAGATCATCGTCCTCAGGGGACGCAAGCAGGCAGCGGAGGCGGCGGGAGCAGAGGCGCTTTGCCAAGGCGTGGTGGTATTTCGAAAGCGGCGCGCACGGCGACCGCATAAGGTAGTTGTGTGACGGGGGCAGGGACAAGCTGTGGACCGGCTGTAATCAGTAGAGCGCGGGTCCGGTTTCCCGCCGTAAAGGCTGCATCCTTCCGCTTTGGAGACCCGGGGCTCCCTGTGTGTTAACTCATCTTGCGTTTGGCCCTGACTAGAAACACAGGCGGTGTACCATCCATTAGGGAGACAGGCTAGCTCACTCGGTAGAGCGGGAGACTCTTAATCTCTGGGTCATAGGTTCGAGCCTCACGTTGGGCGAAAAGGAGGAATTTAATTGCTCACGCGAGGGTTCGTGGAGCTTTTAGGTGTGTAGTTTCGTTGGCAAGCGAAGCAGGGTCGACCAGGGCAGCTCCTGGATGGGAGACCCTATGTAATTATAATCATTTTGTGTTTGTGATAAGAAGTGAACAATTGCATGTTTTCAAAAGGAAAGTGAATGATCTTATAAATCAGGCCGCAGAATTGTGTACATTTTAGGAAAGAAAGTAAATTGATGTTTACTGACCTTTGAATGCTGCATGGATCTGTACTATTGAAAACTGCTAACGAAGGAATTTAATTGTTTATCTCTGAATTAAACGGGGTTAGTAGTGCACATCCCAACGGTGTGGTAGGGGGGGAGGTGCAAGCTCCATTGTTTTAAACGAAGGTTTTTTCCCAAAAATCTGTCCCCCTTTTGATATTACTTGGTGGTAATTCATATCTCTATTTCAGACATTTAACCACACTACTGGTGCAATCCACTCAGAGACGGACATAAGAACGGTAAAACGCGCGGATATCGCCAGCGGACGCGCAGGACTGGTCGGTAAGAGGGGTACGGGGGGCTAGCATTCATCGCTCCTGGTGGCCGCCGGGTGGGTCTACATTAGGTTTACTCACCCCTTACATAAGCGGACAAGCCGCTAGTGTTGCGGTCGCCGTTGCATGGTGCTGAAAGCCCCCTGGTGACCCTCCATCTGAAAGGTACACAGAGTTGGCCTGTTGTGATATTAGGAGTGTAGGCTGCGGTTTTTTGGGGGGTATCATGCCAGGTCCGCGGGGAGGAAAAAGGGGGTCCAGCATGGAGGCTATGATGCGGGCCATGATGCGTGACATGAGTGACATTAAGCAGCAGTTAGGGAAAGTGGATGAGCTTGAAGCACGATTGAATGAGAGGCAGGGGGATGCCCCGGGCCCATCAGGTAGGCCTATCCGCAAGAGGGTGGCACCAGTGCCAAGGGGGGATTTTGTCACCCCACACGGGAAGTCTAGGTCCAAGAGACCCAGGGACGCTGCCCCCACCCCAGGGCCAGTAGAACCGGTACCTGCCGTGCCGCCGGCGGTCATCCCACTCCCACATATACCTATGCCTACACCCCTTGCCCCCGTGGTGCCGGTGCCGGCAGGTCAACCAGTAGACGCTGGGCCTGCTCCCCCACCGGTGCCCACAATCCCGGTTACAGGCTTGCCACACCCGGCACCCGCCCTGCCAGCTGCGCCAGTACCACAGGGCATAACCCCAGTGGTACCGGTTGTCCCGGGGGGTAATTTAGATTCAATGCCCCCTGAATTGTTATCCCAGATAACGGCCTTGATGCCATGGCTCCAAAAAGGGGGAGCTTTCCCGAATTCTGCAGACCATGCAGCAGAGGCAGCGAGGTTTGTGGAAAAAATCAGATCGGCAGCGGTCGCCGACAGTGTTGCATTGCTAATATCTTCTCCCCTTGCAGGTCCAAGTGTTCCCCAGCTGGACGGAGTTAAAGGGCAGCCGCCCCCGGTGCCCGCACTTGGTAAGGAAGTGGCATTGCCGCTCTTGGGGGACGGTGTTCTACCTTCCAGGAGCGAGAATTTGGCTCAGCATGTGTCATTAGCTGTGAAAGAGATGATTTGGGCGGACAAATACGTTTATATTTATTCTTTGTTGTTAGATAATAGGGAAATGGAGCAGGTAAAAACACTGAAAGAGTGGATGCTCCCAAGCGAATGGAGGGTGCAGTGTGCCAGATTTAGGGTTGAGGAAACTCTCAACAACTGGATGAAAGCGTGGGCTGTATTCACTGCTATTAAAGCTGAGCGTCCTCCAGATTTGCAGGCAGCATTGGCATGCTACTCGAGCAGGATTGTGGGGTGGAGTGAACAGTATTCTGGGGAGGCATGGAAAGGGTATGATGTCAATTTCAGGAAGGCATTGGAATTTAATAGAACATTGGCATGGGACACGGTAGATTCCATGGCTTGGCACAAACAGTTCTCAGACACTGCACCTCCCCCCCAGTTCGGTTCGGTCAAGGTGTTCTCTAGACCTCAACAGCCCTTTCGGCCCCCCCAAACGAGTGAGGTACCTGGGAAGTTTAGGGCCAGTGGTACAGAGAAAAAAGGGGTGTGCTGGGATTTTAATAGGCGCACCTGCACAAGGGCCGCGTGTAAGTTTAGACATGCATGTTCCTCCTGTGGGCACCCCTCTCATCCAGAAACTGCCTGTAGGTCCAAGCAGGGAAACACAGGTCAGAGGGGTAGGGGAAAGCCACTATAAGACAAACAGGTTAGGCCCCCCCACTCCAGTGGATGTGGTGGCAATGATTCCATGGTTGAACAGATACCCGGACCACACATCGGCCACCCTACTCCAAGAAGGTTTTTCTAAAGGCTTTAGGATCCCGGCCGCGGGATACACGGGCAGCGCGCACTGTAGAAACCAATTGTCAGTCAAGCACAATCCGGCTGTGGTGGCCGCCAAAATTGACAAGGAGCTATCGTTAGGCAGGATAGCTGGCCCTTTTTCTGAAGTGCCAGTACCCAATTTTGTGTGTTCCCCATTAGGAGTTGTCCCCAAAAAAGAGAAAGGGCAATTCAGATTGATCCATAACCTGTCAGCACCTAGGGGGACGTCACTGAATGATGCCATTGACGAGGGTATCTGTAGTGTTAAATACGCCTCTTTTGATCAGGCTGTTAACTTATTACAGGCCACGGGACCCGGGGCGCTGATGGCGAAATCAGACATAGAATCAGCCTTTCGCCTCCTCCCGGTCCACCCAGCGGATCAGCATCTTTTAGGTTTCACCTTTGGGGATATGTTCTACATGGACAAATGCATGCCTATGGGTTGTTCTATATCTTGCGCTTACTTTGAGATGTTTAGCTCTTTTCTTGAGTGGGCCATGAGACAAGTGACGGGCCATCAGCGGGTCATGCATTATTTAGATGATTTCCTCTTCCTGGGTACAGCGGGATCTCAGGAGTGTGCACTGGCATTGCAGGAATTTTGCGTGCTCATGCGGGCTTTTGGGGTCCCGCTTGCGCCCGGGAAGACTGTTGGCCCGACCACCTGCTTGGAATTCCTCGGCATTGAGATTGATTCAATGGAAGGATGTTTTAGATTACCTAGGGACAAGGTGGACAAATTCAAAACAGCACTGCACTTATGCCTCCGGAAGGAGAAGGTCACTCTGCAGCAACTACAGGAGGTGGTAGGGCAATTGAATTTCGCACTGAGAATCATCCCCATGGCTCGCCCTTTCTCTCGCTCCATTGCTCAAGCGATGAAGGGGCTGAGGGAAAAGCACCACCGCACTCGGCTATCGTCTGAAATTCACCAGGATATGCTTATTTGGATGGCATTCCTGGAGGATTTTAACGGCAGGGTGGTCTGGCCCGGCCCGCTCTCAACATCAGCGGAGTTGGGCCTATGGACTGATGCTGCCGGTAGTGTGGGCTTTGGCGCCATCCTAGGGAACAGGTGGGTCGCTCAACAGTGGCCGGAAGAATGGAGGACATGGGCTCTGACCAGCAACATTGGCTTCCTTGAACTCTTCCCAATATGGGTGGCACTGATGGTCTGGCCCGAACACCTATGTAACCAATCAGTGGTGTTTTGGTCAGACAACATGATGGTGGTGGAATGTATCAACCAGCAGGGGGCGCGGTGTCCTTTCATACTTCGTCTGATCAAAGAAATTGTTCTGCAGTGCCTTAAACTGAATGTCAATTTTAAGGCCAAACATGTCCCTGGTGTTCTGAACAATGCAGCTGACTCCCTCTCTCGCTTCAAAATGCAGGTTTTCAGGGAACATCTTCCCACAGCAGACCCCTCGCCAGCACACTTCCCAGCAGTACTTTGGCAGATTGGTGCCCCAGATTACAGGACCTCGTGGTCGCTAGCCTAGCCCCCAGGACCAAGACGGCTTACGAAGGGGCGTTTTTGTCTTATCGTTCTTTTTTGGGACAACAATGGGAAGTACTTTGGGCACAGGAGGATGGCTTTGCAGCCTATTTAGAATGGATGCATAAGGAAGGGCGCTCGGTAGCAGCGGCAAACAGACATAGGGCAGCGGTATCATTCTTCGCTCAAGCTAGGGGCTTCCGGGATCCCACTAATACCTTTATGATACGTAAGGCTTTGAGGGGATGGCGCCGTATTCAGGGCCATCATAAGGATAAGAGAAAGCCCATAGGATTAGCCCGGCTGACAGCTTTACTGGCCACGCTGGACACTGTTTGTAGCTCGGAGTGGGAGGTGTTTCTTTTTAGGGCAGCATTCTCTTTGGCATTCTATGGGGCGCTGAGAATTAGCGAACTGGTGGCAGGTTCTAAGTCAGACCTACTGGGCGGCTTGCAAAGGGCTAGTGTGACGATAAGGGAGGACACCATGTGGGTGACTATTCAGAAGTCAAAGACCGACCAGGAGTCTAGGGGCCACACCATAGTTCTCCAACGGGCCCCCGCCAACCCTTGCTGCCCAGTGAGGCACGTGGAATTATTGCACGGACTGCTGGTGGGCTCAGCGGGCAGGGCATTGCTCTGTCACGCCGACGGGAGCCCCTTGACCAGATATCAATTCAGGAAGGTATTGGAGATGGGGGTTAGGAAAGCAGGTCTTGACCCTAAAGAGTTTGGCTCTCATTCCTTTAGGATTGGGGCAGCAACTGAGGCGGTGGCGGGGGGCCTCCCAGTGGAGAGAGTGAAGACAATTGGGAGATGGTCCTCAGAATGCTACAAACGTTATGTACGGATTGACATGCTATGATTACATGTCACTCACGCTTGGTTTGTTTCCGCTCTCTTACAGTTTCTCAGACCTGTTACGCAGGGGAGGAATTTGTCGTCGGGCACCGGCAACATACATCAGCACGGAGCGGCAGCCAGGAAACGATGAAGAACAGTGTTTGGATTGTGGGTCACTCATATGTAAAACGAGCAGAATGTGTCTTTATGTCAGATGACAGGAGGAAAAGGGCGGCACAACTAGGGTTGGACATCACGTTCTTTGGCAGAGGGGGGTTGTGTCTGCACGAGTTTAGGGGATTCTTCCAGGGGCTTTTAGCACGCCGGCAATCTCCACCGTCAGTGGTGATACTTCACCTTGGGGAGAATGATTTGGCAACACTGGGTAGGCGCATTCTGATTGAGGAGATTATCTCAACGGCGGGTTGGATGGCCAGGACCTGCCCCGGTTGCACACTAGTATGGTCACAACTCATACCTCGACTACAGTGGCGGGGGGGACATTCGGTCAGGGCGTTGAATCACTCGGTAAAGAGGATCAACACACGGTTGGATAGGTTGTTTCGAGCCCCCTTGTTGCAGTCAATACCTCATGGGTGCATCTGGGGCGACAAGTATTACTTAAAGGACGGAGTTCATTTAACAGAGGAGGGTAATGTCTTGTGGTCTGACAATATCTGGGCCTGGCTAGAGGGTTTTGAAAGTAGGAGGGTTTCCTTAGGTAGGGGCTAGAGGGGGGAGGCCAGATCGTCGGTTAACAATGCTGGCCTGTGGCGGTAAGGTCATTATCGGTGAGCACATATTTGAGGTCTGAGGGGGCGGGCATCATCCTATGGAGGTTCCCGCCCAGGGGGAGGGGCCTGCGGGCCACTCACAGAACTCCAGGGGCAAGGTAATAGGCAAAGGAGCGCGGGTAGGAGTAGTTCACGCTTTCCTTAGGCTGGTAGCCACCCCGCGCGCGTGGACTCATCACGCCACCGGCGCAGAGTAAGGGCCCTCCTTTAGTGGGTAAATGGAGTTCAGGGCGTAGACCGGGCAATTCCCGGGGTAACACTGCGCATGCGCACATCTATAGGGGAGGCGCAGCTTGTAGGACCTGACACCGGTAGTGACCCTGCCATATGGCCAGAAATGTACAAAAATCAAGATGAGGATGTTTAGTCTAAGTTAGGAAACAACATGTATTAGTGTTTTGTTAAGGTCAGGCTCTCAAACTTGTTGATAAGAATTGTGTATCTAAATGTCCTGCTGATTTTTGTATAAATTGTTGATTATGCAATTAAAAACCTTTTTTAATTTCATACTTTAATAAATACGGCCGGGCGACTAGCGCCCGCCTTCCAAAAAGTAAAGACGTCTCGTGTCCACGTTCCTGGGTATTGGGTGCCGGATTGGGGGGGAGGCGGCAGCTAGTCGCTGACCATGTGAAAAGGGGGGGCCCTCGGCCCCCCCGCACGCATGGCGGCGCGGCGACCGTCGCCCCCCCTTTCTCCTGTGTTGCCATTCGGCGGTGGGGGCGTGCCCTGGGGGGCGCGGCCCACCGCCGATTGGCCGGCGGCCTCCCTGACCCGGATCCTAGGAAGTGGGTCCGGGTCAGGGGGGGCGGGCTATAGGAGGGGCCGCCTGGCCCCTCGGGAATAAAGAGGTGGGGAGCGCCCAGGAGACCCCCTTGTCCCTGGACGCTCCCTCGCTGAAACGGTGTGCCCCGCGCTCGGGGCTTCTTTGTTTCCCACCCACCATCCCTTGGAACAAAAAGTCTTGTAGCAGTTATTATGTCTGGCTGAATGGTAAGTTTTGGAGGTACGCTCCACAGGTCTCACAGGGTAGTAGAGATGGAACTGTTGGTATATTTTGTGATGCTTTTGTTTAGGAATTTTTTCCCCTTTTAGCAAACGTTGTGTGAAGTGTATTATATGTGATGCCAAGTCTCTTTAGGCCTTTTTTCCCTTTGTAGCTATACGTTGATACTGTTATTTATTAGCCAGTGTAGCTGTCCTTTAGAATTTTTTCCCATAGGTCGTCGTATTTATTAGGTATGGGGCATGCGGTAAGGTCATTATCGGTGAGCACATATTTGAGGTCTGAAGGGGCGGGCATCATCCTATGGAGGTTCCCGCCCAGGGGGAGGGGCCTGCGGGCCACTCCCAGAACTCCAGGGGCAAGGTAATAGGCAAAGGAGCGCGGGTAGGAGTAGTTCACGCTTTCCTTAGGCTGGTAGCCACCCCGCGCGCGTGGACTCATGACGCCACCGGCGCAGAGTAAGGGCCCTCCTTTAGTGGGTAAATGGAGTTCAGGGCGTAGACCGGGCAATTCCCGGGGTAACACTGCGCATGCGCACATCTATAGGGGAGGCGCAGCTTGTAGGACCTGACACCGGTAGTGACCCTGCCATATGGCCAGAAATGTACAAAAATCAAGATGAGGATGTTTAGTCTAAGTTAGGAAACAACATGTATTAGAGTTTTGTTAAGGTCAGGCTCTCAAACTTGTTGATAAGAATTGTGTATCTAAATGTCCTGCTGATTTTTGTATAAATTGTTGATTATGCAATTAAAAACCTTTTTTAATTTCATACTTTAATAAATACGGCCGGGCGACTAGCGCCCGCCTTCCAAAAAGTAAAGACGTCTCGTGTCCACGTTCCTGGGTATTGGGTGCCGGATTGGGGGGGAGGCGGCAGCTAGTCGCTGACCATGTTAAGCACCGACTGCGATTCCTATTGCTCGACATTGTTATTGGTACGCATATAATAAAATGATTTGCTCGCATGCGGGTGTCGAAAAGTAAGTGATCTTTTTCTATCAACGAGACAGCGCCACTGATGGGGAGTTGTTCTGCCTTATGTACTTCTCAGTTTTGCGCCATTAAATATCTCCGAAGCTCTATACGGTCACATAACTCCCCCCCATTACTGATAACTCCGAGATGAATGTGGTTGTCAAAAAAACAGAACCCAATATAGGTATGCTAATTTTTTTCCAAACGGAATTACATTATACTGAATTATACTTTTGAAGCCTGACCATTACACTTCAGATCATGCAAGGAACTTCTGGGCACCTGCACGAACATCTCTCTCGCTCCCTTAATCCGCCGTCTCTGCTGCTAATCACGTTCCCCTGCTTAAACTTAGTTTGCATTTGATGGATATGAAAGAATATTGCAATGGACAGAGCGCCTGGGTCAAAGCGTGGCGTTGACAGCAATGTGAGTTGAAGCCTCCGGCTGAATTACACGCGAAGAAGGAAGGCAGCAGCGGCCTGCCTGTTTGTCTGACACGCCATTACCTTTTTTGTTTATATCAAATTTCAGATGGAATTGTGTCGGGATTCAAATATATCAGATAGTTGCAGAACAGAGGCAGGGCACAACGACCGACCCCATAGAGTGGTTTATCCAAGGTGGGAGACCTGTACGGAGGAATTCATGCGTGACGTAGTACAATGGTTTCCTGAAACGAGGCCCACTTTCGGATGCAATTCTGTGACGTCAGCATTGAAACTACGGGCTGAAATTAAAGCACATGAGTACCATTTGGTCCCCGTGGATTCCGATGAGTCGCAAGCATGCATAACCTTTGCATTTAGGATTTCAGCCTCCTTCACGCACATATCTCATTAAATTTTGAGAGCGGAATGTTGTTTACGATTGCTGACTACAAAGAGGACATGAAGGAGAGCCAGAGTGGTCGCTTCCATTCCCAGAACATCCCTCTTGTGTAGCAAATTGAGTCAAGTCTCTGTAAATATAATTATATTGCACAATAATTAAAAACGAAGCAACTGGCGCGCCCCCAGATACCAATATGCGCTCTCTCCCACACGAGCAATCCTATGCCTCGCCTTGATTCAGAATGGCATGCGTGCAGTTTCTGGGCACCCATTCACAGATTCTCTAATCGTTCCACTTTCTAGGAGCTTTGTCTATGTTTCCACACATATATGGTGCTCTGGGGTCGACCTCTTTTGAGTGTGGACCCCCTCCAGTGGCGGCTCCTCCGCAATGGCGGAGGAGCGTCTCACCACTGCCTGGTTCAGAGCCAGGAAATGTAAAATAAAACAATGCGTTTTATTATACATTTGTCGGCTCTGCCAGCGGTGTTGGGAGAGGCGGGGCTTAGGCATGAGAGGTGGAGGAGTAGTGCAATGTGCGCTCCACTCCCAAAGTGTGCATATGTGTTTTGGCCGGCAGTCTCAGGCTGACCAAAACACACATGCTGACTTAGGTTTTCTCCAGCCCAGCTGCATTGAGCAGCCAGGCTGAAGAAATCCCACAGACTCCCTGGTCTGAGCAGGGTGTCTTGCCTGCCTGCTCAGACTAATCCCGGAGCTGGTCTGCATCACAGGGATATGATGAGAGTCTGGGTACCAAGGGCTGCTGGGACCCAGGAAGAGAAGAGGCAGCGAACGCAATGCAATGCTCGAGGCGGTCGGCCACATCGGAAAAAAAAGTAAGTTTCATGTTTATTTAAATATTGTAGTAACCCCTGCACGTCCCCACCCGCCTCACCATCCTTTGTTTATGGTGGCCGTCGCTGCCCACAACCTTCAGACCTGCCAACTCATACAGTGCCACCATGTGACACACGATACCGGCTCGCATCACACAGTCACCCGATGAGGTACCTATATCACATGGTGGCAAGAATAAGGAGCTGAAAACCACTGTAAGTAGTGGATTTCCAATTCGTTTTCCAAGACCTTGAACTGCTGATGTCCATTAAAGGGTGTGAAAACACCCAAGGACATCGGCACCAGCTTTAGAAAGCTTTTTTCTTTCTTTTTTTGGAGGAGGTGGCTCAGGGGCAGGAATGGGGCAAATGTGTCTCTTAGGTACTTCTCTGCATGAGGCCCCGCCCCTTCCTCACATGGTGAGATTTTTGTTCAAGTTGGTACGTATGGACCTATCTATGCATGCCACCTAAACATCCAGTAAAGGTACATAACAAGTGAAAAAGTAAGATGTAAAAAATGTCCCTCTTCATATAATATTGGCTACATGTATCCTTTAAATGTCTCCTTTTCTCTTGCCTCTGTTTTGCTAACCGATTTTGCAGTCGCAAATACTCTGATTCACATAATCAGAGTGTTTGCAACTGAAAACTTGGTATTTCTTATGGACAAAACCCATTTTTGGAGTTGGTTAACTTTTACTAATTCCTAAAATGGGTTTTCAAATAGTTACTGATTCGTAGTTTGGAAGGGAAGTGCCTTCCAAATTGCGAATTAGTATCATATATATCAATAGACTTGATGGACTGGAATTCTGGTCACAAACCATTGAAAAGTTACAGAACTCTGCTGGTAAACTATTTGCAAAAAGAAAAGGATCCCATAGGGTGCATACGGATGAATTGGGGTAAAACTTTCAGAGGCTTAGGCAGTTGTGCCACTCTCACTGATACATTTTCTCAGCAAAAAAAACAATATTTTTAAAAGCAGCCATGTTTTCCTCAAGAAAATCAAGCTGTTAAAAAATCAATGATAGACATGATGGGCTGCTGAACCTTGTCCACCAGCATCCCTGTGATTCTGACCAATCAAAGTGGGTCACAAATTGCAGCCAACCTAAACCTAATTAAAATTAATTATATAGGTCAGACTGTGACGAACTCTGATTCCTTATTTTGCGAACCAAGCTATTAGTACATAGATCAGTTTGTAAAATGAGGTCTTGCTCACAAAAACACTGGTCGCAACTTGCGACCACTTTTTGCGACTAGAAAAATAGTAAATCTGGTCCTTAATCCTGTGGCAGATAAATCAGCCTGCATACAAATTTACACATCACAATAATATATATTAGGCAAATGCACTTTGAGTAATCATATTAAATTATTGAATACATGTATTACATACTTGTTGGACTTGGGCCTTTTTGGCAGGGTCACCCCTAAACTTTTTGCCTTTAGCCTCTGGGGTAGTATTAGTGATTTTAGGCCTCTGCGCACTTTAGCCCTATGGCCCAGTGTAAAGTGCGTGCGCACTCTGAGTGTGTGTGCTGAGAGTGGCCTGCCCTCCCATAGGAATGCATGGGGGATATGTGTGTCCTTGGTAGTTCCCGATATGTGGGGAGTGCAGGGGTGAGTTTGGTATGTGCGAACTCGTGAGAATAAATGCTGCGCAATGGCGTGCGCAGATTTATTGTGTCTAGTGGAGAAGTGCCACTTTTAGAAGTTACAATACACAATTAAAGGTGTGGGGTCCTACTACTGACCAACCTGGACCTCAATAGTCAAGCAACAGAACCAAGTGGTAGATCAGGAAAGTTAAAGACAGAGTACGTGACTACACAGCCAATGAGTACCGAGCAGCCAAGGGTTTAAATATTACCCAACAACTTGCATATTTTTTGAAAAAAACTTTTGTATTATTTCATAAGCAAAATGGCATCAAATAGACACTCCATCACAACAGTTAGTACAAAAACATGAAAGAATATATACAAATATGTACAAAAATATTGCAGTAAAAGCAACATACACTTACAGAGATAGTGAACAAGCATATAATCAAATTATTGTGATGACACCGACTATTGTCTGCGATATGAATTCAAAAGCACAAGGTTGCAAATTGAACACTTTTTTTACATACAGATCATTAGAAAAACAAAGCCAGTCCTTTGATAAAAAATGTGAACAGGGCGGAACTGGGATGAAATAGCCTGCCTGTCACACAACACCTGTGATTAGTGAATTATAAGAAATTGCAGAAAGGGCCCACGAGAGTGGTATGAATTAGTCCCTAGCTGCACCCTTAGTTCTTGACACGTCCCGCCCAGACGCTACAAAACAGACTGTGGCCCGTTTCCTTCGTACAGCGCACAGCCTGTGCAGCCTTCTTAATACACAGAAAAGAGAATGTGAGTCCTCGCAGACTATCACAGATCGCCTTTGGCGCCCCTGGTTCCGGCACCTTTGACACCACATCCAGAATAATTCCAGTGGTCCTTCCCCTTCTCTCCACGCAGACAATGTTTGGCTGAGAAGGTACATCTTCACCCAGTCCTCGTCCTGAGGAGAACCTAGACTAAACAAGGTTCGAAACGCGTTGACCCCCAGCCTGTGTCAAGAACTAAGGGTGCAGCTAGGGACTAATGCATACCACTCTCGTGGGCCCTTTCTGCAATTTCTTATAATTCACTAATCACAGGTGTTGTGTGACAGGCAGGCTATTTCATCCCAGTTCCGCCCTGTTCACATTTTTTATCAAAGGACTGGCTTTGTTTTTCTAATGATCTGTATGTAAAAAAAGTGTTCAATTTGCAACCTTGTGCTTTTGAATTCATATCGCAGACAATAGTCGGTGTCATCACAATAATTTGATTATATGCTTGTTCACTATCTCTGTAAGTGTATGTTGCTTTTACTGCAATATTTTTGTACATATTTGTATATATTCTTTCATGTTTTTGTACTAACTGTTGTGATGGAGTGTCTATTTGATGCCATTTTGCTTATGAAATAATACAAAAGTTTTTTTCAAAAAATACGCAAGTTGTTGGGTAATATTTAAACCCTTGGCTGCTCGGTACTCATTGGCTGTGTAGTCACGTACTCTGTCTTTAACTTTCCTGATCTACCACTTGGTTCTGTTGCTTGACTTTTAGAAGTTGGCATTTCTGTTTTCTGTGAGATGTGAATTGCCTGTCTGGCTTGTGAGTGACAGGAGCTGGCTGGTGTGCTTGGCTCCAGGAGCCAGGATGAGTCTACCCGGTGGTGAATAGGGAGATCTGCATGTAGATGGAAGGGAGGAGTTGCACCTGGAACCTGAACAGGGCTATGCCTTCCCTCCACAATGCTGGCTCCACCTCCTGTGGTGCGTCTAATGTCCCTGGCCTGTCCTGTGAATAGAGAGGGGAGCTGAGCCAAACAAAGTGCTCCTGAACCAGTTGTATCTGGTTCTCCCCCTGCCCTACACTTTTAGACTTGGTGGTATAAATATAGGGCGTGTGACCCCATGTAAATGTTCTTGTTTGTGACTTGAATCTACCAGGGGCGTGCTTCTGCTGGGGCGCAGGGGAAGGCTTGCCTCCCTGGGCTCTGCCCTGCCCCTGGATGCCTGGAGGACTCCTTGGAACCCTTCATCCTGGCCCAGCTATGCCCCGGGACTATTTTTGATCTATTTTGCTCTTTGGGGCTGGGTGTCTGTACCTTAGCCCCTGGGGTGCTTTATCTGATTTTACCCCGCTTATCTTCATACTTTATTGCAGGTGCCCACCTTGCATTATGGCCGCTGGCCTTTTATTTGATTATGCCCCGTGCGCAGGTGCCCACCTTGCGTCTTAGTTTTCTCTCATAAATTGACGCTTATGGGAGCCTTAGCGGGTGCCCACCCCGCATGCCAGTTTTATTTGTCATTTTGAGGGAGCCCACCCCTCATTTTCCAAAGAGGAATTCACCACCGCGGCAACACCGAAGCCAGGCAGGCCTGCCAGTGACGGGGCGGGCCTGCAGTCGAGCCGGAAGAGGCCGGCACGAGTCCATAGCGCGGGGCTCCCAAGTTCGAGGGAGAGCCTCGAAATTGCGGCGAATGCAGGAAAGAGTTCCCGGGAAGAGGAGGGGCTCTCCTGGTGACTCCGCATCGCCCTAACCGTGCCTCCATCCAGACAGGGCTCCCATGAGTGAGGGGAGCCCCGGAAACAGAGTCCTGCCTTCGCTCCCAGCCAGTGAGTTGTACAAGAGGGTCCGGGTGGGGAGAGGTTGACTCAGAGCGGCCCACTCTGGCATCGGGCCGCTCCACTGGTTCCATATGTGTTTAGAGGGCCCCCGTGGGGGTCCCAAGGCCCAGTGGGCCAGGCAATGCCGCCCATGATGGGCATTATTCTATAGATGCCCCACTTTTGCAGGGGTCAGCTCCAACATCGGAGCATATTTCATTTTAAAGCGCTAGTACGCTCCAGAAGGACATACTTTTCAGAGCCCAGATGGCTCCAACGAGGTCCCTATTTATTTTAGAGTTCCCATGAGGGGCTGGGCGCATAATTAGATCAGGAGCCAGAGTGCTCCCAGGCACATGTTTGTTTTTAAAGCCTAGATGGCTCAAACGTGTGGCGCATTTGTTCCTAAGGGCCAGTGAGAGCCCATGCCGCATTTCTACTTCACAGCTGCCCAGCAAGTAGTGGGCAGCTGCACCGTTTAGGTTGCTCTTTCTTTTAGGGGACATGTTTTTAGTTCAGGAGTGAGACGCACTCCTTCACCCTACCTCTGCCTGCACAACTGCGCAGCACTTAGTGCCAGCTGCTCTGTTTAGGCCTTTCATTTAAGATTCCCAGCTGCCCAGCAAGTAGTGGGCAGCTGCAACATCTAGGTTTGCACCAAGTGCGCACCCTTGACTGTCGCTGCATTGGCAGCGCGCCCTGACTTTGTACAGAGGGCATTTGAGGCCCTTAGAGATGGCCAGTTGGCCCTGGGGACCTTTAGATTTATAGGGCGCCAGGCCCTAGTGGCATTTTATAGGTGCTAGGAAATGTAATGTTTATAGTATGTGTTATGCACCTTGATTTATGCTTATAGATGTGCTTTTATGCTTATTAGGTTTTTACCTACTGTCTTATGTTTTATTTCTCTACTGTGATCTAGGTTTGATTTATTCCCAACTGCATGTGAGGTTATTAAGTTTCTTTCCTAATGAAAGTTATGTTTAGGAGATTATGGTCTACCCGATTTTAGCTTATGAGATTGGCGCAGAATAGAGTTCTCGCCTTAAGTGATACTGTGCCTGTTATGATTTATGTTACAGGTTGACGCTGAGTATAGTGTCTGCCAGTGATTACTGGCTGTGTTCTAAGTTCATGAAATATTCTTACTTTTACTATTTTTACCAAGTGACAATTCTGACAGTGGCCCACATGGCCCTGTCATGTGTAAATAATCCCCTGTAAATATTGCCCGTGCCAGTTGGCACAGTGTATAGTGTGTGATTACCATCTAATGTGTTTTATGATAATACAAAGGCTATTTTTATATATAACCTTGTGTGGAGTTCCTTTTGTGGTGTGCCTAGTATGTTGGTACTGTGTGTGTTGTGCAAATGCTTTACACATCTCCACTGGGATAAGCCTAACTGCTCGTGCCAAGCTACCAAGGGGGTGAGCACGGGTTATCTTTGGCGTGTAACTCCCTTTCCCTGACTAGAGTGGTGGTCTCTGCCTCGCTTTGGCGCAAGCCTTAGCCAACCAGAGATCCCCATTTCTAACAATACTTTACTAACTGACTGGACCTGTAATTCATTATTAGATGTAAGATAAACATTACATTCATTACAGACTGTTAGAAAATGGGTTATTGGTTGGATGGGTTCGAGTTCTGATCAACCAGCAGCCACAAAACAATTCAGGATAAGGCAAAAGAAAACCCTAAATTAAGCTGTGCTCACCCCCTGGTAGCTTGGCACAGAGCAGCCAGGTTTAACTGAAAGGCAAGGTGTAAAGTGTTCGTGCACCACTTCAAACAGTAAAGCAGTGAAAACACCTCACAAAAAGATCCCACACCAGGTTTAGAAAAATAGAGTAGTTTGTAATAAATGAATCAGGACCAAAAGGACAAAAATCCAATCAGGTAAAACAGGAGACATTGAATTTTAAAGTTTTATATTGAAATAACACCAAAAAGCACAAAGCACTACCAAGGGATATGTGGCCATACTGGACTGGGACAAACTGTGATGGAGCGTGGGCTGGCTAAAATCCAAGTCGAAGAAGCATCCCGCAGCCGGAGCGATGCATTGGTTCCAAGATATGCTGCGGTGTGAGTTCCTATTGCATCAATATCCAGGATCCTGCTGATGGGGCTTGTGATAAGAAGTCCGGTGATTGGCACGCAGCGGGCGAGGCATCAGTTCCGAAGAGCTGTGAGGCTGCGATGCGGATTCCGATATCATCTTTGAGGCTGCCTTCGACGAGAGATGTGAGGACCTGAGTCGCAGATTTGCTGCACCTCCGGCAATGTATCGGTTTTGAGGACTGCAAGGGCGATGTGTGCATTCAGCCCTGGCGTTAATCTATTCAGCAGCAGCGATGCATCGGGTCTGCTTGAGGATGCACTGCTCAGCCAAGGAGATGCATCAGATTGGCTCGAGGATTGACCGCTTAGCAGAGAAGATGAGTCAGATCTGCTGGTAAGCACCTTAGGCCCACTTCCAAGGGTCGAGGACTGTGGGTGGCACTACTTGGCAGGGTAGACTCAAATAGTAGTCCAGGTGCAGATGCAAAGTTTTTGGAAGCCTGTTATGTCCCTGAAGCATCAGATCAGGACGTCAGCCAGCTAGCCCTTGGAGACACTCTGGGCTCTCAAATCAAGAGATGCAAGTCCAGCCCTTCTCACCCAGGCGTGAGGGCAGCAGGCAGTAGGTCAGCACAGCAAAGCAGGAGTCAAGCGGAGTAGCAGTCCAGTGGAGTGGCAGTGCTTTTAGCAGCACAGCAGTCCTTCTTCATGGCAGAGTATCCACAGGTCCAGAAGTGCACTGAAGCAGTGATGTCTGAGGCCCTTCTTTTATACACAGTTGTGTCTTTGTAGTGGGGAGAAGATTCTGGAGGTATGCCTTTAAAGTATGCAGATGCCATGCCCTACCAATCCTGGCTCCAGACTAACTACAGGGAGTATGCAGTGATTTGCGAGGGGACAGGACACGGTCTATTCAGGTGTAATTGAGGCTAGTCCCAACTCCTCCCTCCCATCCTGTCAGTGATGGTCCACTCAGTCACACCTATGATTCCATTGTGTGTGGCTGTCTAGGAGGAATACATAAAGCCCAATTACACCCAGTCATGTGACCAGACACAGGCTGCAGGCACCAAATGACTAAGGCAAGAAAATGTCAACTTTCTAAAAGTTATCTTGAGCACATGCCCCAAACACAGTGTGCACTGCGATGGCCCTCATGAGGGCTTAAACAAATCTACTCAATAACAAGTAAATTCAACAAGTACTAAGGAAAAATAATAAAATGTGCATATGAAATGGCTGAAACTGCAGTGACTCAAAGAAAATAGCTCAATGAAAGTGTAAATTCTATGATGAAAAAATTCTTACCATCCACTCTATCCTCCAAGGAATCCCTTAGTGAGTGATAACTGAGAAATGCAACTGTAACCAAAGGTATATGTAAGAAAATCACTCAGAATGAGTGCAATTATAGCAGTCAACTGTGAAACAAGGCAAACGCACTCACCAAAGATGAGGCAACTCTTCTGTAATGTGGCAAGCAACCACTGAAATAGCACATCTAGAAACCTTTGCGACCACTCAACCCTCCAAGGTTTCACCAGGTGATCAAATGCGGTGAGACTCAACTGTAACCAAAAGATAGATATTCAGGGTTCAGGATCCTGGAACTCCTACTGGGTAACCCGCTCACATATTTCACGTGTATTTGGCACTCGAGGAACACACGCATAGCACCCAGTTGTTTGTAGAGTTTTTTGACACCAGGAATAGTAATGCATGGGCATGTGTACTTTTCTTTACCATGCACTACGGGTGGTTATTTCGGGATATTTTGGATTTTATTTTATTTTCTCTTCTCAGTGTTGATAAGGTGGAAACATGAGGGTTTGTTCACTAGCCTGTAATCCTTCATTTGAAGACACATATGCACCTTTTGATAGTGTTCTGGAGATTTTGGAGCATGGCTTTAGATTTATGGGAATTCATATATGAGCATCATGTCTTGTGCTTCACCATGGAGGTTTTTACTTTGAGTCAGATCATTTATAGCTACCCCTGAGGAAGGGCTTCTGTTTGAGCCCGAACTGCATTGGATTTACAATCTAGCCAGACTTAAGAATGTCAAGACCAGTTTTTAAGTGTGAACATCTTTACCAAGAAACATGTTTTTGAATTAAATTGACTTGATTCACATTGTGGCTTTGAGTAATGTATGATATATGTAATTGCTTAACTTGGTCACGTTTGAATAATGTTTTGATTACTTGTTGAATTCACTTGTTATTGAGTAGATTTGTTTAAGACCTCATGAGGGACATCATAGTGCACACTGTGTCTGGGGCATGTGCTCAAGATAGCTTCTTGGAATTCATACGGGGTAAGGGTGGTATCACAGAGTGCACACCCAGCTTGATAAACCAGTTTATGTAAGTTTACGCATTTATATTCAGATCACGCACAGAGTGCAACACAATGACTTGCTTATTTCTTTTGAACTCTCTAAAAGTGCCATTTTCAGAATTGTAATTAAAAATCTGACTTCACCATGAAATAAGATTTTAAATTTGGATTCAAGAGACACCAAACATGAGCCAGTCATATCATCCCATCTGAAAAGTAAACTTATAAAAGGTAATAAGGTAATCCCAATGTTATACTATAGGAGATATAGGCCTTGCAGTAGTGAGCATACCCGTCCCACTCGGGGTGACAAATGCAAAAACCGCACTTGATGGACAGAATGCAGAACAATGTCATACATTCACCCCAGTACAGAGATCTGGGCCAAAATCCATAATTTTTTTGCTCACCATGCCATTCCAGTTTGAACCCAGCCATACACAAATCAGTCATGACTCTGTGCCCCATGGGAACAGTCCAGCCCGAACTACCAAGCCAGGTCTTCCCGGACTGGAAACAAGCATCCTAGGATCGGTTTCGGGCCTTCAGCCCTCATCAGCCAGGATAGCTTGATTCCAGTGGCATGGAGAGCACGGGACTCACGTCTGAGCATACCCGTCCCACTCGGGGTGACAAAAGTAAAAACACCAGTTGATGGACAGAATGCAGAACAATGCCATACATTCACCCCAGTACAGAGATCTGCGCCTAAATCCATCATGTTTTTGCTCACCATGCCATTCCAATTTGAACCTAGCCATATGTAAATCAGTCTTGACCCTGTGCCCCATGGGAACAGTCCAGCCCAAACTGCCAAGCCAGGTCCTCCCTGGACTGGAAACAAGCGTCCTAGGACCGGTTTCAGGCTTTCATCCCTCATCAGCTAGGATAGCTTGATTCCAGTGGCATGGAGAGCACGGGACTCACGTCTGAGCATACCCGTCCCACTCAGGGTGACAAATGCAAAAACAGCAGTTGATGGACAGAATACAGAACAATGTCATACATTCACCCCAGTCCAGAGATCTGGTCCTAAATCCATCATTTATTTGCTCACCATGCCATTCCAGTTTGAACCCAGCCATATGCAAATAAGTCTTGACCCTGTGCCCCATGGGAACAGTCCAGCCCGGACTGCCAAGCCAGGTCCTCCCTGGACTGGAAACAAGCATCCTAGGACCGGTTTCGGGCTTTCAGCCCTCATCAGCCAGGATAGCTTGATTCCAGTGACACGGAGAGCACGGGACTCACGTCTGAGCATACCCATCCCACACGGGGTGACAAATGCAAAAACAGCAGTTGATGGACAGAATGCAGAACAATGTCATACATTCACCCAGTACAGAGATCTGGGCCTCAATCCATCACTTTTTTGCTCACCATGCCATTCCAGTTTGAACCCAGCCATATGCAAATCAGTCTTGACCCTCTGCCCCATGGGAACAGTCCAGCTCGAACTGCCAAGCCAGGTCTTCCCCAAACTGGAAACAAGCATCCTAGGACCAGTTTCGGGCGTTCAGCCCTCATCAGCCAGGATAGCTTGATTCCAGTGGTGTGAGTGTGTGTTTGTTACAATTGCAAATCTGAGCTGGCTCTAACACATACTGAAGGTAATTTTAGGTATATGGGGTATCCTTGGTAAAATGTTGGACCTGGTATTTTGAGGTAATTCTTGATATATGAGATACTGTGGGAAAAACGCTGCCACTGGTACACTGGAATGTATTCATTGCAAATGAGACAACACTGGACAATTGCTGATGCAGTATATCAGAGATAATTCTTCAAATACTGGGTAGCCCTGTCAAAATTCCAAACTGACATGTTGGCGATACGTCTTGCCATATGGCACACCAAGTGTAACATGCCGGTGCTTGCAAATTTGAAATAATTGTTGGCATAAGAGAGGACACCCATGGCATATTGAGGTGGTGGGACAAGCAAACATATCAAAGAGCTGTCTCTGGCATTTTTTAGGTCATTTTTAATATGAGTCACACATGTTGTATGTATGCTATTAATGGCAAAATTCTAGCATATTTTTTGTAATTCTGGGCATAAGGGAATCCCGAAGTCATATGGGGATGTGCCTATAATAAAACCTGGCCCTGGCCACAACACAAACAATTATTTTTTTTATTTTTTATTTTTTTAAAGTCTTTTTATTGAAGAGAACAAGAGGAGGCATTACAGAAATAGGGTGTCATACTTGAGATACCATACAATAGGCGATGGGCGAATACAGCAACGCAAATAAACAAATATACATGAATCTATGACATAAACGTAAGTAAGCATATAAAGAAGGATAAACAATATGCTAAACAAACCAGTTCGACTTCAGTATGCAAGACCCGTCCACCCAAAATACAGAATAATTAAGGCCGGAGTAGACACCCACATGAATGAGAAAATCAGTTTAGGATAAACAACCCACCTCTCGCAAAAGGAAGAAGGAAAGAAAAAAGGCCATAGAACAAAATAAGATAAAATAACAAACTCCACCCAAACCCCCCACCCTGCACCCCTGCAATGGCTACGTCCTAACCCCACTAGCAGCGTGCCTGTCGCCCAAGAACTAACCCTACAAGAAGGAAAAGAGTGGAGGAGGTGAAAGTAAACATGCCCCGGTCTCCCCTACCCCCCGCCAGAAGCGACCCCCCCCCCCGAGACATAATCAAGACAGTATGAAGCTAAAGTTATACACCAACCGGGGGAGGGAGCAAAAACCACCCGACTCCCACATTATCATAGGTGCAATCTCCTTATTGAATCAAGGTATTTTATCAAACCCAGTCAGTCAAGTTCAACCCTGGCCACTACGAGTTTTCGTGTGAGCCCTTCCCACCCGTACCGCTATCTCAATGGAAGAATCAGAGCGCTCAGAAAAGTCCAGGTCAGTGCAGTAGGATCGAAACCAGGATAATAGTTCTCGATGTCCACAAATCAAACGAGGATAGCTGTCCAAATCAAGGTATTGTATCAAACCCAAGCAGTCAAGTTCAACCCTGGCCAGTCCGGTTTTTCTTGAGAGCCATTTTCACCCGAGCCACCATTTCAATGGAAAAATCAGAGTGTTCGTAAAAGTTCGAGTCAGTGCAGTAGGATCGAAAACAGGAGAAAAGTTCACGGTGTCCACAAATCAAGCGAGGAAAAGTGTCCCAGGATAGCGAATTCCTCCCATAGTCACTGAGGAACTTATAACGGCACATAGGATTGTCCATATCTATATTGGGCGGCATCAGGATCGAACAGGAAAAGCTGGCGATAGTCACAGGCTTGTTAGCCGTTATTTGGGGACCGATAAAGCCCATTAAATCTGGCTTCCGCACGGGGTCCTCAATCTCAAGCGTACACTGCTCCGCGGGTACCACAGCTTGCTGAAAACCTACCGGGGGGTCGTCGTCCGGTCTCAGACAGATATCTTCCACTGTTACAGTCAGCTTCTCGAATATGGCGGCGACCTGCGAGTGGAGTGCCCCAATGGCGGCCATTACGGCCTGCAGCGAGGGCGTGCCTTCCGTCCGCTCCATCCCCTCTAGCGAAGGACAGAGCAGGACTCGAACCCCGGAGGTCGACTACTCCGGGGTAACATGCCCACGCGAAGCCGGTGACAACAGTGGGCGCTCCCCGTCTTGCAATATCGACACCGTCGCCGCTAGCGAGGGCCCAAGCCCGTCCACCCCGGAAGGCTAGCAGAGTCTCCTGGCAACGGACCCCCGACCACAGCAGCCGGCGCGACACGCAGCTGTGTCCTCGGTGTGAACCGTTCACAGTGTCGCCATCCAAAACAAGCAGAGTAAGTCCCACTTCGGAAGACCGGATGCAGCCCAGGTCCCGCAGCCGTTGTTGTTCAACTCCAACCCGGATGGGCTAGAAATTGAGGCCCCGGCTTCCACGCCTAGTTAGGCCGAGAATGGAAATACGGCGTATCTTCATCATCCGATAAAATGGAAATCTCGGGATTGCACCTTTAGAATCAGAAACACCTCATGAACACGGGAGTCTGGTGCGAGTTCAGGATCGATGTCAGGATATACGAGCTGCTGGCGGAGGTCGGCGGAGCCGGGAGCTTACGCGGCCATCTTGATTGCTAGCGTAGCTCCTCCCCCAACACAGACAATTATTGACCTCTGGATATTCCCCAATGCACATTTCTTTTATGGGAGCAACCCCTGAGGAGTGTCAGGCTATGTTAGATTGCCACATCAGTTGCTTCTGAGCTAATCTGTGTGAAAATGATGCTTCAAAATTAACTATTAGACTCATTCTTTCAAATTTTTCTCTGGAGATATCTGCTCCCCCTCCCCTGCCGGAAGCCTTCTAGAAGAATTCAGGCTTGCTCACTTCACTCGTGCACTTGAACTGAGGGCTAGTTTTACATCTCAGCACTAGTATCAAGGATCACTGCCCAGCCCTGAAACAGCATAAATATATGTTGTGATGTGGACTATAGGGAATCAGGTATCCTTTCATGTTTCATGCTGTTTAAGGTTTACAGGTGGTTCCAGGGCCTGACTGTGACCCAAAAGCAGTCCTGGCACTTTTCTCTGACCAGCCCCAGGGAAAGCACGGCTTGGCCCCGGGAGACTGGAAACCTAGCTTGCTGCCTTTGTTACTGGGGGCAAATATTGCAGCACCACTGCAAAACCGCCCCCCAGTAATAAAAAAAAACTGGCCCCCACCGCTGCAAAACCGGGCCCTACCCTTCCAGCCTCCCGGGGAAATGCCCAATGCCCAGTACAGCCAGTCCAGCCCTGTGTGGTTCTCCTTGTTTGATCACTTGAGTTGCCTTCTGCTGCTTGTGGACCTAGAGTTATCGAAAACATTCATTACAAGTCATCACCATGTACCTCCCAGCTCACCATTGGCCAGCACTATGCAATATACTTTTTCTCCCTGATCACTCAGTTTTCTGAATTACTTGTACAGTGCCTTTTTGATTTACCACTAAAAACTCATGTAATCAAAAATACTGAAATATTGTCCAAAATGTTTAGACAGCTTTATTTACTGGGTTTCCTGGATCCTGGGAGGGCCTGAAACAATTGCGAACGTCCACGGATTAGCGGTGGCATTTTAGTTCTGTGAATAACCTTTGTGGGCATGACATTCAATTTTCTGAAAGGATCTAAAATATTAATCAGCCATAACAGTTATGTTTCCCTATTACTAAATTATGCATGCGTAAAGTTGACCTACTCTACTCTAGCAATACACCACGTCCATCAAAGGAACTGTGTCCCGCCCTCTTTGCACGGCTTGTCAGTTTCGATGGGAAGGCTGTTGAAATAAATGCCAGCCTCACCATCGGGTGCACTTACCTGGGTCCTCGGCAGCGAGTGCCTCCATGGTAAACTAACTATAAGTTATCAATTATTCTGACAGCTCATTTTATTTTAATCATTTTGTGTGTACAATTCACCGCGGCGCACTCTTTTCATTACATTCTTTAATAAAAGGGTTTTAGATATGCTATTTACCTTCGAACGAAATTGTTTCTAGTGTGAAAATTGTTAGCAAAAACTCCCATGGAGACAGAGCGCCGAGCTTGACAGCTTGACGTTAGCACTTTCTTAGCCTTTGCCTTTCTCCCCATTACACGTTTTTGTATGATTAATAATTTTTTGGTCAAAAATCTATTTTTTTTAACTTTTTTTTCTAGTTCAAATGAAATCCAATGTTTTGATCTTTAGGATTCAATGGTACCTTATCGCTCCCTCTTTCAAATTTAAATCCTCCCAGTTTCATTCTCAGAAGTGGGTTCACGCTCCACAGACAACCGACCCAGACTCAGCAGACAGAAGGTTGTGCTGATTTCATCCGACAGGAACCCTTATACAGGCTCGGAGGCTCTGAAGAGCTGAAATTGTCACAAATGCGAAATTGAAATCTTTGATAACTTCAAGCTGGCACGCGCTCTACTTTTGGGAATAGCACTATGTTAACCTTTAGAATGCCAGCACGTTTGAAAAAAAAATAGCTTTATTGATTACAGATAGTTCATCGATACACACTTAAAATATGGGTCAGATTTTTTTAAAAATAAAGCTAAAGATTTGGGGCTAGATGTAGGTAAATCTATTTTACCACTTCTTAAATACCGAATTTTACCGATTCGGCATTTAAGAAGTGGCAAAATAGAGGGGGGGAGATGTAGGTAATTCCAGATGTGGAATTACCGAATCGGTAATATTCGGTATTTACCGAATCGGTAAATACCGAATCGGTATTTCCTATTGATTCCTATGGGCTGTGAAGCCCATAGGAATCAATGGGAAATACCGATTCGGTAATTACCGAATCGGTAAATACCGAATTCTGCAAGGGTGCAGGGGGTGTCACTTTGACACCCTCTGGCACCCCAAAAATTGACATGTGCGCCATATGGCACACAGACATGCCCTAAGGGCATGTCTGTCTGTCAGATGGCATAGGTGTGCATGCACACATGTGCATGCACACCTGAATTCGGTTTTTTAACACCCAATTGGATTGGGTGGTAAAATACCGAATTTGTAGGGCCTTTGGGACTCAGAAGAGTCCCACCTACATCTCAGATTTACCGAATCGGTAAAAATACCGATTCAGTATTTTACAGAATCGGTAAATTTACCGATTCGGTAAATTTACTGATTCTGTAAAAATGTGCCCCTACATCCCAAAAACCCATTTACCGGTCGGTAACGGCTCCTACATCTGGCCCCTAGGGCACACTCTTTGGCACCTACCCGACCCGCCAGAGCGGAGGGAATAAGGCACTCGTCCACGAGCACCAGCCGCCATCTTGGGGCTGGGTCGGGACGCGGTCTAGCTCTTCTCCACTTCCGGGAGAGAGCTATTTAGTCCTCGCTCGTCTAGGATGCGCAGCGGACGAGCGCAGCGGGCGCGTGCCGAAGACGCGCCTAAGACAAGCCCGTCTGCGCCCGTCCGAGCCGGATCCGGGCCCAGGGCCACCCCCCCTGCTCCTGCTGACATCCCAAATGGTACACAGACATAATATCGACTCCAAAATATCGTTTGGACAGAATATTGAGTTTTAAATATCGTTTGGAGAAAATATCCACAGGACAGAATATCGACAGCCAAAATATCGTTTTTAAGGTAAGTGAAGTAATATCGACTGTAAATAATATAGAAAGTGAAAATATCCAAGTATATAATCTAGATAGTAAAAAATATCGTTTTTTTAATAATATTTAATTATTTATAGTGTTTTTATGTTATAATATGTGTGAAAAGTGTCATTTTGTTATAATTATTTTTAATTAATTATTTTTTTTAAATTATTGTGTAATTTTATTCTGTAGCGGGTTGTGGGTTTATAGGGGAATAGGGTGGGAAGTAATTTAATTATAATTAATTAAATATGTAAATTTATTAATTGGTAGTAATAATTAAATAATTGGTAATTAAATAATATATGTTAATTATTTAAAATTTAATTGGTAATTAATTTAATTTAATTTATTAATTGCTAATTATGTAAATTAAAATAATGTATTTCCTGTAGCGGGTTGTGGGTTTATAGGGGAATAGGGTGGGAAGTAATTTAATTATAATTAATTAAATATGTAAATGTATTAATTGGTAGTAATATTTAATTAATTGGTAATTAAATAATATTTGTTAATTAATTAAAATGTAATTGGTAATTAATTTAATTTAATTGATTAATTGCTAATTATGTTACATTAAAGGGGTATTTTTAGGGTTCAGGGTCAGTTTTTGGGTAAAGGGGTATTTTTAGGGTTCAGGGTCAGTTTTTAGTTTTTGGGTAAAGGGGTATTTTTATGGTTCAGGGTCAGTTTTTAGTTTTTGGGTAAAGGGGTATTTTTAGGGTTCAGGGTCAGTTTTTAGTTTTTGGGTAAAGGGGTATTTTTAGGGTTCAGTGTCAGTTTTTAGTTTTAGGGTAAAGGGGTATTTTTAGGGTTCAGGGTCAGTTTTTAGTTTTTGGGTAAAGGGGTATTTTTAGGGTTCAGGGTCAGTTTTTAGTTTTTGGGTAAAGGGGTATTTTTAGGGTTCAGGGTCAGTTTTTAGTTTTTGGGTAAAGGGGTATTTTTAGGGTTCAGGGTCAGTTTTTAGTTTTTAGGTAAAGGGGTATTTTTAGGGTTCAGGGTCAGTTTTGGGTTTTTGGGTAAAGGGTTTTTTTAGGGTTCAGGGTCAGTTTTGGGTTTTTGGGGTACAGGGGTACAGTGTAAAAATAAAGTAAAATTAAATTTACATTAATTTAATTTAATGAAATGAAATGAAATTAAATTATATTACAATAATTTTAAATAATTTAAATTAAAAAAATTATTATATACTTACCAATACTTACGTTGTAATGGTAGTGCGTTGTAAAAGTTGCGTTGTAATGTCATATATCCACTGTTGCACTCTTTGCAGTGGGAATAGTAATTTTAACCCCTACGCTATCCAACGCTTTCCCTACTGTTGCACCCACTGGAGTGGGAATAGTAATTTTTACTCTTTTGTATTTGTACGTTAATAATATTGGTTATTAGTTAATTAAATTTTGTTTATATATATATATGTTTTAAGAAATATGATTAAAAAATATTACTTTTTTACTTTCATTAATTATTTAATTATTACAAGTTATTTTAAGTATTGTTAATTATATTTTAGTAATTAATTTTTTATATTAATATAATTAAACATTGTTTTTATTAAAGTCGAGATTTTTTCCAACTATATTTTTGTAAACGATATTTTGTACTCGATAATTTTGTACTTACCTGTTTGGACATAGAAACTCGATATTTTGGCTGTAGATATTTTTTCCTCGATATTTTGGGTAGTCGATATTTTGGCAGTCGATATTATTTCAGTGATCCATCCCAAATACCGCATCTACCTTACGCTATACCTCCGCACAGCTGAAAGAGTGGAATACAGGATTGGGTACGTCTTGTCAAGCACTACCGTCTTTTAAACACTTAATAACCACACCTATATCATGTGTAGGCTGTTCGTTCACTCTGCCACCTCCCCTGCCTGCGATAAATACTACAGCTTATTCATCTGTAATCGCCAGTGCCCTTTCCTCAGCGGCACAGTATACTAGAGCAGCACTGATTAATTCACGCTCCCTCCCCCAACATAGTCTGGACATCAGGGAGAGCATTCTTAACCATGAACTGGACATCCTGTTCATCACTGAATCATGGGGAGATGAAGCATCAGGCCCTGATTTTGTTCAAGCCACCCCTGAAGGTTACAGTGTAGCCAGACAAGATAGAGCTTCGGGGCGAGGCGGAGGCCTAGCCATTATTTATAGGGCCAAATTTGAGCCTATTCAAAGTACCAACTGCGAAGCTTTCGCATTTACTATTAATCTCACGCATAAACTAGCCTTCAAAGGAACCCTGGTGTACAGGCCACCAGGGCCTCAGACCAAATTCTTAGCTGCACTTACTGAAATTACGTAATCAGTAATAGGATCCCCGACCTATACGATCCTTGGGGATCTTAATTTTCCTCTGGAAAACATGGAAAACAAAGATACAGCCCAACTCATTACTGATATGCAGGCAATAGGACTGCAGCAGTTGGTGAAGGGCCCCACGCATGAGGCCGGGCACACGCTGGATGGCCTGTTTACTAATGACCACAGCATTGAGTTAGTAGCAGTGTTACCTCTGATATGGTCTGACCACCAAGCCATTATTTTCAGGATTCGGATGCTACCCTCCAAACCCCCTCAGACCAAAGTCAGGGCAGCAGTGGGGGCGCGGATGTGGAAAAATGTGGATATACCACATCTTTCAAATCTTTTGTTGTCATCAGACCCGGAAAGCGGAGGTGATACCGAAACCATGTCTATTAAATTTCAGGAATGGATTCTAAAAGCAGCTAACGAAGTTGCACCTGAAAAAATCTATCGTCCTAATAGAGCGACTCCATCTGCCCAGTGGTACACAGAGGAGTTGCGGCTCCAGCGTCAGTTCTGTAGAAATCTAGAAAGGCGCTGGAGAAAGCACTATAGTCCCTCGGCTAAGCAAGAATATAAAAGTGCTCTAGCGATATACAAAAAAGCTATTAGCACACAAAAGAATCTTTTCTTCACTGGTCGTATTGAGCACGCACAGAACTCAGCTAGGATGCTGTTTCAAGTGGTGAACTCTCTGTCCAGTCCTCCAGTGGGATCCACTATAGAGAACTCGCAGGAATTTTGTACCTCACTCGCCACATTTTTTACCACTAAGGTAATGGATATTTATTCCACTTTTTCTAAAGAGCTGGTGGGAAGAGCTGCTGACCTAACCAGTCAACCAGCATTGAAGCATTCCTCCCTCACTCAGTTTTAGCCAGTTACTGAAGACCAGGTCAACGCACTTGCTGGCAAGATTAAATCAGGCTCTCCACTGGACCCATGCCCCCCGGCCATAATGAATCAACTACATAAGGTTATCACTCAGCCGCTGACCAATATATGTAACTCCATCTTTAAAACCGGTGTCTATCCACAGACTTGGAAGAAGGCCATTGTTAAACCTTTGATCAAGAAGCCTTCTTTAGACCCCACCATCACGTCCAACTTTCATTTGACAAGCTTTCATTTATCTCTCATACCAAACGCGTGGCTGGCGTATGTTTTGGTACTTTGCATTGTCTGAGACCCATTTTTAAATTTTTTGATGCTGAGACAAGACAGATTATGGTCCAGGCTCTGGTTCTTACCAGACTGGACTATGCCAATTCTCTGTTTTTGGGCTTAAATCAGGCCGAACTGTCCCGTCTTCAGAGGGTTCAGAACGCGGCCGCTAGGATGCTTGTCGGCCTCCCGAAATTTGTCTCAGCTCGCCAAACTATCCGGAATCTTCATTGGCTTCCGATTGAGCAAAGAGTTAAGTTTAAAGCCCTCTGCTTAACTTTTAAAATTCTTAAACTAGCCTCTCCCCCGATTCTTTCACAGACTATTTTGCACTATGTTCCTGCCAGAGCTCTTCGCTCTGCTGGATTGAACCTCGCCACAGTGCCCCGCTTTAAACGGGCTAGAATGGGTGGTCGCTCGTTCTCAGTGCTGGCGGCTGCCCTTTGGAACTCTCTTCCAGCTCCACTCCGTTCAATCCCAGACCTGTTTCTTTTTAGGAAGACCTTGAAGACCTTCCTTTTCGCCACAATCTAGTCTGCTTACTTGCCTATGCCTTCTCATTCGTGTTGTGTTATTCAGATCTCCAAGCGCCGGGACGCCTCTTAGCTGCGGCATCCGTGCGCTACATAAAAAATTAATAACATAACATAACAACTACAGGCCTATTGCCTGCCTTCCTTTCCCCGCCAAAATCGTAGAGGCAATAATGAATAAACAGCTCTCAGAGTTTATTGAACAACACAAACTCTTAGACGATACTCAGTTCGGGTTCCGGAAGGGACACGGAACTGAGACAGCATTGGTAAAGGCCTCGGACGAAATTCGAGAGATCATGGATTCGGGAGGAGTGGCAGTGCTCATCTTGTTGGACCTGTCGGCTGCTTTTGACACGGTCGACCATGTCATCTTGGTCGACCGTGTCGCAGCCCTTGCAATTAACCATCTGGCTAAAGATCTCATAGCCTCTTTCCTAGTCAATCGTAAACAGGCAGTCAAATTGGGCAATTACTACTCACCCACCTCTGAACTGCTCTGTGGGGTCCCTCAAGGATCCTCGTTAAGTCCCACGCTCTTTAATATCTACGTTGCGGACTTGGCGAGGGTCATTAAATCTCATGGGATGCGATTAACCACCTACGCGGATGACACCCAGCTTGTGTTGGCGGTACACAAAAATGGTCCAGTGATAGCAGCGAAGTTTCAGGAGGGGTTACTGGATGTACAATCATGGATGCACAGTAACTGCCTGAAACTTAATGCAGAGAAAACCGAAGTCATGACCTTCGAAAAAATCTCTCCAGAATGGTCTTCAACTTGGTGGCCCTACCAGATGGGCACCCCCCCGGTTCCAGCTGCTAAGGTCAGGAATTTGGGAGTGATTTTTGATAACAGGTTATCTTTTGGTTATCACGTCAATAAGGTGGTCTCAGCTGCATTCTTTGTGCTGAAGAAAATAAAAAAACTCATGCCATACCTACCTGCTTCGGCAGGAAAAACACTGATCACCACCTTAGTGTTTTCAAAACTGGACTATGGAAACGCTCTTTTCCTTGGTACACACAAATACATCCTGAATAAACTCCAGTGTTAAAACCTGAGTCGGGTCGGGGACAATCGATATTTGCCCGGTGGTATTGCCTCTGTGACCCTCTAGTTATTTAATCAATGAAGAGGCAGGCGCTGGAGACTGGAAAGCAGGAAACAAGGTTTTTTATTCTCTCCGGAGGAGAACACAGCAAAACGGACAGCAGGTATCGTTCTGAGGTGCTCTAACTTACGTTTGAGGCCTGGCCCCTTATATACAGTGTTTGTGGTTTTTATTACAGTTTACATACATATGATAAAGCTTTGATGTACGGAAAGACATTCCCGGAATCCCCCTTCGGGCCCGTTCCCACACATATCTACAGTAGAAGTCCCCACCCTGGTCACAGCAGGTGATGACTATCGCGCAGCTGGATATTCCGCCAATTCATGGAATGCGGGGTTCGATCGGATCTCATGGGGTGGGGGCTTTGATCAACTCGGGGGTCCTTTGATGAGGGAAGCTTTCTATTGCACGGGGAGGGGCAAGGGATAGTATCGGCAGAGCTGGGTGTCGGCCTGGGAACGGGGAAGACAAACGGGCACACGGGGAAAAGGGGGTTTGCATCTAAGGGCCGGGGATCATGAAAGGGAAGAAGGGAGGTGTCGCGCTGGGAACAGGATGAGGGCCTGGGGCAGAGCAGCGCCGAAGAGGGGTTTATGATTCAAGGCAGGTGCAAGCAGGGGGTTGGTCAGCGTGCAGGCTTAGTGAGGGCGAAGGGCTATGTCAGGGGCCAGCGGCATGCGAAAGGGTTCGTTCTGATCAGGGCATCTTAAAATGGCGGGTGCGCACGACAAAAGTGTGGCATCAGGGGAAGAGGCAAGATGGCGCAGATAATGTTCACCAAACCGTACTAATTTTCAACAGTCCTCCCTTTAACATATTCAAGACATCTTGCTGGTTCATTTTCTACTCGGTTCTATTGTGGTGGGCATGAGAAAGAAAACGGTAGGAACCCTAGATGAAAAGAGTTGTAAACAATACATTTTGAGATTTCTAGTTTTTAGGAGGTGGACCTATTTGATAAACTTTGATAAACTTGTTCAGCAGGAAAGTCATAGGAATGCAATACAAAAACGATTCTGTAGCGAGAGCAGCAAGTACATTTCATAACGTGGACTGGCAGGTTGTTACATATATCAGATTCGGATTGGAGCATGATCAATACAATGGCGGCTGGGAGAGAAATGAGGCGCAGCAGAAATGGTGATTGAGGACGTCAAAGTGTTCGTAGTTAACGAGTTCTCAGTATTCTTTGTTGTCTTTTCGTTGGCGCTGGGGAGCACCGGCGATGGAGCTACGGGTCCAGCTCTATTCTAGGTCTCGCGTTGCAGGGCACGACCTTTCCCTCGTATTCCTGGTCGGAAAGGTCCTTTTCGCCCTGTGTCCTTTGAGGTGATTGTCAGAAAGTTCAGATGGAAGAAGAGCGTACAAAACAGTCCATAGGGTAGGTCGGAGGAAAAGGGGGATGGAGCAAGGCCAAATTAGGAACAAACTAGGGGAACGAGAGACTTCAGATGGGCGGGCTCGTGACCGAGTCTAGAGAGCGGGGACCTTTCGGCACACATTCGGACATAGAGCGGGGGCATCAGGTTAGCCCTTCCTTCTCACATTGCTGGAGGTAGTGCCTCGTCCTGTAGCTCTGTTCTGTCACGGTCTCGCCTTGGCCCATGTCGCAGGTGTTCCATAGTCTGCAGTCAGGCCTCGTGCTCCCACATCCGGTCCTTCTCTCTCCTGACAGCCGTACCCTTAAACGAGTTTGAAAAGACAGTCTTTAGAGAATTTGCAGAGGAAGGTAATCACAAAAGTCTATTTCTCTCCCAGCTTCAGACAGAAATGAAAACGTCCGTTATTTTAGGGTTCACAACTAACATATAAATGACCGATGACGGGCCTGTTGGATGTACTATGACTTTCCTTCATAATTATTTATTACAGTTTCGACAGTTTATCTGATGGAGACCCACCTTCGTAAGACGGGTTTGACAAAGATATGCCGTTCTCTAGGGCTTTATATTTACCAAGGGTACTGTGTGCTATCGAAATGGTACTAAACAGGTATTTTGCTGAGGGACGAACATAGGCTAAACATTTCTTTTTATCAATGCGTCCTGTTTTTCAACTAAACATTTTTCACTTTCGGCAGGGTTCATTTCAACGATTTCTTCACTTTGGTCTAGTCTTTTAACCTTGTAAAACATCATTCTGGTTCCTACGTAGCTTCCTACGGCCTGATTACTTAATCAGAAAAGACAGGGGTTTTATGGGAAACAACTAGGGACATAGAAAAGTTATGGTAAGGGCGTAAATCGACCCATCTCTCACAACCGGGAGTGAGGGGTAGTTCCATAACTCCAGTTTGGAGCGGCTGATACAGGGGATGTAACAGGGGTGATCATTTTTCCTGTTTGGGTATTGCGACAATTCGGGGCGGGGAGGGTCGCGTATTCTGAGGTCCTTTTTTTTTTTTTTTTATACCATAGGAGCCGTTGACATGTAATTCCCTTATTACGGGTCAGATTAGGGAACCTTTGTCGTCTTACCTGTCCTTTCCCTTACGGCCCAACCTTGGTTCATTGACTTCTAGCGGAAAAGGAGAGGTAATGACGCGGTCTCAGGGTGATTGTATTAAAGACAAGTTTTTGTGCAAATACTGACGGTATTTGAAGCCAATTAGGTGGTGTGCTAGGGGTGGCAGTCTGCCAATTTCGGGGCTAATCACTCGGAAGAGTGGGAGTGCAAAAATAGAGGGAGAGAGAGAGAGAGAGAGAGAGAGAGAGAGAGAGAGAGAGAGAGAGAGAGAGAGAGAGAGAGAGAGAGAGAGAGAGGGAGGGAGAGAGAGAGAGAGAGAGAGCGCAACGGCAGGCTAAATAGTACACGTGCAACAGAGAGGGTGGCAGTGTATTCAAGAAAGGCTATTTAGTGCATTACACAGTAAAGGACATTCACGGGTCTGCGTTAGAATCTTGTAATCATGCAGTTTGAGCATTAGACAGGGTAGAGGGGACGTGCCTTGAGAAAAAGGAAAGAAGAAAGGAGGTACCATTTTGTCGCACTTTCTCGCATTCTCGGTCCTTCGACCAGTTGGGTCAACGCCTCAGTCACACACACACACATTCTCTCATAGTTTCGCATCATACGTGACATGGGTTCATTCGTGTGGTCTGGTTTAAGGGTGATCACTTTTTATCAGGTCATACTAATTTTACGGGTTTGTTCGATACGTGAGTAGTTAGTAGGCGTGCTTAGGCACCACCTTGCAGCGCTAGTCTGCTTCGTACATTTAGACATGGCAAGGCTTCAGGTCTTCGCCATACCTCGGCTGTAATCTCTGATGTAACCTGCAGAGGGAGGAAAAAGGGGGTGGGGGAGACAGCATTCGCGCATATTCAAATACATGGATTCATAAGTCCTTTATTTACCTCTTACTCGTCTTTCCTCCTCGGGGCAGAGTCCCGGGGGTATGGTTTCTGGGGTCGGGAGGGGAGAGGGGCAGTGTGCCCTTATAGGTCGGGTGTAGGAAAACGTTAAGAAGAAAACCAAAGATACCTAGTGTGAGGTATCCAGTTGGTAGGTGCATCTAGCTATCGGGGTCCTTAAATCTCCTTCAACGTTGTGACATTCTGCGGTTCATTAGTTCTTTGGTCAACTCTGTTCCCTAGTACCTTCGAGCATTGTACTTAATAATATTTACATCATTTCATTTCACCCTTCTTTTACATTCCCCATTTACACCGTTCGTTTTACCCATCCTTGGAAGTCGAGGTCTTCCTCCATGCGAGAGTTCATGACTCAGTCGCGTATTTTGAAGGCAGAGTGTCGTGTTG
Organism: Lissotriton helveticus; assembly: GCF_964261635.1. Lineage (NCBI taxonomy): Eukaryota > Metazoa > Chordata > Amphibia > Caudata > Salamandridae > Lissotriton > Lissotriton helveticus. The sequence goes on along the minus strand of NC_136070.1, from coordinate 351,456,769 downwards.
TCGATCCGATCCGACCTCCAGGGCTGGGCAACCATCTTCTTTCAACCTTAAAGAGAGAGCAGAGTAGGGTGCACAGAAAAGAACTTTCCCACCGATCCCACATTTTTAAAAATAAAGCATGCAATACCCGTCCATAGTTTCGAAAACCTTTATTTGGCAAAATCATTTCAGCACGTGGATTATGAGGGTGCGGTCGTATTTGGCCGGACGTGGCAATGGCTAAAGTGCGTACAGTGGGGGTGTCGTCTTGCAGCAATAAATACATTGGAAAGTTTTATTCATTCATTTGTAAGAAACTAAAACGTCTATTAATTGGCTGGGGGTTCGGGGGCATTTATTTCATAATTTAGAAGCATAATCATAATAGTCGCAATCAGATTTCCTATATGCATACCGTATGTGTGCGTCATAAATGGGGTTATACATCAGCAACGAAAATATAATACACCGCACATTTGTAATCGACATTTTTAACGGGACCCCTTCACAATGTTCGTCGAGTGAACTCTCCTTGTCTTTTCTAGCCAAGTGTACGAAGGATCATATAAGTCTCAGAACATCAAGTTTGTATTAGTGCGAAGGAACACCACGAGGTGTTCGCAAGTCCCTCTTGATACCGGAGCCATTTTGGGCGGGGCCGGCTCAGTCCGGAAGTAGCATCAGGGGGAAATGTTTCCCATTACTGGCAGTTGGACCAGAGTCCTTTTCGGCAGTTCTAGAATTCATGCTAACAGAGGGAGTGGCAATGTCACGTTTATTTCGTTGGCGATCAAGGCAGCCGTCCCTTACCGGAAGCCTGCAGAGGCCGAAGGCTCCGCCGAGGACCTTTGTAGAATCTTCAAGGCTGCGGAGATGCTGTTGGAGATGGGGGCTCGTGCCCCAGTGGGCAAGTGTCCGAGTTATATTGCTGGTCAAAGTTACTCTAGCGGCCGGGGCCCGCCTTCCAGCAGACCCAGACGCCATTTTGAGGCCCTACAGGGCCCACTCTCGTCGAGTTTGCAAGAGTGGAAGAGACCCTTCGGAGTGAAAGGAAGAGGGCTCTGTTTTGTGAGAGCGGGACGTTCGGCTGGGGTGCAGCTGTGATGCCCCCACCTGGGGGCGAGGGAGACTCGTTCGCGCCGTCTCCTTCTTCCGGGGCACCCCATGCTGCTCTTTTTCATCGGCCCGCACGAAGGTCTCTCCCCATCCGGTGCTTCTCAAGTCGTGTGCTCCGTGCCGTGGGAGTATGGCCATCTGTGGCGCACACTCGGTGCTCCGCAAGTATCGGTGCAGTCATTGCAGGTTCAGTGTTCCGAAAATATGGGCACCATTGCACGTTCGGTGCTGCGCAAGTATTGGGGCACCATCGCCTGACTGGGGGTGTTCGGCGTTGGGCCGGGGGCTGGGAGACCTCCTATCGGTGGAGGTGGGAGAGGCTCGTCCGCGTCGCCTCTCCCTCCCAGTCCGACCTGGACGCATTCCTGCAGAGGTATGGACAGGGCATCCCGCCGCCCAGAGCTGCTGCGGTTGTTACGGAAGGGAAAAGAAAGAGGTGCCTCGTTCTTCTCTGGACATGTGGCGGGACTACCTACAACTGCCCAGGCTGCTGGCTCCTGCCTCTCCTCCGGCTCCCCCATACGTTAAGATTTCCTGACCAAGAGTTGGCAGCAGGGCCCGCCTTATATGGGTTGCCGCTGGTTGGGCGTAGCCGCAACCCTGCCCTACTTTGGAAGGTTCCAGAATGTGGGGGGGGCGAATGTTCTATTGACTTTCATGTTCTACAGTTTACCGTTCTTGTTTTTCTAGCGTTATTGTGTTTTCTCTTGCCTGTTATGTTAAAATAAAAGTTCGTGTTTATCAGTGGCTTACTGATTTCGTTTCCCATTTCTTTCTTTCCAGGTTGTTTCATGCTAAAATTTCTATTAACATAGTTTATGTAACATGGAAGCACGTGCAGGGGGATGACGCAGATTCATATATTACGTACACACAAACTCAGACGGGGGGTAGTAGAAAAGTATGACACGCAAGATCCGAAGACAAACATAAAACAGTGATTATTTGGCCAAAATTATCTTTTTCCGTCTGTTAACTTAGAACTAGGCTGGGTTCCCGTTTTTATATTGTCCGACCTAGGAAAACTCGAACATGCCGCTGAAATTGTTCTGGCGAAATCTGTGCCATCGGGCATAATCGAACGTGGTGGTTCTATCTGGTCTGTCCATGTGAGTCTGATTCTTCTTTGTCTCGCGCCCTTTCCCTTTCTGTTGGCCTGTTACTCCTGTCGGCCCTCTGCCCCTACTCACGCTCAGTAGAGTCGGGCATTGGGCTTTCCAGTGTCCGACATATCTACAAAAAGCACATTGGTCTGGCCCTAAGTCTGGCCGTCCTGTGCGTAGTGTCGGGGGATAACCTTCGGGTCGTGGTGTCCAGGGGTTGTCCTGTTGATATGTTCCTCTACCTGCTCTGTCCTCGTCTTTTTTCTGTCGTTGCATTGCCTCTCTTCGCCACATACCGAGACTGTCGAGCATAATAGGCGTCGTCTTATTATTACGAAGGGCTATTTCTAACGTTTCTATTTTATCAAGGTCGAAGGATCCTATCAGTGGCCACTGTTTGTCTTGACTTTCTTTGGTATACCTGTGCCACAATTTATTATAGGCTATGGTAACTAATCCATAGTTTATGAACATGTCCTTATTAGGGGTACCCTCCAGCGGGGCTAGATGATCCACCTCTAACAGACGGTCCGGGTTGAACCAAGTATCAATCAATGGGGAGAAGACAGACATGACGGCTCGCAACGAGGGACAAAAAGTCAGCACTGCCTATCTTATCACTGTGTGCAAAGACTAGACAGAATATTTCTATTCTACGTTGTTTGCAGGCAGTGAATACCTCATGAACGAATATCGAAGAATAATCAATAATAAAGAACAATCAATGATAAAGAACTAGAATAGAATCAATGGGGAGAGTAAGCAGGGGCGCAAAAGTCTGCGTCCTCTACCCTTTCACTATCCGTAAAGAGGAATCTGTTATTCCCTGTTTGCAGACAGAGAATCTCCAGAAGACAATCTGTGAACCGCAGTTCGGGGTCAAGGAACCCAGTTAATCAGTGTGGGAGAGGGAATCTCCTGAAAACCGTTAATAAATAATAGAATCAGTGGGGGAGAAAAATAGGTACGACGGCTGCGTTACCTATCCTTCACTGTTTGCAAAAGGGAAAGAGCCTACTGTTTCTCCGTGTGCAGACAGTGAATCTCCAAATAAGTCAAATAACGAGCAATACTAGTATTTAAACAATCAAGCAATTATTTCGCACTTGTCGTGTTTACACGACCTTACCCGGACCGTACGGACAGTTTCTTGTCTTCCGAATCCAGCGCCCGTTCGTCCTCTTTTTCTCGTATTTCTCACGGCACTCCTAATGGTTCCCAGTCAGGACCGTAGATCACTCGAGAGAGGTCTGTTCGGAGCTAGTGAAGTTCGGATGATCGGCTGCCAGACGAGGGTCTATTGGGCAAGAGCTCTCCCGATCGTTGCAGTCGTTCACTCTGTCGTCGGGACCTCTCCCACTGGATCCACGAGTCGCTGATGGGCCCCACGCTTGGGACGCCAATTGTTAAAACCTGAGTCGGGTCGGGGACAATCGATATTTGCCCGGCGGTATTGCCTCTGTGACCCTCTAGTTATTTAATCAATGAAGAGGCAGGCGCTGGAGACTGGAAAGCAGGAAACAAGGTTTTTTATTCTCTCCGGAGGAGAACACAGCAAAACGGACAGCAGGTATCGTTCTGAGGTGCTCTAACTTACGTTTGAGGCCTGGCCCCTTATATACAGTGTTTGTGGTTTTTATTACAGTTTACATACATATGATAAAGCTTTGATTTACGGAAAGACATTCCCGGAATCCCCCTTCGGGCCCGTTCCCACACATATCTACAGTAGAAGTCCCCACCCTGGTCACAGCAGGTGATGACTATCGCGCAGCTGGATATTCCGCCAATTCATGGAATGCGGGGTTCGATCGGATCTCATGGGGTGGGGGCTTTGATCAACTCAGGGGTCCTTTGATGAGGGAAGCTTTCTATTGCACGGGGAGGGGCAAGGGATAGTATCGGCAGAGCTGGGTGTCGGCCTGGGAACGGGGAAGACAAACGGGCACACGGGGGAAAAGGGGGTTTGCATCTAAGGGCCGGGGATCATGAAAGGGAAGAAGGGAGGTGTCGCGCTGGGAACAGGATGAGGGCCTGGGGCAGAGCAGCGCCGAAGAGGGGTTTATGATTCAAGGCAGGTGCAAGCAGGGGGTTGGTCAGCGTGCAGGCTTAGTGAGGGCGAAGGGCTATGTCAGGGGCCAGCGGCATGCGAAAGGGTTCGTTCTGATCAGGGCATCTTAAAATGGCGGGTGCGCACGACAAAAGTGTGGCATCAGGGGAAGAGGCAAGATGGCGCAGATAATGTTCACCAAACCGTACTAATTTTCAACACCAGTCTGTGCAAAATATGGCAGCACGGATCCTGCTTAATATTCCCTGGCGACACTCCACTTCAGTAGCCATAAGCCATCTACACTGGCTAAGGGTGGAGAGCAGAATCAAATTTAAGGCTCTCTGCATCGCCTATAAGGCCATCCATCAGACCGGGCCGAAGTTCTTAAAGGAAGCCTTTCAGGTGTACATACCTGGAAAGAATCTAAGATCAGCAGCAAGTTGTCTACTGCACGTTCCCCGTACAAGAACGGCTATATGGGGAGACAGACGCTTCCTGGTAGCAACCCCCATACTATGGAACTCACTCCCCTTGCATATTAAAACTGCACCAACACTCATTGCCTTTCGTAGGGCCTTGAAGACTTGGCTGTTTAACCAATAAGTTCGTGCCCTGAATCCTGTGTATCCCAGAGTATCTCACTGCGCCTAGACACCCCAAGGTATTAGCTGCGCATTAAAAATCCCAAAATAAATAAATTTGTGAGGCCTTGTGACACTTTTGCACCACGGTTACAGCATTTTTTGTGACGTACTGGCGGCGTAAAAAATGTGCCATGTAGTACACGATTTACAAAGTGACGCATCTAGGTAGATGCGTCACTTTGTAAAGCCCTGCGCTAAATTATACGTGTGCCGGGTGTATGTACGCAAGGTGGATGTTGCCACGCAAAAAGCCTCATAGAACTGGTGCATTGAAATTTATAAGATTTCAGTGCGCCACATCTAGGATGCTAATGCGTCAATATCTTACACCTGCCTCACAGCTGGCATAAGACTGACGCAGGCTCTTTCACATGGGGCTTGCGTCTGTTTTCAGACACATCCCAGCAATGTGCCACTTTCGCGCAGACAGATACATCAGTAATACTGATGTATCTGTCATTCCTTGAAACGTGATGCGTCATACAGTAAATATGATGCATCCATCATGTCGCAAGGAGGGCGCACTGGGAAGTGTTGCATCGCTGCTTTGTGGCTGCAATGCAACACTTCTCATTATTGAGGTCCTCAACTTTTGTAATGCACACTTATAATCCGCGGATGGTGGATGGGTGTGGGTGGGTGTGGGGGGGTGAGTGTGAGTGGGTGGATGGATGGATGGATAGATGGATGGATGGGTGGGTGCAATTTGATTTAATTTATCACCACTACTTGTTTTGTGGGGAAATGTGCTCCAAACTATTAATATGAAAACCAAAGGACTGGGGGTTCAACACAGAAGACTACATTGTTAGTAGAAATAAAAAAATAAAAAACATTTAAAGATTTCAAATTTCTTTGAAAACAGCATGAAGGGAGAGAACAAAACATATTAAATGTAAAACTGGAATTAGCAGAATACATTACTTTAATTTGCCTAGAGAATGATATTGCTAATTTACAGTCTGATGATTTGACATCTTTCTCTCATCTTTTCCCATGTTGTTCTTCTCATACCTTAGTCCCTGGTTGGTGATTATATATCCTGAAGTCTCCCACAGTGAGAGCCATTATGTCAACAGCAACCCCAATTGACTTCCAGGTTCCACGTTGCTTCACACGGTCCAACTAGGTAGAAAATAGCCATGCCTTTTTCTAAGATCTTTGGTCGTGATTACAAGTTTGGTAGTCCATAGAACCGCCAAACTCGCGGTGGAGGTGCGGTGTGGTCTGACTGCCGTATTATGAGTACAGCGGTCGTACGACAATAGGACTGCCGTAACCACCAGAGATCTACCATCCCGGTGGGGGCACGGCAGTCTGAGGGCCACAATATGCTGGAGGTGCTGCTACAGCACCGCCAAGCATATTACAAGTTTCCTCTCATTCACCCTGTTAGAAATGGGGGTGTCTAGTTGGCAGAGGTAGGTACAAATAGGGACCCTTGCTTCTAGTCAGGGTAAGGGGGATACACTTCTAAAATAACCCCTGCTCACACCTTGGTAGCTTGGCACAAGCAGACAGGCTTATCTTAGAGGCAATGTGTAAAGCATTTGTGAACACATACAGTAATCCAGTGAAAACACAACAAATGGACACCACACCAGTTTAGAAAAATAAGTAATCTTTAACCCCACGCGTGCGGCGCATTTTCCCGCTGTGCGCTGACTTTTGCGAAAACCCGCAGTTCATGATGAGCTCAGCTCGTCATGAGCGTACAAGAGGCGTAACTCATGACGAGCTGAGCTCGTCAGGAGCGTCGAAGGGGTTAACTAGACCAAAACAAGACCAAATGACAAAAATCCACAATACAGTACTAAAAATATGCTTCTTAAAAGGTAAAAACAGTTCAGTTCCAAGAAAATGTGGGATGCAACACTTTTACAAAAAGTACCTCGGATGCATTGAAAAATGCAAGCAAAAAGGGTAGCAGGAAATGTGATGCACCGGTTCCTTACACTCAGGGAAGGTGATGCGCCGGTTCTTTGCTCCGGGGGAGGTGATGCGTCAGTTCCTTACTGCTGAGCAGGGGAGGTGATGCATCGGTTCCTTACTGGAGAGGAGGTGATGCGTCGGTTACTTACTGCGTGGGGAGGTGATGCGTCGGTTTCTTACGACATCCCCCAACAATGCGACAGACTTGGTGCTTCGATGTGATTCGTGATGATCCGGTACGATGTGTGACGATCCGTTATGATGCGTTGGTTCTTCTACAACTGGGCCTGCATCAGAATCAGTGTGGTGCTCTCAGACGTCGGAGATTGGTGCACAGGATTCGTTGCATGGCGGAAGACTTCAGCTGCGAACAGGCACTGCGTTGATTCTTCGGCGATGACAATGCTTCGGAAATTTTCTCTTGCACAACTGTGATGCTTTGGAAACAGGCGATGCAGCGATTTTCACAGTTCTTGCAGTTTCCAGTCCCAAAACAACCTCCAGAGACCTAGAACACTGGCAGGCACCTCTCAGCAGGTAGAACTCCTAGCAAAGTAGTTCAGGGGGGACTGGGGGTGAAGCCTCTGTGTCCCTGAGACTTCAGAACAGGAGGCAAGTTGTATTTGAAGCCCCTGGGGATCTTCCTCAAGCAGGGGACACAGCAAACAACAAAGTCCTTCTCCTTTCCTTGGCAGAAAGTAACCCCTGCAGGCCAACCTCAGACAGCAAACAGCACAGGGGCAGTATTCCTCCTCAGTTTCTCCAGCGCTTCTCCTTAGCAAAAGTTCCTCTTAATTCCCAGACGTGATGCAAAAGTCTGGGGTTTAGGCTCCTCTTTTTTTTTTACAATAAATGTCTTTGTTCTCTAGTGCAGAGAAGCTCTTTGCTCAGCTAAAACCAGTTCTGTCCTCTCTGGTGCAGTTTCCTGGCAGGAGGTGGAGACAGCATTGTTCTTGACAGACCAGGCCCAATCAGGTGTCAAATAATTATCCTCCCACCCTACTCTGAATGCAGCCCAGGTCTATTCAGCTCAGCCCAGCCCTGACTCACCCTGGAAAGGCAAGACACACCTAACCCCCCAAGTGGCTGTCCGAACAAAATGCACATCCCCAGCCCCTGTCACTTCAAGTCAATACACAAACTAGCAGAGACACACTGGATGGTTAGGCAAGAAAATACTCACCTTCTAAAAGTGGTATTTTCTAACCCAGAATGTAAAAATCACCCTCACTAAAAGATGCATCATAACATTCTGAGTTCAGGCATATCAAACTTTATTTTCCCATCTTGTTTCCATTGGTCAGTTAGGCTTATAAGATATGGGGACAGATAGCCTTAAAATAGTGAAAAAACAAAATTGGCAGTATTTTACCATAAGGAAATGCCACACACATCAGGACATGTCATACCTTTCACATACACTGCACCCTACCCACAAGGGGCACCTTGGGCCTACCTTAGGCGTGACTAAAAGGAAAGGTTAGGGCCTGTCAAGTGGGTGCACTTGCCAAGTCAACATGGCAGTACTAAACTATGCACAGACACTGTAATGGCAGACCCAAGTTACATTTACAGGCTCCTTATGTGGGTGGCACAACCAGTGCTGCATGCCCACTAACAGCATTTGATGTACAGGCCCTGGGCACACAGTGGACTGTACTAGGGACTGAGTAGTAAATCAAATATGCCAATCATGAAAACCCTGATCCAATTTACAAAGGGAGCACTTGCCCTTTGGCACTGAACAGCAGTGGCAAAGTGCCCAAAGCATCTAGATCAGCAAAACGAAGTCCAACACACAACAAGAATAGAGGAGGCAGAGGCAAAAATACAGGGGAGACCCAGGCCAATGATGCCAGGTCTTCCACACCCTTTTCTTGGCAGTGAGCCCGCCATGAAAAGGATGACGGTAAGAAAACGTACGGGGCCCTACAGGGCCCCCTCTCCCTTCAGGGCCATGGGCTGCTTGCAAGGAGGCACATGGGGTGCCCCACCTGTCTGGATGCACCCCCTTTCCTGCACGGCATGGACTTTATAGTCCATGCTGTGCAGGAACGGGCTTTGGCACTCCCTTTGTGGTGTCCTATTAATAGGCACTGCCATGGGAACGCCTAAGGACTTCCCGCCAGACCCTGAGATAACTCATAATCTGGTGTGCGGCTGAAGGCGAGGTTGGCTATGTGGGGGCGGTGCTGTGGCATTGCGGCTCACTCCCACACCGCAAATTTCTTAATCAAGCCCTTAGTTCTTTCTGTTTGTCTAGTTGTATTTTATTGTGCTGTGTTGTGCTCCCACTAGCTAAGTGCGTGTCTAAGTGCATGTCTCTTTGGTAAGGTGCAAAGGCAGTATCTTATTTTACATGGAAGGTTAGTTGTTTCTTGCAGTAAACCGATTGCTAATTCAGATTGAATACTTTTGGTCCAATATCGAAGAAGATGTGAGAGATTCATTCTAATCACGAAGTCTCATTAAGTTAGTCCTCTTTGAAACTTTTCAAGTTCTTTTGAACCTTTTCGTGGCAGGGAATGCCTTGGTGAGTTCAGGGATGATGAGTAATGCCAACGAGTTGACCCTTTTATGGGAAGGTCCTTGTTACCTTCAGTAAGCTCATTCCAATGCTCAGGCTGAAATCTATATAGATATGGCCCTGGGGAGCTGTGGGTCAGTAAGCAATGTTGGAATTAGGCTAAGACCACATTCTTACGAATGTTTTGCCAAATGTAGCAGGTTGAGGGCTACCACACTAAGCTCAGGGCAACCCCCAAAGGATCCCTTAAAAAACTGATATGGCTCAGCATTCAGAAAAAGAAACTCCAATGGAAATCCTATGTGAGGAATTCTACTGAACTTTTGGGTGCCCAGAGCATCTTTGACCAAAATCTGCCGCCAAAGTTAATCTCCAAAACGCTAACCCATATTACCAATACAAAAGTGGGAGATGAACAAAGCAAGAGCTAGCCTGGAATGCCTATGCAGAACTCTGTGTGACTTTTTATCAAGATCAGGGAAAAGCTTTACACTAATCAAGCACCATGAAACTGGCCATCGACAAAATAAAACTGATAAGGCTGATATATGGACTAATTCCTAAATTAAAAGCATAGACATTCAGGGGCTTAAAGGGCTTTTCCAAAGATAATTGTTGATTGTGTAATTTGAAGCAGAAATCTTTGATGCATGTTATCTGCCTTTGCCCTTGCCCCAGTTTAAATAGTTTAAGGTACTACTGGTTAAAACCGATATTTCAACACTTGGTCATAACGTAATGTAACAACGCTATTACTGCATGTATGCGAGGAGCTGATGCACAGCTTTTAGCAGGTGTGTGAAATTGCTCCGGTAACTGTTCAAGTTACTGATCCTGAGTCAGACAGTTAAAAGTGGTATCTTCCCTGCTTTACCTTAACAGTAAACACAGCTTCCCACCCTAATTCCACTATGCACTTTAACTCATGGCATACACTCAGGTTCTCAAAGCCTGACTAGGATCAATGGTGAGTAGGCTAAGCAGGCATTTGGATTCCACAAAAGCAAATTGTGACTGGAATGGGAACAATCTTGACCCTTGTAACCACATAAAATGGTTCTGGGCACATTATTAATCAGTTTAAGAACTGGCTGCTTCAAGTCGGCCATGATTAGTGTTAGTTAAAATCAATAAAACCCATGATATTGTAAAATGCATTTCACTAACTAGACTTGTTCCACAAGCCCAATGAAATTGCACAGTGCTTGGCACTCATCTGGTCATTATCCTCCGACTTCTTAAGCCTGAAGTGACTGTACTCACTCCGCATCACTAGCTGTGATGCTACAGCACGACTAGGTCCAGTGGAGATTGGGTGTAGTAGCCCTTGGATGGCTGCAAAAGCCCCCCTTGATTCTGATGGAAGCCCACCTGGTGCCTAACGCCTAATGAAACTATGAGGTGCACGTTACCAATTGGTTTACATTTTGTCTCAGTTCGCCTCACTGCACTGTGCAGCTCAATAACTAGTCCACAGCTTTCCCGCTACATCATGGCTAGGCCTAGCGGGGTTTAGGTATGGCCGGCCCTCTACTATCATTAAAACATTTTAGGGATTTGAGGGAAATCCTTTGGGCTCCTCAAGCCCAATGAAAATGCCCTGTACATGATACTAACAGGCCTATGAATCTGTTGCCTCAGGCTGGTCAGGACTAGTGCGAATTAGACTTGGCAGGCCTTTGCAACATGCATGTTACGAACTGGGCCAGCATTATAAACTCAAATAAATCACACTTCGCACCTTGCACTTTATTCACTGGCTTCCAGACCATTACTATAGTTAAGACAGGACTAGTGGGGACACGGCGTGGCAGGTCCTTTGTCACTCTAAAATCCTTTAATAAATAATCGATTGATCATTCCATTTTATCAACTGGTTTTACACACAACTCCTTCTGGTTGGATGGGCCCAGTGTGAGTTAGGCCGGCAGGCCCCTCACCCTGGTAGAATGCACCACAAGAATCAGGACGAGTCCCAGCTGGTTCTGGTAGCCCATTGATGATATTTTGCACTGCACTTTATCAGTTGGGCAATCCGGACCATCTCATATCGGCGGACAATGATTTTATAATCTACAACCTCACACTTTAGGCTTTCTCGAATAATCTGTGGTAGGCCCTGTAGCATCCCAATATTTATAACGTGGCTTGCGATCATAATTGACCTTATGGTAAAACCTACCCTGACATCAGGACTTACTGCTAGGGATGCCAACCCTTATTATTAAGGGCTCATCAAAGGTGCCCGTGCACAAACGGCCCCACGACACTACCTGTTAATCCATCCAAATCTCTAACATATTAATCCCACTAAATTTTTACTATTATCCTAAAGCACACTGAGTGGGTAGAATAGTTCTCTATTTTACTGGAAGTTAATTTTATATTCTATGATTTTATAATTCAGTAAAGTATATTTTATGATGCATTGAATTGACAGATATATGCATGAATTGATTAATTGGGATATTAATTGAATGTGCTTTGTTTTAACTGCTTCTTACGCTTTGGCTACATTTTTAAATAACTAGAAACAACAAAAACTTAACTTACCTTAAGGTTGAGGGCTGCACAGGACTAAGGAAATAGGTAAAAGGAAGACCACGTGTGTGGATATAACTACTTAACTTTTTCCCATAGACTATGATGTGCTCGGACCCATATGGAAAGTCCTTGGGGAGAAGAATTTTTTCAAGTATATGTACAAACTCAATATACAACGGAATAACTCTCAGTTTTTTTTAGTTAATTTATTAGTCCCTCTGCTGTTGTTTGAGGCTTGCTAAACACATTTAATAACTTTATGCTTAGTAGAAAATGGCCTTTCCATGCCTACCTGTACAGTGCCTGCTCCTGAGAACTTGTATTACTACGAATTCGAAATACTGCCCTCACAGGGGAAGATGAGAAATGTTAACATCTGTCATATTGCAAGGTATCTACAGAAGTTTTCTATTTATAGAACGGTATTCAGACACAATATTGGGTTGAAAATACCAAGGTACAAGAATATCGGGTCTAAAATATTGTGACATGGAAATATTAATGTCAAGAATATCGATTTGAAGATAAGTAACATTGATTTTTTTTAAATATAGAAGTCAATATTATCGTTTGCAAAAATATAGTTATTTAAACTATCATTTTTTTAAATATTGTTATGTACTTTAGTTTATATTTTAAATGTATAGGATGTAATGTTTTTGTATATTGGTTGTATATTATTTTTGTAATATATCTGTTAAGTTGTTAGTAGTTATTATATTTAATTAAATTATATTTTGTGTTCCGTAGCAAGTTGTGGGTTTTATGGGGTATAGGGTGGGAAGTACATTAATTATAACAGATTTATGATTATTTTAATGTAATATTATTTCTTTTATTGATATTTGATTATATTAATTGTGTTATTTTTTAAAGAACATTTTATGGACAGGTTGTGGGGTTTATAGGGGTGAATGGTGCAAGGTAATTACTTTCAATTAATGATCAATTAATTGTTTAATATTAATTAATTGCAAATTAAATATGTTGCGCCAGATATTTTTGTTTTGGTGCAGGTTCTGGGGTTAAAGGGGTAAAGGGTGGGAAGTAATTCATTTGTAATTAATTATTTTTTTGTAAATTATTAATTAATTACAAACTATGTTAATTGTTTCATTATTTTCTTAGGTTGTGGTTAGTGGGGTTATGGGGTAAAAGGTGGGAAGTAATTTATTTTTAATCAATTAATAATTATTTAGTATTCAGAATTAATTACTTGATAATTAATTATGTTTGAATGCTTAATTAAATCTTTTTAAATGGGGGTTGTAGGGTTTATAGGGGTAAAGGATAAGGAATAAAATAGGTTTAATTAATTAATAATTAGTTGTAAATTACCATAAATTATTTAATTGACAATTAATTGTTGTATTTATGTGCTCATTTCTTCTTTTAGTTAGTTTTTAATTGTGGGTTATGGAGTTTATAGGGGTAAAGGTTGGGAAGTTATTTAGGGCCTGATTCTGATGCTGTTAGGAAAGCATTCCCACCAAGGGCCTGAATCTGATGCATTTAGGAAGGCCTCCTAATGGCATTTGCTCCATCCAAATCGGATCGGGAACGTGTCTTCCCGACCCAGGGCCCAATTATGATGCGGTTAGGAACATATGCTCCCATTGAAGTCAAGGGGAGTCCAACCAAATCGTATCCGGAAGCATCCGGATGCATCGTACTCCGTCGGTCGGACTCTCCTGATCCGAGTTAGTCAGAAACCATTTCCAAACTGATTCGGTCGGGAAGCTTTCCAACCCCCATCAGATTCAGGCCCTTAATTTGTAAAGGTTTAGTTGTATGAAAAATATGTTTGAATTTTATTTATAATAATATTTGTAGGGATTTGTGTTGTGTATTTAACATTGAAATCTTTTTTTTATTAAATAAATTTGCTTTTATTTTTATATATTTATATTTTTTTATTTGATTTTTTTTTAAAGTCATTTTATTTTGTTTAAGATATTTTGTTGCTGTTTGTTGTTGTACCAGTTGGAGTGGGAAGAGTACATTTTAGTCCTCTGCAATCTAACACTTTCGCTACTGTTGCACTTATTGGAGTGGGAATAGTAAGTGTTACCCCGTCGCAATCTAACACTTTCACTACTGTTTCAATTGTTGGAGGTGGAATAGTAAATTTTACCCCTCCGCAATCCAACACTTTCCCTACTGTTGTACTTGCCGGAGTGGGAATAGTACATTTTACCCGTCCGCTATCCAACACTTTCTCTGCTGTTGTACTGGCTGGAGTGGGAATAGTAACTTGAACCCCTCCATAATCCAACACTTTCAGTACTGTTGTAGTGGCTAGAGTGGGAACAGTACATTTTACCCCTCTGCTATCCAGCACTTTTCCTACTGATGTACTTAGTGGCGTGGGATTAGTATATTTTACTGTTCCGCAATCCAACACTTTGCCTACTGTTGCTTTGAGTGGAATGGAAGGATTACATTTTACCCTTCTGTATGCAACAGTTTCCCTTCTGTTGTGGTGGCTCAAATGGTTATAGTAAATAAAACCTATCTGTAATTTAATATTTTTACTACTATTGTATTTTTTTGAGTTATATTTGTAAATGTTACAAAGTTTTTTTACTTTTTCATTGTCTGCAGTTCGAATTGTGAAATGTTTAATATATTTATTACACTAAACTGTAGTGGGAATAGTATATGTATTAAATTGTATTTTTTAAATTTTATTTGATATTTATATAATTGATATTCTGGTCTTTTTGTTTATCCAAAATTATATTTTGAATATAATTATAATTATATGTGAACATTTTTTAACTACATTTTAATAATTTTAAATTGTTTAGTTTTTGAATTTAATTCGAATGGTTTGTTTAAAAATATATATATATATATATTTTTTTTAACACTTTTGAAATTATAATATAGATTGAAATAAATTATTAGGTTAAAAATTGTTTAAGTAGATATATGTAAATATTAATTTTTATATATGTGTGTAACTTTTTTAAGTTGAGTTAATTTGTTATATTTGGTCAAATATAGATTAAATGTATTTTACTTTTGTTAATTAATGTCATGTAATGTATTTATTATTTATTAATGTATTTTATATATATTTAATAAACGATATTTAGTACAATGATTTTCCCCCAAATTCTTTTTGCTTACCATTATATATTTATGATGACGATACTTTTGTCATAGATATTTTGGTTGCGATATTTATGTAGCGCAATATTTACGTGATATTAAGTCTGCGAACCTTATATAACCAGGTAGCACTTTGCGAGATAGGAGTTTTAATGTTTGTAAACCCACAAATTTCTCCCTGTGACCAAGAGGGTCATACTGTAGGTCTGCCAGCCTCCAAGAGTGTTCTCCCATATGTGAAAATGTGATATCTTTTAAAGTTAGGATCAACTATTCTTATTATTTTAGCGCATGGGCATTTTTTTCCTGAAACTTACAATCTCAAAGATGGATTTGTATTATCTGTTTTACTTTTTCAAATATATTAGTTTGAAGATTTTATATTTTTATGGGTAAAGTTCACCGATATATGTATTGAATGAATATTTGAATGCATGAGCTACTGAATTGTCTTAATTATAGTGCTGCTCAGACATTAATTTACCTTAAAGAAATGAAAAGAGAAGAGGCGTTTGGCAAAACAGGAACAAGTTGGTTTATTTAAACGCAGCAGCAAGGAGAGTCTTGACAGAATGCGCATGAGGAAAGTCTCTTGTACAAAGTTTCGGCTGACATTATATACATCTTCTAAGGAACAATACAACAATTTCTGCATTCTTGAAAATGGCATCTCAGTCATAAATGAACAGGTTTGGGCATCTGACATGGGCACATATGGCTCACGACCTCAGGGTGAGCTAGTGTGGGCAAGTGTGTATGTACCTATATGTCTGGTGTGGGTAGCATGTGATCACTAGGTGTGGTGTGCATGTCGTGTCCTGATTGGCTGAGTGTTCCAATCTACATGTGGTATCTAGCTTTGTGTATTTCGGAAACATGAGCATTTGGCTAAACGTGTTATATTGTGGCCAATTTCCTCGGACCTGACTGTGGTGCAACTATCTATCTGTGGGAACGATCAGGGTTTTCCCTGGGTGCGCATTTGTCTTTTGGCTAAGTGAGACCCCACCTGTGACCGGTCACTCGAGAGGTATGGGTTGGGGTCACAGGATGTATCTGACCATGCATCATTGACTTGGGGTTAATGGGGAGGCCACCTTGGGCGAATCAGACAAGAATGATAAAAGTTCATTAGAACTTCTGAAAATAATATTACAGACATTGATATCCTTTTTATCAACATTCTCAACATTGTGCATATGGTTGTCATGGCGCACATCAATATTGTCTCTACAGATATTGACATAGTTATGTGTGCCTAGATCATGGCACACATCAACATTGTTTCTACTGGTAACAGCATTGTTATGCGTGCATTGATTATGGCAGACATGACATTGTTACTGCTGGTATCAAAACTGTTGTGCGGGCGTAGATTATGGCATACATTGACATTGCATTTCTGGGTATTGGCATTGTTATGCAGGCACAGGTTATGGCATATGTTGATATTGTTTTTATTGGTATTCCCATTGTTGGGCCTGCACATATCATGATATTCATTCATCATATTCACCTATCTCAACATTAGTTATTTTAAACCATTGCAATACAATAAAATGTTAAAACCTAATAAAACATCCTGTGGACTGAGGATATACCTAAGTAGGTCTTATTGCCGGATTCACAGGGAGAAGGTAATGTGTTTTTTGAATGGCTGATTTTTGTGGGTGGGTGTGGTATCCTGTATTGTGTTCTAACCTGGACTGTCTTCTAAAATATCCTGAAGTGAAACAATGTGAGCCACTAGAAATATGTAATGTCATTTGTGTGTGGGTTCTATCCGTGTCACTTGCAGTTTTTGGTCACAGCTGGGGTCTCAGCTGATTACATCCTATCATCTGATACTGTGTTCCTTAATAAAGTACCTGTCTCCCAAATCTCCTTACCAACTTGGAACCCCAAATTTAACAGTGCAGCAATTGAAATATTCAGGTTTGGGAGAGAGCCCATTTTCAGAAAGGAAGTACGTCATAATTTATTTACCTTTACCAGTCTGTGGAACTTCCTCTGCCTGAAAGCAAATTGCCCAAGTCATTAGGGACATCACATTGTGGGAAAAGTGGGAATGTTAGATGTGGGAAATGATACAGGATAGTATGTTGAGCAATATCAATGACATGTCAGACTGTGAACTTAAGTACTCTTGCTGACTACTTTCCTGGGAGTAAAAGTATTCAAAAGAAAACCTAAAATGAGAAATCTCTTCTACACCGTTGGAGAAAAACTTGTTTAGCTGCTAAAACGTTCTACTTGAATTATTCCAGGTGTACCTAACTGGATCTCTTAATCACAGTGTTATCTAGAAGTAGTAGAAAATACATGACACACTCATGAGCTATTTTGAGGGCATTGTTTTAGATTTTAAAAATAGTTGTGTCTGTCCTCTTTGGAAGATGGAAGCCAGGCCGGATGCGATTGGGCAGGCCAACGCTGTCAATGCGTGCTCGAATTGAGAATCTGTTTGTTTCCTCATGGGGAGGTTGGCAATAAGTCTGCTTACCTATGTAGCTGGTAGTCAGAGGGCAAGCCTACCTTTGTAGCTGGTAGTCAGAGGGCAAGCTTTTCAATAACGGTGCACTGATAACAAGGTTAAAGTCAACTGAAAAGTTCCCATTTTAAATCATTACTTTATTAGATGTTATGGTTGGATGTGTGCACATTCTGAAGACTTTCAGTGAAAAGGAAGTCAATGAGCGTGGAGCTGTCACACAAGCTTCGGGGTTTTAACTTGATTGTTGTTTCAAGGAAGGTACTGAGCTCAAAGGTTGCACTGATGATACTTGCTTTTTGTATGAACCTGTTGTGAGTAAGCTTGTGAGGTACTGTTGTTCTTTCGAATGCCAGTTCAGATCTGGGAGATTGTTTTGCTGTCTTGACAAACAAGGCTAAATCTGTGCAGTGAGATTCTTGTGTCTGTAGGCATCTAAAATGGACACCACTACAGTGGAGAATGCAATGTGTTGATGCTGCTCACAACACTGTAAATTAACCCTTTAAGTGCTGCCGTCGGCCAACGGTCGTCACGGGCACTACCTCCCCAGTGCTGCGTGCGACCGCTGGACGTCCAGTTCAGCACTGGATAATGGACAGCGCAGCACTGGGGAGGTTTATTTACAAGCTCCTAAGGTGTTAAAAAATGGTAGTGTTCATAGTGGTTTTGTTTCATCTGCAATTATGCACTGTATTTTAAACACCTGTATTTTTGATGAAATGTAGTTTGTTACTTGATTTATTTGATTTGTCAATCAATCGTTCCATCAAAACTACTTTCTAGTGTCTCACCATCCGCACATGCACACAGACTCTAGTGGTTGGATTCTGAACCTGGTTCACAACCCCAGACTGTGCATCATCTTACCTGGACTGGGTGTGGCTCACACAAACTAGAGATGTGCACCTTATTGTCAATAAAAAGTTTTCTGTACAAACGCAATTGGCCTATGTGGAGAACCAGCAAAAGAGTAACAGCTAATCCTTTTTTCAGTGTTGTTGTACAGATGTTCTCAATTGTATAAATAATATGAAGGCCCTCTTGAGGGTTAGCATGTGTCAACCATATTTTGGTTGGGGTACCCGGGGCCCTTTCGATGTCTTCAAGTGGCGAAGGTGCTTCAAGCATGATTAAGAGTCGGTTGGTGTATTCAGACCCATGTATAAAACCACATTTATGCACAGGTTGGTCGTAATTACAAGTTGGAAGGTATTTAACGTGTCCAATAATTATCGGATGAGTTAAATACCCCAACTTTTGTAAAATGTTGTCAGGTAAAATCTGCCAATCTTCTATGGGGAAAAACATACAATATTTAGCATATGATGATATTTTGGTGAATTGAACACCCACATCCACTTGTTATGCACCAGAAACTCCTAATATGTGCTACTGATAAATAATGCATCCTGTGGTATTGGTTTTCGTCACCTGCAATAAATAGCACTGATGCTCGTAATAAGGGCCTATGCAGATTCTGCCAAACAACTTCCGGGCTGCACGACTAGCATCTGTGTCATGCCATCCTCTGTGCTTTTGGAAGGTATGCATGGATCATACAGGGGGTGTGCAACAATGGCCTTGCAGATGGGTTGACAGTATGTCAATATTAATGCCTTTGTTCACTTCAAATGAGTGCCATAAAGTGGTACAGTGCTCAATTTCATCCATGGTGTACATTCAGGGCCTCATTTATGAGGCCCTACTGGCACTTTTGTGCCATAAAGTGGTACAGTGCTCAATTTCATCCATGGTGTACATTCAGGGCCTCATTTATGAGGCCCTACTGGCACTTTTGTGCCATAAAGTGGTACAGTGCTCAATTTCATCCATGGTGTACATTCAGGGCCTCATTTATGAGGCCCTACAGGCACTTTTGTGCCACTGGAACGTCACTTTTTTTATGTTCCGGTGGCGCAATGTGCCACTGGCATATTTAGAAGGCCACGTAAAGCCACATTACGTGGCTTTTCATGGCCTTATAAATGTGCCCATTTCGCTCAGAAAACTGAGTGAAAGGGGTGTTCCGTGGGTGTAGCTGGGGGCTTTCCCAGCAACATCCATGGCTTATTGACACTGCCCCAGATTGATGAGAAATCGTAAGTCTGAGGCGTAATGGAAATACAACAAGGCAAAATATCTTTATTTCTTCTCGTTTTCCTCTTTCTATGTGTACTGCATTCTGCAACACACATAGAAAGCGGAAAAAGCCTCTTGTGATTGTTTTTGTGCAGGAAGGGTACCCTTCCTGCACAAAAAAATTCATCCCCGCAACACAGGTACCCTTGCACCATGGTGCTTGTGTTGGCGTAAGACAGTCCGTTGTGCTCCAGCCCAGGGAAAAAGGACAAGAATGCACCATATCTGATAGATTCGGCGCATTCCCTCTCTTTTCTTTGGCCGTAGGGCAGCGCAGCAGAAAGGCCTGCTGCGCTGCCCTATGGTAAAAAACCATAAATGAGGCCCTTAGTGATTTGCCCGAGAACCCCTTTGCCCGTGTCATATGGATCAGATACAGGGGCAAAATGATCTCTTCGTTTCTAGGTTCCAGATGTCCATGGAAACGAGGGAATCTCTGCATTTGGTTGCACATCAACTGCTAGAGCAGACATTCTGTACATATTACAGAAGAGGACTGATGGTCCCCTTCAGACTAATCAATATGGCTACTACATCGGGCTTCAAGCGCACAGTGGCCGCGTGTTGTGTAATACGGCCACTGAGCAGCTCCTGTTGAGTGGGTGCAAAAAGCGATGCAAATTAATGGTGACCATAACACGTATTTTATGGACCTCCAAACTTCAAAGTAAAAGATCAATGAGTACTAAACTGACCAATTTGTCAGAAAATATGCTACTCCTGTTTCTGAACCAGCATCAGAAGAGAAAATTATCTCTTTGATACTCAAGATTTCCACCTCACTTTCGTCCCACCTGCATTGTTCACACAGATCGGCGCTGCTAAACTTCATATTTAATGATGCAATCAAAAGGCATTAAAAAACGCATCTTCATAGTTGTGGAATTAGATATTGGGTCAGGTTATTACAGCCATCTACCATCGCCCCAGGACTTTTTTTCAAATTACTTCTGCTTCCGCCCTCGATAACACAGCGCTGGGAAATGTTTATTCCCTTCTTAAAAAATGCAGTTAGTGTGGAAGAAAGCAAACTTCTATTCAATACAAATTAAGAAAAAAATATATTTTGCTAGAAGCAAACTATATACATTCGAAAAAAAACACTGATAAATATGAATAATAAAAATTATTTTATTAACTTTGATAAGAGAATTGAAATTATTGTATTTATAATTTAAAAGAGTAAATTACAGCAAATGATATAGAATATAGTGGTTAAGAATGCATAGAAGAGGAAGCTACTTACAGGAAATTCTAAAATATAGATACGTGCTCTCTGCTGCCACCTACTATAAACTCATTTACAATAATTATATTTTTAAAATTCATTTATGCAAATTACATTTCCATAGGATTATATACATATGTGACAAGCAAAAATATATAGTCTGACAGGAGATCTGTCTCATGAAGCTGATAAACAAAAAATTTAATTTAAAAAATGAAAGTCTCATATTAGAGACCTGTTGAATGACATATAAAAAGATGAGGAAATCAGCACAGTTGTTCTATATGATTTCTAAGTGCACTTTAAACCGTGGCAGCTGTAACCTGCTGCTGCTGCCTCTCTGTATAAACTCGGACCAAGTAAAAACTCTGTGTGAGTGTCACTCATTTTTATTGCATTAAAGCTTGTAAAAGATTTCCTATAATGAAAAGATCGGTTTGCAAATTGCCCACTTATTTTGGTAAAAGGGCAACTTGTGACTTCTTTACGTTTAAAAAAAATCCGAAAGGGGAACATAAGGCTGTTTGTGTCGCATAGAAATTCTGCCCCACCAAGTGAAACATCTTTTGCAAAAATAACTTCACTTTCCAGTAAAACCTGACGAAAATATCACTTTTTCAGGAGAATTCTCCTACTAATGGCCTCATTTGAAGTGTAGGGTGGGCCAAACTCAAGACTAAACTAGTCCACACATTTAATACTTTTTTTCCCTGCATGAATATCACCAGGTAGAACATTTCGAACTATATATGGGGGAAATCGCAATTGTATGAGTTTTAGGAGCTCTGAACAAAGGAAAATATGAAGCAATAATTCATTAGCTATCCTTCTAAAAACTTTAAAAAAAAATTGATTTGAAGTCTCACTTTCGTACGTTCCTAGTTGTAATGCTCGGCAGTAGGAGGGTGTGCCTGTAGAGGGCGCTAAGATGTCCTGAACTGTGGGCCGTGCTAGTGTACAAACACCCTTGGTGCATCTTGGTCGCTGCCTAATATGTTCTGAGTGGGATCTCTTCTGTGGCGTTTCTATGCTTGCCCTATATTCCTTAATACATTAAGCCCTGTTCTATGTGTTATGTCCTCCATTTTGTGCGTTTGTCAAATCTCTCCCTGCCAAACCTAAAATGCCAATTAAGAACGAATAGAAAATGCGAATATAGGATATCACGATCCTCTCATTGGTGCGAACTACCCTGGTATAAAAAAAAAACACTACGCTGTCTTGGGTTGGGTGGGAGGTTGGCAGGAGGTAAGACATACAGAGTTGCAAGGTACCATGTTGAGTAATCCTATTGTGGTCTCTTGCGGAGCCGCTTTTCCTTCACATTGAAGATCATCCTTCACAATGAAGATCTGGGGTGCCCATGAGTCTCACAGAGGGTAGAACTGCGACGCCGCTTCCGAAGATTGGATTTCCACCTGAGCCATTTTAAACTGGGTGCACTGCAGCCATTTGCGGAGCACAGCGGCATTGTGACTTGTCTGCCCTGACCCCTGCAGCATCCTCAGACTATGGTGGTTCACGTTGTTCTGAATGGCTTGAAGGCGGAGTTGGAGCCCAGCAGACAAATGCTATTGAGAAACAGAAAGACCATGATGTGTATGCCATTCCGACACCATACTGCACAAGTGCCACATATAAACAGTTCACAATATCAAACATATCCTACATTACATCATATCTGAACTGTATATTTAATTTCAAATCACAGTACATTCTTCTTCCATTTAAGGGACTGCTCTTTTTCTCTCTTCCACGTACTGCTCACCTTCAAAGCATTTCTTTCTAATTTATTTATTTATTTTGAAAGTTTTATATAGCGCGAACATGACCACTGAGGGTATCAGAGTGCTTTACAGATTATGCATCGCAAGGGAATAATTCAGATTATGCATCACAGGGGTATAAGCATACAAAACAGAATAAACAAAGCAACAAATTCAGAGTGCTTTAATGCTTGCCTGTTATTTTGCATTTAGCATGTGTTAGACTTCTATGACCTTTACAAATTGTCTGATTTCTTTCACACAACCATAGCAATATAAGCTAGTAAAACTACTGCAAAAGACAAAAAAAAAGACAGTTGTTGAAAGAAAAAAAAAAGTCAAGACACCATCAATAGTTGAAAACAAAGTCCTGTGCACACGTTTGAGAAAATCAATTCAAATAAACCACATGTATTGGCAGTTTCGTTAAGAAAACAGAAAACAAAGAGCAAGGTTGACAACAAGTAGTAGTTTTTCTTTGTTTTATGTGATAATTGGTCCTCCTTCCAGAGGAGACACCAAGAAAAGACCAGTCGACACTGTTTCGTCAAGCGGGTAGTTACCCATGACTCTTCAGGGCTGAAAAAAAGCCAATCTACGTAGGATCGGGGAACCGGTGATAATTCCAACCCGGTTCTGTAACAGGTATTGCGTGTAGACAAATGGGCCACTGATGGCGAAACTGGAGGTTTAAAATGAAATAAAATGCTCGATCCGGATACGATAGCCCTTCCGTATTCGGATCGAGCACTACTCCTTATCGACCATACTGCACATGCAGCATTTTCCTATGTTGACGGCTGTACCCGCCCGTCATTTTCCTGCTCCTGAATAAGGGGGGTCTTCCAATACCCGTTACAGAACCGGGTTGGAATTATCACTGGTTCCCCGATCCTACTGATCAGGAATCCTAATGAATAATAAGCCTATTTCCAGAGTTTCTGAAGTTGCGTGCATACCTGCGACAATAGGAAGTGCTGTTTTTCTGGGATAGTTTACAAGCTATTTCGAGTACAAGGGCAAGGAGATTGTGTCTCTTTGAGAACACAATCCTAGCACCGGTCAGTGCAACCAGACTTCGCAAGAGTGCTGCAGCTTTGACTAATATTTACAACAAGGGGTGGTGATGGACAGAGTCTCTGAATTAAGCAGAATACTCTCACCCAGTCAAGAGATCACGGCTAGATCCAACAACGTTTTTTAGCTCATTGCACCATCCCAGTTTCAGAACCTGGCTGTATGCAAATTAGTCTGTCCCTGGCCCAGTGCATCATGGGAACAGGGCAGACCAGACTACAAAAGCCAATTCTTACACTGGGAAGGAAACAAGCTTCCGGGGACCGGTTTCTGGCATTTCAGCCGTCTTCGGCCCAGCTTGCTTGAATCCTGATGGTGCAATGAGCAAGGGACTCACATCTGAGTATACCCTTCCACGCTTAGGGTGGACAAAAATATTTACAACAAGGGGTGGTGATGGACAGAGTCTCTGAATTAAGCAGAATACTCTCACCCAGTCAAGAGATCAGGGCTAGATCCAACACCGTTTTTTAGCTCATTGCACCATCCCAGTTTCAGAACCTGGCTGTATGCAAATTAGTCTGTCCCTGGCCCAGTGCATCATGGGAACAGCTTTGACTAAGGCAGTGGCATCGGCTTCCCTGCCCATCTGGATCTTCTTCTACATCTGAACCCTGGGTTTTGACCACTGATTCTTATGTTTTCAGAATCAAATGGTGATTTTAAAGCACTAGATATAATCAGCTAAATCAGTGGGATGCAAAATACGTCACCTATGTAAAAATCTGTTAAGCATTTGCATCATATTTAGCTAATATTTACTTCAATTGTCTACTTCTAAAACCTTGAGATGTGAATATCGAGAAGATTTGAGGCATCTGATAGTGTAATAATTCAGGCTAAAGTGTGTTTGGACATAACTACTACTTTCACAAAGTCCTGTGAAAGATAACAAAATGCTGACTGTGAACTAAAGCACAGACAGGCTTACTAAAATGGAAACTGTTAGACCTGACAACTTTGGCATGATTTTCCCCTGTCTTTTTTGCTCTGACTCCCTGTTTTTGACAGCTAAAGTGATTGAAAAGGACAGCGGTCTTATCCATTTGTGGAGGAATCTAGAGTTTCCAATTTATACTAGATTGGGAACAGAAAGGCATTAGAGTAATTTAGTTTCACCAGAAAAGGAGAGGTCTGAATTCCTCTTGTTTAGCTCTCTTCACATATAATTTGGGATCAGCTTTAGTAGTACCTTCTAATAATACAGTAAGTCTTATTTCTAGAAGGATATCTATGTTTTTTTTTATCTACCCTCGCCAGATAACTTTGATTCCATCTTTAGAAAGGGATCTGTAAGAGATACAGATTGGAAGCCCATTTCAAACTGATCAGACTGAGGTTGTTAGTAAAATAAGCCAAGCATCTGTACTGGTTACTGAAGAGGCATAATGGTAGACGATGAATCAATCTAAGCATCAGTTGCCTGTTAGGTCTAACTTAGGACATTTCTAATATTTCTGCTAATAGGGATCACACCACACCCGTTTACATGAATTGCCAAGTGGGTGTTCCAAAATATATTTAACTATTTTAATGGAAATAGTGACATTTAATGTTGAATTACTGGGGTTTAAAGATTAAAGATCATGGTACTCCTGCATTTGAAGAGTGCCTGCAGTAAAAAACGACATTTGGACCAGATGGCTGCCCATTTGGGAACTGTCAAGAGCAGGCCATTGAAGCTCTAGATCAGGTTTTCGTCTTTGGATCTTTTGCCACACTTCCTTTGATTGCTCAAAGAAGATGATTGCTTCTTCCACAGAATGGTTTAAAAAATGATGCAACTCATTTAACATGTAAAATAATGTTATAGGCTTTCAGGCTTTGTCCTAAAGATGATGGAATTTAGGGCTAATGTTGTGATCCAATGGCTAAACTGGGAGAAACTAAGAACTAACTAATCAC
This sequence comes from Lissotriton helveticus, assembly GCF_964261635.1. NCBI lineage: Eukaryota > Metazoa > Chordata > Amphibia > Caudata > Salamandridae > Lissotriton > Lissotriton helveticus. Next base: position 351,431,145 of record NC_136070.1, on the reverse strand, counting down.
ACCAGTGAACGGATAATGGAATTTGTAAGAATCCTAGGCTTTCTCATGACTGAGGCTCACAGCTAAGTGAATGTGTTTATATGTACATACAACGTGTTCCTGTTTTGGAATATTGGGCTGTGTTGCTATCTTTTCTTCCAAGGCTCTTGTACATTGCATGTCATTTCATTGCCACATCAGTAAACCAATGAGTCTCTCTATTCTATTATATCACACTGTTTAAGGTTTTATTCTTTCTTTTTCGGTGATAATGTGCATCTGTAGATTTTTCTATTTTCACAATAAAGCATGCATTGCCGCAATGCTATGAAATAATTTCTAAAAAAATATTGTCAAAAACATGATAAAGTAGAAGATCTGTGTTTAAGACTGAGGCTTTCTTAGGAAGGATGGCACTGGGTTAATAACCCAATATCCAAGAGTGTGTCAACAACAGCCTAATCGTCTCTAGAAATGTTTCAATTAAATAAATCAGGAATTTTAAGCTAGTAAATACTCATTCAATTCAGCTCAGCTCGTATTACAGAAAGAGTACAGCTATGGTACAAAGCTTTTTCTATATATTTACAAGCTGTGACTTTTGTTAAAAAAACGTAGAAATATTTGCAAGGTTAACAAACTGTGAAAATGTTCCAAAATGTAAACTGTGAGAATAAAGAACATCAAAAACAGTTTTTGCAGAAAAATGTCAGCAGTCATCGATGGATAGTGGGAGAATTATCCTGCAAAGTATGTTCTTCAGAAACACTCTTCTGCAAAACATTACTTGCAAAAAATCCAATTTCAGGAATGTGTAACAACATCTGCAAAGTAAAAAGTGTGCTAACCTCTCGGAACTTTGCATGAGAAATGTAAGTTTCACCAATCAAGCAATTTCAATGCAGGTGACATTTTTTAACTCTGGAATATTAGAACGATGAAAGTGTGAAATACTACATGGATTAGTATTTCTGATAGCCTTGGGCGTAGTACTACGCTACACTCGCGGAGCGTGCATGGTTTGCGCTACTACGCACTATGCAAATTGCACGTAGCACCGTGCAAAAACGCGTAGCGGGCATTTTTTGCTTGCTCGCAGTCCACAAGTCAAGTTGGCGACTGCAAGTGAGCAATATCAACATCCCGGCGAGACTTTTTCCTCGTTCGCGATCAGCAACATCAAGTTGCCAAACACGAGCGTGGAAAATAAACCAACCAGTGAGATTCTCAACGTGGGGAGGTCAGGTTTTTTCATTGCGAGTTGCGACGTATGCTTGGGACCACTTGCGATGAGAAACTACCAGTCCGCGTTGAGAAAGCTGCTGCTCGAGTACAAATCTACTCGAGCAGCAGAAAACAACCGCTTGCACTGTGCAAGATGCCGTTTGCATTGATTGCACAGTGCGGACAACCATCCAGCACTGTGCAATCAGTGCGAACAGCATTTTCCTTACCACACTACACAGTTCGCGTAGCTACGCATAGTGTACGTAGTGCGAAGTGCACTTTGCATAGCTACACGTAGCGCTACTATGCAAACTACACCCAGGGTAAATTTATGACATAGGCTCTAAGGATCAATATTCTTTCAATCCCAAAGACCTCTTCTTTTGCAGCTTCTATGTATGACAATTGCAATAAAGAATCATATCTAAATTATAGTGAGGCATTCATATGGCACTGTTCACCCAGTCACATCTCTGTTGGGAAAGATACTATACTCGTCATTCTCCATCATAGTTTAAGTTCAGCTGAAAAAGCACACTAGCTGTACCAGAATTACAACTACGTTCAATTGGTGAAGATACTTTCATTCATTTGGCACCATTATAAATATTGGTGTGCAAACATTAATGACCTAAATATGGACTACCAAAAACTCATTAACATTACCTATGTAGATAGGCACAGACTTACTATTTTAAACTTCCACATACCTTAGCAATATATACATTTTAAAGTTAAATGGATTTCTGTTGCTATCTCCACCCCAGGTACATTAGCACCACACACACAGAGAATACATAAAGGGTATCTGTCAGAAAGTTTTTTATTACATGGTGTGGTGGACACAAGCAATAATGCCGTTATGCCTGTTAGGTCCAGTAAAGGTTTTGGTAATTTCAACCTGAGCTTAACCCCTGCTATCTACGGCACAGACCAGACAGGCTTAACTTGTGAAACATTTAGAAGTACCAAATCAGTCAAGTTGAGAACACAACATAATAAAAATCTCATTCCACATGAGAAAATGGAGAAAAAATGAACAAAAACAACAAAAGATATGAAAGTTTTAAATAAAAATGTAGTTTAACAGCAAATTGTGGTAATTTGTTTGTGCTTGACCAATTCCTAGGCGTGATTTAAGGCTGACTGAGATTTAGTGTGGATTTGATACAAAAACCAGGTTCAACCTTGTCAGAAGTTTTATCTTTTGATTTAGACTCTGAAATATAAATCAAAAATACTCATCTGTGCAAGGCAGCAGACTGTGGCTTTGAAGGGCACTAGGAGGCTGAATTTCTGTCGGACGAGAGCCCAGAAAAAGCTATTGTCTTTTGGCAGGTAAGTTCAGAGCAGGGGATATTCAAACTTTGCACCCAGGGATGGTCCCTCGCTGGCAGGATAGTTTTGGCACCTTCATCAGGTGAAGATTTCAAATTTCAGACTCCAACACTTTTTTGGAGCTCAGATTCTTCTAGCAGAACAAGGCTTCAAGCTGTTGCCAAACAGGGCTTGATGAGGCCAAATACCTTCTATGTGGCATTCTACTGAAATGGGTTGGCTGCTGTGAAAAAGCACGGAATGGGAGCAACCTGAATCTTGGTCCCAGCACCAACACACCATCGTCTGGTGTGTCCCGAGCCTCTGTTGTTCTTTGGCGCTAAGAAGTTTCTAAGTCCCATTTGAGTGAACCTAGACTTTGTCTTAGCTCTAGAAGGTCTGTAATTGAACTCGCAGGTGACACAAAGGTCCACTAATGTTCTGAAGGGGTGCCACATGTATGCCTGGCTCTAGCCTGTGGGTGAGGGTGGCACCTGGCCCCATCACAAGCCATGGGGAAAACATTCCCACGGATAACCATGCCCACTTCTGCATCAGTTTTTCTGTTCCTATCGCAAACAATACCACAATAGCACAATACCCCTTTCTGCCCAAATCCAAGATTTTGAAAGCCTTCTCACTTCGTGGCTCACTGTCAGTAATCGTATCAAATTAAAAATTCTTTGTCCCACCTTTAAGGCCCTGGGTGTAGAATCTTTAAGAAATGCCTCCTCCTGGTATATACCCAACTGGAATCTCAGATCTCTGGGCACCTGCTCAGTTACATCATCTAGATTTAAGAAAACCAAATGGGACGGCAGCAGCTTCCTCGCTGGAGCCACTAGACTTTGAAATACCATGCCCCTCCATATCAGATCCTCATCATCTCTGGTGGCCTTTAAAAAGCTTCTGAAAACTTGGCTATTCAACAGGTAAACTGTTTCTTTCCACCACTCTCCCCTACTATGCTTAGCTATCAGTGCCAAGACACTCTCAGGTAGAAGTCGCACTATATAAATTAATTTAACATACCAGAAGGTGGGCTTGATCTCAATATTCTTCTAGCCACATTACAAAGGTTGTGACAACTCTTTTTTGTATGCAAGGTTTTCATCCAAGAGTTTTTCCTTATTCTTGTATTTATTTCTATTTCAGTGGCTACTGTGTCTTTGAATCAGTTAAGGACAGTTACAGAAACATTGATGATTGTATTGTGAAAGTTTACACCATTCCAAAGTAAAGCTGAAGGAACATGCTGACAATTAATATCAAGTTTGTCTCCTTTTGTCCCTGTAAAGTTTGGTTTTTTTCTCATTTCTTCCTGTTCACACATAGCCAGTTGAATTTCAACTATGATTTTTTGGTCCATACTGGCCTCTGTAAACACCCTTGGGCTGATGAAAGGGAATATTCTTGATGTATATCAACCCTGTAGTTAACACTTTTGATGTGGTACTCCAGGATTAATATTTTTGAAACATGAACTGTAGTTGTTTATTTTGGTTAACTATGCGAACCAAAAGCAGTTTTTCCTCATTTTTGTTATTTGTCATGTTATTTTATTGTCTCTTTTCTTAAATATTGTGTTAAACATTTCACTTGTTATTTCAGAACCGTGCTGCTGTTTGCTTGGTGTGGTACACACATCTCATTTATGTACTATCTGGAAGGCAACGCTTTGAAGACGAGCAGCCTGCCAATAGAGATTACAACATTAATTCTACAGAAAGAAGTTGTATTTGGCACAAAACATGTGTTTATGAAGAGCATTTTTCGAACCTTTAAGAGAATAATGCTCAACATTATTCATGGGAAAACAATACTAAGAAAGAAATCCATAAATATGTCAATAGTTATAGCTTTGTGAGGGCGAAGTGATTGCTCTCACATGCATCTAAAATGAACAAAATATAATGTAAATAGTCGTCCTCATCATAAAGCAGAATGGAAATAATCAAGATAAGTTTACAGATCAAACTAGATAAGTTTTCCACTGAGCTAGCAGCTTGCGTTGGGATGATGCACGCATTACGAAGAACCATGGAAACAAAACAGAGAGATTTGAAATGATCAAGCTACTTCATCCAGCTATGGCATTTGTGCAAAACAATGCCCAACTTGGAGACTCACAAATCATTTAGAGTTTTGAACAGAGCACCAGTGTAAATTGGTGGCACTCCTGCCGCACCAAGCATGTGGTTCCCACTCCAATTTAGAGGAATTGGGAACTTCTTGGTCTCCTTTGGTGGTGCCTCGGCTAGCTCTGGTGGAAAAACTTTGACCAGGCAAGTCTGTCTGCTGCTGCTGGGTCACCAGGTCATATGGATAGTGACAGGTGTCCCGCCCTTTGTAGTGCAGCACCCTATTTCCCTGCCAAGCTTCTTCAGGGAAGAGAACACAAAGACTGGACCCAAAGGCTCAGGGAGAAAACCCTTCTCATCACGACCATTGTGTTTTTTCTCTTTTTCAACTTTTCAGCTCTTGCTTTGGGAGTTTATTTTTAAGGGCAAAAATACATCACTGAGTAGGAGCAAGAAACATGGAACCCACTAAGAAAAGTTAAATGCACTGAGTAGAACCCCACGTCGGCTGCTCGGCTGAAGGCACTTAGATCCCAACCAGCTTGGCAGAGCTCGTCGAATTTTGCATGGCAATTCCTTGCCAGAGGAGCAGAGGCCAAAGGCTCCGCTGAGGTGGCGGGCTAGCACCCAATAAAGTCTCTATGACCCCACTGTTCCCCCACTAGCCTACCCTTTGAGATCAATCTAGCCTATCAATCATTTAAATGTTAACACTCTTTCAGTCAGACCCAGAATTCATAGAATAGACCACCACACAACATAAACTGACTGTATGCAGAGATTATTCAAATATTATGGACACAAAAATGAAACAGGTCATTTTATTTATCAGTTCCTCAGTGCACTCCAAGGCGCAACTTAAAGTCTTCCGGTAAAGTCTCAAAAGAGGAAAAAGCGATATCAGAGGTCAGCTAAACATATCATATATTGTGATCAGAATAGTAAATTATGATGCCTTATGATTGGCTAAATGGGCTTCACCTGGACTGAATAATTATCACCACATATTTTACTAAAATAAAACACAAATGAAAACAAAATCCATTCTATGCCTTGCTTTAAAATATTTCAATACAGGCAGATTGATGCAAAATATTCAATGAGCATAGAGGATAAAACAAAATCTACCTTGAGGTTTGATTGAATCATCGGGAGCCACATTGGAATAAGCTGCAATGAGATAGGAAAACCATTGTTAGCATGCTCTGCACTGCATTTATTATTCTAATTGAGCACTGAAGCAAGACTGTCTTCCTGTCTACATCAGCAGTTATTTATATACTCAAACATGCACCAATTTCCCGGTATACCACAGCACGTATCATTGAATTAAAAGACCATATCTTAATTCATGTATTTATTAAATTACGTTTGTTTGCAAGGTCTAACCAAATGAGAGTGTGCCCTTGGCAGAACACAACAGTGGGATTATAAAGCATGAGGGAGAGAGAGAGAGAGAGAAAGAGAGAGAGAGATGAAGACAGAAAGAGAAGAGGCAGCGCGAGAGGAACCAGAGGCATGGAAAACAGCGCACGCTAACGGAGCTGCGTCAGGTCATAGGTAGCCTATGACAATTAATGTTTCAAACAGTGGCATGTGTACACGCCTTTGTAGAAGATCAAAAGTCTGAGAGCATCTTCTGCTGTCTGGAGCTATGAGAGGAGAACAACTCCTTTGCAGTGATTGATGTGGTGAACCTCTGGAAGGCCCAGTAACAAATGAGATGTTTGTCCGCTTATATGTATTCTAACAGCTATACTCTGTTTACCATGGTCGCAAGAGGTTGTTTGATGCACAGTCTTAAAATGTGGACGGCAGTATTTGTTCATGTTAAGTCCTCACACATTTATTGTGGGTTGGTCAAGGCATGCAAAACCAACAAGGCTCATTCCAGTTTCAACTTTTTGAAGCCAGGGATATTGAGTAGAGGTAATATGCTATATTTTGAATATTTTCCTAGCCCTAAATCCCCACTGAAGGAACCAAGCGTTTAAAGGTTCGGAGCCCTTCAGATCAAAATTAGGTGACCAGGTTTTTTTGCAGTATTACACAGTGCAAACATGACCCGAGGGCACCGGAGTGCTTTACATGAGCACATAGATTATGTTACACAATGACAGATTCATTTTTTATAGGTACTTGGATATTAAGTGATTTGCTCAGAATCACAGGACGTTGAGCCACCACCAAAACTCCTACGTGGATCTTCCATTCCAAAGCAGGCACCCTTGGCTATTAGGCCAGGTGAACGCAGATCCTCTCCAAAATTGGAGGAACACATAGATTCTGAATGGCCAAGTTGTAGCCTAGTCTTCCTAGGTATCTGAAACATGTCAGGTATTCAAATCATACACAAAGTTGAGCATTGGTAATGCTCTAGAATAAAACTAGGAAAAATTGTCTTAGTTTTAGTGAAAATCAGAATATACCATAGGAAAGAAAGGGATTAGTCTAAAGACTAGGTATATCTCTGTGAAAGAAACCATATTTAAGAGTTTTCCTGGCTAAATATAATTTTGTGATGCAAAACTGGATTCACCCCAGTAAGGGAACAAGTTCACTTCCCTTCTTCCTTTTGGTATTTGTGGGAACTGCTAGTCATAAAGACCACATCAATCCTTGGGTTATGAGGTAGAGACAAATAAGATAACTTGCTTTTGTAGACGCATATGTTATTATTATGGACTGAGGTCATGATGTCGACTTGTTCGATATTGGCTTTTTAAAACGTATTAAACTATTGATTTATGTGGGTATTGCGGGATGGCTGAAGAACAGATGGAATGACTTCACTAAAATGAGAGGGTGTTTATGAAGTGCATCCACGCCAGAAGGTTACAAGTGGAGTAACTCACGGGTAGGATTCTCAAGTGTGGGTGTAGGGAGAACATTATATCTAAAGGTGAAACACTCAATACATTTGGAGAATGTTGGTCTTTACTCCAGATCAGAAACATGGGTGAATTTCCATTTCGGTCAGAAAGGAAACATACAAACCAAAGAATACTTTTTCCCTCTGATGCTTCACTTATGCCATTTCAGTTCCAAGCAATGCAGAATCACACCGCACCCCGACCCCAATTGACCGAGACTCAGTTACACCTGTCCTCTAGCAGAATTAAGTTAAACGCCAATCGTAATTGAAGACTGCAAATAGTTTATTGGACGTGAGTGGCACAGTCTTCAGAAGAACATTACTTGTCATCTTTTTCGGATGACTCTTGCATGTGTAGCATTTATTGATAGAGGTCACGCCTGGAAACCAAGCAATCTTCAGCTTCTAGAAAAAAGCAGAGCTAGAAATGTATAAATGTTGTTGGCAGAACAACCCTCATGTTGTGCCTTCAGTCAATTCTAGAATATTTTGACTATCTCAGGTAAAATCAAGGACATCTGCAGAAGTATATCTGACTGGCCCACTGGGATCAGGTATTGTGAGATGATGCTCCTCTTCTGTTCAAACATTAAGTGATAGTTTTTAAATTGGCCCTGGTAATACAGCCAATAATCTTGTGTGACACTATCTTTGTGTTAATCTTTCATGTGGGAGAATTTTCAGAACATCCCTCTTGCCCACCTCTAACTTTAATAATGGTATTCTACCTACAAGTGATAAGGGTGACAACATTGTTCCAGGATTTGTCCACCTGGCCATATTGACTAATCGTCCCCTGTATGCAGGTCAGGATAATACAGTTTATAAAGTATTTCCTTGTCTAACACAGGATTGAGAGGTCACAGTGGCTATGGCCCTGCCTTTCTTTTGGCACTGCCTCTGATTTTTCCTTCTCCAGGACTGCAATATGCAGAACTAATAGCAGAATAGAACATCTGAACAAGCTGTGGGCACTTGTCCTAAAATATCTATTTGAATCCTTTTATTTATGATTGTTTGAGTGAAATGATGAATTGTGAGTGTACAGTCGTCTAAAATAAAAACAAAAAGAAAAGAAAATAGGTGAATATGTTATCAAATGGAACTCAGTAAATGTGAGGTCCTTCAACCAGGAAGCATGAAGCAAAGTATAAATTAAGAGTGAATAGCAAATTGTTGGAGTGTAGGAAGTTACCTTTAAAGAACAAAGCTCATCAACACCAGATTTGGGTGTTTGGAATGACCAATACGACCAATAAGCCTCTAAAGGTTTCTTGCAGCATTCTAGAACCACCAGACAAGTCTTTAGAGAAAATAATGTTTAGGTCTAGTGGGTAGACGAGCATCTAATAAAGTGAAACAGACCTTCTGAGAAGTAGATTTGAGAATGCACAGTCAAGGTTAGCCCCTTACCTTCATAAAACATATCAACATTGGCCTGAGCATAAAAAACATCAGAAATCTCAATTGCATAGGCATTTTTCTAAAACTTGCACAGATTTCTAAAAATCCCCAGTTCACATCAAAGAAAGCTAAGATATTTGTGGTACCGTTTAGAAAGGGCCGCAAGTCTCACAGAAGCCAAACATTGCATGCACATTGATACTGAGCAACAATTCTAAATCAGGCACTAGTCCTGGGCCCTCATTATGAGCGTCCTCTTAATTCTGATGGGGCCGGTAACAGCACTCACCACCCCCCATCAGAATTATGGGATCTACTGACATACAAGGGATCTCTCAACTTTCACCCAAAGCTCTTCAGGTGAAAGTCCACCCTAAAATGAATATTTACTGGAGGAAATTGAACTCTGAATTACAGATTTCCCAATACCTCATTTCTTAGTGAATCCACAGGTTCCAATTTATAATCGCTCTGGTTTTACCCACTACTGGAATCACCGTCACCACCGGTTTTGGTAAATTTGTCAGTGGGGAAAGTCCAGTCTTTTTACTCATGACAAATAACAGGTGTAGAGCAACATGGGTGCTTTTATAAGACACTTGGCTTCTATTTTGAGTTGAGTGAAAAATTGTGCTAATAGATTCTGATGTTTTGTTTCGTTATTTTGCTGGCCAAGGATACTTATTTGGTGTTTCTTTATGACTCGCATGGAGGAATTTCATGATCTATATTATAAAACTATCAGTACTGTTATGATAATATGAATGCTATCTTTCTGTGACCTGAGCTTGTAAAATCAGTGCAACCGCTGTCAAAATCTGTCACAGCCCTATATCTGAAGTTGAGGCTTGTCCTTCAGAGCAAGTGAGATCTGTCTAACTCAAGAGACAGTTCTGCCATTGCCAGCGATTGTGATGCAGGGGTACATAAAAACACCTATTTACAAGAGAGACTATTGGAAAGGGAAAGGAAGTAAGAGGTATCTTGTTCGCAAGTTTTGAAAAATAACAGGGGCCATTTCTCATTGCATAACTTTCTTATCTGAAAAGCCAGAGTAAAGTATACATTTATTTCAATGCTCTTCGTAAAATATAATGTTAGATGCACCATTTGTCAGCATTCCTTAACACATTATGAAAGGGAAAAGAAAAGAGGGGAAAAGAACAATAGGGAAAATAGAGTGAGAGTAAGGGAGGCATCACATGATTGATATAGAGTTGCGTATTCATGAAAAGGGTAAATAGCGGAAGATACAGCGAGGCAGATAAAATGGATAATAAGAATAACTAAAAGTGATGGTGATATATATTAAGAGACAAGGAGACATGGTAAAATAGAAGTTACAGGCACAGCTGGCAAGCTGCCAGTAAAAAGCAAATATTCTGAAAGTGTCAAGCGGTACCAAAGGAAGGAGCAGCAGAGCACGTTAATCCCAATGTTTCAGCACTATTTCAGCACAATGCCACAAGCAAACTAATTTAATCATACCAACAAATTCCTGGGAGGTTCCGCTATCATCATCAATTCAGAGCTGAAATGTGATTTAATAAGTCTTGTAATTGTTCTGTCTCCAACAGACTTGCCAGTGGATCATCTTAACCTGTCAATACTGATTATGGTTGCTTATGGTCTTAAGAAGTGTAATTGGTAAATTGCAAACCCTCATGGCACTCGGTGATATATTGTTCCTATTACATTTTGTAAACCGCAGATCCGTTGAGTGTGGTGCAGCATCCAGCAGGATCATGTTCATGAAACTGACTTTAAACATGTCCTTTGGTATGCCAGGCTGGAACCAGCAATTGGAAACCACGTTCAGTGACACACTCACAAAGCCTCCTGTTCTGTACACTGAAGAGCAGATCATAGTAATGCATTGCCATTTCGTGACTCATCCCAAGTGCAACGTGACCATTTTTGATTAACCCCAATGAGTTGGGACCGCAGCCGTAATAAACATTATAATACCAACCCATACTTTGCTGATAATTCCAGTCTCATTTTGCACCAAGTGATCATAGCAAGCAAGTCCAAGCAACACCGGAAGGGCTTTGAAAGAGGAGATTCTCAGACACATGCATAGAAATGTGCTCCCCAGACCTGGCTATGTATCCATCAGACTTCATGTTACACCATCTCCCACAATGGCTCTCTTCCAGAGATGGCAATCCAATCTGAAAGTTAGTAAATTAGCTTATCCTATATGCTTTTTCAATTTATCAAGCCAAACACATGACAAAGAAACATATTTTCAAGATCCTAGCCAATTTATTGATTTCTTTCTCATAAGAGTGACTTTTTGCTCAATTACTGGCGTGTGATAGTTTTATTTATTCAGCCTTGTCTTTCGAGTTGACATCTTATACACATGGTAAAAGGGAGTTCCATAGTTAAAGACTTGAATCACTAGTGGTTTGTTTACGGTGAAATGCATTTACTTTTGTCCTATTCCCCCACCTTAAGCAACAGTTTCAGCTGACATGGAATCTGGCAGTCATGGGTCATGATTCTTCAACTATGATTGGTTTGTGGCTCTCAAAAGATGGGGTGCTAGAATGAGAAGGGTTTATTCTGCTGTCACAAGCTGGTTAAAATCAGGTCAACTTTGGATGGATATAACCAAACAGACTTGTTGGTGCACATTTGATGGGATGTCTAAAACACCCTCTTTTCAGCTGCCCTACTTCATTCAGATTCCAGGTAAATACCATTTTCAGCTATCGGACAACGCCCATGTTGATGGGACCGTCTAGGAGGGTCCCCGCTATTTCCTGTAATCTCTCCCACACAATTCCCACTGGCATCTTTTCAGTACACAACTGCCACATCAATCCTATGGTTTTTTTCACCAACATAAAAAGGCTGCAAATAAAAGCCAAAGGCACTGGGAGTCAACTCCCATCATGTGGAAGATATTAGTTATGCTTTTCTTTCCTGTATTTCGACCCCACTGGGAGGAGAGGCTGTTTTTATAAACAGTATAAGTTATGCTAAACCAGTCTCCGCTGTATTTTATCTCAAACTAGCTCCTAACGCAGAGGTGAGAGCCAGTTTAGGGAGAAAAGTATGGTCTGACAAAGATGGAACTTCTCATTGTTCCACTGAGGATGTGGCGGTCCTGCCTCCAGTTCGCCGGCTGTTCTGGAGCTTTAAATGATGCTCTGAGGCCAATGACTGACCAGCCAAGAAGTGTTTGGCTTCTCTGTCTCACTTACATTTTTCTCCAGCTGTCCTGGAGCCCGCAAAACTTCAAATGATGCTCTGAGGTCAATGACTGACCAGCCAATAAGTGCTTGGCTTCTTGGTCTCACTTACATTTTTCTGTCTCTGCACACGGATAAGCATATTTCATTTTCTCGACCCTGGTCGTGACTTAGACGTTTTTGGCAGACAACTCACAAAGCTAAGGTTGAAATATGGCTGACGACCTAATTTCAGTGCACGAAATAATGTGTCGGAAAAACAGTAAATTATTAATTTGGATTCACAGAAAATTCTCCAAGGGGTGTGCATGGGTGGAGAGATTGTGTTCGTCCAGTGTTTCTTTCTGAAGGGAAGCGTAAAATGTTTCTGGAGGGAGGTGGATGAAACAATGAAGAAAAATGCTGCATGGATTAGTCATAACTGTCCTATGTATTAAATAGTTACTTATATTTTTCTGTTTATTATTTAGTAAAATAGCTGGTCGTGGTAAGTACTGTAATAGCTTTGCCTATTTTTGTTAACGATATAATATCAATAAATACATTTTAAAATAGCATTGACAGAAATGCCCACCACATTATAAATCTTAAGGTAGCGTAGCACAAGTGGGACTATTTTCTCACGACACTGTGGAAGGGCAAAAAGATCAGTGATGTTCGGCTCTCCAAGAAAACAACATTTTGCCACTACAGCACTATACATCCACTAACAAAAATTGAGTTTTTATGTTTATTCTTTGTTTTTTTGCCCGACATTTTAGTGGAAATGTGTTCCCCCCATCTTATTGGCTCAATGACCGTGAAATGAAGAAAACACCCGATGGACTCCCCGTGCAACAACTCTACGCACAGGATTTGCCTACCTTCACAAAAATAGTCGAGTTGCATTCCTGCAGGGCTTCCATTAAACTGATGACATGAAGACACACCATTTCCACCATCTGCAAAAAAGAATGCGTTGGCAATGTTCAGTTAAGGCTGGATACATGAGCTACTGAAGATAAAACGTAAGCTAATCGATATATACACACATGTAGATTGGCTGCAGTATGACTGCTACATCCCAAAGAGGCTATGAGAAGTAAGACATGCTTTCTGACTAAAAGCCAAAAGGACTTGATGGACACCAGGTGCAGGGGTGGGGGGGGGGATTATTTCACAGGGATGCATTACCACTCTAAATAAATGTAGACTGTCCCGGGGGCTGGGGGATGTGAGTAAAAAGAACACCAACATGTTGCATCTGGAATGCTGGAATGATATTTTGCAATAAACGAGATTTTATATTTATCCTACACACCACAGAGCCCCTTACCAGACTTTTACTAGGGTTCTCACCTTATAACCAAAGCAGATAAGAATACTTCCATTCTAATCTTGGAAGAATTCTACGTGCCACTACTGAGCCGACTGCTGTCCAACCAAAGTCAAGCAGCTCGCATGGTCACAAAAGGGGATGATGGACGGAGTGTTGAAAAATGCAAGCACTCACTCCCAGTCAACTGATCTGGGTTTAAATCACAATCATTCTTTAGCTCACTCCGCCACCCCAGATCAGACATGGCCATATGCAAATCAGTCTGACCCTGTGCCTCATTGGAACAGTCCAGCCGGAACTGCCAAGCCATGTCTTCCCTGGACCGGAAACAAGCATCCTGGGACCGGTTTCTGGCTAATCAGCCATCATCAGCCAGGCTATCTTGAATCCAGTGGCAAAGTGAGCAAGGGACCCACATCTGGGCATACCCTGCCAACTTAGGGAGAACAAAGCAATACTGAGTTATAGCACCAAGAGGCGCTCTGGGGGTGAGGGTTAGTGCACCTTATCATGTTGCTAATACTATTATAAGAAATGGAAACAGTGGCCAAGCTAATTTTGTCTGAGAAATGTCCATATTTAGCTTCAATGATTTCTTCTGAAATTGTCACAAAAGTATCCACATTGGTATCTCAAATGCTCCTAAACACTGTTATGATTTTGTTCAAACATTATGGATTTTTTCAGAAGGTTGTACGTGTTTTTCAGGTAAACAAGAATGCTCTTGTTTTCTGTATGTGGGAAATGTGTGATAGGTTGAGCTAAATTGTCTGTTTTGGTTTTCATCAGGTTGACAATTGAGTAGTGGGCTTGGCTTGTTAAAAACACAGATGAGCACAACAGTTGGTTTAAAGACCCACCTTAGCAGAAGTGCCCTGAGTAAGGCTCCACCAGTGTGTCTGAATCTTTGATTGTCATAAGCTTTCCTTTCATGTGTGATCTCCCTTCTATGCTGTGTCAATAAAAATCTATTACAAATACACTATCTGTGCAATACCATGGCTGGAATTAGTGTTTCAGGATGGTATCTCCTAAGCAAAATCCAGTTACCATGAGGTTTTGTCTCCGAAATGGGAAATAACCTACGTAGCCTTGATATGCTGGTTACTTTTACGCACGCTTATGCGGATAATCACAGCAAATTTGGCAAATCTTTTCTGAGAAGAGGGTAAATCTGAGCAGGATCCATTTGGGATCAGGACCCTGGGTTTGTTGGCTGTTGAGGGGCAGGTCCTTGGGTGCCTTGAGAGCACGGCATATTCCCACTATGATAATACGGGTTGGGTGAAGGCTAGACTCAACCTCCACTAGCCACCCCAGAATGGACGTTTCTTCAGATTTACCATGTGCAGCCCACCCTTTTAAAACTGGACTTGATTTTACCACATGGTCATTGGAGTGTGGCAACACTGACCCACCTGTGACCTGAGGGAGCAATATCTCCACTGGGATAGCACTCCTCCAAATCATAATGGGGGTCCTAGTGAGGGACCTTTGAGGCTCTGTTCCAAAATGAAAAACGTGTTTTCAGGCATTTTTTTATGTATTAAAAACATCATATACTTAAAGCTTTATCATCAGAGGTTGCAGACAAGTCACTGAGTTAGTTTTCTTGAAAAGAATACTCTTCGGATTGCATTGCATCCCAGTACTTTAGTGAATTTAAGGTGTGGATTTTGTAATGGGGAAAGTGCTGCATTGAGTTCTAGAAGGGGTAGGTGACATGAATACTTTGCCTGTGAAATTAAGCATAGAGGTTCAGGTTTACGGTGCCATAATATTCAGCAATAGATATATCTGCCCAAGATAGATCAGTATCTAGGCTGCAGGGACTTTTTTTCAGCTTTTACTTAGGGCTGCTGTTAGTCATGAGCAGCAGTCTACACTCAACAGACTATTTCCTGCTGCTGCCAGAAGTCTGCTGTGGAACTTCTGGAACAGGGAATGGTAATTCAGAGAGATGGCTAGCGGCCGGCAAGTGGCCCACTCATAGACCTGAGTGGCAGGCACATTCCTTCAGCCACAGAGGGCATCTTTCTTAGCCTCATTCTTTCCCTAAGCGTAACCAGATTTTTTTTTGAATCTGCAAAAGATTCTTTAATTTAAACAAAAATACGATTAACACAACCTCAGTACTGTAAACGTAGAAACGTGGCTAGGTTACACCTTGCGCAAAACCAATATTTAAGTAGAAATATGACCAAAATTCTCTCGTGATTGCTCCAGGGAACCAAATGGAAACGGCCATCCATGTTCCAAAAATCCTCTGTAACTAAAAGTCCACAGCGGATAAGCAGTAAACAAAAATTCGCTCCTGAGCAGAAAGCAAATTAACATTCAGAGTTGAAACATATTGAATCATCAGTCCAATAAAGTTGTCCAGATTCAAAATATTCCCAAATGATATTCTTCTCTTTATTTTCTGATTTTCCGTTTTCCTTATCATAAACGTAGAAGTATAATACATAAATTCATAGTGGATTAGTTGGTGTAGATGACATCACCAAATGTAGTCAATAGCCGACATGTGTTTCGTCTCGGGGAGAATCACCCGATGACTTCCTCAGGGCAAGCGCAAATCTCTGTAGATAAATTTACCACATTACAGGTAGAACCTGGATGTGGGCCCATTTAATATGGGTCTAATAAGAATATATACAGTACATATCCTTCAGTAATCTGACGAGTTTTATCTAATAGATATCTCGATCGGACATAAAATCTGGTCCGGATTATTATATGTAAGGTACATTCAAAAGGAGGAGAGTACTCCCGCCGTCATCATGGGTTCACACATCAATGCAGGGACTATTTTTTCAGCTTTAACTTAGGACTGCTGTTAAGCATGAGCAGCAGTCTCCACTAAACAGCCTATTTCCTGCTGCTGCCAGAAGAACAGGGAATGGTAAGCATGCGTCGAAAGAGGGAGTTGGAAATTCAGAGAGATGGCTAGCAGCCGGCAAGTGGCACACTCGTAGACCTGAGTGGCAGGAACATTCCTACAGCCACTGAGGGCATCTTTCTTAGCCTCATTCTTTCCCTAAACGTAACCAGATTTTTTTGAATCTGCAAAAGATTCTTTAATTACATAAAAAAAATACGATTAACACAACCCCATTACAACTGGCAGTCCACCAGTGTACATAGAACATCCTCGGGCAGGAGAAAGGGAGGTTCTGACAACATGCAATTCAAGAAGTTCAGCAGTTAACCTGTTGTGATGGCAGTTTCTTTTGAGATGGAATAGGAAGGGAAATAGGTGAGATAGGGCCAGACGAAACAAAGAACACATTTACTACCACACAAATAGGCAATAGTCACGCAACACTACAAACAAGAGAACAGATCCATAATAAAAGGTTTTTATCAGTCAAAGACAGTCAAACAAGATTTAGCAAAGCCAGTAGCTAAGGCTTTAATGTACTAATGCATGCAAGCTGCATTCGTGCATGTCTGTCTTTTCGTGTGTTGCCACATTAAAGCTACACCATTTGGCTTGCCAATGCTTGTTTTAATACAAGTAGCTCGACTGTGTGCTCTATGCATATGTCTGTGTGTAAACATATATTGGTGGATGCATGTATAACTTGTGAATAGTTCCTGATTAAAACATTTTAAAAAGCTTGCTGCAAACCATCAAAAAACAAAAAAGCACTACTTTCAACATACATTGCATATAAGAGATTAAAAAATTGAATGTGAAATAATTCAGTATACTTTTCAGATGTAAAATAGTACCTTATGCATTATTGACCAAGCGTTCATTAGGAAGCCAACAGCATGCGGTGAGAGGGAAATATTCCTCTGGATGCAGTCAGAGCCCTTTCGTACATATATTTTAAAGCATTTGACACAATTCGTCTAACAGACAGCAATGTTGTCAAAACAGACCTAAAAGCCACAAAAATTAAATTATGTGTGTTTGAAAAACTATCATCTCACAATGTCCTTCAGGGACAAGGCCTCTGGGGCACAGTCTAGTAAATTCAAGTGGTAATATTTATTTTTGTTTGGCGATTTTCAGTAGCGAGAACACCTTATCGCACTGAGTTTCAAAATAATTCTAGACAGGTTACCTAATAAATGCAATGTACAAGATGGAATCGAGACAGCCTATGGCTTAAATGGAGGGAATGCAATTGCTTAGGTACAATAGCTTCTTCATCGTTCCTTGTTCAGATAACAAGACAATGTGAATATTGTATTGAGTGAATCCAAAATCTATCATGAATCACATCCATGTGGGTTGTTCCCAAAAACCCATGGTGGTTGAGGTCGGGGGGGGGGTGGAGCGACAAGAAATACATTTCTGTTCATTGCTTGGAATGGAAGATTTTGACTTTTCAGAGGGAATGGAAAAGCTAATATTTCAATCATTTATTTTGTTTACTCATTTACACCTTTAGGACATTAAAACTGTTTATTAGCATTCATGTCTCACAAAAGAGAAGTACCTCTCCTATTCTGGATAATGCCATGATATTCCAGACACAGTATCACCTCTGTTCCCCAGAGTGATTTCACAGTGCCTGATTTATATCCAGAGGTAAGCTTTGGGAGGACCACTCCAAGGTTTGTATTCTGTATGTGGAAATGTAATAGAAATGTACATTTGGACATTCAACTTTCTAGTTTCCTTCTTTACAAAGAGTAACATTTGCCCGTGAAGAGATCCCTTCATCTAAGTCCCTATTAAATATGAGGGTGTGCACTCTTCATTCTCACCAGGGAAAGCGGGAATTAAAAGTAAATGTGCAAATCTTTCCAGTGAGGGAAACTGCTGGCATGTCAGAATATCGTATAAACAGGGGTAGCTCCTCCACTAGAGCAGAGAAGTGCGAGAAAGCCAAAACATAAAATGGTAATTACTTTTAGGTGGTGCAGGAGTGGTTTTCCACTCCTAAGTGTACAAAGATTGCTTGGTTGGCCCTCTCGGGCTGCCCAAACCAGTCAAGCGCACTATGCCCTTCTCCATGCAGGCTGCATTGAAGCCTGCATGGGGAACATGGCATCCTCTACAGCCCCTGGCTGGGCAGCATCATGACCAATCACAACGCTCCACTAGCGCATTGTGCTTGGCTTAATGGAGGGAGCCTGCCTGCCTGCTTCCTGTTCCTGTTGGAGGCAGGAGAGCAGGAGCAGTAAAGACACAGGACTCAGGGTGGTGGAAAGGTAGGTTTAAATTTATTTTTTTATTATTGACCCCCCTCCCGCGCGAACTCCCCTCCCTGTGTGACCCTGCGCCTGCCCCCCGACCCACAAGCCATGCTGGCCACTACTGTGTATAAAGAAGTATCACCTGCCATTGTGTCCTAAAACCCGTTTACAAAAATATTGTCCCGTTTGGTATCGATTTTTACATTTATTGACTCCAGTAGGGGAAATCTACCTGCAAGTTTTATTGAAAACAGAATATTTTATGAGCTTCTTCTTGTTCACCAACTTTAAAGGTAGGGATAATCCATGCCCACAACTTTGCCACACCTAGTTCTAAATTTGCAACTGAGGACATTGGACTATACTTGTGAAATTTTCAATTCACAAATACCCTTTGCATCAGTGACATTCCACCAATCTGTGAATCAGGACTGAGGACTGAATGTCGTTACTGCATTTCGTTGAGTACCTAAATTGAACTTGGGTATATAAAATAATGAGACAAATCAGCTGCACAATCTTTATGCTCTGTACTAAGAAGTCAAACTATGTCATCACTCTGGGTTACCAATACAAGTATCAATACAGAAAAAAAGAAGCATGACCATGCATAGCATGGGCTAAAATTCTTTATGACACATGGACACCAATGCTATAAATAATTATGGATTGCACTTGTTTTATGGTAGAAGTAAGTTGCACAGCAACTACTAATCTTCACTAAAGAATGTCAGGCAATTATAATTTTAAATGTAGCTAACTATCCACCATGGGAACTTCCTTGTATAACTGATGATACTGCTGGACACCAAAGAGCACATCTGCAGTTTGCATAGAGCGTAATGGCCAGCATGTGCAAACAGGCTATTAAGGTGCACAGTAACTTGTGCTCATGACCTGGTCTTCTGCTAACTGTGCAAACTTTAATCTGCAGCAGTAAAGGCATTCTGAGGTTTGCATTTACTACCAAGAGTGCCTTGAGTAGCCAAATATGTTGCTGTATTTGGAGGTTGATTCCGAAGTGAGACATTGGACCCCAGCATGTTTCACGACTCTGAAGAAGCGATGCTTGACAGACCAGCAGCACCAGACCAGCAGCTCAAAGACTGTAAGCAGGTGCTGGAGCAGTTGGTTGGCTTGTTTTCTTTGACTCCAGGCATCACTGAGTGGTGTGTGCACCAAATTGACACTGGTGACAGCCTACCTGTCAAAAATAAGCTGTGCAGGTTGTCTGACCACGTCAGAGCCAGCATTAAAGGTGAGGTAGCTAAAATGATGGAATTGGGAGTAATTGAACCATCTAAAAGTCCATGTGCCAGCCGAGTGGTGCTGGTGCCCAAATCTAATCCCCAAGGAGTTAAGGTTCTGCGTGGACTATAGAGGACTGAATGCAGTCACAAAGACTGATGCTCACCCTATACCTAAGCTGATGAGCTCATTGACAGTTAGGGGTGGCTAAATATCTGAGTGCTTTTGATTTGATTCCAGGTTACTGGCAGATTGCCCTCAATGATGGAGCAAAGGAGAGGTCAGCATTCCCCACACCTGAGGGACATTATCAGTTCAAGGTAATGCCTTTTTGCTTAAAGAATTCACCTGCCACATTCAAAAGGTTGGTGCATAGGATCTTGTCTGGGTTGGAACAGTTCAGTGCAGTTTATATGGACGATATAGCTGTATACAGTTCTACATGGGGGGATCACTTAAGCCACCTAAGCAAAGTGCTTAAGGCCATGCAGCAGGCAGGCCTGACTATTAAGGCAAGTGAATGCCAAATAGGGCAGTCTTCTGTGGTGTTCCTGGGTCACCTGGTAGGTGGTGGCCATGTACAGCCTCTCCAAGACAAAATTCAAACTATTTTGGATTGGATAGCTCCTGTTACCCAGACTCAAGTCAGGGCATTCCTTTGACTGAAAGGGTTTCATAGAAGGTGTGTTTAAAATTAGGGGTCCTACAGCGCGATCCTTTGGAGCAGAGGATCGCGCTGTAGGAATCATTATTGTTTATTGTAAGACTCAGGAGGATTTACCCACCTGCACCACTGACCTTCTCTCACTGTTATTACATCTGGGATACCAGAGTGCGCTTGTCTACTTTACTTTCATCACTTTAAAATTATGGGACCATTGTGGGGCTCCTAACAGAAATCACTTCTAAGAAGAGGCCCAAAAAGGTGGATTGGACCCCAGAGTCTCAGAAGGCTTTTGGGCTTCTGACACTCTGAAAGCTCCTATGTGTTCAGCACCAGTGTTGCTGGCCCCAGACTACAAAAGGGAATTTGTGATTCAGACATATGCTTCAGAGCAAGAGATTGGGGCAGTCTTGTCATAGCTAAATGAGAAGGGCCTTGATTATCCAGTTACCTTTATTATCAGGAGACTTCTTCCCAGAGAACAGAGGTGGAGTGCCGTAGAGAGAGAGGCTTTTACTGTGGTATGGTCCCTGAAAAAGTTGAGCCATATTTGTTTGGGACTCACTTTCTTGTTCATATTGACTACAGGCCTCTAAGCTGGCTCATGCAGATGAGGGGGGAGAATACCACACTATTAAGGTGGTCTATTTACCTACAGGGAATGGACTTTACAGTGGAACACAGACCTAGGGTTGCCCACGCAAATGTGGATTGCTTTCCAAGTTTTTCAAGTTAGCTTATGAGAACTGCCAGGATGTAGGTTAGTAGCCCATCACCTCTCAATTGGGGGGGGGGCTATGTTGCAAAGTCATCCTCTGCCCTGGACACCCCCCAATTTTTTGTGACTGGTACTAGTGGTAACTGACTCTGACTGACCCTGGGCTCTGCCTAACCAGGTCCAGGGCCAGTGCTATGCTGAAGACACACATAGAATACAGGGAAAACACCTACATACACTAGGGTGCACTATGGGTTATGGTACCCCTGTGATTTGCATGACCTCCCCTAAAAGACCCAAGTTCACAATAGGGTGGGGACTGAAACTACCTTTAAAACCCTAGTATAGAACAGCACTGGGGAGTTTAGAGGTCAGCAGCCTTTTCTGTACTTCATGTGTGCACTGCTGGAGCCAGAGGTCCGTTTAAAAGCAGCGCTTTGTTGCAGGACTGCTTTTAAAATGCAAATTGTGCCCAAACATAACTTTGGTGTTTGGGGCACTTAAAATGGATAAACTACAATGTTCGGTCATTGTAGGTACCCCCAGGGTCTCCCCTAGGTGTCCCAGGAGTGGGAGGTCATGTACTTAAAAGGAGAATCCTTATAAAATGTTTTTATATGCCCTGGGGTTAGTGAAATTGCACATTTTACTCTCCACATTGTAGTAAAGTGCTTCCCCAAATCGACTTTTGTGCTAGGAGCACTGTGAAATGAGGATCTGCAATATTTTGGTATATTCGGATCTCCTAAACTATTTCCTAGGTGTTCCATGGGTGGGGGTCCTGTAGCTATAAACAGGGTCCTTATAAAGTCTGTTTTATAGGCACTGGTTTTCAAGAAATTGCCCAGTTTTTTTTCCATTGCAGATCCCCAACCCATAGGTTAACATTGGAAGAGGCTATTAGGTAATAGCTGGAGAAAGAAAAGCCATAACACTAGGATTAAGGGACTCAGTAGAATGATAATGATAAATCCAACAATATGGTATTGTTGAATTTGTTCTAAAATTTAGAGACAAGACGTTATAAGACTCTCTTGTATGAAAACCAAAATTCAGCCCTCTAGTGCTCTGCCCTGATTGGTCAGAGATAAGTGACAAATCCTGGCTGCTTTAAAGAGGTGATAAATGATCCCTGGGGTTAGGAAGCTTTTATGGGAGGAGAGGTTGCTGGGCATAGGAATTCCAGCGCCAGGGGAGGGGTAATGCTCCTAGAGGGAAGGAAGAGACAAGCTAGAGAAACCAGTTTTCGTTTTCACCTCTCCCCTCTGTCCCCCAGCCAGATGGGTGGATTAGGGAGGAACTCCCAGATGTAAGGGCAGTAGACCTAGGCAGATGAAACCATCCTACAGGCTGGTTTAGTTAGTTCTGTTCTCTCTTCTAGAAATCCTGACATTGAATTTTGAAGAAATAATGCTTTCTGGGATATCATTGTGCCACACTTTGGAGGAAGTGGTCAAGCTCTGGAGTGTTGCCCTGCACCTCATTGGGCAGGAGGGCCCTCCTGCTTGACCCCATAGAACACTGAAAAAGTATTTGAGAGAGGCAGTGCCTCTCAGATCTGTTGCTCAAAACCTAAGAGAGCAAGACCAGCCCACACTGAAGTGTTTGAAGTGCATTTACCAGGCCCTGCACTCTGAAGACTGTGCCTCTTGCACTATCTGTAACTACAGCCCTGTTGATCAAACCTGTATCAAAAGGACTAAAGAGTGGACTCCCTGAAAGCTACAGGTTAACAGAGCTCACCTGGACCATCACCACAAAGAATCCTCAGCCTGGAGAACTTCCAGTGGATTTGTAAAAGGTTTTGTCCAAGTGGATTGTGTGAACTGAAGTCCCAAACTTTCAAGGACCATCTTGGAGATCCCAGACCCTTGGATTGTGTTTTGGACACTTTGGACCCGCAAGAGGAACTTCCGGAAGGAGTTCCTCACAGAATTAGGCCGTCTGAAGTAGGTTGCATGACATCTGGTGAGAAATACCTCAGCAAAGATGCTAAGTGTGAATTTGTCCCTGTCAAAGGCAACCAAAAATGTCCAAAATTGGCACTGTTGGTTTATAAACACTAGAAAATGTCTAATCTTAAAGAATTCACATCTCTGGTTCCCTACAGTGTATTTTTTTGTTTTGTTGTCATTTTAAAGATAAAAATATTTCTTAATCGGTGTGGGATTTTTATTGTTTGTTTTGTCTTAATTATTACTGAATTGGTGTTTTTAAATGCTTTCCATATCTGTCTTTGAAGTTAAGCCTGCCTGTTCGCAGCCAAGATACCAAGGGTTGAGCTTGGGAATACTTTTCTAAGACCTATTCTGAGCCCTATATTGTGTTAGTGGTAGTATTGCCAGTGGTAAATGCATATCTGTGGCTACTAATAATCCACTTGCCAACACCATCAAAATGTATTTCACGTCACATACCGTAAGCTTATTTAATGAAAAACAATTTGCAAGTTTCAATCCTCCCTGAACTGTATACATTACGCAGGGGGCAATCTAAATTTCACTAGGTACATTTTCTTCCAGTGTAGCATGGAGAAGATAGTGATTTTTAAAAAAACGCCAATGGTGAATCTCAAACGATACAACATGGAGCAAACATCATCATTACACATGCACCTAGTCATGAGCTTGCCTAATTTCTATTTTTCTTTTCAAAAAGGGAAAAGGTTCTTCATTAAGTAGGCAGCAAGTCATGACAGCTCTGCAAATTCTGAGGAACTCACCACCTTGTTATGTGCCATGAGCTGAAGAATGCTGGGGGTCACTCGGCTCCAGAACTCCAGCGCTGTGAGGATCGCGGTGAAGCTGAACTCATTCTGATTCTGGACAGAGGGCGCAACAGCAGCCTGCTCACAGTATACCGTCCACAGCTGGGCAAAGATGAATGCGTGGAACAAGGAGCACATGTGCAGTACAGATGTCTGGATTGGGAAACAAATGAGATGTGGCTTCAATTCAACACAAAAATCATGTTCATATATGTGGATACATATCAATGGTTACTTGCCAATAGCATTTCTTTACCACCATACCTGTTTGCCACTTTGGGTCGACAGATTAGCAATGTCTGTAGAGTCTGAGCAATGAGGTATGCTTTGGTACACATGGAAGCCAACTTCAAAGGTAACATTGCAGTCAGAAATCTATCTGACATAAATATTGCATAATTAATTAACACCAAACTAGATTTATTAACAGAAAATCTAAATCCAATGGGGTAATATGTTTTGTAACGGATATTTAGGATCTGATATTTATGTCAGAGGATCTTTTTGTAGTTGATATTCTATCATCGAGCCAACATCACTGAGTTCCAAAGCTTTGGTTGTCTCAATGTGTTATCTGTATAAGTTTTTCCTCCACATCCCCAAGTCCTTCCCACTTCTAAGTGTTCTATGCACTTTGTGTGTTGAAAATTGGATACACCTAAACTGCATTCTCTGATATATTTTGACATACTAGCTTTTTTTTAAATCACTTGCCATTGTGGTCATGTATTTTTCAGAGACACTGCTGGAGCCAACAATTATTCTGGAGTGCTGGCCTGGTCTATTTTCCTTAATGGAACACACAAGAAACTTATCATATGAGGGAGAGGTGTGGCGCCACGGCCAGGGCGACTGACGCTGGAATCTGGGGATCACGGTTCGATCCCCGGCTCCGGCGGCAGATTAGCCCAGCACCATGTGACTCTGGGCGATAGCTCGCTTAATCTTCCCGACGGCCCCCAGCGCCTAGAGACCCTTACGGGTGATTGTGCGCTTTACAAATGTGGACTTTTTTATCATGAATCAGGAGAAGGGCAGAGATGGAGTTTATAACAGGAACATCTGATCTTTTCTGAATAATTAGCTACCACTATTTGTGTTATTTCCAGCAAAGGATTAAGTAGTTTAGAGTTAAAATATTGGAGACAATACACATTAAAAATCCCACTCCAATTTAGAAAATAGAGACTAGTTTAATGAACAAAATGACACCAAAATGACAAAAAACAATGAGAGGAACCAGGGGAATTTTTAAAGTTTTAAATAAAAATAGGAGCAAAAAGTATTAACCAGCAACAGTGGTCATCTGGTTGCACTTGACTGGGACCTAGATCTTGCTTAAGGCCAATCATGATGGAGAGCAAAACGGATAAAGAAACTAGGTTCAACCGGGTCAGAAGTTAAACCTTCTTACTTAGTCTCTGAAACGGAAGTAAAACATTGGGTAAAGGCAGCAGGCTGTGGACATAAATGGCTCCCCAAGGCTAGATAGCTGTTGGATGAGGTCCAGATGAGGCCTTCGACTTTGGTGGGAAAGCTCAGAGTGTGAGAAATTCAAATTTCAAGCCCAAGGACGGTCCCTTGCTGGCTGTATACTTTTGGTGCCTTCGTCTGGTGAAGATTTCTACATTTGGACTTAGTCACATTATTGGAGCTCTGATTCCTCAAGAAGGGTAAGGCTATAAATTGTAGATGAACAGTGCTCTACAAGGCTAGATGGATACCTTCTCTGAAAAGGATGTGGAGCTGCAGAAAAGTTCCAAGCGGAGGCAACTTGAATCTTTGCCCTAGCATTAACACATCTTTGCTGGATTGCATTGGCAGGTTTGTCTTGATCCTCCAGAGGTATTTGGAGCCAAAAGGTTTTTAAGTCCTAGGTTTTTCAGAATGTTAGGAGGAGTGCTTTGACATAGTCAAGGGTCCCAGGACCTCAGGAATGGCAGTTGGGTATCACAATCCAGCGAAGTCCAGGGCAGGCACAGTTGGAACAGATGAACACAGATGGGCTCTTCAGGAAAAGGGGCTTCCTATAGCTTGTTATTTCTCTGTAGCTTAACTGAAGTTCAGCTAACTGACCCTTGGAGTCCACTTCTTTATTCGAGGTACAAGTGGGAGCAGGCCCAGCTTTTCAGATCTCACAGTCCCAACAGCAGGTCCAGTCCTTGTCCTGTCTTCCACAGGTCCAATTGTGTTCTGAAGAAAGTGCTACATTTATGCCTGGCATTAGCCTGTGGATGGTGGTGAGTTCTTGGCCCTCCCTCCCTAACCAATAGGGAAACAGTTCCCAGGAGTAACCCTGCTCACTTTTGCAGCCGTTCTTGTGTGCCCTTCTGCAAACAATCTAAAAATGGCCCCTCTGTGCCCAAATCCAGGATGGTGAAAGCCTTCTCCCCCTGTGCATGGCCTGTGTGCCCACCCCAAACATGTGTGGCCAGGGAAATAATTACCCCTTTACTATGGGTACTTTAAAACAGTTCTGGGGCAGCTCCTCTCCTAGTGGGATAGGTGCATGTCTGAAATGGGGAACAAAGAAGGACCCTTCCCAAGTGTCAGGGACAGGATAGGCTCTTTGAAGTTAATCAAGGTCCAAGCACATCCCTGAAAGTAATCCTGCCAGAGGAACAAAACACCTCCCCAACACTCAAGGTATTTGTTCTACTCCAGGAGCAGTGTTCACACCTTATCAAGAGTACTATTCAGGTGACAGTTGGAGCACATGCAAATGGGTCTGCAGAGGCTTTAGGCACGGAAAAAGTAACTTCCTAAAAGTACAATTTCCAAAATATATATTAAATTTCTGACTTTACAAGTGAATTGGGCTTGTACTAAATATTTCAAATTGCCCAAGAGTTAAATTTGTTGATATTAATATATTATTGTATCCCAGTGCTTTCCTATGGACAGCCAACTCTGTCACAGTGAAAATAGCTTTTTGGGGCTTTTTTATTGTAACGTTATGTTTAAAATTAAACTTTTACTTGTTCTGCTTTTCTACATTATGCACCCAGCCTTACGAGCAGATTGTCTACTTAGGGGTGACCTTGATATTTAAAAAGAAGATGTATGCATTCGTCCAAAGGAGTTATTTTCACAGTTTTAAAAAGTTGCACAGCCTAGCTACAGTGGTAGGATTGCAGTCATGTTTGCACTGGCACTGTAGCTGTTGCACAATATGTGCTGCAGTCCACTAATGGCACATAACTTACAGGCCCAAGTGTACTTTGTACCATATACTAGGGACTTAGAAAAATGCTAAGATTGCCAATTAGGAGTATAGACAATTTCAAAATTTTTAGGGGTCAGACCACATGCATTAGGGCGTTATGCTCTAGTGCCTACTTTCTTTGTGACACAACCGGACCATACAACTGCTTCATTAGTTGCACACCATATCACTTTACACAGACGATAGGTATTGTTTCTTACCGTAGACAGGCTCAGGGATATCTCAGAACAATGTATTAACCTAGGGAAATCATCGCTTTTCCTGCTGACGCTGAGAATATAATCAGCTGACTGAGAAGAAGCAGACAATGGGATCAGATGGGACAGTTAACGTTTAAATAACTGTTGATACAACTGTATCACAGAGATGAGGAACGTAGGGATGGAAACTTAAGGAAAGCAATAGTATTGATCAAGCAGTCACTACCTTTCTGAAAAAAAACTTCCCCTTTCTCGTGTGGGAATGTTTGTGATTGTGAAAATGATAATCATACCCAGGTTTTTATATTATTTTGATGCATTAACCATCATAGTCATGAATAAAGTGTTTAAAGAGCTTCGTGGCCTACTTAGTGAATTAGTATGGAGAGAAAGACGGAGAAGAGTTACCATAAGTACAACCAAGTGCTCATCTAATCCAGGAGGATTGGGAGCCCCAAACAATGAAAGTTTATTTCATTGCAATTTAACTGCAATGGCTGATGCACTGGATAGGTCCCAACTCAGACCGAGACAACATCGGAATAGAGGCAACCCAGAGAGGACACCCCTGGTCAAAGTGTTGTTAGGAGAAGTCAGGATAAATCACACCCAAGGGCATTGTGGATGGTGATTGTCTACTGCTTGTGACAATACTTAAAACAACAAGCTTACCCCATGATGGATTGACCAGACACGTCTCCCTCTGGATTATTGATAGATTCACAGAAATAGCACGGACACATGATAACCTCACATGGCAAAAGTCTGTCTTTGACAAAAGAAGGGATCCATATATACAAATGAACTATTGTGTATGTTAGAGAAACTAAGAGATATACATGTGGAGTTGGAGCAGGCCAATATCAGATAAGGTGACACGGGGGCAGGATGATAATAATCCACCTAGAGCAGAATTACGACAACACATTAACATATGGTGCAATCAGGCACGCATTGACTACAATCCACAACATCAAAGCCCCTGCATTTTTTTGAAAACAGATTTTTATTTGTCTGAACACACATAGAAAGCATAGCCCCGAACACCGGAGACTTCTGCCAGCATCAATGAGCAAGAGTATCATCTGCAGACTTTTAGAAGAAACACTAACCCCCCTCCCATCCCCCCCCAGTTGCGCTGCTGCTAAAATACAGAAAACATTTGTATAGAAGACATGCATAGTCCAGTCAAGACACTTCTCACAATTGCCAATCACCACTGCACAAAGGAAAAATCAGAATACTAGCCTAGTATATATCAAGAAGGTAACAAGAAGCCCATATTTCACATTCATATTCACCCAATTTGATTACTTACAATAAACTTACTTTTCTCTAACTAATGTAGGAAAAAAAATATCCGGGCACAATTGACAACTGTCATAGATGCAGACATCAAAAAGCAGATTTCTTCCAAAGGGTATAGGAGTGTCCCCAAGTTCAAATATACTAGGGAAAGTGACACCAACAATTTTGGGGGATGATGGAGAAGACTGACATGTCAATCATGATAAGTGCACAGACCGAAAGGTATAAAGCAATAGTGCAGGTTTATAGATTTGGTGATAGTTATAGCTAAGAGAAACAGAACCATGAATTGGCAGGCAAGCAGACCCCTGAATGTAAAACAATAACTAGTTGATTCTAAAATTATCCTTGAGAGCGATGTCACTAATAAATGAATAAATTGTACAATATGGAGAATGCACACAAATATATAAAAATATGGACTTTTGTAAATCAGTAAGTCCTGATTGGTGTAGGCTGGAATAACATGAGAAAATGTATTAATGAAAATGTTGTTTTAGAGCACATCATGTACATACGCAACCAGCCACCCACCTCTTTTAAAGGAATCATCTTTATTATAGAAAGGAAAGAGTACAGATGAGTCTGAGTGGGTGTTTGGGTTGTTTTTTTTACTCATGTTATGCATTTTTTAAATATGTTTCTCTTTGCTTGCGGTCTGTTTATATCCAATGTAACTTCTGTGGGCACAGATGTATGTTGCCCGATAAAGAAAAGGGTTTGGGTGTTCAGAAGAGGTCATCTGAGCAACATAAACAAAGTATAAGTATAAACAAATTAAATTTCGTAGAAATGGGGAGGAGCCAAGATGGCGACGGAGACGGACGAGTAGTCGCCCGGCTCCCCGAGCCTGTGTTCCCTGCTACACTATCCTGACCCTGATCCTGCTACAACGCGGCAGCGGACGGAAGTAGAAAGCGCGCTGATGCCGGGGGTGTTTGTCCGGAGTCCCTACCTGCCCGCTCTCTGGTCCTGTTGGCGTATTGACCCGACGGCCATTGCCTACCCTGGGACTGGTCCCCGTATCGCCGCGCACCGCTGGAGACGGCTGGAGCTCCTGAGGGCCGACCTATGAGCGATGTGACTGCCTTTCCCCTGCCAATCTGTGGGCTGTGACGGCGCCGGTACTGACCCCACCAGTGGACTGTGTGTTTCGACTGACATTGGGTCTGCTCTGCTGCTCCTTTCTATGTGACGCTGAGGGGTACCGCGCCGTTCCTTTCTTTGTTGCCGCGGACCTGGTTGCGTGGGCTCGCCCGGGTGCTTCTTCCGGCTTTATCCTGCACGACGGCGGCTTGGATGCCTGTCGCACGATAGTGGCGAGCCCGGTTTTTGCCCTGAGGTTGTACTCCCGTGGCACACTGTCTGATTCACCTACGCGATCAGTGTTCCCACTGTTGCTTCAACATGGCGGCCGCCCCCTCCGCGGTCATGGTGGATTACATCTTATCTCCCGACGGGGTCACCCTGCCTGGCACCGGGAAGTGTGTGGACTGTCGTGGCGCACCTCGGCTTACGGACACCTTGTATCGCCCGCCTGTCTTCACCCGTGCCTCTGTGATTGCCGCGATTGCCGACTTGAGGGCGGAATGGCGTGAGTGTTTTCGCGCACTCTGTGCAAAAATGGACGGTGTCGCTCTTGGATCGGAGAGTGCTTTGCCTTCTGGCTCCCCTTGCTGCATCGATCGTTCCCCTCCCTACATCGCTAGAGCTACAGTGTTGCCCCGTGAATGTGCGATGGAGCAACTTTTTGACAGTGATGGCTTTAGCGGACTGCTGCCAGATCGTCCTATCGATGCTACATTGTATCCTATCCTGCCACTATTCCCTGATACTGGTTCTTTATTTTTGCTCATGGCTCCGCTGGCGCTGCAGCTATTTTGTTTGACTGTATCTGCCATGTACACTGGGACAGCAATTTCTTGTTCAATACGACGACGGATGGAACTGTGGATGGACTTCTTCTGGATCGCTTTCATTGCAAGTGTTTGTGGGTGTCCATTTTGTCTTTGGGGACTTTCTCTTCGTCGACGGCGGCCATCTTATCCCTTTGTTCTAGTTGGGGCGAGTCCTTTTCCGTATGCGTGTTCAGGGAGACGCTTGAGATCTGGCCAGGGTTAAGAGGCCCTATTCTATGTATTGTAATTGAGGGGCGGGTGGGGACCCGGGATGGGACGCTTCCTTGATGCGTGCTGCCGTGCCATGTGATGTCTCCCCCTGTTTTATTGAATCTATGAAGGTCCTGATTTGGTCATTAAGTGTGGGGTGGAGATTTTTATGGCCGGGGAGCTCCGGGGACTTGAAAGTGGCCCTCCTCGGGTGTTATAAATTTCTTTTTCTTTTCCTCCTTTTCTAGATCTATATTTCGGGTTCTTTAGTGGGCGACAGACACATTGCCAGGGGGGGGTAGGCCATAGCCTCTGCATGATGTTGGGTGGGGGGAGGGATTTGTTTTTTGCTTTTAGTTTCTATGGGCCTTATTTTTCTCTATTTCCTTGCACTTTTCTTAACCTATTTCTGTTCTGGGTCCGCTATTGGGGTTAGTGGGGAGTGGGTGGCGCTGGGCATGGTGCGTAACTGCTGGCTACTGGACTTGTCGTTTTATTTTGTACCGCCATGCTGTTTGGAATTTTACCTTCCACTGTGGTTTCATGCGATGATGTTACCTGCTCCTGTTAGTGCGGCTGTTGTACGGACTCGGTTCTCCTTGATTTCTATTCTTTACTTTATTTTAGGGTAAAATTTAAAATGTAACCTTCAATGCTCCTGTTACTGGCGGCACGATTCTGCTCAGTGTAATGTTACTTGATTGGGGATGTCTCCTGGTGCCGCCTGGAAACTGTATTGCTTTCTATTGTGCTCCGAAACTTTTTGTGGCCGGCCTGGAGGTTGTAGGCCAGTATTTGTTCTCTGTTTGTGCACAATAAAGGTTTTCGAAAAACAAAAAAAAAAAAATTTCGTAGAAATGGCAGCTACTTTCTTTCACAAGGAGGGACAGGTTAGAACACCTTATTGAGAGGTTTGTGCTAATTTGGGAGGACAAAGAGGAATAAAGCACACAAAGTTCCAAATACTCCAATGTATATTTTCCATATTATATTAATCTCAAATTTGCTTAAAATGGCAATTTTCTATTAATTTCACCAAAATGAATGTGTTGATAGGCTGGGACAGAGAGGAACGCGGGAGAACAGAGGAAGTTGAAGAGTAGATGGGGGTGTGAGAAAAAATGCATGCTGTGACAATAGATGTTGAGAGGACAGGATGAATGGATGGGACAAGTAAGTGGATGGGTAAGAGAGTGGATACAAGAAAGTCAGAGGAGTGGGGGGCTGATATGATAGACAAGTTCTTCCACCGGTCCGCAAAGTGTTCTGAAGAGTGTGCCTTGGGATTCCACGTGTATGTGGGCACTAGCTAATGAGTGGGAGTGACTACTAGGCACACCCTAAACAATGGGGTAAAAGTTCCAGTGGGCAACCTTACCCACTTTTGGGCATGCGGCCCCCTGCAGCCCGGAGACCGCCACCTCCCTGGGGCTCTGTCTTTAAAAAAAAAAAAGATGTGTGGGTGGCAAGAGCCCCCCACATGCCCCGGGGACCACCACCTCCCCGGGGCTTTGAAATGCTGGGAGGGGGGACTAGCCAGCTTTGAAGTGGGAAAAGGTTCAGGAAGTTTCCCCCTGCCCTGGCACCAGCTTGTCTGGGGTCACAAAAGGCTAGTGTCAAACCCTTTGTGAGTGTGCTCACTAGCAGCCTTTGAGATGTGCAAGAATGGTAGGGAACAGCTCCTCTCCCTCATCAAGTCAGTGATGGCCCATACTGCCGACACCTACCATCCCTTTGTCTCACGGTCTTGGAGCAAATCACAAAGTGCAACTGCCTGCCACACCTAGTCATGTGACCCTGGATACAGGCCGCAGACTCCAAATGGTTAGGGAAAAGAAAATGCAACTTTCAAGGTGAAATTTTAAGAATGGTGTCTTATCATTTAAACCTTACCATTAAAGAGGACTTTAAAGTACAATTCTTTAGACGCCAAACTTAACATTCCTACCTGCTCACAATTGAAAGCTATCATTTATTAAATGTAGTAAGTTAACCCAATGTTATCCTAAGGAAGAGGCAGGCCTTGCAGTAGTGAAAAATGTATTTAAACATTTATCACTACCAGGACAAGTTAACATTAAAAGTACATGTCCAAACTTTTAAATACACCATTCCCTGCCCTATGGGCTGTTTAGGTCCCACCCTAGGGTGACTTAAATGTATTAAAGAGGATAGATTAATGTCTGGCAAACGTTTTATTTTGCTAGGCTGAAATAGCAGTTTAAACCTACACACAAAGGCTTTAATGGAAGGCCAGAGACATATTTAAAAGGGCTACTTAGGTGGGTGGCACAATCAGTCCTGCAAGCTCACTAGTTGCATTTAATTTACAGGCCCTGGGTACATGTAGTGCCACCTTACTAGGGACTTACAAGTACATTAGATGTGTCAAATTTGTGTAAGCCAATTCTACTAGGAGTGAGCACATGCACTTTAGCACTGGATAGCTGTGATAATGTGCACAGAGTCTAAGGCCAACAAAAATGTGATCACCACAAAATGGAGGAGTAAGTCAAAATGTTTGGGAGAGGATCACCCTAAGGCTGACAGGTCTAACAGTTCCGTAAATAAAAGAGCATGGTTGTGAGGATCCTAAAGTGTATACTGTAAATCCCATAATATTCTGCTTGGCTTTACCCTCATCTATTGCCTCTTTTGGAGACTGAGGGTACATGTTAATGGCCTCTCCCTGTGTGCTTCTTTTGAAGTCAACCACATCACCATCCTCGATATCGACACACTTGCCAAGTTTAATTAAAGGTTCACACAGAGTGACCACATGTACACACGGACAGCTGCCCATCATTCACAGACTGTGCAGTTTTGTAAGTGAGGATGTGGCTAAGGATTGGACTGGATAATTTGTTTCTCCACTGTCTCAACCTGTCAAACCAGGCGCATTGAAAATATTGCCATCCTGTGGCCATCATCCACGAAGGTAGCATAGTTCTGTAATCAGCCAGGGAAAGTCAACCAAATCAGCAATTTTCAGAATTGACCCCCTTATGTGCCCTTCCCACTGGTTTAAGGATGTTCTAGCTGATGAACACTTTTCACAGTGGCTGTCTAGCTTCCTTTCCGATGCCCAGTGGCGTAACACAGGCCCCCGCAGCTCCTGCGGTGCGAGGGGGGGCCCGAGCTGCATGGGGCCCCTTCAGCACAGTACTCTCGTCCAAGACCTCCTGATAAAATCCGGAGCGGGTGCCCCTTCCTGCACCCTGCAGGGAGGCCTCCTCGAATTTCGTTACACCACTTCCGATGCCTTGAAGTTCTTGCCAGGGGTGCACTTCATTCAACCACTCTTAGAGTAATATAAAGGGAATTCTCTCCACATGGCCCAGCAACACACAGCAGGGCGTCCTCGCTCATTTAAGATATATATTACCTATTTGTGCCTGCCCAGCTAAACTAAAAAAAGCATTATGACGTTTTCTGACATTTTCCCATTTCCAATTGACATATATATTGCTGTATTAATGTATATGATAGTGATTGTTCCATTAACTTTTATTGAAGTCAGTCAAGATTTACATGTTCTGAATGTTCTTTTTCCCATGTTTTTAGTGATCTTTTATTGATACTTTACTTTGTTCTTGAACCTTGAAACAGACACTACAGGTTTAGTTCTCTTAAATGTATCATTTTCTGACTTGTTGGCCTTGAAACCCATACGACCCCCGATCCTAGAGTAAGTACAGAACCCGGCTCACACCATCAAAGGAGAGATAGGGAAATTCGCTGACACTGTTGTAACCCTTCTGTGGGGATTGCCCATGAAGAGGATTGTTAACGATCAACTAATACACATATTAGTGTCTTTAGCCACTCACACCTCTACCATGCCAGGCTGTTCTTACTACAATACTTCCTCTGGAGTGAATAGGCATGTATAGAGAACTTCAATGAAGCAATATTTATTGCTCATTTATTCACACTCACAATGATGAGAAGCTATGTTGGCCGGTTGTGGTTTAAAGATTGGAAGCACAAGTGAATAATAAGGGGCTACACTGAAAATGGGAATGCTACTACCTCGGTGGCCATTACAAGCAATCATTATCTGCGATTCTTATTCACATTGAGTCAAATGTTTGGAGCATGGCGTACGTGATCTCTATAAAAGTAAGCACTTACTTTTGTCTCAAAGTAGGTCTGCCCTAAGAAGTTGTGCCAATGAATATCTAATATCTGTTCGAGGAGACAAACAAGACAAGCTTTATATTTTTCAGTTTTGCTGTATAGTGCATTGCGACATATGATCAAGGGATCCTAACTTGCTTCTTGACATCTAAATATTTCATGAATGAGCTGAAATGTTTATGAAGGCCCTACCGGTCTGCTGATTTCAGCAAAACTACTTGTTCTCTGGAATTTAAGTTGGGCCAAACAGTTTATACAATCGAGGAACATTTATTTATTATGTTATATAACACTGGTGCTCCCTTAAAGATGCAACTGGGAAAAGTAATTTCTACTTTTGCATAGATCGACAGATGTGGTACATTAGGACTCTAGTGCTGGCATTCGTCATATATGTGAATTCTTGTACAGTACATACCAGTGAATTAATCGTTCTCAACATGCAGAACATACTTAAAATTCAAACACCATAGACATGGAGTGGCCAGTGGTAGGAATATTGATCAACTACAAACTGAGAATAGGCTGTCTCACTATGTGCCTGAGTTCTGTATCAATCCACAGAATATATTTCTGTCCACAATTAAAATGTGACGTTACAAATTAACTTTTATATGTTGCAATTATAAAAAATGATATTAATGATAAAAGTAAATACCATTCTACCTGCTGCTCCATATCTATGTTGACTGAGGAACCGAACAGCGAATGACCCAAAACACTCGCATTATTCAGACCACCCATAACAATTAGACATTCTGATGTAGGCACTGCACCACCTACCATAGACATACACTCCAAAATGGCAACATTTTAAAGATTTTTAGCTAAAGATCATTTGGGCACATGGCTCTTAGATAGAGGAAACGATTCGCCAAGCTTTTACCTAGAGGCAAACTCATGCAAAAGTTACTGACCTTTGATTGCTCCGGAAAGCCCATAAGGATGACGATCAGATGATCTGCAACCTGGGAGCCGGCATCCAAAGGAATTGGCATGCAGGAAGAGGGCGAGTTCATGCAGACCACACTGTGAGTCAGGGATCCCAAGAGTAGCCATGACAGGAGGCGGATGTGAGTGACACATTCAATAAACTCTTTAGGCCTATTAGAAGAAATATACATTTTAAGCAATAAGATCTTTTGGCCTAAACATATACATGTTGTGGTAGCATCATGGTAAGTGTAATAGTATAATACTTCTGTATTTAACTTCAAGTTTTCAGCAAGCTAAATCACAAACACTCGGTGACTTACCCACTTACCACTGAAAGTTTATATACCTTCCAAGAGACTTAAGTAATGATGATGGATAGATATGCTACTGTAAAACTTTGTGTTTCGATTTCTAAATTCTACATATTACTTGTCATTAGCTATACAGAATACGATTAGTAAAAACAAAGGGCCAGATGTAGGAGCCCTAATACCGGTCGGAAACGGCCGAAATTAGGGTTTTCAGATGTAGGGGGCTGAAAATGACAGAATCGGTATATTTACTGATTCGGTAAAATTACCGATTCGGTAAATTACAGAATCGGTTAATATACAGATTCTGTAATTCCAAATGTAGGTGGCACAGTTTACAGTGCCACAGGCCCTTAAGAGTCGGTATTTTACCACACAATCCTATTGTGTGGTAAAATACCGAATTCAGGTGTGCATGCACACCTGTGCAATGTGACACACAGACATGCCCTTAGGGCATGTATGTGTGCCACATGTCACACAAGCCTGTACTTGGGGTGCTAGAGGGTGTCAAAGTGACACCCCCTGCACCCTTGCAGGATTCGGTACTTACCGATTCGGTAAATACCGAATCAGTATTGCCCATTGATTCCTATGGGCTTCAAGGCCCATAGGAATCAATGGGCATTACCGATTTCGGAATTACCTACATCTGCCCCCTTCCCATTTACAGACTCTTAAATACCGAATCGGTAAAATTCGGTATTTAAGAGTCTGTAAATGGGAATTACCAACATCTAGCCTAAAAAGTCTTTAAATTGTTTCAACTGGTTAAAAATTCAGTAGTACCAAGTCTACTTTTTCTTCATTATCACATACGAGTGCAGCTTAAAATACACAAGTTCAGAATATGCGACCATCTTATATTTAATAGAAAATAATGTTGCTTCATTTATCGAAAGAACCTAGGCCACATAGATATGGACACAGCAGACTTGCCTCTTAGTTCAGTGCTAGGATTGTCGTTAGGGCAGCAGGGGCGGCCTTAGGCATGTGCAAGCTGTGCACCTGCACAGGGCCACCATAACCCGAGGGGCCACCATGCCAATATATATCCTTAATATAATAATCCTCTGAGGATGGATACATATTTGTGTGGCGGCGCCTGGCTGGAATTTGGCAGCCTCCTGTTCCACTTCCAAACACGCTGACCCCCCCTTTTCACTGGCCTCCTTGCTCCGCCCCGCCCAGACCCCTCTTCCGGGGCCCCCTACCTACGCTCCCTGCCCAGGGCCACCATGAGCCTAGAGCCGCCCCTGAGGGCAGGAGCACTGGAATTGTTTTAGGTTCATGTATTAAAACTATCATTTTTAACGAGGATTTCAAGTGAAAATATGTACACGAGCAGTAGCATTTTGTGCAAACAACTCCACAAACATCAAGCGGTATTTTTTCAATGTAACTCGCTGTTGTCTGACAAGCGGACCCCACAGGATTTTGTGTCTGAGTGCCAAATTTCCCGGCCAAAAAAAGCCAAATTTGAAGCCCAAACTCTTAGAATTTGCAGTATTTTTTGCAGTGGGCAAAATATGTACCCACCACAAAAATACTGCACAAGTGTGCTTTCAAATGGCCTGCAGGGTCCGCAGGGGGCACACAAAGGTGTGAGGCGGCCTGCAGGCAAATTGCTCAGCGAGGTGTATTTCAATGGCAGGAGACAGAGGAATTTATCACCTCTGCTGCCTGCCTGTTGCTCACCCTCCCTTTAATGCCTCAGTGGCAGCACAGAGCCAGTAAAGAGAGGGTGCACGAAAGTTTTTTTTTTTTATTTTTTACATATTTTGCAGGCACTTTTGTGAAAATTGCAGCATTTTTACAGAAGGGCTGATTTCACAATTTTTTGGGAAAGCGCGAAATCCTGGGGGGTCTGGACAAGGGTATGGCATGTAACCAAGACATATAGGCCCAAACCTCGCTTATACTGAGCAAGGGTTTAAAAAGAAGAGTAGACACATAAGCAGAACAGGAAACACGCACCAACTGCGCAGGAGCCAGTCCAGTGATTTAAGTATACCACTACACGTGCATTGCATGATTTCGTGGAAGTCAAGAGCTGCAGTGAATCTTCCCGAGCCCCTCGCAAATCCAATACGTGAGAAATACATAATGAAGGGAGGTAGCACACCCATACGCAGCCTACAAATTCCAGCCCCTCCCACCTTGACTCTGCTACCCTCCTGCTCTCTATGATCTCATTCACTCTGTCACTCTATCACAATGTTGTGTAGACCGCAGGTTTCAGCGCCCAGTGACAGCCAGAATTAAGGAAATTAAAAAATAAGCCACGCCCTGAACCTGATGTAATTGCTCTGGTTTATCTATCAAGGGCAAGGGAACACTTGCTTATCCATGAGCAGTTACACTCCAGGACACAGAAAATCTTGTGTATCTCTCTTATTATGGTGGAGAGCAGCCACCATTTAGCTGAGCTGATCATAATTGGATGGATTTATAATTATGTCCTTGTACAAACGAGAACATCCCGGTACTCCACTAGTACTAAAGAGTTTAGATCATTATGTTGAATTGAAAGTGCCATACATATGTGTGAGTATTTGTAGCGCCGGATGTTCGACGCACACTGTAAAATCAGCATACACAGCACCAAGGGCAACGCAAGAGGGCGCTGTTTCTTTTCTGATACTCGAGTAGATGTTCTACTTGAGGGACAGCTTACTCAACGCAAATGGATGGTTTCTCAACACAAGCAGTAGCAACCAACATCGACCGTCCACGTTGAGAATTCTCGCTGGGGGGAGTTCTGGAGTAAGATTTTCATTGTTCGGGCTCGCCAGCTTAACAATTGCGAGTGCCATCATGGAAAAAACTCCACTCTACTCAGCAGAGTTTATCAGAACTCTGCAAGCTACACGAAGCGGGACAAACTACACAAACTCCGTGAGCGAGGAGAATTTCACATCCAGGCCTACCTGGAATATTCACTACATCACACTTATATTGTGTGATGCCTAGTATTTTGAAATGCTGGAAGGGACAGTGGATAGTGCCAACCACTGTTGCCTCCGGGGAAATATCTCTGGCCCTGGCTCCTTTATACCTACAAATTAAGCCCTGGAGACACCACATAATGATCTCAATGCACAGCACTGCATAAAATTGGCTGTTCGTTACAAACTCAGATAATTAACTTATAAGTTGATTAGAGATCAGTTAGTATATAGATGTCA
Organism: Lissotriton helveticus; assembly: GCF_964261635.1. Classification (NCBI taxonomy): domain Eukaryota; kingdom Metazoa; phylum Chordata; class Amphibia; order Caudata; family Salamandridae; genus Lissotriton; species Lissotriton helveticus. The sequence continues at coordinate 351,391,770 of NC_136070.1, read as the reverse complement.
ATGAAAAAAACTACAACAGAAATCGCAACATCGAAAAATCCTTTGTTTGGAAAAGTTTTAGCTCACGTAAAGGAGCAAAAAAATAGGTAATTTTAACGCACAAGGGAAGTCGGAATATTACATGGTGGCAGCAATCAAATTATGCCACCGAGCAACGTAAAGAGCAAAGAGGCACAGGGATTAATAGCTGTTGATTATCCATATGGGAAGTGTTATGCTCGGAAGAGTGATAGGCCACGGCTACAAAATGTGCTGGGAATCTGGACATTTCATTAAAGTTTATAGAGGAGGTAGGCATGTTAGTGTGGAAAGAGAGGGCGGTGAATATGATTGCAGAAACATGGAGAGAGTTTTAACAGACATTAATTAGCATATGTGGGTCTGGCTAAGTTTAAATAATAAGAAAGTGAAATTGCTAGTTGACTCAGGGGCGAATATCACCGTTTATTTGGGAAAAAATTTAAGGAAATGTGGCGGGCAAATGTACTGTTGCTGTCTGGCGTGGCACCATGAGCATGTGGGGGCAACAAGATCAATTTGATGGGGTATTTCTGGCCAACGTATGTTACCATTGAATGGCAAAATTAAGGAAAGTGTATTCTTCAGTTACAGGAGTGGATGTCCCGAGAAGGAAGCAAGGAGGTGAGCAACATTGAGAAAATTTTGGAAAAGCATGTGGATGTTTTTCATAACACACTTGTAATGTTGAAGAAAGGTGTGCAAATAATTAGGGCGAATGAAGGAGCAAGAAGGTGTAGTTTCTCTGATAAATAAATTCTGGAACGTACGATTTACTGTACATGAAATGTTGACTAAATTGTTGAAATTGTGAGTTATTTGGGTATATTATAGTCAATTGAAACTTCTTATTGATATTAACTCCTGGTTTTCACTAAAAGAACAAAACATGTGCTCTGTAGATGTGTGTTGAACTTCAAACTAAAAGAAGGAGATGTGTAGATAGCCATCTTCTAATCAGAAATTATTTAGGTTCAATTATGATTATGGTTCTGCTTTGCAAAACGTGTGATTACTTCTGTTACGGCACATAGTGCAAGTCTAAGTTTGGTGCCAAGCACTGCATTCCGAAAAATTCCCCAGGTACATTTCAGATGGTCAAACCTGCTAAAGTTTTCCAGGGATGAAAATGTGGGGTAAATTCACCTACATGAGGAACTTGGTGCATAGTGCACCAATGCTGCATGTAGTTCTCAATTTTCCAGGAATTACTCTGATTATGTTTATCACACACTGTCAATATGGCATATACCAGAAGTGGTAACTTCTTCTCCCCTTTCAGGAGTCATATCTTTTTTGTGAGTACTGTTGATAATATGTTTCAGAAAGCATACAGGTTAATCATGAAATTCTGGAAGACATTTCAAGGCTCTCACCTTCAACGCAGACTAAGGGACGAGCAAATGTTGACTACTCCTACTCTCATCCCCACCCACCACAAGGGGAACAAGCTTCCTCATGACTCATATTTTTATCAGGTCCCTGTTGTGCCTAATTTACATATTATTTTTTCCACACTTGCTAATCTTTTAAACGTGCTTAGAAACCTGAAGCAGTAGGATTTCTGTTAGCAACAGTGTCATATGGAAGCAATCATATCAATGAATCTCTTCAAGCGTCACAAAAAAGATCCATTGTTATGAATAAGGGTTCTCCTGCGGTGGTCCCCTGGGACACTACTGCTGCAGTGCAAGGTTTCTAAAAACCTCCCAAACAATAGTAATTCTCTGCTAACCAGGAATTTTTAATAACCTTGGCAAGTTTACATTCTGCTTTAATAAAGTCACCCCTGTCTAGTTGTGACAAAAACATTCTTTAGGTGTGTGAAAATAGGTTTAGAACATTGTTTGTCTTATTGTCATTTATCTAGGCATATATTTCAAGATTGTTTTAGTCTTGAAAAGCACCTGACATATTTTTCTGGTAGATGCTGTGCTTTGTTTTCATATTTCCTTCTCAGGATTCTTTGGTCATTTTATCTGCATTCACATTTGGAGCTGGGCCATATTAGTTTCTCAGCACTACCACACCGCAAAAGAGACCATGAAAAACACATTCTACGACTGAAGTATCTATATTCATTTAGCTGAGAAGATGCTATTTGATCATAATAAGTGACAGATCACCATAGGAATATGTGAACTTTGCCATTCTGTGTGGTGTTCAACAGTACACTAAGGTTCGGTGACAGTGAGAATGTTCTAAGGGAACATCTATATGTTATGTTATGTTGTGTTAAAAAGGTTTCCAAAGCGCTTGAATACCCATGGGTGTCTTGGCACTATTTGAATTGCAAACAGGTGAGGGTATTAGGTGCTTAGAATAACTAGGCACCTAAAAATTGAAAAGCCAGGTTTTTATTAGCTTCCTCAAACCCAGCAATGTTGGAGCTGCCTTGATGTTTATAGGTAAACTATACCACAGGACAGGGGCTTCGGTGGTAAAACAACTGCCTCCCCATTTTAATCTCTTAAACCTGGGACAAGGCACTGTCAAGGTATTTTTAGATCAAAGTTCTCTATTTGGAACATACCATGAGAGAGATTGTTTTAAATAACAGGGACCTTCATCGTGCAATGCTTTGTAAATAAGGCATAATGCCTTAAGTTTGATACGGTTAGGGACCATCAGCCAATGCAGTTCCTTGATCTGTACAACCACATTCCACCAACTGTCATACTTGTGTTTGCTTTTTCTTTTCAAAATTCAGAGTTGGATCTTACCCCTGTTGCATTGCAGAAGGAGGATGATAAAGCCAAGGTAAGTACCGAACCACTGCTTTGTTGTCCCGATGGTTTCCCCTTGTTATTTCCATAGAAGCAATTTGTGCCAATCCAACTTTGAGATGACCGCCAAAAGTGTCCTCATGTAGTGGCTGGGAGCAAGTCTTCATGTGGCTCTGAAAAGCAAAACATTGGTTTCTCTTTTCTTTCTTAAACGGCTGTACCTCATTGCATTTCTCTCTTCCTATCTTAGCGATGTTTGCTAACATCTTCTAGATAAATGATCAAGTTGGTGGAGAGATGGTCACATGACCAAAAAGGAAATCAAACCAAACCATCAAAAGAACTCACTGGTTGTGTTTATGGAGATCCTTTTTTCAAAACAAAAATCAGTCCCTCTCTGCCTGCTGGTCTGATTGGCCCAATAGAAAAACTTCGAAGCCTGAGCAAGAACATTTCTAAGTACTAATGCCAGGATTTATATTTTGGTTTCCTTCTTAGATTATGTTGGAACTATATCTGATCGCATACAGTTATTCTCATTTTACTGTATTTAAAGTTTTTGTTTAATACTCACATTGCCACACAACAGCTCTCAATTGTTTTTAGAAGGAAAAAAGTTAAAAGGAGACTACAAAAGCAATCTAAGATGTGAGGCTAATGGACATAACCTTGGCTATGTGCTTGGTAGATAAGGAAGGTATGTTTCAGTTTTCTTGAAAAACCTAGACTTAATGTGGACCTTCACATGTGCTGAAATAAGGACACATGTGCATGCACTTGCTGGTGCATCCATAAAAAAAATTAAGTCAACATCTTAGGCACCTTCGAGTGGTGGCACTAATTTACTACAGAAGACGGATAAAGCTTGCTCTGATAATCCTAGACTCATTTCAGAGGCCTACATTTTCAGGCGTAACCCTAACTGGAGAGTTTTTTTAGCTTCCCTAGATCTACAGGCAATTGTATCATTACTCTGATTGTATCTATAGCTTGGAAAACAACAGAACACATGTATGGTGAAAAGATTATATACATAAGTACTTGACCATTCCTACTGTGCACACCTAAAATTTGAATGCCAGACTCGCAGCATGTGCCAGATGTACGTGCAATGCACTCAGTAAAAGTGGTGGCAATTTGCGCACTGACTTTTACCAAAAGCATTGGTATTTGGGGAACCGGCCTAAGTACTAGTAGGTTTGTTCATAAAATACTGCATTGTAGTGAGTGGAAAATTGATCATTAATATTAATGAAGTAGGTCACAAATTGCAACCCACTGCGATTCGTTGCCATCACAGGGATGGTGCCTGCTGGGGCCAGCAGATCACCATTGTGATTGTTTTTAAATAAAGCAATCGTTTTTGTAAAATGCAGCTCGTTGTCCTTAAAGGAAAACTAGATGCATTAAAAAAAAAACATTTCGCAAATGTTTTTAGGATTAAAGAATGTCTTTTGACATTCACAAAGGGGAATCGATCCCTTGAGGACCCCCTTCATGTTTGTAAATCAGTTACCACCTCATTTGAGGTGCCAGTAAAATATTAATGTTTGACGACCAGATTTCAGGCTCAAAACATTAGTAAGGAATTGGTATGTGGAAGAGAAGCCCTATATATGCCCCTTCCAAACACGGATTCATTCATAAATTCATTTAACGATTTTAAAAAACTTTTTGGAATCATTAAATGGGCTTAATACATTTGAATAAGGATTTTAGCGTTCACAAACCTTCTGATTTACGGAACGACAGGGTTTGGGTCCGCTAAAACCCATTGTACATCCGGGCGCATGCTATTTGTTTTTATACTTTTGAGATGTTTCGCACTTAGCAAATAAACTACCATCAGTCCAACAAGCCGGCTGTAAATATTCTCTTCCTAGATGGCCTGACAAAATAAAAATGTTTTTTTCATCTGTGTCACAATTCTGGAATATCATCAATTCCAAACCATTCTCTGGAGGTATATAAACTAGAATGAAGTTTGGGATGAAAACATTCAAGAAAGGTTGTGAGAACATTGGAATAAAGGCTGTTTTATGTAAACATGAGGAATTAATGTGTCATTTTTCACTTCAGTCAAATAGTTTGGCCAATCAGAGAGCAGAAGAGATAAAAACATAACTGACAGGAAAGAATAATTTATTTGAATAAAAAAGTAAGAATGAACACAAATAGTGACTGGTATTTAAATTATTGTGAGCATGACAGCATTACAAATGCTGCAGTCATACTTTTTGATAGCTTGGAAACATGTGAAGAGCAATTCAAAATGGATCTGTTTTTGCTCACTCAACCACAAAGTGTTTATTTTCTGAAGGCAACTAGAGAGAAAACAAATTAATATGCGAACCACACATTTCCAACCTATAAAAAAATATGTTTTCTGTTTTGCCTATTCAGATATTCAGACTGCAAAATAAAGCTTGAGAAGCAAAATCACTTTGCAAATAAATGAATTGAAAGAGTGATACCGAGGTGATTTCTTACATATAAAAAATAGTGTTGATTGGCCCGTTCTCCCTGTCAATCAAGTGGGCGGACCAATCAGAAAGCAATAGGTCTGCAGACACATTGTCTCTCCTATTAAATAAAAATAACCTTGACAACCATAAAGAAAATTGTGACTGACTTCAATCCATCTATATTTCCATCTTATTAAAAATGTGTTGTTTTCGTTGAGAAATATTGACTTTTTTCAGAGTATCTCATAACCACCAGCAATTTTGCACCACGCCGTGCAATCATTTCTCCTATTATCTTCAAAACCAACTTCTGTTTGTACACATAGCTAAATACATCAACAGATTGATACATAGATGGATAGAGATGGACAGATGGACTGATCATATGTGTACGTGAATACACACTGGACATCAATAAAATACTAACAACATTAATATATATGTAAACATTTTTATTATTATATATAGGATGCCCATTTCCTAAGTGGCAGCCTTATAATAGTACACTTATAGAAAATTTCAGAAACTTCACAGTGAATACATGACAGGAGGTGAATAAAGAAAAGAAATTGCAACCATTGTCCAGAATCTTGGCAGACTGTGGCTCTGATAATTCTTAGTGGGGAGTTCCAAAAAGGCGGGCATCAGTGGGTAGGGCTCTTGCCAGCACTCTCTAACGCAAGGCTTTACCAAGGGAAGGAAATCAGTGCCTCCCTTAGAACTTCACTTGTACAATGGGGAGGAGACACTTCATTGATGCCAATTCTGAGAAGCCAAATTTATTTGCTCTATAGGAAGACAATCTACACAACTGACCGGTTTGGCAGGTAGTGAAGGTTACAGAACATAGAGGAGGACGGAGCATGGGAAGGCCCAAAGACGTAAATTCTCATTAGGAGGTAAAGACTAAGTTCTCGAATTATCCAAGTACACTTGGTTGGGTCAAAGTGGAGATTTCCCAGAGTCTGCTGAGCCAGGTCCACACACACATACTTAGATGATCACGTTTACAAAATCCAAAAAAGAGACGTTTTAATGGAATGTTTTGAAAGGTGCCCATCCCCCCCCAAAGGCCACCAAGAACACGTGACAAAATAAGAAGAAAAGAAGTCCAGAACAGGAAAGCTAATGCTCTAGATAAGCGGAAGCGCTCTAACTGATTTAAGAAAAAGTCGCCAATCAGTGTTGCTAGTGGTGCTGTGTTTCCCCCAAGCTGGTAGTAAATTTGTTTCTAAAGAGCTGGGTTTCATGGTGCTGTCAACATAAGTACGTTGTCAACACACAAATTCGTGCAGCACCTTTGTCCCTATACGAAATCTGACAAAGGGTGTTGGGTGCCCAAAATGATCATTTTGCAGGTCTCTGCCATTTTGTTTAAACAATATTTAAGCTAAAATAACAGAACAATGTCCTGTATTGGTGATTTTCTCTTAAAACAGTTGTGTTGCTTTACCAAAGCAAATTTACAGCACAGTAGTTCTGAATAAAATATGGTGGTAACTTTACTGTGCAGTAAATGCTTTTACCTCTGCTTAGCAAATTAGGTTCTCAGAGTGCTCCCGCGGAACCTTAACACAAGCCCCCCTGTTCTGGACACCCTTTCGGAATTTGTTGAGGACATTACCGACAGTATCAAGAGACGAACATCGCCAAAAAAATGCCTTTGTTTCTGAGGGGAAAAAATAACATTTTAAAACTTAAAAAACTATATCGTTACATAATGTTTATCTACAATAACGACCGCTATGTCATGCATTAGTCCTTGTGGTGCTGGCTTCATCTCAAACATTAACAATTTCCAGACACAGAGTTAGTTAATGCCCAGAAATCCCATCCTTGACACACAAAACTGTTCAAACCACATTCCTAAGTAATGCTCCAGGATTGATTTTGTCTGTCACAAGGACATTGACAAGCAATTGTTTATTTTACTTTTTGGTATAGCTACTGTACCTTCAGTTTGGTGAGTGTGTGCATGTCTGCAATGAAATCCAGGAGTTCGCTAATATACTGCCTCATGCATTCCATGGCTGCGGTTCCACACTGTAAATATTGAAAAACAGATATATATCCTTTATAATCGTCCTACTTTCATGCTGCATGCACTTTTAGTAATCAAAAAACGAATAATTTACACTTCACCTAATTTGTTTAATCTTTTACTTTGGTTATTCCTGGTGGGTCTTTCCATTATTTTAAACGTTCTCAAATGTCATAAAGGAGCACCATGGATTTTAGCTGAAAATTGTGGCATCGTGTTTTTACTTCCTTATTCTCGCCCAACAGATGTCAGTAACAATTTTGCTGAGTTTTCACTTTCAGATGGAGTAGATGAGTATAGTAGTACCAGTATGAATTCAAACATTTGTAGCTGTAATGTCATACCTGGAGTGCAGATTTTTTTCATGGCATTCCTTTTGTAAGGTTCCAGAATGACAGAAGTTTCACGATGGTTGTGTTCAAATAGTATGTTGATGGTCACTTTAAGAAAAACACTGCTGGAGATTCAATGGGTCTAGAGTACGGCATGCTAGAATCCCTAGCTCATGGAAACTCACAGAAATAAGCCAAAGCGAATTACAAATTAAATAAACATATACTCATTGGTAACAAGATCCTGAATATAATTGTGCCTAAACTCAGATTATACCAACAAGGTTGTAGTTCGCCTTTGTCCTCTGTCACCTTTGTCTTCTTTATTGAATCCTCAACACCTTTCAAACCCAACATATTATCAACTATGTCCTCATTCCAACATGCTCCATCCTCTATCCTCTCAAAGACTCTAATAAATGTAATACTTTTCTTCCTCTCTGAAAGCCAGTGCTACCCCTGGCAACCCATGCATCATAAACCAATCTCCCTTTCCAAAATGATTCTTTTTCCTTTCTTGCCCACAAGGTATTTTCTGACTTCTTCGCCACAGACTGGCTCCACCTTCTCATGCTTTATCTCTCTGGGTTGCTCCCTAGTGATCGAAAACTGCCCATTCAGAAAGAATATTGTTTGTTTTGGAATGCTCAGTGGTGAGATAGCTCAAATGGCACCAGTAAAAATGGACAAGAAAAGAGTTAATCTTTTTGGAGAAGAATTGCACACCATTGTCCGATATGATTTTTCACCACAGAAAAGAACACCTCCTATAGAAATGTTAAAACATTCGCCTTTGTATATCACTTACAAAGTAAAAAAGTAATCCAAATGTGAAAATCATCCAACAAAACAATAATGCAAAAGAACCCTCTTCAGGAAATTGTCTAATAGACTTTGAGGAAAAAAGATGCAGATGTGGGCTTAGACATATGTTTAACTCTGCAATCAGCATGGGAAGTCACAAAAGTGGTTACATGCTTTGGCAGAGGATTCAACACATATTGATAGGCGGCATCGGTAGAGGGCACTGGCGCCCTATGCTCTATCATGGATATTCACATATCCAGAAGTTCAGAGAGGGGCTGGAATAAACTTAACTAATTGTGTTCAGGTTCCTCAAAGTTATGGTTTGCTTACCACCACAACATGGAGAGCAAGCCTAATGCTACAAAAATTGTAAACACAAAGGCAGAAGGACAAAAATATCAGAAGCCCAATGTTGTAGGTGATAATATTGTCATGCCAGTCTTAAGGTAACTATAAGGCAATGGTTGAGTCTAGTGTTTAGTAGAGGACGAGGGTTAGGTTTAAGGAATGGGTTGGGTTCAGTGTTAGGGTTTAGGGATAGCCATGGTAAAATATATAGGACACACAAAAAATATATATATTTTTGTGTTGAATACTCTGTCAATTAATTTTCACAGAACGAGATGTTGGTGTTCTATATTGTGATACAGAACCATCAGGCGTGTGTGCTTTCTCATTGTGAAAACAGCAAATGGGTTGCAAACATTGCTGGACTTCTTCAACCATTTCAAGAACAATCTGGATGTTAGGGTTAATATGTGAAAATGTTTCGCCATGGTCTGTGACCCTCTGAAGTCCAAAACGAAAATACATAAAATCGGGGAGGTTAAGATTGACAGGGTGAAACACTTTTGTTACTTGGGGATTCATCACGATGAGTACTCGCAGTGGGGACATCTGTTTGAGATGTGTGCAGTGTAAGAGCTGGATCGAGGTGGTGTTTAGGTTTGCCTTCAGGCTTCGCCATAAGCTGTTGGGGGAACTTACGCATACTCATAAATCCAAATGTGCGTCAGTCGCATTATATGAAGCTGAGGTCTGGGGATACCTAAACCCCACAGCACTACTGAAGGTTGAAAATTGTTTTTTGCACACCTAAGAGCATCACAACATTATTTGTCATGATGAAATTGGACTGAACGACTTAGTTGGTTTTGTCCTAGAGTTTATGACCTAAAACTGATCACCAATGCCTTAACATTTGATTTTAATGACCAAGATCCAATTGTGTGTGTATTTAAGGCATATTTGTACAGAAATAGGCATTCCAGATTATTAAAATTCCCTTTTATTGCAGCAGTCTGAATCCAAAGAAACTTTGAAAAAAACATACATTTTTGTTATACATGCGATTGACAGATACAGATGGTGCAATCTATGCAAACATTTGTGGCCCATTCTGCTCTCTGTAATTTTAATAGTTTTGCACCCTATTTGACACTTGTCACAAATACACACAGGATTTATCTAACCCATTTGAGATTAAAGCCCTGCATTTTCTGCTAGCCTTTTCTCTATAAAACTCTGGGAAATAAATCCTACTGCAAATAGTGTACTGCACTGATTCCCATGGTTATTTCCAATGATCAGGCTCAAACTCAGAATCGCTCCAACAACCTGGAACCCAGCATCTGGACTCTACCGTCTGTGGATCCTACCCTGCCAAGTGGTACCACCCAAGTCCTGAACCCTTGGAAGTGGGCCTCAAGGTGCTCTGCCAGCTCGTCTCTGGACTGGGACCCAGCAGAACCAACATATTTCCTCTGTTTTGCGGCTCAAACCTGAGAGGAACCAATGCGTTGTCTCTGCTGCAAAGGTTCTCCAGATGCAAAGGACTCTGTGTCAACCTCGCAGGCGCATTGGAACCTCCGCTTATGTGAAGCTTTCTCGATGCAGACCTTCACATCCTTTGTCAACGGCAGCCTCAACGATGACACAGGTTTTCACATTGCAGCCTCACAGCTCCTCAGAAGTGACACATTGCATCAACTGCACAGCGCATACCCAAAACCGGACTTCACTGCACAAGCCCTATTCGATGGCATCCTCCACAACAATGCGGGATCTCACATCGCAGCACCTCAGAACCAACGCATCATCTTGGCTGTGCGGTGCATCCTAGCTGGGGGACTTCACAAGGCTCCACAAACTAAGACTTAAGGCACTCTGTTCAGCAAGTCTAGCTGGGTCGCTGTAGCCGACCTGCACTCTATTTTTGCCTGTCTGATCTTGTGACTTTTCTCCCAGTCCGGCGCAACAAGAAATCCACAATTGGTGCTTTGTGCTTTTTGGTGCTATTTTGATGCATTTTTCAAAATTGAATATCTCTGGCCTTACTGATTAGATTTTTTTCATTTTCATCTTCTTTTATTTATAAAAAATCACTTAATTATTTCTAAACCTGTTGTGGAATCGTTTGGTGGTGTGTTTTCACTGTGTTACTGTTTGAAGTGTTATACAAATACTTTACACTTTGCCTCTGAGTTAAGCCTTTTCGTGATCTGCCAACCAACTCAAGTGTTTGCTTGTTACTTCACCCTGAGAAGGACTGAGGTTGCTGGTTGACCAGGACTCACACCCCAGTCAACCTGTAACCCAATGTCCTACAACAATGAAAATGGGCAGTTAAGTAATGGAAAAGATGAGCCAAGTCACAACCAAGAGATGAGGTGAACGTTCACATCAAGGAATGTTCCTGTAGAAGTATCCTCATTCTGTTGGCAATTACACAGAGGACAACTCTCCCAGACCTGCCAAGCAGTGCCGGCCATGCGGGTCTACAGAGCGAAATGGGATGCATGAACTGATCCGTCAGACGGCTACTATGTCCCTCCTTGCAAGAGACTCAAGGCAATGTGAGCTCATGGGCAATGTCTGCAACGGCAGGTCTTGAATACTCAACGACCTGAGCAATGCTAGAATTGTCAGTCGTTACTAAACATTGCTTTCTCTCTTTGCCTTCCATTATGACTATCGAAGATCAAAACAAAACTCATTGCCGCTATTCGTGACACACTAGACCGCACACCCTAAAAGTGCAAGACAACAGGAAGCAATTGGCAGCCGGTGCGCACTCACTTCATAAATATCATCGTAGCTTGGTTTTGATTTGGTGTATGTCTGACGGATTCATAAAAAAAAAAAAAAAAGTACAGCTACTTCCGCAAAAAGAGAGACTGGAAAATGGCTCTATCTTGGTATCCTGGTCTGTAGGGAGTGAAAGGACTAAGGAATCAAAGAGTGATGGAAATCAGCCGGAGAAGGGGCGCTGCCACTGTGAGCACAATCTCTGAAAGAAGGGCATAGAACGCCAGGTGACCTGCTTTACACGTGACGTCAATGGTTGGCACACTGAGTAATTACTAATGGGCCCATCAAATTCCGGGCGAGCATCACTATCAAAAGTACATTGCAGGGAAGGCAGCATGTACTGGCAAATCTGACTTTAATATTCCATTAACTCAAATAGGACTGGGTGCGTGTACTGTAAACTCGGGCCCGACTCCCAAATCTGCAATGAACATATATTAATTTACGAGCAAATTGTAAGGCGCTATATGCCACTTGAATTCAGAGTGCCCGGAAAGACAGAGGGGTGGATACAGCAGGGTGAAGGGATCGGGGGTTTATTCCAGTTCTTGCTTGAGGACTGGAGAGGAACTTCTAAGCAGTCTGCAAATAAATTAAATTAACTTTACATAATATTGTCGGAGAAGTTAGAGTGCAGCCAAGATAGAATTAGACAAGCTATATTGACTGGGAGTCTCATGAGACTGAAGTTATGCAGAGGATGGATGTGAGTGACACGCACGGCACAAGGAGATGACCATAATTAATGCATTATGTGGCTCTTACACAAAACTGTCCATGGCTGCCTTGTCAGGGTCTCCACTAGCCATAGCAATTCTGTACATCAGACGGGGCGAATGTGACTTTAAGGTATCCAGGAAGCAAGGTAAATGGTGCACAGTTCGCATAAAGGTGCGATTTTAGGAGGAGGGGAGGAAGGAAATAGAAAATGGAAGAGGTATGAAAACATACTATGCACTGAAGGGTTAAACTGTAGGCAACTGGATGGTCAACACCATAAAGATTGTAGAGTAAGGCTTGTGATAGCATTCTTTTTATATATGGCTCCAGTAACCCAAGTGTGGATTCGGTTTCACCAATTAATTCAATATATTTCATAATGTGCACCACTAGAGTCTCATAGTATGGAGCCAATCACGTCTAAATGCATTACAGAAGACAAAGTACACTTTTGAATTAAATAGATAAATATGCACAGTTTACAACACGACTGGTAATATAACTGCACAAGAAATGTGTTTTCTGAGAGAGTTTAGAATGACAAAATAAACTAACAATACTATGAAGTCCCGGAGAATGGAATTTGAAGGAATAATGAAGAAACCCTTTTAGTGCTGTCACCGTTAGAAGAATTTACTGCATGTATAAAGTTTTACGCCTCATACAAACCAGGCGTGCTCTGCTGTCCGTCTGCCGGACAAGGTATGCAAATGCGGCTCCGGGGCCTCATATTTTAACCGGCGGATCCGCATAATTCAGGGCTATGCTAATGAAATCGGCATTGTGTGAACCGCAGCACCTCCAGTCTTTGCAAATGCTATGCCTGCCAGTTCCTCTGACAGGATAACAAACATCAGGAAGGGGGTCCCTGTCAGCCCTGTCAGAAATGGCCGAGACATTCGGCCCAGTTCACGTGAACTTCGAGGATTCCATTTTTTGTGATTTCCTGCGTTTGAAATATAAATGACAGCATGCCCGCTTGCTCTGCATAATAATACTCGGTAACAATAGCTTTTGGCTTCATATTTGTCATCGGTTTAGAGAGGTGTGATATATGTCTGTGAGAAAGCCAACGTCCTTCCCTTCGGCACTTACCTCGGAATGCCAGGACCCCTCTCAATGTGTGTTTTTTGACACATTCCAGATTAAGTGGTTACTTCTGCAGCGAATCTGTGAAGCACACGCCTTTCTCGGTAAACTGCCCTTAACTATACTTATGTTATCTCACAGTAGCAAATTAAGCCGCAATAACAGCTGCATACCACAGTGTCGAGAAACGTAACACTGTCTTATAGGAATGTCGACTGTAGGACACCGACTACCACTGTAGACCATGTGGAAACAGGTAAGTATTACTGTTCTTAACTCCACATTACTCCCAGATCTGAGACCCAGGGCAAACGTAAGGGCAGCCCAAACAGCTCGGAATATGAGTAGTGGAGAACAAAACAGCTTAAGGAGACTTCTAATAATTGAGCTACCTAGACTTGCTTTTACAGTGGCGGCTCGCAGAGGGAGTGCTGCGAGGCTGTGGGGCAGGGCGGGTGAGGGGCAGGTTGGGGGGGTAGTGGAGATGGACATACGACAGCAAGGAGTAAAGTAAGTAAATAAATAAATACAACTATTTACCTTGCACTCGCTGCATCGCCAACTCATAAATGCTGTGAGTGCATGGTAAATCGTTTTATTTGCTTATTTACTTACAATACTCATTCCCGTTGTATGTCTGACTCCACTACCCCTCACCCTGCCCCTACCCTGCCCCACCACACTGCCCCGCATTCCATCTGTGAGCTGCCACTGGCTTTACACTTAACTATGTGAAGAATAGAGATAGGGAGTGAAGCAGTGCTGGCCCACAAAATACTGCTGGGGTGGGACGGACACACACACATTCACTCATAGACATTCTTACTCAGTCACACCCATTCACAAGCGTGCACACATACACCCACCATTCGCAAGCACGGACACACACATGCACACACACCCATTCCCATCACACATGAGGACACATAGATACATTCACACATACACTCATGCGTTCAACTTTTATTAAGGACTTACCTGCCGCAGCATTGACATCGGGTGGTGGGAGAGGCAAGCTGAAGCCTTGGTTGTTTCCTGGAGACTGATGGCCATATGTAGGTAGCCCAAAACGGCCGAAATTACCGAATTTCGGCCCTCACCGACCGGTATTTACGGTTTGAGATGTAGAAGGCAGGTTTAAGGATTCGGTAATTACAGATTCCTTAAAGAATTGGTAAAATACCGATTCCTTATTTTAAGGAATCGGTAATTACCGAATCAAAAAAGCTATGTAGGAGGCACTCAAGTGAGTGCCTTCTTGCATTTAGGATTCCTTATTTACCACCAACTACAAATTGGTGGTAAATATCGAAGACCTTTAAAAAAGCAATTTTGTGCTTTTTTAAAAGTGCCATGTGGCCGACATACATGCCCTTAGGGCATGTATGTGTGCCACATGTGCACACATGCACGATTCAGGGGTCCAACAGGGTGTCAATATGACACCCTGCCACCCTTGACTATGTGCCCCCTATTACAGATTCGGTATTTACCGAATCGGTAATAGTGAATGGCTTCCCATCCATTCCTATGGGCCTCCAGGCCCATAGGAATGAATGGGAATTACCGAATTGGTAAATACCGATTCTTAAATATCGAATCGTACTGATTCGGTAGTATTTACTGAATTGTTTCCTACATACCATTTACCGATTCTGAAATACCGAATCGGTAAAATTCGGTATTTAAGAATCGGTAAATGTAGATTACCTACATATGGCCCTTTGTGTTAAGTAGGAAAGGAAGGAAGGTCCTGCCGCCTCTTCTCATTGGCTGACCTTGTCATGGTCAGACAATGAGAGGAGGATCTTCCTTACCACGTCATAGAGAGGGATGGGGTCATTGAGAGTTGCTTCTTAGTAGATAGTTCTTTCAGAAACGTAATCATTCTGTTCATTCTCTGACAAAAAACTTACAAATTAAGGAAAGTATGTTCTCCTCCATCACTTTCTTGCAATTGCAACACAAAAGCCCGAACTGCTTTTTTGAAAACATCAGTCTTTACTTCAACTTATTTAAAGTATCTGGATGACACGAAATTGACCTTGAGAAAACATTCTTATAAGCTTCTTAAATGCATTTTCTAACTGTGCATCCCAGCAAAATCCTTCTTTTATGTTTTCCTTTTTCAATTGATGTCAATAGATATATCAACAAAATATTGGAGCAATTGAGGTTAAAAGAAAAATCAAATCTAAGACAACTCCCTGTCTCTATAACATTGGTCTAAGGCCAATCAAGGATGGCTGAAACTGTCAATGCATCAACCATATTTAAACATATTGTTTGCTATTTGGTTGATTTTGATGACATCTAAAGATCAGTGACATGGGAGGCTCATAGAAGACTTTACCGGACTGAGGAGGTTATGCCATCCGGGCCGTGAAATGTTTAGCCTGGGAAATTTTGGATTAGGCAGATAGACAACGGTGGTAAATAGAAGCAGCAGACTTGGCAGGTAAGTCTTAAATCCTTTATTCAAGTACAGGACAGGATGAGAGTCCATCTGTTTAACAATCTGAAGAGTGCATGAAAGAACTTGAAACGTTAAATAAACCAGAGCATTTAGTGCATATACCGAGCTTGGTTGTCACACCTAAATGTTAAGAGTGTCTGTCAGACAGATCTATGCTCAACCTGACAGACACTTTTCATGCACTGGAAAAAAGTTGAGGGCTGAGCCCCTCTGCCCTTCACAAAGGGCCACAGTTGGCCTGAGGAACATTGCCCATAGGTGACCAACATACCTTACTGGACTCTGTCGGTGCTCTGAACTAACCCAAAGGTGAAACCTAGAGATTCCAAGACCAATATATTAATGGAGAAATACAAAGGAGTGCAGTAATCTAGTGAAGGCTCATATTCTCCTTTTAAGCATCCATCGTAGTTTTAATTAGTTCAAACTGATACATTTTACCCACTTACATAAATTACACATTTTAGGCGTCTCCGACTTTGCTTATAACACAATTTAATGCCATGTCTTGTAAAACATTAAACACAATTGTAAAACCTTTAAGTGAAAAATCCAAAAGTTTGATGTCATTAATAAAATTGGTTCTGAGACTGTGTACAGGTCAAAACTGTTGCAAGGATGACCAACCTGTGGTTAAAGCACAACTAGCTTGTCAAATGCTTTTGTGGTTCCAGTCGAAAATGTGATGCAGGTCCTTCTTTAGGCTTGCAGCAACACTTTGGAGTAGCTAAGATTACCTGTCTCACCGACATTACTATCACAAATGTAGGTTAAGCTTGGTTTGTGTTGCACAAATAGATTTAAAAGTGGCAGTGCTAGGCCCTGAAAAGAGCAGGGCATTGGGAAAACAGTCCCACCTCATTCCCTCTTGTGATTCCCCACACAGAAAATGTCCCAGCTTCATCAGGACATAATCCTGTGAAGTGAGCTTTAAATAAAAGTCCTGATAACAATGTTATTGAGAACAGCAATTTGATAAGATAAACAACAAAATTGAGTGTTTTAGATGTAGTTAGGAGTAACATCTTCCCAAAGGAGGTTCAAAGATATATGAATTACACCCAAAATAACACAATAAAACAACCATTTGTAATATCAATCATTTTGACTGCTTTAAATTAAAAACATATTCACAATCTTTAATTACATACATAAAATGCAGTTCATGGATGTCAGCAGGGCACACGTCCTATAAAAAGAAGCGGGGGCTGACAATATGCAAATTACCTCATGACGGCACGTGCTGAACGTGTCCCGGTGTCTGAAAATTACACGAGGACATGTTTAGCATATTTCTGTGGGACCCAGCTTCTTGGCAGGGGGGGCGGCGTCCACCCTGTGAAAAGAGTTGGGGGACGCTGTGTACCTGCCTGTACCCCCGACTTGAGCCCTGGGTGTCAGCACTGGATGGTTATGTCACACAGACTGGGAATTGTGCTTGTCTGCTGGATATGTACTTGGTGTGTGTGTGTTTATACATGTGTGGTTGTGTGTGCATGCATATATTGTACCAAACTTTGAAAAGCACCGCCAACAAATTTGGATTGCCACCATATATGGTTGATAAAGTCTATAAACAAGAATGTTTCAAAATGAAAGACGCTGTATCCGTGATTGCAAAAAAGTTCAAAATTCCTTTAATAATCCATTTGAGGTACCAGCCAACGCGTTTCGTTCCGTCAAGCGGAACTTCTTCAGGGCGCAGCCCCAGCCATTGAAGTAGATGGAGGTTTGTAACTCCTCCCAGGAAGGGATTTGGCGCGCGGACTTTCGAGACGCCAACTGGGGGTTCCATAATTTGACCCTGACCGGTTACTACCTCTAAGTAATTGAGAACTGTGAGTCAACTGAAGATTTTGAAGTTTGACCAGATAACGGTGCAGGACGTGCACGTTATATCATCTAAGGTTAGTGCCTTACAAGAAATTATCAAGCATATCGAGAAATTAAGATGAAGACATAGGAACATTTTCCACGAAATAAATCCATCGAAATCGTAAGGTGATTATTATAGCTTCAATAGAAATTCCAAAATAGGTGGCAAGAATTAGTCCGTTTTGAAGAAATCAAAAATCCTTGATCTTGGAATTATCCTGTTTACCATTTACCCATACTGAGGGAACAGATTTGGATTCCATTTCGATACTCTGATCTGGAACATATATACGGCTGGTGACATTTATTGCGCCCTGAAGAAGTTCCGCTTGACGGAACGAAACGCGTTGGCTGGTACCTCAAATGGATTATTAAAGGAATTTTGAACTTTTTTGCAATCACGGATACAGCGTCTTTCATTTTGAAACATTCTTGTTTATAGACTTTATCAACCATATATGGTGGCAATCCAAATTTGTTGGCGGTGCTTTTCAAAGTTTGGTACAATATTGATTTTTCCCGAGGATTTGGGATATACTCTCAGGGCAGGGAGTATTTGAAAACTGCACGCTATTTGAAAGATTAAGTATATATAAATATTGGTAATATTTGAGTTGGTGCTTTGAGGGTGTAAAAGTGGTCCACTGTCCATATCATTTTGTATAAAATGTGCATGCATATATGTAAGCCTCAGGACAGGGTGCAACAGGGAGTTCAGGGTGCAAGGAGGTGCACATAGTGCAGGTGATGGGCAAGCAGGGTGCAAAACAGGAGGTGCACAGACAGTAGGCGGGAGGTGTGCGTGGTGCAATAAGGGCAATCAGTGACTAAGGGTGTTACGCAGAGTGGAAGGAAATGGAATAAATTTGGAGAGCGGGAACCGGAAAAAAACACATTTGAGGGAGACTAAGTGGTGGTATGTAATTAAAGAACACCCACTGACTATCTAGTGCAAGGTATGCGCATTGCATAATGCAGATGTAGGCCACTGCGTGTGAACATTTACGGCATTATCTGCGGCGGCCACTCCATTAGAGTTGTGGAGCACCGCCACCCATCCTCACCCGCAAATAAAACCGGTTTTAAACCCATTTTATTATCAGTTTATTTTAATCCCCCTGGACCCACCCCCAGGACTCTGACAAGTCTTGGGGGTGGATCCATGGAATGAGACTGTAGTGGGAGAGTGGTAGTGCACTCCCGTCTTAGGCCGGCCAAGCCCTCGTGCGCAGTGAAGCTTTCTCCAGCCCCAGCTGCATTGCTAGGGCTGAAGAAAGTAGGCAGAAGCTCCCAGTCTGCCAGGGAGTGCAAAGTCCCATGCTCAGGCCACTGCTGATGCTGCTTTCATGCAGCACCAGGATTGGCGGCAGTGCATTCTGGGAGCCTAGTCCCTGAAGACTGAGGAGCGCGATGCAGCGGGTGGCGGCGATCAGGTAAGTTATAACAATATTTATTATTGTTATTTTACTGGGGACCTCTCCCTAGCTCCCTCCTCCAGCCAACCCGCCACTTTGGTAGGGGACAGGCTGCTACTGGGCATTATGTTCATTTTTGAGAGCCACATCTCTCATATAGTGGCGCTACATCCTGTGCAGGAGCAGCGCAATCTTTCATACAGATAAAGAACCATTAAAGCAAATGCAGCAATGGTGGCCAGTCCGTCTTTGCAAATTAGTCAAATGCTGTACTCACCATACTTATGGTAGGCTAGGGGCAATGTGTGCAACATGTACTGGGTTACAGATGCATAAAAGGGACTAGCAAAGCAGAACAGGTGGTTGACAACTTAAACTGTACATATGCAAGGGTGTGTTGCCTGCATAGGTAAACCTACGCAATTCTCACATTTTCGAAATCCTAAGCAATAAATATTCATCAACCCAATCGTTAAATTAAAGAGAATGAAATTACAGGAACTGTCATCAGAGGGATTGGTATCAGTGACTTTGGTAAGAAAATAGCAAATGAATGTAAGAAGGAGATCTTAAAAATCCTAGTATTTTTGAAAATGATGTGCATGTTTCTTCAGGAAATGTGAAAATGTACCACCTCAATGGCTGGAACCGACCCATACGGTAGTTCGAGGAATGGTGCCAATAGAAGTTCTGATCAGAAACACAGAGCTAATTCCGTTTTGGGTGCAAATTCAACGTTTATCACAAAACAGGATTTCAAGCTGAGCCTTACTTACCAATGCACTAATTACACATGTTCTAATTGCCCACAAGTTAACATTGGCTACTTTAGACACAACCTGGTGGGATCTTGTTGGGAAATGCCTGAGATTCTTATTTGTGAAACCAGGAACCTATTTAAGGGTGTGAAATTCCAAGCTACACACCGTCAATCTTGTTTGAGTGTGTGTGTGATTGGAATGCAATTTTATTTGCCAACGATGAGGGGCGACTGGTGTTTATGGGCTAAAGGGACATTGCCCTTCCACTCTCCGGGAAGAATAGGGAAATAAACCCAGAGCAGTTGAAAATAAATCACTGCTCTAAGACAGTGCACTGAAACTCTTGTGTGAACTCAAGTGAACTTTGCACATGTCCTACCGTGCAAGTGCCAGCCAGCAAGATTTTCTGTGACCTGCAGGCACAAGTTAAAGCAGTGGCATCTCAGGAGAGGGAGTTTAGAATTAGAGAGTTAGAGTGAATTAGAAAGCAATTGCTTCTGGGTGCTTTTGGGGTACATAAACAGTGGCCCTGGGAGGAGTTACAAACCTCCATCTACTTCAATGGCTGGGAGTGGGGCAGGCCGACGAGACAAAGAGACAACTTATTTTTTAAACAATAAATTAAATTGACTCATAATTGTAACAGTTAAAATAAGGTATTGAATTAAACATTAGTCCCTTGGGTTTTTAAGTGTCTGTCTCCAGTATTTTCTATTGGAAGGTGTTGCAGTGCCAATGATTAGGCATATGTGAGGCTGGACTTGCTTCCGTTTTTTCTTGGAGTACATTTAGAACTGTTTTGGGTCTTTTCTGACTCTAATAACTAAAAAAGTTCAATTTGTGAATAGCAATGGTCTTACTCTTGCTCATTACCCCTGGGTTCTAAGGAAGAGCGGTATTCGAGGTCAAACAAAAGCAAAACATTGACCACTACATTTTTTCCGATCTGCACAGAATGAGTGCACCGAATAGGAATAACAGCAAGAAGGAGAGTCATAGTTTAATAAAACAGCGCTTTCAAATCTATAGCGGTAACTGAGTAAACATAACAACAAAGAACCACGTGGTACTTACCCCAGGCCCACAAGCGATCATCTGTTTGTTTAGAATTGTGGACTCTGCCAGCTTTGTTCCAACATCTGCGCAAATAAACTAATAGGAATTGAAAAGAAATTCGTTTTTTAGAGAAATCTTGAGAACTGTGATAAGATAAGCAATCAAAATAATTTTTTCAAACTTTATATTGAATTCGCACATACAGATGTAATAGTAAATGGTTTAAATAGTGGTTCCTGTAGAAAGGGATGATCAGCATGTAAATTTGTAATGTACACATATTGTCCCTATAATTTCACATAATTACATATCAAGCATGAAGAGGGAGGTCAATGAAGGGTTCTGGAATGTAGAGCTTCATGTGAACACAGTAACATTATGATGTATGTTAAAAGAGCAATGGAAGAGCTGGTTATGACTCTTCCAGCAGCAAAGCAAAATAAACAAAAATAGAATAAATGTTGGAAATAGACTTGTGCTAATTACTTAGGAGTCTTATTGGTAATCCTTGACAAATAACAATTATTAAAGCCTCCCAGTGCCTCATTTAGAGTTTGGCAGCTGCTTCACCAAACCTTTAGTTCCCGCACTCTGTCTTTAGACTGGGTTTACAATGGTTGTACCTTTGGATCCTGCAGCATAGAACTTTGACTTGAAGACCCATCTGTCACAGAGTCATCAGGTCACAATGATGGACTCCCCGCACTGTTTAGGGCAGTGCAACCCTCACTGGATTTCCTTGCTGAGGACGGCCATGCAATGCATGACACTCCCAGCCAGGGAAAACCATCAATGGCCTCCATGCGCAGAGAGGAATTTCTGTGTGTGTCAGGGGCACTGATTATTTAGTTTTTCAAGAGCAAACTTCCACTTTGAGATTTTATTCTTGAAAAAATAAAAACGTTTGCCAAAAAGGTGCAACAAACATGGATCCCTCTCCACTAACCTTTGTGGCTTCAGACCAAGCGCCTCTGTGGGCAGTTGCCCTCAAGGTTTAGAGATCCCCATCTAATGTTGAGGGACATCTACATAGGGCAGGTGGTCCTTAACAAGGTCAGTGGAGGCCATAACCACTTAATGAACTCATTGGTATCTTGATCAAATTCTCATATTTTATTTGTAAACACGTGCTTCATTTGGTAAGTTTGATCGTAGCCTTAAAGTCTTACAGCTAGATTCATCAAGCTTAAATCCGCTCGCAAAGGGGCAGATTCTTAGAATCTGCCCTTTTGCAATGAGTATTTTTGCATTTTGGATGCATCATCCCAAATGCAAAAATCTCTAATTAAGAATTCGCTAAATTGCGATTCTTTGCATTTAAGGAATCTCAAATTGAGATTCCTTAAATGCAATGCATGAAAGTGAAAAAAATAGCGAATTCACTATTAGGGCATGCAAATTACCATGAAGTACAACTTCATGGTAATTTGCAAAAACTTTGAAAAATGCACTAAAGTGCATTTTTCAAAGTTTCATGTTGCGCACACACATGCCCTAAGGGCATGTGTGTGCGCAACATATGTGCACACATCAATTTCAGGGTCCTTTGGACACCCCTGCACCCTTGAAATCGCAATGTCAATTTGCGAATCGCTAATTGCGATTAGCAAATCGAGATTGTCTTCCCATCGCAATTTGCGACTCGCAATTAAGGAATTATTAGAAATCGCTATTTTTTTTTGTGATTTCTTGATGCATAGCATTTTGCTATTCCTTAATAGCGAATCGGTATTTTTCGCTATTAAGGAATAGCAAAATGTGTTGTCTTGATGAATCTGGGGGATAGATACTACTCCTTGCTGCCCACAATCCACGTCTCCAGAGACCTGCGGAATAGAGTCACATGGCTCTGTCTTTATTGTGAAATAAATCCCTTTTCTTGCATTTTGTTCAAACATTCACTCTTCATAGTTAATGATGCAGTTTCATGAAATGTAAGCCTCCACTTTTTTGAATTTTTTTTTTGTAAATACAAAAATGTGCAATTTAATCAAGATTTATAGGTACTTTAATACCAAGGGGGGACCTCATTACAGATTTCTGATGGAACTGAAAATTAAAGTTTCTGTGTCCATTGAGAATCACAAGTTGTGAAGCAGTATGACTGGTCTGGCGTTTTTCACCCAAGCATTCTGCCTGCTGAAAACGTGCAAAATGACTAGGTGAAAATTTGGACCACAATGGAGGAAAGCAAGTGAGGATTCCCGCAGTGCTCCGCATTATTCTGTAATTAGACCTTATTAGGAATCGCCATTGTCCATAGTATCAGTAATTCCTGCTGAAATGCCAGGACACTTCAAATAATCCCCTAACTACCATGTAACAAATTTGAAAGATCCATGTTGTTATGGTATATAGCTTAAAGTGCTATTCATTTTAAAAAATATACATTTTATTAAGTTTCCCCCCCATTTTTTCCAAACAATAGCAGCAACTGTACAAAAATGAATTACATAAAAGTCCATTAAGATAACCAAGATAGGTAAAATTCTATAGAAGAGCGGCCCAAATTCATGATTAATTCCTACTTGTAGACAAGCACAGCTTATAACATGATCCCAACAATAATACTTATTAACACCTAGCCAGCCAGGTCGTGAGCGGTCCCCATATCCTCCTCCCTTTGCTTTTAGCTCACTTGCCTTTGCGTACATACAGTGTATTTTCAAAAAAGTAAACATGCAAGAAGCACCCTTTCCATTGCTGAAAAGTCAAAAGGCTGAGGGTCAAGCCAAGATAAGGAGGTACACAACCTAAAAACCGTCATTGCTATAAAAATAATTTCTGATCCAGACCCAACTAATGACTCGTCCACCTCCAATCGCATAAGCTCTGGAGATGGGGTGATGTTAATCTTCAAAACTTCCCCTAAGAAGCCAGCAATTTCCAATTCAAGCAATTTTAAGATGGAGTGAGAGTAAAACATATGAACTATCTCCGCCTCAATAGCATGACATTAAGGACAGCGAGTTCATGCTTCAATGCCCCATTCCGCAATCGTTGCTCGAGTTATATACAAGTCAAACAGCCTTTTGTAATATTGCGACTGTAGGTTTGAAGAGCACATTATTTACCCTCCCATTTCAAGCGATTTTAAGAAACCGGAGTCCACCACTTCAAGCCTCTCCCACCATTTTCCATTATACTTATCCAAGTCATCTGGGACCCATTCCCGCAAACAGTCATATAGCTGCGAGATAGAGGGGCTAGTGCCTTTAACCAGTATTTCCAAAAGGGGAATTTGATCAAAACCAACTGCCCCCCAAGCATTTCTCATAAGAAAATCCTGCAGCTGTAAATATTTTTAAAAAAATCCAAAGGCCCAGCATTAAATCTAATTGCAGACCACCTCAAAGGGAGCAAAGAGATTCCCAGCAAGGAGGTCTCCAATCCTGCTACATCCTCTGCGTGCCCACCTAGCTAGGCAACTATCATACAAAAATGTGGCAAGTAGGTTCTTAAAGCGGGTCCGTTTAAAATAACTTGTCTCAAAGAACTTCAGTAGGCAGCTGTGGGCTGAACTGCCAATCAAGAGCTCATAAATCGAGGGTACATAACATATTGCCCCATGTTCCATTACCCTGTAGTTGAATAATATACTGTAACATTGCAAAGAAGCAACTAAATAATATAATCTGAAATTGAGGAGCGCCCACCCCCATCTCTAGGTAAACACATAAAAATGTTAGCCCTCCTGGTCCTCTCATAAGCCCAGATAAATCTTGCCACTCATCTATCAATTTTTTTAAACCATTCATTATTAACCTCCAATGGAACGGTGCGAAAAACATATAGCAATTTAGGAAGGAATATCATGTTAACCAGGTTACACCTCCCCACTATAAAGAGTTTCAAATTATTCCACCGGGTGAAGTCCTTCTTAGTTTTCTCTAGAATAGCTGTTAGATTTAGATCGATTATACGCTCCACTTTAGAAGTAACATATTCCTAAATATGTAGCTTCATCTGTAATCCTGCTTTCGGTGGCTAGGGTATGTCTGTTGATCAGTACTTGGGTTTTGGCCCTACTAAGCAGAAACCCTGATTGACTCCCGAAGTCTTCTGCAATTTCATCAACAGCGTGAACAACCCTGTCCGTATCATTGGTAATTATAGGCACATCATCGGCATAAGCCATGATTTTTGTATCACAGCCCTGTAAACTTTACGGGCAAAATATCCGGAGAAGATTGCAGCCTCCTGAGAATGGGGTTAATAAGTAGGGCAAATAGCAAGGGGGAGATGGGGCAGCCCTATCTCGTGCCCCTTTCCATTAAGAAGGGCTCTAATTCATGCCCCATTATTTGAAAGCGGTCTATAGGTTTATTATACATTACACGCATTGCATTGACAAAGTCCCCCCCTCCAAGCCATTTACTTCCAGAACCTGCCACTAAAAATAAACCACGACACCCTGTCAAAGGCTTTTTCAGAGTTGAGTAAGGCCACCCCCATAGGCATTGCAAGGACTTCTGTTGCATCGAATAAAGGAATACCCTTCTGGATATGATCCGAGGTCCCTCTACCTAGGATGAATCCATGCTGCCGGTCCAACACCAGTCGATGTATAACACCAGCTAGCCGACTGGCAAAAGTTTTAGAGTAGACCTTCACATCGCTATTAAGTAGTGTAATTGGTCCATACGTACCCAGAGCTGTATGGTCCTTACCTTTTTTAAAGAAAATAATGATATCCACAATGCCCCATGACCCGGGTGGGGCAGCCCCAACTCTGGCTTTGCTAAATAGTCTCAACAGTTCCCGGTGAATTTCTGCATAGAACCTTATAAAACTCAATGAGGATGGAATCTGCCCTGGCTGCTTTCCCCGATGGCAGGGCATACAAAGCTGCCTGTAGTTCTTCAGGTAGTATACCACCCCGTAAAAGCGATCTCTCCTCATAAGTGATTCCACTTATTTGCCCATCAGTGCCAATGCATCAGACGCAGTCAGGTTTTCGCTCCAACCTCAGTACAGAAACAGCACTACTGGAGGTAACTGAGACTACAAAGGAAGTGACAGACCGCGGAGGGAAGGCAATGCTGGTATTACTCGATCTCTCAGCGGCCTTTGACACCGTCCCTCACAACCGGCTCTTTTTTAGACTCCATGAGATCGGAATCAGAGGGACGGTGTTCAATTGGCTTAAGTCCTTCCTCTCCGAGCGCCAACAAATGATCTGGTCACCAACATTTTCAGCAACTGTTCCATCTCTTGATGTGGGAGTGCCACAGGGATCAGTTTTAAGTCCCACTTTATTTAACGTTTACCTCTCCCCTTTGGCTGAATTAGTGGAGATCTTTGGCGCGCGTATTGTGTCCTACACGGACGATACTCAGCTGCTCTTCACCTGCGAAAAGAACTCTGATTTCGCAGGTGACTCTATCAAAAACTGTTTAGAGGCGGTCTTCTCCTGGTTTCAGCTGAATCAGCTCAAATGCAATTCAGACAAGTCTGAAATTCTATTTTTTGGCTGCTCCCCTGACATCCAATGGAAATCTTGGTGGCCAGCAGATATGCACCCTCCTTCTTCCCCCACTGCGATTGCTAAGAATCTGGGTGTCAAATTTGACAATGGTCTTACCTTTAAACCCCAGATTATTGCCCTAGTAGGCCAATGTTTTGGCGTACTACGTATACTCAGGAAATTCCTCCCTCTATTGTCACAGGTCCATAGGAGAATCACTGTAAAAGCTATGATTGGATCCAGGCTCGACTACGCCAACATGCTCTATTTAGGTCTCCCAGAGTACCTCCTATCTCGCTTACAGACTGTTCAAAATTCTGCCGCAAGGGCCATTTTTGGCCTAAGCCGCAGATCCCACACCTCGTCCCTCCTTGATGCACTGCACTGGCTCCCGGTGAGGAAACGTATCATCTTCAAGACTTTGACCTTGACCTTTAAATCCTTGCACGGTACTGGTGCAGTCTATCTCAGGAAACATGTTCAGTTCTACCATCCTGCTAGATCGTTACGTTCAGCCACTCAAGCCCTAGCTGTCGTTCCATCTGTAAAGCACTAGCGCATTGGAGGTCGTTCTTACAGAGCCTGTGCCCCGCAGGTTTGGAATAAGCTCCCCCTCTCACTGAGAAAAGCTGATAATCTCCTGTCTTTCAGGAAAAGCCTTAAGACCTGGCTTTTCAGCCTTTAGTGCGCTTGGTCTCTGCTCTGTCTCTCTCTAGAGATTTGTACAGCGCCGGGACACTCTGCCCGAGTAGCCGTGCGCTATATAAATCGCCAATAACATAACAAACATAACAATGTCTTTGTGCCACGGGGCCATAGTCGGGAGCAGCTTTAAAAAGTTCTCCATTAAAACCCCTGAAGGCCTCTATAACCATACCAGTATCCGTAACAAAGCTACCTTGTATATTCCTCATTTTATTAATATAACTGGCCACCCCCTTTTGCCGTAACTTGACTGCGAGAAAGCGCTTCATTCGCTCACTATACACAGAGCTTGAGAGTAATTGGGTTATAGTCCAACCTGGCAAACTTGCCGTGGGGAGTGGAGTATCCAGGATCTGGGGCCTTTAGAGGGGGCCAATGTTCCGGCGTTCTCCTTCTGCAAATACCCCAGGGATCTAAAATGAATGCGGTTTATGCCCAGAATAGCTTTCTTCCTTACAGCAAATCCCCCCTGTAGAGCCATTTTCATTGAAATCCCCACAGACTATAAATGGATCGAACCAAGATGGGAGCCTGGTTGCCAAAAAGTTAAACAGACCCGGGTCATCTAATACTGGGGCATAAAATGAGCATAAAGGCTACATCTGCTCTTAAGAATCTTAGGCCCCCTTGTACCTGTCTCTTTTTCCCTTCATTATTTAACCCACAGATGTCAATAGAAGCAATGCGCAGTTAAGCCATAACCCATAGGGACTGTCATAACCGCCTACATATACCACCCAAATGTAGCAAATACCATGCTGCTGCCCCATCTTGCATATTGGGCGGAGTCTATTTTGTTTTTTGCACTTTTTATGCTTGAGAGCATATTCTCATGACTATATTCATATTCCCAGTGCCGTTGTTTTTTGGAAATAAAAACATAATCAAACTTATAGCCACTTGCTGTGTATTAATGATCACACCATCAAAAAGCCAACCTCCCTCCCCTCCCTGAGAAGCCCCTAAAACCCCAATACCCCCCACCACCTCCCGCCACTCCCCCACTATTGAAAGCAGCCAGGCGTGTCTGTGTGATGGAGACCGGTGGCCACGCACCATGGGGCTCTCCCCCCAACCCTCTCAGGTGTAACCCCCCGCTCCCACCAAGATAAGCGCCATAAGCACAAAAAAGAGAAAAAAGGAAGAAATCGCTTAAATTAAGGTGAATCAAGCCAATTAATAAAGAGGGCCCCAAAGCTATATATTGTTTTTGTTTGCCAGAACCTGACCCAAATATTCTTTTGCTTTTATTTCAGATGCAAAAAAATGTAACAGACCCCCCCTGACAATTGTTTGTCGTCTGGCGGAGGCCAACAAATATGCTTCGAAGCCAGCATCTTGAAATGGTTTGATCACCTGTTGCAGGCGCCACCGGCGTTCCACAGTTGTATGGCAAAAGTCAGGGCATACGAAAAAGAGCAATCTAGATATGTCCGTCTTGCATCCGGCAGGCTTTCCCAAAAATGGCTTGGCAGAGCAGAAAGTTGCCAAAAAATACTAAAATAGCCCTCACTTGTCTAAAATCTCTACTAGACTGGGCTGGATTAATACAACCGAAAGGAAACCGGTGAACTCTTTGAACTTCTGAACCACAGTCTCATTCTGAAAGTTCAGGCAAAGCATTCTTCAAGAGATCCAGCATGAAGGAATGGATGTTGCGCCCCTCAAGGCCAAGAAAGGGAAGATTGTTCCTACGCTGTTGGTTTTCCATGTCCTCTAGTTTCTACTGCACATCGATAAATTGGGCATCATGCAATTTGACGTGCTCCTTAACTGCTGCGACATCTGTCTCCAAAGCTGTAGTCATGTCCTCGATGCAGCTAAGGTGCTCCCCGATCCCGGAGCATGCCTTCCCCACCTTCGAAATGGCGGGGTCCAGCTTTTTTGTGGCCTGCCTTGCCCTTTTGCCGTCTGCTCGTGTCTCAGCCTGATGCTCTTTAATATACACCAAGATTAGACCTAACTCGGGGTTTAGAGACATACACCCTGCTGTATGTATGGCAGGTGAGGCTGTTTCATTCGGGGCTGGTGCTTCCTCCCGGTTCCCAAGTATTTTTGTAAGGGAATTATCCCATTTCAGGCTTCTGCCGACTGAGTAATAATGATAATTACGCACTTGTATAGCGCACGACTACCCGGAGGCATCTCGGCGCTTGTACGAATACCACTGAGGAACCCTTCCCGGCCTTTCCCGGTGAGGTGCCCACTCCTGGGCACCCCCAAGGTGAAGCCAGGCATCCTAGAGTTGTTGGGGCCGTTGTGGAGATTAAGCAAGCTATTGCCCAGAGTTGCAGAGTGGGACTCATGATTAGAATAGGCACCGAGGCGAGAATTATCAGGTCGGAGGAAATTGAGCCCGAGACCCACCGAGGCGGGAATTGAACCCTGGTCCCGGGCCAGACTTCTGCATCAGGGTCTGCCGCTCTAACCATTGAGCCACACTTCTCCATTCTCCTCCTCTGGGATTTTGTATTGTTTCTAAGGCTAAGAGCTTTCTTGTGTTTTGAGCACTTGAGCTCTGTCTCAGGTGCTTCCAGTGTACTGGATCCAGGGGATGAAGAGTTAGTGCCACTGGTCTCGCTGAAATGTGAGTTAGAGCCCTCTGAGTCTGAGCCATCAGTGAGAGAGAAGAATTTGTCAGCCCCATCCATTGTGAGATCTGCCACCGTTGGTCCGCTCTGATCTACGCAGTAATCCTTGCTACACCGTTCCTCCCCAAGAGTAGAAGCCTGAGGAGTGGGGTTAACTTTAGCAGCTTACTGGGAGAAGCCTGCCCACCACTATGGATTTGCCTGGGGCTACACACCACTAATCAAGCTCAGAATGTAAGGACTGTTCTGGTGGCAATGGAGGCAATCCACAAAGGTCTGCCGGATCTGTATCTGCAGCAAGTGGTGCGGAGGGTCCCCCAGCCAATACATCGGGTGCCGAGATGACAATAGGGTCTGGCCCATCCCATTTCTTAGTGGAGCCCATGTGACCTGGACCCCCACCAGGACCCTTAGAGGTAAAAAAAATTCCATTATTACAGGCGGTGGCTAGAGCAGATCATCCTTACAGGGGCCCGCAAATCACTCCTCAGAGATCGAGCCTGTCCCAGTATTTTTTAGCAATTGCTTGATTATTCCTTCTCCCTGCTCCCATTCACTTTGGCCTAATTTTGCACAGGCGAGAGACAGTCGGCTTACCTGGCCCGCACCAGCCTGATCCGAAAGAGAGTGCTGTCTTGCGCCCAGCGTGTAAGCAGCAAGTCTTGCAGATAAGGAAAACACTTCCCCTTTGTCCTTCTGATGCTTTGCTGTCTTCGGAGGCATGCCAGTAGGTGTAAGCACCCAGACAATGCTGGTGCTGGAGCCAGCCACCGATACTGTGATTCTTTTCGTGAGCCCTGTCCACCTGCAGAGAACTCCATGGCACTTCTGCGTGGCACATTCCAGTAGCAAGCAGCACCAGCCAGCAAGCCCGCTCACGGGGTCCCCCGGGCCTAGGATTCCAATCGGCATACTGCGTCGGCAGCTTGGGAAGTAACACAACGCTGAGCCAAAACGCCCAGCTCAGGTAGCCATCAGCTAGCGACAGTGGTAGGAAAAGCAGGGATGAGAGAGGTCAGAGAGAGAGCCCCGCCACGATGCGTCTATACAGCGCCATCTTGCTTTCTATCCTCTGAGTTAAAGTGCTATTCAAGTACGAAAATGATATTGATACTGTGCTCTACAGATGACTTAGAATGAACTGATTATCATGACCCATCATGAGTGTCTATGGATGAGGACTCTAGTATCAAGGGACTCAGGATATGCTTTGAAAATGACTAGTTTAATTTTAGCATTAATCCTGCTTGGCATCTCTTCAGTGCATCTTTACATCTTCACACCTGAAGCAAAGCTGTGAAGCAAGTATAAGTCATCTTTAAGAAAGTTCAATTGTCTGCAGTTACCAGAGACCTAAGAGTATTCTTTAGTTTCATCAGCTTCACTATTACTGATTCACGTTTTGGATTTGTTTCTGGTTAACATTTTTCCTAAATTGTCGGAGAAAGTTGGTTTGACTAATTTACTTTATTTTATTTGCATCATCGCCTATCTCGACTTAAAGCTCAGTAAACCTCTTTAGCAAAACACACGTTTCCAACTCATTGCAGTAATGACATTATTTTCTATAAAATATTGCAAGTACATAATCGTATCCCTTTTGCATTCTTGGCTCATTTTATATTTCTTCTGATTTGCATCTACTGACAGAACGTGTAATTACAGGGGTTGGGAAAGTAATGGGATCCATATGTAAACTAATTGTCATTTTATATTTACACAAAAAAAGCTGGAGACTACTAAATCATCATTCAGGAGACGTTAATGTAAATGTGATTAGAACTGTGTTGACTCAATTTGATCCTATTAAGTTATTTCAATAACAAAATTACAGTAATGTGCTGAATCCGCAGACTTTCTAATAATGCAATGACTGAGCATTGGGTCACACATTGAAGCTCAAGGGTCCTATGCATGTATTGCTCGGAGTATAGCAGCAAGGCTTGTCATGGGCCTATGGTTAGCCTGGCCCTGAGGCTGAGAGGTCTACTGGATCTACTTCAGAGGCCTGTGTTTACCTCCATGGTCACAAGCTCAAATCACAGAAGATCTACTCGGTCTTTCCCCTTTCTGACATTTGTTTTCTCGCAATAGGGCCAAGATACATTCTTGGGGTTGAATGCGTGCTCAGCAAATAACATGTTATGGGTTTATATTAAAGTTGTAGTATAAGGATGCGAAATCCTGGGTGAAACGTAGCTCAGCTGCATAGTACCAAAATCATCCAAAGTGCTTTCTTTGTTCCATGGAATACGACATAGCAGCACAATTTGTATTCTAGTGGATTGTGACTGTGAGATGGAAGTAAAGTGGGCCATGATCTGAGGGGGAAAATTAGCCATCTAGAAATTGAAATACCTATACGGTGCATGATATATCCATCAGAAATTGTATTTCTTAACATTGTGACTGTACATGCAAAAGACGCAATGATATAATGTAAAATATTGGGTCTGATCTTGCAGGCCTATCTGTCATCACTACTTCTTATATTTTGCTTCTGACATGCAAGAGCATTACATAGACACTGCTAGAGGGGTGAATACTTGTGTTTTGTGAATAAGCCAAAAGGAACTGTTAACATACTTTTTTGCCTTGTTTCCCTCATTTTCAATTAGTTTGGTACACAGTTTTAACATCTTAAGACACGTGGACAGAAACCACAGAATATCACGACCCAGGATTCAAGCAAACAGGTTTGCAGATCCCCCTGGCTGAAATCCACATTTCTTCAATGAGGAGCAGTCATCAAGTAATGCTCGCAGAAAGCAAGGAGAGAAGTTAATTATAGTTCCTTGCAAATGTCTGGGTTTTGAGCGTGACTCTTTAAGGATACATTTGTGATGTGGAAATTCAAAAGACTATCCACCTTGTGTTAAAGAGTGACTTCAGCTGATTTGTTGCCTCTATCAAGACCACCAAAAATTACTGTCCAATCACATCCCAAACTGCCTTGTCAGTTGATGTAATGTACGGTTGTGGTGTCTCAAAGAACTTGCATTATGCTATTTGAGACAGAAGGGAAGACATCTTTCATGGCATGATGGACTACTAGAAACTCCAGCACATTTGTATGCAGCCACTGTTCTAACATGGTCTATAGTCCCTGCTCCATTATGCTGCCCAGCTGAGTGATCCAGCCCAATGCGGAGTCTGTATCTATTTTAACCTGCAAATATGTTAACATGTGGACTCCTGACCTCTGCAGTAAAGCCACCACAACAGCCATCACCTTGGTCAATACTGGCAGTGCAGTCATCAGTCCAAATGCTTGAGCCGAAAGTTGAGTGCTGAGATGACACAGTAGGTCTAAAGTAACACCTGGGAGGGTGTAGGCTTGGAAAATGCAACTAGGCATTCTGCAGATCCAAGGCCAACAATACCTGGCTCATGGGCAGTGTCTTGAACTTATCCTGTCGAATAGGTGAAAGTCTAGGATGGCATCTGTACTTCTTGAGCACCAAGAAGTAAACCGAGTAAAATCCGCTGTCCTTTTCTTTCAGGTGTATCACTTTTAAAGCCTCTTTGACCAGCAGGGCAAGAACGACCACTTCCAAAAGCAAGCCATGTGCCATAGAGCAGGTACTGGTTAATAGAGAGACGACCAGAGGGAAGGATAGGATGAAAGTACGTACAGACCCAGCAATCTTTTCTGATCATCTCCCAGTAGTTGGAGAAATGGGAGAACCACCTTGATTACAAGTAGATGGCATCCATGGGGGAGTCAAAGAGATTTTGAGGCAGTAGGTCCAGTGGAAGATGGCAGGAACTTGATCTACTGATATTGGCGTTGATGGCTTTCCTTAAATCCATTCCTGTCTCGACAGAAGGAATACATTATTGTACTGTTTGAATTTGCTGGGAAGGTTGGTGTTGTCAGCACTGGTCTGCCCTGTAGAAGCCTTGGGCAATATGTACAAACACATTCTCCCATTGTCACAGAATGTGTAAAACCATTTGATACATCTGGCCACTTGAAACTCTCCGTACTGCTGTTGAAATTGTTTCACCACACAGGGTAGACCCAAAAAGCATGTTGTGGCTATTCTATTTTGACGTACACCAGGGAGGATTTGGCCGTGTCTTTAAACAGCCGCTCACCATTGAAGGGGATGTCCATGGGTAGATGTCTGGAAATCCAGTAGCATGTATCTAAGCATGGCAGTCTAAGGTAAGGTAACTGCTGTGCCCATAGATTAAGCTATGGTGTCCACTGAATACTAGCCGCACTTTAGGACGTTTTGGAAGCATTCAAACCAGCATTGACCGGATTGTAGAAGGGTTTTTTCTTGTGGTCAGGCAGGCTGTTATTAGAGTCAGTCAATGGAGTCAGAAATACCAGCAAAACTTAGCACCATAATCAACTCTGATGATAAGGAATAGAACAGTTTAGGAGAATGGCGTCAGGGCGCCAAAAGATCCAGCAGCTGGGTCACTTCCTGTATGAAAGAGAGAACCGTATCTTTCTATGATGATTTTATGGGTCGACTTCTGGGGAAACCTTTCTTGCCTGTCTGGAGATTTACATGAAGGGGACAAGGATTGCTTTGGCATGTTCTTACAAGATTGGTCCAAAAAGACAAAGTGCCAGAGAAGTCAATCTCGGTGGCATGCCTGCTATGCAGAAAGTAGGATCATTAAAGATACAAATATATAGGGAAAGTATTCATATATACGGAAGACTGAATGCTCCGAAGTTCCTTGCAGTGATGCTGTTCTGTGCCCTTTCACAGAAAAGCACTCTATTTCCCTAATTTCGCAATAGATATTTCTGTCAGATAAGTGAATACATTAGTATCTAATTTACAAAGAGTTGACTAAGTAAAACCTACTCCCTCAAATTTTGTAAACAGTCATGACGACGGTCGGAGTAAATCACACTTACACAGACAAATGCCTGTGAATCAGGTTGTTAGTTCTTTAAAATTATAATGAATTAATACCAAAGACCCTCAATTCAGTTAATGGTCATGTTGGGTCTAAAGCAACACTGAATTGCGGCATTGATCAAGGACAAATTGATAATACATGGAGCTCCTATAAAGTATTATAAGATGTGCACTGGGCTGTGTATCCTCTACCTGTATCAGAAGTAGCATGTTCGTATCAGGCAATGGAGCCTTCAGTTTCAAAGCCTGCAGCAAATCCAGGATCACACTTCGAGTCAGATAGAATTTATCTCTCTCCTGGAAATACAAAGGATAACAGAAGATTAGCAATGGAAACTAAAAGAATCTCGCAATGTTTAGTCAGCATGTCCTCGTGGTGTTTTCTTTGTTGGAGTAAATGCATAATAAAGGACTGTATCAAGTACCAAGTATTAACATGCCATTCAAAAGGATGAGGTCATAGGTCGAATACTTTAAATATCATAGAACTCTGAGGTGGCTGTTAAAGCATGAGAGGGTGTCGTACCAATACTTTAGCGTTTAGAATATCAGATGCAAAGGTGCATATATACATACCTCCCCCAGGACAAATAATACTAAATCCTTCCGTGTTTGGCAGAAAATTCAGGTTCCAGAGCTAAGGGATGCTCTCCTAACCACCAAGCCAGTAACTTCAGTAGATCTAAACGTTGCTGCCAGGAACGATATACTTTGGATTCAGGCAACTACTGGCAAATCTTGTGCCAATAAAAAGTTCAATTCTAAAGAGAAGCAGCCCCACCACTCCCTGGTATAACTTTGAACTTAAGACCTTCAAACAATACTGTCAGAAACAGGAGACAATATGGACGAAGGACTACAGTCAAACTGAAAAAGAAAATTACAAAAAATGCATTGCCAAATATAAAGCCCTTATTACAGCCACCAAATCAAAATTCTATACGCTAAAAATAGAACAGGCAAAAAACTCCTCTAAAGGGCTCTTTCGCACTATCACTACTTTAACTACTATTACCACTCCCAATACCACCATAATCAGTAGTAATATTTCAGCATCATCTCCTACGCCGACGACACCCAGCTGATCCTCTCCCTGACCAACAACCCCGCCGCCGCCAGAGCCAACCTGCACGAAGGGATGAAAGAGGTAGCCGAGTGGATGACGACCAGCCGCCTGAAACTGAACTCGGACAAGACGGAGGTCCTCATCCTGGGCTCTTCACCCTCCGCCTGGGACGACTCCTGGTGGCCTCCCGCCCTGGGCACCGCACCCAAACCGACAGACCATGCACGAAACCTGGGCTTCGTCCTGGACTCCTCCCTCTCCATGACCAGGCAAGTCAACAGCGTCTCCTCGGCGTGCTTCAACATCCTACGCATGCTACGGAAGATCTTCTGGTGGATCCCCACAGAGACCAGGAAGACCGTCACCCAGGCCCTCGTCACCAGCCGACTGGACTACGGCAACGCCCTCTACGCCGGGACCACCGCCACGCTCCAGAAGAGACTCCAGCGGATCCAAAACGCCTCGGCCAGACTCGTCCTCGACATCCCACGATCCAGCCACATCTCCGGTCATCTGAGAGACCTTCACTGGCTCCCCATCAACAAGAGAATCACCTTCCGCCTCCTCACCCACGCACACAAAGCCCTACACGACCAAGGCCCGAGCTACCTCAACAGCCGAGTCAACTTCTACGCTCCCAAACGCCACCTCCGATCAGCCAACCACGCCCTCGCCGCCGTCCCCCGCATCCGAAGAGCGACTACAGGAGGAAGGTCCTTCTCCTACCTGGCCGCCAAGACCTGGAACTCCCTCCCGTTCGACCTGCGCCTGACCCAAGACCACCTCTCCTTCAGGAAGAAGCTGAAGACCTGGCTGTTCGAGCAGTAGCGGCACCCCCCCTCCCCAGCGCCTTGAGACCCTACGGGTATGTAGCGCGCTTTATAAGTGTCACTGATTGATTGATTGATTGATATTTGCAATTACCTGACATTCTTCTTTCAGAGGAAGGTTCAGGACATTTTCTGATAGTTTTCTGACTACTAATCAGTGTGTTCTAGTGCCTGCCCTTTTCTGCACCGATGCAGATGAGGAGTCTAGGTCTATGAGAGAATTTTCAAAGCTATCTGAGAAAAGAATCACACAATTGATCTTGACCACTAATTTAGGATCCCCCTTAGATCCCTGAACCCCTTCCATAATTTAGATGGTCCCAGATATTATGGCAAAATGGCCTGCTTCTAATTTTAACACCATGTTTCAATCAGGGATTTTTCCTGAAGACTGGAAGAAAGCTTCGGTTTTGCCACTTTAAAAAAAATCTAATCTTGATCCCCCAGAAACCAACAGCTACCATCCTATAGCTAGGCTGCCTTTTCCAGCCAAACTTGTGGAAAAAGCAATGAATGAACATCTGTCATTGAGCAAAACAATCCATTAGATTCCTCTCAATTCGGTTTCCACAGTGGATATGGCACTGAGACTGCCCTTATAGTTGCTACGGAGGAGATTTTTGCAACCTAGGATGGTGGCAAAAGAGTGGCCCTGGTCTTACTTCACCCTTCCGCCACGTTTGATATGGTCGACCACGGTCAACCTCATGTGACTAAGCGCTTTAGGAGTTAAGGGCCAGGCGATTGCCTTACTTAAATCCTTCCTGATCTCTACAGTTCAATCAGTTCATCTTGATGAATACACTTTCGAATCCTATGTTTTACCATGTGGTGTCCCCCAGGGCTCATCATTGAGCCCAACATTGTTCAACATCTATTTTACTCCGCTGGCAGCACCTTTTGGGTTCTCATTGGTCTCCTATGCCGATGACACCCAGATGGTAGTATCCCTCTCCAATTCTAATCAACGCACTGATTAATCTTTTTGAAACTGTATGTCCGCAGTTAGCGACTGGATGGGAAAAACTGCCTCAAATTTAATTCAGCCATAACGGAAGTGAAGCTGTTTGCCCATAACACATGCTGGCCCAACAATATGGAGACTCTGTCTATCCCTAAGAATAAAGTCAGGAACTTAGGATTCATACACTCTGCTGGCGGATCTTGAAGCTCTCCAACTCATCCAGCTTGTTACTCTTCCTACCCACTCAGGGGGCCATATTCTGGACCCCTTTTTTTCCACGCTTGACGGGGTGAAGATGTCAGACCCGATGCAGATGGGATGGACGGATCATTTGCTAGTGGAAGCCATTTGTCCCATCCACGATAAGCTTTTTAAATCAGTGGACAGGCCTATCCTAAAAAGGCTTTGGCATAAGCTCAAACTTGAAGATTTTTACAGTTTACTGGAACAGAAACCTTTGAGCGCCTTTGTCAACGTGGACCAAGGCTACCAACAGTTCTGCATTTGGATCTCTGAGGCTCTTGACTCCCTTATACCTTTGCGGTGGTCGAAAGGTAGGGCAAAAACATCTAGCCCTTGGTATAATGAGTCCCTTGCCGAGCGGAAGAAATCTTGCCGGAAAACAGAGAGGGAATGGAGAAGATCTTATGACCCAGCTCTGAAAATCCGGTATTTTGCCGATCTGAAGCTCTATCACAGGGCCATCTGCAGAACACGGGCCGCATTTTACGCTCAGGAATTTGCAACCAGTACTAATCCATCTAAACTGATCTTTAAGGTCTTGAAGGACCTTATGAAAAAAAGAGCTATCTCGGAGGTGATCTGCACAGACTTCCATTGTGAGAGCCTAGCCACTTTTTTCCTGGAGAAAGTGCAAAAAATTTACCGAGGATTCGATCCATGTCGGCCGAATCCAGAGGTAATTGACCCCGAGTCTTTGGGGTATGAGACCCTGGCTACTATACCAGATCTGTCCATTGAGATCTTTGACAAACTTAGCCTTAGGGTTAAATCAGGTTCTCCTCTGGACCCGCTGAAGCCAGCTCTCATCAACACACTTTCCCCGCTGTGCCGAGCTCCCATATTGAATCTCATCAATATGTCGCTGTCCAATGGAACGGTACCCACCGCCTGGAAACAGGCAGTGGTTACTCCTATACTAAAAAAGGCCAACTCTGACCCGCGGCTGTCAGAAAACTACCGACCTATCTCCCTATTGCCTTGGATATCTAAAGTAACGGAAGCCCACGTCAACTCAGTTCTGTCTGAGCATCTGGCTCGCAATCAGATACTGGATCCCAGTCAGAATGGCTTCCGGCCTGGACACAGTACCGAGACGGCACTACTTTACATCATTGAACATCTTCGCCAGGTACTTGACTCTGGACCTACAGCAGCGCTTTTACTATTAGATCTCAGCGCTGCTTTCGATACTGTGTCCCACCATATATTGATCCAACGCTTAGAGGAAGCTGGAGTCACTGACATTGCTCTCAAGTGGTTTCGATCATTTTTGTCCGATCGAACCTTTAAAGTGGCAATACCACCAGGCCAATCTACCATCTATCCCTTGGAGCTGGGAGTCCCACAGGGCTCCTCGTTGAGCCCCACAATGTTCAACCTCTATGTGAAACCGTTAGCTGCGGTCGTCAAACAGTGGGGTTTGACGATGACCTCATATGCTGACGACACGCAGCTGGCGGTGACACTTAGTGGAGACCTTGAGGTGGAAGCCCCAGATTCCGTGCGCGACTTGTGGCAGTAGCAAGCTGGCTTCGCACCAACTGCCTCCAGTTGAATGCCACCAAAACTGAGGTGTTGGTGTTGGGGAAGCAAGCGGAGCTATGGGGAAACCAGTGGTGGCCACCAGAGCTGGGAGTTACTCCGATTCCAGCTTCGGGAGTGAAAAATCTAGGCATTTGGCTGGACCCCGCGCTCACTTTTACGGACCACACTAAGAAGACGGCCGCCACGTGTTATGGTATCCTGCGGGGCATAAGGCCGGTCTTAAAGTACTTTGATCCCCCCACCAGACAGCTTGTGGTCCAGGCGTCGATATTATCTCGGCTGGACTACGGCAGTTCGCTGATGTTGGGGATGAATCAGGCGGAGGCCTCCAGGCTCCAACGGGTGCAAAATGCCGCGGCGCGAGCCATTGTGGGCCTCCCCAGACACTGTTCTGTGTCAGGTACCATCTTGGCCCTACACTGGCTTCCGGTCAGACAGCGGATCAAATTTAAGGCGCTGTGTCTGGCCTTTAAAATTCTGAAATCTTCTTCGCCGCCGGCACTTGCCAACTTACTTACTCCTTACATCCCGCTGAGATCTTTGAGATCGGAGGCTCTCCACTTGGCAGTCTGCCCCCGCTTTAAACTGAACAGAATGGGTGGCCGCTCATTCCGGGTGCTCGCAGCAGAGCTATGGAACTCGCTTCCGGTGTGCATCCGAGCTCTTAATGACTTGTTCGCCTTTAGGCAGGCGATCAAAACCTTCTTGTTTCCCGCCTCTGAATAGTCTTCCCTTCTTTTATTGTGTGTTATGTTACAGTGCCTGTCAAAAGCGCCAGGACGCCCCTTTGCTGGGGCAGCTGTGCGCTCTAGAAATATAAATAACATAACATAACATAACATACTGGACAATATATTAACATTCAAGAATCAGGTTAACGCAGTAATCTTTTCATTTTTTTATCTTAAAAAAACTTGCAGAAAATAAATCAAAAATCTGATCCCTCATGACCTTCTGAAAACAGTGGTCATTGCTTTAGTACTTTTACGGATTGACTACTGCAATAGCCTCTATCTCAGTCTGCAAGTGAATATTATACAGACATTGCAAACTGTACAGAATTCCGCAGCTAGAATGCTTAAAAATCTGCAGAAATTCCAGTCTGCTACCCCAGTGTTGAATGAGCTCCACTGGCTTCCAGTGAGAAAGGGGGCTGCTTTTAAATCTTTATATATTGCCTATAATGGGTTAGCCGGTACAGGTCCTGAATATTTGAAAAATGAATTCTGCTGGTATACTCCTAATAGACCCCTCCAGTCTGATGAAAACAGTTTTTGTGCCTCGACACAGACTGACTACTTAGGGTGGCAGAGGCTTTGTGAAAAACACTGCACTCATTTGGAATGAACTTCCTCTTGATTCAACAACTGCCCTCGTTCTCCTTATTTTTAGGGAAAAATTTAAAACTTGGCTTTACTGCAAATAATTACTTTTACCTTATTGTTATCTCTGCATCTTCTCTTGTTCGGATCCATGCCAGATGCCTCAGGGCCTAAGAGCACTTTATAGAACCCAAAATTGAACCATACAACACATTCTAGAATGAAAGAAATATTTATTTTCTTGTACATTATCTAAGCAGTACAAGATCCACTGTGCTGTACCCCTGGACCTTTTGAGTAAGATCAGCACCTTTGGTTGGCCTCTTTGATAACTGGCAGAGATATGACTTCTTTCCTCAGAATGACATAATTTGCAGTCAGTCATGGAGGAGTGAATGGGACAATTAACTTCTCAAGCTGTTAACTGTTCTCTCCTTCCATAACTTTGTTAGGTAAAATGTAGTTCATGATGGTGCAGTAGATTGCCCAGTCTTGACATAAAATATATGGGCAAGAGTCTGTTTGTGGTATGTATCCAGCATGTTCAGAAAGCCTAAAGTGAAAGTACCAAGGAGACTCTGGAGGAGATAGATATGAGTTTCCCATGGTTGCTAATTTGTCATGGAGCAGGCCTTCAAAGGTGATTACCTCAAAACATTCACTTAGAGTAATCTAAACCGAGGCCTTACTCAGTTCATAGTGGAATGAGTGGTAGAGTGCAATTGTTGCTGACACGGTATTCACAGAATAGATTTAAGACTACTAACTTTACGTCCGCAATCGGGCCGGAAATTCCGGCCCTAAGGCGGAGCTTCAAGCTTGGGGGCGGAGCTTGTGGCCCGGAGGCAGAGCTTGCGGCTTGGAGGCAGAGCTTCCGGCTCGGAGGTGAGTATTTAGCCGTGGCTAAAAACTCCACCTTTGGGCCGCAAGCTCCGCCTCCGGGCCGGAAGCTCCACCTCCAAGCTGCAAGCTCCGCCTCTGGGCTGCAGGTTCCATCTCCAGGCCAGAAACTCCGCCTCCGGGCCGGAAACTCCACCTCCGGGCCGGAATTTACGGCCCGAGTGCGGACGTAAAGTTAGTAGTCTTACATCTATTCTGTGAATACCGAAAGTAGTAAGTTCATTCTGTGAATCCCGAAAGTAGTAAGTTCACTCTATGAATCCCGAAAGTAGTAAGTGCATTCTGTGAATACCAAATAGTAGTAGGTTTAGGATTTAGTCTTAAGTTCATTCTGTGAATAGGGCCCACACATGTTTTTCTCCAGTCTGTGTGTGGCTAAGAGCAGGAGTTCTGAAACCTGACCGTCCACAGCAGACATATAATGACCTTCCTAGAGGGAGACTCTTGGCATCAGGCCAAGGAGTAAGCCATTGAAGGGTAACAGTTATCTATGCTTTTTTGACTGCATCCTCCAACAGTGATTTCAGACATGGCGCTGTAAGCATCAAAATCTATGTGGCATTACCTTTTTGCCTTTGGCATCATGGGACTTTATAGATGTGGTGTGTCACTATGTCCACATACCAGTGCCCAACAGCACTTTTAATAACATTAATATACAGCCCACTAGAGTTAACTGATATAAGGTTGTACTCATTTTTCCATTGTGGTTGTACAGGGGTGAAAGGCTTCCATTTACAGAAGCACATGAATGATGAGGTAGATATGCAGGCCTTTGCCCAGATGAAGAGGTATTGAAAAACAAACATGATTAGAAGTTCCCACAAGGATAATTAGGCTCTAGATACATTCTTGCAAAACATATTGAGCAATAGCTCCCTTTAGGTATAGCTGCTGAAAAGGGATCCAATGAATTAGTCCTGAAGGTGATTGAGAACCAATCAACAAGGTTTTTTCTCTTTGGCAGATGCCTCAATAAGTCAATTTTTAAAGTGTTGTTTATGCATGAGTCTTACTTCACTTAGCAACATGAGCTGCCATTTTAGTCCTTCGTAAAAATACAGGAACTTCGAAAAAGCACCATGCAATGATAATGCAGGCCCAGAAATCAGAACCGCAGAGACATTTATGAGACTTTGGATCTCAGATAGCAAAGCATCCTAGAGGATCAATCACTGCAAAATGCATACAGCTGGAAACCACACAATCATAAATACGTTTTCAATAGCCATTCATCCATGAATCAGTATTTTAGGCTAAGGCACTTGCTTATACCCCTAACCTGACTCTACTAGGAATAGTCACCAAATAGTTCTTTCTATAGAAATTTAAATAGATCACAAACACCACAATGGCAGCTGCGATTGCTCTTGTATAGCTTCCTTCATTGTTACAGCAGGATCCTTCAAGCGTCATCTAAATGACTATCGAAGCTGATGGAGGCTTGTGCATGAAGGATGGCAGATGACAAGGGCAATTGCAGGTCCCTTGGTAAGTCAGTGCAAATAAACTGGTTCATGCTTTTTTAGGGTTGGAAATGATTCTTGAGTTAAGCACTCAAGTATTAGGATCCATTTGAGAACAGAATAAAGTAGTAAATTGGGAGGCATTGCAAAGCGGATTCCAAGTTAGAAGTGTAAGTGTAGTATGATGAGTTGGATAGGTCCTGAAAACAGAAAGCCACGCAAATCCCAGTCCAGATGTAAAACAGGGAGATTACTCAGAGTAAGTGCAGAGACTACTTGAACAGTGTAATACTTTTGCGTCGAAAACAAACTGCTGCCTCCCCTCTGCCCTCTAATGCAATGTAATTAAATGAAAGGACCATGGACTTGCTGCTCATAATCTCCGTTACCAATGGGTTGCTGAGTAGCTCGAGATGCATTGCTGCTGGCATGTAGGAAACTGAATAGTCAGATATCAATCATTTTCGGTTATGGAAATTAAAGACCATGGCAACAGGTAAGGTGAGAAATATGCTTAATTTCTGCAATTTAATGCACATCATTGGGAGCCCCTTAAAATGACAGTGTGGTTGGACAAGGAAGTGCCAAGCATGTTACTGCAGGGCGCAGGAATGATTGAAGTGGCCACTGGAGAGAAATATCTTGGAGTGGTTCAGAGGGCATTATAGTTAGAGAAAAGCTACAGAAAAAAACAGGACCTCAATAAGTGAAAACTGGAAAGGTGAATAGATACTTCTCATTCAGCATGCTTAGGAAAAATCTGCATTATTTTATCCCATACATCTAGGAACTGAATACTATGCAAACATCAAGAAGAATTAAAGATCGAGGAAAAGAGATACCGCCTATACAGTAACAGAACTAGGAGGGAAATTTGGGGTTCAATGGTGGTTCAAAGCATGATAAGACACCCATATAGAGATGAGTTAGGAAATTGATGAAGAATGGCAGAATGGTAGGAATATATGCGAAGGGATCATTCGTGTGGTGTGATCTGATACTGACTTCACAGAAGACCAATGGTTAAAATGAAACAGTTCCCTACAAATATAGTCTTTACAACTGGCCAGTACATTTTGATGGTATGGGTGTTTCCATTTAATATGAGAATAACTGCACTTTTCATTGAATGCTTAGAGATAATATTTTCATTTTACCCATAAATGTTGACTTCCTCCAACTCCATTTTTTCTTCAATGATGCTTCCCATTTTTTTTTTTTTAATGCATGTTTTCAATAAAATGTCTTCTAGACATTTCAGTTCTTTGTGAGGATTGCATTGCTGATAATTGAGCACAGGTTGTAATCAGTGAAGCATGCTTGCCTCCTTGGAACTGAGCTATTGGACTTACCCAGATACACCAATTGCACCAATTGCTTCAAGACTTCAACAGAGTCAGTCTTTCCAGAAGGAGATTTCATCGTGTATACTGAAGGAACTCAAACTGTCGTGTGGCAAAGTGGGGTTTTTTAATACTTCACAGGTAATGAGCTAG
Source organism: Lissotriton helveticus (assembly GCF_964261635.1). Taxonomy (NCBI): domain Eukaryota; kingdom Metazoa; phylum Chordata; class Amphibia; order Caudata; family Salamandridae; genus Lissotriton; species Lissotriton helveticus. The sequence continues at coordinate 351,347,415 of NC_136070.1, read as the reverse complement.
AAAATATCTAAAATACTTTGGCTCGGATTTACTAAGTTGTTTCATTATACTATCAACGTGCAAGTCAACAAAAGGAAAAACAAAGACTTAAATAAGATTTAGAAAGGCATGCAAGGGGCGATTTGTGCTGCCATGCATGACTATGTAAAGAAAAGTAACACAACACAGTGGCTTGTGCTGTGTTGAATTACATTTATTAGTGGCGTTCCGTGTGTGGAGCATGGGCATTTCCATGTATCCACCCATGGAATTCGACACAATCCCAAATTTACTGAAAATCATTGAACCTGGTATTGCACAAAAATGGTACGTCACCTCAACCATGGTAAAGGAAGGAGAAATGTTTAGTTCTCCTTGTATCTTCATCTTCTGCATCACACACATATAGTGGAAATTGCCTCTTAGGATTGCTTTTCTGCAGGAAGGGATGCCTTGCTGCACAAAATCAATCCTCCCCATAATGCTGCCACCCTTGCACCTTGGTGCAAGGATGCCTGTATTGGCGCTGGGCAGCCTCAAATGCACCAGCACTGGCTGAGAACTGAAGAAGACCACATATTGACAGATATGGATCTCTTCAGCTCTCTCCCATTCATGAACACAGTGTAGCCACTTTGCTTGCTGCCCTGCATTGCATGAACGTTTATTAAATAAGCCCCTTTAGGTTTGCCAGTATATTTTTCTGTTCCTGCCAAGGATCTTCCTCAACATGATAAAAAGGCTAGTAAAATTATGGAATTCGCCTATGGCATCTCCTCTGATTCCAGCCTGAACCCAACACTAAATTCACAAACATCCTTTAAACACACACCCATGCAACAAATTGACACATAAATCCCAAATATGAACCCAGAATAGTAGAATGTGTTGCCTTGATAGACACACATAGACTTGAATAAATACATGGAAATAGACAGCAACATATCAACAAAGAGAATGTAACTGTAAAAAAAGATGGTAATGTGAAAGGTGTAGACATCCAAGAACTATGCCTTGGGACTGAGGAGCTTCAGGAGAGGATCATCATGGAAACTGAGGAACCAGCTATGTGTCAATAAGCTCTGTTATACTCCCATTACAAGGTGAAAGTGCTTAGAATATAAATGTGAAGATTATTTAAGCAACAACAACTTTTTAAGGCTGTATTACTTCTTAAATTTAGTGCTAAATTTTACAGTAGTCAAAATAAATCAGGGAAGCTATTAGCAAATGATCTCCAAGCCAAACAATGTAAGTTACACATTGAATCAATTACAAATAAAAGCAATACTTCCCATTACAAAGACTTTGAAACCCTCAATCAGTTTAAATTCTTTTATGAAAATGTATATAGAACAGAGCAGGTTTCTTCAACCAGTCCATCACCAGCTCCCAGCAGCTCCCAGTAACCTTCAGCATAGCTTCCAGCCTTGAGTTCATTTTCAAATAAGAACTGCAATAGGTAAGTGATGTGTTTTCCTTTTGAAGTTAAGGAAAGGCTATGTTCATTTTATTGCATTATCAGGCTGCAGTTAAGTAAGAACTGCAGTAAGTGCTGCATTTTTCTTTTAAATTAAGGAAAGGCTATGTTTATTTTACATTTTTATCAGGCTGTAGATAACAGAGCCTGATAATAAGCAGTGCTTTACTCAGATTTATGGCCGATGTGAGTCACAGAGGTTCAGAACTGAAACACTGAGGTATTTAACTCTTAATTAAAAGTCATTCTCAACTCAATATTGGAGCATGAGAACAAACCGATATTTCCAAATGCTTTTAAATGAGAGAACATTACAATGCAGAGTTTACTTATTGATTAAGTTAACTATTTTGTATAATTTTCTCCCTTTTCAAGTGTTGCATTTACAAACAGCAGGTATCTTGCTCCCAGAGGCTCGTGGATACAGTGACACATTTATATCTGAAAATCACAATCATTTTCTTTTAAATGGGAGAAATATAAAGTGAAAAAAAATGTTTCTATGAAACATTGTCCCAACGATTTTCTCTACTTTAAGTCGTAATGTTTTATGAAGCATGTTTCTTCACTATTTCTCATATTTAAGCAAATGACTGTATTTTCCTGTTACACATATGGCCCCATGTCTACAGACCACTGGGAGTTTTTTGTAATGCATGTAAACATAAAGTTAACTCTTCAGTTGAATCTTCTCCCATTCAAAAGTGTCTCATTTACACCTGGCAGTCATATTGCTCCCAGTGGCTGGTAAACATGCTGCCATATTTAGAAAAAATACAGCCAATTTTTTAAATGGGAGAGATTTAAAGTGCAGAAAAATATTTCGTCAAGTGCAGAAAAATTTCTCTTATTTAATTGATGTTTGTGTTGTACATGTAACGTTGCCAGAAATGGCGAAAGGTATGTCTTGTACATACAACACAGGCTCTCAGTCCCCCATGTACATACATCCCATTCATTCACACACGTTTATACATCCCACAGACAATTCATTTATTGATGCACATGGTAGCCCTATCATAGTACTCCTAGTCACAGTATTTTGTTCAAGCCATAGTATAGGGTTCCATGGCCATTAGGTTTAAAGTAGATGAAGCTGGGCGAGGGGGTGTCTGGTAAAAATGCACAAGTTACTTGGCTTTCAGTAGCTCACAACAATTTTCACTGATCAGAAGTAGCTCTTATTGCAGAATAGATTGGAGACCCCTGCACCAGACTATTCACCTTCTGACTCTGACATTCTACATTATCTATCCTCTATACAAAAGTCTCTTGCTCCAAGGTTAGGTTTTTCTCCCCTACATTCAGATATCAAGCAAACAGATCTTCACACTGCATCATTCACATCAAAAAAAGATAAAGCTCCATGCTGGATGGTTGTATAGCAGAATTTTAAGCACATTTCTCTAAACTACTTCTCCCCAAGCTACTTGTCTTTATTGAGTCATTTTCTCATTCTTCTACATCATCAGGCTCCTTCTTATTTGCCTTATCCCAAAGGAAGGAAAAAAATGTATTACTGTAAAAACTATAGACCTATATCTTTTGTCAATATGAGCCATAACATTTTTTTAAAAGCTTTGGCCTTGCATTAAAAACCCTTCATTCTGATACTTTTAGGAATGAAACAATCAGGTTTTGTCAAAGGAAGATACATTTCAGATAAAACCAGACTGCTCTTCGATATCCTTTACAAATCCACAACTATCAATGAACACTTAGATGCTGAGAAGGCCTTTGATCGTGTAAAATGGAGATTTTTGTTTAATACCCATAATTTGTTCAGTTTTGGCCCCAAAATAACTAACCTCATCTGACTTCTTTTTACCTCCTCTTGAGCAGCTGTCTACCCACATGGGTTGACTTTTCCTTATTTTACTTTGAGTAGGGGAGTGGGCCTGGGATATCCTCTTTCCCCCTTTTCTGTTTAATCTAGCCTTAGAATCATTTTTAACTTGCCTTAGACAAAACCCAGATTTACATGACTTTTTGTATAACACTCACCAAAGTAAACTGGACGAGCATGCTGAAGATATTTTACTATTTATGTAATCCCCTCAGTCTCGATCCCTGCTTTTTCATCTGAGGTAAATACCTATGCTTTAGTATCTAAATATATATTGAACAAGGACAAATGTGAAATTTTACTTCAAAATAAATTCACTTGATTTCTTACCTTCTAATGTCAATTGGAAACTTCAGCAAATTAAACATTTTGGCCTTCAATTCACCTCATCCCTTAAAACACCCATCTCTATAAAAATCTGGATAACTGAATTAATAAATTAACCTCATTAGATAATTGTTGACAACCCTTATATCTCTTGTGGAGGGGCTGTTTCGAAACAATAAAAATTATTTTGGTGCCCACTATTCTGTATACCATTTCTAATATTCTATTACTCATATCCTCTTAAGTTTTTTCCTAAAAATATACTACACACTCTCCTCTTTTCTCTGGTGTAAAAAATGCCAACGTAGGTCCTTAGCAAATTTGAAACGCTCCAAGAACGACAGTGGATGAAATTTCCCTGAATTCTCAAAATATCATAACGTTTATTTTTATTGAGACAATCCATACATTGCATCGGATGTATGACGTTACAACGCATACTTTTACCACGCCTACCATTACCACGCATTTTTTACAACGCAGGATCCATGACAACGCATACCATTACCACGCATGTATTTACAACGCATATACCTTTACAACGCATACAATTACAACGTAAGTATTGGTAAGTATATAATATTTTTTAATATTTAATTTAATTAAAATTAATATAATGTAATTTAATTTAATTTAATTTAATTTAATTTAATTAATTTAATTTAATTTAATCAATTTAATTTAATGTAATTTAAATTTAATTATATTTAATTTTTACACTGTACCCTTTTACCCAAAAACCCAAAACTGACCCTGAAGCCAAAAAATACCCCTTTTACCCAAAAACCCAAAACTGACCCTGAACCCTAAAAATACCCCTTTACCCAAAAACCCAAAACTGACCCTGAACCCTAAAAATACCCCTTTTACCCAAAAACCCAAAACTGACCCTGAACCCTAAAAATACCCCTTTACCCAAAAACCCAAAACTGACCCTGAACCCTAAAAATACCCTTTTACCCAAAAACCCAAAACTGACCCTGAACCCAAAAAATACCCCTTTTACCCAAAAACCCAAAACTGACCCTGAACCCTAAAAATACCCTTTTACCCAAAAACCCAAAACTGACCCTGAACCCAAAAAATACCCCTTTTACCCAGAAACCCAAAACTGACCCTGAACCCTAAAAATACCCCTTTACCCAAAAACCCAAAACTGACCCTGAACCCAAAAAATACCCCTTTTACCCAAAAACCCAAAACTGACCCTGAACCCTAAAAATACCCTTTTACCCAAAAACCCAAAACTGACCCTGAACCCTAAAAATACCCCTTTACCCAAAAACCCAAAACTGACCCTGAACCCTAAAAATACCCCTTTACCCAAAAACTGAAAACTGACCCTAAACCCTAAAAATACCCCTTTACCCAAAAACTGAAAACTGACCCTGAACCCTAAAAATACCCCTTTACCCAAAAACTGAAAACTGACCCTGAACCCTAAAAATACCCCTTTACCCAAAAACTGAAAACTGACCCTAAACCCTAAAAATACCCCTTTACCCAAAAACTGAAAACTGACCCTAAACCCTAAAAATACCCCTTTACCCAAAAACTGAAAACTGACCCTGAACCCTAAAAATACCCCTTTACCCAAAAACTGAAAACTGACCCTGAACCCTAAAAATACCCCTTTACCCAAAAACTGAAAACTGACCCTAAACCCTAAAAATACCCCTTTACCCAAAAACTGAAAACTGACCCTGAACCCTAAAAATACCCCTTTACCCAAAAACCCAAAACTGACCCTGAACCCAAAAAATACCCCTTTACAAAAAAAACCAAATAATATTTTTAATAAAATAATATACTTACCAATACTTACGTTGTAATGGTATGCGTTGTAAAAGTACCTGCGTTGTAAATACATGCGTGGTAATGGTATGCGTTGTAATAGATCCTGCGTTGAAAAAAATGCGTGGTAATGGTAGGTCGTGGTAAAAGTTGCGTTGTAAAGGTTGTATACCCATTGCATCACTTCCTCCTTCGGCTATTGCCTTATGGGTTGATTTAGAGTGCAACTTCTTATCACCTTTCTCATTTAAAGAATATATTTACACATACACCTCAAAAGTTATCCACCCTTATTTTGAAAAACACCTGTAGATTACCAGATAGAGTAATATCATATTTTCATAAGGACCTCCATACTTTCCTCCATTCTACCATATGGCATAATTGATTAATTCAATCAACTAATCAACCTATATATTGAAAATCCAGGAGGAAAAGGGAATTATTATGGGTTAATCAAATATTTCATCACAAATCTCCTATTTCTGTTCCACAGTTCTCGGTAATCATGGAAACCCAGCTCAGATGAATGCCTTCCCTTAGGCTCTTTTAAACAAATTAAAGAGTTTCTTTCTGATTTACTAACCACAAAAAACAGCCATACAGGCTGAATTGATGGAGGAACTAGGCAAGGCTGTCCAACATCATCACTTTTATTTGAAGTTTTCATTGAACACCTAGGACCTTTTTCAAAGTTGTTCATAATCTCCGAAGAGCTTGTGAACAGGCATTACCTGGCACACCAGGATTATGAGGAATCCCATGACATGTATATTTTCCCCACGGAAGCTCTGGCAGAGCAGCCGAATTTCTGGGCACAAATCCGGCCAGGGATTAGAAAGTACTCAGGGAATCAGTCTTTTCAGTGTTAACTCCGATTTCCCTAATTATTCAGTATTGCTAAGTGGACACTTAGGGTCCCACTCATGGTTCAGCCGACCCATCATGTTAGCTAGTAGTGATGGACTTTTTTTTCATCACTGATTACAATATCATGGTGGGATTTATGTTGTAGAAACACAGGAAGCTGTGCATTGCTAAAGGTGACACGTGGAACCTCTGCTATATAAGAAGCCCGCAATTGTTCTTGGATCCAATGCTTGAACCAGACATCAACCATTCACTTTACTTAAATAATTGCTTTCAGAAGGTTTAAAGTGCTTTCTGTGGAATTTCTCAAAACTCAAATGTTAAAGTAATTTTTTGGTCAGCCTTAGTGGCAGATATCAAGGTTTCTTAGAATTTCACAAATAGGGGCGTATACACCTATATGGATTAACCATCAACCTTCCTTGATTTCTAGTATCAGCTTGATGGTTGGTGGACTTTGAAAGAATTAACATGAGGATATAGAGGGCCACATGAAAAAAAATACATTTTGCAGTTTCAAACACAGCAATTCACAAAACTATTCCTGTGTAAAATGCTCTGTCAGACATTTGGGCATAATCTGCCGAGTAAATGCAAGATAGTGTTTCAGTCACCTGGATGTTCAACTTAATTGTCTTCTGTATTGCAGGCATCATCAATTTGCTGTTTTTATATTGCATTTACCCATTGTTCCTTTACGTTGGACGTATTGGTATTTATAAAATTAGATGTTGCCTTTTATTCAACTCAGTTCAAAATGTCCTGCAGACTCAAACGCTGCCATCATATCTTGCCCAAACAGAGACTTATCAACAGTGCAGCGAACTTTTGCACAAGGATGAAAGGAATTTACTTCATCCCCATTATTGGCTAGTTTTGACTACAAACCAGGGCAATTGGGTGAGGCAATTTGCCTGAGACATTCCTAGCCACTGATCTGACCCATCCACAAAGGCTTTCATTAGATCCACACTGAACAAAGAATCCATTTCATTCCACAAGCCCTGGCTAACCCTAGAAACTCTTCAAGACACTAAGCTGCTCAAACCCTTACATCTAACTCGTGTTTCCACCTGGTCAGACTGAAATTCGAGGTGCACTGAAGACGTGGTCAAACCCAAGCAGTTTGTAAGATCCACGTCAGGCACTCATTGTCAACCACTTTCCACCAGAAGCAGAGCTACGTCTTTACAAGGAGCATTTAAAAAATGATATCTTCGACAAAGCCTACTACATACAATTACTACTCTGACCTTCATTACGAGTTAAGGGCTAAATTGTGATCCAGGCTCAAACACATGCTTGCACAGTCATCGGAATTACGAGTTCAGTGATAATTATCATACCCTCGCAGTAGTCCCTTGATGAATTCTGGCAGTAGGGAACCTGACAAAATTTATCAGGGAAAAAAGCCCGGAAAAAAGGCAAATCATGCAGAACTTTGTACGTAGAAAACCGATTCGGAAACGCTGTGCCCCATTTTCCTGCTGATAACTCGAATAGGAGATATTTATCACAAGTGGTAAGTACCTCACTCTGAGATAATAGTAAATACCTCCATTGCAACAGTCTTGTAATGAGGGCCATTGCCTCCCTCTGTCTCTCTCTGCCATAAAACCACACCTCTACTTCCTTTCTTTGTTTCTTTCTCCTGGACGTTTACCAACACCTGTAGGATTCTAAACCTCAGTTTTAAAATATAAATCCTACAACACATGAGACCATCATAGGACATGACAAAGTCCCAACCTATTTGCCATTCAGCAGGAATCTGAAGGCACCATGAGGGATCATTATGCTCCCTGCATACTACTGCTTACCTGTTATCTGACTCACTGCAATGATTTGAATCAAATTCTTGTCCATATTATAGTTCAAATCGCTGTCGTCTCCCAGCTAGGTGGACTCTGTAAGTTTGTACGTATGTATACAGTACTTCATCACATGCAACCCTAGCCAAAAGTAAGCAGAGCAGGGTCAAAGACAAGTAAAAAGTCCAAGTGCAAGTGATGGGAGAGCTAGTCGGGTTGTGATGAGTTGTCCTTTAAAGGGGTGAGACTTCAACTCCTAAATTGCAGCAGCATTTGGAGTGGTCCGATGGATACACAGATGTTGTTGAATAACCACTACCTACACAGATAGAAGCTACAAGGCTGTAAAGACAATCAATCACTGGCAAGTGCAATACAAATCTAAAGCACCTGTGATAACACTCATCTTTCGCACAATGGTGCTTCAATTATAGAGGTTAATAAAAGAACAGTGCTTGTAAATTGTAAACTCGGTTCCTAATCTGCCCTTTGCACACATGTCCAGATATGTCGAATATTGATAGATAAACAAACATTCCAGACATAAACAGATGTGAAGTTTGGGAATGTTCTCTGTCTGCAGGAGGCAAAAATGTGCACGGGCTACAGACTGCTGCAGTGAGCTGTTCAGGATTCAGGTCATCCCGTTGTACAGTAGTTTTTGAAAAACAATCAGCCTTCGTCTGTACCCAGAGTGCACTAATCAATACTATTGATCAAACACTACATCAACGTAATTACTGATTAGCGAAACCACATACAAACTGCTGACACGCCTGAGACTCCCCATCGATTGCAGGGTTTAACTTCTGACTTTCTCACTTACAGGAATTAATTGTTTTTTTCCAGCTGGTAATAAAGAAGATTGCAAAAGGCATAATCACCTTGGTGAAGGCCCGGTAGCATAATCCGCACAGCTCCACCAGATAGGAGAGAGTGAAGACGGCGTTCTGAAGCACGAAGCTGAGCAGCTTGGAGAAGGGCTCTAGCAGACTCTGGAATGAAATATGATGTTAAGAAAATCAATACCTAAAACCCTTCATCAAAATAAATAATAGTAAAGTTCAGAAGCGCAGACATAGAAAAAGTGGCTTTATTGCAGGTTGCAAAGTATATTGTTGGGACAAATACCTCTACTGATATATTATCCTGATGATGCAATGCGCTATCACGTAGATCACTTAATCCATAACTAACAGGCAGCACTTGAGGATTCTTGCACTTAAGGTTATTTTATTTTTCAGGAAGTATCAAATACAGGCTAATGTGTTACAACAAAAGCCTTAGTCACAATTCCCCAGGCACCATTTTAAGAGAAAAAATTGTGAAAACAGATTACATCATCGTGTCAGATGGCACAACAATAAATATTTCTAGCATATTCACAACAATGCAAAAGGACAGAAAAGGTGAATAAAGTAAAATTCTAAGGTTAAGCTGCAAAATTCCTTTAAAAAATAAAAAGACATTCAGCCCAAGTGGACTGGGCCTCTGCAACAATCTTTCTCAATTCTTCAGCAACCTAATCATTACCATTTACAGCAACTTCAGCCTGGCACCAGACCACACAGACTGCACTAAATGCCTCCTTTTCTTAGCCAAAGAATCAATGATAACCACATGGACGTTATTACCCCAGGAGAAACTGCCTCCACCATGAAGTCCATTGGACCACTGCTCCCATGCTCACACCCATTCTGAATGCCTCCACCTTTTCCACAACCTTTCCAGATGCTTGAAAATGCAACTGTCCTCCCACTGCTGAAGAAACCCTCTGCTGACCCTTCAATGCTCGACAACTGCAGTTCGATCTCACTGCTACCATTCCTAGACAGGGTCTTATAGAAAATCATCAACAAACACCTCCCCGAATAATTTAAAGACTACCAACTCTTCAACACCACACAGTCTGGTTTCAGAGCCAACCACAGCACAAAACTGCCCTCATCACTGCCACGGATGACTCTAGACAGAGGAGGCATGGCGTACCTCATCCTCCAGAACCTTTCCACTGTCATGTATTCCTATAGGTTCTGAATCAATCCCCCTATTCCTGACCCTATTCTGGTTAAACTAACTATCAAGTTAACTAACAGTCAGCCCATGAGGCAAGAAAAGCCCCCATGATGCAGATACCGTTATCTGACGCAGTCACACTACGGCACAGGAACGTGTTATCTGATTAGGTCATAACGCTTGAGATCTAATTAGACAAGCGACATTCCTCCAGCCCCTGATAAGGCATACGACGTTCTCATAACAAATCAAACCTATGACAACCTGGAAAATCCGTGCGGCCATTGTTTTGATTTCACAGAGAACTTTAGTAAAGAATGTGCTAACGAGCTAGTCGTATGACATCTTTATTGACGTATCTATGTCCATCCTTACGTCAATCTCGGCACCTTTAAGGTATAAATATTGCCGATCTTGCCCTATGCAAACACACGCGTGGTGACGAGACGGAGCAGCCACACTTGCCGAAGCCGAGAGCAGGAGCAGACCCCGCTGGCAGCAGCCCCGCCTTCCTGACGCGCTGAGAGACGCGCTGCTATCTGAAGCCGAGAGACCCAGCACCGGCGCTTCTGGGCAGCCCTCGCAGGCAGCCTGGAATATCGAGAGCAGAGAAAGAGATACCATTCCTCATTCATCCTAAATTCCAGGTACAGAACTGAATAACCCCTCACAGAGAATTCTTTAGTTATTCACTTGGCAAAAACAAACTTAACTTAAACTGTAACTTTCTATTCCCGCCCACGCATTAGACTTAGGTCAGGTACACGGGGTAGGCGTATTTAGAAACACCAGTTGAGTACGTTTAGTCAAATGTATATGTGTATGTAAATATATTTTAATCATTTTTAACATCATATGGCTCAGAAACCATATCAATGTTTTTACAGTATTATTTTATACTATTGCTTTTAATGTATGCACTTTACTTAACTATAAGTATTGCAATAATATCGATCCATTTCTCTTGTACGAGAAAAGAGACTGATCAATAAATAACACCTTTTTATTGAACACGCCCGTCTCTTCCTTTTCTCTACAATCTGATGAGACTAAGAATGCACGTACTGACTGAGTAAAATGATTGCCTTGTGCTCACACGACTCTCGAGATTGACTCTTGATTAGGGGAGAGCAAAGTTGTCATGTTCTATGGTTGTCAGAAACTAAATCCCTTCTTGTCTAATCAGGGAAGTTAATTCCTCCTTGAACATTCGAGAAAGTTTCTAGCGAACTCTGAGCTACGCTGGCAAACCCAAAACTTAAGTCTAGTATCGACAGTAGTAGACCTAGTTAACGTCTGGTCTAGGCCTTTACTGCTGTAGGTATTATTCCAATGCGCAGAGCCTATTTGGAAAATAGGAACTACACTACATGGCGCCCAACGCGTTTGGAAAGGGCGATAAAACTAACGTAAGACATTTAGAGTAACTCAGTCGTGCTTTCTCACTCAGACCCCTTTTCCCAAATACTCCAAAGACGTCTGGAGTGGGTGAAAGGTAATATCCTCCAAAACCTCGCAGGAGGGAACTCCTATGTAAGGTTCTTGGTTTAGTCAACGTTGAAGGATACACTGTTCCAAAATATTGTGCATCTAATCTTTATTCCATTGAGAAACCTGATCTGCAAATAAACAAAATAACCTTTCTAACAGTAAAATGTCAGAAAGTGATGAAGAAAGAGAGGCAGTTAGATTAGCAACTGAAATCGCAGATGCTGATGCTACCATGCAAGCAGCAGACGCGGATATAATACTCATTCCGGTCATCAAAAGAAAATCTATAACTCTAAAACTTATAGAAAATGGACTGACACCTAGAGGTGGCACAGTCATATTCGTAATTGAGGCACACGAATATCGGCAGACAGAGGTATACTATTCATGGATACATTTTCCAGCAGCAAATGCTGTAACAAAGTACTTCCACTATTACAAAATAGAGGAACCTCCTAATGAGTACACTCCTTTCGAGGAGGTGGAAGTACCACTCAAATTCCAAGAGCATTTGCTCTTATTTGATGGCGCCCTAAAACATAACAATCACATTACAAGGCTCGGTCCTTTAGGTAGACCAGGAGCAACGTGGCCGGTCTTGGCCGGATACACACCACACCCAGACATCGAAGGAATGTCTACAGGAGAGCTGTTAATACAGCTAAAACAATTACTAAAAATTCATAGACAATTAGTTCAGTATGTAATGCGGACTTCAACAATTCAGCCAGCGATTAAACTTCCACAGCTGACCCCTCACCAGGGGAACACAAATAAAATTACACCACAGAACATCCAATCCTGCCTAGGTAAAGTTCTGGCTAAACGGGAACAGATACCATTCTGGTTGGCACAGAAAATCACCCAAATAGAGGCGGTGTTTCCTGACACCACCTCGATAGAAAAACACAGGATTCTGACTATATGTCTCCCAATGGGAATCGCACCACACATAGAGGACTGTGACACTTGGGGTACAGTCTTTGCTTCCATCTACACAAAAACGCACGGTGTTCCATCCATTTCGGTGATACCAGATGTGCTAAAACAAATTCAAGATGAATACGGTCCAGAACCAGCTTTAACTCTTGGTATGAAATTACTGAAAGACTTGAAGCAGGTCTCGGCTATATTATTAGCCAACATAAAAGGTGAAGCAGCAAACGTGGCAATCCGCCAGAGGTTAAAAGAGACAGATATAGCAGACCAACCAGCTGAAATTGCCAGAATCATAGAAAAATCCTATGAGGAACTAGGTAGAGATAGTTTAGGTGGAATACCAGTAAAACCGCAACTGACTGAAAGTCCAGAAAAAATATTTTTTAATAATAATTCACCAAAAAAGAACTGGGATGGAAACAAACAATCCAATCCAAAAGAAAAGAAATTCCAGTCCCGAGGAAGGTCTCCTAGGCGAAGGGAGAAATCTCCAAACCGAAGACAGAGGTCACCGCAGAGTGACCCCTCTGGGAATAGATATAACCTTAGAAATAGGGATAATATTAAAAAACCTGATAGATATCAAGACATTGATACACGTCCCTCTCAATCTTTTCAGAATTCCTCGCAGAAATCGGAAAGAAGAGGACGATCAGAACAAAGAGAAGAGCACGCCAAGTCCAAAGACAAGGAACCTGCTCAACTAAAAAAGAAATTACAATTTCCAAAAAAGAAGGTAGCCAGTATCAAGGTAGTTAAAAATGCCGAGAATACTGAGGACACAACTGAAAAACGGAGAATGGGCTCAGACAATGCTAGACAGCGCAGCAGAGGTGAGCATAGCTCGCAAAGTCCTTATGAATCATCTGGAGACAGTGGACACGAATGAATACCTTCAAGTGGAAACTGCAGACACCAGAGTTAGCAAGCCCCACAAGATATACGAGATAACATTACGTATAGAGGGAGATAAGACTAGGAAAATAAGGGAACTATTTTGGGATAACCTCTCCAAGGGCTATGATATCCTTCTAGCTGAAAAAGACTGGCCACCAGAGTTTGTCAGGGAGTGCCCTCATGGCGAAGAAGTAATTATGCCTGCCTTCTCGAATCAAATCCCGATTCATAAAAAATACACACTTGCTAGAAAGTGGGCAGTGGCCTTAGCACCTGCTTTATATAAAAATCATGTAGGATGGGATGAGGATTCTCCTCCTCACAAAATCCAGTTAAAATCACAACCTACTGCACAAAGGCAGTACCCAATTAAGCAAGAAGCTAAAAAACAAGTAAATGAAATACTAGATCAGCTAGAATACCAGGGGGTGATTGAAACTTGCACCTCACAAATGAACAACCCTTTGTTTCCGGTCTCCAAACCAGACAATTCATATCGTCTAGTTTTGGATTACCGACACCTTAACACATGTTGCAAAACCTTTGCAGTGCAAAACTCACACCGTGCTGCACTAATGAATAACATAGTGCGCAAAAAATACAAAACAACCTTGGACATCTCCAATGGATTCTTTTGTCAAAACATAGCACCAGAGAGCAGATATTTAACTGCATTCTCAGTAAATGGCACTCAAAAACAATTCTGTCGGTTAGCCCAGGGGTACAAGAACAGCCCGGGGGTATTCTCAGCGAGAGTAACAGAATTACTACAGCTATATGATAATGAAGCATTATCTTATGTCGATGACATTTACTTAACAGATGATGACTTGGATACTCACTTGAAAAGAGTGAACACCATAATACTTGGGTTCGCAGCAGAGGGTTACAAATTCAACTTTAAAAAGTCCAGAATTGCCCCTCTGACAGTCCTATTCTTAGGATATGAGTTATCAAGTGAAGGTAAAAGCCTGGCAGACAATTTCCTAGAGAAATGTGCCGTAATCCAAGCTCCTAAAACACTAAAAAACCTACAGTCAATTCTAGGCTGCCTAAATTTCGGAAGAACATACATTGCAAATTACGCAGAAAGGGTCAAACCCCTTTATGATCTAATTAAACCAGACTTTAAAAGATCCAATTGGACTCAAACACACACAGAAATTTTGAGATCCTTACAAACAGACATGCTAATTAAAACAAAATTAGAAACACGTGATAACACACGCAATCTTGTGATTCGAGTCATCCCAGGGAGATGCGGATTCACATACCTGACTTCTAATGAAGGAGAAAAGGTACCAATTGCATTCAAATCACACTTGTACACTAAGGCTGAAATGAAATTTAGCCCAACGGAAAAAATTCTTACAGCAACACAGACAGCTATAGCAAAAGAACGAGCCCTGGCACAAGGTAAAGGAATAGTAATCGTAACACCAATACCAGCCTTAGAGGCGGTAACAAAGGCAAGCATTCCAAATGCTAAAGCACTCCATCCAAGATGGATACAATGGGCTAACTCTCTTGCTGCAACAGACGTGGTGTACGAATTTGATCCTTACTTAAAAACACAAGAATTTCTCCAATATGAATTTGAATGTCCTCCGCCAACCGAAATTCTGCCTCTAGATCACTACGGCTGTATAATATATACAGACGGATCAGCACAACCCGCAGTAGGGGGTAAACAAGCTTACAGTGCTGCGTGCGTGATTGTTAAAGGTCGTTGGCACGAAGGGAAATTTAAACCAACCCTCACTAAAACACAATCCCTAGGAGATTGTACAGCTCAGCGAGCTGAACTACTAGCATTCAAGATGGCACTTGAAAATACCGATCGAGAATTCCCCACACTCATAGTGTGTGATTCGTATTATTGCGTTCAGTCTTACAATGAATACTTGCAGATCTGGCTTCAGAACGGTTTCAAGGATGCGAAAGGTGGCACAATCAAGCATAAAATGCTCTGGGAACAAGTAGCTCTTTTACAAAAAGAACTACCAAAGACTCACGTGATACATACACTGAGTCATCAACGTGATGGCGTTCACGTTGCAGGGAATTCATTGGCTGATGAGGCCGCGAAGGCAGCTGTGCAAACGGCTTCCGTAGCTGCCGTCACCCGGTCAAAAACAAAAATAGACAGCGAAATATTACAAGCTGTCAGCGCTTCAGAAAAGGATTCGATAGAACCACTCCCTAAAGGCTTTCCCGTAAAATACTCATACATATCTGATGCAAACAATGTTCCTTTTGCTCGAATCCCTGGAGTGGGGGATAGGGCAATTCCAAACATGGAACATAGGTTAGGACTAATAATAGCGGCACACGAAGGGCTTGCTTCTATTCATGCTGGCGTCTCAGCCACAGTATCATTATTAAAACAGAGATACTGGTGGCCACAAATGAGAAGACAAACGACAAACTATGTTCTAGCATGTGAAATATGTCAAAAAATGAAAGTATCAACGGTGAGACGTCCAGCGCAGACGCCCCTTCTAATCTCGGATAAACCATTAGCCTGTGTTTATCTAGACCACTGCGGTCCTTTACAAAGGGATGGTAACTATAAATATATCTTGGTCGCAGTGGATTCATGCAAGAGATTCATATGGATGTGGCCCCAGCGAACGGCTGACGCCAGAACTGTTATAAAAGATTTGCGAGTCTTTATCGGCACATACGCAATTGGCATGCTGCATTCGGACAATGGTCCTGCTTTTAGCTCTCGGGCTTATAAGGAGGCCATGGTCAGCATGGGCGTGCAATTGCGGTACTCTTGTCCATTTCACCCTGAGGGGAACGGAATTGTTGAAAGAAAAAACCGTGACATAAAGCAATCTATAACGGCAAAGGTATTAGGTTCGGGAGCTGGGTGGGTCAAACATCTAATAAGTGTCCAACGTAGTCTAAATAACTTGCCAAGAAATTCTCTGAAGGGATTCAGTCCGTACGAATTATTATTTGGAACTAGAATGATAATCTCTGACCTTGATAGTCAGACTTCAGTGGTTAAAGAAAAAAGCTTTGATGTCAAAGACCGTTTGGCTATTTTGCAGGACTTAAACAAAACAAGAAAAGACCTGAGCAACATACAGTTGAAACAACAGCCAACAACCACTGAAGAACCACCACCTGTCCCAGCAAGACCTGTCTGGATTCCAAAAGTCGGGGATCTAGTCAGGGAGAAGATCGCGGTAAAGAAGGATTTTGGGCCTTCTTACAGAAAAGCAGTTCCTGTCTTGTCTGTCAACGGGACAAGATCAGTTGTACTACCGCCACTTGCTGGTAAAAAGGAGAACAGAGTTGTATCCATCGACCTGGTAAAACCACAACATGTGGCCGATAACAAACAGTAGGCCAAGTGGACTCCCAATAAGTAGCAGAACACCAAGGTTTGCTACCAGTACAGAGGTCCTAACAAAGAGGCTCATCACATTCGACACGCCTACAGAAGAACAACAAGGAATATGCAACAATGCAATAGAACTCAGACCTCTGACAACCCAAATAAAAACATTTAGCAGAGACACACCAATCTACAATGAAGTACCAAATGACAATGCAAGAAACAAAAATCCTGAAGCAATTGGAACAATTGACAGAACTGCATCCGGGTACTTCATCAACTTCGATGATTCCTCTGAAGGCTTCAGTGAATCAAAGACACAGCCATCATCAAAATCCTTTAAAGACAAAGCTAAGGAACTTTTGAACCAACTGAAAGAAACATATCTGATTTCTCCATGGATTGAATTTTGGGTGGGTTTTGGTGCATTTATCCTCATACTTTGGCTCATCATGGTATTTACTTTGGGACGCTTCATTGAAGGAAAATATGCTAAAATGGACACAGCAAGCCAGAACATCAACTTGGTCCTCAAACCACACACATCTTCACACGTCGAGAAAAGAGAACTTTCTTCAGCCAACTTCACAGCCAATCCGATACCTGGTGGGGTAGCATGGGACAACACTGACTATGAAATTTATGGTCCGGTCGAGATCCTGAAATATCCACACCAAATCAAGATCTCCTTGAGTGACTTTGCAAAACCAAACTCATTTGCTGATGATTGGGACTTCGAAAGCATTAACAACATGATGTCTGATCTAGTAATGTCTGCTAAATTTACAAAACACGATTATTTGCAAGGTTCTACAAATTATGATAGTATGTATTGCTATAACCACTATGGTAATCATTTTTTGCATAAATCTGCACAACCTAGAAATGTTTTAAATTATAATCAATGGGAACATTGTGCAACACCTCCAAAAGGGAGCTCAAGAACTGTTTACGACAAATATTCATATTTTTCAGGTTTTAACACAAGTAATGCTGAAACATTTTATTATAAAATGTCAAACAAGACAGGGATGAAAACCATGATAACCAACACAAAGTTGATATATTCAGATTCATTCTTCGAAAAAATGAATACTTTTGGATTTGATTATTGGGACAAAAATGTTGATTTGAAAAGTGTTTGGGGTACAAAAGATTGGCAAGTACAGGGTATAGAAGCTTTGTTTAGAGCCTGCATGATCCCAGAACAAATGATATTTTTAAATGACACTGTTCAACAAACCACCTGTCTTGGCTTAGCCAAAATCAAAGATTTAAATAAACCGTCTATTCCAAAGCCAATAATGTTTAGCAATAACTCTGATACAGATGAAGAGATAGACGTAAACCATATATTAAACCAAAACAGAACACATCCTGATTGGAAACAATGGTTGATCTGGCCCACAGATACAAATAACTGTCAAGATAGATTCCTGAATAAAACACAGGGTTTCAAAATGACCAGGCCAGACCCTAGATATCCCCAAAGACATCACCCAGGGATAATAACAACCTACAGTGTGGGCAAATTATGCCTTCAATGGCTACAAACTTCCACACTGCCCGAAATTAAGCAACACCTAACTTTACTTACTGATGGTGCTGACTTGCGTGATTTCATAATGGGACCACGCAAATAGCGTCAAAAGCGTTTCATAGCAGCCTCTGTATATGCAGCATACAATGAGGCCTGGAAGGTTACTCAAATTGAAACAGCAGAGAGAATACGGGAAATTGACCGTATTAATTTGGAAAAATCACTTTCTGTAGTGGACAATGGGTTAATGACTCTGTCCTCCAGAATTTTTTCTTTGGACAGCATTGTGTCGTCAGCAATCGATATATTATCGCAAGACTTACTGTTATTACAACATGGTCAGTCACAATTGCGTTCTATTGTACAGCTTGGCTGGACGTTGCAAAATCTGCGTTCAGGCTATGTGCCTTGGCGTTTAATCAACACAACGTCACTATTCCAAATCTTTAACCTTACTGATAGACAAATCGGTATGGCGCAAAAGGGTGCTGATTATACAATCTTGAGCATTGAAAAACTAGAAAGATTACCAATGACAATGTCAGAACGACCTGTCAGTGAATGGATAATCCACGGAATCATAAATATTCCGATCTCAACCTTCAGGTTTCAATACTGCCAAAAATATATACAGGCTGGCATGTACGAGAAATTGGGAAAGGGGTACCTTAAAACAACTTGGAACCTGCCCTATTCACATGCATGTGTCAGTAATAAAGGACAGAAAGTGTTTCTTAGTGGCAACAATTGTGCTATGTCACTAAGCGGCACGCTTCTGTGTAACGGAATTAGTTTGCATGGAGCCTGTGAAGGGAATTCATACAACCTTTCATGTCACCAGCAAGGCGCACCTGCAACTGAAATAGAACCATTCTTTCAAAGACTCTATAATGGGAGTTACATTCTTATTGTAGACCGCAGATGTTGTAGTCTTATGCCCGGGACTCCTTATCTAGTCACTACGACGGCGAAGGTCAAGTGCTGTGGACGTTCTTTATTCCCCAGCTCCTTTCCAGACAGGGAGGCAAGGGCATGGCCCAGTTTGAAAATTACTTCTATTCGAATAGATACTTTAAGCAGAATGAAAACAGTGCTTCTTCAGACGCCGACAAGGCTCACGTCATGAAAAGAAACGTATGATCTACAAGTCGCAAGGACGACTGCAGAGATACATACATTATTATCAACTAATTCCCCCGTACATTTCGCGGAAATCCTGAGCGAAATCTTAAATATTTCTGATACCACTGGGGTCTCAAAGGTATTTAAGACAGTATTTTCGATGGCATTAACACCATTCAAAGCCATACTGGGTATTTTTCCAGATTTCGTCCATTCGATTTTTGGCGGACTTCCCCTGATCCTGGGACTAATTGCAGGAATCCTATTCTTAGTCCTTATTTTTCGTTATGGCAACCCATGTCACAGATCAAACTCTCGCGACAATGGAAGAAACAATCCTAGCCATTGGATACCGGAACCGGATATCAAAAATCCTGGGACTATCCCGGCTTAGAGACCTGAACATGACTTGGTTTCTATCATTTCGACCAATGTGGCAAAGATATGTTTTACCTGTATTGAGATGTCTGCTATGCGGAGAAGAATGCGTGTTAGACACCTGTCTGACGCTACAATCGGATGCGCCAGTGGATGCGGATACATTGTTGGTTCCTACCAAGGTTCACGCTTTGTGCTGCCCTCAAAGGCTGCCAATCCTGATGACGGCATTCCTGGAATCTTCACCACTACGATTGAAGAGTAGTGAAGTTCAAGATGAAAGCAGCATTGAACAGGTACGACCTTCTGTCAGCAATGCGATACAGAATGTCAATGCAGACAATCATGTGCACGAATGCATGGTTACCCCTATTTCCGACTTAGTGGAACTTTCCCATGAAGCTGTTGACAGTTTTTTCGAAAGCCTTAATGATATGATGTTCTCTCCGGAACAGAAATAGAGACTTTTGAGCAAGCTCGCACACGGCGTTCCCTGAATTCGGCCTTCAACTTTAAAAATAAAGTCACATGAACAATTCTTCCCACCAGTTCACGGACAACAAATTTTTAGCAGCCCCAAATTATTTTTCACAAATTTTTCGGGACACTTATCTTCTGCTTAAAGTAAGAAACTATTCCTAGAGAACTAAGATTTCTATTTTTAGATACTTTATGAACTTTAGTTGCCCGCTGGGATATTTTATTATGTGATGAAATGGTCTCGAACTTTCTTTCTGTATAGCCATATTAAGAGCCATTTCATGTGTATTTCTCATATACCAAATAAGCAATAATGTCTACAAATGCGTAGCATAGCTTAAGTGCATACAATATATATGACTGCAATTTTTCAGTATATTTGAAAATTTCAAAATGCATTTATGTATTTTGGGGTGGTAAGGTATACACTATACTCTATAGTATGTTGTACTATGTTATACTATGCATAGATTAGTAAATATGACCATAGTTAGCGGGGAGTGGGTGTCATGTATTCCTATAGGTTCTGAATCAATCCCCCTATTCCTGACCCTATTCTGGTTAAACTAACTATCAAGTTAACTAACAGTCAGCCCATGAGGCAAGAAAAGCCCCCATGATGCAGATACCGTTATCTGACGCAGTCACACTACGGCACAGGAACGTGTTATCTGATTAGGTCATAACGCTTGAGATCTAATTAGACAAGCGACATTCCTCCAGCCCCTGATAAGGCATACGACGTTCTCATAACAAATCAAACCTATGACAACCTGGAAAATCCGTGCGGCCATTGTTTTGATTTCACAGAGAACTTTAGTAAAGAATGTGCTAACGAGCAAGTCGTATGACATCTTTATTGACGTATCTATGTCCATCCTTACGTCAATCTCGGCACCTTTAAGGTATAAATATTGCCGATCTTGCCCTATGCAAACACACGCGTGGTGACGAGACGGAGCAGCCACACTTGCCGAAGCCGAGAGCAGGAGCAGACCCCGCTGGCAGCAGCCCCGCCTTCCTGACGCGCTGAGAGACGCGCTGCTATCTCAAGCCGAGAGACCCAGCACCGGCGCTTCTGGGCAGCCCTCGCAGGCAGCCTGGAATATCGAGAGCAGAGAAAGAGATACCATTCCTCATTCATCCTAAATTCCAGGTACAGAACTGAATAACCCCTCACAGAGAATTCTTTAGTTATTCACTTGGCAAAAACAAACTTAACTTAAACTGTAACTTTCTATTCCCGCCCACGCATTAGACTTAGGTCAGGTACACGGGGTAGGCGTATTTAGAAACACCAGTTGAGTACGTTTCGTCAAATGTATATGTGTATGTAAATATATTTTAATCATTTTTAACATCATATGGCTCAGAAACCATATCAATGTTTTTACAGTATTATTTTATACTATTGCTTTTAATGTATGCACTTTACTTAACTATAAGTATTGCAATAATATCGATCCATTTCTCTTGTACGAGAAAAGAGACTGATCAATAAATAACACCTTTTTATTGAACACGCCCGTCTCTTCCTTTTCTCTACAATCTGATGAGACTAAGAATGCACGTACTGACTGAGTAAAATAATTGCCTTGTGCTCACACGACTCTCGAGATTGACTCTTGATTAGGGGAGAGCAAAGTTGTCATGTTCTATGGTTGTCAGAAACTAAATCCCTTCTTGTCTAATCAGGGAAGTTAATTCCTCCTTGAACATTCGAGAAAGTTTCTAGCGAACTCTGAGCTACGCTGGCAAACCCAAAACTTAAGTCTAGTATCGACAGTAGTAGACCTAGTTAACGTCTGGTCTAGGCCTTTACTGCTGTAGGTATTATTCCAATGCGCAGAGCCTATTGGGAAAATAGGAACTACACTAAACCACAGCATCTGACACAGTCTCCCACCCCGTCCTCATCCAAAGCCTACATGACATTGGAATCCAAGGACAGGCTCGTCAATGGATCTTTTCCTTCCTGACAGGGAGAACCCAGACAGTCATCCTGGCACTGTACACCTCAGACTCCCGCAACCTCATCTGAAGAGTTCTGCAAGAATCCTTCCTGAGCCCGACCCTCTTCTTTGCATACATGCTCTCTCTAGCCAGCATCATCTGCTCTCACAATATCAACCTCTCCTTCACTGATGACACACAACTCATTCATTTACAAGATCCCTAGTACCTGGATCGTCTTCATTTCCTACATGACTGAAATCGCCCACTGTATGAAGACCAACTTTCTTAAGCTGAGCTTCCGATAAAGTACAACACCGTGGGACTCCACCTGGCGGATAACAGAGCTAGGACCCACACCCATCCCCACCACCCAAACCAAGAACCTATGGATCAGCAGCAGCAGCAGCAAGAAACTCAACGAGACTGCCTTATGCTTCCATACTCTGAAGATGTTGAGAAAGACTTTCAAATGGCTCCTAATCAGCACCCATAAAACCATCATGCACGCCTTCTTAAAAGCAAACTGGTCGGAACACTCTCAATGCCAGAATAAAAAAAAATCTCACCAGAAGGCAGCAGGCCATCCAGAACTCAGCTGCCACAATCACTCTCACACCACACTTACATCACACTAGACTTGAAGGAGATCCACTAACTCCCCATTCACAAACAACCACAATTCAAACTCCTCACCCACACTTACAAGGCAAGACATAACAATGGTCAACATACCTCACAATTGAATCTGCTTTCACAAATCTTCTAGAAACCTCTGCTTGTCCAGGCTTCTACTTACACAAATCCCACTCATACAGACAACCAAATCCAGTAGTCGGGCCTTCTCCTGTATAGCTTGTAAACCATGGAACAACCTGCTGCTACACATAAGAGTCTCCTCCTCACTTCTTGAATTTCACAAGTAGCTAAAGACCTGACTTTATGAGTAGTCTCACTAGGCTCTAGGTGTGCCTCAATTCATACCTACTGAGTGTCAGGTTCCCCTCCAGGGTGATAGTGCATTTTACAAATCTGCATAATATTATAATAGTCATAAAATATGTCACGAGTGATGTAATATCCTTACCAATCCAATCCAATCCAAAAATTCTTTATTTCGGTCGTATAGACCATAAAAGAGACAATAAAAAACACACATACATTTAAATACACATCATGTTTAAAAGAATTACATATTATAAAATACTCCATCCCAGCGTAGGAATAATTAAGACACTAAAGTTCAAGAGGGTTCAGCAGATCCTTTCTTTTTTCTGATCAACCATACAGCCATAAGAAATTTTGAGACAGCAAACACGATGTGACCCAGGGTGCTAGTTTTCAAGATCCTATATGCCTGTGCATACTCTCTAAACCCTAGGTTTTTACAAAGTGGTGCTATCCAGCGTTTCCTAGGCCTTTGGTAGGCGGGGCACACAAATAAAATATGAAGATCATCTTCCAAGTGGGTTTTACAGCATGGGCAAGATTTGTCGGCCGTACTGGACCACTTGGATGTGAAAGTTTTGGTAGGCAGTGTGCCGAGCCTCCACTGGACAAAAAGTTTTCTGGCCAGGATGGGAAAAATAAAATCCATAAAAGGTTCGAAAATATATGAATTTTTGGATTCTAAAAATCGCAGAGTAAGGGTGCCACTGTGTTGCGCATTTACCAAAAGTGCAAGTGACCTGTCCTTGAAAATTTTTGACAGTGCTTTACGCGAGATTGCTTGACAACCTCGCACTGGGTCCTCCCAAAGGACACGGAGATTCATCGAAATCAGTTCATTTTTGACAGAGACAAGCCAAGGAATTTTTCCACCACAATTAAGACTCAAGACGTGAGTGAGGTCCTCCCTATAATGGTGCAGTTCGTTCGTGGACCAAAGCCTGTGCCAGAACTTCACTGGTTTGGACACAAGCTCCTCTGCAATAGGGGGTAGCCCCAAGTCCATTCTCAAGGGCAGAAGTGGCGTTGCACGCGGAAGGGTCAGTAAACGCCTCAAAAAACTGTTTTCAACTGTAGACAGATCCCTCGCCGCTTTATGCCCCCAGAGTTCACAACCATAAATGGCCGCTGCCTTGGCCTGGGACCTGTAGGTTTCGAGGGCCGGGCTCACAGGCTTAAAGGACGAAGAATTGGCCACCTTCAAAATTGCACCAGACAGTTGAGACAGTTTTACCCTTGAGCGTGCTATCTGGTGGTCCCAAGATAAGTGTTCCTGTAATGTTACCCCCAAATATATGAAGGTGGACACCCTCTCGAGACTGGCCGTCCCCAGGGTAGGATTAGGTCTAGTTTTAATGGGTGGATTAAAAATCATATATTTTGTCTTCTCTGTGTTTATCTCCAACCCGTGCTGAGCACAAAAAAGTCCAAATCCATCCAGGATCCTCTGAATCCCCATGGGGGATTTGGAAAGAAGGAGGGTATCATCGGCAAACATAATTGCCGGTACCCTCCTTCCTGCCAGGCAGGGCGCATCGTTGTTATTGACATTTTCCAGGTGGGAGATGACATGGTTGATATACAAACAGAACAGGGTTGGTGCCAGGACACAGCCCTGCCTCACCCCTCGAGAGACGGGGAACCTTGATGACAATTTGCCATCTTTCCCACACCTGACCTGCGCATAGTTGTTTTCATGCAGCCTGACTAAGATGTTAAGTAGCTGGGGGGGAACTCCCAGCTTTTCCAGCACCTCCCAGAGCTTTCTGCGCGGGACTAGGTCAAAGGCTGACCTCAGGTCCACGAAGACCATGTACAGTCTTCCCCCCTCGATGATCACGGTCTTCCAATAAAGGAGGACGAGGCGGAAGATCTGGTCCATGGTCGACGTGTTCTTCCTGAAGCCAGCCTGCAGAGGACTCAAGATGTCATTGTCCTCTACCCAGTCTTGTAGATGGTTCAGAATAAGACGCGCAAAGAGCTTTTGGGGGACATCTATAAGACTAATTGGCCTATAGTTAGTTGGATTTAGAGGGGAACCTTTCTTATGGATTGGGACAATTTCGGCCCCTAACCAGGAGGAAGG
Source organism: Lissotriton helveticus (assembly GCF_964261635.1). NCBI lineage: Eukaryota > Metazoa > Chordata > Amphibia > Caudata > Salamandridae > Lissotriton > Lissotriton helveticus. The sequence continues at coordinate 351,322,106 of NC_136070.1, read as the reverse complement.
AACCGCCATACCTCCTAGTATAGCGTTAAATAAAATGAGAAGGTACGGGGCCCAGATATCGGGGTGGTACTTAAACAGGTCCCCGGGAAGCTTGTCCAAACCCGGTGCCTTCCCCAAGGCCAGACACTTCAACGCTGTCTTCACCTCGCCTAGAGAGAATTCCAGGGGCGTGTCTGAGGGACAGGGAAAATCCGTCGCCAGCCCCTCAGGCCATAGCGTAGTTGCATGGTATAATGCTCCGAAGTGGGCCTCCCACACAGAGGGGGCAATGTTAGGCTCCACCGCAGGCGTGAGCGCCCCGGTGCCATTATTTACCAGAGCCCAGAACTTCCTGGAATCTCTGCACTTCAGGGCTTCAAACAGTTCCTGCCAGTGGTTCCAATCCCACTCAGCCCTAGCACTAGCCATCGCAGACTTATACTCCCTCCTCAGGGTTATAACCCTCTCCCTATCACTACCTTCTTTGATAGCTGAAAGTAGGTCGGATTTGATTTTCCTACAGGTGGGAGTGTACCAGGTCGCAATGCGGGTGGCTTTCCTTCTTGCGGGGACCACCGGGTTAAAAACATCAGCAAGGTACCTGACCAAAGTCTGGTGGATGCCGGAGAGCCTCTCATTATAGTCAGAAAGTCTGGGTTGACTAATTAGAGCATCCACCTCCTGAAACATGGGGAGTGCTATACCATATAGCTTATTCATGGCATTTTCGTTATTGACCAACTTCCCCCATTTCACCCGTCGTCTACTTGAGGTGAGGAGTATGTCCCTCTGATCACCTCCTGCGTCATTGGCTACCAACCCTACAGCGATGGTTGGATGCTGAATTTCCAAGAGGAGACAATTATGGTCGCTATCTGTTCTAGATGCCACTTTGAAGTCCTGCACTTTAGGCCATAAGGATATATCAATAAAAATATAATCCAGCCTGGACTCATGCCCCTTTCTGTTAAATGTGCACTCCGATGGAGTATCGGAGGGAGTGCGCCCATTGCATGCCCTCAGTGCAAAGTTCAGAGTAAGGGAGGTGAGCTGTATTGCCAGTGGGGACCACGCTTTAGGGTGGGGCGAGGAGGAGGGTGGGACTCCCCAATAATCATCCTCAGCTGTAAATGGTCCCTCCATTAGACCCTCGAGTGGTTCAAAATGGCAATTAAAGTCCCCTCCCACCACTATTTTCAGGTCTGCAGGTAGTTGACCTAAAAAGGATGAGAGTTCGACTAGAGTGGGAGATTCGTTGCCCACGGCAACTGGTCGGGAGTAAACATTTACAATTACCCAAGTCCCTTTACCAGGCCAGTTAAGGCGAAGGCACTGGATGTCCTGGGAGAGAGTATCCATACTCTCCGCCTGACACCCAATGTGACTCGCCACCCAAATAGCCAACCCGCCCGAGGGTCTCCCCCTGCCATTCCATTTTGCCGGGATTTCGTATATATCGTACCCCCTCATATGATGTGGTTCCCTAGCCCACGTTTCCTGTAGGAGGAGGATGTCGCTCCCCTCGAGTAGGGTCTCCCACTCCGGGGTACCCACCTTATTCATAATACCCGCCACATTCCATGACAGGATAACTAGCCCTGGACTTCGGGATTGCAGGGAAGCTTCACTTAATGCTAGACCTTTGGGTTGGAGGAGAGCTTCGCTTAGTGCTGGCACAGTATCACAAGTGTGCAATGCCAACCCGCCCAGCCCTGGTGAAATAGGCTGCAGGATGGATGGTACAGCACACTCCTCCTGTTGCAATATAGGGGCAGAGCTTGGGTAGAGTGGTTCCTGTACTTGCTCCTGGGTACATCCCTCAAAGACCCCCCCCTCATTGTGAAGAGCCTGGATCTTTACCTCAGCTAGAGGTTGGAAAAAGTCCTCGCCTCTAGCTGGGATCGCGTGGGGAGATTTCACAGAAAATTTTGGTATCACTCCCCGTAGTGGTCAATCGACATTGTCAAGGCAGGAAAATCTGTTCTGGTGAACAAAGTTAGCAAGGGCGGGGATTGGGTTATGCTTGGGTCTGTACCGTGAGCCATCAATTGCATAGCCCACTCTAGTCCAACTCTGCTCCCTCCCCGTGGGTATATTAGTCACTTGTGGATAGAAATCTGAGAGTGGCACTAATTCTATATTAGACTTATCCGGCCTTACCAGCCAGTTGCAGATGTAGGGAGCAACTAGTGGGCTTTTAAAGCTTATTATGACACAGTCCCCAACCCTATTCTTTGGAGTGACTCCAATCCATGGAATCCTTCTAACCATTAGGACGTCTCCTTTGATATTGGGGGGGAGGGGTCTGTTGATATTAAGCCAACTAATTACCTTGTTGCGAAGTGAATCCTGCGGCTCTCTGGAACCACCAGTGAGCTCAGGAACACCCACCATTATTGCCGTATAGGGCACTGCCTCCGGGGGCAGGTTAACCACCCTACGCCTGGTATTGGGACTGGTAATATGACCAGAAGGTACATTAGTATCCCGCCCCACCCTCCTTGGTTCAGCTGCTACTGGTGGCTTAGATCTTCTCGGCGCGGGAATAGGAGGCCTGCGAGTTTGTGAGGGAGGAAGTGAGGGGACATGGTTAGCTATAGTTCCTGTTAGTACCCCAGTCTGGGACTGTGTAGATGTTTCAACAGTGAGATGACCGTTCCCCCCAGATTCTCGAGGAGCGAGCTGCGCGCTTGCACCCAACCCCCCTCCGGAAGAATCACGCCTGTGCGCATTTTCTATGGCCGTAAGTCTAGCATCTATAGAGTCTAATTTCATAGATAGTGGTTCCAACAGGTTCTTAAAGATGACTGTGAGTGAGCTGATTAGAGCGTCTGTAGGGTTGATTGGGGGCCCCCCAAATATAAATGGCCCCAAACGCCCTTGTTCAGCTGTGGCACAAGGTGTGTCTGGTTGATCAGACTCAAATCCCAAACCCATACTATCAAAGGATGCCGACATATCCGTGCTAGCATCCAGTGTTGGAGCAGTCGCGTCCACTTTAGCCCTTTTTGAGCCTGTTATCTCTCTAGACCTTTTCCTTTTCGGCGGATGAGACCTTCGACAACCCAAGGGGTCTGTTGGCAGTAAGGGCTGGCCCTCCTCCGTTGACTCGATTGGTACCACACAGTTCACATACGGAGTGGTTTCCACTACACCGGAGGGATATAATTGCTGGCTGTCCCTTGGTTGGGTTGTCGGGGTCCTGAGTTGTTGAAGCACTGACTCAATTGTCTCATCAATGCTGTCCAGGAGTGAGAGGTGAGTGTTATGGAGAATTATTGGAGTACTGGCATCATTAGACGGAGAAACCAGAATTTCCTGGGACAGATTTCCGGTATTCACCTCAAGCAATGACTCTTTCACTGTGGAATTTTTCCTAGCCCCAGCGCTAGCCTTAGGGAAAAAATTTTCAAGAGTGTTAGCGTGCTGCAGGGCAGACTTACTCCGGGATCCTCTGGAAGCCATGATGGTATCCTAGCAAAAGAGCAACTTGAGAATGCAAGGAGAAGGACCGGCAAGGCCAGGAGTCAGAGAGGTGGCCCGGTCCGGTCTCTGCCGGCCTCTAACGGCCTAGAACGGCCCGCCCTTTGCCCGGGCTTAGCCCGGCGACCGCCCGCGCGCGTCCCGCGGTGCGCGTCTAGGGGCGTTATTCTATAGCCAAAAGTCTATGGAGGCGTGGCCAGCCGGGAAGAGCCACCAGGTGCGGCGTGTGAGGAGCCGCTTTGCTCCCTGGGACTCGCAGTCCCGCTGGTGCGCCGGTGAAGGGATTCCGCCTGATGAAAATTGCTACAGCCTCCTCATAGGCACAGTCCCGGTCACAGTAAATGAAAACTGCTTTGCTCCCAAGTCGAGCGGCACGAATCTAGGAATGCTGTGAGCACTGTATTAAATTAGAAATATCAAGTTTTAGTTGTTTGAGAGTGAGTGTCAGAACAAAGTGTACTTGAGAACTGGGTGCACGGCGGCCGATGGTGGAGTTCCACGCCTCCACGTAGCACCTGTGAACGGTGCCCTAGCTCCTCCCCCCCACGAAGATGATGGCGGCAGTAGCTGGCGGGTCGATGGCTCCTGCCTTATGTGAGCTACTATGCAGTTTGAGGCGGCGATCCGGATCCTCGAGCCCTCGTAAAACCCATCCGGTCTTCAGCTTACACTTTCTAACTTGCCGGCAGAAAAAGTCCTTTTACACCCCAGTTGGAGGACGGAGGACGGAGAGCGTTATCTGCAGGTATCCCTCAGCGGCGACCCATTACACCCTTACTCTGCAATTCCTTTGGATTGCTTTCCTCCTCTTACAATAGACACAGTGGAGTCCCTTATGAAAACAGTAAAATCTGGTTCACCTCAGGATGTTCTACCCATTAAGGTATCTTCGCTGCTTCATAAGCAGTTGGCTCTCTTGATCTGCCCTATCTTTAATTCCTCCCTGACCATGGGCATATTGCCTTCTGATTGGAAAGCCGCCCAAATAATTCCAATCAGGAAAAAACCCAATGCACCTCCGGAAGATCTATTCAATTACCGTCCTGTTTCCTTGCTACCCTACGTGAGTAAACTCCTGGAGATATATGTGAACAAACATCTTTCAGTCTTTATAGAAACAATAGGAAGCTTTCCTTCCCAGTCTGGTTTCCGTCCCAGATTCAGTACGGAGGCAGCATTAATTGTAGTCATTGATAACCTCCGACATTTCCTAGGTAATGGACAGGCAGTACTGTTATTGCGCCTGGATCTGTCAGCAGCGTTTGACACGATATCCAATCCCATTCTTCTATCTAGATTAGGAAATGTTGGTATCCAAAATCGAGCTTACCAGTGGCTGTCCAACTTTCTAAATACCCGTACTCAAACGGTTAATCGGGGCACTTTCCAATTCCCCACAACAAAGCTGACAAAAGGCGTACCCCAGGGATCTTGCTTAAGTCCCACATTGTTTAACATTTATGTGGCCCCTCTTGCAGATCTTCTTAGGAACCTGGGATTCATCCCTATTTATTATGCAAATGACACCCAGCACCTAATAGCATTTGACAGAAACCCCGCTAATACTCAGTTGGCCTTCTCTGAAGGTATGAATGCAATTTCGGAATGGATGAGAAACAACTTTCTCCAGTTAAAAGCTAGTAAAACGGAAATTATGCTCTTCGGAGAGGCGCTCTTACTCTGGTCCCCAGATTGGTGGCCTAACAACCTAGGTCCTGCCCCTACTCCAAAAGCAGTGGTAAAAAATCTAGGTGTCCATTTAGACCAGAAATTCTCCATGAAAGAGCAAGTTACAGCCACCGTGAGCTCTTGTTTCTATATATTAGGGCTCCTGAGGAAGGGTTTTCCTTTCCTCCCTTTGACAGTCAGGAAATCCTTATTACAGGCTCTTGTAATATGTTGCCTTGACTACTGCAATGTCCTCCTAATTTCAGCCACTGAAGCATCAATTATTAGATTTCAGGTGGTTCAAAACACCGCCACCCGATTGGTCTCCAACTCTCCAGCCAGAACTGCTTCCTTGCCCCTACTCCAGGGACGACACTGGTTGCCTGTTCGGAAGCGGATTTGTTTTAAAATATGCTGTATAGTGCATAAGGCACTTCATGGTATTGCTCCCAGCTATCTTAGCGATAGACTTATAAGGTATCAGCCATCTAGAACACTCCGATCCGGATCAAAATCGCTCCTTGTGGTCCCTCGAAAAAAGAAATCACGTATAGGGGGAAGGCCTTCTACCACTTGGCCCCCTCATACTGGAATCAACTTCCTCTTTATCTTCGTGAATGCACTAACTATTTGCAATTCCGTCGATCTCTCAAAACCAAACTTTTCCAGACTCCTGTGTTGACTTGGTAACTCCTCTTCAGTCTTCCTATGCTGACCTAATAGCACTTCTATAGCACTGAGATACCCCTTTGGGGGGCTCTATAAGACACATAAATAAATAATATGTGCATGGCAGGCACTCGGAAATGACCTTAGACAAGGCAATGCATCCTCAACAATCCCACTTTTATTTGTAACCGGAGGTAATTTACTGTTGATAAGACATGCCACTTAAAGGGCAGAAGAAGATAACTTTCTGTGTGTTACTCTTAGGTCCTGTAAAGGGCCACAGGCCAGATCCCCCACCTCTCACAGCTTGGTTCAGCACCCAACATGTTTGTTGTTACATTCACTCATCACAGTCCCACAAACATATGCAAACATTCTTTATTAACAACCTTCTCTCTCATCCAAAACCACCAATATCATACATTCCTCACCCTCAAAGAAATCACAGCCAATGCATTAATCATATCACAAAACTCATGTTCATTACTGCACACATCAGGACACCATCATAATGAGTTAAATATAAACATTTCTCATCACAGAAACTTAACTGACATCCACTTAGCATGCACTCTAGGACATTCTCTTTCCCGCATGTTACAATGTACAATTAATCAATTAAGACTGAAGAAGGTGTTTCCATCATCAATACCTCCTTCTGGCTTTGCACACTCGAATGGCTCTCTCCCTTCCACTCCATGGAGCTCCTTACCTGCCACTTTTCCCTATCAACCTGGTAGAAAGCCACCATAAGCCAAAAATACAATACCCCAGAGAACTTATAAAACATTCAATAGGGAAAATAATTAGGGTTGGGGGCATCTTGTGTAATTTGCTGTAGCATAATTATGCAAAATTACAGCAAAATTACATGAGATTATGCAGAATTGCTCGAGGAGCATAGCCCTGCCTTTAGCTCTATTTTCTTAGCACAAAATGCACCCTTGCTTCTAAAATGGACCAAGAATGCATTTTGTGCTAAGAAAATAGCGCTAAATCTAACAGAAAAGGAACAGCAGCAGCCAGCAGCCTCTGGCATAACTTTCAGTCATTTTGCATCACAGAATTTTCAAAATTACTCCAATTACCCCAGGATGATGAAAAGTTTGCCCAGGTTAGGAATAATTTAATTACCATTGCATCTATTGTCTACTTTAACAATGTCTTTCTCCGTGATCTTAACCTTCCCTGAGCATCATCCAACAAAGATAAACCCTCGTCATCCTCTTGGACACTCATAAACTTGTCGCCATGCAGACCCGTAATTGGCAGTCCTTAATGTCACTGAATTGACCCACATTTTTTCAAGCCCTTTCACGTCCAACATTAGGTATTCATTCATCTTGGACAAATTAAGCTAACTAAACATCAGCCCTCAAGATCGGGTTCTTTCTAAGTTCCAAAAAGATTAAACAAATCCACATTTAGAAATGGCTAGACAGCATGAACCTCATTCAAGTACTCACCCATCATTTTAAGAACACACATCGCTAAAACTGTACCCCAAGACTTACCTTCCACAAGTAGACTTCAGAACAAAAGTTCAAGTCATGTTTTTTTTTCATCACTGACATGTTTTAAAGTTCACGCTCATTGTGACTGAGTTGTGTCGAACATCTGGTAAACTCACTTTCATGCAGGGACATTCGGGGTATCTAAGACGCACTAAAAGTCTCTTTGGTCCAACACTGCTGTTATGTGCACTGATCAAGTCTCAGTTCTATGCATAATTAGTGACACTGAGCCTTCACTCTTACTCATGACAGTGTGAGTTAGTCCTAGCACATTGAAGGAAGTAGTATATGGCTGACTGTCATTAATTTTGCGCTGGTGAGTAATGAAAGTAGCCTGTGTGCCAGGAAAGTCAGAGATGTGTTTGAATGGTGTGTGTTTCACTCAGAGGGTGAACCTGCACTTCTTAGTACTCAAGAGACCCTGAAAAAAGAGACCCCGATGCTCCTGGTGGGGCATTGTTTCCTTCAATGTAGCATTAGCTTGCAGATAGAAAAAATATTCTATACTGCCAAAGACCTCTTGCTTAACATATTAAGGCTTAATTTAGCTACAACAGTATGTGGTGTCCTTAGGTGAAAGAGGTAATAGAAGAGCAAGATGCTAGTACTGCCTCTGGTTGGGCATACATATCTTTCTACCTTGCTACTTGTTTATATATTAAATGCCTTTTAAACCTACCAGAGCTTTATTTGGACCCTGAGCCTCAGGTTTGTCTAACTATTGCACCCCTAATAATTGCAATTCTAATTGAGAGACATGATATAAAAACATATTCAGATCCTAAGGTGACTCTTCTGGAAATTTCGCCCTGCATATGGTCTGACCATTATCTGATCTATTGCAACATCCCTATTGAGGTAAAGCTGACACAACCCCCTCCTATAATGAAGAAAGTTCGTCTATGGAGGAAAGTTGATTTACAAACTCTAACGGACAGTCTCTCCGAATTGGCTAAACAAAAGGTCTTTCATGACAATTTAGACCAAGATTATAAAGACTTAGTGTGTAGTATGAAGAAAGCGATTGACCAGATTGCACCAGAGAAGTCACAACCGATAAAAAAAAGCAGGAAAGGGGGCACCATAGTTTACATCGCCTTTAAGAGAACATAAAAAGAAACTCCGTCAAGCTGAAAGAAGCTGGCGGAAAACTAAAGATGAAGGGGATCGAACTCAATATAAAAACTTGCTCAATGTCTATAAAAAGCTTATTCTGGCTACTAAAGCCAATCACTATGAAACTCGGATAAATCAAGCTGAAAATGTCCAGAAAGAAACTTTCAAAATTTTAAATGAGTTGAGCAAAAAACCTGAAAATACTGAAACAACAATTAGTTGTAACATGTTTCAAAACTATTTTTTGGAGAAGGTAGATACTATCCTTTCTGACATCAGAACTGTATAGTACAGTAAATAGATAATTATGACAGATTGTTGCACAAAGCTGAATTTCGATTGATGATTGTTGTTTTCTGCTTTACGTGTTTGGTTAAATAGACTGTAATCGTCTCCTACTCATGGGTTCAATAATGATTATTATTTGGTTCCTGCACATGTGGTTACAATTCTATGTAATGAACATAGACACACTCATAATAAAACACAACAAAGTTATTTTCTGGTGCCACTTTAATCTTTTTTACCTTTATAACTTAACAGCAAATTACAGTTTGGTGATGGATTCACAAATCATAGCCTATTAGACAGGAACTAGCCTACGACAGCCATTGAAGGCAATCCTACCCTCTATCTGCCTTGGTCATACTTGGCTCCAACATTCAAGTGTTTTGCCTCCACCACATTACAACCCTGAAATTGTAAGCCAAAAACAAAGTATTGTGGTGAGGTACAGTAACATTTAAAAATGATGCCTCCTGCTTGATATAGCATCCCTCTATGCATCATGGACTGTAGCCATTATACAACTTCAGGTCTGGAACACCGAACCCACAAAAGTAGCCAGTGATTTTGGCAAGCAAAGCAGTTGCAAGCAGCAGCAGGGTCACTGCAATTCCAACTCACACAGCATTTCTGAAGCGACAGAGTAAAACCTTTTAATCAGCAGCTACCAGGAACTCAACGGAGCTCAGAGAACAGATCCATATAGTATTTTGCAAGCCTAGCAGCACCTCAGATGATTAAACACTCAATAGCTTGTAGAATGGGATTACAACGCGGCTGCCGCAACGCGATTGCCATAACCACGCATAACCTTTACGGCGCATTTGTTTATAATGCATATGCCCTTACCATGCATACCTTTACAATGAATATTGTTGCATAACAATGGAATTTGCTCAATCATATATCCATGTAGAATTGAATGTATATTATGTATAAGTCACTGGGCAAGCAAGTTTGGACCATTTTGCTCTTTTGCTAAAATAATTTAGAGAAAGTGCAAACCCATAAAAATGAAAAGATCATCATTTAAACTTTCTTTCGGTCTTTACGACCATAAAAGTGCAAGTGCATACAGTACAAGGAAGCGGGATAATAAGCATGCCTAAGATCAGTATCTACAAATCATCAAGATTCAACTTAATTAATATTAATATTCCTAAACTATAATGTAACAGTTAAAAATGGCTTGTAAAACGATTAAAAGCTGCGTCAAAAAGCCCAAAATAAGACTTTGTTTTTTATAGCAAACCTGGTTTCACCAATAAACAGGGAATAATATTTTTTTAAAGTTAACTGTTCTGGTTTTTCAAAACGTGCAATAATTTTTTCAAAAGTTAACTATGCCATGCATTTGTAGAGTACAGCTGCCAATGGCACGGCTAATTGCTGTTTGGTGAGACAAATAATGCTTCGATGGACCATCACAGGTGAGAGCATGCCATGGTAAAGAAATATGGTTGTTGGGTTTTGGATAGATTGAGACCTATGAGGAATGATGCCCAGACTTGTAGGAGATAGCTGAATATTCACCAGGCACTGCCACTTCATGCTATGTAGTAGAGAGTGGGAGAGAATGTTACCAACAAAGTCAGAGGACAGGTAATCACCCACAGGCTAGATTTGTAACCCCTGGCTAGATGTATAGCTGGTAGCTTGGTACAGCGGTGTGCGATGTACACTGATGAATGCAAGGTGTTGCCAGGTACTGTGTAGAAAACGATGCCATATTTATATCTCTATAACAACAGATTCAGAAACCATCAGAGTAGTGAAGGGTATAACTACCTCATTATGGGCATTATTGGGAAATGGAGGTATAGTAACTCAAGCCTTACCAACAAATGTTAGTCAATTTGCAATGTGTGTTTCCAAATGTTTTAAAGACATGGGTTTGCTACTCACCCTGGTGGCGCTCGTGGTTGGAATCTTCAGAAGACAAATCATTAGCCTTAAGCTGGAGTCCAAAGAGCACTGTGAAAAACCATAATTAATAAAGGTGGATCAATATTAAAGGAAGGTGTAAGCATGCAATGGTTATTACACATGAATATGTATAGTTTATGATGCATTAACAGGATTCCACAGTGCCAATTTTCAATGGCATCTTATACATGTACATGTACATTACAACAAAACCCAATTTACAAACTTTATCACTATCTACACCAAATCTCGAGCGGTCAAGGCTTTAGGACAAGGACTGTATCATTCTGAGGGTCACCTCAGCAGAGGAAAGGCAACAACAGGTGGCTCTCAGTCAGTACAGCAGAGGCTCACTCTGCTGTACTGCAGAGTTACTGTTAGTGGCATACAACGGAGGACACTGAACTAGGCTCCAAAGCTTTGTAGCTCAGCGGATGAGATTGCACTATAATAACCAGTGTCTCAGAGATCGACCACGGAATATGAGATAGAACCACAACTGATAGAGTTGAGCCTAGCTTCACACAGAGGCTGAGTGCTTTAAAGGCAGTAATCCTATTGTAGCAGAAGCATATTGAAATATGAATGTATAATGCTCCACATAGAACAGCATGGTGTATGGGGTCCAGTTAAGACTATACTCAAGAAACCCACTTGGCACACCATTGTTTTACACCTTTACATGACATATAGTTATGATTTGCAGCACAGGCAGACTGTCATTTGCAGAGAACGACAGAGGTGGTGGCCAGTTACCAATAGAAGGTTCCCGGTCTGTCCCACACAGATGAGGGCCCTTCCTCGATAAGTATGCCAACTGCTATATATATTGTCTGTGGTTAAACAATCTGATCTAAATCCTGAATGGGTGTAGGGGAGAATACTGTTTTCACCTACCCAGGTTTCCAATTCTCCCAGTAAAATGCGAGCGTAGGCTTTGGCCTCGATGTCCAATAAGCCTATCAGCCGATAATGGCTGAGTTTGTTCGATCTCCCTATTTGTGAATTGAATGTAAGGTTGATCCTTGCCATGTTGGCAGAATTACTGCTGTGGAGAAGGCTTAGTTAAAGAGTGGCGTAAAAAGCCCTGCCCAAAAGGTTTGGGCTGATTTAAACACTCCTGCTGGTATTCCGTTGGGTCTCTGCTCTCCATCGTTTTGCATTTGTTTGATGATTTTAATTACTGCAGCTTCTGGGATTTCGAGGTCTTGCGTAACCAGGAGATTTGATGTCAGTGTGAGACACTTTGCTTGATCTCTACTGTAGAGCTGTTTGATGTAGTTAACCCATACACAGTCTGCTACTCCATTCTCCTTGGACTGGCCATGATTGCTGAGTTGGTTGATGTGCTTCCAAAATAAGGCAAAGATTGTTTTCATTGAGGAGAAGGTCATTTTTTTGCCATTCTGCTTCTATCTGTTTGGTTCATTGCTCCCAGGCTTTTTTTCATACAGGGCTTGGAGGGCTATGAGGTCTTGGCCCTGGGATGAATTGTCGCCTCTCCATCTTGCCTTTAAGGGCTTTCGAAGCTTCTGCTTTCTTGCCAACATCTCCATAGCTTTGTGGTACTGGGGGCTGGTTAATGGACATAATGCCCAGACTCCATCAAGTTTGATCAGAAGAGATTTGTTTATTCATCTTCTACTTTTTATTCATTTTTTTAAATGTTTCTTTTTTAATTCAAATGTATCTAAATTGGGGTTCTGGGCCATTTGAATTTGTCATTGAATAATTGTGTTTTGCTCCTCCTGGTCTGCCCATCTGTACACCCCCGCTATCCTGCCCAGGGTTGGAGAGTCTTAGGATCTCAGTCCTGCATCATCACTGCTGCCTTGGCCTCCTAGATCTGTCTGCCACCTCTGATACTTTATCCCACTCTCTTCTACTCTCTCAATTCTGGCTGTTTGGTATCCACAATCAAGCCCTGTCTTGACTCTTCCCTTTACTTACTGTTTGGATGCAGGCTATCCATCTCCATCCCCCCTTTTGTTCTAAGTTCAGATTCAATTTTTACAGTGTGTCTCAAGGCTCCTCACAGAGCCTGATGCCGTTTAATTTTTAGGTATCCCACCTTGATAAGAAAATAAATGTGTTTGGTCCTAGGCTCTTGTCATACACAGATGATACCCATATTCGGCTTAGGCCAGATAGTGACACCCAACATTGTCAAGAAAACCTCGATGCTTGTCTGTCAGAGGCGGCTTTAAGGATGAAAGCGAATTGGCGGAAACTGAACCTGGACAACACTGGAGTCTTGATTGTTCCAGGCCACCATTCCTCCTGATCTTGGCCTCAAACCTTCAACTGCAAGTTTGGAAACCTTTTTTGACTCCGCCTCACCTTTTGGTCTCCCTATTTTCTGCTACTTGTTTCTTCTACCTACTCTGTTGAAAAAAAGTTCCTTTACTCCCTTTTGAATTTAGAAAAAACATAGTTCAAGTTGTTATCATTTCTCACATGTATTATGGCACTACACTCTCTCTCAACTTCAGACTGCCAATACTCTGCAGTCTGCCTTATCTTTAGCCTTCCTTTCCACTCATCGATGCCTTCCTATTTCTCAGCGATCTATCTTAAAAGCACTTTCTCTCTGCCATAGCACCAAACACTCTACAGGTTCTTCAATCTTCAGGAAAGCTTCATCCCTTTAGGCCCTCTCACCTTCTTTGTTCAGCCTGTCTCAACCAACTAGTTATCCCCTAGGTCCTTCCAGACTAGGCTCATGCACTATTTAGCTTCTAAACATTGGACTTTTCTTCCCCTTTCCTTACACAATCAGCACAACTTTTTGACCATCTGCAAGCCTCTTACAACCTTTCTTTTAACCCCTTAATGTAGTCTTTTTTCATTCTGATGTTTCTGCTTTAATTCACCGCCTTCCTCCTGAAACTCTACCACCAGAACACCTAGTTAAGTATTTGGACGATTCACAAAACATCATAATCATCATCATTCTCATCATGGAAGCTCAAGTGAGATTAACATTTCTCTGTATTTTAAATGAAACACCCTGTGGTGCAAGAGCAGATCGCTCACATGCCCCAGTTCCAATAAATAATGCAATGATAAATGTCTCAGGGCGCATGCCAGCAGGCCTGACCAATACCAGGCTTTATTCTTATTCTCACTGTACATTCACCTGATGGAAGGATTAGTGCTTAAAAGAAGGGCACAAGGGCTAAGGAAGTTATACATCTCTCAACTTTGAAACGTCAAGGTACAGAAAACGGTAAACTACCACAAGGCAAGTGGAATTCTTAAACAAATAAACACATTCATCCTCATATGGTAACTATATGGAGCTGCAAATCCTTTTATCACGCTATTTAAATATATCTGTATGAATGCAGATGATGATCTTTGTTAACAGAATGTGTGAATGGCATAATATTGTTGGATAAATGAAACAGAGACCCAAAGGCATGGGCATCAATTAGGGGCAACCAGGGGTAGCATCTGCATCTCTGGCTTGAATTAGGGCACCCCTAGCTCTTGCTGGATGCTGGGGTGACGAAGCCAGTGGCCATGTTTACTTTGTGCAGTTTCCACTCCTTGCCCTTACCCTAGCCTCATAGGAGTTAAGTCAGAGGCTATTGACTAAGACCAGTGTTTAACCCACGGTTTCATTGGGGAGGTTAAATGATGTGTGATTTCATTTCCTATATCTCTGCTATTTTGGTTAATTCAACATCCAAGCCAAGAAGTAAATAGCAAATCATAGTTTGTCATGCAGAGCAGTGAAAGCAGTGTGTAGTGGAGGTTCAGCAGCGAATGGGTGGAGGTTTAAGTCTGTGAAAGGCGGCAGTAAATCAGTTTTCAGAAGGTACACTCCCAATATTGATGGGGGAGTAGGGGGAGGGGCTTCTAAGCAGAGAGAAGAATTTTTCCAATGGTGAAACAAAGATAAAGAAGTGCAAAAGCAGTTCAATAAGACAATAAGGCATACATGCAGAATATGCAGAATATTTACACCTGTGAATAACTCCTGGGAAATGGCAGCAGCTGCAGGTTCCCAGGGGTAATCCTGAAATACTTTGAGAATTACAAAAACACAGAAATGTTGTGAAAACATAAGTAAAAGAATACGAGAATAAAGTGTAAACTATTTTTGGGAATCCGGCAGTTACTTATTTTTAGCATAAAGGAAAAAAATGCTGCTGTCTAATTTGCATGGGAAATGAGGTGCACAACATTTTATGCATATTCATTGTGATAGGATTACAATATTTCCAAAAATTAATCTCGATACACAATGCTATCACTTGTTACCAATGAGCGAAAAGAGAGATCAATTTCTGAAATGGTTCGCATCTTTCATCTGTCAGCAGATATTTAATTTAAATTTCTGCATTTCCTGAACTAAAAATCGGTTTATAATTCTATTCATATTTCGTACCATAAAATAGGAGATGACTTGCGTGTCACTTAGATTTGCATACATCAGATTTCTAGCTGACAAAAAACATGTTCTTGCGACATTTGCCCAGTTCTCAAAGGCGCAGTGACAGGGATGACATGTTACAGAGTCCAATCTGAATGCTCAAATATTTTGTAGGCCTGTTGACAAGATTATGCAACAATCTCCTAAAAGGTGATGATGTAAGAATAGGCAGGCTGATAATTTTTTGCAGACTTTGGTATACTTTCAAACTTTAATACTTCAGTGTGAGGCCCCAAGTGCAACATATATGCCCACATATGGGTCCTGAGCTCTTTGCACCACCAAAACCATGCTACACTTCACTGAAGAGCCCCAACCAGGGTAAAACCAAACTTGTGATGCTTGTAGTCAGCCTTCAGGGGGACCTGGACTGGCAGTTTGGGCTGGACTGTTCCTTTTGAAGCAGGGTCAAAATTTATTTACACATGACCGGGTCCAAACTTAGGGCCCGATTAGGATCGCGGTGAATCCGCATCCTTCGGGCCGGCGGAAGCCACCGCCGGCCCGGAGGATGCGGATTCACCGCTGTGGACACAGAAAAGACCCCCCGCCAGATTAGGAGGGCTGGGGGGGTCATTTTTCCGTCCGCTGCTTTTCCGCCGTGGTCGCCTTCCGACCGCGGCGGAAAAGCTCTAATATGGTGGCGGTGTCTATCAGACACCGCCAGCCATATTAGGATGCCGGCGGAGACATGCTTTTCCACGGGCGGTTTTCCGTTATAGAAAAGCATGTGGAGTCTGAGTATGGGGGCCCGTTGCGGGCCCCCAGGGGTGTTGGGGGGTGGGGGGTGCACATGGGGGGGTACCTATGGTACCCCCCTGCCTTTGCATGCATGAAGCCGCAGGCACCACACGGTGCCTGCCGCTTCGTGCATGCAAAGGAAAACATGCACATTTAACCTTGCGGTGGGTGCTGCTTGAAGCAGCATCCGCCGCAATGTTAAATATAGGGGATGTGACCGCCAGGGTGGCGGTCACATCTTAATTCCGAGGGAGGGAACGCCGCAGCCCCTGCGAACGGTCCCTCCACCTCGGGGTGGGGTCCGTCCGCCATCCTAATCGGGCCCTATGATGGCATAGAGTGCAAAATAAAGATGGACTGGGATGCAGCCCACATAATTACCATTGGCTGCGATTATTTGAAGCATTCAACCCGTCACTTTTTGCCTAATAACATTTTTGTAGAGTCACAAACAACGAACACATTCGTGAATATTGAGAAATGCATAGCTCTCTCATCCCCCACCTGCGTGAAAGGTGTCAGAGTATTTAGTGCTTAATTTAAACAATAATAAGTGCTGGGGCCCAAAGAGATGCCAACAGCTGGCACTCATGAAGGTGCGATTGCCAAATACCAAGGCTTTGTAGTCCTGAGTCCACCACAGACTCTTTTCTTCCTTCACCCTACACATCAGGCCCCCTTATTACACTCTTGCAGGTACGTTTTCTATTGCTGCTTTTTATCTTTGTCACTCTTTTTTCCGTATTTTTCTTCCTTCTCTTGCCTTCCTTCTGTTTTTTCTTTTTTTTTGCTCTAGGTCATAGTCTGATTTGCCTTGAGCAACCCCATTTTTCGACTGATATTGGTGGTAACTGGCTCTGACTGCAGCCTGGGCTCTGCTAACCAGGCCCAGAGTCAGTGCTCTGATTTAAAAGGTATATGGTAATTAGATGGAATTACAATTGGCACTGAAAACCTACCTGTAAGTCCCTAGCATATGGTAGGGCATGAAGGTTTAGAGGCCCAGCCGCTTTGAGTCACTTAAGTGTGCACTGCTGTGTTGCTTGCTGTCATTTTAAAATACAGCCCTGCTTTGCAAGCTGCTTTTGAATTGAAATTACATGCAGATTCGACTTGGGATTTAAAGGTACTTTCAAAGTATTAAACTACGTTCTTTTACATATGTCACCTCTAAGGTTTACCCTAGGAGCCCACGGGGTAGGTTGCCAAGTAAAAATAAGCAGGGGCATTTTAAAAGAAGCTTTATACGCCCTGGTGAGGGAAAAACAACCAATTTCGTTTTTCCCCCATTGTAGCCTTTTTGCTCCATAGGCTAACAAAGGAATAATTTAATAAAGAATAGCTATTGATAGGAGTGAGCTAAAATAATATTTCAAGGACTTAAAATATTGGTAATGATAAATCCAACAAGTTGCTACAGTTGAATTCATCATAACTCAAACCAAAAATAAGTTATGAAATTTTCTTTCCTGTGAGCCAAAATCCAGCCTATTAGCAGCCTCTCCTGCTCGGCCAGTCTTGCCAGGCAGAGCCAAACTGCTTTGAAGAGATGACAAGTAGGCTGCATAGAGACAGAGGTCATCTGGTGGGGGGAAAATCTGCAGCTGCACAGAACAGGCCAGAAACGGGGCTGGGTATTCAAACTGGGCTTCACAGAAAGCAGGACAGTATGGAATGCCAACCAGGCTTACCCCTTCTTCCTGTACCCCAGTGAGATGGGACCCCCAGAAACGAAATTTGAAGAAGGTCTGGATGGGGGAAGGTTAAGGAAAATGAGCCACAGCTGTAGGTTGGGTTTGCCAGATCTTCACTTCCAATTCCATTTTACAGCACAGTGCTTTGTGGAACAAGAATATACACTTTGGAAGAAGCTGTCATGCTTTTGGGTGGCACCCTGCACCCCATTGGACAGGGAGGCCTCCCGTACTTGTCGCCCCAGCACATTGTATAAATATGTGAGAACTGCTTAGCAATTCAGATCTGCTGCCTGAAACTACAAGAAGAAGAAGGACTGCACTAATGGAACCCTGGCCTGCGCCAAGAAGCCTACACTCTGAAGGACTGCGCCTGCTGCGCACTAAGGAACTGAAGCCCTAAGGACTTTGCTTTACTTCAAAAAGAAATGGAGTGAAAGCAATAGGTTAAAAGAGCCCCGCCTGCCTAATCCCTAGCAAGAAGTAACCAGCTGATCTCCTGCAGCTGAACATTAAAGAATTCGGACAGGTGCATTGAGGGAACGGCATTCCCAACTTCCGAGGAGCAACTCACAAACTCTGGAACCTTGGAATTCGTTTGGGGACACTGAATGCCCAAAAGGTATTTCAGGAAGTACCTCCTGAAGTTCGGAGAACTTTTGTGAAAAGCTCCATAAGGTGACTGACCCAATGTCGAGAGTCAAGCCGACTACCTTGCTCTGCGACCTGGCCTGCTCACCCTGCTGCAGGCACCCGGACGCAAGACTTCCAGGAGTCACTATGAATTGACCTGCTGGAACGGGTCAATCAACGCTGAGAGAAATTCCTCCAGAAAAGTTTCTAGGTGGGAAAGTAACATTTTGACCGAGGTCTCCCGCTCAGTGTATGCGACCAGGGCTCATATCGGTTGGCCTCAAACTTTGACTTTGTCCCAGTCAAGCAGGAACAGATGCCTCAATTTGGCACTATTGTTTTTTAAGCCATAGAAAGTGTTTATTCTTTAAAAATTCCTATCTCTGGTTCCCTAATTTTAATATTTGTCATTTTGTAGTAATTTTAAAGATAACATTATTTCCTAGTTTTATAAATTGATGTTGGATTTTTATTGTGTGTTGTATCTTACGTATTTAATGTATTGGTGTTTTTAAATGCGTTACATACCTGTCTCCGAAGTTAAGCCTACCTGCTCGTTGCCAGCTACCAGGGGTTGAGAAAGGGAATAATTTATTGAGACCTTGTCTGAACCTTATATTTCATTGGTGTCCTTGTTGCTAGTGGTAGGTGCTTATTTATGCCTGCTAATAATCCACCTTCCAAAACTGATGAAGAAAAGTAAGTATCAGTCCCAAATATGAGTGCTAGTGGGCAACATCTGCAAACTCTGTCTCACTTTAGGCACCGAGTGCATTACAGAGGTAGATTCACAAAGATAGAGACCACCACATAGTGCATCCTCGCATCTTACAATATAATAATAATACTAATAAAGATCTAGCCCTATTTCATCTCATTTCAGTGGCACATGATGTAAAACCTTAGTTTCATCACAGACATCACCATTATAAGTCAATCTCTGTTTCTCTTTTCATTTCATGTGGGTTTGACAATGGAGTCTGAAACACCACTAGGTGTATGGATTACATGTCATAAATAAGAGCGATCTCACCTAAAATGTATTTCCATGGTTTCTCATCATTCTTGGAGTGAAAACAAGGAGATAAAGGACCAATTGTAATAGGATGGTGATTGTTACTAAAATATGATCTCCAAGTGTACAAAATATGTATTTATTTGGGCCTCATTCACGTAGC
This sequence comes from Lissotriton helveticus, assembly GCF_964261635.1. Taxonomy (NCBI): domain Eukaryota; kingdom Metazoa; phylum Chordata; class Amphibia; order Caudata; family Salamandridae; genus Lissotriton; species Lissotriton helveticus. The sequence continues at coordinate 351,302,779 of NC_136070.1, read as the reverse complement.
CCCAAATAGCAAAGTTACAAATCTGATCCCTGGGGGGCACTTCCACATAGTATGCAAATTTCTAACTTTAACATTATAGAGTCACAAAGAATCATAGGAGTATTCCGTGAAACTTATAGTTGTAGATTTCTAGGGGTACTATACTGCACAAAATGTATTCAAGCAGTTTTTCCACCTGATGCAAATTTCAAAATAGTAAATTGAGGTTTTAAGATACCATAGAACATGCAAATTTTCTTTCTGTTTGGTAGATATTTTTCCCAACTAGACAAACCTTTCCCACACAATCCCAGGAAATATGACGATTCATCACCTTTCCCAGTTACAAAAGCATTGAATAGAATGAAATGTGCATGCGTTTGGAGGGTGGGAAGATACGTTCATTTGGTATGCGACTATTCACAAACTTAAGATCAATAGGAACGCAGCATTTCTGACACACCTCTAAAACTACTACATGTGTAAACTTTCATGCATAACATTTTATATTCTGCATGTTAAGTACTGTGTTGTATATGTGAGCCCAAGCTACATTCACACTGTGTTCCACAAGATTGTAGAAAAATACACCATTATGACAATGATTACAAAAGAAGTGGAGTTACAAATACAAAGACCCTCATTACAAGTTGAGAGCTGACTTCTGATTCGAGGCACACATGAACTTGCACAGGCATAGGAATTGTTAGTTATGTGATAATTATCAAACCTCTTAATGTCCTCCTAAGAGATTCCAGCAGGTCAAAGCACCCAAAATATATTGACGGAAAGGCCCATAAAAATGCAAAACAAGCTGAATTTGGCACGTTAAATACCGACTCTGCATGTCATGCCCCATTTTCAAGTTGAAAACCCAGAATAGGAGTTATCAACCACAGCTATTAAACACCTCACACCTCTGGATACTGCTATTTATAAACCATGGACCTTGGACCCGAATGCCTCAACACACGACTAACCTTCTACACCCCCACCCGCTAACTACGATCATCCAATCAAGCCCTCGCCGCTATCCCACGCATCCGTAAATCCACCATGGGGGGCAGATCCTTCTCCTACCTAGCGGCCAAGACCTGGAATTCTCTCCCCACCCACCTCTGCCTTACTCAGAACCACCTCTCCTTCAGAAAACAACTAAAAACTTGGATATTCGATAAGTAAATGCACTCCCCTCCCCCAAGCGCCTTGAGACCCTCTGGGTGAGTAGTGCGCTATATAAATTTCTGAACTTGAACTTGAACATGGTAAATAACTCACTTTGTTCTGACCAACTTGCAATGAGGGCCTTCATGTTGCTCTTTCGGGGTTTTATTGTGAAATAAAAAAGAATTAACAATTTAAATACTACCAGCATATTTTACAGTTTCATTTTTATATATGCTGTGTTGTGTTATGCTAGCTTTTATAGTATGCACTGTCATCACAAGGTCTGAGGCACACCCGAGAAAGCAATCAAAAATTCAGAAAAAAGATGTGCTATTAGTTTTTTTTGCGGAAAGATCAGTCGTCATGGAGTGAATCTCAAAAGGGGTGCACTCCATAAAACAGTATGGGAATGATACATTCAGGGGTGTACGAAGGGGGGGCGCCCCGGGTGTCATCACTAAGGGGATGACAAAATTGCAAAAATATGTGTTTTACACACATATTTTTGCCATTTTGTCAAGCCGGGGGTGACAAGAAATTTTCCGCACCAGGTACCACCTGACCTTGCTACGCCACTGGATGCATTTACCTAAATAAGCTCAATTAAAGTAAGGAGCCATCAAAAAGAGGTATACTTATAACTCAATATACTACTGAAAAGAACACGTTGAACAAATGTAAGCACTGCTCCTGTTGTGGACTAGTACTAAGCGCATATTTTAAACAACCTATAAGCGAGGGAGCAAATATCAACAGGGTATTTAGATATTTCTACTTCAATTTACTAAACATTCCGTGGTGCAATGTTTAATTATACACATGTGAGGATCTCACATCATGGGCAACATTTGGAGGTCGCAGCTGTGACCCCTGGCTTGCTCCTTGTGATGCTTGGCACTGCCTTTGCGACACCTGGCCTCAAAGGTGGCAACATCAGTGCCAGGAACACAGGGCGTCTCTGCGTTCCTTCTTTTCGGACCATTTTTCATTATACTAATAGTTAATAATATTTTTTTTTATTCACTATTAGTGTCATACAAAATGGAAAACTGGACCTTTGGTGGCAACTGTGATAAGTAAAATGGCTTTAAATGGATGCTATGTGTGTGTGTTTGAGGGTGAAAGTGGGTTTATGTGAGAGAGAGTGTGTGTATGTGTAAACATATGTCTGTATGTGTAAGCATGTATGTGTGAGTAAAACAAAGTGAGAGTTAGTGACAGGTAGTGAGTGAGATCATTTGAGACTGTGGTGAAGATTTACAATTCTTTATTACAAGGCACTGCTGCACCAGTTGTGCGCTGCCTTGCGTCGAAGGGAAAAAGAAAAAATGCACCATATCTACCAAGAAATGGTGTATATTTTTTTCTCCTTTTCAACTGATGCACTTTTGGCACCAAGGCCCATACACCTACCATTGCACCCTAGTGCAAGGGTGCGCGCGTTCCCTAAAGGATACATTTTGTACTGGAACAAGTCCCTTCTAGAACAAAAACCACTTTAAGGCTTTTCTGTCTTTGCGTATGTGCTGTATAAAGCTGTGCACATGCAAAGTTACAAAACCGAGGAGCAATGAAAGATTTTGGTGTGGCGCGAGCACAGTGCAAGCGTTAGTAAACCTGGGCCTAAGTGTCAGTGAGAATGAACAAGATTAAGAGTGAATGCAAGTGCATAATTGAGAACGAATAAGAAGTATAAAGGGGTGTAAAAGTGAGAGTGTGATGTGGCCTGCATTGCTGGAAACAATCAGGGTCCTATGATGGCACTTCTTGTAATGTCATTAAATCAAAGAGTATTTGATGTCTCTTCTGCAATCCCAAGCATTTTGATGTATCAACAACAGATGTCTCACATACCTTTAGAGGCAAAACACTTGGCAGCTTTGTAAAGAATGTCTGGAATTGATTACAGATGGTAGTCCAAAGATTGCTTGGCATGTCCATGGGAAGAGCTTCCATAAAAGTAGCTATGTTTTCCAAGCACCGCAACATGGCGCCACCTGCTGGTAAGTTCTTTTTGTTATTCAGACCCTAAAAAAAGAGGAAAATAATCCAGCATGTTCAAGCAATGTTATTAATATTTATAACTTGTTGTTATATTATGCACAATAACACACTTTTGCTATTTCTAAATGCTTAAGTATCTGGTGTTACTATTAGCCAGTTTAAGGTACTCGATTTAACTTCAAAGGATGGAACGCTGAGTTTTCATCTTGGAAATTGAACTTGTGATCGGTGACTATTCAACTCACTAAGCCATTTCGTTGACTGTTGTACACTCATGGATCAAACACAAAGGGTAGCATTGTACCCTCCCAATAAATTATACTGAGCCTAAAGACACAAATTTCAAAGCATTAAAATTCACTTTGCATCCTATGTCAGTGTGGGACTGTGATAATGATATGCCTGTTATCAATTGTCAGCAAGAGTTCTATTAGCATCCATGTCTAGATTGCTCATCATGAACAAAATCTAAAATATCTTTCCTATTAGAGTTGATATATCTTATCCAGAATTAGAACACTGGCATATTGAGAGCTCCATTGTAGAAAGTGGAGTCTGTCTTCTACTGGCTGGTAGAAGCCCGGAGAGCAACAGTCCAATGTTATTTTCATTTCACAGCTGTTGCTGTGAACAAAGGCCTCTCGAAGCCCAAGGGGATTTAAACTCCCTTGGGCTCTGAGAGGCCTTTGTTTGTTAAAAAATAGAACATTCTGTCCTCTAGGGGTGGAATGTTCTAATATCCTTAGAGCCCTCTGGAGCGGGCTCTACCGGCCAATAAAGGCATGAGCCCTTGTTAAAGGCCCTCACCTTTGGCTCAGACCTTTAATACTGTAGCGGGCTTTTAGTCACCGGTAGAGCCCACTACAGAGGGCTCTAATGCTACATTAACTCTGTTGCGGTGCTTAAGAGAGCAACTCCTTCAGTAGGATACCACCTTCGTGAAAGGTCATTAGGGGACCATGTTTGTAGTACTGGACTTTTGTGTGAAAGTCTAATACATTTTGAATGTGGTAGTCTTCTTTTGCTTCCATCAAAATAATCAGACTAATGCATCTCAAATCAAAGATTTGTAGGTGAAAAGTTCAGGACTGGAGATAGTGACCATCATGACCTGAAGTGAGGTGGTCATCCTATCCTTCAGGCTTGGTCACAAACAATTATCCAGAAAATCCAGAATGAGGTTAAGCTGGATAGGTAAGATAAAACAAGTCCTACTTACTTCTTGTTTGTTGAAGAATCTTTCTGTTACAGGAACCATGGTTAGGCTAACATTGACAAAGGACGTCTGAAATTTGAATATGTCCTGGTTGATTTTTGTTTGCCAAATAATTATTAGTCACTTCTGAAAGGAATAGACTCCTCACAGAGCTAAAAAACACATGAATGTTTCCCATGCAGAAAGTTATTATATTCACTGCATGTGAAATTTCCATGGTATTGCATGTGGATGCTCTTACCAATGAAGCAAGATTCTCCTTGACATTGATAACATACACATAAATATTAGTAATTTATTAGATCTCATTTATTACAAGGAAGCTGACGCTTACACATGCAGACACTATTGGTCCAGGGATAAGGTCTGAATATATTCAATGACTGAACACCATGAATATAAAAAAAGAGGCCAATGTGTACCACGATGATGCACGTTCGGAGGCCAAGATTTCTTCATAATGTATTAAATGTCAGCATTGCTTTCCCACCAGTTTGTAAGATGAGCTTAAATGGAAGAAAAGAACAATTGCGCGCAATGTGTAATACTATGTCCAGCACCACTCCATAGTAGACATGGACAAAAAAGACTGTAACAGTTTGTCAATTTAACATGCCCATTTTCGAAATTACGCAGAATAACAGTATTACATTTCCCTTATTTCGCAAACGCAGACATCAAAATGTATATTATTAATGGAATTAATTGGGACTTACTTTACCAAGTATTCAAGGATTCTTTATTCGATGATTGAAAATCACCATAAAAGCACATACATATATACATGATTAAAAATTAAAGAATATAAAATATCATTAAACCATTATCAGAATCCTAGTTATGATAATTATTTACATTTGACAAAAGAGAAGAAGGAATTAGACACTTTAAAAGAAGATTAATAACAGTTTTTAGGAATCATTCCTCTCCTCTGGTTACCCTTAATCGGACCGCCACTTTAATAAAATTCATTATACAGCACAATGTTAAAGGATCCGATGCTTTCTGTAAATAGATTAAGGCCTCTCTAGCATGTTTCAGTTTGGCTTGTTTTAAGATTTTCACTAAAAATCTACGCCTAGGCATTGAGTAAAAAGGGCACAGGAGTACAAAGTGAAGGGAATCCTGCGGAGACCTGTTGTCGCAGCCTCAGGTTCCCTTCTGCTCGGTTGTGGTTAAAAACCCTGCTGGTGATGCCAATAAATACGGAAGTAGATTTAATCTAAAACGGCACATCAGAAATCTGTCCTGAACATTATGCATAAGGTACAAGTATGGCTCCATTCCCTCTGTGCTCTTAACCAGGTTGTGAGCCCTCACGGTCTTTTTGGGCCCTTCAACCTCAGCTCTCTGTTGTGCTTTTTGATCTAAAAAAGCTTTTTTTACAAACACTTTATGGTGTGGTACAATTGCTGCCGGGTCAGTGAAGAGGTTCCTGTAGCCGATTGACTCTAGGGTACTCTTTACATAGTTGAGCCATGGGATTCTCATGCATTTGTCTCTTTCTAAGCAGTCGTTTAAAATTTCCCTGCTCAGAGACGCCTCGGGGTTGACCCAAATTTTTAACCAGGCCACTATTGGTCTAAGTTTTACCAGATCTTCTAGGTACGGCCTCCCCAGTTCCTTATGTACTATGAAGCCAGCGGTGCTTGGGGGTACTCTCAGAATAGTTCTTAAGTATTTGTTTTCTTCCCGCTGTATTTTCGCAGTATTAACAAAGCCCCATACCTCTGCCCCATAGATCACTTTGGAGCAGCATATGGAGCTATACAGGTTCATCACCTGTTCAGGGCTCCATCTTCCTACCCTCCTACCGTAACTTGCAATAGCACCATTCGTAGCAATCATTTTACAACAGCGCTCCTCAACCAGGGAGTTAAATTGTAGAGACCCGTCAAAGGTTACACCTAGATAGGAGAATGTTTTGACCTCTTCTATTTTATGGTTTCCTTTCGTTACCAAGTAATGTATGCCCTAGTCGTGAACTCAGCAGATGATAGGCTGTTAGGCCCGCATTTTGCTGCTATTTTTTTTTATATATATATATATATATATATATGTAACGTTGTTAACCACTAAGTTTTGCAATTTTGCACGCCCCTAATTTTAAATATTCATAATTATGAGTAAACTAAATGGCAAATAATGTGCCTCGGTGTTGAGTTACAAATGGCAGATATGGGACATAAATATACATGTAGAGTGATTTTCTTTCTTTTAAAGACAATACATATATCAATTAACAATGAAAGATGTATTAACAATCGTAAAAGTTATGCCAAACAAAAAGAGAATATGCTCCAATTTTGTTTTGGTAGGGAGCGCATAAGTATCTGTACGTATATGTATTTGTAATAAATCTATATGCATATATATTGGAAAAATAAAATATAAATTGGATTGGTCTGACTTATGACTTTAGATATTTGGAGAATTATTCTTGTTTTAAATGTTTTTGACAAGCGTTTTTTTGCTTCAATTTAATTGCTTTTTTCTACCTGGCAGACTTCATACATGTAAAGAAAAGACATAATTGCGACTTTACATGTTCCACTCTTTTGCAAATGGTATTCCCCAGTATTTGGGCATATGGTCCCAAAGTAAAATCGGGATCTGGTGCTACCAATAGCCCCTGTACCAGTAACACTGATTGTGGCATTACTAACATTTAAATTCAAGTCACTCATAATGCGGGCCTCTGAGCTTGCTGGAATTCAAACATTTCTCATCTCTTTAGGTCAATCCTACCTCCAACAGTTGACTCAGGGCAGCGATGGAACTCAGCTCACTGAAATCCATGAGTGAGCTGGCTAATGTTCGTAAAAAACTTCCATCTGGAAAAGAAAGCACCACTGTCAGCTATCATTCGTATGGTGTTCGGTGATGCTTGCAAGAAGCTCATTTTGGGACAGCACATTACCTTTGATATTGCTCTGAAACAGCTGCGTAAGGATTCCATTGGGAGCCAGCTGATGGAAAATACAGCGGAGAAACTGTTTTGCCACACCTGCAGCATTGCCAGGAATCATCATGCTTAATTGGAAAGAAAATGAAATGTAGTGATTGTTTTTAAAAGAACACCAAAAACGTAACTTAATTGGATCCTAGAAGATTTGGAAAATTACATGCTTAAACACGTGGATGCTGCGCAAATAAATAGAAATATACATACAAATAAAAACGTGCTGTGGTTTAAAGTAAACAGAGCTTCATTTAAATACATCTGGGTAGTAATACAGATTCAAAATTACCTCAATTTTCTGTTTGCTCGAATTTCATCAACATTCTAGTAACTGTCTTTTTATCATAAAATAGTGAACTTGTTAAATAATTAATATTTTCACATCTTATTAAGCAGATTGGACATGAATTGCTCTTGAATGGCGAGACCTTCACTTTCTTCACAGGGTTTGGCATAGTTGAATGAACAAAAATCTCCAATTAAAGTCATTGACGTCTTTTGTTTGCTTTCTTGAAAGCAACAACATCAACAAGGAAAGGTATAATTTAGACCAGTAACGCTCATTTAAGTACAGAAGGTACCTTCCCCACTATCAACCTAAGACCCACACTGCCTACCTCAAGCCCTTCTTTATCATCATCCATGCTAGAACAGTCACCAACAAGGTAATGAAATGAAACGAATTTGTACTTTTAAAGCGCACTTATACCCCATGTGGTTTCTTGGCGCTGTACGCATACCGCTGTGGAACCCTTCCTGGTTTTTCCCTGTGAAATGCCCACTCCTGGGCACCCCCAAGGAGAAGCCAGGCATCCCAGCGCTGTTGGGGCTGTTGTGGAGATTATGCAAGCTATTGCCCAGAGTTGCAGAGTGGGACCCATGGTTATAATAGGCATGGAGGCGAGAATTATCAGGTCCGAGGAAATTGAGCCCAAGACCCGCCGAGGCGGGAACTGAACCCTGGTCCCGGGCCAGACCTCTGCATCAGGGTCTGCCGCTCTAACCATTGAGCCTCACTTCTCCACGGCTACGGCTGTAAGCAAAGTCCATAACTCTCACAATCTCACAATTATTGGGATCACTCAAATTTGACTGGCCCATAGAAATGCTGGCATCTTAGAAGATCCAGCTCCTCCTGTCTAAGCAACGGAACAACTGAGGCTAGTGTCATCATTCATTCCTGATGTGTCTGAGCCTAACAATCTCGAGTCCAAGACCTCGATTTCGTTGAGCAAGGCACCATTAAACATAAGCCAAAGGCATATTGTCATATTTTCATAAAAGCAATACCTTGCTTGCAAGGCAGTCATCCCACCTTTGCCCCAGACCTAATCGATTGACTCAATAAAATACAATCATTTGCCTAAAACACCAAATACTACATTGCCTCAATACCAAAGACACCTTGGTGACCAGTACTACTTTGTTCATGTTACCAGTCACACATACACCAAAAGTCACACATTTGATTTCATCCTCACCCTCAAACTGTATTAATCATCTGCAGATTCTGGAACAAGATTACAGCAGGAACCTTCCTCAAAATCTGCAAAATACATATTGCACAAGACCCTTTGAAAACAGCTGAAGATCATCTGTGTGCTAATAGCATCCAAGTTGGCAAAGCTATAGACACTATCACACAAGTAAACAAAAGAATAGGTAAGTAAGACAACAGCATGTAAAATAACTTCTAAAACCGCAACCTCAGTGTCAACAAAATAAACTTTTGACAATGTAAGAACGACCAAAGAAAGCAAGTTACTCACAAAAAACAGACAAGTCAGCTGCATCTAGCAATGCAGCCTAAAAAGGCAATACAAGTGCCAATAACTTCACTATAGTAAAGCCATAGAGCTCAATACATCCTCTCTAAACCCTTCCTAAGTGATCTACAACAATTTTGACCATTTCATGCCCATGAGTAGAGATTTTGGCTGAGAACATTTCCAATTCTTGGTACAAATTCCCACCAATAAAGGTCCACTTTCCACCGTGGCCTTCATTGACTGTGGTGCTTCAGGGTGCATTACGGATCAGAGATTCCATGAAAGACGTGCTATAGCAAAAAAGAAAACTGATATTCGAGAAGCCATTGATGGAATAGAGGGGAAACCTTTCATCTCCAGGAACATTTGCTGTGAGCTTGCCTATTTAGGAATGGTTTTCAATAATAGACATTTTGAGACCATTTAATTGGACCTCATTGAAACTCCAACTTTTCACATTGTGCTTGGTACACCTTAACTACAAAAACATAACCCTTCTGTTGATTGGCAAAAGCAGACCATCAACCTTTCTTCCCAAGATTGCCATAAAAGCCAACTTCCTCAGAAGGGATTAGAGTGTACACTTCCCTTAATTTTTTGTACAGCACCAAAGCAGAAGGAATCACTTCAGATATCAGAGGCACATTAGGATTTTTAAGATGGTTTTAGTAAAAGAAGACGCAGATCAACAGTGCCCCATATTGTCTGTATGGCTGCTCTATTGAGTTAATCTCATTAGCAAGGATTCATCATGGGTGCATATATCCACTAAAAGATTGATATGGTAAGATCCTACAAAAATATGTATTGGAAAAACTACAGAAGGGGTTCATTCGGTATTCTATTTCACCTGTGGAAGAACAAGTTTTCTTCATCCCTTTCAGACTGTGTATAGACTACAGAGAACGTAAGGACTGAATTATACTTTGGCAGAGAGGGTATTATGTTGCAGCAGTGACAGAATGCCCTCTCCTCTAAATGGAAGATGCGCCCATCTGATTTACAGACATGTGGACCTTAAATATGTCATCAATTGAGATCACTCTATCTCCATCTCTGACATATTCCTCTGATGGCCAGATTAAGTAAACACCATCAAAGGCTTTGCAATTCAACTGCCCACCCAATTTATAGTGGGTGGGCAAATGGACAGTTTTTGCTGACCTTTACTGCCATGTGGTAAGAGTACTAAAAAACAGTGGTCCAATGGACTATTATTTCAAAAATCACAATTAATCAAACATTTTATAATTCATATAGTAGAATATTCTTTAAGAACAAAAACAACCAAAAAAACAACCAGTGGTGATCAATTTATTCTCTACCACTAATCATCATTATGTTTTATATTTTTATATTCTACAAGTAATATAGGGTCAAAAAACGGTTGCCCCAATCAGAGCGTGCAAGAATAGAAAAAGTTAAGTGGATTTAGTGATGGAGAAAAAAGAGGGAAAGGTTTACAAAGATCGTGACATAGACATTTTATCAAATATTTTTCTGGCATTGTACTTCTGTTTTGAAACTCACCTAAAATGAGGCTCAGGTTCATTTGGGTTAGGAACAAGAGATTACTAAAGCACCAGTTCTCAAATAACTGGAGACTAACTTGCCGGTCATTAAGGAGGCAGACGCCTCCTCCATTTACATCCTGAAACGGATGAAAATTAACTGTTGTGTGAAGTTACTAAGTATGGGCGAAATTTGCAAATTCGTGCGAAATTGCAAAAAAAGTCCGCGAGTTCGCGAATTTTCCCGCGAACTTGCGGATTTTTGTGCCAGTTGCACAAATATGTGACCACGTGTGCCTGTAAATTTGCCAGCGTGCCAAAAGGTGCCGAGGTCCCTTGAGTGAGCTGGTCATTATAGTGGGGAAGGGCGGGAAGACGTTTCATACCGCTAGTGTGTGGTGGATGGGGCCAAACGGGCAGGGTTTCTATGTGAGTTCACATGCATCTTGTTTATAAAGGGTCAGAGACCGAGCAGAGCAGCAGATGAGGAGAAAGCAGCCTCCTGGTCACAGGAGCTACACAGGGATGGCGCTCGGGAAACTCTTGGATGCAAAAATACGTTTGGCACAGGACCCGAGAATCCTTCAGATGTCCAAGATAGCTCTGCTGCGCGTGTTGGTACAAAGCTATTCTGATCCTGCTCAGTGGGTTCAGGCGCATGCAGCTGCTGCTGGACAATGTCCCATCTCATACTAAACTGCCCCGTACAGGCATATGCTGGCGCTGGGTAGTAGGGTGCAGTGGCATGCGGGTGCTCCACGCCTGGTACATGCGCATACCGGTGCCAGGGGGGAATCTTGTTTATTGGTGCTGTGTAGCAAGGTATGACTTTACATTTTGACTGCACCAGACGGTGGAACCACCTACACGGATCAGGAGCATCCAGGCACCAGACTTCATGGTGCAAGAGCATAATGGTGCTGTGCGGTACGGGTATATATGTACTGGGGGCAGGTGGACACTTAGCACAAAGCAATTGAGCACGAATGATTTTCACACTGAGAGGGCTCCGGGGCAGTTCAGCAGCACAGGGGCTCACACCCACTGGGCCCCGGGGCAGTTCAGTAGCGCGTGGGCTCACAACCCCTGGGCAGCTCAGCAGCGCAGGGGCTCACACCCACAGGGGTCCCGGGCAGTTTAGCAGTGCCACCCTCTGGTTCACCACTGCCACCCTCTGGTTCATCACTGCCACCCTCCGGTTCACCACTGCCACCCTCTGGTTCATCACTGCCGCCCTCTGGATCACCACTGCCACCCTCTGGTTCATCACTGTCACCCTCTGGTTCATCACTGCCACCCTCTGGTTCATCACTGCCACCCTCTGGTTCATCACAGCACCCTCTGGTTCACCACGGCCACCCTCTGGTTCACCACTGCCACCCTCTGGTTCACCACTGCCACCGTAGATTATGGGGCGAAAGCACACATGCCCAGCCTCAACCGGGGGCTGGTTAATGTGTTACTGAATTTGTGCTTCAAGTCCGGCACCTGCTTCCTTATCTGTAAGTGCTTCCTGTTGTGGTTTAATTTTTGTGACAGCCTGGAGCATTGTGCCATACTTGTAACTATTCTCTGACCCTGCTTCGAGGGTCAGGGCAGGGTCAGAGAATAGTTTCAAGTAGGCAACAACTCTGGAGGTGCCGCTCAGGAAGCACTTACAGGGTTAAAGCAGGTGCCCAAGTTGAAGTTAATTTCTTTGTAACCATTTTGTAAATGGTTACAAAGAAATTAGCTTCAACTTGGGCACCTGCTGTAACCCTGTAAGTGCTTCATGTACTTCAGTTTTTGAAAATCCGTCCCGAATGCGATTTCGCGGATTTTGCTGCAATTTCGCGAGATTCGCGGACCGTAAAATTGCAGAAAATCCGCAAATTCTGCGAACGGAACGGATTTTACGCCCATGCTTAGAAGTTACTCTCAAGATTTAACATCAGAAGAAATCAACCACACCTTTCATGACCAACAACTCTTGGAGATAAAGGAAGCTCTCTCACATGGGAGATATTACCTAGAAGAAGTTCCCCCATCATATTACTATCCGGCAGGGCCAGACTGGGAACCTCTAGCACAGATCACAAAAATGTGGGTTTTCTCAAATCCATGAAATGTATGAATCCTAGACATTCAAGTTGTTCTCTGTACTTTAACTTACTTGTACTTGGACTTAAGGGGATGTCAACAGAAACCAACAGCAAAATCCATTCTCGGTTCAGTTGCCACAGGTCCACTATGATTTTTCAAAGGAATGCAATCTTCAGCTTTTTATGTTCCAGAACCAACCCAGGGAATTCACATTATGATCCCTAGAAATCTTTATGTCCTCGAATTTCAAGAGGAAGGCAGTACAATCTTTTCAGGTCCTTCTCACAGGTTGCAGATGTGAAGTGTAGCAGGGTCAGTTTGCCTGGTAGCCTTTCACAAGTCCAACACTGTTCTGAGGAAGGCTGGCTGAGGGTCCAGCTTTGTAGGGTATGACTAAAATAACAAAATGGATGCTGAAAAATGAATTGACTTTAAATTCCTCCAAGACTGAAGTGTTATTTATCTGTGACTCTTCCACCTGGAATTCTGATTGGTGGCCTACATATCTTGGTCCTCTACCTTCTCCCTCACCTTTTTAACATAGAATCTTGTCACTATTTTCTCTACAAATCTTGCTTTTCAGGACAAATATTTCAAAAATATTTTTCTCCTGCTTTTTCCTCTAAAGGTCAGTAGGAGTGTCAATCAGAGAATTCAGAAAGATTTGAGGAAACCGTGATACAAACATCCATTCTATTAAGCCTTGAATATGGTCTTCCTTGGTATGCTTCTTAAGCAACCTCTCAGTCTTTAGACCAAAAAGAACACCGCAGTGAGACCAAAAAGAACCCCGCAGTGAAGCTTTCTTTGGCACCCAAGAAATAGGAGCCATTTTACCAACACAGATTCAGCTTGCACTGGCTACCAGTGGAGAAAAGATGCATCTTCAAAGCACTGTGCTGTTTTGATCTGGGTTCCCCATATCTCAAGGACATGTTTAATAGATAACATATTAACTATGTTGGACTTGGCTTTTAGAAAACATCGGAAAGCATTGCTGTTTTCCACTTAATCCTCCTTACTCATCGTGTATTGAGAATATCATGGACTGGCACCAGGAGACCCGGTTTGAGTAGCTGCTGCTCTATAAAATGCTCCATTAATCAATCAGACATTCAGCTTGGGTTGACCCTGATAAGAAATTCTATCTTCACTGAAGAACAACAACAACAACCCTTGTAATTACAAAAATGGTGACTATCTGGAGATTAGAGATCCTATTTTTCACTTTTCAGCATTGCTAAGGCAGAAACTGGGATACTGATTAGAAATGCTTCAGTTAATGGCATTAAAACGATAATGATATTGGATTAGCTGATAGACATGGGAATTTTAAGTCTTTTCAGGTTGCACATTCTGAATATGTCCCAAACACAACCAACTTCAGGAAGTATTTTCAGATAACACACTCCCAGATATGTCATTTGAGCTCTGTACAATGAAACTAAACATTGTCCTATTATGTCTTACCTTTAAACCTAGTTCAAGTACAAAATAATAGTTTCAGCCGTTTAGGGAGTGATCTATTTTCCAAACCTACCATGTCTACCTCTATTAACCACACTGAAAAGACTACTGTGCCTTACTATTCATGCCTTTAATTTTTGCATTTCAAAATATTAAATGACTAGTACTAGATTCCCAGCAGAGTGGGTCTCCTTCCTTACTCATTGTGTTGGAGATGCCATAAACCACATTCTGACCTATTGACCAGCTATTTCTCACCACTGATCTAGTATGTGGGGCGAACTAACTGTAAGTGACCTTACATTTTACCAATCTGCACATTTGATAATATTATAATATATATTTCTGATATAGTGGGTGCACCCAACCAAATATGGAGATGGCTTGCAGCTCCATTAGCAGTGGCCAACGTGTGTATCATGAGACAAAAGATTGAAAAATGGTGGGTCAATGCAGTACCCCTTGTAAATACGAGCAGATCTCCAAGTGGATACCTTGCAGATTTTCAAAACCAAAATAATCTGATCTAAAGCGCATGTGTTGCACCTTTATATAAATCCAGGTCATAATTTCCGGAGGCAGGATAGAGTAGCACTGGAGGTCAATGTCACCACCTGTTGGCATACAGGAGCTATTGCAACATCGTCCGTATCCAGTCTGGTGCCAGGAGAGATTCACATGGTGAGGAATCTGAGGTTAGAGATATCCACCAGACACACTCGTTTGTACCATCTAGCCAATCCACACATGCAGACTTGCCCCATGCTAATGCAAACTATATAACCCAAAAATGTTGGCACAAAATTACATTGGCAGAGATGCAATGAGGTACCCACAGGGTATATAACTAAATGGTAAGGAGGAAACAGGTAGACCACATGGACGTGGTAGTCTTTATCTATTAGGAAAATCTATATTTCGACTGAGGCAAACAATTCCCCAGAACATAGAGATTCTGGAATAAATATTTCGAAAATATTATTTGAAAATGTGGAATTCTACTTGAACTCTTCTTTTGATACATTACGTTTCTCTGTTGCCTTTGATAGTTAACCATAGGGCCAAGCAGGAAATAGCACTATGAACTGTTGACATTCAGTCAACTTTCCTGTACTCAGGCCAAAATGTGAAGACCCTTTTTGAGGAGCAGCAGAATGGGGAACGCTCACATTTCTCTCCTGAACAATAAAATTAATGCTTACTTGGTTTTTGCATAGCGTTTACAACCGCAGTTTTTAGCACGGTAAATAAAATATGTGACTTATACATAATTCATAATATTCAGTCTACCGAATTCAGAAGGATGACCACCTAGGAAGTCTGAAGTGATGCAAATAACACACACTCTTATGAGCAGGAGGGCAGTCTGACAAGATTTTAGATATATGCATTACTCACCTTTCTGCTTGATTAGAAAAACTAGTACTTGACGCCAATCTAAAGTTAAAAACAAAGGAGAATACTTTACAAACCAGACACATTTTTAAAGTAATGAGCTACTAATGTAAAATTCTGTGGAATGGTCGCACAAAGCATATTGTTCTTTACGAGACACGGGAGGTGTAAGTGCAGGATTGTGTTACAAATAACGGGCATTCTTGGATTTAACACTGATTTTCTTGCGCTAAGCAGGCAAAAGCAAAACATTCCTAACAACATGATATCTTTCCAGCAAGCTATCCCAGCCGCGGCCGGTAGTGGGAGTACTGGCCGGGCGGTGACGTGGGGAGGGGGAGGGGCAGGGTGGAGGTAGTAATGTATGGATTACGGACTTTAATAGGTAAGTAAACATAAAAATAAATAAAACGAATTTCGTTGCTTGCACTGCATCACCAAATGCGATGCAGTGCAAGAAACGAAATTCGTTTTATTTATTTTTATGTTTACTTACCTGGTAAAGTCCGTAATCCATACATTACTAACCCCCACCCTGCCCCTCCCCCTCCCCACGTCACCTCCTGGCCGGTACTCCCACTACCGGCAGCGGCTGAGCTATCCCCTAGGAAAGAAACTAGTGTCGCAGATTATTCACCAACACAAGAAAACTAAGGATATTTTTGGTGTAGACAGAATTAAAATACACACTATTGGCTCTCGTCAGGAGGCGGCTTGCACCAGCTCATTTCTCCTGTTAGTGCCACCTAAAACAGAACCAACTACTAACCATGAAAGTGTGGAAAGAGTGTGGCATAATGGCCAGAGCTTCCGACTTCGGAGCTGGGGAACCAAGTTCGAGTCTCAGCGTCGGCTCAACATAATGTGAGTCTGGGCAAATCACTTAATCTCCCTGTGTCTACCATATATGAATGCGCACTTAAATGGTGCTCATGAAAAGCACCGGTGTTGATGATTATGTGCCGTGCGGAGCACCTCACACCACTGGCTCAAATTAAGCACTGGTTTGTCCTCCTTTCAAAACCACTGTTCAATAAAACAAGCTTTCCACCAACTCCGGCAGCTACATCGCAATTTTCATTAATATGGCACACAAACCAATGTACAGTGGGGGACCTCCTTGGGAACTCAAGTAAGTTAATTTATTAAATTTGAATAAGGAAAATACAAGCATTCTTTTACCTGTGCTCGGTTGGCCCTGTAGCTTCAATGTTTCTATCCTCTTTCCAATTAAAGTTTCCCATGGCTTTTTTTTAAGCTCTTCCACGTATGAAACCTGGAGTAACTAAACTATAATAATACAGAGTTAAACTTGGTTGGTTGATAGGTGTGCTTTGGGGAAAAATTTGCTTAAATAGGTACCATATGCCCAGAAATGTCTAAGCAATAGTGTCATCTATGTGCAGACAGGCTAATGGGTTCTGGAGGATTAGGACGGAGGATTATCAAGTAAGAGACAGATATGCCCACCATTTTACTGAAGCTTTTTAATGTACAATGGGTTAGCCACACTGATGGCCAACTGGGAATGTGTTGTGTCAGGTCAAGTGTTGTCTAGGTGCCAAATACACAGTGCTTAATTTGAAACGGTGATTGCAGGGTGAGCCCACCGGGACTTATTTTTGGGGGCCAGCACTTATTTTTCCTCAACAGACTGTAATTGAGAGGAAGAGAGACAAAATCACACAAGGATGAAAGAAGGAAGAAGAGAAAGACGGGAAAACTGTGACAAAGAGAGACACCAGGAATGAAAAAGAACCTCTAGGAATCCTTGATATCCGGCCATACTGACATTTGATAGCATTAGACACACGCTCCTGAGCAAAACATTGTGACCCGGCACTTATTCTTGTACAAATTGTACAAATAAAGCACTTTAAAGCCCCTACAGCACTCCATGCTTGTCATGCTTGCTTTGCAAAGCACTCATAAGTCCTTGTTACAAGTGACCAGTATTTTCCCCACTCCTGGAGTTACAGATATCCAGGATATCAGTAAATCTGGGGTGGGAAAAAACTGGGCTATTACAAGGCAGAATCTGAAGACTCCCTTTAGAAATAATGGATTACAAGAGGAATTCCAGGACTCATTTCTCTGGTAATTCCTCATTTTCCGCTGAATTTTCAAACAGAGATGCTGGCTGCCTTAAGGATTCAAAATCTTTGTAAAATTAATAGATCTGCTGAAACACCCAGGATCTCATTATGGCGATGGGGGTCGGTAAATGCTGTTACCTTACCAGCCCCATCGAAATGAAGAGGTCACTTGTACTTAGGGTCATAGTCTATTCTGTAGGCATAATTCCTAACAAACATGGATAATTTCAGTTTCAACCACCAATGGCCTTATTTAGAGATGAGCGGCCACAAAAAATCCTACTGCTTGTGGTGTAAATGTTAAATATGGAGGTGCATCTTACAGTGGAATTTCTTACAGTGCACTGTCCCAGCCCAGCAGTGGAGAACATTCCACCTGTGCAGGTTTAGAAATATTAGTTCCAGCCAGAACCAGTGGATTTCTACAGTGGTTTTCCTTACCAGTCATTGATATTTGGCATATAAAATATGCGTGGAATATATAAGCTGTGTAGTATGTGCAGCACCTACCTTCCCACAGACTGCATGATGTCCAAGAGTAAAGGAGCAGCCAAGTCTGGGCTCAGGTGGATGAATGTTGAGAGTACCACAATCGCAAGACCTAGCGTTTCCTCGTCATATTCTTCTAGTATCGCTCCACAGTCATGGCACCTGAAATGAAACAATACACTCTTGAGTATTCTCATTTGCAACCTTTCTGCCCTGATCGCAGCTACCGATGACATCCGAGCCCTGCTCGACAACGGAGAAACAGCGGCCCTCATCCTCCTGGACCTCTCCGCGGCCTTCGACACTGTCTGCCACCGTACCCTAGTACAGCGCCTCAGCAACGTCGGAATCCAGGAAAAGGCACTGGAGTGGATCACCTCCTTCCTCGCCGGAAGGACACAGAGAGTCCGCCTCCCCCCGTTCAGATCGGAGGCCACCGAAGTCATCTGCGGCGTTCCTCAAGGCTCCTCACTCAGCCCAACACTCTTCAACGTCTACATGAGCCCCCTCGCAGCCATCGCACGCCAGCACAACCTGAACATCATCTCCTACGCCGACGACACCCAGCTGATCCTCTCCCTCACCAACGACCCCGCCACCGCCAGAGCCAACCTGCACGAAGGGATGACAGACGTTGCCAAATGGATGTCGAACAGCCGCCTGAAACTGAACTCGGATAAGACGGAAGTCCTCATCCTGGGATCCTCACCCTCCGCCTGGGACGACTCCTGGTGGCCCCCCGCCCTGGGCAGCGCACCCAAACCAACTGACCACGCACGCAACCTGGGCTTCATCCTGGACTCCTCCCTCTCCATGACCAGACAAGTCAACGCCGTCTCCTCGTCGTGCTTCAACATCCTTCGCATGCTACGTAAGATCTTCCGGTGGATCCCCACTGAGACCAGGAAGACGGTCACCCAGGCCCTCGTCACCAGCCGTCTGGACTACGGCAACTCCCTCTACACCGGAACCACCGCCAAACTCCAGAAGAGACTCCAGCGGATCCAGAACACCTCAGCACGACTCATCCTGGACATCCCCCGCCGCAGCCACATCTCCGGACACCTGAGAGACCTGCACTGGCTCCCGGTCAACAAGAGAATCACCTTCCGGCTCCTCACCCACGCACACAAAGCCCTACACAACCAAGGACCAGGATACCTCAACAGCCGCCTCAACTTCTACGCTCCCAAACGCCAGCTTCAATCGACCAGCCACGCCCTCGCAGCCGTCCCCCGCATCCGAAGAGCCACCACAGGAGGAAGGTCCTTCTCCTACCTGGCCGCCAAGACTTGGAACTCCCTTCCGACCCACCTCCGCCTGACCCAGGACCACCTCGCCTTCAGGAAGCAGCTCAAGACCTGGCTGTTCGAGCAGTAGCGGACCCCGTCCCCCCAGCGCCTTGAGACCCTCCGGGTGAGTAGTGCGCTATACAAATGCTCTGATTGATTGATTGATTGATTCTGTTTCCTGAGTTATAGGTAGATCCTACAGGGGAAGCACTGTGCTTCCCCTGTAGGATAGAGGACACTCTATCCTACAGTTTCACTCTCTGGTGAATGGTTGTGCCTACATGTTAATATATAGCTATTCTGGGTATTTGAACTATTGTACTGAGTGGCTTCTGTTACAGCATTCACCTTGATGAATCTTGTACCACTGTTTACCAAATAGCAATGCTATCAGCTTGTTTATTTAGACCAGTGTGATCATGTGTTTCTGTTGTTATGCTATAATTTTCTTTTGTGAAATGATTATGTTGATCTACTCATGCACAGTACTTTGACACCTAAATTGTCTTAGTCCAACCTCACCAAAAATCACAAAAATATAGCTATACGGGTTAAGAAGATACCACCCAGAAACTTCAGTGAGCTCACTTGGTGAATCCTGTCTGCACTTATTCCGGAGTTTTAGTGTACTTTAAAACAAAAAAAGTCCTGCACAGTTAGAAAAGGCCCAATAGGGCAGAGTAGTGCTTTTACGTTTTTCTAGCAGCATGTGGATGAGCACAGGGGCTCAATGTGCAAAGTACAATTCTTTTTGCCAAAGTATGATATATAGAAAGAAAATGCTACATTTGCAATGCAGACAATAGCATGTTCATGTCTGCTATGCCGTAAATGTATACAGGAGATATTTTGATTTTTTAAGTCTGTACCACAGACATTTTAGAAAAACTATGTTTTGTAATGCAGAAAGAATTGAAACTGTGTATGTGCAGTTCACAAGCAGTGAGAGGCCAGAGCAAGGTTTAAACATGCTGATGCTGAAATCTTTTACTTTGCCCCTCTTCACAAACTAAACTTGGTAGAAAAACTGTATCTTCTCCTATTGTTATCATACTGTGTACTAAGGAAAGTAGTGATTCGATTATATCTGCTGTGATAAGGGACCACAATGAACAGGCAAGTGGCCATTCTGGTAGTAGTGAAGTGTCAAAAAGAAAATACAATGTCATGCTGCTCTGTGCCAGTGTGCTGCCTCCAGGAGCGGCCTGTGCAGGTAAGAGCGGTGGGGCGGCATGGGGGGGCATGGGGGGGACTCGACAGACGACGAGGGTAATTAAATAAATAATACATTTTCCCTTGTCATTGTCTGGTGAGTCCTTCCCCCACCACTCCTGTTTCTATCTCTGTTTATTATCAAAACAAAAATCAAAACACTGGCCTCCAGGCACCTGTCTTCCAGAGCAGCATTAACAAATTGTCCGAAAAAGGCAGGGATTGTCCCACCACTCCTGTTTCTATCTCTGTTTATTATCGAAACAAGAATCAAAACACTGGCCTCCAGGCACCTGTCTTCCACAGCAGCATTAACAAATTGTCCGAAAAAGTCAGGGATTGTTCATTGGGAGTGTGGTTCAGAATTTTCGGATGCCAAAATTCATTAGGTGACATTTGCAGGTCAACCCCAACTTAACAGGAAGACCTTGACTATTCCAGAGTCCATTTTTAAAAATTTAGGAATTTGTAATTTGCTGTTTCCAATTGATTTGCATTAATTCCGTGAAAGATACTGATTTCTAGATTCCTTTAGTCGTTTTATCTTTTGTGTATATGTGAGCAAATGGCTTCATTTCATGAACGTGATTTAGAGTTTCTATTCCCTATTGCTTTTACTACATTACATCTTTGATGTGTTGATACTTGCACCCGTCGCATTAATCTCAGGTCAAGTCTGGAGCACAGCACACACTACCTAACACTGAGACAAGGGCATTGATCTAGCCTGGCAAGGTTACTTTGGGAGCTTAGCTACTGCATGTATTAAAGCCTTTGCCAACCGTACCCCCTGGGCCTATAAAGAGGAACGCTGAAAACCCTTTTCTCTCTACCTTACTAGTATTTACCTGATGTGCCTTAGGGCCTGATTACTTGTTTGGTCATCCTGGAGTGGTCCCCCACGCCAACGCCCCGCTCCAGGACCAACTACTTTGACTGGTGGCCGGCTGCCAGATTAAAAGTAATCTTGTGGTCTGGCAGGCTGTACTTTGGCATTCCCACGGCAGTGCCTGAGAAAAAGGCACAGCAATGGGACCGCCAAAGGTGTTTCAGCACGGCATGGACTTTAAATTTCATGCCATGCTGGAACAGGAGGTGAATGCACACAGAGGGGACACAACATGTGCCTCCCTGCAGTCACTCCTTAGCCCTGAGGCAACAAGGGGCCCTGGAGGACTCCATTTGTTTCTTCACCGCCACAGTTTTCATGGCAGCCTCACTGCCACGAAAACTGTGGCAGTGAGGAAACTCCAAATATGCTCGGCGTTCCCGCAGCGGCAAGCATCTAAGAGCATCTGACCACCGTGCCCCAGCCAGGGATCGTGGACCCCTAGCGGTTGCAGCAGTCTTGTGGAGGTGTGACCGCCACACTCAAAATGCGGCGGTCCGACCATCAGTTCAGCAGTTTCCGCCACTACTCCGCGAGTGTAATCTTAATCAGGCCCTTACTAGGAGCAAACTAAACCAGGGACATTCATGTTTATTAATCAATACCGTTCCTTGAGAATTCAAGTCTCTACTATATTGCTCTATCCATTGCATATAGCAGGAATAATATAACTGCCCATCCACTCTATCTGTTCTCCGATTTAGATGTTTTAGGAGTGGGCATCTTTAAACAATGACACCCAATAAATGAAACAAGCCAAACTGAGAATACAAAGTAGTGTAATACTCTTCACAGCCACACCCCTAGTTCAACACAACTTATTAATGTTCCTATCTGAAATATAACATTGAATCCAGAGGGGAAAATTAACGAGCCAATGGGAAAGGAAGGGGTTCATTTGATTTCCTGCTAGAAAGCGATGGGTCTGCGATTACTCGGGTCTAGGTCTTTGAAGATGACTAAAAGGGATGAGTGCAGGCTCTTAGTTTGCCAAGGACAAAGTGAAGAGCCAAGTCGTAAGTCATGTAAGCCTGACATGGAATTGAACCTACCTAAAACGTGCCCATCTTACAGGGGGCAAGCATGTTGGGACATCTCTGTCACACTTCTCCATTTTCTACTGAATGTGCCACATTGTCATGCTTGTCAAAACCCTTGTTTTCTTTCAAATTTTTCAACTAGACACCTCCATCCTAGAAGGTCATTAAATTCCACTACTTCCCTGAAGCAGGTACACAGCCACTGTTCTAAACCAGAAGATGTTCTTACTTGTCAGTCATCACAGTAGGCTGGTCATCGGAGAACTCCTCAGGAGCAGGCACAAACATGCTGACTATGCTTGGGGCAGACAGCAAGCTGGACTTTGTGGCGCCTGTAAAGTAAGGAAATAAAAGACATTCTTACCATGAAGGAAAACTTGGAAATGATTTGAATAGAAAAAGCAGCCATTCCTAAAAATTAGTGGAAGCACACCATAAATAAGGCGAAGACAATCAACGGCCTTACTTCAGGTCTGGTTACAAAGGAAACTAACAATGCAGCATAACTAAAGTTGTTCAAT
This sequence comes from Lissotriton helveticus, assembly GCF_964261635.1. Lineage (NCBI taxonomy): Eukaryota > Metazoa > Chordata > Amphibia > Caudata > Salamandridae > Lissotriton > Lissotriton helveticus. Next base: position 351,279,688 of record NC_136070.1, on the reverse strand, counting down.
AAATAAATTACGAAGCATTCACCAGATTTGCTCACCATCACTAGAGCAATATGTGATATTACAAAGGGAAATGATGTTGCTTTACTTTACACCGACAAACACTCCGCAAAATGAACCAATAGGGGAGCTTTATTTATATCGCTCAAAATGCGCGTATTTCCAATAATTAGCATTGCATTTTCCGTAATCACCTTTATGGAAACCAAAAGCTATGATTTTCCTTATTACTTGTCTATACCTGCTGTTGGTCGTTAGTATGCACTTACTATTCTGATTGCACCTTGTTGGGGGCACTCTGCAATCAGAGACTAATGCCTGCACTGCGTGACGTGTTCATCACTCAGCGGAACGTTACCCGGGGCGATAAGTGAAAGGTACACTTACCGATCTGGATATAAGGAATGCTGGTCCTCCCCATGGACACTTCGGAAATGCTGCCAAGCACCTCATGTGCAGCTTTCTGTTCTTCTTGAGAGGAAATGCAGAAAAATAGAGAAATCAATTCTTAAGGAACTGTAACACTTTTGAAAAATAGAAGTTCTACTTATTCAGAATGGAAATTTAGAACAGGAGGCATATGATTTTGTAAAATACAATCAACTACATATTCCCTATTCCTAAAAAAAGAATATGGAATGCTCTTTCTCCCGAAATTAGAAAGAACCCCTCGACCACCTCATTTAAAAAGAAGTCAAAGGATTGCTCCTGAATAGCTACCTGCAACAATGCTCCTTGTAGCCACCCAAAGTAAGATTTATTTCTTGTCTACAGATCTGGCCTAACTTTCTACTATGCAATTTTTTGTTACTCTATATCTATTGTGCTACTGCTGTTATTTTTTCGCATGTTGTTGGTTTATACTTTTAGTACCTTTATCTGATTACACTCCAGAGTAGAATTAGAGCAGTATGTGGAATCAAGGACAGGTGCTGACCATGCTATCCCTGAGACATGCCTAAAACTCACACTTCGGCTTTAGAAATCAGTAGTCAGCACATTTCACAAGCGTTATATGTTCATGCATATGGAACAAGTAAATACAGTTGTTTAATCCTCCTTTTTCTCCCTGCGTGACATTAGAAAAATCGCACAATTTCTACAGCCAGATATATTTGAGACAGTGGTTATGGCATTAGTTCTTTTGAGAATAGACAACTGCAGCTGGCTTTATTCTAACCTGCCTAAGAAATACTTGGAAAAGTTGCAGACTGTACAAAATGAGGCAGCCCGATTTATTATGAACATCCCTAGACACGGTTCAATCTCCCGCGCCATCAACAGTCTTCACTGGTTGCTAGTGAGAAAACATTTTAGGCCAGATGTATGACCATAGCATTTTGCGACTCTCAAATTGCAAGTTGTATTTTGCGAGTCACAAAATGCTATGTACATTTTCTGAGACACTGTTTGCGATTCCCAATGGGCTCGCAAATTGCATGCCTCATGAATATTAATGAGGATGTCGCAATTTGCCACCCCATTGGGAATGGCTAGCACTCCCAGATATGGTGGCCTGCTGGGGTCAGCAGACAACCATGTCCGGGATTGCTTTTAAATATAGCAGTGTTGTTTTTAAATGCAGCCCGTTTTCCTTAAATGAAAATGGGATGCAATTAAAAAATAGAAATGAAACTTTTCCATTTAATTTTTTTAAGGCAGGCATTGGTCCCTGGGACCTCTGCCTGCCCTTAAAAAATATTTGTGCATGCATTCACAAAGGGGAAGGGGTCCCCTGGAGTCCCCTTCCCGTTTGTGAGTGTTTTACCACTCTTCTGAGAAGGGTGGTAAACTGTGAGCGTTTTGCAACCGCAATTCCACTCGCAAAACATTCATACATAGGTTCTGGAGTCGCTATTAGGAAGGCATGCCCTTGGAACGCCCCTTCCTAATAGCGAGTCGCTAACTCTATTTTGTGAGTCGCAAATTGTTTGCGACTCACAAAATAGGGTTGGTACATGGGCCGCGCGTTTTCTGCGGTTGCAAACGGGCCTAAATCCCACTTGGACCGCAAAAAACGGTCGTTCATCTGGCCCATACTCTTTAAGGAATTCTCTATAGCCTATAAGGCTTTGCAGGGCCAGGGCCCGATTTACTGAAGAGATAGACTCAGATAGTATCTTCCAAATAAGACTCTCCATTGGAGCTCAGCTCCAGAACTGATTGTTCCCCCTCACAAATGAGCCACCTGGGGAGGAAGGAGCCTGATACGGTGCACAGCACTATACTGGAATTGGCTCCCCTGGGAACTAAAAAATGCAACCTCTTTGCTTAAGTTCAGGAAGGACCTAAAGACCTGGCTTTTCACCCTGGATCTTTGAGCAGCATACAAATGTTCCTCTGTCCCTTCTGTCAGAGGTAGCACCAAGACGCCTCCAGGCAATTGTTAGCACTTTACAAAATGTAATCAAACCAAATCAATTGCATAAAAGCAACATATAGCAGGATATAAGCATTGTTGATGCCAAAAGGTCTGGTTTATACCAGAAATAAGTCAGTATACATGCACTTTGTCACTCATCATTGCACTCATGCGTACATTCATTGACCCACTGATTTATTAATGCAGTCTACTATCCACAATAAAATACCCATATGAATTCAAAAAGCATATACATAATAAATCAAAAAGAAAGCATACCACCTAAATGTGACGTGCATATGTTTAAACAATAAAATGAATTAATGTAGTTTTCAGCTGTCTTAGAGTAGTATTGTACATAATGTATCATTGTTTTAAAGTTCCAACAAGGCACCCTATTCAGAATCATATTGGAGTGGTAAAACATTAATACACAATGCAAAATCCCACTCCAAAATGGCTGCTCAATAAACATCAAATAGATCTCCATCTTGAAGCAGTGGCACTGTGGGATGAGGTGCACTAAAGATGACAAAATGTAGGGCAAGCTCCCAATAACATTCTGAGGAGCAGAACAATCCTCTGAAAAATAAATGAAATAAAACAAAAGCAAGACAGAAATTAAATTGGACCTATAAAAGATGAAAATGGAAAACTAAGTAACTAGTTCACCAGCCCTGGCACTGAAATGCACTCATTTTCAGGCAGTTGTGCACAACATGATCAGGCAAAATACCATCACTCACAGGGCATTCTCCCCTATGCTATATGTTTTCATGGGTCAGAGCTAAATGTGAATGGCATTCAAAGAGACCAATGGAAGAAGAGTACTGATCCAAAGCCTATTTATGTATGTATGCATTTGATTACGAGAGCCTGGCAGACGACTCAACCTATCAGGCCCTCATAAAATAGTCTTGCAAGGGTTATTAGAGTGTAAATCTTCTTTCGCTAGGGTTTGCCAAAAGGGTAGACAGTACTAAAACCCTTGTCTACTAAAATTATCTGTGACATTCCAAGTAAATTAATATGCGTCTATAGGCTTTACCAAGAAGCAATAACAATCCACCAGTTAAGGCCTATTGACCTTAACATACTTTTTTCACAATAAATCCATCAACCCTACTGAGTTTTCATAATGAATAGTTTGGATCTATGACATTTCTACAAAGTGCCAATCAGGCCTGTCACCTTTACCCCCGAAACCCCTGCCAACTACGGTAATCTGTGAGATTCCATGTAACGAAATATCTCCCTACCAGCTTTAACCCCATTCCACCTTTACATATGCTTTTCACAATAAATACAACAAGGCTACTGCCTTTGTAATAACTTTTGATAATCGATAGACCAGGCCTTTATCATTGACTTATCGTTTTTAGTGAACTCAGTAATGTCATGCTGAGTATAAGTTTATCGCAAGGTTGTATGACAGAATCCTGTTTTACAACGCTGGCATTAGTATGAACGCATTGTTACGACGTGTTCCTGTAGCATGCATGCTACGACGACTTGCCTTACGGGAGTGCTGGACTTCGGAATGGTATAATTTACTATTCCAACTCCAGGCGGCGCAACAGTAGGAAAGGTGTTGGACTTTAAACCCAATACCACTCCACCGAGGTAACCCTTAAAGCAAGTCGTTGTAACGGCGCGTTCGTACTAATGCCGGCATTGTAACGGCACAGCTTGATTCGGGCTTCGTAATTATGGATGCTTCCCTATCCACAATGTAAAAGGTGCACTATAAGCACTTATTTCAGCAGAAGCATGTAACTTCCTAAATCAAATGCTGTACTAAAGGGAATCAATGTGTGGGCAGAACCCAAGCTCTCTCTCTCTGTAGTGCCTCTTAAAGCTCATTTTCTGTTCATCACATAAGGTCAGGCTACAGCTACGCTTACAAACCAGATCTAAGAAGCAGTTAAGGAAATACAAGAGATGTCATTTCTATTGAATGAGGAACATTTATAAGTTACCTCACGAAATAGTGTCAATGTTTGTGTTATATGCACTTTATGCTTAGGAACAGTCTAGGCAATCCAGATCTTAGGCTTTGGAAGACAGGTGGCATAGTCTCATTTAGAGTACATTGGATGGTCCATCAAACCACAGTCTTCATGTGAGCTGTGTCAACAGTAATTCATCGAGCTGTAAATCATTTGCAATCAGCAAAGCACTGACTCACTTGGTAGAGCAACAGAGCAACCCTCTAAGGAAAAGGAAATGCATGCAGTGCTATGCTTAGCAAACCAACCAAATAGCAATCCAGTTAAACACTGGAGAGAAAATTAAGTACAAATAATAATATTTCAATGGAAAAGTGGTACACAAATGATGAAAATAATAGAAATAGTTGTTACATAGTACTTCAAACCACATTTCTGTCATTTCTAAATATAGTAAATAATAGGTGTTACGGTTACATAAACTAACAGTACTTAATTTAACAAAAGGATGGAATGCTGAGTCACCTTACATTGAAACATATAAACGGACAAAAAGTTATGATAAAAAAACTTAATGGCACCTCAGAAAACAATTTTACGATCATGTATCAGGGAAGTGAGAATACAGTGGAAATGGATCCAATAGTATTACAGAGAGTTAAACTTAAATTAGACACCTTTTCTGACCTTCCACAAGTGCAAAATGTTAAACACAGCCTGGTGGTTATAAGTGATGGATTGTACATTAATACATATGGAAACTTGTGGACTAAAAACAGGTGCACCAGGGTTTACTTGGAAACTTCAGAGAGCAGAGCTCCCACTAACCCAACATGTCTTTCAGAAATGGTCTTTGAAGTTCAAACATCCGGTTGAAAAAGATCTAAGCCAGACATAGTCACAAAGTAAATGGTGCTCAAAAATCTTCTGCAGGGCAAACATGATGGCTGCAATTTACATTGCTCCAGGGAGGAGGAAAATATGTTTGATTAATAAGGACGTTTTGATTAAAAAACTCTAAGCCTGACAAGGTAACTTTTACATGTTTCTGGAGCTCTAGGCACTCCAGCAGATTGAAGTCACAAAGAGTAAACAACGATAGCTCCACAAGGTCTGCTTCACTTTTAAAATCTCAGAGTTAACTTCTAGTGGCTATGTTTGAGTCAGACCTGGTTGCTAAAATATTGATAAATTTCACAGTTTGAAGATGGATGTTTCTGGTTTGAAACATAAATGCAATTTCATCTGCCAGACCAGGGATTCTTGTATCTTAATCTTTGAGTATAATTATCTAACAGACCCCACCATTGGTCATAATGACCTTTGTTAGTTGACAAGGAGACGGGATAACGAGCTGTCATTTACATCAATTACCATGAACAATGAAATCTAATTGGAGCTTCACAAAAATCAACAAATGAGGTATATCGGCACTAACTTTCATCCATCGTCAGGCCGCAACGAAGGATGACTATGGCGAAGGAGGACGGCTTTTTGAAGGTCCATACTTGGTGAATAGGATAACATTTAAAACCCATCATGGATTATTATTTGGAGTACCACAGAGGGCTAGATATACTGGTAATAAGGTTGTGTTAGCGATGTAATCCAGATTTAAGTAATATTGAAGAAATCTCTCAGAGCATCATCTACACAAACCCCATATGTCCATGACATAAAGGAGCACTGAAGAAGAGGTCCTGAAGAAGGTGAAGGCCACTGAAGCATGCGTTGGCCATGTGCTGACTCCTTTGGCCAAGACACATTGATGGAAAAAGGAAATTGTGTCTCCTCATTGTGTCTCTATTAGGAATTCTGGAGACTATGAAATAGTGTGTGGAGGATATGGTATTGAGTGATTGGTGTGATTGGTATGAATAGTATGGATGTATAATCAAGGGTTTGGGGCCTTTATTTTAACTCTTCTGTCTAGAGACTGAAAAAATCGTTACTATGGAATATTGTTCTTTAAATGTAAACCTCGATATATAAGAAGCAATTTTGTTAAATTCATATATCAATGGAGTTTATTCATTTTATTGCTATGAATTTTATATGAATATTAAATAAAGAATTAAATAAAATGAATATCCTTTGAAACATAGTGGGTTAGCAACAATCAAATGGACTGATTCATGGTAAAGTAATCGGCTAGTGTTTTAAAAAAACATTTTTTAGCAGATACTGATTTGTTCCCCCTTTCCTGAGTCACCAGATATATTTTGGGGGTACCATTCATAAATGGTTCCAGGAAGGTTTACAGTCTATGACCAGGCTGTATCTCAGCCCATTACAAACAGCAGTTTCAATAAAATCCAACTGCATTCTGTTAAAACATCCTCCAGATCTACATATGTGACCCATGGTTACAGGGGTTCTTCTCCCTATATTCATTTGCTGACAGGTCACACATCTGTAGCACAACTCCTCAGCTAAAACTCTAAATCAAAGATTAAACCAATGTTGCCTCAACAGTCTCACCATGGCATTCCTTCCTATGTGTGCAGGGACATGACAATGTCTTATCAGGGGGAATAACTGGCTATCAGGCATCACAGGTCTCCCATCAGCTAATACCCAGGTCTCATTTGCGTTCTTAACATGTCCTACTCTGACTCATCCTTGTTGCTCTTCCACGGACACTTCCTCCTGCAATCTCTTGATTTCCTCCCAAGTATCAGCTACTGACAACAGCAATGAAAAGCCAGTTTTCTCATCAGATTCATTTGCATACTCTTCATTAAATGTGCATGCCACAGTTGTACAATTCTGAGCAACTTCTTTGGCATTTCTGTTTCCAATAGTTACGTGTCCATTTCTGCTCCTTTGGATTACCCATTCAACAACTGCAATTTCTCGGGCAATTGTAATGTTTCCCACAGTCTCATCACATACTTTTAATTCTGGATAGGAGATCCAGATGAAGTAATGAATCCCCTGTATGACCATAATTGTCCAAAATCATGAACCACACCAAAGCCATATTGACTGTTGGTAAATATTGTCACCACATAATTGCTCTGAAAGATAACATGCTCTGTTCACGGCAACCAGTTCTGCCACTTGACCAAAGGTAACGCCTCGAAGACAGGAAGCGTCTACCACTTCTTTAATTGGGTATACAACGTTTACAACGCAACTTTTACAACGCACTACCATTACAATGAAACTTTTACAACGCAACATCCATTACAACGCATACATTTACAACGCAGTCATTACAACGCATGACACTACAACGCACACCACTACAACGCATACCATTACAACGCAGTCATTACAACGCATACCATTACAACGCAAAACTTACCATCCAATACTTACCCTACTGTTGCACCCCCTGGAGTTAGAATAGTAATTTTAATCCCTACACTATCCAATACTTTCCCTACTGTTGCACCCCCTGGAGTTAGAATAGTAATTTTAACCCCTACACTATCCAACACTTACCTTATTTGCAATGTAATGTAATGCGTTGTAATGGTATGCGTTGTAAATGTAGTATGCGTTGTAGTGGAATGCGTTGTAAAGGTCTTTTTTAAGAATTTGTTGTAATGGTATGCGTTGTAATGGTGTGCGTTGTAATGGATGTTGCGGTGTAAAAAATGCGTTGTAAAGGTATGCGTTGTAAAAGTGTGCGTTGTAACGTCATACATCCCTTTAATTGTATAGACAGCATTAGCTGCTCTCACATTCCCCTCATTATCTCTTCAACAGGAGACATTAACAAATATTAAATAGTCAGGTTCAGCGAGCGGTTCATCCTTAATTTCAGGTTTTGGCTTTTGGCATAAATCCATGATATCGAGACAGTCAAGCTCTACCTCTTGCCCATTAATTTCACTTTCAGGCAATGGTTACAATGCAGCTGGATTAAGAATCTGACACTATTTTAAAATGGCATTCTCTTTTGCAAAAAATAATTGTTCATATTTTGGGAGTCAGCTGTTTGTCATATACTGTGTCTTAGTTCGGGTGAGCAAAATCGCCACTCAGTGTGGGACCATTACTCTTAGAGGATATCCCAATAATATGCTCTTGCTTCTCTCAAAACTGACACCAACCACCGCAACCACTGTAAGGCAGCCAAGCAGTCCTGCAGCAACATGGTCAAGGTTAGTTGAAAAGTATACCACAGATCATGGAGAGTCTCGCGTGCAATTGATTAAGCACTTACAGAGCGCAGCCCTCCCTCTCATTGCAAAACAAGGTATGCATTTTACTGTACCCAGGCATTCCCAGTGCAGGGGCACCGCAGAGACTTTCTCTCAGCTCTAGGAATGCTTTTAAGCAATCGCTGTACTATTGAAGCGGATCAGGCACATCTTTGTGCGTCAGCCTCAGTAAAGGCTTGGCCACTAAGGAAAAGTTGAGTACCCACTGTCTACAGTAGTCCACCATTCCAAAAACACCCTGATCTCTCTTTGCATCTTAGGTGGATTCATTTTTAAAATTGTAGTTATTCTCTCTTGTGACACCTTCCTTGTTTCATTTTCAATAAGTTGTCCTAAATACAGGACCTCTTTTTGACAGTATTGCAACTTACTCAGGGACACTTTATATCCATCTTCAGCCAAATGATTAGCAAGGCAATCATATCCTGTTTGCAAGCTTCTTGTGTACTTGAAGCTACGGGTCGTCAATATATTTTACAAGAAACAAATTGCTGGGCATCTGTAAGGTCTCAAGATTCTTTTTAAAGATCTGATTAAAGATCGATGGGCTTTCTGCATACCCTTGTGAGACTAGGCATCATGCCTAAACTTTGTTTTGAAATTTAAATGAGAACACTGGTCTTATGCTGTGGGATTGAAAAGAATACCCGGCACAGCTCCGCTACAGTAAATCACTTGGCATCAAAGGGAATCTGAAACAATATTGTAGCTGGCTTTGTTACCATGAGACATTTGATAACTATACTGTGAATTTTTTTAAAGTCCTGCAGGATTCTGTATTTGCCAATTGGTTTCTGCAAGCCCATAATCTAAGAATTGAAAGGACTTCCAACTATTTGTCTCAAAGTTCCTTTTTGTGGAATTGATTCAATCACTGGAATGATTCCAATCTCTACCTCTGGTGTGCGATTGAATGGTTGGCTTATCAAAAATTTAGCATTTCATCTAATCCTTATTCAGACAGGTTCTACACCTTTTTTGAGTCAGAGGACTTTCCCTGAAAAATCCCATACTTCAGGATTTGCAGTAGCTCCTAAATTGGGAGGTAAGACTTCTATCAATCTCTCAGGGAACAATCCAACAGATGTTCATTGTCTAGCCATTTTAAATTCAATATCTTCATCATGCTTATGAAACTTTAAACCTTACGGCGTCCAATAAATTGTGCAGTTTAATGTGCACGAAAGATCACCTCCTAACAAAGGTACAGGGCTTGAATCCCACACAATAAACAGATGATCCTGTAAATTATCCTATTTTCAGAGGTACCTTCTTTGAAACAGTTAGTTGTTTGCTTATTTGTGACACCTACAACTTGGATCTTCTTTCCCGAGAGGTGATGGTCAGGGATTACCGCTGTTCTAACAGTGGAATGGGTCGCACGGGTGTCAATCAAAAATTCGACTTGGTGGCCTTTTACCTCACTTTCTACAAATGGATCACCTTGGTCTGCATCGAACACTAAGCCAAGTATGCATCTTACTCCACCCTCAGGCACCGTCATTGTGAATTGTCCGAATCAGAACTCTTGTTCTCAAACATAGGGAATAGTTGAAGTGGAATCTGATTTTGGATATCATTTTGGCTTGCCGTTGGTGCTTGAGTTACATTAAATCCGGGATTACCCACATTCTGTTGAGGTATCAGAGCTTGTGAGACTTGCATTATTGGGACTTGTGGCTGATATAAAATTTGCATTTGCTGAATTGACAGATTCTGCATTTGAGTGAGATTCACACTTTGCATTTGCCCATCACCACTCTATTAGGATTCTGTCGACTTTCCCTCTTCCAATGACACTATTGACAAGAGATTGATGAGGTTGAAGAGATTGACTCCTTGTACAATAATGACAAGGAGTCAATCTCTTTAACATTGCAATATCTACCCATGAATTCGGATCATCCGGAATACCTGGACCTCTACCTTATCCAACACCAACTTCACCTTGCATCATTTGACCTCCACTCTGGTAAACAACAACTTGCATTACACTAACATTACCTACATACTGCTGATTCCTTTTCAGCTTAATTTCCTGTTCATAGCTACAGTGCTGGACTTGGCCCTTTTTGCAGGGTCGTCCCTGAACTTTTTGCCTTCCTCCTATTTGTCGTTTCTGAAATGGTGTGTCGTGGAGCTGAGCCTTGCATTCGCACAGTGTTAGGTTGACATGAGCTTATTAGAAGTTTTAAACGCCATTTTGTCTTTCTGCTGCCTTTTGCACACAGCACACACTTTATTAATTGTTTAGAGTTTAGCAGAGTGTTTTGCTTCACACGAGAATAGTATGTTTTTCTACATTAGTAGCCTTGCTTGGTAAGCTTAGTCTGAACAGTGAGTGCCGAGGCCTTCAAGGTTATTTCAACACTGTGGTTATTGTTCGGACTGATCAGCGCACATTCTAGACATAACACATATGCAGCTGCGGCCACCTCGGATTTTGGCATGTTTAATAATGCACTGCGTAGGCATGATTACACACACTTGGAGAACATTCGTATGCTGAGAGCTTGTGCAGAATTTGATGTGATCCACTTCTGCTAATACCAGAGGTATGGTGCCACCTATGTAATCCCAGGAGACCTTCTGTAGTTATAAAATAACCTACTAGCAAGGGAGGCTGAAATATAGGGATATTTTTAACCTGTTTCCATTTAGCATTATAACATGCTTTCTCCCTTTGTATTTTATGGAATAGTAACTATGCTGACAATCTTGTTTCTAATAATATGTCTGCTTGTATTAGCTAAGGTGCTGCGCATGAGAACACGGCGTTAGAAATAAATATTTCAAACTTGCACGTGTCTCTTTTTACTCTCCGTTTTGGACTGGTATGAGAGTATAACGAAAGAGTGTTCATGTTTTCCACATTACCTGAGGTAACCTAAGTTGCATGTTCTGGGTTGTCTAATCATTGGTATTTTGGAAGAGCCAATGTGACACTGATGTTAGTCTGGTAGGTGATTTTGGGTACTAAGGTGAGTTTTGGCACACCCTAATTCACTGAGGTCCCAAGTCTCTGTGCACAGTTCTGTGTAGGAGCAGAATCCCTGCAACAGGTGTTGGAGCTTCTAGGACTCTGGGCACTGTATCACTGCTGTCCAATGTAAAGTGCATGTGATCTCTATGGTAAAACATGGTAAGATTGGTATACACCTGTTTGGCATATTTAATTTACCTATCAGTCCCTTGTAAAGTGTTATCTCAGATACCCACGGCCAGTAAATTAATTGCTACTGGCAGGCCTTTGTTTGCTGTAACACTGGTGGGCTTGCAGCGCTGCTTGGTATGTTGGAATAGTGGTAATAAACGCTGTGTAATTATGTGCGCAGTTTTATTGTCACTATTTTAGAAATGCCACTTTTAGAAGTGGGCATTTTTGTGTGCTATGTGTCTTTGTGCCTGTAGTGGGAGGAGTAGCACCTGACCCTGAATACGATAGTGCGGGCTCCGCCCCCCTGTGGTGTGTCTGGGGCCAGAGCCTACTCTAACAAAGGAGATTGTGGTGCACTGTAATATGTTTTCAAGTGCCACCCAGAACCGGTTTGAACTGGGCTTAGGCCTTTGACATGGGGTAGAACAAAGACATTCACCATATAAATATTGGGGCTGTGACCCCATGAAGTTGTTGAACTTTGTGCTTACTGGCAGAGAGGACTGCTGGATGGCCAGAGCAACCGCTGTAGCACCCAACTGCTGTCTCCTGGGGGCCCCTACGTGCTGTCCTGGCTGTGCCCAGCTCTGCCAGCTCTGCCTATGGAACTGCTAGAGACCGGTGGAGCACTTCTTTTCTGCCTCTGAAATGTGCTGGGTGAGCGCTGATGTTCACCCTTCTGCCACAAAGGATCACTGCTTCCTTGCCGTACGACGTGGGCAGCACAGTCGCACGGCAGGGGAGGAAGCGCTGGACCCGCGGTGAAGCACATAAATTGAGCGGGCGAGATTGTTCTGGTCAGACCTAGGGACACTTTCTCCACTCCTGAGGCGGAAGTCGGGAGTTAGATTCCTCTGCACTAATTTTTAATGCACTTTACCTCGCCGCATTGTTTTTAATAAAATCCATTGTATTCCCCTCATATTTTAGCCATTAGGCTCACATTCTTTTGCGCCGCATTAGGAACCTGATTTCCCTCATTTCAGCCAATTAGGAACTGAATTGGTTTCGGGGCTTGGAGGCGGCCGACTACTCACAGCGGCCATCTTGGGGAGGAGGCAGGTTGCTGCTCTAGTCTTTGGGGAGGAAGCGCTGGACCAGCGCTGAAGCACATAAATTAAGACGGTCACTCCTACACACAGCGTACGCGGTAGCGGACGCACCCAATCGCACCAAAGGAGCGCCTAAGGAAAGCCCGCCTGTGCCCGTCCGTGTCATGACGGGGCCAGGGACTATGAGGATAGGTCCCTCATACCTGAGAAATTAGATTCTAGCGGGGAACAACTTCCGTTATTGAGAGGATGTTCGTCCGCCTTCTGTCCCAGCCTTATCCCATTGGAGGAGGTAAGGACCCTCTGCCACCAATGTAACCCTAATGAAAAAGCCAAATCATATTCGTTAGCACTGTTGAACTGTCGGTCCCTCCCGAGGCACGCGATTGAAATCCGCCTGCTTCTGGAGGAGCGAGGCCCTGACGGAAACGTGGCTAACGGAAACATCTGACCCAGATATAGTTCGGGCTCTCCCTCCCAGCTATTTGATCTGTAGGCAGGACCGCCAAACTGGTCGAGGAGGAGGGGTTGCAATAATCTATAAGAATGTATTTGTGTGCCGAATCTCAGAGAGCCCTCTCTCTGAGTGTGAGAGTATGGCGTTGTCCATCTCTTTTTCCCCTACGTGTACCTTTTCGGGGATTTTGGTCTACAGACCACCTGGAGCACATAACAGTTTTTGTGACAATCTCCATGATAAGATCACCCATACTATTAGTAGTACTTCAAACTTTTCCATTTTAGGTGATCTCAATATACATCTGGACAAAGTAGAGGCTCCTACATCGCAAGATCTGCTGCAGGCTCTAGGGATTTTACAATTGAAACAAATTGTGTCTGGACCCACTCACCTAGCGGGGCATTTGATTGACCACTTTTTTACTAATCTCGGAGACATTGGCTGTGAAGAGTCTCTCTTTGTTCCATGGTTCGACCATGCATTGCTTTTGTTTCCCTGGATCCCGTCCGACCTAAATTATCCAGTTAAAGTAACCAAGAAACTTAACCGGATTTGGTCCAAATTATCCCTGGATGACTGGGTTGCAGACTTGAAGGAGTTCCCCCCTGCTACCCAGGATAATCCCATCGTAGCTAATGCCGCTTTTAACGAATGGTTAGAGACCACCTTAGATTCCACTTTGCCCAAGAAAGAAGTGTGCCATCGTAGTGGTTCAAATAAAATGCCCTGGTATTCCACGGAATTAAAGAGCCTTAAACAACGCTGCAAGCAGGCCGAAAGAAAATGGAGTAAAAATGTCTCAGTTGTTAATAAAAATGAATATAGATCTACTTTTAGAATATATAAGAACCAGCTAAAAACTGCACAATCCGCTTACTATCAGGATAAAATTGCTGCTGCAGCTAACAAGCCTAGGGAAATTTTTAAAATATTCCAATCTTTGGTCACCCCTCCCCTTCCGGTTAATGCAGCCCCTGACCCGCAGAAACGCTGTGATGACCTGGCCTGCTTTTTTGCTAATAAGGTGGCCAATATCTATTCTGGCTTACTTCCAGGTCCCCAGCCCCTTGGCTTGACTGAGTGTGGTGTTGCCTTTTCTCCCATAAGAGTTCCTGTTTCCCCTGTATTCCTGGATTCCTTTCCTCTGCTTGATCTATCCACGGCAGAATGTCTCCTCGGTAACCTTAAATCTGGGTCCCCTTTGGATGTCGCCCCACCATCGGTCCTTAAACAGGTCTCGGTGACTGTCTGCCCTGTTATAAAAGACGTCATAAACTCCTCCCCGGCATCAGGCGTGGTTCCCCCTTTATAGAAGCATGCCAGGGTTAAGGTCCTTCTAAAAAAACCTAGCCTGGATCCCGAAGATTGGTCCAACTATTGGCTGCTGCCGGGGCTTAGTAAAATCTCAGAAAAACACGTCAATCAGGCTCTCTCATCATTTATTGAGAGCACGGGAGCCCTTCACCCCACCCAAACCGGGTTTAGAGTCAAGCAGGGGACGGAAACGGCACTAGTAGCCGTAGTAGAGGAGACTAGGAATATTGTGGACGCCGGAGGATGCGCAGCGGTGGTCCAGTTGGACCTTAGCACAGCCTTCGACACAGTAAACCACCCACTCCTGATCCACCGCCTTCGGCAGGTGGAAGTCACAGGTATGGCCCTCATATGGCTCCAGTCCTTTCTTTCCGGGAGATCCTTCTCGGTCTTTGAGGACGTATCATTGTCTAAACAACTTCCACTGCATCATGGCGTTCCCCAGGGCTCCTCACTCAGTCCGACCATGTTTAACATTTACATGAGTCCACTTGCTGATGTGGTTCTTCCCTGGGGAATTCAGCTGGTCACCTACGCCGACGATACACAGTTGGTCATCTCCCTGGCCAGGGCTGATTCCTCGGACTCTGGAATTAATAATCTGGCCCCCTGTCTTACCAAGGTCCTGGACTGGATGGACGCATCATTTCTCAAGCTGAACGGTTCAAAAACCGATATCATGCTACTGGGTTACAAGGCCCCCATCAACCTTGATCCATGGTGGCCGAAATGTCTTGGTCCCCCCCCCCTACCCCCAAGAACCAAATTAAGAGTCTGGGGGTCTGGCTTGACTCCATCTTGGGATTTCAAGTTCAGGCCAGAAAAGTTGCTGGACCTGTTATGGTTTGCTCAGGCTCCTCAGGAAGGTTCTGGTCCTTCTTCCATTCGAGGCCAGACGCCTGCTAGTCCAGTCCCTCATTCTTTCCCGACTGGACTACGCAAATGCGGTCTATCTTGGTGCCCCTGTAGGCTCCATTAAAATACTGCAATCTGTCCAGAATTGTGCAGCTCGCCTACTCTTGGACGTACCTAAACGCAGCTCTGCGAAGGCTGCTTTGCGGTCTCTTCATTGGCTCCCGATACAAGAAAGGATCTTGTTCAAAACCATGTGTATGGCCCATAAATCTATAACAAATAATGGCCCGGCCATTCTTAGTCCACTGTTCCACCGCCATCAATCTCCTAGAACTTTGAGATCTAACCATCTTAATTTGCTGGTAGTGCCGAGGGTGAAGCGGTCACGCATGGGCGGTTGCCAGCTCTCCTTCCATGCAGATAAATTCTGGAACCAACTTCCCGAGAACATCAGGCTTGAAGCCAACCATTTTGCCTTCAGGAAACGGCTGAAGACTTTCCTGTTTCACTGAATGGTAATGTCTCTGATGTCAGGTCTAAAAGCGCTGGGATGCCTCAGGGTAGCCATGCGCTATACAAGATTGTATTCATTCATTCATTCATTTACAGCGGTCTTCTTTATGGCAGGGGAAGGGGAGGGGAGAACTGAGGAACTGGAGTGTTCTCTCCCCCGGGTTCAGGCCACGGCACTGACTGCGGCCGCCGGGGCTCTGGTGCGGGCCCCAGGCTGACACCCAACGAGAAGAACGCAAAACCAATGGAGACAGCGCTCCGTGTTTGTGCCCCAACACTGGAAGCCAGGCAGAGGCGCAACCTGGTTGTGGGCGGGGCTTAAATGGACCGCGTCCCCGGAAGTACCCTCAAGCGCGGAGAGAAGTCGCTTTGTGCCGTGGGTTTGGCCAGCTAGGCCTGACCGGAGTCTTAACATGCAGCAGGCGCAGAGAAGTAGACCGCGCTGTGAAGAGAAGCTGCAGTGCAGGAAGAAGCCAACCTGGCTACCCGGAGTCTCGGCTGTTGCCAGGCCACCTTAGGGAGAGTCGACGTAGGAACAGCGTCATTAGCCTCACCTAGCAAAGCAGTTGGCCAACAATGCCGAAAGGAATCCCCGGTGCGAGGCGGTGCTTGGAGATAAATAGAGAATAGGGGCGTCTTCTGCCCCGAGGCCCAGTGAGGAGCTTCCCTGTGGCAGTGGCGAGTCTCAGGTGCCCCTTTCAAGGGAGCGGGCAGCACTGTTGTTTTCCAGCCCGAGGGGCCATTGGATGTCATCACCTGGTTGCTGTTGTACCACCAACATAATTCCCTCATCTGTTTACATCATCAAAGGTGCACTGCATGGTTGCAAGCAGCTGCTTGCTGACCGGATGTTGGGGGCATTTTGGAGTGACATCACAGGGCGAGCTCAGTAGTGATCCCGGATTCAGAGTTGCCACCCATGTCCTGGCTGCACCAGGAGAGCTAGTGTGGAGATTTGCTTGCCTCATGACCAGGGGAATAGGTTTCTGTCATTTGTAGGCTACTGTGCTATATACATAGTACGAAGGGGTAGTATTACCAGATCAGCCTGATGTAATGTTGTATCACCGGGTGCAGTTCATGCCCTGAGGTGCTACAGGAAGCCTGCGGGCTAATGTGCAAGTAATGCGTACCTGGTGCACTGTAGGCATGATGTGTTTATAAAGTGTACACACTGCTAGTAATTACTATGATGCAATACTAATGTGTATGCGCAATGTTTTATGCTACTGTGATGATGCTCATACCTCATGATTTATGCATCCTGTGTTTATGTTACGTACAATGTCTACCAGTAGTTACTGGTTGTGTTCACTACCTGTGAGTGGTGATGGAGATTACAGAGGTCAGTTGGCACAGTGTATATTTGTGATTGCGTTCTAATGTGTGTTATGAGTAATATAGTAATAAAGACAATTTTTTTAATTAACCTTGTGTGGAGTTTCTTTTGTGGTGTGCCTAGTGTGTCGCTGGTGTGTGAGTGTGCCTCTGGGATAAGCCTGACTGCTCTGCCAAGCTACCAAGGGGGTGAGTAGGGGTTATCTTCGCTGTGTAACTCCCTTGCCCTGCCTCGAGTGGTGGTTTCTCCCTGTCTTAGGCGCTTGCCCTAGCCAACCAGAAGTCCCATTTCTAATATTGGTTGTCAGCGGTGAGGATAGGACTTGCGTTTTCAGTACCACAGCGACGCATGGTTGCACTACAAACTCTGCATTTAGACAATCAAATAGTTTGGGGATTTCTCCTGATTTAGTTTTTCTCCTAAAAGTGTCTATTTGTTTTATTGTGTACTCTTGCTTCAGCTCAGACGCCTAGGTCTCTTGTTTTGCACTGTGGGTTGGGAATCTTGCCAAGATGGGGTTGATCTATAATGAGGATGACCTATTGGAGTACACCCAGGAGGAGTAAGAGAAATTCTGCAAAGGAGGATACCAATAGTAGGTAACATCCTCAGAAAACTGTTCCTTTATGTAGCACTCCTTAGGGGAGAACCCTTTGAGAGCTGGGGGACCTGTTTGATTATCCCTCTGCATAAGTGGTGGTTTTGAGGGAGGGCCTGAGAAGTCTGAAGAGGATGAAGAAAATGACAGGGCAGGAATGCCAGTAGATATTGAGGACCCCGTAGAGAGGGAGTCTTTTGCTGGGTCCAATGCCGGGGGCAGTACCCCAGCCCTTTCCCTGTCCCCAGAGGAGTGGGTAGAAAGGGAGCACCAGCTGGAGCTAGAGAAGCTCAAATTGAAGCATGCCAAGCTGGGTGCAGAGCTAGTGTAGCTAGCAGTGGAGGAGAAAAAGCTAGAGGCTGGAAGGGTCGTAGCGCAGGAGAGGATGGTGGAGGCAGAGAGGGCCGTTGCCAGAGAAAAGCTGACTCGTGAGGATATGTCCCCTGAGTGTAGTTTTAGTGATCTGGATTCACCAATGTGGGTGGGGTCCGGTCGTGGCAGCAAAAGTGAGTCCAGTGTAGGATGTTCCACTCCCAAATCCCAGAACATGGTACCTAGTTCCCAGTAAGATGGTGTCACACCTGAAGGGTATAGGTTGAGGTTCAGGGGCAGTAGGAAACCAGTCTCACCAGTCTTGGGAGGAGTTTGTGGATGAATGTTGTGATGCACTGGAAGGTTGGGTGAGGGGTAGCACAGCAAACAATTCTGAAGGCTTTTCAATCTGATTGTCAGAGAGCACATGTTCTGTTGTTGTTTTCCAGGGTTACACCAACACGTGTTGGAGTGAGTTCTCTGATCCCAGGGAGCCTGCATGGAAGGCAGACCTCTGGGTGAGTGCCAGAGGGTCTGAGAAGGCATTGGGAAGTGAACCTAAGAGGAGTGGCTCAAGTATTTTCTAGCCCAGGGTGGTGGGAAAGGTTCTTAGCAGCCCAACTGGGTCCTGGTGTAGTGGGAGGTGTGTAGGGACTCACGTCCTGTCTCCGCGGAGATGGAGTGAGAATGAGATAGGTCCCAAGTTGCCCGAAGCCCAGTCTCAGGCCTGGAGAGTTCCTTTGGGGAACACAAGGTGGGGAGCCTAGGCTTTACTGGTAGGCCATCCGTTGAGAGGGATCTCCTAGTGTCAGGAGAACTTGGAGCGTCTGTAAGCGGAGTTCCATCAGTTCAGGTATCTGGCGGTGCCACTCCTAAGTGGAGGGTGCAGAAGTCCAGATGGAGGGGTGAGAGGGGGATGTGATCCCCAGTCGGAGAACCAGTGAGTCAGGGGCTAGCCATAAGGGCTGAGCCTCCTAGGAGTGACCATAGTGACACCACTTCTGTTTTGGGGGGTCTTCGCGCACTGTCAGATGGACAGGGGTCGGGAGCTCAGCGCCAGGCAGACTGTCACACAACACCTGAGGTATGTGTTACCCTTGGTTGGGCATGCGTGCTTACCAGGAAGTCGTGGTGTGCCAGGTGGGTGCTCAGCCACAGGGTTTAGTCCCTGGGTTGGGAGGCCAGGTTCAGGTTCTGCCTGACCTGGAGGAAAGGACATCTGTAAGCAGTGTCCTCACCGGTTTGTCTTCTAGCAGTACCACTACTGGTGGGAGGGTGCAGAACTCCGGAAGAGGGTGCAGAGGGAGGGAGTCCTCGCCTCTGACCCCTGTGCAACCAGAGGGTTTAGATCCTAGGTTGGTACTTCAGTTGCAGGGCAGAAGTCCTGAACTGGTGGGAGAATTGTGTAGGAGGACTGATTCCAGAGTCCTGACAGTTCTTGGTTCTGGGGGTGCTTCTCCTAGGAGGAGAGTGCAGGACCCCAGAAGGAGAGGTAGGGGGAGGACAGCCTTTCCCGTGACCTCTGGTCAGCCTGAGGGTGCGGACCCTAGGTTGGAGGATCAGTGGCAGTTTAGCTGCACTGATGAGAGGTAGAGTGGAGAATAGGTACTATGTACCTGGGGCTACCGCCCGCCACTCTGTGAGATGGCATGGACCAGAGACATCTGGATGGTCTAGGGCCTGGTCCTGACAGCTAGGGAGCCCCAGTGGGGTGGCTTAGTTGGTGCTGGGACTAGGCTTTTCTGTTGTCAGTGCTGTGTACATTCTAGCACCCTTAACTACACACAATCTGTGCTGTTCTCTGACGCAACTCTCACTCCTTGCAGTGGCTCACTCTCCTTTACAATTTTCTTGTGAATAGAATTCCACACCTTTAAGCGAGCAAAATATACAAATAATCCTTGTCTGCTCCATTAAAGTAATTCGCTCACACAAGAATTATCCAGAAAAAACTTTCACATATAACCAGATGAAATCTCAACTACAGGAAATCACCCTGATTGATGTTCTTTCCCTTTTGCGCGATAGGATCTACTACCACCAATCACTATTAGTACAATCACAGCAATCTGTTACGGGCCCTATTTCAATTGTGCGGTCGAAGGCACCTCACAAACCAACACCACAAAACCTTACCAGACAAAAAGACATAATATCTCTTGTCTATCCCATGATCTTGGACTGCCACAAGCCAGAGAACAACTTCAACTGCTCAACATGCAACGCATATACACATTTATACAATTAAGCTGTAAATAATACCAGAATGCAAGACATATATTTTCAACACAATAGCATAAGCTTGATAGAGCGCTTACAGCACTCTAAATTGTATGGGTGCATTATACTCATGGTTCAAAAACACTCACATGTATTTTTATCGTTTGCAGTGTATTATGTTTATCAAATGCATTTATTCAACATCCTAAGCATTGAAATGTAATGCAGGATTTACATGTATTAGAGACACTATCATTCCTGCATGCATAATGTGCAGGATGTCATTATATTCATAAAAATGTAACTGTGTGTCGTTTAAGTTGCCTGCATTTTAGGCCCAACATCGAAGGTTGTGGTTGATATTCTCCTTGGTAGCTCAAGAATTAATTAAATGAATCCTTTTGGTAGAGCGAAACAGTATGTTCTCATCCCACTGCAGGTGCAAGAATTCAACCTTGTTATTCTTAGATTTAGGGAGATACCCGGAATGTCTTTGAAGACGACTGGAAGGGAAAAAAGGGAGGATGCCTCTCGTGTCTGACTGCTCTAAGCACCAAGGTCACAGAACAAGAGCTGAACAACACAGCTTTTGTGGAAAAATACAACTAGGGGCAAAATGGAAAGTTTTAGATGACGTAGTACAGACGGAAAATTGTCTTTTTGTATGATGCGCAGGGACAGAAAATCAGACTTCTACATTTTCGAGGAGAAGGAGCATCTGAAGAGCGAGCTCCACAGCCTTAAGCTATCTGACCCATTTGAAGTGAGTACTTCTTAGGAAGTCTACACGCGCTGACACCTTTGGGAAATGATATAGGGGAAATAGGCAGGATCTTCAATGAGAGTAGTGTAGGGAAAGTTATTTAATGCTTTCCTTCCTAATGAAAAAGGATTTGGACTCAGACTCAATTCTGGGTTGCATTTTGATTTTGGAGTTCATCGCATTATGCCTTCAATGCCAAATTAATTATATTTGTAGGTTCAGCTCTGTATTGATTTTTATGTACCTATATTCTCTAATTCTAAGGTGTGTTTATATCCAATTATTTTTGGCCTTATAATAAAATCCATACACTAGAATTCGGAGTATGTGGTCTTTTAGACATGACTAAATTGTAAGTATAATTTTGAATTGTTTACTCCCCTCAACCACTTTCAGGAGGCAAATAAAAGACCATCTGTGCTGAATTTAGTTGGGAAGGCGAGGACTAAATTTAGCGTAATCAAGCTCAACATAGACAACTGTGATTTACAACCCTATTGATACTCACACCTCTACTACTGCAAATGCCTTCAGAACTGTCATACTCCTTCCTCTTAAAGATTGGGCCATGAACTTTAGAGACATGGGCAATTCTATTTTGAGGCAATTTAATCAATTTGGCCCTGTTCTCCTTTGGCATTAATCCTCACTCTGCTAGCACTTACCAGAGCTGGGATTCTTATATCACAATTGTCGAGTTTAATCATCAAATTACACCGCCATCAGTCATCAAGACCTTTGTTAGTCAAGAAGGAGAGGTGATAAGGAGCTATCATTTACATTAATTACCATGAAGAATGGACTCTTATAGGGGCTTCAAGAAATCAACAAAGAGATTTGGAATGAGTATAAGGGGATTTATTAACAAATTAATTCAAATCAATAATTTGTTCAGGAAATATTTATTTTTTAGTTATGATTATTACAGATTTAACTAATCTAAAAGTCAATATTTCAATATACGATAAATAGGACATTGGTAAGAATTAAAAATAAAATGCGGAATATGCATTAGGTGTGTTTCATAAATGAAAAATCCCTAATCTAAATTAATGATCTTTGGGCATAAAAGGAAATTTTATTCCAGCAAGCAAGGTAAGGATACAGTTTGGGAACCGGAAATGAAGAGTTCTGATGAGAAAATAAAAATTCACAGACATGAAGCCATAGCACTTAAGTAGTGGAGATTAACAGAGACCGGAAGGGCCTTCCTAGCTCAAAGTCAGCAGACATCACTAAAATCTGCCTTCTAAATTATGCAGCAAGATCTTCATACAAAGTCTAAGGAACACATGTTAATATAATTCATCGAACCACTAATTGCAGCAATTCTCCCATTCCCCACTCACATGAACCAATCAGTCTTCAGAAAACTCTGGGAGCCGGTATATTTTCCCAGTTTCTCACGTCTTCAAAGTGGACTACACAACCATATCCTAGGTTTGTAACTTTGAACAGATTTGTGTAGTTCAGACAGTTCTTCACCTGAGTCACAATTCCTGTCATCTCCTCACCTGCCAGTGAGACCTTCACTATCATTTGTCTAATTTGAAACAAATGCCTATTTACAATCTACAGTATCTGCAATTGGAAGAAAGAGAAAAACATTTTGTGGAAAACAAAAGCTCAAACGCAAAAACCGGCCTCTTATCTCAACATGTAAAGTTGAAATTTGTTTTATCAATCTAAAGCCAGATCTTCAGGAAACCATCAACAACATACTCAATTGACTCAGTACTCCCAATGTGAACAACTCCTAAAGTAATTTCTCACTGTTGTAAGGCCTATCTCTCCCTTTGACTAACATTGTCTTACCTTATTACATTTAAAAAATGGCAACTTAAGACTGAGAGCAGATAAAGATATGGCTGTTTACAATCAAATAGATTGTAATTTAAAATCCTCTTAAATGGTGAAGTCGGATTTTAAGTTACCATCCTGAAAATGCCACTTTTAGAATGTTGCAAAACCAAAGGGGATGATGAACGGAGTGTTGAACATTGCAAGCACTCACCCCAAGTATGATTTGCTCAAATGCTCCGTCTATAATCCCCTTTGGTATCGCTTTGTTAGCCCTAAGTTGGCAGGGTATGCCCAGACGTGGGTCCCTTGCTCATTTTGCCACTGGATTCAAGCTAGTCTGGCTGATGACGACTGATTAGCCAGAAACCGGTCCCAAGATGCTTGTTCCCGTCCAGGGAAGACATGACTTGGCAGTTCGGGCTGGACTGTTCCCATGAGGCACCGGGTCAGACTGATTTGCATATGGCCATGTCTGAACTGGGGTGGTGTAGTGAGCTAAAGAATGATGATGGATTAAACCCAGATCAGTTGACTGGGGATGAGTGTTTGATTTGCTCAAACGCTCCGTCTATTATCCCCTTTGATATCACTTTTAGAATTTTGGCGTTTTCTTGTCCCAATTAACTGTGGTTTTCTGCCACTGGCATTGGCACTGATGTTGGGGTTTCTGTATTGCTTCCAGAGAGAGACAAAGAAGGGGGCTTGGGTGTGGACAGGATAGGCCATCCTAACAGGGTGACTGTGGAGGGGATGTCCCCAGCTTCACTTACAATTCAAAGGGCTTTGCCTACAGCACAAACAAAGAACCATGACACCAGGCCTGCCTTGCCTTTAGTCACCCTAGACAGTTTGGAGTCTGCACCGGGGGAAGGAAAGATCTAACCAGAACCAGTTTTGGGGGTGGTCGGGGAATTCCCGCACACAAATGCTGGCACCAGGTATAAAAAGAGGACCTTCAGAACCACTCATTAGATCACTCTTAGACCTGCGGAAGATTCAAAAGATGGACTGTCCACTGTTAAAATAAATGACCTGGTGCACTGCGGTCTGAGGAAGGAAGACTAGACCTACTCTCATGAACCCTGGACCACAGAGTGACTCCAAGGGCTAATTGGCTAGCCTCCTGTGTAAGCTACAGGGACAGAAAGAGCTTCCAGAGGCATCCATGCAACTACCCTGCTGACCAGCACCAAGTACACCTAACTGAGCCATTTTGCTGGCCTCTGCCTTGAGTGAGTCCTGAGCCCCATGAGGTGCCCCTCAGGCTCTGGATGCAGGGTTGGCATTAGAGTATATTCCTGCTAAAGATAAGGTGAAACCTTTGAAGTTGGGCTCTTAGCAAATGCAAACAGGCCCATTTGTTCAAAGGCTCTGCCGCCCGCAATAACCACAAACGTGAAGTCTTATCAAGGCCTTCTCTTTGTACCAACAGCGTCCATCTGTGATGGCCATTAATGCAAGATGCAACTACTGCTGACGCAAAGCTTCAAGGATGACAGACTCTTCATGCTACACTCTACCTGCTCTTTGCGGCGAAAGGTTTCCACTTGAGGCCTCCTACAACATGTATGGAATAATTTACGCCAGACTGTAGAAGATAAATCTTCAGCAAGACTAACCTGGTCTCTGTATACAACCCATGCGCCATGACAATTGGCCTGAATTTGTGGTTTTCCCCTGGTCTAGCATGACCATATAATCGTGAGTGGTGCTTTCTGCTTCTTGATGCTATTTTCTCTAAAATCTTTGAAATACAATATCTACGGTTCTACTGATTGGATTGTGTCGGTTTTGGTGTCATTATATTTGTTAGAATGTACTCTATTGTTCCAATTTGTTTTAGGATTTTCCTTGTGTTGTGTTCTTACTTTGTTACTGTTTGTGAGCTGTATAAATAGTTTACATATTGCCTCTAAGTTAAGCCTATATTTGTGCCCAGCTACCAAGGGCCTAACAGGTTAATGTAATGACTTTTTGTTGTTCACCCTGAAAAGGATTGCGGGTGTTGCCTAAGTTGGGCTTCTACCCTCACAACTAATATCCCAATTTTTTACATGTGAATTCTTGAATTCCCAATCAGGGCCTCAGGAATTAAAGTCACCAATATGGAGCAGCAGTCTCCATCAGACCTGCTCTCCTCACACACGCCAGCCCATTTGTGATTCCCTGCAGCTCCAGTTAATTGAGGATTATCCATACCATTGTAGCACCCGCTGGATTCCTAGGACCTTCTTCAAGCAAACCGCTTATAGGAGTCCAGTATCCAACAGACAAATTATTCTGTCAATGACAGATGCATGCCATAGACATCAAAGCAGTAAACTGTTTTTCCTGGACCAATTCCTTGGATTCAAGGATGACAGACTCTTCACGCTACACTCTACCTGCTCTTTGCACCAAAAGCTTTCCACTTGAGGCCTTCTGCAACATGGATGGAATAATTTATGCCAGACTGTAGAAGATAAATCTTCAGCAGGACTAACCTGGTCTCTGTATACAGCCCATGCACCATGACAATTGGCCTGAATTTGTGGTTTTCCCCTGGTCTAGCATGACCATATAATCGTGAGTGGTGCTTTCTGCTTCTTGATGCTATTTTCTCTAAAATCTTTGAAATACAATATCTACGGTTCTACTGATTGGATTGTGTCGGCTTTGGTGTCATTATATTTATTAGAATGTACTCTATTGTTCCAAATTGTTTTAGGATTTTCCTTGTGTTGTGTTCTTACTTTGTTACTGATTGTGAGCTGTATAAATAGTTTACATATTGCCTCTAAGTTAAGCCTAGTTTTGTGCCTAGCTACCAAGGGCCTAACAGGTTAATGTAATAACTTTTTGTGGTTCACCCTGAAAAGGATTGCGGGTGTTGCCTAAGTTGGGCTTCTACCCTCACAACTAATATCCCAATTTTTTACATGTGACTTCTTGAATTCCCAATCAGGGCCTCAGGAATTAAAGTCACCAGTATGGAGCAGCAGTCTCCATCAGACCTGCTCTCCTCACACACGCCAGCCCATTTGTGATTCCCGGCAGCTCCAGTTAATTGAGGATTATCCATACCATTGTAGCACCCGCTGGATTCCTAGGACCTTCTTCAAGCAAACCGCTTATAGCAGTCCAGTATCCAACAGACAAATTATTCTGTCAAGGACATATGCATGCCATAGACATCAAAGCAGTAAACTGTTTTTCCTGTACCAATTCCTTGGATCAGGAACATAATATATGAACAACTCAATCAATGTTTCTCTATGAAGAAACCCCTTGCCTTACACACAATGAAACTTACTTCTGAATGTTTTCTTTGCTATCCTTGTCGGGAAAGATACTCACAACTGCATTGTAAAGTCTGAGATTCCAGAGAGATGAAATACTTGAAACTTGTTGTGAATACCCACAAATATACAGGATTATGTGCATTCGCTATTTTATGTATGGTCACTCATCCTCCAATCCATGACTTCTTTCCACTTCCTTGCCCTTAACTTAAAGTTGTGGAAAATCTAGCTGACTTTCCTTTCTTATTACTGAACTTTGTGCTTGGTCCATGGTGTGGAACTCGAATGCTTATTGCTTTTCGTCCAGCACAAAAGTACCAGTTTCCGGTGCAAAGGCTTTTGTTTATCAGGTTGGTAGAGAGTATTTACGCCCAGATGTAAAATTTTTGGTCTTAACTCCATGGTACATTTGAGATTAATTTGAGAAATCGATTTATATGTCAATGTGCACTGTATAAATTGCAATTTCCCTACACTCAACCATTTTACTTAACTACTTCACACCATAATTGTGATTTTTCTAATAGACAATTGGTAGAAAATGTTTGAACATTCCTATATTACGAAGGTGGTTGGTAAGCATGCATTCAATCATAAAATACCCCAATGAGTGAGAAGTCACATTTGTAGGGCAATAGAGCAAGGATACAGGAAAATATGTAATTCCAAGCCCAGATGCTAATTATAAGTAATTAAAAATAAGTAATATAAAATAGAGCTCTTCCTTAGCTATGTTAATTTCTTAGCATGCCTTTGCACCTTATTCTTTTGAACTACATTTTGTTATTTCAACTAGTGTCAACAACAACAAAATAGTCAGATTAAGAACTCAGAGCAGAGGCATGTAAACGAGGATTAATATTGTTGTTTAGGGGAGATTACCTATCCATAGCTGCTCAGCTTCTCAGATTTGACATGATCTATATTTTGTAGTAGCATTCATTCCTGATATACCAGGAAAACTGTCAAACTGAGATATGAAGCCCTTGTTTAATGGATAATGACCAGACAAGAGACCTGGTCTTGAAAAACAACAGTCATGAAAAGAATATATTCTCATATGTTAAGGACTACTTACCATTTGCCCACGTGCTAATGTTGTGTGGTGCACTAGACTGGTGTTCCAGCTGTCTCTTCCCCAGCTGGCTCATTGTGAGAGCATTCAAAGAACCTCTTTTCGCTTGTCTGTAGTGGGCTTCAATTAAAAAGATATTGATTGTGTAAAAATACTTCAAAGGAACTACAAAAACAGCAACTTTTGTCATTGATCACTATTGCTTGATACATGTAACTATGTTTCTAGTCATATGTGGGGCAACAGTTAATGTTCAGATTGATTATTTCCCTCTTCCTTTGATATGAAACTCTCTCACTTTTCTGTCTTACTTTTCTCTGAAACAAACAGCAAACTCCTGTCCATCTAAAATTATGTAAATTATATGAACAGCTTGATTTCACTACAAGGAGGTCCATTAAATGAGGTCATGCTTCAGTAGAAAGTGTCCACTACTAACGTCGGATAATGTAAGGACCACTAGTAAGCGCCCAGAGCCAGCTGCAATATTGCTAGACTGAGGAAAATCCTTTAGAGACGTACAAGGACCAGGTGGCACCCTTTAAATACAGGACATCCTGGGTGACATCATAGATATTCCACTCTTGTTGCCTATTTGATGTCACTCTGAACCCCGTAGCTGAAAAACATCCACTGTTACCCATCTATACATCTATATATTATAAACATTATAGTATTTTCAGCAGTTCAACAGATAAGTAAAAGTAACTAACCCGTATGAAGAAGTCTAATTATAGCATTGTTTGCTGAAATACCTGTAAGGTGACATATGAGTACTATATAATATACCATGACTAAATAACTAAATACGTTTGAAACTACGCCTTGAAAAGATGTGTGTCTCTTTCAATAATCCATAAAATGCTAAGGGCCTGATTTAGATCTTTCCAGAGGGGAATACTCCATCACACATGTGATGGATATCCCATCTGCCACATTATGATCCCATTATATCCTATGGAGGTTGGCCAGGATATCTGTCACTTTGTCATGGAGTATTCTATCAGTTGAGATCTAAATAAGGCCATTAGTATTTTAGAACCAATACCCCTCTCTCTCTCTCTCTCCCCCCATCAAGGGGGGAGTCCTTTAATTCCAAATTATTCAGTCTGTGAAGGAGAATGGGGTGATATGACACCTGCTATCAAAACATTTAATGGAAAAATGGAAAATGGGGTAGATGTCAAGAACATGAAAAAAACATGTTAAAGTTAATATGTGCTATACGCGTGTGTGTGTGTGTGTGTGTGTGTGTGTGTGTGTGTGTGTGTGTGTGTGGTTGTGTGTGTGTGGTTGTGTGTGTGTGTGTGTGTGTGTGTGTGTGTATATATATATATATATATATATATATATATATACAGTAAAACTCCACAGCAACCTCCGGTCCTCGGAACGGCGAAGCAGGAAGACAGACCACAGGATCAGGTAGGTGAAAGTTATTTTATTTTTAGTGGCAGCATAGACGTGTTTCGGGCTCGGGAGCCCTTGTTCACAAGCAGAGAGCAGCGACCAAATGCCATAGTGTGATTTATAAAGAGATACTAACCTCACCTCCTCTGAATGCCGGTCACATGACCAATAGGCATAGTAAAAAGACTGTCCATCACAGTTGATACTACTTTTTGCTGCAGATTAATTTAAAAAACTAAATTTTTGGCAGCATTAGCACACAAGTTTAAAAAGCATGAATGCAGATGGTAAAAGATATATGACTGTATATATATATATATATATATATATATATATATATATATATATATATATATGCAAATCGCAATGGAACCTCCGTCTGCTTCCCAGTGTCGTACACGCTGCTTCGTCCAACAAAGGAACCACGAACCACAATCTTCAGGCAAATAATGTATTTCCTCCTGACGCGTTTCGGGCACCACTTGCCCTTGTTCACATGTACAGAGGATAACAAACACCATTTTTTATGTGTGATGCTTTACCTCGTGACAGAACACCAGTGCTCAACATAGAAAAAATACTAATGTATGTATCCATCATTCGGCATATATATGTATATTCACTGAAAAAAACAAAAGGTTACAGGAATGTCAAAGTTAGGCTCAGATTTCACTCATACAAACTCATAGACATTCAGCAGCTATAGTTACCTGAGCTAACTATAACTTTCTCTCCCGCAATGCACTGCTTATGACCTCACATTTTACATCACTCATGACATAATCAATGGCAGTGACTGATGACGTCTCAAATAACATCACTGATAACATCATCACATGAGTGTTTCATAAATGTTTGTGAGACTTAAAGATAAATACTAAGCTACACCATAGGTCAAATTATTATTATTTCTGTACTAATAATGAGTGATACGGTTTCTAACATAATTCATCTGAATGGATTTGTAACTGTCAGTATCAGTGTGGGAGTGGGTGTGTGAGTGGATGTATGGCTGTGTGAGTGGCTGTATGGGTGAATAAGTGGGAGTGTAAGTAGCTATATGGGTGAATAAATTGGTATGTGAGTAGCTGTATGAGCAAGTGGATGGCTGTTTGAGTGGCTGTATTGATGAGTGACTGGATGTGTGAGTGGCTGTATGGGTGAGCAGGTGGACGGGTGAGTGGATCTATGGGTGGGTGTGTGAGTGGTTGTATGGGTGAGTGAGTGGATGTGTAAGTGGCTTTTAGGGTGGGTAGTGGCTTGAGTGGGTGTTTGGTTACCTGAGTGGGTGTGTGCATGCCTGTATTGGAGAGTGAGTGTCTGTGTGAGTGACTGTATGGGTGAGTGAGTGGTTGCCTGAGTGCTTGTACGGATGAGTGAATGGATATTGAAGGGGTTGTGAGAGTGCATGAGTGGGGGTTGCCTGCTGTTCCCTGCCTGCATCACTTAGGTCCCATATGATGATTCAAGCTGGGGTGGGACTACATCCCCCAGCCTACTCCAGGACGTCACAAGGTGCATTTAAGTGCAACGGGAATCACGCGGCGGGGATGCCTGCTGTTCCTTGCTTGCACCACTTACCTGCCATACAACGACTCCAGGACAGATTCATGCCATAGACATCAAAGCAATAAACAGTTTTTCCTGTACCAATTTCTTGGATCAGAAACATAATATGTATGAACAACTCTATCAATGGCACATTTAAATGCAACGGGAGTCCTGCAGCGGGGATTGCCTGCTGTTCCCTACCCAAATCACTTACCTGCCATACAGCAATTCCAGCTGCAATGGGACTACGTCCCCCACTCTGCTCCACGACTCCAAGAGGTCAAAAGGTGAATTTCAGCCTGACAGGAGTCCCACAGTGAGGGTTGCCTGCTGTATCCTCCCGCATCCCTTACCTGCCATAAGACGGTTTTGGCTAGGGTGGGACTACGTCCCTCAGCCTGCTCCATGAGGTTACAAGGTGCATTTAGTGTGATAGGAGTCCCGGAGTGGGAGTTGTCTGTTATTCCCTTCCCTCATAACTTACCTGTTATATGACGATTCCAGCTGGAGTGGGACTACATCCCCCAGCTTGCTCCAGGAGGTCACAATGTGTATTTAAGCGTGACGGGAGTCCCGTGATGCGGGATGCGCATAGACCTGGTCGGGCCAAGACAGGCCCATCTTAGCCCGTCATAGCCCAGATGGGGCTGGGTCATTCCTCTTTGACCTTGTATTCAGGTACTGCACTACTATTGTTGACTTTTTGGGGGGGGGGGGTGCTCTTTCTCTGACAAAGAAAAACCAAAGGTGGTGATGGACGGAGCGTTGACAATACAAACACTCACCCCCAGTCAACTGATCTGGGTTTAATCCATCACCGTTCTTTAGCTCACTCCGCCACCCCAATTCAGACATGGCCATATTCAAATCAGTCTGACCCTGGGCCTCATGGGAACAGTCCAGCCCGAACTGCCAAGCCATGTCTTCCCTGGACCGGAATCTAGCTTCCCAGGACCAGTTTCTGGCATTACAGCCATCTTTAGCCGGGCTTGCTTGACTCCAGTGGCAAAGTGAGCAAGGGACTCACGTCTGAGCATACCCTGCCAACTTAGGGCGAACAAAGAAAAACCAAAGGTGGTGATGGACGGAGCGTTGACAATACAAACACTCACCCCCAGTCAACTGATCTGGGTTTAATCCATCACCGTTCTTTAGCTCACTCCGCCACCCCAATTCAGACATGGCCATATGCAAATCAGTCTGACCCTGTGCCTCATGGGAACAGTCCAGCCCGAACTGCCAAGCCATGTCTTCCCTGGACGGGAATCAAGCTTCCCAGGACTGGTTTCTGGCATTACAGCCGTCTTCAGCCGGGCTTGCTTGACTCCAGTGGCAAAGTGAGCAAGGGACTCACGTCTGAGCATACCCTGCCAACTTAGGGTGAACAAAGAAAAACCAAAGGTGGTGATGGACGGAGCGTTGACAATACAAGCA
This sequence comes from Lissotriton helveticus, assembly GCF_964261635.1. NCBI lineage: Eukaryota > Metazoa > Chordata > Amphibia > Caudata > Salamandridae > Lissotriton > Lissotriton helveticus. Next base: position 351,248,068 of record NC_136070.1, on the reverse strand, counting down.
CTCACCCCCAGTCAACTGATCTGGGTTTAATCCATCACCGTTCTTTAGCTCACTCTGCCACCCCAATTCAGACATGGCCATATGCAAATCAGTCTGACCCTGTGCCTCATGGGAACAGTCCAGCCCGAATTGCCAAGCCATGTCTTCCCTGGACCGGAATCAAGCTTCCCAGGACCGGTTTCTGGCATTACAGCCGTCTTCAGCCGGGCTTGCTTGACTCCAGTGGCAAAGTGAGCCAGGGACTCACGTCTGAGCATACCCTGCCAACTTAGGGTGAACAAAGAAAAACCAAAGGTGGTGATGGACGGAGCGTTGACAATACAAACACTCACCCCCAGTCAACTGATCTGGGTTTAATCCATCACCGTTCTTTAGCTCGCTCCGCCACCCCAATTCAGACATGGCCATATGCAAATCAGTCTGACCCTGTGCCTCATGGGAACAGTCCAGCCCGAACTGCCAAGCCATGTCTTCCCTTGACCGGAATCAAGCTTCCCAGGACCGGTTTCTGGCATTACAGCCGTCTTCAGCCGGGCTTGCTTGACTCCAGTGGCAAAGTGAGCAAGGGACTCACGTCTGAGCATACCCTGCCAACTTAGGGCGAACAAAGAAAAACCAAAGGTGGTGATGGACGGAGCATTGACATTACTAACACTCACCCCCAGTCAACTGATCTGGGTTTAATCCATCACCGTTCTTTAGCTCGCTCCGCCACCCCAATTCAGACATGGCCATATGCAAATCAGTCTGACCCTGTGCCTCATGGGAACAGTCCAGCCCGAACTGCCAAGCCATGTCTTCCCTGGACCGGAATCAAGCTTCCCAGGACCGGTTTCTGGCATTACAGCCGTCTTCAGCCGGGCTTGCTTGACTCCAGTGGCAAAGTGAGCAAAGGACTCACGTCTGAGCATACCCTGCCAACTTAGGGCGAACAAAGAAAAACCAAAGGTGGTGATGGACGGAGCACTGACAATACAAACACTCACCCCCAGTCAACTGATCTGGGTTTAATCCATCACCGTTCTTTAGCTCACTCCGCCACCCCAATTCAGACATGGCCATATGCAAATCAGTCTGACCCTGTGCCTAATGAGAACAGTCCAGCCCGAACTGCCAAGCCAAGTCTTCCCTGGACCGGAATCAAGCTTCCCAGGACCGGTTTCTGGCATTACAGCCGTCTTCAGCCGGGCTTGCTTGACTCCAGTGGCAAAGTGAGCAAGGGACTGGCTTGGCAATTCGGGCTGGACTGTTCCCATGAGGCACAGGGTCAGGCTGATTTGCATATGGACATGTCTGAACTGGGGTGGCTGAGTGAGCTAAAGAATGGTGATGGATTAAACCCAGATCAGTTGACTGGGGGTGAGTGTTTGATTTGCTCAAACACTCCGTCCATCATCCCCTTTTGTATCGCTTTCTCTGACAAAGCAGAAATGGGCAAAATAAAAGCTCCACATTCAAAAAAGGCCTGTGACTCCACACTGGATGGCTATATTAAGAAAGCAGTGGGGGCCCTTAATAAAGAGATAGAATGTGTGGAACATCACCTCTCACCCTCAGCAGTCCTGGCTATTGACAACCAAGTAAATTCCGACTCAAATGCACCGATCATACAATTAGCAAATCTGTTCCCCACTGACTCTCACCAAACTATCTCGGATGCCAATATCATTCTGCATTCTGAAGTCCATATTGGAGGAATGACACAAGTTGCTCAATGTTTATTAGTACCTTCTAGTGAGAGATTCCCCAAGGGGAGCCCCCCAACTAAGTGGAAAAGGCAAAATGTGGCAAAAGAAAAAGTCGACTACAGTAGGTGTAGAGGGTGCACAGCGATGTGTCGATAAAATTCTTTAAAGGAGATGGTTATCTCGGTGGGGTGCACTCCTTGGTTGCGTTTCCGTCAAAAACGCCCAGTTAATTCATAAAGAGTCGTGTGCGCATGGGACATCCGGGTACATCCCAGGGAGGCACACCTGGGTGGCTCAAAGAACTATGATTCCACTGTGAGTTGAAAGTATTTATTGGTTCAAGTTATTCTTTTTTAGTAGATGATATTAAAGTTCATATCAAAAACGTTGGATATATGATCAACATTTCATTTCAAGCATGTAGCTCCGATGCATTTCGGGCTAGAAACGCCCTTTATCAAGGAGCGCTGAAAGAAGAAGAAATTAACGATAATTAGGATCGTGCGGGTGGGTTACATAATGGAAAGCATTATTGAGTGGATTACCTAATGGGAGGGTTAGTGACTAAAAAGGCAAATAGAGTGAGAACCATAATTATATATCGCGGTGGTGAAGCAAACGTGACGGGTGATCAAGCGGGTATCATTGAAGATCGCACGAAAAATTATTTGCTCTGCAACTACCCCAAAAGTCCTGTCATACACATGGCACCGAAAATACACAAAAATCTGCAAAACCCCCCTTTTCGGCCCATCGTATCCACTAAAGGATCCATTCACGAACATGTCGGTAAATATATCGACAAATACCTACAACCTTCAGTTACCAACATGACGAGTTATATCAAGGATACTACCGAATTTCTTTTTAAACTACAACAAGTGGACATCAGCACCTTTGAATCCATCATACTGTGCACTGCAGATGTCAGTGCATTGTACACTTCGATACCACACCAGGGAGGTATAGAAGCGATCGAACAAACCTTGTTACAAAGTGACATTGAACCATCCATGCAATCGTTCTTAATGGAACTTATGGTATATACCTTATACCACAGTTACTTTCAGCACGACAAAAAATGGTATTTACAACTCTCAGGAATGGCGATGGGAAATTGTGCGGCTCCCACGTACGCTAATATATACATGCATTACTACGAACAACGACACATCTATGATAACCCCGACTTCTTTGACAAAATCAAAATGTACGTTCGGTACATTGACGATCTGTTTTTCTTGTGGACCGATACCAAGGATTCTCTCAATGCAGCTTTGAATACCCTCAATACCAAGGATGAACGAATTAAGCTTACATGGCTTATGAGCGACAACGAAATTTCATTTTTGGATGTTAACATAAAGATCATCAACAAGAAAATCACCACAGATTTGTACCGTAAAAGCACTGATCGCAATAATACATTGCACTACTCCAGCTTCCACCAAGAATCTCTAAAAAAACATCTCCCTTTCTCTCAAATGTTACGCATAAAACGTATAGTTTCAGAAGAAGCCACATCCAAAATTAGATTGAAAGAAATACAAAATCGCTTCACCGAAAGAGGTTACCCACACACCATCCTGAATGATGCCCTAACACGTGTTGCAACCATTAGCAGACAAGAAAGCCTGCAAAAAAACCACCAGTCAATATCACCAAATGGATGGTATCCGTATCTAAATATTCAACCACCAGCCATATTTTCAAAAAAATTATCCTTAAATTTTGGCCCATTCTCCAGACGGAACCTGACTTCAGGGAATGCTTTCAAGATCCACCATTGTTTGCATACTCTCGCAGTAAGAATCTAAAAGAAATTCTCTCAAAAACACCTGACAGCCACGTTGAATATAAAGGAACCATACCATGTAAAAATTGCAACACTTGCAACTGCATCATTAAAGGCAACATCATACCACATCCGATGAAAGGTAATCCCATCAAGTTACATGTCAACGCAACTTGCGATTCAATGAATCTGATCTACGCCATTAAATGTCCATGTGGACAACTATACGTTGGAAAAACAGAAAGAAAAGTGAAAACACGGATGAACGAACACAAATCAAATATTCGCACCAGAAATGAAAGGTCCAATTTAGCCGTACATTTTAATGAATTTCGCCATACCATCGCTCAACTGCAGTTCATCGTGTTAGAAACAGCTTCTAAAAAAGAGGGAATTGACATTCGCAAATTTCTCCTACAAAGAGAATTAGAATGGATTTACAGATTGCAGACCCTTAAACCGAATGGACTCAATGATCGGGCAGAATATAGTTGTTTTTTGTAATCTATTTGCAATATATGGATGTTATCAGACGCATTGTTCACTTGTATCCACTGGTTAATAGCCATTTCACCTTTTGGTTTCCCGTTCCAAGATGGCCACCACCACTAGTCCCTTAACCCCTCGTTTATGTCGATTACACTCCCCGCCTTCTTATTCTTCACTTCCCGTAGCCCTAACACACCAAGCACGCCAACAGCGAGACGCATGTTTTTTCTGCATGAAGTAAGTCTGCATACCGTTAATTCGTATCCCCGCGCCGAACGCTGACACCCGAATTCCCCGAGCACGCCAACATGGCAGCATGACCTGATTTGTTTTCCGAGTCTGTTTTACCCTGTTTAGCCTCGATACGTTTTTACTCTCCATTTTGAACTAACCGGCACACCTTAACAGACTAACGGGCACGGTACCTTCACCCGTCACGTTTGCTTCACCACCGCGATATATAATTATGGTTCTCACTCTATTTGCCTTTTTAGTCACTTAAACTTCACAAACCCTCCCATTAGGTAATCCACTCAATAATGCTTTCCATTATGTAACCCACCCGCACGATCCTAATTATCGTTAATTTCTTCTTCTTTCAGCGCTCCTTGATAAAGGGCGTTTCTAGCCCGAAATGCATCGGAGCTACATGCTTGAAATGAAATGTTGATCATATATCCAACGTTTTTGATATGAACTTTAATATCATCTACTAAAAAAGAATAACTTGAACCAATAAATACTTTCAACTCACAGTTGAATCATAGTTCTTTGAGCCACCCAGGTGTGCCTCCCTGGGATGTACCCGCATGTCCCATGCGCACACGACTCTTTATACAAAAGAAAAAGTACCTACTGCCACTGGGTCCCAACTAGAGGATGTGGATGTCCGTCGTCACCCTAGTAATTACAATACATCTAGCCAGGAAGCTATGCCAGTTCTACATAATAAATAGTTTGAGCACATTAAGGGAATGTTGTGGGATTTACTTGTACCTATCAACAAGCAATTGGATTGCATTGACAGGCTTCTACTTAGTAGTAGAGCTGAAAGGATAACCCTTATGCACAGTAGGATTGTTATTGTAGGGTCTGGTAGTAGTATTGCAATGTCATCAGTGCCCCCAGTTATGATACCGCAGATTCAGCCATTTATCTTTGATTTTCGATAGCAAGTTCCATAAGGAACTAGTCCTATAATTAAGTGGCTCTTTGTGATCCAAAAATGATTAACCTACCACTGACTTGCTGCACCCTTTTTGGCAGTTTTGGTTAATGTCCCACCGTTGAACCCTGTATCTAGTGCATCATCAGAGAAATTAAAGAATAAGGTAGTTCGCACCAAATATTGTTGATATGTAGAGTTGGGTGGGTACGGCCCCTAAGCAAAACTTTTAAGTGAGATGGAATCATCATTAATTTTTAACGACCAGATTTGCTTGACAATCTTTAGCAAGGTCCTTGCCTGTTACTCCAGTTACCAGGAATGTGGCTCTATTTTCCTTGGGCTTCTTCTACCACCACCTACATAGTTGTGAACCAGGGTATAATGGCAAACCGAATAATCAGCAGGTGTAAGAGATTTTTCTCCATCTCCCTTCCCATCAGCCATGTTCAATGGGTGCCATGGCTAGTAGGTTCCAAGTTCCGAGTTTACTACATGATAATAAATGACTTGAATATAGTTCGGTCTGTGTTCTAAAGAGATGGAATTTTAATGGAGATCTAATAAAGGCACCGATCTACAATATACCTTGTATAAGTGAAACAGAGGGTGAAAATATGAATGATAATTTGCGGCCCAGTTAAACTATTATATGCTACCCTCTGATATACCCTCTAAGATAGTTAGAAATCAGGAACCTGAGGGGTGACATATTTTCGCAACTTACAACAAACGTTTTTTTATCTATGTAACATATTATTCCAAAGGTGCTCTAAAAAGAAAACTTTGAGAACCATAAAAGCTCTAATATTCAAGAATGCCTTTGAGTACAAAAGATTAAGAATCCAAAGCAAATGATTCCAATCTTTCATTCTTTAATTAAATCTTGAGGCTTCTAGCCTCTACCCAAAATGTGTTTCGTCAAACTGGAGTGTTGACTAACTTTATCAAGCCATAACTAATAATAATAGTCAATTTTGATCCAATATACGATATATTGCCATAAAGTCTATACAAAAATGTGTGTGTCCATTGACATTAAATCGGGGAGCACTTCCGGCATCTGTCGGGGTTTATTAGCATGGCCGTACCGAATATTGGATACAAATTGGCAATTATTATTATTTAAGCCCTGGTGAAGTTGCAGGCAACATGCCAGTATGACAAAACACATCTTGGCTAGACATTAGAAGCTTCCAAATGTAATAAAAGGACGTAAGATTTGAATAATGTACTTTGGAATCTTCACTTTGTGTGCTCAAAGGCATTCAATATTTTGTTTGCTGAGTCGAGCAGGTACACCATGGGGTGCTTTGCTTTACCATTTCTATGTGTCTACTCATGGTGTGCCTACTATATTGCTATGCTTGCTGTGGTCTAGGATAATCAGCGTTTTACACCTTGGCGTAGTTGCTACATCTGATAGCACCATGGTTGGTATTGGGGGCTGCCTTATTGTGCAATTTGAACTTCTTGTGCCAATTGGCTCTCATAGTCTTGTTGGCCTGCCTAACCAGCTCTCCTGCATACAAGGCTCAGCTCAGCATGTAGTCCGCACACAATTCAGGTTGCAAGTACATGATTGAGTAGTCGATGCTTACCCCACTGACACATATAACTTGCCTGGCAATACGCTAAGTGTGCCACTATGCTGTTGACCACCTGCTGGGTTGTGAACATACCACGCCTCACACATCCATGCTCCTACACAATGGCCAAGCATAGGTTACATGACAATGTTATTGTTCTCATATTTGGGCAGGTGGGTTTTGTCTCATGGCCCTGGGGCGGGGAGTTGGGGATTCAGCTTTTCGCTTCTAAATCAGGTCCACGTACACACTTGGGTTGTCTCTACGTTGCTGCATTTTCACCTAAGGTACAATCAATTGCTCATTGACAATATGAGTGTCCCCCGTCCCATACTCAAAGTAGGATCACCCTGGCTCCAACTAATATAATATCACTCATGACCTGAAATGTCAGGGAGGTAAACAACGTTTACCCCAAATCTTTTACAACGCAGGGAATCACAAAGCGGTCGTTACAACAACTGCGTTGTGATTCCGCATACTATTACTCCGCAAGTGAGAACAACGACTTGCGGAGGGGGGGGGGGGGGTGTTGGATTTAAAATCCAACACCTCCCCTAGTGTCCGCACAGACTGGAGTTGGAATAGTAAATTATAGTATTCCAACATCTAGTGCCCCCCCCCCCTCCGCAAGTCGTTGTTCCGACTTGCAGAGTAATGGTATGCGGAATCACAACGTGGTTGTTGTAACGACCGCGTTGTGATTCCCTGCATTGTAAAAGCTAGCGGAATAACGTCACAGATTTGTCAGGGATTATCTACAATGAATACATTTCCTCCAACAAGAGGAACCAGGAGCATAACTAGGTCCAGCACCCATGCTCCTAATGCTAATACTTTGTATACAAGAGTGTGCAGTTCCTTTTAAAGAAAGGGGGAAAAAGATGGGATTCCAGGTCACAGGAGTCGGCTTCAATAGGAGCAGGTGTCCTGACACAAACCAAAAGGTGTCATGGATCATCATTTGGGCATGCTCCTCCTCGGTCTGGTGCTGCAATGCCCGATGGGCAACAACTAGGGGGAATTTGCCAGAGATCTTTTGTTTTGCCATATGATGAGGTGTGGGTTGTGTAAAATGTATAGTGTGGTGATACAAAGTGAAATAAAATAGGTATAGTCATGTAGGATTGGGAATTTTTACTGATCAAATTCACTACCCTAATGGAAAACTGATGTGCTCATGTGGAATACAATGTTCCTAATAGCAGTCTAAATCAATTGTTGTGGAATGAGGTCAACATGTTTCTTGCCTCAAACAGTCCACTAGGAATCTACGGCAATTCTTTAGGAATCAAAAATGTAACCTACACTACTTAGTGACTTAATTCAGTACCTAGTGATATCTGTTGTAGTAATCAGTCACACATCGCAATACAAAGCACAATGTACCTTGTCTTTGAAACTGACCCTTAATAGAGCCAGCACATGTCTCATGAGGAATTGGCAGAGTATAGCGGGACTACGCGTCTTAAACGCTGCATGGCGTCCTCTTAGAAACCTACCCCGGCTCTGCTTCCTCGTGTAGATTCCATCTTTGTTTGTTTTTCCCTTTTCTTTTAAAAGGTACTGCACACTCTTGTACACAATTAATACATTTCATAGCATACAAACCGTCCCTTAATGTAGGGGCATTGACATTGCAATCCCCAAGGAATCCCTCCTAAAAGTTCGGAAGGTCTCAAAATACAGAAGGTATGGGGAGGGCAATACATTTACAATTTGTTTTCTTCATAGACTTGGGGTGTCATCACCTGGGTTTGCCTGTTTTTTTTTATTTAGGTTGTGCTCAATGGAAGTGAACAAAGAGGATTGCTATCCACTGGTTGAATTAAGTAGCAGTGCTACTCTGAAACACTATGCCCCTTATATTGAACATGTGTATCATAAAAGAGAGTGATCCAATCTAGGACATAGGGGGCTGTGATCAATACAAACTCCATCCTAGAAGATACCCCCTAAACCGTCAATCTTACATCATCTCACAGAGAAAAACTTTACCATTATTTCTCTGAGCGTCAAATAAATGGCAAGTGCTGAATTAAAAAAATCTTAGCCAATGTGCACTAAAATATATGATGTCCGCAAGTTTAACTGTGTTCCCAAGGAAATAAGCAAGGGATTATGTTTGTCGATTAAAAAAAAAAGCCATATATTTAAATGAGACAAAAGTGTACACATAACATCATTACTCACAAATACATATGTATACAATATACAAAAAATCAATGAAAACCAACATACATGAACTGGGATGTTACATTGAAATAATATTTAAACATATGTTTTCAAACATCAAAACAACATGTGTAGTGTCCTATAGTAAGAATCTATGGGCTTGTGACATGTTCTAACCCTCTAACTGAACAGTTCAAGGCGTACTGCTGGTCTCTTTGTAGTGGTGGTCAGAGCTCTTTATCTGTTTGGAGGTGATGTAATGATTTACATCACCAATAACACATAAATTATAATCTTTGAGGTTGATAATAGCTCCTGGCCACACCCGTAGATGCGGTGACGCGTTTCGACCTTCGTGTTGGGCCTTGAATGTTTTTCAATGAAGGTCTTCTTCAGCGCTGGGGGACTTTTTTGAAGGGACACGTTAACACAGGAACTTCCTGCTGCTTCAATGGATACAAGCGTTCTATTTCTTGTATGGGTCTGTGTCATATAATATTTAGACTGGTGACCCTGACTGCGTCAATGGACTGAGTGTTATCCAAGGTTAATAAAATTTGGGGGAATTCTTTCCAGTCTGGTATTTGGATCGGATATATGACGTTACAACGCATATTTTTATAACGCATACCTTTACAATGACATTTTTACAACGCAAAAACCATTACAACGCATGTATTTACAACGTATGTTTTTACAACGCAGGTACCTTTACAACGCATACTATTACAACGTAAGTATTGGTAAGTATATATTAATTTTTTTTATGTAAATTAATTGAAATTAATATAATTTAATTTAATTTATTGTAATTTAATTTCATTTAATTAATTTAATTTAAATCTAATTTTACTTTTTTTTACCCTATACCCCTGTACCCCAAAAACCCAAAACTGACCCTGAACGCTAAAAATACCCCTTTACCCAAAAACCCAAAACTGACCCTGAACCCTAAAAATACCCCTTTACCCAAAAACCCAAAACTGACCCTGAACCCTAAAAATACCCCTTTACCCAAAAACCCAAAACTGACCCTGAACCCTAAAAATACCCCTTTACCCAAAAACCCAAAACTGATCCTGAACCCTAAAAATACCCCTTTTCCCAAAAACCCAAAACTGACCCTGAACACTAAAAATACCCTTTTACCCAAAAACCCAAATCTGACCCTGAACCCTAAAAATATCCCTTTACCCAAAAACCCAAAACTGACCCTGAACCCTAAAAATACCCTTTTACCCAAAAACCTAAAACTGACCCTAAACCCTAAAAATACCCCTTTACCCAAAAACCCAAAACTGACCCTGAACCCTAAAAATGCCCCTTTACCCAAAAACCCCAAACTGACCCTGAACCCTAAAAATACCCCTTTACCCAAAAACCCAAAACTGACCCTGAACCCTAAAAATACCCCTTTACCCAAAAACCCAAAACTGACCCTGAACCCTAAAAATACCCCTTTACCCAAAAACCCAAAACTGACCCTGAACCCTAAAAATACCCTTTTACCCAAAAACCCAAAACTGACCCTGAACCCTAAAAATACCCTTTTACCCAAAAACCCAAAACTGACCCTGAACCCTAAAAATACCCCTTTACCCAAAAACCCAAAACTGACCCTGAACCCTAAAAATACCCCTTTACCCAAAAACCCAAAACTGACCCTGAACCCTAAAAATACCCTTTTACCCAAAAACCCAAAACTGACCCTGAACCCTAAAAATATCCCTTTATCCAAAAACCCAAAACTGACCCTGAACCCTAAAAATACCCTTTTACCCAAAAACCCAAATCTGACCCTGAACCCTAAAAATACCCCTTAAAAAACCCAAACATATAACATTTTAAATATAATTATATACTTACCAATACTTACGTTGTAATGGTATGCGTTGTAAAGGTACCTACGTTGTAAAAACATGCGTTGTAAATACATGCGTTGTAATGGTTTTCGCGTTGTAAAATTTTCGTTGTAATGGTAGTGCGTTGTAAAAGTTGCGTTATAAAGGTAACATACCATTTGGATCCCTTGCTGCAGAAGTGGCATTCATGTTTCGCTTTTACCATGGAGAAGGACACCTGGCCCTGAAAATATTTATGACACAGGAATTTTTGTATCTCCCTGTGATGGGCATTTTATGCTGAATGGTTAGTCATGACTCGCAGTAAAAAATGAAAATGAGATCACAAAGCAGCAGGAATACATAAAAAAAGGACTGTTTTGTGACTCAATTTTAATGTATTGAGTCCAAATCTCTGAAACACTATTTACGTGGCTGTGCCTTTGTTAAAGTGAAAGGTGTCCTACGTAGCTCCAGGAACAATGGAGCCAAGCCAGATGTTTATTATATTAAACTAAGGTAAATTTAGACAGAATGAATTTAACTGGAACTCATTGCATAGTTAGGTTTTTGTTTGGAAATGTGGCAAAGATGCAGCAGTGTTCGCCCTACGCTGGAGACCCTAGTCCAAATCATTGCTTGTTTGGTCTGGCCAGTAATTTGGTCAATGCATCCAGATCTTTCAGAACTAAACAATTCCCAATGCATACTATTTCACTAATACTACAGGAACGTGCTGCTAATGAACTTCTGTACTACGCCTATGTTGTAAGAGTGACAAATCCAACCGGTCTGGTCTTGGCAAGCTGGTTATATAGGTATTTAATGTTTTAATTATTTTATTGCAAGCACCTGCGCCAAAAATAAAAATAAAAATATGCTCCAACCTAAATGTGTCGTCTACATGCTTGCAATAAAAATGAAACATTGCTTAGAGTTTAATGGAATAATGTGGGTGCTTCATAGGCGGCACATGTACTTAAATAAAAAAGGTATAGAAACGTTTTTTAGCTTTAATGTACTTCACAGGAAAATATAATGCTTATTTGCTCAAAGTCAAGATACTATTGGCTTTGAATTACTGTAACCTAAAATATAAAATCTTAAAACATAAGAACGGCTAAAAAAAAAAAGGAAAGAATAGAATAGACAGAAACATTATTACAAAGTAAACTACTGGCAACCAGAATCGGCACTGAAGTGCTCTTCTTTTTAGTAGAATGTGCTCTTGCGAACAGAAAAAATACTGTCACTCACAGCACAAGAGAACCATGGCTGAAGTGGGCTCACACACTGCCCCATGCTATACACTGTGTTGGGAGGAAAAAATGTTTTACTGACAACTGAACAGACACTCGGATGAAGAGATCTGACTAACAGAACCTTTAGGAGTGTATTTTGAATTTAGATATGTTTTAATTACAAAAATCGGACAAAACAACGAAGGCTGTCTCTGGACCAGACCTAAATGGACTTCATGCCAACCTGTGATGTTTACAGGTTCAAAAGTAGGCTCTCAGCAAGTTTAGAAGGAAAGGCTGTCCTACCCAGCAGCACTTCAGGAGGATTTTAGGCAGATGCTTTATCGGATTAGCCGCTCTGCATCTTGATGGAGGGCCGCAATTTATTTCATGCCTCTGACATGCTCAAGTAATTTATCTTCGAACTCTCCATCTAGCCTCCATTACTGTAATTAAAGTTTCGCTGCATGTCATTGTATTTAGATGGCCTACATTCTGATGAGAGGGCTCTTCTGGTACAAAGAGTTCCTAATCCACCAGCATCTCAAGGTCAGCTCGATCTGAGATATCGGAAAAAAAAGACATGTTCTTCTAACCTAAGTTTCATTGCTTTCCAATTGAATCCTAAATCAAGCACCGTAATGTACCAGAGTAATCAGTTTGTTCTGTGGCCTTTTCCACTAGAAGGAAGCCAAAATAAGAAATCGATTGCTCTCAAACAAATTAGCTTAACAGGACGAGAGAGAGAGAGAGGAGAGAGAGAGAGAGAGGAGAGAGAGAGAGAGGGGGGGGGGGGAGAAGAGAGAGATTCTTTCTCTCACCCACATTTTTATCAATGACAACCAAATTACAGTTTTCTTCTACAAATTCAAAAGAGGGAACATTGTTACATTGTCATTTGACATAGGGCCCTTGGGACCCCCTGCTCCTTATTGTATGTGGAGCACTTTTCAGAACAGTTGGACCATGAAAACAAAGCATATCACAGTCAGTTACTAGCTCTAGGCATCCAACATTTTTTTGGGGGAGGAGTTTTATATAGCGCAAACTAGACCTGAAAGTATCAGAGCGCTTCACATGAGCACCAGTTGCATTACAGATTGACAAACATTCACTTTTTTGGTTAGACACGGGGAAAATAAGTAATTTGCCCAGAATCACAGGATGTTGAGCATCCCTGCTAAGACTCGAAACGGGTTCCCCAGCTCAGAGGTCGACAGCTCTAGCCGTTAGGCCACATCCAAATAATAACCCCCTCAGAAGGTTTAACTGCATCCTAAAGTAGCTTAACATCATTCATCTAATACCAGTGTTCAATATTCGTGGAAACAGGTGACAGGAGAAATTAATCCAGCAAAGAAGTGTTACTCCTTCGCCCACATAGAGATATGGTGGTTAAACAGTGTCTACGGCAGAATAAAGTAAATGGATGGTGAGACCAAGCCAGAGGCCCAAAGGAAGGATGTGAACGCACCCAAATCACAGCTACTGGAGTGAAAACAATAATGTTTACAGCAGCAGAGAAGCGTTTGTGGACCTGGCAGCATTACACTGAATATCAATAAACCCATATTGCCCAATGAACAGATTTAGATGAACCTATCAAAGGGGAAGCTTACTCTGCAGAGACATTAGTTGTTTAATTGGTAGTTGTTTAGTCATACAACCGGGAAACAGCCTGAACAACGAATCCTTAACAACGAGTGTATTAAACAACGAATCCTTAACCACGACCTTTACAAGGACCACGAACTCATTAACAACTACTGTACACTAACAACGACCACCTGAACCACGAATTATATTTTTAATAATTTAGGAATGTGTAAAATTAATTTGTACATTTCAGGATACATACAACCAGAAGAGACATCATAAAGAAGCTGAGTGGTCTGTGATGGAAGCATGACTCTGACCAAGCCCTTCTACAAATGGTGCTGCACATTAGAGCATACACTTTATTGAGGAATGTCAGGCGGTGCTACCAAGTAACAAACGTTTCAAGAGAAGAGGTACGAAACTGCGATAAAGTGACATGGGTGAAGCCTTCCTAAAATGATCCCTATGTTCCGGGGTAAAGGGAAAGAAATTGTCAACAAAGATTCCTCATGCATCACCATAGTAAATGGGTGCACTAAACTTATCTACATGAACCAGAGGATGGACAACTCAACACACACACGTAACCTACCCAACAAGAAAGTGCATCTCTAAATTAAGGAGGAATGTATTAGTGCACATGAAGACAACTCACTAGGCATGGAAGAACTGATCAATTAATCAATAGATGAAGTATAATTAAAAGTGACACTAGCAATCCTTCGAAAAATGAAAAGACTCAATGGAAAGCAGTAGTGGTAATAGAAATCAAGGATTTGCAAAACCAACAGGTGTAGTACAGCCCACACATGATTAATTAATTGAAGATTAAATCATTAGGGAAGCTGCAAGGCAAAGGAGCAGAATAAATAACTTTAGAGAAAATTAAAAATAGCATAAAATAGTTATAGAAGCAGCATACGAATAGATTAATATAATGTTAAACAAGCACTGATCAAGAACAAATACAATTATAACAATATATTTCAAGTATAAATTAATTTCACTATGTATGTGTTTGGCTAGACCATCCTGGTGTGCCTTTAAATCTTATAATAACTGATAATAACACAGCCGAAAGGCAAAAGCCTTCCTCGGTTGAAACATATAAACATCGATAAACATCAGCACAACCGCAGACTAAAATTCCACTCAAAGAAAAGAAAGTGAGGGAGAATAAGTCATTTTTATTTCTGCCTCAAGGGGCCAACACAACGCAACTTTGTTAGGCAAGGTAGCAGCAAGAAAGACTGGTCTAAGAATATTTGGCTTAAGGATTGTTGTTTACGGGGTGCCACTAAAATAATAGTTCTTCTTTTTATTTCCTCCAGTTTTGTGTCCTTGGATTAAATGTGCAGGGATTAGAAGTATGTTTTAGGTCTGACCAAATTATTTGATACAATTTAGAGAATCTGGGAATATTAAAATAATATTTGATCTTTTGGCAGTGTTTTTTTCTTTCACTATAATTGGTGAAAATGCTGGCTTGTGAGAATATTGGCCGATATCTACTATTACTTCTACCCACAGAATGGATAAGGATCAGGTCCATTTTCTAACAAGTCAGTATTGATAGCAGGTCAAATGTGAAAAACTAGAGGCATTAAACATTCAAAGCAAATTGTAGTGACAGGTACATGTTAAAATAGTGATGTGAATGTGCACATGGGATAGTGTTGAAAACTGGCACAAGACTTTCCAAATATCAACAAATTAGTTAGCTGCAAGGCATCCCATTGTTATGTGTGGCACCTTTGTCTAATCTTAGCTTTTTACCCAACTGCACGTTACTGTTGGGGTTTTTGAGCCTAGAGTTACGAGGTTAATATCAAAATGCCAAGTCCCAGAATATAAAGTGATGTCTGGTGAAAGGTCAGGACTGGCTTAATGAAGGAAGCTGGCTCTTTTGTGCTATACCAATAATTGGTTAAATCGTGTAAAGAGCGCAGAGTTTCATCTAGAAGTGTACAGGCTGTCTATGCAAACCCAAAGTACTCTATTTGTGGTAGTGATGGCGTGCAGCCTTAGGCCTAACACAGAGGAGTGTTATACATTTGTTATTCACACAGTGATTAAAAAATGACACGCGACTCAAAAAGGAGATCAACACCAATTTTTGAAAAATAAGCTTCTTTCTAGGTTTATTTTAAGACCCAGAACGTTTGTTCAGAGGTGAGTATCCTTTTCATAAGAAATACTTTCATTTTAAAAGTGGACACGGTTCAATTTTCAGTTCAGCACAGTTAACCTGAGCCGGTCGTGGTTAAGGGCCGGGGGGTCTTTGAGTTGAGGCTGCAGGTGTCTGTGTGCTGCAGAGGAGGGCTCCGGACTGCTGGGGAACCTTCTTAGCACCTGTGAGGCCACGTGGACTCGGGCCAGAGGCATCGGGTGCAAAGGTGGGTCTGGTGGTCAGGTTTCGCGGTTCAGCAGGGCTCAAATGTCCTTGGTTTTAGTTTCTTGTGGGCAGGTCCACTGCCCTCAGGAGTTCTTGATCTTTATCCCCCCAGGATTTTGGAGGTCGATGTGCCTGCAGGATGAGTCGACTTTTGTAGCAGGGCTGAAATGCAGCAGCCAGGACAGCAGGGTTGGTGCCCAGTCAGTCACTGGTCCTTCTTCTTTCTTGCTGTCGTGGTTCTTTGGTGTCTGGGATTCATAGGTCATCAGGAATCTCCAATTCAGGGTCTGGGGGTGCCACCTAAATACTAGATTTAGGGGTGTTACAGGGGAGTGACAGGTAGGGACCAATGGGTCTCTTGCCTGAGATGTCTACACCCTCTATTATGCCACCCTTCTGTGGGAGGGGTACATAGTCCTAGCCCGGATTGGATACGTCCCACCATCTTCAAGATGGTGGACACTGAAAAATGTGCTTCCCTTTGCCTCAAGCACCTGAGGGGGCGAATTGACAAAGGGGGCAGACATCCTATTCTCACATAGTTTTCCCGCCGGTTCTCCCACAATAAGTGGGGGTTTGAACCAGGGGCTGCCATCTGTTGATAGCATTAGCAGCTGGGGTCACATTACAAAGGTGGCAAGCCCTTTGAACTTTCCATCTTATGCACTGTTCCTGCCTGGGGGAGGAGGTATGACACTTACGCACACAATGGGCTTTGTTTCTAGCCTCAGAGAGCAAGCCATGTTTGGTGGTGGTTGGCACCATAAATAGTCCAAGACCACACCAGGGTTGGTAGGTTTTCAGGAGGCACCTCTGAGGTGCCCTCTAGGTAAATTGTTTTAATAAATCACAAACTGGCATCAGTGTGGGTTTATTGAGAGCAGGTGTTTAGTACCAAACACTCCTGGGCTCAGTGAAGTGTGGTACCAAACACTCCCGGGTTCAGTGAAGTCATCATGGTGTTGGGGAACTTGAGTTGTTAACTTTCCAGCCCATGTACTCTCTAGGGCTTCCTTACAATTTTAATAATAGACTTAAATATTGTAGGGGCCTATCTGCTCATGCAGATATGCCTACTCTGGAGATATAGTGCACCTGGCCTTAGGGATTGTAAGGCCTGCAAGAGGGCTGACTTACCTATACCTTAGGCAGTGCTGCCTGACATGGCACACAGGCAGTGTGCCATGCTGACTTTGATGTTTTTCTCTGCACCGAGGTATGCAGGCTGCAGTGACAGTTTGCATGGCCTTGGTGAGGGAGTTCCTAGTGGAGCCTCATCAGTCCAAATGCCTTAGGTACCAGGGGTACCATGTACTAGGGACTGGCAGGGGGCTCGGAAGTAGTGCCAATCGTGGTACAGTTTTAGGGAAGGAGCTCTGGCACAGGGTACGTGGTTGGCAGAACCCCTGTGCACTTTCAATCGAAACTACATCATTTTACAGGCAAAAAGTGAAGGGCTAAGCATGTCAAAAGAGGCACTTTCTCACACTTAAAGTGAGATATTTTCCATGGGCACACTTGACACCTATGAATACCCACACAGTAGCAGCACCACCTCAATGTAATCAAGCAAATAGTGCAGAAAAGCAGTGGTGATCATGCTTATAGCATCAAGTTTCAGGTGTTTTAGAATGCAGGGCTGTATATTAATCGGATGTACGTCATGACAACGCTAGCTTTTACACCGCGCTGCCATTATGACGCATCCATTACAACGCAAATCGTTACAACGACTTGCGCTGTAGGCGCTGGATTTTGGAATAGTATGATTTACTATTCCAACTCCAGCCTACGCAGCAGTAGGGAAGGTGTTGGAATAGTAAATCTACTATTCCTTAGTCTCTAGCGCCATCAAGCGCAAGTCGTTGTAACGACTTGCGTTGGAATGGCAGCGTCGTAATGGCAGCGCGGTGTAAAGCCCGCGTTGTCATGGCTGTCTCCCGATTAATCTGGTGTAACTCAAAATGTTAAAGGTTTCACAAGGTACAATGCTATTGGCAAGGCTGACCACACCTACAATGGTAAACTATTCTGTAAGGAGCAGATGACAGACCTGAAGTTGTGTCCAAGAATTTGTTTATTAAAACATTTAAACATAGCACACTTACTTATTTAATCCATTAATAGTCCTGTAAACCAGAGAGAGTCCTGCCCACAGTGAGTTTGAGAGGCAATTGGATGTGAGATAACTGGATATGAGAGAGCGTAATGAGATGTGAGTCAGAGTGCAACGCACAGACTTTCTATGCTTAAAACAATATAACATGAGTCCATTAGTTACATTACCAAAGGGAAGTCACTACATACCCTGCATTTCTTCTCCTTTAAATTACATATGTGCTTCATAACATCACTGCAAAAACAGCATGTTCTGCAAAAATGCCTGAAAAACAGTTTTTGTCTATTTGGGGGTTAGGCAGCTAAATACGCACTGATTTGAAGAGGTTTGGTAAACACTGAGAAAACATAACTAACAAGCATTTGCAATGCAATAGGTCTCGCATTTACTAGAGTTTGTGCTACTGGCATTGTAAATGACAATGCCTTTTATTTATGTATTGTTTTTAAAACAGATATATAAAAGGCATTGTCATTTACAATGGTAATAGCTTAAACTCTAGCAAATGCGACACCTATTGCATGGCAAATGCGTACGGCGCCTGTGTTATAATTGTTTTTTAAAATGCATTAGGAGAGAGTGTATCCACAAAGCTACTTGAGAAACGAGTGCTCGCAGGCTGTAATTAAGGCCTACCGGGTACCAACACACGTAACATGGGGTGTCGCCATGGGAGGTTACAAAATGAGGCAAGGCGGTACTAAAGAGGGACTACTAAGCCTATTGACCAATGAACAGCCACAGTTTACAGTGGACAATGACACAAGTGATGTTTTTAAATAACAAGCAGTTTGATTGCACTTTATTATTTGTGAACTAGACAACAGTAAATCACCACCTAACTAAACACTTAAATTACAATATTACTTAAAAACTTTATAACGATGTCGTCAAAAAGAAGGCAGAAATTAAATCACCGAAGATAAAGGAACTATGTTAAGGCGGATGTGCACAACGTACCCAGTCTTTGTGCAATCACTCAAAGTGAAGGAAGCCAATGGTAAAAGTTAGCTGATGCATTGTCCCATGCTGTGTGCTCCAATGGGTGGAGGCAAAATGTATGTGTATTAATATTTGATTTAAAAATAAATAGCAAAAAACAGTAGTCTGGCAAAACAACTAATGCTACTACAAATGCCAGACCTAAAATGGTGATGGGGATAAAAATATGTACCTAGTTCAGGCCCAAGTTACATTTAGTGTACCAGTGCTACTAGGAGGTGAAGGCAGATCGAATGAAGGGAGTACGTCTAATGGGTGCTTCTTACTTCAATTGTAACATTGTCCAACAGACAGATGGTGGTAAAGGTTTCAATGTGTTACTGGTGCAAGTTAGTTGGATGCCTCTGTGGGGAATAAAGTGGTATTTCTCTAGTTGCTCTTCTCTCCAGACATACTGGGGGTATTGTACATGTGTTCCATCACTCTGTTCAACTTTGGGACGAAGGAAGGTGTGGGATCGTGTTTTATGCATTGTCTGGATTTTTATAAAAAGCACCTTCACAGTGAGCTGTGATGTGACAGCACATTTGTAGGAAGATACAGGTTCTGTTACTCCTCACTGGTCTAGGTATAACAACTTCATATAACAGATACTCTAGGCCATTTACCCAGTCTTTGGATATCACTGGCTGTTTTTAAGAGCTACCTTGTACCAGTGCTTAATTTGAGCTGGTGGTTTCCGGTGCACGGCTCTGGTGCTTAATAGTCAGTGTCAGCTCTAGTGACAGTTCACCATGTGGTGGCGCTGTCTGTCAAATTTTTATATCAGCACAACAACAGTTCACAGTGAAAAATCTTTGCGCTCCCATAGTCTATTCACCCGAAGCTTGACGCTCCGTCTTGATCAGGGCTATCTTCTTCCCATCCCATATAGTCCAACAGCATTTTAAGGTTGGCTTTCAGCACCTCCATCCTTGTTCAAATAACCTTGAAAAGGTGAGTGAAAGTGGAAAGTCTGTCCTTGATTGCTGTTTACAGTGCCCCATCCACTAGGCAGTGTACTCCAAAGCTTGAAGACCTCTTTTGGTAATTGTTTCACCCTCCTCGCCTGCAACTATACTACTCTCCTGATAATCTCCATCTTTTGATTGCTGCCAGAGTCAATAAAGAGGCCAAGCATCCAATAAGACTGGTGTTTCCAGCAAATAAATTTGACGTTATTGAGAATCCCACAAATTGGGTGCCTCGAAAATATCCATGGATGTCCACCTGCCCCTGCTGAGATCTGTGCGTGACCGGCAACACACAGTCTGGTTTGTGTTGCGAGATATAACACTGTCAGTGTTATTAATACGTACCATAAAGTTGCCACTGATATTCATAGGGTTATCCTAGCCTAGTACATTTATGGTGTATATAAGGATCCAGGCAATTTCTAGCCCATTGAGCAGACTTCCTTGAGACGGGGGAGGTTTGGTATGCCTCATCTGGTTTTAAGAAAGTAAGTGTAAAATAATGGCAACGAGTAATGTTCCTTGTCCGGCCATTTCAGCCCTTTATGTTAAAGGCCAGGGCGGTGTGCTGTTTGCCCACTGCTTTTAAAAGCTCTGTCTTCCTCCAGGGTTAACCATCCAGCATCTGGTATGGACCCGAGAGACCTTGAAGGATGGGCCAAAGTGTGTATATACCACGTGACACAACTGTAAATCCCAATTGCATATCATTTAAGAGCAGTAAAGGACTTGTGGGTGTGGGATCAGCAGTTAGAAAGAAAGCCATCACCAATACATTCTGGCTCAATAAACCGCAAGGCGGTAAACGTTGGCTTATGAGTAACAGAAGGCCCATAAACTCTGCACTTCACTGAGGCTGATAAGACATCAACGTGTAAAAGATGCCCAGTGGATATAAAGCCAACATGTTATAAGGCAGGACATTGGTTTGGGGCATTTTAATTTAATGATACCCATCTGTGAGCAGCAGGATTCTGTATGGGGTCATGCGACTGGGGATAGTAAAGTGTAAACCATAATACTGTAGGCCGGGTTGTGGGGTGCTAAAGGGTAACACAATGGTGACTAAATAGATGAGTGTATCTGTCCTTGTTGGTAGTGGGGAAGTTACAGTCGGTGTTGCCCTATTCTGCCACATAGGTCACACTCGGCATGTTTACATCAGTGACGTAACACAAATGGTCACATGTCGTCATATTGCACCAAAAGTTAATGTTTCAAAAGAAAGCGGCTATCAAGGGCTGAGGCCAGAGTGAGACGTGAACCAAGACGTGGGGCTCACACCTAATGAGTTATATTTGATATGCGTGGCAGATACTTAGGAAAACCTGGCAAGGCTGCATCCCTTGCACACCATCTCTTAGTACAAATCACGCTCACCAATAGTCGAAGCTGGGGATGGAATAGTTGGCATGTTATGTAATTTTTGGCTTGTGGGTGCAGCGCCCGTTTCGAGCATGTCACACGTTTGAATGGGAAGTAAGGCAGGATTCCATTCACACATGTTCTTTGCGTTGTCTGTGAGATTTTGTCTGCCTTTCCCCTGATGACTGTAACAGGTGTGTCCTTGTGCAAACAGGTCTGGTACTGCAGCACTCCATAAACCGCACGGTGATAGCTCGAGCAGACACCGAAGACGACTCCTAGGGTCACAGTCACGTGCATCGTATTTTGCTTTCAAAAATACCCCATAAACAAGGCATCCCCAACACTGCGAGCCAAGTCCGCACGTTTCAAAACCTGTGACCCCTTTCAGTGAGCAAGCAGGGGGACAAGCACCCACGTGGAACAGAGCGACTGAGAGTTAGCGGGATATGATTCTGAGAGACATGTCTGCTGGCTTTGCTGCAATCCTCTATGTAGGCTACCCCTTAAAAAGCGTGCCCAAGTAGCCCCAGTCACTAGCAGGGCCATACACGAGGCAGTGCACCTCGGGGCCTGAGCGCTAGACTGGATGGGTTTCCCCAGACTGGTGGTGGAGGGGGGCAGCTGTGATTCACGGGCAGGGTATCTGCGCAAAACTGCACATGCTGTGTGCCTGTTGACTCTACCTGCGTGTGCACTGGTGCAGGTGGCGGGGGTCTTGTCTGTGTGAATCGACGGAACATTTAATAGGAAGCAGTAGAAATACTTACTGTACATTGACAAATGCCGCCTTTCTCACGAGATACTGCGTGAAGACATTATCGGGCCTCGGAATTCGTCGTTTTCAGCAGTACCGGGAATAATGCGCTTGGTGCGTGTCTGAACAACTGAATTTACCCCGTGTCGAAATACTGAGCACACCAGGAGGTGAATACAGGAAGCCTGGGTGCGGGCTTCTCGGTCGGTGGAAGTAGTGCTGGTTTCCGTTGGGCTGAAAGAAGACACGGACACGGTATGTGTCTTCTAGATGTTTTATTACGGCGACAGAGCACCGGGATCACTCCTGCACCGCTGTACTCCCAGCGCAGAAGTGACCGCCGGCGCGCCCAGCATGCACCAGCCATCGCGTGGTGTAGACAACTAGAACGCTACAGTCACCTGTAAACAAAACGAGATGGTACGGCGCGCATGTTAATGCGCACTATTTTAAATACGCTGTGTAAGCGTAAAGAGACTGAGGTTAGGCAATGGTGCTTCCGGAATAACCGGAAGTTATGTATCGGGTGAAGAGCCAATAACAAGCCCGCTACCAAAAAAGAAACAAAAGTTAGCTAATGGCAACCGGCAATACATTCCCAAGTAATAGGCAGAGTTTCCCCTCAGATATAGATTACAAGATGTCTCGAAGAGACAGCGCACATGCGCTGTGTAGCCGAGGCCTAAAAATCACACAATGAAAACACTGAGAACAAGATAGCCTAGCTGTGGCTAATACGTCCGTGGGTTAAAATGGCAGATTTCAATCCAATAGAAGAGTATAAAACTACTGAAATAGATATCTCTTATAGTTGATAGACTTTTACAGAGAATTGAAGATTGTAGGTGATAAAGCCTTCATAAATTAATTGCAACATGTGATGAAGTCAAATAGTCAAGTGGAATAGGACTCAATGTTCTGGACTCTGTTGAGGTTTGTAACAGCAAGAGTTAACTTTGGGAAGGCATTCTGTGGTATTCATTGTCTCCGTTGATCCACTAACCATTGCCTATTGACATTAGGATGTACCAGGGAAATAAAGCACTCGTACTCAATATTCCAATAACGCTCTTTGATCTGAATAACCACAACATGTTAAAGCAGGCGTTTTAAGAAATATCTGTGTTCTCTGGGCAAAAAAGTTAGACTCCATGTAATGGGCAAACTGGTGGAAAACAACAGAGAGTGGGTAACTATAATAATATAGAACTACTGCGTGAACGGATACAAATTAAATTGATATTCTGAAATGGTAGGACTTAGAAGTGTCTTTGCAGAGAACGGTTTAGACAGTCAATAAACGTGGTAATTGCTAAATATCTAGCTATGTTTTGTTTGGGCTGCAATTGTTGATTTGCTCATGACAGCTAGAAAATGTTGTTATGGGTTGCTGCTGAGACTATATTGGACTAGAGAGAGGAACTCCTCATATTATCATTTGAGGAAATACAAAACAATATGAGGCATACAATTCTGAATGCGAGTAAACTGGGACTTCTGAGTTCAATTAACCTATTTGGAGTATCTCACTCTTCAGTACACTTGTCAAGAGTACACCATGGCCTGAGCAATTCACAGCCTTGATATTTAGCACATAGGAAACTTGATTGTTGTGGTTGATTCTTGGGCAATTCTAAATCATCTTGGCATTTCACATTTGGTGTAGACCTGACAGAAGGTTTTGAGACTTTACGAATCTCAGCTTTGTCAGCGTCTCACATCTGGTTGTATCTCATAGGAATACTTGAAGATTGAACAAATGCCTGCTGCATCAGCAGCTTGCATTTAGGTGCCACAGTACTTAATTTGTAAACAAAAATAAGTGCAACAACCTGAGGGTTTTTATAAGAACTCACTACTAGAGTAGCCAAATAATTTCATATATAAATATTACATTTTAAGCATTTTGTTTTTTAAATAAAGTACCATTGCAAACATTTGTATTTTTATTTGTAGCACACTTGGTTAAAAGTTAGGTATGTAATTAATTTAAACAATGTTTTACTTTCTTTAAATTAAGTTAATTACTATGTATTTATTTTAAATGTAGAACAAAAGTAATTAATTTAACATTAATGCCTATGGGGTGTTGAATTCCCTGCCTCCATTGTTTTCTTTGTGAGTCTGTTGCATTACCAGCGGTTGGCCATGTGGCGCAAGACTTACTCCAAGGCTAGACTGGAGTACATTTAAGCCTGTTTTGACACCACTAGGGCTGAAGTCATTCTAGAAGGGTAATTTTTTATTTGCAATGGCCTGGGTGTGTTTTGTATTAGCATATCCCTCCCAAACCCCTTTTTACCTTAAGCCCACCAATGTTTGAGTAATTAAGCCCTATTTTCCCACCAGCCCCTTGGTTCCTCCCACATTTATTAACCACATCACTGCTAGAGCGATTCCCCTGCTGTGCTGGACAGCAACTAAAACGGGTGTGGTCATGACGAGCTCAGCTCGTCATGAGCACCTGAGAGGTATATGCCATGACCAGCTGAGCTCGTCATGAGCACCGAAGGGGTTAAAAAATAGTATACTTAAGAGTGCAGAGATTTCTACCATTGGAGTGGAGATCGCTACACAGAAAAGATAGACGAAATAGAGGTGGAGATCACACGTAGGCTTGTGAAAAGGGAAACATCCTTTACAACGAAACTTTCACAACGCAGTGCTTTTACAACGCAGGTTTTACAACGCATTGCCCTGGGGGGCGCTCTAGGATAGGGAATAGATTTAATTTACTATACAACACATTCCCTAGTGTCCACGGGGACTGGAGTTGGAATAGTAAATTAAACTATTCACTATCCAGCACCCCAAAGCGATATGCGTTGTAAAGGTTTGCGTTGTAAAAACTGCGTTGTAACAGCATGCGTGGTAAAAGCATGCGGGGTAAAAGCATGCATTGTAACGTCATACATCCTTGTGAAAAGGATTTTATAGAAAGTTTGTACTACCACTGTAGTACTACTTTATGTACTACAGAATATAGTCTGGAAATTGAGACAAAGAACTAAAGTTTAAAATGTAGTTTTCACCACCAAAATAGGCACTGAAAGTGTGCCTCGAAAGAATAATTGTATTGTCAGTACTCACACATTTTGTCTCTCTAACTTGGCCCGGGAGTGTTTCCCAGCAGGTTAAGGACTCACCTTTCCAAGAAGTTTGCCACACTTTCCATTGCAGCCCTTCCCAAGGATAACACCACAACACTTGAGGGAAGAACCTGCCAGTGAAGATAGGGTGGCAGAAACACCTATAAACACACTCCCCCGAGAGGTATCCCAGGTAGGGAACTAGAGGGTATGGGGTATCAAGGGTGAGCTGGCCTCCCAACACAACATACGTACACAAGATAAGCTCCCCGAGAAATTTGCAATTGATAGAGATATGTGATGTATCCCTCCCAATGATACTCAGTAAAAGTGTTGGGCATACAAAACAATGTGAGCAACAAAAGATTGCACACAGTTCCCCTAGAGAAGGATGATGGCGTAGTGCTGTGTGCTGTCTTCCTCTCTCCCTCGTGTGCGAGGCGTTAACGTGCCTTAATATAGCAGGGAAGGGAATCCCTTGTCGGAACTAGGGATGCCTCACACAACAGACTGGTTTTACGGCTGTTGTCATGTCACCAGTTAGTCGTATCGTAACATCATCGGCTCCCTGCTCCAGCGTCAGGCCGGCGCTGCAATGCCTGACGGGTAGCACTAGGTGCTACACTCTTGTGGAGATCTTTTGTTCCTTATGCCGATAGGTGTAAGGGTGTGAGGGCCCTAGTGAGTGAAGTAGTGAGCGTGAGTGAGGTGGATTAAAACAGGTTGGTATAATCTACGGCTTAGGCTTTAATCATGTAGTACACCACCTGAAATAAAAACGTGTGAGGGGCAGTGGGACTGCAGTAGCTACGAGGAGTCAGTCCCATTCAACCCTCAGCTGTGAATAGGTCAATAGGTCGACATGTTTCATGCCTGTATTGGCAATTCTTCAGGACCAAACAAAAACAGAAAGTGCTCATAAACTTAGTGATTTAGCAGGAGGCCCCGCATGAGGCTGAGGCATCCGCAGCATACAACCTGTTGGGTTGTCGAATCCAGCCGGAGAGGGGTTCCTGCGTCAACGGGATACCCTATGGGAAGAGAAGTAAACTTCAGCTGGTGTATCAACCCCCCAGTGAACATATCAGGGGGGTGTGTGTTGCTTCTCTAACGTGAAGCAATGAATGATGAAGTGCGGAAGACACAACAGAGTAACTACGCATCAAGGGGATAGTGAGTGTCACCTAAAACCCTTGCTAGGTGGGGGGTTCCAAGCATACACAGAGTGTCTACATCAAACATGTTAGTGTTTGATGGTATAAGAATAGACATAATAATAAAAATAAAAATAAGTAAATAATACAGAAGTGACAGGATCTAACGCCAGCTGGCGTGTCACTGTTCATGAAGGTGGCAGTGCCTCAGAGTACAATATAACCAGACTACAAGAATAAAAGGAAAGACGGGGGACTTGCCCTCAATGGCGGTCGTAAAGGCCCCAAGGCTGCTCCCGTGGGGTCTGCACAGGTAGGGCAATAATCTAGAGGGTTTAAGGACATGGTTGTGGTTTATGTGGTCAATTGCCATCTGGGAGTGAGAGAAAGTAAGTGTCCCAACACTGGGGACAGTAAAGAGGGGGGGGGAAGGAGAGGTCGGTCAAGGTACAAGTCCATGGTTGTCCCAAACAGACATTCCCGGCGTGCTCCGGGCAGTCACACCACCCAGGGAGGTCGCGGCCTGGGGGAGCACCGGGGCAGGGCCGGCAGGGCTCTTCTGTTGTCATAGGCCGCTGATCGGTAGGCCGGCTGATACTCGCTCTCAAGCGCGCTGAGTGTATCCAGGGACGCTTGTCAAGGGACGCTTGTCGAGGGCCGAGTCAACCCCCAGACCAGCGGTCGGCATGCCCGTTTGGACGCCGCCCGGTGCCCCACCTCTGCCGACGGCCTCGGGGGGGGGGCCGACGCCTGAGGTCACTGAGGGGTGTCAGGGAGGAAACAATACCAGTGACCCAGCCAATGTGACCGGACTCCCGGCGGTCCGTGGGGTCGCCTCCCATAGAAAATCCCAATCCGAGCACCTTACCTCTGTACAGCGGGCTGGTAAGCTCTGTACCTAGTCCCACGTCCAGGCGCGCGAAGTCGCTTGAAACAGCCGTGGTAGTAGGCTGGTTGTGCACATAGATAAGGGATACGGTGGAAGGCGGAGGCGTGTCAAAGACGCAACTCCGCGTCAGGCGGCGCACCGGCATGACGTCAGAGCGTCAGAGTGTCGGTGCCCGCCGCCATATTGGAGAGGGGTATCGGGAGCGGAAAGAAGGCAGCTGGTGATGCAGCCGTCTTATCATTAGCACATAAAGAGTACACTCATAGCTCGGTATTGCAGGTACAGGGTACAAATATGGCTCTCAGGCGGTGGAACAGCCAGGGTGCTGAACGGAGGTGGAAGTCGTTAGTGGCTCAGTGCATAGGCACATTGCGGACTAGATCATTACTAAAAGGTGTCCATAGGGGAGCCAGGTGACTATGATGACGCCCCATGTAATTAATTGATCAAACATTAAATGTGAGCACTGGTCCTGCATAGGTTGGCAAGGAATCAAGAAGAGATATGAGACCAGAGCTCATCAAACAACTACTGACATCTGCTTGGTATTGCTCCAGCGGTATTGGTGTACGCCTGTGAGGGGTCTCAGTGGGCCAGTATCAGGGAGGGAACCGGTAGAGTATAGAGACACACACTGGGTCAGCCAAACGTTGAGGCACTGGTTGGCTGAAGTGTGGGTGACTCCCACTGGCAGTGAGCACCTATAGGGAAGGTCGTGGAAAGTGCATGCTGAGTGCAGTATTGCTGTGAGCAGAGGCCAGTGTTGTCATCAGGTAGTGGTGATAACAATCAGGTGTGTAAGCAGACAGAGGGACAGGGCGACTATCCGGACAATGAGTTCCACGGGACAGAATCATTCAAACCCTCAGTCTCTAAATGGAGGCGATGTACCCATCTTTGCTCCAATCTAAATAGGGCCTGTTGATTTAATGAAGGATGCCATTCGAGCACAACCCATTGAATGTCCTCAGCTGCATGCCCCTTCTCTTGACAGTGTGCGTATAAACGTGTTTGTGTCTTTCTGCAGCGTACATTGCTGTTATGTTCCATAATCCGTGTTTTCACAGGGCGGGTCGTCATCCCAACGTATTTGAGTCCGCAAGGGCAAGTAAGGAGGTAGATGCAGTTACTGCTATTGCAATTGGTGTGTCGGTTCAGGCACCATGTGAAGGTATCAGATAGTTTGACAGTTTCCGTTTTAGTTGTTTGCGGGCACACCACACAGTTGCCACACCGATAATGTCCCGTAACTGGGGGCAGGTCCCACAGGGTATTCGGCGGACGGCTAGTGGTATTCTTAGGTCGGGTGTGGACAAGTTGGTCCTTCAGACTGCTGGTTCTCTTGAAGGCGAACCGAGGGCGTGGGATGTCTAAGGCCACAGAGTTCAGGATCCCCCAGTGTGCATTAACTGTGCTCTTGATGTAGGGTGAGTTTTTCGTAAAGGAAGTCACACACGTGATAATGTTCTCACTCGCTTTGCTGTGAGTTTCCAGGAGGGATTCTCTATTGTTGTTCTGGGCCCTCTTCATGGATCGTTTCAGAAGTCTGGTGGGGTAGCCCCTGTCTTGGAGTTTGTGCTGAAGGTATCGCGCCTCCCGTTGGTAATCGGAGATGGCAGAACAGTTTCTCCGGAGTCTAAGAAATTGTCCAAACGGTAGACTATCCCTCAATGCTTTTGTGTGATGGCTCTCGTAGAGTAAGAGGCTATTCCTGTCGGTCTCCTTCTTGTAAAGAGTAGTGGTTATTCCCATGGGGTCCAGCATGATCCTCAGATCGAGGAACGGTATTGCGTCCTCGGCGATCGTCCCTGTGAATTTCAGAAAGGGATCCTGTTGGTTAATCCAGGAGCAGAAGGCATTGCAGCTGGTTCGGTCCCCCTTCCAGAAGATCAGGATGTCGTCTATATAGCGACGCCAAAGAGATAGATTTTCGAGGAACGGATTGCGTTCGGGGGAGTAGATGAAAAAATTCTCAAACGTGGCCATGTAAATGCAGGCCACGCTCGGTGCGAAGGTCGAACCCATCGATGTCCCCCGAATCTGATGGTATAGTTGGGTGTCATATTTGAAGAAATTCTCCGTCAGGGCCAAGCTGGCCAGTTCCATGATGAATGAGATGGGGGTGGGGGATGTCCACTCCTCTAGTCTCAGAGTGGATTCCACTGCCTCTAGAGTGGCCTGTTGTGGTATGTTTGTATATAGGGCTTCCACGTCTAGAGTCAGAAGCAGGTCCACATCAGTACTGCCGTCCATCTCACTGATGAGGCGAAGGACATCTCGGGTGTCTTGGAGGTATGAGGGTATTTTCTTCACTACTGGCTGAAAGAAAAAGTCACAAAATTGTGACAATGGTTCCAGAAGGGAACCAATGCCGGAGACAATGGGTCTCCCGGGGACAGGTGTGGTGCCTTTGTGGATCTTGGGGAGGGTGTAGAAGTATGGAATAATGGGTTCCGGAGTTATGAGGAATTCAGCTTCCTTCTTGGTGATCCATTCATTGACTTCTCCTTCGATCACTAGACTCATAATGGATGTCGTCAGGCGTTTGGTTGGATCCACAGAGAGGGGCCTGTAATGGGTGGTATTCGAAAGCTGTCGTCTGCACTCCAGGTCATAATCATGGTGGTCTTGTAGGACTGTGGCTCCCCCTTTGTCCGCTGGTTTTATCACAATCGCCGCATCATTGCCCAAGGTCAGTGAGGCTTGTCTTTCAGCAGTTGACAGGTTTTGGAATTGGTTAATGTGTGGTCTTTGTTTGAGGCTAGAGAGGACTGCTCTCTCGAAGGTTAGGACTTCTGGAGGGACCATCCCATCAGTGGGGGTGAAGGTGGAAGGTTTCCGCAAGCCGGAATCCAGGGTGGGGGGTTGTATGGTCCCATCGAAGAAGGCTCGTAAGCGCACTTTCCTGAAGAGGTTCTTGATCTCAATCATTTCCTGGAAGCTGTCTGGGATAGGGGTGGGAACAAAACCCAAACCCTTCTCTAGGACGCTGGTTTCTGCTGGGGTCAGAAGTCTCGTGGAGAGATTGACGATCAAGCTCTTCTCCCTCTGGTGGTGAAACTCCGTGTTTCCATCATGTTCGTTGGTGTAGGTTGGTCGGACCACTGGACGCCCTTTTGTCCTCCTCGCTTTCGCCCTCTTCCTCTGCCCCAACCTCTGCCTTGAAAAGGTGGCGGGTTCAGAGGGTAGAATTGAGGTGGACCTTGCGGGAAGAAGGGATACTGCCAGGGCGGTGCCATGTGAGATGGACCGTGAAACATGGGGCCCGGTTGGTATCCTTGGTGCCAGTTCGGTTGCTGTTGCACACGGTTGTTCCTTGGGGTTTGACCTCCGCTCGAATCACTGCTAGAGGATCCGCGTCTGTTGTTCGTGTCCGAATTTTCATCTGAGGAGTAGTTGGTCCTCTTACTTTTGAAATCATCCTTGAGATAAGGATAGACCTTCTCTTTATCGAACTTGGAGATGTCTTTTTGTAATTTGTCTGTCTTCTGCTTCAGGAGATATTCATGGTGGTCTGCCATCTCTTGGTTGATGTCTACTAGTTTGGAGGTAAAGGCGGTCTTGCTGTTCTTGTTGACAGCCCCCTTCATTGTGGCCTCTATGCTCGATATTTTGTCCTGGAGGGCGTCCGCGAGGCGCTTCGCTGTTTGTGATATCAGGAATAGCAAGTCTTTGGTGCACTTCCAGGATACCTGGCACCAGTCCATTTTAAACTGTTTGTCTGTCAGAAAAAGTCTGGGAACGATGTTCACTAATAGTCCTTGAGGGGCTATGTTATATCTGAGGTACTCGGTCATCATTAAACCGTGCAGGGTGATCCTTATCAGTTCCTTTTTCAGCTCCGTGAGAATCGCCCAATCATCACTGGATGTGCCCGAGGCAGAGGCAGTCGGATTATTCAAAATCGACGGGGCTGCTCTCAATGCTTCGGCTATGGCATCCTCATCAAAGCTAAGGCCCGGTATATCCTCCATGGTGTGGGGAGGGTGAGTAGGGGGGTAATAGGGTAATGGGGAATCGGGAAATAAGTGAGTCAACCACAGTGAGTTTAATGTGGTTGGGATGTGGGCCAAGAGAGTGAAAGAGTTTCACTCTTGGTAACCTAACTAGTCCCGTGGGGGTAAACCACGCAGATACAGTCAACAACAGGGAGGGACATTGGGGGGACAATATTTATAGGGGTCCAGTGTGGCGATTGTGATAAAACCAGCGGACAAAGGGGGAGCCACAGTCCTACAAGACCACCATGATTATGACCTGGAGTGCAGACGACAGCTTTCGAATACCACCCATTACAGGCCCCTCTCTGTGGATCCAACCAAACGCCTGACGACATCCATTATGAGTCTAGTGATCGAAGGAGAAGTCAATGAATGGATCACCAAGAAGGAAGCTGAATTCCTCATAACTCCGGAACCCATTATTCCATACTTCTACACCCTCCCCAAGATCCACAAAGGCACCACACCTGTCCCCGGGAGACCCATTGTCTCCGGCATTGGTTCCCTTCTGGAACCATTGTCACAATTTTGTGACTTTTTCTTTCAGCCAGTAGTGAAGAAAATACCCTCATACCTCCAAGACACCCGAGATGTCCTTCGCCTCATCAGTGAGATGGACGGCAGTACTGATGTGGACCTGCTTCTGACTCTAGACGTGGAAGCCCTATATACAAACATACCACAACAGGCCACTCTAGAGGCAGTGGAATCCACTCTGAGACTAGAGGAGTGGACATCCCCCACCCCCATCTCATTCATCATGGAACTGGCCAGCTTGGCCCTGACGGAGAATTTCTTCAAATATGACACCCAACTATACCATCAGATTCGGGGGACATCGATGGGTTCGACCTTCGCACCGAGCGTGGCCTGCATTTACATGGCCACGTTTGAGAATTTTTTCATCTACTCCCCCGAACGCAATCCGTTCCTCGAAAATCTATCCCTTTGGCGTCGCTATATAGACGACATCCTGATCTTCTGGAAGGGGGACCGAACCAGCTGCAATGCCTTCTGCTCCTGGATTAACCAACAGGATCCCTTTCTGAAATTCACAGGGACGATCGCCGAGGACTCAATACCGTTCCTCGATCTGAGGATCATGCTGGACCCCATGGGAATAACCACTACTCTTTACAAGAAGGAGACCGACAGGAATAGCCTCTTACTCTACGAGAGCCATCACACAAAAGCATTGAGGGATAGTCTACCGTTTGGACAATTTCTTAGACTCCGGAGAAACTGTTCTGCCATCTCCGATTACCAACGGGAGGCGCGATACCTTCAGCACAAACTCCAAGACAGGGGCTACCCCACCAGACTTCTGAAACGATCCATGAAGAGGGCCCAGAACAACAATAGAGAATCCCTCCTGGAAACTCACAGCAAAGCGAGTGAGAACATTATCACGTGTGTGACTTCCTTTACGAAAAACTCACCCTACATCAAGAGCACAGTTAATGCACACTGGGGGATCCTGAACTCTGTGGCCTTAGACATCCCACGCCCTCGGTTCGCCTTCAAGAGAACCAGCAGTCTGAAGGACCAACTTGTCCACACCCGACCTAAGAATACCACTAGCCGTCCGCCGAATACCCTGTGGGACCTGCCCCCAGTTACGGGACATTATCGGTGTGGCAACTGTGTGGTGTGCCCGCAAACAACTAAAACGAAAACTGTCAAACTATCTGATACCTTCACATGGTGCCTGAACCGACACACCAATTGCAATAGCAGTAACTGCATCTACCTCCTTACTTGCCCTTGCGGACTCAAATACGTTGGGATGACGACCCGCCCTGTGAAAACACGGATTATGGAACATAACAGCAATGTACGCTGCAGAAAGACACAAACACGTTTATACGCACACTGTCAAGAGAAGGGGCATGCAGCTGAGGACATTCAATGGGTTGTGCTCGAATGGCATCCTTCATTAAATCAACAGGCCCTATTTAGATTGGAGCAAAGATGGGTACATCGCCTCCATTTAGAGACTGAGGGTTTGAATGATTCTGTCCCGTGGAACTCATTGTCCGGATAGTCGCCCTGTCCCTCTGTCTGCTTACACACCTGATTGTTATCACCACTACCTGATGACAACACTGGCCTCTGCTCACAGCAATACTGCACTCAGCATGCACTTTCCACGACCTTCCCTATAGGTGCTCACTGCCAGTGGGAGTCACCCACACTTCAGCCAACCAGTGCCTCAACGTTTGGCTGACCCAGTGTGTGTCTCTATACTCTACCGGTTCCCTCCCTGATACTGGCCCACTGAGACCCCTCACAGGCGTACACCAATACCGCTGGAGCAATACCAAGCAGATGGCAGTAGTTGTTTGATGAGCTCTGGTCTCATATCTCTTCTTGATTCCTTGCCAACCTATGCAGGACCAGTGCTCACATTTAATGTTTGATCAATTAATTACATGGGGCGTCATCATAGTCACCTGGCTCCCCTATGGAGACCTTTTAGTAATGATCTAGTCCGCAGTGTGCCTATGCACTGAGCCACTAACGACTTCCACCTCCGTTCAGCACCCTGGCTGTTCCACCGCCTGAGAGCCATATTTGTACCCTGTACCTGCAATACCGAGCTATGAGTGTACTCTTTACGTGCTAATGATAAGACGGCTGCATCACCAGCTGCCTTCTTTCCGCTCCCGATACCCCTCTCCAATATGGCGGCGGGCACCGACACTCTGACGCTCTGACGTCATGCCGGTGCGCCGCCTGACGCGGAGTTGCGTCTTTGACACGCCTCCGCCTTCCACCGTATCCCTTATCTATGTGCACAACCAGCCTACTACCACGGCTGTTTCAAGCGACTTCGCGCGCCTGGACGTGGGACTAGGTACAGAGCTTACCAGCCCGCTGTACAGAGGTAAGGTGCTCGGATTGGGATTTTCTATGGGAGGCGACCCCACGGACCGCCGGGAGTCCGGTCACATTGGCTGGGTCACTGGTATTGTTTCCTCCCTGACACCCCTCAGTGACCTCAGGCGTCGCCCCCCCCCCCCGAGGCCGTCGGCAGAGGTGGGGCACCGGGCGGCGTCCAAACGGGCATGCCGACCGCTGGTCTGGGGGTTGACTCGGCCCTCGACAAGCGTCCCTTGACAAGCGTCCCTGGATACACTCAGCGCGCTTGAGAGCGAGTATCAGCCGGCCTACCGATCAGCGGCCTATAACAACAGAAGAGCCCTGCCGGCCCTGCCCCGGTGCTCCCACAGGCCGCGACCTCCCTGGGTGGTGTGACTGCCCGGAGCACGCCGGGAATGTCTGTTTGGGACAACCATGGACTTGTACCTTGACCGACCTCTCCTTCCCCCCCTCTTTACTGTCCCCAGTGTTGGGACACTTACTTTCTCTCACTCCCAGATGGCAATTGACCACATAAACCACAACCATGTCCTTAAACCCTCTAGATTATTGCCCTACCTGTGCAGACCCCACGGGAGCAGCCTTGGGGCCTTTACGACCGCCATTGAGGGTAAGTCCCCCGTCTTTCCTTTTATTCTTGTAGTCTGGTTATATTGTACTCTGAGGCACTGCCACCTTCATGAACAGTGACACGCCAGCTGGCGTTAGATCCTGTCACTTCTGTATTATTTACTTATTTTTATTTTTATTATTATGTCTATTCTTATACCATCAAACACTAACATGTTTGATGTAGACACTCTGTGTATGCTTGGAACCCCCCACCTAGCAAGGGTTTTAGGTGACACTCACTATACCCTTGATGCGTAGTTACTCTGTTGTGTCTTCCGCACTTCATCATTCATTGCTTCACGTTAGAGAAGCAACACACACCCCCCTGATATGTTCACTGGGGGGTTGATACACCAGCTGAAGTTTACTTCTCTTCCCATAGGGTATCCCGTTGACGCAGGAACCCCTCTCCGGCTGGATTCGACAACCCAACAGGTTGTATGCTGCGGATGCCTCAGCCTCATGCGGGGCCTCCTGCTAAATCACTAAGTTTATGAGCACTTTCTGTTTTTGTTTGGTCCTGAAGAATTGCCAATACAGGCATGAAACATGTCGACCTATTGACCTATTCACAGCTGAGGGTTGAATGGGACTGACTCCTCGTAGCTACTGCAGTCCCACTGCCCCTCACACGTTTTTATTTCAGGTGGTGTACTACATGATTAAAGCCTAAGCCGTAGATTATACCAACCTGTTTTAATCCACCTCACTCACGCTCACTACTTCACTCACTAGGGCCCTCACACCCTTACACCTATCGGCATAAGGAACAAAAGATCTCCACAAGAGTGTAGCACCTAGTGCTACCCGTCAGGCATTGCAGCGCCGGCCTGACGCTGGAGCAGGGAGCCGATGATGTTACGATACGACTAACTGGTGACATGACAACAGCCGTAAAACCAGTCTGTTGTGTGAGGCATCCCTAGTTCCGACAAGGGATTCCCTTCCCTGCTATATTAAGGCACGTTAACGCCTCGCACACGAGGGAGAGAGGAAGACAGCACACCGCACTACGCCATCATCCTTCTCTAGGGGAACTGTGTGCAATCTTTTGTTGCTCAGTCTTTGGGACATGCACACTTGACCCCTATAAATATTGTCCCCCCAATGTCCCTCCCTGTTGTTGACCATACAAAACAATGTGACAGATTGTCCTCACACACCACCAGGTGTCATGCTTCATCATAGGACAATCTTTGCTCTCCAAAACCTCATTTTGATGGAAAGTGGGCCTACACCTGGATTTAGGGAGGCACTTCTAATTAAGAATGGATCCATGATATAAGTGTGTTAAAGACCAATGAGGCATCCTAAAACAGTTTATTTACTAGACATGGTACTAGGTGAATAAAATCAGTTGTGGAGACAAGGGGAATTAGTACCCCATCACCACTGTTACCATCAACGTGTTTCTGCCTTGTGGCTCAATAGAGTCTGTGGCTTTCATCAGGACGGGCATACAGAATCCTAATGAGGCAATGTGCTTTGCCTCCAAAATCGGTTTTATCCACACTATGTGTGGGAGGGTATACTCAGACGTGAGTCCCTTGCTCATTGCACCATCAGGATTCAAGCAAGCCGGGCCGACGAAGGCTGTGATGCCAGAAACCGGTCCCCGGAAGCTTGTCTCCTTCCCAGTATAAGAATTGGCTTGGTAGTTTGGTTTGCCATGTTCCCATCATGCACTGGGACAGGAACAGACTAATTTGCATATAGCCAGGTTCTGAGCTGGGATGGTGCAATGAGCTAAAAAACAGGTGATGGATTAAAACCATGATCTCTTGACTTGGTAAGAGTATTCTGCATCATTCAGAAACTCTGTCCATCACCACCCCCTTTTTCCAAAATCGCTTTCATCAGGACGGGCATACAGAATCCTAATGAGGCAATGTGCTTTGCCTCCAAACCACAGTGACCTGTGTCTACCTCTTAACTAATCAAGCTTTCCAATACCCCAATGATGGGTTTTCTATGCTCCATGGAAGAAGGGCACAGGGACCCGTTTATTCACACTTTCATCAAGGTGCGTCCCTTGGGGAAAGCCTAGATGCATCTGCTCCTTACTCCCGACACACCATCATCACTTCAATAACTAATACGGCCCCAAGACAGAGAGGCCTCCATTGGCAAACTATGCGTTTGAGATGTTTGTGGTTCTCCTTTTCAAAGCCAATAACCTTGGAAAGGAATACAAATATCTTCTCCAGATCAGCAAGTTTAAACAAAAGAAAAAAAATGCCAAACATCTAACAAAAGGGAACACTTTGGAAAGGGGCTAATAGGTGCATCAATTTGAGACTTTATCATTACTCTTCAAATCATTAGCAGTTCTATAAGCATAGAGTCATGACCCCTGCACTGTTTATGTACTGTTACACCGCTCTGAAGTTTCAGAGTTACAATAGAAAATGATATATTAACATTGCATTTATGATTGACATCACAAAAACAATACACTTGTTTTTATCATTCCATTCCTGTAAGTAGATCACCAGTAAATACTTACCACACTATACACTGGTCTTTTAATGCTCATAGAATTTGCTCTGCAGTGCCACGCGTCAAGGATTATGTGTTCAGATTCCAAGTTGGCTACATTTTTTACTCTCCATTACCAATTTTGTATGGAAGACACTAATAATGATTGGTGGTGTGGACACCTATGTGCAAGGATATATTACAAGTCGCATGACAACGACTAAGTGGGGGTATTTGAATTGCCGGATAGATCATTTTTCAGCCACTGGGTCTCCATGGACACAGGTTTAATTTGAGCTCTCTTAGCATTAGATAGATCATCTCCCCACCCAGATGGAAGAGGTGCTGTCTCCAAAAAAAGAGAGACAAACACTCATAACTTCATTGACAGTGTGATGAAAATATGAAAGTGAGGGTAAATCTGTGATAAAAGTGGAATAAATATGAGATATTTTCCATTTTGATCTCCTCTTTGGATGTAATGATATGGCAAACCAAGAAATGCATGTCCAGAAGTGTGCTCTGTGAGGAACGTTAGATTAATGTACTGGCACTCTTTGACCAAACCATCATATAAATCATACATTCAACTCCCTTTCACATTGTAATGGAGCAGGCAACAACTTTATGCTGTGAGTGTCCTAAAAAGATGTGGTAAAAACAACATTGCCCTGAAACCAAAACAAAACTCTTGTAATACATTTGATATTTGCAATTGCAGGGGTATCTTACTGGTAAGAGATGAGTGGCTGCTCGTTTCAGGTATACCCGCTTCTAAAGTTGGAGCAGATGAAGATTCCCTAGGCATTTCCAAGATTGCAAGGCCCTTCTCGCCCACTGGCTCTGTAAATAAGAACATTTGTAGTTTGCAGTAAATTAACAAAGATATTTTGTTCTCTTTATGTTTGTACCTCTAGTAGTATACATGCTGTAGCATATACAGGACCTATTTCACCTTTCCTGAATGCACCCCTCAAAGGGATCCTTTTTAATGTAAAGAAACAACATAACATCTTAGGGCAATCTTTAGTCACGTATTTCACACGCACTTTAATTTTAATCTTTCAGCATGTTATTCCTTCTCAACCACCGCACAACAACCAGAAAGTTACACAAGAACAGAGACAGACTGGTATACAGGGGACAATAAGATTACCCACAGGCTCGTGCGTCTGAAATATCAGTCTAGTTTCAGCAGAGTTATGGAAAGTTTATCCAGGATATGACTGACTGTGCCTGACATCAGGACTAGTACTGAAAATGCATTCGGTAAAATGGGTTGTAATTTGAGCAAACTGACTTTTACCAAATGCATTGGTAGTTTGTGAACTGACCTATGCCTTAACAGGTTGGTTCTAAAAATACAGAATCATAATGGGTCATAATTAATCTCATAAATATTAATGAGAAAGTTCTCAAATTGAAACCCACTGCAATTGGCTAGAATCACTGGCATTGTGGCCTGATGGTGTAAGCAGACCACCATGCCTGTGATTGCTTTTTAATAAAGTTAACTTTTTTTTTTTAAATGAAGCCCGTTTTCCTATATGGAATATGTGATGCGTTTAAAAAAAAGAAATGTTTTACAAACATGTTTTAATAGTAAGCTGTAGTCTTGTCTTTAATGTTTTTTAAACATTCAAAAAAGGGAAAGGGTCCCTAAGAGGCCCCTTCTGATTTGCAAATAGGTTGCCACCCTTTGAGGTGGTGGTAAAATGTTCTGCTACCAGATTCTGGTCGCAAAACATTAATACATACGTTAACCCCTGGCATGCAACTGCGATTCTGCACCTGTGCGGCAATATCGCAAGTGGGCGGGGTCATGGCGGCCCCCAGCCGTCATCAGCACACGAGGGCCGTCATCAACATGCAAGGGGTTAAAGAATCTGCATGCCATTAACCCATTCTCTCCAAATAACAATTCGTAACGGTTTCCTAAACCCATTTAACGATTCGAAAAAACCTTTCCCAAATCGTTATATGGGCTATATACATTTTGAAAAGGGTTTTAGAGTTTGCAAACACTCTCGTTTACTGAATCAGGGGGTTTGCGAATGCTAAAATCTTAAGTACATGAGCCCCTTGTTATTGTTTTTTCTAAAGTATTGATCTGTTGCAGAAGCATTTCAGACCAACCTACTTTTATTCACATGGGAAAAAAGCGATTGTGGTCACAAAAATGATATTGTTTGCATGTCTGCTAGAAATGTGGCCTGTAGAGTATTAGATTTCAACAAATAATTCTCATTGTGGCATTTATTCATTTCACATATTTTTGAAGCAATAGAAAGAAGAGATTCAAGTGTGCTGTGATGAATTGCTCGTTTCATTGGTAGTGCAGTTAGAAAGGAATCCAGTGCTAACAGAAAGCACTAGAGTCAGGCATTTGCTGTTAGTGGTGTAGTTTCTGAAGCAGGTGCCATTTTGTTGTCTCATGGTCACAAGTATCCTTCATACATCATGTCCTTTATATATTAAATACACCTGGTCCATTATCTACAGAGAGCACAGATTTAACAGTTCTCAGTAGCACTTTTTTTGTCCCAAATGCATGACACAAAAAAGCAGAGAAAAGTTGAACTTATTTTGTAACTGCTTTCTCAATATATGAAACATATTAACTCTCCTAAAATTGCTGCAAAACAAAATCAAGCAGGAGTTTCCACATCATAAAGGCCAAATGTATATTTTAAACTGTCACCATCATAATATATATTTCTTTTATTTTGTATTCATCCATCTCTGTTATTTCATTTTATAGGTTTATTGTTCAGGATACAGTCATTACAGATTAGTAATAAAACAACTGTAGCAGTTCATGTTACAAATCTACTTGTGATTCTTAAAATTCCATGTTTTAATAGACACGGAAAACACAGGGACACAGCACAGAGGCCATACTGAATCTCTTCTAAGCCAATCAAAAAAACTAAGTCAAAAGGTGGTCATCATAAAAACTCACTATATTTTAAAATAGTATCACAGTGAAAAGGTCTGTGCTGTCTGAGGATGTGTTGAACTGGTTATAGAAGCACCATATATTGCAGAAAAATTAGTAAGAATTTACGTAAGCTTTCACATATAATAAATACAGAGACTTTTTGTAGGCTAGACGGTCCTCACGTGTATATTTTCTGGAATAAACATTTCTGTGGTTCTGACCATGTTGTGAGCATCAGCCCACTGTTGGGTACGTCAGGGTGCATAAATGTATGCATGACTGCTTTATTTCCACAGAATCAAATTTTCACATGTGTAGCGTGTTATTTGCAGTGCCACCCTTGAGTAGCACGGGTGCTGTGTTTTACCTCGCAGAGAATGACTTCTATCATATTACCCTCGTTGAGA
Organism: Lissotriton helveticus; assembly: GCF_964261635.1. NCBI lineage: Eukaryota > Metazoa > Chordata > Amphibia > Caudata > Salamandridae > Lissotriton > Lissotriton helveticus. Next base: position 351,207,441 of record NC_136070.1, on the reverse strand, counting down.
TTTTAACAACAAGTCATGAGGAAATGTATTTTAAATGTGTTCTTATACTGTCATTGTGCTACTTTTATGGATATTGTTATATCTGTATAAAGAGAACTGACTGACTTCTATCATAATGATTATGTGATATGATTCTACATCCCTAGAATACCACCTTTGCATGGTAAAGGTAAGTAATACTTCTTTCACCTGAATGCAGATGCGCTCACCAATTGTATAGGGATCTTATATCTTAATCGCCCTTATGAATGCCCTGGAATTATCATAGGCCATCAGTTAGGAGCAGAAACATGCCAGCAATACATTGGATGTATTGGCAATTGTACCCACAAAACATCCCCCTTTTTGTTTTTAGAATTTTATGCATACTTTGGGTACCCAGCAATAAAGGGAAGTCCCACAGGTTTAGCCTAAGGTATTTTTAATATGTGGATCCTCGCTCAATTCAGCTATCATCCTTTATCTAAGAACTCCCCCACAAAATGGAGGTTGATTCCGCCCTGGTAGTATCATCTTACCAGGGTGGGTAGGAAGCCGATGATGAAGCATGCCACATTATGTGAGTGAGGCCTCTTTATCCAGAACAACTGAATCTAGTTTAATAGCCTAGGGTAGCCAACATAGAGTAAATATTATTGTTTTGTATTATCACTTTGCCCAGTACCTTTGTGACTGTATGACATGTCACCTCAACCACGACCACAGATGTCATGACAAGCTTTCTCTATTATTCTTTTATTAATATCTAACTTGCAGTCTACTGGTTCCTGTCCCAGGGTTGTACGTCAGATTGTCAAGTTTTAAATTTCATTCTAACAGACTATTTTAGCATAAATATACACAACCAAAATAGTGGCACTGTAAGTATGATTAGGTAAGTATAGATGTATTATCCTTAGCACCACATTTATCTACATTGAAAATATTTTCACTGTACATAAATGAGGAGTGAAATATAGCGAATCTATATCTAGCTATTTGTTCTTAGCCTTGTTCATTTCTTTATCATCAATATTTTTACAACGTTGTCTTGGTAGTACAATATTTAAAAATTGATATGCCAGTCCTATAGCCCATCAGAGTATTATTGTTATACATGACAAGTTTTCCATTTACCTACACACACCAACATATTTGCCACCATTGAACACATATCCAAAGAGTAGACTAAAAATTAAACTGTCTCTTCTTTGACACTTACCTACTTCTTTCTGCTCTCCCAGCTTGTCTAAGATGTTGAATGTTATGTCCAGGTACTCTCTTTGGATGGCACTGACAGCAATCTTCCTCTGCTTACGTTGTCTGGGAACAATCTGAATCTTAAATTCTGATTCCTCAGTTTCTTCTTTCTGCTCAGCAGTTTGCTCTGTGTCGGACTCTGTGCCGGCATCAGGCTTTTCACTGTCTGTTTGGTTTTCAGAATCTTCAGGCACTTCTGGTGGAGCTGCTTTTGCATCAGCCTCTGAGCCTTCTTCGTCAGGAGTCTTGCTTTCCTCTAGTTCACAATCATCATCAATGGATGTGTCATGAAAAGCAGTTGACTTTCGTAACTGATCTCTTTTTTGTTTCAGTGTTAAGGGGCTTCCGCTGGGCAGTTCTTGAATATCTTCTGGCTTGGCTAATTCTTCAAAATCTGTTTGGTTTTCAGGAGCATGTAATGGAATTACTTCTTTTCCTGTTGCATGGTTATGGCTCATATCCTTGGGCGTGAAGTCTTTGGAGCAGTCTTCAATGCTTACATGTACAAGGGGTGTCAAGCTCAAGCTGAGAGCTGAGGCACTTATGGGACTTCCAGGAGTTGATATGATCATTTTGACAGATATTCCATCATTCAATTGGCTTATGACATCAAAGTCTTCATCATCACTTTCAACTATTCTGAGAGGAGGAAGTGGTTCAAAAACCAAGGAGTCACTATCCGATGTTGAAAGAACTGACTGCTTTTCAGGACCTGATGTTGAATCGGAGGATAAGTCGATTAGATCCATATCTTCCTGATGGGTGGAAGGCTTCACTGGAGAATCAATTTTGACCTCAAATGTCTCCATGCAGCTTAACCTAACTTCTGGTATTACTGGCCTCCTCGTCTCATGAAAACTCTCTCTGGCCGGAGGGTTCTCCTGTATTTCTGTGTGTTCAATCTTGTTAGTAGAGTTCTGCCCGGATCTGTCATAATCAATTAGTCTATGGGTGGAATAAGAAGACGCAGTAGGGTGAATAAGGTCACAGCGATCAATGCATGATTTTCTACGATGTTCATCTAAGCTAAACAAAAGAGAGTCCGAATTTCCAATGTCAAGTGATTTTTGTTTGAGTGACCGCAGTCTCTTCTTCTGAATACTTTCTTCCCGAACACAGCGTAGAATACTGTCTTGCAAAGCCCCACTTTCTCTGTTTTCAGCCAATTCAATTTCACCTACTTCAAAAAGAAAGCCTTATATCAGCACTTTTTTACAGAAGCATACATTACTAAATAGTTTTTATTTTTCTTCACAAATTGTTTGATGCGAATTTACAAATGGAAGACAGGGCTTCTGAGACTGGATCGCATTGAAATTCGCAAATTCATAAAAAAAAGTGTGTACAAGTGAATTTTCATGAATGTAAGTGAAAAGGTACTAGTAGTTCAGAGAAAAGAATAAGAGTAATAGTGGGTAACATGATTCAGCAGTTAAAAAAAAAATAACAAAGCAGTACAGAGTTTTATCAATCGAAGAACAGCCAGTACCGCTAGAGACAGATTTATTCCACTGTATATTGTGCTGTAAAACCATGATGTATCACTAGGTGACCATATTATGAGAATACAGTGATCAACTGGATTTAACAAAACATAGAGGTGTCACAATGAATGAAAAGGCAAGAAAATGTAACATATAAAAAAATTCAAAATGGCTTATTGTGTTTACTCTTCCGAAAAATGCAAACCATAAGTTAGGTTTAGCACAATCTTAAATAAAAAACATACATCTGACTTTGACATGCATATGGCAATTCGTCGTATTAATAATTTATCCTATTTAAGTATCATTGACTCAACATTGGAGTATGTAGTTTTCTGTCTATTTTATTGACTGAAAAACCCAGTTTTCAGGTACAGCCTTCGGTTATGACCACACAGCGGCATTCAGAGTGAAATAACACATTGGAGAGCTGGTGACAGCTTATCATAGTCATAGTGTAACTCTGCATTGAAATATATGGCTTTTGTGAATGGAAATTAGATGTGTTTTGCTTCCAACTACCTTTAATACATACAACATGGTGTTTGAGTTCATGAGTTGAATTTCTTATGTCATTAATGCAGTTAACCGTAACTATTTATTGACAATACTTATTAAGAATATGTGTTTTCCTCCTTCTGATTGATAGAACTGCTACTACAGCTGCCATTTTTCTCTGTTACACAAAAAGGACAGGCACACAGTGTCTAATTTATGATGACTGCTTTCACCACTGAAAACGCTGCGAAAGCTATATAAATTCTCTTGGTAAACCAAAATATGAAAAGAATTGTGAAAGTCATGTTTTAATAAATCATCTACATGCCATGGCAATTCAATTTCTGACTGCAATTCATTGTTAAGCTATCATTATCTCAAGATTCTACAAAAACAATTGAAGAGTATAAATGTTACGACTTCTGTAGGGGGTAGAATAGCAAAGAATAGTAATGGTGTGCAAAATTAAGATAGTATATAAAAATGTTGTAAAATGCAGTAGCGACTGAGCCTAAATAAGGCCATATGGGAGTTTAAAACACTTAAATAATATTTAAGTACAGTGATAATCTCCAAGAATTTAAGATTTTCTTTAGAGTTTGGAGGATGCGGGACATCTGCCAAGAAGTGGATAATGTCCCCTCGACATTTTTAAGAAAGCTGTGACACCGCCAGACAAAACCCTTTGGAGGTCCCTAGACAGTCGAAATTAAGCCCCCCCTTGCAAACTATCTCATAATACCCAATGCAACAGGTTTTTTTACAAACTGACAGCTGCCAGAAGCTTTTAAGAGACAAACTGTGGTGACGCGCTCTAGTTGTTGGGAGCGTACACCGCGTCATCGCGGGAACGTGCGGGCGGCCATGTTGGATTGCCGCGACCTGCGTTAGAAGTGAGACGCTTTCCCGGGGCTCGGGAATGTAAGCTTAATAAAGCTTAAATTAAACTTACACACGAGTCCGTGTTTATGTACAGCAGGAACCCTATAAAATGGCGACGAGGCGAGAAGCACCGCATTGCACTCGGTGGTACCGAACCCGTCCTGCACCTTGTCATCACCCCGAGCGTGGCAGAGAAGAGGAGTCACCACGAGGTGAAAGAGGCACTCTGAGATCCCCGAACACGACGCAGAGGTCCGTGGTCCTCCAGGAGAGTGCAGCAGAGGCACAGATCGGGTGTGGAACGGAGAGAACGCAGTGAGTGTAACATACACACCCACAAGGGGCCTACAACAAGCCCAGAGACCACGTGGGTTGGTACACACACTGGCACAACTAGGCCCCACCAGCAGCAAGAACACAGGGCTCATCACGGAGGCACAGCTAACACCAGCCCACACAGGCAACAACCACCGCAGCCCAAACCGCAGGCAACATATGTAGCATGGACCGTTGAGAGGCACATAAGGGCCCCAGCTGAGATCACAGCACCCCACATCTCACCAAGCCAGAGCACAGCACTGGATACCCCAAGCACATCCAGAGATAAGGAAGGGAGTCCTGCACCCCCGCAGGCAAGTAGCACAGAAGAGAGACAAGCCCCGGGGAGTCCACCAGGAGTTGCCATACAGCCAGTTCCGGTCCAGCGCGAAAGGGAGAAAATGTGCGAGCAAACGCCATCCCTCACCAACCTGGTCCCATTTCTACCCAAAAGAGGTGAGCTGGCGATGCCTTGGGAGGACTGGAAGCGGTACTTTTTGAACTACCTGTCGGCTCTGGAAGACGAGGGAGAAGGCGAGTACTCCAGTGTGAGGAGGAAAAGAATACTGCTACACAACCTCAGCCCAGAGGGAATTAGAGTCTACGACAACCTAGTAAAGAAAACCAGGCTTCCAAATGACACAGATGAGTTCCAACATGCACTAGAAGATTTGGATTCACACTACCGCCAGGTGGTGTGCATAGCAATAGACAGGGGCATTTTTTTCCAAAGAAAACAAAGCAGCAGCGAATCAATAGATGAATAAGTAGCAGCACTGCAGAAACTAGCCGTAACGTGCAAATTTGGCACACTGCACGACAAGCTCATCAGGGACCAGATCATTATGCACACCGCAAATGCAACGATCCAGGAGAAACTGTGGGTAAACGGAGATGCCCCTCTAAATGAAGTTGTAGCACTAGTAAAGAAGGCGGAACTATCCAAGAGGTGTGCAGAAGCAGCAAAAAGGGAGAGCCTCAACAAAACTCCTGGTGCAAGGTGAGGGACAATAGCAAACAAGAAGTAATCGAGCAGCCTGCGCAGTCGAATGCCAAGTTCCAGAAGAGGTATCCTCAGAGACCCACGAGAACGCAAAGGCCACAAGGAGAAAGTAAAAACAACTGCTACAGATGCGGGAGCCAAACACATGCCAGCCACGATAAAGGGTGCCCAGCGTTCAGGGCAAAATGCTCTTTCTGTGGGATAATGGGGCACTACGAAAAGGCGTGTAGGCGGAAATTCAAGAGATCAGAAGTGAAGTACGTAGCCCAAGAGACGGACAGAGAAGAAGAAGCACCCGAAGAAGAGGAAGAAGAGGACGGAGTCTTATGTGTTAACGACCAGGTGCTAGGAATAAATTGTGCAAGGTCCAAGAAACCTGCGTTACAAATGGAAATCAGAGGAGTGTCGATTAATATAGTGGCAGCTTCAGGCTCTCCATGTACCATTGTTCAACGAACAGTATGGGAAAGAGACTTCGAACCACGGGTAAACCGAGACCTACAACCAGCGGACACACACCCAGTCATGTACACCGGCGAACCTATACCCATGGTAGGGTATTGCACCCTCAAGTTCGAGTTCAAAGGAAGAGCGGCAGAAGGGAAGCTCTACATCGCCGAGAAGGGACCGTCGGTCGTAGGATGGGTAGACCAAGGCACGTTAGGGATCCAACTTAACCCAGGAGGGACCACGCAAGTGATGATGACAGACACAGCACAGGCGTACAAAGAAGAGGCATGGAAGGAAGAGTACCCGGAGGTCTTCAAGGGAACGATCGGTCGGATGACGAAATTCTCACACAAAATATGCTTAAAGGCGGGAGTACAACCAGTGAGCCACAAAGTTCTCCACATCCCCTTCAGGAGCAGGGAGGCCGTACAGGAGGAGCTCCAACAATTAGAAAAAAATGGAGTAATTGAGGCCATTGACAGCGCTGAATGGCTTGCACCACTGGTGGTCGTACAGAAGACCAATGGGAAAGTGCGTTTATGCGTGTATTTGAGGGAACTCAACAAGAACATTGTGGTGGATAAGTTCCTGCTGCCCCGGATCAACGAGATGCTGACTAAAACCAAAGGGGTAAAATGGTTCTCCACGGTGGATCTCACATCCGCGTACCACCAAATCGCCCTCCATCCTTCATGCAACCACCTAACATCGTTCATAACACCCATCGGATGCTATAAATTCCTGTGAATGCTGTTTCGGTTGGCATTGGCAGCGGCGGTATTCCAAAAACTGATGCACCGGTTATTTCATAAAGTGGAAGGCGTCCAAGACGACATTCTCATAATGGGCAAATCAAAGAGTGATCACGATGCAAAACTGCACACAGTTCTGACCATCCTAGCGCAAAACGGTCTCACTGCAGAGTGGGGAAAATGCAAGTTCGGAGTGGGATCAGTGACATACTTAGGTCATGAGATCAGTGGAAAAGGAATCGAACCGAAACGAGAAAACGTAACTGCCATCAGAGAAGCACCTACACCAAAAAAGAAGGAAGAAGTCCGCTCTTTCCTGGGCATGGCTGAATTTTACAGCAAGTTCGTTCCCCACTTTGCATCCAAAACACATCACTTAAGACAACTATTAAAAGAGAAGAACACCTTTAAGTGGACGAAAGAAGAACAGATGGAGTTTGAACTATTGAAACAGGACATTTGTGCAGCCATGCCCCTCAAGGGTTTTGGCCAAACTGCCTTATCTATACTGACCACTGATGCCAGCGACAAAGGACTAGGGGCAGTTCTAATGCAGATGCCCCAGGAAGGAGATGTTAACACTGTCAGTTTTGCCTCCAGATCCCTGGCTCGGAACGAGGAGAAATTCAGTGTTATAGAAAAGGAAATGCTGGCTACAGTGTGGGCCATGGAATGGTTCAGACAATTCTTATGGGGTTCAAAGTTCTTACTCCGCACGGATCACAAGCCACTGGTGAAAGTCTTGACCTCGAGTGGGTATGCACACGCGACTCCACGGATAACGAAAATGACGTTAAGACTACTGGATTATGTCTACGATGTGGAATATATCCCCGGGACAAAGAACAAGGTAGCAGATTTCTTGAGCCGGGCAGCTGCCATGGAACCTGCTGCGGAACAAGAGCCCTCAGAGTGGGAAGACTACACAGTGGCACTCACGCAAGACCACGAAGGTGCGATCAGCAGTCGAGAATGGGAACAAGCATACTGCAAGGCCGAGACCTTGAAAACAGTGAAGAGCTATGTGACACAAGGATGGCCAGACAAAAAGCACCTGGACAGCCAGCTGAGGACGTATTGGGAAGTTCGGGAGAAATTATTCATAGGGGACAATCCAGTGTTCCTGCTCCGAGCGGACAAGGTAATACCTCCACAACCATTAATAGATCATCTTCTAGCTATCCTGCATGAGGGACACCTCGGAATAATGAAGACAAAGGCCAGGGCTTACAAGCTTATTGGTGGCCGGCAATGGACAATCAAATAGAGAAACATGTTAGGATGTACAAGAGTTGCAGCCAGGCGGACAAAGCGCAAGTCCTGCTACGCCCACCCCTAGGAAAGTTCACGTGTCCCACAAGCCTGTGGGAAATGCATTCTGTGGACATCTTGGTACCCATACTGGACACCAACAGGGTATCCAAATACGCGATAGTCCTGATAGATAGGTAGACCAAGTGGCCGGAAGTGGACATTTGTGAGGAAGCCGACACGGATGCCATACTATCCTTCCTCACTTCCACTTTCTTGAGGGAAGTTATTCCCAAAGTTATCACGAGCGACAATGGTCCACAATTCAATTCAGCCAAGTGGAACGCGTTCATGGACCGCAACGGTATAGAGGTCAAGCACACCCCTGTGTATCATCTGCCGGGAAACGGACTAGCAGAGAGGTTCAACAGGGTGATAATGGGCTCTGTGCAAGCAGCAATACATGAAGGCAAGGACTGGGAGAAAGAACTCCAAAAGATGCTGTGGGCATATCGCATTACGCCGACCAACACAGGGTACAGCCCGTTTTAAGTACTCAGAGTGAGGTTCCGTAAAAATTATTACGACGTTCTGGGCATTACCGAATATGGACGAGTTTGATATCTATGAACCGTAAAGGGTGAGTTCGGTAAGTGTACGCATTTTCGCTACACTACCTGGTAGGGTTCGCCTAATATTACGTGTTCTTCATCTGAACCCTCGGGTTCCATTTTAGATACGGCATCCATTTTGTTTCTTGCCCTCACGTAGTCAGCGAGCAGGTAAACTGTTCGCCCCCTGACCCTCTAGTTCCCAAGCCTTGCGGAAGACGCATACTCCTTGCATGCGTCTTTATGGCCGGAGGAATGACACAACGAAGGCAGATGGCTCAGCTTGAGGGTAATCTGGCCGTGCCGGCCTATTGTGACAGCCGTGCAGGCGATGGGATCCAACTCTTTGATCCTACGATCATGCTTCCGATATTACCCCCACACTCTTTTCTCTACACGTGTCTGACTTCCTTGCAGCTGCTCTTGTCTCTTCTTCTTGGTCATTTACAACTCTAATGGGTATGCCTAATGGTGGGAAGATGTGCTTTTACAGTTGGGAACCGGTACTGCTATTGTAATTATGTTCCGGGATTCTGAAAACATGAAAGCGACCCTTTTGAAGTTTACTGTGGGAACTGGATTGTAACCTTTTGTTCACATGTTGTGCAATGGCAACATTTTGTATAAAAGAGAGCGACCTACATATGCAATTTGAAGCAGACTCGCAGAACCTACATGCCGATGTACTTCTAATGACTCTTGTTTCCCTGCAGTAATAAACGCTGATCTTTGACGCCGAAGGAAGTGTCCCGTGTCTCTGTCACTTGTGCGCCGAAACAGGTATCCCATGAAGGTTATAGGTGTTGTTCCCTGGCACCGCTGGTTCTGTTAAAAGTCCAGTCCTTCAAGAGGAGGAGACCCGTTCACAAAGGACAACCTAGCATGGAAACCACTGGTGGTCCAAAGTAAATGGTCTCCGGCTGTTGTACGGCGCAACATGGGCAGGGCACAAGCCTTGTACACTGAGCACTATAATAAATGGCGCAACGTGAAAGAAGTGAACTTGGAGAAAGGGGAATGGGTGAGAGTGAAACAGGCAATGATGAAGAAGAAGGGCGACAGCAAGTTTAGTCCTCCATTGCAAGTAGTAGAGCCATATGCAAGATCGGCTTTGCTAAGCGACGGCAAAGTGTGGTCGCAAGATAGAATGGCACGATGCAACAAAGTCATGAAGTGGGAAAGCCTGGAAGACAGAACTCCAACCCCTTCAGAGGAAGGACCAGAACTGGGAAGGACACTAGAGTCTGGAAGAATTGAACATGATACCGTCATCAGTGGAGACGAAGAGCTGTACGATCCAGAGGAGCGCGTAGTGGAAGGACTAGCCTTTTCAGTCACGCCGTGCAGCCAGGGTACGGAGATGAAGATAGGAGAGCAGAGGATAAGAGCGAGGGGGAGCGCCAGCTCTCCATGCAGCGACCAGTGTATGAGAGGTAGCCCAATGAACACCCGTACCAGGCTGGGCAGGCTGGTTAAGGCACCCAAGAGGTTTGAAGACTATAACATGGAGACCAAGTAAGACTATTTGTTACCTGTGACTATCTACCTCTGTAGTCGAGGGATTGCTTCAGCATGCACCTATATTGTTCTATATTGTGTTGTAATGTTAAAGGGGGGAGATATGTGGTGACGTGCTCTATGTTGGATTGCCGCAACCTACGTTGAAGTGAGACGCTTTCCCGGCTCTCGGGAATGTAAGCTTAATAAAGCTTAAATTAAACTTACACACGAGTCCGTGTTTATGTACAGCAGGAACGCTATACAAACTGTTATGTGAATCTGATGTCTCTGTACTTTAAGTTGTTAATGAATACATAAATGCAGTATTTTCTCCATAGAGTCTTTAATGTAAAGTTTTCGTTTCTTTGAGTTGATTCGTTTTTTTCTATCTTTTGGAAACAATATTTAAGAAAGCTTGATTGTAATTTTCTTTCAAAATCAAATCAATATGATTTTGATCCATTGTCGCGGGCCCCTTAAAGGAGAGGGGCCCATAGGCCTATTTGGTCATCCGGAACTGAGCCTTGATGTCAATGGTACTTTAATGCGGAAAGGGCATGCACTCATTTTTGTGGCGGTTCAGCTCCAGTAAACCCTAAATAATGCCAATAGTGTTTAGTGTAGCAAACATTATGAACTCACGGATTAATGCCTGCAAAAATTGAGATTGAATGCCAAGGATGCATTTCCAAAATTAAAAGCATTTCACCTTTGGCATAGCATTTCTTAAGAGGAATTGAGAGCACTTAAATGCAAGATATAAAAACATGATATTGATAAAATGTTAAGTGCATTGACATGGCGATGGCTTCTGCATCCCCCTATCAGAGTTTTACAAGACAATCCCCAATGCCCTTCCTATTCGATTCAAGCGCACAAGTATCAGCATCTAGATCTCTGCAGTAGGGCAATACAGTGAAAGGTTTGGAATTGATTTTAGCTTATTTTATGATCCAACAGACATTTCTTGCATCCTAAAGGTGATGTATTTATATGGCAAAGATCAAGGCTCTGATATAATGAATAACACATGCCTCAATTTGCATCATCATGTGCCTCACTTACAAGATATTCATTTAACTTATCTTTGACAAGCTCAGGGAAGAGGATTTGGGTAGAGATCTGATGTTCCTTCAGGATTGGGCATTGATTTAATATAGTGATAACAAAACTACCTATCCAGGCCAGCACAGTGTGCGGTGGCCCCTAGTTGAAATGCCAGACAAATGCAAGAACCTGTACCATTAATCTGAACCTGAATTTGTATTGAAGATCTTGAAAACATATCTGGCGCCAGTCACATGAACTGAAAATCTATTAATACGGCCCATAATCAGCACCTTTTGCTAATGTCAATGTTTTGATAATATTCGCAAAGTAAAATAGGAGACATTCATAATTCAGAGCTGCTAGGATAAGGATTCATACTTCTCTGTGCATTCATGTCCACCTGCTGGTATTTCACAATTTTGCTGCCTCCAATTCTTTTCAGTCTTGCAAAGAACGTTTGTGACTCCTTGTTGCCGGCGCCAGTGGGAGTATCATGTACGTCAGATTCGTCAAACACACTGTCTTCCTCTGCTAATATAAGATAAAAGTACACTTTAAAATTGAGATGAAAATATACACATTTTCACCAACATTATAAAATTCAGGCTCAAAATTAGACACCGCACTGAAAATACTCAATAACCTGAAGCCAAAGAAAATAAGGTATTAATGTATGTTTTAATGTATATGGTATTTGTATAGCAAACCCCAAACCGAAAAATCAGCAAAGCATTGTACATGGTCAAAGGCAGGTAACATGTAGAGGAAGGAAGTGTATTAAGCCATCTATGACAACATTATGTCTGGCAGCTTATCTCAGTGCCTTTATAAGGAATTTCCCCCCCCCACATTCTTGATCAATCTACCTTCATTTTCCATTTCAATTCAACACACAGAACCCCATAGAGAACACACAACTATATGCATGAAAAGGCTCCTGATCCTGGCAGTAGTTAGGATATAACCCAACATGCCATTTGGATAGAGGCAGTTGTAGCCCGTGGAGGTAAGATCCTTGGGGCAGTGGGGGTGGCATTGACTGACAGCGAACGAAAATTTAATTAAAAAAAAGAAAAACACTTACATTGCGCTCGCTACATCTCCGACTCGGCAATGCGGTGAGTGCAAGGAAAGTGTTTTTTTATTTTTTTTTATTCTCACTCGTCGTCGTCTCTTGACTCCCCCCACCCTGCCCCACCACTCTTACCTGCACCAGCTGGCTAGAGGATCCTATTGTGCTGGGGACATGGCTGCACTAGACGGGTCTGGTGGTTTAGTGGACTAATGCGTCCATTGTAGGGGGCTGTGTTTGACCTCATGGTCACAGGTTCGAATCCAGGCAAGTCCACTCAGCTTTTCATCCTTCTGAGGTCGATAAAATGGGTTGGCAAACAATAAACATCTGTTATTTAGTGCCAAGATACCCACAGGTGAATATGCGCTTTAGACATACACAAGTTATGTTATGCATTCTTTTGACTTTTATTCTAAGACATCTTCCAGCACTCAGAATTTGCAGCTTTAATATCTGGCGTATGAGTCTAAGGTTGACACTGTGTCTCCTAGCATTGTTGCCCTGCAAAATCAGATTAAACCTAAAGAAACGTGCAGTGCCTTAGATTCGGATTTGGTTTTCACCACTGCGGAAGGAGCACGATGTGGGACAGTTCTTTGTTGCTGTACCAAGCTGTGGCGAAAGAATAGAGGGTTGCTGTTGGAAATGGCCCTTTTTGCGGGGTTATCCCCAACTTTTTGCTTCTTCTTCCTACTTTTTCCTGACCTGTGGTTGTTGGCTTTAGGACTCTGCACACTTTACCACTGCTGATCAGTGCTAAAGTGCATATGCTCTCTGTGTAAATTGTTATTGTGATTGGTTATCCATGATTGACATATTTGTTTTACCAGTAGGTCCCTAGTAAAGTGCACTGAGTGTGACAGGGCTAGTAACTCAAATGGTACTAGTAGGCTTGCAGCACTGATTGTGCCACCCACATGAGTAGGTTTCCAAAGGGAGGGAGGCGAAAGGACACTATTTACCACTCAAGATGGTGGAAGGTCCAGTAGCAGCTTAGTGTCCGTACTAAGTACTAGAGATACCAACAAAGGGAGAGGGTACTGCACTGTTCCTGAAAAGAGGTGAGGATTTAAGGAAGGTTGTGGGAGAAGAATTGCCTGGCGTGACCAAGGGTGTTGTTATGGTACCCTGGGGCATCCATTGTGTTGGATGTGATTGCCTCACACACCCCGAAGAGTGTCATGCTTCATCATCGGCGGTTGCTCCTCGTCGGGGAGGCGGTGCAACCCCCGACGGGCTCACCTCAAAGAGGGGCTCTTTGGCGGAGATCTTTTTCCAACTGCCTTTTGGTGAAGTGGGGGTCTGTGGGCAGGATGGTGTATTCCTATTGAACTGATTAAAAATGTAGCAAGGGGTACCGGAATTACCTTTATTCTAGTGGTCCTCTGGCTACAGTTAAAAGGTGGGGCTAGCTTCCTAAGTGTCAACTAGTTAGGGTTGTGTGACTCTAGAAGAGGCTAGGGGTGCATGTGGTCAACATGTTTCTCGCTAGGGCTATAGTAACCGCGATTCTTCAGGACCAAAGTGAAAGCAACAACATGCTAATATCATATATGTTGTATTTGTTACCTTAGTGGATCCTCCTATGCCTAATGGTCACATCTACTCGAGCTCGGCGGTAAGGGGTAGGTCACCGCGCACGGACTCGGAGCACTGAAGCCACATCATATGGGCTCAACTCTGAAGTACCACACCGCCGATCCCTCATGTGGCCTCTCACATATGACCATTAGGCATAGGAGGATCCACTAAGGTAACAAATACAACATATATGATATTAGCATGTTGTTGCTTTCACTTTGGTCCTGAAGAATCGCGGTTACTATAGCCCTAGCGAGAAACATGTTGACCACATGCACCCCTAGCCTCTTCTAGAGTCACACAACCCTAACTAGTTGACACTTAGGAAGCTAGCCCCACCTTTTAACTGTAGCCAGAGGACCACTAGAATAAAGGTAATTCCGGTACCCCTTGCTACATTCTTAATCAGTTCAATAGGAATACACCATCCTGCCCACAGACCCCCACTTCACCAAAAGGCAGTTGGAAAAAGATCTCCGCCAAAGAGCCCCTCTTTGAGGTGAGCCCGTCGGGGGTTGCACCGCCTCCCCGACGAGGAGCAACCGCCGATGATGAAGCATGACACTCTTCGGGGTGTGTGAGGCAATCACATCCAACACAATGGATGCCCCAGGGTACCATAACAACACCCTTGGTCACGCCAGGCAATTCTTCTCCCACAACCTTCCTTAAATCCTCACCTCTTTTCAGGAACAGTGCAGTACCCTCTCCCTTTGTTGGTAACCCACATGAGTAGCCCAGAAAAGATTTATCAGGCCTGCCACCGCAGTGCCTGCGTGCAGTTTGCTAACTGCCATGTTCACTTGGCCAGTGCACCCACTTGCCAGGCCCTAACCTTCCCTTGCCTTGCACAAAAGACACCCCTATGGGAGGCCCATGGTACCCCTGGGCAGGGTGCAGTGTATGTGAAAGGTAGGACATGTACTGGTGTGTGTACCATGTCCTGATAGTGAAATACTGCCAATGTACTTTTTCACTATTGAAAGGCTATCTTGCCCATAGGACAGAATGAGGAATGCTTTGTAACATTTTACAAGCATATCTTCCCACAGGAGTAAGGTGGAAAATTGGAGTCTGGTATCCCTGAACTCAAAATTTAATAACACATCTTTTAGTAAGGATGGTTTTTAGATTCTATGTTTAAAAATAGCACTTTTAGAAGGTGGCTATTTTCTTCTTCAACCTTTCTGTGTGCCTCTGCCTGGTTGTGGATTGACTGTCTGGCTTTGGAGTGACAGGGGCTGGGATGGCTCCAGGAGTCTGGGTGAGTCAGCCTTGGGCTGAATAAGCCAATCTGCACTTGGAGTGTTGGGAGGAGTAGCACATGTACCTGACTAGGGCTGTGCCTGCCTTCCACACAAGACTGGCCCCACCTCCTGCAGACCCTGGCACACACTGACAAAGGAAGAAGTTGTGCACTGGCAGAGTGCACCAAAAACCGGTTTGGACTGGGTTCAGGATCCCTTACACAAAGAGAACAAATACATTTGGGGGTATAAATATTAGAGCTGAAACTCCTGAACTTTGGATCATCCTGGAATCAAGAGGAACATTTGCCAAGGAGAAGAGCGGAATAAACTGAGAAGAAGGACTGCCCTTGCTGAGTGTTCTGGGGCTAACCTGCAGTTGCAATTCTGCCAAGGGGAGGAAGAGGACTTTTCTGTGAGCTGTGTCCCCTGCTTGAAACAAAATCTCCAAGGGCCTGAGGAGAGCTGGCATCCTGTTGTGGAAACTCAGGAACACCAAAGTTTTCAAGATCTCTGAAACACTGTTCCTCTTTTCCTCTTTTCTAGACCCCTAGGTTTTTGTGTTGTTAATGCGTGTGTCTGGGCACAGCGTGTACCTCCGTGAAGCCTGCATTGCTCAAGAAGTGCTTTGTTCCAAGATCTCAAAAGCAGAAATTGATGGACAGAATGCAGAACAATGTCATACATTCACCCCAGTCCACAGATCTGGGCCTAAATCCATCGTTTTTTTGCACTCCACACCACCCCAGGTCAGACATGGCCATATGCAAATCAGCCTTGACCCTGTGCCTCATGGGAACAGTCCAGCCCGAACTGCCAAGCCATGTCTTTCCTGGACCAGAATCAAGCATCCAAGGACCGGTTTCTGGCTATCAGCCGTCATCAGCCTGGATAGCTTGGCAGTTGGGGCTGGACTGTTCCCGTGAGGCACAGGGTCAGACTGATTTGCATATGGCCATGTCTGAACTGGGGTGGCTGAGTGAGCTAAAGAATGGTGATGGATTAAACCCAGATCAGTTGACTGGGGGTGAGTGTTTGATTTGCTCAAACGCTCCGTCCATCATCCCCTTTTGTTTCGCTTTGTTCGCCCTAAGTTGGCAGGGTATGCTCAGACGTGAGTCCCTTGCTCACTTGGCCACTGGATTCAAGATAGCCTGGCTAATGAGGATTAGGAATCCGAAACCGGTCCCAGGATGCTTGTTTACGGTCCAGGGAAGACATGGCTTGGCAGTTCGGGCAGGACTGTTCCCATGAGGCACAGGGTCAGACTGATTTGCATATGGCCATGTCTGAACTGGGGTGGCTGAGTGAGCTAAAGAATGGTGATGGAGTAAACCCAGATCAGTTGACTGGGAGTGAGTGTTTGATTTGCTCTAACGCTCCGTCCATCATCCCCTTTTGTTTCGCTTTGTTCGCCCTAAGTTGGCAGGGTATGCTCAGACGTGAGTCCCTTGCTCACTTGGCCACTGGATTCAAGATAGCCTGGCTGATGGGGATTATGAATCCGAAACCGGTCCCAGGATGCTTTTTTCCGGTCCAGGGAAGACTTGGCTTGGCAGTTCGGGCTGGACTGTTCCCATGAGGCACAGGGTCAGACTGATTTGCATATGGCCATGTCTGAACTGGGGTGGCTGAGTGAGCTAAAGAATGGTGATGGATTAAACCCAGATCAGTTGACTGGGGGTGTTTGATTTGCTCAAACGCTCCGTCCATCATCCCCTTTTGTTTCGCTTTGTTCGCCCTAAGTTGGCAGGGTATGCTCAGACGTGAGTACCTTGCTCACTTGGCCACTGGATTCAGGATAGCCTGGCTGATGAGGATTATGAATCCGAAACCGGTCTCAGGATGCTTGTTTCCGGTCCAGGGAAGACATTGCTTGGCAGTTCGGGCTGGACTGTTCCCATGAGGCACAGGGTCAGACTGATTTGCATATGGCCATGTCTGAACTGGGGTGGCTGGGTGACCTACAGAATGGTGATGGATTAAACCCAGATCAGTTGACGGGGGGTGAGTGTTTGATTTGCTCAAACGCTCCGTCCATCATCCCCTTTTGTTTCGCTTTGTTTGCCCTAAGTTGGCAGGGTATGCTCAGACGTGAGTCCCTTGCTCACTTGGCCACTGGATTCAAGATAGCCTGGCTGATGAGGATTATGAATCCGAAACCGGTCTCAGGATGCTTGTTTCTGGTCCAGGGAAGACATGGCTTGGCAGTTCGGGCTGGGCTGTTCCCATGAGGCACAGGGTCAGACTGATTTGCATATGGCCATGTCTGAACTGGGGTGGCTGAGTGAGCTAAAGAATGGTGATGGATTAAACCCAGATCAGTTGACTGGGGGTGAGTGTTTGATTTGCTCAAATGCTCCGTCCATCATCCCCTTTTGTTTCGCTTTGTTCCAAGATCTCTGCAACACTGTGTGCGTGTGTCTGGGCACAGTATGTAACCTCCGTGAAGCCTGCATTGCTCTAGAAGTGCTTCGTTCCAAGATCTCCGCAACGCTGTGTGCGTGTGTCTGGCCACAGCGTGTAACCTTCGTGAAGCCTCCGGAGAGTGCTCCATCCCCCAAGATCGTCTCCGCGACGCTGTGCGCGTGTGTCAGTGCACAGCTTGGGGCCGGTGGGAAGTTGACAGAAGCCGTGATCAACTGAGAGGCCGTCACCGCCGCTGGCCCGAGATCATAATCGCCAGAGGAAGAAACCGGGTGGGAGCAAGATCAGCTGCGAGGCGTTTCCTAGCAACCGGGACACCTCCGACGCTCAGCCACCGAGCAGGACGTCAACTTCACTGCCGAGTGAGCGGGGCTGTGCTCCCACCAGGAAGAAGCTACCCCCCTGCAACATAGAGAGGAACTGTTTTGAGCCCTTGTCCTGATTACGGCCCGTACCGGCATAACGAAGAGTTACGGTACCGAGGCCCCCTTTTCTCCTGACACTGATTTGAGCAGTTGGGGGCGTATCCTTATTGACGCAGGCTGCAGAGGCAGGCTTGGGAGTGTATTAAAGGGTTCAGAACAGAAGGGGCATTGTCCGTCGGTGCCGAAGTAATACGCAGTTGTAATACCACGATTGCGCACATAAATTACTACCAGTCAAGGACGGGTTTTGCCCTATCACTGTCTTGCATAAAGAAATACAGAGTCCTCCAGTCTATTTTTAGTAACATTCGTTTTTAAAGATATTCTACTGAAAACCTTTTACTGTGTATGTTGGATTTTTGTTGTTTTGGTCTTGTGAAGCTTAGATAAAAATACTTTATTTTAACCTGTGTGGTGTCCACTTGTGGTGTTACCACTGTGTTACTGTAAGTGTTGGTACAAATACTTTACACATTGCCTTTGGGATAAGCCTGTCAGCTTGTGCCAAGCTACCAAGGGGGTGAGCAGGGGTTATGAAGAGTGCGTATCCCCCTTACCCTGACTAGAAGCAAGGAACCCTATTTGGACAAAGGTACCTCTGCCAACTAGAGAACTCAAGTTCTAACAGTTGCGTTTCAGATGTAGGCCCTGAACGAGATCTAACTAATAACTAACTTCTGAAAGAATGTCTTAGTTTGGTGGGAAAGTCTTAATCTGATTAGGCTCACATGTCACATCGGTAAACAGACATAATATCGATTCCAAAATATCGTTTGGACAAAATATCGAGTAAAAAATATAGAGTTGCCAAAATATCGACCTGACATAATATAGACTACAAAAATATCGACTAATATCGATAATAATAGCCAAAATATCGAATCAAAAATATAGACTAGACATAATATCGACTAGATAGAAAATAAGGTAAGTTTTTAATATGTTTTAATAATTGTGTAATATAAATATGTAAATTTAATAATTGGTAGTAATATTTAATTAATTGTTAATTAAAAATATTTTTTAATTAATTAAAATTTAATTGGTAATTAATTTAATTTAATTGATTAATTGCTAATTATGTTAAATTAAATTATTTATTTCCTGTAGCGGGTTGTGGGTTTATAGGGGAATAGAGTGGGAAGTAATTTAATAATAATTAATGAAATATATAACATTTATTTAATTGTATTTAATATAAAATAATTGTAAATTAAATTTTAATTATCAAATAAATAATTGATAATTAGTTATAAATTAGTATTAATAGGTAACTAATTGAAATATTTATAGTTAATTAGTAATTTTAATATATTAATTATTATGTTATATTAAATAGTTAATCATTTTTAAATAAATTTATATTGATATTATTTTGTAATTTATGTATTAATATATGAAGTATTTACTTTCTCTAATGTTGCACCCACTGGAGTGGGAATATTAATTTTAACCCTTACGCTATCCAACGCTTTCCCTACTGTTGCACCCACTGGAGTGGGAATAGTAATTTTAACCCCTACGCTATCCTACGCTTCCCCTACTGTTGCACCCTTTGGAGTGGGAATAGTAATTTTAACCCTTACGCTATCCAACGCTTTCCCTACTGTTGCGGGAAACATCCTTTACAACGCAACTTTTACAACGCACTACCATTACAACGAAACTTTTACAACGCAAAAACTATTACAATGCATGTTTTTACAACGCAGATACCTTTACAACGCATACTATTACAACGTAAGTATTGGTAAGTATATAATAATTTTTTTAATGTCAATTTTTGTAATTTTTGGGTAAAGGGGTATTTTTAGGGTTCAGGGTCAGTTTTTAGTTTTTGGGTAAAGGGGTATTTTTAGGGTTCAGGGTCAGTTTTTGGTTTTTGGGTAAAGGGGTATTTTTAGGGTTCAGGGTCAGTTTTTAGTTTTTTGGGTAAAGGGGTATTTTTAGGGTTCAGGGTCAGTTTTTAGTTTTTGGGTAAAGGGGTATTTTTAGGGTTCAGGGTAAGTTTTGGGGTTTTGGGTAAAGGGTTTTTTTTTAGGGTTCAGGGTAAGTTTTGGGGTACAGGGGTACAGGGGTACAGTGTAAAAATAAAGTAAAATTAAATTTACATTAAATTAATTTAATGAAATTAAATTAAATTAAAATTTATTAAATTAATTTTAAATAATTTAAATTAAAAAAATGTATTATATACTTACCAATACTTACGTTGTAATGGTATGCGTTGTAAAGGTATCTGCGTTGTAAAAACATGCGTTGTAAAAACATGCGTTGTAATAGTTTTTGCGTTGTAAAAATTTTGTTGTAATGGTAGTGTGTTGTAAAAGTTGCGTTGTAACGTCATATATCCACTGTTGCACTCTTTGGAGTGGGAATAGTAATTTTAACCCCTACGCTATCCAACGCTTTCCCTACTGTTGCACCCACTGGAGTGGGAATAGTAATTTTTACTCTTTTGTATTTGTATGTTAATAATATTGGCTATTATTTAATTAAATGTTGTTACTATATATATATATGTTTTAAGAAATATGAATAAAAAATATTATTTTTTTACTTTCATTAATTATTTAATTATTAAAAGTTATTTTAAGTATTGTTAAGTATATTTTAGTAATTAATTTTTTATATTAATGTAATTAAACATTGTTTTTATTAAAGTCGATATTTTTTACAACGATATTTTTGTAAACGATATTTTAAACTCGATATTTTTGTACTTACCTGTTTGTAGATACAAACTCGATATTCTGTCAGTCAATATTTTGTCAACGATATTTTTTCCAGTCGATATTATGTCCCTCGATATTATTTCAGTGATCCGTCACATCAGCCTGTTGGATGTAAGACTGTCCCTGACACACTGTACTAATTTGACTAACTAATGGTAGACACTTGAATTTCTATAAAGTTCTTCACGAGATAACCTACTGATTGAAAGTGTACCCATATTCCAAAAGTCTCTCAAACCTCCTCCTCGGCATTTGACGCTCCAGCCTCGCATATTGCTCTTTTCGGAACACAAAGACACAAACACTTCACCAAACATGCATTTGAAAAATGTTACTTTCCTCAACTTGCCTTATAGCTTCAGACACTTACAATGGCCTGCATGGCAGCAGAGGATACGATTTCTGGTCCTCATTGGAAGATAACCTGCCAAATTCAGAGATCTCAGTCGGGCAGAAGGATCCACCGAAGGACTGAACTTTGCCAAGCGAGCACTCTGTTTTTTGCATACGCTCACCAAAGGGTTTTTGTTTTCAAAAAACAAACTCCCAAAGAGGGAGTTTGTTTCCTGAAAATAAAATCCAATGACCCTGGCATTCAGGAAGCACTATTCTTGCAATTCTGAGTCATTGGTTGAATTCCCTCCCTGGCTCTGCCATAACTCACATGGTGGGTCTGGCCAAGTCTTGTGCCAGGTGTCTCACCCAAAGTATGCCAGGGTAACTTCAATATGACCTGGTGGCAAAGTGGCAGACAGGATGCCAGGTCATGGCTATGCACTGGTATAAACCTGGTGCTTTTCATCTCGATGTGAGGAAGCGGAATCACAATCACAAGTGTGGCAGAGCAGGAGACCCGCCAGCTCATGGGAGGGATCCCACTCCATCAAAGTCTAAAATGCGTTCTTGGTATTTCAAGCGTATTTTGTTTAAGGCTAGTGGCAGAAATCATCTCACCCACCCCCCCAAAACACGAACTCTGGACTCAGCAGTAGTTAATTTGCTACAATCCAGGGAGGGTGGCATCCCTGAAGTCACATGATAGAACAGTCCTTACCTATGGGGTATCTAGACCTATCACAAGGGGAGGCTTAGGGCCATTCACCATGTGGATTGGTATGACACTTTATGATTATAACTAGATGGCAATTCCTGTAGGAGAACTCACGGATGGGATGAAGAACAGGGATATGAATTCCATGGTGACTAAGGAAACTGACCTTCCCTCCATCCCAGCCTATCGCTATTTAAGTGTGCTTCATTTTCTGATTCATGATGATAAACTGAGAATAATCTTCTTTATTTTTGCACAAAGTCTCCCAAATTTTGAAAGTTAAGAGTTTATGTATTTTGGATTGCAGTATATTTTACATCCATTATAAGGTGCTGTTACGATTATTGCTTATGGTTCTGGATATTTTCTGTGCCCAGTTATAAAGAGCACATTAGGTTACAATAAAGGCTATCAGAATAGATGCCCTACTCTCTCCATTCCAGCATACAACTATCCGACAAGTTTGCCCCAGCTTATTCCCTATGTAAAGACAAACTATGCACTTGCAGACTGTCAATCTGAGCCTTTCCTTCAGACAAAGTAACACCAGTTATCTCTGCAGGATTTCATTTCATCCAGAGCACTTGAGTAATTGAGAATAGTATTAAAAACGCCCCACTATCACAAGAGACTTGTGGCTGATCTGGGTGTTAACATTTCACAAGCTCCCAACTAAAAGTGTAGGTATTAAAAATGCAGTGTCATATTGGACAGTCATAGATCAGGACTGAATGATGTAGCTATGGAACACAAAGCGCATTTCAAATTATAGCCTAATTAGCTTCAGAACAAAAAGAAGTGCCAGGGCCCTTGTCAGGAGTCCACTTCCACTTGCACTGCCAAGTGCTGCTGTCAGCGCTGGCAATTCCAGTATCAATACAGATACTAATCATCACATTCCCTACAGTGTGACAATTCTATTTCAAGCCCCCAAATCTATAAGAATAGCTTTGGCAGCAGGTATTCGTAATTTTTAATGTATGTTGAATTAATAAACAATTGTTGTTGTGCTAGTCTCCAAACTAGACAAACAGTGCCACCATGTGGCAGACTGTCATATGTGCTGGTGTTACCAATTAAGTGCTGGTGCCGAGCACCGGAAACTACCTTCTAAAATTAAGCACTGCCTACACGTAGTCCTGTGTGTAGAAAAATACATTCCTCAGATGCATAAGGTTGCCTCCAAAACATGTATATTAGCTGCAATACATACGTTTATACTGTGCTCACAGCATAAACCCATCACTTCACTTCCATTTCTAGTCTTCTAAATTCGAAATGAGAACTTCCTTTATTGACTTTAGCGTGCAGATTGATCAGTACATACCTTTCTCCTTCTCGCTGTATCGACTGATGTTGCTATTGTCACTGTAGAGAGGACCAGCAGTGGCATGAGGTTTGCAGCTATGATACTGGGCATTCAAGGTGTTAACTGTGATGTAGATCAGGTGCAATATAATCTTGCTGAGTTCGGGATCCATGTAGGGATACTACTCAACAAAAAGAAAAATATTAATTCACAAAGGCTAATTAACTTATAACAAACAAGGCCTTAAACATCTAATTACTCTATGATGAGCTATGGTAACTTTATCACCAGCATCGTCCCATTCATCTTCATTTTCGTCTATTTTTAGTTTTTTATGGCCCCAATCCAAGGGAATCATTAAACTTCATACTTAATAGATGAACACATAGACAAAATGTATGCTAACACAAAACACACCAAAAGACAGACGCATAATTTCTTGGACTAGTAAATGGAACTTGACAAATGATCGTGACATGGTGAGTTTACATGCTGCGGGATTGTTGTGACCCAAATCCTGGAGATAAGATAAACCCATATGATGCACTGCAACATTATATATTCTAACCTCTGCTTAATGTGTATATCAGAAATATTTCCTGATGTTTGTTTGCCAAAAGTGTAAAGCTATGTCACTAATATTATGCAAAACAATATAGTGATTGAGAAATCCATTCTGAACTGAATATGTTAAGTACTGTAGGTCTCTTTGAAATAAGCTTTGCAAATATTCCTTATCCAAAATGTTCTTCTTTCTAATGAGTTTCTCAAAGAGAGAAAGCGTCACTCCCGAAATATGTCTGACCATGCCCTAGTAAAGTCACCATCAGCTGAACCTGGCTGTGTCCCAACCATTAACTGACAATGTTACTTGGAACTGTTCTCTGACTTTTTGTCCTGTGGAACCCAGTCACTCTTCATTCTATGTGACTCATGCCACTAATTGGCTTTCCAGATAGAAATGGAAACACTGGCAAACCTAGCTATCTAATGAAGTATAACAAGCAAGGTCAGTAGCCACATCTGCCAAATGTGAGATTTCAGTACCCAGAGGGAGGGAAAACAGTCTTTACTCAGAAGGTTTTACTTCGTATTACATTTCCCACGCATTTTTTCCATCGTAAAGAATGTTGGCACGCAAGTCTTTACAACGCAAGACAAAACCACGCATTGGAACAGAAGGTGGCAGTGTTTCTCA
Source organism: Lissotriton helveticus (assembly GCF_964261635.1). Lineage (NCBI taxonomy): Eukaryota > Metazoa > Chordata > Amphibia > Caudata > Salamandridae > Lissotriton > Lissotriton helveticus. Next base: position 351,183,355 of record NC_136070.1, on the reverse strand, counting down.
ATGTGACATGCTTTATATATTTTTGAGGGTAATTAAAAAAGGGGGTTTGGGGGATCTCCCCCAAAAAATATAAAAGTTTCAAATAGCACCAATCATGTAAACGACAAATGCAATAAAAAATTATTTAAGAATTAATGTATCGTTTTTGAACAGTAGGGTGCAGTGTTAGACTGTGAAAGGATTTTTCAAAAACAGTAAACGTGGTAAATGTATGCGTGGTGGTGGAATGTGTGGTGAAGGTATTTCTAATGTAAGTGAATATAAATGCATGGTAGTCGTATGCGTTGTAAAGTCTGCAATGTAATACGTGTGTGGTAAAGTAAGGCCTGGTAGTGTCATACAACCCAGAGGGAACATCAGGGACAATGACCATACTCAGCATGAAAATATTTCAGGACAATAGCCATACTCAACATGCCAATCATATCATCACTTTGAAATGATACCAGAATGATACAGCAATACTGGTAAGCCAACCCACCTTATAAAGTATAACGAGTAAGGCCTTTAGCCACATCTGCCGAATGTGAGGTTTCAAGGACCAGAGGGAGCATCGAGGTGGTTGTTGAAAGTGATGTCGTAGCTGAGGACAGGTGCAATACTTTAACACCTGAACTACAAGAGGCAGCAGATGCTTTCCTAGGTTAATGTTGTAGTCCATGACCTGAAAGATAAGAGCACATAGGTCAGAAATTAGATATCTTGATTTACTGTCGTCTAGATCCCTCCTCTTAATGTAACTGATTAGTTCCTTAAAGTGTTAAAGAAGGGGGTTCCAACCTCTTCTGTATTAAGAACTACTTACAATCAATAAAAATCATCCTGAGCTACTAAGATCATTAGCATTGTAATAGTGACCACATCAGACAAGTTTGCGTTAGCGGCCACCCTATGTAAAATTACCTACAGTGATTACTTGAGTGCATCAGGTAGGATTGCAAGAAGTAATGTAAAAATAGGGCTTTGGAACGCACTTTCGTAGGTAATACATAATGGCAATTGCTTAAATGCCCCTGGCATCAAGGTAATAAAATTAATAATTAACCTTCTCAACGTCACAAGATTTAGCACTCGAATATCACTTTTAAATAGAATTTGTAAATTCAAACATCAGCTTATCCGTAATGAAAATATCCAAATTTTCCACTCTAATACTCACTTTTCTGGTTTGGTATACACACATTCAGTCAAGCAAAATAATCTAATTTAGTAGGCTGGGCATGACACAAGAGAGCTACTTACAGGTAGCTGGAGAGCTACTAGTAGCTCACAAGCTACTCGTTGGAGTAGCCTGTCTTAAGGAGAAGGCAGGTTCTATAGTCAATGCAACTATGAAGGATATCTTATGTAATGTAACAGGAGATTCTAAAGGGGCATGGCACCCTGTACTCCTAGATATGTAATATGGCAAAGGACGCCCTCATTTGCCTAGAGCCACGCCCCCTGCACATAAAGGGACACCGCCTTGAGATCTCACAGGCCCACAATCAGCGTTGGGGTTATCATATTACAAAAGGGGTCAGTCTTCAGCTCCTTCTGTAAAACCAAAATGCCCCAGGGTAGCACACAGCAGGTGCAAAAGCACTGTGCGTCCCTGAGGCACTTTCTATAATATGGCCTCATTTAACCAAAAATAAACACCCTACATTTATTTAAATTGATAAACAGGCCGAGGTTTTGCAGCAGAACTATCTTTGTAAAAAAAAAAAAGGGGGCAGTTTTTCAACTAAAAATTGCATACAAATTTACAAGCAGAACTTTTTCTTCCAGTAACTGTAAAAAAGAACATTGTGGAACAATGTGGCAATTCACAATGAGACATGCAAAACAAAGCTTCTCTTGCCGAATTATGGTGGTGGGTGTCGGAAGCGTGAGTTTGGGAACAGTCCTTCGAGCGCAAAAAAAAGGAAAAAGGAACAGGGCTCATACATGAAAACACAAATAAAAAGTGGCAATTCAAAAGTAAAAAGCGTAATGAGCAAAGTCACATGTGTAGGTCCCTAGAGCACTATAGCAGGCATTGCCAAAGCCCATAAGTCTCACCTATAGCTCCTATTGGTTTTGCCAATGCCTATTTTCCCCTCAGATATCCACGTACATGCGCAAGATCATATGTTAGAATTACTTTTCTTTTATTTTAAGAAAAACAAGCTCAAAACAGCTGCGGCTCAAGTACACACATGTGCTTCAGCCATCTCAGAATGGTTTCGAATCAATTTAATAATAGGCGTCCAGTGATGAAGGATTGGGAGATGGTGGGAGATCCAGGGGGTTTGGGGATAAGTGGGAAATGGGAAGACTAAAATGAATAATGACAGTGGAGTACAAAGCAGGGTGAGCAAGAAGAGGCATAGAGAGAGAGAAAAGTGTCTCTCATGCACTGCAAAGGAAGGTAGTGACAAAAGCCTTGTAAGGATACAAATCATCCAATGAAAACACATTGAGACTGAAATACACCCACATGGAGACTGAAATACAACTTGTGTGAGACAAAGACTGGAATAAGGAGGAAACCAAGTGAATCAAGAGAAAGAATCTGAGACAGCCCAAAAAAAAAGATTTCAAATCATAATCAAGGGGTGGACAAATAGCCCACTTTAAATTTATACTGGATACAATAGATCTGTTTGCCAAAAGATAGCTACGCTGTTTGACTGCAAGACCTAAAAATAATGAGGGATGACTCCAGCATCATAACTAAGGAAACAAAGAAATTTTGACAATGATATAATATATACATTCAACATTTAAAACATGAAGAACAACTTTTCACTCTGGCTCCACGTGTCTGAGGGCTTTATATCTGATTCGAACACTAAGCTAATAAAGTTGTCAAGAAAGAAATGTAAGGATGTGGATTTACAAAAAGTTAAAGTTGTTGAAGATTTGTCATCTACAGTTCTTATCATCAGTGCCTTTAAACTCTAGGATTCATGGCACACTTATAAGTATTGTCAAAAAGCAAAGGGATCCACCCTTATGGGAAAGTATAGAAGTGTTCCTCCAGACTATGGGGCCGATTAGGATGGAGGATTTTCCGCCTCCTCCGGGCCGGCGGAAGCCACCTCCGGCCCGGAGGAGGCGGAAAATACTCTGCGGAGTCACCAAAGACCCACCGCCGCATTACGATGGCTGGTGGGTCTTGGTTTCTGTCCGCTGCTTTTCCGCTGCGGTCGGATTACAACCGCGGCGGAAAAGCTCTCATTTGGCTGGCAGTGTCTATCAGACACCCCCAGCCAAATTAGGAAACATTTGTAAACATGCTTTTCCACGGCGTTTTTTTCGCCGTGGAAAAGCACGTGTACTTTTGATTTTGGGGGCCCGTTGCGGGCCCCCAGGGTGTAGGCGGGTGGGGGGTGCACATGGGGGGTACCTATGGTACCCCCCAGCATTTACATGCACAAAGCGGCAGGCACCGCGCGGTGCCTGCCGCTTTGTGCATGTAAATGTTAAACATGCACTTTTAACATTGCGGCGGGTGCTGCTTGAAGCAGCACCCGCCGCAATGTTAAATATCCAGGATGTGACCACCAGGGTGGCGGTCACATCCTAATTTGCACGGAGGGACCGCCACAGCCCATGCGGACGGTCCCTCCACCTCTGGGGTCCGCCATCCTAATCGGCCCCTATGTGTGTCTCCTTCAATGGTGGAAAGCACACAGCTATGTTTAAATACCCCTTACCCAACAAAAGGACCCTTGGTAGCATGCTTCATCATCGGGGTATTCGCGTCCCGCTGCGGGACGGGGCGTGCTACGACCTACGACTACGTGGGAGCGCTGGTTATGAAATACAATACTATGGGTGGTGAAGGAGTGTGAGTGGAAGGGTCAGAAGTGAGTTAATGGTGAAAAATTAAAAAATGCCTGGCTCAGTGGAAAAAGTCAATGTTAATATTTCTTTGAGCTGGTATCATTAAATGTGGGGAATGAGATGGAGATACTATGCTTTAATGAGCAGTGTCGAGTGTGTCGAGTGTGCGGTGAGTGGTGAGTGTGCAGTGGGAGATGGCGTTGAATGCTACAGATAGGTCGAGTAGGATCAGGGCTGCGGTGTGTCCTTTGGAGAGGAGGGTGCAGATGTCATCAGTGGCGGCGAGTAGGGTGGTCTCGGTGCTGTGGTTGCTGCATAATCTGGATTGGGAGGGGTCAAAGATGGAGCTTTCTTCAATGAATTTTGTTAATTGGGTGTTGACAGTCTTCTCTGTGACTTTGGCCGTGAAGAGGAGAGGGGAGATGGGTTTGCAGTTCTTGAGATCCGTGGGATCTGCTGAGGGCTTCTTGAGTAGGGTCTGACATCTGCGGGTTTCCAGTCGTTGGGTAAGATGCCGGTCTTAAGGGTTGCGTTGATGGTGTGTCTTTGTTCCAGAACGATAGAGTTGGCTGCTCTGTGGAAGATGTGTGGGGGGCAGGGATCCATGGGTGCTCCTGAATGGATGCCTTTCATGGTTGAGATGTTCTCCTCGGTGGTGACTGGCACCAAGGAGGAGATGTGGACTGGCTGGTGTTGCTGGGGTAGAAGGTGGGATATACATACATGTAGAAAACACAAATATCTATGTATACATATGCACAAAATACAGAAATACATGTATGTTAGGCCATGTCAATTGTATTAAATTTATATTTATGTACATGTGGCGTATATATATATATATATACAAAGTCTCCAGGAGGTCTTAATGTAACTGAAGACATGTATACATGTTTACCTTAATCTCCAGTACCTCCAATTGGTAGTTGGGCACTAACCAAGTTCCAGGTATTATATGGTAGCCGGATGGCCTATCCTTAGTCTTTTGATTTTATAGTATAACATTCATTAGTCTATGCCACTTGTTAGTCAACTTCCGATCCATCCTCTTGTTGATATTGGATATCCCCGGCTGGGGATATGAACAGACAACATGAGTTGCCACATGGTCTATTATAGTTTTGCTAGTAGGACACAGGTGATTCCCTGACACATTTTGTACTATGTATCAAACGGATAATTTTAGTAATCTATTAAAGTACAGTTGCTGCTAGAAGATGATAATGTACTTTTTTAAATACATTAGTTTTTTTTGGTCATTTATTGTAGGTTTGTGTACATTAGAAGGACCACACTTATAACCTCATGTACACAATTTCACCTGGTGTTCAGCACAGTTATTTGTAATTATGTTTTAGAAGGAATGACCCAACACAGCAAATACGTGATAATAGCTGTAGTTTTACAACAGCATTGATTTCTATAGGGTTTGTATAAACAGAGGCACATCTGCACTTTATATTAACCTATGACATAATAGGTCAATCAAAGTCACCAGTGGTAACCTTTTCTACTGTATGGTATACTGATTCTGTCTGCAACCAGATGCAAGCTATACATTGGCACAATATTTGCTAATTTGCACAAATTTGCATTTTTGCACATTAGAAGGCATGCTTTGGAGATGACATTTATTATCAATACATAGCCATGTGCAGTTGGAAAACGTAATATGGTTATTAGTTTAACGGAGCTAAGCATTATGCTTGTATTTCATGCACTTATAAATGTCATGATGGATGAGAGGTATTGTTTACATTGCGTATTTGCACAACAAAGCACGTTTTTGCACTTTAGATAGATAGATGGATGGAATCCGATACATGAAGAGCCTTTTTGATCTGCAAATTGTTTTTTAACTAACTATGATGATATGACCCATATGGACGGCCAGTATTTTACATTTATCACACAGGGTCCTATATCAATCAGTTTGTGCTGTAGAGACTTTGGGAACTACCAGTGGTTTTAACTAGTATTATGCAGATGGTTTATATTATATCATTTGGAGGGCCATTATGAAAACATGTATTTTACTGTTATAATGCCGAAAATTAGCACTAATCATGAATTGAAATGATTTGGAACGAATTATGCTCCCCTTTCCATGAGAGAATTATATTTAATTATGCAAGTGTATTTTTCTGAAGGTCATCTTTCTTCTATATCTATTTGTGTTACTGTCACGTGGTGTATTTGAAACTGGCACTGTCACTTTAAAAAGGAGCGTTTGACTGATGGACGTTGTCATGTGAGCAAGGCTCCACGGAGCCGAAACGTCATGCGGCATATATCTGCTACAAAATAAATAAATAAATAAATAAATAACTAAATACATGGTCCGTGTCCGAGAAGTTTTTACGGCAGGGCGGGAGCTGCTTTCTGCTGCTGAGACGCGGGTTTGAACATATATATATATATATATATATTATTCAGTTTGCCCCCTCGCAGGGACGGTCTTCCTCATGCACTCTCCTGCGGTAATGATAACTCCACACTCAAATTTAGCCGGAATTCAGTTTATTCCATTCATAAACCAGCAACACCTTACGCGTTTCGATCTCCACAGAGTTATCATTACCGCAGGAGAGTGCATGAGGAAGACCGTCCCTGCGAGGGGGCAAACTGAATAATTTAAACGCGGCTGGTCCCGCCGCGCCTCAGCGTGCACCGCCCTTGAGCGCCCGGGAGCCTTGAACGTGGACATATGTGAATATATATATATATATATATATATATATCCTGGAAACTTGCAAAATCACCGCCGTCGCACCACGCACCTCGAGTGCATCCTGAACGCGGTGGTGAGCCGCGTAAACCTTCACACACAGTCCGCAGTAAAGTGTCAGCCGACACAAACAGTAGCACAACGCAAGTTTTGGGCATCTAGTGTTTTATTTTTCGTGAATCAAACACCCCCCTCCTGGCGTCGACAGCCCCTGTTGAGAGTGCTCTAACAAGGGCTGCTTTCCACCTAAACTTGAGAACTACCCAGAGATCTCTCCTTCTTTTTTGCATAATTTATGCGTCACTCTATGCCTGAAAGGGTTTTGTTTTGACTTAATACTGGGTGCTCCCTTGTGTCTGGACAAAGCTATACCTCTCTGAAGAGCTCTAATTAGAGCAAAACACTGTGTCAGGGGTTGCTTTTACTCATTTCAGGTTGGCTTGAGTTGGTATTTCACTAATTCAAAGCTGTAATATTGTGCCTGGAGTGATAAATGGCTTTTGTAATTTTACAGCTCGGCAAGGACAGCACTGTACTAGTCCTATGCTTAAAGACTTTGCTGTATAAATTGCAAAAGACTTTGTTATTTTCTATCTCGGCGTGGATAGCACTGTGCTAATCCTATGCTTAAAAACTTTGATAGAAAAACAGACATTTGAGGTGAGCAGATCTAGAGTGTCGCTGGTGTTGAGAGTGCTCTAACAGGGGCTGCTTTCCACCTAAACTTGGGAACTACCCAGAGTTCTCTCCTTTTTTGCATAATTTATGCGTCACTCTATGCCTGAAAGGGTTTTGTTTTGATATATATATATATATATATATATATATATATATATATATACACACACACACACACATATATATATGTACACGTATATTTTTTATTATAATTTTCTTCCATTTCCGCTGCCACTTGGACTGTCTTGCCTGTCTTGTACATGCACGGTCTTCACGTTCCATGTACAAGCATGTGGATTTGCTGCTTTGTGGCTCACAGGGATCTCCAGCTTTCACCACAAGGCCTCATAGCTCTTTGTGAAGGAGATTCCTCTCTCCCCAAGGCCGGGATGTCTTCTGGTCTGCGTTTCTGTAGCTAAGATGTTCTTTACATGGTGGGGTAGCTGGCCCCACGCATAACCCTTCTCCTTTCGTCGCTGGGTTTGTGACCAGCCATAGTGTGTGTGTGTATATGTGTGTGTGTGTTTATATGTGTATATATTCCTGATTTGTATAGTGATTACATTTATATCCCTTCCCTTCTCTTCAGTCTCTGACTCTTCCTATCATCCCAAAACTTTCCGTCTACTATGGACTCCCAAACATGCTTTTGAGGCTCTTACCTCTTTCCATCCAATTCATCCCACTGTCAGGCACACATGCCCACTACTCCCAATAACATCTGACATCTTTCCTTTATTTATTTTTTTACTGAGTTTTATATAGTGCAAAATTCACCCGAATCAGGTATCAGAGCGCTTTACATAGCACCAGTTGCGTTACATGAGGACACATTCATTTTTCGTTAGGCAAGTTTATTAATCAACTTCAATTAATCGACCCTATGCAGACCACTAGAATAAATTCATGAGATCTCAAAACCACAAACCTAACAACTTTAACACAGCTAATAATACTAGGAAGAGAAAGCACATATTACTAATCGATTTACCTCTAAAGTAGTGAGCCAGTAGTAGGCGCTATTTAATGACAATTTATATATACAATTAAATTACAGCATAGTGAATAAAATTTCTTTCTAGGCACAATTCAACAATACTTACAGTAAATAATGTTTTACAAGTTTCATACAGGTGTGACTTGTAGGTTCTTCCCATCTTCGAGGGCGTAATGTATGCCAAGTTGTTAAAAACAACAGTGTAAAAAAAAACTTTATTTTTCCTGAAAACCACTTCGACATCTATTCACAAATGCATTTTGTAGTGTGTAAAGGAGTACAAATAAAAAGGACTTTGCACACTTAGTGTTATAGGTTTAAATGTTTCGGGCTGATTCACAAAGACATGTAAGAGTACATGAAGAATACTCTTGTACTCCCTACTCTTAAATGTTTTTCTAAATTGACCATTTCTTCTGCACCTGGAATGCAGATCCCAAGGGATGAAAATGTGATGTTTTACATTAGGTTAAAATGTATCTGTGTATCATAACCCCTTACCGCATTCATCTGAAAATCCGCGGCAGCCAGAGTCCATGGTAGTTTGTAGGGTTTCAAAACCATGATTATCAGGGTTCACTTCATAAGGTTACCACAAGCCCTACCTTTGAACTTTTGTGATAAAGTTCAAGTATGCGATATAAACTGGTTGAAGTAACTTGGATGAGTTCAGTCCTAAAATCAGTAAGGGCTCCAGACATGTACGTGTTCTCAGCACTGTGAGCTTTGCAATAACAGCAGGACAGTCTGTGCAAATGAAAATCATTTCACACAAACTTGATACATGGAAAACAGATGTTGACCGAACAATTAACCAGCATGAGTTACAATGTTTTCAATAATTCAATCAATGCTCATCAAAGCATTAAAACCTCTATGCAATGCCTAGCAGACATAAGATCAAACATTATTAAAATTCCAAACAATATGTAAAGCTCTTAAAATACTCAGCTTGACACTTCCTAATGCATCGCTCTACCAATAAAGGTATAAAAGATGAAAAACAGAGTAGTTTATTTTTTTTTTAGAAAACTCACAGCATTAGAAAGCAGTGGCAGACAACCAGAGATGTTCCTCTTCCATATAAATTTTCAATAACCAACCAAAATGAAAATTTGGGACTGATTGACAAGTCATATTGATTACTGTAAGAAATTTGGTTACTGGCTGAGAGGTGTAAAACCTTACTCAAGCAGCAACCAAAATACTTGCCAGACTGAAGTCACAAGAAAACCCCAAATATACCTGTGATGAACTCTCTAGGAGCTTGGCACAAAGCAATCAGGCTTAACTTATAGACAATATGTATAGTATTTGTGCAACACTTTAAACAGTAATAAAAGAAAAACACGCCACATATAAAGGTTCCCACAACAATTTAGAAAAATAGAGGTTTATTTTGCCAGGTCGAAAAGGCAGTTTAAAACTACACACACAGGCTGCACTGGCAGGCCTGGTACATGTTTAAGGGGCCACTTCGGTGAGTGGCACTATAAGTGCTACATGCTCACTTGTAGCATTCAATATACAGGCCCTGGGTGCAGGTAATACCAGTTTGTTAGGAACTTATAAATACATTAAATATGCCAATTGTTGATAAGCCAATGTCACCTTGTTTTAAGTTAGCACATGCACCTTAGCATTGGTTAGCAGTGGTAAAGTGCATAGAGCCCTAAGGCCAGCAAAAACAAGATCAGCAACAATGGAGGAGAAATGCAAAATGCAAACGTATTGGAAATAGACCACCCTAAGGCTGATAGGACTAACAATTACGCACTGCGGTACGCAATACACATGTCCCCCATATTCAAGATGTAATAGAATTTTAAATTAATGTAATATGTTAAAGTGCTTTAACTATCTAGCAAAATCCTTTGCTGCTCAGTTGTATCACAGAAAATCAAGCAATATGATGGATAAGATGGGTAGGGGTTTAGTGTATGCACGCCTGCAAGCGTATTTAATTAGCATTTGCTTAGACTGTCACAGAAAGGGTGCTTCTGGATCACTAATACTAGAAGTCTGCCTGTCAATCTGTATGTATCAAGGATGTGAAAATTATTCATACTAGCAGAGGGAAGGTGTGTGTGGTGGGAGGCTACAGTATGTTTTTGGAGACTCCCCTACAGATTGCAAATTGCAAGCATTGTTCTCATCACCTTTTGTGTATTTGATGTACCACCCTAGGTGGCAAGTATATAACCAGACGTCCATCTAATGCTCACTGTACCACTATAACCAAGCTACACCTGAATGAAGAGCCCCAATTAGAGCAAAACCAGTCCTGGCTTGCTTGTGTTCCGGTTCAGGGAGCACCTGACCTATCAGTTTGGGCTTGAATATTCCTATTGGAGCAGGGTCTAGTTTGATTTGCAAATGGCTGGCTCTAAACTAAGGTGGCAGAACGGGCAAAAGAATGATGAGTTTGAATGCTACCCAGAGCAATTGCCACTGGTAAGACAAACTGCCAGCATTCCTCCCATCACCTTTTGTGTTTTTAATGTACCGTCCTAAGTGGCAAGGGCATGTCCAGATCTGTGTCCTGTGCTCACTGTGGCACTGAAACCAAGCAACACCTGAGGACCTGGCCTGGCAGTGTGAGCTTGACTGTTCCAGCCATTGGAGCAGGGTCAAGACTGATTTGCATATGGCTGGGTTCAAACTGAGGAGGCATGGTGGCAAAAGAACAATGGGTTGCAATGCTACCCTGAGCGGTTGCCAGTTGTCAGATGAATTGCAAGCATTCTCCCATCACCTTTTGTCATCATCATCAAAGCTTTATTTCGATAAACAAGATATCATAAAAGCACATACAATTTTTTTTTTTTAAACGCAATTCATAAATCTTACATTTTACAAAGTTGGTTACATTAAAAACATTCATATTACAATAAATAATTTAAAAGGCATATTAAACGTTAGCAGCTTTGTGTGTTTGGTGCCTCATCTGTGAATGCCATTCATGGCAACCCATATATTTCTTACAAAGATTCCTACCCAGGAGTCGATGACGAGTGTCCCCAGAGGGGCTGATGGTATTATCGCTTCTGATAAATACTGGTACCTGGTGCTCAGATTGCATTAAGGGGAAGAAAAATCACCTATTACAAGACAAGCCCCACAAAATGTAGCAAAACCTGGGGTTTGTAGTTTTTTCTGCACCAGAATCTGCTTGTCCTGGTGTCTACTGAGCTCCCCTGCGAAATATTGGCAGATTTCTCTTACAGAAATGTATTAGGTTTGGGGAACATGAAGTTCCGGTCTTATTACCAGCTATTAATTACCGGGTAAGATACACATTGCATAGCTCTTAAGAAAAAAAAAGAAAATTGCGCAAATAGGCGTTTGCCATGGGGTCGCAAATTACAAACTTGCTCGTAATGAAGGCCTTAAGAGGGACATTGGATCATAAAAACTGCTTGTAAACCCTCACAAGCATATTTCTCACCACATAGTTATTTCATCATTTTCCTGTTTCTATTGACGCTTGGTATGTTAGTGCGGTTGGAAGCAATTCAGATGAAGAAACTCGTTTCCACACTAATTTATCCCACAGCCCAGGAAAGTGCAGGATTCCAAAGCTGCTTTCTCTTTTACTTTCCTCTTGAGGTGGGGCCAGTAAGAAGCTATGTTAAAAAATACAGTTTTGCAGTACTTATGCTCGGGCAAACAGCGCAGTAACAGGTCCATGTACAATGAAAACGTGCATATCCCGGGGTTAAGATTTAAACAGACGTTTTCTGAAATTAGGTCCCAGTGCACCAAAATGTGTCAAGGTGCTTGGCTGCGGCAAAAAGTGGTACAAATTAAGGACTGGCTTGATCCAGAACAAATACATTATCAAAAAGGACCCAAGATTATATAAGTGGCATGTAGATGAATGAGCATCCATTGAAGATCTTAGGAAGACTTACTGAAACATTGGTGCATTCACCTGGACTCTCTTTCAGGTATTATTCTGAAGTTATGCACCACTGTATGCATCGCTGACTGGCAGGTTTCAGTAAGGGGGTTTCTGTCAATCAGTACTTTTATTGTAATGGTGCTTCTTGGGGAGACAGCACGATGCCCATAAAAATATGGCCGGTCAATTGATACCCTATTTTGAGACGGCCACATGAGATGACTAGTTTCAAGATAGTCTCCCATCAGTGCTTGAGCCAAAGGTAACAAAGAGTTGCTATCTCTTCTTTGGCTCCAGACATCCACATATTTATTTCAAGGCATATTTTCTCCACTAAGGTCAGGGCCAGACTGGCCGGAGCGTGCACTGGGCGTTTTCCCAGTGGGCCAGAAGGGCGGGGCCAGTTTTGGACCAGTGGGGGCATGTTTGCAGCAGTGCTGCAATATAGGTAACCTGTAACAAAAGTGCTGCAGCAGTGTTTCCCACTAGCTCGCATCCCCCCTCTCCCAGGATGTAATTGCCAGGGCTGGTTTGCGTTCCCAGTCCGGTCCTGACAAAGGTCGGGGAATATGGTGTGACCATGAAGTGGTATGAACGTCTGCTACAACACACATGTACAAAAGCATAGACAACCCGGTGCTTAGAGAATTACAGATGTGGTAGCAGCGATGAACGATTCAAAATGAGGAGCCATTTCTTTTTTTAAACTGTGAAGGAGATCTGGGTACAAATACACAAAGGGTTTGGGACAGTCAAGCCGGTAAATGGCAAAGTAGGCAGCTTCCAGTTATTAGAAAATATTATTGCGTTGCATTACACCCCATTATATTCCAGGGCTGTGGAATGTACCAAAAGTTTTGCTTCAATTAGCACAAATACCTTTTTTCGTCAGTAACAACATTAGTTGTATTGATTTGTTTCTCTTTAGTTGATGGCTGTGCATAGCCCTCACAATTTAATCAACAGTCCTGGAGATTCAGAGCTGAATATGTGCTCATTGGCAGGAACATTCAGTTACAACAGCATTGAGGCTCACTTGGCAATGCAATTGAGATGTTTTACAATGTCCCTGTGTATAGTAGATTCTGGTCCCGGACACGCCTCCATCAGCAGGCAGTTTAAAGTGCAACACTTAGGGCCTGATTTAGATCTCGGCAGACAGGTGCTGTCACAACAGTGGTATCAGGTACTGGTAGGCGAGATTAAGCTAGCAACCTCCTTTTAATTCATCAGTACACACTAATACGAAGAATAAAGTAATTGAGTGGGTGTGTCTGCTGATTTTATATCACTCTGTCCTTCTGGTCACACTAATGAGTTATTGTTGTAAAACTCTTTGTTTAGCACCTTTTCACACGCATTTCATTTTATGTGTTGTATCAAATTTGTTTTCTTTTGGAATTGGAATGGCAACCGATGATGAGAAAGGGGCATTGAGTTGGTAACATCTGCCAAGATCCCCGAGGGTTGTTCGCCCGTGAGGTGCCTTCCGTTCCACCACACATTTTTTCTCAGTTGTGTGCACATGTGGTTAAGTGTGGGTGGATGTACTGCCAGAGAAGAAGGCAGGCATCTTTGGATAGGTTGAGTTGAGAACGTACGCGTTTTACATTGGAACAGTATATTACGGGGGATAATAAGACATTAGAGAACTCACGCCCCACTGCGAAATAGGAAAGGGGGTTTACTCTGGTATTTTTGGAAAAATACAACCAGAGACATGTGTACTCATGTCAGTTAGATAGACTATACTAACTGTCCCAGGTATAGGGATCTTTTTGTGGATTGGCCGTCACAACAGTGATAAATATCCTATCCCCAAAATATAAATCCAGTAGGATATAATGGGATGTATATTTCAGCAGACGGGATACCCATCACCATTGTGATGGTGTAACCCGTCCGCCAAGAACTAAATCAGGCCCTTAACCCTTCCTGCCTTTTATTTTACAACATCGGATTTCAGCAATAGACTACACAGTGGAAATCTGTCTAGGAATAGATATGTTTTGTTTGTTGGTTTTTTTGCAGAGTTTTATATAGCGCAAACTTGACCCGAAACGGGTATCAGAGCGCTTTACATAGCACCAGTTACGTTACATGAGGACACACATTCAAGTTCAAGTTCAAGTTCAAATAACTTTATTCGATTGTTAACATTACAATCATAAAAGCACAAATCATAAGCATACAGTTAAAAACAAATGATCCATTTCATTTATGAAACGGGAGGTTACATGAACAATATAAAACAAGAGTAACAGGCAGAATAAACACTTTAAGAATATAAATAGTTATAGCAAAAATAAAAAGTTAAAAATATACCTAACAACAGCAGCATAGTCATCCCTCCATACTTTTCCTGAATGTAATCGCTAATTTAAAAAAACTGCATACAAATAAGGTGCAGTCACAATTCAGGAGTAGAAGGTAGTAAAGTGCTGGTTTAATCTGTGCAAATTTCAGTTCTTTGAGGCGTGGTTTTAAGTATAGCCTCCGGGGTACTGTATAATAGGGACAAATAAATAAAAGGTGCGCCAGATCTTGCGGAGACTTTCCGTCGCAGCCGCAAGCTGGCAACACTTGACCTCGGTGGGCCCCACTCGGTACCGCCAATAAAAGATGAAACAAATCAAAACGGAACCTTGTTAATAGATAACGTTCATAGCCAGTCATGGGCCATGATAAGTATGGTTCCATTTGTAGACAGGTTTTAAGTAGTGCGTGTTTCCTAACACTGTCTTTCTGTAGCTCGGCCTCCTCCCGGGCTAAATACCTGGTTGTCATGAATGTATTTTTCACAAAGGTGACATCCAATTTAGTGGTAGAGTCTGGGGTTAAAAACAAATCAGGCCGTCCTAGTTCAGTAAAACAATCATTAATGTACTTCAGCCACGGAACCTTAAACCTACCATCCCATGTTAAGGCTTCTTTTAATATATCATGGGTAAAAGGTATGTCATTATTTAGCCAGTAATTCAACCAACACAATAGGGGATTAGCTGCTATTCTATCGCTTAAATAGAGCACACCTAGCTCCTCATGTACAGAGAAGTTTCCAGTTCCCTTTGGCAGCCTCAGTATCTGCTTCAGGAAGTTATTTCTACAACCTCCAGGTCCCGCATCTGGCTATAGCCCCAGAGCTCGCTTCCATAGCAAGCAACGGCGATGCTCTTTGCCTGGTATAATTTAAGCAAGGCAACCACCGGACTATTGCCAATTTTTCTTGCGAAATCAAGAATGGTCGCATTGACGCGGGTTACCTCGCCCTTCTTTCTCAAGACAGCGGGGCCCCAAGATAGTTGGTGATCAAAAAGGACCCCGAGGTATGAGAAGGTTCTGGTGGTTGGAATTTTTTCCCCATTTATATTAAAAAGGTTGGATTTTCGTGACCCCAGGCCCGTCTTCATAACATAAGACTTAGAATTGTTAATGCTTAAGCCTCGAGACTCCATGAAATCAAAGAAAGAGTTTAGAAGTGTCTGGAGGCCGATTGCTGTCCTTGAAATAAGGACAGCATCGTCCGCGTGGAGCAGAACTGGAACGCCTTTCCGACCTATGTAGGGGTAATCTGCTCCGGTTTTTAGCAAGTATTCCTCTAACTCGTTGATGTACAAGTTAAAAAGGAATGGAGCTAAGATGCACCCCTGTCGAACACCCCGAATAATTCTGATATCCCTCGTCACTTTCAGATCTTGGCTGTATCGAACATTAGCTCTTGTATCGGAGTGCAGGTCAGCCAGTAAATTAGCCAGTAATTAGATTCTGCTCTACACCCATCTTTAACATGGTGTCCCATAATTTGCCTCTGTCCACACAGTCAAATGCGGTCGATAGGTCCATAAATGCCATGTGGACTGTTCCCTGCCGGGCCATGGTGTATTTACCTATAATCAAATACAGGTTCAGGCACTGGGTAACTGTCGAGTGACCAGGTCTGAAACCGTATTGTATTGGGGACATAATATTGTTCTCATTTGCCCATGCAGTTAATCTATTCAGGATTACGCCCCCTACCACTTTGGCTACAGAGTTAATTAGAGATATTGGCCTGTAGCATGACGGACTTCTACGATCACCCTTTTTAAACACGGGCACTATAGTCGATATCCCCCACGACTTTGGGCATCCAGAGGCAGCAGCTGCATTTACTACAGCAGTAAGGACAGGGGCCCATAATGAGATGCAGGATTTAAAAAGGTCCGGAGGCAAGCCATCCGGGCCAGGGGCCTTATTACTAGTTAACCCTTGAATGCCCTTCTCTACTTCATTGACTGAAAAGCACAAACAATTCTCCATAGGAGTCGAAAAGCCGTGTTCTGCCTGTTGCTCATTGCTTTTAAAAATTGCACTAAAATGAATAACCCAATCCTCCTCTGGGATGTTAGTGCCAAGTGCGGTGTCACTGAGATCATCAAACAAAGGTTTATTAATAATTTCCCAGAATTTACTACTGTTACCCAGGACTAATGGATCAAGCAGGGACTCCCAGGTACGCGCCTTAGTTTCTTTTTTTCGTTTAGCAGGAGATTTCTTATAAATCAATCGCAGGATTTTAATTTGGCCTGAATCTCTGGGTTTGGTTTTTAGCGCCTTTCTCAAATCTCTGCTTGCCTTAGAACAAGAGTGGTCAAACCATTTAGGGGTGCTTCTGGTTTGTCCTTTCACTGGGACTGTTAACATGGATCCTACTGATGACACCACAACCTCAAAAACAGCTAGGGTTTGCTCTGGGGATGTGGCTGGTGACACACAAACCGCAAGTTCCTCACCACATGACTTATTGATTTCGGTATACAGGTTTTCACAATTTACCATTGACCATTTCAGTCGACGTTTACCCTTTATACATTTCAAGGTTCCCCGGCCTTCACAGTTCATTCGCTGTTCAAATACTCCACCTCCCAGTCTAATGGTTATGGGATTATGGTCACAATAGATGTTTATTTTAATAGTGAATCTGGAGGCCTGATTGGCGAGATCAGCAGATAGCAATATGTGATCTATAAAGGACCCGTGGCCTGAACCTTTAAATGTAGAAACATCGAAAACCTTGGACTCCGGCACCATATACATGCATACAATTAAGTTATTTTCATTCAACAAATCGTTGAGACAAATTCCACGCCTGGAGTGGTCAAAATGAAAGCCGTTCACACTATTACACCTCAAAGATCCCATGGGGGTAACTCCTGGGTTACCACACGGATGAGCATTAAAATCACCTGCGATCAATAAATTACGTGACAGAGTGCCTGCTCCCTCTCTCAGCATCTCATTCAAAAGCAGTATATTACATTCCCCTTGACTATTTATAGCATTGTAAAAATTAATTAAAGTCAAGGCATGTTTGCCTCTCTTCAATTCCAGCACTTGAATATTCCGATTTTCATGATACCGATTGCTTACTTGACAGGTAAGTGCCAGATTAATAAAGATAGCCAGGCCCCCCTTTGCTCTTCCACTGATTGAGGGAGCTGATTGAGGGAGCTGCTGGCCTCAAGAAACTTTGATAACCCTCAATAAAAGCATTATTGTCTTCCATCCATGTCTCTTGGAGGCATATGACAGCGTGTTTCTTGACAAATGCCAACCAGGCAGGGTCACATATTTTGTCAGCCAAACCCGCTATATTCCAGGAGACTAAGCTCGCGTTACAAACGTCAACAGGTTCTGTTCCAATGACAAGCTCTGTGGTTATAGGTGCTGTTGGCGATCGTTTAAGTTGTTCTGCGTATGTGTCTCCCTGAATTTCAGTTGTGGAAGGGTTAGGTTCTACATGGATTGGAAGAGGGCTGAAAGCCTTGGGCAGGTCATGCGATGTACTAGTGTACTCATGTAATGCGGGGCTATCCGTTAGAAGATCTATATCTAGCTCTGCCTGACTAATGGTATCTAATTCAACAGCTGGAAAGGGAACAGTTACTGCTTGTATGGTCCTAATTTCCCCAGATTACTTTGCATGTGACCAGTATGCATTAGTGTGGTTGGAGCAACATGTAGTCAGTCGACCCCCTCCAAACCACTCTGATCATAGAAAGCGTCAAACCTATTTGAAATAGGTACATTATAATGGATGTTAGGGTATGTTAAATGAGAGTGATCACGGTGGTGATACATCCCGTGTGAGGCCTCCTGACTCTTGTGATAAATTGCTGGGTGGTTAACCTGTCTGGACTCCCAGGATATATCTCTCCTATACTGTCTTTGATCTCCTACAGTGTAGTGTCCACGATTCCTTGGAGTTACTCCATCATGATATTGATTAAAATTATCATAAGTTTTCTCCTGCTCTAGTGTGGGATATGGGTACACTTTGCCTAGACTGTGATTACTTGAGGGATAAAAGTAACTTAGATCCATGGTACGGATCAAACTGCTGATCGGGCCATCCTTCCAACTAGTAATGTGCCTTGCCACACGATTGTCCTTGAAGTTGACAACAATACAATCACCCTCAGTAGATTTAAATCTGTACCCCACCCAGTCGACCCTCCTGACATTTGTTATATTGCCACTTATGTGGGGAGGGATCGGTCTGTGGGTGGTTAGCCAGTGACTCACTTTGTTTTTCAAATCCCCATAACTCTCTACCGTA
The DNA here is from genome assembly GCF_964261635.1 of Lissotriton helveticus. NCBI lineage: Eukaryota > Metazoa > Chordata > Amphibia > Caudata > Salamandridae > Lissotriton > Lissotriton helveticus. Next base: position 351,164,637 of record NC_136070.1, on the reverse strand, counting down.
CCATCTTCTAGTTGCGGTACACCAATCATTACTGTGGTGTATAAGTGGGATTCAGGGGGGAGATTAATGTGAATGTTTTTTTTTGATTGTGTCAGCTTTGGTGTTTGCACTAATCGTGTATTTATGGCTGTATTTTGTGTTGATATTGGCCTTTGAGGCTCAACCTGATCATCAAGTGAATCAGGGAATAAACCTTCCGCGGCCCATTTACTCTCGTCATTTCCACTTGTGGAACTATCTAGGATGATGGGCAAAGTCGGAGCTACCACCGTTTGGATATTTACACATACAGGCGGGATTGGGATGTTCTGGTCTATAGCACCCAGGGAAGGAGTAAGTAACGAATTGGAGCTATCACTATGGCTGTTTTTCTTATCTCGTGTCTTTTTAGTGTTAGTTTGCTTATGGGTGCTGTTGACCGGTAAAGGACTGACCTTCGGTATGGGTGCACTAAGAATTTTTAACATGCTCGTAGTGTCATCTTTTTGAGACTTTTCAATCTTCACTAAGGTTTGCTCCATACTAGTGATTCTTTCGCTAATAGGCTGCAAAAGGGATCTAACTAGGTGTTCCAGTTCTGTGAGATATAGTTTGTCTGGTGTACTTGCCCTTTCAGTCTGGCTTGTCTGGTCTATAAAAGTTTTATTGTACTGTGGCTGTATTTCATTAGGCAATGATAATAATACTCCCTGGTTAGATGACATTGCAGTCTGATTAGGTATTTTATTAGTTGGTTTGGCCAATCTAAAGTTTGCCCAAACATCCTTTGCTGAGGGCTTGTGATTACCTAAAGGTCGGTATGTTTTCCTCACTATCGATTTAGTTTTTTTCCTATATCGTAGTTTCGTCTTTTTTGGGGAAGATGGTTTATCTGCTGCTATTATATTTGCAAGAGGTGAACTTCCAACGAGTTCATCCCCTGACCTTGGGGAGTTTAATGACATAACTCCCAAGTGAGATAAGCACAGATTTTCCCCAGAATTAAAAATTAACAAAGGGCTACCTTCTATGCTATTTAGTGGTATAGGTGAGGCTAATAATGCATTTTTCCTATTACTTTGTCCACTAGGCAACCCAGTAAAGGATTGCAATAAAAGTGACTCCTCCAAATTAATAGAAGAATCCGCAGTATTGTTATTGACAGTAGTATGCAATGAAAGATTGGGAAAACACATATATGGTGTCATTGAAATCCGCCTCTCCGTATTTTGTATAGCATCTGCTACTATACCTATAGTCTTTTGTAGCATTAAGTCAATGGCTGTAAGAGATGGTAGAGGTGTAGATGGAACAGTCTTATTTCTAGTCGACGATCTTGTAGCCACAGGGGTCTTTCTGACTTTAGTCATCATGTAGGAGGTATCCAAAAGGACGGGTAAAGTACTGAACACTTAAAAAGAGCTTAACTTAGCAGTTATAACAGGACACACAAGCAATGATTAGACCAAATATAACACTGTCACCTTGTGCTATATCCCAGGTTGATGGCGATGAAAGGAGGGTGGCCCGTCCCGTCTCCCTCTGTCCCCTGAGGGCCAGAGAGGGCCCGCCCTTTGCCCGGGCTTAGCCCCGGGTGCTCCCGCGCACTCCCGCGACGCGGGGGTGACACGTCTTTTAAGCGCCGGCTGGCGCGCTGTTCCCCCGTCTGTTTCCCCCGCTATGGGCGCTGGGAAATGGAGTCCGGCTGTGCCCCCCTCCACTCGGCGGCCGCGGGAGTATCCGGTGCGGCGGCGGGAGGGGGACGATGGGGCACAGGCACAGGAGGTCACAGGTCCGCCCAATAAAAATCACAGTCTTGGCCAGGTAGGATGATTCGTTGCTCCGTTCGTGTCACCCGCTCCACCGGGGTGACGCGTCTTTTAAGCGTCGGCTGGCGCGCTGATCCCCGTCTGTTTCCGCCGCTATGGGCGCTGGGAAATGGAGTCCGGCTGTGCCCCCCTCCACTCGGCGGCCGCGGGAGTATCCGGTGCGGCGGCGGGAGGGGGACGATGGGGCACAGGCGGTCACAGGTCCGCCCAATAAAAATCACAGTCTTGGCCAGGTAGGATGATTCGTTGCTCCGTTCGTGTCACCCGCTCCACCGGGGTGACGCGTCTTTTAAGCGCCGGCTGGCGCGCTGTTCCCCCGTCTGTTTCCGCCACTATGGGCGCTGGGAAATGGAGTCCGGCTGTGCCCCCCTCCACTCGGCGGCCGCGGGAGTATCCGGTGCGGCGGCGGGAGGGGGACGATGGGGCACAGGCACAGGAGGTCACAGGTCCGCCCAATAAAAATCACAGTCTTGGCCAGGTAGGATGATTCGTTGCTCCGTTCGTGTCACACATTCATTTTTGTTAGGCACGGGGAGATTAAATGATTTGTCCAGAATCACAGGTGTCGTTACCGAGACTCGAACCCAGATCCCCAGGACTGAGGCCGAGCGCCCTAGCCGTTGGGCCAACATCCGGCAGTGTGATAAATAAATGCTGATTCATACCTTAACAAAATAACAAAGTTCAGACTTCACAAGAGAAAATGTTAACTTTGTCTGTTTACAAGAACTGAGTGCTGGTATTTTAAGGAATCCCTTATTGTTTTGCTCCACTTTAGTAATGAGTAAATCATGCAAACGTTGATCAAGTCAAAGGGTTAGATTTAGAGTTTGGTGGACGGGTTACTCCATCAAAACCTGACAGATGTTCTGTCTGCCTTATTACAAGTGTATTAGGGTATAATGCACTTGTCATAAGGTGGAAGTGGTATCGATCCATCAAACTCTAAATCCGACCCAGAAGTGATTAATCTACAACAAAAATGTGTGAATTGATTAAAAATATTTCTAAATTTGAAAAATTAAACAACAGCAACACAAGATATATTTCACCAGCTCCAAATAGTGTTTTTAAAGTACAGAAACAATGGCAATTGTTAATGCGTGTATTGAGTGGTACTTACTTGAGCTACTCCTGCAATAAATGCATTGAAGCATGTTGAGACGCGCATTTTCTGGGGTGCAATCATGAAGCATCCTTCCTGCTGGTCGTAGCCGAGGAGCACATACAAATGGCGTTTGACTGTGTTGAAAGCTTTTGCGCTGCTAATGTCGGCCTCCGCGCTGCTCTGGTCCTTCGCCATGAACTTCATCAAGACCATGATGAGTTGGTGAACAGTCTGGTGATCAATCCCAGCATCCTCTGGCAGAAGATCTTTTATCATGTTATCATTCTCAGGGGATTCCTGACCTATGATTGCAAGAAAATATTGTTATTACTTGTCTTTTTTAATGACAAGACAAAAAATATTTTGATGGACAGGAGATCTATTTCCGCTGTTGAGGTTCACATAGTGATTAGCTATCAACCTTTTAACATTCCTTTGCCATGTAATAATTACGTAATATTGCCCAACAATGTTATCGCCACTGTAGCATAGGGATTATTGGCCTATCTTCTATAAAAAAAAACTATTGGCAACAAATGTAATTCCATCAGAATGTTCAAATTAAGGAGAGTGCTTAGTCCATTCAGTCCTTGATTCAAGCCAATGTCAGCTATTGTTTGGCCTTCCCTACATGCCTCATTGACCACATGTACAAAGCGTTTTTATGATCGCAAAAGCCCTTATTCGGAGTTTGCAATCGACAAAAATACTTTTTGAATGTACTAAGCCCATTTTAGGAGAAGGTAACTTTTTTTCCAAACCGTAAAATGGATTTAGGAATGGATAAGAAACCCCCATTTGGCAGTGGCATGTTGTAGGCACCCCTTTCAAACAGTGACTCCTCCTCATATGTATCAATAATTTTGGACTGTAATTGCTGTCAAAAATCATTTAAATGGTATGGACCCCCAAGTTCGGATATCAACCCATTCTCAAAGAGAAGGGTTCCCACTGGGACCCCTTCCCCTTTGTGAATGTTTAAAAAAAGTTTGCTGGGAAGTAGGACCACTTCCAGCTCTCATTCAAACTTTAAAAAAGTGAACTTTCCATTTTAAACACATTTCCATTTCCTATAAAGGAAACAGGCTGCATTAAAAAAAGGTTTACTTTATTGAAAGACAATCACAGACAATTTGCAACCTACCTCATGAATATTAATTAGGTAGGTCGGATTGCAAATTGCAACCCTTTTCGAAAAATATTTACTAGTCACAAAAATACTGGTAGCAAATTGCAATCAGTATTTTGCAAACAGTAACCAGTACTTCTTGCAACTTGACCTTGAATTTAGACTTAGGGCCTTATTACGAGTTTGGCGGTAGTCCTGTCGGCCCACCATCGCCAAGCCGGCAGGAGGACCACCAAGCCCGTAGTGCGCCCGCCTGCAAGATTACGAGTGTAATCCATGGCAAGCGGGCAGTGCTGCGTCGTTCACGCGGCGATGGACTGTTAGGCTCATAGGAGAGCCTTAACAGCAGACTGACACCAGGAACGGGGCTGCAGTTCCAGGGGGCACAACATGTGCCCCCCTGCATGCATCCACGGGCCAAAAGTGGCCCTTACTCCCATGTCCGCCACCCTTTTAATGGTGGGCTCACCGCGGTGGAAATAAAAGTTGGAATATGCAGGCCGCCATACTACTAATGAGGCACTTAATATTTCTACTAGTAAAAAAAAAACTGCCTTTCTAGATGTATTAAATCTGCACTGAATCCGAACTTCTGCTCCAATTTATTATGAGTTTAGTAAACTTGCCTGACTACTGTCACACTGTCTATGGATCACCCTATTGCACCGAGTAGCAGTGATTTGGAGGGCCTAGGCAAGAAATATTTTGTGGGCCCCTGTTTGGAATAACTTTCCATTTAATTATTCTTGTTTGCTAATTCAAACCCATTGTTGCACTTACGATATTAAATATGTTAAATGTTGAAATATAGAAATTCACAGTGAGTTAAAGAAAAGTTTAACTTTCCCAATGTGCTGATTCGTGTTGGGCACCTTGAGCATTGCCCACTTTGTCCATGCCTTAAAAAGGTCTCTTAAAGAATGCACAGCTTTAGGTCAGCCATTGATTTCCTAAAGAACTGAGCCAGGCCTAGGAATCCGATATCATCAACAGACTTAAAAGATCCACAACACTAAGTCAGCCTAGCAATTCAGTAGCACTGAGGCAGTTTAGGAACTCTGATCACACTGAATCTATTCTAGGAAACATGTCAGATTTTGGGATATTGTAGGATGAATTACCCACAGAAATACAACTCAGTCATCCCTGGGATGTCAGCGCACTGAGCCAGCATTCAGTGACACTCAGCACAGAGTCTGCCTTGGGGGTTACATTGCCCTAAATTCATCATATGAGATTCTACTTAATAATTAGCAGAATATTTGGATAGTATTATTGTACCTACAGTTCTTGATGTTGCTGAATAAATGGCCTCCTATGGCACATTTTGACTATCCTATCCTGCTTATTTGGTTCCATATGTGTGTGGGTGTCTCTTCTCCAACTTTGGGTAGCCTTAGGCTCATGTACCTAATATAAGAGTATTGTGCTAAGTATTGATATAGCTCAGTGGGTAAAAGGGCTTCTGGGATCCTTCAATTTATTGTTAACTATTCCTTTTGCCATATATTTTAGATTGTTATGTGGCTTAAGTATTGAGACTTCTTCCTGCCACTTCTAACGCCGTACGAAGATTGCCCCAATATGGAGTGAAGATTTCAGCCAATATTCAATAATAATTGCTGAGCTGGTGATGACTGCAAAGAGAGAACTTGGAATATGTTGAAAGACCACCAAATGAGAGGTTTTATGGGTAACACATTTTACTTGCCACTATTCCAGTTGCCTGTTGATTACTAATTGTATAACATTCTAAATATTCCAACTGAAACAGTGTGAAGGAAAGTGGCAGGCAGCTAGGGACTTACACCCACTGCATTGTTCAACATTCCTATCACTTAAAATTAGACAAAACTGTTCTTTCCTTTACTAATGAGGAGTACATGCTAATTAATTGCCAAATGCCTTTTATGTGGGCGATAAAGCTGTTTTTTACTGGTCCACGATCCACTTCTTAAGAGTGGGGACTCACAGGGATGACAGTCACCCCAAGTCATGGTCAGGGTCTTGTTCTTGGTCTGCAGCATGAGGAGACACATTATGGCAATAGTAGCAGCAAAAGGCAAGAAGACTTGAATCAATGTGAGGCAAAGAAATATATGGTTAAATGTCCATAAAGAAGCACGGTGCATCACAGAGAATGCGTACCACTTTGAACAACCTTCAAACATGTGTCCAGGTCAGTAATGCACGAGTAGCATGGATAGAAACCAAAGACAGTAATTGAGGAGGCGGTTGCAAAGGGACTATGCGGAACCCTCAGTCCACAAACAAAAATATGATCACTAAAGGCAGAAGGTTACCCCTGTATCCATAAGGAATGTTTTATATAGTTGACTTCCTTTCACATGGTCATTGACTGACCAGATGTCCGCGTCAACCATGCATGCTTTGCAAAGTCCACATCCGTACCGATGGCTTGACTGCCTGCATGTTTACACAGGCTTTGAAAGCTCTTTTAAACTTCTCCAAGTTTTTCCAAAGATCCTACTAATGGGGAAGGCAGAGCTGTAGCAGCTGATTGTGAACCAGTGAGGTAATAAAATGGAGAAAAAATAGCTCAGCATTTATTGAGACCTCCAATTGATCACAGCACATCCCAGCAGTGTATTTCTAGGTATATTAGGAATCAGGTAGGTGTAGCTTCTACAACTTTAAGGTCCCATAAGTCTTCCTCTGATCCTTATAAATCTACCTAAAGAGTATTGAATACACATCATGTGGGCCCTTATAATATTCTCATGTTTAATTCAATTTTTCATAAAGTGCGTTCGTACATTTAAGCCAACACAAGTTTAATAATGACCAACGCTTTTTCAAGCCATATTATCAAAAGCCCCCCAAAGTACATTACTCATAATAGATGCATTCAATATTACTGCACTAACAACTCCTGAAAACAAATGACCATGTTAGTCGTCCATGTTTGTTCTGCAGCAGAAACCTCCTCAGTGTTGAACAAATTATGACATGGATTTGGTTTAAATGTACAAGGAATTCATTTAAAAGATGAGAACATTAAAAGGTTTCGAATGGTACTGTGGTGTTTTCAATTACCTTTGAGTAAATGTATAGTAATGAGAAGATTTATGAGAGACTGAAACTGCAGTTCATTTGGAGACAGCCTCTGCACTATTGGATGAATCTGATTCTAGTAATATTATTGAATGCACTCAAAATGGTGGAATAATTAAGTAATGCTGCTACAGATGGTGCGAGCACAGTTTTATTGATTCACCAAGGCTAGGGTCTTCTTAATAGTCAACCTGGAGTACATGAATTTATGGAATGTCAAAAATTATTTTAACTCTCATGTTCAACTAACTTGGTTCTGGGATTTGCAGATGTAGGTTGCCCATCTTTGAGTAATTCAGGTTTCATGTGAGCAGGGAAAACTGGTCTTTGATGTATTTTACAGTTAACTGTTGTCTCCTAGTGCTTTTAGCTATTTTACTCGACCGTTATGTGATTTTCAACATTCCTTCTCACTCCATTTTCAACAATACACAAAGAATGCCTCGTATGGTTTTAAAACTTGTAACATCATTAAATCTTCATTGGAACTTGAATTGATAGTAATTGTCTGAAGGACTGATACAAGTTTGTGTTGTCATGCCATGCTTTCAACTGGCGATTGACACTGCAAGTTCTTAGCCATTAAACTATAGTTCTTTAACAATCTAAGCTCTGTAAGGGTTGTGTGTTTGTGCTTGTGTGTGTTCTTGAGGGTGCCTAACAGCATTTGTGCGGTAAAAATAATGTTCTCATATTACACCAAGTGAGCAACCAAAGCAAGAAAGAAGAATGACCTCCAGGGAGTAGAGAGGGAAAGGGTTCTTCTCCCAACAAAACACTAAAACAATTGGGCCAATTTATTTATTTTACATTAAGGGGTTCACACAAATCATCTATAGAGCCATGTGTCATTCAAGATCACCCATAAAATATTCTTGGGCGCTTTCTTTCTGGAAAACAGTAAGCAAAATATATCGCTTTCGTCATCATCATCAAAATACTTGTATGGCATAGAAAGAAAGCCCGGCCCATTCCATGGGTGATGTGCTTCCTTCACCAATCTGACTTCTAAATTCCACTTTCTACATGGATTTCATAATCTCAAGTCACAGAGTGCTGAGATAAAGAGATGCAACAGACTCAAATAACAATTACTGCCAGATTACAGAGACCTTAAAAGGTTCAGATAAAATACAGGTAACACCAACCTTACAGGCTGGGCCAGTACTTTAGACAGCAGTATTGAGGCTTTTATGACAAGGATGTTCAAAATAGATGAGTGATGTCATGAAATACCAGCTGCAAGTGTCCTTGGCGTGGAAAAAACAACATCAGCACCGAGTCTCCCAGACTGATCATAAATTGTAACCGCAATTTAAGACAAAAGTAAATTTCACAACTATAATCATAATGCCACTAAACACAAGCTGATCTCCTTATGATAGTATTACATTTATTTTCAATGAATAGGTCTACGGCAACGACACTCAACAGCCTAAACAAAGGTTTTCTATTTTCACGAATAACACACCATTTGTATCTATCTCCTTGTGAATGTGCTAGGGAAATGTAGCAGTAGCACCCACATAGACCTACTGGTGTTTGTTGCCTCTACCTATGATACAGTTGAGAGGGTGGGATTGTGCTTGTTAGGTCTCGCCTTTTCCATTCCAAAGGAATGGAAAATGGAGAGAATTCAAGTGCTCAAAATACTCGTCAAACCAAGGGTTTTTTGGTGCGGTTTTCTTCGAGTTCACGTGAATCACGTGACCAAACAAGCACGCGCATCAGCCTCCCTCCCTCCCTCCTAATTGCATTTTTTCACGGCCGCCACCACATCAAAGGGCTTCTCCCAGCGTGTGCTCTGCGGCTTCTCCTCCCCTAATTATTCATGGCTGGCCGGCCGTACTTTCAGTTTCCCGGCCGCTCTTGTTTCCCTAATTCTCTCTCACGCTATCACGTGCCCTCTCTTGTTTTAATCTAATGTTCTAAATTCCAAAGAGGTGCGACACACTCCTAAAAGAGCTCAATGGCGTAGATTTTTCCTACACAGCACACAAAACGAAATTAATTTTATTGGGTGCTTCGGAAATGTCTATGGAACACAAGGTTTAGCTTTCACTCGTGACGTACTTTTTGGCGGCTTGTTTCCATTGACCGCGTTTCGCCGCTAAAACGCAGTTGGAGACCATATTGCCTACCGATTTAAATCAGAATCCCACAGGGCTCCTGGTGCTTCACATGAACGGTTCTGCTTCAACCCTACATTATTATGCAAACGATGCGTTTATTTTTCTCAAGCCTACCAGTGGCCCTCGCATGCACGGGCACCGGAATGTAAGCGTTAAACATAGCTAGCACTACAGTACCAAGCATTGGCATAGCCAATAGGTCTCGCATTTGGGACCTTATAAGCGTTTAGCCATGCAACAGTTGGTGTTGTTGCACCAAGGATATTCTGCTGCATAACTAAATACTTATAAGGTCCCAAAAGCGAGACCTATTGGCTATGCCAATGCTTGTTTTGATATGTGGCAGCAAGCTTGCCCATGTCATGGTATGAATCCTAGGGTTACAGTTTTCCTATTGAGCCTTCCTTCTTCTCTTTAACTCATCACATTATTCCGTGAAAGGAATAATATTCAAGCATATCTGTATTATACATTGATATGTAACAATGGTAGTCAATGTTACATAATATCAGCTAAAAATTAATAAATGGATGGGAATAGTCGGAATAATTTTCACACAGCATCCAAGATATGTAGAAACCCACCACAATTAACTTTTCCTATTGAAACAACAGGTTTCCAGTTTGTAAAAATGTATGACAGCGCATGGTTCCACCCAATGTTGGCACCATGGAGTCCCACCTGGTGTTTGATCTGATGTGTCTCCTAAGGCTGGTGCAGACTGCTCATTTCTTGTCAGCCTTACAGCTGTGAAGAGAGAGAATGCAATTAAATATCTAGTCATTGCAAGATTTACATAGCAATACAATGGCATAATAATTTCAGAATTGTTTGGTGAAATAAACAAAAATATTGTTAAGAATGACCAACATATCTTCATATGAGGCAAAGGATTCAGGAAATTAAAGTATCCCCACTTTCGATAGTATTGTAAAAGACAAACATTTTCATTTATGTACTCCATCTTCTTTCCATTTGTTTGCCTATTATTTAATTATTCTAAACATGAAAAGCCGAAGGAAATAGACTATTTCTCTTTGTAAACACTTGTATTCCTTTCAGCATGTAAGGTCCTCTAAAAAGAGCCACAGGCAAATTATATATTGCCATTCTACCACTCGTTCTCTAGCAGGGAGGCAGTGCGGGGGAGGGGCAGGGTGGGTGGTGGATATGGATAATTGCAGGTAAGTAAACAATTTAATAAATAAAACGGATTTCGTAGCGCACCCTGCATCTCAAAAAGAGATGCAGCGCGCGCTACGAAATCCGTTTTATTTATTAAATTGTTTACTTACCTGCAATTATCCATATTCCATTGTTTACCACCACCCACCCTGCCCCTCCCCCGCACCACCTCCCTGCCCCACCTAACTCCCTCCACGGGCCGCGGCTGGAAAAAAACTCAAAAGGGTAGAGGCAGATGGCCATGCTCATTCAGAAAATAGACTATTGATTCAAGCACACCCAGGTAGAGGGGGCGTGGCTTGCGCGCCGCTGTCTAATGGTGGTTTGCACTTGAGCTCCGGGGTGACGGAGGCCGTCGGGGAGATTTCCGATCCTCATACGCGGTGAAACCTGCCCGCAATCGGCGCTCTCGGCTTCGGAACATGCCATGAGCAGTTGGTGAGGCTTTCTCTGCTCACGCTGCTGGGACGACTTAGATAATCGTCGCAGAGCCCCTCTCTCTGAAATTCGCGAGCGGCCACCATTTTATATCCTGGCGGCAGCGCTAGCGTTTATCTCTTCAAGTGTTGGGCATCTCACCGGAACCTGCGCTGCATGAGGGAATGAGGTGATATTTGCTCAAATTAATTATTTAGGATTCTCTAAGAAGGCTTTTTCCTCCTAACATGTTGTTTTTTGGAGCTGTTATGATGTGGAGAATTACGGCCCTTTTCAATGACTGTCTTCAGTGACAACTCAACAAACTCTTCTCTGGAATACTTAATGTGACACCTGGGTCTTTTCACTGCTCTTGTTGCCCGGTTTGACACTCTTGCTCTCACAGAACCCTGCTTTATATTTTTTTCTCTACAAACGGTCGCCATTTCGTGCTTTGTTAGTGGCGACTCTGTAATACCTCAGCTGTTGCAACTTCTATTTGGTGTTCTTTTGTTCATTATTGAGGATGTGACATTTATATCTGTGACTCTGACATTTCATTACAGGAGAATGTTCTTTGTTTATGGCAATTAACGCGTCCCACGGAAGGCCTATTACTAGTCATGTAGTACTACACTGATATCTTTTTTTGATATCTGTCTCCTCAGATATTTTCCTCAATATGGCGACGTCTGTATTTTAAGTACATCGCTGTTTGTATTTTCTACTAACGGTGCCTGAGCTATTTTTTCTCTTTCACTGGGATGCTCTTAATGGTGCAATTATATTGAATTATTTGCTGTAAAGTACATATGTCTTTAAACTTCTTCTGAGTCCGCTATTTGTGCCCTTGGGTGCGGTTTTTGTTTCTGACATATTTGCACCTTTCCTAACTGTACTCATACAGTCTGCACATGTGTGTATTTTTGTTTTTCTTGCACACTCTAATGGCTGACAACATGGGTCTTTCTCCCAAGACCAAAAACCCGAAAGGTAACCCTAAGAAGTTAAAGCAAACATCTCCTACTCCGGAGTCAGCTCAGAAAGATGCTGGTACTACGTTGGATACCATTCTGTCCCTGTTAAATGCTGTTCATGATATTGCACAATCGAACAAAACCAATACTGACTTACTTCAAGTTGTGGTTGCAGCCATCAGAAATGATTTCAAATCCTTATCTCTTCGTGTCTCGGCTGCTGAAACACGGATTAGTGGTGCGGAGGATACTACGCAACAGCACTCAAAATCAATACAACAGATAAAACGCTCCATCCGTAATCGCAGGAGTAATCTACGTATTTTTGGTCTGCCCGAGGATACGGAGAAGTCTACGTCCTCTTTGATAGACTTTTTGTGTCAATGGATTCCTTCTGTTCTACAGATTTCCTTTCAAAAAGACTTTGAAATTGAACGTGCTCATCGTGTCCCTACTTTTCGGCCTAAATCTTCACCTCATCCTAGAGCGGTGATTTTTAAACCACTGCGTCATCAGCACTCTGAAAAGATTTCAGCTCAGATGAGAAGGATCAAGGCGATTACATGGGAGTGCCGCCGGATTGCTATTTCCCAAGACTTTGCCAGGGACACTGTTATTAGACGGAAAGGTTTTCTTAATCTACGCCATCCGCACAATGGTTCACCGAAGATCTTCGGCTACAACGCCAACACTGTAGGAATTTGGAAAGGCGATGGCGCAAACATTACAGCATCACAGATAAACAAACTTATAAAGATGCGCTTGCATTATACAAAAAGGCAATCGTCAAGCACAAGAGCATTTTCTTCTGTGATCAGATTGAGTCTGCTCAGAATTCGTCTAGAAGGCTTTTTCAAGTCGTTGAATCTCTCTCCAATCCCCCAGCAGGCCCTTTAAATGAGCCATCGCAAGACCTTTGCAATACGCTGGCAAACTTCTTTCTCACCAAGGTCACGAACATTTACTCATCTTTCTCCCCGGCAACGAGTTCCGATCATGCTGAATCTCTCTCTCAGCCCCTCCCTCTCACTCCCTTCTTTTCCAATTTCCATCTGACCACGACAGATCAGATTAGCATCCTAATCAATTCTATCAAATCCGGGTCTCCTCTAGATCCATGTCCCCCTTCTATCCTGTGCACCTTAAAAGAGGTTATTACTTCCCCTCTCACAGACCTATGCAATTCCATCCTCCAAACAGGTATATACCCTGAAATCTGGAAAACCGCGATCATCAAGCCCTTGCTAAAGAAACCTTCCCTGGACCCCTCTGATTCAGTCAACTACAGACCGATTGCCTGCCTTCCCTTCCCGGCCAAAATATTTGAAGCCATCATGAATAAACAGCTGGCGAATTTCATTGATTGCCATCAGCTCCTAGATGACACCCAGTTTGGCTTCAGGAAGGGCCATGGGACTGAGACGGCTTTGATAAAGGCCTCAGATGAGATCAGGACCATACTGGACCAGGGCGGGGCAGCGGTCCTGGTTCTTCTAGATCTCTCTGCCGCCTTTGACACGGTCGATCATTCCATCCTGATCGACCGTGTCACCTCCCTGGGAGTGACCCACCGCGCCAGGTATCTCATTGCCTCCTTTTTGGCTAATCGTACCCAGGCAGTAAAACTAGGCTCCTTTTACTCGCCAACATTTACCCTACCTTGTGGGGTGCCGCAGGGCTCTGCACTAAGCCCCACTTTATTTAATATATATGTGGCAGATCTGGCGAGAGTCATTAAAGCTCAGGGTCTCCGCTTAACCACCTATGCGGATGATACCCAATTAGTGCTGGCGATACACAAAGATGGGCCAGCTGTGGCTGCAAGATTTCAGGAAGGAATGAGGATCATCAGTTTGTGGATGTCTAGTAATTGCTTGAAGCTAAACTCGGACAAGACCGAGGTTATGACCTTCGGCAACCTTGCACCAGAATGGTCCTCCAGCTGGTGGCCCAGTGAAATGGGTCTACCCCCGACCCCGGTTGCCAAGGTCAGAAACCTCGGCGTTGTATTCGACGATAAGCTGGTGTTTAAACATCATGTGAACAAGGTGGTCTCTTCATCTTTCGTCATGCTAAGAAAAATCAGAAAACTGCTGCCATACCTCCCGTCAGGAGCTGGGAAAACTTTGATTACCACCCTTGTCTTCTCAAAATTGGACTATGGCAATGCCCTTTTTCTTGGCACACAGGAACAGATTCTATCTAAATTGCAGTCTGTGCAAAATGCAGCGGCCAGAATTCTGCTTGATATCCCCAGCCGCCGCTCAACCTCCATGGCCATACGCCATTTGCATTGGTTAAGAGTTAAGAATCGCATAAAATTTAAAGCTCTTTGCATCACCTATAAGGCTATTCATGACTCTGGACCAAGGTTCCTCAAAGATGCTTTTCGAATTTATGCCCCACAAAGACACCTTCGCTCTGCTAGTACCTATCTTCTTGCCGTCCCGCGTACCAGAACCGCCAGCTGGGGAGACAGGCGTTTCCTAGTAGCCACCCCTAAGCTGTGGAACTCCCTTCCTCTGTCCATTAAAACCAGCCCAACCCTCACCATCTTCCGAAAGCTCCTGAAAACTTGGTTATTTGATCAATGATTTTAAGGTAGCTTCATCTCAGGAGTCCGATCTGCGACGAGACACCCTCGGGTATTTGCGCGCAATAAAAATCTTAAAAACATAAACATAAACATAAACAACGGCGTTTACTCGACATGAACATTCCATTTTCCTTTGCTGGTCCTTCAAGATTTCGTATAACTTTTAGAGGTCGTTCTCAAATTTTCTATGAGCCTGCGGATCTTTCGACCTTCCTGGATAATCAGATGGAGTCCCAGATGGATTCTTCACCTTCGCCCGGTCCCTCTGGTTCTTAAGTTCTTCCTGGAATGTTGTCTTTTCTCTTGTAATCTTTTTTGGTGTATAAGTCTTGGTGTAGTCTAATGCTGTACTTACCAGACTCCTAGATGTACATATGGTTTATGATAACTCCGCGGTTGTCATGTTTTAACCTTGCTTTGGATTGCAGGTTTTTGTGTAATTTGTTCTTTTTCTTTCTTGCCTATATGTTTTATTTCGCTTACTCCCAGTTTGTTGTTTGTGTTTCATGGCTGGTATCCTGTCAATATGTCTTCCAATTCATGTGTTTCTTCTCTTTTACATTCCAATAGATACATTGATATGTAATGATGGTGTTTCACTGCTCATTTTATGTTGATTGTTACTTTTGTGGTTCGGTGTTTTTCGAATATCCTATTTATATTGTTGTTCTTATTTGTTGATACATTTATTCTTCTATAGTATTTTCTACATTATTAGACCTTCTATAGATGCCTTTATTTATCTTTCTGCGTGTATGTCATCTGCTTTCGCTTCATGTTTATCTCATTCTTTTTTGTTTTGGCTATATATTTGTTGTTCTTTATTGTTGATTCGTTCGGATTTATTATATCTTTGTCTAGAATTATTTGCATTTTCTTTTACTTGCTCTAGTTTGGGCGATATGTATGCATATCTTTCTGTTCATTAGTTGATCCTTTATCTTTACTTTTATGTGTTTTGATGTGAATATATCATTTGTTCTTGTTTCATGCCTTGCTTCTTATTGAGTTGGCTTTATATTTATTGTTCTTCATTGATTATTCCTCTAATTCATTAGTATTGAGATATGAATCAATTGTATTATGTTCTCTGTTTACGGTTTGGGAGGTATGAATTAATAGCTCTTTGATCCTTCTGATCATTTTGATGAATTTATATTTATTAATTTTTCTGGTTATACTTGACATATGATACTACTTCTACTGTTATACATTGGGATTTAGTCCTTATCTGGTTCTATACATTTATTCTTTAGATTTTTCTACTGTGTGATGTTCCCTGATTTGATCGTTCATGCTTTTCTTCTTCCTATTACTGGTTATATCTTTGTCTAGCTATATAGTATATTTGCTAATTTCTCCTATCAATCTTTATAGTTATTCTTATATTTTTCCTTACCGTATGGGGTAATGGGTTGTTATTTCCTTTCCCTTGGTGGCCTTTCTGCTTACCTCTCCATGTTCCCCCCTCGTATGATTTGGTCTCTTCTAGAC
This sequence comes from Lissotriton helveticus, assembly GCF_964261635.1. NCBI lineage: Eukaryota > Metazoa > Chordata > Amphibia > Caudata > Salamandridae > Lissotriton > Lissotriton helveticus. The sequence goes on along the minus strand of NC_136070.1, from coordinate 351,148,716 downwards.
CTGCCCTGGTGGGTTTCTTTTTTCTTGTCTTCCTATTTCCTCTTTCTGGCTTTCATGTCTCTCTTTCTTTTTTCCCTCTCTTTCCCCTTTCTTTCTTTCCCTGGATCTCCTGCTGGCGCTTATTACTTGTGTTGTCATTCATGTTACTGTGTCTGTGGGTTTTTTTGTGATTATTGCTTCTATCAGTGCTTAGTGGATTTTATGTTCTTCTGTTTTTATGCCTGGGTTGAACGTATTGTCGCTTAATGTACGTGGATTGAATCACCCGGTGAAAAGGGCAAAAATTTTGGATTATTGCAAGCATCTTTCTACGGATTTAGTATTATTACAAGAAATGAAAATATCTTACCAAAAAGCTTTATTATTGAGGAAAGAATGGGTCCTTGATGTTGTGTGCTCTGATGGCTTTGGTAAAAAGAATGGAGTGATAACATTAATTTCTAAAAATTCAGGGTTATCTGTGGTTTCTGCAGAGCATGATTCGGAAGGACGATGGCTGCTATCTCGACTTTCTAATGGCTCTCTCAATCTTTACGTTATGAATATTTATGCTCCAAACAGTGATGATCAATCGTTCTGGCGGTCGATCACTAAAAAAACTGTCTGAGATTCCTCATAAGGGTAATCTGATAGTAGGTGGAGATTTTAATCTTCCAATGGACCTCATTTTAGATAGACATTCTGCTTTTAAATTCCGTCCTCCTAGGGCTCACAAACAGATGACCAATATGTGTGCCTCTGCTAATCTTCAAGATCAGTGGCGTCTACATAACCCCACTGGTAGTGACTTCTCTTTTTTCTCTTCTCCTCATTCTAGCTTTTCTCGTATTGACTATCTTTTAGTCCACTCAGCTCTTTTACAGTTTTCGTCGTCTCCTTACATCCATCCTATTCTTGTCTCTGATTATGCTGCTGTATCCTTTTCTCTCCTCAATCTTGCTGACAAGAAAGAACCTCGTACCTGGAGGTTAAATACGGAAATTCTGTATGATCAAACTCATGTTGCGGCTTTGAATGAGGAAATTGATAATTTTTTCTCTGATAATGAAGGCACAGTCAGCTCTCCAATAGTTTTGTGTGATGCTTTTAAATGTACAATTAGAGGACAAGTTATTAAACGTATGGCGAGGAGGAATGCTGATATTAAGACAGAACTTACGGATTTAGCAGATAATATTAAGAGGCAAGAGTCCCTCTATCGACATTCTAAAGACAAACAATTATTACAAACCATTAAGAATTTAAAGTATTCCTACAATACTATTGTCACTAAAAGAACTCACATTGGGGTTCAAGCTCAGAAATCCAAACGCTTACTTTTAAAAAACCGTGTAGGTAAAATTTTGGCGGCAACGTTAAAATTTCAGGAATCTAACCTTAGGTCATATCTCAGATATCTTGTATTGCTGATAGTTCTGGCACTAAGAAATTTCAAACTAAGGAGATTCTTGAGGTTTTTCGTGCATATTATAGTAAATTGTATACTCCTCTTAATCAATCCTCATTTGATCAGTGTCAATGGTTTTTAAAGACGATCCCTATTCAGACTGTTTCGGATGATGATGGTGTGAAGTTGGGCGGTCCGATTACTGTTGAGGAGATCATACATGCAATTAAAGCCACACGCTCTGGGCAAGCTCGGATAACCTGATGGATTTCCCATCATGTTCTATAAGACTTTTCTTACATCTATTGTTCCTCGCCTTAAAGTTGTCTTTGACACTTTTATTTCATCAGGTTCGGTTTCGGGCTCTGCTGCAGATGCTACTATCGTAGTGATACCAAAAGAAGGTAAAGATCATTCGGATCCTAAGAATTTTTGCCCAATATCCCTACTTAATATGGAAGCAAAGCTCTTCGCCAAAATCTTGGTGAAACGTTTGGAATCCTATATTCCACTGCTTATTCATCCATCTCAGACGGGCTTTGTTAAAGGTTGATTGGCTAGAGACAATATCCGTACCTTTTGCCATATCATCGGGAAAGCAAAATTGTCTACCCTTCCGGCGGTTGCGCTTGCCCTTGATGCCGAGAAGGCTTTTGATAAGGTCTCCTGGTCTTTTTTACATGCAGTACTTTGTGTGCACAATCTTGGTGATTCTTTTGTTAATATGGTTATGTCCTTATATGACAAAACACAACGGTAGGGGAGGACCTAGGGGAAGTTTAAAGACCAAGCTCTGGATACTATCCCCAGAAGAACTAATAAACAACAAAGGTACCAGAGGGTCTTGAAATGAAAATGCCCATAAGTAAGGAAAGACTAACCAAGGAACCACAATTTCACACAGATAGTGTCACAGAGAGCTCTCCAAGAATGAAGAAAAATACCCATCAGTCACCATTCGGATCCGCCCTTCATCATTTGGGATTTTATCCGTACCACCCGTCAGAGGTTGTTAATGCTCTACTGGGAGGTCAACCCGGTGGTAGGGGGTGCCTTCCAACAGTGTTAGAGACGACAGTGTGGAGTACCACTAGATGTTAGTAAGTGGCCAAAAAAGTGGGACTGGGGTGTGCAGTGCCAAAAAGGTGTGAGAAAAAAAGAAACCAAGAAAAAGTGTGTTTAAAATTGGTTTTGAAAAAGCACTTAACAAAAGTTTATTCCAAGTGTGATTGCCATACCAATGTTAAAAACAATGTAACCTTAAGCTGACTATTTATGAAGACAGCCTATGGTAAGTGTGGTCATGTGGTCGACTAGTTTCAGCAATGAAGGGACTATTACGTCCTTGCTTTCATCAGGACCAATTTACAATAAAACTACTGCACCAACATAAGAATGTGAGACAAAACATAGAACTAACACCCATGAAAACATAAACAAGTGTCCACAGTCACCTGAATGCTTTGGGTGCCCTTACAGTCTGTGCACGTCACTGTAGAGAGAGAAAAAAGTGGGGAGGTATAGCTATCAATAACAAATGGGCCAAACAGTAAGACCATTAATTATGGTTCAAACTAAATGTGGTTTTTTGACAAAGGCACTTACTAGGCAAAACTCAATGGAAATACATGTGGAAAGAAATTTCTCATGCCACATGTCATAATGCTCTTACCTAAATCTGTAAGGCAGGCTGGCCTCACCCCACCTGGCAGAGGCTCAGGGAAAAATGAAGCACCGCTCTAAAAAACATGTAAAACACATGTCAAAACATAAAATGCACAAGACAGAGACAGAATTCTCCCTCAAATTACAACCGAGAAACCACGGTCTTGTTTATCCATCAAAGGTGGTATTCTTTACTGAATGGAGGCTCCGTCTGTATAAGACCTCAGCAAAAGAAAACGAAAACGAAGAGATGTAGCAAAGTGCAAGGGCTCCTCTCACCTAACCGTCGGTACTCCTGGCCGGCGTCCTGGCTGTCTGGGGAGGTACTGACGGTTGGCATTGGACCGTGTTATAAACCCTGCTCTAATTGGTTAAATCTCCACATGAGGCAAGCACTAGCGCCTCTGGATAAGTATCACTGCAGTAGGGGCTATACGCCCACTCGTTAGAAAGCCAAACAGCGCTCGCGCGTACTCAATGTAAACACCAAAAGGCAGGCGGAGGGATGTTTAAAAGCCGCGCTGCTATTGGGTGCGCGGTCGCGTTGAGCGTCTGAACGCGTCTCCTGGTTGGACGCGTAGTCACGTGGGGCCCCGAGCCGTGTCCCGTGATAGGAAAAAAAGGCTGCAATAAGATTGCTGGGTCTGATGTAGGTTGTCAGGGAGATGGGGGTAAACAAATAGCGATAACAGGTCCTGTTAGTATACGGGCCGAAGAAAAAGGTGATAAAAAACTGCGTTTTGGAGTACATAGCACTGGCAAGCTATAGGGAAGCGCAAAAAACTCTAAACTCAAGGAGTGAAGTTTGCATTCATAGATTAAGGCCACGGAAGTGTAATACACCATGAGGGGAGTAGAACTCCCTGAGTGTCTGTCTGTAGGTACAGCAATTGAAAGCAGGGATTCCCTATTCAAGTATAGTACAAGCTAGCCTGAAGATCTTAATACAAAGAAGGATACACAAATCTCGGGAAAGCCTGGATAACTGTATCCCTCTTACTAGGGAAAAGCTAACTGCCCACTGCTGGAGATATAGCTACAGGGATGAAACTGGAAACTTGAATAAGGCGATAGTATTGCCAATGGGACCAATCACAATGAGGACCACGGAATTTCATCGTTCAACCCCTCTTTGTGGGTTTTCAATCTGAGTACCCATCTTTGTTCCTTTTTCAATAAGAAGCTGGCCACATCTGTAGTATGGGTTGGTATAAACGGTTGCTCAAGGACAGTCCACTGAAATTCGGTGGCTAGATGTTTGGCCTCCAGAAAGTGAGAAGTAAGTTTTGTTGCTTGTCTTGCGCACCGGATCGTGCTCTTGTGCTCAGATATCCGTATGCGGACCTTGCGTGTAGTCATGCCCACATACTTGTAACCACAAGGGCAAGTGATCAGATAGATGACGTGGTCACTATTACAATTAGTGAATTTGAATTGCTTCCATGGTCTGGTGGTCCCTATGTCTATTTCCAGTGTCTTCTTTGTCTGGGCACAGACCTGGCAGTTGCCACAGGGGTGATGTCCTTGGACAGGTGGAAGATCCCATAATGTGCCTACAGCTCTGGGCATCTCGTCGCGTGGCCTGGTATGCACAAGTCTGTCCCTCAGATTCGGGCCCCTCTTGAAGGAGATCATGGGGCGGGGAAGGTTAAGATGCCCGGAGTTCAGGATCGGCCAGTGTTTCTTGACCGCACTCTGAATGCGGTTTGAGAGGCTGCCAAAAGTATGGACAAAGGTGAGTCGGTCTAGCTCCGGCTTGGGAGGTTTCGGTTCTAATAAGGCTTCCCGATTATTGTTCATAGCCCTTTTCATGGACTTTTTCACAAGTTTGGGAGGATATTTCCTGGCCACTAGTTGTCTACTCAGATCGGTAGCGTGTTTGTTGAAAGTTGTCCTAGTAGAACAGTTCCTCTGTACCCGAAGAAATTGGCTAAAAGGGAGGCTCTCCCTCAGAGCTCGTGGATGATTGCTGTCGAAAAGTAACAGAGAGTTCCTTGCAATGGACTTCCTGTAAAGTTCTGACTGTAGGCCCTCAGGTCCTGCTGTTATTAAGAGATCAAGGAAGGCTAGTTGTAGTTGACCGATCTCAATGGTGAATTTAAGATGGTTGTTCCTGTTATTCAGCCACCCTAGGAATTCTAGGCAACTATCGCTCGACCCTCGCCACACAACAAAAACGTCGTCGATGTACCTTTTCCAGGTTTTTATTCTATCGATGAAAGGATTAGTCTGGTTCAGTACATGATTTTGTTCGAACGAGTGAACATACAGATTCGCCAGGCTGGGGGCATAAACGCTCCCCATGCTGGTACCTGATGTCTGAAGGTAAATCTGGTCCTCGAATTGAAAAAAGTTTTGTTTCATGGCCAAGGTGGCACAGGCCATTATAAATTGAACGGGAGTAATGCTGTTCAGTTCTCTTGACTCCAGTAGTTGTTGTACCACGTCCAATGTCTCATCCTGCGGGATGGAGGTATAGAGTGCCTCAACATCGAATGAAACTAGGAGATCAGTATCTCTATCAAATTCGATGTTTGGTATCAATCTGAGGAGGTCAGTGGTATCTTTGAGATAGGTGGGCATTTCCTGCACCATTGGTCTCAGAAAATAGTCCACAAAGGTGGAGAGGGGTTCCAGGGCTGATCCTATCCCGGAAATTATCGGGCGTCCAGGGGGCGGTCGTTGCTCCTTATGAACTTTAGGTAGGGTGTAAAAGTAGGGCATTTTAGGGTGCTCAGTGCACAGGTACCTAGCTTCAGCAGGAGTGATCCATCCCTCAGAGGAGGCTTCTTCAACCATTACTTTGATATTTGATTTAAGCTCTTCTGTCGGGTCATGATTTACAGGAGCGTAAGATTGTCTCAAGTTAAGTTGTCTGAGACATTCTGTTCTATAAACTTGAGTGTCCATTACAACAATCGATCCGCCCTTGTCGGCTGGCTTTATGGTTAAGTCCTTGTTGTCAGTCAGAGACTTAAGCGCTAAGTGATGAGCTTTGGGCAAGTTCTGAAAAACTCTATGATGAGTACTGAAGAGATCATCCATCTCTTTTTCGAGGGCTTGCTCATAGGCCAATACTTGTGGAGGCATAAGGTGAGTGGGAGGGGTGAAAGGGGACTTACACTTCAAACCGGTGTTGACATCTTCTTCACTCTGAGTATTTTCTTCTTTGTCCGCGAAGAAGAAGTGTAATCTTATCTTCCTCAGAAACCTGGCTACTTCTAGCCGGGTTTCAAACTCATCATTATAATGAGTTGGCACAAAGCCCAGACCCTTATTCAGGGCCTCCTCTTCTTGCTGGGTCAACACGTGACTGCTCAGGTTGATGACTATACTGGAGCTGCACTGCTCTGTCCGGTCTCCTTGTTCTTGGATGAGTTGCTCCTCAGAGTCCTCCCCTCTGTTGATGTCGATGGGGGGCTGAAGTGAACTTGAGTGTTCCCTCTCTTCCTGCCTCTGGATCTGCCCCGGCCAAACCCTAAAAAAGGCTGTCCGTTGAAGTTATTCGCTTGGAAATTGCCGGGGAGGTTTGGCATATTTGGACCCATCGGCTGTTGGAATGGGCCTGGTAGTTGTGGTGGGAAGAAGGGTTGCATTCCTCCAAACTGCCAAGGATGGGGTGACCACCACTGTTGTTGTTGGTTGCCCCTCCAATTATATCTAAAATTCCTTTTACCTTGGCCTCGACCTCGTGAGTAGGAGTTATCACTGCCAGTGTCACTGCCCGACGAGTTATCACCAGAACTAGATGTACTGTAGGATGATCCTTTTCTACGGGTATTAGTACCAAAGTCTGGGGGAGTGTATGTGTCGCTAGAGTAAGGATAAATCTTCTCGAACTTAAACTTATCAAGATCTTTCTTGAATTTATCCATCTTAACCGACAGAGTGTGCTCTCTAAAATCTCTATTGTTTTTGTTTGTATCATCTAGATTCTTGCTAAAGACTTTAGTAGCTATTGTGGTTTTTATTTTGGACTCTAGGATTTGAATTTCTATAAGCATAGTATCAGCTATGCGTTTAGAAGTTTGGATAATCAGTATCAGCCAGTCTCTGGTACACCTCCAGGCGATCAATGCCCAGTTTTTTAGAAACTCCCTATCATTAAGAAATAGTCTAGGTGTGTTGGTTACTATGAGACCGGTGGGTGCACAGTCATTACGTAGATATTGTGCCATGATTGTGCCATGTGTAGCTGTCCTAGTTTGTGACTTCTTTAGAACTAATAGTTTACCCCATTCATCCTCCCCCGTAGTGACAGCAGACACTGAGGAGTCTGTCAAGTCAGGATGATCTGCCAGTGCTGCTAGGAGATCAGCATCGGAGAAAGATAAGCCGTGGTTCTCGGCCATGGTAGGGAAAAGTGTCCTGTCAAGCGTGCAAAATATGATCCAGAGTGGCAATAAAAGGTTCGAATCACAATTACGTGATGAACCACTACTACGATATAATTAATTCGTAGGGAATATTAGGTCCGCAGCCAAAAGACTGCACTGAGACAACAAAACACAACGGTAGGGGAGGACCTAGGGGAAGTTTAAAGACCAAGCTCTGGATACTATCCCCAGAAGAACTAATAAACAACAAAGGTACCAGAGGGTCTTGAAATGAAAATGCCCATAAGTAAGGAAAGACTAACCAAGGAACCACAATTTCACACAGATAGTGTCACAGAGAGCTCTCCAAGAATGAAGAAAAATACCCATCAGTCACCATTCGGATCCGCCCTTCATCATTTGGGATTTTATCCGTACCACCCGTCAGAGGTTGTTAATGCTCTACTGGGAGGTCAACCCGGTGGTAGGGGGTGCCTTCCAACAGTGTTAGAGACGACAGTGTGGAGTACCACTAGATGTTAGTAAGTGGCCAAAAAAGTGGGACTGGGGTGTGCAGTGCCAAAAAGGTGTGAGAAAAAAAGAAACCAAGAAAAAGTGTGTTTAAAATTGGTTTTGAAAAAGCACTTAACAAAAGTTTATTCCAAGTGTGCTTGCCATACCAATGTTAAAAACAATGTAACCTTAAGCTGACTATTTATGAAGACAGCCTATGGTAAGTGTGGTCATGTGGTCGACTAGTTTCAGCAATGAAGGGACTATTACGTCCTTGCTTTCATCAGGACCAATTTACAATAAAACTACTGCACCAACATAAGAATGTGAGACAAAACATAGAACTAACACCCATGAAAACATAAACAAGTGTCCACAGTCACCTGAATGCTTTGGGTGCCCTTACAGTCTGTGCACGTCACTGTAGAGAGAGAAAAAAAAGTGGGGAGGTATAGCTATCAATAACAAATGGGCCAAACAGTAAGACCATTAATTATGGTTCAAACTAAATGTGGTTTTTTGACAAAGGCACTTACTAGGCAAAACTCAATGGAAATACATGTGGAAAGAAATTTCTCATGCCACATGTCATAATGCTCTTACCTAAATCTGTAAGGCAGGCTGGCCTCACCCCACCTGGCAGAGGCTCAGGGAAAAATGAAGCACCGCTCTAAAAAACATGTAAAACACATGTCAAAACATAAAATGCACAAGACAGAGACAGAATTCTCCCTCAAATTACAACCGAGAAACCACGGTCTTGTTTATCCATCAAAGGTGGTATTCTTTACTGAATGGAGGCTCCGTCTGTATAAGACCTCAGCAAAAGAAAACGAAAACGAAGAGATGTAGCAAAGTGCAAGGGCTCCTCTCACCTAACCGTCGGTACTCCTGGCCGGCGTCCTGGCCGTCTGGGGAGGTACTGACGGTTGGCATTGGACCGTGTTATAAACCCTGCTCTAATTGGTTAAATCTCCACATGAGGCAAGCACTAGCGCCTCTGGATAAGTATCACTGCAGTAGGGGCTATACGCCCACTCGTTAGAAAGCCAAACAGCGCTCGCGCGTACTCAATGTAAACACCAAAAGGCAGGCGGAGGGATGTTTAAAAGCCGCGCTGCTATTGGGTGCGCGGTCGCGTTGAGCGTCTGAACGCGTCTCCTGGTTGGACGCGTAGTCACGTGGGGCCCCGAGCCGTGTCCCGTGATAGGAAAAAAAGGCTGCAATAAGATTGCTGGGTCTGATGTAGGTTGTCAGGGAGATGGGGGTAAACAAATAGCGATAACAGGTCCTGTTAGTATACGGGCCGAAGAAAAAGGTGATAAAAAACTGCGTTTTGGAGTACATAGCACTGGCAAGCTATAGGGAAGCGCAAAAAACTCTAAACTCAAGGAGTGAAGTTTGCATTCATAGATTAAGGCCACGGAAGTGTAATACACCATGAGGGGAGTAGAACTCCCTGAGTGTCTGTCTGTAGGTACAGCAATTGAAAGCAGGGATTCCCTATTCAAGTATAGTACAAGCTAGCCTGAAGATCTTAATACAAAGAAGGATACACAAATCTCGGGAAAGCCTGGATAACTGTATCCCTCTTACTAGGGAAAAGCTAACTGCCCACTGCTGGAGATATAGCTACAGGGATGAAACTGGAAACTTGAATAAGGCGATAGTATTGCCAATGGGACCAATCACAATGAGGACCACGGAATTTCATCGTTCAACCCCTCTTTGTGGGTTTTCAATCTGAGTACCCATCTTTGTTCCTTTTTCAATAAGCAGCTGGCGACATCTGTAGTATGGGTTGGTATAAACGGTTGCTCAAGGACAGTCCACTGAAATTCGGTGGCTAGATGTTTGGCCTCCAGAAAGTGAGAAGTAAGTTTTGTTGCTTGTCTTGCGCACCGGATCGTGCTCTTGTGCTCAGATATCCGTATGCGGACCTTGCGTGTAGTCATGCCCACATACTTGTAACCACAAGGGCAAGTGATCAGATAGATGACGTGGTCACTATTACAATTAGTGAATTTGAATTGCTTCCATGGTCTGGTGGTCCCTATGTCTATTTCCAGTGTCTTCTTTGTCTTCGCACAGACCTGGCAGTTGCCACAGGGGTGATGTCCTTGGACAGGTGGAAGATCCCATAATGTGCCTACAGCTCTGGGCATCTCGTCGCGTGGCCTGGTATGCACAAGTCTGTCCCTCAGATTCGGGCCCCTCTTGAAGGAGATCATGGGGCGGGGAAGGTTAAGATGCCCGGAGTTCAGGATCGGCCAGTGTTTCTTGACCGCACTCTGAATGCGGTTTGAGAGGCTGCCAAAAGTATGGACAAAGGTGAGTCGGTCTAGCTCCGGCTTGGGAGGTTTCGGTTCTAATAAGGCTTCCCGATTATTGTTCATAGCCCTTTTCATGGACTTTTTCACAAGTTTGGGAGGATATTTCCTGGCCACTAGTTGTCTACTCAGATCGGTAGAGTGTTTGTTGAAAGTTGTCCTAGTAGAACAGTTCCTCTGTACCCGAAGAAATTGGCTAAAAGGGAGGCTCTCCCTCAGAGCTCGTGGATGATTGCTGTCGAAAAGTAACAGAGAGTTCCTTGCAATGGACTTCCTGTAAAGTTCTGACTGTAGGCCCTCAGGTCCTGCTGTTATTAAGAGATCAAGGAAGGCTAGTTGTAGTTGACCGATCTCAATGGTGAATTTAAGATGGTTGTTCCTGTTATTCAGCCACCCTAGGAATTCTAGGCAACTATCGCTCGACCCTCGCCACACAACAAAAACGTCGTCGATGTACCTTTTCCAGGTTTTTATTCTATCGATGAAAGGATTAGTCTGGTTCAGTACATGATTTTGTTCGAACGAGTGAACATACAGATTCGCCAGGCTGGGGGCATAAACGCTCCCCATGCTGGTACCTGATGTCTGAAGGTAAATCTGGTCCTCGAATTGAAAAAAGTTTTGTTTCATGGCCAAGGTGGCACAGGCCATTATAAATTGAACGGGAGTAATGCTGTTCAGTTCTCTTGACTCCAGTAGTTGTTGTACCACGTCCAATGTCTCATCCTGCGGGATGGAGGTATAGAGTGCCTCAACATCGAATGAAACTAGGAGATCAGTATCTCTATCAAATTCGATGTTTGGTATCAATCTGAGGAGGTCAGTGGTATCTTTGAGATAGGTGGGCATTTCCTGCACCATTGGTCTCAGAAAATAGTCCACAAAGGTGGAGAGGGGTTCCAGGGCTGATCCTATCCCGGAAATTATCGGGCGTCCAGGGGGCGGTCGTTGCTCCTTATGAACTTTAGGTAGGGTGTAAAAGTAGGGCATTTTAGGGTGCTCAGTGCACAGGTACCTAGCTTCAGCAGGAGTGATCCATCCCTCAGAGGAGGCTTCTTCAACCATTACTTTGATATTTGATTTAAGCTCTTCTGTCGGGTCATGATTTACAGGAGCGTAAGATTGTCTCAAGTTAAGTTGTCTGAGACATTCTGTTCTATAAACTTGAGTGTCCATTACAACAATCGATCCGCCCTTGTCGGCTGGCTTTATGGTTAAGTCCTTGTTGTCAGTCAGAGACTTAAGCGCTAAGTGATGAGCTTTGGGCAAGTTCTGAAAAACTCTATGATGAGTACTGAAGAGATCATCCATCTCTTTTTCGAGGGCTTGCTCATAGGCCAATACTTGTGGAGGCATAAGGTGAGTGGGAGGGGTGAAAGTGGACTTACACTTCAAACCGGTGTTGACATCTTCTTCACTCTGAGTATTTTCTTCTTTGTCCGCGAAGAAGAAGTGTAATCTTATCTTCCTCAGAAACCTGGCTACTTCTAGCCGGGTTTCAAACTCATCATTATAATGAGTTGGCACAAAGCCCAGACCCTTATTCAGGGCCTCCTCTTCTTGCTGGGTCAACACGTGACTGCTCAGGTTGATGACTATACTGGAGCTGCACTGCTCTGTCCGGTCTCCTTGTTCTTGGATGAGTTGCTCCTCAGAGTCCTCCCCTCTGTTGATGTCGATGGGGGGCTGAAGTGAACTTGAGTGTTCCCTCTCTTCCTGCCTCTGGATCTGCCCCGGCCAAACCCTAAAAAAGGCTGTCCGTTGAAGTTATTCGCTTGGAAATTGCCGGGGAGGTTTGGCATATTTGGACCCATCGGCTGTTGGAATGGGCCTGGTAGTTGTGGTGGGAAGAAGGGTTGCATTCCTCCAAACTGCCAAGGATGGGGTGACCACCACTGTTGTTGTTGGTTGCCCCTCCAATTATATCTAAAATTCCTTTTACCTTGGCCTCGACCTCGTGAGTAGGAGTTATCACTGCCAGTGTCACTGCCCGACGAGTTATCACCAGAACTAGATGTACTGTAGGATGATCTTTTTCTACGGGTATTAGTACCAAAGTCTGGGGGAGTGTATGTGTCGCTAGAGTAAGGATAAATCTTCTCGAACTTAAACTTATCAAGATCTTTCTTGAATTTATCCATCTTAACCGACAGAGTGTGCTCTCTAAAATCCCTATTGTTTTTGTTTGTATCATCTAGATTCTTGCTAAAGACTTTAGTAGCTATTGTGGTTTTTATTTTGGACTCTAGGATTTGAATTTCTATAAGCATAGTATCAGCTATGCGTTTAGAAGTTTGGATAATCAGTATCAGCCAGTCTCTGGTACACCTCCAGGCGATCAATGCCCAGTTTTTTAGAAACTCCCTATCATTAAGAAATAGTCTAGGTGTGTTGGTTACTATGAGACCGGTGGGTGCACAGTCATTACGTAGATATTGTGCCATGATTGTGCCATGTGTAGCTGTCCTAGTTTGTGACTTCTTTAGAACTAATAGTTTACCCCATTCATCCTCCCCCGTAGTGACAGCAGACACTGAGGAGTCTGTCAAGTCAGGATGATCTGCCAGTGCTGCTAGGAGATCAGCATCGGAGAAAGATAAGCCGTGGTTCTCGGCCATGGTAGGGAAAAGTGTCCTGTCAAGCGTGCAAAATATGATCCAGAGTGGCAATAAAAGGTTCGAATCACAATTACGTGATGAACCACTACTACGATATAATTAATTCGTAGGGAATATTAGGTCCGCAGCCAAAAGACTGCACTGAGACAACAAAACACAACGGTAGGGGAGGACCTAGGGGAAGTTTAAAGACCAAGCTCTGGATACTATCCCCAGAAGAACTAATAAACAACAAAGGTACCAGAGGGTCTTGAAATGAAAATGCCCATAAGTAAGGAAAGACTAACCAAGGAACCACAATTTCACACAGATAGTGTCACAGAGAGCACTCCAAGAATGAAGAAAAATACCCATCAGTCACCATTCGGATCCGCCCTTCATCATTTGGGATTTTATCCGTACCACCCGTCAGAGGTTGTTAATGCTCTACTGGGAGGTCAACCCGGTGGTAGGAGGTGCCTTCCAACAGTGTTAGAGACGACAGTGTGGAGTACCACTAGATGTTAGTAAGTGGCCAAAAAAGTGGGACTGGGGTGTGCAGTGCCAAAAAGGTGTGAGAAAAAAAGAAACCAAGAAAAAGTGTGTTTAAAATTGGTTTTGAAAAAGCACTTAACAAAAGTTTATTCCAAGTGTGCTTGCCATACCAATGTTAAAAACAATGTAACCTTAAGCTGACTATTTATGAAGACAGCCTATGGTAAGTGTGGTCATGTGGTCGACAAGTTTCAGCAATGAAGGGACTATTACGTCCTTGCTTTCATCAGGACCAATTTACAATAAAACTACTGCACCAACATAAGAATGTGAGACAAAACATAGAACTAACACCCATGAAAACATAAACAAGTGTCCACAGTCACCTGAATGCTTTGGGTGCCCTTACAGTCTGTGCACGTCACTGTAGAGAGAGAAAAAAGTGGGGAGGTATAGCTATCAATAACAAATGGGCCAAACAGTAAGACCATTAATTATGGTTCAAACTAAATGTGGTTTTTTGACAAAGGCACTTACTAGGCAAAACTCAATGGAAATACATGTGGAAAGAAATTTCTCATGCCACATGTCATAATGCTCTTACCTAAATCTGTAAGGCAGGCTGGCCTCACCCCACCTGGCAGAGGCTCAGGGAAAAATGAAGCACCGCTCTAAAAAACATGTAAAACACATGTCAAAACATAAAATGCACAATACAGAGACAGAATTCTCCCTCAAATTACAACCGAGAAACCACGGTCTTGTTTATCCATCAAAGGTGGTATTCTTTACTGAATGGAGGCTCCGTCTGTATAAGACCTCAGCAAAAGAAAACGAAAACGAAGAGATGTAGCAAAGTGCAAGGGCTCCTCTCACCTAACCGTCGGTACTCCTGGCCGGCGTCCTGGCCGTCTGGGGAGGTACTGACGGTTGGCATTGGACCGTGTTATAAACCCTGCTCTAATTGGTTAAATCTCCACATGAGGCAAGCACTAGCGCCTCTGGATAAGTATCACTGCAGTAGGGGCTATACGCCCACTCGTTAGAAAGCCAAACAGCGCTCGCGCGTACTCAATGTAAACACCAAAAGGCAGGCGGAGGGATGTTTAAAAGCCGCGCTGCTATTGGGTGCGCGGTCGCGTTGAGCGTCTGAACGCGTCTCCTGGTTGGACGCGCAGTCACGTGGGGCCCGAGCCGTGTCCCGTGATAGGAAAAAAAGGCTGCAATAAGATTGCTGGGTCTGATGTAGGTTGTCAGGGAGATGGGGGTAAACAAATAGCGATAACAGGTCCTGTTAGTATACGGGCCGAAGAAAAAGGTGATAAAAAACTGCGTTTTGGAGTACATAGCACTGGCAAGCTATAGGGAAGCGCAAAAAACTCTAAACTCAAGGAGTGAAGTTTGCATTCATAGATTAAGGCCACGGAAGTGTAATACACCATGAGGGGAGTAGAACTCCCTGAGTGTCTGTCTGTAGGTACAGCAATTGAAAGCAGGGATTCCCTATTCAAGTATAGTACAAGCTAGCCTGAAGATCTTAATACAAAGAAGGATACACAAATCTCGGGAAAGCCTGGATAACTGTATCCCTCTTACTAGGGAAAAGCTAACTGCCCACTGCTGGAGATATAGCTACAGGGATGAAACTGGAAACTTGAATAAGGCGATAGTATTGCCAATGGGACCAATCACAATGAGGACCACGGAATTTCATCGTTCAACCCCTCTTTGTGGGTTTTCAATCTGAGTACCCATCTTTGTTCCTTTTTCAATAAGAAGATGGCCACATCTGTAGTATGGGTTGGTATAAACGGTTGCTCAAGGACAGTCCACTGAAATTCGGTGGCTAGATGTTTGGCCTCCAGAAAGTGAGAAGTAAGTTTTGTTGCTTGTCTTGCGCACCGGATCGTGCTCTTGTGCTCAGATATCCGTATGCGGACCTTGCGTGTAGTCATGCCCACATACTTGTAACCACAAGGGCAAGTGATCAGATAGATGACGTGGTCACTATTACAATTAGTGAATTTGAATTGCTTCCATGGTCTGGTGGTCCCTATGTCTATTTCCAGTGTCTTCTTTGTCTGGGCACAGACCTGGCAGTTGCCACAGGGGTGATGTCCTTGGACAGGTGGAAGATCCCATAATGTGCCTACAGCTCTGGGCATCTCGTCGCGTGGCCTGGTATGCACAAGTCTGTCCCTCAGATTCGGGCCCCTCTTGAAGGAGATCATGGGGCGGGGAAGGTTAAGATGCCCGGAGTTCAGGATCGGCCAGTGTTTCTTGACCGCACTCTGAATGCGGTTTGAGAGGCTGCCAAAAGTATGGACAAAGGTGAGTCGGTCTAGCTCCGGCTTGGGAGGTTTCGGTTCTAATAAGGCTTCCAGATTATTGTTCATAGCCCTTTTCATGGACTTTTTCACAAGTTTGGGAGGATATTTCCTGGCCACTAGTTGTCTACTCAGATCGGTAGAGTGTTTGTTGAAAGTTATCCTAGTAGAACAGTTCCTCTGTACCCGAAGAAATTGGCTAAAAGGGAGGCTCTCCCTCAGAGCTCGTGGATGATTGCTGTCGAAAAGTAACAGAGAGTTCCTTGCAATGGACTTCCTGTAAAGTTCTGACTGTAGGCCCTCAGGTCCTGCTGTTATTAAGAGATCAAGGAAGGCTAGTTGTAGTTGACCGATCTCAATGGTGAATTTAAGATGGTTGTTCCTGTTATTCAGCCACCCTAGGAATTCTAGGCAACTATCGCTCGACCCTCGCCACACAACAAAAACGTCGTCGATGTACCTTTTCCAGGTTTTTATTCTATCGATGAAAGGATTAGTCTGGTTCAGTACATGATTTTGTTCGAACGAGTGAACATACAGATTCGCCAGGCTGGGGGCATAAACGCTCCCCATGCTGGTACCTGATGTCTGAAGGTAAATCTGGTCCTCGAATTGAAAAAAGTTTTGTTTCATGGCCAAGGTGGCACAGGCCATTATAAATTGAATGGGAGTAATGCTGTTCAGTTCTCTTGACTCCAGTAGTTGTTGTACCACGTCCAATGTCTCATCCTGCGGGATGGAGGTATAGAGTGCCTCAACATCGAATGAAACTAGGAGATCAGTATCTCTATCAAATTCGATGTTTGGTATCAATCTGAGGAGGTCAGTGGTATCTTTGAGATAGGTGGGCATTTCCTGCACCATTGGTCTCAGAAAATAGTCCACAAAGGTGGAGAGGGGTTCCAGGGCTGATCCTATCCCGGAAATTATCGGGCGTCCAGGGGGCGGTCGTTGCTCCTTATGAACTTTAGGTAGGGTGTAAAAGTAGGGCATTTTAGGGTGCTCAGTGCACAGGTACCTAGCTTCAGCAGGAGTGATCCATCCCTCAGAGGAGGCTTCTTCAACCATTACTTTGATATTTGATTTAAGCTCTTCTGTCGGGTCATGATTTACAGGAGCGTAAGATTGTCTCAAGTTAAGTTGTCTGAGACATTCTGTTCTATAAACTTGAGTGTCCATTACAACAATCGATCCGCCCTTGTCGGCTGGCTTTATGGTTAAGTCCTTGTTGTCAGTCAGAGACTTAAGCGCTAAGTGATGAGCTTTGGGCAAGTTCTGAAAAACTCTATGATGAGTACTGAAGAGATCATCCATCTCTTTTTCGAGGGCTTGCTCATAGGCCAATACTTGTGGAGGCATAAGGTGAGTGGGAGGGGTGAAAGTGGACTTACACTTCAAACCGGTGTTGACATCTTCTTCACTCTGAGTATTTTCTTCTTTGTCCGCGAAGAAGAAGTGTAATCTTATCTTCCTCAGAAACCTGGCTACTTCTAGCCGGGTTTCAAACTCATCATTATAATGAGTTGGCACAAAGCCCAGACCCTTATTCAGGGCCTCCTCTTCTTGCTGGGTCAACACGTGACTGCTCAGGTTGATGACTATACTGGAGCTGCACTGCTCTGTCCGGTCTCCTTGTTCTTGGATGAGTTGCTCCTCAGAGTCCTCCCCTCTGTTGATGTCGATGGGGGGCTGAAGTGAACTTGAGTGTTCCCTCTCTTCCTGCCTCTGGATCTGCCCCGGCCAAACCCTAAAAAAGGCTGTCCGTTGAAGTTATTCGCTTGGAAATTGCCGGGGAGGTTTGGCATATTTGGACCCATCGGCTGTTGGAATGGGCCTGGTAGTTGTGGTGGGAAGAAGGGTTGCATTCCTCCAAACTGCCAAGGATGGGGTGACCACCACTGTTGTTGTTGGTTGCCCCTCCAATTATATCTAAAATTCCTTTTACCTTGGCCTCGACCTCGTGAGTAGGAGTTATCACTGCCAGTGTCACTGCCCGACGAGTTATCACCAGAACTAGATGTACTGTAGGATGATCCTTTTCTACGGGTATTAGTACCAAAGTCTGGGGGAGTGTATGTGTCGCTAGAGTAAGGATAAATCTTCTCGAACTTAAACTTATCAAGATCTTTCTTGAATTTATCCATCTTAACCGACAGAGTGTGCTCTCTAAAATCCCTATTGTTTTTGTTTGTATCATCTAGATTCTTGCTAAAGACTTTAGTAGCTATTGTGGTTTTTATTTTGGACTCTAGGATTTGAATTTCTATAAGCATATAAGGATTTTTTTTTTTCTCTCTCTACAGTGACGTGCACAGACTGTAAGGGCACCCAAAGCATTCAGGTGACTGTGGACACTTGTTTATGTTTTCATGGGTGTTAGTTCTATGTTTTGTCTCACATTCTTATGTTGGTGCAGTAGTTTTATTGTAAATTGGTCCTGATGAAAGCAAGGACGTAATAGTCCCTTCATTGCTGAAACTTGTCGACCACATGACCACACTTACCATAGGCTGTCTTCATAAATAGTCAGCTTAAGGTTACATTGTTTTTAACATTGGTATGGCAAGCACACTTGGAATAAACTTTTGTTAAGTGCTTTTTCAAAACCAATTTTAAACACACTTTTTCTTGGTTTCTTTTTTTCTCACACCTTTTTGGCACTGCACACCCCAGTCCCACTTTTTTGGCCACTTACTAACATCTAGTGGTACTCCACACTGTCGTCTCTAACACTGTTGGAAGGCACCCCCTACCACCGGGTTGACCTCCCAGTAGAGCATTAACAACCTCTGACGGGTGGTACGGATAAAATCCCAAATGATGAAGGGCGGATCCGAATGGTGACTGATGGGTATTTTTCTTCATTCTTGGAGAGCTCTCTGTGACACTATCTGTGTGAAATTGTGGTTCCTTGGTTAGTCTTTCCTTACTTATGGGCATTTTCATTTCAAGACCCTCTGGTACCTTTGTTGTTTATTAGTTCTTCTGGGGATAGTATCCAGAGCTTGGTCTTTAAACTTCCCCTAGGTCCTCCCCTACCGTTGTGTTTTGTTGTCTCAGTGCAGTCTTTTGGCTGCGGACCTAATATTCCCTACGAATTAATTATATCGTAGTAGTGGTTCATCACGTAATTGTGATTCGAACCTTTTATTGCCACTCTGGATCATATTTTGCACGCTTGACAGGACACTTTTCCCTACCATGGCCGAGAACCACGGCTTATCTTTCTCCGATGCTGATCTCCTAGCAGCACTGGCAGATCATCCTGACTTGACAGACTCCTCAGTGTCTGCTGTCACTACGGGGGAGGATGAATGGGGTAAACTATTAGTTCTAAAGAAGTCACAAACTAGGACAGCTACACATGGCACAATCATGGCACAATATCTACGTAATGACTGTGCACCCACCGGTCTCATAGTAACCAACACACCTAGACTATTTCTTAATGATAGGGAGTTTCTAAAAAACTGGGCATTGATCGCCTGGAGGTGTACCAGAGACTGGCTGATACTGATTATCCAAACTTCTAAACGCATAGCTGATACTATGCTTATAGAAATTCAAATCCTAGAGTCCAAAATAAAAACCACAATAGCTACTAAAGTCTTTAGCAAGAATCTAGATGATACAAACAAAAACAATAGGGATTTTAGAGAGCACACTCTGTCGGTTAAGATGGATAAATTCAAGAAAGATCTTGATAAGTTTAAGTTCGAGAAGATTTATCCTTACTCTAGCGACACATACACTCCCCCAGACTTTGGTACTAATACCCGTAGAAAAGGATCATCCTACAGTACATCTAGTTCTGGTGATAACTCGTCGGGCAGTGACACTGGCAGTGATAACTCCTACTCACGAGGTCGAGGCCAAGGTAAAAGGAATTTTAGATATAATTGGAGGGGCAACCAACAACAACAGTGGTGGTCACCCCATCCTTGGCAGTTTGGAGGAATGCAACCCTTCTTCCCACCACAACTACCAGGCCCATTCCAACAGCCGATGGGTCCAAATATGCCAAACCTCCCCGGCAATTTCCAAGCGAATAACTTCAACGGACAGACTTTTTTAGGGTTTGGCCGGGGCAGATCCAGAGGCAGGAAGAGAGGGAACACTCAAGTTCACTTCAGCCCCCCATCGACATCAACAGAGGGGAGGACTCTGAGGAGCAACTCATCCAAGAACAAGGAGACCGGACAGAGCAGTGCAGCTCCAGTATAGTCATCAACCTGAGCAGTCACGTGTTGACCCAGCAAGAAGAGGAGGCCCTGAATAAGGGTCTGGGCTTTGTGCCAACTCATTATAATGATGAGTTTGAAACCCGGCTAGAAGTAGCCAGGTTTCTGAGGAAGATAAGATTATACTTCTTCTTCGCGGACAAAGAAGAAAATACTCAGAGTGAAGAAGATGTCAACACCGGTTTGAAGTGTAAGTCCACTTTCACCCCTCCCACTCACCTTATGCCTCCACAAGTATTGGCCTATGAGCAAGCCCTCGAAAAAGAGATGGATGATCTCTTCAGTACTCATCATAGAGTTTTTCAGAACTTGCCCAAAGCTCATCACTTAGCGCTTAAGTCTCTGACTGACAACAAGGACTTAACCATAAAGCCAGCCGACAAGGGCGGATCGATTGTTGTAATGGACACTCAAGTTTATAGAACAGAATGTCTCAGACAACTTAACTTGAGACAATCTTACGCTCCTGTAAATCATGACCCGACAGAAGAGCTTAAATCAAATATCAAAGTAATGGTTGAAGAAGCCTCCTCTGAGGGATGGATCACTCCTGCTGAAGCTAGGTACCTGTGCACTGAGCACCCTAAAATGCCCTACTTTTACACCCTACCTAAAGTTCATAAGGAGCAACGACCGCCCCCTGGACGCCCGACAATTTCCGGGATAGGATCAGCCCTGGAACCCCTCTCCACCTTTGTGGACTATTTTCTGAGACCAATGGTGCAGGAAATGCCCACCTATCTCAAAGATACCACTGACCTCCTCAGATTGATACCAAACATCGAATTTGATAGAGATACTGATCTCCTAGTTTCATTCGATGTTGAGGCACTCTATACCTCCATCCCGCAGGATGAGACATTGGACGTGGTACAACAACTACTGGAGTCAAGAGAACTGAACAGCATTACTCCCGTTCAATTTATAATGGCCTGTGCCACCTTGGCCATGAAACAAAACTTTTTTCAATTCGAGGACCAGATTTACCTTCAGACATCAGGTACCAGCATGGGGAGCGTTTATGCCCCCAGCCTGGCGAATCTGTATGTTCACTCGTTCGAACAAAATCATGTACTGAACCAGACTAATCCTTTCATCGATAGAATAAAAACCTGGAAAAGGTACATCGACGACGTTTTTGTTGTGTGGCGAGGGTCGAGCGATAGTTGCCTAGAATTCCTAGGGTGGCTGAATAACAGGAACAACCATCTTAAATTCACCATTGAGATCGGTCAACTACAACTAGCCTTCCTTGATCTCTTAATAACAGCAGGACCTGAGGGCCTACAGTCAGAACTTTACAGGAAGTCCATTGCAAGGAACTCTCTGTTACTTTTCGACAGCAATCATCCACGAGCTCTGAGGGAGAGCCTCCCTTTTAGCCAATTTCTTCGGGTACAGAGGAACTGTTCTACTAGGACAACTTTCAACAAACACTCTACCGATCTGAGTAGACAACTAGTGGCCAGGAAATATCCTCCCAAACTTGTGAAAAAGTCCATGAAAAGGGCTATGAACAATAATCGGGAAGCCTTATTAGAACCGAAACCTCCCAAGCCGGAGCTAGACCGACTCACCTTTGTCCATACTTTTGGCAGCCTCTCAAACCGCATTCAGAGTGCGGTCAAGAAACACTGGCCGATCCTGAACTCCGGGCATCTTAACCTTCCCCGCCCCATGATCTCCTTCAAGAGGGGCCCGAATCTGAGGGACAGACTTGTGCATACCAGGCCACGCGACGAGATGCCCAGAGCTGTAGGCACATTATGGGATCTTCCACCTGTCCAAGGACATCACCCCTGTGGCAACTGCCAGGTCTGTGCCCAGACAAAGAAGACACTGGAAATAGACATAGGGACCACCAGACCATGGAAGCAATTCAAATTCACTAATTGTAATAGTGACCACGTCATCTATCTGATCACTTGCCCTTGTGGTTACAAGTATGTGGGCATGACTACACGCAAGGTCCGCATACGGATATCTGAGCACAAGAGCACGATCCGGTGCGCAAGACAAGCAACAAAACTTACTTCTCACTTTCTGGAGGCCAAACATCTAGCCACCGAATTTCAGTGGACTGTCCTTGAGCAACCGTTTATACCAACCCATACTACAGATGTGGCCAGCTTCTTATTGAAAAAGGAACAAAGATGGGTACTCAGATTGAAAACCCACAAAGAGGGGTTGAACGATGAAATTCCGTGGTCCTCATTGTGATTGGTCCCATTGGCAATACTATCGCCTTATTCAAGTTTCCAGTTTCATCCCTGTAGCTATATCTCCAGCAGTGGGCAGTTAGCTTTTCCCTAGTAAGAGGGATACAGTTATCCAGGCTTTCCCGAGATTTGTGTATCCTTCTTTGTATTAAGATCTTCAGGCTAGCTTGTACTATACTTGAATAGGGAATCCTTGCTTTCAATTGCTGTACCTACAGACAGACACTCAGGGAGTTCTACTCCCCTCATGGTGTATTACACTTCCGTGGCCTTAATCTATGAATGCAAACTTCACTCCTTGAGTTTAGAGTTTTTTGCGCTTCCCTATAGCTTGCCAGTGCTATGTACTCCAAAACGCAGTTTTTTATCACCTTTTTCTTCGGCCCGTATACTAACAGGACCTGTTATCGCTATTTGTTTACCCCCATCTCCCTGACAACCTACATCAGACCCAGCAATCTTATTGCAGCCTTTTTTTCCTATCACGGGACACGGCTCGGGCCCCACGTGACTACGCGTCCAACCAGGAGACGCGTTCAGACGCTCAACGCGACCGCGCACCCAATAGCAGCGCGGCTTTTAAACATCCCTCCGCCTGCCTTTTGGTGTTTACATTGAGTACGCGCGAGCGCTGTTTGGCTTTCTAACGAGTGGGCGTATAGCCCCTACTGCAGTGATACTTATCCAGAGGCGCTAGTGCTTGCCTCATGTGGAGATTTAACCAATTAGAGCAGGGTTTATAACACGGTCCAATGCCAACCGTCAGTACCTCCCCAGACGGCCAGGACGCCGGCCAGGAGTACCGACGGTTAGGTGAGAGGAGCCCTTGCACTTTGCTACATCTCTTCGTTTTCGTTTTCTTTTGCTGAGGTCTTATACAGACGGAGCCTCCATTCAGTAAAGAATACCACCTTTGATGGATAAACAAGACCGTGGTTTCTCGGTTGTAATTTGAGGGAGAATTCTGTCTCTGTATTGTGCATTTTATGTTTTGACATGTGTTTTACATGTTTTTTAGAGCGGTGCTTCATTTTTCCCTGAGCCTCTGCCAGGTGGGGTGAGGCCAGCCTGCCTTACAGATTTAGGTAAGAGCATTATGACATGTGGCATGAGAAATTTCTTTCCACATGTATTTCCATTGAGTTTTGCCTAGTAAGTGCCTTTGTCAAAAAACCACATTTAGTTTGAACCATAATTAATGGTCTTACTGTTTGGCCCATTTGTTATTGATAGCTATACCTCCCCACTTTTTTCTCTCTCTACAGTGACGTGCACAGACTGTAAGGGCACCCAAAGCATTCAGGTGACTGTGGACACTTGTTTATGTTTTCATGGGTGTTAGTTCTATGTTTTGTCTCACATTCTTATGTTGGTGCAGTAGTTTTATTGTAAATTGGTCCTGATGAAAGCAAGGACGTAATAGTCCCTTCATTGCTGAAACTAGTCGACCACATGACCACACTTACCATAGGCTGTCTTCATAAATAGTCAGCTTAAGGTTACATTGTTTTTAACATTGGTATGGCAAGCACACTTGGAATAAACTTTTGTTAAGTGCTTTTTCAAAACCAATTTTAAACACACTTTTTCTTGGTTTCTTTTTTTCTCACACCTTTTTGGCACTGCACACCCCAGTCCCACTTTTTTGGCCACTTACTAACATCTAGTGGTACTCCACACTGTCGTCTCTAACACTGTTGGAAGGCACCCCCTACCACCGGGTTGACCTCCCAGTAGAGCATTAACAACCTCTGACGGGTGGTACGGATAAAATCGCAAATGATGAAGGGCGGATCCGAATGGTGACTGATGGGTATTTTTCTTCATTCTTGGAGAGCTCTCTGTGACACTATCTGTGTGAAATTGTGGTTCCTTGGTTAGTCTTTCCTTACTTATGGGCATTTTCATTTCAAGACCCTCTGGTACCTTTGTTGTTTATATGTCCTTATATGCACATCCTAGAGCGAATATTAGAGTTAATGGTGCTACGTCCTCCTTTTTTAATCTTCGCCAAGGTACTAGACAAGGATGTCCTTTGTCACCGCTCTTGTTTTTATTGTCTATCGATCCACTGCTTCGGTTAATTAATCTTCATCAGGATATTAAGGGTTTTCATTTTGGTCCACACTGCATCAAAACAGCTGCTTATGCAGATGATGTACTCATTTTCTCTGATGATATAGTTTCTGCAATTCCTGCTTTTTCGGATACTATTAATCTTTTTTCTAGTGTTTCTGGGTATTCCCTTAACAAAGACAAAACGGAGATGTTTCCACTCAATGTTTACTGTTTTCCAGCTCATATGGGGAATGCTGGCTTTAAATGGCAATCAAAGCAGATTAAGTATTTGGGGATTTGGTTTCGTAGTACACTTTATGACACTGTAGCCTTAAACGAGACTCAAAATTTACTCAAAATTCGTCAACATTTAGATACGTGGTCTCCTAAGCATATCTCTTGGTGGGGACGTCTTCCAACTTTGAAAATGATGATAACGCCCATTATTAATTTTGTATCTTCTAGGATTCCTATTAGGCTATCTTCGTCTTTTTTTCATGAAATTGATTCTCTCACCTCTAAGTTTCTCTGGAGTGATAAGAGAGCTAGAATTGCTTATAGGTCTTTGAGGAAACCCTATGATATGGGTGGCTGTAATTTTCCCGATTGGGAGAAATATCAAGTAGCTTTCTTAGCCTCTCAGGGGGCCCTTTGGTTCTCCTCAGATCCTCGTCACACGCCATCTTGGGTATTGATTGAACAAGAACTTTCTTTCCCTTTACCTTCCTCCTCTTTCTTAACTACTTCCACGTTGTCTATTCCGTTTTCTCGGACTATTATCTTAGACACCATTGCAGTAGTTAAAACTATTGATGAGAAAGTCTCTATTCCAATTCATAAATCTAGGTGGTCCTCTTTATGGAGCAACTCTAAAATTAAAATTGTTATTGATTCCAATGTGATGACTCATTGGGCTAATAAAGGAATTACGTTGGTTCATCATCTTTATGATTCCAATAATGATCCATTACCTTTTTCCTCCTTAGCGCAACAGTTTTCTCTTAATAATTTGGATTTTTATACCTTTTTAAAAATAAAAGTTGCTCTTGCTAAGCTGCGTCTTGATCCAGTTTCTCCTACTATAGCTCTATTACAGATGTGGATTAGATCTGGGCATGTGGCTTCTAAGATTTATAAATATTTGTCTTCCAATCCACCTGCTTTGTCTACTGTTACTCAACAGAAATGGCTGCATCATTTTGATCATGATCTTACTAAACATATATCCTCAGACACTTGGCAGTTGATTGGGAGGCTTTCTCTTCGTAATAAAATTGCCCCTTCTCTAATTCAATCTAAATTTTTCTCTCTTAATCTATTACATTGGACTCCAGTACGCTTACATTCTCTCCATCTTAAAGAGGATGATCTTTGTTGGAGTTGTGGCTTAGCTGCAGGTAATTATCCTCATATGTTTTTTGAGTGCTCCTTACTCCAGCCTTTTGGGGATTTGGTCCATAAACATCTTATGTTAATATTTGAAATTCAATTTCAGCTTTCCTTTACCATGGTCTTGTTGGGCCCATGGGCGTCACCTATACCATTACCTTTGGACTCTTTAGATTTGCACTTATTAGACCTATTATTGACAATTGCGGTGAAGATTATCCTTATGGAATGGAAATCATTTAGTTCCATCTCTTATCATACCTGGTGGGCGTGGGTTTAAGTTTTACGAGGAGCGCATACTTCGGTAGATTAGGCCTATCTCTCCCTCTCTATCTCTAGTGGAGTTTGGAGAGCTTTGGATGAATATATGGATTTGGCATCAAGAGGGTTGGTGGAGCAATATCCCTTTGTGGCGTCTATCTGATTACTGTACTTCTTTCTTTTTGTAGTGTTGCAGCAGATCCTTCCTTCCATCCTTCCCCCTTCCCCCGCCCCCCTCCCCGTGTTTTTTCTTTCTTTTTATCTTTCTCTCTGTCTTCTGCTTTCTCTCTTTCTCTTTCTTCTTTTTTCTCCCTTTAATCAATTTTTTTTATCAAAGTGATACTTTTGACTTTTATTATGGTTCCTTCTTGTCATTCTTTTTTTTGCAATACGCTTATGACATGGTTAGAGGAACTATATGTGACATATTTACAGTTGCTATCTTGTATCTCTTTTTTGATCAATTGTATCACTTTCTTATTGTATTTAACTATTTATATGCCTTCTTGCAAACTAATAAAATTATTGAACAAAAAAAAAGTACACCCAGGCAGAGCTAAACCAGAAGTATAAATCAGACCCAGTAAACATGTTGAAGGCAGCTTTGCACTGAGGGAGACTGCCACTAGAATGGGGCTATGGGAACATGGAGCAGTTATGGTGGCCTGCTTACAAAGCAGGTCCCTAGCATACTGCTTACCAGGGAAAGGCTAGTTCGGCCTGAACCTAGGAAACTATATAGATTGGTAAGTGTGTTGGTAAGGGTGAGGGCTTTGCATATAGGTAATTAAATAGATGGGTAAGTGTGCATTAAAACGTGATGGTGCAGATAGGCATGCCTATAAAGATGTCAATTGGAATGCCCTTTGACAGCTGAGATTGTGACAAGGATGGCATGCCTTTTGAGAGATGAGAAGGTTGAGAGGAATGGCAATTAGGTGATTTTAAAGTATATACATACAACTCTTAGGAGATGTGATCGTGTACTCATTAAATAACAACACTAATGATGCAACATGTATTTTATATTTGAGTTGGCCAATGTACATTAATCTTGAAAGACAGGATGTCTGATAATGTACTTGAACTTAGTGAAATGGCATGGCTGGAACACATGAACCTCAATAGAATGGATGGATGATGCACAGGAAATATTAACAGAAGGGTGGGCTGATGATTGAGGCAATGGGTTGGGTGCTTCTGTTGACCCTTAAAAGTGGCTGACCTTAACCCCTAAAAGAAGGGCGAAAGGAGAGTTGCTAAAGGCCCCTAGTAGATGATATGTCTAATATTAATTAAGAGGGTGTGTTAATCAGGGTTACAGGTGCTAAACATACCTTGATAGTATCAATTTTAATAGAAGTTTTGTGCAGAGGGTATCAGTGGAGAGTTTGACATAAATAATGTACAGTGTTTCACAAATAATGTATGCATATTACAAAAAATGGTTAGATATTTCAAGTTCAAAAGAAAAGTATACTCAACGAATTTTGGTGTTGAGGGTTTCTGGGAGGGAAATGGCTCTCTTGGACTCCAGAGGGCCCTTCACACTGTCCCGGAGGGAGCGCACACTCTTCTGGCGGTTCCGCGCGAAGCGGGCCCTTTTGATCTTCCACATGGCTGCATCACTCAGGTTGGCCACGTTAGTCCGGACAGCAGTGATAGCTTTACGAGTAAAATGTTAGTGGGTTAATTAGAAGTCACAAAACTGGAAAAATATAAATCCTTCAACCATGCAAAATATTTTTCTATAAATCACTATACATCAATGCATTTCCTTTGGCTTCAAACACTTAACTTCAATTTGCAAGCATGCTGTGTATAATCTTAATTTGTGCGAAATAAACACATTCTTACTTTCCTATTTGTGTCCACGAAGGTCTACTGATGTTCAGCGGGTTTGGATGTATAGCTGAGGCATTG
Organism: Lissotriton helveticus; assembly: GCF_964261635.1. NCBI lineage: Eukaryota > Metazoa > Chordata > Amphibia > Caudata > Salamandridae > Lissotriton > Lissotriton helveticus. Next base: position 351,120,995 of record NC_136070.1, on the reverse strand, counting down.
ATCACATCTGATTCAGGGTTACAGAAGCAAGGAGCCAGTAGTTTAGCTGGTACATCCACTGGCAACTGGCTTGTTAGGGTATGGCGGCCCAGCATTTGCCTATCCTGGTCCTTTCTCCAGCCAGCTACAGGTCTTTCACCAACAGTGTCCGTGTGGTCACCATGGGTGAGAAACACTTTAACTAGGTACTAAACCTCAAGCCGTAGGACTCAAAGGCCTGTATACTGGATGTATGTTCAATGGCACCACTACACACAATGCTACTGCTCCTCCATCCTCCACTGAAGCAGGGCCATGAGTAAAGGAGCATTTACTCATTCTTTCAAGAAGTACCATAGATAGCCTAACTTGAATTTCATCTTTTTCCCTATATGCTCTCTTTATGTGCAACTGGATGATTTTAGCACGATAATATTTGCTTGATATGAACCTGCCAAACTGTCATATCTAAGCTAAATACTAACAGGATGTTCTTTCGCATGTGCTGAAGTCTTTTTATAATGCCAACAAACTACAGGCAGAAATCAGTAAAGATGGGTGTGCTCTCAATAAACTGATGAGTCTCCACCAATCTGAGAGAGGCAAGGAGAAGAGTGATTGGACATACTCAGTCCCTCATTGCCCACAGTGGGATCTTGGAACTTTGTTTATACATATGTGCTTGTGGTGCAAGCTGAGGAACATCAGAGCTTGAGAAGCCTATGTCAGGTCTATCCACTTTATTATGGTACAGCTGGATTGATGTCCAACAGTAGAGCTATGTGGGTGAAATCTCATTCCATTCCATTCAAGATGTTGACAGAAGGGAAAGCCTGAATAGATGACTACATAAGTAAAATAGCCAGTGTTAGCAGATTACTTTCCTATGCCATCCCTTCTTTTAAAGTGAAACTTACATGAGGATTAACACAAAGTTTACAGTTAAGTGTGCATTTATAAGATAAGACATTGTGGCCTTCAAGACCACATACATATGGGTTTTCACTTAAGCCAAGTCATACTGAGCCCTGCTTGCATGACTAGCATACCCCACCAAACACTGGGAATTATTGGGCATTTAAAAACAGTTCGACAACATATTGTGAAAGGATTAATGGAATCCGCGAAACCCCTCTACTACTGAGCACCACAAGTCAAATGACTCAGGCAGTGCTGTATATTGCTTACACAAGAATTGTATACTTGCTCTGCTTACTTGTAGGGAAAGGGAACTCCTTGTTGCAATCCAGATGGAGCTGTGCTTCGAGGGACAGAGTCTCAAACCGATTCACAAAGAACTCCCAACTCAGGGCTGGAATGTCTTGCTTCAGGAAATGAAGCAGCAGCAGCTTACTCAAAATGGTGGGTCTGTCTTTGACAACTGTATCGAACTGAAAATCAAGGCACAGGCACAGGCCCTACAGAGAGAGAAAAGGACAACAAATAGAACATGAAGATTTCACACTGAGGAGAGCCACCCCATCTATCCATGAATAATGATGATTGTCAGAAATCGGTTTATTAATTTGGGAGGGGTGCAAGTTTACTAACTAGTCTGGTTAGACCAAAACACAGGCCTTCATTATGATGTTGGGCGGACCGCCACCTACAGGCCATCGGTGGTGGTCTGCCTGACATCCTGGGCAGCGGTTTGACCACCGATTACAATTCTGGCGGTCAGAGCACAAAGTGCAGGGTGAAGACCACCACCTCCGACAGGATCCACCATCCTGTTGGGCGGCTGTCAGAGGTCCCTTTCCGACTGTCCTTTCATGATAGTACCACCGCCATGGAAAGGCAGACGGAAATAGATTTTGGGGGCTCCAAGCAGGGCCCCCATCCCAGGAGAGCCACTGGAATGTGGCCCTGGGGGCACATGTTGATACCCCACACACATTTATGCACTGTGTGCCAGGCACCACATGGTGCCTGTCACATAGTGCATGAATGTTCACAAAGTGCTCAAGAACACTGCGGCTTGTGCTGCGGCCCTTTTCCAGGGCCGCGGTACAAAAGGGGGTGGTGATGGACGGAGCATCTGAACCAATCAAACACTCACACCCAGTCCAAAGATCTGGGTTTAATCCATCACCGTTCTTTAGCCCACTCTGCCACCCCAGTTCAGACATGGCTATATGCAAATCAGTCTGACCCTGTGCCTCATGGGAACAGTCCAGCCCGAACTGCCAACCCATGCCTTCCCTGGACAGGAAACAAGCTTCCGAGGACCGGTTGTTGGCATTACAGCCGTCTTCAGCCCGGCTTGCTTGAATCCAGTGGCAAAGTGAGCAAGGGACTCACGTCTGAGCATACCCTGCCACACTTATGGCGGCCAAAAGCGGTACAAAAGGGGGTGGTGATGGACGGAGAATCTGAACGAATCAAACACTCACACCCAGTCCAAAGATATGGGTTTAATCCATCACCGTTCTTTAGCCCACTCTGCCACCCCAGTTCAGACATGGCTATATGCAAATCAGTCTGACCCTGTGCCTCATGGGAACAGTCCAGCCCGAACTGCCAAGCCATGCCTTCCCTGGACCGGAAACAAGCTTCCGAGGACCGGTTTCTGCATTACAGCCGTCTTCAGCCCGGCTTGCTTGAATCCAGTGGCAAAGTGAGCAAGGGTCTCAAGTCTGAGCACACCCTGCCACACTTATGGCGGCCAAAAGCGGTACAAAAGGGGGTGGTGATGGACAGAGCATCTGAACCAATCAAACACTCACACCCAGTCCAAAGATCTGGCTTTAATTCATCACCGTTCTTTAGCCCACTCTGCCACCCCAGTTCAGACATGGCTATATGGAAATCAGTCTGACCCTGTGCCTCATGGGAACAGTCCAGCCCGAACTGCCAAGCCATGCCTTCCCTGGACCGGAAACAAGCTTCCGAAGACCGGTTTCTGGCATTACAGCTGTCTTCAGCCTGGCTTGCTTGAATCCATTGGCAAAGTGAGCCAGGGACTCACGTCTGAGCATACCCTGCCACACTTATGGCGGCCAAAAGCGGTACAAAAGGGGGTGGTGATGGACGGAGCATCTGAACCAATCAAACACTCACACCCAGTCCAAAGATCTGGGTTTAATCCATCACCGTTCATTAGCCCACTCTGCCACCCCAGTTCAGACATGGCTATATGCAAATCAGTCTGACCCTGTGCCTCATGGGAACAGTCCAGCCCGAACTGCCAAGCCATGCCTTCCCTGGACCGGAAACAAGGTTCCGAGGACCGGTTTCTGGCATTACAGCCATCTACAGCCCGGCTTGCTTGAATCCAGTGGCAAAGTGAGCAAGGGTCTCAAGTCTGAGCATACCCTGCCACACTTATGGCGGCCAAAAGTGGTACAAAAGGGGGTGGTGATGGACAGAGCATCTGAACCAATCAAACACTCACACCCAGTCCAAAGATCTGGGTTTAATCCATCACCGTTATTTAGCCCACTCTGCCACCCCAGTTCAGACATGGCTATATGCAAATCAGTCTGACCCTGTGCCTCATGGGAACAGTCCAGCCCGAACTGCCAAGCCATGCCTTCCCTGGACCGGAAACAAGGTTCCGAGGACCGGTTTCCGCATTACAGCCGTCTACAGCCCGGCTTGCTTGAATCCAGTGGCAAAGTGAGCAAGGGTCTCAAGTCTGAGCATACCCTGCCACACTTATGGCGGCCAAAAGCGGTACAAAAGGGGGTGGTGATGGACAGAGCATCTGAACCAATCAAACACTCACACCCAGTCCAAAGAACTGGCTTTAATCCATCACCGTTCTTTAGCCCACTCTGCCACCCCAGTTCAGATATGACTATATGCAAATCAGTCTGACCCTGTGCCTCATGGGAACAGTCCAGCCCGAACTGCCAAGCCATCCCTTCCCTGGACCGGAAACAAGCTTCCCCGGACCGGTTTCTGGCATTACAGCCGTCTTCAGCCCGGCTTGCTTGAATCCAGTGGCAAAGTGAGCAAGGGACTCACGTCTGAGCATACCCTGCCACACTTATGGTGGCCAAAAGCGGTACAAAAGGGGGTGGTGATGGACGGAGCATCTGAACCAATCAAACACTCATACCCAGTCCAAAGATCTGGGTTTAATCCATCACCGTTCTTTAGCCCACTCTGCCACCCCAGTTCAGACATGGCTATATGCAAATCAGTCTAACCCTGTGCCTCATGGGAACAGTCCAGCCCGAACTGCCAAGCCATGCCTTCCCTGGACCGGAAACAAGCTTACGAGGACTGGTTTCTGGCATTACAGCCGTCTTCGGCCCGGCTTGCTTGAATCCAGTGGCAAAGTGAGCAAGGGACTCACGTCTGAGCATACCCTGCCACACTTGTCTGAACTGGGTGGCAGAGTGGGCTAAAGAATGGTGATGGATTAAACCCAGATCTTTTGACTGGGTGTGAGTGTTTGATTGGTTCAGATGCTCCGTCCATCACCACCCCCTTTTGTACCGCTTTTGGCCGCCATAAGTGTGGCAGGGTATGCTCAGACGTGAGTCCCTTGCTCACTTTGCCACTGGATTCAAGCAAGCCGGGCTGAAGACGGCTGTAATGCCAGAAACCGGTCCTCGGAAGCTTGTTTCCGGTCCAGGGAAGGCATGGCTTGGCAGTTCGGGCTGGACTGTTCCCATGAGGCACAGGGTCAGACTGATTTGCATATAGCCATGTCTGAACTGGGGTGGCAGAGTGGGCTAAAGAACGGTGATGGATTAAACCCAGATCTTTTGACTGGGTGTGAGTGTTTGATTGGTTCAGATGCTCCATCCATCACCACTTCCTTTTGTACCGCTTTTCCAGGGCCGCAGCACAAGCGCAGTGTTATTGAGCATATTCCGACTTCCATGCTAGCGGTCCTATCGTAATACGGCAGGTGAGCAGTCCCATTCCCGCTGAGACAGCAGACGGTCGTCTGACCAACCGCCATCATAATAAGCCCCACGGTTCTGAGAGAGCCGTAGCTCATTCCCTGGTAACAGTGGCATTGGCAGCCGGCATTTCACCAGAGTAATGTGTGATATGTTCCAGCATTGTCATCATTTTTAAAGACATTAACACACTAAGGGCCCGATGTAGGTAAAAGGGAATTTCCGATTCCAAAATACCGAGGCGGGCCGAATCGGTATTCTGAAATCGGAAAACGAGATGTAGCAAACAAACAGCGAAATAATAGCGAATCGGTCGGCATCGGTAATGTGAATCGGTACGTACCGAATCGGCATGGACCGATTCGGAAAGTACCGAATCGCCTACCACCGAATCGGAACTAGCCGAATCGGCTACCACCGAATCGGAAATAGCCGAGTCGGTAAAATCAGAATCGGCAATTACCGAATCGGAGGTATGAAAACACACCCATGGCCAAAAAGCCCATAGGAATGCATTGAAGAAACCGAATCGGCTGTATCCGAATCGGATGATACCGAATCGGATTTCACCGATTCGGTAATATCCGATTCGGATACAGCCGATTCGGTAAAAGCCGATTCAGCCAATGAGGTGGCTCCCCCTCCCCCACCCAAACAGGGAGTGGCAACCCTGGCAGGTGCAGCCAATTAAGAACTTTCTGGAGAGCCAGCCTGAGCTGAGCACTCACAGTTAGCAGCAGTGGGAGTAGGAGGTAGTGAACTGTTCAGAGCAAGATGGCAAACCAGAGTGAGAGCCAGAAGTCCAGCCAGAAGAGGAAGCCTAAGTTCAGCAGCACCGAGCTGCAGGTGTTGGTTGAGGAGGTGGTGAGGGTGCACCGGCAGCTATTCGGAAAGCTGTCCCTCAATGTGCCAGACAGCACCAAGAGGAGGCTCTGGAGCGAAATCGCCCAAAAGGTCAACGCTGTGGGTGTCACCCCCAGGTCCCTGGATGAGCTGAAGAAGCGCTTCTATGACATCCGCAGCCTGACCAAACGGAAGATGGCAGAGATCCAGAAGCAGGCTGGAGTCACTGGTGGTGGCAGGAACCCGGCGCCACCCCTCACCGAGCTGGAGGAACTGGTCTCCAGCACCATTGAGAGGGAGAGCGTGACCCGAATTGGGACCCTGGACAGCTCAGCCAGAGCTACAGCTACAGGTAAGAGGCATGCGCATCAGGACACACCCTACCAGACACCTCCCCATTAGACACAATGCATAGCCAAACCCCAGCACAGTACTGTAACCAACATACAAGAGACAAGCATCATGGTACATCCAGTCAGCAGAAGGTATCAAAATATGGCAGTGCAGAATCACAAGACATGAAACAGTGGAACACATTCTACGGAGATGCTAGGACATGTGGAATGCTTTAATTGTACTGACTGTAATACATCGGCACTCTATTTACAAATGCTTCTTTGTACCTAGGGGCACCATCAGGCGGACAACCACTGCCAAAGGAGGCAGCAGCACCATCTACCACTGCACTCGCAGGGCCGAGCACGAGTCAGGCTGCCGAGGAGGAGGAGGAGGAAAACACCATAGGGCTGGGTATTGAGGGAGACCTGGCAATTGACTTTGATGCACTTCACTCCCCACAAATGCAAAGCACACCCCCCTTGCAGTTCTCCCCAGAGAACTCCCCGACAAGGGAGCTCTTTCCACCTACACCAGCTCCTGCCACTGTGGCTCCAGTACACCCTGTCCTGGGAGCAGGGGCTCAGGCCCCGGCCAGCACCACACCCCCACCAGTGGCACCCCAGCCCACTCAGCAGGCGGGCAGCAGCAGTACCCGGCGCCGTGCCATTCCCACCACTGCAGAACCAGCACGGGAGGCCAGTGTGTTCCTGGGCCTCGAAGGTAATATGGTGAAGATCCAAAGGCAGCAGGCGAAATCCATCATGGCATGCCAACGCCAGCTCCTGCAGCACAACCTGCAGATGGGGGAAATGGTGAAAGGATTTCAGGCCTTTGTGGATTCCAACAAGGAGGCAGTAGCAGGTTTAGGCAGGCTAACCACTGCCATCACACAGTTATGTGGCAGACTGGAGGAGCAAGAGGTGGTGCGCAGGCGGGATGCCCGGGTGCAGAACCGCTCCATAAGCCGCCTTGCTGCAGCAACGGCACAACTCTGTCAGCGCGGTGCCAACATGGAGTCTAGTCTCGCACAAAATACCGCAGAGTTGACAAGGGGAATGGCCCGCATCACGACAGCAATGGAGGCCTTGATCATCTCTAACACTGCCGCAAATCCTGCCCTGGACCTGGGGGATGCTGGGGACAGCAGCAGCCGCAGCAGCCCGGCCAGCGCTGCGTCAGAGCCACGCAGGAGCACCAGGCGCTCCGCAGATGCCGCTGGTCATTCTGAAGGGGGTGAGGGACACCACAGTGGGGCTGCAAAGCGCTCAAAGAAATAGCCTAGCAAGGGCGGGTGAGGCAACCTGGACCTTAGACTTTTGTTTTCTTTGCTATTACACCTTTTTTTTGTTGCACATCAGTGCAGTAACTGTGTAGCAACAGTATTAAAAATTGCTTATTCAACACAACCATTCACCTGTCTGTGCATTTGTACTCACTCAGAAATAGTTTGCTGTTATCTCCTCACGTCTGTATCTGCCATCACTTGGCGTACACACCCCAGCTGGCTGTGTTAGTGGCACAGCTTCGTCGTCGTCATGGTCCTCGTAGTCACTCAACTCCACCTCAGTGCCCTTCTTCACCGCAAGGTTGTGTAACATTGCAGAGACAGCTATGATTTTGCAACAGGTGATGGGGGTATACTGCCTTGCACCTCCACTCTTGTGCAGGCATCTAAACCTGCTTTTCCAGATGCCGAATGTCCTTTCCACAACATTCCTGGTGCTTTTGTGGGCACGGTTATACCTCCTTTGGCTGGGTGTAGAGGGGTTGAGGTAGGGGGTGAGAATGAATGAGCGGAGGGCATATGCACTGTCGCCTAGAAGGAAAAGGGGTAAAATTACTTACATGCATACATGTATTTCACTTTGCTGTTTTTGGTTATGGGGGTCTGATGATGTGTCTCACCTAGGAGGTATCCTTCTCCAAATTCCCCAGCCATCAGCCGTGCATAGATGCCGCTCTGTTGGAAAATGTAGGAGTCGTGGGTACTACCCGGAAATTTTGCTACCAGGTCTGTGATGGTGCATTTCGCATTGCAGATCACCTGTACGTTGATGGTGTGAGTGGACTTCCGATTGCGGTAGATGTATTCTGTGTCAGATGGTGGGCAAATCGGAATGTGTGTGCCGTCTATGCAGCCAATGATGTGGGGGAATCTTGCCATCTGGTAGAAGTCTGCTTTGGTCTGTACCAGTTCTGCCTGGGTTGCAGGGAAGGAAATGTACTGGTCCATCCTTAGTATCATTGCATCAAGGAACTTGTGGAAGAACCTTGACAGGCTGCTCTGGGTCACCCCTCCTGCCACAGCGACTACACTTTGATAGCTGCCAGACGCCAGCAGGTGTAGGCAGCATAGCACCTGCACATGCACAGGGATTGCGTGTGCCCTTGGGGTGGGGTGCTGCAACAGGGGTTGGAGGTCCCTAATGAGCTCTGTGATGGTCTCTGAGTCCAGCCTGTACCGCTGTAGGATCTCTGCATCTGTCAGCATGACCAGGGTGATACGCTGTCTGTATACCTGCTCCTCTCTTTGCCATTCCCTCTCTCCTTGCTGCTGTAGCCGTAGCCGCCTCGCTATGACATAAAAAGCTGCCATCCTGCAAGTTGCAATGCATTTTGGGGCTGTTTTTATGGGTTGGAGTTGGTTACCACCTGATCGTAATCCATGGTAATTACCGAGTGGATTCTACCGATTTTGAGCCAAAATCGGTGTTTCTGTGCCTCCCTACATCTCCCCATCTGTCCGAATCGGGGATTTTCCCGATCGGTGATTCTACCGATTTGGTAGGTTCTCCGATTTGGCTTCTGTCCGATTCGGTGTCTCTACCGAATCGGTACATGGACCGATTCGGCTTATGTCCGATTCGGTGTCACTACCGATTCGGTACATGGACCGATTCGGTGTTTGCATCCGATTCGGTGTGTTACCGATTCGTACAGTATCCGATTTTCGGTATGTACGTATCGGATTCTTTTACATTCGGTAATCATTCCGATTCGGTTTTCGCTCCGATTTGTACTTTTTTTTTAGCCCTACATCTCGATGCCAGTATACCGATCGGTAAGGGCCCTAAATCGGTATTTTCGGCCGTTACCGATCGGTAACGGCCTACCTACATCGGGCCCTAAAATTCCCCCAAATATTAAGAAAGTAGAGACAAATGTAATACGCAAAAAGTCAGAAAAAATATCAAAATCAGACAGGGGAAATCTAAGATATGATTAAAAAAAAATTTAATACAAAAAAGGTTTCAAAAATGTACAGCGCCATTGAAAAATATCAGTTTAAGGTTCACTGGAGTTTGGTGCAATTTCAGATCGAACCATGATTAACTGTTGGTCAGATACACCACTCAACCTTTTAACCTTGAGACTTAGACACTTTATCAGAGTTCAAAGACTTCCAAAGGCGCACGGTTCAAGGCCTAGAAGTCACCATGTCATCAAGCTACTCCTGAGGTCATTGGCTTTGATGCCAAAAACTAAGGGGGCAAAGCTAAATGTCATGGCCACCCAAGTCGCTTCACTGCTGGGATACATTTGCCACCTCTCCAAGCCAAGTATTTATTATCGGACTTAGTCACTTTTTGGCTCTCATCTTAATTAATCAGTGGGGCATGGCTAGAAGCTGTAGCCAGGCAGTACTCAACAGGTCTGCATACCTTTATCATGAGGTCTCACTGAACCAGTTTTCAGTGTATGAAAATGCTCATAGAGGGACAGACCTAGTTTTCTTGCTCACCCACAGGGCGTCTTCCCTGGGAAATGTCAGCTCCTTGCCCCGGTACATATGAGGTGCTGGGATAAGTCTTTCCTGTCACTATGAGCACTCCTAATTTCCTAGGACTGGCTTTTAGGCACCAGGTTTTACATCCACACTGAGAGCTGACCAGAGGCGGTGAGCCTTCAGAGAAGGATAGTACACTCTTTGTGTAGTGTGGAACTATGTTGCAGAGCGCCGTGCTCAGCCCATGGCTGAGTGTCCTCATAGCCTACACCACACCAGTGTTTTTATAGTTGTGGTCATCTGGAAGTGTGTCCTTCAGCACAGAAGGTTGTGGTCATCTGGAAGTGTGTCCTGCAGCACAGAAGGAGAGCCAGATGGGAAAGACAGGAGAAGGACTGCAAAGATCTGCATTAGATGAAAGATGTAAAACATGGGTTTCTTCTTCGAATGCTTACTTAACTCCATGTGTTAGAAGAGAGGCATGTGGTCAAGGCATATGCATTCACCTTTTCAAGATGGTGGTTGGTCCAGAGATTTCTGCCTGAGCTTCCCAATGACAAATGAAATTGAGCCTTTTTCTTAGCAGCCTGAATTCACTGGATGTTTTTGCTAGGCTCTTTCCACCTCCTTGATGTCAAAGACAGTATGGTGTATTGTTATCTACATCTGTATAATCTTCATATTCATTCAAGAAAAACAAGTTTTCCAAGAAGGTTTTTTTTGGCCCTTTGTTGCATATTCCGCAAAAAAGGGACCATCTCAAGGAGACACTTGCACCTTTCCCATTCCCAAAAGGACTCCACGCCAGTATAAAAAGTAGCCAATATTTATCTGAATCAAAGAACAAAATGACAAATAACACAAACCAAGATATCACTTTTTAAAGATTAAATTCAATATAGCTCTTAGAAATCAGAAATAGTTCCAAGAGGAGCTAATTGTAGTAGTTGACAACTCCACAACGTCAGTCCAACTTCAATGGAGCGAGGGCCAGTTATAGAGTCGGGCAGTACCCAGTACAGTAACTTGGAGATGTTGTGAAAAACAGAAATAATGCAAAACACAGGGGAAGTGAAGTGTTGCTGAGGCAGGTGTGGCATTGATTCCTTACTGTTGCAGGGGAGGTGATGCATCCGTTCCTCACTGCCGGACAGGGGAGGTGATGAGTCGGATCCTTATTGCCACTGGGGAGGTGATGCTGCAGCTGCCGGTGTGGTACTTCAGTTCCTTACTGAGGCGATGCATTGATGAGGTGTCAGAAGTCAAACCGTGAGGCTTTGGTTAAGTGTCATTGATCTTGATCCATCCAACAGGCATCGGAGTCGGAATGGGCTTCCGTGATGCTGTGCTCGATACTCGTGTAGTGGTAGATCTTCAGACGTGATGCACCGTCATCAGAGCCTGTGAATCAAGTCGGTGTGGTGAGCGGGACCACGGCTTTGGTGCAGACAGGAGTATAGTGTCAGAGTTCCAGACGAGTGCTGGTTCAAAGTCAATCAGCATCAATGGCTTGAGTTCTGCTTAGTAGTTCCCCAAACTCACTTCCAAGGGCCCAGTGACTGGAACTGGCACCACTTGGCAAGTAGAACATCTAAACAGAGGAGCCAGAGGTTGCAGGTGAAGTCTTATATGGCCCTGAGACTTCTTAACGGGTGAAAGGCACAAATTAAGCCCTTGGAGAACCTTGGAATCAGGATGTGGAAAACAAAGTCCCGTCCTTTCACTCCCAAGACAGAAGCAGCATGCAGCAGGCCAACAAAGCAAAGAGTCAGTACCTCACAACAGCTATCCAGCTCTTCTTCCTGGCAGAATGTCCTCAACTCAGCAAGTTCTGATTATATGGTGTCACAAGTCCAGTAATTATACCAATCTAAGCCTTTGAAGTTGGCAAACTTCAAACAAGAGTCTTTGCAGCGGACAAGACCCTGCCTTTCCTTGCCCTGGCTCCAGTCACACTACAGGGAGTGGGGACATCTTTGTGTGAAGACAGGCAAAACCCTATTCAGGTATCAGTGTAATCTCCTCCTACCACTCTAGCTCAGGAAGGCCTATCAGCCTGATGATGGGCCATCAAGATATGCTGGGCCACCACCGCACCCTTCGTGTGACTGTCTAGAGCATGGGTAATCAGAAACTTTCTCTCGGGGGCCAAATTTACAGTATGGTTTGTGTCCGAGGGCCACACCGGTGGGGGCGGGGCTAGAGCAACAAAAAAAAACTGTGACCATGAGGTTGAACACAGGTCCCTGCAGCGGACGCCTCCGTCCACTGAGCCACCAGACCCCGGCATACATATATATATATCTCCCTCTCCCTCTCCCTCCCTCCCTCCCTCCCTCTCTCTCTCTCCATCTCTCCCTATTCCCTATTTCTCCCTCTGTCTCACTCAGACTGTCTTACTCCCTCCCTCTCTCTTTCTCCCTCCATCTCTCCCTATTTCTCCCTCTGTCTCACTCAGACTGTCTCACTCCCTCTCTCCTTCCCTCTCCCTCTCTGTCTCCCTCTCTCTCTCCTTCCCTCTCCCTCTCTGTTGCCCTCCTCACTCTGTCGCCCTCCTCACTCTGTCGCCCTCCCTCTGTGTGTCACCCTTTGTCTCCCTCCCTCTCCCTTTCTGTCTCCCTCCCTCTCCCTCTCCCTTTCTCTGTCTCCCTCCCTCTCCCTTTCTCTGTCTTCCTCCTCCCTCTGCCTCCCTCCTCCCTCTGTCTGCCTCCCTTTCCCTCCCTCCCTCGCTCTCCCTCTGTCTGCCTCCCATTCCCACCCTCCCTTGCTCTCCCTGTCTGCCTCCCTTTCCCTCCCTCCCTCTCCATCTGTCTGCCTCCCTTTCCCTCCCTCCTTCACTCTCCCTTTCTCTGCCTCCCTTTTCCTCCCTCGCTCTCCCTCCCTCTCCCTCCCTTTCCCTCTCTCCCTCGCTCCCCCTCTGTCTTCCTCCCTTTCCCTCCCTCCCTCTGTCACCCTCTTCATCTCACCCTGCCTGTGTGTGCCCAGGCTGAGAAAGCTTCCGGGCACACAAAGACACACATACAGCCGCACCAGAGCACTTCACAGGTCTTTAAAAGACCATTTGTATGTTAATGAGGCTTTTGTATTTCACCTCTTAGTGCCCCTGCAGCTCCACTTTGACTATCAAACTATGGAATGCCCGGGCCCCCACAGAGCAGCAGAGTCTCTCGGCGCGCAGTGTTTGCAGACACTCTATAATTTAATTTTTTTTTAAACACAGGTAAATTGTCTGCAAGGTCCGCGGGCCGCCAAGGAAGGCTTGCCAGGCAGCTGGCGGCCTGCGGGACGTACTATGAGTGCCCATGGTCTACAGTGAATACACAAACAGCCCAACTGTCATCCTGACCATACGTGTATTCAGAAACAGGCAGAGACATATAATAGTCAAAGTAAGAATAAGACAACTTTCTAAAAGTGGCATTTGCAGAACTGCAATTTAAAAACCAGCTTCCCTAGAAGATGTATTTTAAATGATGAGTCCCGAGACAGCAAACTCCAATTTTTGATTTGCTCCCAATTGGCAGATACACTTGTAAGATGGTACAAGGTGGCTCCAATGCTAACCTATGGGAGAGATTGGCCTTGCTGTAGTGAAAAACGAAATTAGCAATATTTAGAATTTGAAACTCAAACTATACAACATAAATATTCTAGGATCCAAAACAGAACCCATCTCAGAAACATATAATCAGAATTTCATTTAAAAAACAAGTATTGGCAATGCCAATACGTCTGGTATTGGCCACCAGCCTTCTGGCAATTCTTATTTTGCTTTGCCAATGTTTTTGCAAATCATTGTTTATGCTGGGCCATCATCAATCTAAAAAGAAACCATTTGCTACAGCCAAAAAGGAAAGGGAAAGAGAAATAATGAAAGAAAGAGATGGAAGGAGAAAGGGAGAAGGAAAGGGAAAGAAAGAAAGGTGGAAAGAGAGAATGGAAGAAAGAAAGAAGAAAAGAATTAAAGAAAAGTGAAAGAGAAGAAAAGGATGAAAAAGGAAGAAAGAGAAAAAATGGACAAAGTGAGAAGGAGAAAGAGAAAGAAAAAGAATAAAAGAAGGCAAAAAATAAAGGTAAAGAGAGAATGCAAATGAAGGAAGGAAATAAAGAAGGAGAAGGAAGAAATTAGAAAATAAAGGAGAGAAAGTAAAAAAAGAGGATAACTCAATGCAGAACAATTTCAAATGGATACAATCTGATTTGGTATGCTATGAAACAGCAGTAGCCCGAAAATCAAAAACTCTGTAAGAAATGTAGGAGATGGGATCGGATGAAGATGGAATGCACATCAGAAGCCTCCAGTTATCACACCAAGCTCTAAACACTTATGCAACACTAAAGTAATTATAAAGTAAAAACAAAAACACTGGCACTGGTAGGAACTAGCTTGTGTTGCTGTGTTTCTTGTGAGAAAGCAACACGCAGTCTCTCAAAATGAGGCGACCAGGTTGACTCTTTGTCCCATGATGTATGTATGCTGTAGTGGGCGAAAGAAAAATGTGAATGACACACTGACAGACCAATAGATGAAGAGACGAGGCTTAAAGCTCCTCAAGTAAGTATATTATACATTTTTTTGTAAAATCAAAAGGTCGTGGTTAACGGCTGACCTAATGATTTTACAGCAATTCCAGTGGTTGATTACGCTACTCTTTGCTGGAGACAAATATATCCACGGGCTTCTACTGTCATCTAGTGGCCGCTAGCATGAATTGCAAATTGAGAACAGTGGATGCATTCAATTATAATAATTAAAAGAGGGATTGTGTTTTTTCCTTTGTTACTTTGGAATGATTTGTATTATTTCTTTTAGACGTCATATAAAGCACTCTAACACATAGAACAGTCATAGAAAGCCATTTTGCTTCCGTGGTAATACTAACAACTCCGCACACAGTTTTATTTCCCAGGCTTTCTTTTTTGCTTAACTTTCTTACTTTAATGAATACACCAGCTAGAAATTTAAGAAGATTAAAATAAGTGAAAATAGAAAATTATTATATGAAACACAGATATCACGAGGTGCTGGGGGCAGAACTACAAAACAGTGACTTCAATACATGTCGAAACAGGCACAGCAACACCAAACACATTTCTGCTTTATTTCTTTGATGAGCAATCCTTGGACATGCCCTGTGTCTTTCCTGCAACAAGCAATCCCAGACAATCGGTCCCTAATATGAAGCACAACCATAGACGCGTGTCTGTGTCCTTGAACCACACAATCAAACAAACCATGCACATACCTGCAAAGCCGGCCTTTTGATGGTGTCCAGCAAAAGTCCAGCTCTTGTGGCCACCGCTGGATTTACGTCTTCCACCGCAGTCAAAAAACAGCAGAAGGCGTGAGCCAGCGAATACTTCAGCAAATGGTTTTTGGTGACAGAATGGATGTCAAGGAAACGACACAGGACCGCTACCTTCTCCACTGCAAAGCAAGAGCAAAACAGGTTATGCTGTCGCAAACACACAGGGTTAGGTGGCCATCACAGCCCCAACAAGATATGACTATCGGAATTAATCAGGGGACAGCGGAGGTGGAAAGGACTCTGAGCGAAAACTCCGAAACTGCAAGTCTAGATAACAAATTGTTCGGATGTGCTAATTGGCTTATCGGCGGTATTTAGTACCATATTATCCACAACGGTGTGCTACTTTGCCCGATTTTTTTTAAGCAAGTGGGTGCTAGGTTGAAGCAGAAAAAAATCAGTGTTTGTGAATTTTCATAATTTGGACAAAATACATTGATTTTTACTGTGCTATTCACAACAAAACGGAAAACGTTGGCGTACGCTTACAATGTGGAGCATGAGGCAGAAAGTGTCACAGGGCTATTTTGATTTTTTTGTTTATTTATCAGGGTGCAAAATAGCACCTGAGTGCAAATAAGCTCCACCCTGACAATTCATATGCCAGGGGACTGTATCCGAAAAACCAGTACCAGTCATCCGAGGCACCGGCTTGCCTGGAATCCTTTATATTGCATGTGAGTAGTGCTTAATTTGTAAAAAAAAAAACATAAGTGTTGGGGTCCTCGTCAGAATGTCACCACAGTTTACACCACACAATGCCACTGTACTTACAGAACTACTAACCATCACACTGAAGTGTGACAATTCAGACTGTTCAAGGCCACCAAAGCTTCAAGAATGGCTTGGGTGACAGGTATTAGTTATTTTTTAATGTATATGGAATGAACAAACAACTGTTTTCTTCTCATCTTTAAATTACACAAACTGCGCCAGCACGTGGCTGCTGCCATAAGTGCAGGTTCAGGCAATTAAGTGCCAATGCTGAACACCGGAAACCACCGGCTCAAATTAAGCACTGCTTGCGAGTCTGTTCCTTTTCCCAGACACAGTTCTTAATGGATAAAACAGCAAACCGTGTTGTAGCACACAAAGGTTCCAATTCCAAGTGTCCTTGAAAATTGTGATCCCTGCACAAACACACATCTGCAGAGGGATTGCACTCTTGAGGAAAAGGGGCATATATTTGCTGGCATGCAGATTTTGATGTGATTGGCGCTAAAATGCGCATTTTATTCCCCATGAAAGGGAAATGATCAGAATATGTACTATTTATCTCACCTTATAAATTCTTAACCCTAGTTCATTGGATTTTATTGAGTGTGTTAAATGTTACCTGTCCCTTCAGGGCACTCGTAGTCAGGCCCATGGTTTTTTTAATAAAATAATGTCCTGAAATCAGAAATGTTAAGCATACACTATGTCCATTTCTAACTCTAGACTCAAGATGCTGTTAACTTGCATATTTTCTATAATGAGTAATTCACTTATTTGCAAACAAACCTTTAGCTGTGACACATTGAGGGTTTAATGTACATCAGGGTTGATCTAGTCTTAGGTGGAGGGAAGTCTTGTGAAAGGATTGTTTGGAGACCTTCAGGGAATTCCAAGAGGATTGAATGTTCTGGCAAGTAAAGGCAGACACAGGGACGTTCAACAGGCCCAGCAGTCAGCAAGAAGCAGCTTGTGTGTGTCAGAAGGTAAGGGGTGCCTGACTGGGAAAGGCACTTAGGAGCAGACAGTCAGTCTTGGAGGTGACCCACCAAGGCAAAGAGCGACGACTAGTTTTGTCACTTGATGTGGCCCACAATCAGGAACACAGTGACAAGCGTGTTGTCACCGTTTCTAAACAAGAATGGCAGTGGTGTGTATATGTAGGAAGCCCTGTAGGTGGCGCAGAGAGTTCTGAAGATCCTGCATTTATTGAGCGCCAACCCGGAAGCACTTTACAAAGACAGGTAATATCCACTGCACATGTTAGCTTGGAGCATACACATATTACGGTGAGGACTTAGTTTAACGTGTTGACCTCAATTTGGGGAAAAGTAACTCATGGAATTATAAAAGTAAGGTAGTGTGCTTTTGAAGGGCTTCCACAGTTACGGCGAATTAGCAGGCTGTTCCAGAGTTTAGAATCAGTGGTTGAGAAGGTCTGGTTCAATTGTGAACTCCAGCATCATGCGGTCAGGACTGGAAAGTTGGCAGTCTGATAAAGTCACTGTGTGGTGTGATTTTTTTCTGAAGGGTAAACTGTGTTAATGGAGTGTCTTCTGAGTCATGCTGCTGGTCTTCTAATGCTACCCAGTGTGGAGCTGCGGGTTACTTGGAAACAATGCTTAGTGGTATACCTTGTATGTTTGCTGTTCTTAAAGAGACAGTCCAGTGAATCATGTCACAATGAGTTTTACAACGTAAAGTCATGGATAATTAAATAAGATTATTAAAGGCCTTTTTAAGGTCCCAGTGGAACTCTTGTCAAAAAGGGGCCATTGCTACAGTCCTGGACTTTTCATTTACACATTATTGTGCTCAGGTGTGGTTCTTCCATTGGACCAACTGAAGTAAACTACGACTACATGTCTCAGAATACATCAGTTTGTTTAATAAAAAAACAAGGGCTGGAGTACACAGCCTATGTGGAATGAATGTATGACGTTACAACGAATTCCGTTGCAACGCATGCCTTTACCACGCATGCGTTACAACGGAATTCGTTTACCACGGATAACATTTACATCGATTGCTTACGTGGTGACGTCATACGTCGTTAAGAGAAAGCGGAAGTTTATTTTCCGTTTTCTCTTAAACGACGCTGACAAAATACATAACCCGACGTGACATCCGGTGAGTTTTTTTTGGGGGGGGGAGACCCCCCAAGCCCCCCTTTTTTTACTTTTTACCTTTACCACACATACCTTTACTACAAACCTCGTAGTAAAGGTATGCGTGGTAAAGGCTTTCGTGGTAACCACGCATGCGTTGTACTGCATGCGTGGTTAACGATTTCGTGGAAACGGCTTTGTTGTAATGGCCGTTTCCCATGTGGAATGGAGTCACAAGGTAACCATTGTTTAATTTTAGAAGCTATTAATGATGATAATCTTTGTGGCAGGAGGCCATTTGTGGACGTTGAGAATATATGTTGATCATTTGGACTACAGTTTGTAGTGGCCAGAAACACAAGGAATTAAAATGAAATGCAGGAATAATACCAACAAAATGAACAAAAGGCAACACAAGGAGTGAAGTCAGGAGACTCCCAACGTGGGCGAGGCCTGGGGATGAGACTTCAGCCGCCTGTCTGCCTCTGTGGGTGAACCCATTGAAGAGAAGCCTTAGACGGTGTCAGAGGCACTCTTGATGGCAGCATTTGATGCCATGAGCATCATGCCAATCTCCACAAGACAGGGCTGAAGTCATTTAGCAAAACATACCAAGGGGGTAATAATCAGTGACATGCATTTTAATTTATGAATGGAAACATCATGTAACTGTCCACATCAACAATTCTTTCGCTGACAATGATTTATCGACCAATAGTGGATTATCTGCCAATAGAAGAGCTGCGTTGGTTAAATAGCTGCCCATAGGACAAGGCTGGAACAGAGGGTCTCAAAAATAGGGAGGGACAAGGGGCGCTTAAAGGTCCAGCATACGAGTCCCCAGGGGTTCAAACAAGCCGAAAGTGGCTTGCTGGAACAGAGGCTGATAAGAAATGCTTGAGTCGAGAACTCATCCACCAACAGTACAGCATCCAGTGGCGGCCCATGCAGTTAAGTGCGGTGGGTGGGGGTGGGGCAGGGGTTTGTAAAGTGACAAATGACAGAATAGTGAAAAATAAATAAATACATAAATAAAACCACATACCTTGCGCCTGCCGCATTGCCGAGTCGACGATGTGGTCAGCGCAAGGTAAGTGGTTTTATTTATTAATTACATTTTCACTATCTATCTGTAGTCACTTACACCTCCCCACCCCTGTCACGCCCCATCGCACTTATCTGCATAGGCCACCACTGACAGCATTAGGTACAGAGAATAACTTGAAATCAAAAGGAGCACCATATTCAATCACCAATCAGTCAGAGAGAATAATCTGAAATGGAAATGAGCTGGGGAGGGACTAGGCTGCTATTCAGGTACAGAGAACAACCTGACATGAAAAGGAGTAAGTAGTTATCCAACAATTAGGGACCACTGATAACCAGACACGGCATGGTGTCTAGAGACTAAGGGTCTTATGTAGAGTTTGAGGGACAGTATACTCTGTCACAAACATGGTGGATGTCCCTTTCACTCTGTAACAAGGTCACAAGGGTAGTACAATCCAAGGCACTTCTACTATAGCAGGCAGGATAGTCATCACATTTTTATGGAATAACCCATCCGCCAAACTCTAAATAAAACACTTGGTCACCAGCCTAGAAGAGGAAAGAACCTGAATTGGAAATGAAATGGCAACTAAGCAGCCAATTGGGTATAGAAATTACCTGAAATGGAAGGAGTCAGATACTCATGTACTAATCAGGAACAGGTAACGGCCTAAAATCCATCATTCAAGGACAGAGGTTAACTTGAAATAAAGTAGACATTGGAGACCTACTCAGGTACAGGGGAAAGGAGTTGCAGACATCCCATCAGTTACTTTTTATATACTAATCTGAAGTGCTGGGATTTGTCATATAATACAATGTTCTTGATGTTGTCTGGGGCACAGCAGAAAGCATAGCCCCTTGACAATGTTCCACTACAACCTACCACTTCCTACACTCTGCAACCATTCGATAATGCTCCACGTCAACCTACCTCTTCAGGCACCTTACAGCCCCTTGACAATGCTCCACCTCTACCTACCTCTTCCACCCTCCCAGATCCCACCCTCCTTCCCTCCTCCTGGAATGAGGTTGAGCCCAAGACACTGTGCGCTCATCGAGGCTGTTTCAGGACTTCCCCACCTCAATGACGCTCAGCACACTGGGTTCTCTGAGCATTTATGCTGGACTATGCCTTTGTTATGTGATTTCTGCTTAAATCTGTTGTAAAGCGTTCCGATACCCTCGGGTCTGGCCAGTGCTATACAAAAATTCTTAATAAATAATAAAAAAATAATAAAATATGAGCGAGGAATATTCAAACCAAGCAACACTTCATAGGTAGGACTTGATAAAAACCTTCATTTCAATTGTAGACGATTTATTAATCAAACTGCTGCACACTAACAATATTATTCTTTTGTTAAAGGATTCTGTAGATCAGAAAAAGTTTGCTACCATTCTGCGACACGCAAGACATATTCATCAACAGTAACATTACCTGCTTCAAATCTCATTTTCCAATCTTTGCTGTTGAAGTTGGTGTTGATGATGGTCCAGAAGATGTCTGCACCATAGGGCAGGGAGAGGGCATGGAGCAGGAGCGGCACACCCAGTGACGACAGCTGGGAGAAGTCCGACTTCAGAACCCTCCACAAACTGTGAACCAACAAGATTAGGTAGGCAATTCTCAATTCAATCACAACTTTATTCGATTTATGATTCAAACAATAATAAAAGCGGATAAAATTGATTTTAAAAGAGATCACAATATAAGTCGAAATATAAAACAGCTGTTAGTTCATACAATCATTAAATAGGAACATACATATGTGGGGACCAAAGAAACGCCCATAGTCATATGCTAAGACTTTTCTTAGATGAACAATGTTTTTAAAAAACATTGATATTCTCTTTACCGAGTGGACGTTATCTAGATATTGTAAAACAATAAACACCGGGCAGCACTGTCTGATCCCCAGAGTTTTTAAAATTGGGACAATCATGTCTTTCTTAAATCGCAAAAAAATGTACAGAATAAAAGTACATGAATGGTGGATTGACCCGAAGCGTTATCACATGGGCACAATTTCAGTTCCCGGTGCCAGTCGTGCATTTTTGGGAAACTTACAATTCTGTGGAATATGCCGAATCTAAATTGTGTCAATAAAAACCTGTCATGAATTCCAAGTACAAGAGTTAAGTATGGTTGGATGGTAAAACAAGTTAAAATCATTTGATTTTGCTGTACACTGGGTTTGGCAATCTCGCCAGATTAGGTGACAACCCACAAACTGAGTGCACACTTAACTGGGCCTCAGGCACAGTATGTGGGATTTCCCAGTTAGTGATAACACTGCCTTTCTGAAATGAGGCATATGTTGATGCAATGAGAACTCAAGAGGGGGGCAACTGAAAAGTTAATGGAAGTACGTGGCATGAGGGCTACTGGATAGAACAAGCGATGAGTGACAAAGTATATGCTGACATATTTGTTTTCTTCCTACCATTAAAGTGTTTACAATGATGTGTTTAAAATTGAGCCTGGCCCATGGCGGAAAAATACATGCATTAGTCTATTGTAGTTTCTGTATGTATATGGCATTTGTGGGTGCTTGGATAAAACACACATTAGACACAATATGCAGAGGCTGATATGAGTCCAAGTTGAGAATGTGATCACCCATTGCATTTTGTATTACAGGAAGAAAAGCCCAAAAGTCATAAGATATCTTTAGAAATATTCTATAGACAACCAGCAGGATGTACTACATATACCAATGATGGCATAGCTATGGCAAAGACTGCACTGTATTCTGAACATTCTAATTTATGGGGTCCTAAGGAAGGTTCTCAATTCTGAATAAATCCAAGACCTGAAGCCTGCCACTAAATGTGTATATGTGCCTAAATAATGAAATACATTAGCAGGTTAGTTTAATTGCAACTCCTCTGTATAAGTTGCTTTTGGTATGTATGATAACTGGCCAGTAAAAATGATTTTGTCTCTGCACAAAACAGTGTTTATATATATTGCTTGAAAATATTATAATGGATAATGAACACATTCATATTTTTCTAAATGTATTAACTGACTGTAAGGAATTGGAAAAGCATACTCTTTATAAATATTAGCCAGTGGGGGTCGCCACTGGGTAGTTAAAATAATAGGCTAGTTAAAGTTAGGTCAGCCAGTACATAGGAAAATCATTTTTTGTATTTGCTAATAAAAATAAAATGGCGCACCGGGGCTGCATTATTTCATTAAGGGGAGGAGGCGCTCAGCTCCCTTCTCAAGCTGTTAAATATTCCAAGGAGCCCACCCGAAGGGCCGCATTACATAAAGGGGAGTGGGGAGCGCAGTCCCCCTTCTCTGAACCATTATAGGCACCAGAGAGCCCACCGCCAGGGCCGAAATATGCACAAAAGGGGTGATGTCATCAATTATGTCATTTGAGATGTCATCAGTTGTCATAAATGATGCCATACAACATGTCATGAGTGATATAATATGTGAGATCATGAGCAGTGCGTGCTATAACTGGTCAAAATCTATATTTTTTTAAGTTCAAAACATTAATACGTTCACTGACATTCACCTAACTTTAACGTTCCTTTAACATTGTGTTTTTTTAATGGTTTGTGGGTGCCTCGAATGGGCAACAGGGTACACACTTCTGGCCCTGAGATGGGGTACCGGGGCCTACATGGCTTTGGAGGGGGGCTGCACACCCTCCACCGCTTAATGATGCAATTTGGACCAGGGGATGGGGTCCCCTAGTCATGATAGGGCTTGGAGAGGGGAGCAGCACAACCCCTCCTTTTTTATGGCCAGGCCCTGTGGCAAGCCCCCAAAGGCAGCCAACCCCAGGCTTGGCATGCCCTTCGCCCTGCACAGCACAGTGTTGACAAGAAGGCCTGGCCTGTGGCCAAGCCCTGTGGCCAAACCACTCTGAAGCAGCCGACATGCCTGCAGGCAGCAAACCTCCCGCTGTGCAATGCCTTTCATTGAGCGAGTTGTGGGGGTGGGTGCCGGTGCATGATTCCAGTCAGGTCCTGCATCCAATCCCCCACAGGCAGCCAACCCCACACTGACCACAGCCTTTGACTGTGTACAGCGGGTGGTTCATCACAGGGCTTGGCCCGAGGAGGCCCCAGGGGTCCCCATCCTTTAGAGCCAAAACATATATATTAAGGGGAGGGGGCATGGGCGTCCCTCCCTGACCCTTAATTTGCCCTGGGTCCCATCCCAGGCCAAATATAATTAAACAGGAGAGAAGTTTGTTAGGCCCCCTTCCCAGTGCCATAATAGGCCCCAGAGACCACATCCCCTGGGTCCAAATACAATAAAAAATGGGAAGGGGACTTACAGTCGCCCTACAGAAGCTTTCTTGGGCCCCCAGGGATCCCATCCCCTGAGGCCAAAATCTAAGGGGAGGGGGCATGCAGTCCCCCTCCTAAGTCTTTTCAGGCTCCGGGGAACCCCTCTTCCGGGGCCAAATATAATGAAAATGGAGAGGGGGGCCACCAGTCCCCTCCCCGATTCTTATTAGGCCCAGGGAATCCAACCCCAAGGGCCCTACCAATAAAAAAGGGGAGGAGGCCATGTGGCTCCTCCCTCCCCAAGCCACATTAGGCCCTGGTGACCCCACCCTGTGAGGCATATTTTTTTTAAGGGGAGCAGCCATGTAGCCCCCTTCCTGAGCCTCATTAGACCCTGAGAACCCCATCTACCAGGGCAGGTTTGTCTTTTTTTTTAAAAGGGAAGGGGTTATTTGTGCCCCCCCCCCCCCATCTCTGAACCTTATTTGGCCCTAGTGACCCAATACCGCAGGCCATTTAAAAAAAAAGGGAAGGTGGGTCACGTAACCCCATTAATTAAAGGTGAATGCCCTGGTGCGCACTCAAAGCACCCACACTGCTGGGGCACATCTGGGCCCCTATGACCCAAGCCAGTTCCCCACATTCTGTGGGGGCTAGCATTGCTCTCGTCCAGAGGGAGCAGATATGTATGCTGTTCCCTGTGGGCAGGAGCAATCTGTTAATCTGTTTCAAAACAGATCACAAGTCTGCTCCCAACTGACAGGCACATTTTTAAAGCTCCTGCCCTGTGGTAGTAGACTTTTGTTTGCTCCAGTTTGGCGGGAGTTTTAAAAATGCTCCTTCCAGGTGAGAGGAAACAGAAGTTTCCCTACCCATGCTGATGCCGGTGTAGGCAGGAAAACCACTGTGCCCTGTAGGTGGTCTCCCCACGACACAGTATTTGAACTGTCTCTGGGGAATGTCGTCCCCGGGGCCTTTAATGACTGAGGGAGGGAAGGGTCCCTTTTTTAAAGTTGAGGACCCCATAGTAGTAAATTGGGCCCCAGAGGATGTGTCCCTCTCCCCTTAATTGAACAATGCAGCCCCGGGCTGCCATTTGTTTTTTGTGCGCCGGGAATCTTGTGGAATTGTGGCAAAATTGCCATATTTTTCTTTTGTCCCCAGGGGGCAGGGGGGTCCCTTTGGGTCTCCTGCATGGAACCTGTTTGGGGGTTGGATATTCCTACCCTGCCCCCTATATCATTTTTTATACAACTTGAGGACAGGGGAACGAAGTCTCCAAAACCTGTATTGGTTGAAAGCAGCATTTTTTTCTCATGTTGCTTGCAGCCAATGAGAATGCTCATTCCGGCAGGAGTCTGACTTCTGCAAGAGCAAGATGGTCCAAGGAAAAAAAGGCTCTCTGGGCCATTTAGAAAGCTTTAGTTTATAAAATTGGGTCGCACAAACTCTCGCAAGAGTCCCTCGAATCCAACTGTCCAGACAAACAATTACCTTTTAACCTTAATTTCACAAAAAGTACTAAACACATTTACACTAATTCACAAAAATTGCAACATGGGTACCACGGTCTAGCTTCGTGCCAAATTTGGTGTATTTATATTCAGCAGATTTTACTGTAGCCCGGCCTAAAGAAGTCTACGGAAAATGCATTGGGATTTTGCATTTTGGTACCCTATTTTTACTCGCCCCCAAAGCTGTTAGCAAAACAAAAAACACATTTCCTATGGAAATGCAGGCCTATCTATAACTACCCAGTGTATGTTAGTAGTTGTTTGTTAGGATTCCCAGGTATAGGAATTCCTCAAGAATATGGTTGCTGATAACTTTGCACCCGTTTGACAATCTCAAAGAAACTTTTTAGATCTATTTCTCTTTTTACATTGGTGGAGTATGCAAAGGTTTATATGTTCGTCTGGGGGCATGCGTAGCCTGAAAACAACTGGACAGATTTGAATGAAATTTTACAGGATTATACATTACGGTGCACAGATGATCCTTTTGGGAACTACAGGTAAGTAGGGAAAGTATATTTTAAGTTATAAAACATTTTAACTTAGAGATATCTGTTGTTGCAGTTCTTTTGCAAAGGTTTATGGTTTGTCAAGGAAGTACCACAGTACATAGCGATGACAGGTCAATATGTGATTGGCTAATGACTGCATTTACAAAACTTAAAGCAGGCAATGTTGTTTTTTAGGTACACTTTGGCTGTGTTATGCGTTATGCCTACAAATATAAGCAAGTATTAGGTTTAATATTTTTTATAAAGTGGTAATACATAAGCAAAAATATTTACAGGTATTTGGTTTAAATGTAGTGCCTCGAATACATTTTTTTTAATATAGTGTATTACAGCATATTTCCTATTTTAACATTTTTAAATATGCACAAAAGAGTATCATGGTAATACCTACAAATCAAATTGTTGTGCTACTTGAAAAATACATAGTTCTCTCGAATCTGCTGTAAAAATATATAGAAATGCATTTAGAAATACATTTTTCGACCCATTAACACTTTACCTACTACTTACCTATATCAAAGTCCATAACGCAGAACACAGCGAAATGCAGAATGCTGCCAAACTGTACTAAAAACGACATGGCTGTCTTTTAACTTTGATAACACAGCCGTTAGCCAATCACATACTGACTACTCATTTACAACCTTAGACTCTATGACACTACACTATAAGAAACTGTCCTTTACCATACTCTAATACACTGTACTTATTAACACTCTATAAAATTACACAACACTAAGATGTGAAACACATTTTTATTACAATTTTTTTTGTACATTTATTGAAAAAACTAAAGGTTAAAGCTAAGTTATAGTTAGGAAAAGTTTGTTTAAACCCAACTCAATCTATACAAACCGGAGAAATTATAAAGTTATAGTTATATCGTACATTTATAATTTATGCACCACTAGTGAAAACTTACATTTATAATTTAAGCACCACCTTTAGTTTACTATGTGTTGTGCACCTCCATATACATTCTTCTCACATCAATTGTCACTGTTGCATGCACTCAGTTCTGAGAAATTATGTCATTTTAGGTGTCATAAGTCTTATGACTACTATGATTTCACATACTTTAAATTATATAAAATGTAATGGTATAACCAGTGCATAGAGGATCCAGAAAGCGCAAATTGCAGTTAATGTAGTGTGACAATTGATGTGAGAAGAATGTGTATGGAGGTGCACGACGGATAGTAAAACTGCAAGTTTTGCCAGAGCTCTGCGTTTCAGCTGGAACGTGGAGTGGGCAAAACTCCACGAACTCCACCCGCGGAGTGGAATTTATCACCCACTGTAGTCATTTTGCAATTACTTGCTCCGCAATTATCAATGTGTGACTTCAATAGAAGACTAAGATCTGTACCTGGCAATCAGCAAATGGTCTTGGATATAGGCAAGGAACCGAGGGTGGTTCTTCCTGGCCATATAGAGGCACTCTCCATGAAGGCAAAGAATCTTCAGGCAGTTCAGCATATTGAAGAGAATGTCTGGCTCCTCAAACCTAGCCATTTCCTACAAGGGCAGTAGCACATGTTAATGCATTATCATACAGTCTACACATGAAATTTCTCTAAAAATACATAAATGGATGAAGAATTATACCTGTAATATGGTATAGATCAGCTTCAATGTGACTGGGAGTTGCTGGTAACAAAACTTTCTTTCAGTGTCATTCTTTATTGCTGTCAGACAAAAATGAGAGTCAATATCTCAGGCATGGATTTAAACTTAGCTGTGTTACTGGGCAGAATGTGGAGGTCAGGAGTGGGGGTATATTATTTATCAAGATTTGCCCACACCCATAGTCTTTGTTAATGGTAAGTAAATGTACACAATGCTTTGTGTCACTTGGCTCATTACAATCTCAAAAGATCGATAACTGAACGTTTTAGTTATAGTCATAGACAGTAGCCCTAAAGATAAAATCATCCCCAAGGCACTAAAACCCCAAGAGGGACACAATCCATGATGGCATACCATGCGACCTGTTGTATCTTTCCCGTGTTTCTAACTTTCTAATGTTATCTTCTCTACGTTTTTATCTTCCATTGCTAACTTAACAATAAAACCCCAGACTACAAAAGAACATCATGAACATAAACAGAGCTGCTTGACATATAAAGCCCGAGCTTTATTTTGTCAAAAAGCATCATTGAATGGTTCAATAATTAGCCACAGAACAATCTCTATTACCAAACACAGGGTACAGGAGAAGTGATTTTTTTTCATCTTTTTGTGAAGATTGTTAGCCCTACTTAGGGAGTAAGTGTGCACACTCTTAGAACAGGTTGCAGATACCTTCAGCCTTTAATAACAATTCCTCAGGATATATGTAAGGCCTCTAATGTGGCGTAAATCTTCCCAAGTTCATGATTATAGCACTATACATTACCTATGTACTTAAATGTGATGATATCTTCTTTAAATCTATGGCTATAGGCTTGTTTATGAATGTGCAGGGTGTATTATGCAGTCTATAGGCATGAATATAATCCCCAGTCACTGTCCTCGTGTTCCCCAATCAGATTTCCTCTCTGCTAGCTAAATAGAGTGGATAACCTGGTTGGAACTGGTTTAACGAATGGCTTTTGCAGCCATTTAATTAGAACGACTTCTCATTTTTCTACCCCGCCAGGCTCTGGTGTCTATATGAGTGTCGGTCAGGAGATTTGACCTAGAAGAGATCAAATGGGCTCCCTAAGAATCGTTGCT
Organism: Lissotriton helveticus; assembly: GCF_964261635.1. NCBI lineage: Eukaryota > Metazoa > Chordata > Amphibia > Caudata > Salamandridae > Lissotriton > Lissotriton helveticus. The sequence continues at coordinate 351,093,060 of NC_136070.1, read as the reverse complement.
ATCTTTATTTAATGTCTAGATATTCAACAGTGTGGAAAAAAAGGGAAGGGGGGTATGGCTTACAAAATGCACCTATACTCATTTGCCTATCAAATGATGGTGTACAATGGAGAGACCCACAGAAAAAAAACTATCTCTACATAACAGCAGGCCGTTTTGTCTGACTGCTGTTATTTCACAGCATACCATATTGTGTCCATTGAAACTGTTCTTTATGAACTTATCCTCTTTTTAGCATTCACACCGTGAAGTACATTTACAACTGTACTCATGTATGTTATGCTAGTATTTATTTTAATTGAGGACTTCAGTTATACTTCTAAAACAATTTTGTCTGTATGTCCTACTTGAATGGCTTTCTAATTTGCTTTTAGTGCTCATGTAAGTTGTGCTTATTTAGACATTGAACTATTATGTCACTAAGTGAAGCTATGCCATTTATTTCAAGTTCTCTATCTGTCTGTCTGTCTATATATCTATTTATCTGTCAATCTATTAACCTGTCCGTTTAACTACGTGTCTGTTTGTCTGCCTGTCTATCCGCCAACCTGTCTATCCACCTACCTATTCCCCTCTCTGTCTATGTATGTACCTGTCTGAAAAACTGTCTAGCTATCAGTCTGTCCATATCAAACTGTCTAGCTACCAGCCTGTCCATCTATCTACATGTCTATCTATCTATCCATCTATCTGCTTGACCTGGCACCATTGGTGTGGGTCTCTCCTGCATTTTTTGCCTTTGCCTCCTGTGTTTTTGCTGTGTGTTGTTCTGCTGGTCTAGATGCTTTGGACACGTTGCCATTGCTGTTCAGTACTAAAGTGCAAGTGCTACCTTTTTTTTTATTTTTTTATTTTTATTGAGATGGATCAGACTTTCAATAAAACAGACATACAACTTTACAAATATCAGCCAAAGAGAAGATTACAGTTTAGACATAAGGATTAAAACAAGTATACAAATATAGGTAGTTTTATACAGCTTCCAATGGTTATCAAAGTTCAAATAGCTTACCTTGCCAGATTAAATACCAGACAATGCAGGGACCCTTTAAGATCTATTCAGCCAGTTATTTTCCTCCAGTTACTAAGGGGAGCCCAAATCTTTTTACCATAGTCTTTCTTCTTTTTACCCTTAAAATTATATAGACAATCTTCGATGTTATGTGTCCCAAGCAATCTCGAGAGCCACATCTGAAATGTAGGAGCTACCGGATCTTTCCAAGCCGCCGCAATTAAAATTCTAAAAACAGCGACGGACAGAAAAATAAAAGCTTCGGCTTCCGGTCCAACTCTATGATTTCCATCCCTGCCAATCAAAACAGTGGTTGGGGATAGAGGAATTTGACACTCTAGCAGCCCCGATAAAAACTTCTCAATTTCTATTAAAACGGGTTTAAGATTCTGGCAGGAGTAAAACATATGCATTAGATCTGCAGGACCTTGGCTGCATCTTGGACATCTATCTGTATCCCTTTTTCCCCATTGATACAGCTTAGCGGGGGTGTAATAAAGATTAAAGACCATCTTATAATGTTGTGCTTTCAAATTAGTCGCTCTTAGTACTTTCTTGTTTAATGCCAGCGCATAGTCCACATCCACGTCTGGGTCCCCTATTTTTTGAGCCCATGCGCTTTCAACTTTTCCAATATCCTCTTCCAGACCTTGTAAAAGATAATTATAGCCTATTTTAATCTTCTTACCCCCTTTAATTATGTAATGCACAATCGGATTTAACTCCTGAATAGACACCCTAGGTCTAAGTGCCTTCACTGTTTGTTCTAGCTGATTATATAACAGCCAATGATTGGATGGGATACCAAATTTTTGTTGCAAAACCTCAAACCCTAAGAGATTATCCTTACACATAACATCCCCCAAAGACCGAATGCCCACGCTCTTCCACAATTCACTATTTCTATTCTGTCCAAGATGTTGGAACGGACTTGAATTCCAAATGTCTATTATACCATTGATTTTAGGGATCTTGAGAAATTTCAACAGCGCCTTCCATGCACCCCATGCACTTAACATTACTTTACTTTTACTCCTCTTAAAATACAAAACATTAATTTCACGTATTAGGACCCCCCTAGCTTTTTCACCCATTACTAATTCATAAATTGTGGGGATTCTGTGGGTACCAAATGGTACTTCAGGAGCATCATAGTACAGTAGATGGTTCATATGCAGCAGTAAGCAAACCCAGTGGTATAGCCTTAAATTAGGTGCAGATAATCCGCCTCCCTCCAAAGGTGAAGAAAGTCGAGCTAATGATCTTCTAACTTTGCCATATTGCCATACAAATTGTGAAAACACTGCTTCCATTTTTTTCATTAAGCCTTCATCAATTAATAACGGTATGGCACGAAATAAATACAATATTTTTGGGAACATCGACATTTTCAGAACATTCACCCTCCCAATCAAAGACAGCTGTAGTACATCAATCCTCCTCAAATCTTTATCAATTGTGGCGAGTAGGGGGCCATAGTTTTCCTGAATAATCTTATCTACGTTTGCATTAATTTTTACCCCTAAATAGACTGCGGAGTCCACATATCTTTGATCCCTTTTTTGAATGTTCTTAGTACAAATTATTATTGTTTTATCTGAATTGAGTTTGTATCCCGAACTGTTCCCAAACTCCTGAGCCAGACTACTTAGTTCCTGCATTGCCGCCTGCGGGTTGGTGGTAACAATTGCCAGGTCATCCGCATACGCCAATAACTTAGTAGTATGCCCATGAGATATCACCGGAGATATTCTGTCCGATGCGAGAATCTTCCTGATTAGCGGGTCTATATATAACGCGAAGAGTATAGGTGAGCAGGGGCAGCCCTGGCGTGTGCCTCTCCTGATCACTACCTCGTCTGATTGAAAACCCATTGTGGTAATTCTGGCTACTGGATCCATATACAAAGCTTTAATAGCTCTCCTGCAATTTTCTCCGAAGCCCCTTCTAACCAACACCTCCCACATGAAGTCCCAAACCACACGGTCAAAAGCCTTCTCGGCATCCAACAGAATCATGGCCATATCTCCACCCGTTGCAGCTGCCGCATCGAATAATGAGATTGCCCTTGCTGTATGCTCGGTAGTACCTCTCCCTGGGACAAACCCATGCTGCCAGGGTGAGACAAGTTGGCCAATGATCTTCGCTAACCTTTTCGCCCATACTTTAGAGTATAATTTGGCGTCTGTATTTATTAACGAGATAGGACGATATGACCCTGGATTCTCCTCTGGTTTTCCCTTCTTATGGAAGATGACAATATTGGTCTGTTTCCACGAATCTGGGATATTACCTGAACAGATTATTCCATTAAAAAGGTCTTCGAGCAAGGGGAGAATTTCATCTCCCAGGGCCCTATACACCTCGATTGGTAGACCATCTGGGCCTGCAGCTTTACCTGCTGCTAGTTCATTCAAAGCGATTTTAATCTCCTCTGATGTTATATCCATTTCTAATCGGGCCCTATCTTCCTCCTCCAACCTTGGAGCTAGGGGAGACTGATCTTGCATAAATGGTACCACCCCTGGCTCCTGATCATACAGCTTTTGATAACATTTCTGAAACACATCCATTATAGATTTTGGGTCTGTATATTCACTCCCATTATATTTAATCCTCCCAATTTTATTACGATTTAAATCTTGCCTAATGCGGAGCGCTAATACTCTACCAGCTTGTTCTCCAGTCTCGTATCTCCTTGCTCTTTGCGTTTGGTATTCACAAATCTCCTTCTGTGTAATTATTTTTAAAATTTCACCCTTAACCCGAGCCATGTTCCTGACCGTCTCCCCACTATCTCTACCTGAAGCTATTTCCTCAATATGACACCTCTCTATTCCTGCTAGATCTGAGGTGAGTCTCCCCACCTTACTTTTATCCTCTTTCCTTAGTTTTGCTGCAAAACTAATCGTCTCACCCCTTAATGCTGCCTTAAAGGATTCCCACACTCCATTTCTGGAAGCACTGTATCTATTACACTCGAAGAATTCCTTTGCCCAGTTTTTAATATGTTTAACAAACCTTTCGTCATTTAATAGTTTCCTTTCGAATGTCCATCTAGATGTTTTCCTCTGTACATTAGGGACCCTATACGTCAGAATTACGGGATTGTGGTCGGAAATTATTCTCGGTAATCTATCAATGTTTACCCTGCCAATTTCGCCAGTTGTGACAAAGAAGTAATCCAATTTGGAATACTTCTGTGCCGGGTGTGAAAAATATGTGTACCCTCGGTCTCCGGGAACTTTTTCTCCCCATACCTCCACCAAACCATGAGACTGGATCAGAGAACTTATGGCCCTATTAACTTTACGTTTGCGGCCCGTATAGACACTGCCCCTCTGCCAGTCCGCCGAGATGTTCATATCACCGCACACTACCAGCGGGGCATTCCAACTGGCCAGCTCCTCTTCTAATTTGTCATATACCCCTGGGTCATCCTCATTCGGACCATATATTGCACACAGCGTGAACCCCAGATTCAACTCCACCAGTACCCATCTCCCAGAACCATCTGTTTTACTGCGTTTCACTCCACCCAAGTTACTTTTAGCTAAAATAGCCACCCCTCTGATCATTGATGACTGCGATGAACATCCGACCAAAGTATACCCATACATCTCCAACATCCTTCTTTTATTCCAGGGGATATGGGTTTCCTGAATACAGACTATGTCTATATTATTTGATCTAATCAGATGACTCAATCTCTGCCGCTTCTTCCAATCATTTAACCCCCCAGCATTGATAGTACAAATCCTAATGTCTGACATTATTAAAGTATTTGCATTTCCTACCTTGACTAATTACCATGTGTCTGATATCTGCCCAGTTCCACTTCCTTTCCATCTCATTGTTTTTCAAAGATTTTACCCCCCCTTCCCTCCCCTCCCCCACCCCTTCCTCCCTCTGCACTCTCTCCCTCCCCTTGACCAGCTCCAGAATGGAGCTCCCCCTCACCCAACCCCCTAGTTCTGAGGCGCTCAGACCGATGGTCTGTGCACGTGATGGTTTGCAGCTCGGATTGAGGAGAAGAACCTGTGCACTTTCACCAAAATATCTATATATATTTTTTTTTTGCCCAATTTTTTATTTTAATACTATAACCCCTTACCTAATACAGTTCACTCCACCCCACTATCTGTGTTCCTGTGTCCCCGTTTTATACTTTTTACGTGAATTGACAGGACAAAGTTACATATATGTTATATCCACTATTTCCACCTCATTTGAACATTTTAACATTTTAACCAGTTAGCCCCATTTCTAAGCTACCTATGACAATGACAACAGGAATTCTTTTGCCTTAATTTCAGAAGAGAAATATAGTGTTTTCCCATCTTTGATTATCTTCAGCTGGGCGGGATTAATCAGGTAGGCCTGCATGCCCTTATCCTGGAACGGTTTGATCAGCTGCCTTAATCTCCAACGTCTCTCAACTGTAATATGGCAGAAGTCAGGGCGAACGAAAAAAGTATAGCCATCAACTGTCTTTTTTTTATCTGGCCTTGCCCTCTCAGAGATAGCTTGCCTCAAATTAAAGTTGCCCAGGAAAATTAATATCGCTCTAGGTTTGTCGTCCTCTTTCGTGTTCTTATGAAGATTAGCAGGGGTGCGATGCGCTCTCTGAACCTCTCTGTCAAAATCCCAATCCTTCAAGTCAGTAAAGGCATGTTCAAAGAGTTTTACAACAAATGATTTCATATCTGTACCCTCAGATCCTTCAGGGATTCCCAGAATGCGTAGGTTGTTCTGACGCGATCTGTTTTCCAAAGATTCCAGCTTCCACTGTATATCAGTTAACTGCTTAGTTTGCCCATCCACCTTATTGGAAGCGGCCTCTGATTCCGCTTCAGTAGAAACAATTCTGTCTTCCAGATTGGTGACCCGCTCCCCCAGATTCACACACGCCTTAGTCAGCTTCCTGACCGCCCCTTGTATTTTTCTGACAGCTGCCTGAGATTTGCGACTCTCCTGTCTTGCTTCCTCACGATGCGCTAGGATCTCCTGATGAATAACTTCAAGAAGGGACATTTGTGCAGATTCCCCAGCTGGGCTAGCTGAGGCAGTATTTGTCAGTGGCTGCTGCTCTCTCTTCTGACCATGCGTTTTCGTTCTCAACAAAGTTTTCACCGCTGTGCTCGGGGGGCTACCTTCATCCTGTTCACTACCAGTCTCTAAGTCACTACCTTCTTGCTCCAAGCTGTCCTCCTCATCTTCCGACCATTCCCCACCCTCTGAAACTGAGAAGAATGCCTCGCTTGGGGCTTCCTTTTTGCCGCAGGGGTTCCCCCCAGAATCTTCCTCCAGGATCTCTTCTAATGCTTGAGGTATTAACACAACCTTGACAATGGGATCCACTTCCGGAGCCTCTCCCTGCTGTTCTACCTCCTCTATGCTTCCAACAGTATCAGGCTGCCCCTCTTCCAAATTATCCGGGAGCCCCTCAGCCACCTTTGATATAATCTGTGACTGGATCTGGTTAACATCACCCTTAATATCCATGGAGTGTTTGTTCTTGCTCACTTTTTGGAAAATGACAGAGATTGGGGTGGTGCCCTGGGAATCAGAGTTCAGTTTGCCGCTCCCTTGTTGTTGTTGAACATGTTTTTTAACTGAGGGAGAACCTTTCTTGTTGCCGTCTAAATCTACCGATGATTCCGCTGCAGCGGCTGCCTTCCTCCTTGCTGCAGCTTTAGCGGTAGCGCTCATTTTCGGGGCCATTATTTCCCTCCTCCTCTCCTTGAGCCCAAACTGCCCCTTACTGCCTGGGCTTCCTGGGCTTCTAAAGCTGTCAGTATGCTCCACTTTCCCCACCCACGGAGCCAACGGAACCTCCAGTGCGTAAGATTTCACTAGAGCCTCACCTTGTGAAGAGCTCACTTGTCCCTGCGGGCTTGTATTAGCCTGTCGGGTTTCAGCCGGGCGGGGTTTTCTGCTCCGAAGCACACTCCGTTTGATCAGGAGACCCAGGGCCGCTTGTCTAGTGAGGGCAGACACCACAAACTCCGCCGCCTCCGCCTCTGCTAGCAGCCCGACAGCCCCGCCTCTCCGTCTCCTCGTCACCTGCAATACCTCCAGCAACAGCCGCTTCAGCGGCTGACAGCAGGTCAGTTTCATGCGGCGGGATTTTTTTTTTTTCCAGCGGCGATCAATCCCCGCTTGTGTATCTGCCTCCGATCAGTCTTCGGTTTCCAGCGGATGTCGCTATCGTTACAGGCATTCAGGCATTCAGGCAGCAAAGGCGGTAAGGGGTTTACAGAGATCTCATTTCTTCATTATTCTTATGCACCTCCTCAATCGAGCTGCTTTCCCGGCCGTCTACACGGCCGCCATCTTGCCAAAGTGCAAGTGCTACCTTTGTAAATTGCTGTTATGGATTAGTGATTCCATTATTAGCATATTTGATTTACTAGTCAGAACCCAGTACAGTGCACTGTGTGTGCCCAAGGCCTGTAAATCAAATGCTGCTAGTGTGCTGCAGCACTGATTGTGCCACCCACAGAAGCAGCCTGTAAAATATGACTCTGGCCTGCCATTTCAGAGCCTGTGTGCAGTCTGGTACTCCAATGTCGACTTGGCAAGTGCACACACTTGCCAGGCCCTAGCCTTCCCTTTTTTTCATATCAGTCACCCCTAAGGTAAGCCCAAGGAACCCCTGTGGGCAGGGTGAGGTATGTGAAAGATAGGAAATGCCCTGGTGTGTGTGGCATGTCCTGATAGTGAATTACTGCCAATTGTGTTTTTCACTATTGCAAGGCTACCTGTTCCCATAGGACCAAATGGGGAGTTTGTTTACAACATCTTATAAGCTAAACATAACTACCCCTGGAAACAAGGTAGGAAAATAAAGTTTAGTATGCCTGAACCCAGAATGTTGATGCATCTTTTAGTGAGGGTGATTTTTACAATCCGTGTTTGAAAATACCACTTTTAGAAAGTAGGTATTTTCTTGCTTAACCATCTAGGGCGCCTCTGCTAGGTTTGTGTATTGCATGTCTGGCTTTTGGAGGACAGGGGCTGGAGAGGGGCAGTGGCTCCAGAGAGTCTGATGAGTCAGGGCTACGTTGAATAGCCCTGGGCTGTATTTGGAGTAGGGGGAGGAGATTTCCTTTCAACTGAATGAGCCTAGTCTGCCAAGGACAATGCTGTTTCCACCTCCTTCCAGGAAGCTGCACCAGGGAAAACAGAACCAGTTTGGACTGAGCACAGGGCTTCTCTGCCACCAGAGAACAAAGAATTTTGTGATATAAATATTGGGGCCCAGACCTGAGAACTTTAGATCCCTTCTGGGAATTAAGAGGAACCTGTGCTAAGGAGAAGAGCCGGAGAAGCTAAGGAGGAATACTGCCCCTGTTCTGTTTGCTGTCTGGGGTTGACCTGCAGTGGCTACTTGCTGCCAAGGAAAGGAGAAAAGGACTTTGCTGTTTGCTTTGTCACGTGCTTGAGGAAAAGATCTCCAATGGCTTGAAATTGAGCTTGTGTCCTGTTCTGAAGTCTTAGGGACACAAAGACTTCACTTTTTCAGTCTCTCTGCATCTGGAACTGCTGTTTCAGCTGCCACAGAAGGGAATCCCAAAGGGGATGATGGACGGAGTGTTAAACAATGCAAGCACTCACCCCTAGTCAACTGATCTGGGTTTAATCCATCATCATTCTTTAGCTTACTCCGCCACCCCAGTTCAGACATGGCCATATGCAAATCAGTCTGACCCTGTGCCTCATGGGAACAGTCCACCCGAACTGCCAAGCCATGTCTTCCCTGGACCGGAAACAAGCATCCTGGGACTGGTTTCTGGCTAATCAGCTGTCATCAGCCAAGCTAGCTTGAATCCAGTGGCAAAGAGAGCAAGGGACCTACATCTGGGCATACCCTGCCAACTTAGGGCAAATAAAGCAATACCAACAGGGATGATGGACGGAGTGTTGAACACTGCAAGCACACACCTCCAGTCAACTGATCTGGGTTTAATCCGTCATCGTTCTTTAGCTCACTCCGCCACCTCAATTCAGACATGGCCATATGCAAATCAGTCTGACCCTGTGCCTCATGGGAACAGTCCAGCCTGAACTGCCAAGCCATGTCTTCCCTGGACTACAAACAAGCATCCTGGGACCGGTTTTTGGCTAATCTGCCGTCATCAGCCAGGCTAGCTTGAATCCAGTGGCAAAGTGAGCCAGGGACCCATGTCTGGGCATACCCTGCCAACTTAGGGCGAACAAAGCAATACCAAAGGGGACATCGACACCTGCCAGCAGTCATAACCTGCACCGAAGCCGTGGGCACCGCCAGTGAAGAGGCGACGCAGCACGACGCACTGCCCCGACTTGCACCATAGGCCTGACGCCTGCTGACGCCGTGCCGCATCGACTTTAAAGCCATCACAGAGGCGACTACCTGCACCAGAGCCAAGGACAGTGCTTGTGGCAAAGTGAGCCAGGGACCCATGTCTGGGCATACCCTGCCAACTTAGGGCGAACAAAGCAATACCAAAGGGGACACTGACGCCTGCCAGTAGAGACATAACCTGCACCGAAGCCATGGGCACCGCCAGTGAAGAGGCGACGCAGCACAACGCTCTGCCCCGACTTGCACCATAGGCCTGACGCCTGCTGACGCCGTGCCGCATAGACTTTGAAGCCATCACAGAGGCGACCACCTGCACCAGAGCCAAGGACAGTGCTTGTGACGTACACGACGCACCGCCCCGAGTCCCACTGCAGTCCTGACTACACCGACGCCGGTGGTTCATCAACGCAAAACCAATACTCAGCATGGGTGACTCCTGAATCCATCGACACCGCACCATCGTAAGGAACTAACGCCTCTCCGCCACCATGACATCACCTCCCCAACACAGTAAGGAAATGACGTTCACCTACCCTGCACCACAGTAAGGAATGGAGGCTTCACCTCCCCTGAGGTAGATAAAAACTGACGCAGCCTGGTGCCAACGAAACATCACCTCCCGACGCCGTGCACCACCTTTGCTCCCATCATTTCCAAGGTACTGTTCTTTGTGGGTCTGCTTGACTCCACGCCTGATGCCGCGCACCTCGTGGTCGGTGCCATACTTTGGGATTTGTATCTGTCACAATGTCGTAATATCTCAAGGTGGAGGAATTTGTTGCTACAAACTTAATTGAGTGAATAACCTATTTTTGAGGATATCTTGATAACTGTATTGTGGATTTTTTGTTGTTTGGTCTTGTTTTGGTTTAGATAAAGGTTACTTATTTTTCTATACTGGTGTGGTGTCCATTTGTAGGGTTTTCACTGTATTATTGTATGTGTTCACAAATGCTTTACAAACTGCCTCTGAGATAGGCCTGATTGCTCGTGCCAAGCTACCAAGGGGATGAGCAGGGGTTATTTTAGAAGTGCCCCCCCTTACCCTGACTAGAAGCAAGTGCCTCTATTTGGACAAAGGTACCTACCTTTGCTAACTAGAAACCCCCATTTCTAACTCTATCTATCTATCTATCTATCTATCTATCTATCTATCTATCTATCTATATCTATATATATATATATATATATATATATATATATATATATATATATATATATATTATTTATTTTTTTTAGGAAATGCAAAGCTTGCAGATTTAGTAAAAAAATCACTACTTTTGAAGGTGGACCAGGGGACCCTAGGCCAATAAGAACAATTAATACATTCTATAATTGTAATTCTGAGTATACCATATACTGTCTCATCTGCCCGTGCAATAAAAGGTATATTGGCAGTACTAAGAACCCCACTAAAAAGCGAATATTGGAACATATGCGGGCCATTTCGAACAAAGACCCTATCTACCCCGTCGCAAGGCATTTTGAATTATACCATCAAAGTAACAGGGATCTGTTGCAATATTACTGCATCGACGGGGTAGACAAACACGAAAGGGGTGGAGACAGGCTGGAGAAACTCAGAGCCAAAGAGTCCCGATATATCATAGAGCTCCAAAGTATGAGTCCGGCTGGACTGAATAACGATGAGGTACTCTGGACAGACCTTGATTAATTAACTGATGGCAGTGTTATACTCAGTAAAACAGCTTCATTGTAAAGATAATAGGATGTAATGTAAAATATGTAATACATACGCGCAAAGACACATATATCCTTTTAATCTTCTGAATCCTTACGATACGTACTGCTGCACTACATCTAAAGTGAATAATAGGAATGTCCTATAGCAGCTAGCTTAGCTAGACATACAAACACAACAACAAGCCCATTCAGGGCACAATTTTGTTACCGCAACAGGTCTTGTGACATTAAGAATGAGATCTACATGTTTACTAATTGAGTAGATATTAAATTGATCCTTCTTTGTTCCTGTTGGGATTAAGATTGATAACAGGGAATGTACATAGCAGGTTATGAATTTTGTCTGCTTACAAAATTACACCTGTGTATAGAAAATGTTTTTAAATCTTTAATTTTGGTTTACATTTTCGTTAAACTTTTCTGCACTTGCACTTTATATATGTAATTGATATTTTTGCATTTTATTAACCCTCTATAAGATGGCCGCCGCATAATTGTTATTGTTGAGGCTGGTGAAATGTCCATCTTTTGTCTTCATGGCCATGATGACGTTTGGTGGGTTTAAAATGGTTGTGTCACTAAAGAGTAATCGACATTGAAAAAGCCGCGAGGCGAAACGCGTCTGTCGATAGAAGGGGAGAGGGCTCGAGCACCGAATAAAGCATTTTCAGCTTTATAATCCACTCCGAGTGTGCCTTTCATTGCTGCAAGCCATATAATTGTTTGCCAAGTGAAGTAATATATATATATATATATATATATATATATATAGATCTAGATATATATAGCTATAGCTATATAGTCTGTTTCTATCTATTGATCTGTAGGTCTGTCTGACTATCTATTGATCAATATATCGAAGACTCTCTATCTATCTTTCTAAGCCTTTCTATCCATCTATGCCTCTCTAAATCTGTCTATGTATCTATGTGTCTGTCTATCTATCTATCTATCTATCTATCTATCTATCTATCTATCTATCTATCTATCTATCTGTCTGTCTATCTATCTATCTATCTATCTATCTATCTATCTATCTATCCATCTATCTGCCTGTCTCTCTGTCTGTCTATTTATATCTATCTACCCAAGCCTCTCTATTTATTTATCTGTTCACCCTATCTACATGTAATAAAGATTTACAAAAACATTACAAGAAAAAGCACTAGCAAGGGCAAGTGGCTGGTAACCACCGGCAGACAGATTGACTTTTTTTAAGCCTTCTCTTACCAAGATCTTTTAATTTTGGTACAATTATATGTGTAGCATAGTTACTTATAGGTATTTTCGTTCAGACTTTATCCATTAGTCTGTTTTTGTCCCATTAACATTTTTTCCACCCACTGCAGCAAGCATCATGGGGCAATGGGTCTGCCAAATTAAGCGATTGGCTGACTTCACTGTGATGTATGGTGTGTTTCCATTTCAAAAGGAGCACATCCACACAAAAAGTAGCTCCCCTTAGTGCCAGGGATTATTATGTTAAAGTTTTGTTTTGTTTTTAAACAAAAAATATATATTTGCTTAAGCTAATATTTTTTAAGATTATTAGGGCCCTGCAGCTTTCCAAGAATAATGTTTTGCAAAAACCATGACAGAGTAAAATAAGAATTGCCAAAGGCTAAATGCTTTTCCAATGCTTGTTTTTCGAAAGGGGCATATAATTCTCCCCCTTGCTAGAACACATATTCATCTTCCCTCCTCCATTGCTACCAATTCACTCAGACGTCCCTACATACATTTAGCGCCATCTCAGAGCAGATGTAAAATATTTACATTAAACCCCTTGGCATGATTAATTCCATGTGATTTTGTGACTAGAAAATTGGCCCTGAGAGGTAATTCCCAATCGCAGGGTGTTTAACTTGAAACTGCACAGTACTGGGTGGATTTACTTGGCATTAAGGTCAAAATCCTCCCCAGTTCTGTGCAACTCTTAATCAGACTCTTATGGCCTAATTTAGACTTCGGCGGAGTACTTTCAACCCTGATTCTACTCAGGACGCGACTGCCGTTCCCGGTCCAGTTCTTCGCCCGGGCTACCCTCTAACCTGGACGACGCCAGATATATGGGCTCCTCCCCGCTTTGTGGCTCGCGGATTTTTTCGGTTTCAGAGTTCAGAGAACCTTCCTCCCCCCAGTAAAGACCCCATAGCGACTCCGTTAGGGGGCGGTGCTCCCCTCGAGAGGAGATCTTCAGTATTAGCAGGACACCCCCTGGACAAAGTACATAGTGACCTTCTGTGGCCCTGATGAGAATCCTGTCACATTCAAGGATTCGAAACGCGTAGGCCGGTTGGTCTGCTTGGCTTTGTCTTCGTGCCCATTGGTTCTGCACCTAGACCAGCATTCTTACACTTTAAATGCTGAAAATTGTGTTATTAATTGTTTTTGATTCAACAAATTCATTATGTATAGTGTATTGTTCTGATTTGTAGGAAAGCTCTTTTTGAAGTGGATAAGCAGACTTAGTACTTCACTTACTGGTCAATTGACACCCTCCAGTATTTGTTGAGTACATTGTGTGAATGTAGAAAGGAAAGAGGTTTTGACTGTGATATGCTTTGAGAATTCATGAGTGATGGTATGTATGAAGTTTTTATCTCACTTGTTGTGTCTTCGTTGGATTCTTTTGCTACAAACTGTCTTTGAACTACTGCATTGAATTTAAAAATATGCATAAAAAAAAAATCTTTTCTAAATAAACAGCTATTAATTAGCATGCACGTGTATTGAATTGTTATCTTTACATGGTCAATTGAGTTGTTTTGGAAATTAGGTATCAGTATTGGCACTTTCTTCTTGTTGTCTAATTTAGACTTCGGCGGATGGGTTGCTCCTTCAAAAATGTGACGGATATCCCGTCCACCATAATACAAGGGCCATTGGATATAATGCATTAGTAATACAGCAGGTGGAATTTCCATCATGTTTGTGATGTAGTAATCCGTCTGTAAAAATCTGAATCAGGTAATTATTCTGATTTTACAATAGAGGCCACATTTTAAGTAACCTACGAGCAACGTTTGTGACTCCATATGGCAAGTGAAGCCTGCAGCCTCAAGGCACCACCAAGCCATGTCACAAAACCATTACAAAATACCCAGAAAGTTGAATTTTTTAAGTATATGGGAAGTGGCTCAGCAAGAAAGATTCGATTTCACTTACTTTGCTGAAAATCCTCTCACTCTTCCACCAAGGGATTTTAGAGCTGTCACTATTGTAAAAAGGATTAGATCACTTGTATTAATCTACTCAAGGGGCCCAGTGTACCATAATATTGGCAGAGGTAGGGCTGGTCTAGGAGAACCTATTTATCAAAGACATGAGCCTTGAGAAATCATTTCTATTTGAGTGTTCTGTATGGATGGCTTCTTACTTGAAAGAGGATGAATTGGAGGCTTAAGGAGCTGATTTGGGAATGTTGCCAAACTTACAATTACCTACAGTTGAGTCCTCATCAATGATTTAGAAAAAATGACAATTTTAATTTGAAGGTAAATATAATTGTTGCACTAATTTCTAATGGTAGCTCCCCAATGTACGTTGGTCGTAGTCCTTACAGAAAAATTAATTGCTTGTAATTTTGGGGATGTTTTCATTTAAAGCTGGCACTATGAACTGTTTAGAATATGAGATGCAACTCAGGGATGTTCACTACTCACTATTATTAGTACATTGTGTCAAGGACACCTCTTTGTCTTGTCTAGATTGAAGCCCTTAGAATACCTTATTGAAACTCAAAACAATTTAACTGAGATGGGAAGACTTAAAAGCTCATGTTGGTGTGCCACATGCCCTAGATATAAAATGCATTCATAAGTGGAGTTGAAAGAGATTGAGTTTGTGTTTCTCAGTCAATGAGGTTGAAAAGACATAGATACATGATTTAATGAGTTCCCTTTAAATTTTAACAAGCACGATCATACTTTTTAGAATAATTATGTTTTGGTGTCACTGCACCATTTGGTATGGCAACCATGGGGTTTCCGGCCGGAAGCTGTATGGAGGTTCACATTTCATACATCAGCGTGCTACCACTGTTGAAAATCTTATTATAACACACGTTGGTGCAAGCACAGTGCACTAAACTGTTTTTGGGATATCCATGTGGAGTAGCAATAGATCTGCTCTTCCCAACCAGACAGAGAGACACACACACACACACACATCCTGTATTTTTGAGGATGCTTTTACTTCTGCTCCCAGTTGATAGCCTGTTCTGCCTGTGACAGAATTTCTGCTGCTACCATATTACTCTGCATGTGCTGGAAGAATTTCCTCCAACTGTTTATAATCTATGATGTTTTCTGTGCATGTGAACACACATGCTGCCTCTGCCATGAGTATCCTTATGAAAATTGCAGATATATTTGCCCTATACAAAAGTCAGAGATGTTGTCTTCACCAAGGCTCCTTATTTTGTGGCGTGAAGACATGTGTTACGCCCAGAAAGGAACAGATTTTCCATGACTCATGGTATGGAAATTATTTTAGAAAGTCTCTGCCAAACCCTTGTTCCACACACATGATTTACAGGCGGCAGACCTTCAGTATCTCCACAACACAGAGTATTCCGTGAGGTCATTGGAGTTTTGGTAAAATGACCACTAGCCCAATTTAGAGTGGGCAGTCGAATAGAAAATTTTTACAGTCAATCAATACCGGGTAAAACCTGACAGGAAGGTACAGTGCAGGCGCGACCACTCCTTAAGGGTGGAGGAAACACCTTGATAGACTTGGACCTAGGCGCTTCAGTTTTAAGCCCTGAAGAGCCGGGAGCAGAGTGTCCATCAGTGACGCCTTGTCACAAAGTGGGGTGGGGTCAGCAGTTTGTTTTTGAAAACCCAAAAACATGTTAAAATTTTGACAAATGTCCATCAATTTGACGATGCTGTCCGCCTAACTTAACATGTTAACAAGAACCGCTGTTTCTGCATCTGACTAGAGATGTCTGCTGGGTCGGAAGACACCTCTAAATGCAGAGAGCAGATACTCTCTTGAGGCGATAGAGCATGTTACACTGACCCGCTGATGGAGTAAAACCCATACTTCCCACTCTAATTCAGGCCCAAAAATGTGAATTGAATTAAACGTATTTTTCAAGCGCTTCTTTGAATGGTAATCCAACTTAAATGATATGAGAAGCACCAGGTTTATAACATTCTATTATTATAAATGCATTCTATTGCTATAAACGCTTCTAGTCGCTGTTACAACCTATAGACAGAAATCAGTTTGTCGAGGTCTTCCCTGTTGCTTGTGTTCACAAACACCACATACCAGTGTTTTCTGGCACTGCAGAGTGATTCCCTGGGTTTTCTCCTTGCTTTGCTGTTGGATTCTCCTCCTCTTCACCTTCAGGTCCTATGGTAAATTCAGGCCTGGTAAATAGAAGCCCTTCCTCAAGGTTATCGGTGGGCTCCTGAAGAGGTAAGATTAAAATAGAAATTCAATACATGCATATGTTTATAAAAGTATTGGAATATATGCTTTAAACTATTACATTTCAATGCACGGTTTCAAATTGAGCAATTTGAGAGTTGGCAAAAAAAAAAGAAATTTGTTTTTGGTCTTCAGTGTTGTAATATTTTCCCCAAAACTGCAAATCTCTTTAATTTAGTTTAGGAAGAATTGCAGTTGAAATATAATCAACTTCGAAATCAGTGCACCTTAGGTCACTTCTGAAACACGCTTTCACCTCCTGCTGCATTAAATGTTCTTATTAAACATCACATTTTAGAACTTTGTGTTTCCAGATTACTCGTTCAGGTAAGATACAGGTTGACAGTCACGCAAGGCTATTGCTATACATCGATCAACTGAAGAAGCTGAGCAAACGCATGGATAACAATCCAAAGCGAGGGGCATTAATACAAAAGGAAACAATGAGAATGAGGGTTTATTGGACTGAGAAGTAAGAAAGGCCCATATCTTACATATGATAAAATGACATAGTGGCAGGTGTGGGTGGACTGTGTTGTTATGGGAGGAGTGAGGATAAGTGGGGAAAGTCAACAAGCACTGGCAAAGGCTAGAGGTCTGGCGTCATTATACCAAACACAGGAAATGACAACTGTTGACTACATGTGTTGCAAGCACAAATGCTGTTTATTACATTAAAGTCTGACCTATTGGCTTTGGCAGTGCTGGAAAAAAGTAAAATGATTGGTTTCCATACAGAATGCTTACAGGACATACAATAATAAATGTGACAAAAGAGTGTGATGCTTCAGTGTAAGTTTCCAATTAATGCTCTTCCTGGAAGACTGAATGATACACCAAACTGGCAGTGGGAAGAATAGAGGCTAAGTCTTGTTCGTCTTAATCTTGTATTCACTGTATGATTTATAGGTTTGGTTTTCTTGCAAGATCCATCACATACACAAGAAGAGGAGAGTGGTCCTAAAATGCAAACTTGTAGATTTTGTATTTGATTGTTGGGAAGAAGCAATGCATATTTTGAGTTTTGATATTGCACTTGTATGTGGCATTGTCTAATGTCATTGGTGGATAATGTAAATGTATTCGTCCTTCACAATGGATGTGATGTGAGCGCGCATTTACAGTAATGGCATATGTAAATTTGACAGCAGTGCCTGGTTGACAGAAGAACAGGGAGTATGTTTTAGGAGCAATGTATGTTTTTATTCTTCAAAGTAAAACACATAGTTCTTTCTATAGACCCTATAGTTCATACCCAAGATTGCAACAAAACTGTAGCAAAATGCCAATATTGGAGAATCATATAAACAGCAAAAGAAAAACAGGTCAAATTGACAACATCATGGAAAGGAATTGGAAGATATTAAAGAACATATCCCTGTTAAATGAATGCTCATAATTGAATAAATCCGTTAGATGATTAATAATATCCAAAACAATGTAAAAACCTAAACCTGCTTTCTGATCAAGAACAGCAAAACACACTGACCACACAGAATAAGGATGCATTTGATTGGCTGTTGCAGTCGTTACATTTTCTACATGTTTTATTTTGTTGGCTCTCACATCTATTTTTGATCATCAAAGTTTTCATAAATGTTTTGTGAACAGCACAGTCATGCAACATCAGGAGCTGCACCCTCCTGCAAGCACATACTCAACGAAGTAAAGACTAGCTGTTGAAGTGTTTGCTGTATAAATGATAAGCATCACCACACAGCTGTGTCTCTCACAAGCACTTACAGGAATTAACTGTGATCTACTGGAACAGGAAAAGGCTGATATGGCCTCTACTGATACATGCCTATTTAGTGTCTATAAATGCATCTTATCAGGGTGTTTACGATGTAAATGATCAAGATCCCTTTAACAAATTTATTGCAAAATGTTGAGGAAACAATGACCTATGGTGCCTTGACTTTTACACACGTGTTCACTATATAAATGGCTGCGATCACCTTATTGCTGCCATTTTCAATAGATGATGGTGATCACTTAAGGGAGGTGTATTGCCAACAATGCTAACTGGCAAGAGCCTATGTTCCTGGCCCTCATGTCTGTGCTGAGAGCTCACTGGAGGCTTTCCACAGAGAAAGTGTGGTTGTGCGCATGTCACCTACTCAAGTTGGTAGATGCCACACTCAGGGCCTGCCTGGGCAGCTGCAAGACCTGCAGTGCCCCATCAATTCTGCGGTTGCGGACACCAAGAGTCTTCCACAATCAGCTAAAGGAAGAATAAAACTTAACAGAAGGAAACTTAACAACCTTTACCGTGTCCAGACATACATAATTATTCAGTTTAAATGAGGACTACACAATGTGAGCCGGGGAAAGAGCTCCAATTGATTTGACGGAAAAGCCTGACAATTTAAGCCATTTTCCTTGCAATAAAGGAGTTTCAACATTATTATGAGGGTCCTTGCCAATGCTAGACCCCAAAATATTATTTCAGAACGTGTGTCTGAGAATAGTTTGAGAACTGATCGCATCATCTATTGTGCATGGAGCAAAATGTTAAATTGGGAACAAGTCAACCAAACAAACAGTTTGCGATTCAAGAACTACGTATGGCCTTAAGCGAACCAAAATTGTTTTCCAAATTGAGTGTGGTACACAAATCATTCTCAATACCAAATATGAAAATATACAATAGATTATCCATTTGAAGCCCACCTAGCACATTTTTTTTAATCACATATATATATCTCAAAACCTCCTGAACAAATTTATACCAAACGACAAAAGGGTCTAGTTTGAATAAAATGTCTATCAACTTTGGTGTATTTGCATTCAGTAGAATTTTCTGTAGCGGACAGTAAATATTCCTGTTCAACTTTGAATAGGAAATGCTACTATCAAATCTCTAAATAACTTTTTACTGTCTTTACCAATCTGCACAAAATTTGAAATGAAGCATCTGAGATGGATTTGCCCAACTTGAGTCAAAATGTGTGCAATCAGCAAACAGTGACAAAGTTAATAGCAAATAAATAAGTATATTTCTCAAGAAACTTGCAATTCATGTGAGTACTCTGCTATAGAACTAAAATTACACACTACTAACGAGCCCCAAGTAGGGCAAAACTGGTCTGGGGCTGCATGTGGTCCCTTCTTGAGGGTGCCTTAAATGGCAGTGCAGGACAGAGTGTTTCTATGGGGAGCAGGCTCGGTGCGGATTTGCAGAAATTGAGCCTTCATCTAGAGCGGCATGGTGGGCCATAAATGATGGACTGGACTGTGGCCCAAGCAATTGCCAGTGCCAAAAATGTATTCAAACATTGCTTCCACTACCTTGTTCTTGTTTCAGTTGATGTCCTAGGTATGATGGGTATGCCCAGACGTGGGTCCTATGCTCAATGTGCTGTAGGACTCAAGCTACAATCCTACTGACAAGCCCCAAAACTGTTTTGGGGTCTCTTCTAGTCCCTTCTGGCAGTTCCAGACAGATGTTCCCATGAGGAGCAGGGTTTTGCATGAGGCAGGCTTTTGTCAAGAATGGCAGATGGACTAGAATGCTGCCCGAGCGATTGCCAGTGACTGAGATTAATTCAAGCATTCCATCCATCACCTTGTTGTTAGTTTAATAGCCACAGCTTCAGTCCCACAAACCTTTCTTCCCAGAGATTCAACTTTTTATTTTATTTTTCTGTCTATTTCTGACAGCTGAGACTTTAACCAAGTCTGACTTGAAGGCTTATCTCAAATAGACAGAGTCTTGCTCATATGGTTTGTGTTTTTTCAGGTGCTGTGGAGTTGCTGACTTTACTGCAGTTGGAGTAAGGAACTTGTCTTAAGCTAACTCTGCAAATCGTGGGAACAACTGGAATATGGGTGTGGGAGAGGGTCCAGGATACAAAGATATCAAAGATGTTAAAACTTAGAATGAAATTCAAAGTTCTTCAATCTTAAACAAAAAATGAAGGAGAATTGAGTAATAAACATGCCAAAATCATGCCCCTCTCAGGAAAACCTCAACTCACCCACCGCACTCACCTACTACAGACACATCTCCCTCCTACCTTATCTGGTCATGGTCCTAGAGAAGATCATCAATAGACACCTCAAAGATCACTTTATCAACCACCAGCTTCTCGACACCACACAGTCTGGCTTCAGGCCCAAACATGTTACTGAGACAGCATTCATTGCGGCTCAGACAACATCTGCATGATCACTGAGAAAGGAGACACTGCAGCAGTCATCCTCCTGGACGTCTCTGCAGCACTTGACACAGTTTCGCACCCCATTGTCATCAGTCACCTAGACTGGCTGAGTTCTTTCTGGACAGATGAAACTCAAGCTGTCAGCCTGCCACCAAACTTTCTGGAAGCCTGTAAAGCCTGCCTCTAGGTTCATCCTTTAGCCTGAGCATCTTCAGTGTATACATGACCTCTGTGGCTAATGTCATCCATGCACACAACATCAACATCCTCTCTGGTATCGAAGACACACACCTAGTTCTCTCCATCTCACACAATGCAAGGAACAAGTTCACCCTCCTGGCGGAAGTCACCAACTGGATGAAGTGCAGAAAAAACCAACATAGATGTAGTGGTCTTTGGCAAAAACAAATCAGCATGGGCCTCCGCCTTGTGGATGACTGACCTTCGATTCATTCCCAACACCAGCAATCACACCAAGAACTTTGGGATCATCACTGAGAACAAACTGGTCATGACCACGCAAGTCAATGCGATAACCAGATCCAGCTTCCACATCCTGAAGATGCTGAGGAAGATCTTCAAATGGCTATCAAGTACGACCAGAAAAACCTTCAATCATGTCTAAATTAACAGCAAATTTGACTAAGGGGAAACTCTTTACATCAGAATCACCAAGCAACTCAACAGAAGACTACAAACCATACAAACCTCAGTTGCCAGAATCATCCTCAACCTCTCACAAATCGCTCATCACACCACACATTAGGGAGCTCCACTAGCCCCCAACATACACACATGCACTCAGTTCAAAGTCCTCACTCACAAATTTAAGGCATTACACAACACAGGTTCCACCTACCTAAGTACAGCATCTCCTTCCACAAATATCCTATCTGTTTTGCTAGACTCTTACTCGCAAACATCCCTCGTATACACAGAAATAAATCTGGAGGCCGGGACTTCTCATACATTGGCCCCAAAGCATGGAACGACATCCCACTACACATCAAGGCTTCCTACTCTCTTCTTGAGTTCCGCAAGAAGCTGAAGACCTAACCTTAGGATTGATTAGACAAACACGCCTCCTTAGCACTAGCATACCCCAGGGTGATAGTGCTAGTGCTCTACAAATACAAATAACATAACATGCCTTTTTGCTGTGTGCTGTAATGTGGTTTTATTGCTATAGCAAAGGACGTTTTTTTACACAAGAAAAAGAAAATCAGTAAATACTAGTCTGTGCTCCCATTCATGAAGGTATCATTGTAGTGCCCCACCCTAACTACAGATTTACTTGGTTATATTCTGAGTGTTCAGAGATCCCTGCATGTGGTCAGGAATATTCAGCATTTATGACTTCAGTGAGAATCCTACAATGCAGAACCAGGAGATCTAGATGATCCTAAAAGAAGGGACTGCTGGGTATTTTTGCAACATGAAGAGCATTCATCAAGATGTATTTGACATTGTAGGAATATGATCCTCCAGAACTGGTTCCTTTAGTGTATTTTCCTCCTGAATCACATGCTATCCATCTAGTAAGCTTCTTCATGTTTAGTAGGAGAGTCCATGGCAATAAACATCTATGTACATTTCCTTCCAAAATCGTACCCAAGGCAAAAAATAGTGTTTCAGTAATACCTACCACTA
Source organism: Lissotriton helveticus (assembly GCF_964261635.1). Lineage (NCBI taxonomy): Eukaryota > Metazoa > Chordata > Amphibia > Caudata > Salamandridae > Lissotriton > Lissotriton helveticus. The sequence continues at coordinate 351,070,736 of NC_136070.1, read as the reverse complement.
ATCTGATTTCTATTTTTGGTGCCAGTCGCTCCAACAGCTCACAAGCCAGCTGATAGCAGAGTATGCTGGACTGGCACAGGCTGCACTCCACAGCTTTTTCGTCTTTCTGGCAGGTGTGAGAGCCACCCCAGGGTGCCTGGAACACGTTGTTTATAATGGAAATGATGTCTTTGGAAAGGATGTTCTCCAGACCCATGGTGATCCCATCGTCCTGTAACTCCATCTGCAAATCAGCATGGCCGGGGAAAGAGCAAGAATTGTGCATTAGCAGATGACTATTTGCATGTAGAACTACTGCTGCATATTAAATTTCCCAGTGACCTAATTGGCAGGTAAAGTACACATATGGAGTATTCAAAATTGCATTGCAGGGTCATTCTCTCCAGTGGAAAGGATACCAAAAGAAGCTGTGCATCTTATGTTTCTTAGAAAGACAGCAAAGACAATGTTACCAGGATGATAGAAACTCTGCTTCAGATATCCTGTGAACAATTGTGAAAAATGTATATATGTATAGTGTGGAAGGGAAGTTATGATGGAGCTGTTGAAATTCCTTATGAGTTTAAACACAATCGAAGTAATGAACATATTCCACTGAAGTTGTGGCTCAAGAAAAAGAAACAATTAACCCCTTTGCAATTCTGCCGCAGCGCTGGGGGGGAGGGGGGCTGCGCGGCGCTCTCATGCTTGTGACGGAACCGCTCCGTCACGAGCCTCGGGCGCGCTGTGCTTGTGACAGAGCAGTTCCGTCACGGCCCCACCCGCTCAATAGAACGCGCCGTGCAGGCGCAAAATCAGCGCCACGCAGGCGTGCCGAGCGGGCCGTGATGGAACCGCTCCGTCATCAGCACAGCGCGACCGAGGCTGGTGACGGAGCGGTTCCGTCACCAGCATGGAAGGGGTTAAATAAGAGTTGTTACTCAGTATCATGAGGATGTTCTTCTGTACTAAAGATGGTGGGGCAGGAGAAGTCGGGTGCATAGAACCCCTTTTCACTTATTGTAGGGTGGATACTATCAGTGACATTGTAGGGTGGATAGTCTCAGTGACAGAAACAGGTAGGGGAGACACAAGGAAGCAAAGACAGACTCAAAAACTAGTGTCACATGTGCACCATTATTTCTACTTTGTGCGGTTTTTATGACCTCTTATCTGTGGCATATAATCTTATTTCTAATAGGTAATTTATCTGTGTGTAAAGCCGTGCATGATGCCTATATGATAGTATCTGTTTCACAGCTATGCTTATGTGTTATCAGTATTAGCTACTGGTATTCCAGACTGTGTACCTGTACTTCACAGATACATAGTATATGTGTTATGTCATTAGTTATTACTTATATATAGTGTTGCCTTAGGTACATCCAAAAATGCAACAGGCTAGAAGTCTCATCACATGAGTACACGTTCACCAAAAATGTCAACTCCACATTTCTTAAAAACGAATGCATGGATGTTGACAACTTCTCACAACCTTTTTAATTTACAAGAAAAAAAAGAATATAAATATAATGCTTACCTTTTTCATATTGTTTACTTTTTTCATGCTTGCTGTTGCCAACTTGCTTGCGTTTGTAGCTACCATTTTGCTGCATCATAGTTTTAGCCATAATAAAGGCCTATGGCATACAAATCAAAATCTACTATCTGTGTACTAACCAAGGGGTGAGATGACAGAAACTCACTACAAACCTGTTACGTCTTTGGTAGGATTGTTTGATTGTCCCAATATGGGCCCGTGTTGTTGTATTATGTCAGTTCCTGGAACACCTTTCTTTTTTCTCTGAACACACGGCTGGTGAGTATATCTTTATAATCCGGAACCCAGAGAAATCTTGTACCTTTAGAGTAGCTGGTCAATACATGTGACTGGCTGTCATTTATTTGACCAAGTACTATTGTTGATATGAAGGGAAGGAGAGAGGTGGTCACAATGTCTGCTGCCTTGCGTGGGGTAGGTGAGTTTGGATGTCTTGTGTAAGACGTCTTGTGTAAAACGGCGTATGGCAAACTCTGCATTGAATAGTAAAATGCCTTACATTGGCAAATACCGTATGCATAAACTGCAATAGAAAATAAAGGGGACAAGTGTGCAAAGAGCAATGAAGGTCAAAGTAACTTTTCAGCAAGTCATGCTCACCGCCAACCAGTACTTGGGAATGGAAAGTGTGCCAAGGTCCATAGAGGAAGCCCGGGAAAATGTGCATTGCAAACATTTTAGACGTATGATTTCCAGACAGTTTGGTACACGATGTGATATCACTCAAGCGAGATGATTTCAATAGGAATATATACAACATGTAGCCATGACAGTGTGAATGCAATAAACATGATTGTCATGGTGCACAAATTAGTGAGGGTCTTCTGTTGAACTGATAGTGATGGTATCTGAGACCGGACGCAAAACCACGGAAAAACAGTGTCAGGGCAGTACACTTTACTAATCCTGCAGAACAACACATCCTTAAGGTCTCCACACCCACACATATGCATCCTATCATCACCTTCAGGATTGCCGATGTAAAGGAAGACCAGTTCCACTGACTGTCATTGATATATCACATGATAACAGTCCATTACCATATATATACAAGCACCATTCACTCATGGACATTTTCACCTGTGAATGTGATTCACTCAGTGAAGATTTTACAAATGAAAGACCTGCTGCATTAATGCAACTCCAGGTGCATCCATAGCACCCAGCAATGCAGCCAAGACTGAATCCTCCACTGCAGTCAAGCAGTGTCAGATTTGTGTCAACACCACATTTTGGGGGGACAGCTTTTAAGACACTACAGAATTGTGTTACCTATTTTCTGCTAATTGAAGCAGACAATGCCAAGCAATATCGAATCATACATTACATTTTCAGAAAAGGAATCATAAAAATAGCCAAAATGTCTTGGGTAAGGTCCCAAAATCCTTAAGATGACTCTTGGTAGAGAGTTATAGACTCTGGGGCAGAGGTAGGCTGAAAGAAGAATTATGTTTCCCTGGAAGATGGGGGCCCTGGCCAATTGCTGACTTTGCCCATGCCTTAACACATCTCTGCAGCCAAGACAACACTCAGCACTTAAGCGAAGATTGCACCTTGTACTGATGCCCAAAGAAATCCCACCAATCTAGCCAGAAGGAAATTTAGCACTGCACCCTAGGAGAAATCTAGTACTGCTGACTTGATTACAGTGATTAGTGTTACTACTACAACTGCAACCACTAGTGCCACCTCTGACGCAAACAAAAGTTCTGCCTCTACTGCAACTGCAGTGGCTCTCTCTGCTGCAATTACCTCTGCAATTACCTCTGTTGCAACCTCTGTTGAGCACCTCATTAGTGACCATCATGGCCATCTCTGTTGTGACTACCATTGCCACCTCTTCCACACCTAAAATTGTCGCCTCTACAGGTGCAACACTGGCCACCTCAGCGCACACCACATTGGACATTACTTCCAGTCAAGATTCAGGTTCTGGCATATCTGCACCACCCCGGTCGTGCACATTGGTATCAGTCAAAAGACCATGCACCACATCTAGGCAGGTAACATCATATATTTTCAGGTTAAGGGCATGGAGCAAGAGCACCAGATATCACCATCACCATTCCCGAAGGCTACAAGATAACTCACCAGGACTGAGACAACAGACACGGAGGTGAAACTGCCACCATCTAGAAGGATGCCATCCACTGCATGACATCCCCAGACGACGCAATCCCAATAATGGAACATCTCAACTTCCAACTCCACACAGATGGAAGAAAAACCATCAGAGGCACCCTTGCCTGCAGACCACCAGGACCACGCCCCAGCTTCTGCAACACCATTCCAGACCTCATCATCCCAATCACAATTGAGTCTGAGTATTCCATCTTCCTAGGGGACCTCAATTTCCAACTCAATAACCCCAGCAAAGCAAACACCACCAACCTCCTGGAGAGCATGGGCAACATCAGCCTCAAGCATCTTGTCACCGACTCTACCCACATTGCAGGACACACGCTCTGCCCCATCCTCACCTTCCACGTATGTGTCAAGTACAACCACGCCACACAACCTGGTCTGACCACTACAGTGTCCACATCATCATCTCAGGACCCACCAATGCCGGCACATGTCCCCCCCCTCAAATCCACGCGCAGAGACTGGAAAAATATATCAGAAGACCAGAGAAATAATGCTCTCTGTCCCCGCCTCCCAGACTCTACACGCAACCCACAAAAAGCAGCAAAAAATCTCTCCCAGTGAATTACACAATGCACCAACACAATCGCACACGCCAAGACAGTCATGTTCAAAGGACCAACCAAAAGAGCCAGCTGGGGGGAGGAGCTTGGCGGGCATCCGAGATGGCCGCGAGAGCACAGCGCTCTCCGGACCCCCGCCACTCCCGGCATGATATCCTGAACATATCCTGACTTTTCACGAGGATTTGTGTAGAGGACGCTGGGCTGATCGTCCTGGAACTTTCGGAATTTGATTCTGACCCGGGGTGCCGGAGTTACGGTGATTCGAACTTTTGGGATCCGCCCTTGAGGTACGCCCGGGACTGGGTGAGGCTCTGTGGCCGTCTTGGAGTTGAACAACAGCGGCAGGGGGATTGGACTTGTGGGTCCCCCTCTTAAGTTTCGGTTTCGATTCTTCCTCAGACTGAGACATCTGGCAGGGGAGTCTGGCCTGGGCTGGATCCGGGGCACGAGACGGCTGTCGGGCCATTGGCTGGCTTATTCTCCTATCTGATTGGCGCTTTCCTGGTGGTACCCTTTTGGCGGCTCTTTGATCCCGAAGTTTTATTTTCCTGTGCCCATTCCATCGAGCCTGGTGAATCTCTTTGTGAGGCAGTTTCCAACATGGCGGGCAGAGGGGACCGAGAGACACGGAAGACCAAGACACCCCTGCGCGGGGGCCCGGTCCAGTCTAACGTTATGGACCGTTACACCCACTCGAAGGGGTCCCCCGGAGCCGCCCTGCCCGGTCCAAGTGCTGCTGACCACATCGTGGACGCATCAACGGAGCCGTCCTTGCAGGACATCATGGGCGCCATTTCTGGCATGAGGGAGACGATAGGCCAACAATACGAGGCCTTGGCCCACAAAATCGACACAGTGGCCATTGATGTGAACTTGATTCGAGCCGACCTATCGAAAACCAATGAGAAGGTGAAATCATTGGATCTCAAGTCATCCAGCCTCACGACGGACGTCTCGGAGATACAGACGGAGATTGGTAATCTCCGTAGGGTGAACGATTTCATGACCCGGCGCCTGGAGGACTTTGAGAACAGGGCACGTCGCTGTAATGTGCGCGTGGTTGGCGTTCCGGAGAATCCAGAACCTCACTCTGTTGATCTCCTGGTTGAGGACCTGATCCAAAACTATCTCTCTCCGTCTGGACTGAGTAAATTTTTCGCAGTAGAGCGTGCCCATCGAGTTCCGGGGGGCCAGGGTAAGCCAGGTGCCCCGCCGCGGCCTATTGTTGCAAAACTCTTCCATTATAGAGATCGGGACGCTATCCTGCAAGCATCACGTGTGAAGGGCCCGGTGGCCTTTGAGAACGCCACAGTGAACTTTTATCCGGACTTTTCTCAACAGGTCCAGAAACAGCGTATGGGCTTCCGTGGTGTCAAGAAGCGTCTTCGGGACATGGAGTTACACTACGCTATGCTGTTTCCGACCAGGCTGCGAGTGGAGTACAATGACCGAACCTTTTTCTTTGATCGGCCAGATTCTGTGAACGACTGGCTTGACTCTCTGCCTGGCCGACCTCCTGCGACTGAGTCCGACGCCCACCCGGGTGGTGCTGAGGGTGGTGTGGAGAGCTGAACAATTCGTCTACGCCTGGGACCTCGTATAGAGTAAACTCTTCCGGGATTCTATGCCTAAGTGCCTCTACTGTTTGTGTGTTTTCCTCGTCATCTGTCTTGATCGGGGTGGCGGGTGGGTCAGAGCCTTTCCTCCTCCGGGGTCTTTTTGTAGAATGGGGGTTCTTGGGCGACAGGCACACTGCATGTTGGGGTGGCTTTTTAGCATTTTGCAGCAGGGGTGCAGGGTGGGGGGTGTTTTCTTGATTGTTGGGGGGTGGGTGGTTGGGAAGTTCGATGTTTGTGTGTTATGTTCTCAAGGCGACTTTATCTTGCTACTGATGGTTTGCATGTCATGCTCATGGAGGAGGGGTTTCGGCGTTGCTGTGTGGGATGGGGGGTAGCGGGTTGAGGTTTGTTTTGTGGAATGTTAATGGTCTGGGGGATCGTATTAAGCGGAGTGTGGTATTGAAATGTTTACGACGTTTATCTCCAGATATTGTTTTCCTGCAGGAGACTCATTTGGTGGGCAATACTTGCCGTGCGATGAATAGGTGGGGCTATCGCCTTGCCGCACATTCGGGGTTTACCACGGGTTCCAGGGGGGTGGCTATCCTTGTTCGGGCTTCCCTCCCCCTAGCTATTGATGATGTGATCCTTGATGATCGGGGGCGATATGCTGTCCTCGTGGGTCGTTATGAGGGTCGTACCCTCTCCTTATTTGCTGTTTATGTCCCCCCCGGCCTGCAGACTTCTACCTTTTCCGATTTGGGCCGTGTTTTGTTGGACCTCCCTAATAGTACTCTCTTCATTGCAGGTGACTTTAATTCTGTGTTCTCCGGTCTACACGATCGCCACCCCCCTAGGGACACTCCTTCGGCCCAACAGTGGCTGGGTGGGTTTCTGGACACGTTTGGTTTGGTGGATTGCTGGAGGCTTATGCATCCTACTCAGCTTCAATACACTTTCCACTCTGGGGCCCATGGGAGTTTGTCAAGACTGGATTATTTCCTGATGCCTGCGGCCCAGTCGCCGGCGGTGCGTGAGATTAGACACCTCCCCCGGGGCATTTCCGATCACTCTCCGCTCTGGCTCTGTTTTGAGATGGGGGTGGAGGCGGCGGGCCGGGTAGCTCCTATCAACCCATGGTACCTTACCTCCCCCGAGACCCGCAACCTTTTGACTAAGTCTTTGGACGCCTATTTTTTGGACAACGAGGGATCCGTTTCCTCTGCGATATCCCTGTGGGAGGCCTTTAAGACAGTGATTCGTGGACAGGCCCTTTCCCTTATTGTTGAATCCAAGAGGGCGAGGGAACGGGAGGTGGTGGACCTCGAGAGGGAGATCGCTGAAAGGGAGGCTGCCTTAGAGTCGGAAGTCACATCTGATAAACTCCATGCCCTGGGTCTGAAACAATTTGCTTATAAGTCTTTGGTCACGGATGCGGCCAAACAGATGTTCCGGGAGCAACAGGGCCGTCTGTATGATGTGGGGGACAAGGCGGGCAAATTATTGGCGTGGTTGGATAAGAAGGAGAGGGCGAATCGTGTGGTGCCCGTGATTCAATCATCGAATGGTGTGAGAGTGACGGACCCGATTGGAATAGTTGCATGTTTTGCTGAGTATTTTCGTGTGGTTTATACCCCTGTGTCTGGACGGGATGTTGCTGACTCTCGCCTTCTGTTGCGCGATATAGCTTTGCCCAGTGTCTCCGATTTAGACTGTAAATCGTTGGAGTCCCCTTTTACTACTGACGAGATAGCTACTGCCATTCGCTCCCTCGTTCGGGCAAAGCCTTGGGCCCGAACGGGTTGCCAATTGAACTGTACAAGCTACGTCCTGATAAGGTGGCGCCCTATCTTCGCGACATGTTTTTGGAGTCCCGGGAACGGGGTGTTCTCCCGTATGATCAGCGTCTGGCTACGATAGTCGTAATTCCCAAGGATGGTAAACCGCGGGACCTTTGTTCGTCTTATAGGCCCATTTCCTTGTTAAACGTTGAGCCCAAGGTCCTGGCTAAGCTCCTGGCGACCCGCCTCTTGACGGTCATTAGTGACTTGGTTCATCCGGATCAATCCGGATTTATCCCACATCGCAACACGGCTCTTAACCTACGTCGTCTCCACGGTGCTGTTGCGAGGGCGGGGCTTCTGACGGAACCGGCCATTTTGGCCTCGTTGGATGCCTCGATGGCTTTTGACACAGTGGAGTGGCCCTATCTTTGGGCTGCTCTTGAAAAATTTGGTTTTGGTCCTGAGTTTATCGGTTGGGTGAAGTTGTTATACGCTGAACCCTTAGCGCAGGTAGTGGTGAACGGTAGAGTTTCTGTCCCCTTCTGCCTTGGTAGGGGGACCCGTCAGGGTTGCCCCTTGTCTCCGTTGCTTTTTGCGCTCGCCCTGGAACCGTTAGCTGCGTGGCTTCGATGGGAGCCTTCACTCAAGGGGATCCGTTGGTCACCGGACTTTGAGGACCGCGTCTCACTTTACGCGGATGACATTCTTTTGTATCTTACTTCCCCGCGTAAATCTCTAAATGTTTTATTTGATGTTCTTACCTCGTTTGGAGCTAACTCGGGCCTAGTTATTAATTGGGCCAAGTCCTGCGTGTATGTTCTTTCGGGTGTTTTGCCCCCCTTGCCGGACAGATTTCCTATCCAGGTGGTCCAGTCTGGCTTCCAATATTTGGGGATCTTTATTACGCGGGACTCCTCACTCCGATTCGAGCGCAATCTCCTCCCCCCGCTTCTTAGACTGCGACTAGATGTGGCCCGTTGGCGTAAGCTGCCCCTGTCTCCTCTGGGCAGGGCGGCCCTTTTTAAAATGATGTCCTTGCCGCGGTTCCTCTACGCACTTCAGAATTCTTATGACGACGTTCCCGCTACCTATTTCCGAGAGATCGAGAGTCTTCAAAGACAACTGATCTGGCACGGGCGTCCACGTATTGCCCTTGCGAAACTCACCATCCCTTGGTATGACGGGGGCATGGCGCTCCCCGACATCAAGAGATATTACTGGGCTGCCCAGCTGTCTGCCATCAACCACGCGATGTATTCACCGGGTCGGGATCCGGCCTTTGAGATGGATAGACTCCAGCTGCCGGGAGGGGACTTTAATAGAGCGCTTTATTCTAGATCGGCCGGGCGCCATCTTGTGGGCCCGTCCAGGATCGCAGTCACTGTGTGGCGCGCCGCGCATGTGAGTTTGGGCTGGGAGAATCGACTGACACTGGCGACGCCGCTTTATGCCTCTGAACGTTTGGGGTGTCTCTGGTCTACTAAGGGATTCGACCGCTGGGATATGATTGGGATATGTAAGGTGGGTGATGTCTGTGCGAAAGGTAGCGTGAAGTCATTCCAGACCCTTAAGGCAGAATACGACTTGAGTGATAGAGAGTTTTTTCGGTATCTGCAGGTCCGGCATGCCCTGGCCTCAGTTCTAACTCCTGGTGTGACCCTGCCTGAGTCTTCCCCCCTTGAAGATCGTATACTAGATGGACACCTGCCTGATAGTACTATCTCCCTTATTTATAAAAAATTGATTCATAGTCGCGCCGACCTGTTGGTCCGCCTTAGGGAGCTGTGGGTCGGTGACGGATTGGAATTGGATGACGAGGATTGGCTGTCAGCACTCTCTTCTCCTAAGGAGGTAGCCATCCCCGCCCGTCTTCGTTTGGTGCAACTTAAGATCCTCCACCGCGTGTATGTAACTGGCCCGCGCCTGGTTGTAATGGGTTTTTCCCCGGATGGCTTATGTAAGCGTGGCTGTGGGATGAGTGCTACATTTATGCATATACTTTGGGAATGCCCGTTGGTAGCGGCCTACTGGATTGATGTACTTGATGTGATGACTGTCGTGACTGGTGTTTATGCGGCCTGAGGCCCGACGCTGCCTGTTGAACGTGTAGGAACCCACCGATTATTCTGTGGCCCAGACCAGATGGGCAACCTTGGGGTACATGGTCGCGAAGCGGGACATTGCACAACTCTGGGGCGCATCCAGACCTCCGGACGTTTCGGTGTGGGAGGATAACATGGACTGGTCCATGTTTCGAGAGAAGACCGTCTATGTGGCTAGGGGCAGACCCAGGGCGTGGACTAAAATTTGGGGTCAGTGGAATGCATATCGTGGAGACATTTGTACCCCTCCCTTGGTTGACACATCCGATGTTACCCTGTCTCCCTAGGCTGACGTTCCCGAAATCTTTCATTCTCTTTATTAAGATTTTCCTGTCCTCCCTGCTGCCCCCCCCCCCCGGCCTTGCCGAGTCTCATTGATTTACCTTTATCTTCCTGATTAGTGTACTTCCCCTCTGTCATTTGGGCTGCCGTGATTGCTACATTCGCCTTGTTTTGGTTTGGTATTTTAATGTTTAAGACAAAAACTGTTGTGTCCTGTCACATGCTTGGTGCAATCTTTAATCTGTGATTTGGGCCTGGCCACGGAGATTAATGTTTACTGCATGATACGTGCTTTGCGAATTAGCGGCCAGCCCATGTGGTTGTAGGCCCATCTCTGTACTTTTTATCTGATTGCTCAATAAAAGTTTTTAACCCAAAAAAAAAAAAAAAAGAGCCAGCTGGTTTACAGAGAAAATACAATATACCAACTGACGGCAACTAGAAAGGAACTGGCTCATCAGCAAAAAGACGAAAGACCACACCGCCTTTAGGACAGCACTGAACTAGTACCACCGCCTCCTAAAGAAACCAAGAAGAATGCCCTACAGACCCTAGCAGACCGCAATGAAGCCAGCACAAACCACAACACTTCTGTGAAGGAATTCTCCAATGCCACTGCCACTGAGAACGACATTACACAATCCCAGGAACTGTGCGAAAACCTTGCTGACTTCTTCCATGACAAGATCTCAGCCATATACGAAAACATAGAATGCCAACCCTCTGCTGCCAACAGTATCAACAAGCTCACACCCACAAACACAAACCCCGAACTCCTGCTCACCCACTGGGACCGCCTCACCACGCAAGACACTATATGCATCATGAACTCCATGCACTCAGGACCACCCACAGACCCCTGCCCCCATCAAATTGTCAACCTCAGAAGTAAGACAATTGGCGACAAGCTCAGGAAAGTCCAAAACCCCTCCATCACCCCGGCCTCCTGCCCTGAGGACTGAAAACACACTGAAGTGAAGCCCCTCCTGAAAAAACATTTCACTGAGCCAGCTGAACAGAAAAACTACCTGCCAATCTCTCTTCTCCCCATCCAGCAAAGGTCCTTGAGAAAGTGTTCAACCACTAACTCACCCAATACCTAGAATACCACAACCTCCAGGAACTCTCCCAATCCAAATTTAGAGCCAACCACAGCAACAAGACAGCCCTGATCACAGCCACAGCCGACATCAGGCCCCTCCTGGACTGCGGAGAATCAGAGGCCCTCATCCTCCTGGACCTGTCAGGCATGTTTTACAGCGTCTCCCATCACATCCTGATAAACAGACTCCACCACATCAGAGACCAAGGAGACCTCTTCAAATGGATCACCTCATACCTGACTGGTAGAACCCAGAGGATTTGTCTCCCACTGTTCACCTCGGAGCCCAAGAAGATCATTTGCAGAGCCCCTCAGCCCCACCTTCTTGAACACATACATGACCCTCCTTGGCTGACACAGTCAGATTGCACGGACTCAACATCATCTCCTACGTCGACGACACCCTGCTCATCCTATCACTGTCCGAAGACCCTCCACCACCAGAGCCAACTTCCACAGATGCCTGAAGAACGTTACTGACTGGATGAAGGACAAATATATCAAACTCCACACAGACAAGATGGAAGGTCTCATCTTTGGGAACAACACCTCACCATAGGCCACGATGCATAGTGGCCTATGGAATTTGGCCCACCCCAACAGATCATGGCCGCAACCTCACCATCATCCAGGACAGCATGCTATCTATGAAGAAACAAGTCAATGCAGTCTCATCCACCTGCGACCACACCCTTCACCTGCTCCCCAAGATCTTCAGGTGGCTCCCAGTCAACATCAGAAGAACTGTCATGCAGGGCCTCATCACCAGCAGATTGGATTACGGAAACACAATCCTCATAGCAATCACTGCACGCCTCCTAAAGAGACACCAGACAATAGAAAAGTCAGCGTCAAGATTCATCCTCGACTGCCCCAGAAGGACCCATCACACCCCATCTCAAGAAACTACACTGGCTCCCGATCCAGAAGAGATGCCAGTTCAAGATGCTGCCCCATGCTTACAATGCCTTGTACAACGGAGGACCAGCATACATCAAAGAAATGCCTGACCTCCCCCCAACCAACTGGACACCTTCAATCTGCTTCCCTCTCCCTCACAGACACCACAGGGATCCGTCAAATCAACAGCGGAGGACTCTTCTCGCAACTGGCGTCCAAGGCATGGAACAACCTCACCCTGCACCTCAGGACTGCACTATCATTCCAGCAATTCAGGAAAGAACTCAAGACATGGATGTATGTACAACCAACCACGCAGCAGCCAACATCTCGAGCACCTCAAGACCCACACAGGTAATTTGCCACGCTCTATAAATGTTTGATTGATTGACATGAAGTAAATGCTCATGAAGCAGGAAACTGTGTTGTCAGTAGAGTAATTAAATGACCATGATGCTTGACCTCGCCTCGACCTGCAGATGGTGAGAATACAGTTGTATATCTGCCCCAGTGTGGTACAGCCACCTTGAGACATAATTCTGCAGTAGTAGAGTCAGTGCACGTCAAACTAACAGAACATCATATGAAAAAATGGCACACTACCGGTCTGACCCTGAGATAAGGGACACCTTCCAGTTTAAGGTGGTGCATATGAGACAAGTGAGCCAGTCAACACAGCATATCTGGGCTGAACAAGGCTGCCTTCACCTACTCAAACACCTGTGCTCTTATTCAGCTGATCATTTCAATTCTAACCCATAGTCACCAGATGAGGAAAGGTCATTAGTCTGATGGTTCAACATTTGACAGCCTGGAAAAGGTCCTGAAGAAACAGGAGATGGCACCTTCTATCACTATGCACTATTCAGCAGGTGGCAGTACCAGCACTGCAGCATCCATCGTCCCCAATTCTTGCCCAAAGACTCTGTGCAAATGGCAAGGAGAAGATCAATCCATACTGCATAATGTCCTGGGCCACCTCAGGAGCCTGACCCTAAGCAACAGGATTAGGTCATGATTTCGAAATGTGGCTTTTGTTATGCTACAGTAGCAGGCCTCCCAGCTCTATGTTTTGAAATTGCATTTTGTTTTACTGCTTTGCATCGTATTTAGTTTTTGGACTACTGTATGGTATATAACACTCTTTTATTCAATGTTGAATGGGTTAGTATGAATATTGTACCTCCTAAATATGGCCCACAGACTATGAACTGTGTTGGAATGAGTGGAGAAGTGTAGCTCAATGGTTAGAGCGGCAGACCCTGATGCAGAGGTCTAGCCCGGGACCAGGGTTCAATTCCCCGCCCCGGCGGGTCTTGGGCTCAAAAATTCCACGGACCTGATCATTCTTGCCTCGGTGCCTATTCCAATCATGGAGTCCCACTCTGCAACTCTGGGCAATAGCTTGCTTAATCTCCACAACGGCCCCCACAACGCTAAGGATGCCTGGCCTCCACCTTGGGGTTGCCCAGGAGTGGACACCTCACAGGGAAAGCCAGGATGGGTTCCACAGCGGTATTCGCACATGCACCTTGCGACCCTTGCGGGTGAGTAGTGCGCTATACACGTATCAATTTACATTTACAATGAGTGGAAACTAAAGGTCCTTGCGCAATCCATGCCCATACGTCTGTCCACTTAAAAGGTGATGCCATGTTTTTACATTCTCTTACTTCTCAGTTTCCCCAACAGCTCTTGTGCCATGACATGGAACCGTGCCTCTTCTGAAATACGTCCATCTCATCTTCCGTACTTATTAGACCCCCTTCCACTTACCACTTGAACAATCACAAATTGAATGATTGTGATGATGTTCTAGCTTCTCCAGTGCATTGTAGACACTAGAGTGGGCATTAATGTGGCACAAAGGTCATTCCCATGCATACCTGCTTTAGAATGAGGTCAAACATGAGGATGAAGCAGTTCAGGTTCATCTCTTCTTCATCGCAGTCAAAGTCAATCGTCCTGCCGGCACCATGGCTGTAGTTCTTCAAGGGACTCCGGAAGGGACTCCGCATGGGGCTTCGGAATGGGCTCTGAAATGGGCTTGGGAAAGGGCTCAGCATACCATGCTGGACTCTGCGTCCGGGGTCCGAAGCGATGCTCCCCTGTGTCAAAGTAAGAGACACATCTTACAATGATAAAATTCAATCATATTTAAAGACATGCCCAGTGCACTCTCTCAGTGCACTCTCAGTATCTTTTGGGCTTCAATGCACACGTTAATAGACAGCTTTATTAAGCAGCATTAAATATTATTCAGTATAACAATTTACCACTAAACCATAGACTAGCGAACAAAGAAAAAAAGGTCAATAAATGGTTATCACTTCGCTGATTTTGGAAAGATGAACTGCAGAGTTATCCTTGTTGGTATTCAAATCTTTCGAATATAGACTGTACATAAATGTGAGCAGCAGGTGCTCTATCCATTAATCTTATTTATTAAGCCAAACACCTTTTATGGGCATTGTTGAACTTACAACTGTTGTTGCTTGGGTATTCAGAATTTTTCCTAATCATGGCTTTCCCATTTGACACCTATAATTGCCTCTTTATTAATACTAGGGTGCTAGACATATACATTGAGTACACCAGTTCCTGGGTGGGAAAGTTGAGAGTTATTTTATAATCCAGGCAGGTGCTTGTGGTTTATAGAGGAGACTTCATGTATAGTACAATTTCAAGACATTAAGTGGTATTAGACAAATATTAGAGTACATCACAACTCACCTTAAAGTGTTGTGCATGTATCTGTTTACTTAACAGGTGTAAGAGAAATGCATTGCAGAGTTTACAATTAGATGTGGAAGTGGAGTTTTCTGCTGCCTTCCTGTTGACCTACAAAATATGCTTTATTGAGAGCCAGTGCAAGGATGTTTGACCCCAAAGGCAAACAAGCAATGGCAAAGACAATAGGCTTGTTTTGGTAAAGAAAAATTAGCATTCGCATGCACTCAACATTTTGAAAATGCACAAGATTTTCCCAATGTAGGCGGTAGTACCTTAGGGCCCCATTTAATTTGTGGCGTAGATTACGGTCCGCCAACTAAATTTATATATGTGTGTACCTTGGGATTAATCACTGCGGAGATTACTCTGCCTTCGTTGTGATTAACCCCCTCCGATGGCCCTGCAGAGTAAGGGCCATTGGAGGCTGGATTGTCATTCCACCCACCTAATTTAGATGCAGGTAAAAATAGGGCTTGAACCTGTATCACCCTCTAGAGTCTAAGCTACTCAAAACAAGGAAATGAGGAATAGGTTCTGGCAGGATAGATTAAAATGATTTTTTCAGAGATCACTTATTATTAGTTTCAAAAAGTGAACATATCAAACTGTTATTTAAATCTTAGTATACATCTTTTATATATCTTTTGTATATCTAACAGTATTTATTTGTAATCACCAAGGCATCATTTCTGTGTAGAAAAGAGAAGCAGCTGGCAAAGAAAGGGTTTTACTTTTGTCTAGAGTTTGAGCAAAAAAAATACAAAACAATACAAAATCCCATACATGAAAAAATAATTGTGCAACCAAAAGCAATTTCAAGTTAACTTGTTATAGTATATTCACATGTATGAATATCGAGCACAATCCTTGCTAGGGATACAATGTACAAAACATGATGAACAAATCCATTGTTCGGGAGGTAAGTTCTGTCACCAGGTAAAACGCCTAAGGTGAAGACCAGCTCTTGGAGGGAAAACAAATTGTTTCTAGCAAATTAGAGCACTGGTCTTTGGCAAAGTTGAAACCTCGTTTCATTAATTTTGTGAGGCAAAATTCCTGGAATAGATGGTCTCACCTAATTTAGATGGGCAGAATTACAGGTACGTTTTCACTGCTGGTCACTGCCAGGAAACCCTAGTGGTAAGGGGCAGTGAAAGCTGCTAAATGCTCCCCTCACCATTGGAGCAGATGTCCATGGCAATGGGAGAAATTTATTTTTTATTTTCAAAAAGATCTTGTTTTGGAATTTTCTTATTGAAAACAGAAAAAGTAAACTGTTTGGTGCAGGATTCCCATCCCGCTAACGGAGCCCTGCACCAAAGAGGAAAATACATTTACAGGAACCGCTGTGTTGGCAGTTCATGCTAGTGCTTTAAAAATGACCACCAGCAAGGGGGCAATTTATAAATTTGGCGAATGTACTCTTGACGTAACTTCATTTATTGCTGCAGCAGACAGACGTTTCTTGGGCTGCTAACAGAGGTGCCAGAAGTAAGACACAGATCGTGTCTTGCTGCAGCAGGCGGACGTAAAATGGACTGCTAGTAGAGGTGACAGAAGTAAGACAAGTCCTTCCTTGCTGCAGCAGGCAGGAAAACCTTGGCTCCTACTAAAGGTGCCAGGAGGGCGCCACAAATCCTTCTTTACTGCAGCAGGCTGCAGTACTCTGGCCTGCTCCTAGAGGTAACACAAAAAAACACAAATTCATCCTTGCAGCAGCAGCAGGCAAGAGTACCTTGGACACCTAACAGAGATGCCAGGAGTAAGGCATACATTCTTCCTTCCTGCGGCAGGCACGAGTACTCTGAGCTCCTCCTAGAGAAGCCAGGAGTAATACACAAATCCTTCTTTGCTGCAGCAAGCTGCAATACTCTGGGTTGCTCCTAGAGGTAACACAAAAAGACACAAATGTATCCTTGCAGCCGCAGGCAAGGTTACCTTGGACACCTAACAGAGATGCCAGGAGTAAGGCATAATTCTTCCTTCCTGTGGCAGGCACGAGTATTTTGGGTTCCTTCTAGAGATGCCAGGAGTAAGACACAAATCCTTCTTTGCTGCAGCAGGCTGCAGTACTCGGCCTGCTGCAAGAGGTACCACACACTCTTCCTTGCTGCAGAAGGCAACAGTACATTAACCTTCTACTGGAGATGCAACAAGTAAGATGCAAATCATGAATTGCAGTAGCAGAAGGCAGTACCTTAGGATGTTCCTTTGGTGAATAATTCAAACTGTCAACAGGGGCATCTTTCATTTTTCAAAATGTTTGCCATGTTAATTACCGTTACACCAGGGGCATTTGAATGTGATTTCTAATTGAAAGCCCTTTGGCGCATTAAGATGATATCACATTGTGAAACCAGGTTTAAGGTCTTGATTTGTTGAGCTGAAGCAGCTCCCCCAATGTCAGATAAGACGAGAATGACTTGGCTAGATATTGATATGTTGCTGTGGTGTCAGCACACAGGGTAGTAAATAATGATTTCAAACATTTCATTCACTAAAGTAAAAAAACAATCAAAAGAAATAATACATTTAGTCAAACAGGATTTAGAGCTAAAGCCTCTATTTTAGATAATGTTGTGGCTTTATCCTACCTAACCCACCGGGCAACACGCAAGAAACAACTCCCGCTCTTTGTCAGTTTTGTGGACTACTCATCAGCCTTTGACCTGGACGACAGTAACAGTTTATAGAGAAAGCTTGGAGACTGGGGCACACCCAACAACTTGATCCAGGCCATCATTTCGTTTCACACCTCAAATTGGGTACAAGTCAAGCTAATACTGATGGGGATTAGCAAAAAAATCCAGACAGATAATAGCCTTAAGCAAGGCTGCGCACTACACCTCTGCTCTTCAACCTCTACAATGCTGAGATGGGTGCACCCTTGAAATACATAAACCTGATACCGCCGAAAATCAGCCCTACTAAAGTTCCACTACTACAATATGTTGATGGCATCATCCTCCTGGACCACTCCAGAGTTGGCATAAAGAGGGCCCTAAATGCCCTGCACAAGTACAACCAAGAGAACAAGATGGTGGCAAATTGGACCAAGACCAAAGTACAACTTTTTGGTAACAAAACCAAAAAGTCAAACTATGCCAGGGCCCATAAAAAATTGAAACGGCGGACAGTTACAACTACCTAGGGGATATGTGATGTTACAACGCATGCCATTACCCCGCATGCCGTTGCAACGCAAAACTTTACCCCGACTTTCTGTCTGGGTTGCTGGTAGTTGGAATAGTTTAATTTACTATTCCAACTCCAGTGTGTGCAACAGTAGGTAAGGTGTTGGAGTTAAATCCAATACCTTCTACCCACTGCTACATACCTTTTGCATTGAAACAGCATGTGGGGTTATGGCATGTGTTGTACCTCTTGCAGTGTAACTGTTCTTTCCCCTACCTAGGAGTTTGGGTATCATCTAAAGGAGGAGCCAAACAGCACCTCACAAACACGATAACAAATGTGGAAGCAATTTCAAACAGAATGTGCAACTTTAACAATGCCCTGGAAAGTCCTTCCACCATCCCAATAAGATGAGTAATGGCTGCAACCCTCTTACCAACTATCAGGTATGGCCATCAAGCTTATCTGGGACAACTAGTCAACATCATGGATAAGTATCAGCTCACGGTATGCAAAACGGTCTTTATACTTCCTGCATACCTCCTGAGACACTTAATAAGGTTGAAATTCGGCTTCCTTTGTTAATTATTACTATAAGAACCAAAAGGCCCCACTCAACACCATGAAAGCCGTTCTTTGGCACATCTTCTCTCAAGAAGGGAACCCTTGGTGCCTATACCTTCACAGATCTACTGCCATCATTCAATTAGACCAGTTGGTCTGGAGCTTTAGTGTGCCGCCATCAAAACAATATTGAAAAAACAACCAAAAAGATTGTTGAAGGCAAGTGACATGGATAACCTCAGTAAATCCAAGCTATTACAAGCAGTGGGCAATCATACACTAATGTCCAATCAGACTGCCTCAGAAACCAACACTATCAAAGCTGCGACAATCGGAAAGCGTGCCTGAAGCAAACAATGTTTGCAAGGCTTATAGATTTACAATCCAGAGAAGTAAACCCCAAGTGCAGTCACTCGCTAAAACCTCCAACTGCAGACTTTGTGCCTATCAGTGTGAATCCTTGCTGTTGTTCTGCACTTTGGAATCCACTCTGCTTGGTTTTTTTCAGATTCAGAAAATGCTTTATTCGATTTTAGATACTTGATAAAACCATAAAAGTGGGTAATACAAAAGACAATTCATTTAAAATATACTTTAAAAAATACATTACATAGACAAATACCGCCACAGTACAGAAATTTCCCAATTAAAAAACTAACAAGTTATACTTTTCCTTTTCCTCAATATGCTTTTTAAAAGTCCAATCATGATTCCAACACAGTACATATTGTCCAATAATTGTAAAAATAGGAAAGCCGGGCGACATTGCCGCCACGCTCCCTGCTTTAGAAAAGGGATGATCCATCTAGCACATTCCTTGGCATAAAATTTACAAAAAAAGGATCACGTGCATTGTTGTTTGGGGTGCTAGATTATCGCACGGGCAGTGGCAAAGATGCCTAGACCAGTCATTTGTGGCTGGAAATGAAACCAGGTGATGAAAACAATCAAACCTCAACCTGGTCAGTATATATCTATCGTATCCCCCTAAACACCACACTACGAAGGGTTGAATGGAGTTACTGACCAGGGTCAATTGGTTCTGGATCACAGTATTTTTATTAAATTCCACTGCTACTCTTAGAGACTCAAAATGATTCAAACATATGGCTTTAAGCTCTTTTCTGGATATTGTGCACATGGAATCTGGTTTAACATAAAAATCTGGTCTACTCAGATCGTTTGACAATTTTCTTACATAACTCAGCCAGGGGATTTTTCTAACCTGGTCCTAGGCTGGGTGAGGTCCAGACTCTGTGCCAGAGTAAAATTGGCTGCATTTTAATCACATCGGAGATGTGAGGAATCCCTAATTCACTGTGGCAATTAAAAACAGATGAGCTCTGAGGAACAGCTAATATAAATCTTAAAAAAGCATTTCTACCACCTGTATTGGGGAAACATCATAAAACCCCCAGACCCCTGCTCCGTATGTAGCAATACTTGTGCATTTGGCTTGATAGATTTTTAATAGGATCCCCATCACTGCCGCAGTCGACCTCTTAAACAAAAGGGTCCTACTCTTAATCGCTGGCCCCCAGGAACCTGTATCCTCCCGCAAAATACCAAGATAAGGGAAAATTGTGGTCAGTTCAATTTTACTACTCCCTGCTACTAGGCTTCGACATTTATTCTTTCCCTTACCACATGACATCACAAATGTTTTTTTTTACATTGAGTTTCAGTCCCCTATTGCCCATGAAATCAATGTAAGTGGTAAGGGCCCTCTGTAAACCGAGCTGGGATCTGGCCATTAATGCTGCGTCGTCCGCGTAAAGAAAGGAGACAATCTGCTTGTTGTTAAATTGCGGGGAATCTTTCACCCTGGCCACCAGTTCCTCTTCCAGTGCGTTGTTATATAATGAGAAAAGGAACGGGGCCAGTACACAGCCTTGCCTCACATCCCTCTCCACTCGGAAGGACTTTGAACATTCTCCCTTTAGTCCGTACCTCACCTTATCTGAGGCCCACGCATACTGCTGCCTCAGAAATAACACCAGTGAGGGCTTAACCTTTAGACCCTCTAAAATTTGGCATAACCTGCTATGGTCAACACAATCGAAAGCAGCGGTAAGATCTATGAATACCACAAATAGTTTCCCTGTCTTTGCTTGGGTGTACTTCTCCTGTAAAATGGAAAAATTTTAAACCTGCTCGACTTTACCCATCCCTTCCCTAAAACCGTATTGGGCCGGACTTAAGATATTATTTTCTTCGGCCCACAGTTGAAGCTTATTCAAAACGACAATTCCTGCAATTTTCATAAACAAGTCTAAAAGGGTTATGGATCAATAGCAAGCAGGGTTTTGCGGTCCCCTTTTTCAAAAATGGGTATTATTACGGACTCCAACCAGGATTTAATAAAACCCTTAGCGCAACAGGCTTCAAGGACTCGAGTTAACAAAGGGGACCAGAGCTCTGTCGTGCATTTGTACAGATCTATCGGAATCCCGTCGTGGCCTGGGGCCTTGCCTCCTTTACTCTTCTTTATAGCCGTCAGCACTTCACCATGTGTAAAATGAATATCATTCGGCGTAAATACAGTATGCTCACCAGATGGAAGTAGATCCTGGGCTATTGTAATGTCCTCATAACCCTTGTTACCATAAACCGTGGAGAAAAAGTCGACCAATGACTTCTCATCAATCGCTGCCTCAACCTTGCTCCCTCATTGTTAGAAAAGTACGGGTCCTTTACTGCTTGCCAAAAATAAGAACAATCCCTACTCAGAGATGCCTCATAGAGTTTATTCCAAGCCTCATCTTTAATTTCTTTCTTGCATTTATTCCTGGCAATATTGTATGCCTTCCTACACCCTCTAATTGCCTCGTAGTCCCTCTCTGTTTTATGTAGTGCCGCCTTTAACAAAGAATATGCCTTGGTGCACAGTTTATCAAACCATCCATTTTTCTTATCAGATGGTACCGTATGGGGACGGCTCAACGAGTTTTGAATTGCTATTGTAGTTAGGGAAAACGCATTCAAAATGTCCTTGTCAGGGATCCCTTCTCGCAGGCACTCTGTAACAGGGACTATAGCCTGGGTCAAAATCTTAGAATTCAATGCCTCAGGATATTTCCTGCCCCAGCGCAGAGACTAGCCATTTTGACGGGCCAGAACTATATCTTTCGTCCATACCAGACTTTCAACGACAGAGGGAGTACTCCCCGGGGGTAACACAATGTTAATACTTAGCGGGAGATGATCACTCAAACCATTTGGATGAATAATAAATTGGTCAATCCAGTTTGCATAGCAATTTGGAGTGATAATAAAATCTATCAAGGAGTTAAGGCCCCGACCGATGAACGTGGAACCAAATTCTACTGGTGGGGAAACACAACATATTGGCAAAACCGAGGTCAAGGGTTGCCATGACTTCGGTGCATCTATCGCCCCTATCAGAGTAAACAAAGTGGACCACATGGCCATTGTCTTCTGTTTCAGTGACCCCAAGCCCACAGTCAGTCTGAGGACAAACGCTGGTGTTTAAGCCCCCTCCCCAAATCGTAATCATGTCCGTCCCTTTGGATAAAACCAAATTGCTTAGGTCATCATTAAAACTTTTTAGTACATTGGCAAAATTGCACTTGTCTATCTTATTATAAGAGTTAATAACAACTAACACAACTTGCTTGGAAATATGAATGCTGACAATTTGATAGTAGGAGGTGGACTTATTCATTTTGATCTTCTGGACCCTCATCATGTTTGAGATATAAACACAAATTCCCCCTTTATGTCTCCCATGTGCTAATTGCAGTGCTGGTACATGGAATGTCTTATAACCATCGATATGTGGTTTGTTCAACAACCACATCTCCTGGAGGCAAAGGATATCAAAGTTCTTAATAAAATCTATCCATACTGGATTATTTACCTTAGACCTGAAATATTCCAAAAGGCTACTCTAACGGTCCCTTGGGCCAAATCGGCTTGGAATTTTAACACCTGATCACTCTCACACTGTCTTTGATTTCTCCCTGTCTGTATTTCTGCAGCTAAGCTACTTTCAACTATTGCAGTGGATGTTGCATCATTAGATGCCTCACCACCAAGCGAAGCGTTCAGATCAACTTTTTGAGAACCTGCTAAGTGGGAATCACCCGATCCTCGGGAACCCGTATACGCATTGCGATTAGAATAATTGTAAGTTATAGGGGACGAATCAACTACTGTGACACCCCTGCACATGACATTATGCTCTTCTACAAGCGATTCCACCGGGAATACCAAGGGACATACCCTCCGTAAGAATTTGTGGGCCCAGCCAGCTACAGAACTCTGCTTGTTATTAAAACCACTTTTTCTGGCGTATGGAATAAGCACATGTAATAAGGCCACAAGCCTGGCGTTCACCTTAACTGAGCAGATGGAACTGGTGAAATTTGGTAAATATGTCAGCCTCACGCAACAATGCATTAAAAGGGGCGCTCAAGAGGTCACTTTGCCCAGGAAGGGACTGATCACAACGGTGCATGTACAGGGTGTAACACGATTTACAAGCCCCTATCACCACAGAAGGGTCACTTTTTACAATGTTCCTGTGCCAATAGGGGCTTCACCTTATTTACAAGGCAGCGTTAAGTCACTTAACTTGGCTTAATGCTGCCCTGTAAATAAGGCCCCTTTCACGCTATGCTCAGCGTGAAAGGGGAGGGCAAGGAGTGTTGCTGTGGGCGTTCCATCGCAACACGCATTGATTCTGACGCTGCCCCCTATTTACAAGGGAGGTGTAAATATGGGGCAGCACCAGAATTAAGACCAGGGAAAACCTGGTCTTACCCTGGCACAACGAGGAGAAATATTTAATTTTGCCTCGATGTTGTTGTTTTTATGTGTGCTGCGTTGTGCAGCACTCATGGAAACAGCAAGAGGCCAATGATTGTTTATGTACAGGAAGGTCCCCCGTCCTGCACATAAACAATCATTTTTTTAAAATGCCATTATGCCGCCTCTACGTGTGCTGCATGAAGAAACACACATAGAAATGACAAAACAGCATTTACAGATTGTTTATGTGCGGGAAGGAGGACCTTCCAGCACAAAAACAATACTCCCCTGCACGCAGACACCCTTGCACTATGGTGTAAGGGTGCCTGTGTTGGCGCTAGTCTGCTAAGTGTAGCACCCGCACAGGCGGAAAAGAGGGCTGCACCATATTCTTGTAAATATGGTGCAGCCCTGCGTGTCTGAAGTGGCGGAGTGAGGCGTTAAGCCAGGAAGGCTAACACTTCACTCCACCACTTCCCTTGTAAATATGCCCCATTGTCTGCTTAGGTGGTTTGCCGAATAATCCCTGGGGTCCAGCAACAGCACTATTGGTGGCCTTTGGAACTTTTCATGCTAGTACTGTCCAGCGCACATCTGGTCACTTTAGTCCATACCTGCCTGTGAGAACGCACTTTAATGCTGTGTTTGCACTTCCCCTTTCATTTGTTTTATGATCCATAGCTATTTCTACTGTCTCCCTCCCATAGGTTCACTACCCTAATCCCCCTTAAAGAGCTTTGGCAAATAATTTTTTAATATTTAATGAATTATATAATAACTGGTTTTATGTATAATGGGGTTTACCGATCTAATGCTCAGTAATGCCTCTTTTAAAAAACAAAGAGAAAAACAATTGTAAGATTTTAATTATTCGCACAATAAAGTGTTACCAATTCAAAAACAAAGCCTGTTTTACATGTGTGAGTCTACAATTAAAAGGCACCACCACGCAAAGAAACTGAATGACAGTTGTTTTAGCATTATTAATGCTCTCCAACTGGGTAAGTAACGCGAAAGGTTGTTGGGCATTTCGCCTCTAGATGGCAGTGTTAGTTGTACTGATCCAGAGTTACAGCCAGCAGTCTAGTGTTTCTTGTATGCCCTACACTAGACACCCACCCACCACTGATGTCACTGGTCAGGTGACACAGCTCTAATAAAAGGGGCCGAGCGCACGTGCTCGAGGCCAGTTGTACCAGTACCCGACTGTGTCCGTGTCAGTCATTCTTAGCAATGAGGGCCCAGGGCCCCCAACATTACATTGGCGACGAGGCGGACGCTAGCCACGCGTGCCGCAGCTGAAGATCCCCGGGAAAGAAGAAGGGAAGTGCCCATGTGCAGAGCATTCCCCTGGGGAAGCGGCGCCGGCCGCCGAGAGGTCCGCGGGGCGTGTGCTGTGCCCCGGGCCTGAAAATCCATGAGGAGGTGACCGGGAGTCCACCCCGCACCTCCATGCCCAGCACGAGCCCTCCGGCGTGAGGTGAAAGAAGAGCGGACCGACCGGAGCCTACCCGAGTCGGCCGCGACTGAGCCCCTGCCTGGGGTGAAGAGAGAGCCGTGCAGAGCCCACCTGCATCGGCCGCCACCGCATGGTAACCTCCGCGGAGCCCACCCGCGTGGAGGAGAAAAGGCCCGTCGGCCGAAGGTGAGCCCAAGCACCGAAAGCGGAGCCCACCCGCAACAGTCAAAACGCCATAACGGCGGTCGCCAGCCGGCGCCGCCGAAAAACACAAAGCGGAGCCTACCCGCCATAAACTGTACACATTTGCCCCGTAATTAAGCAGGACTCGCGGAGCCCACCCGCGGCCCGCCGGTGGTGCCTCCTGTCCCCCGCCGCGAGGGTAAATGAACACTCGAAGCAGGACCAGCGGAGCCCACCCGCGGCCTGCCTGCAGCGTCTCCAGCCCCCCCCCCCGCAGCGCAGCATGTGTGGAGTGCGGCTGCCGCTGCGAGGGTGAGAGCCGTGAAAGAAAAGCTGAGCGGAGCACACCCGCACGACCATGGCGCCCAGAAGTACCGGGAGTGAAGAAGGAGGACTCGCGGAACCCACCCGCGACCTGCTCGCAGCGTCCTTGTCCCCCGCCACGTGTGTGAAGTGTGGCGGCGGGGGACTGAACTTGTGCCAGAAAGCGCCCGCAGCGAGAGGATAGCTGCTGGGCGCCGATCAAGTAAGCGGAGTCCACCCGCATTGAGGAACGGCACCAGCCCGGCCTCCTGCGAGGCACCTGAAAGCGACCGGCAGCGTGAGGAGAGTTGCCGGGCGCTAGCATCACAATAAAGTGCCCACTGACACGGAGGAATGGTGTGCAAGCAGGCGGGCGTGACTGCACCACAGCGGAGCCAACCCGCGGATACGCCTGTGAAAGCGGCACCAGCAGCCCCCCTTGCTCAGCCCGGTAAACTCACCGGTGGGCGCTAGGAATCCCCGGTCATCCCTGCATCTACATGCCGCAAGCAACAGGCATCAGGAAGAGGGCCCCGTCCAGGAGGAGAAGTGAGCCGGCTGCAGGGAAGAAGCTGCCGAGGCCGCGAAGGAAGCGCACAACACTGCCACCTAGTGGCGAAGCCTCCAAACTGCAGGCCAAGGGTCGAAATCGCACCTGCAAAATCCCGTAAAGAGACTGGAGCAAGCCCAAGGCTGCTAAAGCACTAAACGTGCCCCAGGACAATGTGAGGCACCCAGACATGCTAGAATGGTGCCAGAGCAACAACCAGTGGTGAGGACAAAAGGCACTACACAGCGACGTCCCAAGAGCGCAGGACCAGCACAGAGGCAACTGTGACTGCGGAAAAGGACAGCAGAATCCCAGCAGGGGACAACGGGTTGCAAAGCACGCAAGGAGCCAAGCAAGGAACAAAGGTCTGCACGGTGCAGGAACGCGCCAGAACTGCAGGAACGCGCCAGAACTGCAGGAACGCGCCAGAACCGCAGGAACACGCCAAGAGGCGCAGGAACGCGCCAGAAGCACAGGACCACTGCAACCCTGCAGCACAGCCTAAGTGCGCCAGAAGACAGCTGACTCCCCGCAGAGGACACTCGACAGAAACTGTCAGCCGCAAAGAAAGACATTTCACAGGTACTCCCCAGGAAGTGCCAGAACGTTCAGGACCGCACCAGGAGATAGCGCAGGAACGCGCCAACACTCCAGGAACACTTCAAGAAACGACGCAGGAATGCGCAAGACTGAAGGACAAAGAACTGTACAGAGTTCAAGGCAGTGTGTGCAAACACGCCAGGACAGCGCAGCACTGCGCCGGGAGTGCCAGAAGTCAGGAGCGCCCAGTGACGCTGCACAGCGACACACCAACGCCACAGACCAGCATTGTGCGAGACCGCGCAAGGAGTGAAGGAACTCCACACCTCAGAACCAAACAGCATTGCGCAGAACCGCGCAAGGAGTGAAGGAACTCCACGCCACCACGACCGAGTAACGCAGGGATCGCGTCCTCGGAGACCTGTCAGTAGGTCACAGCGAAGATGACTTGCCAAAAAGTCACCGCCAGATGCGGACCAGTCAAGTGGTCGCCCGGAAAAGAAAAGGAGAAGATGACCAGGCCGTTGGTCACCCGGGAAGAAAAGGAGAAGATGACCAGGCCGTTGGTCACCCGGAAAGAAAAGGAGAAGATGACCAGGCTGTTGGTCACCCGCAAAGGAAAGGAGAAGATGACCAGGCCATTGGTCACCCGGAAAGAAAAGGAGAAGATGACCAGGCTGTTGGTCACCCAGAAAGGAAAGGAGAAGATGACCAGGCCGTTGGTCACCCGGAAGGAAAAGAAAGGAGAAGCGGACAGTCAGAAGATCACGACTGCAAAGACATGCCAGAAGATCAAAGGCATAGCAACTGAATAGATCAAGCAGAGGTCCATGGACGGGACCCAGAAGAGGTCTGATGACACCGACCCGCAGTAAAGAAGGAGCGACGGGAAGAAAGGTGCGATGCCTGGTTTGGCCATCGGAAGAAGAGGAAAGTGTGTCCTAGGGCTAGGACGCAACTAGGGAGATTCGTGTGGAGTGCACGCCACACGGAGATGGCCTGGGTGTTTGAAGAGAAGAAAAGGGACCGACCACGTCGTGAAAGGAATGGAGGAGAAGAAGGGTAGCGAGTGCCACTAGAAGATCACAAGAAGTGAAGAGGTGTGACCAGTCAACCCACACACCCATCAGAAGAAGATGGTGACATGCACCAGAACACCGGAGTGCAGCGGAGAACAAGGCCTGGCATGAACACCGGCGGCACAAGTCAAAGATATCCATCTACAAGCCATCCATCCATGTGGCGATCGTAGAAGAGAGCAAGTTTGGACTGTTGACAATATTCTACCTTTGGGGTTGAGCGGATGATTGAATGGCGAGAGTGCTCACACATCCGGCTGAGGAACTGACCACTCCACATCAACCCGTGGCAGCCCAATAAGCAAAGGCCTCAAGGGACTCTGGTGGCAGCAAGTCCCGCAAGAGAGACGGATCCATGACGGTGCGTCTGCAAGACCCACGGAGAGGAAAGCTTCGCGTGCAAGAAAAGAGTCAACAGCGTAACCTTTAGGTGGAACTCGGACACAACGGTGAAGATCGTGGAGCGCCCCGCTCACGGCCCGAAGGCTATGGTGGAGCAACATGACCGACAACACCAGTCCAGTGGAAGCCTGGCAAAGAGGTCCTCCCGGACATCTTGTGAGAGAGGAATACCGGCGAAGAGGGGCATCCTAGTGAGAGGGATGTATGCACCTACTCCTTTCATCTGCCCAGAAATACTTTGAAGCCTGCTCAGAGACATCACCAAGGACCAGGACTGAAGAGGAGAACCGAGAAGACAAACAATGCTCGGATCACGTCATCCTTCTATCTAAACTACCAACTATCACCAGTGGAGCCAAGCAAAGGCAAGACCGAGAACAATGTCCAAGCGGCGCAGATAGAAGATAGGACCCGCTGAAGAACGGCAAACCATGCCACAATGACTCATGAGTCCTGAATGCAGTAACTACACCATCTGCGATCTGCAATCCACCAAAGAGACTCATTTCAATTTACAGAGTCCAGTGTTATATTGCACGTACATTTTTCATTCCCACAGGTTGAACTTTATCGTGGGGTTTGCAAACTGCATTTTTCTTCCACAGGTTGGACTTTCATTTGTTTTCATTTTTCCCGAAGTTTGGGAGGGATGTACTGATCCAGAGTTACAGCCAGCAGTCTAGTGTTTCTTGTATGCCCTACACTAGACACCCACCCACCACTGATGTCACTGGTCAGGTGACACAGCTCTAATAAAAGGGGCCGAGCGCACGTGCTCGAGGCCAGTTGTACCAGTACCCGACTGTGTCCGTGTCAGTCATTCTTAGCAATGAGGGCCCAGGGCCCCCAACATTACATTAGTCAGGAAATGAAGTATGATATCTCAGTAGCGTGCATGAACTGTCAGTAAAAGTACAATGATAAATTGTCCCACCCATAGCACCTACGGTGCATTTCTTCCGATAAAGGGCGAGGACAAGGCACTAGAGGGACATGAACATGATTGAGTAGTTGGAAAAAACCAACGAATGTCTCCAGAGGCCTGCTGTTACAGATACTGACAATTTTGGCATGCATTGGAAGTGAAAATTATTTTTAGCACAGTTGGATCTAACAGATCTAATGGCCATTACCTGGGCCCTGTGGCCAAGGTGAACTATGTGTCGAGGCACGGGGCTCTGGGCATTGATGCAGACCATGTACCATGCCTGGCCCCCGCTGGGTACAGCTGCAAGCCATACCCAGTGGGTAGTGAGAGCACGGTACTGGGCTTTGAACATCGACACAGGCAGCCGTGGTCCGTGCAAGTAACAGCGGTAGGGCGGTGGGGCCGGGGAAGGGGGGGTTTCGAGGGACAATGCCAAGGGAAAATTAAATAAATAAATTATGTTCCTTCTGCATCGTCCCTCGAAATCCCTCCTTATCCGGCCCCACCACTCACAGGCCATGCACTGTGCCCAGCGCCCGCTAAGCATAGAAGGCTAGGAATGACGGCGGGCATGAGAATGTTAGCTGCATTGCGCAGGCTGAGGAGCCTCCTCACGGCATTTTGAGCAGTGGAAAAAGGAACAATAACATAATGTTATTATCATTTTATTTTTCCGTTGTCTGGCAGGTTTATGGGGCGGGCTGGGGCTTGGCTGTGTAACAGCCAGCAAGGGGAGGAGTGGTGGGCACTTAAGTGCGCATGAGGGCTTGGCCGGCCCTCTTGGGCTGGCCAAACAGTAATGAGCACTTTGCATGTTCCCCACCAGGCTGTAATACACAGCTTGGTGAAGAACATGCACAGGCGACCACTACCTGTCAGAGCACCCAACCACGGCGCTCAGACCAATCAGCGTTGTGATTGGCTTAGGGGAGCCAGGGTGTGTTTCCTGCTTCAAGCAGGAACAGAAGAGGAAGACACGAGGCGCGTGGAGGCGGTCCGGCAGCAAAGTTAGTGTTTTTAAATGTATTTATCTTCTCCCCACCCCACCCCGCCCGTGCTACTCAATGGCAGTCGCGATTGATTGCATGTCTGAACTGTACGAGCTGCAGTATCATAGCTAACCATAAATGCTGAAAATTAGATTTGTACCATACTTAGAATATAATTGCAGCAGCGGATTCACTACCCATATTTCATGGGAATTATGAATGAGTTATTTTCCATAATTTGTAGAAATAACTATAAGCCTGTGAATGACATGTTCAAACCAATGAAAAAGCCAGAGAAGGTCAGAAAGCAGAACAAAATATTACCATACGAAGAAGCTATTATTTAGTACTTACTATCCGCAATATCAGTTTCATTTTGGTTTATTTAGAAGAGTGCATAGTTAATTAAAACCATTACACTGATAATAAAATCAGAGAAACTATTTAACAATAAAATACAATATATCCAAACAAGCATATCGTCAGTGCTCACTCATTTTATTAAACCTTAAACCTTAAAGTAGGAATTAAAGTGCCCACACACGAATAGAATGCACTGTGCAAATGTATCATATTCCATTTTCACAAAACAAACTTCACATTACTTAAAGAAATTTTTATTTTGTTCCCATTAACAAAAGCTTTAAGGTGAAGAGGAATATACATATATTTGTTTTCCTCATCTAACTGACTAAATAAGTTATTTGTTGTACGTAATTGTTAAAACAAAACTGTAGCTTACTTTAACTTTTATAAAACCAGCCGCATGTCATAAAGGATAAGGGAACCTTTTGATTCTAAAAGCTCATATAGGTATAATAGTAATAAATATCAGTGATAAAATAGAAGGAATCATGAAATGAGCTAAAACTACAGTCTCGTAGATTTCCAGTTTTTTTCTTGCCTTTAAAAATGTTGTGAATTTACAGTTCAGGATGTGTCAGTTGCTTCAAAGCATGCAACCACAGCCTGCTTGCACAAGCGGGTTCCTCGCTGATTGAAATGTGCCTTAAGCAAACCCTTCCTCTCATTCAGCAGGCCAGGGCAAAGGCAGGTTATATGGATAATGTTCTCCTCCACAGATTTGCACAGTCTACAGCGGACCTTCTTGTGTTCCTGACCCAGGGCACCACATAGAAAAGACCTAGGAGGAGGCCAAAGCGAAGCCTAATAAAGAGATATTTTTCCTTTCTTGTCCACCCAGTCTCAAGATAGGGCTGAAGCTTGAGGTTTTTCCATTCATTTATAATCATGCATGCATGAGATCTGACTGAAAGAGCCTCTTTAGATGTTATTACGGATATTTGTTCGTCAAAAAGTTGATTCCTTTTATAAATATGGCTCATGGGGCATTTGTCTTTTCCATAGTGATCGGACGCCTATATCGTCCAGCCCTAGGTCTAATTAATGCCTGGAAGGTGGCTTTGTGCTTGCTTGAATTTCTTGCCAAAGAGATTATCAAAGTTGTCTTTCAGTAGTTGATTGTATTTGTTTCCATAATGTAGCCTCCTTTCCTTCCAATGGTTTGGTTCAATAGGCTAAACTTGAACCTTATCTAAGCTTGAGGCGCGTATTGGGGAAGACGAAAAGTGTTCTGAACATGTTTGTGAACAACCCATTCGAAGTTATTGTGTCTCTCCCTTGTAATACCTCACTCCAGTAACCTATGCTTGGTGGTAATTTAGCTGCTATTAATTTTAGCAAATGGCAGGTAACTGGGGCCATCTAAAGATCGCTGAATGCAAGGAGTAACATGTTACCCTTTCCCAGGGCCGGACTGACTACCGGGCAGTTTGGAATGTTGCCGAGCTGGGGGCTGATTTCACTGCAGTGGGGGCTGATTTCGTTCATGGAGACCTGCGTGTGCTTCGAAATAATGAAAGCAAAACGAATTTCGTTTAATACACGCAGGTCCCCATCAAAGAAATCAGCCCCCAGCTCAGCAGCATTCCAAACTGCCCGGTAGCCAGTTCGGCCCTGTCCTTTCTCAGCAGATTATACCTTTTCTGCCGAAAGAAGACCCTATCATCAAATAGGACTCCACAGTGGAGTATCACATCATCTGTATACAAGAGATTTGATATGCACATACCTCCTAGTTTAGGAGGATGTGCATTTACGCCATCAAGGGTTGAGGTCAGATCTGCTAGGAAAAGGTTAAACAAGTATGGCGCAAGTACACAGCCTTGCTTTAATCCCTGGATAGTTACTTTTTTCCTGGACAGGAAGGAGCCATCCCCAATTCTCACGCTCATCCAGGTGTCTGAATATAACAGCTGTACTACTTTTAGAACACCAGATTTCGCCAGAAGAAGTTGTGCTGCACGTAGTCGAATGCCGACTTAAAATCTATAAAACAAAGACAAAGAGCTCGCTTTTTCAGATTTTGTTTGTCCAAAATTACAGACAAAGATAAAATATTGGCTGCCATCACATCCCCTTGTACGAACCCTGATTAATTAGGAGGAATCATGTTCTTTTCTTTTGTCCAAAGCAGAAGATCTGTTAGAAGAAGACCTACAAAATGCTTTGCCTCAGTATCTGTTAATGTGATAAGACAATAGTTTTCCAGGTGGGAACAGTCCCCCGCTTTGAAAACGGGGGTGAGTCTAGAGTCTTTCCAAGAGGCTGGAATAGATTTCAATTGGAGGGCACTGTTGAAAACTACGGCCAGTCTGTCCACCCAAAAGGCTGGGTTGGCTTTGTACAGTGCATTTGGTATTCCATTCGGACCTGGGGCCCTGTCTTGTCTGCTCTTTTGGATGACTTTCAGATTTTTTCTTCAGATCATGGAGTCCTCTAGGTTTGTCAGGAGTTGTATAGGGGGCCTTACTCCCTCTCTTATAGCTTTGGGGCACTGTGTGCTTTGAGGATTGACTACAATTCTTAAAAAGGAAGTCAACCCAACCTGCTTCTGCTACTTTGGAGCTCATAATTGTCGTTGGAGCCCTGTTCTAGTTGTTAACCATCTCCAAGAAACCCCTTGAGATTTTTATTTTTACTAAGATATAGTGCTTTAGTCCAGCCCCAAATGCGATGCAGTGCACGCAACGAAATTCGTTTAATTTATTTATATATTTACTTACATGTAATCCTCCGTAATCCATAGATTACTACCCCCCACCCTGCCCCTCCCCCTCCCCATATCACCGCCCGGCTGCTACTCCCACCACTGACCGCTACTGGTAAAGAGTGTAAAAAGTGCCCACATTTCCGTTGGATCGAGGGTATTCTTTTTTTTAAATTGCATTACGCAATCAACATTTTGTTTCAAAGCACATGTATTATAACAAATTCATAATGTGTAACATATTATTGAGTTCTGATGACATTTACAACTGCAAGGTTGATTATATGTCAAAAAACATAAGTACATAAAACTGGGGGGCTAGTTTTGCCTTATCCCATCCTATTTTTTGCAGTTGAAAGATCAGCAGAACTTCTGGATGCAGGGAATTGTTTTCTTTGCTGTCACTTGGGTTTGTCAGCCATTATTGACAGCAGGGTAACACAGTATCTGCCTACTGATAAGTTACATACATGCCATTGTGTAGAGCCGTAAATCCCACACTGGGACATCCCGCATTAAGGACGAACAGGTACATGGCCCCTCCTGTGAAATACCTGATTTAGAACTTTGTAATTTAGTGGGGCACTGTTTCTGATTTTATTATTTTATTTATTTTTTTAAACTTTGCCAGCTTAGCACTTTGTGAAGCTGGTGTTTTACACCCTTACATGGATTCATATAACAAAGTTGCCCATTATGTAACCCCTCTTTTAACACACAAACACATTGACATTATAGCATCACAGCAGTGTAATATGGTCATTATAGCGGAGTCTGTGTTAGAGTTTCCACGAGGAATTAAGAATCCTTTTTGAGTTAACGTATGAACATCTTTGACTTTTGTTCTGCATATTTGGAATCCCCTTCTGGTGTGCATGTGTGATTACATAGATGAAGCTTGGAGAACAATGATTTAATTTTCATAGTTTTAAGATCACTTTTATACAGCACTTTGATGCACTCCTGAAATGTGCTCTTTTATGTGCTTATCTCCCACTGAACCTTTATTGTTTCACTGAGGAAATATATACTGTGCTGTAGTTCTCCTTACGCAAAAGAAGCAATTGATGGACGGAAAGTTGGACAATGCAAACATTCACCCCCAGTCACATGGATCTGGGTTAAATCCATCATTCATTTGCTAACCACACACCCCCAGTTTGGACCCAGCCATATGCAAATCAGTCTTGACCCTGTTCCTTGTGGGAACAGTCCAGCCCGAACTGCCAAGCCAGGTTCTCCCTGGACTGGAAACAAGCATCCTGGGACCGGTTTCAGGGCATCACCCTTCATCAGCCAGGCTAGCTTGAATCCAGTGGTGTAGTGAGCACGGGACCCACGTCTGGGCAAACCCTTCCCACTTAGGGCACCATATGCAAAAGAAACAATTGATGGACGAAATGTTGGACAATGCAAACATTCACCCCCAGTCATGTGGATCTGGGTTAAATCCATCATTCTTTTGCTCACCACACCACCCCAGTTTGGACCCAGCCATATGCAAATCAGTATTGACTAAAGCACATGGTAAGACTAATGCTAGTGAGTAAAGTGAGTATTATCAGTGCTTACCCTTCGAGCTGGGAGATTTCCCGCAAGTTCATGGACGCGCGTCTTCCTCTGATTCGCCAGTTCTTTGACTGAGTTGACACCATCGGAAAACATGCCGATAAGAAGCTCGAGGGGGACCACAATGTCTAGTTCTGACAAAACCTGTGGCAAATTTAAAGACAGAAACAGGAATACTATAAAAACATTCTGACATGCATTAGGCTATCTTGATTTGAACAAAGGTAATTAAGGATAAGTGTAAAAGCATATTAGTGAATTGTAAACATTTAAAAAACGGACCACTAGTTTAAGAAAAAATGTGCTATACCTGACTTATGACGAGACTTAGCTTGTTGACTTCTTTTCCTTGGGAAAAGTAGGGAGGGTATACAAAATCTAATTTCCTTGTCAAATAAGGTTGTGCTCCACCCGGCACTACAGAGGTGCCGCTGGCACTTCCATATTCAGTTGTGGCTCTTAACTATTTGCCGTGGTATTTGGTTTGGGAGGAGACAGACAAGGAGGAATCTGGCAGGCAGGACGAGGCCTACCATCATTTGAGTGAAGGGAGATGGAAATTAAAACAAAAACGCATGCGGGGAAGGAAAAGAGGCCTAAACCGCACTGTGGTATGGCACAGAACTTCTGTGCTTAATTATTTCCGAACTCAGTCCTACGCGTCGTGACTATTGTGACTGTGAAGGAACCCAAAGAGCGCACAATCAAGAAGGTTTTTCAATGGGTTTGCACATAACATGTAGCACATAATCGGAGGAGTGGAAAGAATGGATTTAAGAAAAGGTTGCACCATGCCCTAACAGCTCTCCACCATACACTCTTACTCCAACTGTCCTAACATCCAGCTGCACTGCCCACCTATCCATTCCAACCCCATCACCGCGTGTTCTCTACTCTTTTTTAGGAGGTGGGTGGGCCGGTCACCGTGAAGGGACCAGAATGGCTGGACCATTGCCTGGGCTAGAGAGATAAACCTCAGAGGATTCGGAGGGAAGGGAGGTTTGGGAGCAGGAGGGAGGGAGGTTGAAGGGACAGATGAGGTTTTTATATTGTCCATCCAGTGAAGTGTCTGTTCCTAGTGCTCAGGGAACATGAGCACTACATGCTTTTCCTGTTTTAGTCTGCTGGTTGCTATTAGTCAGGATTAAGGCCTTCAGACAGCTTAGACTGGGAGGTGGATCATTCTTGGCACCTTTGTTCCAGCTTCTGCTGCTGGCTAGGAATGTATTACAGAATTCTGAATGCCATTACAACGATTGGCTTTACAGCGAACTTTTTACAACAAAGGCATTACAACGAAAGTCTTTTCACCTGTTTTTTTTTTTAACTAATATCCCTTTACAACGAATGCCACAAATTTCTAAGTATTTTACAGGTAAGTATAAACCCTTTGTGTGTGAGTGTGTGAGTGGCAGTGTAGATAATTAAATGGTTGTGTGAGTAGTTGTATGGGTGAGTGAGTGGCTATGTGACTGGCTATACAAGTGAGTGCCTGGTAGTATGAGTAGTTGTGAGTGAATGGTTGTGTGAGTGAGTGGGTGTGTGAGTGACTATGGATGAGTGAATGGTTGTGTGAGTACTTGTATGGGTCTGTGAATGGGTATGTGAGTGGGCATGTAAGTGGGTGTTTGAGATGTTATATAGTGGTGTGAGTGGTTGTGCGGATGATGTCATCAGTGATATCACTGGCCATGTTATGAGTGATGTAATATGTGAGGTCATAAGCAATTAATTGCGTGGTCATAAGTTATAGTTACCTTAGGTAACTATAACTGCTGAATTTCTATGGTTTTGTACGAGAGAAATCTGAACCTAACTATAACGTCCCTGCAACCTTAAGTTTTTTAGTGAATTTCTGAGGTTTTTTAACTTCTATTTCCTAACTATAATGTCCCTGTAACCTTTGTTTTTTTAGTGAATTGCTACTTTTTTAATGTTATTTCCTAACTATAAAATTGATGGAGCAAGGATTCAAGAAAATAAAACTTGCTTGGATCAATTCCTCATTAACAAGTACTAATCACTAGAAATAGAAATTAAAAAGGAAATTAGAATGCGCATAACACTTACATATGGGAAAGAGAGCTTTATGCACGCTTAAATAACAAAGAATAATTTGCAACGTGACCAAATCCCGCTTGAAACCCCAAAAAATTCTGTGCAAGAACAAACTAGAACCTACATAAATAACCATGTGACTAACTCGTTTGAGAGGGAAAACTCTCACGCATGCACAAGGATTACTAGCCTAGGTCTTGAGACATCGCGTGCCTGGCATATGCTTACCTGTACTTTAAGAGAAGATGCTGCTGCTAATGCTTTTGCTTAAAGAAAGAGAATTTAACATGGGATAGAGTAGAAGTGGGTGGTGAACAGTGACAATTACATATTTGAGAAATTAACATCTGTTTATGTTTCCTTTATTAATAGTGTATGTTTGGGCCTAATGTGCTAAGCCAGTGGTTCCCAAACTTTTCCAACCTGTGGCTCCCTTTACCTATTGACTGTTGGCCGCGGCTCCCCAGTATGGTACATTTTGTGGCAGGTGGTGAATGTAAGCCCATTCTCGGTAGTACTTTCATGTTTTTCCCTAAAAATAATTGGGATGAAGCTGAAGGTATTCTAAAACATAGATGTAATCATATCCTGGCCACTGCAAAGCCCCATGCTGTATCAACAACTGATTGGACTAATTGGAGAGACAGTGTTCTCAGAGAAGTGTACTGTAAATGCACGTCAGTGGGCTTGCATGAAACACATTGGCGTGTGCATTGCAGACTGTTTGACACACTGTGAGCTTCATCAGACGAAACCCCGACAAGGTTTATTCACCTCACCCCCACCTTTTTCTAAATAAGGGTATAAATCCCGCATGTCCCTCCTTGCAAAGAGATACTTTCTCTTACCGCGTATCTCTGGCTAAGGCCTCAGCAGCAGCTTTAAAATTTTGAAAGACCTCAGGAGAGTATGGGTTGAGCTATATTGCAATTCCGGGCAAAAACCCTCTAGAGTAGAACAGAAAATGGAGACAAACAGCATGCCATTATGTAAAAGGGAGAAACAGTCAGCCGCCTTTGCTGCCTGCTGCGAACTCAGCAGGAAACCAATTCAGACCGAATCTGTGGGCAATTTGACTCGGTAGAACTCTTGGAATGGGGAAAAGCACTTCCCTTTTTATCACTACCATTTTGGTAAAGGGAGCGTGAACAACTTGTTTAGCCTGTCGACTGCAGCTCAATGAAGACAGCAGATGCCCACTGTATGTACATGCATTAATTACTGAGTGCAAAAAGACTTACAGGCTGTCTGATGTGGTTCCGCTGGTCAGGTCAGACAGCGGACTTCACCTGACTGGACAGCATGAAAGCAAAGACATTGAAAACATCCTCGCCTCCCTCCTGTTCCGATAGTAGACACGTTGAAAGTGAGATTACACTGCCCTCTCATGGCCCAGGGCAACCACTGCAGGCCTGACTACACGAAGCAGTGTTAAATTTAGAAGCACATAAGTATTTGTGATTCCCAAACTGTGTGAGCATCTGTCCGTGGCGCCCTTGGCTAGTTTTCTTGGCGCACCAGGGCGCCGCGGCGCACAGATTGGGAACCACTGTGCTAAGCCAATGAAAAAGATGGCGGTGGAAAACGTAAACAAGCTGAGTCTGCGCACTAGTCTTATGGTGTGTCCCGCTGACCGGATCGTTGACAGGCTACCAAGAGCCAAGGACAGAAGTCATGAGAAATCTTTTCAACTGTGGAATTGCATATACATTTGTACCTCATCTGTTACTTTAAATGTGTCTGAAAGGATACGGAATACAGAAATAAATTAGTTAAATGGGAAGGTTTTGCTAAACAAAAGGGTTCGTTAAGAAATTGAATATGTCAGCATGAGGTGATGACGACTCCCCTGCCCAATCACAGTCCATGATCCACTGATATTTGCAACTTTTGAGGGTGGGACATGCAGAATTAAAGAGTATAACTAGAGTGATAGAAGGTTAGTTAGGGCGATCTATCAATGCTGAGAGAGAGAAAGAGAGAGGCGAGAGCTGCTGCTGGAAAGAAGAACAGACTGGGAAGATTCATTCCTGAAAGACAACCTGAGATTGAAGATTGCGGAAGAATATCGAGGAGGGATAGAGTAATGCTTTCCGGTGCGTCCGGTGTCTAGAGAAGTGTAGTAAGTATTTTCCCTATCCTGATCCTGTCCTATAGTCTTTGTCTCCTGATTCTTAATCAGGTGGCCCCCACCAGTCCTTAGGCCAGAGGGTTGGGTTTCCCATTTCACCATTAGGTAAATATATTTCTGTCTTAAATTTGCATATCTTTTGCAAATCTATGATTTATTATGTCTTTTGTCTCTTCATCTATCCACTCCTAATGCATTGAATTGTTGAATGAGTCTATGAATTGAATGAATTTGATAAATGAATTTTATCATCCATGAAAGTTGATGGAGTTTGCACTGTGAATCTGTACAAATGAGCGTTCATTCTGACTGAATTATTAGATACAATTATTGAACCTTACCCACAGTCTGAAATTATTTTATTGAGAGTTATAAGTTAAATTAGTTAATTTGTTAATATCACCATCAACTACTCGACTAATGGTCCATTGACCAAAGGAAGAGTGTTGATCTGTGAAGATTAGTTAGGCATTGACTAATCAAGATCAAAGTGAATATAAAACGTAACCACCCAGCGAAAGTAGGCCAGGAAAATGTGAGTGTGTATATGGGCCCATTTTGAAGATTTGTTAATTGTGAAATATTCATCCTGGCCTTTCGCTGGATCAACATCATTGTAACCTTTGGGTTTTTAAGTGAATTTCTAAGTGTTTTTATTTTTATTTCCTATCTAGAACTAGTATCCTTTGACAGTGAGTGTGTGAGTGAGTTTATGAGTGTCTCAGTAGGTCTATGAATGGGTGTGAGAGTGTCTGAGTGGGTCTGTCAGTGGGTTTGTGAGGGTCTGAGTGGTTCTGTGAGTGGGTGCATGAGCGCCTGAGTGGGTCAGTGAGTGGGTGCATGAGTTTCTGAGTGGGTCTGTGAGTGCATGATTCTCTGAGTAGGTCTGTGAGTGAGTGGGGGAGTCTGTGAGTGAGTGGGGGAGTCTTTGAGTGGGTGTGGGAGTCTCTGAGTGGGTCTCTGAGTGGGTGCATGAGTCTCTCAGTGGGTCTGTGAATGAATGCATGAGTCTCTGAGTGGGTCTGTGAGCCGGTGTTTGAGTTTGAGTCGGTCTGTGAGTGGGTGCATGAGTTTCTGAGTGGGTTTTTGAGTGGGTGTGTGAGTGGGTGTGAGAGTGTCTGGTGGGTATGTCAGTGGGTGTGTCGGTGTGTGAGTGTCTGAGTGCATCTGGAAGTGACTGCATAAGTGTCTCGGTGGTAACGGAGTGGCTGCCGGAGTCTCTGAGTGGCTCTGTGAGTCGGTGCAACTCTCTAAGTGGGTATGTGAGGGGATGTATGAGTCTCTGAGTAGGTCTGTGAGTGACTGCGTGAGTATCTGTGTGGCTCTGTGAGTGGATGCATGAGTCTGCTAGTTTTTCTGCCCTCTGTTTTGCCTTTCCTGCACATTTTTCTGCTTCTGTTTTGCCTTTACTGTTCGTTTTTCTGCCCACTCTTTTGCATATATATATATATATATTACCCTATTGACCGACAACCCCTCAACCCTAAGAATTTCCTTGCCCCTTAAAATTAACCTTGCCATCCAAAAACCCATCCCATCCTAAACCCTAAATTACCCTTGCCACCTAAAAAAAACATACCCAACCTAAACCCTAAAATACCCTTAAATCCCAAAAACCCATACTCACCCAAAACTCCAAACATTACCCTTGCCACCCAAAAACCCATACCCAACCTAAACCCTAAAAATTCCTTTACCACCCAAAAAATCCATACCCACCATAAACCCTTAAATTACTCTTGCCTCCCAAAAATCCTTACCAACCCTAAACCCTAAAAATTACCCTTGCATGAAGGTATTATTTCCTCCTCATGCATCTTCCTCATCACAGTTTGAACTCCATGAGTTGACCTCTTTTTCACTTATATTATTTAGCTAGCTTTCAATCAATCACGCCCAGTGTTTGTTCTTCTGTGAAACAGTTGGAAATGCATATTTAAGTTCTACCTCTATATTTCACAACAGGGTGACACCTACATGCATTAGCGCAATATATCTACTGAGTACCTTAACCTTAGTAAAGTAAAGTACCAAACATACTGTTGGAGTGCATTCACTGTAGAAATTAGGAATTCATATAAGCGTGTTCTTAAATGTCTTCATTATAATGTTATGAATTGTAGTTCTTGTTCACATTTAAACTTGAGTATTTTGAGTTATACTGTTTTTACTGGAATTGCATTTATTATGTACCCATGTACTCATTTATTAATGTTTTACATTTATTCTGTCATTGTATGTGTACATATAATCATGCATTCAAAGTGTGTATTGACCTTAAATTCCTTTCCGCTAAAGTTGTGTCCATAGTAGAAAGCTGTTCTGGCAGGATTGGAGCTTTACTTTTTCTCGTCCGTCTCTTAGATTTTCCCTACATAGGGTTGTTCTGAAGCTGGGTCCATCCTTCCTCCCAAAGAGCCCAACCACTTGTTGGTGCTCTGAGGATATTGTCCCTCCTGTGTTCTTCCTCTGAGGAGCAGTCCAACCTCCATACTCTGGATGCCCACGGAGCCCTTTCGATTTATTTACTCCTTCTTTTCGAAAGGGAGATGTTCTTTTAGTGACTTTTGACCTTTCAGGAAGAAGACTACACCCATCTATGACTGCCCTCTATAGATGGGTTAACTTTGCCATTTCTAGATCTTATGAGTTGGCAGGTTGGGAGTTGTCTGCTGGGGTCCAGGGTAGATCCACAAGCAGTGTAGCAACATCATGAGCTGATTTTAAGGGTGTCTTTCGCAAAGGTTTCTGCTGCGTAACAACCAGGTCCACCGCACACGCTTTTATGATGCATTATCGGTTGCAGTTTGGAGGATCATCCTCTTCAAACAATCAATCAATCAATCAGTGCATTTATAAAGCGTACTACTCACCCGGGAGGGTCGCAAGGGGCTGGGGGGTGGGGGGATGCTGCTACTGTTCGAAGAGCCAGGTCTTGAGAAGGCTCCTGAAGTTTAGGAGGTCTTCGGTCTGCCGCAGGCGGATGGGGAGGGTGTTTCAGGTCTTGGCGGTGAGGAAGGAAAAGGATCTTCTGCCGGCAGTCGTTCGTTGGATACGGGGGACGGTGGCGAGGGAGAGGCTGATGGAGCGGAGCTGGTAGGTTGGGTTGTAGAAGCTGAGTCGGCCGTTGAGGTAGGCTGGACCGGTGTTGTGGAGGGCTTTGTGTGCGTGGGTGAGTAGCTTGAAGGTGATCCTCTTTTCGACGGGGAGCCAGTGTAGGTCTCTCAGGTGGTGGGTGATGTGGCTGCGTCGAGGGACGTTGAGGACCAGCCGGGCAGAGGCGTAATTAATGCGTTACAGTCGTCGAAGGTGTTTGGCCGGGATTCCTGCATAGAGTGCATTGCACTGTTCTTCTTGTTTCGGTGGGGATCCACTTGTAGATCCTGCGGAGCATGCGGAGGGTGTTGTAGCAGGAGGAGGTGACGGCGTTGACCTGCTTCGACATGGAGAGAGAGGAGTCGAGGATGACACCCAGGTTGCGTGCGTGGTCAGTGGGTGTCAGGGCTGTTCCTAGCGTGGTTGGCCACCAGGAGTCATCCCACGCTGAGGGGGTGGAGCCGATGACGAGGACCTCTGTCTTGTCCGAGTTAAGCTTCAGTCGGCTGTTCCTCATCCAATCTGCGACAGCCTTCAGTCCTTCGTGGAGGTTGGTTTGGGCGGTGTGTGGGTCCCTGGTGAGGGAGAGGATTAGCTGGGTGTCGTTGGCGTAGGAGATCATGTTGGCGGGTGACCTGGGCGAGGGGGGCCATGTAGATGTTGAACAGCGTTGGGCTGAGGGAAGAGCCCTGTGGTACGCCGCAAATGATGTCGGTGGCTTTGGAGCGGAAGGGGGGAGACGGACGCTCTGGGTTCTGCCGGAGAGGAAAGAAGTGGTCCAGTCTAGGTCTTTCTCTTGGATTCCGGCTTCTTGGAGGCGTGTCTTTAGTGTGCGGTGGCAGACCGTGTCGAAGGCGGCCGACAGGTCCAGGAGGATGAGGGCCGATGTTTCGCCATTGTCCAGGAGGGCCCTTATGTCGTCTGTGGTAGCGATGAGGGCTGTCTCGGTGCTGTGCTTTCTTCGGAATCCGGACTGGGATGGGTCCAGGGTGTTGTTGTCTTCGAGTTATTGGGTCAGTTGTGTATTGCCGATTTTCTCGATGACCTTCACAGGGAACGGGAGCAGGGAGATGGGTCGGAAGTTCTTGAGGTCCTTGGGGTCCGCCTTGGGTTTTTTGAGGAGGTCGTTGATCTCGGTGTGCTTCCAGCTTTCCGGGAATGTGGCTGTCTCGAAGGAGGTGTTGATCACTTACCGAAGTTGGTTCACATGTTTTGTCTGCAGTGTGAGTAGTATGAATGCTACAGTTTTCTTTATGATTGTCATAATAAACTATGGGTTTAGCATCATATTTTGGTAAGCTTTCTTCTTTCTCCTAGTGATTCAAATCGAATTCTACTGCTTGGGTATTTATTCAAAGAGTAAGGACTATATGAGGAAGACAGATGAAGAGGTAATGACCCGGTTAGTTACTGGTAATCTTCATAAATCCAAGTCTAGGTCTTCCCCGTCACCTCTCTTCCTGCTTACCTGTACCATTTCATTTGGATTCTGTGTATATATTGTTTTGCTTGGTGATTTACAGTAAGTGACCTGGTTAAGTTCCTCTTTTGCGGCAGTCTGGGAATCTGAGTGCCATATTGGGCGTGTTTTTTGACTGGGCTATGTAAACAATATCTGTGAGGACAGAAGTCAGCACATGCAGTAATTACTGTGACAAAGAAGACCTAGACTCAGAGTAATGAAGGTCACCGGTAAGTAGTTGGTATCCTCCTGTAGCACAACACCTATTGGTGGGGGTGTGTGACTTTATTTAGCTTTATAATTATGTATTCTTCATAAAATGAGCTAATGCTAATTCATGACTTTAAGTGTAGCTGAAAGAAACTCTTAGAATCCTTGAAAGGGACATACATGCATTTTAAACTTGTACAATATATGTTTCATATTTGTATATCAGCACTCCCCTGCTTTTGGTTAAGTGTGTGATATACAAATACTACACAGATGTTTATATTATTATTTGTAGTAAACAGGTTCTTCCAGAAACATGCGTTTACTTACATGAAGCCAGAGCAACGCCTGCTCTTGCACTGAGGAGGGATAGCCGGTGAAGCGACAGCTAATAAAGCTAAACATCTCTTCCATGGTGAACGGAAGCGGACACAGCTCAATATCAAACATTTTGCTATAAAGAACAGAAACAACAGATCAGAAACAAATGATTTATTAAACAATGTCAAGCAAACACTATACAATATAACGACCAATGCAGAAGTCAATGGACGTCAATAAAATTGGAACTATTGAAAATACTCTGCACCGGATTGCTAGATTTTAAATAAATATAAAATTTCCTTTAAAACAAATCTTGCTCTCTTTACGCAAACAGCATCTCTTTTGTGATTTGGTTCCTGACCACATTGCTGTGATTCAGTACCTTGAGGCAGCTAGATCAGGCGGCCCATTTGCATCCCCATTGCCAAATTCTGGCTTGTACAACAAGCAAAG
This sequence comes from Lissotriton helveticus, assembly GCF_964261635.1. Taxonomy (NCBI): domain Eukaryota; kingdom Metazoa; phylum Chordata; class Amphibia; order Caudata; family Salamandridae; genus Lissotriton; species Lissotriton helveticus. The sequence continues at coordinate 351,026,745 of NC_136070.1, read as the reverse complement.
TGCTTCCAAAGCACTTTCTGTGAATACTCACAATGCCCGTTCGAGTACTTAATTTGAGGCAGTGGGAACCGGTGCTTAATCGTCAACTCCAACCCATATAATGGCCTGCCACATGGTGACACTGCTTGTCTAATTTAGAGATAAGTACAACAAAAGTTGTTTATTAATTCAATCTGCATTATAAAAGACTAATACCTGCCGCCCTAAGCCATTGGGATAGCTGTGGGGGGCTGAAATACTCTGAATTGTGACACTGGTAGGATTGTAATAGTTAGTACTTGTGTTGGTACTGTCATTTGGCAGCGCTGACAGGGCAATGGGTCGTGCAATCTGCAGTGGCCTCCTGAGTAGAGCCCTGGAACTTACGTTATTTTTTATTATATTTTTTATTACAAAATAAGCACTGGCTGGCAGCCCCAACTTGGCAGAATGGCACATTAGCTGGCATTTTATTTTATTTCCCAAAGGCAATTTCTGAAAACAGTCTGTTGTTACTGGAAAAATGTCAATTGATCCACTAGGAGTTTTCTCCCACCGGTGGGGGACATTAACAGTATTTTTTGCCCAGGGCAGTCATTATGGCCCCTGGCAGTAAAAAAACTCAGCGGACATGGACTGATTAACTGGCATAACAAGTCATGCCTTCCGATGCCATGTTTCAAGTGGTTATGTGGTGCCTGAACACCAAACAGGGTGTGTCCGGCATCAGAACTTTGGCTCCACTAACAGAGATGGGGAAATAGGAGTTGGGCAGATTGGACATCAGGCAATTTTTGATGGATGCCCTGTTACCGTCCAGCTCTCAAAGAGCCCATAAGACTTCAATCAGTAGCCCGCAAATGCTATAAAATGAGGCTGCATAAATTTTACTAAATCTGAATGGAAATTCATCCGGCTCAGGCCTCTTTGCGTCGGGTGCCAGCCCAGGGATGCAGGAAGCACTTAGCTATATACCTAGTGTACATGATATGGTATGGTATGGTAGGGTATGGCATGGCATGGCATGGTAGAAGTGTGGCTCACTGGTTAGAGGAGGCAGACCTGGAAGCAGAGGTCAGCCCGGGACCAGGGTTCAATTCCCGGTTCGGCGGGGTCTTGAGTCCTAAAATGTCCATGGACTCGACAATTCATGCTCCGGTGCCTACTCGATTCACGGGTTCACACTCTGCGACTCTGGGCAATAGCTTGCTTAATCTCCACAACGGCCCCTCGCGGCGGGATGCCTGGCTTTCACCTTGCGGGTACCCTGCTGGGGTTATCTCACAGGGGAATACCAGGACGGGTTCCCTAAGCAAGCTCTTAGAAACCGCTTGGTGATTTGCGCTATATAAATTCCTGTACATGGTATGGTATGGCCCATTGTTACAAAAAAAGCCATGCTTACTGGGGGTACCCATAAGTAATCAATAAGAACGCAGACCTTTCAATATGAAGAACCATTGTAAGATGTTAATATAAATATATTTTCACGTTTACTATTAAAAAAAAGCAATCCCTATAAAAAACAGTGAACAACTTGAGTGAAAGACACAATTTTACAATTGAACTAGGAGCCGAATTTGTACTTTGGCAGAGAGGGTACATTGGCTTCGGAGTACTCTAGCCACCAAAGCAAAGTATTGTTCACATCTTTTAGAGTCGAACGGAACTCAGTGTGTACATGGTGGAGACTACTCCATCTCTATTGCCTATATACACCTCCGGAGGTCTGGCGGAGTAAGGGCTTTGGAGATTTGGCTATGTGTCCACCGGCCCTATTTAGGGTGGGCAAACACATGACCCGTTTTCACTGTCTGTCACTGTCAGATAAAACCTGGCGGTAAGGGGCTGTGAAAAATGCAAAATAACCCCCAGGCCATGTGGGAAAATCCAATGCCAAGGGGATAATTTATTTTTACAATTATACTATCAGAATTAAAATCCCACTTTGGGATTTTGTTTTTGAGCAAAAAAAAAAAGTTGAAAGTTTGGTAGACTACTCCATCATGTTGACGTAGCAATTACTGTAAATGAAAGAGATGTCCGCAGGGCCAGCGGACATCTCTACACTTGACAGACGGAGTACACTCCCCATGGCGACAGCAATCTGTCTGCCAAAGTCAAAATGAGTCCCTGTGTTCACTAACAACAAGAGAGAACAAAGGAACGCAATGGGTACATGACAGGCCTAACACGCAGAAAGGTCTGCCTCAGGAGAGTTTGAGAAACATTAAAACTTCTCCCAAGCTTCATGAAGCGCCAGTCCTGGGAGATTTAGGATGCAAATTTGCACTCCTTGCCCCAAACACAATACAATTCTGTTGGTGGTGCCCCTATTCTTCTGGTGAATCACAGTGAAACAGTATACATTTTTTTTCAGATACCATCTTTTATGGGGCACTTCTCTGTCCTACAGCTGGCTTTTTGAGGAAACCGCTGTGGCCTGTATATTTTTCCTGTCTTGTTTTTCTGTGTTACCTCCCTTTCATGTTTCTTTTTTCACCAACAGATGACTCTGCCCATGTGGGGCACCCGCACACTGATTTCTTTGGACATCATGGGACTCCAGGACCCACACCGTCAATGCTGGATCCCTTCCTGTCTGGCAAGTTATCCTCTGTGCCATTAGGGGAGAAATCTTGGTATCCGCTGACTCCCACCTCTTTTCAGGCTCCAGCACGGTACCTCACAGTACAGGAGCAAGCTGAAAAGTATGGGCTCCCCAAGGGGATTGAAGAACCTTGTGATATTTCTCGGCTGCTGCAAGTGCCACTGGTCACAAAGCACCCTCAGCAGGCTTCAATAATGCCACACCTTAGTGACTGATTCTCTGGTGGATATCTCGGGCTTGGATGAGCCAATTTAAATGGGATCTTGGGCAACAGCACACAACTACAAGCATCCCATTCACTGCCACTTAAAGATGATGCCTAAGTGGAAGAAAGATGCAACATATCACCTGAGCCCTGGTAGACCTCCTCTAGTGTCCAGTAAAACAAAGAGATACATGTAAAGTCCTGTACGTCATATGCAAGTCCAAGAGGGAGCAGCACTAGACTACATATGAAAATTCTATCCTTACTATGGCTCAGAATGGAACATCATGACAGACAATGCCAAGTTTAATGCTGGAATGAAATTGAGACAAAAGAAACATGGTGGTAAAACCATTTAGGTAATTACCTCTACATGCAGAGCACCCTGTATTCCTCCTGGAGGGCTCTAACCAGTCTCCTTGCATCCAAAAAGGCAATTAAAAGAGCCATCCTCAGTCAAACATGTGCCCAATTTACTAACCTTACCAGTAAACAAACTGTCTCTAACAATGTTGGGTAGACACTCGCAGGTCTCAGATATTCAGTTATAACTGAAACAATGTTGTGAGGGCTTCCTAGATGATCCCAAGAGCAGAAGTCACAAACCCAGTCGATCAATATACTCATACACACTAACGAGAGTCGGTGCTCCAAAGTGGCTACAAGACAACATGAAGGTTCTTACAAAACACTGTGAGCTGAAGTGGAGACAGCACAAACAAGAGAGGCAGAGGATGTCCCCAATGCTCAGAGGAACCCGGGGCCTCATTTATGAATCCTTGTGTCAGTTTTGCGCTTCCGATGCGTCACTTTTTGTGACGCATCGGCGGCGTAAAACATGCCTCCTGTTGCGCACTATTTACAAAGTGACGCATCTAAGCAGATGCGTCACTTTGTAAACCCCTGCGCTACATTATACCTACGTCAGGTATAATGTATGCAGAGGGGGCGTTCCCCCGCAAAAAAGCCTCGTAGAAGTGACGCAGTGAAATCTATGAGACTTCACTGCGTCACTTTTAGGACGCTGTTGCGTCAAAATCTTGCGCCTGCCTCACAGCAGGCGACTGACGCAGGCCCTTTCACATGGGGCTTGCCTTATGTGAAAGGACGCATTGCTGGAGTTGCGTCACTTTTGTGACACACTCCAGCAATGCGTCACTTTTGCACTTACAGACACATCAGAAATACTGCCATATCTGTAACTCCTTGCGACATGATGCGTCATATTATAAATATGACGCATCAATCATGTCGCAAGGAGTGCGCACTGAGAAGTGATGCATCGCTGCTTTCACGCAGCGATGCGTCATTTCTCATAAATGAGGCCCCCAGTGTCCACTGTGTTTATGTTGGTTGGATCCCTTTGGGACAGAAAAGTGCTCTGCATGGTGATGGGCCGCCTGCCCTGGAGAACTGAAAGCTGTGGCCCGTGAGTCGAAACAAGCATCACGGATTGCCCCCAACCTGGCCCATTGACAGAGAAGGACGCTGTGAGTGCATCGTCATACCACTGGGACCAGATATGGAGCACGAGGATCAACCTCATTGCCCTTGAATGTGTAGAGTTAGAAATAAAATATTAATAAATATTTGACTGAACAATGATTTATTCACTTTGCTGTACCCTCTGAGTTATGAGGCGTGTTCACTTACCTGTATTTACACTCCCCACCAAGGGATCCCCGGACCGCTCAACCATAGCTACCATTTACAGTCAAGTGCAGGAGAGGTACTTGGCTAGGATATAAGGCGTAAAAGGCCTCAACCCCCACGGGTGGACCCAGTAACCCCTGCATGCCCAGTGGCCAGCTGAAAGTGGTGCTGACAGTTCCAATATAAATGTCATCAATATTAAACATATACTCAATAAAAGATGTATGTGAACAACGTTATCAACTTGCACTCTTATCTATGTCAAACCATTTCCCATCATGCTCCATTTTTGATGTAAATATTTGAGAGTAGTGTAGATGGTGATCGCCACCTCATCTACACTGAGTAGGCACAAAAATCACTGTTTGAACTGTGCATGCTTTTCTTGTGTGGTAACAAGCAGAACTCAATACTGCGCTGCACAATACTAGTTTTAGCACCACGTATGCACTAAAGTACTTTTGTGATCACATTGCTCATTTCAGTCTGCAAGGAAATACCGTGGTATTTTGATTTCCAGCACTTATGACAATAAAAACTGGAGTTGATTGGTAAATATGACAAGAACAGAATAGTTCTACACGAGTACGATATACAGGAAAATGTTTATCATTGTTATTAGATACCAACTTATTTCGTATCTTTAGTAGATTCTTATTGCGGATATTTTCAAGGAATGTGAAAAAATATTTGGTAAATTTACAGATTTAAAACTATATTGCTCTGCGCACCAGTCAGTATTAAAGCTAACAGAAGGTGGGGCTCAATTAATGCTTACATGTATTTTTATATTTCTCGAGTCGAGTTTGTCAGGGGAGCCAGTCAAGAAAAATGGTTTAGGATTATTGATTGAAAGACTTTGTTATGTGCATCAAGGGATATATCTTTGTTTCCTTTGATTGCTATAGAACCCCAGCTGTCCTCCGGATACATGTGCAGTCTTTCTGAGTAAGCTAAGTAAGAATGATTAAGAGTATGTGATGTCAGATGCAGCTGTAAACTACAGAAATGTGCATCAGTTGGAAGTATGTGTTAACATCATGCTCCCAGAATGGCTCCCGTAGGAAACCCATCTATGTGCATTGGTTAACCTAAAGTATTTAGTATTTTTGGTGTTAGATAGCTCACATTTGTGCATCGGGGAAGTTGCGGGCCTACACAGTTGTTGCCACCTGCATGTTTTCTATCATAAAATGTAAAACCTTTGCAATAAAACGACATATGAGAGCTTTTTGTGAGTAATGCCTAATGGATGCGTGGGTGACATAAGTTACCCTAAAGTCAAATTAATAAAGTAAAAGTGTGGAGACGTTGACGCCACCTACATTTAGAGGAAAAAACTGTGATGATGGGGGTGTGGCTGTGCTTCCAATGGAGTAGGACTCGCCTTGTGGTGTCTCTGCTCTCCCTCAGCCAGCCCATATCTATCCTATGGCATTGGGACCCGGGAGCACTGTGCAGACTCCACCCTAACCCACCTATCACCACCTGATACACGTTGTAGGTGTCTGGGGCCTCCAGAAGCGGAGAAGTGGGCTGGAGGACCGATGCCGGACAATCGAGGGCAGCCAGACCCGCCATCTTGAAGGCAAATGAGGCGACAGCTTGGTGCCCCCAGGAGCCAGGGACGATTCCTGTCCCACTCTGCACCCCCCTGTGGGTTGCCAGACGCCTATCTGTGCCCGGAGAGCCGAGGGCGGCTCTCTTCATCACTGCCTTACCTGGCCTCGGGAAGCGGGCTGGCCGGCGGGACCCAGCATCGCCATCTTGCAGCCCCTGGGCCCAGCAGTGGACCCTACTAGTGGTACGTTCAGAAGATAGGTGCCCACCTCCTGCATCCTGCAAGGCACCTGGAGCTGAGTCGTGACCAGTGAGGTAAGCACCGGGCCCCCTGCTGCCTCCCTCTGAGCTCTGAGAGAGGGCCTGTCCTAGGGTAGCCTGCACCATCTTCCTGCCGCACCTAGGCCTAGCAGTGAGCCACGCTAGAGGTGAGGTAGTGCTCTGGAACCTCTTCCTTCCCTGAGCTGTGCACGGCAGTGGCCGAAGTGCAGTGTTGCCCCCGACCTTGGGGGGACATAGAGGGCCTGATAGCACTGAGGCGCGGTGTGGCGCATAAGAGACTTGCCGGAGGCCTGACTCCCCCCTCAGAGCCTTCAGTGGGGACACGCCTCCACTACTTCAGGGGCCTGCAAACATTGAAGTGAGAGGCCAGACTTGTGTGCACCCCCGAACCAAGCTGCAGCGTGGGTCTCAACCAACAGGGTAGCGGGTGCTCTTTCCTGCCCCCGCACCTGTGGAGGATTGACAACTGACCCTTGGGCCCCCGCAGAAGACCAAGCCTCCCTGGGGACCTCACCTACTCACCGAAGGGGCCACCTTGAGGCCCCCCTTCTACATCCTTCTCCGGCGCTTCCTGGAGGCCCTTGCCTGACTTAACCCTAGAGTTCCCTGCAGCGTATCAATTCAGCATGTGAACTTGGCCTGGATCTGCCCCACACCCTGGCCCTCTGGATGGCACTGAGATCCCTCTATTGGCTGCTCCTTCGCGAGCGAGGCTTCACTTGGCCGTCAGGCCCTACTGCAGACAAAACAGCAACATCCACTCCAGCACCCATCTCCAATTGAGTGGATCTCCATGAGGCGTGGCTCCCTGGGAAACATGCCCGCACTAAATCTGGCAAAGAGGTGCCCGCTGCTACTTCCAGAGACACTAAAGTCCCCTCCATGTGGCTAAAATCTAGCTCCTCAACCTCTGTCCCACTGGACCCCGCTAACATCGGCCTCTGGGGAACCAGCGATGAGTGCTTTCACGGAGGCTTTCATGACCAACTTCCTACAAGAAATAAAGGCAGAGACAGGGTGCCTTAAGTCAGAATTCACAGCCTGTCTCCACGACCTCAGACGAGATGTTGTAGAAATCAGGGGAAGAGTCGACGGCCTAGAATGTACACTAGACTCACGGGCGGAGGACCAGGAAGACCTTTGACATAGGATGATTACCCTACAGGAACAACATATAGAACTCCAACTAAAGCAAGAAGACCTGGAAAATAGGTGTGGGAGGAACAACCTTTGCATCAGGGGTATCCCTTGGGGCACGGAGGGCCAGAACATCATGGCCTTCACAGCGGACCTCCTCCAGACAATTAGAGGTGATGCCGCCACCATTCAACTGGCCCTGGACAGAGCGCCCCGAGCCACAGCCCCTTGGAGCAGCCCAGATTTTGCATCAGACACCCTCACCCGGGTGCACTTCTTCACAGAAAAAGAGGCAATCCTACGGGCTGATAGGGACAAGACAGAGCTGATCCATAACGGACATCGCATCCAAATCTTTCAAGACCTCCTCCCTGTGACACTCCGGCACCGCAGAGACTTGAACCCAGTCACTGATAAATTGCAAGACCCCAACATCAAATATCAATGGGTTCAGCCCTTTGCCTGGATCTTCACCTGGGAAGGCAAACACAGACCTCTCTGCTCACTAAGAGACGCTCAACAGCTCCTCCATATCTCGGTGGCCTCTCATGCCATCAGCCCGACCCTACAGCAGGCCTTGCTTAGGGACTCTCTACGCCCAGAGTGGCCCATAGTGCCACCTCCCAGACATAAGCTCCAGGGAAAGGGAAAATCATATCTCCAAACCAAGCAGGACAATATCCACCTCTTTGCTCCATGGATGACGCCCAATCTCCAACCCGTTCCCCTTCAGCTTCTGAATGATCACTCTCACCACACCTAAACCATAGAGGTTGCCTGCCACCATGCCCTTATTGGCCCCAAGCAGCTGCCCCGGTGAACTCTTCACTCGGACAACATGCAGATCAGTAATGCATGACAAATGCCCCTGAACGGGCAAGGATGCCCTTATGATGGACCAAGTGCACTCTGAGGGATTTTCTACGGTCCTTACTTCCCACCCACTGGGTGACTCACTTATGGACCTGTCTTGATGATTAACTGGGTTCCTGGGAGGGTTCCCCTCCCACCACGTTGATAGCCGGCTACCGGGTCAGGAGGCCGTGACCAGCATGAAGCCTTCTCTCCCCCCCCCCATTCAACTTGTCCCTATGGGGAGTGACTTCCTCAGACTGGCCCTGGTCCTGACTAATCGGCTGCTCTAGGATTTATTTATTCATGAGTTTATATATTTAGTTATGAGTTTTATATAGCGCACAAATACCCTGGGGTGTCTTGGCGCTGTGAATGATAGAAAAGCAACAGAGATGCGTAGTTACTGGTTGAAGAGCCATGTCTTTGCTAGCCTCCTAAACATCAGCAGGGTGGGGCTGGCCTTGATGCGAAGAGGGAGGGTGTTCCATAGTCTTGCAGTAGCCACTGTAAAACGTCGATCTCCCCATGATTATTTCTTTGTGCGTGGAATGGTGAGATGGTGAGCAGAAGAGGAACGCAAGGATCTGATGGGGGTGTACGGGCAAAGTGCTTTTTTTAGGAACTCAGGTCCAGAGTTATTAATCGCTTTGTATGCGATGCAAAGAGCCGTAAATTTAGTTCGGCTTCTGATAGGCAGCCAGTGAAATTGATGTATGACTGGGGAAATAGATTTAAATTTAGGGGCACCAGACAGTACTCTGGCTGCTGAATTCTGAACTAATTGCAATTTATTCATGACTTTCTCCTGAGCATTTAGGAGGAGTCCGTTGCAATAGTCGATCTTTGACAAAACCAGTGTGCACATCAGAGTTTTACCAGCACTGGGGGGCAGAAATGGAAGAAGTTTCCTTATCATTTTAAGGGTGTAGAAGGAGAAGGAAACTACTGAATTTGTGTGGTGGATGAAGGAGAGCTTGTCATCGAACATCACACCCAAGTTCCTGACCTTAGTCACAGGTCGTGGAGGAGGTCCCAGATCGGTTGGCCACCAAGTGGGGGACCAACTAGGTGATAGGCTGCCAAAAATCAATACCTCCGTTTTTTCGGAGTTTAACTTTAGGCAGTTGAGCGTCATCCAGGAGCTAATAGCTAACATTCCCTCCTGGAAGCTAGCAGCCACTTCTACTCCATCATTGTGTACTGCCAGGACCAGTTGGGTGTCGTCTGCGTAAGATGTTAACCTCATCCCATGAGCTTTGATGACCCTGGCCAAGTCCGACACATAGATGTTAAATAAGGTCGGACTTAGGGAGGATCCTTGGGGCACACCACATGGAAGGGTAAAGACTGGGGAGTAGAAATTGCCGAGTTTGACTGACTGGGTACGGTTGGCAAAAAATGAGGTTAAAAGGGCTCTGAATGGAACTTTGTGTCCCTGTTGGCCTTATTGTATTTTTACTATTGGTTCATCTCTCCCTTCTTTTCTCTTGGGACTCTGAGGGTGGTGGACACTGTAGCTCCCTCTTACAGCTCTGCCTTTCCAAGGGGGGCATACAACCCTACATGCTGCTATACACGCTGTATCGACCACATCGCTGTCTACTGCCCATTCTTACACCCGTGCGCAGTGGGACTGTCCTTGGAACATGCACACCAATATCGGCTGTCAGACCGGGGTAGGCACATTGTCCTTCACTGCTCTCTGCAAGAACAAATATGACACACATTAGATTCCTCTCACTTAATGTGAAAGACCTCAACGCCCCTAACATGGGATGCCAGGTCTGGAGATATCTTTTATTACAATATTATAATATTACTTTCTTACAAGAAATGCACATCCTACGCTCAGATGCACACTGCAGGGCCCTTCCCAAATACCCGACTCAATACTGGGCGTCCTCTCCATCTAAGAAGGCTGGGGATGCCATTTTTTGCAAAGCGGGCTCCTGCCTACAAGGGGCTCAGGTGACACGAGATAGGGTAGGACGCTACCTTAAACTCAAATCCCAACTAAACGCAAGACCCCTGACCTTGATTAACGTCTACGCCACAACCAGTCCCTGGACACGTATCTTAGAAACCTCCTCAAGGAACTAGCTACAAAAGAGGACAAATATCTGTTCATTGGGGGGGACTTCAACTTGGTATGGGATCCTGAGCTAGATCGCAGCACTGCTACGTTTCAGGGCGCAGGGGCCATGTCTGCGGCATTGAATAGAGATATCACGGCCTTGGGCTTGGTGGACACTGGCGATATAAATCGCCAGACACACACAAGACTATACCTTTGTCTCCCACGTTTACCTCTCGCACTTACAGATCAGCTATTTTTTTCTATCACACTCACTCATCCAGTCCCTCGAGTCGGCGTGTATATCCGATATCTCTATGTCAGACCACCCACACCTCGAGATGAACCTGAAAGGTGCCATCATGGTGACCCGCCCCCCACCCCGCTGGCGGATCCCTCCCTACATCTTACGCAATTCAGTCAATGTCTAAGACATCTGGTGAGAGATCAAAGCCTACTTTGAGGCAAATGCTCTACCTGATACTCCTGGAAATACCTTGTGGGACACCTTTAAGGTGACCATCCATGGCACCATCACCTCAATCGTATTCGTCCGCACTCGTTAAGCTCGGCTGGTAGAAACCAGATTCACCAAGGACATTAAGGCCTTGGAATGACTGGACCACACTATGCCTTCGCAACGACATAAGAAGCAGCTAACCCTGCTCCGTGCCCAGCTGAGGGCGCCTACGGGTGAACAAGGCGGAACGCTAACTCCTTATACTGAAACAAAAATATTATGAAGGAGGGGACAAGGTAGGCTCACTCCTGGTCCATCGGCACCGCACCCGAATAACCTGTGCCCATATCTCCAAAGTTAAGGAGCATGGCACGTGGGCCACCTCCGAAACCGATAGACGACGGACATTCCACTCTACTTCATATAGTCAAGGCAATACATCTCAGGGAGAAGTTGGCCCCTTCCATGCCTCTTGCCCGTAAGTGCCTCTCGACCCTACCCATGCAAAAAGCTTGGCGGCCCCGATCACACTGGCCGAAGTACACCGGGCTTTGAAGGACCTACCAGTAGGCAAATCCCCATGCCCAGATGGGGTCACAGTCTCCTTCTACTGCTTGTTTCTACCCCAAATACAAGAACACCTCCTTATTCTTTTTAACTCCTTCTCCGACGACACTAGCCTTACATCCATGATGACCATGGCTGAGATAGTTCTTATACCAAAGCCAGGGAAGGATTTGTGGCTTTGCGCATCTTACTGCCCATCTCCCTCCTAAACACAGATGCCATGATCTTGGCAAACCGACTGGAGCCATACCTACCTGGCCTGATAGACCCGGACCAGGTTGGGTTAATACAACAGTGGGCGAATAACATCCATCGCATAGCGCACTTGGTAGAGAAAGTCTAGCGGTGGAACATTCCTGTGTGTCTACTCTCCCTAGGCCCTGAGAAAGCTTTTGATAGGGTGGACTGGGATTTCTACGGAGCGGTCTTGCAAAGGATTGGGCTGGCCCAATCATGGTCTCCCGAATAATGGCACCTTATGTCGGTCCCACCGCACAGATCCGGGTTGATGTGCTTCTTTCTCCCCAGTATACATTCTCAGAGGTACCCGACAAGGTTGCCTGCTTTCCCCCCTACTCTTCGCTCTATCAGTGGAGCCCCTGGTGATAGCTATCTACCGGTCACCCAATATTAAAGGTGTCCCATTTAGCAGTGATGAACATAAGGTTGCGCTATTTGCAGATGACCTTCTATTTACTCTTACCACCCCGAGGGAATCGCTACCTGCACTGGTCTCGCTTCTCCATACGTACAAACAGATATCGAGCCTCAAAATTAAGATGGCACTGAACCTATCACTCTCACCACAGTAAGTCCTTGAATTGCAATCACACTCCCCGTTCCAATGGGCGACCCACTCGATCCAGTACCTGGGCCTCAATGTGAACTCCACATTGGCCTCATAGTCCCAAGCAAATTGGCCGGAGTGCTGGCACTCGATCCTGGAAGGCCTGAGGCGCTAGAAATCGCTTCCTATGTCGTGGCTTGATCATCTCAATGCAGTAAAGATGTCAATATTGCCGAAACCTATTTCAAACTCTCCCTAACCCTCTTCCCCATTACAAGCCTACAGAGAGATATGAACTCCTTCATTTGAGGGGAAAAGGATGACTGAGGTTCTCCAATAAGGTAATCATGTTGCCCAGAGATCGGGCGGTACTTGCCTGACCCAACCTCCTTGTTTACCTTTGGGCGTCACACCTTTGACATATCTTGGAGTGGATTGTTCGTAAAAGCGAAACTGATTGGTTTCATATGGATCAGGCGATGGCATTCAGACCTCTCTGGGACATAGCTTGGCTACTGAAGCGGTCACGACCACGCAGTGCCTAGATATCCACCCCCACAAGGACAGTTCTAGACATATGGGACAAAATTGCAGTTCCCAAATGCCTCACTTCCATCCCCTTGCCCAACATCCCACTGGCCCAAAACCCTAACTTTCCTCCGGCTCTACAACCCCACTCCTTCCTAGCCTGGGGGGAGGGGGAGTGCCGCACGATCCGTGATCTCTATGAGGGGGAAACCTTTAAGACCTTTGATCAATTCAAAAAAGGCTCCACCTCTCAGACACACAAGGACTGCAATATTACTAATTCCGACATTGGTTAATCACCCCTACCAAACGCAATGGCAGCTACTATTTCCACTGAAAAATAGGAACAACTTTAGTGTGACTTTCCTAAGACCTGCAGAAGCGTCTTTCAGCTCAAAACTGCCTATAAACTAATGACCTGCTGGTATTATACAACAGTACGAAAAAATGTTTCCCATCTTCTCACCCTTGTGTGGCACTGTAACTCCGCAATTGGCTCCTTCATCCATATCTGGTAGTCTTGCCCGCTTTTAACTCTCTTTTGGAAGGAGGTCTTGAGCAACTTCAAGGACACAGTGGGGTTCACCATACCAAACACGCCTCTAGTAATCCTGCTGGGTATCTGACTGCAATCTCTCGAAGCTTTGATGCATACCCACTGGCGCCTAATCTTGCACATGCTAGGGGCAGCCAAACAAACCCTTGCCCTTCATTGGAAAAAGCCTTCGACCCTTCTAATCCCGCTGTGGTTCACTCGCCTCTGACACACTATGGCATGAAGCTTTTAACCTGCCATATCACACACTCCGAAACCAAATTCATGCATACTTGGCAACCACTGCTAGAACATCTTTCCAAACTAAAATGCTCTGGCTTCACCACGCCCTCCGCCTCCTCACCCTTCAGATTTTTGAAGACACACTGCTACCGCGCGGAGCTGAACTCTCACAGTGAAGAAGCCTACACTTTAACAGGCGAGCGACCCACTACCCACTCCCCTTCCCCCTTGCACTACTGCCCCAATCCCTAGACCTCTTCACGACCCTCCCCTGGGTCCCCCTTCCTCCGCTTCACCCCGCTCATCTTTCCTCGTTGTCTTATTTTATTATATCAAAGTAGTTCTCAGTCTCCATACCACAGCCCCCACTCGTTCAGGCTGCACAATATCACTGTATGTTTTACACTGTGAAATGTTCCTATATATTTCTACAAATACCCAATAAAACAGATTCTCAACAAAAAAGAAAACTCTCAATAAGTGCAGAGATCTCTTTCAGCCAAAGAGCATCACTGCCCACATATCATTGAAGAGAGCACAATGCCCAGACCTCGGCATTGCTGAGAAAGCAAGCTCCACCTTGGCTTTATAACTGCTAGAATCTGTGTGTTCTGATTGACTACTTTTGCAGCTGTCAGGGCATACAAGCTATTTGAAGAGAGTCCAGGTAAAGTTACACTACCCAATTCACATATCATCCCCAGGCCCTCCACTAAAAAATAGAAACTATAAACAACACATTTTAGTTTGGGAATGCACACTTAGGGCCCAATTCTGATCCCGTTAGGAAGGCCTCCAGACAGGTTGCGGAACGAGTAAATCTGATTTGAGGCCTGTGTTTCCGACCGAATCGTCCCCCGTTCCGAACGTCCAAGTACAATGCAAAAATCTCGTCTGTGCCGACCGAATCGTTAACAAACCCAATCCTGGCAGTTCTAGTCGTTCGCAGCCAAATCGTGCCACGCAAAGGAGCCGGCTTCCGAATAAGTGAGTATGATGCACGATTCTGACAGCGTATCGAATCGGTTTTGCTGAGATGAGACGGCTGTGGAATCATCCTGGGCCATCTGAATCAGTCCCAGGGGGGTACCCATGGTTCCCCCCTTTCCATGCATGCACAGTGGTGCCCGCCACAGGGTTCAAGCTTTTCCCCACCAACCCCTTTTTGTAATGGGAGCCTGCGTTTGGTACACAGGCTCCCATGGAGTTCAATGGGAGTCAGAGCGAACCGAGTCTATCACTATAGAGATGCATCGGAATCGGTCGCATGGATTCCTGGAGCGTGATTCACTTAGAAAGCTCTTCAGAACCGAGTTGGTTGGAGGGCTTTCCCAACGGGATCAGAATCGGGCCCTTAGTCTTCTGTTCCCATGCAGATGCATCCATGTTCAACATTTGTTTTCTGACGGATGTCATTCACTTTCTGTTGAAACTGATGTCATTCTGATATTGTGCTTGTGCTGAATAAATTAAAAGAATGTAGTGTAAAAAAAAACTGTGATGATCAGCTATTTGCTGGAAGACAATTTGCTCTGAATGTCTGGACCCGGAATCTCTCCCACGGCTAGGGAAGACAACCTCTTGCTAACCAATAGGAACAAAGGATGTCCACATCCTGACAAGGGGGGCATTCATGCTGTGGAATCTCCATCAACCTGTGAAAGAATATGGAAGATCCAGAAGACAGAGAAAGATTTATCTGCCTGGAAGAAAAGTAGAAAACCAATGACAACTGGACATGCAGTGGAGGACCTAACTGGAAGTTTCTACAACTAGAACCTGGAGTCTGATGTCCAAGAAGTCTTCCCTGAATTTTTTTGAACTTTAGGAGCACCTGGGAAAAAGTTACAGAACGTTTTCTGAAAGATGCAACTTAGGAAAATTTCCATCATTCGAGGACTGGTCCAATAAGTAAAGAGTCTATGAAAAACAGACTATGCACTTGGCTATGCGCCCTCTGGCCTCCATCTGTTGTTCTATGGTATCTAACACTCTAAATAAAACTTGAGTGGAGTGAACAAACAGCTTTTATCTAACCTGGCTTCATCACAGGATGGCATGGAGGATGCCTAGGTTCCCATCAACTGCGCTCCATTGACCTGCATAGGAATTAGGATCCTATTGTTTCATATGGATTGTTTCTATTCTATTAACTTGTGAGCTTCAGATTAAATGATAAAATCCTCTCTACACCACAATTTTGGTCATCCACCAAGATGTAGAAGCAGGAGTACCTAGTTTTATTATGTATGATTACATTTTATAGGACCCCAACAGGAACTTCACTCTACACTTGCAGAAGGAAGTGATTCCTTTTTCCTGTGCTGTATGAAGTCCAATATCACCAAATAGAGGTATTATCTTTGAGACGATACATTAACCTACCTAAGAATTAATACTAGGCTTCCTTTTTCTGCAGTTTAAATAAATGTGAGCAAGTCTTGAATATTAAGTAATAAATGCAAAGGCAAACTAAGAGTTTGCATCAGCTCGTTATTGTTACAGTATTAAGGGACCATCAAAGTTGAAAACACATATCAAACTGGCGACAAGTTTAAAAGTAAAGGCATGCAAATGTGAAATATCATACTGTGTGCTACTGGGATATGGGTCACAGTAACAGACCACAGGGTTTTGTCCTGAAGAAATGCACCAGAAAACGCTATCACTACTTTTTTTTTTTATAACACATGTTATTGATTTTTCGTGATACCAGCTGGGCACACGCCCTACATACATACATTGACACCAAGATAATCCGGATATACACAGTAGGCATACATTGTTAACTGCATTAAACATATAAAACAACGAAAACTTTGCGCAGACAGTTCCCAAACTCATACATTTAAGAAGGTGTAGATGCACACTTAAACATGCACCTAAGGTATGTTGTGTGCGGCCCTGGATGATCATAGGGGTGTTAGCAACTATGCCCAAAGGGGGTTTTTGGAGGAAGGGGAGGAAGGTCGATACACCGATACGTTGCCCATCGGGACCATATTTTCTGTGTTTCCGGGGGCAGGAAAACTACCAGGTCAGCGCCCATACATCTGTCTAGTTCTTTTCTCCATTTCCCCACCATCGGGGGGAGACCCCTTTCCACAACTGAGCGATGTCTTGTTTAGCGATTGTGAGGGACAGGAAGAGCAGGTGCTGTTTGTACCGGTTCCCCCCATCCCGTCTGTGGTTTGTAATAGGAACAGTTTTGGGTCGTGTGGGAGATCCCAAGTTAATGCTATCACTACATTTTAAGAAATTAAGTAATACCCGACACCCCAGGATGCTTCTTTTTCTCTCCCAACCAAAATCTACACAACCTTTTCAGAGATGTGTTATGGTTCAAAAGGCTGAGACCCTCTTCTTTGTAACATACCTAGACAAAGGTACACATAAGGTTGTCTTGCCCTTCCAAGCTCCAGACAATATCACAGACATCCAAGTATTTGACAGAGAACTCACCTCTTAAATCAAGTAGCAACAAGAAGCAGCTCATGCACAGTATAGTTACACCAGTCCCTTTACTCACCATGCATTGATTATCACATGGTTGAAGATGCTGATAAACTAATCACTAGGGATGGACTGGGAACACAAAGCAGCTCTGGCAATTTCATCCAACCGGCCCCGGAGGGGAGGTGCGGGGGCAGGTTGGTGGGCGATTGTGCAAGAATGAAGCACTGCTACTTAACTAAACTGGCTCTATGCACTGCTGCTTTTGTTACTATGGAGCTGTATTGCAGCACTGCTGCAAAACCATCCCCCAGTAACAAAACCATCCCCCACAGCTCCAAAACCGTCCCCCTCCATTCCAGCCTCCCAGGGAAATGCCCGATGTCCACTATGGCCTTCCGGTCCTGCTAGTCACAGTTTGGAGGTCATCCATGTTGGTCATCATAGGATGAGTTACTTTGCCACGCTTCATGACAGCATGCCTAGGTTCTTGGTCCAGAACCCACAACTATGTCAATAAGTACAGAGATAACTGAAGGTCTTTCTTCCAGTCTCCCTCTTCCTCAAAAAAGTAGAATGTGGCTACATTTTATTTGGAAATGGAATTGAGGGTATAGTGTTCTCTGTGAAAAGTTGAAGAATGCTCCACAATATCGATTTAAAGCACTCAGGGGCATATTACCAAGGGCCATTATCGCCGCCTTAGCAGGACCTTTTCCCGCTAAAGCGGCGATAATTTTATCGGCCTATTACCTAGCTGTCGCTAACACCAGTTAGCGACAGCTAGTAGGAGATAGCGATCATCTTGGGGCCCACTTTGCATGTCAGCGATATTTATCGCTAATGACATGCAAAGTGGGCGTGCCAAGATGTTAGCGACTGGAAACAGTCGCTAATATCGCTATCTCCAATTATCAACAAAGCCTTACTTTTGGAAATATTCGCGCTAAGCGTGAATATCTCCAAAAGCTAATGCGTGCCCAGAGCAGTTCTTAGCCATGTTATCCAATGGAAGGTGGATAACATGGCTAAGAGCATTGTCACGATAATGCATGAATATCGCTGATTTTTCTGCAATATTCATGCATTTCGCAGGATTTTAACCGCTTTTGAGATAAACCTTGATAATATCAAGGTATCGCAGCCGTAAAAATCGTCGGAGCGCGGCGATATAATTTTAGCCGCTAACCATGCATAACGATAATTATCGCTACTGCTTGGTAATATGCCCCTCAGATTGTTGAAATAGGACGAGTATATAGAAACAACTAAAAAACAGCCGAGGAACATGCAAAAGCTCTAGAGTTTGTTAACTCTGACAGGTTTCACAAGTTTGGTGGATAAATGTATAATCAGATCTTTGCAGTAATCCTGGAAGCCATCGTTTGACTTCTGGAGTTTACTTAGTACATTGTTGACCTCGAAGAAACCACGGATACACGAAACGTGTTGACTCTGCAAACATCACCCGCCTCTGCGACAATTCTTGATAAGGTTGATGTCAAACACAGCCTATTCTTGAATGTATTATTTTTTTCACTTTTTGTTAAATTGAAAGCATTTTTGCCTTTAATATTTTGCAGCATGGTTTCTGCCCCACGATAGCTTTAATTCTATGTTCTCACACCGTTTGTAGTGATTTACTTTTGCTAGGATTCGGCATAAATAAAAAAGAAAACTTAAAATTAAAAGTAAAATGTTCAGGTCAGAAATCTGAGGAACATGTAGAGGTGGAATATTCAGTAGTTTGAAAACTTCACACGTAACGAGTAGACAGGCGTAGGGATGCATAAATGATATCCTATAGTGGGCTAAACTGAGCATCTCAAGCTGTGCAAGGATTGAGTAGTAGGGACCGCGACCCAAAGTAGTGTGTCACCTGGGATATAAGAAGAATCAAGCAAAGTAGGGCTGGAGTGTCTGGTTAATTAATGGTGAAGGGTTGTGTTTGTTAATGTTAATGTTAATGTTAATGTTAATAGGTATTTGTAAGCGCTCGTACGCCCGGGGGCTTCATGGCCCTGTAGGAAGGAGCAAGCGCAGGGTCACAGGGGAGGGGGAGCAGCTCAACCGTGCGCCTGAGTGAAGAGCCAGGTTTTCAAGGAATGTCTAAAACTGAGGATGTTGTCATTCAGTTTCAAATGGAGGGGAAGGGAGTTCCAAAAACCAGCTGCCAGAAGGTCAAAGCAGCTGCCTCCAAGACGCTTCCTCTTGTAGGATGGAACAGTCAGAAGCAATTTATTAATAGAACGGAGATTACGTGAGGGAGTATATCTCTTAAACATGTCTCTGATGAAGAGGGGGCCAGAGTCGTGCAGAGATTTGAATACAATGCACCCTGTTTTAAACGCCACACGCTGCTCCACAGGCAGCCAGTGTAGCTGTTTCAGGCCAGATCTTACAGACTGCCTCTTTGAGAGGTTCAGGAGGAGTCTGGCAGCCTGATTCTGAACCAGCTGAAGGCGTTTGAGCTCTCCAGCTTGAATGCCAAGGTAAAGACTGTTGGAGAAGTCAAGTCTGGACAGAACCAGGGAGATGACTATCTGAGTGAGAGCGGCCGGGGAAAAGAAGCTGGCAATTTTCTTGATTTTCTTCAGCTGGAAGAAAGTAGCTGAGACAACTGCAACTGTTTGTGGTAACTGTAAACCTTTGGAAACCTGCGTATGCTGACAGGTTAAACTAATTTACATGGACTGTACATGGTTCTTGGTAAAGAGTTTGATTGTCAGGAATGGTGGTGTTAGAACTGGGATTTCTGGTTGGCTAAGGCTTGCGCAGAAGCCAAGCAGAAACCACCACTCTAGTCAGGGCAAGGGAGTTACACGCCAAAGATAACCCCTGCTCATCCCCTTGGTAGCTTGGCACGAGCTGACAGGCTTATTCCGGAGGCAATGTGTAAAGCATTTGCGCACGCACACAGCAACAACATCCCAGGCACACTACAAAAGGAACTCCACACAAGGTTAAATAAAAATAACTTTTGTATTGTCAAAACACATCAGATAGTAATCACACAATATACATTGTGCCAACTGGCACGGGCAATATTCACAAGGGATTATTTGCACAGGACAGGGCCACGTGGGCCACTGTCATGATCAACACTTAGCAGAAATAGCACTTCTAGAACATAGAATAAGTGTAGCACAAAATAACAATTGTAGAACACAACCAGTAACCACTGGTAAAAGGTGGGTACACACTACGCAATACTAATCACCATAGGCATAGATCATGCAGGGACACATAAACTCACTAGTATAAACTATACTAGGCAAAACAACCTCCTAAGCATGAAAACACATTTAGAGGTATCACAGGCATAACGGCATTGCACATTACGCGTAAATCACAATAGGCCTAAACAGTAAAAATACAGCAGGCAATATCCTCACTAGTCTAAACACATTAGACCCTACCCCCTAAGCATAACTCACATTTAGGGGCGTAACTCACAGTGAAGCACAATCTCACTAACACAAACCTCCATAGGTAAAACCATCTCTAGAGGTATCAACACAGGGTGCGTAGAACATACTAGATGCATTACATTTCCTAGCACCACATTTAACCCCTCCCATGCTCGTGACAGAACCGCTCCATCACGAGCCTCGGGTGGGCTGTGCTGGTGACGGAGTGGTTCCGTCACGGCCGGCTCGGCGCGCCTGCGTGGCGCTGATTACGCGCCTGCGCGGCGCGTTCTATTGAGCAGGCGGGCCGTGACGGAACCGCTCCGTCACAAGCACAGCCCACCCGAGGCTCGTGACGGAGCGGTTCCGTCATGAGCATGTGAGCGCCGCGCGGCCCCCCTCCCCCCTAGCGCTGCGGCGGAATTGCCGCCTCAGCGAAGGGGTTAAAGCACATATCACAGTTAGGACCTTGCGCCCTATCCACATACCAGCCCCCCTGGCCAACTGGCCATCAAAAAGGGGCTCAAATGCCTTGTGTCCAGAATGTCAGGGCGCGCTGCCAACGCAGCGCCAGTCAGGGGTGCGCCACCGGCGCAAGCCTAAACGTTGCAGCTGCCCACTACTTGCTGGGCAGCTGAGAACAGGAACAGGGCCTAAACGCTGCAGCTGGCACTAAGTGCTGCACAGCTGTGGAAGGCCTGGCACCTCTGTGCCACTTCTGTCCCTCTCATGGACTCTGACTCCATTGGCGCCTAAACGGTGCAGCTGCCCACTACTTGCTGGGCAGCTGTAGGAGGTAAACTGCAGCCTGGGCCCTCACTGGCCCTTAGGAGCAACTGACTGTGCCCCCTGGAGCCATTTGGCTCTTCAAAACATGACATGCCCACTGGTGGAGCCACTCGGGCTCTGGGAAGAAACATGCCCCCAAACGTGGGAGCCACGGGGCTCAGAAAAGCAATTATGCCCCAAGGGCGAGCATTGGAGCAATCTGGCTTGGTAAATAAACATGCCCAGAACGAACTGGCACCACGGTGACTGGGGGACCCCCACTGAGGCCCCTTCACTCTAAGTAGCCCCTCGCTAGAGCCACACGGGCTCTGGAAGTCACTAATAAACGTTGGGGTGGCCCACTGCCATCTGGGGCTGCCCTGAAGGCACCTCTGCCACTGTGGAGCGCACGGGCTCCTAAAATCAGCATGCCACCACGGAGCCATCTACAAGCCCATAAAACAGCACAACGTGTCCCCAAGCCCCCCTGGGGCCCATAGCAAGAGCCATCTACCAGCCCTTCTTGTGGGGGCGGCCCGCAACGGCGGGTCCGCTCAAGGAAACAGCAAGGAACTCTTCGAGACCCCCCTCTTACCGGCCTCTCTGCTGCAGGCGCTGGCTCGATCTCCTCCATGCCCGGGCCCACTCCTGGGACCCGGGGCTCTTCTGCACAAGCGGCGGGGCTCTCACCGGCTCACTGGAGCCTCGGCGGCTTCACTGGTGCAGCGGGCGGGGCTCTCCCTCACAGGAGCCTCGCTGGCGGCTGCACCTCTCCTTTGACTGCGGCGGGGGCAGGCACCGGCAGAGTGCCTCGTGCCCCCTCCGCCTCTGCTCACCATACATGAGAGTCTCCCCCAGGCTCACGGGGGGGCCCCACACTGGCCGCACGTCACTTCTTCAGACGTGGTGGGGGCAGGCACCGGCAATGTGCCTCGGGCCCCCTCCGCCTTAGTCAGCATGCTTGCAGGCACACACAGGGCTTCCAAAGGCATACGGGAGCCCTGCTTGAGAAGACTCTTCTCCCTTCTTTCACCGCCATGCTGAGGGAGGTGGGTAGGCTCCCGTCCTCCCCCTTTCGCCTGCAATGCCTCCTGTCCCTGCCGCCGGCCCTGCCCATAAGCAGGCGAACTTTGCCTGGCTTCCGGTTCGGCGGCCATCATCTGCTCGGGCTGCGGCGGTCAACTCTCGGGGGCTATAACGAGGAGTAGACACCCTCGCGATGCCCAAAAAAATTGAATAGCGGGGTGGGCACCCGTGTTAATTTTAGATTAAAACAAAAGACGCAGGGTGGCACCTGCGCACCAAAGTAATTAAATAAGCGGGGTGGCACCCGCAGGGCTGACATCACGGGGGAATCCCCATTCAAGGGGTTCCCTCACCAGGGCCTGCAGCATCAGCGCTGCGCAGCCCCCAGGTTCTCTCCCTCTGGTGGAATCCAGATCACAGGAAGAAGGCAAAGGGCTCCCAGGGCGCTAGGGTAGCCTAAATCCATAAGGCTAGAAAAATAGAAACACCAAAAAGGATCTAAGAAGTCCTCCAGCATCCAGGGGCTGGGCAAGGCCCAGGGATGCAAGCCTTCCCCTGGGTCCCAGCAACAACACGCCCCTGGAAGATTCGAGTTGAGCACAAGAACATTTTCATGGGGTCACAGCTCCCTTTTTATCCACATAAATCGTTTGTTTTAAAAGGTGCAGGCAAGGGACGAACCAGATGCAACTGGTTCTGGAGCACTTTGTTGTGCTCAGCCCCTCTGCCTATTCACAGGATGGGTCAGGGACATCAGACGCACCACAGGGGGTGGAGCCAGCATTGTGGAGGGAAGGCCCAGCCCTATTCAGGTCCCAGGTGTACTCCTCCCTCCCATCAACATGCAGATCTCTCCATTCACCACCGGGGCAGACCCAACCTGACTCCTGGAGCCAGGCACACCAGCCAGCTCCAGCCAATCACAAGCCAGACAGTCAATTCACATTCACTGCACAGACATGCCAACTTCTAGAAGTGGCACTTCCACACTAGACACAATAAATCCACGCACATCATTGCGCAGCATTTAATCTCACGAGTTCGCACATACCAAACTCGACCCTGCACTCCCCACACATCAGGAACTACCATGGTCACACATATTCCCCATGCATTCCAATGGGAGGGCAGGCCACTCTTACCACACATACACAGAGAGCGCACGCACTTTACACTGGACCCCAGCGGAAAAGTGCGCAGAGGCCTAAAATCACCAACACCAGGTTACAGAAACAGGCTAGGCAAATGCAAAGTTTCGGGGTGAACCTGCCAAAAGGACCAAGTCCAAAAGGTGGTAATATGTCCACAAGGGATTTCATGAAAATGATAGTATGGGCAACGTGAACCAGAAAGATCCCCCTATATAGTCAAATCAGTGTTTGTTTTGTCTGTTTTCCAGAGTGTTGTAAGTATCGGTAATGAAGGTTTTGGAGTAACCTTCTGGGATTTTGCCTTTAAATCTATTTCTTGTGTTTTTGGGGCAGTTGGTGGGTGTGAGAAAGTGGCTCTATATATACTGGACTAGAAGGAAGTACAGTGTGTATAGAGTCCACCAACCCCAGAGGTTAAAGTCAGAACTAACCTTACTCTCCAAAGTGGTAGCTTGGTCGAGCAGTAAGGCAGTACCAGAGGACAGTGTAAAGCATTTGATGTACACACTCAGTCAGCAAAATGTTTCACACTCTCAAGGACTGAACTCCAGGCCAATTGTTTGTATATCCAGAGATGTGGTTGTTTTATTTTTAGAACCAACAGTTATAAAAATATACTTTTCACATTACGAGTACTGTGGAAAATGAAATTTTGCCTGACCAAGATGCCCCCTACGTGTACGCTATGTTACATGTGTGTTACATATATGTGCATGTCACCCATGCATATTTTCCCTTAAGTGGCCTGAACAAAGAGGCCTCTGCATTTACGTCCTGCATTAGGATGCCAGTCATCAAGTCTCCCATGTAAGAAATATTAAGCTAACATGAAGGCCCATGTATTTACATTGTGCACTTTTAAATAAATCACGACAAACCCTTTTTGTGGTTCAGTCTGAGCCACTTTCTGAATTAGGGTTTTCATGACTCCTGACACACTGCAAGCTGCAGTTACGTATCTCTGACCTCGCATATTTCTGGCTCAGCTGAAAGAAGCCCAGCAAAGGGTGCCAAGACAGTGTTTTGCAAAATAGTTATCTGCTTGCTGTACAGAGTCACATTCCTGCCCAGTGAGGAAGGTAAACAGAACCCGTCCGCGAAAGATAGGGCCTAGCCTCTCTGTCTCCATTGAAGTAAATCACAGTGCTTGCATCCATAGAAAGCTCACAGCCCCACGCAATGAACAAAGAAATATATGCTTTTTCTGATTCCTAGTGACGAGCAACCTTTGCTTCAGATAATACATCTCCTGACTTAAGATATCAGTTAGTACCAGACGTGCTGGTTGCCTTGACACTAAAGATCTCTCTACTAGACTGAAAGTCAGCTCTCCTCCCAGTTACACGTCAATTGCACGTCATGCTCAAATTGCGTGCACAAGTAGGGCAAAGTTCCAGCCTGCCATGTAACTCCTCCTCTATGTAGCCCCCCACCTATCACCCACCTGTGACTCATCAAGTGTACACCCTCATGCACGCCCACATGCTCTTATCTCTTTCTTTCATGCTCTGCCTGGGGCGCTGCTCCCTATGTACAAGGAAAAATGTATATATGTGTTGTTCTCTGTAAATAATGTTAGAAGACCCTTCCTGAACCTCAGTGGTGATGGAACAGATTCTCCCTTAACTCGAGTTATTGGAATAAAGCCCTTTTAACTTGGACACCACGGACTCTCTGCCTCTCATTTGATACATGCTAATTGTTAATGCCTAGAAATTATGCCAGGGTAATATTTTATTTACCACATTAATTTGGCGCCCTTACAGGGACATATCCCTTTCCCCACGCGCCGGAGTTGCAGGTCCAGCCTTGCCCCCTTCTACAGCCGTGACGGACTTTAAAGTGTACACGCCATCGGGATTTCCCGCTACTCCCTCAGGCCCAGGAGGAGGACGGACTGTGACCAGGCATCCATACGAGGCGGTGAGGATTGCGGATCGTCTCAACCAGAGCCCGACTTGCGAGAGAGCATGGTCCGAGGTTTCCAGAGGCCCACCTGTTCCGAGGCGCATGCGCAGTATCAAGTTTCCGAGGCTTTCAAGTCCTGCTTCCCGGTGAGTACCACTATGGGGAATGCATAAAGCTTCAAGACGGGTTCATTTTATATGAACACGGTCAAGACGGGTCCACAGTAAAACGTGGAAACGGTAAAGACGGGTTCATGTTATTCGTGAAAACGGTAAAGACGGGTTCGTTCACACGAGCACGGTCAAGACGTGTCTCATTTTTGAGACCGGTATGGTTGTACTGTATTCCAGTGCATATAGTTTTTCAAGTACATGTTTAGTTCTCTGTATTGGTTTAGATCATGTTTGTTTTAATGTTATGATGTTTTAGTGTGAATGATTGTTGATTGTTTCAGTCTATTTTTTTGTATTGTATTTCCATTGTGTTGGTTTCAACATGCCACTGTTTTCAAAATTGCGTCAGATAGGGACCAGAAAAGGTATACTAGAAGAGTCAGTTAACATCCCGCCTAGAGACACACCTGGTCATTATATGTATAATAAGCATGGGCTAGACGCCATTTTGTTTTTAGACTTATGGGTAGATTACACAAAGGATCTGGAGGAGAAATATAGATGGCCTATCTCAGGAACATGGGATTCAGAATGCATTATGAGAGTAGAGGAAGCACTATGGAAAAAGAAGTCAAGACCCTCTCAGAAAGATGCCATTGAATTATGGCGCAAAGAGTCACATAGGAGAACAGAGAAAGAATTCAATAAAGCAGAGAGAACTAAACAAGCAGAGGAAAAAGCCAAAGAAAAAGAACTACGGGAGAAGGGGGAACGGGTCAAAGCAGAACAGACTGATAGAGAAAGAAACGCCGTCGTTAATGGTATTTATCCCGTCCTGACTGAAGAACTAGCTAGAGTGACCACCTCAGAGAGACCCAGTAGGTCGCGAACGCCACCACCTGTACCATTTAGAGTATGTAGAAAGATGCCGACAGCATCAGAGGCTTTTATTTCCTCCTATCTAGAAGAGCCCGCACCGGACTACGTTAATGCAGGTTTCCCTCCACCCCCACCAGCAGATCAGCTCCAGCAACTTCAGCAGCAGCTAGTAAAAGATGACGTAGGGCCAGGGGCAGTAGGAGGGGTGCCTACTGTAGATGTAGCAATCCCACATTGTATATATGATCCAGAACCAGGAAAGGGTTCAATGCTTGTGATTTCACTAAGACTAAGACAAGCCGTCGCATATTTGGACAAATTACCAGACATGAAAGAGCACCTAGATAAAATGTACCGTTTTATTAGAACGGGGAAGGGACCAGATAGCATAGCACAAGCCATGGCACAAAGAAAGGTAGGGGTTAAGAACTATATCCTACGTTTTATTATTAACTGCCTGATCAGGGAACAAGACGGAGGAGACGGAGATGTAAAACCTGGTTTGATCGAATGGAGTGATCACATAGATGCCGGTAGGCATGATAAACAGGGACAGACAGAGAGCATGTACAAGAAAATACAAAAGGAAATATTAGCCATACACAAAGGGTCTGACGAGAAGGGTGAGTCATCAACAGAAGAGGTTGACGAGCCAGAAGACAAAATGAATTATGTAGGAAAAGCGCGACAGTTTGACAGACCCAAGTGCCTTGATTACCGTAAACAAGGGCCAGCTATGAAAGAAAGGTATTCCCTTGAAAATCTGTTCCAAGCTACTGAACAAGCCCTGAAAAAATGGATAGGGAGTGAGAGACCTCCCACCTCACACGAAATTGAATTGGCCCGGTCAGCCACCCAGTGGGTGTCTAATTCTGATATATATAGCAGTGATATAGTGGCTCAGACTTTCTTAAGCCTTCCACCGAACGAACAGTGTTTGGCTGGTATTTACATGGTCCAACACTTGATAACGTTGTATGAGAGTCAATATTCTGATCCTGGTCACTTGCATAAATTACTAGACGACATTTTACTAGACAGATGGACAGGTTTAGGTACCGAATTAATTAATGTTATTCTGGATCAACGACATAAGTACATAAATTCTCTGACCACATGTATGCCTCCAACCTCACACCACGGCAGAAATAACTTACACGTAGACAGACAGAACCCCCTACGAGAGGTACATCCCGTCAAAGATGCGGACAATGTGTTGCAACGGGTGTATGTTTACACCCCCTTAACAAAAATAGAAATCTTAGAAATGAAAAAGATGCTGCCCTGCCATGATAAAGACCCGGGGGGGTTTCACCGAGAATTAAAAGACATCCTCCGCATAGGAGATTATACGTACGATGACATTCTGAAGTTACTGAAAGTACTGTTGCCTGCTGGTATTTATGAAAAGCTTAAGGAAAAAGACTAGGAGGTAGGCGAGAAAAAGCTAAGCTGGGATGCACTGGAAACGGAAGAAAAAGGTAGGCTCCCAGGGGTTGGTCTTGGGGAAAAAGCTAGAGAACTGCCTGAACTTCTGATACAAGTTTTACCGAGATTATTGATTACTAAAAAGGAAGACTGGGATGCTATTTCAGCCTGTAAACAAAAGCAAGAAGAGGACACAAGTGATTTCTATTCTAGATTTGATAAATGCTTTACTATTAATAGTGGCCTTAAGCCAGGTAGTGAATCATATCCACACCTTTTTGTGAGCAAATTAGTAGAGAATTCCTTACCCCAGATCAAGAATAGAGTACTGAAGGTTGAGAGTACTTGGCAAGCAAACAGCCCTTCCCAAATGTTACAGATGCTACAATATCATCAGACCAGAATTAGAGAAGAGCAGGATCAGGAAAAGAAACGCATGAAAGAGACAAAAATGAAGGTGCTGGTTGCCCAGACGGTACCAACAAATAAGAACAGAAATAACATGACACATGTTAAGGGGAACTGTAATTATTGCAAACAACCAGGTCACTATGTAAATGAATGTACTGTCCGGAAACACAATATAGCTACAGGCAAGACAAAAGAGCGACAATACACTCCTAGACAGAATAGCACGCAACAGAACACACAGCAGACAGTAGCGAATTTTCCTCCACCACCGCCAGTTCATGCCACACCACAAATGTATCAGTACACACAGTCAGACTATCCAGAATATCAACAGTTCTCATGAAACAGCCTTGAGAGGGAAGTAGGCTTGCCCCTTATTGAGGTTCCTGTAGATCAAGAGGGTCCGTATGTACATAGTCGTGTATTAGGACAAGACCGAAAATTTCTGATTGACACAGGGGCGAGCAGAACTACCATCAGTCATGACGAGGTTCCAGGGGCACCTCTCTCAGGCTCACAGAATGTTTCCCTGGGATTTTCAGGAAAGCCTATTGTTAATGAAGTATCGAAACCAGTTTCCCTAGGGGTTGGTCCACTGTCACGTACCACTGACTTGCTACTTACTAAGTCATGTCCAGAAAACTTACTTGGTATGAAGACATTAAAGGACCTAGGAGCAGTTATCTGCTGCTCTCCAGAAGGAGTACGCCTGTTCTTACGTGATTTTAAGGGACATTATGTGCTGACTGATTTTGACCACAGACTCAAGAATGTGCCACAGACTCTATGGGCACAAGGACCGACTGACGTAGGTTACATGGACATAACGCCACACCATGTCACCCTCAAAGCAGGAGTAGTACTTCCACGTATTAGACAATACAAGTTACCACCTGACGCCGAGACAGCCTTATTGAAATTAGTTGACGAACTTATTGCACGAGGAGTAGTAGTAGAGACTGACTCAAATGTGTGTAACTCGCCTGTCATCCCTATCCTTAAACGATCTGACCCTAGTGTACTGCCAGTGTACCGACTAATTATTGACCTACGAGAATTGAACAAATGTGTAGTACCACAATATCCAGTGGTTCCAGACATTTCTTCATTACTGACTGCCATTGATTCTGAGGCCACGTTCTTCACTGTCATAGACTTAAAGAACGCTTTCTTTAGTGTTCCCATTCATCCAGATAGCCAATATCTGTTTGCATTTAGTTTAAAAGGG
This sequence comes from Lissotriton helveticus, assembly GCF_964261635.1. Taxonomy (NCBI): domain Eukaryota; kingdom Metazoa; phylum Chordata; class Amphibia; order Caudata; family Salamandridae; genus Lissotriton; species Lissotriton helveticus. The sequence goes on along the minus strand of NC_136070.1, from coordinate 350,997,494 downwards.
CGTAGCTTTGTATTTACAAGAGCTCCTCAAGGTTTTACAGAAAGCCCTAGCATTTACAGTCAGGCACTGAAAAGACAGCTAGACAGTGTTCACATGCCTGCCAACACTGCCCTACTCAGGTACGTAGATGACATCCTAATTACAGCACGTTCAGAAAAAGAATGCGAAAATGCATCACTGACAGTTTTACATTTTCTGGCTGACAAGGGGCACAAGGTGTCCCCTTCCAAGTTGCAATTCTGTGAAAAGCAAGTGGTGCACCTTTGACACTTACTTTCCAAGGAGGGTAGGCAACTAACACGAGACCGCATACAGCTCATTTCTAACCTTTCACAGCCCAAGACACAGAAAGAAGTACGTGCATTCATTGGCCTCACTTCATACTGTAGGCAATGGATTCCCCAGTATGCCTATCTAGCCAAACCACTCATACAATTGACAACACAGGAGGCAGCTACTTCGACTGTCCTCCCTTGGACACAAGAACATACCTTGGCATTTGAGGAATTAAAAAGAGCATTATGTCAAGCACCAGTTTTAGCGACTCCATGTTACAGCAAACCTTTTATGCTTTTCGTAACTGAACGAGATGGAACAGCGTTATCTGTCCTCACACAAGATCAAGCAGGAAAACACAAGCCTTGCGCTTATTTTTCTAGTACACTAGATCCAGTGGCCCAGGCTCTGCCTGCGTGCCTGAAATCAGTTGCAGCAACAGCCCTAGCCATAAGACAAAGTGACTCGATAGTGTTGGGACACCCTCTGACAGTACAGGTTCCACATGCAGTGGAGGTTCTCTTAAACAGGACACAGACACAACATTTGACTGTAGCAAGACTGACAGGATATGAACTGACATTATTTCAACCACACATAGAGATCAGACGTTGTAATATTCTGAATCCTGCAACACTTTTGCCTTCAAGTACAGTAAATGCACCACCACATGACTGTGTGGAAGTAATGAATATAGTGACGAAACCAAGACAAGACCTGACAGATATTGCACTTCCAGACCCAGACTTAACGCTCTATGTAGACGGATCATGCATGAGAACAAGTGCAGGAGAATTAGTAGCAGCTTATGCTGTGACCACTGCTACTAAAGTCATAGAGACACAGAAAATAGACACACTGTCAGCACAAGCAGCAGAGCTCATCGCTCTGACACAAGCCTGCATAAGAGCTAAGCACTTGAAAGTAAACATTTATATTGACTCACAATATGCTTTTGGCGTAGTTCATGATTTCGGGGTACTTTGGAGGGAGAGAGGTTTCTTGACCTCCCATGGGACCAAGATCCAGCACGGCCAGCTCATTCAAGCCCTGTTGGAAGCAATACATTTACCTACAGCCATTTCTATCCTGAAGTGCAAAGCACACACCAAAGTTACAGACACCATTTCCCAAGGTAATGACCTGGCAGACCGAACAGCTAAACTTACAGCCCAGACACCAACAGACACGACAAGGACAGAGGTACCATTACTGACAACATGTATGACAGTCAGGGATCCCACTCAAGATGTACTCGACATACAGTCACATGCCACTGCAGATGAGATAAAGAAATGGACTGAACAAGGAGGGGTCCAGACTGAACAAGGTTGGATGACTAAGGGAAAAGGTACATGGTTTCTTCCAGATTCTATGGTACAAGTAATTATAAACACAGCACATAGTCCAGCACACTTGGGAGAAAAGGCAATGATAGACAGCTTACAGAATATCTGGTTTAACAAGCACATGCGTACAGCAGCGAAGCAGAAAGTACGAACATGTATGATCTGTTGCCAGTTCAATCCAGGTAAAGGCATTCCGGTGGAACATGGCGGATTTCATCCTCCTGACCACCCTTTTGAGGTCCTCCAGATGGATTATATCCAAATGAACAGATGTAGAGGTTACAAGTATGTCTTGGTAGTTGTGTGTGCACTATCTAGATGGACAGAAGCATATCCAGTTCCAGATTATACTGCTGTGACAACAGCCAGGCAATTAGTGCGCGAGTACTTCCCCAGGTATGGATTGCCTCGGGTCGTATATTCCGATAACGGTCAGCCATTCTCCTCTGAATTAATGAAACAAGTGTCTCTTCTGTTAGGATATACTTGGAAATTCCATTGTGTAAGACACCCTGAAGCAGCAGGCCTTGTAGAAAGACATAATCAGACAATCAAAACAAAACTTGCCAAGATATGTGCAGAAAAAGGCGTGGATTGGATGGTAGCTTTACCGGTTGCCCTCTTTTACATGCGTATGGTAGCTCATTCCAGAACAGGCCTATCCCCGTATGAAGTAGTCTTCGGTAGACCGCCAAATATGTGGGGTACGCCTATGCCTAAAAGAATTACTGATGTTGACAGTAACATGCTGACAGATTACCTGGCTTCCTTGATGTCTGCACTACTTTCTTGTCGTTCACAGGTTGCTGCCGCCTTCCCTGACAACACCCAGGTCAAGGAACACGCCATTGTCCCTGGGGATTTTGTATGTGTCCGGAACTTTGATCGATCAAGCCCCCTTGAGCCACGTTGGAAGACGCCGAAGTTGGTGCTACTGACCACGAGGACCGCAATAAAAGTCGAAGGACGCAAGGGATGGCTTCACGCTCAACACTGCAAGAGACACTTTGGACAATCTAATACAGACACTAAAAAGATCAAAAAAATTACAGACTTTGCGCCGCTTGCGCCGCCTGCGCCGCCTTTACTAGAAAAGACTCCACAGCAGGAGTATAAATCTAAGTTAAGATCTAGTAAGTCAGACGTAGTTTAATTGTCTAAGTCCACTCGGTGGTGAATCGGTTAGACTAGATTTCTGACATGTATAAGATCACATACGAGAATAGTAAGAAAAAAACATGAAAGCAAAGTACTGCAAGTTATTACGCAGTAGATGTATAGTTACTTTGATCATTCTTTTTATTCTGTGCATTGTTATAATCTGTGTTAGTTTAATACTACATGTTTTCTTTCCTCCTCTTGCCTCACATATGCACTCATCCCTTAACAATACTGTAGAGCATACATTCAGTGACCTGCCACCTCATGAACTGTCATATCGACTTGTATTGCGTAACAATACTTTTATTCAAATGTTACACCATTCTCATCAGACCAGCAATGCGACTAATTGCTGGGTATGTGGCCAACTGCCACCTTATCAAAAGGCGAAGGGAGTTCTGCCCTTCTATCCTCTGCCGTTCTCACACAATGGTTCATGTGGACATATCCCTTTCCCCACGCGCCGGAGTTGCAGGTCCAGCCTTGCCCCCTTCTACAGCCGTGACGGACTTTAAAGTGTACACGCCATCGGGATTTCCCGCTACTCCCTCAGGCCCAGGAGGAGGACGGACTGTGACCAGGCATCCATACGAGGCGGTGAGGATTGCGGATCGTCTCAACCAGAGCCCGACTTGTGAGAGAGCAAGGTCCGAGGTTTCCAGAGGCCCACCTGTTCCGAGGCGCATGCGCAGTATCAAGTTTCCGAGGCCTTCAAGTCCTGCTTCCCGGTGAGTACCACTATGGGGAATGCATAAAGTTTCAAGACGGGTTCATTTTATATGAACACGGTCAAGACGGGTCCACAGTAAAACGTGGAAACGGTAAAGACGGGTTCACGTTATTCGTGAAAACGGTAAAGACGGGTTCGTTCACACGAGCACGGTCAAGACGTGTCTCATTTTTGAGACCGGTATGGTTGTACTGTATTCCAGTGCATATAGTTTTTCAAGTACATGTTTAGTTCTCTGTATTGGTTTAGATCATGTTTGTTTTAATGTTATGATGTTTTAGTGTGAATGATTGTTGATTGTTTCAGTCTATTTTTTTGTATTGTATTTCCATTGTGTTGGTTTCAACATGCCACTGTTTTCAAAATTGCGTCAGATAGGGACCAGAAAAGGTATACTAGAAGAGTCAGTTAACATCCCGCCTAGAGACACACCTGGTCATTATATGTATAATAAGCATGGGCTAGACGCCATTTTGTTTTTAGACTTATGGGTAGATTACACGAAGGATCTGGAGGAGAAATATAGATGGCCTATCTCAGGAACATGGGATTCAGAATGCATTATGAGAGTAGAGGAAGCGCTATGGAAAAAGAAGTCAAGACCCTCTCAGAAAGATGCCATTGAATTATGGCGCAAAGAGTCACATAGGAGAACAGAGAAAGAATTCAATAAAGCAGAGAGAACTAAACAAGCAGAGGAAAAAGCCAAAGAAAAAGAACTACGGGAGGAGGGGGAACGGGTCAAAGCAGAACAGACTGATAGAGAAAGAAACGCCGTCGTTAATGGTATTTATCCCGTCCTGACTGAAGAACTAGCTAGAGTGACCACCTCAGAGAGACCCAGTAGGTCGCGAACGCCACCACCTGTACCATTTAGAGTATGTAGAAAGATGCCGACAGCATCAGAGGCTTTTATTTCCTCCTATCTAGAAGAGCCCGCACCGGACTACGTTAATGCAGGTTTCCCTCCACCCCCACCAGCAGATCAGCTCCAGCAACTTCAGCAGCAGCTAGTAAAAGATGACGTAGGGCCAGGGGCAGTAGGAGGGGTGCCTACTGTAGATGTAGCAATCCAACATTGTATATATGATCCAGAACCAGGTAAGGGTTCAATGCTTGTGATTTCACTAAGACTAAGACAAGCCGTCGCATATTTGGACAAATTACCAGACATGAAAGAGCACCTAGATAAAATGTACCGTTTTATTAGAACGGGGGAGGGACCAGATAGCATAGCACAAGCCATGGCACAAAGAAAGGTAGGGGTTAAGAACTATATCCTACGTTTTATTATTAACTGCCTGATCAGGGAACAAGACGGAGGAGACGGAGATGTAAAACCTGGTTTGATCGAATGGAGTGATCACATAGATGCCGGTAGGCATGATAAACAGGGACAGACAGAGAGCATGTACAAGAAAATACAAAAGGAAATATTAGCCATACACAAAGGGTCTGACGAGAAGGGTGAGTCATCAACGGAAGAGGTTGACGAGCCAAAAGACAAAATGAATTATGTAGGAAAAGCGCGACAGTTTGACAGACCCAAGTGCCTTGATTACCGTAAACAAGGGCCAGCTATGAAAGAAAGGTATTCCCTTGAAAATCTGTTCCAAGCTACTGAACAAGCCCTGAAAAAACGGATAGGGAGTGAGAGACCTCCCACCTCACACGAAATTGAATTGGCCCGGTCAGCCACCCAGTGGGTGTCTAATTCTGATATATATAGCAGTGATATAGTGGCTCAGACTTTCTTAAGCCTTCCACCGAACGAACAGCGTTTGGCTGGTATTTACATGGTCCAACACTTGATAACGTTTTATGAGAGTCAATATTCTGATCCTGGTCACTTGCATAAATTACTAGACGACATTTTACTAGACAGATGGACAGGTTTAGGTACCGAATTAATTAATGCTATTCTGGATCCACGACATAAGTACATAAATTCTCTGACCACATGTATGCCTCCAACCTCACACCACGGCAGAAATAACTTACACGTAGACAGACAGAACCCCCTACGAGAGGTACATCCCGTCAAAGATGCGGACAATGTGTTGCAACGGGTGTATGTTTACACCCCCTTAACAAAAATAGAAATCTTAGAAATGAAAAAGATGCTGCCCTGCCATGATAAAGACCCGGGGGGGTTTCACCGAGAATTAAAAGACATCCTCCGCATAGGAGATTATACGTACGATGACATTCTGAAGTTACTGAAAGTACTGTTGCCTGCTGGTATTTATGAAAAGCTTAAGGAAAAAGACTGGGAGGTAGGCGAGAAAAAGTTAAGCTGGGATGCACTGGAAACGGAAGAAAAAGGTAGGCTCCCAGGGGTTGGTCTTGGGGAAAAAGCTAGAGAACTGCCTGAACTCCTGATACAAGTTTTACCGAGATTATTGATTACTAAAAAGGAAGACTGGGATGCTATTTCAGCCTGTAAACAAAAGCAAGAAGAGGACACAAGTGATTTCTATTCTAGATTTGAGAAATGCTTTACTATTAATAGTGGCCTTAAGCCAGGTAGTGAATCATATCCACACCTTTTTGTGAGCAAATTATTAGAGAATTCCTTACCCCAGATCAAGAATAGAGTACTGAAGGTTGAGAGTACTTGGCAAGCAAACAGCCCTTCCCAAATGTTACAGATGCTACAATATCATCAGAACAGAATTAGAGAAGAGCAGGATCAGGAAAAGAAACGCATGAAAGAGACAAAAATGAAGGTGCTGGTTGCCCAGACGGTACCAACAAATAAGAAGAGAAATAACATGACACATGTTAAGGGGAACTGTAATTATTGCAAACAACCAGGTCACTATGTAAATGTGAATGTACTGTCCTGAAACACAATATAGCTACAGACAAGACAAAAGAGCGACAATACACTCCTAGACAGAATAGCACGCAACAGAACACACAGCAGTCAGTAGCGAATTTTCCTCCACCACCGCCAGTTCATGCCACACCACAAATGTATCAGTACACACAGTCAGACTATCCAGAATATCAACAGTTCTCATGAAACAGCCTTGAGAGGGAAGTAGGCTTGCCCCTTATTGAGGTTCCTGTAGATCAAGAGGGTCCGTATGTACATAGTCGTGTATTAGGACAAGACCGAAAATTTCTGATCGACACAGGGGCGAGCAGAACTACCATCAGTCATGACGAGGTTCCAGGGGCACCTCTCTCAGGCTCACAGAATGTTTCCCTGGGATTTTCAGGAAAGCCTATTGTTAATGAAGTATCAAAACCAGTTTCCCTAGGGGTTGGTCCACTGTCACGTACCACTGACTTGCTACTTACTAAGTCATGTCCAGAAAACTTACTTGGTATGAAGACATTAAAGGACCTAGGAGCAGTTATCTGCTGCTCTCCAGAAGGAGTACGCCTGTTCTTACGTGATTTTAAGGGACATTATGTGCTGACTGATTTTGACCACAGACTCAAGAATGTGCCACAGACTCTATGAGCACAAGGACCGACTGACGTAGGTTACATGGACATAACGCCACACCATGTCACCCTCAAAGCAGGAGTAGTACTTCCACGTATTAGACAATACAAGTTACCACCTGACGCTGAGTCAGCCTTATTGAAATTAGTTGACGAACTTATTGCACGAGGAGTAGTAGTAGAGACTGACTCAAATGTGTGTAACTCGCCTGTCATCCCTATCCTTAAACGATCTGACCCTAGTGTACTGCCAGTGTACCGACTAATTATTGACCTACGAGAATTGAACAAATGTGTAGTACCACAATATCCAGTGGTTCCAGACATTTCTTCATTACTGACTGCCATTGATTCTGAGGCCACGTTCTTCACTGTCATAGACTTTAAGAACGCTTTCTTTAGTGTTCCCATTCATCCAGATAGCCAATATCTGTTTGCATTTAGTTTAAAAGGGCGTAGCTTTGTATTTACAAGAGCTCCTCAAGGTTTTACAGAAAGCCCTAGCATTTACAGTCAGGCACTGAAAAGACAGCTAGACAGTGTTCACATGCCTGCCAACACTGCCCTACTCCAGTACGTAGAACACATCCTAATTACAGCAAGTTCAGAAAAAGAATGCGAAAATGCATCACTGACAGTTTTACATTTTCTGGCTGACAAGGGGCACAAGGTGTCCCCTTCCAAGTTGCAATTCTGTGAAAAGCAAGTGGTGTACCTTGGACACTTACTTTCCAAGGAGGGTAGGCAACTAACACGAGACCGCATACAGCTCATTTCTAACCTTTCACAGCCCAAGACACAGAAAGAAGTATGTGCATTCATTGGCCTCACTTCATACTGTAGGCAATGGATTCCCCAGTATGCCTATCTAGCCAAACCACTCATACAATTGACCACACAGGAGGCAGCTACTTCGACTGTCCTCCCTTGGACACAAGAACATACCTTGGCATTTGAGGAATTAAAAAGAGCATTATGTCAAGCACCAGTTTTAGCGACTCCATGTTACAGCAAACCTTTTATGCTTTTCGTAACTGAACGAGATGGAACAGCGTTATCTGTCCTCACACAAGATCAAGCAGGAAAACACAAGCCTTGCGCTTATTTTTCTAGTACACTAGATCCAGTGGCCCAGGCTCTGCCTGCGTGCCTGAAATCAGTTGCAGCAACAGCCCTAGCCATAAGACAAAGTGACTCGATAGTGTTGGGACACCCTCTGACAGTACAGGTTCCACATGCAGTGGAGGTTCTCTTAAACAGGACACAGACACAACATTTGACTGTAGCAAGACTGACAGGATATGAACTGACATTATTTCAACCACACATAGAGATCAGACGTTGTAATATTCTGAATCCTGCAACACTTTTGCCTTCAAGTACAATAAATGCACCACCACATGACTGTGTGGAAGTAATGAATATAGTGACGAAACCAAGACAAGACCTGACAGATATTGCACTTCCAGACCCAGACTTAACGCTCTATGTAGACGGATCATGCATGAGAACAAGTGCAGGAGAATTAGTAGCAGCTTATGCTGTGACCACTGCTACTAAAGTCATAGAGACACAGAAAATAGACACACTGTCAGCACAAGCAGCAGAGCTCATCGCTCTGACACAAGCCTGCATAAGAGCTAAGCACTTGAAAGTAAACATTTATACTGACTCACAATATGCTTTTGGCGTAGTTCATGATTTCGGGGTACTTTGGAGGGTGAGAGGTTTCTTGACCTCCCATGGGACCAAGATCCAGCACGGCCAGCTCATTCAAGCCCTGTTGGAAGCAATACATTTACCTACAGCCATTTCTATCCTGAAGTGCAAAGCACACACCAAAGTTACAGACACCATTTCCCAAGGTAATGACCTGGCAGACCGAACAGCTAAACTTACAGCCCAGACACCAACAGACACGACAAGGACAGAGGTACCATTACTGACAACATGTATGACAGTCAGGGATCCCACTCAAGATGTACTCGACATACAGTCACATGCCACTGCAGATGAGATAAAGAAATGGACTGAACAAGGAGGGGTCCAGACTGAACAAGGTTGGATGACTAAGGGAAAAGGTACATGGTTTCTTCCAGATTCTATGGTACAAGTAATTATAAACACAGCACATAGTCCAGCACACTTGGGAGAAAAGGCAATGATAGACAGCTTACAGAATATCTGGTTTAACAAGCACATGCGTACAGCAGCGAAGCAGAAAGTACGAACATGTATGATCTGTTGCCAGTTCAATCCAGGTAAAGGCATTCCGGTGGAACAAGGCGGATTTAATCCTCCTGACCACCCTTTTGAGGTCCTCCAGATGGATAATATCCAAATGAACAGATGTAGAGGTTACAAATATGTCTTGGTAGTTGTGTGTGCACTATCTAGATGGACAGAAGCATATCCAGTTCCAGATTATACTGCTGTGACAACAGCCAGGCAATTAGTGCGCGAGTACTTCCCCAGGTATGGATTGCCTCGGGTCGTATATTCCGATAACGGTCAGCCATTCTCCTCTGAATTAATGAAACAAGTGTCTCTTCTGTTAGGATATACTTGGAAATTCCATTGTGTAAGACACCCTGAAGCAGCAGGCCTTGTAGAAAGACATAATCAGACAATCAAAACAAAACTTGCCAAGATATGTGCAGAAAAAGGCGTGGATTGGATGGTAGCTTTACCGGTTGCCCTCTTTTACATGCGTATGGTAGCTCATTCCAGAACAGGCCTATCCCCGTATGAAGTAGTCTTCGGTAGACCGCCAAATATGTGGGGTACGCCTATGCCTAAAAGAATTACTGATGTTGACAGTAACATGCTGACAGATTACCTGGCTTCCTTGATGTCTGCACTACTTTCTTGTCGTTCACAGGTTGCTGCCGCCTTCCCTGACAACACCCAGGTCAAGGAACACGCCATTGTCCCTGGGGATTTTGTATGTGTCCGGAACTTTGATCGATCAAGCCCCCTTGAGCCACGTTGGAAGACGCCGAAGTTGGTGCTACTGACCACGAGGACCGCAATAAAAGTCGAAGGACGCAAGGGATGGCTTCACGCTCAACACTGCAAGAGACACTTTGGACAATCTAATACAGACACTAAAAAGATTTAAAAAATTACAGACTTTGCGCCGCTTGCGCCGCCTGCGCCGCCTTTACTAGAAAAGACTCCACAGCAGGAGTATAAATCTAAGTTAAGATCTAGTAAGTCAGACGTAGTTTAATTGTCTAAGTCCACTCGGTGGTGAATCGGTTAGACTAGATTTCTGACATGTATAAGATCACATACGAGAATAGTAAGAAAAAAAACATGAAAGCAAAGTACTGCAAGTTATTACGCAGTAGATGTATAGTTACTTTGATCATTCTTTTTATTCTGTGCATTGTTATAATCTGTGTTAGTTTAATACTACATGTTTTCTTTCCTCCTCTTGCCTCACATATGCACTCATCCCTTAACAATACTGTAGAGCATACATTCAGTGACCTGCCACCTCATGAACTGTCATATCGACTTGCATTGCGTAACAATACTTTTATTCAAATGTTACACCATTCTCATCAGACCAGCAATGCGACTAATTGCTGGGTATGTGGCCAACTGCCACCTTATCAAAAGGCGAAGGGAGTTCTGCCCTTCTATCCTCTGCCGTTCTCACACAATGGTTCATGTGGAGCATGGTTTGCCTTAATGACCTCAATAGATAGAAAGTACATAGCTTATCCAGGTGGCTGGATATATGGAAACCTGAATAAAGTAATGAATGAAGCATGTTTTCCAGACAAAGACGGATTTCCCCAAAGGAAGGGAACCGATCTAGAGAATGAAGAGTACGAGCAGGGAAATGCATCCGTTAATTTTATAATGTTAAATGTTCAGCCCAAGCAAAACACAGGTCCACCGTTTATTTCAGTTCTACCAGCAAACGGTGATTTATGTGTTAATAAGAAAGGTTCAGTACATATGGGACACAGCGAGTGTAAAGTTGTAGTAGAGTTTAATGATAAAGGACTTTCTTCTTTCAAAACATCACGCCATACCTATTTCATTTGCGGTCAGACAGCCTATGTACATCTGCCCTTAGACTGGGGTGGGACTTGTTATATAGCATTCTTATTGCCACCTGTATTCTTGGCCCCATCCCATTATCATAGAGATTCACGACTAGGACATGTTAGAGTAAAGAGAGAGACAGATGCCTCAGGGATTGATCAGACTGAAACAACTTGGGAGCAATATACAGATTTCAACAAAGGATTCTTCTTCTTCATAGGTCCCGTCCAAAACAGTAAACTGATACGCAAGTTAACAAGGACTCTTGAGGCAGTAGTGAATGTGACTGCATCTGCCCTGGCGTACTTGACCCAGGAACAGTCTGCTATGAGACTTGTTGTTCTTCAAAATCGTCTCGTTCTAGACGTCATCTTGGCGGATAGGGGCAGAGCTTGTAGCGTGATCCGATCTAGTTGTTGCGTTTTCATCCCAAATAATGCGCCATCTGTGTATGCAGCGATAACAAGGCTCCACAAGATTGCTCATGGCATACATCAAGACCCAGGCACATGGACTTGGTCCAGTTGGCTCTGGGGTGTGATATCTGCTTGGGGATAGAAAGTGTTGTCCTTCCTAGGAATGATCCTACTTGTGATATTTGGTTGCTGTCTCTGTCTGCAGTGTGGCCCGGCCATTTGCGGCCTGTGTGCAACTGCATGTGTTCCACATCCAAGTATACAAAGGGTTAAGGACGAACAAATGATGCTGTATGATCAACTATACGGTCTCATGAATATAGATGTATCCTGAAGGGTTAAGTAGGGGACAAGGAGGGAATGTGGAAAATGAAATTTTGCCTGACCAAGATGCCCCCTACGTGTACCCTATGTTACATGTGTGTTACATATATGTGCATGTCACCCATGCATATTTTCCCTTAAGTGGCCTGAACAAAGAGGCCTCTGCATTTACGTCCTGCATTAGGATGCCAGTCATCAAGTCTCCCATGTAAGAAATATTAAGCTAACATGAAGGCCCATGTATTTACATTGTGCACTTTTAAATAAATCACGACAAACCCTTTTTGTGGTTCAGTCTGAGCCACTTTCTGAATTAGGGTTTTGACTCCTGACACACTGCAAGCTGCAGTTACGTATCTCTGACCTCGCATATTTCTGGCTCAGCTGAAAGAAGCCCAGCAAAGGGTGCCAAGACAGTGTTTTGCAAAATAGTTATCTGCTTGCTGTACAGAGTCACATTCCTGCCCAGTGAGGAAGGTAAACAGAACCCGTCCGCGAAAGATAGGGCCTAGCCTCTCTGTCTCCATTGAAGTAAATCACAGTGCTTGCATCCATAGAAAGCTCACAGCCCCACGCAATGAACAAAGAAATATATGCTTTTTCTGATTCCTAGTGACGAGCAACCTTTGCTTCAGATAATACATCCCCTGACTTAAGATATCAGTTAGTACCAGACGTGCTGGTCGCCTTGACACTAAAGATCTCTCTACTAGACTGAAAGTCAGGTCTCCTCCCAGTTACACGTCAATTGCACGTCATGCTCAAATTGCGTGCACAAGTACGGCAAAGTTCCAGCCTGCCATGTAACTCCTCCTCTATGTAGCCCCCCACCTATCACCCACCTGTGACTCATCAAGTGTACACCCTCATGCACGCCCACATGCTCTTATCTCTTTCTTTCATGCTCTGCCTGGGGCGCTCCTCCCTATGTACAAGGAAAAATGTATATATGTGTTGTTCTCTGTAAATAATGTTAGAAGACCCTTCCTGAACCTCAGTGGTGATGGAACAGATTCTCCCTTAACTCGAGTTATTGGAATAAAGCCCTTTTAACTTGGACACCACGGACTCTCTGCCTCTCATTTGATACATGCTAATTGTTAATGCCTAGAAATTATGCCAGGGTAATATTTTATTTACCACAGTACTCTCATGCAAATACTTTGCAGAGGAGCAATAAGTTTGTACACACAATAATCACAGGTTAGCTAATAGGCAATACAGTTCTGAAACACACTCTAGCATTGAGCTCAATGGGTTTTCATAGGAAAGTACAGTTGATTACTTTATGGATTACTTTGGTAGTTCCAGGACTAGATCTTGGATTCAGTCCTGGGGTCTAAGCTGAAACCAGATTAGCAAAAATGTTTTAGTTACAGTGAGGATTTTTCCTGAATATAAAGCTGTTTTAAAAGTTCACACTTAGAAACTTTTCGAGGTGATTCTCACAATGTTATTCAAAGGGATGAAATTCAGGTTACAGGTAAAGTACGAACGTGTTACTTTTGTAACCCAGCACTAGTCTCCTAGGGCCAGCACTGGGGGCTTAACTCAAAATAGGTAGGTAATTGTGTTTCAGTATTTCGTACAATTTTTAAAGAATATTTGCAGTTTTAAAAAGTAGACAGACGAAATTTCATAGAAAAGCAGACAATGGGTTCCTATGGAGAAAATACAGGTTACTAGTAAACCCGCTAGGGATTACTTTTGTGGTTCAGTACTGGGCTGAAAGGTACAGTACTGGCTTCTCTCCTGATCACAGGTGAGTATTTTTGAATTCCGACTTTGGCTGATTTTATAGGAATATTTTCAGTTTTCAAAACTTCACACTTAGAAAATGTCAAAAATGGGTCAATGTTATCCAATGGCAGGTAAGTGAATTACCGGTTCCCTGGTGAGTACTTGGTTGGTGAAGTTAGGGTTCTGTGCATAGACTCAGGGGTCCCCCAGGGTCAGGTGAGTACAGTTAGTTCAGTCCCAGCGGCGTGGGGGCGGCCGGGTGCAGAGGTAGGTAGGCCCAATGTTATCCAATGAGGGAAAGGGGGCCTTCGGTTGGTGGCTGCTGGCTAGCAGGCCACGCGGCTCTGGGAGCTGGGCTCCTGGTCACTTGCTCTGGGCAAGGGGGGAAGTAGGATAGGGCAAAGAGGTCACAGCCAGCGGCACTCGGGCGGCTGGGTGCAGGGTGCTTTTGAGCCGTCGGGCGCTCAATGTTATCCAATGAGGATCTTGAAAAAGGAACAAAGCCTGCAGGCTCGGGGACGGTGACTCTCCAGAGGCGACCAGCACTTCGAGAGGTAAGTTGGGATGTTGGGGCACAGGTAGGTACCCCAAAGGGAGGCACAGGGGGCTGTAGGGCGCCGGGTGCAGGGCTGTCTTTGGGTGTCGGAAAAGCTTACCCTCGGCTGGTCGCGGTTGGGGGGCCCCTGGTTCAGAGTCAGCAGGCGTCAGCTGGTTCGTCGAGGAGGGTCTTTGGGCACTGGACTTCGGGTCCCAGTCGCCGGGGAGACGTCCTCGTGGTCTTGGTTCGGGTTGGCCCGGCCCGGGCTCGGCTGGTGCAGAGTGGGCTGGTCCGGAGCTTCCTGGTGGGCACCAGGTGGGTTGTTGCAGCAGAGCCTCTGCTGATGGGAGTCCCAATCGTTGAGAGGGTCAAGGCAGGCAGGTCCTCTGGGTGTCCCAAGGTTGCTGTCCGCGGAGGTCGCCGGGTTTAGGCAGGAGCAGGTTCCAGGATCAACAGGCCGGTAGGGCTGGGGCCAAGTCAGTTGTTGTTGTCCTGTTGTTAGCAGCTGCACGGCGGGTCTTCTTCTTCTTGATCTTCTTTCTTCTTTTTGATATCGGGATCTGAGGAAGGAAGGTTCAGGGAGCCCCTAAATACTAAATTTATGGGCGTTACAGGTAGGGCAAGGGCAGGGACCCTGTCCTGGGGTGAGTACACCCCCTAGCCTGCTCCTCTCCTGCGGGAGGGGGGCAGGAGCCTAGCTAGGATTGGGCAGGACTCCCCATCTACAAGATGGCCGGAGCCCGGGGTCGTGCTTCACCTCGCCTCCTCCATCTGAGGGTTGGAGTTGGCACAGGTTGGCACACCCCCCTTCCTGACGTAGTTTTTCCCGCCAGTCTTCCCGCCAGAGTGGGGGTAGGACTGGTGGGGGGCTGGTTGCTGGGTACAACAAATGGTCTGGAGAAGCTCTCAGAGGCGGTATGCCTTTGAAGCTTCCCCCTGTCCATCCTGGGGGAGGAGACATAGCACCTCGCCCAGGATTTGCTTTGTTGCAGACCCAGGAGAGCGGGGGGCTCTCCACCCAGGGGTCCAGCAACATGTCTGCTGTGTGGCAGCCTCTGTAGCCACTCAGCCCAGACGTGGATTGTAGGTTTGGGTTTTTGGAGGGTATCTCTAAGATGCCCTCTCGTGCATTTTACATTAAATCCCACACCGGCATCAGTGCGGGTTTAATGTGCTGAGAAGTTTGGTACCAAACTTGTCAGTCTTCAGTGAAGCCAATATGGTGCTGTGGAGTTCGTGAATGACAACCTCCCAGCACCATATACTCTTAAATGGCAACACTGCACTTACAGTGCCCAGGAATGGCCCTGGGTACTGTAGGGGCACAGGGCTCATGAACCTGGGCCCTCACCTCTGGCATAGGGCACCCAGCTAGAGGGGTGACTGAAGTATGCCAGGGCAGTGGGTTCTGTGGGCATGGCACTCAGGGATGTGTGCCAAGTCGACTCTTGCTTTAGTTTTGTACTCAGGCACTCAGCCTGCAAAGGCAGTGTGTGGGAGCCAGGGTACAGGGCCCCTGAGGGTGGCACAATAAGTGCTGCAGCCCTCAGGGGTCTTCTCTGGTCCCCATGCTCTGGGTACCTAGGGTACCAATTACTAGGGGCTGACAGGGGCCAGAGATGCCAATTGGGTATTTTGTTTCAGCATAGCTTTTCTTTGTAGGGAAGGAACACAGGCCCTGGGTACCTGATTGGCAGGGACCCAGGGCACACTCAGTCAAAGTACATCAACAGTTCAGAAAAAAGTGGGGGCATACCAAGGCAAGAATGATGGCACTTTCTCCCAGTGGGCAAAGCACCTTCTTACAAGTTGGTCCAGCGGTTTGTGCATCGCAGAAAAGGCGAGTTGTTCAAAAGAACAAGTGGCTGCCTTTTCTCGACTATTTACATTCATTCCTTAATTCTTTACCCAACACCCACCCCCCCCCCCCACCCCCACCCCCACCATCCTTCCCAACCTGCTTCAGGTCAACATTTTGCCCCTATACTAGCTGTAATACTGGATTGCCATCTCTCAGCATTCTCATCTCTCTTGAAGAAAGTGGTAGGGTGTGGTTTTTAGGGACCATTGTTGCAAATTAAAACGAAACGTGGGAAACAGCAATGGTATTCAGAGGAAATTATGAGCTCATCTGTTTAGGGCTTGAAAATACACATGCATACACAAAATGTACTCTTTTATCTACAACTCTCTTCAATGTTTTCTCCCTCCTGAAAGGCTCGACCCACCTGTACAGCAAAATCACTCTAAATAATGTCTCTACGTACTCATTTGTTCTCACTTTCTCTAAATTGTGCTCTGAAACTAGAGCCTATGCACTCCCTCTGAATTACTGCACCAGAGCAACTGACTGGGTTGCTGCTACCCTCCTTTCTGAATGTAGCACAAAGTGAGACTTTGAATTTCATAAGTTTAAGATAAATCTCTCTCCGTTCCGCATTTAGTATACATTAGGACTAGTGTATTAATATCGGTTTAGGGTTAGACAACTGGAGCCCTCTGTTGGTGGTGATTACCTTCGATACCACTTCAAGATGGCTGCCGGTCAGATGGTTTACTTTCTACAGGTTCAATACCAACAAGTGTATTAGTCGCCACATGGAATACGGGACACCTAGCTAAGGTGCCTCTTTTGAGATTGTTTCTATCAAGTTCCCCATCTGCCAAGGTCAGGCGTGGAAGCAGCAATGTGATGTGAGAGCAGCTCGAAGCAAACATTGTTTGCGACGGATACAGCATGAATGCGAGCATGGATAGTGGGGTGCTCCATCCTGTTAATTGAACTCCTGGCAGCATTCTGAGGGGGCAGGCACTCCTTTCCCCTGCTAGTATCGAACAAGAAAGTCCTGGCTCTGAGGGGGAAGACTCCTTTACACCCTGCCAGTATTGAACAAGAAAGCCCTGGCTCTAAGAGGGAAGACTCCTTTCCCCTGCCAGTATTGAACAAGAAAGTCTTGGCTCAGCTACAGTCATATTTTCAGTTCAGAGAGATGGTGATGGGATACTGGCTCCGAAGAGCAGGAAATGGAAGCTGACTCTAATCTGTGTTGGCCTAAGGGGTGCAGAACATTTTGGTCATCATAATGCGGTACAGATCAGGGCCCTAGTAAGTGCTGGGTACAGAATGAAACTGCAAAAAGCAGGAAAAATTCTATTTCATTTTGCAGTCGAGCAGAGGGTGAACTGAAAGATGTAGGAATCTAGAGGCTTGATATCTTAGCAGAAGTAGATTTCATGGTGGGATGTGTCTAATGACACAGGGAGCATACACAGAAAGCTAGTATCCCATCCGAAGCTTATCCGTACATGTGCATAGTCTGCATCAAAGAGATCACGTGCGCTAAAGAACTAAAAAAAACTACAAATGGAGCCAAAGAGCCAAAAAAGCTCCACAGTATAAATTCTAGAAGTCACCTCCAAGTAAAAGCTGACAGAACAGCCATACCTGCTCACAATTTTCAAGTTTGCCAAGTTCCCATGACAAACAATGGGAAACCCCTGAAAGTAAAAATCCACTCCACAATGATGATAGTACACAATGAAAACGGCATTTTAAATTCTGGTCGCTTCTGCACCACACCGCCAAGATATATCCAGCCTTTCGAATCAGAAAGCAAAATGGCTACAGACTCCTCTGTGAACGTCAGAGCAAAACTAGACTACATCACCGTTAAGTTGCCCGACCAAAAAATTGATGCCTGACTGTAAAAAGTACAAAATAGCAAAGGCAAAATCTTCACCTATATCAATAGGAGAACCGAAATCAACCCTTTGTGCTGAAAAGAATAACATCAACATGTTCTCTCAGGCATTCTTTAATATTAGTCAATCTTCCAAAGCAATGGCTGGTCTTAGTTTCTGGAACATGCCTGCACCATCTGAAACAAGTGCCTCAAATCTGAAATTTCTAGTCCTTGTGGAACTCCCCGGGTAAGCCAACAACGACTGCAAAACGTATGTATCTATATGCTGGCAGAAACCTAGTTAACTTGGATTACCTTGTGACATTTTAGCACTCTACAAAAATGTTTGACATAACATACCCTGAAAAAGTGCAAATGCATATTAAGCTGCATACTCCAATAACCTTTGGGTCAGTCCAATAAGGCTTTGTTAAATTAGTTTTTCCTAAAAATATCTTGACTTTCTGGGAAAGTATCAAAAGAGTATATGTGACGGAAAACCACGAACCTTTTAATTATTATAAGGTAAACTTTTGTATTACATGCACATTCTATCACACTGGTGTGCAAGTTGTATAGAATGGTAACTCAAGAAAATCAGACCGAACACCAATGGACCTGTTCATTAGTCTGCTGTCAGCTGAAACTGAGAAGTGTCTTTCCAAACGTCAGTGCCTCCAAATTATTGCATTTTGATTCTGGGGAAACATCTTTGGGAGTCAATTCTACAACAGCTAATTCCTCAACTGATCTGTAACCCCTGTGCACGGAGAGGGGGATCAATGTATTTATAGTTTAATTATTTTGTTGAATTTACGCTAAACATAAATCCAAAGCATCCAAGCCTTTCTGTGTTCAGGATCAGTCCTAAGCGACTCATACAGAGATATTTTTTTAATACCAAACAACCTGAAATGCTTTAAACAGCCCATTGCAAATACAGGTTACAGAACAATAAGTATAACCAATACATTTCCCAGGGGGAACTAGGTATGTCATCCATGGCCCCAACATCCTCTTGGGCTTCTGAAGGAATCTAAGGGCTCTGTGTAAGGGTCCTTCTTGCAACATGCAATAGTCCAGCCTTGATTTCCACTTGCTATGACTCAGAGCCTCTGATGCTCTCTACTGTTGGGCAATATCTCTTAACTAACACTAAGCCAACACCAGGGATAATCTTTCCATGTCTATTGTTGTCCAGGTCTTCTATTATATTCAATAGCTCTATTTGAGGGATGAAGACAATCACTGCATTCCAAAATACCTGGATAATACTGCAGCCCATTTGTATGGATGTCACATTAGACACGAATCTCATCTACAACACAATGATCAGGTCCTGATAAAGTACTTGAATGAGGTTGCTATCTCTGAGGTGGGGGTCAAAAGTGTTGCCTGAAAATCCACATTCTCTAAGAGGTCTAAGTCACTATGCGTGGTAGATCGCAGTGCGGCAACTGTATGAGGTGTATTAATGCTTGGAGTGCTGTAAAACTTTGAGATCTTCTTATTGGGTATTCTGTCTGATTCATGTGCTTAAAAGAGGTGCCAGAGTCCAAAGTACAGATCCCATGCACGTTGCAATGGTTGAATCCCTGAAATGGGGTAACTTGGAGCATGCCTGCGCACCCCCACAGTGGAGTTACCCCGTTAGCCAATCTTGGCAACCTATTGCCTACAGGGATTTTCTTCACACAGGAAGGACTGTCTTTGTAGCTAAAGGAAGCTCACCAAGTGTGTTTCCAACTTATAGAAGAAAGATTGACAGTTGTTTCCTATGTCCCAAAGCTTCCAGCTATAAGCTGGGCTCCAGCCAATACCAAAGAGCCAATCATTATTGACTAGCAATTAAAAGGTGCAATAGTCTTAATAAAAAGTCAGCCACTCCTAATCCATCATTGTAAGTGAACTTACAGTATTTGACCAAACGCACACTAGTCAACTTACTTCTCAAACAATTCAGGGCTTTAAGCCTAGTTTTTTGTGTGCGAGCAGAATACTAAAAAAAAGGTCTCTTTACATAATGCCTGTGTAATGTGTGATAAATTAAACAAGGATGTAATGTATCCGTAATATTCCAGTGTGAAGAAAATGTTACAGCGCAGGGCAGCTGCATCAAAGCTGTTTGACTGAGTAATCAAATAAATGGGGAGCCAAACTCCTCATTATTAAAAACCAGGAAGGCTTTGGCCAGACTTGATTGCAGGTCTCAATTAAGTGTTATTACCTAAATCAACTTTCTGAATACACTTCAAAAGACCACCGAACTGACTCGATGGATGCATAATATACAGGGACATCTTAAGGATTTTGGGGTCCTGGGCCAAAGGTATTTTTGGGGCTCCTTTTCGGAACACCTTTGAATTTATGATCCATCTTCAGCTCTTTCATGCCCTGTTTGGACAAGTCACTGACAGTGCACAGACACACTTGTCCAAATTCTAAATACGTTTGCATCTAATATTCAGGGATAGTGATGTGTGTTTTCAATATTGTATCACAGCAGCTAACTAATAATATTACAAATAATCTCTGTGACACCCTTCCATTTCTCATATGTGAGGTCCTATTTTGATCTGAAAGAAACTTTTTTAGGGATGTTGCATGAAACAAACACATGGCCGCCATAAGTGTGGCAGGGTATGCTCAGACGTGAGTCCCTTGCTCACTTTGCCACTGGATTGAAGCAAGCCGGGCTGAAGACGGCTGGAATGCCAGAAACCGGTCCTCGGAAGCTTGTTTGCGGTCCAGGGAAGGCACGGCTTGGCAGTTCGGGCTGGACTGTTCCCATGAGGCACAGGGTCAGACTGATTTGCATATAGCCATGTCTGAACTGGGGTGGCAGAGTGGGCTAAAGAACAGTGATGGATCAAACCCAGATCTTTTGACTGGGTGTGAGTGTTTGATTGATTCAGATGCTCCGTCCATCACCACCCCCTTTTGTACCGCTTTGGCCGCCATAAGTGTGGCAGGGTATGCTCAGATGTGAGTCCCTTGCTCACTTTGCCACTGGATTCAAGCAAGCCGGACTGAAGACGGCTGGAATGCCAGAAACCGGTCCTCGGAAGCTTGTTTACGGTCCAGGGAAGGCATGGCTTGGCAGTTCGGGCTGGACTGTTCCCATGAGGCACAGGGTCAGACTGATTTGCATATAGCCATGTCTGAACTGGGGTGGCAGAGTGGGCTAAAGAACGGTGATGGATCAAACCCAGATCTTTTGACTGGATGTGAGTGTTTGATTGATTCAGATGCTCCGTCCATCACTACCCCCTTTTGTACAGCTTTGGCCGCCATAAGTGTGGCAGGGTGTGCTCAGACGTGAGTCCCTTGCTCACTTTGCCACTGGATTCAAGTAAGCCGGGCTGAAGGCGGCTGGAATGCCAGAAACCGGTCCTCAGAAGCTTCTTTCAGGTCCAGGGAAGGCATGGCTTGGCAGTTCGGGCTGGACTGTTCCCATGAGGCACAGGGTCAGACTGATTTGCATATAGCCATGTCTGAACTGGGGTGGCAGAGTGGGCTAAAGAACGGTGATGGATCAAACCCAGATCTTTTGACTGGGTGTGAGTGTTTGATTGATTCAGATGCTCCGTCCATCACCACCCCCTTTTGTACTGCATGAAACAAACACAACATTTCTCTGCAAAATATCTGTAATGCACTCTCACACATCACACTCATTAAAAATAAATTAAAGGAAAGTAGTAGTTAAATAAAAATATGTTTGAGAATTATTCAAGGTCATTGGGACAAGGCTCTCTGCAGAACAAAGCTGGCTATGAGGGGGCACCCTGAAAGGCTGGGGCCAGAGCCCACTTTGCCAATGCCTTAAAGCGTCTCTGAATATAGAAGGGTTCAACTAACCCTAGGGCAATTACTGACTATGAAAGTCATAAGTGCTATCATCCCCCATGTGGAGGCAGGATGCTGAGGTCAGTTCCCTGGGCTGGGAACTCAATATCAATAAATCAGTCGAACATCTCCAACCACTATCAATGGTACCATCGACTTACTTTGATTCTGTGTCTCTCCAGCTCCCTCTTGCTTTCCCTGACTTACCCTATAAACCCTGGCTCCCATTTTCCACTAACCCATCCCATCCCCTCCCTACATCTCCACTTTTTTCTTTGCTTCCTTCTACCACTCTACCCACTCTTTCTGGCATAGCAAATAATGAAAATCCACTTGAGGGTGACTGCACCTGTTACCACTGTGGTTCCAGATCATTTACACTTACCTTAAAACTTCCCTGAATTCTTTTAGGTGGTTATCCGGCACCTCTATCCTGATAGCTTCCAGCCACTCCGGCATGATGCATTCCCAGACCGGCTGGTTTATGACGTTGTATGGAATCAGGCACAAAATGCGATTCAGACCTTCTTTGAGTTGCATCACCGTGCTGCAAGATTTATCCCAGTAGCCTCCGACCTATATTTTTTGTGTTACAAAAGCAAGAAATATCAAAAGGTCACCGGTCAGTTACTTGAAATGTATTCTTTTATTGAGCTTTGGTACCAATAATGGTGTGCTGGAATGACCAGAACAGACTTAAATCAGGAGAAAGCAGAACAGCTAAGGGCCAGCGGTACAAAAGCAGTTAGAGATTATAGGACTATATTATTTGCAAAATAATAGGGTTTGCAGCAGTAAAATGACTTTTTGCTTTGTACTAAATCAGTTTTGCATGTCGTAAAAGCAATTGTCTTTTCCAACATGCAACCCTCTTCTGAAGAGCAATTAGGAAGGGGTGTGAACCAGGTAAATCTAACAGATTTCGAAAGGGGAAGCTGTCTCAAGTGGGCAGATTCCCCTATGGAAATCGAACAGGAGACCCTTGGGGAGGAGGCAAAGGACCACTACATGCTTCTGCCAAAGTGTTCTCAACTGGGATTTTTTTTAATTTAAAACATCAATGGTTCTTCTAAGAGACACCACTGCATTAAAAAACAAAGGTTCTATTTTGGGAATGTAAACACTGGTGGTCTGTTCTTTGCAGGAAACCATCCTTGTGTTCAAACTAAATCACATTGGTCACAAATCTGCCACAAATAGCGACCTGACTAATTAATATCCGTTAGGCAGATCAGGGGCGGCTCTAGGCTCATGGCGGCCCTGGGCAGGGAGCGTAGGTAGGGGGCCCCGGAAGAGGGGTCTGGGCGGGGCGGAGCGTGGAGGCCAGTGAAGGGTGGGGGTGGGGGTGGGGGTCAGGGTGTTTGGAAGTGGAACAGAGCCGGAGGCCGCCAAATCCCTGCCAGGGACCGCCATGCAAATATGCACCAATCCTCATAATATTATTATATTAAGGATATATATTGGCGTGGTGGCCCATGGGGTTTGGTGGCCCTGTGCAGGTGCACAGCTTGCACATACCTAAGGCCGACCCTGGGCAGTTCGTTCTGAACCTCCTTTACCTGGAAACTTTGTGATGCAGCCCATTAGTACATAGATAGCACTGCAAAGTTAAAGACTGGTCAGGAAAAAGTTAGTGCACTGTGTGCAACCACTTTTTGGGGCCAGGCTTCGAGTACATCAGGCCCTAGATATACAATATGGAGCAGTGAGCTAATATATTCTGGTAACAAGGTAGGCAGAGGGAGCAAGATCCTTTTCTACTAGAAAGCAAAGGAAAGAAAGAGTAGAGCTCAAAAGCTAGTTCCATGGTTTAGTTTGGACAGAACCCTTCGACTATGCAAAATTCTGTTTGACCCTGTGTGGGAGCTTCAGCTATTGCAGAAAGTGGTAGCCCATATGCAAACTAAATTCAAATAAGTTGTTCTAATCTTTCTCAATCTGCTCTGGCATTTGGCAGGGTGTCACAACTATATTTTACGCTGCCAGTTTTGGCTAACAGGACCCTCTACAGAAGAGTACACCTCCAGTAGCTGTGAGTATGTAATGTCAAAGTGAAACACTCACTCCTTATCTTCAGTGATGCCAAGCACAGTCTGTTGTTTACATGGCTGTCGGTGACTTTTTCTTTCAAAGAGACCTTGCTCAAACATTTCCCTACTACAAAGACGCATTTCACTACGTTTTGGGATCATCACTACAACGTGGGTAACGTATTTTGAGGGTAAAGGTGTAAAGAGTTGACGTACAACAAGCTGAATTTTCTGGCACATGCAATCATTTTACAACTATCAAATACAATGTGGAATTTTCACAATGAAGCGGTGCACAGCACACAACTCCAACTTGCACCCTAATTTTGGGGCACATCCATTGATCCCACAGTGCAGGGGGTTGTCTGATGCACCAAATATCATTGAGAATGTAAAATCTGTAGGGGATCTGAACGTTCCCACCTATTCCCAACACTCCTTGGGATACCCTATGCATTATTTGTTCATATATAGGTGTGTATTCTATTGAAAACCACCTAAGATACTCATGGGTCTGGTGTACACAATGTGTGTGTGTGTGTCCATTAGACTTAGAAACAAAAGCCTCAGGTGGTCTTGCTTACCCTTGCAAATTCCATTGGCTTGGGAAGCAGGCACATAACCATGACATCAAAACGGATGTCGCACACGGTCTTCAGCCACTTGGTGACAAACTGGGGCTTCAGCTTCTCCACTAGGCTGCCCACCTCGTCGTCCATCATGTAGGCCGTGGAGTGGAACCACTGGAACACCATGCTGACCAGCCTGGCAAGGCTCTCCGTGGGTGTGTTCTCACTAGGCGTGCAAAGGCTCACCTGAACAATGGAGAAAAGAGAGGACAATGTCTCTGTAAATCCTTCTCTTGAGATGCTGTGTCTGTTTGTAATACCTCCAAGCGGAAACTCTGCTTCAATTTTTTCAAATGGTTTCTTCTGTGTCCAATTCTGATTTAGATTTAGTGTATTTAAGTCATGAGTCAGTCAAACATACTAAACATACATCCATAACGATAAAACCACTGCATAAAAACATGAAGTCAAGCAAAAAAATACATTCTATTAAAAATTTTGTACTTTTTGCAATATTTAAGAATTGTCCTATTGCTATTGCCATGTCTAAAAAGTGTATACTGGTGAACAACTGTTTGGCTGCTCCCCGCGATCCGATCCCATAAGTAAATATAGCTGGTTTTAAAAAGTGTTGCTGTACATCTCATAAGAAAATACAATCAAGCAAAATATGTATATTTGACGATTTTCCACCTTAGACTCAACAAGAGATCCCATTATTGTGGTGCTGTATCATTGCTGTTTCCAGAACTGCTCTGAGTTTGGTTGCCTCACGGCGAGCGCAAGGTAAGTGGTTGTCTTTATTGTTATTTAACTTTACCTTGTCGTCGTGTGGCGACTCCTACCCACTCTTAACTGGACGGGCCACTCCTGCAATTGTCTGTAAAAACTCCTTCCACCTCCCTCTACCATATAAACAGATTTATTCATTTCTTTAATTCAATGTAAACCAGAACACTACATTTGGATTTCTCAAATGACACAGCTCACAGTTCCAATGCTGACAGTTTAGGAAGTGCTATTATCTCCTGAGGAGTGTACAAGAAGAACACCCTAAATGCAGTTATCTGCTTTCTTACGTCTTGCGCCCTTTTTAATTCACTATTTGG
The DNA here is from genome assembly GCF_964261635.1 of Lissotriton helveticus. NCBI lineage: Eukaryota > Metazoa > Chordata > Amphibia > Caudata > Salamandridae > Lissotriton > Lissotriton helveticus. Next base: position 350,972,199 of record NC_136070.1, on the reverse strand, counting down.
CACTTTTTGGAAGCAACAGCTGGCAACTTCCATTTGATTACTAGCAAGGAGTGCATTCAAATATCTCAATGTTTGAAGCTCGCAAAAAACACAGTTGATGGACAGAATGTAGAACAATGTCATACATTCACCCCAGTACAAGGATCTGGGCCTAAATCCATAATTTTTTTGCACTCCACACCACCCTGGGTTAGACACTGGCTATATGCAAATCAGCTCTGACCCTGCACCTCATGGGAACAGTCCAGTCCGAACTACCAAGCCATGTCTTTCCCAGACCGGAATCAAGCATCCAAGGACCGGTTTCTGGCTATCAGCCTTCATCAGCCTGGATAGCTTGACTCCAGTGGTGTGGAGAGCCTGGGACTCACGTCTGAGCATACCCAGCCCACTCGGGGTGAAAATTGCAAAAAACACAGTTGGTGGACAGAATGTAGAACAATGTCATACATTCACCCCAGTACAAGGATCTGGGCTCGGCAGCATATTGCCAAGATATTAATTTGTATTCCAACCGTATTGCTTGCCCCATAGAAGACTTAGCAGGGTCAACAAATATTTCAGGCAACACCCGTCTACATGGTCTCAAGGATTATTTCTATTGTGGCAAAGGATCTCGGCATCTTGTAAGACCTGGGGATGGACCATCGTTTTTTATCCCATTATAACAGGAAACAATGATTGGCACAATAATCTCTCAAATTCCAATAGGCCTACTATAGCATTGAGAACTAGGGATTTTGCTTGCTCTACCTGCATGTTCCATTTTAGCATTTTCTGGAGGTTCGTACATAAATATTTATAATGAATCACTTTTTTTTTTTTATAAATGTACCTCGTAAAAGATTGAGATTTGGGACCAACAGCCAGATTCATCAAACTAAAATCGGCTCGCAAAGGGCCAGATTCTGAGAATCTGGCCCTTTCCGAGCGCTATTTTTGCACTTGGGATTCATCATCCCAAATGCAAAAATCACAATTCTAGAAATCGCTAAATTGCGATTAATTGCATTTAAGGAATCTCAATTTGAGATTCCTTAAATGCAATTCATGAACCATTTTAAAATTGCGTATTTAGCATCTGGGGCCGCTATTTACCGCGAAGTCTAACTACGTGGTAAATAGCAAAAACTTTGAAAAATGCACTAAAGTCCATTTTCAAAGTTTCATGTTGCGCACACACATGCCCTAAGGGCATGTGTGTGCGCAACATATGTGCACACATCAATTTCAGGGGTGCAACAGGGTGTCCTTTGGACAACCCTGCACCCTTGAAATCGCAATCTCAATTTGCGAATCGCTAATTGCGATTAGCAAATTGAGATTGTCTTCCCATTCATTCCTGGAGATAGTCCTTAATTGCGACTCGCAATTTGCGAGTCGCAATTAAGGAATTATTAAAAATCGCTATTTTTGAAGTGATTTCTTGATGAATAGCATTTTGCTATTCCTTAATAGCGAATCGGTATTTTTCACTTTTAAGGAATAGCAAAATGTGTTCTTGTTCAAGAAATTATAGCCCATCGGGAAGAAACCCGTAGAGATAGTCAGAAGGCTCACTCTGCGATGAAAAAGATGCAAGGCGTAGTGCGGAAATTGTCAAAGGCATGCTCTAACACCAACGACAGGGTCGCTAATCTGGAAGATCGGATAGTAGTGGTAGAATCCGATATGGCAGTGGCTGTCTCCAGTACTAAACAACAAAATGCACAACTGGTGGACATCCAATGGAAACTCGAACAGATGGAAAATCGACAACGCAGGAATAACCTGCGAGTTCTGGGAATATCTGAAGGGGCCGAAGGCTCCGACATCAGAACATTTGTGATTAAATTATTCGGACAGGCATTTCCTGAGCTCAACGAATGGGACTGGTCCAAAGAAATTCAAAGAGTCCATCGTACACCGCAAAATTTGAGGAGAGGTGCTAAGGAAGGAGATTTACCAAGAGCCATCTTGATTTATTTTGGGAACTTTATATTAAGACAAACCATTTTTGACAAGGCAAGACCTAATGCAAAACGTACTGTGGAAGGAATTTCGTTTTTTGTGAGGCCAGACTTCTGCCATACTACAGTCGAGAGACGCTGGCGATTGAGAGGAATGATAAAACAATTTCAGGACGCAAATATGCAGGCATACCTGGTTAATCCGGCTCAGCTAAAAATTATTCATAATGGGAAGACTTTGTTTTTCTCTTCAGAGATAAAAGCTAAAGAATTTTTAGACTCAAGTGGAGCTACTAATTAGAAATGTCTTGATGTTTATTATAATTCAGTCCTCACTGCTTACACTGCATTCCATCATACACTCAGCTAGGTCTGAGTGCCTCACATTTTTGGGAGGGTAGGGGGGGATCCAGGGGTCACCTGGGGGGGGGAGCTAGTGGGGGTGCACGGGGTAAGTGGTGGTGGGGGGTGGGGGGAGGGACGAAGGAGAAAAAGAAAAAATGGAGAGTGGTGTAGGATAAGACAAAATGTTTTTTTTCTGTTATATGGCAAAGTAATGGACCTAGTACCTGTCATTGTTGATCAACTATATAAAGGAATGCAAAATTGTTGGCAGTGGCTATTTAAAAAGAAGTTGGGTCTAGATGTTGGAACCTTAATTCAAATAAATGACAAATGTTAAAATCTGCACTATAAACGTGGGAGGCCTGAATGATTGGAAAAAGAGACAGAGGTTGGCTTATATAGTTAAACATGAGAATATTGATATCTTGTGTATACAAGAGACCCATCTTCCGTGGGCAAAGCGCAATTTGCTTTATCTGAATGGTTTTGAGCTAGTTGCCTGTTCAACTCAGACCTCTACAATTAGGGGAGTAGCAATTTTGGCTCGAACATCTCTGGGAAAGGCAAAAAAAGTACTGGCAGATGGTAATGGAAGGTGGGTAATAGCGGAAATGGAACTAGGTGTAACACTCTGTGTAATTTATGGATCAAATCAGGATGATCCAGATATATTTGACTTTTTAGAGGTAGAATTAGTAGGATGGCCCACCCCGCTAATAGTTGCAGGTGACTTTAATATCTCGGCAGATTGGGGGACCCTAAAACCATACACAGGACGGAAACCTAAGGTTTATCGCTCAGTTGATGCTCTTATTAATTCTCATGGATTACAGGATATATGGCTAGTTAAACAACCACAATAACCGGGGTACACATATTTTTCCTATCCTGCCCAGAAACACACAAAATTAGACTATGTTCTTATTTCCTCTTCAGAATTGTCAAAAGTAAATATCACGAAACTCCCAAAGGTAATCTCGGATCACAATCCACTATTAATAACATATGAGGTGAGCAGCCTGAAAAGAAAAAGAAATACATGGTCGTTTGAAAAAAAATTATTATTGGATAAAAGATTTACTGAACATCTTAAAAAATGGGTAACAGAATTCTTTGATAATAATAGATACAGTGCTTCCCGGAATATAGTGTGGGACACGTTCAAGGCTGCTCTAAGGGGAGAAACAATAAGCTGCTCTGCAAGACTTAGGAAAAAAGATCGAGAACAAGTTGATAACTTAATGCTGAAAGTAGGGAGTGCAGAGGAACATCATGTGAAGGACATTATGTTGGGAAGAGATAGTGCAGAGAGTATAAAAACTTTAATGATTGCAAAAGCTGACCTACAGAATGAAATAACACAGAAGACTATCAGGGAGTTTCAATCTTCAAGAGCTAAAAGATATGAGACAGGAGAACAGGCAGGTAAGGCCCTAGCCCTTCGACTAAGGCAAGCGAAGACAAAGACTACTATTACTAAAATTGAAGAAGCAGGAATAGAGTATACGGAAGAGAAGGATATTCGTAGAGTATTTGAAGACTTTTATCAAAGGCTGTACGAATTTGAAAAACCTGGAAGCAAGGAAGGGGGAGAAATATGTGACAGAGGCCCTAAATTAGACAGAATGTGTAAAGAAGACCTAGATAAAGATATTACAGTGAATGAAGTTCTTGTTGCACTTCGGGGGTTAAGCTCTGGGAAGGCTTCCGGACCAGATGGTATACCTCTTGAAGTCTATAAAACTATAGAAGATGAGATTTCACCTCTACTATTGGACCTATTTAATGGGATCTTTTACTCTGGCGCAGTCCCAATGTCTTGGAGAGAAACGACTATTATAATTTTCCATAAAAAAGGGAAACCAGCAACTAGCCCGGGTTCCTATCGCCCCATTACATTAATAAATTCAGATACTAAACTATATTCAAAAATTTTAGCTAATCGGCTGAGAGGGATCATTGGTAATCTTGTCTCCCCGTGGCAACACGGCTTTGTCCCTGGCCGAGGAACGACAGACCATGTAATTAGAGCCATTAGCCTATTTGATGCTCGGGCGGCAGCGGGAAGAGAGATGGCAATGATTCTGCTCGATGCAGAAAAAGCTTTTGACCGTGTCAATTGGAGCTTTTTATGGGACATATTGGCTGGTAGAGGCTTTGGCCCAAAAATTATCGAAGCCCTTCGGGCGATGTATGTAGAACCAAGAGCTAGAGTGTTGGTAAATGGTGAGAAATCAGGGATAATAAACATCAGGAGAGGGACGCGGCAGGGCTGCCCATGTTCCCCGATTTTATTCGCCTTGTACATTGACCCGCTAATTCAGGAGATCTTGGCCAATCCAAGAATTGAACCAGTTGTTCATAATGGATACTCTAATAAGATCCTGGCGTACGCGGATGATTTAGCTGTGATCACCCCCAATCCGCAACAGGCACTACCTATTCTGATCAAAATGTCTAAAGTCTTTGGTGCAAATTCTGGTTATCAGCTAAATGATACTAAGACCCAGATTATTTGTTCCAAAAACATAATTAAGACTGATTATAGATATGTAGAATCCGCAACGTATTTGGGTGTAAAGATTCATGCCTCAGTGGAAAAAATAGTGGAGGAGAATTACATCCCCTTAATAAATGCTATCGATAAGGAATTAAGGAGAATTGATGTGCTTCATCTTTCTCTGATAGGGAGGGTTAATGCTCTTAAAATGTTAATGTTTCCTCGAGTATTGTACTTATTTAGAGCAATTCCATTACTAATTGAAGAAAAAATCCTGAAAAAGCTGGAGTCCACATTTATAAGATTTATATGGCACTATGGCAGGATAAGGCGATCGACTAACCATATGTCCCTCGCGCAGGATAGGGGTGGGTTGGCCTTACCAAATCTGCGGTTGTATCATTGGTCATGCCTCTTGCTTCAAATGCAAATTTTAGTACAGTCAAAAGCTCAGGTAAGAACTGGATCCTTATTAGAAGAAAATCCTATCCCAGTATTTAGAATGCTTATGGGTGATAGAGCGCCAGGGCTGTTTCGGAGGGAACTAATGCGGAAATTCTTCAAAAAAACTCGATTTAAAAACTCTGTTTAGTATGTGGCAGACATGGAATACTGTTCTAAAATTTTTTCATGTTTCAAGAATTAACCCTCACTTACTGTTACGTAATTCTAGTATCTTTTTCCAACTGAGAGACGACAGGAATTTTTTGATGTGGGAAAGAATGGGAATTCTTACCCTGGGAGATATAACGGAAGAAGGGAAGGTTTTGGGATTTGAGGTACTTCAGAATAAATATGGCATTCCTAGGAGTCATTGGCTTCTATACGGCCAATTAGCCCGTACTATAAAATCTTTAAGACCAATAGCTTTTACCTCACAGGAACTGCCACTGATTAAGATTCTAGAAAGGGATAGTAATAAGATTAAAACTATTTATAGCTGTTTATTGGAAGTCTCTCCTGGCGATATTGAAAAGATTGAAACGAACTGGTCTTCCAAATTAAATGATCCAGAGGTAGATTTAGACCTTGCTTTGGTAATGAATAAACGGGTATTAAGAGCATCTAACCTACGTGCACAACATTATAAAACAGTTTTTAATCTGTATCATACACCATCAAAACTATATGCTTGGGGATTAACTGAAAATGATAAATGCCCTCGCTGTAATGAGGATCAAGCGGACTTACTGCATATGTTTTTCTCCTGTATATGTCTTGAGACTATTAAAAATGAAATAGGGAGATTCTGGGATATTTTAACTGGCCACAATATTCTATTATCCCCGACATTGATGATTTTTGGTGTAGATGCAAATTTAAAACTTGGGGAAGATGAAGTTGCTTTGATGTTTATTTTTGTGGCAGTTTTTCGCATACTGATTTCGGCAGGATGGAAAGATGTAAACCCACCATCTTTTCAAATGTGGCTAACTAGATTGTTGGGGATCCATAATATTGAACTATGTTTATATGTTTTATATGAATCTAAAGGTATTAGGAAGCGAGTTATGGGTGAACGGATATGGGCCCCGGTAACTAATTGGAGAACTAACGGGACATAATTAATTCAGCGGTGTTTAATGTTTTTTTTTTTTTGTTTTTTTTTTGCTGATAAGAGAATGTATATAAGCCATGGAATGAACTATTTTAAGACATGTATTTGTAAGCTTATTATGAAGTTCTATTTTTTTTTTTTTTTTATTTTGGTGTATTTTTATATATATTTTTTTTTTCTTTCTTTTGTTTCTGTTTGTCTATCCTGCTACACAAATCCAATAAAAAAATAAAAAAAATAAAATAAAAATGTGTTCTTGATGAATCTGGGGGTAAATGTTTTCCATATGTATTAATATTCCATTAGATTCACAATATTGTACCTATTTAGGTATTATGTTTTAAGACATGGAGAAGTTTCACTGATTATGTAAATACCAACTGGCAACGACAGACATCATTATGCTGTTTCAATGTGCCCCTATAATCACCTATAATTTTGTAGATAGCAGTTTAAACCATGACCAAAACCCTATATTCTGCTGATCGAATCCAGTAGAACACATTTGCATTTCTTAATATTAGTAGTACTGCAGAGCACCTATGGACCACATGCATACGAGTTTTAAGACATAGATAGTTGACAGGGAACGTACAAAAACTACATATAACCATTACCAAACCACACACAGACAAGAGAGTTGGACAGCAGTCATCACCCCGCCCTTCCCCCTAACAGCCACTGCAAACACCCACAAGACACAGTATTGACCAAACACAACAGCACAGACAACCAACCCACGGCTGCACCATGAAGACTGAGCCCACTGATGGCCACTCCTAACTCCTGAACTGATACAACCAACAGCCCCAAGAGGACAAGTAATGAAGAACGCAACCATGTTCAAAAGATGTATAAAATTACAAAATACTGGGCTTCTAAGCCTCTTGAAAATGTCTCTGAGTTTTGATGAAACTGTCGTCGTTTGATGAAACAGGTCGTGACCGTCCTGACGCTCTCAGAAGCGGTCGCTCCCTGCTCCCTGCTCCCTGCTCCAGTGGTATCGTATTGCTACCCAGCCTGTGATCCCTGCATGTGATATTTGTGCTTTTAAACCCACTGCTTGTCATTGCGCTGCATGCAACAGTAGACCAAGCGTGTGCATAATTTTCATTTACTAGCGCTTTGCCGATTGAAGCACTATCGTGGTGCTATACGCGCATGCTCAGCTGTTGTCTCTGCCAGCTGCCACTTAGCATTGCGCTCGTGTGTGTAAGCATTGGCGAGTGTTTAACTTTCATTTCACCGTGTTGTGAAGCCGCCATTCACTCGGTGTGCCCCTTGATTTAGGCAATTTGACTTGGATGCCATTTTGTTTGTTGTTTGTGCCTCGGAGCCCGTCCTCTCCGACCGATCCCGCCTCCCTGCTGACCCTCCCTCCCACGAAGTACATAATCTAGCCCCTACCCCCAGAAACGTCGTGACCGTCCTGACTCTCCCAGAAGCGGTCGCTCCCTGCTCCCTGCTCCAGTGGTATCGTATTGCTACCCAGCCTGTGATCCCTGCCTGTGATATTTGTGCTTTTAAACCCACTGCTTGTCATTGCGCTGCATGCAACAGTAGACCAAGCGTGTGCATAATTTTCATTTACTAGCGCTTTGCCGATTGAAGCACTATCGTGGTGCTACACGCGCATGCTCAGCTGTTGTCTCTGCCAGCTGCCACTTAGCATTGCGCTCGTGTGTGTAAGCATTGGCGAGTGTTTAACTTTCATTTCACCGTGTTGTGAAGCCGCCATTCACTCGGTGTGCCCCTTGATTTAGGCAATTTGACTTGGATGCCATTTTGTTTGTTGTTTGTGCCTCGGAGCCCGTCCTCACCGACAGATCCCGCCTCCCTGCTGACCCTCCCTCCCACGAAGTACATAACCTAGCCCCCACCCCCAGAAACGTCGTGACCGTCCTGACGCTCTCAGAAGCGGTCGCTCCCTGCTCCCTGCTCCAGAGGTATCGTATTGCTACCCAGCCTGTGATCCCTGCCTGTGATATTTGTGCTTTTAAACCCACTGCTTGTCATTGCGCTGCATGCAACAGTAGACCAAGCGTGTGCATAATTTTCATTTACTAGCGCTTTGCCGATTGAAGCACTATCGTGGTGCTACACACGCATGCTCAGCTGTTGTCTCTGCCAGTTGCCACTTAGCATTGCGCTCCTGTGTGTAAGCATTGGCGAGTGTTTAACTTTCATTTCACCGTGTTGTGAAGCCGCCATTCACTCGGTGTGCCCCTTGATTTAGGCAATTTGACTTGGATGCCATTTTGTTTGTTGTTTGTGCCTCGGAGCCCGTCCTCTCCGACCGATCCCGCCTCCCTGCTGACCCACCCTCGCCCCTCCCCTTCCACTATCCATTTATGCCAGATGCTTTCTCGCGCAGCGGTCACGCGCAGCGGTCGCGCCCCATGCGCGCCGAAGGTGCGCCAAAGGTAAGCCCGTCTACGCCCGTCCGCGACTGGACCGCACCCAGCGCCAGACCCCCTGGTCCCCGCATCACCCACCCCTCCCGCATTACATACGACGCCTCCACCCTCTTAGCACTAAACCCCGGCCGACTCCCTAACTGCGCCCAAGCAGCACCAGGACACACCCATGGACCCTTCAGCTGCCACTCCTGCAATTTCACCTGCATCAAGATCCACACCAAACCAACAAACACCAAACAGAGATCCAACACCAACCACCTTAAATGCATCCTTCTCAACACCCGCTCGGTTCACAAACACGCCATCGACCTTTGGAATCTACTCGACACCATTTCTCCGGACATCGCCTTCCTAACAGAAACCTGGATGAATGCCTCTTCAGCTCCAGACATCACCATTGCCATCCCGGATGGCTACAAGATCATCCGTAAGGACCGCACCATTCAAACAGGAGGAGGCATCGCCATCGTCCACAAGAACACCATCCGCGTCTCAAGAACACAATCTCACTATCGCCGAACACCTTCACTTCCAGATCCACACCGACCCCAAGACCACTCTCAGAGGCACCCTCCTCTACAGGCCACCAGGACCCCGTACAAAATTCAGCGAAGACATCACTGACTTCATCACCCCACACGCCCTCCCCTCGGAAGAATACATTCTACTGGGAGACCTCAATTTCCATCTGGAAAAGAGCAACGACAGTAACACTACCACCCTTCTGGACAATCTCGCCAATCTCGGACTCAAACAACTTGTTAACACCCCCACACACTATGCAGGACACACACTCGACCCTATCTTCACTTCCAGCAAGCATATCTCCTTCACTCACATCACACCCCTCCACTGGACGGACCACAGTTGCATCCACTTCATTTACAATAAGACCTCGAGCCACAACCACCCTCAACCAACTCTGCGAAGAAATTGGAACAAAATTACCACCGACCAGATCTCAACATCGCTTCTTCAAAAAACCCCTGCCTATTCAACGAACCCTAACCAAGCCGCCATCAACCTCACACAATGGTTAACCCAAACCGCCGACAAACTAGCACCCTTGAAAAAACATCAAATCAAGCAAGGAAGCAAGAACGTCCCCTGGTTCAACAATGACCTTAAGAAATCCAAGAAGCTCTGTCGTTCTCTTGAGAAAACTTGGAAAACAGACCCAAACACTATCACCCAAGCCGCCTTCAAAAACGCCACCCGCAAACACCACCAACTAATCCGGACAGCCAAGAAATCAGCACTCAAAGACCGACTAGACAACAACGCCCACAACAGCAAGGAACTTTTCAACATCATCAAAGAATTCACCAACCCCACAGCCGGCTCTAACGACATCACCCCCTCTCAAGTCCTCTGCGACTCCCTCGCCTCATTCTTCCATGACAAAATCGTCGACATTCATAACAGCTTTGACAACCAACCCGTAAACCAGTCCACCCCACTCACCTCCGACCCTGTACCTCCTCCGAATAACCTTTTCGACTGGAACCCAATCACCACAGAAGACACCATTCGCCTGATGAACTCCATCCACTCAGGATCCCCCACAGACCCATGCCCCCATCACATCTTCAACAAAGCAGACTCCATTATCGCACCCCATCTCCGAGATGTCATCAACTGCTCCCTTCACTCCGCCACATTCCCAGAAAGCTGGAAACACGCCGAACTCAGCGCCCTTCTGAAGAAACCCACAGCTGACCCCACCGAACTAAAAAACTACCGCCCCATCTCGCTCCTCCCATTCCCTGCCAAAGTCATTGAGAAAGCCATCAACAATCAGCTCGCCGCCTTCCTCGAAACCAACAAATCACTCGACTCCTCACAGTCTGGCTTCCGAGCCAAACACAGCACCGAGACCGCCCTCATCGCAGCAACAGACGACATTCGAACACTACTGGACAATGGAGACACAGTCGCCCTCATCCTCCTTGACCTCTCCGCAGCCTTCGACACAGTCTGCCATAGCACCCTGATACAACGCCTCAGAAACATCGGAATTCAAGGAAAAGCACTGGACTGGATCATTTCGTTCCTCGCTGGAAGAACTCAGAGAGTCCGCCTCCCCCCTTTTAAGTCAGAGACCACCGAAGTCATCTGCGGCGTCCTGCAAGGATCATCACTCAGCCCCACCCTCTTCAACGTCTACATGAGCCCCCTCGCAACCATCGCACGTCAACACAACCTCAACATCATCTCCTACGCTGATGACACTCAGCTGATCCTCTCACTCACCAAAGACCCAACCACCGCCAAAACCAACCTACATGAAGGGATGAAAGAAGTAGCCGAGTGGATGAAGCACAGCCGTCTGAAACTGAACTCGGACAAAACAGAAGTCCTCATCCTAGGTTCATCCCCTTCCGCCTGGGACGACTCTTGGTGGCCAACGACCCTAGGAAAAGCCCCCATACCGACGGACCACGCACGGAACCTGGGCATCATCCTGGACTCCTCACTCTCGATGACCAGACAAGTCAACGCCGTCTCATCATTATGCTTCAACATCCTACGCATGCTCAAAAAAACATTCCGCTGGATCCCCACCGAAACAAGAAAAACGGTTACCCACGCACTGGTTACAAGCCATCTGGACTACGGAAACACCCTTTACGCCGGTTCCACCGCAAAACTGCAGAAAAAACTCCAACGCATCCAAAACACTTCAGCCAGACTCATACTAGACATCCCCCGCACAGACCACATTTCCGTACACCTGAAAGACCTTCACTGGCTCCCCGTCAACAAGAGAATAACGTTCCGTCTCCTCACCCACGCACACAAAGCCCTATACGAACTTGGACCTGATTGTCTCAACACGCGCCTTTCCTTTTACACCCCCACCCGCCAGCTGCGTTCATCCAACCAAGCCCTCGCCGCTGTTCCGCGCATCCACAAAGCCACCATGGGGGGAAGATCCTTCTCCTACTTAGCTGCCAAAACCTGGAATTCCCTTCCCATCCACCTCCGCCTTACTCAAAACCACCTAGCCTTCAGAAAACAACTTAAAACCTGGATATTCGATAAGTAAACCTCCCCCCCTTCCTCAAGCGCCTTAAGACCCTCTGGGTATGTAGTGCGCTATATAAATTCTGACTTGACTTGACTTGATGAATGGAGCAAGAGTCAACAATTTTATGTAGCTGGCACTCTTTAACTGGAAGATGCCACCAATGTCAGACAGGTTCCACTGGAGGGATACCAGGAGAATTCTTGAAGTGGGTTAACTCTGGAAAGGTGAATGAGGCGAGACAGGAACAGTCTTATGTCAGACACTCCTGGCGTGACTGACACTTCTCGAGGTCTTCCGGCCTTGAAGAGACAAGACACTTCTCGAGGCCTTCCGGCCTTGAAGAGACACCTGTCCTGTCTGAAAATCTTTCGATTTCAATCTAGATGGCCACCTCTAAATTTCGTCTAGGCAAGATTACAAGGGTTGTATTCTGCCTATGAGTTAAAATGTCAATATTTGTCTGATGATGCGCGGCAATCTGTTTTGACATGTACTACCTCCACGAAATAATAAAAAGTTTTTCAAAAAGTTCAATATCTAAAACAATTCAATAGTGGGTTCATTTGAGTGCATATTGCACCACTAGTAGAGCAAAGGATTGATTGCTGACGCATAAGCTCAAATGTAAATTTGCAATCCATAGCAATAGATTTCGTTCATACATCTACATGTGCCTATCAGTGCCACCTCACCCTCTCAGCACAGATCGGTAAGAAAAGAATGTACCGGATTAGGCAAAAGCTGGGAAGAGGATGTGCTCTCATGGCTGGGCAGCCGACTTTGGAGTTGGGAAACTAAGGTTCGAGCCTCGGGTTGACTCCCCATCTTGTGATTCTGGGCAAATCACTTGGAGCCAGATGTACGACCATTTTTGCATGAGCACACAGGTTTGCGAACCAGTTTGCGCATGCAAAAACAGCATGGGGAATGTACAAACCCTATTTTGAGACTCGCAATTTTTTGAGACTCGCAAAATAAGGTTTTGCGACTCACTAGTAGGAAGGGGCATTCCCTTCCTAATAGCTAGTGTAACCCCATGTAAGAATGTTTTTTGTCCGCAATTGCGGGTGCAAAACACTCGCAAATTGCCACCTATTCAAGAGGGTGGTAATGGGCTGGCAAAAGGGAAGGGGTCCCCAAGGGACCCCTTCGCCTATGCAAACGCAGGGAAAAATATTTTTTAGGGGCAGGCAGTGGTCCGAGAGACCACTCCCTGCCCTTAAAAAATAAAACGAAAACATTTAACGTTTTTCTTTTTTAAATGCATCTCGTTTTCATTTAAGGAAAACAGGCTGCATTTAAAAAAAAAAAAACTGCTTTACTTAAAAGCAGTCCCAGACATGGTGGTCTGCTGAGCGCAGCCGGCCACCATACCTGGGAGGGCCTGCCTTTCCCAATGGGGTCGCAAATTGCGAGAGGCTCATTGATATTCATGAGCCTCTCTATTTGCAACCTCATTTGTACATCTCTAAATAGCGCCTCCCAAATTACAAGTCGCAAAAGGCTCGCATTTTGCGGGGCGCTATTTTGGCCGTCCTACATCTGGCGCCTAATCTCCGGGTGCCTACCAAAAATATGAATGCGTCCTTGTGTAACATAACTGGTGCTCATGTAAAGCGCTCCAATACCTTCGGGTCAAGTTCGCGCTATATAAATCTGCCAAAAAAAGCTGTAATACAGAGGCAATTCTGGAGTTAAAAGAAACCTTCCAACGCCAGGACGCCTGTTGCTTTCTCTGAGCACAACAAAAATACAGAGCCTTTGATTTTCAGGACTGAATTTAGTTTCCACGAACCCTGGTGGACCTCGGCCCTGCTGCAGCTCATGGGAAAATATTAACTGTGGCAGCTGCGTCCTCTTCCACAGCGAAACTACTGGAAGGAAACTGATGAAGGGTTTTAAATTCACGTGCTCTCCACAGCTGCAATCCCTAAACAAAGTCCCACGAGCAGGAACACTGATGCAAAGTCACGTCCGCAGTCGGGGCTGTCCTCCTTAACCACTGCCGGTCACCTCCAGGGTTTTGGAGCTTTGCTTTATTTCGAGTTTAAGACTCGTAAACGTCTCGTATTTAACTTTAAGTATGCCCTTTCCCTCCATGTGTCCTCGTTTACTGTAATTTTCAATGGAGTGTTCACATGTTTATTTTCCTTTTTGTTCTGTACCTGAACATAAAATCTGGAAGGCAGATTCTCCTTAAGTAATTTGCATTAGTGATCTTGTTAGAGCCTGAATAATCAGAGCCACATACCTCAGCTACACCTACCTACCCCCGCGCCCCCTCCACCCACTCCCTGGTTGTATGTCATGTCATTGTTTTTGTGCAGTGAAGCAAATGCCAATTCACTCGCTTCTTGTCAGTGAGAGGGGAAAATGACAACTGGAACAACTAGGATGTTGCTGTTGTGGAGAAAGAAGGACACTGGTGATTGTGCCTGATACTGGATATTAGAAATGTGTAATGAATTCCTCGCCATTTGTGCTTTCATTTTTTTCTTACCTTTTTAACACTGTAATTGGAAAACTGGGGTGTAATGAAAACCCTTTACACCCAATATGAAAACAAATCTTGGGGTTCAGGACGCCTTGGAAAGGGACAGCCTTGCTTATTGCTGAAATGTTGCTGCAAAAAGAGGATGGGAGATTTGGAAAATGATTTTAAAGCAAAGGTACAATTAGAAAAAATAAGCCAGATATACCTGTTTTGTGGCCTAGGAAATCGGGACCACTGACCAAAAATTCCTGTTTCCTTATGCTACCTGGAATTCTTGTCAGAAACACAAAAAATCAGTCACGTTCTGCAACCTGGTAGGAACCCAACTCCTGCTTCATATGGAGGAAACACCTTCCTTGCGTCATGCTGCTGGATGGGAGACCTTAGGGGCTCAAGGCTAGAGAGGACTCAAGCCTGTGAGTTTCATAAGGTTTCTGGTCTTCAGGGGTCGTGTTCCCCCTCAGAGGTGTCTGCCAACGCTGTGCCTGTCACAGACTCCAATGAAAGAAAAAGAACATCTGTGAGCCCTCACACTAGGCCGCCTGGCACACTCTGCCTTCTTGCTTAGGATTGATTGGAATTTCGTCACTAGGTTACCTAGCAGACATTCCTCTGTGACATCACAATCATACTGTCGAATCAGCAGGCCCTTTTCCTCAGGCATGAAAGCCAATCATCTCTCGAGCACACAAACACCATTGGACCCGCACTGATTCACGTTCATCTAATCAACATTCACGTTTCCTTCTTCCACATCACAGCCAATCTGACGTCGAATTAGCACCGTACTCACTCAAAGGCAGTATTTACATTCTGCCCTGTCCCATTGGGCAACAATTCGTCCTCACAGAATCGACTACGGAGAGCTGGGTGGCTAACAGCTGACTGGCGGTGTACTGGCCCGATGTGTCTACTTGGTGGTGTCCAAGTTCCCACTAACCTTCTTGTTTTTTTTACACTAATTAAAACATCTCGGTTAAATAGGCCCTCAAACGAAACCGTTTATATTTAGTTAATAAACGGTTTAAATAGGTCTTTATATCTTCATTTGACACCTACTTCTTCATTTGACAATCTTTACTCCATGATACCATGCTTTAAGGAGCAAATATTTTATTTTATAGCCATAACCACCGTATTTGTAGGGCATTCTGTGTGTGTGTGTGTGAGGGGGGTGCATTTTAATTTAGCCGCGTGAATCCAGCCCGACACCAACTTTTCAGTAGCACATATTTTTATTACACTGATGTACTGGGAGGTGAAGGCTTGCCTTCCTCTGGAGCAAGGATCCTGCCTACCATGTCTGTGATTGCTTTTTAAGAAAGTATTTTTTTCAATGCACCTGTTTATCTTAAAGGAAAACGGGTTGTGTTTCCAAAAAAAAAGGAAAAGTTTAAGTTTTATTCTTCAAGAGTGGACAGTGGTTCATGGGACCACTGCCTGCTCCTAAAAAATATTTTGTTTAACATTCTCAAAGGGAAAGGGGTCCCATGGGTACCCATTCCCCATTTGCAAACGGGTTACTGCCAATTTTGAATTAGTAGTAAAGTATTACTGTTTTGCAACTGAAATTTGGTCGCAAAACATTAATACATAGCACTGCGATTGGGTATTTGGAGAGATGCCCTAAACACGCTCCTTCTAAATACAGAATCTCAATTTGGTGTTTACCTAAAAAATCTTTTTTGTAGCCACACTCAGCCCAATTCAGCTAATCGGCCGGTTTCCGACCTACAAAAAGTTTTATATATCTGGTCTTATATTGATTGCTAAGGAACAAGAAATATTTATTCAAATCTCATTTTCCACATGTTTAAATGTGTGATCTGGGGCAGATTACACTGTCTCCAGGTGAGTCAGGGCTCTTATGTTCTAGTATTCGTCAGAATACATAACGTGGGCATTTACATATGGGGTCACTTGCCGGTTTGGACATTCTTTCCTAAAGAGACAGTGCTTGTAACAAGTTATAGTGCAAACAAGGCAAACTTGAATTGGTATCAGCGTCTGGCAAGCAATGCTTCTAGTCAGTGGCCACTCCACTGCAATGGCGGAGGAGCGTCGCCCCCCCCTGCCTGGCACAGAGCAAGCAAAGGAAAAATAAAACGATGCTCTAGAATCGTTTCATTTGTCATTTGCCAGCTTGTGCATGGCGGGGCGGGACATGGGCAGTGTAATGTTGGGGGCCCTGGGCCCTCATTGCTAAGAATGACTGACACGGACACAGTCAGGTACTGGTACAACTGGCCTCGAGCACGTGCGCTCGGCCCCTTTTATTAGAGCTGTGTCACCTGACCAGTGACATCAGTGGTGGGTGGGTGTCTAGTGTAGGGCATACAAGAAACACTAGACTGCTGGCTGTAACTCTGGATCAGTACAGGCAGGAGGAGGAGTGCTCATGTGAGTTTGGCCAGCCACATAGGCGCACTTAGGTTTCTCCAGCCCGGCTACTGAATGCAGCTGTGTTGGAGAAACCCCCACAGACTCCTTGCTCTGAGCAGAGCGTCTTTTCCGCCCGCTCCGACCAATCCATGCACTGCTCTGCAGCACAGGGATTGGGTGGAAGTCTGTCCCAGAGGCTGCTGGGACCCAGGAAACAGCCAGCAGGTGCAGTGCGACGCTGGAGGCAGCAGGCAGTGTCAGGTACTTAAAAACATTTTTTTATATATCCACTGCCCCAGCATGGGCTCTCCCCACCTCCCCCCTGCACTCGCTTTCCCTTGACTCCCCACGTCCCCTCTTCAACCGCCCACCACCCTTCGTTACTGCCGGCCGCTACTGCTTCTAGTGCAAGCAGAGTGGACACCCGCATAGGTACAGCTTTTAGAAGGTGGAGCTGGGGCATTCCCCTTTTCTTTGTGTGAGGTAGCCCAGCCCGGATTTTCATCTGTAAATAATCAACTAATGAGAAGTGAAAATGCACTGAGCCTTTTCTGTAATCGCAGACCTTATCTCAGATAGTTACCATGATTTGTCAGTCTCACTTTGTAACGTTAATCGTCCTGAATGATTGTGGATGTCAAAAATCTGTGTAACTGAACTGTGGTGGACTCTGAAATATCACTCTGCCTCAGTTCTGAAATCAGGAAAGGCCCGAGCAGAGATATGAAAACAATATACTTGCTTGAGTCCTCCGAAAAGGCAAACAAGGTTCCACATAAAACTGAATGAATTGTGTGGATCTGATTAAGAGACATCAAAAAAAATCTTAAAACATGCTGGATCCTGTTGTCAGGGTAGACACAAGAATAATTATGCTAATAGAGATCATGTACACACCTAACTCTAGTCTAAATATTACACATTTCTAATATGAGGTGTTACTTACAAATAACGTATCGCGCACATGTTGTCACCATCAGAACAATGAATGATTATAAAGGACCAACACATGAATCCATAACACCATCACAGGGATAAGGATACTAAGATCAGACATACATAACTTTTTTGAGGTCACTAATGGACAGATTCGTGGAATTGGGCTGTTTGCGACCACAAAAAAGCATTTTTTATGGACAAATGCCCAATTTGTGATTAAGTAACGTAATACCAAATCGCAAATTGAGTTTGCAATACGGTATTAGGAAGGCAAGTGTTAGGGAGTTCCTTCATAATAACGACTTGAAGTGGTATGTGTGAATGTTATGTGAATGAAATGCGGTCACAAAACATTCTCATTTTACTGCCTACTTAAAGTAGGTGGTAACCCATTCGCAAACTGGAAGGGGTCCCCAAGGGACCCCTTCCCAATAGTGAATGTATGTAAAAACGATTTTTAAGAGCAGGACCACTGCAAACTCTTTCATTTTTCTTTTTAAAACAAATCCCATTTTCCTTTAAGGAAAATGAACTGCATTTCAGAAAAGAACTCCTTTATTTAAAAGCATTTACAGACATGGAGGTCCACTGACCCCAGCAGGCCACCATTCCTGTGATTTTTGCGATACCCAATGGGTCACAAACCAAGACCTACCTCAATCAATCAATCAATCAAACATTTGCAGAGAGCGCTACTCACCCGTGAGGGTCTCAAGGCACTGAAGGGGGGCGGGGGTGCAGCTACTGCTCGAACAGCCAGGACTTGAGAAGTCTCCTGAAGGTCAGCAGGATCTGAGTCTGATGCAGCTGTGTGGGGAGGGTGTTCAAAGTCTTGGTGGCGAGGTAGGAGAAGGATCTGCCGCCGGTGGAGGTCCTGTGGATGCGCGGGACGGTGACGAGGGTGAGGTCAGCAGAGCGGAGCTGGCGGTTAGGGGTGTAGAAGGTGAGATGTTTGTTGAGGTATGCTGGTCTGGTGTTGTGGAGAGCTTTGTGGGCGTGGGGCAGGAGCTTGAAGGTGATCCTCTTGTTGACTGTGAGCCAGTGCAGGTCCCTCAGGTGGGCAGTGATGTGGCTGTGGATGTCGAGGATGAGGTGTGCTGAGGCGTTCTGTATGCATTGGAGTCTCTTTTGGAGTTTGGCCGTGGTTCCTGCGTAGAGGGCATTGCCGTAGTCCAGTCTGCTGCTGACTAGGGCCTGTGTTACCATTCTTCTGGTTCCGGTGGGGATCCATCTGTAGATCTTGCGGAGCATGCGGAGGGTGTTCAAGCAGGAGCAGGAGACTGCGTTGACTTGCTGGGTCATTGAGAGCGATGAGTCCAGGAAGACTCGCAGGTTGTGTCCGTGGTCGGAGGATGTAGGTGCGACTCCCAGGGCGGCAGGCCACCAGGTGTCATCCCAGGCGGAGAAGTTGTTATCCAAGGAAGAGGACTTCTGTCTTATCTGAGTTAAGTTTCAGGCATCTGGTCTGCACCAGCTGGAAACAGCCTTCATTTCTTCGTGGAGGTTGGTTTTGGCAGTGGTGTGGTTTTTGGTGAGTGGGAGGATCGGTTGAGTGTCGTCGGCGTAGGAGACAATGTTGAGGTTGTGCAAGCAGACGATGTTGGTGAGCAGTGCCATGTAGTCGTTGAAAAGGGTGGGGCTGAGCGATGAACCTTGGGGCATGCCGCAGATGATCTTGGTGGCCTCAGAGAGGAATGGGGAGGCGGACCCTCTGGGTTCTATCGGTGAGGAAGGAGGTGGTCCAGTTCAGGGCTTTGTCGCGTATCCCAGCGTCGTGAAGGCGTGTGTGTAGGATGTTGTGTCAGATGGTGTTGAATGCGGCCGAGAGGTCCAGGAGGATGAGGGCCGCCGTTTCACCGTTGTCTAGCAGGGTCTTGATGTCGTCTGTGACCTCATGAATATTAAGGAGGTAGGTCTGTTTGTGACCCACTGGGAATCGCTAAATGTGTGAAACATACATTTGTACATAGCTGTTTGCAATTACCAAAATATTGAATGGCAAAAATTTGCTATTAGGTCATCGCAAACCCAAAGCTACATACATCTAGCCCTTGAGTAAATCTTTAGGTAACTAGAAGATCACAATTTAAAATCTTCCTGCGGCCATCACAGCTTTCCATCCTTCTGAGGTTGATAAAATGTGTACCACTGAGTTAGGTAATAATAACAACTATTATTTACAGTGCTACTTAACTAGCCAATATACACAAACATTCATGTTTGCTATTTTAATCAAGTTTGCGGTACTTTCTTATTACATTTGAACTTACATTTCAAGTTCATAGAATCATCATAATTTGCACTTTAATGATTTACAGTAGCTTTCAAGTAGTATACTAATTGATTTTGACCTAGTTTACTGGCAGGCTTATGGCATTCTTAGGTGTTTGGGGAAGGCCGGATCGGATTGGCATATAGGGCAATTCCGGAGAAGATGGCAGGGCCGGACTGGCCTTAGCGGGCATCAGGCATTTCCCCAGGAGGTTGGAAGGGCGGAGGCCGATTTCACAGCTGGGGGCGTTTTAGTTAATGGGGGCCAGTTTTGCAGTAGTGCTGCTCTAGCGGCCCCGGTAACAAAACAGCAGGGGGGCTGGTCTGTCGACATTGCCAGGGCTGCTTTAGGCTCCCAGTTCGGCCCTGGAGGCTGGTGAAAAGTTAAACTGAACTCCACATTGCTTATAAAGTGCTCTAACCATTGAGTTTTTGCAGTGCAAGAGTAGTGGTGAACAGGTGATGTTAGGTTTCATCTTCTTGTAATTTGAGATCTTGGCAAAAAAACATACTTGTTTCAAGATGGTCCCACGAAAATATGGACAACATGCAGAAACTATTCCACAGAAGAGGAATTCAATCCGCTTAAAACAGAATGAATAAACTCACCATTATTTCTAGGAACTACAGACTTTAGAGGTGAAATGAAAATATTTTATAATAGGGGATGTCTGATAGGTGCTTAATCTTGTGACCAGGGATGGCTCCTCCATTATGGCAAAGGAGCTTTGTCCCCCCATGCTGAAAGTCAGCAGAGGTAAAGAACAAAAAAAACATGATTAAAAAAAATGTATTATTATCATTTTATTTTTAGCCCTGCAGGCTGCGAACTGAGGGAGGGGCGTGGCCTCTCATACTGACACTACAACTGCAGCACCAGGTTGGAGGGTGCGGGGGAGTGGTGCGCACTGACAAGTGAAGATGATGGTTTGGCCAGCCCTCTAGGGCTGGCTAAATTATCATGCCCACTTAGCCTTTCTCCACCCGAGCTGTGTTGCACAGCTGGGTGGAAAAACCAATACAGGCTCCCAGTCCATGTCTGAGCGCTGATCCGAGGAACTCAGACCAATCCCAGCGCTGCTCCCAACCTGGGAATAGTATTCTCAATATGGGAGAAGTGCTGGGATTGGGAGCTGGGAGCCTGCACAGTGTGCAGCAGTTCCTGGACGGGGCACGAGGATTGTGAGTAAGGCGGCAGCCATCGGAGCAGGTAAGTTTTATTTTCTCTACCTATACTTCTGTGGGGTTTTTTGTGTGTGCTTCCCCTCCCTACCCCACCACTTCTTAAATCGAGTGGCCGCTTCTGCTTGTGACTGTCACAGGGAAACCACTTTTTCACCATTTAGTAACTTAGAAAGGGTGATGACGTCCGCCCAAGGTCATTAAATACACCTTTTCCAGTCCTGGAATTCTGAGTGATAGCCTAAAGCAGACATTTGGAGTGCTGTAGTCTTGGTTACTCTCATTTGGGCTTCCACACCTGAAATCAATGCTTTGTAGGTGAAAAGTTCAGGGCTGGAGACAGTGTCCATAATGGCTGGGTGTAAGGTGGTCACCCTATACCCAGATGAGAGGCAAAGCATCCACTTGATAAGGAAACCACACAACTCAAATAGGGTGATTACCTTCCTCCAGGTCATAATGGACAAGGTTTCCAATCATGTGATAGCCTAAACCACGCTGCTTTCTCATCCATCAACAAACCCACTGGGAACACTTGACAAGTGCGCTTGGACTAGGTGGCGAGGAACTGTTTGCATGGGCATCAATTTGGGGATTGCTAGGGGTAGAATCTGCTACTCCTGACTTGACTGTTGGTAACATTGGCACTGCCCTTACTACTCGTGGTCTTAACCTTCTTTACTTACTGTAGTTTCTTTTCATTATGCTACCCCTAACCCCTCAGTAGCAAATAGGAGGTTGTTGTGTGATTAGTAGTGGGAGAAGGTTTTACTACTGTGATGTCATCAGGGAATCATAATATGCCTTGTCTTATTCTCACTACCCCCAGCATTTTGGTGAATTGACATTCATGAGTTGTGTGGTGAAGTTTGCTTTGCATAAGAACATGCACAATGGCTAATATGGAACTGGAAAGATTCCCCATTAGGGCAGCACTTCTGAAACACAAGCTGGGCAGAGTCAGTCAGCTTCCTTTCCTGAAATGGGACTCTTCCCATTCTTGCCAGCCTTTCTGAGGCTCAGGCCAGCAGAAAATTTCTGAATTTTCTACTTTCACCTGCTCACCTATGGAAACAGATTGCTTTGGTAAGGAAAGCATCACAAACAATGTCTCACCAAGAACCAGATCCCAAACTGGCTGAGAAGCCGCTGGTCGTGCTTGTCATCATCCTTGTTGTCAAAGTCTGTGTTGTCCAGCGAGTGGCGGGAGGCGGACAGGCCCATCTGTCTTCTGCGGTTCAGCTCGTACTCCCTCTGCTCAGCGTGAAACTCTGCTTCTTTCAGCAAACTGCCATGTGAGGATACACGTGAGACAAAATGAGAAAAGAGGAAACAAGAAGCTGATTAATTCACTTAAATAATCAAAAAAATGGTGTCCACTTATTGGCACAGACTGGCACATATATATAATGCACTGTACATAACAGCTAATAAAAATGTTGATTGGATGACCCTCCCTTTTCAGAAAGATGAAACACTGAGTTGCCCCACTAGAATTACAAATTTTGGCTTGCTCGGTTGCATGTAGATCTCAGCAGCATGCGCGCAACCCACTCAAATACCTTAATGATGAAGAACTTGGCCTCTTGTAGTAAGGATCTTTTTTCGTTCTCTTAGTTGCAGGTTACATGTAAGTACATTATGCACTATCCACACCCCCTACCAAGGGCTGGCTTCATTAGTGTTGGAAACGACCATCTTTCGCATAGCATTCCACCAGGTTTTTGCCTCCTTTTGCTAAACCCATTTTTGTTGGCTATAGAACTCTGCTCACTTTATTTCTACCAACCAGTTGTAAAGTGCTCCATCTTGAGCATGGTAAAATTGGCATATACCTAATTGGCTCTTTAATTTACTTATAAGTCCCTAGTATATGGTACTATATGTACCCAGGGTCAGTAAAATAAATGTCACTAGTGTGATGCAGCACTCACAGTGCCACCCACTAAAGTAGCACTGTAAAACAGGTCGCCAGGCCTGCCAATGCATTCTAGGAATGCAGTTTTAAACAGCCATTTCGATCTGGCAAACCCAACCTTTTTCCTGGCCTAACCCTCCTTTTTAATACTTATAAGTCACCCCTAAGGAAGGCCCTAAATGCCCATAGGGCAGAGTGCTTAGTAATGAAAAAGTAGGGCATGTATATTTAATACTGTACATGTACTTGAAGTCAAAAAACCTCCAAAGTCATTTTCCACTGTAGTAGGGCTGGCTCTTCCATAGGAAAATACTGGGTTAAACTGTAACAGCTTATAGTGATTCATTTTAGTTTGGAAGCTGCAAGAAGAATGATGTAATGATTCATTTCGATAGTAAATTAAAGTCGAACTTAATGATCAGGTCACTTTTTAAATTACTCTTTTGGAAATTACACTTTTAAGAAGTTGTCATTTTCCTGCTAGAGCCAAAACGGGCCTTTCTGCCAGTGTCCAGTGTCACCCAGCTGCTGATCGCTCCCCTTTGGTGAGATGTGTATTGCTCAGTGGCCTGGTTGTTGGGAGGTGTTTTTCTTCATTGAGCAGGATGGCCTGAAGGCTGTGTCTAACTGCTTCCAGAGTTTTAGAGAATGCCTACCCTGTCACTGGCATATAGCTCACACTAAGGCCTACCTCTCTTCTGTCTTGTTATTCAGCTTAGCTCCAAACCCAGTGGGAGGGGGAGCTGCCACAGAACTGGTTTGGAATGACCACAAGGGAAGATTTGGCCATTATAACAGCCACACTTCTGTTTGGGCAAAAAGTGCACTGACCAGGAGAAGAAAGATTCAGCAAAGTTGGAATAAGGTAGAGAGGGACACTGTGGTATAGTTTAAAGTAAAACATACACAAAGTGCTGCAAAAGTTTGTAGAATCCACCCCTTACCCCTTGGGGAATGCCTACCCTATTGGTTAGGGTGTGGTCAGGAGTTTCCCCCTTCCACAGGCTGGTATTTGGCATATATGTAGCATTTCCTGTACCCTCCTCAGAACACTCCTGGACGTGTGGACATTTAGGTCCAGGAGTCCTGCTGTCTGAAGAGCCTGAGGGAAGAATGGACCTGCTTGCCTTGAATCCAGGACCAGAAGTTCCTCTAATGGTCAGTTGGCTGACCTACTGGTCTGTAAGGGCCTGTAAACATCTCAAAAGATAGTGGCGGAGGAATTATTATCCCTCAGATAAACTGATTTACAAACTTGCCCTGAAAACTCATTACAAGAAAGTAAGCGAGGGAAAGAAACTCTTTCTATCAACAAAAATAGATTTGGCGGATAATAAAAGCAAAACTCTTTTTAATGTTGCAAAAAGCTTCTCCTCCCCTGCGTCTATAAGCCAACCGTTTGTGCTTACAAGCGACTGGACTGAGCGAATGGCCCTTTTCTTTGATGAAAAAATGTAATTGATTCAGGATTCCTTTGAAGTTCAGTTAGTGGGCCTGGAGGATGTTGAGGGTTCTCACCTAGCGGCTTGCTCCAGCCCTAGTGTCTCCCTTAGGGATTTACCGGAGATTTCTCTAGAACAATCTTTGGTGTTCATGAAAGCTTTGAAATCGGGTTCGCCCACTGATCCCTGTCCAGCGAAGGTTTTCTCCTTATTGGCAGATGAGATCAATTCTATTTTGAACACCGCTTTATGGGAAGGGCTGATGCCACAAATGTGGAAACATGCTAAAATCCTCCCGCTACTTAAGAAACTGTCGGCTGACACTGAGGTAGCCTGTAATTACAGGCCTATCTCTCTCTTGCCTTTCTTTTCGAAAGTTTTGGAAAAATTTGTAAACCAGGTCCTAACGAATTGTGTGGAGACCAATGAGTTGCTGCATTCTAGCCAGGCAGGCTGTAGAGCCAATTTCAGTACTTAAAAAGCCTTACTGGAAGTTGCAGAAACTATTAAAGCTACATTGGATAGAGGAGGTAATATCGTCCTGGTTTTACTGGACCTCTCAGCAGCTTTGGACACCGTGCCTCATTCGAGATTACTGCAAAGACTTAGCAACAGCGGTATTGGAGGCACGCTGTTGAGTTGGTTTGCGTGCTTTCTCGCCAACCACTCTCAAACCATCTGGTCTCCTCCTTTCTCAGCGGTGATTCCTCTACTGAATGTGGGGGTGTCTCAAGGCTCTAATTTGAGCCCCACATTATTTAATTTGTACCTGGCCCCCCTTGCTGAGGAATCTGGAGCCAAAATAGTGTCATACGCTGATGACACTCAGCTGTTGTTTACCAGCGAGAAAGGAGTTGAGTTTTATGGCAACTCAATTAACACTTGTCTCTCTAAAGTCTTCTTGTGGTTAAGTCATAACCATCTTAAATGTAACTCCGAGAAGTCTGAGATTATCTTCTTTAGGCCTCAGCCACCTGATACTTGGCTTGAATGGTGGCCCCAGGATATGTCCCCCCCTGTGTCGGCCGTTTCCACAGTGAAGAATTTGGGAATTAAGCTGGACTCAACTCTTTCTATGCAGGCTCAAGTACATTTGGTAGCCGGGGTATGCTTTGGGCTGTTGAGAATGTCCCGGAATTTTCTCCCTTTGCTCTCCACCCCTTACAATAATGTCTAGACTGGACTACGTTAATTCCTTGTATCCCAGCCTCCCTGAATATCTTTTGGGCCGGCTACAAGTGATGCAGAACGCAGCAACTAGAGCCATCTTATTGACAGGCTTTAGAACTCATACTACCCAGCTCCTGTCTTCACTTCATTGGCTTCCGGTATGGAAAGAATTCAGTTTAAAGCCCTGGTTCTGATTTTTAAAGCCTTCCATAAGATTGGAGCTCCTTATCTTAGGGACAGATTTCAGCCTTATTTCCCCCAGCGCCCCCTGAGATCTTCATCCCAACTTTTTATTGTCACTCCCAGGGTGCGACTGTCTCGGACAGGAGGCAGATCTTTTCATGCAGTTGCCTCACGGCTGTGGAATAGCCTCCCTCTCTCTATCAGACAGAGCCCTGATCTCCTGACCTTCAGGAAAAGTCTTACAATGTGGGTCTTCAAGTTGTGAACCATTCGACAGTAGTCTGCTTTGCTCTATGTTACGTCATGTATGGCTGCTTTCAGCGTCGGGACACTCCAGGGAGTAGCTGTGCGCTTTATAAATATGCACTAACATAACATAACATAACATACTGTTTGAGCTACTGGACACACGCTTCCAAAGGCCTGTCTCCAAGTCACTGCCCAGATGACCATTTCTAATTGTACCGGCCGTGGACTCTGCTGATGGCCTCTGTTTGAGTGAGTCTCAACCCCCAAGTGGTGCCCTCCCAGGACCTGGACCATTGACTGGTGTTAAAACATTTTGCAAACTTTCTGGCTGGAGAACCAACAGAGACTGGATTTGCAGACGAAGCCACAGCCATCAAATTGCTTGTCAGCCTTAGCTTGCTGGTTTGCCCCTCTGAAGAAGATCTGACTTCCAAAAAAGTATATAAATCTGAATGTAGAAGGCTTCATCAATCCCATGCTGAGCAGCTTCACATCAACAGCGAGGCTTTCCTGGGCCCAGAGTTTTGGACTTCATCCACTCGCAGCTTTCCCACCTTCATCGACAATGACTGTTTCTCCTTCAAAGTTTCTAAGTCTGAAGGTAAAGTTTTCACGGGGAAGAGCCTGATCCCTGTATTCAATGGCAATCCATTGAGGTCAGCCTCAAATTTTGACTTGACTCTTTCTAGCTCAACCAAATAACCACAGTTGGAGTTTTGTGCTTTTTGGCGACATTTTTAATTCACTTTAAAAATTCATATCTCAAGTTCTACGTATTGTTTTATTTTTGTTTGTTTTTTACTATCATTTTACTTATTCAAATTTACTCTACTTTTCTAAATCAATTTGGGATTTATTTCTTGAGTTGTGTTTTTAATTTATTACAATATGAGTACTGCATGAATACTTTACACATTGCCACTAAGTCATGCCCGAATGCCTTGTAGTATCAGATGGTTAACCACAGGCTTATTTAGTGACTTCAGTGATTCACCCTGACAAGGACAGCGATTAGTATTTGGGATGGGTTTTCACTACCCTCAACTAATATTCTAGTTTCTTACATTGGTGGCAGATGTGGGATTCAGTACTAAAAAGTCATTTTTATAATGTGACATCAAAATCATTTTTTGATTTTTAAATATTCCTATATTTTTACTGGGCCATGTTTTATTTTATTTAAACTCCTGTCTTGGTTTTGCAAGAATAGAGGTGAATCTCTGCAACACTGAAAGATTCACTGTGGCAGAGCCGAAAATGTTGTATCAGAAAAGGGTGCTTAAGCTAACAAAAGGCTCCAAGAAACTTGAGGCAAACAGAAGCAGTTGCAGAGCGACCCCTGGAGGAGACAAAGGCAGAAACTAAGGGAGTCTTAGAGGAATAGAAACTGTCTCTAGAGAGTAAGAAAATGATGCTGGACCATGAGATTAGCCAGAAAAAACTGGTATTGAAAACCAAGGGTCACAGAGTCCAGTGAAGATGAAGGCAGTGACACAGAAGTGCATAGAGGAAGTAAAAGGGTCAACATTGCCAAATACCTGGTGCTTAGCTTTGTGGTCGGGTTGACATTGTTATATGGTTTGAAGCTTATGAGGTAGCTTTCTGCATGCACAGAATCCCAGAGGAGGATTTGGAGAATAGTCTCAGGAAGCATATGCCGGTCACTGGGAGAGATACCCTAAGCTCGCAGAAAGAGGCATATCCATATGAAAGAAGCCCTGGTTGCCAAATGTGGTCTTACCCCCAGAGAAATGCAGATTGAAGTTTAGGGACAGCCAGAAAAAGTTTCACCAGTCCACAGTGGGTTTCATGGATTACCCCAATAAGTTAATAGATGTTTGAGTACAGAGCAGCAAAGTGACTTACTTTGAGAGAGTGCACATGAGAGAGCACATGTTTAGTAATTGCTTTGCAGAGCTGTGCCAACACCTGATTGATTCAAAGTTCATTCTGCCCAGAAGGCTTGCAAAGGAGGTTAATGTCTGAGTTAGTACCAGTGTTCAAATAAGGTACCGGGGGGCAGGAGGAGGAACCCTAAAAAGGTAAACCAGGTCCCAACGAACGGAATTAGGAGGAAACAAGGGTAACCAAAATGAGTTCTCTTAACACCCGCAAAAGAGATTTTAGGAATCCCAGTCCAGTTCTGAGCAGAAGAAGGGAGTGTTTTAATGAACAAAAGATCACAGGTTTTTTCAAGCCCAAGCATGGGCACACCAAGGAGGATGCCATCTGCCCCACATGATTCAGCCCCTACTGGTGGGCCCACCCTGGAAATGGACACTGAGGTGCTGGGGAAGGAGGTTGCCCTAGTTAATTTCAGAGGGAGTTAAGCAGTATCCATAGTTTCCATGTGTGACAAGGCTCACATGTCTGACAATACTAAAAAGTATAGGCATTGGTTCATCATTAATGGGCAGAGGGTGGAGGCTCAGAGAGATATAGGAGCCAGTATTACTACTATTAGGTGCTATCTGGTGTCCACAGGGCAGGTAGTCCCTGATGGAGTCCACCATGGTGTGAAACAAGACAAACAGGTGAGCCACTATCAAGTGGCTCTGGTTCCTTTTAAATGGTGTGGGGGTCTCAGGTTCCTTAAAAGTAGATGTGAGTCTGGTCATGCCTGTTAACTGCCTGTTAGGGAATAACCTAGGGCATACCATCTAGAAGGAGGTGGAACTCTGGTCCCACTTGGAGATGCTGGAACTGCCTGAGTGGGTGTTCCTGACCACATGGTCTATGGGAGCCCATCAGAAGGTCAAGGAGCCTAAAAAAGTGGCCATGGGGTCTGCAAAGAAGTGAAAGGGCAGGGGGTGTCAGAAATTCACCCCAGACATTCCCCCAGTCTGTGAGTAGATTGATCCTGAGGATGATGTCCCAGAACCTAGTGGGGAAGACATTGCTGCCTGGGAAACCTACTTGAGCTGCACCTGAGTTAGCCGGGTGGCTAAGTGAAGGGAGAGCATCATGGGCTGAGTTCTGCAAGGCCCGGAAGGAGTGCACCAGTCTTGAGTTCTTATGGCAGCGAGCCAAGGCTCAAGTCAGCTGGCGACATCTCTGGTGATCACCTCATTATTTGGGAGAATGGTCTCCTGTATTGTGAGCCTAAGGTCCCTGAACCGTGGTCAACCTTTGAGCTAAAGGTCCCCCAGTGCTACTGGACTTTCCTACTGGAGTTGACTCATGACATCCAACTGGAAGAACATCTGGGGCAGATGAAAACCTTTGATCGACTGGTCACCCACTTTTATTGGCCTCAGATTAGGATGCAGTCTGATGTATTCTGCTGATCCTGTGTAACCTGCCAGGCCAGTGGGAAATCAGGGATAAAGCAAAAAGCTCCCTGGTTCTCTTTCCTGTAGTGGGAACCCACTTTAAAAGGGTGGGAGTTTACATTGTTGGACCTTTGGACCTCAAGATTGCCTTAGACAACAAGTTAATCCTGGAGTTAGTGAGCAATGCCACACAGTACCTTGAGGCCACCCCCCTGGGGTCAGTGACTGCACCTGTGGTGGGCAGGGCACTGATGGGAATATTTACCCATATGGGTTTCCCCAAGGAGGTTGTGTTTGACAGGGCCAACAACTTCAGGCCATGTGGGAGGGCTTTGGGATCGCCTACAAGTTCTCCACACCATACCATCACCAGAACAATGGGCTTGTTGAAAGCTTAAAAAGAAGCCCTGAAAAGCATGTTACTAGACCTATCAAAGCCCTTGAGGAGTAACTGGAGCAACCTATTGCTATTCTTGCTATTTGCATACAAAGAAATGTCTCTGAAGGGAGTAGTATGCAGTGTCTTAGAACTTCTATTTCACCACCCTGGGCATGTACCTCTCAGCCTTGTGAATGAGGGGTAGGAGCAAGCACTCAGGAAAGCCCCCTCAAGATGTAGAGGGCTACATGTTCAGCCCCCAGGTCTCAGATGAAGTGCTCCTGGAAAGAGGTCACTGCGAGCATAAAGGCCAGACAGGAAATCATGAAAATCTGGTAGAACTAGGAAGCCACTCTGGTGAAATATAAGCCTGGACAGATAGTGTGGATGATGGAGCTGATGGAACTCAAATCTAGAAGGACCAGTGCACAGTGCCCTATGAGATGAAGGAGCAGAAAAGGAGGTTGCCTGCCTGGTGGACCTCAAGACATCTAGTAATCCCTTAAGGGTCCAACATGTGAACTGCCTCAAGTCCGATTTGCAGACGTCTGAAGTCACAATGCTCTTGGTGACAGATGATGGTGAGAAGGAAGAGAGTGAACCCCTTCTGGACCTCCTGTCTTCCAAGGAGCAAGTTAGGTCAGTTGAAGGAGTTGTCCTCTCCTCTCCAGCTCAGAGTTCCACTTTCAGTTCAAAGTGATGCCATTTGGACTAAAGAATGTACCTGCCACCTTCCAGAGGTTGTCACTCAGGTCCTTGCTGGGCTAGAAAAGCGCAGTCCACCCTATTTGGATTATAATGTTGTTTTCAGCTCCAGCTGGGATGACTACATGCCCACCTCCACGAAGTGCTTCAGGTCCTGCAACAGGCATAGCTACTATCAAGGTCAGTAAGTACAAGATAGGGTAGGAATCTGTGGTGCACTTGGGCCACCAAGTCAGTAGAGGAAAGGGTCAGGCTCTTCAGCACAATATCCAGACCGTTATGCCTTGGGAGCCTCCCAAGACCCAAACCGAAGTGAGAACATTCTTAGGCTTCACTGGGTACTACAGGCGATTTGTTAAGGGATATGGCACTATTGTTGCTTTCTTAACTGAGCTGACTTCCAAGAAGCAGCCCAAAAAGGTGATCTGCACAGAGGTGTGCCGTAAGGCTTTTGATACCCTGAAGGAGGCCATGTGCACAGCACCAGCGCTTAAGACATCCGACTTCTCAGAGGAATTGCTAGAACAGACAGATGCTATAGAGGATGGCATTGGGGCTGTCTTGTCACAGCTAACCTTTATGGGCTTCGTCCAACCTGTAGCATTCAGCAGCTGGAGCTACTTCCCAGGGAACAGAGGTCAATTGCAATTGAGAGGGAAGCATTTGCAGTGGTCTAGGCACTGAAGAAGTTGAGGCCATACCTTTTTGAGACACACTTCAATGTTCAGATATCCCACAAACCCATCAGATGCAGTGTGGTAACCCAAAACTATTGAGGCGGTCTATCTCTCCACAGGGAATTGACTTTATGGTGGAACATTGACCCTAGGACTGACCACCCCAATGCTGATGCTCTTTATAGGTTTTTCTTCCTTAGTGATGAGAACTCTCGTGAGTTTTGGTAGTTTTCCCTGCCTTCTGCTGCGGGAGGCACATGTTTGAAAATATAATTTTTTCTGTGGTATTCCCCATATTGTTGCCTGCCTTTACTGAACCCATTTCTGTTGGCCATAGGACTCTGCCCACTCCTCCTTAAAGTGAAGTGCTCGTGGTCTCTCTTTTAAACATGGAGAAACTGGCATATACCTATTTGTCACATTTAATTTACTTATAAGTCCCTATTATAAGGAACGGCATGTACCCAGGACCGGTAAATTAAATATCACTAGTACGTTGCAGCACGCATTGTGCCGCCCACTAAAGTAGCACTGCAAAACAGATCTCCAGTCCTGCCACTGTAGCCTAGGTGAGCAGTTTTATACTGCTATTTTGATCTGGTCAAAGCAACCTTTCCAAGCCTAAACCTTACTTTTTCCTACTTATAAGTCACCCCTAAGGAGGGCCCTAAATGCCCATAGGGTCGGTTGCAATGTATTTAAAATGTAGGAAGCGTATACTTAATATTTTACATGTCCTGGCAGTGAAAATCCTCCAAAGTAATTTTTCACAGTGGCAAGAATAGCTCTCCCAGAGGAAAATATTGGATTAGCCTTTAACAACTTAAAGTGTTTTATTGCAGTTTGGGAGCAGCTAGAATAATGATTCAAGGGCTCATTTTAAAAGTAATTTAAAATCCAACTTAATTATCAAGTCAGAGTTTATAGTTTATCGTCACATTTTGAAAATTGCACTTTTAGAAAGGTGTTATTTTCTTGCCTAAGCCAAAAGGGGTCTTTCTTCCAGTGACTGCTGATGGCTCCCATGTGGTGAAATGTGTATTGCTTCCAGACAGTGAACAAAGGGCTTAGGTGTTGGAAGGCGTATCTCTTGCTTGAGCAGGATGGGCTGGGGGTTCTGCCAAGTCCTTACCAGAGCTACAAAGGAGGCCTACCCTGTCACTGGCAGATGTAGCTTACACCTACGCCTGCCTCCCTTTTGTCATGCTAGTCAACTTGGCTCGAAGGCCAGTGCAAGGGGGAGCTGCTTCAGAACTGGTTTGGAGTGACCACAGGGGAGTCTTTGTCCAGTAACATAGCCAACCAGTTCCAACAGAACCTTCCCTACACCTTGCTGCTGACCTCTTTTGATGTAAGTCTCAACCACCAGTTGGTGCCCACCAGCTCCTGTACCCTTGGCTGGGTACTCCTCCTGTCCACACTGCAAAAATGGAATTTAGAAACTTTTTGCCAACTCTCTTCCTAGAGAATTAACAGAGACCGGTATTGCCATCAAAGCTGCAGCTGTCAACGTTAACTTGCTGGTCAGCCTCAGCATGCTTGTTTGCCCCACTTCAGGAGGTCTGACTTCCCAAAAAGTTTCTAAGTTCTAACATAGAGGGCTTCATCTGGACCAATGCTGAGCACCATAGCACCATTACATCAATGTCAAGGCCTTCCTGGGCACATGTTCCGCCCGCTCACAGCTTTCCCTCCTTTATCGACAACCTCATTGTCATTTGTAAAGCGGCCTCCAGCAATCTGCCATTGGCGGGTCCTGCTTCAGGTCCAGCATGCAGCTTGCCCCGTCGAGGACTCACAAGGGACCACTTTTTGCTCTTTAAAGTTTCTAAATCTGAAGGTAAACTTTCCACCAGGACAAACCTGCACCCTATATCCGACTTGCGATCCACCGTGGTCGGCCTTAACTTTGGACTTTGACTTAGTCTAGTGCAACCACATACCTGCGTGGGCACTTTGTGCTTTTTGTCACCATATTTAATTCAAACTTTAAGAATTCATATTTCCTGTATAGCTTATTGCATTTTTTGTGCTATTTCATGTATTAAACTTTACTCTATTTTTCTAAATCGGTTTGAGATTGTTTTCTTGTGTTGTGTTTTCACTATATAACTGTTGGAGTACTACATAAAATCGTTACAAATTGCCTCTAAGTTAAACCCTGTTTGCTAAGTGCCAAGCTACCAGTAAATTAAGCACAGATTGTTTAGTGGCTGAAAACCACTTCGTGGTAGGACAGCGTGTCCTCCACAGCAGCATCAATTAATTTCCCAATTTAGTTACAACAAACATGTGAAACTGAGGTCTAGTGGTCTGCAAAATGAAGAAATTAACTCAAAGGGAAACTATGTGAAATAGGTTTTTGGAATCTGGGGACCAAGATTTCTTTGTCTAGGGGACACTTAGCAGAAAAGCACACTCACCAAAGACAGACTTTGTAACTGTTATTCATTTCTTTATTTGGGTGTTTTAGTAGCAAAACAAAACCCGGTTGGTAACAGAGTTCCTCACATATAACTAGAAAGAGATGAGTGAAACCCTTCCAATGAACTAATAACAATGAATGATAGACGGGGAGTGGGGGGGGGGGGGGAGGGGGGGGAGAAGGAACAAGAAAACACGTTTGAAATCAGTAGATCTTTGGTCAGTGAAGGAGGTGATATGAGGTAAAATGAGTGTGAAGAAAGTTAGGTATCTGCACTACTGTCACTACTGTGAATGATAGGCCACAGGACTCAGTGGCGGCTGGTTGGGATTGGTAGAAGGGAGGCAGCGGAGAGGGGTGGGAAAAGAAAGAAAATGTACCTTATCGTCGCCGATCACCAGCCACTGCTGCCGCCTCTCCTTTGACACAGGAACAGGATACTCAGCCTTCCAGAATTCCCTGACCAATCACAGCGCTACTAAGTCCGCGTTGTGACTGGTCTGAGCGCCATAGTTCAGTGCTCAGATGGGGACTGGGAGGCTGGCCATGTTCTCCACCCAGGCTGTTATGCAGCCTGGGTGGAGAACATGCAAGGTGCGCAAGATGGTTTGGCCAGCCTGAGATGGCTGGCCAAACCGGCATGCGCACTTAAGTGCAGCAGGAACCACTCCTCATCCCCCCTCCCAGGCAAGCTTAGCCCCGCCCCAACCTGGGTGGTCCCAGGAAGAAAATTATAACATTGCGTTATCATTTTCTTCTTCTGTTTGTTCTTAGTGGGGCAACGCTTCTACGCCTTAGAGGAGGAGCCGCCCCTGACATTACTTAGACGTGGGGGTGGCCACGCTGAAAATGAGGTAGGTAGTCTAGCCCCACAATAATGGTAGACAATAAGATAGACACAACTTGTCCTTTTAGTTGACTGTAGCACTGTATTTATCGTCTCACTTGGAATCAATGAAGAACTAAAGTTTCTATTCTTATCCTTTTCCCTGCTGTTGATCACATTACCTGATGACAGCTTCCACTGCACACACAAGTTCCTCGGCACCACACTCCCGCGTATTTATTGGGGGAGGGGACGTCTGGTAAAGGTGAGTCTCTGCCGCTGCTGTTGCTGCTGCTCCCACCTCGTTGCTGTGGTGGTAGGAGTGGCATCTCTTGCAGTACCGTACAGGCCGGTTTCCATGGCGATCACAGCATTCGGATGAGAAGCATGTTACAACTGCTCTCCTCACATGCGAGCTGCAGTTCTGCAGGCAAACATACAGCATTTGCAATTAAGCATATACTCTCTGAACTCCACATCCATGTATTATATTCTTGCATCCTAGACAAGCTTGGGTGTTTACATTATTAAACACACCACATTGTCTTAAAACGTGTAATGCATATCTTAGCCTTTGTCATAAAGTGTGCCCACTTCACCTGTTTTTTCAGTTTTTAAAATGTTATTCCTTTTTTCCAGCTCATTATTTAACGAGATGTGTGTGTTTGCCCCATGCTTACATTTCCTTCACACTTCAGCTGACCACCGATTCAAATGCTCCAGAGACTTTCTTTGCTGACCCTCCTCTCACCTGCCACGCATCTCAGTTTCTCATACACTTACATTGATTGTCTCCCTCATTCTTCCACAGATCATTGCCAACAATATCCACACGCACCTACAGATTTGTATTGCCCACCCCTCCACATACCCATTGACTCACATTGCCACTTATGATGGATGTCAATTTTCTCTTAGAAATGTACCTCCCTTCTTTTCCCACGTGGATAACAATTTACCCATAGACTCACATCGCTCACAACCTTTCTCCCACTGATCGCAGCTTTCAATTTACCTTTGGAGACAGATAACCTATTCCTTCCGGTCACTAACAAATAATTTACATTTTGTCAAATGACTCATTGCATTATGTTTCATGAAGCTGGAATGAGTGAACAAGTAAACAGATTAATAACTATGAGACAGAGTGTGAGGTAAAGTGAGCAAGCATGCTTTCAAATACATTTTGATAAAAGGAGTAGGCATATTCAAAATGGAATATAAACAAAATGTGTTAAAAAAATATATAAATATGTAAGAACTGTATAGATTTTTTGAGTAACTTCGATTCTGATTTTCTTAATCTATAGCAAAACAACCATTATCCCACAAGGGAAGTAATATCTGGGGAAAAGGAATGCTGTATTTAAGGGTAAAAAGTGTAACATCTGGTGCAGTTCCAGAAATGGCCACAGTGTGTCACCAAGAGTACTTAAAACAACCTTTCAGGTTTTAGCTGTATCTAAAGTATTTTATGGCAAGACAAAGGTTGGCATTATGCATTACGCAAAAACCTTTATTCACCACGTCAAAGCAGCACCTTTAAATATTCTCAAGTAGAACACTAACAACCAAACAATAGAATAAAACTCTACAGTCCAATAATAGCCTCATGTCAGCCATCATCCTACTCTTTTGTTTCTTGCTTCCGGGCAGATAAGTATGTGTTTTTATTTGTGTTTCACAATTTCTGAATTATGTTTTAGGATATGTATTATTATTGTTCTATTTTTCTATGCATGAATACAAATCTAATATATGGATTTATTTTTTTTATTTTCTTGTATAGCGCAGGAATTCGACCCCCGAAGGGGTATCTCCGCGCTTGTGCAAAGAGCTATGTTGCTTATCAGACGCAAGTAGGATGTGCTATAGTTATACAGACGGGAAGAGATGGGTTTTAAGAGACTTTTTAAAGGTTTGGAAGTTGGTGCCCTGTCTCAGGGTAAAGGGGAGTGAATTCCACATTATGGGACCTTTTTAAGACAGCTCGACCTCCCTGTCTTACTTTCTTCACACGGGGTACCCAAAGAAGCATTTGGTTGCTGGAACGTAAAGCACGTTTAGGTCGGTAAGGGATGAATTTTTCTGTTAAATATTTTGGTCCAGAGCCAGAAACACATTTAAATATAGTGCAACAAACCTTAAACTTAATACGTTGTCGCACTGGTAACCAATGAAGTTTGTCAAGGAGGGGACGGGAGGGAGATCTGGTTGGGGAATTAAGGACCAGTCTTGCCGCGGTGTTCTGGACCACTAGTAACCTACTGAGTTGTTCCTCATTGGCAGAGATGTAAAGGCCATTGCAGTAGTCTAATCTACTTATTACAAGGGTCTGAACAAGGGTCTTTCTGTGTGAATCAGGCAGGAATGGAAAAATAAGTCTTAAAAGTCCGATGGTATGGAAACAGGATCCAGTCACCTGACTGACATGTTCTCTTAGCAGCAAGGCCTGGTCAAAACGTACTCCAAGGTTCTTTGCTATCTGCTTAGGACAGGGAACCGGCCCCAGATCTAGGGGCCACCAATCTGGTGACCATAGGAGAGGTGCCTCCCCGAACAACATGACCTCAGTTTTGCCTACGTTACATTGGAGGCAATTAGAGGCCATCCAATCCGACACAGCTCTCATCCCTTCAACGAAGGAATTCCTAATTGAAGGTGTAAGGGTTTGAAAAGGGAACAAAAGCTGGGTGTCATCGGCGTACGACACCGGGGTGAACCCATATGCTCTCACAATGTCTGCCAGGGGGGCCACATACACATTGAAAAGTGTGGGGCTTAGGCATGAGCCTTGTGGCACCCCCTTGGTGAGCTCCCTAGAGATGGAACGTAGGGAGCCCAGCCTGACACTTTGAGAGCGGTTGGAGAGAAAACTCTCCAACCAGGACAGAGCCTTGCCTCCTACCCCCACCTTTTGCAAGCGACCGAGAAGAATGCCATGTGACACCGTGTCAAAGGCAGCGGAAAGGTCTAACAGCACCAGAATCATAGAGCCCCCCGTCCAGCGCCATCCTGATGTTATCGGTCACGGATAGGAGGGTAGATTCGGTGCTGTGGTTAGGTCTGAACCCAGATTGAGATTGGTCCAGACCTCCCGCCGCCTCGATATACTTAGACAAATGGGTGTTTACATGCCTCTCGGTCATCTTGCTGAGATATGGTAAGAGGGAGATGGGGCGGAGGTTAGAAAGGTCTGTCCAGGGCAATGTTGTATTCTTACAAATAGGGTTCACCACAGCTTTCTTCCACTCTAAGGGTACCTTTCCCTCCTTAAGGGAGCGATTCATTACCAATTGCATCTCTGACCTGAGCAACGTGCTCAGGGAGGCAACCATTTTGGCAGGTATAAAATCATCAGGGGACCCTGTTTTGACATGACTGATTAGGGATGCAAAATAGGCTAGTAGTGCCTAACTTCTATGTTTATACCATTTTAGGACAGATTTTTTAAGTAATCACAATTGTAGTTTAAAGTAATCCCTTTTATTAGCATATAATTAGGGCTCGGAGGTCCTCAGAAGAGCAGTGGTTGAAGAGCACATCTTGTGCTTGCGGCCGTATGTTGAAGGAAGTGCAATTTCACCCGAATTGGCTTCTGTGTAGTCTTATTGCGGGTCCATCTTTGTTGAGGGCACACACCATGTTTCAGGCTATTTCTAAAGGAAATTGGGCGTATTGCTCGCGTGCAGGGGTTCCAAATTGAGTTTTCTTGCACGCGGTGTATGGAAAGCCGGTTTACCAAGAGGGAATAAATAATAAAATCGAAGTTTCAATTTTTGAAAAAGAGCATTTACCCTATATATTTATTTAGGAATTAAGTTGAAAGTACATATAATCTTGTTTTAGTAGTTTTTGGTAAAGAGTGATTAGATTTGTGAAGATTAGAGATTTTATTGGTCATTATAGTACTTTTTGCTCAGAGAACAGTTATTTACTTTTTTCTTTAAATAGATTTTAAGTTAAGTTTGCTAATATTGGTTTACTAAGTTAGTTTAAACATGACTGAGCAAGTGAATGGTAGGTCTAATCGGGGAGTCAGTGTGAAGGGGTTAATAACAGGAGTTAATAGAGTTGGTACAGGAGTCAGTGAGGAAAGCATTGAAAGAGAGAAGAAGTCTCATTGAGGAGGAGGAGTATTTTTCTATGTCAGAAGGTGAGGACAGAGTTTTTAGAAGTTCATGGAGAAAATACTTTAGAAAAAGGAAACGTGGAAGATTCAAATGAAGAGAGTCGTGTCCCAAGAGGCTCACATAGATGTCCGAACCGACATTAAAAATGGGCAGAATAATCCTGGGTATGATGAGGATGTAGATGAGTACATCTTGGACTTAGATTACAAGGATTCCTGGATGAGGAATTTAAAGGAAGAGAAGCATATAAGAGATCTAATGTAGACCCTCTAGGGCAAAAGTTGTTTGATCCCAAGGAGATTAGGAATCCACGTGGATCGGATTGGTAGCCACTAGCTCGTGTGAAAAATTATATTAAGAAAAGGATAAGGAAGCCATTACAGAAAGAGGAACACAGTCCTCTGAGGATGGACTATTCTCGTCCTGTCATTGGTGAGAAGGAGACTCTAACTCCTAATCTGGACCCTGAACTGATTACGTACCTTTATAAATTAGGACTATAACCTCGCAACGATTTGGAATGCTTCCTTAAGCAAACTCACAAAGGTTTGGAATGCTTCCTTAAGCAATGTGAGGATAATTTGCTGAATGTATTGGGCCTCTGGCTAGAATGTTTGATATGGTGGAGGAGGCATGTGTTACAGGAACTGACTTGGATATACATTTGCTTCGAGGCTGGTGCAGTAAACAATTTACTTTTTCAGCACTGTGAATGCTGGGTTGATTTCTGAGCATCAGAAGGCTGTACTCCTTTGAATAAACCCAAAGTTTGGTGAATTAGTCAGAAAGGAGCCGAGTGAGGAGGCAAAAGGGTTACTTTTTGGAGAAGGAATGGTCATGGAACTGGGAAAGTATGTTCAGACCTTCACAGCTCTAGATAAGTTGCATTATTCAATGCGTACATTTTTTTCAGGAATAAGTAATTTATATGGTAGGGCTGGGAGAAGAGTGCAACCTCCCGGCCAAAGTTTGTTTAAGTCCCAATATGCAGGGAGAGAGATGTATAGAGAGTCCAAGGATTGTACAGTGGGGGTTTTATCCTCAATGAGGAAGAGCGTCCATAGCTACAACATCAAGGGGTATAGGGTAGTCTTTTACCTCGGGAACAGTAGAGTATGAACAGTATTTCTGGATTTATGCACATAAAGGTGGGGAAGAGGTTGAGATTCCATGTGGAGTGGTAGAACAGATCACATATGATGTGTGGGTTTTAGACACAGTTACAGGATATCTCCTAGAGTTCAGTTCAAGCCCACTGCAAGCTCAAGAACCAAGAAAGCTTTGCTTCAGCGAACAGTTACAGGAAGTAGAGGTATGCGAAAGAAATTCTATTTTGGAAAACGTGTAATAAAGAAAGTGAACAATGAGATTTGTAAGCACACTATTTGTCATAGAGAAAAGGGACAAAGGATGGCATCCAGTAATAAATGTAAGAAAAAATACATTTTTCGTGACTTACAGACACTTCAAAATGGAGGGGATTCCTCTTCTCAGAGATGTGCAATAGAAAAAGATTGGTTAATTAAGATGGATCTAAAGGATGCCTATTTTACCGTTCTGATTGCCAAGCAAAGTCAGCTGTGTTTACAGTGAAGAAGAAAGGACAGTTATTTCAATTTCTCCTTGGGTTGCCCTCATATCCTTGGTGCTTTACAAAGGTTATGAGGGCTGTTGTAGGTTGTTTTGAGACAGAGAAGAGTTTGTCTGATAATTTATCTGGATGACATTTTGTTAATGAAGCAGCGTCTGTCTGTTTGGATGACTCAGATGTGCTTGCTAAAGGAGCTTTTAGAGTCCCTGGGGTTTGTAGTTAATCTGGAAAGTCGATTTTGAAACCCACTCAGAGTCTAAAGTTTCTGGGTTTTGTTGTAGATACAGTCAAGGGGCAGATTTTGTTGCCAGAAAAGAAATTTGTGAAGATAAGAAAGGAGGTGAGGATGGTTCAAAGGAGAGATTTGGTCAAATTGAGAGATACAGCCAGGATGATAGGTCTTTTATCATCTTCAATTCATTCAGTGATCCCAGGTCCACTACATTACAGGGCCTTGCAATGTCTGAAAACTTTGTAGTGTTTCCAAAGTTCTATGGTATGGGGACAAGGTGAAGAAATCAAAGGAGACCAGGAAGGTGGCTAGAGAATTTAGAACCTTGGAACGGACAAGATATTTTTGTAATGCAACTAGGGGTGGGCGGACAACTCCGTTCCGCCCACGGAATGTGCGGAGATTTGCCCCTTCCGCCTTTTGCAATGTAGGTGGAGAAACAAGGCAAATCTCCGCACACTCAGGGCATAACGGAAGTTGGCCTCCCGCCCGCCTCCCACCCGCATCTCTAAAAAACCTCAAAAAGCCTTAAATAACATTTAAAATAACC
This sequence comes from Lissotriton helveticus, assembly GCF_964261635.1. Lineage (NCBI taxonomy): Eukaryota > Metazoa > Chordata > Amphibia > Caudata > Salamandridae > Lissotriton > Lissotriton helveticus. The sequence goes on along the minus strand of NC_136070.1, from coordinate 350,931,376 downwards.
TTACCTTATTGGCGGCGCATCTGTCTCCATCGTGCCTTCTCCTGGGAACTGCGCATGAGCGGGAGCATGCGCAGTTCCCAGAAGAAGGCGCGATGGAGACGGATGCGCCGCCGATAAGGTAAGGTTATTTATTTTAAATGTTAGTTAAGGCTTTTTAAGGTGTTTTAATACTGCGGGCGGGAAGGCGGGCGTCGCGTAACGGAACTATGCGGAGAGTGCAGAGATTGGTTCAATCTCAGTGCCTCTCTGCGTAAGTCCCTTACGCAACTTACGCCCACCCCTAAATGCAACCAGGTTTTGTTTTAGAGACAAATGTAAGCTAATTTGGATGGGGAGCCATGTGTTCGGCCCAGGAGACGGGTGGTGTTTGGAGTTTGATAGAAAGGAAAAATCATAGAAATTGTTTGGAAAAGGCAGGAATGTTTGTCTTGTAAAGTTTCTAATCTCTGTTCCAGGGAGTATCAGTTTTGTTAAAGATGGACAATATTACAACAATTACTTATATCAACAGACTAGGGGGCTGCAGGTCTAAGAAGTTGGCAGATTTAGCAAAGAAGATGTGGGAGTTCTGCCTGGAGCATACTCCCAGTTATAACGGAGAAAGAAAACTGGATAGCAGATTGGACTTCCAGGAATCTAACAGATTTCAGCAATTGGAAGTAGGTTATTTCTTAAGGTTACATGAGTGCTCGGGACCCTTGCAGGTAGATCTGTTTGCCTCCAGGTTGACCCATCAGTTGGAGAAATATTTAATTTGAAGACTGGATCCGGGAGCTCTGGCAGTAGATGATGTTTACCCAGAATTGGTCGTTATAGAGGGGTTATGCATTCCCTCCTTTTGCAATGATACAGAGAGTGTTGGTTCAAGTGAGGAAGCAGAGATATCAGTTGGTGTTGGTACTTTTAATCAAGAGGGTGCAGAAAGAATCAGGATAGGGTCCTCTCACCTTCAAAATATAATCTTATGTAAATCAAGCGGGGAGTGAACCTCACCAGTCTATAGACCAGAGTCTTGAAGAAATTGTTTTGGATACCCTCAACCGCATTGTCACCTCCAACCGCGTATGTTATCTCAGTTAGGGTGATGTGGTGGATAGTCTCAATGAATTTCTTCACTTTAGCGTTCGGTTCTCCAAGTGAATCAAACCTCCAGCAGGTTGGAGATTGTTTGGGTGTTAAAAAGTAGTGGGACATTGAAAATGAGTCTAAAGTGAGTGAGAATAGAAGTCATGGGATGGATCAGTTATTGATTTATTATGTGAAACCATAATGTGGTGTCACAGCTGCTATGATTGCAATATAGGTGAAGTCAGTAAAGTAAGAGGCTGGTGTGAATTTAGCACAGTTTGAACCTCATTCTGTTAGAGGTGCGATGGTTAGCAAGGCATATATGTTTGGAGGTAGGTTGGAAGACATTTTGAAGGCGGCTGATTGCAGTAATAAATGCTGAGGTGTAAAGGATTTTTTTATTTCAGACAATTAGAACATGTTTTAAATAAAGTGTTACAAAACTTGAACATGCTTAATGCTAGCCTCCTGTCTTGCCATAAAATGTTGATTCTCAGAATTTTACTGCATAGAGAATCATGATTTTATTAAAGACCTGGATGCTAGCATTATATGGTGTGGTGGGATATTGATATGTTATTCAATTATAAGTTATTTAAGGATTTTTTGTTATTAAGTAGTGTTTAGTATTGTGTTAAGGATATATGTTTCTAAAGATGAGGCTGTATCGGTGATGTTTTTGTTACGTTTTTCTTACAGAGAATTAGAGTTTAAGTTCGGATTAAAGGTTAAAGAGGAAGACCTGGTGGAAAGTATCAGAACAAAAGAGGAGGAAGATGGCTGACGGGAGACTTTTATTGGACTGTAGAGTTCTATTCTATTATTTGTTTGTTAGGGTTCTATTTGAGATCATTTAAAGACAGTGGGGGCTCGCAGAGAGAGTGCTGCGGCCGGTGGGGCAGGGGTGGGGCAGGGTGGGGGGTAGTGGACTCGGACATACGACGAGCAGGAGTAAAGTAAGTAATTAAATAAATAAAACTATTTACCTTGAGCTCGCTGCATCGCCGAGTTGGCCGCCACTGTTTAAAGATGCTGCTTGGAGGTGGCGAATAAAGGCTTTATTCATAACGCTAGCCTCCTTGTCTTTTATAAAATCACGATTCTCTATGCAGTAAACCTCTGAGAATCAACATTCTAGCTTAAGAATGCTCTGGAAGAATAACTCTCAAGATGGTGTCCCCAAACATGGAAGGCCTCACCCAGGCCTCTTTCTACACAATTACACTTGCACCAGGAGCCCTGGATGCATAGAGCAGATAGAGATACTGACTGTGGCCCGTCTAGTGTCTACATGGTTCCTGGCGGCCCTCTTGAGGACAAACATCTACGCCTCTGACTGCACATGAAGGGAAGGATGTCCACAGGCAGCAGCTCAGGTCATGAGTGGGAAGACTGACTACATTTCTTCTAGCTATCTTTAATTAAAGGGATCAGTGCCCCAGAACTGGTCTTTAATTTATAGCCTCCAAGTTTACTAAACATGTTCTCCCTTGCGGCCTTTGATTATAATAACCATTTCAAAACAGACAGCTTTAAATGTGAAAAATAGGATACTGCACAAAAATAAATGTAAAAGGGAGAGAAAGATTAACTGTCTTAAAGATAGACACAAAATGTTTGGATAACTGAAGACTGACGCCAGGTTACTGCCTAACTTTGCAAAACGTCTCAGTGTGAGGACAGGGCAAGGCAGAATGACTCAAAAACAAAATATTTTTCCATGAATAAGCAATTTTACTTCTGGAAATTGAAGAGAAAGTCACACCTATGCTTGGACTAAGACACAGCCATTCACTTAAAATGTTTTATAGATAAAAACTGATACTAAGGTACAATTCAATTCTTAAGACAGGAGTAAAACACATCTATTCGAAAAAAGAGCTTTGTGGAAAGGGTCCACCACCACCAATGAAATGTCCAAATGAATCCTCTTTAGAGTTGAGGCAGATCCGAGCTGGGATTTCAAGTCTTTATCAAAGATCCACTGTGTTAAACTAACTCTAGACCTTGCTGCCCAACTCAAAAAACACATTCCAGGGGAGTCTGATTCTCTCCCCATTGTTACTGAGACTTTGCCACTAAGCAAAATAGTTTGTGTAAGTGTGTGTGTGTGTGTGTTGGGGCACACACACTTTAGCACCTTTGTGAACATAGCCAAATGATGTAGTTATCTCAATATGTGACAGCAAGTGGATGTAGTTATCTCAATATGTGACAGCAAGTCTCTCTGCACCAGTAGCCACAGGACCACCAGAGGGTGTGGCTAAAATGTAACACTGGTCTGAGGAGCTGAAGTGAATTTCAATTTCAGTAAACCCTGCAAAAGTAAACTGGTTAATTCATGTCATATGTTATTTCCTCAGAGCTGAATTGTATATTACTTCTCTCAGTGATTTCAGAGATGTTAGCATATTTTGAGAGAAAAAGTTTGATCAATAAAAATTGGGTAAAGGAGTCTGTGTTTTGACAAATGAGATTTAGACTCTGATTACGGAAGTCACTCAAATGTTTAGTGTATGAACACAATAGTTAAATATACATAGGTTCTATTTTCTTTCTTTTAAATCAGCTATTAAATAGATTGTTACACACCAAAACCTATGGTAATGTTTTCTTGTAACTGAAAATGTAATAAGACATAGTCATGGGTGATATTAGTGGCAATTGCTCCTGCAGAACCTAAATGTTACTTGACAGAGGCACTAAACTGTAATTTATGGTCATATGAGAAGAGGACTTATACAGGTATCATTCTGATATTACCCATTGCACTGCTCAGCATTATTTACATATCCTCCCTCAAGATCATGTAACCTTGAGAGGAACCTGTCATCAGCATACTATTGAAGCAATTGAGAAAAGGGAGGAAGCAGTAGAAAAGCACAAATCTCCAGATGGTATTTATGTGGTGCAGACATTTCTTTGTGGGGTGCAAAAAGCCAAGTAGGAGGTAATTGAACTTGGAGCTGTAAACCACTGTGCCTGCAGAGAGGGCATCAGATGGAAAGGTATCGTGCCTCCAAGGGCGTGGCTTAGTCCATGAGATTCGGGGAGTATGAATCACAAAATTCCCAAATAAAAAACTATGGTGAAGGGTGGAGAGAGGACCAAGGTTTAGATTACACTGTGTCCATGAGGAACAGGTTTAATACTTATTTGCATTGGGTGGAGCCTCCTTGTAAGTTCCTTTAAGATATACAAGTTAAAACCTTTTAGTGAAACAAGGACAAGATAAAACAACAAGGGCATAGAAGACCTGACTAAGGGCTCCCAGACTCAACTCTCAAGCCAAGAGTTGTTAGAGGTGTCCACATTAGTGACAAAGAGGTGTTTGTAACATCAAATAATTTGTAAACCTCAGTTGCTTTGTGTAGTTTCACTAAGACATTTGTATTAGCTTAATTGTACCATTTAAAAAGTTTTTTTTCATTATAAACTGAATTTCACAAAAACAATTACACTCGTGCAAGATATATATTTTCTCACCGATTAATTCTAGTACAAATTATTTAAATAGAATTTCTTAATTATTTAATACAAGCGACTGCTCAGAGCTTGTCAAGAGTAGTAGTATGCTAAATGTCCAAACTGTGTGTGCTGTAATATATTCCTTGTAGGCACTTTTACCTGTTACTATATCGATCGCTCAAGCCTCCAAGGGTCTATTGGGTCTCCCACTTTCTCTTACACTAACTTTGTATGACAGGGTAGTTGTTCTGAGTGGGGCAGGTGGGAGAAACCCTAGCCTGGGTGACGAGTAAAGTGAGAGGAGATCATCTCTGCAAGTACAGTAGGTTTCGGCAGGTCATGATCTGCCCTTTGGGAAGGCCACTGGTGCCACCTGGGAGCCATGTCTTCCACTTGTAGCAAGAGTTTAGATCCTTTAATCAAATCCCTTCTGCCACTACCTTTCAGACCGTATTTTTCTTAACAGGAAGGAAAATGAAGAAGTCCATATTGAGTTCCCAAATCTCTACTGTACGTAAATCTCAGAGAAATGAAGAGATTTGGAAGATTTATGAGTTTTGTTAGCTTTATCCGGTTAACAAAATATGAGTAATAGACCATTTTTAGAAATATGTAATTTGACGACACCTGAAATACCCCTGTTTCGCAAAAGCAAACATATGATCGCCTGTTGTTTAATCATGTACATTTGTAATCAGAGAGCCCACAAATAACTGTGTTGAATCTTAAACCATCATAGAACTGAAATGTTAGCTTTCACCAAAATTGAGATCACGAACATATAAATATATGAAAAATGATTTTATGTTGATATGATTACCTTTCATACAGTGGTCATAACACTGCCCTTCCACACAGTTGAAAAAGTAGCCTCTTCAATTTTGTTATTGAAATTAGAAACAATGAGTGTGGTTGTTTGCATCCTTGTTGGTGCAAAAATCAATTCTATTTGTTGCAAGTTGTGATATCTTCTATTGGACCAATAACACCAACATTACATTTAATTGCTCTTTAGTGCATTTTATTTCTTGTAGGCCCAATAAAAGGTGTCAAACTCCATAAATCTATAACTTGCACACATTTAGTTAATAAATGTACTATCATCTGAGCAGGCGACCCCCGTATATTTCTAAGGAGGTTTCCCATCACTCACTACCGTCCATGGTAGATGATGTATGTGAGTCAACAAGTGACAGTATGCTATGTGACAGAAGCCTGCGGAAGGTAGTGTTGAAGACATCTGTATGAGTATATGGACTAACATGCTTATCCATGGTAAATCTTGCAAGCTATAATCACATATTCCTCCTGTGCAGCGATGAGTACTAGAAAGCCACCAACAACCAACAATGAGCTTCTGAGAGATGGGTGGAAGATGTACACAAATACAGGACTGCACACCAAGTCATGTCCACAGGCATGGTCCCACCACAAGCACATGGATTGACTTGCCCTTACCTTTTTCTGACAGATAGCAGAAATTTCAGCTGTAAGGGGAAGGCACATAAAAACATCAAACATTCCACTACTAACCACCTCTAGAGGCAATGACAGCTGCTGAACGTATGGAATTCTCTATGTGCAATATTATCTATAATTAGCTAGGTGGCCACACATTCCCCTCTGGAAAACTGCTCATTTTAATTCTGATTAGCTCTTTAATCTTATCTAAAAATATAATTTCTGCATAAATTCTGAATTTCTTGGTGATTTCTGTTTTTCAATAAAATACTGAATTAGCTGTTATTCATATCAGCATAATGTAACATATTTCCACCTCAGTGAGGTCACCTTACTGTTTTACTTTGAGGCATAAAAGGGTAATGGTTACACCCCTCTGGGATACATTTTAAAGAATAAAAATATTACTTACTCAAAACCTGCAACTGTGGCTACAATTAAAGATTGAAGGCCCGATTCACAAAGGTAAAATGGGACAAAGGTCTAACTTTTGAATTTCGGTATTAACAAAGGGCATTTACTACTCGTAAATGCCCTTTGTGAATTCCGAAAGTTGGAAAGTTCAATTTCTGGTATTCACAAAGGGCATTTACTAGTAGTAAATGCCCTTTGTAAGTACAAAAAGTCATACATTTAGACTTTCGTCTCAGTTTACCTTTGTGAATCGGGCCCTGAAATTAGATAGTTGCAATAATAAACGATTTGGCCCTATGTCCAAAATTATGGGCCTAAACTTCAAGATGTATATTTAACATATACAGGAAAATACCATTTCTGTGCTTTCTAAATTCCAAAATATAGAAAGGATTCTAGGGAAATAGTGGTGTATTGAGATCAGCTAATTTCACCAGGGGATGGAAATTTAGCTCAAGTTTAGCTCAAATTTAGCTACCTCTAATCACCCAAATTGAGTGCAAAAAAACTAAGATCCTGATTAACTAAAAGAGGCATAAAGTACATTTCCTATTAATTTTGTTTGCATCTCTTCTTATTTCACTTTGGTTGCTGCTATTTATTATCCTTCTCTTTCCCCCACGGTATAAGATAGGTCTGGCTTAAGGACCAGCCGTAATTGCAATGGACTGACTAACAATGTCACTTAAAACAGTTTTCCTGGCCTTATGTTCATAAATTTCACCTATTTAGGGTTATTTATTTTGACACATTTTCAAATTAAAGTTAGAAATTATTTCTTATCTCAGTTAAAATAGTTTTCAATATATGTCCTTTCTTCATCTACAACACCCCTTTTAAAAACTGTGGCGGCTCGTGCTCCTTCCTTCACTTCCACAGCAGTGATCTCTGGGTCTCCAAGTTGTAACTAAAGTTTGCAGATAGATGTGAGAAATGCAGTTGCAAATGTTGGAAAATAAATATAAACGTGTTACTGCTCAGTGATCGATTACCACAGCTCAAGAGATGTCTCTGACCACAGCTGTGGACATCCCAATGAGTCGCTAATAAAAAATAATTAAGAGTCCCTAATCGCCTGATTTAGAGTTTGGCGGACAGGTTACTCCATCATAAACATGATGGATATCCTGACTTCCTTATTACAAGAGTATTATATTCTATGGCACTTGTAATAGGGTGGACAGAATATCCGTCTCATTTCTGAAGGAGTAACCGTCACCGAAACCCTAAAGCAGGCACTGAGTTGCACACATGTAAATTAACCAATGCATCCTTATTTTCACTGACTTACATCAGTTTACTTTCATTTACAAATGTAAGTCCATCATAAATCATGAATACGTAAATACTGGAATAATATGTGTTAATCTAGTTCCCATTGCAAAAGGAACAAAATAGTGCAAATTTGATGTATTTTGTTTATTTGTAATGATGCAAAACCAATGCAAAACATGTAATTTGGTCCTATTCCGCTTACTTTGAAGTCCAAATGGACACCAATCTGTGATTATTACCTGCCCTCCACATTTGGGCAGAATGGCATGGACTTGGTTCCAGACCCTCTCAGTACATCCTCCAATGGACAATGGGAAATTCTATTTGACAATTATGTAGTAATTTGAGCATGGGCATTTTGATTTGATTTTAATTTTGCTAAAGCATGTGAATGCCTAGCGGCTTCTTGGCGCTGACATGATACTATGTCCTATCCCCTATGTTCCACCAAATCAATGACAGTAACTGAAAGATATGAATGCTGAGAACAACCAGGTTTTTAGCTGCTTTTGGAAGGTGAAAAAATTGGCTTGACTTTTAAGCCCCAAGGGAAGTTTGTCCCAGAGACTGAAGGTGGTATGAGCAAAACTTTGGCCACCACAAGTAGCTTTCTTAAATCTGGAAATGATCACTGTACTTGATGTGGAAGATCGTAGCAGTTTTTTGGGTAAGTTTCAGCTGAATGGAAGCATGGCTCAATGGTTAGAGTGGCAGACCCTGATGCAGAGGTCTGGCCCGGGACCAGGGTTCAATTCCCGCCTCGGAGGCTCTAGGACTCAATATCCCCAGACCTGATCATTCTCGCCTCGGTGGCTAGTCTAATCATGGGTACTACTCTGTGACTCTGGGCAATAGCTTGCTTAATCTCCACAACGGCCCCAGCAGCACTGTGGATGCCTGGCTTCACCTTGGGAGTGCCCAGGAGTGGACATTTCACAGGAAAGCCAGGATGGATTCCATAGCAGTATGAATACAGCGCTACGAGGCCTCCAGGTAGAAGTGCGCTATATAAATACTCTACATTTACATTACAATTTACTTTTGAAATACTCTGATCCAGTTCCATGTTGAGCTTTGTATGTCAGGCATAATGCTTTGAAGGCAATTCTTTTCTTGACCTGCAGCCAAAGAAGCTCCACCTTAGCACCATCTAAAGACTAATATTTCAGAATTTCTTGAGCAGTTGAAAGGCTGTGTTCTGCAGCATCTGAAGCTTGCTTAGTGGTCTCTGTTTAGTACCCAAATATAGGGCATTACAATAGTCTCACCTAGATAAGACTAGGGAGATGACCACAGATTTTTGCAGGTCAGGCGGAATAAAGTCTAATACCTTCCTTAACATTCTCATAATGAAAAAACAGAAAGATGCCAATTTGTTAGCTTGTTCCACAAATGACAATTTGGCATCAAATAACCCCTAAATGTTTTACTTTTGAAACTGCCACAAGGGGGTGTCCGAGGGTCTGAAGCTATCAGGATTGATTCCAAAAGGTCATGTCCTTCCTTTTTGGGAATTTAACTTTAGGCAGTTGCCTCTCATCCATGTTACAATGGCCTGCATACAGTTGAGGAACTGATCTGCAACTTCTTCAGCATTTCTTGAGATTGACAACACAAAATCTGGGTGTCGTCACCATATGCTATTGTGGCAAAACAAAAAGAATGGATACACTAGGCCAAATTGCCAAAGGTGCCGCATAAATATTAGGTAGCCTAGGGCTGAGGAATGACCCTTGGGGTACTCTGCTAAGCAGAGTAAAAGATTTTGAAATAAACTCCCCAAGGGCCAGCCTTTGTTCATTATCTTCCAAGAAAGAAGATCAAAGGCGGATTGGTAATCCCAATTTCTGTTAGTCGCTCCATAAGGAAAGATCCAGAAGGACCACTGCAGCTTTCCCATCATTATGCGTGATGGACCTGATTTCTTCTGAGATTGCAACCAAGGCAATCTCAGTACTGTGGCCAGACCTGAATCCAATTTGTTACTCAATAAAAAATATTATTATTCTCAAAGAATTCTGACAGTGTTTTATTGAGGTTTTTCTCGACCACCTTAGCAGGGAAAGGTAGCCGAGATATAGGTCGGGAATTACTCTTATTGAAGGATCAAGGGAAGGCTTTTTCAGTAGTGGCAGGATTGAGGCTTTTTTCCAGTCACAAGGAGATGATGGATGGAGCACTGAAACTTACTCACCCCAAGTCACAGATCTGGGTTGAATCCATCATTGGTTTTTAGCTCACTTTGCCACCTCAGTTCCGACCCAGCTACATGCAAATCAGTCTTGACCAGTGCCTCATAGAAACAGTCCAGCCTGAACTGCCAAGCCAGGTCTTCTCTGAACCGGAAACAAGCATCCTGGGACCAGTTTCGGGGTAACCCCCTGTTAGACCTGGCATCATTGGCATGAGTCTCCTCCATTTTTTCTGTTTGCCTCCTCTGTTTACGATGTTTTTGCTGGTAAATGCTTTGGGTACTGTGCCACTGCTGATCAGTGCCACAGTGAAAGTGCTCCCTATGTGAAATTGCTGTATTGATTGAATTCCATGTTTGGCCTATTTGGTTTACTGTCAGTCCCTAGTAGAGTGCACCAGGAGTGCCAGGGCTTGTAAATACAAATGCTGCTAGTGGGCCTGCAGCACGTGTTGTGCCACCCACAAGAGCGGCCTAGTAAAAGTATGTCTGAAGGTCTACCATTGCTAGACCACGTGCAGTCTGGTACTGTCACGCAGACTGTGCAAGTACACCTACTTGCCAGTCCCTAAACCTTCCCTTAACTTCATGTTAGTCACCCCTATGGTAGGCCCAAGGGCAGGGTGCATTGTAAGCATAAGGTAGGACAAGCCTGACAAGGTTGGCATGTCCTAATAGTGAATTACAGCCACATTCGTTTTTCACTATTGTAAGATAACCTGCTCTCCATCAGTTAGAATGGGCTGCCAGGATTATTAATGCTATAATCCTAGCGGGCTCGGGGAGCATGGTGCAATGTCGAGTTTGGTATCCCTGAACTCAGGGTTTAATAACCCATCCGTTTGTGTGGATGGTTTTTGGACTCTGTGTTTGAAAATAGCACTTTTAGAAAGTAGCTATTTTCTTGTCTAACTGTCTACCGGTCTCTGCTGGTTCTGGGGTGCGTGTGACAGGAGCTGGGTAGCTCCAGAGGTCTGAATGAGTCAGTGTGGGATGAGTGGGGCATTTGCATTGAGAGTAGGGGAAGAGTAGCTCCTGATAGCCTGCCCTGCCTGATACAATGCTGGCCCCGCCCCCCTGCCAGGCGACTGATGACTCTGTGCCTGCCTGGGACTTTCCTGGCCCACCTCCTGCCGGGCAACTGATGGCCCTGCCCCTGCCAGTGACAATGCTGGCTCCGCTCCTGCTGGGCGGCTGAAGACTCTGCCCTGCACAGTGAATAGGCCAGGTGCTTCGGCCTGGCAACACCCACAACAAACCCAAGATGGGGGGAAATTCCCCTGCATGGACAAAGGGATCAAAGCCAAAAAGGGGTATAAGAGAAGGACCCCTGAACCAAGAATTTAGATCACTTCTGACAAGGAAACCTGAACCAAGGACAAGAAGCCTGCTGATCTAAGGACTGCCTACCCCTTCTGCCAGAATGCTGTTTGTTGGGGGAATCCTGCAGTTGCTTCTTTATTTTTGCCAAGGAACCAGGAGAGAGGAACTGAGTGTGTACTCTCAAGCTTTGCTCAAGAAAATCTCCAAGGGCTGGAAGAGTGCCAGCCTCCTGTTGAAGTCACAGGGCTAAAGGACTTCATCTATTTGCTAAAAGTGCTTGTTGCTGGAACCTGAAATCCAGCACCTCTGAAGAATCCAGCAATCTCGACGCCGACGGACGCCACCGAATCCAGCTCGACATCGTGAGTAACGGCTCCAGTGTCCCGCACCTTCTACGCCGGCCGCCGGGCCCGATCGACGCCAGTAGCGACGCCAGTGAGTAGCGAGTTCGGCTCCAGCTCCAAGTGACCCTGTGTCGACGCCGCTGCTGATCGCATCAACATCGAGCCCTCTCGACGCCGTGAGCGCTGCTCACTCTTGCAACATCGACATCGACGACGACGCCGTATCCTGCTTCCTCGTGAGCGCTGCTCCTGCCTGACTTTGTCGACGCCGCTGCAGATCGCCCCGACTCCGAGGCCCGATGGACGCCGAAGACGCGACGCCGGACATCTCGACGCCGCCGATCATCGAGTGCTTCACTTTTCCAAGGTACTGTGTTGTTGGGGTCTGTGCGACTCCGGGCTCGACGTAGCGCTCCTCGCTGTCGACGCCGAACCTTTGGATTAACTTTGCCTCGACGTCGTGTGACTCCCGTGTGGGTTACATTGTTGCCAAGAACTGTGTTTTAAAGAAGAAGAGTTGCTTTTGATACTAAAGACTTTGTGCTAAGAAGAAACCATACTTGAACTATGATTTTTTCCTTCCCAGAGTATTTATTAAGATTGTGGTATATTTTTGTCGTTATTTGGTCTTGTGCTAAGCCTTATATAAAAATCCTTATTTTTATAATACTACTGTGTCGTGTCCATTTGTAGTGTATTCACTTTATTACTGTATGTGGTCATAAATGCTTAACGCACTGCCTCTGAGATAAGCCTGTCTGCTTTGCCAAGCTACCAAGGGGGTGAGCAGGGGTTATCTAAGTGTGTGATCCCCTTGCCCTGACTAGAAAAGGTGTGTCCCTATTTGTCAGAAGTGTATACCTCTGCCAACTAGAGACAGCCGCTTCTAACATTGGTGGGTCAGCGGTGAGGATTTGAACTTTGCATTTATGACCCATGTGCAGTGATTAGTGTACGCTACATAGTGAAAGCAGACCATAGCGCATTCACAATCTACTTGGTTGGATATTCTATTTTTGTTCTCCGCTTTCCTGAAGCTTGATTTTTTAAACTGCCAGTTTTGACCATGAGTAATTCTGGAGGCACTACACCTGTTGTTGAGGAGGAATTTGATAGGAGTAAGATGAACGACTATCCGTTAAAGAAGCTGAAATCCTTTTGCAAGCAGTTGCAAGTTCCTACCACAGGCATTTCAAGGAGGCCAGATTATCTCAAAGCATTGCAGGCCTGGTTAGAGGCCAGAGATCCCTCTGATCCAGTGGTGGTACCGACAGATGAAGGGGAAGGGGAGGAGAGGGTGCCGGTGAATAGGCCCCCATCCCCTCCTGGCAGCAGTGTTTCCTCCAAAGGTCTTTCTCCTGAAGAAAGAGAAGAAAGGGTGAAGGAGCGAGCATACAACATGGAGATGGCAAAACTTAAGATAGATGGGCAGTTGGAAATAGAGAATGCAAGAGGCAGGAGAGAAGCTGATATGGAGATCAAAAGGTTAGAGTTTGAAAGAAAGAAGTTAGCTTTGGAGCGTGATACCAGGTTGAGGGAGTTGGAGCTCAAAGCTAAAGAGTTAGAATTGAATCCCTCTGGTGGCAGCATCCCATCTGTGCCTGCAGAAAGTAGGTTTTATTTTCCTAAAGATGTGATCAAAGATTTTCAGAAGAATGAAGATATTGGTCAATGGTTTAAAGCATATGAGTTAGCATTGTTGGCCCACCGGGTCCCTGAGAAGGATTGGGGAGCGGGGTTGTGGGGTCGCTTTGTGAATGAGGGAAGAGATACCCTGTTAGACATGCCTGTTGAGGATAGGATGTCTTATGCTCATATGAAAGATGCTTTAATGTTAAGGTATGGCCTAACCCCAGAAAAGTACAGACAGGCCTTTAGAGAATGTAAGAAGTTGCCTGGTACTACGTGGGTTGAATATTTGTCATTTTTTTGCAGAGCCATGGATGGTTGGGTAAAGGGCAGCAAAGTGGAAAGTTATGATGCTCTTTATGATTTGTTTGCTTGGGAGCACTTGTCTAATAACTGTTTTCCAGAGCTGCGCCAGCACCTTATTGATAGCAAGATATCTAACCCTAGAAAACTTGCTGAAGAGGCGGACCGCTGGGTCAGTACCAGGGTCCACAAGGGTCCAGTGGGAGAGTCAGCCAAAGGTGGGCAGGGTCCCCAGCAGGAGAGTGGGGGGGACAAGGGTAAACAGAGGGAGTTCCAGAAAGGGCCCCAAAGTAATCCCCAAGGGAACCAAGGGAAGGGTTCCCAGCCTCCCCCAGAGAAGAAATCAGAGGCCCCGACAGGTAAACCTGTTCGTAGGGGCCCAATGACCTGCTTCGCTTGTAAGCAGGTGGGACACCGGTTTTATGATCCCCAGTGTCCCTTGAAGAACTCTAGTGCACCACCACGTGCCGCCCCCCGTCAGTTGGCGAGTGTAGCCCTGGGAGGGGAGGAGATGGTTGCCCATGGTGGGGAGGGTCCCGCCGAGATGTCCCTGGTCTCTCTAGGAGACATGGAATTGGTCCCTCCACCCCGCTGCCGAGTAACACTAAGAAATATAGGCAGTGGGTGACCATTAATGGCCATAGAGTGGAAGCTCTCAGAGACACCGGAGCGAGTGTGACAGCTGTCAAGTGTCACTTGGTGTCCAGAGAGCAGGTTGTTCCACACACATTCTACCCTGTGATAGCTGCTGACAACTCCCAGCGAGAGTGTGAGGTAGCTCAAGTTTCCTTTGAATGGGGGGGAGTTTCAGGTACTCTTCAAGTTGCTGTAAGGCCCGCCATGCCTGTTGATTGTCTCCTGGGCAATGATTTAGAAGACTCCCCTTGGGCTAAGGTGGAGAGGGAGACACATTTGAAAATGTTGGGTGTGCCAGAGTGGGTGTGTGCAACCACTCGATCGATGACAGCAAGTAAGGGTGTTGATGGTGTTCTGGAGCCTGAAAGTATGGCCCAGGACCCAGCTGTGAAGAGTAGAGGCAGGGGGCACGGGAAACCGTCCCCCATAGTTCCCGTGGTCCAGGAGGAGGCAGACCTTGAGGGGTATGCCCTGGAACCCACAGGTGAACAAGTTGCTGAACTGGGAGACCTGCCCGAGCTGACCCACTGGCAGCAGGATGGTGGTCCCTCCAGGGAAGAATTCTGTGCAGAACAGAAAGTGTGCCCTTCTCTTGTGGGTATGAGGCAGCAGGCCTCAGCCCAAACCTCAGGTGATCAGTCAGGGTCACATTTTGTTTACTGGGAGAACGACCTCCTGTATAGCGAGCCTAAGGCTGCTGAGCCTGGGTCAGCCCGTGTGCTGGTGGTACCCCAGCGCTTCAGAGCCTTCCTACTGGGTTTGGCTCATGACGTTCCTTTAGCGGGACATCTGGGGCAGGACAAGACCTATGACAGGCTTGTCACCCATTTTTATTGGCCCCAGTTGAGAAGGGATACAGATATCCATTGCAAGACCTGTCAAACTTGCCAGGCAAGTGGGAAAAGCGGGCGGAAGCAGAAGGCTCCCCTCCAACCTTTTCCCGTGGTCAGTACCCCCTTTGACCGGGTGGGGATTGACATTGTTGGGCCCCTGGACCCCAAGACAGCCCTGGGCAACAGGTTCATCCTGGTCTTGGTGGACCATGCCACACGGTACCCGGAAGCCATCCCTCTCAGAACAGTGACGGCCCCCGTGGTGGGACGGGCACTGATGGGTGTTTTCTCCCAAATGGGGTTCCCCAGAGAGGTGGTGTCAGACCGGGGCACCAACTTCATTTCCAACTATATGAAGTCTTTGTGGAAGGAGTGTGGGGTGACTTACAAGTTCACCACTCCTTACCACCCTCAAGGTAATGGGTTGGTTGAAAGATTCAACCGTACCCTTAAAGGCATGATTATGGGTCTTGAAGAACCAATGAGGCGTAAATGGGACGTCCTCTTGCCATGCCTGTTGTTTGCTTACCGTGAGGTGCCACAAAAGTCTCTAGGGTTCAGCCCCTTTGAGCTCTTGTATGGTCACCCGGTAAGAGGACCTTTGAGTCTGGTCAAAGAAGGCTGGGAGCAATCTCCCAGGAAACCTCCCCAGGATGTATACAGTTACATGCTGGCCTTTAGGAACCAGACCAGGCGCTTCAGAGATCTTGCTCAAGCAAATCTGGAGGCCAGCCAGGAGGAGATGAAGCGGCGGTACGACCAGAAGGCCACTCTGGTAGAGCTTCAGCCTGGACAGAAAGTTTGGGTCATGTCCCCTGTGGAACCTTGTGCGCTCAAGGACAGGTGGACTGGACCATTTGAGGTTGTGGAGAAAAAGAGCGATGTCACCTACATGGTGGACTTGAAGTCTCCCAGGAACCCCTTGCGGGTCCTGCATGTCAACCGTTTAAAGCCCCACTTAGAAAGGTCCGAAGTGGGCATGCTCCTAGCTACAGATGCTGGAATGGAGGAGGAGAGTGAGCCTCTTCCTGACCTCCTGTATGCAAAAGAGCAAGATGGGTCAGTGGATGGTGTTGTCCTCTCTGACACACTGACCCCTGAGCAGCAGCAGGATTGTCGCCAACTGTTGGGACAATTCCCTGATCTGTTCTCCTTGATTCCTGGTGTCACGCAGTGGTGTGTCCATGATGTGGACACCGGGGACAGCACTCCTGTGAAGCACAAGGCTTACAGAGTGACTGACAAGGTCAGATCATACATCAAGGAGGAGGTCTCCAAAATGTTTGCCTTAGGGGTGGTTGAGTCCTCTAGCAGTCCTTGGGCCAGCCCAGTGGTCTTGGTCCCAAAGGCTGCAGCGCCTGCTGCTTCACCGGAACTTCGGTTCTGTGTGGATTACCGAGGACTCAATTCAGTCACCAAGACTGACGCGCACCCCATCCCCAGAGCTGATGAGCTCATAGATCGGTTAGGGGCTGCCCGGTACCTTAGTACGTTTGATCTAACGTCTGGGTACTGGCAGACCGCCTTGACTGATGGGGCAAAAGAGAGGTCAGCATTCTCCACACCAGATGGGCACTACCAATTCCGGGTTATGCCCTTTGGGATGAAGAATGCCCCTGCCACCTTCCAGAGGTTGGTCAACCAGGTCTTGGCTGGACTGGAGGATTTCAGTGCCACCTACCTGGACGACATCACAGTGTTCAGCGCCAGCTGGGAGGAACACTTGCACCACCTCCAGGAAGTGTTGTTGGCCCTGCGCAGAGCAGGCCTCACAATCAAAGCCAGTAAGTGCCAGATTGGGCAGGGTTCAGTGGTGTACTTGGGGCACCAAGTAGGGAGCGGCAAGGTGGCCCCCCTGCAACCCAAGATTTATACCATCCTGGCATGGGCACCGCCCAAAACCCAGACTCAGGTGAGAGCCTTCTTGGGTCTCACGGGTTATTACAGGAGGTTCATCAAGGATTATGGTAACATTGTGCACCCCTTGACTTCGCTGACTTCCAGGAAGCAGCCACGACTTGTGATCTGGACTGACGCCTGTCAGACGGCCTTTGACACCCTGAAAACTGCAATGTGCACAGCACCCATACTCCAGGCACCCGACTTTTCTAAAGAATTTGTTGTCCAGACGGACGCTTCAGAGCATGGCGTGGGGGCTGTTCTAGCTCAGGTAAATGAAGAGGGCCGAGACTTACCTGTAGCCTTCATCAGTAGGAGGTTACTTCCCACGGAACAGAGGTGGAGTGCGATAGAGAGAGAAGCATTTGCTGTGGTCTGGGCGCTGAAGAAGCTAAGACCCTACCTGTTTGGGACTCACTTCTGGGTTCAGACAGACCACATGCCCCTCAGATGGTTGATGCAGATGAGGGGTGAGAATCCAAAGCTGTTGAGGTGGTCCATTTCCCTACAGGGGATGGACTTCACGGTGGAACACAGCCCTGGCACGGATCACGCCAATGCTGATGGTCTGTCCAGATTTTTCCGCCTTAGTGATGAGGACTCCCTAGGGTAAGGGTAGTTCTCCCCACATTTAGGCTGGAGGGGACACGTGTTAGACCTGGCATCATTGGCATGAGTCTTTCCTCCATTTTTTCTGTTTGCCTCCTCTGTTTACAATGTTTTTGCTGGTAAATGCTTTGGGTACTGTGCCACTGCTGATCAGTGCCACAGTGCAAGTGCTCCCTATGTGAAATTGCTGTATTGATTGAATTCCATCTTTGGCCTATTTGGTTTACTGTCAGTCCCTAGTAGAGTGCACCAGGAGTGCCAGGGCTTGTAAATACAAATGCTTAACTTCATGTTAGTCACCCCTATGGTAGGCCCAAGGGCAGGGTGCATTGTAAGCATAAGGTAGGACAAGCCTGACAAGGTTGGCATGTCCTAATAGTGAATTACAGCCATATTCGTTTTTCACTATTGTAAGGTAACCTGCTCTCCATCAGTTAGAATGGGCTGCCAGGATTATTAATGCTATAATCCTAGCGGGCTCGGGGAGCATGGTGCAATGTCGAGTTTGGTATCCCTGAACTCAGGGTTTAATAACGCATTTGTTTGTGTGGATGGTTTTTGGACTCTGTGTTTGAAAATAGCACTTTTAGAAAGTAGCTATTTTCTTGTCTAACTGTCTACCGGTCTCTGCTGGTTCTGGTGTGCGTGTGACAGGAGCTGGGTGGCTCCAGAGATCTGAATGAGTCAGTGTGGGATGAGTGGGGCATTTGCATTGAGAGTAGGGGAAGAGTAGCTCCTGATAGCCTGCCCTGCCTGATACAATGCTGGCTCCGCCCCCCTGCCAGGCGACTGATGACTCTGTGCCTGCCTGGGACTTTCCTGGCCCACCTCCTGCCGGGCAACTGATGGCCCTGCCCCTGCCAGTGACAATGCTGGCTCCGCTCCTGCTGGGTGGCTGAAGACTCTGCCCTGCACAGTGAATAGGCCAGGTGCTTCGGCCTGGCAACACCCACAACAAACCCAAGATGGGGGGAAATTCCCCTGCATGGACAAAGGGATCAAAGCCAAAAAGGGGTATAAGAGAAGGACCCCTGAACCAAGAATTTAGATCACTTCTGACAAGGAAACCTGAACCAAGGACAAGAAGCCTGCTGATCTAAGGACTGCCTACCCCTTCTGCCAGAGTGCTGTTTGTTGGGGGAATCCTGCAGTTGCTTCTTTATTTTTGCCAAGGAACCAGGAGAGAGTAACTTAGTGTGTACTCTCAAGCTTTGCTCAAGAAAATCTCCAAGGGCTGGAAGAGTGCCAGCCTCCTGTTGAAGTCACAGGGCTAAAGGACTTCATCTATTTGCTAAAAGTGCTTGTTGCTGGAACCTGAAATCCAGCACCTCTGAAGAATCCAGCAATCTCAACGCCGACGGACGCCGCCGAATCCAGCTCGACATCGTGAGTAACGGCTCCAGTGTCCCGCACCTTCGACGCCGGACGCCGGGCCCGATCGACGCCAGTAGCGACGCCAGTGAGTAGCGAGTTCGGCTCCAGCTCCAAGTGACCCTGTGTCGACGCCGCTGCTGATCGCATCAACATCGAGCCCTCTCGACGCCGTGAGCGCTGCTCACTCTTGCAACATCGACATCGACGACGACGCCGTATCCTGCTTCCTCGTGAGCGCTGCTCCTGCCTGACTTCGGTCGACGCCGCTGCAGATCGCCCCGACTCTGAGGCCCGATCGACGCCGAAGACGCGACGCCGGACATCTCGACGCCGCTGATCATCGAGTGCTTCACTTTTCCAAGGTACTGTGTTGTTGGGGTCTGTGCGACTCCGGGCTCGACGTAGCGCTCCTCGCTGTCGACGCCGAACCTTTGGATTAACTTTGCCTCGACGTCGTGTGACTCCCGTGTGGGTTACATTGTTGCCAAGAACTGTGTTTTACAGAAGAAGAGTTGCTTTTGATACTAAAGACTTTGTGCTAAGAAGAAACCATACTTGAACTATGATTTTTCCTTCCCAGAGTATTTATTAAGATTGTGGTATATTTTTGTCGTTATTTGGTCTTGTGCTAAGCCTTATATAAAAATCTTTATTTTTATAATACTACTGTGTCGTGTCCATTTGTAGTGTATTCACTTTATTACTGTATGTGGTCATAAATGCTTAACGCACTGCCTCTGAGATAAGCCTGTCTGCTTTGCCAAGCTACCAAGGGGGTGAGCAGGGGTTATCTAAGTGTGTGATCCCCTTGCCCTGACTAGAAAAGGTGTGTCCCTATTTGTCAGAAGTGTATACCTCTGCCAACTAGAGACAGCCGCTTCTAACACCCCCCTCATCAGCCAGGCTGCCTTGAAACCAGTGGCAAAGTGAGCAAGGGACCCACGTCTGGGCATACCATGCCAACTCAGGGCAAACAAAACAAACACAAGGAGATGATGGACGCAGTGCCGAAACATTTCAGTCACTCACCCCAATCACAGACCTGGGTTGAATCCATCATCGTTCTTTAGCTCGCTTGCCACCTCAGTTCAGACCCAGCTATATGCAAGTCAGTCTTGACCCTGTGAATCATGGGAACAGTCCAGCCTGAAGTGCCAAGCCAGGTCTTCCCTGAACCGGAAACAAGATCCTGGGACCAGTTTCAGGGTAACAGCCCTCATCAGCCAGGATAGCTTGAATCCAGTGGCAAAGTGACCATCATCTCCTTGTGTTTGCTTTGTTCACCCTAAGTTGGCAGGTTATGCCCAGACATAGGTCCCTTGCTCACTTTGCCACTGGATTCAAGCTGGCCTAGCTGATGAGGGGTGTTACCCCGATACCTGTCCCAGGATGCTTGTTTCTGGTCTAGTGAGGACTTGGTCTATCAGTTTGGGCTGGACTGTTCCAATGAAACACAGGGTCAAGGCTGATTTGCATATGGTTGGGTCCAAACTGTAGTGGCGGAGTGAGCTAAAGAACGATGATGGATTTAATCCAGATCTGTGACTGGGGGTGAGTGTCTGAAATGTTTCAGCACTCCATCCATCATCTCCTGGTGTTTACTTTTTTTTCCATCCACCAGGAAAATAACCTTCTTTAATTATATTATTAAATAGCATTGTGGTAACCAAAGCTATACGGTGAGCCACTTCATGTAGCACCTTGGGCGGAACAGGCTCTGAAAGGGCACCAGACTTGATATGCATGATAAGCTAAGTCACTTGATTGACTATGAGAGAGGAAAGCCGCAGAGCTCAACATTCTCTGGTGTTTGAATAGTAGAGTTAACCTTTTTGCGGCTGTGAGGATCTGGGGAGGTTAAATTCACTGTAAACTGCTTCCACTTTATCTTTAAAGTAGATTGCAAGTTTGCCACAGAAATCCTGGCTAGGGGGACCCATTGGAGGAATTTGAGCTCACTAGTATCTGGACAGTTTTAAAGAGTTCTTGTGTATTTGATTTTTTCATCTTCCCGTATAGTGGGATCTCCAACTTTTTTCCTGCCTGTGGCATTTTTGTTTCATCTCACTTTAGATAGGAGAGAATCGTGGCATGGAGGGATTGTTTCTGAATGTTTTCACATTATTCTCCGGCACCAGTTCAGAGACTTCGGATTTTGCGGGCAACCTACCCCTAAGTAAGGGATTGAGATGAGGGTTCTACTCCAACGGTCTAAAATGCACCTCTCCCTAAAGCAGAAATGTATGAAACATATTTGATCATTTTAATGTAATATGTTTATTGGCACAAAGTTGTAAATATCCTGAAAACTATTGTCCAGTGTGTTATAAAAAGAGAGTGCTTCCAAACGTATTTCCTCTTGGCCACGCATAAGGGGTTATCCGATGCCCCCATGATCACCAAGATGCCAAGCAGAGGTGTATGCTGGATGATCTGGCATTTTATTCTTAGTGTCCACACAGTTTGGCGACTGTTAACAAAAGAAGTATCCTTTTGATGAAAGCTACTGTACAACCTTCAGGAAACCAGCTATATGCGGGGAAGCCACATAAAGTAAACACTGATGGTTGCTAGGAAAGATTGCCCTCACAGTTTACAATGTATGTGAAGTGTATTTGCCTTTGAACACCCTTATTATTATTGAAGGTAAGTCAGCAGGCATAACATAAATCAGTTTTGTTTTTCATAAGCGTTAACATTTTGTAAATCTGAAAACTCCTGTTGCCCAGCTTTGAAAGTGGACATACGTATTTAGAAGATTTTTTTTAATTGCTGCAAATTTTATTTACATTTAAACCCAGGTGAAATTTCAGCTGATCAGCGTAATTTACTCGATTTCTGGCATTTCGCATTATTTTTTTCATGTGAAATCCCACAGTTAACCTATTATGTCATGTGGTGTAATTGGGGGTAATTGGGTAAAAATCACGGGAGCACCACAACAATGCAAACATACAGAACCCGCGAGGCTCTTGTTCGCTGCACATGCTGTTTTTTGTGCCCCTTATTTTTTTTTAAAGATTAAAGTGCATCCTTACATTCAACATTGACACGAGGATGCATTTCACACTAATGTAGCACAAAATACCACATAGATGGTTCACTTCATTTTGCTTAATTATCCCGATTTTTCACGTAATTACGCAAATGGAAATTACATTAAATTCGCACTCCCCTAATTTCCTCATATGCTAGGGCAACAGGTTACGAGCCCTGCAGAGCCTGATTCTGCTCTATGTTTAAATAATGAGACACTTTTATTTCTTATGCGCACAAGCATTGTTCTTCACTTTGCAATGAGACTTGCTTGGAAATGTCTTCATCTCAGAGGGTTAACAGAATTTCCGTTGTCAGCAAAACTGTACCTTAAATTGGTACACAAACATATTCAAGTGAATGACAAAATTAATGAAAAATTACTTGCACACTGTTAAGATGTATTTCATAATGCTAGAAGCCCAATAAGAGACAACACCAACTTCTAGAAAATCCCCGCCGGCAGGTCAGTGAGCTAATACACCCTTAAAACCTCTAGTACTGAATGGAAGTAAATTGGCACCTGAAGCAATAGGTTTAAGAGGATAGTTATAGAAAATAATTATTGTCCTTTTCCCCTGATTTATTTTATCGTTGGACCCAAGAGCAGCTGCATCTGCATGTGCACTTGTCTAAAAAGGAAAAATTATTAGATGATTGCATTTGCATATACACAATCATAAGTCAACTTTATTATGGGCACAAAAGGTGAAAGCTTTGTAAAGGTCAAATCTTAGATGTAAGCCTGCAGGAGATAATCTCCTTTGCTTGCATGGATAACAAAATATAGCTCAGAATTATATTCGACTGCACGGATTGAGGCCTGTGTTTAAAATGAAAAGACAGACCTTTTTGCCATTAAAAAGCAGGACGTTTTATAAGTATAACAAAATAAAGGGAAACATAAAAGGAAACATTGGATTTTGGTTGACACTGATGATAGGAGCTTTGTAACAGGTGTCAAACTGCCTGTTTAAACCTAGGTAGTGTGAGCAAATTGCCTAATTTCTTTCCTTGGGCATAGCATCCTGTGGCTCAGATATAATTGCCACTGTTCACACTTCATCATCAAGTCTTGGTTTTGCCAACTGAAACTTCAAAAGTGTAGAGCACACAGTTCTGCCAGGCAGCAGCTCAGCCAAACACTTAGGCCACCTCTTCCTGTAAATAGAAGTAGGGACATTTTCTCTCTTTAGGAAGAATGAATGCACCAGTTTCAGTAAAGCCAGTCTCATCATGAGGGAGAAGATAGGTATCCAACAGGGAAATGTTTTTTGTTTAACCCTTTGAAGGAAAGAGTGGGCTGCACTTGAGAGGAATTTGGACAGACCTTAAGAGAAGGTTAGGGTGACTAATGGATGGCTTTATTTGCCATAGCACTTAGCACGATTGAATTGGTTTGACAGTAAGGCATCATTGTGAGACAGGAACTGGGTCACATTACAGCAAATCATAGGAGGAAAACTAAGAACATTATGATGATTCACTTGGGGTTAACACTAATTATAAATGGGTTCATCTTTTAAAAACTCTTACAGAGCACTGAAGGGGAGAGAGCTATCCAACATCATAAGACGAGATGATGACTTCCTGCTACTCATACATGAAACTCCATCTGCTTTGTCATGGTCTTTAGAGAGGGTCTCCTGCTTTCCCCTGATTCTCTGGACCTGGAAGGCTGCTCAAAGTTCAAAGGAAGATAGCCTCTTGCTGGCCCACAAGGATAAAGGGTTCAAGAACTTACGAGGAGAGCCTACTTGCAGAAGGAATTTATTTCATAAAGCTGGAGAGTTTAGAAAGCCCTGGAGACAGAGAAAGGGACATCTACATTAAAGAAAACTGGAAAGCCAGCAGCAGCTGGAAATTGTGCTATAGAATTGACTGAGAGTTGAGAGGATCCATTTTACATTGTTGACATGTGGCCTAGTGTGAAAGAGGTCTTTCAGGGCCGGGCAGGTTAGAGACTTTTGCAGTACCAGGTTAGAAGTTACATAACTTCTTCTAAAATCTTAGATCTAAAAAATGTTCATGTTTGGAGGACTGAAACAAGATTTCAAGTTTAGCTAAAAAGATGCAACCTTGGCAGCTATATTTTCCTGGTTTGCCTCTTTTGGAGCTTTTCACCACAGAGTGCACGATTAACACTGAAAAAGTTCCTAAGTGAGAAGGCAAAACTTCTGAATGGGGTGAACAACATACCACCATATTTCTCTGTTGATGTTAAGCGTCAAAGGGTACCTAAGTCCTGATCTCCAGTGCTCTTGAGCTCAACAACCTGTATCCATCCATGCTGTAAGGCCTCATAGAGCACATAGGTATCTGAAAACGACATCCCTTTGACATACATTGATTCGTACTTTCTATTTTTCCCTAATCAACCTATGGAGTTTTTTTAAAACTACTGATCCTTTCAGGTTTCATTCTTTCCTTGTGTCATTATATTCATTACGTTGGATTCATATTTACTACCTTGGTATTGGATGTTTAGCTTGTTTATTTACTAACTTTAACATTATTCTGGTGTTGCCATACAGATACCACATGTATTTTCTCTATGGCAGGACTAGGTGCTTGTGCTCATCCACATGGATTCTTCACAGAAACCTATTTACTTAATAGGTATTGGATCAGTCTGATTGGTGGGCGCTCTACCACAGCTCGCATGAAGAGTGTTGCCCGTCCCTCCCATATCCTCATATTCCAGTTTTCTATGATAATTAAAAACTCTGGTGCGTTAATGATTCTGTAAAGATGCTCTTAGATCAGAAGGCCCAAAAGAGGACCAAAACGACTGGATACATGAAAGATTTTCAGAATAACTACTAACTACATGAGCGTTGTCCAATAAGATTAATTTGCCCTGATTATAAGCGAGCAAGAGGGAAGGTACAATTTATCACACTCCATCAAATCATACTCTCCAGGATTCAGAATTTATTAGGTGTTCCACCTATTGCGAGTTTTGGGAAAATAACTTATACATTTTGGTGCTTACCATATCATAATCGAAATGTTAATGTTAACACAATACCCTTTTTCCCTTTTAAATTCTGGAAGGTTTGACATGCTGAATGATAAGGACTTTATTTCACCAGGTTCAGTAAATTTCACACAACTCAGATTCCCATCCCTGGCACAAACAGGGGTGTGCGCAGAGGTCGAAAAACTCTGACTCACTCATAGTGTTTCATTTTAACTTACATGGATATCTTGTTACTCTGTCATTAATCTGGCACTCACTGGAGTATGCTGGATTCTGACCTCTCTAGCTTCTAGGCTCTAAGGATACTTAGATGAACGTGGACCTGTAGTGCAACTATACCCAAGGGACATAGTAGTGCATTTTGTTTTAGATAGGAAGGTCTCTGATTTGTGGAGGATTCAAAAAAACATATCCCCGATATTCTTCAAGCATTTCTTTAGGATTCTTAGAGCAATAGTTTCCCTTGAAAAAAACAAGAGTTGCAAGGATCATCTTGGGCTTTGGACAGACCGCTTCATTTCTATTCCAGACATTGTTCAGGGGCACATTATGAAGATGCTAGTTGTAACCTAAACGTTGTCTTACACAGCTTGAGGGTAATAATAAGCATCTCCGATACGTTGCTGGCCACTTTGAGTTGTGCAGGAGTAAATTTGAGTGAATTTGGTCAACGGGTGATCTAGCTAACTTAATAGCTGCATTGAGAAACTCCAGATTTTCTAGAAATGTTACCTAAAAATCTGAGTGTGATAAAAACATCAGGACAAAAGTCGATTCCAGAAATTTTGAAGTAATGCATCACAAATTAATGTGCATCTCTTGCCCTACTTGTGTAATACAAAGTTGTTCAATTTTTTTCGGTAGTTAATAATACAGTAAACATCTGCGCTAAGACAAGTATGGATGAAACATATTTTGGAAACCATATGTAGTAGCTGTATTTAGAATTAAGCATTTTAAAAAATTTGTAAAATCAATAAAAAATATCCTACATCATGAACAACCATTTGTAAAAAAAAAAATATCAAAACAATGTTGTATTGTAATATTTGTGTTGACCTTGCAATAAAGAATTGGAACAAACGAGTTGTACCTTAAACATAGTTCTTATTTCACATTTGAAAAAATGAAAACAAAGTTTTGCTAGGGCAAAGCAAGTTTATAGAGCAACACATTTTTCAAATTTTAAATGGACTTTTAGGCACCTTTATTGTCTTTACACTTACCTTGAGGCAGAAGAACGTCGATCAGCCATTCACTGTGGTCCCTAAAAATCAACAAGGGTACACGTTAGTATGCTTTTCAATTCACCTTATTATTTTTTAACTGTATGCTTTTAACTGTATGCTTTGATTAACAATCATAGGGCTTATTTTTTTATTCTCGCTAATACACATCAATAATCATAAAACAATACTTTTGCATGGAGAGATTTTATCCCTCATTGGTGAAAATACAGTACACAAGCTGAAAATACTATAGCAAAGTTTCTGCTCTAGTACATTGGGCAATGCTGCTAGAATTGCTGGGATACCACAGTATAGCAAAAGGACATTCTCCACAGTACGCTTGATGAATGCGTTAGACCTTAGTGAGTTGGAGTTTGCCAACCCCTTTGCAAATCTCTGTTATGTGGAGTTTACCACACCTGGTAATCACCGGGAGCAGTAAAGTGTGCAGCCATTGTTAAATTATGTAAGGTCAAACCTGCCGGAATTTAACAGCGGAAAAGACTATGGTATTCACTGTGACAAAGAACTGAGCACCAAAATGCACGTTATTCCCCAAAAACTCCAAATCGGTGCAATTTATCACACCCAATAAATTTCAGATGGGAAGTCACATTTTAGAATGTGCAACAAATAGCACCTTCCCTCCAGGGCACTCATCAGGACCAGTATGACATGCCCCAATGGGAGCGTTAGTGAAACTTTAATGATGTCATTCTAAAAGTCCGAAAACATCACAATTTGAGAGGAACAATAGATGCAGAAACTAAGTAGAATCTACAATTTTAACGGTTCTGTCTTTTTATATCACATATTTATTTTTAATTAGTTAGCTATAAAAAAATCAGACAGGTAAATGTGCAAAATAGTAAAAGAAATACTGAACTATACTCTTTAGTTGTCTACAGTATACAGAAGATAACAATCCACATATATGTAGCTCATAATGTACAATGTTAGAAAGATAATGCTTTGCATTGTAAAAAAACATCTTCTGTATGAAGAAGGGTGTTACTGTTGAAGCGGTTTAGCTGAGAGTGGCCACTTAATGGAATTAGAATGTTTAGGTTTGCTTATCTTTCATGGATAGATTTTTGATAAAACAATGAACAATGGCCAGGTTCAGTGTATTATGCGGTTCTGTGGCTGCTACATTTACAGCATAAATATGGATTTACTGAACTTGCCATATAATATTCAGATTTTTCAAAAACAAATGTTGCTGATACTCAGCTCAAAATGATACTTCCTGAGAATGTGCCTCATAATGTTACATAACTTAGCTTTTCTGGATGTATAGTGTGGATAACACTGCTATATAAGTTGGTCCTCCTTTGCTACAATACCTAAATATCCTCCCCTGGCACTCCCTCTGTGTTTTCTCCAGCAGCTACTGGTTGGCAGGTGACTGTTTGAGCTCCCCCCTTGCTTTAAGTGAATGGAGCCCCAAACAAAACATTTGTTTACCAGTGGCGGGCTGTGACCTTCAACAGAGGAAGGGCGTTGAGGGGACCAAGTGGCAGACATTGTAATAAATCACAAAGTCAGTGACCCAAAAGATAATACAATGTTTTACTTACCTATGCTCTCTTTCATGCTTTCTTCTTTTTCCTTGAATGCCAACAGCACATCATGGAGCCTCAGCCTACTCCCATCTCCAAATCCCAACACTGCTCTCATTCTGCAGATGAGCAGCATTAGAGCAGCACCAGGACTGGCTGGAGTGGCCAGCCGCGATGCTCCAGCAGGCACTGGGGACTTGTGTCTTCGCTCCACCCAGATATTTAAGACAGCTAGGAGGAGATATTTAAAGTGTGCATGTCTGGATGGCCATCGCAAGACAGTTGGCCAAAGTGACATGTGCACCTTAAACTGGAGTGAGCAGCACTGCCCTGCTACCAGTCAGCAGCAATGGCCCGCCCTTAAACAGCTTGGGCTGGGAGCAGTGAAAAAGAAAATGGTTGCACTTGCAGCTGGGGGGGGGTGGGCGACACTCTTCCGCTCTAATGAGGGGACCGTCACTGTGTTTACATTACTCTACTTTTCTTTAGCAGACAGCCGTGTTTGAACCAGCAGCTGCTGCAGAAGAGACTATGAGAGCACCGCAAGGGTATGGTCCAGTTTTTTTAACTCATGCATTCAGGTGAGAGGCTGTGATGCTTCCCCAGTGTCCATATGTGACCACAGAAGGTACGTTCTACAGCTGGTCAGCCAAAGAGTACCCCTTTAAAGAACTGTTAGGTTAAATATAGCCACCAATTGGAGCATTCTGTATTGCTAGTTCCATTTAGAATGCTCCATTTGCTGGCTATTTTATACCCCTAAACTTCCACCTTGTGTGCAAAAACCTCTTACCGTACTTCCAAAGCAGGTTCCCTGGCCAAAGGCGCTATCATCAGTAATAGATGCTCTATTCCAATCTGAATAGTGCCCCTTTGTGCACAATTTTTATGACTCAAGTTTCTACTCTAAATATAACTGTCTCGTCCATTCGATAATCACAGCAAGCGGTTCATGACTTTATCATCATCCAACACTGTGTTTATTTCCACATATACACTAAGGGCCAGATGTAGGTAATCCCAGATTACCGATTCTTAAATACTGAATCATACTGATTCGGTATTTAAGAACAGGCAAATGGGATGTAGGTAATTTTACTGAAAAAATTACTGAATCTGAAAGTTTCGGTAATTACCGAATCGGTATATACCGATTTGGTAATTGCCATTCATTCCTATGGGCCTGGAGGCCCATAGGAATGAATGTCAAAACTGAATCGGTAAATACCGATTCGGTAATTGGGAGAAACATTGAAGGTTGGCAGGGTGTCACTTTGACACCCTGTTGCACCCCTCAATTTGGTATGGGTGCACATGTTGCAGACATACATGCCCTAAGGGCATATATGTCTGCAACATGGCACTGAAGCAATTTGCATAAAATTGCTTTTTTAATTTTTTTTATTTACCACCAACTTGTAGTTGGTGGTAAATAACGAATCCCAAAAAGAGGAAAGCACTCATTTGAGTTCTCCCTACATTGCTAATTCGGTAATTTACTGATTCGGTATTTTAAGGAATCGGTAATTTACAGATTCCTTAAAATACAGAATCGGTAAATTACCGAATTAGCAATTTGGGCACCTACATCTCAGTAGCCTAAGTCCGGTCGGTAACGGCCAAAATTCGGTAATTTCGGCCGTTACCGACCGAAATTACGCTTCCTACATCTGGCCCTAAATGTGTGATATGAATTCTATTTTATTAAGTATTTTTCTGCCATGAACCTGTTTCGATGCATTTTAGGCTGTGGGTCCGTTCGAAAGGACCAATGTTTCAATTACAACATACGGGCCTGATTTCAATGTCGGGCAGAATTCCTTTTGCCTGACACAGACTCGGTCCTGGGACCAATCGACACCCGGTCAGCGGTCCTGACCGCCCTATTCGGATGCGACAGAACACAGTTTAGTCACATTCCTAAATTTCACTATCGAAGCCTGCATTACAGCTATAAACTGGCCATAATGCATGACCGTAATGCATGCTCTCATACTGAAATGAGAGGTGCGGTTCATCCCTTCACCTCTTGGCAGGCACCTCAAGGTGCCTGCCACAAGGTACAGGGATCAACAGGGGGCACCATAGGAGACTCTTCGGCCTCCAACCCAGAGGCCATGCCTCAAAGGGGGCCCAGCTGTGGGCACCCAAACACGCTTTGCGTCATGGTTTCCATGTCGGACAGACCGGAATGGAAACCATATCGAAACCGTGCATAGTGATCTCAAGGGTGGAAAGGCCCGCCCTTGAGATTACTAGCTGGCTTCTAACTGGCGTACGGGCTCTCCAACTCTGTCGGAAGCCAGCCGGAATGACCAGCTAGTTTGCTTTTGGACCACCTCCATCATAATGAGGAAGTCGGAAAGGATACCGAACGAACTATTACGATGCAGCCCTGAAGGCTCCGACCACAGATTGGAGCCTTTACTGGCCACATCGTAATCAGCCCCTGTTAAACCTGGTATCCTTGACGTGGTTTCCCCCTATCTTTTTGTCTCTACCTCCTGTATTTTTTTATGCTGTGCTGGATTTCGTTTTTGCTGGTTTAGATGCTTTGGACACTCCGCCACTGCTGATCAGTGTCAGAGTGTAAGTGCTCCCTGTGTAAATTTTTATTGTGATTAGATATACATAATTGGCATATTTGTATCACCAAGAAGTCCCTAGTAAAGTGCAATGGGTGTGCCAGGGCTGGTGATGACAAATGCTACTAGTGGGCCTGCAGCACTGTTTGTGCCACCCACATGAGTAGCCCTAAAATGGTGTCTCAGGCCTGCCACCGCAGTGCCTGTGTGCAGTCTGTGAACTGCCATGTCCTCTTGGTCAGTGTCCCCACTGACCAGGACTAACCCTTCCCTTTCTGTGCACATTGGTCACCCCTATGAAAGGCCCAAGGTACCCCCTTGGGCAGGGTGCAGTGTATGTGAAAGGTAGAGCATGTACTTGTGCAGGTGACATGCTCTGGTAGTGAATTACAGCAATTTTCGTTTTTCACTGCTGCAAGGCTATCTTGCTCCATAGGCTATCATGGGGGATGCTGGCTACAGGGGCTACCAGCATATATTCCCATAAGAGCAAGATAGGACATAAAAGTTTGGTATCCCTGAACTCAGAATTTAATAACACATATTTTAGGAAAGGTGTTTTTTAACTCCTGTGTTTGAGAATAGCACTTTTAGAAAGTTGCTGTTCTCTTGTCTGACCTTTCTGTGTGCCTTGGACTGTTTGTGAATTGACTGTCTGGTTTCAGAGTGACAGGGGCTGGGGATTCCCCAGGAGGCTGGCTGAGTCAGCCCTAGGCTGAATGACTGCATTTGCAACTTGAGTGGTGGGAGGAGATAGCACCTGGGCCTGAATAGGGCTGTGCCTGCCTTCCACAATGCTGGCTCCACCTCCTGCTGGGCGGCTGACGACCCTGCCCCTCACTCTGAAAGGAAAGGAGAAGCCAGGAAAACAAAGTGCTCAAGGAACACCCAGAACTGGTTCAGACCAGGCTCAGAGCCCTCCTGCACCAAGGGAACAAAGACTTTTAGGGATATAAGTACAGGACCACTGACTACAGAAAATTAGATCATCCTGGAATCAAGAAGGAACCTCTGCCAAGGAGAAAGCTGAAACTGAAGAAGGAAGACTGTCCTGCTGTTGCTCTGCTGGACTGACCTGCTGTTGCTTTGCTGCCAAGGAGAGGGAAAGGACTTTACTTCGTGCTGTGTCCCCTTGCTTGAAGGAATCTCCAAGGGCCTGAAAGGAGCTGGCTCCCTGTTATGAAGTCCCAGGAACAAAAGGACTTCACCACCAGCTGTCCTGTCAAGTCAAGTCAGGGACATTTGTATAGCGCACAAATCACATCCTAGGAGTCACATGGCGCTTGAGAGACTCTATTGACTCTATCCTGGACTCTTGAGAGAGTTCTGTCCTTCCTGGAGTGTGTGGCCCATGTGTGGTGCCTCTAGAAGTTGTACCTGTGTTGGGAAGCTGGAAACCAAGCTTTTAAAGACTTTCTGCAAGTTTTGTCGCATCGCTCGCTTGCGGAGCGCATCCCCGACAATGCGAGGAAATCCCTGCTGCTACGAAGGCCGAGATCGTCGCAGCCCCTGTTGCCGCTGCCAGAGCCATGTCGTCGCTGGGTGAGATCGCCGCACCGCTTGCTGGCGGACTGCATCACGTTGCTGCGAGTGTCATCGCAGAAGCCATCGCATCCAGGGGCTGCAAAAGAGAGATCACCACTGGTCCGCGCATCATCGCCCCGGAGATCGTCGCAACTCCAAAGATCATCGCATTGTGCCTTTGCGAGAGAAAACTTCCTACGGAACCTACGCACCGGAATCGATACAAGTCCACCTTCCTCCCCATACAGACCGGATTTGTGGCAACACGCCCGCTGCTGGAGCGGGGTTGTCGCATCGCCTCCCCAGGGTCTCAGGAGCTTTGCTTGTTTTCCACCGCACCAGCTTCTGCTTTGGAACTTTGTCGCTTTTAAAAGGTACTGTGAGCAAAACTTTTCAGGCAACTTTGGATTATTTTATCGCAACCTTAAGAACTCTTTTGCAACCATATTCTTGAACTGTGTATGTTGGATTTTTGTCATTTTGGTCTTGTGTAGTTTAGATTAAATACCTTTATTTTTCTAAACTGTTGTGGAGTCAGTTTGTGGTGTTTTCACTGTGTTACTGTGAGTGTTGGTACAAATACTTTACACTTTGCTTTTGGATAAGCCTGACTGCTTGTGCCAAGCTACCAAGGGGGTGAGCAGAGGTTACCTAAAGAGTGTTTCCTCCTTATCCTGACTAGAAGCAAGGGTCCCTATTTGGACAGTGGTACCTACCTCTGCCAACTAGGGACCCCCAGTTCTAACAGCCCCTCAGTTCTCTATATTGCGTAAACAGAAGTCTTTACTTGTTTACAGTGTTGGGGTGGATCCAATGGTTCTGTCGAGTGTGGCACCAGAATAAAGGCCTCACGGTCTAAAATGCATCAGGGCTAAAGCTTCAGAAAATGTAATTAATGTGCAAAACATTCCGGCAAAGTGTGGAAAGTAAAATCTTGCCCTGGAATTTTTTTTATCATAGAACAGATTCGCAGCTATTTCTGCAAATTTGTTCTTCTAGCCAAAATTCCACAGAGTGTTCACCATTGAAACCTCCCCAGGAGAACTGATAAACCACTATTAGCCACCACAATGTAGCAATGGTTGCAGGAAAAATGAGAAAAGAAGTTTGTTAATTTTTTTCCAATTTGTCTTTATAAAAAAATTAAAAAAACTCCCAGGTATAGTTATAAGATAGAATGTAAGTGCCTACTATGTAAACACCAGTGCTCTATATAATCTGTAAATTTTCGCAATCTTCAATGAATTATAAAGAACACTCCGTAAACAAAATAAAATGAGAAAAAAAATACAATACTTGGTCATATGCACATTGAACACTCTGCATTAGGAGAAAACAGAAATATAAACATTCCAGTGGGACAGACAATGCTACAAAATACCTAAGAATAATAAAACAAGGCATTCACTCTTACCCTACCTGACCTGAGAGAACCTGGTTGGGAATACACATACAACCCCAGCATAGCCAGCATGAAAAATAGCCGTACCCATGCAGAGCACCCAGGAAGAAATAATTGATATATGGGAATTGATGGAAACATTTAAAATGGAGGAACCACATTGAGGGAAACCAAATCATGGGAAGCCAATTTTAAGCAAATGCAAATACATCGAAATTTAGCAGAGGAGGACACTCCCCATCTCTCCTGGCTTGGGGTCGGCTGGCGGATGCGTCAAGCAGCTTGAAAAATAAAATTACAATGAAATAATTTCATTGCCTATTTTCTCTTTCACGTTTAGCATGGCTGCAGCAGTCGGGGGACAACACTCCCCCTCCCTCAAGCAAAAAACTCTGCTGTTGGTGGTTGTAATTGACAATTATGATTCACCAAACAGCAGCAACTTTTTTTCTCTAGGCAAGTTCTCATAGTCTTTAATGCATATCTGGATCACTCAACTTTTGAACATGCCAAACCTTTACATGCGCAATGCATCGAGCCACCATCCAGATGGTAATGTTCAGGTTCTACTCAAAATCCCTTAAGTGAGTGCAGGTTCAGAATATACCTTGAATTGTCATGTACAGGTTACATGGTGAATGTTTTTGTTAAATTTGTTTTCAATTTATTGATTTGTGTATATATATTTTCTTTCAGCCTGATGACGTCCGGTATAGGACGAAACGTGTAGGCTGAAAAGAATTCATGAATATGTGACATATTGATTCATCTGCAACAATTTTGGAATAAAAATTGGAATATTTTATTGGAACTTGACCTGCTGACTGTTTGCCGAAGAAATACAATAATAAATTGTTGATATGGACATTACTCTGGCTAACTAACGCTGTTAACTCGGTGTTACCGATGACATCGAAGTTCGCTTCCTTACATCATCCCCCGGCTCCGTGGTACTCAGAACAACTCAAATGCCTCCGCTCACAATGTAAGACATTAGAGCGCAAATGGAGACAAGGCTACTCCCCTTCACGTAAAATCATCTATAAAGAAGCCTTGAAAAAGTACCACAATAGCTGTAAAACTGCTAAAGCAGACTATACTAAAAAAACTGTGAATGATGCACGAAATTGCCCTAAGGTGCTTTTCTCCGTTGTTAAAAAACTGACCTGTGCCAACTCCTCTCCATCCCCCCCGGCACTGGATGCCGCTCAGTGTCAATCCTTGGCAGATTATTTTATAAAGAAAGTTGATCTCATTTATGACCATTTTACCTCACTCCCAGAGACTACTTCTAATGCTCGTAATATGGTCTTAGAACCGGTAGATACCGCCATTGACGCAGTAATTACTACCTGGCAGCCTTTAGATGCTACTTCCTTTGTCTTCTGCTTAAATAGTGTGCGATCGGGCTCCCCACGGGATGCTCTTCCAGCCAAAATACTCAAACAATTAGACCCCCTTACACACCCAATCATCATTGGACTACTAAACGCTTCTTTGAGCGAGGCCTATGTTCCCCAACCTTGGAAACACGCCATGGTGGTACCTTTATTAAAAAAAGTGGGCGCAGACCCCTCCAACTCTGCTAATTTTCGCCCTATATCATTGCTGCCTATCTTCTCAAAGATATTGGAGAGACATATCAATTCCCAGCTTTCAAAACTGGTCGAAAACACTGCCTTTCTCCATCCCTCGCAGTCGGGCTTTCGGCCACGGCACTCAACTGAGACAGCCCTCCTGGGGGTAACAGAGAGTCTTAGGCACGGTGTCGACCAGGGTAACACCATGGCACTCATCCTGCTGGATTTGAGCGCAGCCTTCGACACCGTGTCGCATTCCATCCTTATTGACTCTCTGAAATCCCTAGGTGTGACAGGCCAGGCTTTGGCCTGGGTAGTGTCGTTCCTTAGTGACCGAACTTTTCAAGTGTTCTCCCCGAAAGCAGCTTCCACCGTATGTCCATCTACCCGAGGCGTTCCCCAAGGTTCAATCCTTAGCCCTTTATTATTTAATATTTATGTTAAACCCTTGGCGTCCATAGTTGAACAGGCTGGGCTAACCCTGTTCTCCTATGCAGATGACACCCAGATTGTCTTCTCCCTATCAGGGAGAGACGAGAATAACACCTCCGCACTCAAGTCTGGCCTCATTCTCGTGGCCGACTGGATGCGGCGAAATTGTCTCAAGCTGAATGGGGAGAAGACAGAGGTGGTCATTCTGGGTCGGAACAAACATCTTTGGGGCCCCCATCATTGGCCCACTGAACTTGGCAATGCGCCCATGCCATCCACTGCAGTTCGTAACCTGGGCGTCATCATTGACGACAGGCTAACCATGAAGCAACAGGCCACTAAGGTTGCAGCCATCTGCTTCTCAACCCTGCGGTGGCTTCATAAGATTCTGTGGATGCTTCCTCTCTCCTCTCGCAGAACCGTAGTCCAGGCACTTGTAACATCACGCCTGGACTATGGCAATATTCTTTACCTGGGCGCAGATAAAGCCATCATACATGTGCTCCAGGTCGTACAAAATGCGGCTGCGCGCTTGTTGAAGAACGTCCCTAGACGCACTTCAGCTGCTGGCGCGTTGCATGACCTCCATTGGCTGAGCGTTCCCGAACGTGTTAAATTCAAGGCGCTCTGTTATATGTTCAAGGCCAGGCAGGGTAGCGCTCCAACTTATATCCAAGGGTTGGTAACACCTTACATACCCTCGCGCCCACTAAGGTCCTCGGACACTGGCAATTTCATAGTGCCAAGATTTAAGTTGGCAAGAATGGGAGGTCGCTCCTTTTCTGTTCTAGGCCCGAAGTACTGGAACTCCCTCCCATTAGCACTAAAGTCAGAGACCAACCTACTACATTTCCGCAAGGCTTTGAAGACCCTCCTGTTTAAGCGCAGTTAAATGTTGATCGTGGCCTCAAGTCAGGTGCTGCCTAGTCCTTTCTTCTTCAGTCTGTCCCTGGCGCCGGGAAACCCACTGTGGGTAGCTGTGCGCGGTAAAAGCTTAAATAAAATAAAATAAATTACTGTAAGACGTTCCTTTCCATTTTTGTCATTATATATATATAGTGAACATAATTAATAAACATACAGAGTAACAGTAAGGAAACAGTTTGACTTCGGAGGGGTTAGATCTACTATTGCCACTCCAGTCGAAGCAACAGTTGGGAAAGCATCAGATTTTGAAGGGGCTAGATTTACGATGCAGTAGGGAAAGTACAAATACAATTGATATTAAATTATTAAAAAGATTTGAACACTGACTTCAAAACATTATTAAAGTATACAAAAAGATAATTATTTATTGAAAAAAGTTTTAAGAAATTAAATTACATATAATATAAACTTTACTAATGACACAAAAATCGTTCATCTATTTATTTTAAATTATTTAAAAAAATATTATTTAACAATTATCATCTCAGAAACAAATTCTCACAAACATGATTAAAAATATGTATAATTTCAAAAAATATATAAACCATTGTACATAATTAATTAATTTCCAAATAATAACTTAAATACATATAAAATCATATTAAAAAGTGTTTTCTTAGCAACCTACTCACCTAACATTTTTTATTACAAATAAATATTCAATAAACAGATAAAATACATAATAAAAAGAAATAAAACATTACACCAATCACACAATATCTAAGAAATTAAAAAGTAATTTCCTACCTTATACCCCAACAAATCCAACATCTCACTACGAATATATAACTGATGTTAATGTTAGTGAAACCTGTACGGCGCACGAACACCCTCGGGTGTCTTGGCGCTTAAATAAATAGGTAGTAAACTAATACATAATTAAGAATTAATTCTATAATTAATTAACAATTAAAAACAATTACCAATACGTTTAAATTGTTTATAACTTAATTAACTTCCCTTCTAATACCCCTCAATCCCAACACAATACTATATTTAATACACTACTTAATATAACTTACTATAGCTAATAATAAAACTAAATAAAAAAATCAACATTTGAATAGTAAATGTAAACTATATTAGAACACTAAATATTTGCATTATTAATAATCAATTAAAAAAACTAGGTACAAATGAAATACAAATGAAAAATAAATGAAAAATAAGTTATACATTTATAATTTAAATAACTTCTCACCCTGCCCCCTAATAAACCCAACAACCCGCTACAACACTATAATCACTAATAACATTAAAATAAAATAAAAGAAAGATCACTTAAAATTATGTCTTTAAAAATGTATAACAATTAAACCAACATTATTAACAACTAAAATAATATAATACCTAGGGGGCCTCATTACGAGTCTGGCGGTCCACGGACCGCCAGACTTGAGGGGTGCGGGTGGTGGCGGTCGTCTGACCACCCTATTACGACCAGGGCAGTCGGGCCGCCCTGGAAGCACTGAAACAGTCAGGGATCAGAGATGTCTGGCAGTGGTGCAGTGGTCTTGATGCCACAATATGCTTGGTGGGGTTGCTGTGGCCCTGCCAAGCATATTACGAGTTTCCTCACAGCCATACTTTTCATTGCGGTGCGTTTGCCATGAAAAGTATGACGGTGAGGAAAGAAAAGGGCACTACAGGGCTCCCTTGTGCCTCTGTGTCATGGTGTGCATGCAGGGGAGCACATGATGTGCCCCCCTGTGTGTTTGCGCCCCAGTACCTGCACGGCATGGATTGCAGCAGTCCATGGCGTGCAGGTACTGATGTTGACATTACCATTGCATTGCCTATTTCATAGGCCCCGCCGAGGAAACGCCAAAGAACCACCCGCCAACCAGGAGAAAATTCCTAATCTGGCAGGTGGTTCAACCACAGGTTTGGCTTGTAATGAAGCTCTAAAACGTATTTAAATCATTTTAAAACAATATTCTTACTACTATATTACTTAAAACAATATTAAAAACAATATTCTTAAAAACGATGTTACTTACCAAAATAAATCGATATTCTTGACAACAATATTGAACGGCACAATATTTTTGTCTCGCAATATTTTGTTCTGATGTTTTGGTGTCTGATATTCAAAACTCAATATTTTGTCCAAACACCAGTCACTTGGCCTACAGGTGAGATCTTTCAGAACTCTTACTTATGAACAGGATGTATCATAGCTCATCACAAGCTCCTTACTTAATAGTGTTCCTACTGCTCCTGAAATCAGACTGTGTGTATCTGGTCAATATATCTAGAGAATCAATCTCATACTCACCCAGTTATTCGCTGGCTGCATTCCTCACATAGGTAGAGGGGAGGTGGTTTATCACCCAGTGCAACAGACAAAGAGGCATCTAAACACATCTGAAAAACAAAGCATAGTGTCTTACTGTCAGTGTCTTATTCAGTTTTCTCTGTGCATGACGTACATTTTACTAGGCAACTATTTGCCGTCTAAAGCTATGTGCTATGTCTGTGACCTTTTATTAAGTGGCCTTTGCTGTACATTTTAACTTGAGTTAGCATGTCTCCAAGAAGAATTCCAGAAGGGGTTACTGGTACTTTAAAGCAATGATAACTGTTGTTTACTACCAATCTAGGGTTACAAGTTAATATCCTATATTTGCAAGATTGGGATGTGTCTGTATCATTTTCGCAGAAAGAGGAGCTCAGCTTAGCACAGCTGCTGCAAGGACACAAGTATAGAGTCAGCTACCTAACAATAATACCATAATGCAAGGGAGACAGAAAAAAAAGAGACTGTTCGGATGAGAATAAGCTCCTAAAAGGGACCCATACCAGGGGCTGTATTGTGGATAAGGCTCACAGTCCCACACTGTGCTGCAGTACACATTTAAGCCTGCATGCTGACCACCATCTGGGATAGGGAGCGATATCACATTATATGTGATGTTCACAGGAGCGTTAGAGAAAGGCAGAATGGCTTTTTGAAGCCACACATCTGCCTTTCACTGTGCAGGTGGCAGCCCAGCCTTCATCTGATAGAAGTGCAGAGATGCCCATGCAAGCCACTATAGAGAGTGACTAGACCTACCTGCAGGGGAATGACTAGGAGATCCCCCTTTCCCACTTTAATTAGGTACCCCTGGAGGGGGATCACACTCACTCTGCACCAAATCCATGTTTAGGCACATGACAAAAGTACTTCAAAGTAGAAGCGAGACAATGGAGAACTTCAGAAGAAAGAGCTAAATATGTTGTTGCATAAACTGAAAGGATTAGATGGAGCGCAAGATGGGCTTCCTGATTTGATTATAGGGATGAGTTTTGTTGGAGAACTGGCTATTAAGATGAGAAATGTCCTGCAATGGCGTTTGCTGAGAGCAGTGATTGTGAAATAGATGCATATGGTGGCAAAAGAAGGATATGCATAGGGCATACCAGTCGCTGAGGGTGGGGTTGAAATGAGTTGATAAAGCTTTGTTAGGATCATGGGTTTGCATTTTCAAGGGCCGAGGACATAGCGTCTAATGCTCGGTTATGGGTCATGAGATTGAGTGACTGACTTATATAATATTTGCAGAGCTGTAGGACAAACTCTACAGCCTGAGGTCCAGGGGCC
Organism: Lissotriton helveticus; assembly: GCF_964261635.1. Classification (NCBI taxonomy): domain Eukaryota; kingdom Metazoa; phylum Chordata; class Amphibia; order Caudata; family Salamandridae; genus Lissotriton; species Lissotriton helveticus. The sequence continues at coordinate 350,891,703 of NC_136070.1, read as the reverse complement.
CCAGCCCTCCATGGCACCCCCATGCCTTTAGGGGGCTTCATTTAGCCTAATACTAATTAATATATGCAAGATATGGAGCACTCAAGGCCTCTTCATCACATGCTTAAGGGGCCCCACATCATTTTGCGTTACACCACTATTTGTGGAGAGATGCTCTCGTCTTGGCATTCAATGAGTGACTGTTATGTAGGGTGCACGGTTGTGGGCAAGTGAAAAAAGGGGAGAAAGAAAGTTGGGCGTATTGTGTGTCAAATTCTTATTTCAGAGTCTCATTAAATAGGTGAAAAGGCGCACAGTGAAGCTGGGGAGAGAGATCATAGTGCATGTAGTAGAGGAAAGCTGGGAGAGCACCAGGCATATGTATCCTTTTGAATGTGGTCAGGAGGCAGTTGGTGGGGGCAGGAGGGATATTGAACAGAATTATTAAAATGGCGCAGTCAGAGGAAGATGACTCAATAATGGGTGAGTCAGTTAATGTGTCTAATAGCAGCATTACATCAAGGGCTGTTCATCGATTATATGTGTGTGAGGAGTTTAATTGAAAAGTGTAAGAAAGTAGGTTATTAGTTGTCAGGGATGTGATTCCTTTACAAGGCTGCAACCTTCCATTTACTCTGTGTAGCACTTGACTCTGTCAGGGCACCGAAGCAGGGCAGTCCAAGGTCTACTCCTGGGAGGTTGTGTGGACTAGTAACCCATTTCACTAGTATGCAGCAAACAACACCCAATAAATCATTGCCCAGTCAGTGCTTTTTCTTATACCAAAGAAATGTGCTTTATTAGGCACACTACTGAATTCTATGCATTCATTCACAAATATGTACAAGTACGCAGATGGAAAAACCTATTGTGACACCTTCCCAATAGTTCACACCCCTAGTGAGCCTTGAACCCTATAACTACCATGCCCCCAACTTATGCTAGACACAAAATAAGAGGCTGGTGTTATCAAAAGGCAGGCCTACGTGCTATGTCAAGGTATTCCCACATTAATAAAAACAGCAATAGGTCATACAAAGTTTATGCAACACTGTTTAAAATCCCTATTAGTGGTACCACCAAACAATGATATTCATTAAGGCCTGTCAAGACTCACTGTTACCCTTGAAATTGACAAGAAAGGATTTTAAAACATATGAATGACCTTCATTAAAATATTGAATGTTTTAATGTTAACCCTGGGCTTCTCAATAAAGCCTTTTCATGGTCTCAATTAAACCATATAAGCAGTGGTTAATTTGTAAAAAAGTGCCGGGGCTCTGTTAGGAAGGAGCTTCGACCAGCCCATTTCTCCTCTTAGCACGCTGCCTAACACAGAACCAACCAACCATACAAGTGAGGAAAGAATGTAGCAAAATGGCCAGAGCTGCCGACTTCGGCAGTGGGGATCAAGGTTCGAGTCTCGGCATCAGCTCAACAGCCTGTGATCCTGGGCGAATCACTTAATCTCCCTGTACCTACCAAAAAAGGAATGTGTCCTGAGCACCGGAAACCATCGGCTCAAATTAAGCACTGCATATACCATTTCCTTTTTAGTTCTGTCACCGTCAATAAAGCATTGACAATTAAATTAAAAGTATACATGAGTCTTCTACTTGTATTTTGCTGCCATTGCAGCTTTAAGACCAACCAGCAAGGACTCCGACTCTCCTGATCCTTTCTGGGGAAAAAAACTAGATTCAGGAGTGTTTGGAAGCTGATGGAATGTCTCCTGGGATTATCCACACAACCCCCAGAGAGACTTGAGCCAACATCTTCAAAAACTTTTCGGGGGATTCTGCACTACCTGCAGCTCTCACAATGCATTTTAAAACATTGGTGGTGCCCCTGCCCACACCATGACAAAGGACCACTATATTAATTTTTCGAGCACCACAAAGGACTCTGGGGTGTTCTGTAAATGTGAAATGAGCGGCTTTTCTTTTTCAGTAAAGTGACATTGCAACACAACTTTTTCATTTTTGTAAAGGGGGCCTCAATCTGAGTATTTTCCTTTTAAAAAATGGCAAGTGCCCTTGCCCCTTTGATGGAGCACCCAGCGATTGTGGCCACATGTGGACCCCACTCCAGGCGTGGTCCTGCTGACTCCCTGCCTGGCCACACTGCTCTGTTTTGACATGGGGGACGGCATCTCACTTTTTCCACCCGCATCCTTATGGGTGGGTGATCTTGGCCGCAAACACCCTGCTCCTCCGTGACATGGGTACTGGGCATGGGAAGTGAGAAGAGGGACAGCGGCATGATCCTGGGGTCTGACCTCACCAGGAGTGTGTGCTCCAATTTCTCTCTGCCAGGGGGATTGGGGCACCTGGAACAGTTTGCTTGTGTCATTCCCCCAGGGATGGGGTTCCTGGGGATAAAATTCTCCATTGGAGGGGGGCCCACACACACACTGTTTCTCATGGTTTCATGATTGCGCCAACTCCTGGGCTTCTAGCCCTCCCCCAGGCCTATTTTAGGAAATTGAAGTGAAGAGCTATGTGCTCTGTTTTCTACACAGCCACCCAGGGGATCATACCTCTCCTGTTGTTTTCTCTGGCCCCACTTGGCAAACTTATGGTGGTCTTTTGCTCCTGATGACTGGCTTCAGCCACCAGGTGTGTTTCTTTTCAGGCCTCTAAATTTGACTTTTCTTGGGGAGTTTGATTTTTACACTGCCCTCCCTCCATGGAGGGAGTGCTCAGGGCCTGTCATTTTACCCTTCCGCTCCTGGTGCTGGACCTGTGCTCTGTCTGGGCTCCTTGCACCTGCCTTCACAAAAGGGCTTCTTCAAGCAGCCACTCCATGGCCCGCAGTAAAATACCCTCCCTGCCAAGCTCCCCAGGCCATGGCTTTGGTCATCTTTCAGGTTACCTGTGTTCCAGCAGTTGCATCAATGCCCCCCTCTCATGGAGGTCACCCATTGGTGGAATTGGTCCAAAGAAGTTCCAGGGGAGTCCTTCAGAGTCCCACCCAGCAAGTCTATCCATCTACTGTCCCTCAGCTGGTGTAAGGGAGCCAGCACCACTGACCCTACAGAAAACTACCTAGTCTCAGATTGCCAACCTGAGTTCAAAAGTCCTTACGTCCCTCCTTGCAGTAAAATCATGTGGCTTCTCCATTGGTGTTGGAGCTTCCAGCTTCTCAAAGTTCTCCCCAGCCTGTCCCTTGTGCAGGGGTTTTTAAGTGTGGATGGAAATTTCTAAAAGGTAGGCAACTCTGCCCAATCGAAGGTTGACACGTCAGCCTTCCACCCCTGCCCCAACACTGAAGTACAGAAAGTATACCAAGAAGGTGACGGGTGGAATGTTTGGATCAATCACAGCCATTTGTAATCACTTGGGTCACGGTCCAGTCCATCATTATTTTGCCAACTATGCCCACCTCAGTTTGGACCCAGCCATATGCTAATCAGTTCTGACCCTGCTACAAAAGGAACAGACCAGCCTGACCTGCCAGACCATGTCCTCCCTGATGCCGAACAGAAGCAAATCAAGACTAGTTCAACTTGAATGGGGCTCTTCAGTCAGATGTAGCTTGGTTCCAGTGGCACAGTGAGCACGGAACTCATATTTGGGCACACCTGTTTCAATTAGAACATCACCCTGAGGTATACCAAAAATTGATTGGTGGAACGTTGGAATTAATCTCAGCAACTGGAAATTACTCGTAACCTCATCCCAGTTCATTGTTATTTTGCACTCCATGACACATCATTTGAACCTACCCATATGCAAATCAGTTTGACCATGCTCCACAGCATTCTGGGATATTCCGATGCTGAAAGACATACTCTTAGAGCCGTGCCCCCAACTGCAACAGCTGCCTTATCCTTTCCTCCCAAAGATTCAAAGGGAAACCCCTCCTGTGATTAGTTCCAGAGGACTGGCTGTTCTTCTTTGTTTCTGTGGGAGTGAGCCTTCTCAGGCCAGGTGCTGTATGAAATGTAATTAGCACATGCAGTTTCTGTCCCCACCCCTTCCTTTCCCAGTAACAACCCCAGGCACTGTCAAAAGGCCGTATTGCGTTGGAAGGCGTTTAATCGTCCTGTTGGTCAGCAGATACATTAACTTGGACCTGTAGGGGGAGCAAAGCCTTGAATCTAATTATGAGTGGTGTCAGAGAATTATGTCAAATCTCCAAATGTCATATAGAGTACACATATCCCAAAAGCAACTTTGGATCTGCATTCAGGGTTCCCAAGGATTGGTATCTAGCCTGTATCCCTAGGCTTAAGCAGGCCGTGGCCGGTAGTGGGAGTACCGGCCGGGCGGTGACGTGGGGAGGGGGAGGGGCAGGGTGGGGGTAGTAATGTATGAATTACGGACTTTAACAGGTAAGTAAACATAAAAATAAATAAAACGAATTTCGTTGCGTGCACTGCATCGCATTTTGGGATGTAGTGCAAGCAACGAAATTCGTTTTAATTATTTGTATGTTTACTTACCTGTTAAAGTCCGTAATCCATACATTACTACCCCCCACTCCGCCCCTCACCCTCCCCACGTCACCGCCCGGCCAGTATTCCCACTACCGGCCGCGGCTGGGCTTAAGTAGGATCAACCTGTACTTTGGCACAGATTTTAGCGATTTTATTTTTCAGTATTCAAGTCAGATGTACACTATGAATGCCCACTCACATAATATGGCTTATCCTAGGTCAGTACCAATCCCTGAAGCGTTGCTTCAGTGACAGGCTACCTGTACGCAGATGCCAGGCTGATCTAGAAGGTAGTACTCTGGCACTCTTAACCCACACAGGGGTGCATTTGTGTGATCACACATCCTTTTATCAGCCTTTCATCCTTCTGAGTTCGATAAAATGAGTACTATTGAGTTGAGTAACAATAAACATCTGTTATTCAGGGCCAAGATTTCCCCCGGGTGAACGTGTACGTTACAAATACACCGCATGTTATGATATTGAAGAAGAAATTCTGATAATTATTTAAAAGTTGTAGTAGGGGGTTGTAAGAGTAATGAAGGTGGGGTCGCTGCTACCGTTCCACAGACAGAGGCATCAAAGACACTAGGTTTAGGATAGATGTGTTTGATGTGTTCAGTGGTTTGCTTAACATTAAGTGCAGAGTGGTAGTAGGTCTGTAGGAACCGCAGTGGTGGAAATGATGTTTAGGAATGGGAATGTGATACAATATGAGATATTGAGTAGTGTGAGTGTTCAAAATCAGCTGAGTCTTTAAGGATTAGAAGTACTGTCAGAGTAACATAATAATTCTTAAGAATTTTATAAGCACTGTCAGGAGGCAAGATTCAGTACAGCATGTAAATACAAGTTATGCCAGACTCAGCCTAGCTATGTGGCTTCCACAAAGAATTATCGGCGCTACAATGCGCTGGGTCATGTAACTCTACAGCTGCTCTTAAAGTACACGGCCGTAGTTTGTTGTAACAGGCAAAAATTGGTTTGTATTGAGAGCTTTGTTACTAAACTGACGTTTGACCTAAATCACAAAACATCATGGGGCATATTATCAAGGGAGTTTATCTCCGCCTTTTTGGCTTTAAAAGCCAAGAAAGCGGAGATAAAATGATCTCCCTATTACCTAGCTGTCGCTAACACCAGTTAGCGACAGCTAGTAGGAGATAGCGACCATCTTGGGCCCCACTTTGCATGTCAGTGATATTTATCACTAATGACATGCAAAGTGGGCGTGCCAAGATGTTAGCGACTGGAAACAGTCGCTAACATCGCTATCTCCTATTACCAACTTATGGAGATAAGCGCGAATATCTCCAAAAGCTACCACCTGCCCTGAGCAGTTCTTAGCCATGTTGTCCAATGGGAGGTGGATAACATGGCTAAGAGCATTAGCTCGGTAATGCATGAATATCGCTGACTTTTCAGCGATATTCATGCATTGCGGCCGATTTTTATCGCATTTGCGATGAACCTTGGTAATACCAAGGTTTATTTGCGATAAAAATCGCCGCAGCTCAGCGGTACATTTTTGTCTCTAACCAAGCAATAGCGATAATTATCGCTATTGCTTGGTAATATGCCCCCTTGAGTTCTTGTTTTACTCGTGTGAATCTGTAACAGTCATCCATTTCAAAAATTACTTTCATGCACAACTATTTCTGCAAATGTAACGGGAGTACGTTTCAACATGCAGAGGTGTGACGCAAACTTGTATTTGCGAACTTTTGCATGTTCACCTCAGAGGAAGTATTCGTGCCATGTGGAAATCTCACCCCCGATATCTGATCAATTTTGAATGTTTCCTCTCAATTTCTACCCTAAAAGTACATTTACTCCAGCCCTTGGCAGAATAAATGTAGGTGCTTTCTCGGGGTGGGAAAGAATCCACCAATGTTTGGTGAATACCCACATGTGCAATTTGGTGTCCGCGAGCTAACTTATGTGGTCCACCTCTCAGAAAGCCCAGAACTCGAAGATTCAACAGATTTTGTGCACGCAGAAATACCATTATAGAAGTAGATTTTCTGACTGAGGGGATTCCATGTGCTAAGGTAAAAGCCCCCAATTCCTGATCCTGTAAATCAGAAATAAATTTGCAGGCGAAAACTCACATAGTTGTGCGTTTATGTTGAACTTATTTGCGCAAATAGCTTTGCAGATTGGGTCAGTAGTGGTTAATAAAAAAGGCATTTCTATTTCATTAAATAAAAAAAACACAATCAGGTGGTTTACCCGAGCATGCTGTTCTACCACTGTGTATCTGTCTCGAAATTTGATTACAACCTATTGCGTGCAACCGAAGCTGCTGTTTAACTGCTCTGTCACATTATATTTGGATTTTCATTATTAATTATGGATGCATTGTGCTCTCTGGAAATGGTAGCTCATTTAAATTATAATAAATTGGGAACCTGAGGCCGCCTAATTCTTGAGGTGTGACTAAATGACTTGTCCTATTGAATGCTGGTGTACAGGGCTTCTTTACCGTCCCTTGCCTAACATTAGAGAGGATAAACAGACTCACTTCGCTTGTTTTATCTCCTAGAACCTTAGTGACATTGACAAGCATTATGAGCCCAATGTACCACGGTTGGGCCACAAAGGAGCCACTTTTTTATGCACAGCAACGTTCATTTTGGGCTGCAATAGATTTTTAGCTGCTTCAAAGCATAAAATGGCCATTCAGTAGGATTTGAAGGATTCTCCCCATCAATATGAACGATGCAGTCCTCCAACTGGACTATAAATGCAGGTATGGAGGAATGCATGTCAATTCACCAAAATGCCGGAGGTAGCGGAAGTGACATCACACGCACTTTGACCTTCAGTTTCACTCACACACACACTCACATGTGTACACATACTCCCACATAAATACACTCCTACCCGCAAGCACGCACACAACATATATTTAAAGGCAGTTTTTACGTACCTCAGCTGCCAGGGAGGGTCATATTTCAGCTAATTGAACTCCATTTTTAATTTCATGATACTATTAGTGAAACATTTTATATATATATATATATATATATATATATATATATATATATATATATATATATATATATATATATTTATCCAGCACTGTTGGTTTGCATAGAGCCTCGACCATCACCAGGGCGGTCCGACGTGAGTGGGGCAGACAACCCAGGTTCATATCCAGCACCAACCTCCAATACCAAGAAAAGAGGCACGTCAGACCAGACTTCAGTGATCGACAAGCATTTTAATCCAAAGAAATACAGCCTTCGTTTCTCCTTCTCCTGACCGGTTTCGGCTAAGTGACTAGCCTTGTTCACAGGTGAGCTGCCGGTGCATTTGCTGCGTAACTTCCTCTATACGCGATTGGATTGGACTACTCCGGTAAGGCGTAGCCTCAACATACCACAAGTCCCAGCATGCATTCAGTGAGTGTTAATGTCTCGTATTAAAACCAGAATTGAAACTTACTGGAGAGTGTCTTCGAGTCACTTAAGGAATGCGTAAGTTGCTCATAAGTATTCTTTGGCCGCTTTTCTTAAATAATTCCTGGTAATGCTTGGTTGTCACGAAGTCCCAACGTGAAAGACAAAAGTCATTCAATATCCCTTGCCGGCGGCGTCACAAGGAGCTTCCTGGCTGTAACTACATGCCATTAACGTTCCAGAACGCCGCGGGCGGGTCAAGGTTCAGATATGGATAAATCTAGCACTGTTGGTCTGCATAGAGCCTGGACCATCACCAGGGCGGTCCGACGTGAGTGGGGCAGAAAATCCAGGTTCATATCCAGCACCAACCTCCAATACCAAGAAAAGAGGCACGTCAGACCAGACTTCAGTGATCGACAAGCATTTTAATCCAAAGAAATACAGCCTTCGTTTCTCCTTCTCCTGACCGGTTTCGGTTAAGTGACTAGCCTTGTTCACAGGTGAGCTGCGGGTGCATTTGCTGCGTAACTTCCTTTATACGCGATTGGATTGGACTACTCCGGTAAGGCGTAGCCTCAACATACCACAAGTCCCAGCATGCATTCAGTGAGTGTTAATGTCTCGTATTAAAACCAGAATTGAAACTTACTGGAGAGTGTCTTCGAGTTACTTAAGGAATGCGTAAGTTGCTCATAAGTATTCTTTGCCGCTTTTCTTAAATAATTCCTGGTAATTCATGGTTGTCACGAAGTCCCAACGTGAAAGACAAAAGTCATTCAATATCCCTTGCCGGCGGCGTCAAAAGGAGCTTCTAGCTGTAACTACATGCCATTAACGTTCCAGAACGCCGCGGGCGGGTCAAGGTTCAGATATGGTTAAATCCAGCACTGTTGGTCTGCATGGAGCCTCGACCATCACCAGGGCAGTCCGACGTGAGTGGGGCAGACAACCCACGTTCATATCCAGCAGCAACCTCCAATACCAAGAAAAGAGGCACGTCAGACCAGACTTCAGTGATCGACAAGCATTTTAATCCAAAGAAATACAGCCTTCGTTTCTCCTTCTCCTGACCGGTTTCGGCTAAGTGACTAGCCTTGTTCACAGGTGAGCTGCGGGTGCATTTGCTGCGTAACTTCCTTTATACGCGATTGGATTGGACTACTCCGGTAAGCGTAGCCTCAACATACCACAAGTCCCAGCATGCATTCAGTAAGTGTTAATGTCTCGTGTTAAAACCAGAATTTAAACTTACTGGAGAGTGTCTTCGAGTCACTTAAGGAATGCGTAAGTTGCTCATAAGTATTCTTTGGCCGCTTTTCTTAAATAATTCCTGGTAATGCTTGGTTGTCACGAAGTCCCAACGTGAAAGACAAAAGTCATTCAATATCCCTTGCCGGCGCGTCAAAAGAAGCTTCCTGGCTGTAACTACATGCCATTAACGTTCCAGAACGCCGCGGGCGGGTCAAGGTTCAGATATGGTTAAATCCAGCACTGTTGGTCTGCATAGAGCCTCGACCATCATCAGGGCGGTCCGACGTGAGTGGGGCAGACAACCCACGTTCATATCCAGCACCAACCTCCAATATCAAGAAAAGAGGCACGTCAGACCAGACTTCAGTGATCGACAAGCATTTTAATCCAAAGAAATACAGCCTTCGTTTCTCCTTCTCCTGACCGGTTTCGGCTAAGTGACTAGCCTTGTTCACAGGTGAGCTGCGGGTGCATTTTCTGCGTAACTGCCTTTATACGCGATTGGATTGGACTACTCCGGTAAGGCGTAGCCTCAACATACCACAAGTCCCAGCATGCATTCAGTGAGTGTTAATGTCTCGTATTAAAACCAGAATTGAAACTTACTGGAGAGTGTCTTCGAGTTACTTAAGGAATGCGTAAGTTGCTCATAAGTATTCTTTGGCTGCTTTTCTTAAATAATTCCTGGTAATGCTTGGTTGTCACGAAGTCCCAACATGAAAGACAAAAGTCATTCAATATCCCTTGCCGGCGGCGTCAAAAGGAGCTTCCGAGCTGTAACTACATGCCATTAACGTTCTAGAACGCTGCGGGCGGGTCAAGGTTCAGATATGGTTAAATCCAGCACTGTTGGTCTGCATGGAGCCTCGACCATCACCAGGGCAGTCTGACGTGAGTGGGGCAGACAACCCACGTTCATATCCAGCAGCAACCTCCAATACCAAGAAAAGAGGCACGTCAGAGCAGACTTCAGTGATCGACAAGCATTTTAATCCAAAGAAATACAGCCTTCGTTTCTCCTTCTTCTGACCGGTTTCGGCTAAGTGACTAGCCTTGTTCACAGGTGAGCTGCGGGTGCATTTGCTGCGTAACTTCCTTTATACGCGATTGGATTGGACTACTCCGGTAAGGCGTAGCCTCAACATACCACAAGTCCCAGCATGTATTCAGTAAGTGTTAATGTCTCGTGTTAAAACCAGAATTTAAACTTACTGGAGAGTGTCTTCGAGTCACTTAAGGAATGCGTAAGTTGCTCATAAGTATTCTTTGGCCGCTTTTCTTAAATAATTCCTGGTAATGCTTGGTTGTCACGAAGTCCCAACGTGAAAGACAAAAGTCATTCAATATCCCTTGCCGGCGCGTCAAAAGGAGCTTCCTGGCTGTAACTACATGCCATTAACGTTCCAGAACGCCGCGGGCGGGTCAAGGTTCAGATATGGTTAAATCCAGCACTGTTGGTCTGCATAGAGCCTCGACCATCATCAGGGCGGTCCGACGTGAGTGGGGCAGACAACCCACGTTCATATCCAGCACCAACCTCCAATATCAAGAAAAGAGGCAAGTCAGACCAGACTTCAGTGATCGACAAGCATTTTAATCCAAAGAAATACAGCCTTTGTTTCTCCTTCTCCTGACCGGTTTCGGCTAAGTGACTAGCCTTGTTCACAGGTGAGCTGCGGGTGCATTTGCTGCGTAACTTCCTTTATACGCGATTGGATTGGACTACTCCGGTAAGGCGTAGCCTCAACATACCACAAGTCCCAGCATGCATTCAGTGAGTGTTAATGTCTCGTATTAAAACCAGAATTTAAACTTACTGGAGAGTGTCTTCAAGTCACTTAAGGAATGCGTAAGTTGCTCATAAGTATTCTTTGGCCGCTTTTCTTAAATAATTCCTGGTAATGCTTGGTTGTCACGAAGTCCCAACGTGAAAGACAAAAGTCATTCAATATCCCTTGCCGGTGGCGTCAAAAGGAGCTTCCTGGCTGTAACTACATGACATTAACGTTCCAGAACGCCGCGGGCGGGTCAAGGTTCAGATATGGTTAAATCCAGCACTGTTGGTCTGCAATATATAAGCTCCAAAGTTTGCCCAAGCAAAGAGTGGCACTCAAACACCAGCCTAAGGTTATAAGCCTTGAATTAATGGTATGAACAGTGTCCCATCTGCCGATTCGATTTGGCAGTGATTCCGTCATGCTTTGCCTGACGCGTTTCAAAGTGTGTCCCTTCTACCTCAGAGTCTTCACACGGAAAAGGATGCCTACTGTTTCTGATCGCTGTTCCACATATATATGCTTAATTACACGCCCCTTGTATAAGGCTGCTTCTTGGTGGAGCATTGTGGGTAATGCAGTCCGTGAAACTATTCAAACCACAGATGGCTGCACTAATTCTCTGCCGGAAAAAAGATTTACCAGCCCTGGATGGGCCTCAGCAAAAGGGGAGCCGTTCGAAATCCAATGCTGTTGCTCCACTGCAAGCCCGGTGTAATTCTGGACTGTGGCCCTGTCTAATCAACAGGGTGGTGCTCGCTCGGCGGCTGGACCACCGCCAAAAATGAAAGCTCCAAAGTTTGCCCAAGCAAAGAGCAGCACTTAAACACCAGCGTAAGGTTATAAGCCTTTAATTAATGGTATGAACAGTGTCCCATCTGCCCCGCTTGCCAGAGGGCAGCTGCCACGTTTCATGGGCCTAGTTGTTTTTAGAGCCTAGATGGCTTCAAAGTATAGGCGCAATTCTTGAGAGAGTTCCTGGAGAGAGCCCCAGAAGTGGCACAGAGGTGCCAGGTCTTCCTCAGCTGTCCAGCACTTAGTGCCAGCTGCATCGTTTAGGCCCCCATGTTATGGTTCTCAGCTGCCCAGCGAGTAGTATGCAGCTGCAACGTTTAGGTGTGTGCAGATGGCGCACCCCTGACTGTCGCTGCCTAGGCAGCGCACCCTGACATCCTGGACACAGGGCATTTGAGCCCCTTTGGAGATGGCCAGTTGGCCAGGGGGACAGGTACATGTATAGGGTGCAAGGCCCTAATATGATTTATGTGCTGAAGTGATTATGGTTCTAGGAAATGTAATGCATTTAGTATGTTTCACGCACCCTGTTTGATTCCTCTAAATATGGTTTATGATTATGAGGTTGCTTTGCATTTCATGTGGTTATGCTAGTGAGATTATGTTTCACTGTGTGAGGTACGCCCCTAATGTGAGTTATACTTAGGAGGTAGGGTCTAATGTGTTTCGACTAGTGAGGATATTGCATAATGTGTTTATGCTGGTGAGGTTGGTGCAGAATGTAATTCGCACCTGATGTGACTGTGCATAATGTAGTTTATGTCACAGACAGATGTGAGGTACAGTGATTACCAGTGTTTACTTGTTGTACGGTTTATGATCTATTTACTTTGACCACGTTCGCTTTGTGATGGTTCTGACAGTGGACCATGTGGCCCTGTCAGGTGTAAATAATTCCCTTGTGAATATTGCCCGTGCCAGTCGGCACAGTGTATGTTATGTGTTTACTATTCTAATGTGGTATGAGAATACAAAGGCTATTTTTTATATAACCTTGTGTGGTGTTCCTTTTGTAGTGTGCCTGGGATGTTGTTGCTGTTGTGTGCGTGCGCAAATGCGTTACACATTGCCTCCGGGATAAGCCTGACTGCTCGTGCCAAGCTAACAAGGGGGTGAGCAGGGGTTATCTTTGGCATGTAACTCCCTTGACCTGACTAGAGTGGTGGTTTTTGCCTGGCTTTGGCGCAAGCCTTAGCCAACCAGAAATCCCTTTTCTAACACCTATGATTTGGCAAATTGTTATCTTTGCAACCACAAAACCTCTAAGGGTCTTTTTACAATGTCCCCACGATATCCCTAGTTAACTCTGCTCTTAGAGCTACTAACAGCAGCAGTCCAGTAACTGCGGGAGGTGAAGTTAATGGGGATTACGAGAGGGATCCTAAGGGTCCCATGAGAATTTAGGAATTACCAGGAGAATCTGTAATTTTGGTTCCAATTCCTCCAAGAATTCATTTTACCTTGGTAGTCACCTAGAGGCTATACCGGCATTAACAGGTTAGATTTACGGGTGAAACATAGCAGAACTACGGATTTACTTCAGACCATGCAATCCAGATCCCTCTGGTAACTCCAGTTACTGGCTGAATAAGGATTACCATGACATGTGTAATCCTATAGTTTTGGCACTCTTTAAAAAAAGATATAGATTGTTTAAACGCACAAGACGGCAGTACCACGTGCAGTCTCAAGACTTGCACAAAATTAACAAAAATCTTAAATATAATGTTATTCAGTGAGTTCATGCTCCTGCTGTGCAGATTCAAAGAAATCAATTATAGCACATATCTTTTGAGCCAATCATTCTGCTAAGGGTAGCTGCTTGTTTCAGATTGTTACCCCGTTTTATTTTGCAGTTTAACTCTGTTCCAAACTCGCAATTACATTCAGCTATAACCTGCCACTTGTTCCCCGGATCCAGCTTTAATCATAATCCAAGATCAAGATTCCAGCTATTCCTGGATGGCTCACCAGGCTGGCCCTGGATCTAAATTCCAGACTGCTCTCCAATATTGCTTCAAGTTTGGTTTTTGATTTACCTCCCAAAATGGTTTTGGACGGAGTTTCCAACAGGTTTGTCGAATAAAATTCCCAGCATAGACATTTCCTAACCAGTTTATGGATTTACCATCTACTTTATATGTGCGACACAATTTCTGCAAAACATGCTATCAGCCTTCTGCTGTGTCCGAGAGTAATGTTTGGCTTGACTCTATCGTCCAGCCTCCATATTCTGTTGCAGGGATTCTGCACAGATGCAGAACTATGTGCAGGATTATAGGGCCTTGGTGTATGGGGTGTGCAGTCATAATATCGAGTCTTTTATTTCGACTGGACAGAATATCGACTCAAAAATATAGAATGGACATAATATCGACTAGACATAATATAGACAACAAAAATATCGACTAGAGAAAATTAATATCGAATAGAATGGACATAATATCGACTCAAAAATATAGAATGGACATAATATCGATGGGCAGTGTCTTTGCTCCCAGCGTGGCGGGTCTCTACGTCTATAACTTTGAACTCAAATTCATCCTGAGTGATGACAATCCCTTCAAAAACAACTTGAAGTTTTGGAAGCGCTACATCGACGATGTCCTTGCCATTTGGCAGGGACCCATCGACCAACTACTCGAGTTCATCACTTGGATCAATACATGCGATCCCAACTTGAGGTTCACACACTGCTTCAATGAGAAAGAAATAGTGTTCCTAGACGTGGTCATCACAAAGAACATTGACCACCTAGACACCAGAACACACTATAAACCAACCGCCAAAAACAACCTCCTCAAGTTTGAGAGCTTTCATCCGCGCCCACTTAAGGAAAATCTCCCTTACGGGCAATTTTTAAGACTTTGGCGCAATTGTAGTAAGCTCAGTGACTATAAAGTACAGGCATCCGACCTAACAGAAAAACTCAAGATACGCGGCTATCCAACAAAGATCATAACTAAGTGCCAAAAGCGGGCTAGAAATCAGCCGAGAGAAGTCCTCCTGGAGAAAAAACCAGCAAAAGGGGAAGAAATACCTCTCACCTGTGTTACTACCTTCAATGCTATCTCCAACCAGGTTTCCAAAAGCATCAATAGACACTGGTCCATCCTGCAATCTGGCAATCTGCGCTGGGAAAAACCCCTTTTTTCCTACAAAAAATCACCTAGCCTAAAAGACAGCTTAGTGAACACAAGGCCCAAGCCTAAGAAACAGAACAACGAAAACTCGATAACCAAGAGCTGGGGTCTCCCAGATGTCACAGGACACTTTCATTGTGGCAACTGCAGTGTGTGCCACCTTACAAGTGACACTAAAACTCTGAACCTCGAACCTGGCAAGACATGGAGACAACAATCCCACACCAACTGTAATAGTGGCAATGTTGTGTACTTAATTGAATGCACTTGCAATAAACGTTACGTTGGAATGACCACAAGAAAAATCAAGCAGAGAATCTGTGAACATCGTAGCACCATTCGCTGCAAAAAAAGTGCAACAAGACTCACGGACCATTTTCTTGAAAACAACCATACGCCCAATGACATGAGGTGGACTGTGATCGAGCAAATCACTCCTGGCCCAAACCTCCAGAAACGCCTTTTTGAGAAGGAACAAAGATGGATATACAGGCTATCCTCCCATATCACAGGATTGAACGATAATATTCCATGGGCCAGCGTCATGTAATCCTTATTCAGCAGCACCCACCACCCCCCCTTTTTTCTTTTTGCTGCACTAGGGGTAACATTGTCATGTTCCTTTTGGCTACACTTGGATGCTCCCCTGGGACATATTATGCCCCTATAATGATTACTTCTGTTTCCCCGTTACATGGTCCCTTGATGGGCATCATTGCTATCTGCACCCCTAGTGTCCATATTAAGAGGACCCTTCCGTCCCCTCACAGCCTTTAATTACGTAGTTTTCACTAGCCCGGTTTAGAAGCAGCCCTGTAGTTATTAACCAACTCTTCTCCCTTTAACTACCTAAGAACTGCCTCTCTTATCTTAATGCCGGTACTAAAAATCTACAGCCGATCCGATTGCTTAGTCTGCAACCTTTTCTCGTCGGCCAATATTTGTGTAGCATGGTTGCCCGGCAATGCCTTCTAGTCCTCCTACTATGTCCACTATACCGTAACGCGTCAACACGCTTACGCGCCCAAACCCCGCCCACCCCGGAAGTCATACTGACACTACTAATCCCGGCCGGGTACGCCACCTCACTAGCGGGGAAGCACGGAGAGGCGAGTAGGTACCAGGCTCTCTAATCACGCAGCAACTGTAAGTTTATCTAACTCCTTTTTTCAATCTGAGCCAAGCACCGTGTGATCGTCTATCATTAGCTGGTAAGCCCCACATATGAGACGATCCTATTTTCTTTTTTCCTCGACAGAATACGTTACGCTCTGAGGCTTTATCCTTCCCTCTACCCCGTGAAGCTCTAAAGACCCACAACAGGAGTAAGCCCTGTTGACCACGAGGGTTCTTCGAATTTATGTTGTGTGTTGTTTTGTTTAGTATGAATGTGCGAGTGGGTTTTGATTTCACGCCGTTACTATTCACGCTAACTTTGCAGTGAAAAGCCGAGCCACGCACAGATAAACGCCTAGTGCTGTCGACTGTTGATGTAACGGTTATTTATCACAGAGCACATCGTCATTGATACAGTGTGCCTGCTGGAGCCCCGACTGGCCCTTACTATAAATTTGTATTTTCTTTAGGCACAACCACTAATTAAATGATGAGCCATCCGATAGTTGCACAATTACGGCAATTATGAGTTCTGATTGGGATGCACAGTGAGCAACCAGACACGTGAGAATCAGCACGGCACGACGTTACAGGCTTGTAACATGCATATTCGTGACCCCTATGCTTTTTTCCTCCACAGGTCTTTTGCTTTTTTCTCACCACCATTGAGTGTGAGATTGCGACTGTGACTGGATTTTCTGTCTACAGTCTCTAGGAATTTAGGGCTGGCAGGTCGTTAGTGTGTCCTGACCACCCATCTTCCTCTTTTTGGTCCTGATGAAAACCCGGAATTTTCCCTTTATGGGTTGAAACATGTAGACCTGACCTACACATAGTGATACACCTGGTCATAACTAACCTCACTGTATCCACACACTTGATTTTAATATTGTCCAGTAACTTGCCAATAAAAGTTTTTTCACACAAGGATACCAGGACAATTTTTAACATATTTTTGTTCACTTCACACACAAAATACCCGCTCCACTGTAATTCAGGTGTCGCAGCACACCCTGATGGCATTCGGCCATTAGGGTGGACCCCGATGATGAAGCATGTCACCAACCAGGTTGGTGAGTGAGGGGTTTTTAAACAAAAGAAGGACTCTCTTCATTTGATAGTCATCTCACTCAGTCCACATTTTTTTGCTTTCTGACGGTACTCCTCTTTATGTTTATGTAAAACTTTGGACCTAGGGGACCAGGAGTACACTCCGTTCGCTTGTTGCGAATTAATCCCTTACTCTCTCTTTGTTTAACTACATAATATCGACTAGACATAATATAGACAACAAAAATATCGAATTTAAGGTAAGTTAATAATAATTTTTATTTTTTGTGTAATATAAGTCTGTAGCGGGTTGTGGGTTTATAGGGGAATAGGGTGGGAAGTAATTTAATTCTAATTAATTAAATATGTTAATTTATTTATTGATATTTATTTAGAATTAATTGTTAATTAATTATTAATTGGTAATTAATTAAAATATAATTGGTAATTAATTATAATTGATTAATTGATAAATATTTTAATTTTAGTAATTTATTTTCTGTAGCGGGTTGTGGGTTTATAGGGGAATAGGGTGGGAAGTAATTTAATTATAATTTATTAAATATGTTAATTTATTTATTGATATTTATTTAGAATTAATTGTTAATTAATTATTAATTGGTAATTAATTAAAATATAATTGGTAATTAATTATAATCGATTAATTGATAAATATTTTAATTTTAGTAATTTATTTTCTGTAGCGGGTTGTGGGTTTATAGGGGAATAGGGTGGGAAGTAATTTAATTATAATTAATTAAATAAGTTAATTTATTTATTCTTATTTATTTGGAATACATTGTTAATTAAATAATAATTGGTAATTAATAAAAATATGATTGGCAAATAATTTTAATTGATTAATTGATAAATATGTTAATTTCATTCATTTAATTTCTGTAGCGGGTTGTGGGTTTATAGGGGAATAGGGTGGGAAATAATTTAATTCTCATTAATTAAATATGTCATTTAAATTATTGGTATGTATTTTGAATTAATTGTTTATTAATTTTTAATAGGTAATTAATTAAAATATAATTGGTAATTAAAATTAATTTATTAATTTTTAAATTGTAAAATAATTTATTGTTAATAGGTAATTAATTAGTATGAGTAGGCAATTTTTATAATTAAAATATTTTATTTTGTATTTATAAATAAATATTTTATTATTTTTATACACTTTTTTAATATTTTAAATATTTGTAATTGGTATTACTATTTATGTTATTTATATCTATTTGTGAAGTATTTACTTTCCCTACTATTGCACTCTCTGAAGTTGGAATAGTAATTTTAACCCCTACGCTATCCAACACTTTCCCTACTGTTGCACCCACTGGAGTGGGTATGCAACGTTTACAACGCTACTTTTACTATGCACTACCATTACAACAAAACTTTTAAATCGCAAAAACTTTTACAACGCATACATTTACAAAGCATGTTTTCTAACCCAGAGACCTTTACAACGCATACCATTACAATGTAAGTATTAGTAAGTATATAATTATTTTTAAAAGGTTATATGTTTGGGATTTTGGGTAAAGGGGTATTTTTAGGGTTCAGGGTCAGTTTTCAGTTTTTGGGTAAAGGTGTATTTTTAGGGTTCAGGGTCAGTTTTCAGTTTCTGGGTAAAGGGGTATTTTTAGGGTTCAGGGTCAGTTTTCAGTTTTTGGGTAAAGGGGTATTTTTAGGGTTCAGGGTCAGTTTTCAGTTTTTGGGGTAAAGGGGTATTTTTAGGGTTCAGGGTCAGTTTTCAGTTTTTGGGGTAAAGGGGTATTTTTAGGGTTCAGGGTCAGTTTTCAGTTTTTGGGTAAAGGGGTATTTTTAGGGTTCAGGGTCAGTTTTCAGTTTTTGGGTAAAGGGGTATTTTTAGGGTTCAGGGTCAGTTTTCAGTTTTTGGGGTAAAGGGGTATTTTTAGGGTTCAGGGTCAGTTTTCAGTTTTTGGGGTAAAGGGGTATTTTTAGGGTTCAGGGTCAGTTTTCAGTTTTTGGGGTAAAGGGGTATTTTTAGGGTTCAGGGTCAGTTTTCAGTTTTTGGGTTAAAGGGTATTTTTAGGGTTTAGGGTCAGTTTTCAGTTTTTGGGTAAAGGGGTATTTTTAGGGTTCAGGGTCAGTTTTCAGTTTTTGGGGTAAAGGGGTATTTTTAGGGTTCAGGGTCAGTTTTCGGGTAAAGGGGTATTTGTAGGGTTCAGGGTCAGTTTTCAGTTTATGGGTAAAGGAGTATTTTTAGGGTTCAGGGTCAGTTTTGGGTTTTTGGGGTACAGGGGTACTTTGTAAAAATAAAGTAAAATTACATTTAAATTAAATTTATTTAATAAAATTAAATAAAATTAAATTATATTATAATATTTTTTATTAATTTATATTCAAAAAATTATTATATGCTTACCAATACTTACGTTGTAATGGTATGCGTTGTAAAGGTATATGCGTTGTAAAATCTTGCGTTGTAAATGTATGCGTTGTAAAAGTTTTTGCGTTGTAAAAGTTTTGTTGTAATGGTAGGCGTTGTAAAAGTATGCGTTGTAACGTCATACATCCCTGGAGTGGGAATAGTAATTTTAACCCCTACGCTATCCAGCGCTTTCCCTACTGTTGCACCCACTGGAGTGGGAATAGTAAATTTTACCTCTACGCTATCCAACACTTTTGCTAATGTTGAACTCACTATAGTTGTAACAATAAATTTTAAACATTTTCTAAAATGTTATATATGTTTATTTAATAATATGTTTATATATATATATATATATATATATATATATATATATATATATATATATATGTGTGTGTAATTTTTGGTGATATAATTTTTTTAATTATATAAATTATTTATTAAAATTACATTTTTTTTATTAATTATTTCTAAGTTTATATTAAATATATTTATTACTATATTAGTTTTAACTTAATTTTAAGAAATTTAAAAAATCGATATTTTGACAGTCTATATTTTTGTAAGTCGATATTTTGGAGTCGATATTTTGGTACTTACCTGTTTGAAGATAGGGAGTCGATATTTTGTCAATCGATATTTTTGACTCGATATTTGTGTATCTCGATATTTGTGTCGTCGATATTATGTCAGTGATCCGGTGTATGGGGCTGGGTCATCCTACCATCTTAGCACCCACGAGCCCAGGACCGACTAGCTATAGTGTCTCACTTGCTCTCCTACTCACTCACAGAGAAACAAATGATTAAACACCCCAGAACACAAAACTCCCAGATCTCTACTCTTGTACTTGCCCACAATAAAATCTGACAAAGACAAGAAACTGTTTAAAATATTTATTTTAACTACCGTGCCCTATCATGCAGTATACGTGCCACAACAAGCAGAAAAATGCATAGTACAAATACAGTCAGCATATTAGCTAGTACTTATATCATGAAGGGAGATGTCATCATGGAAAGACAATAGAGCCTAAACTCCCTCCCCTTGCTAAGAAGCAGTATTATTATATATTAGAAGATCTCTGGGCTTGGTCGGCAGACCCCATACCTTAGCCTATAGATGGTACATCTACATCATAGATACTGTCTCACTATTCTGCCTGGAAAGGTCCCACTCCAAGTGTGTGCTACCTATTTGTGTATTCTAATAAGACCAATGTACGTTTGTCCCAACAACAGCTGCATCAGTACGTTTTGTCTAAGGCTAAGGCCTGGCCAGAACAAAACAACAAGGGGGATTCTTGTTCGACCTTGCACATAATGTTTAGTCAAAACCCCAGGAACATGCAGAGACTGAACACAGCGATGAGTTCTCATGTGAAAACAGCCATAGAAATGATTGCAAAAAATAAAGACATGTAGTAACGTGCTCAAAGCAGCAGGCAGGCTGCAGCATGCTCATGCTAAGTTCATGAAGACGACAATGTCCCCATGGGCCACGTGACAATTCACCCTTTATTAAGCTTTCATACTGGCAGTGTAGGAAAGTGGAGTAATACGTGGTGCAGGGGTAGACTTCACCATGTGAAATTATCACTATATCCCAAAGATGGTAATTGGATTCACACTAATAAATCCCTAGCTCAGTCCTGTAGTGTGGAAAAGTGCAGTAAGGCTTTACTAGAGGAACATTTGTTAAGCATTTCAGAGTACCAACATGAATGATAAGTAATTAAGACAACTCAAGAGAAATCCAACACTAATTTATAAAAAATAAAGTGTATTTTTATCTTTAATTTAGACAACAAAATTAATGGAATATCATACATATAACCAGAGTTCTACATGTGTTAAGCAATTATACATCAGTGCAAAATAATACAGTGAGACTTTAACATTGCCGTCAACGGGAAAACCCACTAGTGACAATCAATCACTTGCAGGTCGAATTATGTGGAACCCCTGCAGGGTTATGGTCATGCCTGCCCCTGGAGTAGGCCACTACAAGCAGATCAATTTTACCTAACATGTGGAGTCCGAGTGCAGAGTTGTCCTGGATGTCCGTGGTGCTGAATGGGAGCCACGGGATGTTAGTTTTACCATTTATCTTATAAACAAATGGAATCCACAAGTGGGTGTGGGTGGTCCCTACAGTGGTAGGGAGCATGTAGTGTTCTTTAAATACTCCTCACACACCAAAAGGACCCTTGATGTCATGCTTCATCATTGGGGTCTTCGCACCCATCTACGGGATGCGGCGTGCTGCTACCTACGTCTAGGCGGGAGCACTTTTTGCAATCACTATGTGTGGTGTGTGTGAGGTTATTTGTAATAGTGAGTGAGTGGTGGGGTTTGAAGTGATTTTAGTGATGTTTAGAAAGTACCTGGCTCGTGGGGTGGACTCAAAAAACATTTTTATGGGCCCCCGGGCTGGTACTGTTAAAAGGTTGTATTTAGAGGTTCCTATATATTGCAATGTACATCACCTCTTGTGTGCGTCAACATGTTTCGGAGTGGAACTCCTTCTTCAGGACGGGGTGCACAAATCCCCACCTTACTCACGTTTTCCTACACAAAGTCTGTACTTTACAGAAAAGTGAAAATTTGATTAAAGGCTACTATGTACCTAAAACAATTGTCAAGAAGGTTTCCGCGATTAGCGAACCTAGGATAAAACACAAGGAAAGAAACAATAATATTTCATTCTTATAGCCATTTGCTATTTGTATTACTCCAGGGTCAGTTAACTAGGAAAACAGTGTGTGGGCAGCAGCTACTCGACAAATATTGTCATCCTAATAGTGAAGGTGCGCCCTGTAAAAAAGGTTACAAGGACAAGACATCCAAAACATAAAACACACGCTCTATTTGCTTTAACCTATGTGGCTCTGATGACCTGGTACTGTGAGGAGGATAATAAAGTTGTTTTAAATGCATGCTTGTTGTCACAATATGGTGTGCCTCATGAGCCTCCTAACGTTGGGGGATTATCGTGCCAATCTGCATCCTGTAAGGTAAGAAACAACTCAGATTGCTTACTTACAGAGTTGAAGTATCTGCTTCTTGTTACCCGCTATAGTACTCACGATTGCGAGGGAAAAATCTATGTCTTGCTGCCCCAACGCTGCTCCGCTGTGAATGAGGGCTAGACTGAAATTCGCGCCTTTTATATCCAAGTGTCGGGCCAATTAAGCACTAATTGTCCTAAAAACCGGAAGGGAAAGCGGTGCCCATATATGGTTAATCCGGTCCACGTGTTCGTTAAAGTTGCCGGTCCCGGCTCATGCCAGGCAGTGTATGAGCAGCGCGATGTCTTTGCGCCTGTGCAGATCCCTGTAGGTAGCGTCTGTGCCAACGTGCCTGTGCTGATGCGAGGACCATGTGTCTCTCACTCCGCACATGCGCGTTGGCCGGATGGCCTTTCTGCAGCGTTTGTGTTTGGCCCCGTGATTTCTTTAATGTCTAAATTAGTAATGCGGGTGCTGAGTATTCTCATTGTTGACACTAGTTAATGACAGTTAAATGCTCCAGCGTATATTACTATTCAATTGTTCAGGGGAAATACATTAGAATTCATCAGTTAAATGCTTATGCATAAGGATACAAACTGTTCATGAACAACCCGGGGTTGATGGCCTTTCTGCAGCGTTTGTGGCAGGCAACACTCCCTTAGGCATCTTTTAAAACAGGAGATGCAACGGGGGTTACATTACAATGAACTCCCTTCTTTCACATCCAAGTGAACCTACTAATAAAGTCCCCTGGTGCAAGAGAGACTTACCTACTCCCTGGGTACAGATCAGTACCACCAGCACCCAATTAGCCACCCTATACCACTCTGGCCCCTCAATTAATAGCACTCACAACGTGGGCAGTGCCATTGACCCCGGGATACTTGTGATCAGTTTTCCAACCTTAGGCACAAGCATCTAACTGATGAATTTTAGTCAATTTATCCAGAATAATTGAGGAGCAGCACCGGCTGGGGCATTCAATTATGACTGACTACTGCCACCAATGAGAACACTCAGCACCCGCACTGCACAGTTGGACATAAAAGAAACCACGGGGCCACACGCAAACGCTGCAGAAAGGCCATCAACCCCGGGTTGTTCATGGTCAGTTTGTATCCTTATGCATAAGCATTTAACTGATGAATTCTAATTTATTTCCCCTGAACAGTTGAATAGTAATATACGCTGGAGCATTTAACTGTCATTAACTAGTGTCACCATTGAGAATACTCAGCACCCGCATTACTCATTTAGACATTAAAGAAATCACGGGGCCAAACACAAACGCTGCAGAAAGGCCATCCGGCCGACGCGCGCGCATGTGCGGAGTGAGAGACACGTGGTCTTCGCATCGGTACAAGCACGTTGGCACAGACGCTACCTACAGGGATCTGCACAGGCGCAATGACATCGCGCTGCTCATACACTACCTGGCATGAGCCGGGACCGGCAACTTTAACGAACACGTGGACAGGATTAACCATATATGGGCACCGCTTTCCCTTCCAGTTTTTAGGACAATTAGTGCTTAATTGGCCCGACACTCGGATATAAAAGGCGCGAATTTCAGTCTAGCCCTCATTCACAGCGGATCCGCGTTGGGGCAGCAAGGCATAGATTTTTCCCTCGCAATCGTGAGTAGTATAGCGGGTAACAAGAAGCAGATACTTCAACTCTGTAAGTAAGCAATCTGAGTTTTTTCTTACCTTACAGGATGCAGATTGGCACGATAATCCCCCAACGTTAGGAGGCTCATGAGGCACACCATATTGTGACAACAAGTATGCATTTAAAACAACTTTATTATCCTCCTCACAGTACCAGGTCACCAGAGCCACATAGGTTAAAGCAAATAGAGCGTGTGTTTTATGTTTTGTGTTTTGTATGTCTTGTCCTTGTCCCCTTTTTTACAGGGCGCACCTTCACTATTAGGATGACAATATTTGTCTAGTAGCTGCTGCCCACACACTTTTTTCCTAGGTCACTGACCCTGGAGTAATACAAATAGCGAATGGCTATAAGAATGAAATATTATTGTTTCTTTCCTTGTGTTTTTTCCTAGGTTTGCTAATCGCAGAAACCTTCTTGACAATTGTTTTAGGTACATATTAGCCTTTATTCAAATTTTCACTTTTCTGTAAAGTACAGACTTTGTGTAGGAAAACGTGAGTAAAGTGGGGATTTGTGCACCCCGTCCTGAAGAAGGAGTTCCACTCCGAAACATGTTGACGCACACAAGAGGTGATGTACATTGCATTACATAGGAACCTCTAAATACACCCTTTTAACAGTACCAGCCCGGGGGCCCATTACAATTTTTGGGGAGTCCACCCCACGAGCCAGGTACTTTTTAACCATCACTAAAATCACTTCAAACCCCACCACTCACTCACTATTACAAATAACCTCACACACATCACACATAGTCATTGCAAAAAGTGCTCCAGCGTAGACGTAGGTAGCAGCACGCCGCATCCCGTAGAGGGGTGCGAAGGCCCAAATGATCAAGCATGACACCAAGGGTCCTTTTGGTGTGTGAGGGGTATTTAAAGATCACTACGTGCTCCCCACCATTGTAGGGACCACCCACTTGTGGATTCCATTTGTTTATAAAATTCTGGCTAGGGAGAACGAATCCACCCCGTCTCTCTCTCTCCCTTTATGTTATTTTCATGGTTTTACCATTTATACAGTGCTGCAAACAGATACATAACTGCTGATGGTGGGTGAAGGTTTACGGTGTTCCCTGTAGATGCACCGACAAGTGTGGGGATTAGTTGCTGGATTGGTGACCAACAAGCTTTGGCAGCAGTATGCACAGTGGAAAAGTACTGGCACTTCACAGGGTCTCGTAGAGTGAGGTAGCAGCCTGAAACTTTGTGGCAGGCAAGACTACAACTCACACAATGCACTGGACCACCTGGATTTGAGCAATCCCACGCGGAGGGCCCAATGGCCAGAGATTCTTTAGATCCAGTGATCGGATCCACTTATGCCCTGGATACCAAAGGAACCGTATACTAGGGATTTATAAGAGGGTAACAATTTGGCTATTTGGGATTATCAAGTCAAACATAACAGTTTTAGAAGAGAGCACAGGCGCTGGGGTCTAGGCAGCAAACTGCAGTGCACAATTAGAGTCATAACCATCAGCATTTGGAGCAAAAAGTGTATGGGAGTGATGATACAAAAAGGGAATCGTCCTACAGGCAGGGATATAGCTACCAACCAATTTTATCATAAGCTTTATGCTCCTAGCCAGCCAATCGGACCACTTTACTGCTTAGTTCCAAATGTTAGTCAGTTCCCCAATCCAGCTTCTAGAATGTTTCTTTGTTCACTTTCTAAAATACCCCTACAATGTATTTTCATTCAAACTTCTTGGATTCAGGGTACAACGAAGCGGACCATTTTGACTCCCTTACATGAGGCTTCCTTAATATTAACTACTCACCATCTATATGTACTTCTTCGCCACTGAGCCATCCCTATTTAACCTCTCTCTTCCTCTAATACTCCCCAATCCCAACTCTATCAGTAGCCTCCTGACTCTGCTTGATGCAGGTTTCAACAGTTCTCTAGCAAAAGCCTTAAAATGACAAATAACTCACTGCTCCTACTCCCAGCATGATTCAGACTCCAGCCTACATGCCCCTCAATCTGGATTATTTTCATTGTGGTGGATCCAGCATCCAAATTAGCATATCTGTTGTTTCAACGTCCAACACTTCAAGAAATGTTTTTAGCTTTTTTCCCACTCTAATATTCATCTTGCCCTACGACCCCACCTGAAATTCTCAGGCTGGAAGAATCTGTCCTCAGATATAGCTTGTAACATATGCTAGAGAAAGCTTGCTCACTTATGCTCAGTCCCAGCTTTCAGGCAGTTACTCAGTGTCCAAGTCATGGTGCATCTGATTGTACACACTGTCATGCTCTTACAGACTTCCTTCACTGGAATGCCTGACTATATAAAACAATTTAAACCATTTAGAAATGCCTGACTGTGCCTAATACGCTATTTCCTTTTCTACTGGATGTGTTTCGTCTGGTCAAGCAATCTTACTCATGGTATCTGTACAGTCCATATTAAATTTCAAATTTAAGTGTCATATTTCCTATGAAGAACTTTTTGGAGAAGTTCTGTTCCTCTCAATTTTCCATCTCACATAGATAACCATATTTACTCAAATCTGTGCGGGAGACATGAGATGCCCAGAACGTTTTTGTGCTGCTCAGTGCACATTCACTATGAATTTAAAAAACCTTACTAAATTCTATTCACTCATCATGATAACCACAAAGGGGGGTATGTACAATGAAGTGGAGGAGAGAGGCGTTAGCCTTCCTGGCTTAATGTCTCTCTCCACCACTTCTGAAGCACAAGGCTGAACCATATTTACAAGAATGTGGTGCAGCCTTGCGTTTTCCCCTGCGATGCGCTAAGTTTCGCAACTTAGCGCCAACGCAGGCACTCTTGCACTAGAGTGCAAGGGTGTCTGTGTGCAGGGGAGGATTGTTTATGTGTAGGAAGGTGTCCCTTCCTGCACATAAACAATCCTAGAAATGCCATCCTGTCACTTCCATGCTTGCTGCACACATGAAAGCCACAAAATGGCATTTTTTTTTTAAAGTTTGTTCATGTGCAGGAAGGGACACCATCCTGTACATAAACAAACAATGGCATTTTGCTTTTTCCATGTGTGCTGCACAAGGCAGCACACATGGAAAAAGCAAAAACGAGGAGAAATAATGCCTTTCTCCTTGTTTCGCCTTCTGTAGACCAATTTTTACCTGGTCTTAATTTTGGTGCTGCCTCCTATGTACTCAACCCTTGTTCATAGGGGGAGGGTCAAAATTAATAGGTGTTGCGGTGGAACGCCCACCGCAACATCCATTGCCCACCCCTTTCACGCTAACCATAGCGCGAAAGAGGGCCTTATGTACAACGCAGCGTTTGTCCACATTAAGTGGTTTAATGCTGCCTGGTACGTAAGGCGTAGCCCCTATCGCCACCACTACGCCAATATAGGTGACATTGTGGTGGCGATAAGGGCTTGTACATATGCCCCAAAGTTGCACATATTAGGCGAAATGAACTAACTAAAGCCAAAGTGTTAATGAATGACACTAAACTCTTCCAAAAATCTCCTAAAATGCTTCAGAACATGTCGAAAACCTGCACCGCATTCTAGAACTGTTTAATCTCTCAAAATATTCCAAAAGATTATGACAAGAATGGCCCAGGTAACAACAATTAAGTGTCACATCCCTGAAGTCAAAAAATAAATAAATGACGGAGTTTACAGAAAACATGGTAAAGACGGTCCTACAGGAAATCTGAAACACATTTTTAGATCAGTCAAGAACCCAGCTGGAAAACTAGGGTTTGATACTGCGCCCTGCTAAATCCAATAGACGAAGAAGCATACTGAAGCTATTTCAGTATGCTTCGTCGTCTATTGGATTTAGCAGACAATAAAAGTTTAATCAAAACAATTCTGTTTTACTCGACACTACAGTCTGTATATTCCACGGTTTTGGAGTTTCCTTGCAATGAACACTAAGGTGAAAACTGTACCTTCACAGCTGGTTTGTTGATGGCATTGTGGCATTCGATGTGCTGGCAATGAATGGGATTCCAGGCTGAAAAACAAGAATCTGCATCAGTCCCGAATAATCATATCCAGGAAAAACATACGAACATGTTAAATTCTGCATTCTTCCACGTGTCTTCGAATGGCTCCTGCATCAACACAAAGGTAACTGCTACTGAGCTATTTGTGAGGTCAGCAATGACACCTCCTGGGCAAAGGACAATCTATCAGAAAATATACAGTTGACTGGCTGCAACAACGCCATACAATTTGCACACATATATCATCAGAAAGCAGGCTCGTCGGAAACAGAAAGTCCTGTCAGAAAAACATCTGTTAGTCTCTTTATGTTTATAGCAGTGAAGGGGAAGACCAACAGTTTGCCATGGCGGTCTGAGGAGAAAACGACACAGTTTTAACAAGGGATGATGCGCCAAATCTTCCGAGCTCAATTAACACCTAAAAAATGAGTCAGGCAACACCCCGCCCCTGTTTCTTCTCCCAAGCTCCATCACTATCTCCCTTAACGAGCGTTCAAATGTGGTTATACCAGCCGTTATGTATTCACTCACAGTTCCCGACATGCTCTGCCACTGTTTATCCCTCCCACCCTTTCTCTGCCACTATTCACATCACAGCTCTATCTTCTAAGAGAGGAGCGAGAGAGAGAGACGTGGGGTATAAAGCAGTCCCTAAAAGCATGCTTGCTCACTATAAATCACTATGCTAAAATGAAACGCCCGAGCTATTGGCCTTGTCAATGAGAATGTCTTTTAGCCATGTTGTCTACCAGCACTTCTGCTGTACAGCATGTCTGAAAGTCACTGAAAGCCCAGAATCACAGGAGGTTGAGCCAGCGCCAAGTCTCTTCAACCCCCACGTTGAGTTTTTTGTTCTGCCCCTCCACAAAAAGAAAAATGCTATGACGTGGCATGCGCTGGCTGCACCATATCGCTTTTTTCTGTGACTTTCAGCCATACTGAACAGTAGACGTGCTACTAGACAGCGTTGCTAAAAGACATTCACATTAACAAGGCCAATAACTCAGCACTGCCAAGATCTATTGGCTTTGACAATGCTTGTTCGGTGTTGACGGGGGCTTGCTGAACACATGTGGAAGTGATAGTGAGAAACAGATGAGGAGCTTTTAAGTGAAGTGAGGATGTGGTGTAACGGCTAGACCTGCCGACAGGGGAAATTGGGAACCAGGCTCGAATCTCAGGGTCAGCTGAGCAGTTTGTGTTTTTGCACAAATCACTTACGCTTCCTCCTGCGTATGACAATGAATGAGTCATTTTGCAATGTCACTGGTTAGCACTTTAAGCTCTCCAATACCATCGGCTGGTTTTAGTACAATGGCAAGATGGAGAATGGAACAAGTGCTCCAATATCATAGGAATGTGCAAAAAAAAAGTAGCAGCGACGAGGGAGGTAGTGGGGGGCGGGTCAAGCAGGGAAGCAGGAGGGGATGGGGCTGTGGGCAAGCAACCAGTGGAGAGGGCAGGAGGAAGCAACAATGATGCAGAAAAAGACCTTCATTGATAGAAGGATCAGTGACAAAATTGAATGTGTCATTGTGGAATGTAGCTGGTGACTACTTAAAGCGCTCCAATACCATTGGCTCGTGTTCGCGCTATGGCGAGATGGAGGACAAAGCAAGTGCTCCAATACCATAGGATGGTGCAAAAAAATAAACAAGTGATGTTCGTGTTTTACCAACTTTTTAAGAAATGCTTTTGTTTATGTACATGCTAATTCATTTTAGGGGTAATATTTAATTTTTATATATTTTTTTAAGGGTGTATTTTTTTTTTTTTTTTAGAGTTTTATATAGCGTGAACTTGACCGGAAGGTATCGGGTATCAGAGCGCTTTACATGAGCACTAGTTTTGTTACAGATGGATACATTCATTTATGTTAGGCGGAGGGAGATTAAGTGATTTGCCCAGAATCACAGGAAGTTGAGAGTCCATGCCGAGACTTGAACCCACTCCCCCTGCTTCGCGGTCGACCGCTCTAGCCGTAGGGCTACATCCTCTCCCCACATGTTTATGCGTAAAAGGGAGACAGCCTGAAAACACAAGTAATCAGGATTTTAGTCCTTAAAGGTGAGACCTGCAGTCTCAAAGGTAGATCATGTTTCAAGAGGGAGGCATTTTAGAGACTTGAGGCCAGAAGTTAATCTGTAAATTGTTTAACACCACTGATAAGCCTTGCAGTCGAGTGTAGAACGGCTTTGTAAGGACCACAGTGGGTAAACAAGTTAGATGAACGTTCCCTTATTCGATGAGAAATATTTTAAGTGACTTGTTCAACAGTTTTAAAATATTCTTTTTTCAAATAATAATATGAAGTTCTGGAGTAGTTTAAGTTGTAGTCTAACAGTTTTGGTGACTTCTTTGGTGTGCACATCAAGGTTGAAAATATTATTCAACATAAAACAAAGATTTGACTGATTTCATAAACTTAGGAAAATACCTAGGGTCGTCAAAGCTTGCAGGGGGCCTTGAACCTGAGAGGTTACAGAGATACAAGTTGTTTTTTTCTAATTGAGCTTGAGTTTTTTTCCTGGAAATCCATGAGTTGGTGTAAAAGAGTCATTGGCAAGAGCATCAATGTTCTCAATTTTTAACTATTTTGAGGAAGTTGCCCATAATCCACATATTGGTGGTTGTCAATACCTGCTCTAGAGAACATTTTGCCATGAGGTTCACAGGTACATGCATCAATAAAGGCTTTTGCGATTCCTTAATTGCTATTATTAGCGAATCGCAAGCAAGGAATTGCAAAAGCCTGTGCATGTAGGAATCGCTATGAAATTAGCGATTCCCAAACATTCCTTAATTGCGAGTCGCAATTAAGGAATGCCTTCCCATTCATTCCTATGGGCCTACAGATTGAATGGGCATTTTGCGAGTACCAATAGGTACTCACAAATTGCGCATGCAATTTTAAGGGTACAAGGGTGTCAAAAGGACACCCTGTTGCACCCCTGAAATTGATCTGTGCACACATGTAGCACACACACAAGCCCCAAGGGCATGTGTGTGTAACCCACAACTTTTAAAAATGCACTTTAGTGCATTTTTCAAAGTTTTTGCAAATTACCATCAAGTACAAATTGATGGTAATTATCGCCCCCTATTTGCAAAATCGCAATTTGCGATTCCATCATGCATTGCATTTAAGGAATCGCAATTTGCAATTCCTTAAATGCAATTGCAATTTAAGAAATCTCAATAATTTGCGATTTCTTAAATTGCGAGAGGCTGACAGGTTGATGTATCACAGACGCCATTTTTGCGGGCACAAACAGCCGATTTTTGCAAATTGCACTGTTTGCGCTTGCAAAAATGGTTGATGCATGTGCCTGTTAGTGTACAAGTTGAATAGTAGGGGGTGCAAGGGTGGGACACTGAGGAACACCAAAGAGGATACCAGAGGACCAATAAAGTCATACATGTTTATGCATTGGGTCCTGTTTGAGAGGCAAGCATGTATCCAGTTCAGTATCATACTATCAGTGTGCGTTCTGTTCTGCAGGCTATGGAGGAAGTTATTTTGTTTAATGGTAATCAATGTCAGCCGACAGGTCAATGATAAATAGCATGCAATGTGTGCCTGCATCACTGATTCTTAGGGAGTCATTTATAATTTTGAGCATAGAAGTGTCAATGCTATGCCCAGGTCTGGAGCTAAACTGGAGGCAGCCCAGTAGCTGGCTGTTAGGGGTGAATTTCATAAGTTGAATAGTAACAATAAATGAAATTAAATGAAAATGATAGAAATACCAGCATTTGAAAAACACATTTTCCCATGATCTTTGCTGTGTAGGTAAAGGCACAGGTATCAGATAAAAACTGAAAGTTCACAGGCAGACAAGTCATACATCTTTTACAAAGACTGTACTTTGGATATCGGAAGGGTAATTTAGGTGAGAAGAAATCCTCATATAATGCTCATTATACAAGACCAATACAAGCAGATGTGTTTTTAGCTAGTGGAGTCCATCAGCGTGAATTCACATGCTGTCAAGGCTCCCTACCTCACATTCCCCGCTTCCATTGCAGTTACCATGGAAACATCCCTGACCTGGACAACGCCTTCTTGATTAATATGCATCGCCTACACATCAGGCATGCATGTTCATCAGAACCGTGAAGGTCAGTCATATAACTACTTTACTGGAGCTCAAGGGCGTAATATACGGGGATATTCTGTGAGAATGTTGTTGTCAGAGTATCTTCTCACAAAAATATTGCATCCTAAAAATTGTCGGAAAGGAGTTCGCAATAGGAAATCTACAACAATGGAACAATATTTTTGTAAACGATCTTGAGGGCAATATTTATGCCAAACAATATGTTTGCATAAAATATCCTGATTATTGCCGTGTAAGTGGCACATTGCGGCGCACACCCCATGGACAGCCTCCTCTCAGCCCAAGCCTTTGTCCATCTGTGAGACGACGAGCACAGATGAAACGTTCTGGGCTCACTTGACGTCAGTGCCGGACTGGGAACCAAAATCGGCCCTGGCAAAGTGCTCGGCTGGCCCCCCTCCCCCACGGGTGGTTGGGGGTGCGACCGCGCTCTTTGCCAGGGCCACTTTTCGGCCGATTTTGTTACAGGGCCGTTTTGCTGCAAAATCGGCCCTATAACAAAACGGCCCAAAACCGGCCCCCACCCGTGGCCCACCGGGGGATTGCTCGGTGCCCGCAACGGCCAGTCTGGACCTGCTTGACGTTTTGTATGGGAGGCCCCACTGTTTTGTATTTCAAGACTAGTGGAAACTGATTAAATCTGAGGAAGGTCCATTTGCGTTTGACACTTTCTTCAGAATTATTTCTGGGCAGATGTAAAAGCAGTGTTTCCTCCTAGGTTCACCTGTCTAGGTCCATTTGGGGCGGAATTTCAATTTTGCTGGCATATTCTGAGTAATTTCGTTAATTCTGTGTTACTCTTTGATGCAGAATTACTGCTAATAATGCGATTATGCCGGCTCGTGCAATTAGGAGTAATTTGGAGGGGGTAATCCTGCAGTGAAAGTACATTTGGAAAGAACAAGTAAATGCTCGTGCTCCTCTTTAGGTTCTGTTGCATTTAGTGCTATTTTCTTAGTGCAAAATGCATCCTTGCGTCCATTTTGTATACGAAGGGGCATTTTGCTAAGAAAAGAGTGCTAAAGCTGGGAGTATGTTGGGTTAAAATCCAACCTCAAATGCACATTTAATGAGCACGGGCGGCTGCTCACGCTCGCTATCCACGTTCTGTTACTATTAACACTATGGGCCAGATGTATCAAACAGTTTTACCCATTCTGTGTCTATGGGAAAATGTGTTCATACATCTGGCCTTATATCTTAGCGCAAAAGGCATCCTTGTAGGAAACGTTTGCGCTCAGAAAATGGTGCTAATGTGCTGAAGGTCTTTCAATAGGGAGTTAAACTCTGACCTTTGTTCCAATTCAGGGTGTCCATCGTTTCTTTAGTTCTAATACTCTGTTATTTTTTTCTGGGAGATTCTTCAATGATATTACAATATTTAAAGTAAACTATAGAGCTGTAAAACACACAATTTTATTTTTAAACGTTTCTGTCTGTTCCTGTGAAGTCTTGTTCGCAGGAAACAAAAGATCCCAACTGGATGTACGTAGATCAGGCTTTGTTTAGCTACCCCGAGCTTGGCAGCAGTCACACATCACCCCGAGGCGCCTGGCTATTGAACTGAAATAGGAGCAGCGTGGGGCTATTATTGAACACTTGTAAATCAGCAGGGTTTCTTCTTGGTAATACTGCAGTGTTTGCTGATAGGCTGAATAGCCTGCTTTACCTCACTGGTGAGCGTTGCACTGTAAATAAAGCCAGGTTGCCATAGCAACGAGCTCCCATGAAGGTCAGAGACAAGGAAACACACTTGCACAAATGCTGCTGTCCACGGTTCTTAAGACTGGCCATTAATAAAAGCAATGATCGCATTACGAGGCTGTCGACAGCGTAATAGGGCCTGGTAGGGCCGTCTTCATGGAAGCAAGGAGTTCGACTCCCATTTTCAAAACCACATCAGCCTCGACGGCAAGAGCAAAATATCACATTAATGGCTCGATTATGATGGACGCAGAAAATGTAGTTGCAAATTGCACACCTGTTAATTTGCAGAGGATCCCCCAATTATCAGGTGTGCATTTTGCACCTGATTCTAACTGAGAAACCTAGGAATGCTGAATGACATGCCAATAGCGCATGTCTTTCTCCATTCCAACGTGTGCAAACCATGCATGTGATGTATTTGCCCCTGCAATTTGTGGCAGGTGTACCTGCTGCAAACTGCAAGATCAAACTCTCATAATTTGTGCCTGATTTGCAATCTTGTTTTGGCCATAAACTAGAATACGTTCCCAAAATGAGATGTGAGGTTTATCGTAATCAGAGCTTTATTGGGTCATGTAGTCAGTCTGTAAGAAATTGAATTATTAGGTGAGAGGAGTTTAAATCCCACTCAAATAATAAACATAAATCTTATCAGGGTGAACCACAAAAGTCACTAAATGAACCCGTGCCCAGTCTTTGGCAGCTTGGCACAAAAGCAGTCAGGGTTAACTTAGCAGCAATGTGTAAAATGTGTATCCAGCACTCAAACAGAAGTGAAAAATCCCAAACATATGTAGAAAAATTTAGTAAATTTTAATTAAGAAAATCAAAGTGAAACAATCATAATCCAATCAGTAGAACCAAAGTTAATAGTTTTTACATTTTATATGAAAATAGCATCGAGAAGCACAAAGGCCGCTCACAGTTATCTGGTTGCGTTAGGCAAGGGAAAAGTCACCAGTTCAGACCAACTTCAATAGAGTTCGAGTCGGATACAGGGGCCAGGCTGGTCTCACTGAAGAGTTACCTTCTTACTTCCGGCGCGGGGAGTACTGTTTCCATTGGGGGGGGCCACACAAAGAAGGCTCTCAGTGCGGGGAGCAGGACGAGCATTGCAGATAGTCGTTTCAGTAGCGCAAAGAGCTGTTTATCACTCAAGCCTTGCATTGCTTCATTGTTGCGGTCACTGTTAGGGCAAAGGGCAGGTGTGGTCTGCCAGTTGTCGCAGATGATTTCTGTCGGTGTGAAGAGCAGGTCTAGCTAGAATTTTGTGTTTGTGGTCATCGTTGGCGGTCAATTCTTGATCTGAAGAGATCACGTTGCACTTGCGAGAAGCCAAAAACTTCTGTAACATCCCATTTTTCTTCAGGAGGAATTCTCATTGATGCCAGCCAAGGGTCTAGGACCTGGAGACCTCTTGGGGTTCAGGACCCATTCCAGCAAAGGACATCAGCAGGTTCAGTTGGTGCTGGGCAGTTGCATGGAGGGCTCTGGAAGCGTGTTGTGTCTCTGCAGCTCATACAGGAGGTCAGCCAGCTGACCCTTTGAGTAACTGTGAATAGCATGGGTTCAAGCCTAACAGATCCATTCCTTCAGTCAACAGGGCAGTCCCTCTTCCTACGACAGCAGAGTTGTCTTTTTTTCAATCTTTCACAGGTCCAGGAGCATTCTGATGAGTGGTTCTGAATGTTCCACTTCTATACCTGGTACCAGCCTTTGTGTGGGGGAATTCCCTGACCTACCTTTAAACTGGCTCTGGACAGTATTCCCCACCCCCGGTCCTGGCTCCAAACTGTCCATGGGGACAAAGGCAGGGGCAGCATGATATCAGGTTTCTTTTTGTGTGCTGTTGGCAGGGCCCCTTAAAGTGCAATCAGGGCAGTGTATAGCCCCTCCCGAACCATCCTGTCAGGAAGACCCTCTCCCTTCACACAAAGGCTTCCTTTGTCTCACTGTCTGGAAGTAACACAAAACTAAAAAGAACATTTGATGGACAGATTACAGAACAATGTCATACATTCACCCCAGTACAGAGATCTGGGTCTAAATCCATAGTTTTGTTGCTCCCCATGCCATTCCAGTTTATACCCAGCCATATGCAAATCAGTCTTGACCCTCAGCCCGAACTGCTAGGCAAGGTCCTCGCTGGACTGGAATCAAGCATCATAGGACCGGTTTCAGGGTATCACCCCTCGTCAGCGAGGTTAGCTTGACTCCAGTGGCATGGAGAGCATGGGATCCACGTACAAAACTCCCAACAGCAGAGTCATTCACAATCATGTGACCCAGGACACCAGCGGAGGGCACAGTTGGTTTGGGCAGAAAAATTCCAACTTTCTAAAAATTGCATTTTTAGGAATGTAATTTAAAATCCAACCCGCCATTAAAGACAATTTGAAATTACAATTCATTTGAATGCAAACATAATTTATCTATCTGCTCCCAATCTGAAGTTAGCATGTATTAATGTATGAAGTGTAATATGGTAGCAAGTGTCAGTCTTTGTGAGAGATAGCCTTGCAGCAATGAAAAATGACATTACAAGATTTTCACTGCTGGGACATTTAAAACTAAAACACACATGTCCATCTTTTTAAATACCATTCACCCTGCCCTATGAGCCTTTATCGCCTACCCTAGGAGTGCATTATTAAGACTCACAAGGGTCTTAAGATCAGACGAGCTGCTTCCGAGGCAGCCGATAGTATTTTAAAGGTTCCTTTTGGTATCATCTCAGTTACAGAATCACAATGTCGTCCCTTTTCACCAACGCCTTCCCCTATTTCCCCTTATGTTACTGGGCTTCCTTTGTTATATAAGGTTTGTCCCTAAACATGCGGTTGTTATCTGGGATCTGCTGTCTTCACTCTCACTTGGCGTTGGTTTCCTCACCGAAACCTAGCAAAATTCTTCGACTTCACTAGCCATACTGCTAGTTCTCCCAGATAACTACCAGATGCTGAGACTAGACAGAGAAGGTAGGGTCGATGATGGTATAGCCATCATCTTTAAAGACTCTATTAAAGTCTTGTTTATAGATACCCTACAAGTAGATTGGGTAGAGATTTGTGTTTTTAGAGTTGAAATCTCTCCTAAGGACTGCTGGAGGGGCGCCTTAATATAGCGCCCTCTCGGACCAAAAAAATACTTTAGTCAGCTTCTCATGGAATTCCATGTTCTCACACCCCAACACTTTCTTTTGTTGGATAACTTTAGCTTCCATGGAGAGAATACCGCTAAACCTGATGTAGTTCAACTTACCTCTGACCTAGATTCTCTAGGCCTCCAACACAAAGTTCAAGGTCCCACACATCTAGCTGACAATACCTTAGATTTGATTTTTCAAACTCTCCTCCCGCTTTATCTTGTGACCCCCTCAAACCCTTCTCTGGACAGACCACTCGCTAATAAGTTTTCAGATTACCAAACCCAAGGTACCCGAACATACGCAGAAGATCTTGATGAACAGCACTAGACACTGGTGCAAAATTTCCCATTACGCTTTCTCGAATTAATTTAAGTTGTCACTGACTTCAGCAGATGCTGATGTAAATAAAGCTCTAGCAGATTACCACCTTGCTGCACATGCAGCTTTTAATAAGATTGCGCCTATAAAATCTTGCCCTAATTCCAACCACAGCACGCACACATCCTGGGACACATTCCGGAACTGCATATAGAAAAAGCTTCTTGCAAAAAGCTTGAGAGATGATGGCATAATTCTAATAAACTCGTTGACAAAAAGGCATACCAACTAGCCTTAAGGAAGTATCACTGCAACATAGAAAAGCATGTAAGGCACACACCCTCCTCCAAATTAATCAGGCTGGCAATTCTTTCAAGGAGCTCTTCAAACTTCTCGATTCCTTTCTAAAGCATCAAGCCTGTTCTCAAGATATTGTCCAATCACAAGATCTTTGTGACTCTCTTGTGAATCATTTTGATGAACAATTCAATTAAATGTATCAGAACTTCCCAATAACAACTAGGCAAGACAGCGAGCAATTCAATCTTTGTTCCTTGCTCCATACCAATAGTCCTGACTTTGGCAATTTTAAGCCACTCTTGCCCTACTCAATCCAGAAGGTTTTGGCAACTGCTAAGTCTGGGTCTCCTCTAGACATTTGCCCACCCTGCATCTCTGCGTACTTGTCCTCTCAACTAGCCCCAGCCATTTGTTCACCATTTAATCCATCCATCTCTACTGGGAAATTTCCTTCTGCTTGGAATGCAGCAATGGTCACTCCTATTCAAACAATGACCAATTTGTCACCAATTAATTTCACCAATTATCGACCCATTTCCCCCTGCCTCTATGGGGCAAACTGTTGGAAGGTCAAATCAGTTTCCAACTAATGGAACATCTGAAAAGAAATAAGCTGATGGACCCATCTTAGTCGGGTTTTAGACCCATGCACGGTACTAAGACTACTCTGGTCACAGTGACCGATGTAATCAGATGCTCCTCCTTAGACATAAACATTGCATCACTTGTGCTGTCAGATTCTCTGCAGCTTTTGATACTGTTTCCCATCCTTGATTGCTGCAAAGACTGCAGGAGGCAGGAATTCATGGTACGGCCCTATTATGGTTCTAGGACTTTCTAACCAACTGAACCCAGACTATCAATCTAGCAGCCTTCAAATCGCTTACCCTGAAACTTGATAAGGGGGTGCCATAGGGCTCCTGCCTGGGTACTTCACTTTTTAACTCCTACGTAGCCCCACGCTAGCTAACCTGGTTAAACAGTATGGCTCTCAACCACTGTCATATGCTGATGATACGCAACTAATCTTCATCCTCGACCAAGAACTGAACAATGCTAAAGCTCGTTTCTCAGCAGGTATGACAGCCTTGTGACTTGGATGACAGAAAACTGTCTCCAGCTGAATGCCAACTAAACTGAAATTATGTTTTGCAAGGCTCAACAGTTTGGGTCACTCGACTGGTAGCCATGTGAACTTGGCATTTCCCTTACTCCTAAACTGATTGTAAAAAAATGTAGGTGTCTGCCTTGATCAAGCTCTCACTCTGAAAGAACAAGTTGCTACTACCATTGGCACTTGCTTTTATATGCTGCAGCTGCTATGGAAAGTTTTCCCACTCCTTCCACATTCAGCAAGAATAACCCTAGTTCATGCATTGGTCATAAGCCACCTGGACTATTACAATGACTTATTGGCTTCCATAAATGAGACCGCCTTAAGTAAACTGCAAGTCGTGCAAAACACATCAGCATGTTTCATCAACAATATTCCTGTCAGGATGTCCTTGGCCCACTTATGCAAGCGGTTCACTGGTTGCCGATTCATAAAAAAATAATCTTCCAGGTTTGTTGTCTGACCCATGAGTCCCTGCTTGGAAAAGGTCTGAGATACCTTTCCTCTAAACTCATCCATCATCATCCAGGCAGACATTTAAGATCTAGTGATAAAGCCTTACTGAAAGTCCCCCGGATCATTATTCCTTGATCAGGAGGTAGATCCTTTTCTTACTTAGACCCTTGCTTTGGAACAGGCTCCCACTTCACATTCACCAATGCGCTGACCATATCAAATTAGGAAAATATCTCAAAACTCTGCTTTTTCCGGCCCAAGTAGTCTGATTATTTGGTTATGTGCTGTGTGGTGCCGAGATACTGCACCAGGGGTCATTCACCCATATTATAAATTAAATTCACATAACAAACAAAGAAAAGTTTAGTCCTGGAAAAAGTTTATTCTGTCAGGTTGAAATGTCAGTTTGAAACTGCAATACAAGCCTGAGTGGCAGGCCTTAGGCAAATTTTAAAAGACTACTTCAGTGTGTGGCACAATGCACTCAGTTACCCACTAGTAGCATTCAATTTACAGGGCCTGGGTACCGGTAGCACCATACACTAAGGACTTACAAGTAAATTAAATGTACCAATCAGGTGTATTCAAATGTTACCATATTTTCAATGGACAGAACAAGCACTTTACCACTGGGTATCAGAGAAAAAGTGCACTAGTCCTAAAAACCAAAAAAACGAATTCCGAGGAATGCATAAGAAGGAAAGGTTTGGGGTGACCCTGCAGAAAGTTCCAACACAGTGTTTCATCTGTAAAAGAGTAAATAGTGGGACTCAAAGTTTTACTCAGAAGCCTACAGCTGGTGGTATTGAATGTCATGGGTGCCAAATACCTCGGTTGCATTGTCTTGATTACACTTCATACCTCTTTCATCTAACACTATGAACTCCCTCCCTCTTTATCTCAGTCTTGTGGGTTTTCATTCATCGCTGCTTTCTCCCTATGTCACTATTTTCAGTCCTTTATCTCTTCTTTCCCCTTTCTGTGATTGTATCTCTCTTGCTCTCGTTCAAAGTCTGTTGAGGTAAATTAAGTGCATGTGGGCCCCATCTGCAACAATCATCTCAAATTAAACCCTGCATGTCTCAGGGCTAGAGTCAAAATGGGTGCATTAGAAGATGCAAACGATCCTTGCCTGCTCCTGTGTTTGCTTTGGCAGTTACTATTTGCGGACAGTGGTAATGTGCCAGTTAATCGATTCAGCAACGGACTCACTGTAACCCAGCCCTTCCTCTATTTGCTCCTGTGCCCCCTTTCTGCTTAACAAGTCACTGTGTCAGAGGATAGGTGTCACTGGTACAGCACGTACAGTGGCACCATGACTCAAGAATGTGAACGGCTCATGTCACCCCCAAATACTGCTTCTATTACCCACTTGGTGCATGAGGCCCTATATCCTTACTTGATTTAAGGACCCTCTTTGCTACATCAATTGTTATGTTATGTTATGTTATGTTATGTTATGTTATGTTATGTTATGTTATGTTATGTTATGTTATGTTATGTTACTTGGGTATTTGTTTAAGCACACGTACACCAGCAGGTTTCTTGGCCCTGAAGGTCCGCGCAGACAAGGGACCCATTAGTTATAAGCCAAGGTAAACAGCCACATTTTTAGCTGTTTTCTGAACCTCATGTAATACACCTAAACCCTCAGTGAAATGGGTAGGGACTTCCAGAGCCTCATACCCAGAAAGGAGAACCGAGTCCCACCAATGTGTTTACGTTTGAATCTGGAACCACCAAAAGATTCAGGTGCATTGACCTCAAGGTCCGCAGTGGGGAATACTTACTGATTGAGCCCTGTGCTCTGAATAGCTCTAAAGACAATGCAGCCAGTTGTAAACATAGCTCTCTGTTCCACTGGAAGCCAGTGAAGATCTTTTAACAGTGGGCCAATATGATATTGTCTATCCTGAAGATGGATAATTCTAGCTGCTTGATTTTGAATCATCTGTAGACAATGTTTCTGCTTTTGCGGGAGGTCAAGATAGAGCGCACTCCCATAATCAATTTTAGATAAGATAAACGCAATCACTATTTGAGTGCAGGCCTCTTTGCTGAAAAAAAGTCTAATCTTGCGCAACTTTCGGAGTTGGGCAAAGCAAGAAGAAGTAACTGACCCAATCTGGGCACTCATGGAGAGACCTGAGTCAAATGCCTGTGTCATCTACATAGCTCAGCATGTGATGCTTTTGGAGTGGTCAAAACTTAGAATTACCATAAAGCATCACATGATAATATTCTCCAAGGGAGAGGCCTAAAAGTTGGGGGCGGACTAGGAATCAGCATTAACTAAAAGAATTAGAGGAGGTATGACCTATGTACGGCTCTTATTCAGTCAGCATAGTTGAAAACAGCAAGCAGTAAGCATTTAACATTTATATTGAACCCTTAACAAAGGCAATCATCAATTATACATTTGGCAAAGTACAAATAACTAGCTCTTCAAAAGGAAACATATCTCAGCAGACTGAAAAACCTCCACTCACTTTCCCCTGGGTCCTACAGACAGCTTCTTTGATATATGTGAAGCAGCGGCCAAAATAAAATAGCATACCCTTAAAATGAGGGTAATATGCAGGTCAGACCATCTGCGGGTGGTCCTACCTGCCCTTTTAACTGATTTGTAATCAACAGAACTTCTAAACTCAACTTCTAACTACTTTTCTCCTTCCAACCAGCACCAAATAGACAAGAGAAGGATTGGGAAGTGGAAGGGTGACTGCATGACCTACTATGATGGACCCCTTAACCACACTGCCCACAATATGGCATCCTTCTGCAACCCCCCTCCTTAGTTAAGTACCTAGACTAATTCTATATTCGAGCAAATATGATGCGTAAGGCACCTTGAATGTTTGACTGATATGGTTAGAACTTTTGCTTAGAGCAAAATCTATATATTTCTGGGAGTATATAGTGAATTGGTCCCTTTCCACCAATTCATCACCAGTTTCCAACTTTAACCTCTTAATCCATGGTGCTCAGTTATTCTTCACCCGTACCTGGCGCCATTTAGCACCATAAATACTATCTCTCTTATCTCACCTTCCCATGAGCACATGGCCCACTTTCAGACACATGCTACTTGCGTGTCATGTTGAGCACTCTCTGTCCAGACTGTGTCCCACTTTGCCCCTGTGTAAAATTCACCACCATGCTGTTCAATCTCAAATCACCACTCCCTTGCAACTTCTGCATGTGTTTTGTTCGGGCTCCTGAGTTGAATTTAGTTGGCCCATATCACCAGGGATACATGTGATAAGTGATGTTCTGCTACATGAAAAATTGTCATTGTTACCTCCTGTGTCTCTAGAAGGCAAGTGTCTCAAATATTCACCCCAGTAGAGATGCAACATATGAAAAGAGGTTCTTTAGCCACCAGCGGCAGCACCTCTGTTGAAGTGGAGAAGCGTCGCCCCACTGCTCTTGCAGCAGTGAAAACATCAAACATAAAATGATAATAACACAGGTTATTATCATTCTATTTTTCATCACTTACTTGAGCCAAGTCTAGGGCAGGGCCGGGCCGGGCCATTCTGATGAACAGCTGCAGCAAGGAGGAGGAGTGGGGGTGACATTGCTGCAAGTGCGCATGTCAGTTTTTCTGGCCATCTCAGTACGGCCAAACGAGCATGCGCACTTAGATCTCTCCACCCAAGTTGTGCTGTACAGTGGGGGGTAGAAGAGGCACAGGATCATAGTCTCTTAGTGAGCGCTGAACCTGGTAGTTCAGACCAATCCTGGTGCTGCTCTCATGCTGGGTAATGCATGCAGGAGGGCAGTGTCTGGATTGGTGTAGGGGAGCCTTTGGAGTGCTGGAAATCATGGCGCAGAGGCTCAGAAGAGCACTGAGGCGACAGGTAAGAGTTATTTTAATATTCTTCTCTCCTGTGCTGCCCCCAAGCTAAACGCTGTGCTCCACTTCAATGCCACAGCAGGCGTCACTAGTAGCCACAAAGTCCCCTCGAAGAGACCATGAAACTGATACATGGTACAATTTTTGGGCAATGCCAGGTCAGTAAGCAAGTAAGTATGTAAAATGGGGGGCGGAGGGGTGGGGGGTATGCCAAGCGAACAGATTCTGGAAGTATACAGGGCATGCCCTATAAAGCACTTTATGGACCAGGCATAGCGCCTTAAAAATGTTCCTCTTCCTGACAGGTAACCAATGCAGGCTTTGCAATGATGAGGAGATAGACGCAAACGTAGGAATTTTTAGCAGCATTCTGGCCGTTGCATTCTGTAAGGATTGCAGTTTTTTTTACCTGTTGCTTTGGGGCACCCAAATATAGGGCATTACAGTAATCAATTTTGGAGGTGATAAGTGCCACTATCACTGTTTTTTTTAGGTCCTGGTTGATGAATGGAAAAATCTGCTAAAGACTCTAAGCAAAAAGAAACCTGAAGAGGTGATTTGATTTATTTGTTCTGAGAATCCAAGTTTAGTATCGAAGATAACTCCCAGGTTTCCCGCTTTTTGCACCGGCACTGGAATCAGCCAAGACAATCTGGCCACCAAGACGAGTTCCAGAAAGTGGTGTCCTTTCTAAAGACAAGATCTCAGTTTTTTTCGAGTTCAATTTCAGGAAGTTCCTCTGCAATGGTACAATTGTTTCTTTCCCCCAAGAGGCAGTTGTGCTGATGGTGGTGAGATGCCTGTTCTGTGCCAATAAGCCTAAAACATATTGCATATTTACAAAGTTCTAAGAGGTGTGAACAATGTGGATAAAGTGATTCCCATCATTAAGGCCGTGGTACTGTAGAATGTCTGCGAATAGACATTAGGAGTTCGGTGGGTATGGAAAATCCTAAAACTTCTAATTCTGAAAGAGAACA
Source organism: Lissotriton helveticus (assembly GCF_964261635.1). Lineage (NCBI taxonomy): Eukaryota > Metazoa > Chordata > Amphibia > Caudata > Salamandridae > Lissotriton > Lissotriton helveticus. The sequence goes on along the minus strand of NC_136070.1, from coordinate 350,847,688 downwards.
CACCTGCGGAATTTCGCCCATCACAGGTATAGTTTGGTGGAAAAAGGTACACAGTCCTACAGTAATTTGAGGACTTTCTATGACCACTCAAATCTAGATAAAGCACTTAATTCTCACTTTAAATAAGTTGTTTTTGTAGCCTTAGTCTACAATCTTTCTCCAATCAAGGCCTCGCCGCAGTTCCGCGTATCCAAAGATCCACCATGGGAGGTAGATCCTTCTCCTACTTGGCGGCCAAGACCTGGAACTCACTCCCCACCCACCTCCGCCTTACACAGAACCACATCTCCTTCAGAAAAGAACTTAAAACCTGGCTATTCGATAAATAATGAACCCCATCCCCAAGCGCCTTGAGACCCTCTGGGTGAGTAGTGCGCTATATAAATTCTTGAACTTGAACTTGAATCTTTAACTTTTTCAGTAACCTGTTTCCTAATTTGTTTATGTCTAATTCAGTACAGTACAGCAATGTATTTGGAAATATTGAATGTCCTGAATGGCTCGGTAGGCCGTCATTACCAGTGTGCAATTTTACTTAGATCAATAAATCGGGGAGGAATTACACCATTCATTAATACAACTCAGAATTATCAGGCATGCAAACTCCAAACCCGACCAGAAACACCAGACCTCACTTTGCTACTGCAGGGGCTGCACAGAAGACTACCCTGAACAGACAGAGCCCCACCACTTCAAGCTCTGCAGCTCTACCACTGACACTCTGCACCATTTCGAAGTAGGTGAAAAATGATGGTCTTAGACATAAATGATGAGAGTTTTGACTAACTTCCGGTTCCTGAAATATCTTACAATCAAAATACTACAAAGGGCAAAGAGAGTAAGAGCAGGCAGCGACCTTCATCTAGAAGCTAAGCATCATCCCCAGGACATGTGAAGATCTTTCCACCTAAATCAAAGGAAAATACATATGTGATGTCCCATGTTTCTTTCGCTTATTTTGAATAAATGTTCTGTAAAATGCTCACGCCACCAATAGAAGTTAAAGAGCACGGGATGGACATGTATGTTGAGAGGAAGAACCTACACACAAACTAATGAGTCCAAATGCTGGGCAGAAGTTGTGCGTTTTCAGTGTGTGTGTTACAGGTGCAATAAATAAATGAACTGCAAAACATGCCATTTAAAAGAAACACAGAGGAGCACCAAAACAACGGAACTCTAAGATTTATAAAGGAAAACAAGTTAAATTAATTTTGCACTTTAATGTTTTTGCAGGTATGTTGTGAGGAAATCTTTAAACCACTGTGTGTGTGGACCTCACTGCGTGGGCATAAAAGTGGCTTAGTTACTTACTCGTTGGCTGTGAAAATATGTCTGACTTTTTACCCAAGCTGGATGGACCCACTAATACATTTTATGTCTCTGTGCTTCAAACCCCCTGTGTGCCAAAGCACTTTTTGTCTAATTTTTACTTTAAGCCTCAATGGCCACAGGCTACTTAACGAACCTGCCTGTTCGCTTCTGCACCTGGCCCCATGGAGATCACCCACGCACTAGTCTGGCCTCCCCCTTCACCCTCCCTGCAGCTGATAGCAACGACCTCATTTAACAGCTCAAGGCTGCACAGTGCCATTGCTCTTCCAGTGGCGGTGATTTGCATGGGGGAACTCTTGCTCGCTACTTGCTGTAAGAGTGACAAGCAGCGGTAGCTCCTCCTCAATGGCGGAGGGGTGTCGCCACACCGCCTGGCTCAGAGCCAGCAAATGAAAAATAAAACAATGTTCTAGCATAATTTTGTTTTTCATTTGCCGGCTCCGAGTCTGTGCTGTAGGGAGGGGTGAGGCCGAGGCATGGGGGGAGGAGGATGTTGTGTCCTACAGAATGGTTGGATCAACTTAGCTAATCGGCACTAGGCCTAACACGTGGCCCTAGGAATAAAGGAGTCAGACACGGGAAATAACTTGCTGGCTCTCCGTGCGCCCGTCTCAGAATAGCGTACGTGCGTGCGGAGCCTTTCTTTATTATAGGCGGTCACATGACTTCAACACTACACGCCCCTTGCGCCAGGGGCGGAACATGGGCCCAGAACATAACATTCCTCCTAAAACAAGAAAAACTCAAAACCAAATTCAAACAGCTGCAACCCTGCAGTCTCGATGGATAGTCTATTGTACTAATTTTTTTTATAGACTTCGAATTCACTTTCCAAAACCACTAACGACAAGTGTGACACATTACTGGCCATTGTATTCAACACTGATACATATAAGAGTCTTACGTGAGGTAATCGCGTAGTCGACAGGAAGGCGTCGGGTTTCGTCTCAGCCTTTGATCCACGCCCCTCTGGCTTGAACAGTCTGTCTCTGGGGCGGAGCTGGTCTCAGGCGCCTCCATGTCGGGCTCCTCCGGATCTGACACCCCCTCCTGGGCCTCCGTGCTGCCTTCCGTCTCCTTGATCACCGCCCTCGGAGTGTTACTCTGGGTGACCTCGAGACTAGGCGTCGGCTCCCTTCCTGGCAAGTCCTGTGCAGTTTCGGTTTCTGTTGTCAGAGTTGGTGAATCCGAGGCTCTCAAACCCCCGTGAAAATGTTTAAAGTGCGACACGTTCCTGGTTACAGTCTCTCTTCCTCGGACCACAGTGATGCGGGTTCCTTTCACACCAACCACTCGCCAGGGTCTTCTTTCATAGTTTAAACGGAATTTTCCACTGGTCACTCTGTTACGGAGAAGTACCACATCTCCTCTGCTGAATTGTGTCACCATGGCTCTTCTCCTTTGACTAATTTTAGCAAAAGCAGTCTTTCTTTTGCGGGCAATTGTTTCTTCATTCGCGGGTGCTGGGGCCCATTGGGGATGGTGAGGAATGGAATCAGGTATGATCCGTCCCATCAAAAGATGCGCCGGAGCTATCCCTGTGGTTGAATGTGGGGTTTGTCGGTAGCTGCGAAGAAAAGTGAAAATGGCCATTCCCGCGGACTGCCCTTTGTCATGAGCAATGCGAATCACTTTATTGAGAGTCCTCATGAAACGTTCCGCTTCCCCATTAGCTTGTGGCCATCGGGGAGTGATGCATCGATGCCGAATGCCCATAGATGATAGATAGGTGGCCAATTCCTGTCCTTGAAATGGGGGTCCATTGTCTGTGCGGATTTCACACATAGCCCCATGTGTGGCAATAATCTTCTCTACTTTCGGGATTACACACTCGGCACTGGTGCTGGCTATTATTTCTACTTCCGGATACTTGGAATGGTCATCAATCATGACCAGCGTGTACTTTCCATCCGGAAGACTGCCAAAGTCCATGCTGACCTTCTCCCATGGCTGTTGGGGACGAGGTTCCACGGCAATCGGGGCTTCACGAGGGGCTTCCCCAGTCACCTGACACGCAGCACATGTCTTTACTACCTGCTCCACCATGTCATCCATCAGGGGAAACCACACCTTTGTCCGTAGGCGTGCCTTGGTTTTGACAATCCCTTGGTGACCTACATGCGCTAACTGTATTACTTGATCAGTGAGGGCTGAAGGTATTACCAAGCGATGCCCCCGCAGCAGGCATCCGGCCTCATCCTCATTGAGCTCCTCCCGGACATGATACAGGCTTTCCATTATTTTCTGGGCTTCGGACGTGAGCACCTTCCACCCCTCCTTGGCCCGATTCCAGTTAGTCGTGTGAACAAGTTCTTTGGCCCTCTGAAGGCAGGCGTCCTGTGCTGTGGCACTCACAATGTCACTGAGAGAGATGGGACGAGGGCAAGATCGCGCCACCACCCACCTGACATAGGCCTCCGTTTCTTCAGCTTCTTCCATCTCCTCGGCCGTGGCTGGTCTGGGATGACGTGACAGATAGTCTGCCGGGTTCTTAGCCCCGGGCTGATATTCGATTGTGCAATTGTACTCCTGCAGCTGAAGCAGCCACTTCTCTATGCGAGGCGGGGGTTTAGATGAGGTTCCCGCAAACACAGACAGCAAGGGCTTGTGATCAGTCACCACAGTGAATGGTTTGCCATAGATGTAGAGGTGAAAGTGTCGGCACCCCCAATGAATGGCAATTGCTTCTTTCTCAATCTGCGAGTACCTTTGTTCCGTGTCCGTGAGAGATCTGCTCGCAAAAGCAACAGGCGTCCAGTCGATGTCGTCTCTCTTCCTTTGCATGAGAACCGCTCCCAGTCCAGCAGGCCCCGCATCCACAGCAATGAGCGTGAAGTTGCGTGGGTCAAAGAAGGCGAGAGTGGTGTTGTTAGACAGAGACTCTTTGATGTCTCGGAAAGCTTTTTCTTGCTCAGGTCCCCAGTGCCAGGGAGTGGAGTCTTTGGTGAGGTCCCGCAAGGGGAGCGTGAGATTAGCCAAGTCTCTGATGAACCGGCCACAATAGTTGACCATGCCCAGGAAGCTCCGGACTTCAGTGACGGTCTGCGGGGGTGGCGCATCTTTGATGTCTTTTACCTTATCCGGATCCGGGTTGACACCTTCAGCCGAGAAGACGTATCCAAAAAACCCTATCCGGTCCCGCAGGAATTCACACTTTTCTCGGTGGAGCGTCAGTCCTGCGTCTTTGAGTCTTCGAAATACTTGGGCCAGCCTTTGATTGTGCTCCGGGATGGTGCGGGCATGTATCATTATGTCATCACTGACATTGATCACTCCCGGTATACCAGCGATCAGCTCCTGGATGACATTCTGGAATACCTCCGCGGCGCTGGAAATTCCGAAACTGAGGCGAGTGTATCGCCGAAGGCCGATGTGGGTGGAGAAAGTAGTGATGTTGCGCGACTCTATGTCCAACACCAACTGGTGATACCCTGATCGCAAGTCCAGCTTGGAGAACCACCGGGCACCTGCCATCTCTCCGATGAGGTCGTCTATAGTGGGCGTGATATGGCGCTCCCGTCTTATGGCAGCATTCGGGAGGCGCATGTCCACGCAGATCCAGACCGCTCCGGGTTGCTTCGGTTTCCGGGTGACCACGATGGGCGAGACCCATGGGGTGGGGCCCAAAACCTTTTCGATTATGCCCGCCGCTTCCAGTTTGTGGAGTTCCTCTTCCACCAACGGCCGTAGATGGAACGCAATGCGGCGGTGTCGCAGAGCCACCGGCTGTACCGTTGGATCTATGTGCAGATGAATTTCTCGGCCTTTGAACTTGCCAATGCCCTCAAAGAGATCCGGGTATTCCATAAGGAGATGTTGAACGGATTCCTCATGGACCCCAAAGGCAAATGTCACCACACCCAGGTCTTCAGCCGCTCTACAACTCAGCAGCATACCTTGGCCTTCTTCTGACACGAAGATGTTGGTTTTGATTGTCTTGTTCCCATGGCGGATCACCGCTTTGAATTTCCCTCGAATCTCGAGAGGGGTGTCTTGCCCATATGCGAAGACAGTGATGGGGGTGGGACGCAGCACCGGAGGCGTGGTCATGGTCCTGTAGAGGGAAACACTCATGAGGTTTATGGACGCGCCCGTATCCACCACTGCTATTAGATCTTGGTCCGCTACCTGTATGGCGCATTGAGGCAGTGGCCTGGTACGGCGGGCAGCGGTACCGATCATGTGTACCTTGTGTACCGACCGTTCCTCCTCCTCATCGTCATCCATATCACTGTGACTCTGTTCCCCCTCCATTATGGCCTGCACAGCGGGGCGTGGTTTACGGAATTTCTTCGACCGGCACACCTTCTCAAAATGATTCTGCCTGCCACATCCCGAACACCGCTTGCCCCGTGCTGGGCATTCTGCCATCTGGTGTCGCGGACCTCCACAATAACCACATGACTGTCCCGACGCTCCACCCTGAGTGGGCGGTCTCTTGGGCCACTTAGTGGGCGTGTGCGTCTGTATTTTGTTAACCGGTTCCACTTTAACCGATGCCTGCAAAGCAGCTTCCATGTGCGCAGCCCTAGCTTTGGAGAGTTCTTTCGTGCGGCCAAGAGTTAGGATGTCCATTAGCGGCTTGCCAGACTCCTCTAGAATCCGTTCCCTCAGTTTGGCCGATGCACATCCCTGTATAATTTGTCCCCGAATTTCCTCGGTGGTATCTTGAAACCCACACGTGAGCGCCAACCTTTTGAGCCTGGTGTGATATGTGTCCAGCGACTCCTCGGGCAACTGGCGCGCTTGTCTGAACACAAATCGTTCATAATCTTGATTGGCCATGGGCTCAAAATGGGCATTGAGGGCATTAATCAGCGTGTGATGAGTTCTGGGGGTCGCCTCCGGGAGGGTCCGAGCAATGGAATGGATGTCCTTGCCGCCGAGATGTAACACCATGGCCCGTTTCTGTTCCTTGTGCGTCTTCGTAGCTTCGAAGAATACTAGGAGTCTATCCACCCACTCCTTCCATTTGGGAGCGAGCGCTGATGGCGCACCTTCCACCACAAAAGGTTCAATGGGCGGAATCGTCGCCATCCTCCCAGTCGCGCCGGATCAGGCACTTCGCACGACCACCGGATGCGTGGGCTGAAACGGGGCACAGCCCGGAGCACCGTGCAGATGTGAGCTGTGCGGCAGTAGGGTCAGAGTCACCTACTCGATGTCCATGCACCAGGCCGCTCCTCCCGGCGGTCTGCGCGGGGGTGGGGTACGCCGCACGGCACGAGCACCACGAGCCGAGGAACAGGCTCGCGGCCGCCACACGGGGCAGGAAGCACGTACCCTCACCCAGCGAGGATTCAGCAGCCACCCTCGTCGCCAATTGTTGTGTCCTACAGAATGGTTGGACCAACTTAGCTAATCGGCACTAGGCCTAACACGTGGCCCTAGGAATAAAGGAGTCAGACACGGGAAATAACTTGCTGGCTCTCCGTGCGCCCGTCTCAGAATAGCGTACGTGCGTGCGGAGCCTTTCTTTATTATAGGCGGTCACATGACTTCAACACTACACGCCCCTTGCGCCAGGGGCGGAACATGGGCCCAGAACATAACAGAGGAGTGCTATGCGCACTCCGTAAGTGTGCACAAGTGTTTGGCCAGCTGTCTGAGGCCAGCCAAAACACACAGGCGCACTTGGGTTTCTCCAGCCCAGGTGCATAAAAACAGCTGGGCTTGTGAAACCCATCAGACTCCCTGGTGTGAGGGAAGCATCTTCCCAGCCTGCTCAGGCCAATCCCCATGCTGAAGCACGGGGATTGGATGGGAGTCTGATTCGGGGGTGCTGGGACCAGGAAGAGGACAGGAGGTCTGATGGGGGAGCGGACAGCGACTTCGGGTAAGTTCTTTTTATTTTAAATATATTATTACTAACACCCCACCCCCGAATTGAACCACCCCGCTCTCAAATCTCCACCCACCCCACCACCCTTTGTTTGTCTCGGCCACCGCTAGTGATGTGGTGGATGCAGTGAGCATAGGCCCAGGCACTAAAAAAAGTGGCCCAATAGCGATAGAGAGCACCAGCTGTCCAGTTGCTCACAGGTACGGTGATGGGGCAAGAGCATGATAATTCGCTTTTCTTGGCCCAAAATGTTCTTTAAAATGTCTGTTCCACCTAACAAAATTCAAATATAATTATTAACGACATTCCCATTCCTGCTTAAAGTTTTTATTTACTTATATTTTATATATGCATTTGCTACTATGAATTTAGATTCTATATATATTTCTTGCTCATCTCCATCTCTCCGTCTTTTAAGTTATTCTTAGCATTTAATGATATATTCAAAAGAGTGTTTTGAGTTCCTCTTTACGTTTTCAATCATTAAATAAAAATTGCTTACAAAAACAACAGAAGCATACATAACTGATACAAGTTTCAAATTAATGGCTATATTAAGTACTGAACATTTGCATTCGGATGTTATATATTACTATCACGGCCTTACCTGTGTACTGCAGTCCTCTGTATTCACTTATTGCACCTGGAGGTTTTAAATTCGGCCAGTAATGAAAGAGCATTTGAACAGCAGGAGGTTTTACTTGAGAAGGTCCATAGGCAATGACGTAGAGGAGGTCCTAGGAGAAGAAAGAGTCAGAGCACAATCAGTCATCACATCCAGTGTCCTTCATTCGATATCTTTAATTGCATTTAAATGAGTGTACTCTTTACTCAACTGTTTTCTTTTTTTGTGTCAAGAAGGTGAAATTCCATTTTTTTCACTCGCATATCACATTTATTTTGTCATGTAGGGTTTAATGTTTGATGGTTTCTGAGTACAACTTTTACGATTTTCCTATGCATAAATATTTTTGCTAAATTATACATAGTGCGCATGTTACTCATAGACCAGTGTTTCCCAAACTGTGAGTTGTGACCCAAGCTAATTTTTGGTGGGCTGTGAATAAATAAAGCTGCCTCTAAATTTAGCAAAATATAAAGAAGCCTTTAAATGTGTCGTATCACATTTGCCGAGTTTCTAAGACAGAGGTCAAACGTCAGGCTGTCTTCGAAATACTGCTGCTTATTTTTAACGAGGATTAGTGTTTAGCAACTCCTCTGACTTTGCAGTCAGAGATAGTAAAGTGAATTATGTGACAGTCTGTCTAGGGTACGGGTAGTGTGAAATTTGGCTGTAGAATCTAATTGTTTGTAACACACAACAACATGTAAATGCCTGTAAATAAACTGTACAGATTCAGTAGTTGGACAAGCAAAAATGGAGTACTTTTTTTTCCAATTCTGAAGAGTGATGGAATCAAAGATTATAATATATATTAAAACAAATCAAGACACTTTACTTGGTGATACACAAATGATAAATATTCACTCAAATCCGATTTCCACCCATTATCATCGGTGTGAAATATAGTTGTATCCGTAAAAGTGTGTTGGTGCAAATTTAGTGGTTATTTCAATGGGAAATGTGATGTCTGTAAATGACAGTGCACTACAACAGGATGATCTTGTTACATTAAAAGGTCTTCCCACTCATGTCCATTATAGCTAGCTGAATTGCAAAAGATTGTTATTCTAAAAAGTGGGTGGTGGTTCTAGAAAGTTCGAGAAACACTGCCAAAGACTGTTGTTTAACAGTCTTTCATGGTATCTGAAAGCCTTTAAAAAACTGGTTTACTCTGAACTGTAATTGAAAATGGTTCTAGCACGAAATAAGTTAAAAGACTAGATGGAACATCCTTGTGTCATTCAGAAGTCTATACTGAAGACGTCTGTAATAAATTCCCTACCGTTGGATCTATAACTGGGGTAGTTGTTAGCCAAAAATAGGCTTAACGCATAATTTTTCAGGGGCTGGTTGGAAGAATGATTAAAGATAGAGTCAGGCCCCTTCGAAAGACTTGAAGACGAAGAGGCTGGGGACTGTGACCCTCAAGAAGGATTACATATTTATTGCAGGCGCATCTTCGGAGAAAGACATTTGGTTTGTGCAGAACCATGCCCTTCTCCTAGTCACTCCTGGTATTACAGACTTGGAAGTGCTGCTGCAATGTGCTTAAGGCATAATGGGTACCAACTTTTGGCAGCAGATGGGTTCTTGGTATTATAGCCAATGGTGAACCTTTATGTTGGACATCCATTATCTTGCAGGAACATGGTTTCTGTGTATTTAGTTTTTGTACTGAGAAATTGTTGAAAAAATGTAATGAAACAAATAAGGTATTTTCAAATCACAAAGATGCCTTCACTTCATGGCATTAAATTACTCAACCTAAGCCAAACATAATATATGGTCTTCAGGTGTTTCCAGAACTGAATAATGACAGAGATGTTTGAGAGAAGGGAGTTAGGCAGCGGCTTAGCTAGACCTTAAGCCATGCGGGCGGTCCCTGCGTTTGTCGACCCGCAGCGGCCGCATGTAAGAGCGGGGGAGGGTGCTGGTGATTCTTGCGGGCCTCGCGTCCGGCGTCGTGGGGGGAAGTGAGGGAGCGGAGGGGGCTCGGGCCTGAGACTGGGCTGGCGAGGACAGCCGGGAGCGACCAACGGGGACAAGGAGCAGCAGCAAAGAGGGCGCCAAGGAGGAAGTGCGCCCCATATCAGTCAGCAAAGAAAGGGGGGTGGCCTGGATGTCCGGCCCCGCCCACCCACCCTCCCCAAGGCGGGCCTGCGGTTCCCTGCGCACTACTACGGGGTTTGCCCTCCTATGGGGTCCCCTGCAGGGACCGCGGGCCTCCCGCAAAGCCTGGAAACGGTGAGTGAAAAAGCATTTGACTCCAAATCTGATCTTTTGCGCAACAACATTTTTAAAAAGTTAAGAGAGGATGATCTAAGTGCGTGCATGAGAATGAAGCAATTGATAGAGAAAATATGTTTATAAACAATGGAAAGTGGTTTGAAGTCAATTCTCTCCTTCACCACGGGCCAGTACAGTCTGTGAAAAGTGGGTGAGATATGATCCTATTTCCTTTGGCCTGTGGTGAATCTGGCAGTAGAATTTTAAAAAATCTGCAGGTTGCATGCAGTGGACTGCGCACTTTTTTAATTGAAGTTTAAGACTATTGTGGGGATTAAGTATAGGCAGTGGGAAAGTTTAGTAATTTGTTTGCAATGGAGATGGACAGTCTGAACTATATAATTCTTTTGTGGGGTTTACTTGTTATGTGAAGGTAATATATATATTTCTATAATTCATAGATACTCCTGATGAAGGTTTACTAAAACCGAAATGCATTGAGTGAAGAAATTGTACCGAATCTGGTGGATGTTTGCGAATTCGAGATATATTCATGTATAGGCCTGGATGGGCAATACATCGAGTTAAAAAACCAAAAATACTACGAATTTCATCTTTTGACGTGATGTCTCAACAAAATGGATAAACCATGTTTAAAAGGAAGGAAATAAATATGATATAAAATGGATTACTATGGTGGAGGTGCATTAATTTGGAAAAACCAATGGATATACGCTGTGCAACCCGTGCGTGACCTGCTAACACAGCAGGCCACCACTTTCTATAGGTTTATAAGACAAACATGTTAAAAATGCATCCTTATGACTTTGGACTTGGAGTATTCACAGTTGGGAAGCTGTCTTGAGGAACCTGCCTTATTTACATTTATATACTAGAAAGCAGTTAAGGGGGTTATGGTCGCTGCTACAATTACATATCATTTAGAACCCTTTAAAAAATGCACAGATATCAGTTTAAACCAATATAAAATCAATCATACTCCCTTTCGCACTGTTATTAAAAGTAGGGATTTGTGAAGCGGTCATTTGATTTAAAAAAAAGTTAAATAATAGTTCATCATTAGTCTATCTAGAGATTCACACTACACTGAGTGGCGAAAATGGAACATTTCATTATTTCTCTGATCATTAAAACCACAAACATATTGGCCACTAAACTCACAGATTGAAATATTAAAATCCCCTACCCAAATTAGAAAAATATTCTGAGATCTGTTTTTTAAAAACCTTTCTAAAAAGACATCAAGCTGGTCTGTCGGAAGTCCCCTACTATTATTAGGGCTTTTTTGATAAAAAATGTTCCCGTAAGATATTTAAGGAAGTTTGGAGAGAGAGAAGGGTAACCAGAAAATACAGTGAGGAGCAAACTTGGATTGTTCAAATCAGGGTCATTTTAACCGAAATAAATGTAGCCAGTCCTCCCTTTGCCCTACCTTCAGGAGGAGGAGTAGCATGTTGAGAAAAGGCGTAAAAACCATCAATATGGAAATCCTCCCTAATCCAGGTCGCTTGGCAACAGATAATATCAAACATGCTGACAAAAGATAGCCAATCAGGCCGAGATATTTTGGTATGAGCACCAGCAATGTTCCAAGATCAAGGGTCAAGCTCATGTCTCATCTAGGAGGAGAAGATGACAAAGGGGCATCTCTATTAGGAAAACCAAAATGTAAGACTTTGGACTCTGAACATGCAGCTGGGGCTGATATAATGTGAGGTTGAGCAACATTTCTTAAGCATGGTAGTCAACCATTTGTGTTAAGCTCCTCAAGTGGCTTGAAACGATTTGCTGTGGGAACATTAAAGCAAGTATCAGTGCCCTTCTGCACCTCTTACCCCAGAACGGACAATGGAGGAGGATTAAATGTACTAATAGTCAGTTTATAAAAATACCCGCTTGTGCTTGTGTGTGCTATTCTGGAGACCGGGGCATAATTCCTGGAGGTTGGATATTCCATTGTGAACAGCGGGGACTGTTTGCCGTTGTTTTCGCTGCCTGTTTTAGACCAGAGGGCTGCCACCGACTTTGAAGACGCCCTACCCGCAAGCCTGGACTCAAAGTCCCAGAAGGCTCTGGGCTCACCACACCTGGTCAGGGGCCTGAGACCACCCACAGCACCGGCGCTCATCGTTGAAAACCTCGCCGCTCCCGCGGGTGCCGCAGCGCTTGTGCTTGTGTGTGCTATTCTGGAGACCGGGGCATAATTCCTGAAGGTTGGATATTCCATTGTGAACAGCGGGGGCTGTTTGCCGTTGTTTTCGCTGCCTGTTTTAGACCAGAGGGCTGCCACCGACTTTGAAGACGCCCTACCTGCAAGCCTGGACTCAAAGTCCCAGAAGGCTCTGGGCTCACCACACCTGGTCCGGGGCCTGAGACCGCCCAACAGCATCGACACATGAATCCATCTGACCACTTCCGCTGCGCCGGAGCGCGCAGGAGCGTCCCGGGAGAAGCCTGGGACAAGGGTGGGACCGTCTACGTCCGACTGCGGCCGACAGAGGCCGGGCAGGGCCACCCCCCTAACTCCCCGCCACTGAACTAGACTCTACGAGGTATTCTACAAGGTGTATGGTTATTTCATTGTTTGGCGTAACATAGTGCTTTGTTACATCATCGCTGTTTAAATTTATTGCAAATGTCAATGTCCACATGTTCAGTAAAGGTCAGGGGGGGGGTTGTGTGAGTGGCACGTTAGACCAGTTTATCACCCGTGCTTACTCGGTCCTCGAAAAAGAAATTGCTATTACTAAGCGGCGCCTTTCTATCAAACCATTAAATCGTAAACGCTTCTCGCGGAGGCCACTATCGCTGGCTCTTTCTCCGGCCAAATTCAGGAGCATATTGAAGGCGTTCAGCTGGGTAACGCATCAACTAGCCCAGGGAGCACAGGGGTGAACTCTGAGAGGCCCATTGCACAAGGTCATATAACACAGACATACTCCCCAATTCCACCACAGAGGGTACCCCCACACATGGAGCATATAGTTACCATAAATACTCCGCCACTCCAGGGCATCTTAGCGCACTCAGAGTCTGCATATAGTGCAGGGTCTAGACTAGTTGCCTCCAAAAGGAAAAGAGTCGCTAGTGGCCGAAAGGGGGGGCGCCCATTAACTTCTAAAAATTTTAAATCAAGAAACAAAATGTAACAGGAAAGATAATTGGCCTGGGGAGGTCAGTAGAATCTACATCCTTCCCACCAGCTGCTGAATTACGCGTTGGCAGCTCTGTCCTGGGCAGTGTACCTGTGTTGGTAACTTCTTGTCCAAAACCACTTGCTGCCACAGGTGCCATATCCCAGACTCCTCTTATCGCTCATATAGAACAAATTGCGAAATCACTTATACTGCCAATACTAGAGAGGGTAAAGGTATTGTCGGAGAGATTGGATCGATTTGAGAAAGCCACCCTTGATAACTTTTTCTCCCTTAAAACATTAATTAAGTTGCAGTCGAGAAATAAACAGGACGACTGTGTTCCTACACAAAAACCTCTGGTAGACCTCACATCCATACCTGAGTCAGATTCATCAAATATTGCTGTAGTTTCCGGGCCTCCACCTGGAGCGGATCGTATAGCAATAGATACCCCAACCCATAGCTCCAAGTCTGGCAAGAAACCTACGATCTTAACCTCGACCAAAGGGGCAAAAGAATTTACACGTGGCTCCTCCTCACATGGCCAGGAAAAAGAGCGCAGCCCAAGCAAAATAATTGGGCACTGTAGCGATCATCTCACGATAAATCAAAAGCCTGGGATGGTAATGACAGATAGCCAGAACTTAAATCATATTAGCTTACCGCCCGAATGTCAGCCATACGTAGTGGTGTTAACTGGAGTACCACAGTTAAAGTCTGGGAAATTCGAATCTTATCACAAACTGAAAAAATAAAACCACCCACTGGCTGAACAGGAACAGACCACTCCCAAGCCAGTTTGATGGTCGGGTTCTTTTTGTCAGAAGGGTAAATTGGGTTGGTAGTAGAGCCAAGGATACCCCTGGGGATTGCATCCTTGTAAATTTCAGGGATGCCCGCGTTCCGAGGTTCTTTTGCAACCCACAGGTCGACTACAATTGCAGTGGAATTGGCACCTATGATCTGCGCCACTTCCACCTACAATTTGCCGATCCCCAGCATATTCAGAACCCCTATTATCCACCCGGGGGGAGGGCCTGCGGCGGGTTTACTTCTATTAATGATCCTGCATACACAGTACCCGCTTCGAACAGAAGTTTTTCTTCTTGTGGGTTAGATTGCAGATATTGACAAGGAGACTGTTGCCCCCTTGTTTTGTCACCTAACGACGCTGCTGGTACTTTGTCAATTGGCAGCAGGGCATCCGCTGAAAAACAATGGATCCTCGGAACCCCTGATAGTGCTTTCATAAATAATAATGATAGCTGTAATTTTAGGCCAGTGTCAGAACCACTAATTCTACACAGGAGCTGCGAAAGCACTAAGAGAGAGGGAAAATTGTGGGGGGTCGCTACTAAGACTGAAATAAGTGGCACCCAGGGTCCTCGTGTAGAAGATCATGGAAGGAGTCCGATCCTGTTAGATCAACCCCTTAGGATGGGGAATATTGCCAGCCAACGGGAAGTTACTCTGTCACACCAGGTAGTAGACCTTACTGGGACAGGAGACAGCTCATTTCCAGTACCAACATATACACCAGAGAATTTAGCTGTGTTTGATCCTCCTATAAAGATATTGTCCTGGAATATAGCGGGTATTTCCAGGAAACTAGACCTGCCAGATTGGAATACCCTGGTTGAGTCTTATACAATCTGCATTCTCTAGGAGACTTGGAGCCTGGTGCCCCACCATAAAGTGGGTTATACTACCTTCTTTTTACCAGCAATATCCCCCCGTACAGGGAGAGGCCGCCGTTCAGGATGGCTTCTAGTATGGGTGAGCATCTCGCTGGGATGCAGTTTCAAACAAATACAATGTAATTCGCCAGACATCTTAAGGATCTCACTAAGTGGTCCACGGAGAGGGAGAACTATGGAGATATTTAACATATATGCTTGTGGCACCAAAGGTGGTACTCCATCCCCCGTAGTCGCACTTCTGGAGGATGAACTTAGGCAATGTCATCAGAGTACGTATGTCCTTGTTGCAGGGGACTTCAATTGTACATTTGAGCCCCTTGCAGCGGAAGACATCTTAGATACTGCCGAGGACGATACTAGGTGGGGTATACCCATACTCTCAATCCAACCGATACAGAGGTGGTCGCAACGGGCTATACAGTTGAACACGCTTGTTATGGAATTCGGCCTAAGAGGAGCAAATGGCAGAACTCTTTCAGATCCGTCTGGGGCACTTACGTATAACAGGGTAAATCATTCCACAAGGATTGATTATATTCTCCTTGATCTTAAGCTTTGGCGCTTCATGCAGGATATGGCAGTCCTCCCAACTATCGCTAGTGATCATAATCTGCTTTCCCTGAGCCTACACCCCTTGTGGCCATGTGCGCATGGTCCTGCAATACCATTTGCATTAATGTCGACCCTAGAAGTGCGCCTTTCAAATTGTGGTAGGCGCTTGAAATGGTGCAAAGTTGCTTTGGACGAAGGGAAAGTTGAGAATATTGGGACCATTCTCCTAGCAGCACAGACCAAGTTACATATAACCCATATAGATCAATGTGGCTTATCTAGGGTCACAGATATTTTTCAGGAGACCATTGAAGCATTGGGTAATCTATTTTTGGTCCAAAATAAAGGTGGTGCACAGAGAGAGCCCCGTAGATCTAACGGTAAAGAGGGGTGGTATACAACAAAATGTCGCCGTAAGAAATCTGCATTAATAAAGGCAGTTAAGAGCAAGTCACAAGGCTGTATCCAGTTGGCTAGGAAAGAATACAAGCAGACTGTTCTAGAAGCAAAAAAAGAGTGGGAAGACCAGTATTGGCAGTCACTTAAAGAGGCTAGCCTCGGGAGAGATGCTGGCCGCTTTTGGAATATTATAGGAACTAAGAATAGACCTGATAAAGACCTGATAACTTGCAATATAGTAAGCCAAACATGGTTTGACCACTTCTTTAAACTGTACTCTTGCTCACAGGGTGGTCAAAATGAGCCTATCTCTTATAGCTTCTTGTCAATCCTGGGGGATCTCAATAGCTTTCCATTTACAGACAAAGAAGTGGAAAATGCGATCAAGGGCATTGTGCCACACAAAGCAGCAGGGCCTGATGGTATTCGAGGTGACCTTCTTTGCTTTGACCCCCACAAATGGGCAAAGCTTATTTCTAATTTATTAAATGCTATTGATAATGGGGCTCCTATTCCTGAGTCGTGGAAGGGGGCAGAGGTCGTCCCGATCTTCAAAAAGGGAGATAGGGGCGACCCTGCCAATTATCGCCCAATAAGCCTCATCGATTCCACCCAGAAGGTTGTTGCGAAGGTGATACTCGAGAGAATCCTACAATGGGCAGAGGAAAACAAAATTCTCTCGGATTACCAAGCAGGTTTTAGATCTGGAACTGGGACAATAGAGCAGGCTTTCAGCTTGTTACATAGCTACTGGAAAGGGGTTCTCATAGGAAAAGGCAGTCTTTACCTCGCATTCATTGATCTAAAGACTGCCTTCGACCTGGTGCCTCGAGAACGCTTATGGGGAGTATTGACTGAAATGGGGATTCCATCAAATATTCTGTCACTACTAGTGAGGCTCCACGATGGCAATTTTGCTGAAGTGAGGTGGGGCCCTCAGGGGCAGAAGACTAACAGAATTCCGGTGAACAGGGGCGTCCGCCAGGGATGTGTTCTTGCTCCCACTCTGTTCTCACTTTATGTGAACGGCGTGGTGGAGCATTTGCTGAAAAGTCCATCTGATGCACCATCCCTGGCGGGTGAGCGAATTCCAACTCTCCTGTTCGCCGACGATACCCTTCTTATTATCAAATCCCCGGCTGGCCTTCAGACTCTCCTAGATAGCTTCCAGTCCTTCTGTACCCTGAGAGGGCTTGTGATAAATACAGATAAGACCAAGTATTTGGTACTGAAGCCGCCAAAAAACTTGGTAGGCCCCCAGTTTAGAATTCTGTATCACTAGAAAGGGTTATGGTATTCGATTATCTTGGAATACGTATTTCGGATTCAATGAAGTGGAACCCTCATATGCAGAAAATGCTCTTAGGTCACAAAAGGGTAGTGGGGGCCATCCTTAAGGAACAACGCTCCTCATCAACTAGACCCATCGGCCCAGCAATCGAAATATACAAGGCTAGAGGAGTAAGCTCAGCCCTATATGGGGCCGAACTCTGGGGCTTAAGTAACATGGAGCAGCTGTCTAAATCTGAAAATAGATTTTTTAAAGATCTAATGGCACCCCCTCAGAGCACTCCTATCGTCCCATTGTTATTGGATCTGGGCTGTCACTCGATAAATGACCTGGCCAAACTCCGACCACTTCTATTATGGGCTCGGTTATGGCGAGTGCTGGAGTTAGCAAAGTATGCAGAAGGTCTGTCGGAAGTGATGTCTATGATGGGATGGCATAAAATTAAGTGGCTCAAAGATGTCAAATCCCTTTTATGTGATCTGGGTCTCCGTGAGGCATGGGAGAACAAATCTGCCCCATCGAAAGCAGTATTAAAGAAGCTTTACTGGAGCTGGGTATCTAACAAGTGTAACTCTGATCCCAAATTAGGAAGAATAACCAATGACTTTTTGAGGATCAAGGATGTAACACTTAGTGAGCCTTACCTTGATATTATCTACAAGTTCTCTGATAGGGCGTTGTATTTCCAATTCAGGATTGGTACACTACCAATACGGGAATTGACCGCCCGCTGGAATGTCCCTTTCCAAACATGTCTATCTTGCCCCAATTGTGACACAGGAATAGAGTCAATGGCACATATTTTGTTTGCATGTCCGGCATACAAAGCACCTAGGAATTACTGGCTTAAGCCATTGTGTAGAGAGTTGGGTACTAGAGACCATTCTGTAGCACTGCGCATTCTTAAATCTGACACTCGATTGTTGTATGTATGTATACTGGCAAAATTTTTGAGATGGGCCTGGTCCATCAGATCAAAAAGGCTCAGAGAAAATATTTAATTTTAGATTTTATTTGTATGTGTAAATAGCTTTTATTCTTTTGTAATGTGATTAATTTTGATGTGTTAACAAAAAGTGTTGATTTTATGCTCATGCTTTTAAGATATGTTTTTATCGAAATAAAGCCTTTTTCATACTCATACTCATATAAAAATACCCCTAAGGAAGCACCTGAATAACAAACAAGTTTCCAGTCTGGACTAGATAAGTTATGTAAAAGATACCTTACTAATATTGGGTCCTTGAAATTTACCACACACAATCTCCTTTTGCACCCTTCTAATGTGGACCAATCCATTCCATCCTTCTGACTAAGAGGATCTTCTGATAAAATCATCATGTTGGCCCAATGTTAAACCTAACCAGTGCGCCACTCTACTTTTTAATGAAAATCCATCCTCCTTTGATTAAGACGTGCCCATTATTACATCTTAAAAATCAGTCAACATTAGTTAA
The DNA here is from genome assembly GCF_964261635.1 of Lissotriton helveticus. Lineage (NCBI taxonomy): Eukaryota > Metazoa > Chordata > Amphibia > Caudata > Salamandridae > Lissotriton > Lissotriton helveticus. The sequence goes on along the minus strand of NC_136070.1, from coordinate 350,829,103 downwards.
ACCTTTTGTAAAAAGTGAGAACATAGCTCCATTACATGTGTCTAAATACCCTTCAATACCTCAGGGCCAGCAATTTAAATATCATTAAAATCCTTAACCACTCCCTCCACTCGTGCTTGTAGATTCCTTAATGCTATATTAGTTGAATTGTGAACTGAACAATCTTGAGCTGGTCATAATTTCTTTAACTGCTTGCTCATACCTCCTTTTCTCTCTTTGTAGGAGGCGAAGTAAATAAACTTGCAGAGCTTTCCCCTGCTTTAGCTTCTATATCAGGAATGACGTTTAAACTTTGTGGGAGCGGCAAGGTAGTTTGTAAAACTAAATCCCCAGAGTAGCATCAAGGCCAGAATTACAGGTGTCAATTGGCTTACAGATCCCAGGATTTTCAATTATAGCTCCTGGTTCTAATGAAGGAGGGTAGGATTGTCGCAGGACTGCATTAGTTCTCTCTTCAAAAATCTTAATTTCAGATGGGGGAACATCCATTACGACCCAATGTTTACACCGCACTACCATTACAACGATGGTTTTACAATGCAAGTCGTTACCACGACTTGTGCTGGAGGACGCTCTAGGCTAAGGAATAGTAGATTTACTATTCCAACACCTTCCCTACTGTACGTAGGCTGGTGTTGGAATAGTAAATCTTACTATTCCTAAGTCCAGCACCCTACAGCACAAGTCGTGGTAATGACTTGCGTTGTAAAACCAGCATTGTAATGGTAGTGCGGTGTAAACACCGCGTTGTATTGACATACGACCTTCAGATGTTATTGCACCTATGACAGAATGTAAGTAGTTAGTAATGGAGGCTGTTGGCCTGGGCATTTCTGCTTTATTCGTTTTAGGTACTGTGGGCTTTCTTTCCCCACTCCTAAGCCACAAAGCAATAAAGCATTCTACCTTGCTAAAAAAAACACTGACATCGGGCCAGAGAAGTCTAAATAACAAAAGGGCGGGCCCAGTTTTCTTAGGGCTCTGACTGGAGCAGACAGGCCCGTTCTTAGCCCAGTCTTCACCCATGATCTCGCAGCAAGTTTAAAGGCGCCCGCTCCTCCTCCCACTATCAAGGAAGTCTAGGGCTTGTGGTCGGACCCCTCCGCAGCAGACAGGCAACGCAGCAGGCAACAAGGATGCGTAATCTAGTCTTAAGTTGACCAGGACCATGATGAAGCAAGTTTGGGCTGAAGACTTCATGAAGGGAAGAATACGTTGAGTAGATTAAGCTGATAAAAACACACCAGGGAGATTACATTTGCTTGAGGTTCAAGAGTGAGCTGCTCATCCAAGATGGTTCCAAGATTTCAGACCTGAATGGCCAATCGAAATAGCATTATGCTGGCAAGGCTCCTGTCTGTCACCAGAACTTCAGCCTTTCAATTCCGAATAGTTACAAATGGCTTAATTTAGAATTTGGCAGACGGTTACTCTATCACAATGTGACGGATATCCCATCTGCATTATTACAAGTGCCATAAGATTTAATACGCACGTATTAAAGTGAACAAAGATATTTGGTATGTTTGTCACGGAGTAACCTGTCCACCAAATTCTAAATAAGGCCCAAACTGACTATTTGGAACCTTTAAAAATAATGGAGGTACATCATTTATGAACTGTTGCCTGGCAATGTGGTCAGCAGATATTAGGATATATTCAAAGTATTTCAGATCCTTCTTTCATGCAAAAATACATATAAATACATCTAACAGTCCTGAAATTAGCCCAAAAAAAGAGCTAAGATCCATCAGGAACTGCATTGTTGATTGTGGGGCAAGAGCAATGATTGAAAGGGTCATCAACACAAACTTATTTTGAAATACTTGTTATGTACCTGAAATGAACTATAGTATACGAGGAGTGCCACGCAGTTTAGCACGGGAGAGGGTAGTTCATGAATTCCATGATGACGTTTACACAGGATATCGGTACCAAATATATTGTGTAACAAACTTTTGTGACAAGAATTTCAAGGTAAAAATTATCATGAAGGTAAGTTTCTGTAAGTAAGTAAAGTTTTACTATACATATCGCCACATATATGTACCTTGATGATTTATATATCTTCAAGGTACGTAGATGTGGAGTTAAAAATAGTAAATCTATACTTACTTATTTGCACTTACCTTCTCCATTTTTTAATCCTTGATATTTTTGTCACAATGTTCCGTTCACACAATATTTTTCGTTCATATATTCTATCAGCGATCACATTGCAACAAACACCTGAATCTAACGGCCCATTTACAAAGGTACGAGGGCAGTTCTAGGACTTGCCTTTTCTTAGTTTTGGTCTAAAGGAAGTCAGCAGAAAAACTATCCATTTTTGATGGATTTATTTGCTGTAGTTATACTTAGAAAGTATTCTACAAACAGTCTTCGACCCTCATCACAAGTTTCACAGATTAGGGCAAAGGGATGCCATGGGGCCGGAAGCTTAAATTCCTGTTGATATTCTCGCACCAAAGTCTGGCAATGTTGAGTTTTGTTCCCAGAAGGGAGACTAGCCTGCTGCACTGGGTATGCCTGGCCTTGTCCGCATTATTTCCAATGCCAGGCACAAATACACTGACAATTTCCACCTAATATTTTCCAGCAGGTTTAGGGTAGGCAAGGTGGAGCTCTGCATGCTCCCACTATAGTGTTGAAGGACGAGGGAGGGCTGTGCTCCTGTCCTTGAGTCTGGATCAAAATATGGTGAAACTGAATGCAGTATCTCCAGACCCAGTATTATCTGAACCAGGTACACATTTATTTGTTTATTTATTTATTTATATATCCTTTATTTCGATAAAATATCATAAAAGGTACAGATAGAAGATAAAACATTTCCATTTTACATAGTCCATTGTGGGTAGCAGTATAAATAAAATCTATTGGAGGGGGTGCGTACTATATTTAAAAATATATATATATTAAAATGGCACATAAAATCAAGTCCGTGAAATCAGCAGACATTTCCAATTAATTTTACATCTTTTACAGTTTTTCACCCGCTTTTTTCCTGATGAAATATAGAGCAAGCAGGTACCTACACATACAGAAAACTATAACTTGTCGTGTGTCAGTTATTAAAATTCTTTCTGCAACTCTATACATCTTAACACCAATATTCATACAAAGGGGTTTGATCCATTTTTTCCGGGCTGCCAGATATGCGGGACAAAAAAAGAGTATGTGTGCGTAATCCTCCTTCATACCTTCACTACACATACCACATTTATCATTGCCGTATGGACTCCACTTTGCTGTACGACTTTTTATCATCAATGATCCATATCTAAGCTTTAGGTATAATGGTTTTGCTAAGGGAGGATTTACTTCATTCAAAAAGGGCTCGAAGCACGGCTCTGTTTTAAACAGGTAAAATTCTTTAGTTAGAGAGCCATTAGATAAATCACTCATTCTCCGTTCATTCATATAAGCCCAGAAGGAGATTTTTAGAATCCTTTTTGAACACGAGGTTAGTGCGGATGGATGTGTCCAAAAATGGGCTAGTCCAACCCTCACTAACCATGCTCTGATATGGTCGTACCATGCAATACGGCTAAAAACATCCAGGTCTTTTAACGCAACTAGAGCTGCTCTATAATGTATCAGCTCAGGTGTAGTCCATAACCTAACCCATAACATTAACGGTGTTAGTATGGCATGGTGATCTGTCCGCTTCATATTTAGGTCAAGGAGCATTGGTGTTGTTGGGGTATACACTGGCAATTTTAAAAGTGCTCTATAAAATTCATTCTCTTTGACCTCAAAGGATTTTCTACAGAGGGGTCCCCACAGCTCAGCCCCATATAGGGCTGCCGATTGTGCTTTGGCCCGAAAGACTTCAAGTGCCGGTAGCACAGCTTTATTCCAGCTATCCCTATGTCTTTTTAGTATGGGGTGACTATTCTGTGTTAAAAGTAGCTTACTTTTTTCTATTTGAGATTTCCACTGCATTTTGGAGTCAACGGATACACCCAAATATATAAAAGTTTTAACATGTTCCAACTTTTGATTTTCCAAAACCAAGTTTCCCTTGAAGGAACTATGTGGATGTATTGCCATGTACTTGGTTTTGGTGGTGTTTATCTTGAGACCTTTTATATTGCAATATGAGTGAAAGGTATTAAGCAATGATTGTAACCCTCTCGACGTTTGGGATATCAAGATGGTATCATCCGCAAATAGTAAGGAAGACACAATTTCACCCCCCAATTTTGGGGAATCGTTTTTGCACTTGCTTAGGAAAGTGGGCATGTCAATAACAAACAGGGAAAAAAGGGTTGGGGCAAGGACACAGCCTTGGCGAACCCCCCTTTTTATTGGTATCGCTTTAGTGAGTTTGCCATCTGGACCCCACCTCACTTTCGCAAAGTTGTTATGATGGAGTCTTTGTACCTGCTCCAAAATATTTTTGGGTAAACCCTGTTTGGCTAGCGCTTTCCACAACAGGTGTCTGGGTATGAGGTCGAAAGCGGCTCTAAGATCAACGAATGCCACATACAAATGACCCTTACGTAAGTTTACGTATTTCCAGCATGGGCAGCAGAACTTACATAGTTGATCTATAGTACTAACTCTTGCTCTGAAGCCTGCTTGGTATTTGGTAAGGACATCTCCTTCCTCAGTCCATTCATTGATCCTATTTAAAAGGTGCCTTGCATACATTTTTTGCTGTATGTCTATTAAACTTATCGGGCGATAATACGCAGGATTACTCCTGTCGCCCTTTTTAAAAATACAGATAATTTCCGCCCCCCTCCAGGTATCATGCATACTAGCACCCGCAGCTATGTAATTACACAAGTAGTTAAGATAAGGTCCCCAAGTTTTAACATCATGCTTGAACAAGTCTCCTGGTATGTAGTCAAGTCCTGGGGCTTTACCAGGTTTCACAGAGTTAATAGCTATATCGGTTTCCTTAAGGGTAAATTCTAAGGTGTACTCAGGTGAATTTGGAGATATTGGAGTATCCAATTCGGTCCCTGGGTCAAGTGCTGCATATAGATTTGTGAAATGATCCACCCAAGTCTTTTCTTCCAGAAAAACATCTCTAGTACCCTTCGCTTCCCTATTCTTATTTGCAACAATTTTCCAAAAGCGAAAGGAATCCTTGCTTTTTACTGCGGTCAGCATGTCTGCCCATATTGCTTCATCCCAGATTTTTTTGGCAGTCTCTAGTGATGTTTTATACTTCAGCCGTGCTTCCCTCACCATGGTGCTATTACATTTAGTTTTAATTGCTATTTCTAGCTCGGATTTGGCACGGTGGCAAGCTTTGTCGTACCAAGGTTTCCCCATCATCTTTTTGTTCCTATTCTCAGAGTCTGGTCTAAGTGGCTTAGTTATTAATGGGGTTATTTCCAATATAAATCTTTTATGTAGTTCTAAGAATTGGTTCCCCTCACTTTCTATTGCTATATAAGTAGAAAAGGTACTAGCAAGAGTATTATAGATTTTTGCCAGATTCACGTTGTTGTCCAATGTGTGAGCCCATTTAACTGCTCGACGATTATTAGTCGCAGTTATATTATCACTAGTATCTAGGGCAGGAGATTTATAATCCAGTGTACTAGATATAATCTCTCTTTTTTAGTACTAATTCAAGTGGCCGATGGTCACTTTCTACCCTTTTCTTAACTTTGAAATCTACTATATAATGCCATAGGTCAAGGGATAGAGCTACATAGTCTATCTTACTTAGCATGTCCTTCTTGGAGAATGTGGGAACCATCGGTACATCAGAAGTATGTCGACCATTACATGCTCTTAGTCCATGAGTGGTCATTAGACTTGTTATTTGAAGCGCTAAGGTTGTGCATGCAACCTGCTTCACACTAGATAGCTCGGGGATCTCATTCACCATATTCTCGTCCTCATAGATGCAGTCCAGCCCTTTTATTGGTTCGTACTCACAATTGAAATCTCCCCCTAAAATTATGCCTGTACCTATTTGTATTTTACTTAAAACCTGCTCCAGTTGGGCAAATACCTGCGATTCCTTGGATGCCAGTCCAGAGCGATTATATAAATTATAGATATTCAGAACCCTGTTATCATCGGTCACTATTTGTATGCCCAGTATATCAGGGGAGTTTGTCTCTACCTGTTTTATAATACCATTAATGGTGACTTTTGTCCAAATCATTAGTTCCCCTGATGGCCTGCCCTTTTTAGACGGAATTGCACCAATACAAAAGGTTTTATATCCTGCTCGGTGGATAATTTTGGTGGCCCAAGTTTCCTGTAATAAACATATGTCGCTTGTCTCGACATATTCGTTCCACCCCGGGTCCTTTGTGTTCTTTTTCAAGCCTGCGATGTTCCATGAAGGTATTTTTAGACTTACACTATCTTTTAATTGATCCCGTGGTCCATTAATCACACTTGAGTTAGAAACCAAAGCTTTTATGTATGCGACATCTCCGCAATCATTACAGCCAATTTCTTCCCTGTTGCTATTTATAGTTTCAGGTATTTTAGAATTACACCCTACTTCTTCTTCTCCCTTCTCCTTGGGTGGGCTTTTCTGTATAAGTGGCGGGAGCAGTCAATCCACTCCATCTAACTGTGACAGCTCCTGGAATCTATTGTGTGTCACTATTGGGAATGCCATATTCAATAATAGTCCAGGAGTGGAATTCTGAGGTTTATAAAAATACCCTAAAGGGAGGGCCTGAATATTTGTCTGGCTTACAGCTTGGTCTTCATTTACTCGAAGAAGGGAACGCACCAAATGTGGTTGCCTAAAATTGACAACTATACAGTCTCCAAGTATATTTTTAGGTGTATTACCCACCCATCCTACTCTGCGTACCATTAAGATCTCATTTGCTTTCCTGGTATTAAGGTTTTTATGTTTAGATAGCCAATCCATTATTCTTTTTTTTACGACAACCCATGACTCCGTCTGTTCTCTTTTTAGCGCAGGCACTCCTGTTAGTACTAAAACATATGGGCAGGTTGCTGGGGGCAGATCTAAGACATCAGGATTGGGAACCAAATCTGTGCCTTTTGGGCTATATTGAATCTCCCTATAGGGGTTGGACACTAGTCCATTCTTATCCTTGTGACCAGGCGGGGTAAATCGACTCCTCTTAGTTACCAAAGGGGGAGTGATAATTTCTTCGTTATGTCTATTACAGGTTTTATCCAAATGTCTTCCTCCCAATTCAGGTCCTTTGCCCAATGGGGTTCCTAGTTCGATGTGATCCCTGTTCTTTACTTTGGTTACTTCTAGTTTAGCTAACAAATCCCCTCCCTCAACAATTATTCTATTTCCTTCAGCTATATTTTTGCCTAAATGGGCAACAGCAGCATTTAACTGGATGATCTCGTTATTTAGCTCTCTTAATTTGTGATCCATTGATTCACTTATTTGGTTGTGGACAGAAGTTAGAGTTGTTTTTATAATATCAGCTACGATCTGTTCCAGGCCATCCACTAACCCCCTATCGATTATAGATTCGTTAGGGTTAATTATATCTGTTTGGACCCCAATAGATCTAGCAGTAAGTCCTGACGAATCTTGGTCATTCGCATACGGATCGCAACCCCCCCTCTTGGTGCCAGCTTTCGTTTTCTTCTGGCTTGGTTTCTTCCCCCTTAATAAATAGTCACCACTACCCCCTATCTGCTTATTTATCGTGACTGACGACTTTTGGGCCCGCAGTCTAGTAGATATTCCGGGACTCGTCTCTGGGCTTTGTATTTCTGAATCGATTAGGGTAGTCGGCTGGTCTAAGGTGTGCTCTAACTGATCCTGATGTATTGCTACAACAGGTAGGACATTTTCTAATGTTTGTGCCTCCCTGACTACCGTATATGTGGGGAGTCTAGAAGGGTCAAGGGATAATCTCCTCTGGGCATATTCGATTTCTTGGTCCAAAGCCTTTTCAGTTCGTGTGATGAAATCGGCCAGTGTTCCCACCGTACACTTTCTTTTAGTCATTGTTAGTGTAGATATCCCCAACTCAAAGTATTACGCCCTGGCCGTGTGTCTGATATATGACATTAAATTTACAAGGGGATTGGGTGTACAATTATATTTGCTTCCTTTTGACAGTACCTTTTCCTGCGGACGGGCCAAGAGAGGGGGCCCAGCCCAGCCTCTTTCGGCCTGTGACGGCCTAGGACAGCCCCGACCTTGTCCCGGGCTTCTCCCGGCGATGCCCGCGCGCATCCCGCGACGCGGGAGTACTCGCGGTCTTTTGTGCCCCACTGGGCGCGTAATGGAGTGGGCGTGTTCCTCAGGACTTCTGGGAAATGTGGTTTCCCCCGCTCGGCGGCCGCTCGCGATGTCAACAGCGGCGGCGGCGGGGGGAAACCAAACAGCAGACCAAGGAATCCAACAGGGTGCTAAGGAAATGCTGGTAAGTAGTCTTGCCCCGAGCAGTGCAGCAAAACAAACAGGAACCCCAGGTACACATCTACCTCTGATGGCCTAAAATGGAATCCCATTCAGAGTTAAGGCATCAGGTGGGATACCTAATGTCAGTATACAGGCGTTAGTGCTCATCCATTCCTTTGGCAACTTTCATGAAATTGTAGTACTCTTTGAATGTACAACAGTAGCTAAGCAATTATTTTCAATAACTCTGGCAAGCATCGTTTTGTATTAGACACAGGGGATTTTGCTTTATTCACGTACTGGGATTATGGAAAAACATACGTTGCCCCCCCCCCCCATTCCTGTTCTCTAGATCAGTGTTTGAATTAATTGTTGTGTTTCATCATTCATGTGCACCTTTCTATATGTGCATTATGCCCTCTTGTTTAAGCATGGAAAGCCTCTATCCTTTACATCAGATTATTAATGGTAACTCACTGCTATTATGTAGCAGCAGTTGATTACAAAACTCACTACCCACTATTGCTACGTCGCAAAGGCCTTGATTGAAAGCAAAACTGCAGGAGGGGGATGAAAGGCAGGGAAGGTGGTGAGGGTTGTTTAGCATGGCAGGTAAGGTATGTGCTTTTCACATTTAGATCAGGGAGGAGCTGCTGTGTTATCTATGCCTCCCCTATTACTCCCCTGCCACTGCATAGAGTTTGAAAGTACGGGCAGATCATTTTGTGGTCCATTAAAAAAAAAAATTATAGACGGGTAAAAAGTGAATTACAGGGATGTTTTTCACCTCGGGGTTCTGCGTGACATTGCAGACAACTCGAGCTTTGCTCTTGTAATCTATTTGATGTCACTCAGAACCCCTCGGTAAAAAATATCCTCGCAATTCACTGTTACACATCTAGAATTATTTATTTCATACTTCATTAAGCTTCTCGTGCACTGCTTTGCTACAGTCATCAACAGCTCCCTCCGATTATAAATAAGGAAGATCTAAATTCTGTCAGGCGATCCTTTAGAGTTATGTTGGTTTTCTCCCTACTTGGGCATGAAGATTCATTGTTGTTACATTTGCAACTACTTTAAGAGCTCTTTTTGAGCTTTAAAATTCCTTTTGTACTGGGATTTGAGTCCGTGGTAGTTGTTGATGTGGCTTTTTTTCTTATCACCAGTGGGATCCTACTTCTTAATTCCTTAATGCTTTGATTAGTGTTATTTCTTGCTCACTAATGCAGTTCTGCCTTGCTATCTTTCTATATGGATCCTTCTACTGCTCAGCATATGTGCCAACTTCTGGCAATGGTCAAGCTGCACTGTCCTTTATATGCATAATGCTACATGCCCTGTGTTTTCCATTTACCTATAATTCCTTTTTGTCACCTTTGGGTTTGCTCCTCCTCTACATGTAGCACACTTCTTTAACTTGCATTCTGTCACCAATACTTTTTTTTGTATTTACTTTAAAACATTTAAAGAAACAAAGGATGTAATTCAGCCGTTAGAGTGGATACCCTCCATTGCTGCGTCCTGAAGTTTTAAAAGTAGGCACAACTTTAGACTTTCTGCTTTTTAGTAGCTTGCTGTTTGAACCAGTAGTCACCCAAGTATTAACCAATAATATTCAATAAAGGTTGTTTAAATAAAAGTACATTTGCCACTTTTTGGAGTCAAAGGTAGTGCAAACCTTACCTTCAGCTAGGTCTTGATGTCAAAATTGGTGTGATAATCTGGTATACAGATCCTATGACGTGGAATAAATGATGTCTTTGGGAAACCTAATGACTTGCTAAATGTAAATCTGCAAACACTATATTCGAATCTATGTTAACCTGTTTTTATAACAACACAAAAATATGATGGACAGAATAATGAACAATGTCAAATATTCATCCCCGGTACAGAGATTTGGGCCTAAATCCTTAATTTTTTTGCTCACGCTGCCATTCCAGTTTGGACCCAGCCATATACAAATTAGTCTTGACGCTGTGCCCAATGGGAAGATCCAGTCCGAACTGCCAGGTCAGATCCTCCCTGGACCGGAAACAAGCATTCTGGGACCCGTTTTAGGGCATCACCCCTCATCAGCGGGACTATATTGAATCCAATATCATACTAAACACGGTACCTAAATTTGAGCATACCTTTCCCACTTGGGGTGACACACAAAAAGATGATGGACAGGATGCTGAACATTCCCAGAATGCTTATTTCCGGTCCAGGGAGGACCTGGCCTGGCAGTTCAGGCTGGACACTTCCCATGAGGAGCAAGTTGAAGACTAATTTGAATATGGCCGAGTACAAACAGGGGTGGCATGGAGAGCAGAAGAACGATGGATTTAACCCAAATCTCTTGACTGGGGCTGAGTGTTTGAAATGTTTCAGCACTCCATCCATCATCTTGCTGTGTTTGCTTAGTTCGCCCTAAGTGGCCGTGGGTATGCCCAGACATTGTCCCTTTCTCGCAGTGCCACTGGATTCCAGCTAGCCTGGCAGATGAGGTGTGATATCTGGGAACGGGTCCAAGGATACTTGTTTCCGGTCCAGGGAGGACATGGCCTGGCATTTTGGGCTGGATTGTTCCCATGGGGTGTTGGTTCAAGATTGATTTGCATATGGCTGGGTCCAAATTGGGGTGGCATGGTGAGCAAAAAAATGACGGATTTAACCCAGATCTCTTGACTGGGAGTGAGTGCCTGAAATGTTTCAGCACTCTGTCCATCATCTTGCTGTGTTTGCTATCAACCTGTACGTAGACGTAGAATAACTGAATTCAATAGTAAAAGTAAACCTCACTCTACCGACACCCTGGCATGGTGCCTTTCATAAAACTGTAACACTCCAATGTCAAATCTACTTTCCAAAATTTCAGTTCTTTTCACACCAAGATGTTTTCAAAACCTTAATTAATGGTGGTGGTTAAATATCAAACCTTGATACTATCCATGCTAAGGGAAATGCTCGCAATACTTCAGGTTGGTCATTGATTGAAACAAGTCAGATCCTTGATTTTTGTCTAGCATGGATGTGGCAACGTCATCTTCATCAGTCTGTCCAAGACCTCAGAAGACATATAACAGGGGGGTAAGGATGTGTATGAACATTAAAAGGCAGAGCTATATTACGTCTTTCCTGAAGTCCCTCTACCAGCTCCCAGACATCAAATGATCGATCAAGTTTTTATGACCATCTACATGGTCTTCTGGGACTGAGAGTACCCATATCCAAACTATGTCTGCTCCTCACATGCCTTTTAGTAGCATACAAACTCAACCCAATGACATTGCACGAATGTGTTTTGTGTATTTTAATTGGGGGGAACACAGATGCAAAACATGCAAGGTTCTGGGTCTCCACGAATAGAATGACTTAGAAAAAAAGGTTAAGATTCCAACCACACTACCAATTGATTACGCTGAAAATTACCCGATTGGGTGAACCTTTTGCTGTATTAGAGGCTGGTCTCAGCTTGCAAAATATATAGGATGAGGTGTACACTGTAAAGCTAATAAATACTTTTGGCATGCTGACTTACCTTCCAAACTTCTTGCTTGTATTTCATAAGGCATTCAAGCAACTGACAGTGATAAACTAGGAGGAATAAGAACAGGATTAGATGTGTTAATGCATTAAAGTAAAAGAGTATTTTCTTTTGTGAATGCATTTGATTAAAGTGTGTGGTTTGTTTAAGAGGGGGGAAGGAGATGAGAAAGAAGAAGGGAGGAGAGGAGAAGAGAGGAGAGGAGAGGAGAGGAGAAAGAAGAAGGGTGTAGAGGAGAAATGGAGATGGAGATGGAGAGGAGAGTGAGATAGGGAAGGGGGGAATAGGCGATGGAGAGGGCAGAGGCAGGGAGAGGCGGATGGTAGAGGGCGGAGATGGGGGAGAGCAGAGGGGTAAGGGCAGGAGAGGGCTGCTATTCCACTTGTTTCCTTGAGGCACTCTGGAACAGGAGAAAGCAGCATTTCATCAATTCCCTCGGATTTCTGGAGACCCAGGCAAGGCTGTTGAACTAAGAAAAGCTGGCGAAGACTGAGGAGACAAGCACTTTCCAATTGAAATCTTTGATTCATGTTAATAGAGTCCAATGGAAACCATAATCAAGAATATGACATTGTGTCATGCACAGCTCATCAATGCACAACAGGTACAAATGGATTGCATGGTTAAAATAAGTAGAATGGAATGTCCATTTTCTTGATGTTAATCCGACTGAGTCACACTCTTTCCCTGTCGACCCATAGGACTATTTATGGGTACAACATTGTCTTAATGATGTAGGTCTTTTTTTGTTGAATGAAATAGCAGGTCATCAAGGATAGCCTTCGAAGGCTATATTGAGGCTCGTTAAAACAGCTCATTTTTTGAAGTATTTCTACAAAATAATCTATTGCAGGATGTACCCACAAGTAACCTAAGTTCATTATAAAAGAATGTGAGGAAAGTCCACTATTTTACATTTAGTATATATTTGAATGTGGATCTAGTGTGAGTGGTTATATTCTACCTGAAGACTACTTCTCAGAAATAGGATTATTTGAAAAGAAGGAATATGGATTAGCAATGATAAAGAATGATAGGATAACTCATAAAATGGCAGAGAATTATAATACCGAAAAAAGGGAACAGAATCAAGGATAGAAGGACAAAATGAGGTCAAATGAAGTGGCTTAGGACACATCAGACCATAGCTCCAAAGTATTGGATAGAATGGTGTAGAGCAAGCTTTTAATACAATGCGATAAAGTACAGTGTTAAAGGAAGCAGTATCTGAAGTACAGAAAAGTTAGCTTTTGCAGAGTAACAGATTAGAGTACAATCAGATATGAAGATTGAAGTCCTCCAATTATACTAGGCTCACATAGGAGGAGAGAAATCAGTACAGGAGTTTGTTTTCGAAAAATGAAAACCTGTATAAATGTTTGACGGTGGTTGTCCTATTTGACGGAGCTGTCTGTCAAACTTTTACAACATAAATAGAAACATGCTATGATGGACGTCCCTGTCAATGTTAACAGTTGTCAGTGGGGACGGTGAACAATTCTAGATTTGGTGGGCAGTGGTCCCTCTGGATGCTGGGACAATGTCCCTCACCATCCCAATGGAATACCATCCTTTCCCTTAAACTTTAAATCTGCCCCTAGGGCTCCAACAGTATGTATGTATATGTTATTTCTGTAGAATGAACCAGGCCAAAAGGCAGCGGAGTACTGTGCATGGTCATAGACAAGCTTAAATTCATTGAGTAAGAGGAGAGGAAGCTAGGTTGTGGATGAATAATGCATTGTGATGTAATGTTTGTTAATGAGGTGGGTCTTCAACTCTTCCCTAAATTGGAGCTGTACTGGGGCAGTCCTAATGGATATGGGGATGTTGTCCTGATGGTGTCCTAACTGCGGTGTGTTGAGATCCACCTGAGATGGTGAGCATGATAAGCGAGGGTGCGGTTTGTGAGGGCTTTGTAAATAATGCAGCTGGTTTTTGACGATGATGCAAGCCAGCAAGGAGAACCAATGGAGTTCCATCTGGATGGGAGTGGTGCAATCATATTTCTTCAGGCCTTGGATAAGAAGTGCTGCACTGTTTAGGATGCTGCAAAGGGGTGCCATTGTGGAGTAGTTTTGGAGGCTATAGAGTAGAGCATTACCACAATTCAGGCAGGAAAGCAAGTCCCTTTCTGGAATAAATGGTTTGGCTCTCTTTAGAGAGATGGTAATTGGCTGACTTTGTGTTTTTTTTTCGTAAGGTGATCCTTGGGTTGAAGTGGATGTCTAATGTGAATCCAAGTTACTTAGCAGTCAGTGAAAGTTGAGGGTTTGAAGACATCAAGGTTCATGTCACTAAACCAGGCTTGTATTGCATCTTGTTTGTAGCTGTTGGCAAATAACAAGAATTCTGACTTGGTTGCAATTGCCAGAATATGAAGAAAAACAGAAATGAAGAAGTTGCTTTTGGCTGACATGTGACAAGTTGACACAGATCACTGCATTAACCTGGAATTCAGCTCTTTTGAACAAATGGCGCAATGTAAGCCTTGAATGGATTTGTAGCTGAGACCTTGCCGAGGAACTATGGCATGGTTCTCGTTGCTCTCTGGATCCACAGGAACAATGTAGCAGAATGTTAATGAAAGAGTCAACAATTTGTTTGCATTAGTTATGGAGTTAAACCTCTGCATTCACATTGGGTGGCATCAGCATGGCGACCCCCTAAGAAAAAAAGTCAGGCTCTTGCACTTACTTGTTTTTCCAAATGACACACTAAGCAGTATAGAGTAATTTATGAGAAGAGTTCGAAAGAGTGGTAGGATATAATAAAGCAGGTTAGAATGCAGTTGAACAAAGAAGAAATAAATTGAGTAGGATACAGTGGGGAAGGGTAAAAAGTAAGAGAGTAGAGTCGAGTAGAGTGGGATAGAGTAGAGAAAATCATAACAGGATGAAGCAAAGTGGGAAATAATAGTGTAACAGATGAAAGAAGAACTAATGAGGGATGGAGTAGCAAAAAATAAAGTACATTTGGATGGGGGCTTTATATGAGAGCATAATTTGATATGTAGAGTAGAGAAGAATATAACATGGTTGGTAGAGCTGAGATAGGTGGAAGTGAGAATGGTAAAGTTACGACCAATAAATAGGAAAGTACAATTGGAGGGGAGTAAAGTTCTCGTTGAATAAAACCGAAAACAGAATAGATCAAAGCAGAATGAAGTTAGCAATAATTGGATTGTATAGAATAGTGCTGAAGTAGACGAAAAGAGAAGCACATAAAAGAGATAATACAGTAGATTAGGAGAGAGTGGAGTTTGCGAAATAACTTTGAATTGACTTCCACACATTATGATAGGCTTGAGGATAGTACGAAAAGGGACAGTAAAGTGAGTAAAGGTAGTCAAAGTAAAATAGAGTGACAACATACCAGGATTTGATGTGTACTGCATCGCAATCATGAGCATGGATGAGGCAGACAGGTTGACGTGTGCAGTTACTCCTTCTCTTCTGCTGGAGCCTACTGAAGCAAAGATACACGTTTTTAGGTCATCATCAACAAACTTTATTCGGTTTTATTAATAAAAACATAAAAGTCAAACAAACATGAATAAAAACGTCTTCCAAAATACAGATTAGGAAGTGTTGATGCATCAAATTACACTGGATTTATAGTCAAAATACATAGATTACAATACAGATATTAATCTCAACTTGATCTGAGTCTGAGAGCAACCCGTAAAAAATTGAGAGTGTACAAAACAGTGTCATTAGAGAGGAGTTGTAAAAAGATAAATGCTGGTCTTACCCTCCTGAAACCAGCTTTTTTAATAAATAATTTTCTAGGATCATCATAAAAACTGCAAAACATTATAAAGTGCATCATGTCCTAAGGAGACTCACCGTCGCAGTCACAGGGCATGAGGTACTGACCTCTGTGGGAGCCACGAGGTTGAGCAAAGAGATAGTGGAAAAGGTCGAGCCGAAACCTCGTCAATAAAAAACGATCACACTTTTTTAGTTCTAACCTGGACCAATTGGTGAATATTTTGTTGCCTGCGGTGCAAATATTTGCTAATTGTACTATAACTGCAAGGTGCCTTATGCAAATCCACTTTATGACTAAGATTCACTCCATTTACAAAGAAGGTGCAGGCTAAAGGCAGCTACAAATGTTTATCTTTCACTTACACAAAGAGACACCTCTCCTCTTGAAGGAGACCATGACCCTGTCCACAGGTGGCGGGTGTACTCTATGATGGCACTGTCACTCTGAAGCAAGGATGGTCCTGGTCCCCTGACAAATGTCCCTCTGCAGGGCATACATTGTAGACTCTTTACTCTGTCTGAACAGGTATGTTGAACAAACAAACAATGGAATGCTATGCTACCTAAGCAATTGCCAGTGGCTGTCACTATTTGGGTGCATTTCACCCATCATCTTTGTGTTTTACACATATTGAAGACTGTAATGGTATTTATACAAAAGGTTATCCCTACTAAACAAAGCAGAAGGCAGATGGCTCAGTGCATGATGGTAAAGGAATGTATGCCGTAAACTACCACATGTTCCGTCAATTGCATGCGGAATGCCTTAATACAAAGTAGAGTGTTCTCTCTTCTCACTGCCATGGAAGGGAAGCTCCTATGTATTGAATCTGAGAAAGGTCCGGTCTCTAACATCAACCAGTACTTGGAGAGTGTGGCTCAATGGTTAGAGCGACAGACCCTGATGAAGAGGTCTAGCTCGGGACCAGGGTTCAATTCCCCGCTCGGCGGGTCTTGGGCTCAAAATTCCACAGACCTGATAATTCTCCCCTCGGTGCCTATTCCAATCATGGAGTCCCACTCTGCAACTCTGGGCAATAGCTTGCTTAATCTCCACAACGGCCCCCACAACGCTAAGGATGCCTGGCCTCCACCTTGGGGGTGCCCAGGAGTGGACACCTCACAGGGAAAGCCAGGATGAGTTCCACAGCGGTATTCGTACAAGTACCTTGAGACCCTTGTGGGTGAGTAGTGCGCTATACAAGTATCAATTTACAATTTTACTTGGTACTAGAAAATCAGGACAAACAGCTTCACCTTGTTTGCTTGCTTCATACTGTTTGTGTAACAAACCTTCTTAAAAATGCAACTCTGTTAAGTCCTTCTACTTGATGGCTGAGTCTTTTGGCCTCTGAAGGGACTTTTCTGTTGTGCATTCATAGTTCATTAGATATTGATGTAATAAGAAACATTATACGTATCACACACACTCCAAACGAAGCTCAGATATTACATGTAGGCAGCGACCACACCGCCACCAACAGCACTGTACACATATATTCAGCTTCTCTCTTATCTACTGCTGGAGAACACTTTACACATACTTTTCACATGCATTCAAGACAGTACATATGTGCTGTGCAGGTGGCTACCACATCATTTCTTGCAGCAGTTGCCACTATCAAATGCCGCAAATTACCACTTTAGACAGTGTGCACCACATATATATGTCCAACACAGATCAGAAATGCCACCTAACGAGTCAAGTTAAGAATTTCGCTAACCAGTGGGTAACATGTATGTTACTGACTTAAGAGCTGTGCTAGTAAACAGCAAAGTTCTGAGGCAACACCTCTACTAAACTACAACTATACACACAGCATTCAATTAATAAGACCTTGAAATCAGCCCAATGTCAGCTTCACCAGCTCAAATTCGCTTAGAATTTGGCTTAAAAAATCAAGTATATCAGTGCAAAAATACATTTATAAAATTGTGCTGGATACTAAGAGCTTCGGAAAGGGGATCCATTAATAATTTATGATGGTGGGAAATCGAGGAAACAGCAACACAGCAATATAAAAGGCTCTTGCGGCAGTCACTTAAATCTGGTAATTAAGGATGTAGGCATTAAACAAGCATGGGAGGCAACTATGGAGAAAGCACCATTTAATCAAGTGCTATAAAACTGCATCTCAAATTGCATCGAATCCAACAGATAAAAAGGCACTTGCGCAAAGGAGACACACCTGGACAGTAATAAACTCTTATTCAAACTTATGTCCTCAGGGGTATCTGGCAGAGCATTTTTCATTAGCACTAAAGTATCAATTCATGTTATTCGCTTTGATAATATGGAATCAAAAGATTGTATTCCCTCTTGGAAACGTCAGTCGCAGACTTTAATCTGCAGGTTTTGTGGTTACAAACAAGAGCTACTAACCCACATTTTATGCGTCTGTCCAGTACCCTTGGCGCAAAGGAAAATCCTTTTGAAAGCACTCTTCAGGAATATAGGAATACGTTCATGGATGCAAGCCATTATTACCTGGCTAAGTGGAACGTCAGACCCCTAGCTTGTAGGGGGGTAACGTTTTTTACACCATTATTGAAGGAAAATGTCCAAAAAGAAGGAGTAAGGACTCAGAACTGTACTTCCTATTTGCACAATGCTCTTGCACTATAAACCGCAGCACAACTTTGTTTCATGAACATTTTGGTTCTTGAAAGTAGTTCTTTTCATGCTTAGTACGTTATAGACAGGGGGGTTTAGGGCTGTAGTTATTACAGCTTGCTTTTTATGATGTTTAGATGTGGATGCTCAGTTGGTCGCCTTCTACTTTAGCGCCAAGAAACCGCCCAGGTGTATGTTGCGCTCAATAAATATTTTAAACTTAAACTTAAACTTAAGACCCAGCAGCTGCTATACTTATGACTATGTACCCTTTTTAGATTCTGTTAAATGCTATTATAAAGCTGCTAACTCTTGGAGAGCCGAATAATCATCCGCATTTTAGGTACTTATTCACAAATTGTTTTAAATATACTTGTGACCTGTGTATTCATACTTAAGAAGAACAAACAGCTGCCATAATAACGGTTCAATTAGTTCTTAGATCCTGCTAAATGTAATTAGAATGCTGCTAGGACCCAGAGGTTTTTGAAGAATTGTTGATATTTTATGTATATTCTTATAAATTTGTTTTTATGTCACTTGAGATTCGTTTACTTATAACAAGGATTGTTATTCATTATTTTTGTATTCTGCAAAGTTTTTAAATAACCATATACAATAAACGTATTCTTCTCCTATGAGGGAAGACCACCAACAACAAAAAAAAGATATCCAGGTATCAAGGAGGCCTGCAGGTGATAATTTTGTATAATGGGGTAATGCTCAACAATACACAACACAAACTATACTACACAGTCTTAGGGATGGATGAGAACCTAGAACTGAAAACATACCACCGGATGACTCAGACTACAGTCTGAAGGGAAAACCTCTGTATAGAGTGGAAAAGCATCTCTGGGCAGGCTATAGAACTAGGAGGCCACCATTTTAACAGTCTTTGGGCTATAATCAATCAATCAAACGTTATTGTTTTAAGGTACTAAAAACCATCACAATCTTGCATATGTATGCAAAACATAGAAGAACATAATATCTTGGTGAAATGTGGTACTAACAGCCTGATTCATCAAGGGGCCGTTTTGCGAGCCCCTAATAGCGAATCATAGCGATTCGCTATTGAGGACTCGCAAAACGGTATTCATGTAGGAATTGCTAAATAAATAGCGATTCCTACACATTCCTTATTTGCGAGTAGCAAATTGCTACTCGCAAATAAGGAATAACTCCCCATTCATTCCTATGGGCCAAAAGGCCCATAGGAATGAATGGGGAGTATCCCTTATTTGCGAGTAGCAATTTGCTACTCGCAAATAAGATAGCGATTTTAAGGGTGCCAGGGGTGTCCAAAGGACACCCTGTAGCACCCCTTAAATGCACATTTGAACAGGTGGTGCGCACACACATGTCCAAAGGACATGTGTGTGTGTAACATGCAAAAGAAAAAAATGCACTAAAGTGCTTTTTACACTATTTTCGCAATTTACCACCAAGTCAGACTTGGTGGTAAATTGAGACCAAATATTGCGATTTCGCTATTTCTAATTGGTTGATGAATTGCATTTAAGGAATCTCTATTAGAGATTCCTTAAATCCAATTCCTCGCAAATATGCGAATTCTTAAATAGCGATTTTTGCATTTGGGATGATGAATCCCAAATGCAAAAATTGCACTCGCAAAAGGCAAGATTCTGAGAATCTTGCCCTTTGCGAGTGCAATTTAGCTTGATGAATCAGGCTGATAGTTACTAGTGGTTTCATAAAATTATAAACAAGACTTTGTCCAACTCTTCCTAAGTGATTGCTAAAACTTAAACCATCAAGCTTTGTGTTTATTATTGTATGCTAAGCAGCTGATGGTAAATCAGTAAATCATCAAGCAGTCCTATTATACTTAGGTCACTGCCATACGATTGACAACGGACATATAAAATTCTAAGATTACTCCATAAAAAGTGACACATTTCTTCAGTTTCCTCCTAGTCTAAGAGTCATCTAGACTACCAAGAGGAGTGATCGCCTAGAATGTCCCGTGGTGCTGATGAAACTATAGATCATTTAAGCTTGAAAGTAGGAATAGTTTGAGTACCCCAGGTAAAAATTGCTTCCACTCATAGTCGGTACAAATATCCCCATAACGGAGCATATCCTTATTCTAAATGTTATCTTTAAGTTACTATCATCTCAAATAATGTGTCACACCATGTTTACTCTGAAGAGTTTGTGGCACATCGTTCTCATCACCCTTTCAGAGCAAGTATGTGGCAAAGAGAAATACTAGAGTGCCCACTGCCACTGAGCCCGGGGGGGGGGGGGGTGCGGGGGGGTTGAGATGTCCATAGTCCTTCAGAAAATTCCAAATGTCCATACCTCAGAAAAGAAGATCCAATTCTGGTAAAAACTTTTTGATTCATTGTCTGTTTTATTAAATGTTTTATCCATATCAAGGTGCTGAACACATATTGGAATTGATTAAAAAATAGCATTTGTTTATTGACAGGACTTTGCTTGCATTGGAAGATAAATAACAATTATTTAATGGTATTTCAGGAGGGATATTCTTAATTCATAACTCAAGGCAAAGCAAGCAGAGGGTGTGAGTCGGAGACAAAACCAAAACCTATCAATAGTTTATGCCTGTTTTCCATTCTAGTTATCTCAAGTTGCCTTGTAAAAGAAAGACTTTATTGGGTCTTTTGAGTTATTGCCAGTTTTCTGTCACCTATTCCTGTGTGGAGTCTGAGAAAAGAAGCAGTGTGTGTTTTTATAATTTTTTTTGTTTCATAAATGAGGCTGGCAGACCGCAGGAATCACATTCAATCAAGTAGCATAATAGGGTTCTGGCATTTCAAAGAGAAAGCATCTCCTTGGAAGCGGGAACGAGATAAAAGTGGAACTGTCAACCCTGCTGGCATGGGGGCAAAGAGGGAGCGAGTGAGAGTCTTTTTTTATTGTATAGATTTTATAAAGTCACAGATCTGTCGAAGCATATTACTGGCTACTGGCAATGATGTCTCAATATTACAGTTAGTGAGGGTATGCAAAATTAGAAAATGTCATCAGCTTGCCAATAAATTGACAGTCTTCTACTAAAAAAACAAAATGTAGCTGTCTATTTAACTATCCCGATGTTGTCTTTTATAAAAACTTATTTTGGATATTTCCTATCTTGATCTAAAGGAGCAGGACATAAACAGATCAAATGTTCAATCGAGGCATCCTTATACCCACGGAGTTTACAATTACAAGAGCACTGAACATTCCATATGCAGGCAAATTGAAAACTTGGAATGTAAGAGATGGAAGCGCAGGTACTTTCTTTTACCACCAGGTTCCAGAAAGGAAGAGAAGTAGCCCATGTTTTACCCTGTAATAAGAGTCCATGGTGTCTTCCACATGCTAATAGGACTGTAGGAGTAAAAGATCTCTTAATTTAAGGTTGGTCTTCAAGCATTCCTTTATTAAAACTTTGCGTTTGAGACGGGAGATGTATACCATTTCAACATGAGGGAGCACCATATGACATTTTATAAGATTGTCAACCTGCATAAGACTGAAGCTCTTTGATGTGATTCTAAAAGTGGTTAATTCAATTCAATTCAATGTAACTTTATTTTGGCCTTTTTAGACCATAAAAGTACATAAAATACAGTATAACACATTTCCATCCTGAATTTAGCGATAGCATTCATTGTCAAGGTGTACTGGGCGGATGACAACATGATTTACCACAATTCATTCTATATTTACAAATAAAACAAAAGTTTCATAATACAATAAATATTCTAAAATGCTTAAATAGATAAAATCTAAGGTGGGGATTTATACATAAAATCTAGAAGTCACACACCACATAGTTACTAATTGTCAATGAAAACATTATCTAATTGACCCACATAAGTAAATATTTGACAAAATTCATTGCTGGGTTACACAATTAAAAAGTTATTAAAATTAACTTATGTCTATCAGTGCAGAAAGATAAAAAATATCACAATTTCAACCCCTTTTTAGCTCTAATGACCATCACACCGGTGAGGAATCTAGCTATATAAAAAAACACCAGTTGTGAGGTATCAGACTTCAGTAGACATTCTGCCTCTCTGCAGTGCCTTATTCTTAAGGCAATGCAGAGAGGTTTGATCCATCTTGTACTGGGTGTATCATACAAGGGGCAGAAGAAAAAGATATGTGCATCATCTTCCTTGACTGCAACTACATGCTTACAGAAGGTACATTTATCATAATCTTTGTCATTGCGGTTGCTAACCCATTTTGATTTCTTATCATTTGTTTGTAAAACACCATATCTGAATTTCAGGTACAATGATTTGGCAATTTGTGGGCCTATCTCATCCATCAACGGTTCAACTTGGGGTATATCTTTGAGCAAGAGGAATTATGTAGTCAAGGGTCCTAAACTGGAGTCATGTTGCAGAGTGCTGCTCACATAATTCCAGAAGGCTAACTTAACAATCTTGTTACATGCCATGGTCAAATGTGAGGGTGCATCCCAATAACATGATAATCCTAATTTCTTAAACCAATTCATAACGTGGTGAAACCACAGGATAGTTTTTAGGAGTCCAAAACTCATTATCTCTTGCAATCCCCTTTTATAATGAACAAGCTCCACCGTTGACCAAATTCTTACCCAAATTAGAAGAGGGCGCAGTACAGCAAGACTATCAGTATGTTTTAAGTTGAGGTCAAGTATTACCGGAAGCATCGGAGTTCTATTGGGTAAGGACAGTAATTTACGAATACATTTATTTTCTCCAATTTCAAAGTTACATTTACAGTGTGGTCCCCACAGTTCTGCCCCATACAAAGCAGCTGACTGGGCCTTAAATTTAAAAACCTCAATATATATCAGCTTTTTAATGGAGTTTTCTTTAGTCAAATCTCTGACAACATTCCTCAACACTTCTGAATGGAGGGCCGATAAGGACAGAAGTAAGAGCTTGAGGCGTAATTTACTGTGAGGTGTAGATATCTGAAGATTTTTTTTTTTTTTTTTTTAAACCTTTATTGTGCGATAGCAGAAAAACAAATACGGGCCACACAACCATCCGGCCGGCCACGATATCAGTTGAAGCACTTTTGCAAACAATGCGGTGACTCAGTAGCACCTCGATACAAATTGACCGTCAAGCAGGGTTACACTGGACACCACCGTGTTACTGAGAAACAGGAGCAATGAAGGTTAATTTTAAGGATTTTACCCCCCAATATAAGCGTTTTTAATTATAATAAACAAAGATAAGGAGAGTCCGTACAATCCCCCTACAACATGAGTGGGCAACATCGTGGAGTAAATATCAACAAACAGTAGAATCCCCCCAAGCAGCATGGCGGCACAAGGATATATGCAACAGGATTATCAAACCACCATTATACACCATGTCTACCGTTACCCACCTCGTACCAAACCAACCCACGGACCCAGATTAGAAACAAGAGAAGAAAAGAGTGTGAGAGAGAGAAGAAAAATAAGGCCCATAGAAACAAAAACGGAAAAAATAAAAATCCCCACCCCCTACCCCCCACCCTACACGCATGCAGAGGCTACGGCCTACCCCCCCCCCCCCCCCCGCAGTGTGCCTGTCGCCCGATAAAGAACCCGAAATATAGAAACTAAAGCAAGAAAGAAAAGAAAAAGGAAACCACGGAAGACCGGAGGAGGGCCAAATCTAAATTCTCCCGGACTCCCCCGCCATACATTTGAACTCTACCCCATTTGTGAAAACAACAACAAAGTGAATCAAGCACAGGATAGAATGGGGAGAATCATCACATATCACAGCAGTACGCGTTGTGGAAGCGCGCCAAACCGAGTCCCCACCGGCGAATCAAGCACAAGTTGTAAGGAGGAATCTCCTAGCCCTGGCCAGTTCGTGGGCGTCCCCCTAAGCATAGCTCCAGAAGAGGACCCGCCCCAGACAGAACAAAGGAACAAAATGGCCACACTCGGCCGAGGAGGTGTGCACCAAAACAAAATGGACATCGCCAGTCACAAATAGTTCCATTGACCCAAAGGAGGGGTGTCTCCAGGTTCGCCCGATGATGTGCAGTACATTGTAGGGATAGCCAAGCTTGCGAGACGAGGGCAACAAAGGGAATCAGTAGCTGTACTAGCGGCGTCAGAAACAAAAGTAGCGATATCACGGGTGAGGGCGCAGGCTTCAGTAGAGAGGGAAACATTGTAGCACCGCTGAGGTAGGCGGACGGCAGTCCGTAAGCACCAACACAGCCAAAAGACCGCTCCTCTCTGCACTCGTGTGGCAGCACTGTAGCCCAGTCAGAAATCAGCGGAGGCAGCTCAGCGCATCGTTGAAAGCAGGCTAGAGGCGCACATCCCAGAGCGAGCGTAGCATTATCAAGCTTCCTACTCAGCACCCGGTAGCACTCTCCCCATTCAGATCGCAAATCGGCAAGAGCGGCAAGAACAGATCCATAAGTTAACACAGGCTGCTGTTCCAACAACTCCATGGTACGAGACGTGACACACGGTCTAACACACCGCTCAAATCCATGCAGGGCGACACAAGCTGGAATCGATGTGACACTCATCCTCACAACCAAGGAGCCAGCCGCCATTGCCACCCCGTCAGGGGATTCACAGGAACGTGGGGGCGAAACCGGCACCGAGAGGCTGGAGTGAAAGCTGCCGATTTTGTCCGGACACGCTAACAATGGGCAACCAACAGTGAGAGTCATCCCCTTTGCGGCTCAAGACGGGAGCAAACTCGGGGGTGATCCGCGGTAGCCAGGCAAGCGCCAGAATGTGGTCAGCACAGCACAGCTCACCTTCAGCGTTCCACAAGGAGAAAGGAACAGAATGAACTCCCACTTGGCCGATGTGCACAGTTAGCAGAAGGGTCCATCTATTTCCCCCACAGCAGGCAGCGTGTCCCAAGGTGCCAGCTCCGCCCCGGCTCGACCGTCCGTCGTCACCCCCGCAGCCTCCGGCGGCGTACGGTAGCACAGGTCCCGGCTCCAGGGCTACAAAGGGCGCCAAACAGTCTCGTCGATATCTCCGGCTATCGGGCAGGCAGGGACACCGGAGGAACGCGAACCACAACAGCGCACTCTCATAGTCGTCCCGCTGCAGCGCTATCACAGGATGAAGGTCAGGATATCGTTGCGGGAAACAAAGGCTTGCGGAGCCGGGAGCCTACACGTCCGTCTCAGTCGCCATCTTGGCTCCTCCTCGATATCTGAAGATTTAATAAGGATCTAATCCTCTTCAGGTAAATTTTGTTCAGTGCCATAATTGCATGGTTTTTGAAAATTATGGAAGCATATAAAAGGGATGGAATTAATGTGATGTTGAAAGTTCGTAAAGCTTGATCAATTGCTCAGCTACCGTAGATCTTCGAAAATCTTTTTATAGTATTCATGACGATTTTGGTATTTTTTCTTTATATATGATGTGGTTAGTCACAGCAGGATTATATTCCACTGCTACACCAAGGTGTTTGTATTTGCGTACTTGTTCTATAATATTTTTATCAATTTTCCATCTGTAGTAACTTTTAGAGTTATCAAACAACATAAATTTTGTTTATGCCAGATGACCTTTTAATTTATTGATATCATTACATTCTTTGCAGTTTTTGTAAGTAGGACTGCAATCTGCTTCACTAAAGAGAAAATGACAATGTCATTTTCATATGCTGAATATGAGGTACCTTTTCCACCTACCTTGGGAGGCAGCCCCGTAGGGGAACCAGGGTTCAACCTTGCTTAAACCCATTGGATGCTTTTATCTGCGGAGAGAGGTTTTCTTAGAAAGTTTGAGTTGTAGCAAGTTGTTGTCATGTAATGCCACCAAGAATGGTTAGCTCCTCAATTCCTTAGCTGAGGAATAGTCAATATACCAAACAAATAATGGCAGCTTTTTGCTAAGGTGTGATTGACTAAAAGATTCAATGCCATGATGTTGTCCAATGTGGAATCACCTGGCCCAAATCCGGCTAGATCAAACTGTAGCAAATTACTATTAATGGCCCAGTCAAACATATATTTTAACAGAACGTTTCCAAATAGTTTCCCTTCCTCATATAATAATGCAATGAGATCATAGTTTTTCGGATAGTCAGTATCACCTTTCTTTTAAGTGGATAAATAATTGATCCTTTTCAGGATGATGGAATTTGTCGTGTCTGGAGTGCTTTGGTGAATAGAGTCAAGAGTAATTGTCTCCAGAGATCAGTTTCCGAATAAAATATATTGATTGGAATTGTGTTGAGGCAATTTTTGATCAGTGAGCAATTGTCCTCCCTTGTTACCTTCAAGTCTCCTTGTTCGTAGTTTACAATCATAAACCTCCCCCGAGTGTCGCCTGCATATAAGTAGGTGTTGTGGCAGAACCATGTTTTAAATGGTATATGGAATTCAGAGACAGTGCTGAGAGATCATGTTCCATGACCAACTAACCTCTAAAATTATTTTGTGTCCTAAGGTTGTGTGGCAAAACACACTTGGGACCATGCGCTTGTTGATGCTTTATCTGTAGGTCCTTCTTTTGTTTTTTGTGACTTTTTTTCCTCCCTGATCGATTTTACAAGCTCTAGAATCGATGTTCTATTCAGAGGTTTACTGACCCAGCAGAGTTGAGATCTTTTTTCAACATGCAACCATATAACCCTGGTTTGCAGATGGAGCAAGGTTCCAGAGAAAAAATTGGAAGATATATAGGTATATACTCAATTTAGGACTTGTTCCCAGTCCTGGTTCCAATTAAGTGGTGGGTGAGTACTCCTTGTTTCCTTATGTAGTCATGAAGTGACAAACTATTGGTGCCTAAACAAGGAGACTTTCTAAGTTCACAGACATGTCCCACTTGAGTGTTTTTTTTTCTTTGTCCAAGTCATGGAGACGTTTTTAAGATATTTAGCAGTGGAGAAAACACCATATTTACAAGTTAATGAGTTTTGTTGCAGGTTTGAGTCCCTTTCTGTCCATGGTATAATCCTAAAATCTCTGTGTATTACAAAATGTAATATGGGAATAAATGTAATGTCTATTATACTTTTTGAGTTCTATGAGTTAAATATCGGTTGGACAGGTTGGTCGGCACAAAATCAGCCATCTAGCAAGTGAAATCCTAGCTCATACAGTAATTTAGGAATAAGGCTCCGTGATGTTTGTCGTTATTTAGTCCAGTATGGAGAATGAGTTCAGAAGAGAATACATTAAAAGCAGCACCCAGAAAATCTTAAGGTGTGGTTTATTTTTCACATGGAAAGAAGAGGCTGTTGTTAAAGTCTCCTGTGATAATTACAGGGATTGATCTATGTTGCTTTACGATATTTTCAAGTTCATCTAGAAATGGCGGAATCAAGGTTTTCTTAATTAGGAGAATTGGGGAAATAAACATTCAGATTTATTAATTAGTTACCCTTTTATGCCCTATTAAAACTCCTGAGATATTATCAGTTTTACCTTGTATCCTACTTGAAGTTAACTTGATATATTTGTCAATTAACATTAGAAGACCTCTTCTTGGTTGTCCGAGTGAGCTTTTTAGCAAAAAACATCATCTGTAAGGTAGTTTGAGAGCCTGTATAGTTTCACATTCCAGGTTTCATGCAAGCAAATTATATGATGAGTAAAAAAACTGATTATCAAATTGTTGGCGCTACATTCAATGTGATGGTCAATTCCAGCAATCTTCCAGAAGTACAGCAGCAGTGGGTTATCTGTTTGAGAACCTACTGCATCGCGGTTAGGTGCACATGAATAAGGGCAAATGCACGGGGTACTGATCGACATGATTTGATAGCCTGACCTGTTTTGAACACGATCCAGGCTCTTGCTGATATTAATAAGCAGATTAGTGTATTAAGATCAATTTTTAACATCAATTATCTGTTCAGTGCTATTTGGATGAAGCTCAAAGGGTTTATCCCTGTTTAAAAATTTCCGTAATATCTGTGGTCATTTCATGGGAGACGATTTCCTGAAAATTGTACCCCAGTCAGCTAGCTCAGATTTCTTTTTCCAACTCTTTTTCACAATTGTCGCTGACGACCAGGTTGTATGGGTTGCTTCAATATTGGTAGCAAGACTATCGCTAAAGCTTACATTTGAGATGTCTGAAGAAGATAAGTTCTTTGCGTTTTGGAAATGCCATAAGATCATCAAAATATTTTGATGATTTAAGGTGTCAAACTGACCTTCAGAAACATTGTCTGGAATGAAATTAAGAACAGAGTCTACAGTGCCGGAAGATCATGGGAACATGAATTTTAGGGGATCAGTATTGTGTTTCTCCATGCCATTGTTTGGTATGACAACTTGATGTGCCACCGATTAGACAACTGATGAATTTAAATTGATGTATGCTGTAGGTGAGAACATGCATAAGATGTTTCCAGCTGAAGTTACTTGAGACATTATAGGAAGTTCAACCTTTATTGGAGAAGACCGAGGATTTGCATTATTGGGGAGAACTTTTACTAGAACTGCAAATCCCTCAGCAATTGTTTCGACCAGATTTACGCCTTCAAAAGAAGTGTGTGTGTCTTTTACTACTGCTGCCCATGCTTTACCAGTGATGTGGGAACATTGCACTGCAATTATCCATTTTAAATCAGTGCTGCATGTGTGAGAAAAATGTTTGTGCTGCTGCTGTCTTTACTGACCCCGTAGTGTGCGTAAGGTAACCTTGCCCTGCTGCTGTCAACGCCCTATCAGCTGTTTGTTTGCACTGCTTTGTCCAGTTAATGTCTTATTGGTTCTGTGTGGGTGTAGTTTGGGAGGTGGAGGAAAGGACCTTGCAGTGCGGTCTAAAGCCCACTGTCGTGGACAGTATGGCCCTAACCAACTGGAAAGTTGCTGAATCGTGGGCCAAGAAGAGCAGGATGCGTCTTTTCCCCTCAAAAGCCCAAGTTTAAAATGACAGGTTTAAAATACTCAAGTAACAGCCCACACCCCACGTCTTACTGCTAACCACTTTTGAGCTCTATTTGCTAATAGATATTTAAACGACCAGTGTAGTAATCGAGTGCTCAGTGTTCGCTCTTCTCAGACAAACACATTACCCTCGTCAACATTTCGGCTTCTTTAATTACAGTTCTTGATAGGAATGAGCTTCTTTTGGCTTCAGCAGTCAATGGGTCTGATGCTATTATTTCTGCAGAACAGCTGCAAGACATTTGTCACCAGTCTGATGAAAATAAATATTTTCCAAGGTTTGCAGTAGGTTCACCATGCTGTCGCCTCTGAGTTTCTAGATGCCTTTTGTTATTCTATTTATACAGATTCTTTCCAACTATGACATTTAATACAGCCAATACCGGCACATAGTCCATGCATCACCTATAAAACAAGGTTTTGCAGTTTCTTTACTGCACCACTTTAAATCATAAATATTGTGATCATGCTGAATTATGTACTTCTGTCTGTTCGTCACAAACTTCAACCTTGCAAGCTCAAAATTGCAGTTCTCTTTTGCCTGTCCTGGCCTTTTGGGACTAATTTACTTGTATGTTTTGATCACCTCAGCTCAATGGCTATTTGGTGCACTCTCTACCAAATCAAGGAATTTGTCTTAACCCTTTCCCAATCTCCCACTCTTACAAAATTAAATGCCATAAAAGTGCATCCCAGCTTGTCTTCACCCCTTTAATCAAAATGCAAGCATCTAGCCAACCAAGAAGGCAGTATCTAAGGAGAAATATTGGTATTTTAGTTCACTACTTTCCAACACAAATTACCATATGGGTAGAAAATATAATGTTGCAACTGAAATGACTTACGTATGGCCATAGGTAGGAAAGACGTGCTGAGATATTCAATAATGTCCTTGTGCAGAAACGGCGGGAAGGTGGCGAGGGTTGAGATCATGGTGTAGGGTAAAGTGCTGAGGATATCGTCGCTGAGAAAGGGCAACAAACATGTTGTAGTATAAAATATGGACTGTCCCAAATCTGTGAAAAAGAGGTTGAAATCAGAGTTAACAAAATAGTATTGTGCTAAAGCATGTTTAATGTTCATTTTTCATTATAAATCACAAGTTCCAGTTTGGGCTACCCCCACAAAGAACACATCTGCTCCTTGGTGATGGAATGAGGAAGACATGAGAGAGGGAATTGATAAGAGAAGTAAAAAAATAGAAAATAAAAGAGACGTGAGATATGAAAGAGACACGTGATGGAAAAAATTAAGCTGTGAAAAGGTAAAGATAGATAGATACATAGATAGATAGATCGATAGATTGATAGATAGATAGATAGATAGATAGATAGAGAGATAGATATAGATAGATAGATAGATAGATAGATAGATAAAGTACAGTACAAATGTATTAAAAAAGGGATTGATACATAAATTTAAGTGCACATCATTTAAATATCTCCCTGCAGCAATACTATTTCCTGATATTAAAACAAACATTATCTGTAGAAAGAAAGCTCAATTCAATGCACTTTTCCATACCTAACAAAGCATTTACATAGCTTGTCTTTACAAGTTCAAAACTGCCCCAATTTGAAAACATAGGCCACTTTTTTGACTATCTAATTCAGTAATGGGTGACACTTTTATTTAGGTGCCCTGGCCTATTTTCTGTCCCAGTCTGATCCTGGAAATGATCTTGTGTGCAGTTGGCATATTACACCTAATTCTGTGCACGAGACACCATGCTCATGCAGCCACAGAGATGGTTCATATCATTTGTGAAGGTGGGCAATGATTTGGGGACTCTCGTATTATAGCAAAGCCTGGTTACTGTGGAGTATTGATTTTTTGGGTGGTTGTCTGTCAGAATCTCACAATTACAAATATTGTCTGACAATAATAATTGTGTCCTATATATATCTGTTACTAAAGCATCACCCAACTTGCTGTAGATGTTCTATTATTAACTCCAGCAGGGTGATATTTTTATAGACGATATTTAGGATAGGAACAAGAATGGTGTGATACTGATGTTGATGATAATGTGGGAGGTGGCAGAGATGAATTTCAGGGATGTGAAAAGATTGCAGGTGGTGGGATGGGAAGTGTTGGACAGAGTGGCAATGACAGAAGCGAGTCTAGTCATGTGTTTGAAGGCGTGGGAGTGGATAGACAGAGATTTAATGGCAGAGAATCAAAGAACGTTGCTGTTGCTATATAAGAAGCTTCCGTGTTCGTGCAATGGATATGCTTGTGTTGGTGCATTTGCTATTGTTGGCTATGTGTGTGCGTTTGTTTGTGGAGTGAATGCTTAAATTGTGAATAGTGTAGAGCTTTGTGTTTGGTGGTGGAACTGAACGTTAGTGAAGTGTTATTTGAGCACGTTGCTGTTGATATGTACAGTCTTGTGTGTGTACATATCAACAAGGATATGTAAGGCCTTCTGGCCGCAGGTAGGCACAATCCATGGGAATGTTGTATCTCTAAAGAAACCTAGGGGTCGAAATGGAAACTGCACACATAATCAAGCAGAGAGAAAATCTATTTTTCATTATTCTTCAAATTAATTCCAGTGTTTGTACATTGGAAGGTGGATAACTCACGGTGTAAAACGACCAGTCACATATAAACGACTAGACTGAGGTTTCTGGAAGTCACTATGCTTTTAGAGGCAAAATGGTCTTATCTGAAAATTGTAAATTCACATTTTGCTCCATAGTTGGGATCATGAAGCTCGAAAAGCTTCCACTCTGGAAAGGTATAAGCAAAATTTATACCGAATACACTCCTTTCCACCATAGTTCATTTTCCATCCGGAAGGGAACCAGAAAGGGCACAAAGGAAGCAAACTGGTGGGAAGGTTTTCAGTGCCGTTGAGAGCTATGAGTGATTCTAACTGTGTCGAAAATTCAGGAGACACGAAGCAAGCAAATGGCATTTCATGCAACACAACATTGGCTGCTTAAACACAACTTAAGGATAGATGCTAGTATGTAAAAATGTGTTTGAAGAGCAAGTCAGTGACAGAGTGAGTGATCTCGTGTTTAAAGCACATTGCATGCTACTATGCCTTTGATGCTGTTATATTGAAATTGCTGCAAAGGGAAACATGAGCCTTGGCTTGCTCTTAAGATGGAAGATTGTTGCTAGTGCATCTCAGTGGGCAGGAGTAATACTAGTGAGAATGAGTTGCTCATTAGTAGTCGCTTTGAAAGCTGGGATACTGATTATGCCTTGTTCAGTGGAAAAGGCATTTAGAGAGTCCATACTAATCAAGTTATTATATTAGTGTTGTCTCATGCACATATTATGGCTAGAGAGAATTCCTTAAAAAAGACTGACTTTTTTCACAGGATGAAGAATGAAGCTATCACCTAGTGGAGGGGGCTTATACTTTATTTTTAGAACTTAATATTTATATTTTGTGACACTACTAAATACCAGAGGCCTTTTTACGACCGGTACAGCCCACAATGAAGGGCTCTAACTATTAGAGCATTCCGCCCATAGAGGGCAGAATGTTCTAATTTGTAAAAAAAAAAAAAAGGCCTAACAGAGCACGAGGGGGTTAAAATTCCCTTGGGTTCCGTGAGGCCTTTGTTCACAGCAATAGCTGTGAAAGGAAAAATATTGGATTGTTGATGCTCCCGGCTCTTACCAGCCATTAGAAGCCCGGAGCATTCCATTGTCTTCAAAGGAGCGCTCAACATTCCAATGTTCCAATTAATGTTAACTTTCCTTCAGGCAGTTGATAATATGTCTCATGACACTACTGTATTTAGCTAGCTCCTTTGTCTACAACAAGATAGAGCTGAGACTTTTCAGCACAGGATTATGACTTTAGTTGAGTGTTAATAGTCATGCTAAGGCGGGTCAGTAGCAGTGGCATGACGAAACTTGAGGGGGCGATCCTGAAAAGTACATGGATGGGGCCTCCACGCTCCAGTCCCAGTCAGTACCTCTAAATCAAGGTGCCAGCCACTTGCGCACAGTGCCAAAGGGGGCCCCCTGGAGGTCGGTGGGACCCCCGCACCACAGAGGCTGTGGGGGTTCATATTAGGCCACTGGTCCGTAGGTAAATATCACATATGTTTCAAGAGACTGGTGAGCCCTGCATATGTGCATGACAGGACTGAGGGCTTTACTTCATGAGGTCTAGGATTTTCTTATGTGCTCTTTCCAGGGGCAAAGTTTTAATCCATTCTATGGCTTGATCCACAAGAGCGCGTTTGGTAGTGTCAGCGGCAAAAATGTAATCTGTCAGTCTTTTGCAATCTCTCCATTCAGAATGGGAGGTACACCAATAAAATGTGATAAAATTGTTCACTAATAATAGCAGGCATAGACTTCTTGTGTCAAAGGTCATCAGACAATTGCCAACACATCATATCAAGTTTTGCCACTTAGTCAGGGCACCGTGTTGCCTAAGGTTGGTAAGGAAGTGTATACCTGTCTGCTCTTCTGATTGTCCTATCAGTTGTTTTTGCTGTGGCATAACATTTGATTATCGACCAATAGTTGTAGTGGCCAAGTGGATAAATAGGAGGTTGCTTCAATAATTCCCCAATGAAATCTGGATTAAGCTGTAAAGACAACTAGCCAGATACAGCTCTTAAAATGGCGACCGTAGTTGTGGGTAAGACTTCAGCAACCATGCTGAAAATAGACACATTTTACCATTAGAACTGCCTTCTTAAGGAGGCAGTGGGTGGAAAAATGAAACATTATCGCAGAACGCTTAAAATATTTTTTTGTAAATTCAAACCCCAGGACATTACAGAATAGCATTGTTATGGGAATAAAAAATAAACATCGCTTGCAATGGGATGTGGGCGAATCCTGCGTTCTAATTTGGGTTGAAAGCTATCTGTAAGCATTGGTCTTGGAATTGCCATGTGATGGTATTGCCACAGAGATCTTTGTCAATGTTTGGGCTACTGCAAAGAGTCTTACTTTTAGAGGTGTGAATGCCAGTAAGATTGTTCAGCATTGGAGATTACATTGTAATATTTTTTCTAGTTGGGCTTGATGGCCAGTTTTGCCTTACATTTGGTATTTTGTATTTCCACCACTTTTTCTCTGCTTTCTCTGCTGTGCAGTCTATATCACAATAATATGTACCCTTCCAAGTTATTCAAAAATAAATTTGACCATTTTCTACGGAGCCTACACCCATGAGATACATGTTTAAGATTCAACAGTCTTGAGAAATTACTTTAAGAAATTTACCAAAGAACAGGTTTGCTTACCGTGCTGACCGTGCTGTAGCAAGGGGACTAGATCCAGCAGAGTCACCAGTGTGACGTAGAGGCCCTGATAATCCAGGGATGGGTACTCTGATAATTGAGCGTCGCGGCTTTGCTGGCCTCGTTCTGACGGAGCATCTCGCAGGACGCTGTAAAGGAGGGAGCGAGTAACAGTGGGGTTGATGGAACTGACCTGCGGTCTTAAAGATGGGGTGAGTGGGAATGGCACAGGAAAGAGACACATGGTCATGGGCACTGTCAAATTGGAGGCATCTTGATTCTCCTTCTTCCCTGAGCGGGACAAAATGCTGTTGGAGGGACAAAGAAAAAAAAGAGACAACAAAGACACAAAAAACAGCACATTACATTGAAATGACACTATAAAACAAATAATAAGAGACCAGATACATCCCACATAAGATGCAATGTCTACCAATGCAGTGTCTACCAATCCAACAGCCATTCTCAACCATGCTTCGAAATAGGAAATTAAAATTGTGTCTTTATGAAAATTCTCATTGCATCCCATGTGTTATCTGGTTAATAAGGAGCAAAAATATAAAAACACATGTTTCAGTGCCAAACCCATGTTTTACAGTCAGGTCAACCGGTGTAAAGAGGCACTCACGGTAGGAAGCGGAAGGCACTTTCAAATCAGAGATTATTTTCACATATGTTGGCGGAAGGATATGCTTTTTCTCTTTTAGCACAATCTTGCTTTAATTCCTTTAGAAGAAACCTGTAAAATATAGGTGTGGCACTTGCAGAAACATGTTTTAGCCAGGAATAAACATGTGTGTTTGTTAAGACACTCTTAAAAATCACATGTTTATTGCATCAAAATAATGTCTGTATGTAATTCATGATACTGTCTCAAGACGTTCCGTCAGTATCATTGGGAGGTAATGAAGTTCAAACAGGCACATGGATTTAGAAATAATAGATATTTCTAAAATGTTAACTAAACTACGTTTGGAAAAGCTAAAAAATAATATATAGGAGATGACGTGTAGCATATGTTTGTGAGCTAATGGTAATGGCTGTGTATGTGCTTTATTTTAGTTTTTGTCCATGTTTGGGGAAGAAACAATTTTTTTTTTGATTTTTCGAATAGAAACACTATTTTGGTAAACCATTACAGTACCTCCGAAATTTTTTAAGGTAAGGGTTGAGCAAGCAATTCCCATATTTAATTTAACTATACATAATAGGTTAACCATACATCACTGTGCTACTTACATTATTACTGAACAAAATTGCTACAAACTAAAGGAAAGATAATTTTAAACAAAAAAATGTTTAGTGGGAATAATTGGAAAGTCTAAATATTATCCAGCTGTCTGTTTGATAAATGTTTTGTAATTCTCTCTAGCATTTTTACTGCTCATTTTATTACCGAAAACTATGTTTCTCTAATAACATAACTGAGCTAATTTTTCTGTTTCATACATTACTTTGTTGTCCACAATAAGACTGAGTAATCAGTAAGTGGTTATTCATCACTTCGCCCTGGCACTGGTTTATAATACTCACAAATACATTTGTTTCATGTTAAACTTTGTACGAATTGCATAATGTCTACAGTACTACAAAACATGTTTCTTTGCACTATCCTGGCTAGTTCAACTGTACAAATTACTACTAGAACCAAGCCCAGTAACAGAGGGGCTTTTTGCTTCAAGTATAATTTAATAACACAGCTGCTGTCCTAAAATGCACATTCTCCGTATATTTGTTAGATTCACATTATAGAACAATTTTGTTTCTGTTTCTCAATACCCATGCCAGCAGACTTTAGCCTGGAATTCTACTGCTGCATCTCTGCGTGTGTATTGTGTAAAAATATTCAAATATTCAAGTTAAATATTCAATAAGAGGTGGGAAGAGGCTGACGTCCTCTGAGGGCTTCATCAAGTCGGGCGTTCGCTATTACTACACAATATGCACACAACTCCCACACATAGCAATTTTATGCAAATGTAGGTTACAACTAATCAGTATAGGTATCGGGAACGTGTAACTAGATTTGGCCCCCATGGACAGACAGTATGTATCAATGTAATGAGGATTACCACCAGTATATATGTGGTAAAACCCCTTATGTGTACATGTAGAGTAGCTCCATTTTGATTGTATGAACTTATCCACATCAGGGGCTGTATTATACAAGTGCCCCGGGGGTGCAACAGGCATTTGCTCCCACTTTGCACGCCCCTACGGCACTTTGGTATTACAGAAGGGGCCACAGACGCTTGTGCGGGCCATTCTGAAATACTGATAGCGCTGGCGCACATAAAGCACCAGCCCTATCTTCGGAGGGCCATATTACAGACGTTGGCGCAGAGGCAAAGAAGCTCTCAGGAGGCGCACTCACAGTGCACCATCTAAAAGGTGGCACACTGTCAGTGCACCCGCTGATGGCAGCCCTCTGCAGGGGGTATAGGGGGTTCTGTGGACCCCCCAGACATCCCCTTGCAGGAGGGTAAAGTCACTAATCCTTCTTCAAAGTGCATGCGGGTTGCCACCTGCACTGTGAAAACACAGAGCTGCTTTAAAGCAGCTGCTCCGTTTTTCACCTGAATGTGCTGCCCCCAAGGCAGCATGAGTTTGCGGCTGCCCGGGGGGGGCACTCGTTCATCATAATACAAAGGATTATCATTGTTTGCGCTGGCCACACCTTTTAAAGGATGCCCCCGGCGCAAACAATGAAAATGCAGCTTTTGTGTAATGCAGCAATTGGTGGTGAGATGCATAAGGATCCAAAAGCCCTTGGTCTTGGCCATACAATAGGCTCAGTGGCACATCCAAGCACTCATGCCTGGTACATTGCTCCCCATTACTAAGGTCCCCATCTACATGCTAGAAACACAAAAGAAAAGTGTAAACATCCTCCACTGGGATCTAATTCTGCCCGGTTATATGGCATGCGGATTTGCCTGCAGTAGCCGAAAAGCCTCATCCCTCATTTTTATTCTCGCAGGGAGAGCATGCAGTGCTCTTCTTGTCAGGCCTATTCTGCCCCCTTGCCTCCCTTACTCCCCTACTCCCCACCCTACATCATCACCCCACACGGAGGCCTCTGCATAACCACCACATCTGTTTATCATAGAATGTAGTACTTAGGCCGTTGTAGGTGAGGCACTATTTCTTTCATTCTTTATAACATAAGTGGGATGTTGAGGGTATTTCAATGATGCCACTACCAGGAAACATTGAAATGTAGTCTAGATGTTCATGTCAATGAAGCATTTTACAGACCTATGCTGAGGCACTTCCTCCACCCAAGCCTAAACTCTGCCACTACCCAATCACTCCCTTTGCCACAGCCCAGGTGCCAATTTCCTTCTCTACATGGTTGGTAGGGCCATGGCATAACAATGGAGGTATACATCAGTAGTGTGGTGTAAGTAGGGCTTTGCTCATGCCCTTGGTACACCTGCATTGCCAACTGGTGCAAACACCGCTTGGTGGAGAACTATGAGCCGCGTGAAATCCATTGGATTTCCACTCCACTGCCGTGTATTCATGCCCAGCAGTATTGGGAAACTCCCCTGGGATTGCCTGACACCTTGTAGCTGGGAAATGCAGTGCTACTGGCAGGCCTTTGGTAAAAGACCCCACCATAATCTTTGCGCTGGGTCAGGTCAAGTAAATATTAAGTGGAAAATAGAACCTCCTTTTTTTTTATTACATGCAATCATTTTTATCGAGCCGCTGGAGGGGTGGGAGCAGTGATACCATCATCTGATTGGCATCACCCCTACCTCTGCCACCAGCTTCTAACTTGTGGCTTGATGGTTGGTGGGGTAGCTTTGCAATGGAAAATAACCACCTCCCTCCAACAAGGTCTAAATTGAGGTCTTAAACTCCTGATTTGTCCACATGAGAAAACTGAATAATGTGGCATAATGTGGGATAAATCAACTTGTATTCTTGTGTCCATGTTCCCTTAGTTGTGGATACAGAAGGCACTTAGAATTCGACTTTATTTAAAGGAGAGAAATGGAAGGCCTTTTTATTACTGTATTGCACCAGCAAACAACCCTCTGTCAAGAAAACACGTCACATTTGCAAACACAGCATCACCCTTGCTCAGGCAGAATAATTGCTATTGCATTGTCTAATACCTAGGCAGTACAAGCCTATGAAGATAACGCAGACTGTAGGCCTCAATGGCAAAGTGTTTTAACAGCCAGAAACCCTCAGAATAGCTAAATCTGAGGGTTTGCGACTCCCTAAAATACTTTTTGAAATGTACTAAACCATTTAACGAATCAGAATAATGTTTTCGAAATCATTAAAAGGGTTTAGCAAACAATAAGAAATCGGTGTTTGGAAGGTGTGTGACTCAGTACCTGTGCGGGAGCCGGGGGTAAGTTGCACAGCTGGTCTTCTCTTGCTTCACTTGCACCTCTGCACGCCTAGGGAGTCAGAGAGTCAGCCCAGAGACACTTGCTCTGATCGGACCCTCTTCTGTTGTGGAGAGCCGTAGACACAATTAGAGAGCATGGCTCCATCTGTGCTTGTCGTTCACAAAATACACCACCTGTAATCACTGACTGCAAACACCACCTTACTTCACCCCAGGCACTCCTCCCAGGGGGGAAAAACTGCACTCCCAATGTATGATCAAATGGAGCACAGCCACGAGCAGCAAGGTGTAGAAAGGCTGCATGAAAATCACCTCATTCAGGTCCTAGAGGCTGATTCAAAATGTTCACACAACACAGGGAACAGTTTGTCTGGTGGAATGGAAAACTTGCTTGGGGTAGTTGCCTGGTCCTGGATGTCAAAAGGGAAAGTGAAGAAAAACAGGAGGCAAGCCAACAGGCCCTTGGAGTCACTCTGGGAACTTCTAAGTTTTTTCTTTGCAGGGCAAAATTCAGCAGGCAGCAGGGCAGCTCAGCAAAGCTGGCCAGCAATTCCTGGGAACAGTCAGGCACAGCAAAGTGGCAATCCTTCTGGTGCAGCAGCCTTTACTCCAACAGGGTTTCGTTCAGGTTCAGTAGTGTCCTACCATCATGGAGTCAGAGCCCCTATACTTCTACTCAAAATGTCTTTGATCTAGGGGGCACTTCAAAAGAAACCTTAGAAGTGCACAACAATCCCTTTCAACCCCAGCCCTGTCTCAGACATTAGTAGGGGGTAAATCATCCCTTTGTGTGAGGGCAGGACACAGCCTATACAAATGTAAGTGAGCCTGACTCCCTCTCTCCAAGCCCAACAAAGAGCTATCTAGGGCATACCTAAGGGGTGACCTATATGTAGTAGCAGAAGTGTTTAAGGCTTGGAAAGTAGTTTTAAATGGCAAGTCAATATGGCAACAAACTGCACACGTATTCCCTGCAGTGGCAGTCCTAAGATATGTTTGAAAGGCTACTTCTGTGGGTGGCGCAAGTAGCGAGCTGCAGGCCCACTTGAGGCATATAATTTACAGGCCCTGGGTGTATGGTATACCACTTTACAAGGGACATGAATATAAATGAAATATGCCAATCATACCATGTTTAAAGGAGAGAACACATGCACTTAAGCATTGATTAGCAGTGGTTATGTCCCAAAAGTCCTAAAGCGAACAAAAAGAAGGTTGAAAAAATAGGAGGAAGAAGGCAAAACGTTTAGAGATAACCATGCAGAAAGGGGCAGGTCCAACAGCCTTGAACCGGGAAGCGTCACCATCCACGAAGATGCGAGGTGCAGCCGAAGCAATGCATTAGTGTTGAGCCACGCAGTAGACGAAATACATCTATTTTCTCTATGCAACTGCAATAATGCGTTGAGTGTGAGGCACTGGTTCTGGATGCGATGCACAGCTGCTGCTCCCACAGTAGATGATGCATCGATTCAGGAGGCGATGCTCTGGTTCCGAAGGTGATGCCCTGGGTCTGCTCCATGCAACAACGAGTATACGCTAGTTCCAACTCACTCAAAGGCGAAGATGCACCAGTTCCAAAAAGAATGTGTGAGTTCTGGAGGTAGATGAACCTTAGGTCTCACTTCCAAGGGTCTAGGACTGGGGTTGGGTGGCGCCACTTGGCAGGGCAGTCCACAGCTTGTAGATTCCAGATGCAGGTACTTGGAAATGTTCCCTATCCCTGAGACTTAGAACAGGCCACAACCCAGCAAGCCCTTGGAGTCACTCTGGGTTCAAGTGATGCAGGTCCAGCCATTCTCACCCAGGGCAGGAGAACAGCAGGTAGCAGGGCAACTCAAAAAGGCAAGAACACAGCAAAGCAAGAGTCAAACAAAGCAGCAGTCCAGCAGAATGGCAGTCCTTCCAGCAGCTCAGTAGTTCTTCCTGGCAGAGTAGTCACAGGTCCAGAAGTGTACTGACGTTATGGTGTCAGAGGTCCAGTACTAATACCCAGCTGTGCCTTTGAAGTGGGGGAGACTTCAAAGAAATCTTTGAAGTGCACAGAGGTCCTCTCTTCCTGCCCTGGCTTCAGACTCACTCCAGGGGGTATGCAGCCCTTTGTGTGTGGACAGGACACAGGGGGAGATTTACTACGTTTTTGCGACATGTTTGGGTCAGCAAAGTGATGCAAAATAGCACAAAATCTTTTTTTTCCTAATTTACTCTCCAGCACAAAAAAATGTTTGCGCTGGAAATAACGTAAAAGTAATGCGAAGCAGCACATAGCGCTGCTTCACATTACTTTACACCATGGGGGCATGCCAAGGGTGGTGCATGGGCGTATCTCACACTAAACCTAATTTACTAAACACAGTAGATTGGGTTTAGCGTGAGGAAACTGTGCCCTTTTAAACTATATGCACAGAAGGATAAATGCTTTCATTTCTCCTTCCTTTTCTGACTTTGCTTGTGTGCTGCACTGTGCAGCACGCATACAAAGTGGGAAAAGCTTTCCTTCGTGCCTAAGCATAGTACTTTGTACAGGAAGGGAACCCTGTACAAAACCTATGCTAGACAGCACCGGCGCAAGGGGAGGAGAGAACCATATCTTTGAAAATATTGTGCTCTCCTATTCCTTCCCTGTAGCGCAATGCAGCGCAGCCTCACAGGAAGCTATTCTGTGCTGCGTGGAGATTTGGTAAAGCTCCCTCCCAGTCTTTTCAGGTGCAAGTGTGAGTCTGTGCCCAGCTCCTCCCTCCTATCAACCAGGATGGCCCATCAAGACACACCTAAGCTTCCTTTGTGTGTGGCTGTCTAGAGGGAATACACAAAGCCCAGCTGTCACCCAGCCCAGACTGAACAGAGACAGACAGCAGGCACCTAATGGCTAAAGTAAGTAAGTGTCACCTTTATAAAAGTGGTATTTGCTAAACTGTAGCTTAAAATCCAACCTCACCATCATTGTGATTTTAAATTGTGAGTCCAGTGACACCAAACTTAAAAAGTCTACCTCTTCACAATTTGTAATGACACTTAAAAGATTTAATATGGTTATCCCAATGTTAACATATGGGAGAGAGGCCTTGCAGTGGTGAAAAACTAAATTGGGAGTTTTTCCCTTTCAAGACATGCAAAACTTAAAAGTGCATGTCCTGCCTTTAATACATTGCATCCTGCCCTGTGGGTCATACTGGGCCTACCTTAGGGTGTCTAATGTGCATAAAAAGAGAAGGTTTAGGCCAGGCAAAAGGTTTATCTTGCCAGATCGAAGTGGGAGTGTAAACTGCACAAACAGACTCTCCAATGGCATGTCTGAACCATGGTAATAGGGCTACTTAAGTGGGTGACACAATAAGTGCTGCAGGCCTATTAGTAGCATGTGATTTACAGGCCCACATCACATGTAGTGCACTTTGCTATGGACTAATAAGAAAATTAAATAGACCAATTGGGAGTTAAGTCAATGTTTCCATATTCAGGGGAGAGAGAACAAGCACTTTAGCACTGGTCAGCAGAGGTAAAGTGTGCAGAGTCCAAAAACCAGCAAAAACTAGGTCAGACAAATGAAGGAAGGCAGGCAAAAAGTTGGGGGAAGACCATCCTAATGCTGTCAGGTCTAACACATCTTATTTTCTTCACACAAAAAAAGGGCTGCATTTAAAAGAAAAAAAGAGTGCTTCATTTAAAAGCAGTCACAAACATGGTGGACTGCTGACCCCAGCAGGCAACTATTCCTGTGATTGTAGCCAATTATACTGTGTCGCATTTTGTATGTACCTCATGAATATTGATGAGTTAGGTCGAATTGTGACCTACTACGATTCCATATTTTGTTAACTGACCAGTTAGGACATTCGCAAAATACAAACGCATTTGGTTAAAGTTGGTGTGCAATTTGCAAGCCTCTTTACCAAATGCATTCTGCGTACATGTGGCCTGCTATTCCTAAATAGTGAATTCTAAGAAAATACTTTTTAAGACACAGGACTCAAGCATAACATTTTGGAATTTAAAAATATCGAATCGTTATTATTCATTATTTTGCAATCAGAAAATGTACTTTCTGTACATAAGGCCGTGTGGGCCTTATTTATAGTTTGGTGGATTAAGGACATCCTCCCAAACGTGATGAATGTGCCTTCTGCCCTATTTAGGGGTGAGGTCTCTATGCATTCTAAATTGGGCGAATTAGACTTTTACAGCTTTTTGGCAGATCCCCTTCATACACCATTGTCTAAAATTGGCCCTGTGTTTACTTCTTCCATATAAGTGTAGTTTTGCAGTTAGAACATGAAGGGTTCTATCACTATATAGTTTCAGAGTTAGTGTTATTGGTTATATAAAATGTATGTTGCGGTTATATAAAAAATAATGCAATCCGATGTTTGTCAAACGTGAGGCCAGTTTTAGAAATGGCCATCATTCATTAATAGCTTTACTACACACCTGAAATGACTATGGATGTGCAAAGTTTTTTTTTCTCTGGAAAAGTTGTACTATGTCCCAGATGTTGGCCAAGTTCTCCAGTTTATCTTCACCGTAATGACACCTGTATACATGCCTTTCTATGCAAGTTTACCTTCTACAGAGTTTTTCTATGCACAATGGCATTGCGCAGGAAAAGAACACTGTTTTATGTGATTTTTTATATAAGGCAGAACTCTTTTGCTAGTATTAAACAAGGTAATTTTTTTTCAAAGTGTCACAAAGTCAGATTGTTCATGCGGATAAAGCAAAGGGAAAACGTTTGCCAACTATAAAGTCCTCCAAAGAGCTCCACATGGATTACAAAAAAAAGTGCAACTCCTCATACACTCCAAGATATACCCAAAACATAATACTAAAAATAAATCTGGAGGGAGGAGGAGCTACGCAGCAACCAAGATGGCCGCATAGGCTCCCGGCTCCGCCGACCTCCGTCTGTTGCTTGATGATCCTGTCAGATATCCTGATTTTACGCCCGACCCCCGTGTGGATGAACTGTTGCTGAATCTGACGGTGCGGTCCCGAGAATTTTATCGCCCAGATTGACGGAGTTGTGTCGTGTTTAAGATCTCGGCCTGACCCAGCTTCTGAGCTGGGGCCTCGAGTACTTGCCCTGCCGGGTTGCAGTTGAATAACATCGGCCATGGGACTCAGACAAGGTCCGGTATCTTGCAGTGGAGGTTATCCCGGCCTGTTTTTGGTGGTGAGCGTCTGGTCTGTTTTATACTGAAGGAGTGGTGACAGGCTTCGTCTGTGGCTGTGGGGGGGAATCCCCGTCCCCGGCGACCCGGTCGCCACCTCCCGGGTCTGCTGGGCCGGGGCCCTCGCTCGCGGTGGCGTACTGCTGACCGATAATGCACCCTCCGTTGCCGTCCGCTCCGCTCTTGCCTCTTCTCCCGGAGAGACCCGGCTCTCTGAGGAACCCGCCCATGCTTGGAACCGAGCGAGTGGAGGCGGATCGGACGAACTGTGAGCTGTCCTTGAAGACCGTAATGGCGGCCATCGGGGCACTTCAATTGCACCTGGAGACCATTGTCCATAAAATGATCGCTGGTGACATTGAAACTGGGCGACCGAGTCTGTGCTCCGTTCTATTGTATGACTTTCAACGAACTGATTCTCCCACAATGCCTGTAGTAAGGAGGATGGAGACCCCGTGCGCGATATAGTTTTCACGCCATTGACCTGTTTGCAGAATACTTGCGGAATTGTTTCTCTGGGGGTATCGCTGCATTCACCATCGCAGCCGATCATTGTGGAGCTACCTGGTTCTTCACTCCTTGAGACTACGACTAGCAAAAATCGAAGGTCACTACCGTCCCTTCCCGCCCTTGTGGTTCTTTTCCATCTACGGAGGAAAGGATATCTGGACTGCATGTCTGTGAGGGAGATCTTACCGGTGGCGGATTCTTGCAGAGACTCAATGTGTTTG
Organism: Lissotriton helveticus; assembly: GCF_964261635.1. Taxonomy (NCBI): domain Eukaryota; kingdom Metazoa; phylum Chordata; class Amphibia; order Caudata; family Salamandridae; genus Lissotriton; species Lissotriton helveticus. The sequence goes on along the minus strand of NC_136070.1, from coordinate 350,784,457 downwards.
ACTGGTCTCCTATTAATCTTAATTGAACTTCCTATGAACTTTGACTCTCCTGGGGCGGTGATGGTGTTACCGGACAGAGTCCGCATGAAAGATCGGAGGGGTCAAGGATGAGACTGTTGGTCTGGGTCTGATTTCGGGGCTTTATAGGACAAGGGATTCACTAACGTAATGCTTGCGGGAGGTTGGGCGGTGTTCAACGTCTCCCCTGTCAGACTCTGTCTATAATATTTTTGAGTACTCTGTGGTCTTAGGACAGGGGTGGTTCGTTTCAGGCGGGGGGGAAGGTGACCGGGAGTTTGTATGACATTCTCCTCCTCCATTCTTCTTTTACTTTTTGTAGTTTAGTTAGTCGGGGGCGACAGGCACGCTGCTAGTTGGGGTTAGGTGAAAGCCACATGCAGGGGTGCAGGGTGGGGGGATGGGTCTATAGTTTTGTTAGTTAGTTTAGTTTTTATGGTTTCTTTATCTCACGCTTTCCTTTCGCTCTCCTTTCATAACGTTGGGGTATTATCCTGATTTCGTATGTATTCCAGTATCTGGTAACCGTACTTCTTTTTCTATCCTGGCGTCAATGGGTGGGCGGGGTCTGTGTGCGGGCGACTGCGTTGGGTTATAGATTGCTTTGTCGTACATCCTGTTTTTGTGCTTGCTAGCGCAGGCATCTCGGTCGTTCCCTTTAAATTGATCTGTGATTATTCTATTTTTGTACCTGCTCACTTTATCATAGTGTTTGAATGTATGGCACCAGATATGTCTGTGTCTTTTTTTCCTGCTTTTTAGGTTGGGGGGGGAGGGTTAATCATAAAATGAAACTTTCGTCTTATCCTGTAACGTGTTGTGGTTCAATACAATGTTTATCCTGATTCGCTGCCGGACCTCAGGGTTGTCGGCTGAAGAGCTGTGTCATTTGATAATATAGTGGGTCTTATTCTTGTGTTGCGGCTGGCCCCTGCGGTTGTTGGCTCGTGCTTGTAATTTTATTGAACTGTACAATAAAGGTTTTAAAAATAAAAATAAATAAATAAAAAAATAAATCTGAGTTATGTCTCATTGCATCGCATCTTACGAAGGTATAGAAAATGTACTTTATCTGGAGAACCCAAACCAGTATCAGCTTTTTGCTACAGCTGAGTTTATCAAGCCATGGGATCTGATTCAGGACCTCTGTGCGATTGGAAGAAGGTTCTGATAAGTTTGCTGATAAGGCCAAATCAACCCCTTATTTGGAAAGGTCCCTAATTTGCCACTAGTTAGAGTCACCCACTAAGGGCCTCATGCAAATAATGATAGGAGTGCAATTGTGCTTTACAGGAGGAATTTGTGCAACCAAACCAGTACGCAAAGAGGAAAGTCGTGTGGTCTTACTGTCTGGAAACATTTTAAATGTTCTGCTTGGGAATACTCCAGTGGCTGCTCCTCTATTAAGGCAGAGGAGCATCACCCCACTGCTTTTCAGCAGTGAAAAAAGGGAAAATAAAATGAAAATAACATATTGTTATTATCATTTTATTTTTCCTTACTGAGGCAGTTTTACGGGGCAGGGCTGGGCTGTCTCGCTGGCAGCAGGGGGAGGGCTGGTTAATGCACTTAATCGCGCATGATGTTTGGCCGGCTGTCTTGGGCCGGTCAAACAGTCATGCGCACTCACCATGTTCTCCACCGGGCTGTTTTGCACAGTCTGGGTGGAGAACATGCACAGGCTCCCACTGCCTGTCTTAGTGTCAAACCATGGCACTCTGACCAATCATGATGCTGCTGTCATGCTGGTGACAGCAGCGCCGTGATTGGCGTAGGGGAGCCTATGTGCTTCCTAATTCCAGAGGAGAGACAACGCAAGAGGAGAGATGGCGGCCCTGCAGAGGAAGTAAGGGGGATTTTTATTTTATTCTTTCACCTCCCCACAAACCCCCCACCCACCGCCACCATTATGTAGCAGCTGCTGCTGAAAGACCCACGAGAAAGTTCAATGGGTATGGTTTGGTTTTATCCCATTATGTTTTTGGACCCAACATTTCTCTGTGCCTCTGAATGAGGCTGAAAGGTCAAAGTTTCGTTCACTGTCTTATTTGTGAACAGTAAGGCAATACAATGAAGTGGCAGCACATACCAACCATCCTTAACCCCTCCACTGCGCCCGCGATTTTGCGGAAGTGCAGCACTTCCGGAAAACGGTCGGGGCCGCGTCGGCCATTGGCCGACGGCAGCACCAGCGAGGTAGCGTTATCGTCGGCCAATGGCCGACGGCAGCATGGAAGGGGTTAATGCCAAGCAAAGGTTTTCAAAGCTTTGTCAACTGACTTCATGTAGAGCATTTCACCAGAAGGTACTATTTGGACAGTGTTATTGTTCAATGCTGATACTGCTTTTTAGGTGATCCTACTATTTGAGATTGGTAAGGGATTTTTTTGTCTCTTTTTTTCCCATCAATATCAGATTGGATTTTGAGTGAGTTACTCTGAATCACCACTAGAAAATGTCCTAGGTTCTGGCAATTGCAAGAAAGCAGAAATTGACAGACGTTATGTCTTCTGACCATTTTCTTTTTAATCTACTTTAATAACACGACTGTTGAACTTTAGTAGTTATTTAACTATAGTAAGCTACTACACTAAATATACCATAAAAATAACAATTTTGATAAAGCCTCTAGGATTCTAATAGATGTATGCATTTTAGGGGAATAAAAGAAATCCTAAATGATACAAATAAAAATACCTACATAAATACAGGTTTCCATGTTTACTTTTACTGCAATACTCTTAGTCCTCAGGATTGCCCATATTTGTAAATGTATCTTGATTTACTTCTAGAGGAAATGCCCAGGAAACCGTTGGGCATTTTTCACACCAAATGTATATTCTCACTCAACCATTTTATTGCCAGGTGTAGGTGTGCAAGCTAGCTAGGATGGATTTACAAGGCAGGCTAGCTAACCCCATGCAAACAAAAGCTGCAGTCAACACCAGCCGAACATGAGCATAAAAAGAGAAAGCTCAAGGCAAATACACCAAAAGCACTATGGAAGCAAAGAGGTGGTTAAGAGCAGACTGGCGAAGATTCATCAGTGGTCTTGCCACAGAAGCCCAGGAAGCTGCTAACCATGAAAACTTGAAAGAGCTCTGCAACATAACATGGAAACTGTCCGATAGATATAGCAAACCAGAAAGCCCTGTTAAAGATAAAGCTTAGCACACAATAATGGGTAACGAAGTCCAGCAACAAAGATGGGTGGAGCTCTTTGAAAAACTGCTGAAGCATCCCATGCTGCAGGCTCCACCATGCATACAGCTGATGAGGACTTGCTAATCAACTGCAGCAGACCGACCAAGGAAGAAATATGGCAAGCATATTTCAAACATCTGATAAATGGGATGGCAGCCGGACTTGACAACATTCCTGCAGAGGCACTGAAGGCATACAATGAAACATCAGTAGACATGCTCCATGCCAATGTTTGGAAGGATCTAGGAAGAGGAAAAGGTGCCATCAAACTGATAGGAGAGATATCTCATCAAGATCCCCAAGAAAGGTGACCTGACTAACTGCACAAACTCCGGAGGAATAACACTTTAATCAACCCCAGGCAAAGTGTTCAACAGAGTCATCCTGAACAGAATGAAGGAACAGGTTGACACTCATCTGCAAGACCAGCAAGCTGGATAATGTTAGATAGATTCTGCACATACCAGATTGCAACACTGGACATCATCATTGAGTAGTCAATGGACTGGAAGGTCCCCCTGTATGTCAACTTCATCAACTATGAGAAAGGCATTCAACAGCGTGGACAGAGATTTCCTTTGGAAACTCCTCTTCCAGCATCGTGTGCCAAATAAACTCATAAGAATCATCAAGAACTCTTATAAAGTAATGACCTGCAAGATAGTACATGGACGACAACTAGCATAAACCTTCCAAGTGAGTACTTAGAGCCCACCAGGGTAATTTAATCTCACCTTTTCTCTTCCTGCTGGCCATGAAGACATCCATAGTAAGGAGATGACGTGATGCAGTGGCCACCTTGGACGCAGTCGGACAACCTGGACTTTGAAGACAATCTGGCCCTACTCTCCCATATGCAACTGCAGATGCAACAGAAGACCGACAATGTAGCAGCCACATCAGCACAACTTGGCCTCAACATCCACATGGGGAAAACCCAAGATCCTAAAGGCTAACATGGCCAGCACAATGGCAGTCACTCTAGTAGGCAATGCACTGGAAGAGGTTGAGTCCTTCAGCTACCTGTGCAGTTTCACAGAGAAGCAGGGCGGCACAGAAGCAGATGTCAAGGCTGGAGTTGGCAAAGCAAGGGCTGCCTTCGTTCAGCCAAGGAAGATCTTGAGATCCAACTGCAAACCAAGATCAGACTTTTTAACACCAATGTAAAATGTTTCCTTCTGTATGGAGCAGAAAGTTGGAGGACAACAGTGATCACCACGAACAAAGTCCAAATCTCCAACAACACCTGTTTGAGGTAGATCCTCCAGATTTGGTGGCCAAGCACCATAAGCAAAATTTAACCTATGGCAGAAGACTTTCCAACTCCCTGCTCATGATGAAATCATAAGACATTAGGGCTGGATAGGTCACACCCTCCTCAAGCCTGCATCAAACACCACAAGACAAGCTCTGACCTGTCACGCTCAAGGGAAAAGGAAAAGAGGAAGGCCAAGAAACCCCTTGGGCCGAGACCTCGATGCTGAGTGCCAGGAGATGAGGTCACACCTGAAGTCTATGTGAAAGAAAAACCCAGGACAGAGATGACTGGAGAGTCCTGGTTGATGGCCTATTCCCCAGGAGGGGTAGTAGGAATGAGTAAGTAAATAGGTGCACAAATTAGGTTTAACAACCCTTAAGAAGTGGTTGCAGATACCTGCAAAGTCGTGCCTTTTTTGTTATTTACTTCTTTCCCAACAGCGAGCCCTCTATCCCTCTGTTTTTAGCCCTAACCCTAAATTTAGAACTGTGACAAATTCACCATAATTGCAGATTTTTAATAGATTCAATCTGTGTGTGTTACTGTCTGTAAATCCCAATTCTCCAAATCAGCACCTACCATTTGCACCAGCATATAGCACTTTTTGTGCACTTAAGTGCAACTGTGGTGGGCAAAAGGTGTTGTAAATTGCCTCCTAAGTAACTACAGTATATTAGGCACCTAGGTACAGTAACTATACTAACAAAAGAGTACTTTTGAATGCATTGCTATTATTTTTTGGGTTAAGTAAGGTAGAGTAAGCAATTCTCAATAATAACAAACATGTGGTTTGATATTCCTAGAATAAAATAGTGGTCAGAGATTAAATACTAATCATCACATACTTTTATTTTATTGCAGTTGAAAAAAAATGAAAGCATCTATTTAATTGCGAGGCAGCAGAAAACTTAGACCAGTTAACATGTGTTTTGCCCCTTAATGGCACGCACACCTAAGGCTTTATCAAGGCCAATAATGTTTGTATGTCAAAAATAGCATTGTTGGTCTCACATGGATTGAAGGTAAGCCATATTAGTCTGTCCTTGTGGTCCTAATCTTATCTTCAGGTAATACATGTACGTGTTTGAATGCTTTTGCATACACTTTTAACTGAACCGCAGGGAACGAATGGACCACTACTATTGAAAGATATTGACCTATCTTACAAAAGTATTGTGTCAGTCACTTCGATATTAAGCAAGCTTTCTTTTGTTTTCATCTCCATTAAAATAAACGTATGTGACGATTAGTAAGTGATCGCTGACCACTATTTTACTCAAAGAATATCAAACCACATGTTTGTTATTATTGAGAATTGCTTACTCTACCTTACTTAAATATATTTCATAGTTGTGGGCATGAGGCTATTGCCCTCAGAGGGAAAGCAATAATTACTGCTGAGCCAATACCATTCAGCGTAACTCCAAAACTATTACCCAGCTTCCTTGATAACCGTCAATTTTTGGGGGAACTGCGATCCACTGGAAAACATTGTATTGTTCGACTGCACAACACAACCACCCCATCATACTAAGTTGTTCACTACACTTCCTTTCCCAGTCACCCAAACAAGAGTACGCACTTCCTGTAGCTGTAATGAGATCTATAGTTGACCCACAGGGGGCTGAGTGCACCACAAAAGTGAAAGAGTACACGTCTGCAGTCAAAAGCTATTTTTGAAGTTGTGAATTATAACCAGGGAACTCAAGATATCTATTGTCAGGCATGAACAGTTCTTCGTGATCTGACTTTCATTGACGTTTCTATACTTTCAGTCCTGCTTTCATAATAAAAAGAAATAAGAAAAGTACCAGAATGTGAAGAAAAACACACCCAGAAGAACTACTTAGTATATATAGGACTTGCAATAATTGACTATTCTTACCAGACCAACCACACAGAACAAAACTGAAGTCTTGTAATTTTTAAATATGAGTCATTGAAGATATTGGGGAGCAAACAATGTTTATTTACTGGTTAGTAACACTGATTAAAATGTATGTTTTGATTTCCAGGAATGTCTGTCTGGCAGAGCATTGAGGAAACGGAAACCTAGTATAGAATGCAAATAATTCTAGAGCAGTGCATAGAGTTTCTGAGTATTCGATAGAGTTTTGAAGCTCACCTTAATAAGGTCTGGGAAAAGTACTTCAAGGTGTTAGCTATGTCTGTTCCAGATGGTACTGGATAAATGTTGTGAAGGACCCGGTTGTGGTATTCCTGCAGGTACCGAATCTTGGACGCAACTGGGAAGAAAAGAACACAGATCGAAGAAAAAATTATTTTTCAGTGTGTGTCCTACATGGACATATTCAATTCAGATGAGAAATACGAAGGACTAACAGTAGCCACAGAGGCTTTACAATTTGCATGTCTATGTCCCATTTCTCTTTCAGCAGGGTACAAAGTGAGCAGGAACTAGCAGGAACTAAGCTTCATTTTTATTCTTTTTGTTGTAAAAATATTTTCACTCCTTTTAAAATGTTTCTATAAGTTTTCTACAGATCTTTTTGCAGTTAAAACATTCTTCTTGTTGCAATAACGTTTGATATTGCCTATATAACTAAATATCACTTTTTCTCATACTATTGTGTGAAGCACCTAATCAATGATGCTCCTTTGGCAAAAGGACAAAATAAAACACAACCGCTGTTCTACTCTCGTCTTCCTCCATGCTCTTGCCACTTAATTTCCACCACTCTGATGGTCACAGTTCAACTTTCCAATAGGATATACATGTATATTAACCCTTAAGCCGGCAAACTGGGGGGGTTGCATTTGCCTTTAATCCCACCAAACACTAAATTGTGTGTGCGTGTTTGTGTGTGGAGCATGTGCGTGATATGTGGCTGTGCTCTGGGCATACGTGTACGAGACCCCAATCACTTCCCTGACTGCTGATAATTGGTGTCTGCATTGCTTGGCATGTTCCTGCATTACTAGCCCAGAGTGCCTTCAGTTGCATAGTGTGTTATGTAGAACAAGGGAACCCAAATAAGGTTGGTCAGGGACATTGGGTAATCAATTATTCCTAAAGACAGTGGTCACTAGACAAGGATTAATGAGAGCAAACAATAAATATAGATCCAATGAGTACTATATGTTACAGCTGTCCAGCCGGACAGGTGTTTTTAATGTATAGCTGCTTAAATATACACAAAATTCAACAAGAAACAAATAAAGTGGGACACAAGCCTGTAAACAACTTAGTGGGAGGACGTACAACATGAAACAAAAAGGCTCAGGCAGAGTAAATTGTTTGCATGAGACACATTTTGGTAGGACAAACAAATTATAGTGGAGACACCATTACACATAATGAGTATTAAATGAAGAGGTGTATATGGCGTACAATAAGTCGATGGCTTGTGTCCCACTTTATTTGTTTCTTGATGAATTTTGTCTATATTTAAGCAACTATACATTAAAAACACCAGTCCAGCTGGACAGCTGTAAAATATAGTACTGATTGGGTCTATATTTATTGTCTGCTTTCATTAATCCTTGTCTAGGGACCACTCTCTTTAGAAATAATTCAGTTGCATAGTGGGCATAACAAATAACCCACTAAGACTGGTGGAAGAATTAGGCATTTTGGGGTAAAATTGTCGCTAGCAATGAAGAGAACAAAAGGTGTACTGATGATCTGAGTAATGTAAGAAAGATTTCACATACGCTTCTTTTATAAACTGCTACTGTGTCTGCATATCATCTCACATCCCCATGCATCACCTCCTAGGCATCCACAATCAATGCTGCCACCCACCAAGCCACCCACTTCATCGCACATGCAACCCTCCTTCATGTTCATGACTCTCTTTTACACCCTTGTTTAATCATCCCATCACCATATCTTCTGTGTTACCGGAATGCCATCTATTTTATTATCAGTCTCTAAATGTTTTGCAATTCCTATCGCCTATTTTTCAATTCTACTGAGATTTGAGGCATCTAATGTGCCTAAGCCATTGTGTATAGCAATATAACATTGCAAAACCTTTCATACCTGTAATCAGCACGCTAGCCCTGTGAGTGTGGAGTAGATTACTCCAGCCAGGCTTGCTGCTGGGTACACAGGAACCTCCTTTTGATACAAAGTGAATATATAGCTCATTGTCGAGGGCTATGCAGTTGCCAAGGGCCCAGAGCCTGAGTTGTAGGCCTTAGCCATTCAAAATATTGAAGTGGCTCTAGGGGAATAATGGCTGGTATAAGCCTTCTGCTCCAACAATCCAATGTTTGTCTTTCTGTTTCTGAGGGTAGAACATTCTACCCTCAGTGGATGGAATATTCTAATAACCTAATATCCCTTCTTCCTCGGGCTATGCTGGTTGTTAAAGACCCTCTGTGTCATTATAGATACTCACCTGTGACTTGGGACTATAACTTGGGTTCACTGACTACAATAAGTGGTATAGCCCTCAGCAGTGAGCTATAAACTATCGTAAATCCCTTTATTCATAGAATGAGTTTGGTTGCTGTGAGAGATACTGAAAAAGGTTTACACAATTTCCTTTGGAAGGAATGAATCAGATCCAACATTCACTCCTCAATCCATCCGGTCCGATGTACGCTTTTGAGATTTAATATAAAAAGTGTCCAATCCTTCTACCATCTGTTGCACTTGGCCCTTTTTGTAGGGTTATCCCCACACGTTTTGCTTCTTCTTTCTATTTTTTCCTGACCTGTTGTTGTTGGTTTTAGGACTCTGGGCACTTTACCACTGCTGATCAGTGCTAAAGTGCATTTGCTCTCTGTGTAAAATGTGAACATGATTGGTTATCCATGATTGGCATATTTCATTTACTGATAAGCCCCTAGTAAAGTGCACTGTGTGTGCCAGGACCTAGAAATCAAATACTACTAGTGGCCCTGCAGCACTGATTGTGCAACCCACATGAGTAGCCCTGAAAAGGTATCTCAGATCTGCCACTGCAGTGCCTATACGCAGTTGTTAACTGTAATGTCAACCTGGCAAGTGCACCCACTTGACAGGCCCTAACCTTCCCTTTTCTTACATGTGAGTCACTCCTATGGTAGGCACAAGGTAACCCCCCTTCCCCCCAGGCAAGGTGCAGTGTATGTGAAAGGTAGTACATGTACTGGTGTGTATGTCATGTCCTGATAGTGAAATACTGCTAATTTCGTTTTTCACTATTGAAACGCTATCTTACCCATAGGATGGAATGGCAGTTTATTTATAACATTTTATAAATATAACTTCCCATTGGTACAAGATAGAGAAATCAAGTGTAGGCTCTCTGAACTCAGAATTTAATAACACATCTTTTAGTAAAGATGGTTTTAAAATTGTGTGTTTGAAAATGCCACTTTTAGAAAGTAGTCATTTTCTTGTTTAACCATTCTGTGTGGTTCTGCCTGTTTGTGTATTGACTGTCTGGTTTTGGAGTGACAGGGGCGGGGGAGGTGCATTCACTGTAGACAGCCACTGGAGGGGTGGAGGTGTGTCTCGCCCTTCCTGGATGACTCTGAGCTGGGCTGAATAGACCCTGGCTAAATTTAGAGTAGTGGGAATTTCCTTACACATGAAGAGGGCCTGTCTCCCTTGCACAATGCTCTCTCCATCCCCTGCGGTCATACTACACAAATGAGGGCAGAACTGGTTTGGACTGGGCCCTTGCACATAGAAAACAAAGACATTTTGGGGTATAAGTATTAGACTTCAAACCCCTGAACTTTAGATCACTTCTGGAATCAAGGAAAACCTTTGCCAAGGGGAAGAACTGGAGAAACTGGAGGAGGAGTACTGCCCCTTTGCTGTGTGCTGTCTGGGGTTGGCCTGCAGTAGCTGTTTCTGCCAAGGAAAGGACTTTGCTGTGTGCTGTGTTCCCCTGCTTGAGGAAGATCTCCAAGGGCTTGAGAACAGCTTGCCTCCTTTTCTGAAGTCTCAGGAACACAAAGACTTCAAGCCCGAGCTACCTTGAACTGCCTTGCTGGGAGTTCTGACCGGCTATGGGGTGCCTGTGACTAACTTGGGCCTCTGCATCGCTCTTCTTGTGGCAGTTTTTCCTGACATAGCACCGTAGTGTGCGAAGAATCACGCCACTGCTGAAACTGACACAGCACCTGTCACCGCTGCAAGAACCAAGGCATCGAGGGATCGCAGCTGAAGAAACCGATGCGGCACCGATTGCCGACACATCCCGGATTTCCACACAACGTACCTGTGCAGCAAATTTTCCCGACAAATCACCTCTGGTGTTATCACTGTATTTCTGTGTGTTTTGAGTACAAATACTTTACACATTGCTCTTGAGATAAGTCTGTCTGCTCATGCCAAGCTACCCAGGGGGTGAGCAGGAGCTATCTAAAGTGTGTATTGCCCTTACCTGGACAAGAAGCAAGGGTCCCTATTTGGACAATGGTACCTACCTCTGCCAACTAGAGCCCCCATTTCTAACACCATCCATAAGCATAAGTCTGGGTCTTGTCTGGGAGTTCGTCCCGATGTTGATGTCCTTCAAAGGATTAGGCAAAGGAATTTTTAACACATGACAGATTACTCTTCAGAATCATTACTCCTTGAAGAGTGGGGGGTTCTTCCTTAGTAGCTCTGGGAACAGTCCAGGTTGTTTGGAACCAGGCTTAGCCTGGTATTAATCACGTGTACTCCAGACCTCTACCGTAAATCTCTTTTCTGGGAAAGGAGCCTCAAAGAGAAAGGAACAGAGCACTCATACACAATATTTGAAATTTCTTAAAGATAATCCAACATAGACATTTGATGTTTAGCAGACAGCTCTTCCTTACGATTAACTTAGGTGATACTTCCTAGGTCCTACTGCTAAAAGAGTCCAAATAGTTAGGAACAGATCAGCATTTGGTCTGTATTTTCCCTATATAAAGTTCTGAGATGCCTACGTTACTGTGTATCATGCCTGGGCTAGAAGGCACTTTGACTTCGGAATGGACGTCTAAATGGAAGAAGAACCCTGTGACCAAAAGCCCTGAAGGCTGAGCACTGCTCTCCCAAGCACTTCAGCCATTTTCCTACATCACCATGTGTCCATTGGAGTATTAGGGCCTGCTAATCCTCCCGCTGAGCTTGATCTGTGGTGACTCTGTTGTGTTTAAGATCAGGCAACTGAAGGTAACTGCAAGAGCTCCTTGATACTTATGCCACGTTGGATAGCCTGTGCATTCTCTCAAAATCAAGTTCAAGGGGAAATAATGGAGATAACTTGATGGTTCTGTGCTTCTAAATGTCTAATAATTGTGTGTCTTGGGAATCTGGGTCTTAATTCACATCCCAAGCCATCCTTGGCCCAAGTGTAGGACTATGTCTGACTTGCCTGGTGCTCATCCAGCTTCTGCATGGTGTCTATTGTCAGGATGTGGATTACCAACTCCAGACCTGGTGCCAGTAGTCATTGCTTTTGTAAGAATGTGAGAAAGCTCCATGCAGAACTCAATGTTGTCACTTAGAAGGTCAAGTGAGGTTCTTCCTTATTCCATAGAATGTTTGTTCTGAGTGATCTGCAGTCATTACATGCAACATTCTGCATCTACTTCCAACCATCTGCGATGCCCTTTGAAACTTTCAGCAGTATTTTATGCAGTCTACTGTGAAGTAACCTGATTGTTAGTCTACTTGCAAGTAAAGTATTTTATCCAGAAGGTGGACAGTCATTCTCGAAAACCGCTCTCAAGCTATGGATTTGTAATTTACTTACATCAGAACTCAAATACAAACTGAGATCTGCAGTGTTTTAAGCCCCTATAAGATGTGTATTCTACAAGTTTCTTTTCCTCTGTGATATTGTGTGCCAGAATTATTTTCGCATGCTGTTTAGTTTTTTGGGGGGATTAGATTCAGGCTATTATTTGACCCATTTTTAAGCTATGGTATAACAAAAATAAAACAAATCACAGACCCCCTTTAGTTCTAACACCACTTTTCCATTGGAAAACGTTTAGCTTTATGCTGATTTTCTGCCCTTGAGTATTTGACTACTCTTCTCTTATGCCCAACCTCCCTGTTAGTGACTTTGGACATATTTGAATTCTGGAACCGCTTTTCATATAACTTTCAGTTTAAATCACGTTTCATTTGGGTTACCAACCACCTGACTGTCTCCAATCTCTCTTTTTAGTTCAAGAGAAGTGACTTCTGAAATTGGATGGAACACTCCAGATCTGTCCATTGGTAACATGAACTACATTTTTCTGCTAGTTTTTGCTTCCTTTTAATCTCAACACCCATCTTGCTTTCTCCATAGTCATCTCTCAAATAGTATGTTGTGTTGTCTTATGGTATGTAAATACATTGTCGTGGACCATATACCTTGAATCCTTGGTGTCCAAGATCACATTGCAGACCCAATTCTAATCACTGTTTATTTAGATATATCATCAGTAGTATAAATGTGGTTTCTTTGCTGTTTTCAGTAGGTATGGCTTAGGGCCTGGTCTATTGTTTGGCGGGTGACATGTTGTCTGTCAGGGTGAGGGAGGACATGATGGTCTACTCCCTTCCAATTTAGAGATCACCGTTGACCCAGATGTGATCTTTGTGCCTTCAGAGGATCCAACATCACTGTGCGTCCTCTGAAGGCACTAAAAGTTTGGTGAACCCCACCATACTTTTCTTCCAGGTTGCCATTCACCAGACTTTTTTGTCTTTCAGAAACAAACTCTAAATTTGAAAGCTTGCTCCTGAAAAACAAAAAACTAATGACTCCCACGCCCTTAGAGGTTTTTTCCCAGGGTGTGGGAATCAAGAACACCATGTTTTTCGAGACAAAACAAAAAGACATCAGACAGTCCAGTCTAAATAGAGTGGGTGATCTGATGGTCTCCAACAAACCCTACTCCATCGGGTTGGCCATCGGAGTAAGTTTTCTGATAAGGAGGCTCCATGGTTGGAAAACTGATGCTTTGCCGTACTCAGATGAGAGCAGGCAGACTACAGTGTTCAGAGACAGGGTACTCCATCACATTTCTGTATAGGCCCTTTATGTTAAAATTGTGGGTGCAGAATAATGTTCGAAGGGTGTGGCTGGAGGTCTTATTAATTCTTTTTTTTATTATTCCAGAAAGATATAAAAGAAATATACAGTTACAAAAATATCAATTTCAGCAATAAATAGATTACTTATTTCATCATTTATATATATATCATCCCATAGATACTTAGCTATATGCCCATTTCACCGTAGGGTTTTCCTTAATTCATCTATAACATAATTGTACTACATTATTGCATGCTACAATGAAAAATTTGCTATGACATATTATAAAAGGATTGCGATCTCCTGAATCCGAGGCAAGTATCCCTGTGTTCTTGCCTGACACCTAGAGCAGTTCGATTTACCCTACCTTGTTACTAAGCTATATTGTCATAGGTGCCCGCATTTTTCAACTATTCTCCCTTGTCGGCAGGCCTTTGCTCTTATATATACAGCCGTTTCCTGAACATGGATATTTAGCGGGCGATAAAGCCAGGCTTGATAGGTGGGGGCTTCATTCTCTTTCCATGCCATAGCAATCAGTAGCCGGGACACAGGTACTGTAATAAATACGAAATCCTTTTGTGCTGATGTTAAATTAGCGCGACCATCATACCCTAATATCATCAGAACTAGACTAATAGAGATTGCCTTATTGATTGTTTGCTGCTTAAAGTTCTCTATGCCAGTTTTTAAAGGCATCAGCTTCCTACACGCATAGAACATATGTAAACAGTTAGCCGGTCCAGTTTGACATCTAGGACATGTATTATTTTCCCTCTTCCCCCAGCCATATAGCTGTTGTATAATACAAGTTAAAGATTGTTTTATAATGCTGGGCCATCAAATTTGCTGATTGAAAGATCTTTGTCCTCATTTCAATCTAAATATCCAGATCTTTCTCCGAATCCCCCAACTTTGTTGCCCACTTTACCACTTTTTTCTCCAAATCGTCAGGGAGAGTTTCTATTAAGATTGTATAATAGGCAAGGAGCCTAGCCTGCAACCATGATGGCCGCCTGATCCCTCGGCTCCGCCGACCCTCTCGCTTTCCCTCCGAAGGGCTATTGATCCTGTCGGTTATCCTGTACCCACGCTGATGTTTTGGAATCGGGAAACTGTCCTGACTCCAACGGTGCGCTCCCCGGCGTGCTTACTGCAGCGGAGGCAACGAAACGTCCTTGTTCCGTTCTGGGCATGATGGCGGTGTCCTCGTATTTGTTCTGCGAGGGTGGCCGACCCTGAGTGCAACAGCCGTGCCCACTCACGACGGCGGCGGTCGGCTGGCGGAGAGCGGCTGCTGTACTGCTCTTCTCGCCGTAACATTCCATCCCGCCCAGCTCACCTCCACGCTTGCAACACTGTTCCCGCGGCCAGTGCTACAATGTGTCCTTCCCCCAGCCGGTAGACGGCTTTTGATGCCTCTTTGTCTTCCAGCAACGCTGTGGGTGCCATCTTGGACCGCGCACTCGGCACTCGCATCTACCGACACTGGGCTGCATTACTGGTGTTTATGGCAACTGGCGCTGCACCGCAAATGAGTGCGGTGGCATAACGGAGTGAGTGGCCCCTGGGCCCCCGATGTGGCTTGCTCTACGGAGTGCTGGCCGACTGTTCACGATGGATGTCTATGGCCGGTGTTGGAGTCAGACCTGTGTTTGTGTGCCCCGAGTGCGGGAAGCTGCTGCATCTACCTCACCTGCGGCGTCTCTAACGCTAGACGATGTTCTGAGCGCTTTGAATACTTTGCGAGCTGCCCTATCTACCAATGCCCAGGACCTGGGGGACCGACTTGATGCCATTCCGTCCGCGGAGCCCCCGACTTGCCGTGTGGGTTTAAGTATACTGTGCACTTCGCCACACCCTGTGCTCGGCTGCCGGGATGTGCCTACCCAGATCTACGTGGAGGCCTTAGATGACCCAGCTGTGATATTGCCTGTCATGGTTAGGCAGCGGAGTGCGCTGTCTGGGCTGGTGCACTGGCTGGGAGATGGTTTTTGGACGCTATGCCGAGCAACTCCTTTGTGTACTACCGGCATGTTTCTCTGCCCTATCCTGGCTTTGTTACTCTTGTCTTGGCTGATCGCTCTTCGAGGGATGCTGTTGTGTACCTCCCTGTTTTGTTCAGCCGACGACCACGGGACATTGAAGTGGACAGACCTTGGTGGACAGAGCTCTTTATTGTGGTTGTCGTTTTGTCTGTTTTTTCCATCCACGGGGGCTACGCTACGATGGTACCTCGTCGTCGTGCTCGATCGGAAGGGACAAGGTTGATGATGTTTTTTCTCCTTTTTTGCCTTCTGCTGCCTGTTTTGATTGGATAATGTTCGCTGGACTGGGGAGTTAGTCGTTGGTTTTGCTTTGGGTTCCGGGGCCGGGGGGGGGGGGGGGCAGCTGGGATTAAATGTGTTTATGGTTTTGTTTCTAACTGGTTAGCTCTCCTCCGATCTTCACCGATTCCCTTTTTCTTTTTCTCTTTATTATTTCAATATTTCGGGTACTCTTCGGGGCGACAGGCACGCTGCTGGGGGGGGGTGGCCGTAGCCTCTGCATGCGTGTAGGGTGGGGGGAAGGGGTTTTCTCTATTCCTTTTCGGTTTCTATGGGCCTTTTCTTCTTTTCTATATTCTTATTTCCGCCTCTTTCCGGGTGGTGGGCGGGATCGATGCGGGGTGGGTAACGACTGGCGAGTGACGTGCTGTGGGACTGTTCATCCTTTTGTGTTATCTGT
The DNA here is from genome assembly GCF_964261635.1 of Lissotriton helveticus. Lineage (NCBI taxonomy): Eukaryota > Metazoa > Chordata > Amphibia > Caudata > Salamandridae > Lissotriton > Lissotriton helveticus. The sequence goes on along the minus strand of NC_136070.1, from coordinate 350,768,278 downwards.
ATGCCGCCATTTTGATTTAGTCTTACGGCTTGCTGGATCTCTGTTGGTGTAACTCGCCCGCTTCTGTTTTGGACAGATTGTATGGACTTCGATCCTCCTCAACTCCTATTTTTACGCTATACTATAAAATTTTAAAATGTAAACCTTCACTTATCCTACTTCTCGGTATTACCCATGTCCCTAGTGTACTACAGAATGCTTATACTTTGTTTTGATTTGTTACCGAGTCGCCGTTTCGATCGCTGCTTTGACCTGCAAGATGTTGTGGCCGGCCGGATGGTTGTAGGCCCGTATTTGTTTGCCAATACTACGAAATAAAGGTTTTCAAATAAAAAAAAAATTTAAAAAAAAAAAAAAAGATTGTATAATAATCCCTAATCCTACCAGCCCATTCTTTTATTCTTTCCAATATTGGTATTTTAGCTAAATTGAGGGGCCCAGTGGGCAAACTCTTAAGACATCCCCTAATCTGCATATATTTAAATTGCATTCTGCTGTCTATCCCTGGGTTTTGCACTAGATCTAAAAATGTAATGGCATCTGTATTATTATATAAATTAGCTATCCTAGCTATACCGGCCTCCCAGCTTCTACCCATTGCATCGTACATTGCAGCCGGGAGGAGGGAGGAGTACCATAGGGGTGTATATCTATTAGATCTTGGAATTTTTAGCAATGTAACTATTTTATCCCTATTATGCACTTAAATCATGTCTTTTTATAATAGCTAGGTTGTAGCTGTCTGAGGAGGATCCCCTCCACCTCTTTTCCCAAAGCTAGATGATAGATAGTGGGGAGATCTACGTCGCCACTTCTTATACTATCTGATATCAATCAATCAATCAATCATAGCATTTATATAGCGCACTACTCACCCAGAGGGTCTCAAGGCGCTGGGGGAGGGGGGTCCGCTACTGCTCGAACAGCCAGGTCTTGAGTTGCTTCCTGAAGGCGAGGTGGTCCTGGGTCAGGCGGAGGTGGGTGGGGAGGGTGTTCCATGTCTTGGCGGTGAGGTAGGAGAAGGACCGTCCCCCTGTGGTGGCTCTTCAGATGCGGGGGACGGCGGCTAGGGCGTGGCTGGTCGATCGAAGCTGGCGTTTGGGAGCGTAGAAGTTGAGGCGGCTGTTGAGGTATCCTGGGCCTTGGTTGTGTAGGGCTTTGTGTGCGTGGGTGAGGAGACGGAAGGTGATTCTCTTGTTGACCGGGAGCCAGTGCAGGTTTCTCAGGTGTCCGGAGATGTGGCTGCGACGGGGGATGTCCAGGATGAGTCGTGCTGAGGCGTTCTGGATCCGCTGGAGTCTCTTCTGGAGTTTGGCGGTGGTTCCGGCGTAGAGGGAGTTGCTGTAGTCCAGACGGCTAGTGACGAGGGCCTGGGTGACCGTCTTCCTGGTCTCGGTGGGGATCCACCGGAAGATCTTACGTAGCATGCGCAGGATGTTGAAGCACGACGAGGAGACGGCGTTGACTTGTCTGGTCATGGAGAGGGAGGAGTCCAGGATGAAGCCCAGGTTGCGTGCGTGGTCCGTTGGTTTGGGTGCGCTGCCTAGGGCGGGGGGCCACCAGGAGTTGTCCCAAGCGGCGGGTGAGGCTCCCAGGATGAGGACTTCCGTCTTGTCCGAGTTCAGTTTCAGGTGGCTGTTCTTCATCCATTCGGCTACCTCTTTCATCCCTTCGTGAAGGTTGGTCCTGGCGGTGGCGGGGTCGTTGGTGAGGGAGAGGATCAGCTGGGTGTCGTCGGCGTAGGAGATGATGTTGAGGTTGTGCTGGCGTGCGATGTCTGCGAGGGGGCTCATGTAGACGTTGAAGAGGGTTGGACTGAGCGAGGAGCCTTGAGGAACGCCGCAGATGACTTCGGTGGCTTCTGATCTGAACGGGGGAAGGCGGACTCTCTGTGTCCTTCCGGCGAGGAAGGAGATGATCCACTCCAGTGCCTTCTCCTGGATTCCGACGTTGCTGAGGCGCTGCACTAGGGTACGGTGACAGACAGTGTTGAAGGCCGCGGAGAGGTCGAGGAGGATGATAAGCAGAGTACCCACATGCTGTAGTGAAGCTGCCCAATAGTAGAACAATAGATTAAGGAGGGCCCATCCTCCCCTAGTTCAAGGGAGTGTGATTGTTTTCAGTGCCCGTCGTGTTTTTTGGTAAATTCTAATGTGTGGTATTGTGGTAAGTGGCATGTGCACTGCCTAACACGTTGTAGTCATTTTACAATAATGCCTGAATTTCTTTTGTAGTTGAAGACCTTAAACATTTTAGCACAAACATTATCCTTAAAAAAAAAATTAAAACCTTAGCAGCGAAAAATACGTTTGTTGAAGAAAAAAGTTCAGAATTACAGCAAAAAGCACTAAGCGGTTTAAACATAGTAAAGTGCTCTTTGCATGGGGGCGTTTTCATGCGATAATAGCATATGGTCTGACATTTCCTCTCTTTAATACTGTCAAGTGGGAATTATTTCCTAATCTGCTACAAAATTCGAAAACAACGATTTATTTTAAGAGGCCTTTAATGCGGCGCTTTTCTGAATCGGCTCATCTACAAACAGGCGTGGTGAGCTGGTGAAGCGGTGGGTTGGGTTCCCATAGTTTATAAAACACCCAGTCGTATTCTCCTCCAGCTCAGAAGGAAGCGCACAGTCAACCTCGACTTCCTGTTTGGATTACCGCATGCTTTGTAATACGGTCGAAAAGCGCGCGTTTTTATGGTGGCCTGGTTTCTCATATGATAATAAATGGACATTCTTCCCAAGAACAGGGGATTATTCCAATGGTTTTAGCTGGTCCTGCCACAAAAGATCGTGCAATCAGGTTTTAAGAAGAGTAAGAGGGTCGGGGGGGGGGGGGGGTTGATGTGTGGGCAGGCACTTTGTTGTAGGTGGCGTTTCAAAATGAACCACAATTAGAAGATTTCCCGCCTCTGCTTCCTCACAACAAGACATTTGTATGACGCCCCTCTCCAAGCAGTCAAAGAGCAGTTAATACAGGCGAAAATAAGTAATATTTTTGGTAGATTGAAGAGTTTCAAGTGCTCAAATATTTTTTTTTAAACGGGTTTGCTAGCGCTGGCTGCAGAAGTACCAGAAAGGTTAGAGTGAGGTAAGGAGGAAGGTTTTCAAATGTTTCCGAAAACTAAGAAAGAAGTTGGCCGAATATACCCCGGGCTCGAGCTGCGCGGAGGGGAAATAATTCTCGCCCTCTTCTCTCACCCAAGGAGGAGGCCAGCAGCTGAATTCTGACCTGGTTAGGGACTCTGCAACAGAGAGAAGGGCAAGCCAGGGTACAAAGGGTTGCAGAACAACAGTCTTGAAGCTAAGAGAGACAATGGTTTTCCAGAAATCAGATGGAACAAGAGGGAGAATTCTCCTGATCACTTTTAGAGGCTAAAGCACGTAAAATAAACTTTTTGTATTTGTATCTGTATATAAGAAACGAAACCTCTAGTTTATTGGAACAAAGGGACAATTAAACTAACGCTCACAGCTACGAACAACAGGAAAGCAGAAAGGAAGGACTTATGAGAAGTCCATATTCTCAGAAAAATAATAATGAATATAACATTATTAAATAGCCAGCTTTTTACCATATCATGGCCATGTAAATACTAGGCGGAATAATTCATCATCCCAGTGGTGCTCATTTCATCCACATCAGAAGGATAAAGAGCTGAGTTAATAGGTGGTGAGCAGGTTAAGCAAGTGAAAGGGGCAAAGGATAGAACACTGTGCCCTGCATTTTAGCAACCATGCTACTTTTGATGACAAACATTTCCCCCTCATCCTTTGCTCTGCTAGTAAAACACTGACATGCAAAGTCGGCTATTTTTAAAGCCTGAAAACACTTTGTGATTCGACTATGAATAAAATTCACAGCTTCTCTTCCATGAATACACCATTTGTCTTCAGGGTGGTTCTATAGTTAACAGCATCTCACACTCTTCCAGGGGCGATGGAATGCTTTTAAAAGATCAGTCACACGGACTTGGTAAAAATAAAAAGGAGTGTCTTTTTTTGTTTTAGTTTCACATACAGTATCTTTTCTACTTGCTGAAAATAGGCCACTCGTCACTGGTAATTCAGAATATGGGATAACGAAGCCACATATGAATCAGAGTTATCAAGGGGAAGCGTTATTGGGCGTTGTGCCTTATTCAACAAGTCAAGTTGTTGACCCATTGATCACTAGCCTTATAAACTATATTGACTGGTTCATTTGAATAGTTAGGACAGTCTGTAAACTAAATGTATAAGAACATGTCATACATCATTTAGTACTTTTGTAGGAAACTTCTCTAACCCGAAACAGTGTTTTTTTTCCAGCTAGGTCTATAAACCAGGTAGAATACAAAATGGCTGCTGATTCCTCCATTTTTGTTGAGTGCGCTTATATATATATATATATATATATATATATATATATATATATATATATATATATATTCACTAAAAAAACATAGGTTTCACAATCGTTAGTTAGGAATTAGCATTTAAAAAAACCTTTGAAATTCACTGAAAAAACCATAGGTTTCACATCAGTTCTAGTTAGCTGAACATTTTACTCATACAAAACCATTGAAATTCCCACATTATAGTTAGTTGGACTCACTGTAACTCGCGCGCTCGCAATCTACTGCTGATGATGTCACATATTACATCATTCATGACATGGTCAGTGACATCACTGATGACATCTCAAATGACATCACTGATGACATCATCCAGTGAATGTGTGTTCCTGTAAAGTTAAAATATGTTTTACATATTGAAGAATGAGTGTATGCATGAGTGTCTGCATGAAGGATTTAGTAGGTGTGTAACTGACTGCATGAGTGAATGATTAAATGTGTCTTACTGCATGCATAGGTTAGTGACTAAACTGTCTGAATGTGTGCATCATTATGTCTGTTGTTGTGTAAGCTGCTGCATGTGTTGATTAGTAGCTATATGACTGGCTATATGGGTTATTGATTGGTTGCCCAAGTATTTGTATGTGAGGGTGAGTGTGTGTGGTAGTGGCTGGGAGGTGTGTGACTCTGTGCATAGATGTGTGAGCAGTTGATTCACTTGGTGTTTGGGTTCAAGAGTACATGTGGAAACAGCTGTATGTGCGGTTGACTGTGTGCATGGGTGTGTTGGTGAGTGAATGGATTTCTCAGTGCTACATGTCCAAGTAAGTACATATGTAAAAAACAGTGCATGTGACAGTTGGCATATATCAATGACTATACATGAGAGCCTGTGATTGCGTAAGTGACTGTGTGGATCAATGTGTACTTGTATCAGTGATTGTAAAAGAGAGTAAGTATGTGTTAGTATATGTTTGAATAAGTAAGGTTATGTGTGTATAACTGTATAGATGAGGAAATGGGAGTGTGATTGATTCTTTTCATTACTGAGTAGATTAGAGAGTAACTCCATGGATGAGTGGCACTGTGTGAATGTCTGTATAGGTGTATGAGTGCATATGATAGCGTTGTATTGATGAGTGACTGTATGTATGAGTGATTGTATGAGTGATTGTATGGGTGAATGAGTGGATGCGTGTGTAGACTTATGAATCAGTGAGTGTGTATGTAGTAAGTGGTATTGCTGTGTCAATGGTTTCAGGAATGGTAGTCTGTATTGAACACTGGATGTATAAAAGGTTAGATTAGAGTGTGAGGAGGTGCATCGTATTATCACATGGATGATGTCATCAGTGATGTCATCAGTGATGTCATTTGAGATGTTATCAGTGATGTCATCAGTGATGTCACTGACCATGTCATGAATGATGTAATATGTGACATCATCAGCAGTGGATTGCGGGCGCGCGAGTTATAGTGAGTCCGACTAACTATAACGTGGGAATTTCAATGGTTTTGTATGAGTAAAATGTTCAGCTAACTATAACTGATGTGAAACCTATGTTTTTTTCAGTGAATTTCAAAGGTTTTTTAAATGCTAATTCCTAACTATAACGATTGTGAAACCTATGTTTTTTTAGTGAATTTCAAAGGTTTTTTAAATGCTAATTCCTAACTATAACGATTGTGAAACCTATGGTTTTTTCAGTGAATTTCAAAGGTTTTTTAAATGCTAATTCCTAACTATAACGTTTGTGAAACCTATGGTTTTTTCAGTGAATTTCATAGTTTTTTTAAAAGTTAATTCCTTTGTATATCGACTTTGTTGCCTACGAATTTTTTTATTAGCTGTTTTTATAACTATTAATTATAATTTTTTTTTTTTTAATTATTTGTTCACTGTATTTTTCTTTTTTTTTAATTATTTTTTCTCAGGGTGCGCGCACTGGTAAGCTTACCCGTATCATTTTGACTTGGAGCGCTCAGGGTGCGCGCACCGGTAAGCTCTCCCGAGAGCGCAGCGAGAGCGCTATTTCTGAGTTCGTAAAAAAAATATGTATGAAAACTAAATAATAATGCAAGACATTCAGTACCATGCGTATAAAAGTAATATTTTTGATTTTCCAAATGAAAATGATTTTGCATTTCCGTAAAGCTACCAAAACGTCACTCAGGCGCGTCGCGTAAGTGCCCCCGGAAGCGCCTACGTTCGCGCAGCGTAAGCGTGTCAAGTCATGTGACCTTAAAATAACTCTTTTCATTGGTTGTTAACCGTTTTTTTTTTACAACTAATGAAAACCCCACCCTTTTCCTTCACTTCTTCTTTCACTTTGGTGAGAGCAAGACCTCTTTTTTTCTGTACTAACAATTTGTGGATAGAATGGCTGCCAGACCATCCAGCAGCAGTGAGGATTCAGATTGGTTACATTGATGAAGAGCCTCCTCAGCCGAAGGTGAAAGAACATTTTATTTGGAAAAAAAATTCTATACCTGAGGGATTTAAAAAAGTAAATGCACCAAAAGTTGAATGTAAAATCTGCCAAACTGTACTTTCTCGAGGAGACCCCAGTAAGAAGTACAGTTTTGGTAATTCAACCATGATTTGACACGTCCAGAGGAGGCACCCCCAGAACTATGCCCGGGAGAGTGTCAGGGCTCTGGCACGAGAGGCTCCAAGGGATGGTACTTCTACTTCAACTGGAGGAGCAACTGTATCAGTGAGGGGGCGACCAGAACAGCTGATCCCAAATATTCAGCCTGTTTTTAATGAAGCCACAATCAAATGCAAACATTGTGATCAACTACTTTGTTATGGTGAACAAAGTATTTTGAACATTGTTCGAGCAATGGAGAACCACCGCTGCCGTCCCCAGCCCTAATTTTCATTATTTTTTTTTGCTCCTGTTGAGCAGTTTGCCATTCCCTGTTTTTGTTTTTGTTGAAAAAAACGAAAAAAGAAGAAAAAAAAGTTCTTTTTAGAACTACCTCCAATTCTCAAAAAAGAGCTGTATTCTTAAAAAAATGAAAAAGAGTAACTGAAGTGGAGTGCAGTGAGAGAGGAGAGGAAAATGAGTGAGAAAGCAAAGAAAGGGACGAGAGGGGAAGGGAAGTGAAGTAGGGGGACTGAAAGAAGGTGAGTGTGGGGAAGGAGAGTGAGGAGAAGAAGAGTGAACATGGGGAATGAGGATAAGTGAAGAAAATGTAGTAAAGGAACGGGGGTGTGGAAGGGTAAGAAAAGAGCAGTGATGTTTAGGAAAGAGTGGAGATACAGACTGGATAAAGGCAAGTGAGTGTGAGACAAGGTGAGTAAGGGAGTGAAGAGACAGAGAAAGTGAAAGAAAAAGTGAGAGTAGAAGACTGAAGGCCTCATTTATCAGCCCATGCGTCACTTTTACGCCGCGGGTGCGTCACTTTTTGTGACGCACCAGTGGTGTAAAAAATGCACCTTGTTGAGTCATATCTACAAAGTGACGCATCTAGGTAGATGCGTCACTTTGTAAACCCCTGCACCACATTATACCTGCGCCAGGTGTAATGTATGCAAAGGGGGCGTATTGACGCAAGGAAGGGTCGTAGAAGTGACGCAGTGAAATCTATGGGATTTCACTGCATCACTTTTAGGACGCCGTTGCGTCAAAATCTTGCGCTTGCCTCACAGCAAGCGTAAGACTGACGCAGGCCCTTTCACATGGGGCTGGCCCCATGTGAAAGGATGCATTGCTGGAGTTGCGTCACTTTTGTGACACACTCCAGCAATGCATCACTTTTGCGCTTTTGCGCTTTTGGGACCCCCCTTTTTTCTCAGCCCCCACTTCACGAATCCCCCTGAAACTTCCAGGGAAGGAGCGGAGCGGAGCTGGGCAAAATTGTGGAAAATTACACACAAATTCCTCAACCGGCGCCAGAGTTATTCCCAATAAAATGTTGCGGATTTCCTATGGTAGCCAATCCTAACTATAACTACCTACTGGCGACCGCCAGTAGGTAAATTTATATATACATATATATATATATATATATATATATATATATATATATATATATATATATAAATATATATATATATATATATATATATATAGTTTCAATTACAGCGTATTTAGAACTGCATTTACCACCCAAGTGTACACGAGCACTAACTGAGGCCCCCATTATGAGTGGCCCCCTAATCTCCTTAGTACCTTCACCCCACCATAGTTACCAATACTGGTGGTAGCATTAACGAGACTAAAGTTACAAGGTGGTTACAAGTGGGACCCTTAGGGTCTCCTTCAAAACGAGGAATAACAACAAATTACCAATTCCTCATCTGTTTTTCCCAGTAACTTCTCATTGACTTTTACACTGCAGCTGAAATACGTTAATGTTTAGCAAAGAGGCCCCTAGAAACAGAAAAAAACCAAGGCAGACACACTACAGTTATCGCGGGTTACTTGGTGAAGAGCAGAGTCTTCAGCTCCTTCCTGAAAGCCAAGAGGCTGCTTGCTTTCCGAAGGGAAAGTGGGAGTTCGTTCCACAGGCAAGCTGTCACGTGTTGGAAGGAGCGACCTCCCATCCGGACACGTTTGACCACAGGCACCTCCATTTTGGCCAGTTCCGCCGACCGCAAAGACCTCCGTGGCACATAGAAAGCAGTACGCTTCCTCAGATAGTGAGGGCCGATCGCATGGAGAGCTTTAAACGCCAAAGTGAGGAGTTTAAATCTAATTCTCCCAGCGATAGGCAGCCAGTGCAGCCTGGCTAAGAGCGCTGAGGCACTGGCTCTCCTGGGCAGGCCATAGATGGCTCTGGCCGCCGAATTCTGTACCATCTGCAGCCTAGATAACAGATATTTAGGTAGGCCCGCAAAGAGCGCATTTGCATAGTCGAGGCGTGATCCCACCAACGCCTGAACTACATTCCTACGGTACTGCAGTGAAAGCAGGGGAAGAAATTTCCTAAGCATCTTGAGGATGCTGAAACATTTCCCTGCTAATCCCAGGATGTGAGGACGAAAAGAGAGGTCGTCATCAAACACCACTCCCAGATTTTTTACTTGAGCGGAAGGTGTCTCTGGGGGGAACATGTCCTGGGGCCACCATGTCTTCCAGCCCGGGTCTGGGGCACAGCCGAAAAAGAGCAGCTCAGACTTGTCTGAGTTGCATTTCAGGCTGTGCCGCTGAAACCACGCAAAGACTGCGCTTAGACAGTCCTTGATTCTGCCGCCGTTGAAGACCTCTCCCTTCCTGCAGGTGAACAAGAGCTGGGTGTCATCAGCGTATGAGATGACCCGGGCCCCAAACGCCTCTGCTACCTCCGCTAGAGGGGCCATATATATGTTGAAAATGATGGGGCTCAAGATAGATCCTTGAGGCACCCCCACCTCTAGCGAAGGCATTTCGGCCGAGAACGGCGGAGCCCAGATCACCTGTCGGCGGTCGGCAAGAAAGGATTGAAACCAGTCCAGCACCGTCCCTCGCAGACCAATCTCCCTGAGTCTTGAGAGAAGGCCAGCGTGTGGGACGGTGTCGAACGCCGCCGATAGGTCCAACATGACTAACATCGCCATTCCCCCATGATCGAGTGTCTCCCTGATGGCGTCAGTAACCTCAACCAGAGCGGTCTCCGTGCTGTAATTTGCACGAAAGCCGGACTGGGAGTCATGCAGCAGATTGTTGTTCTCAATAAAGGTGGATAGGGTATGCTGCACATGTTTCTCCAACACCTTCGCCAGAGCAGGGAGGAGGGAGATCGGACGGTAGTTAGCCCATTGCAGCGGGTCAAGCAGAGGCTTCTTAATCAGCGGCAGAATGAGTGCGTGTTTCCACTGTCGTGGGACCACCCCCGAGCTCAGTGATAGATTCAGCAGGGGGTTCAGCAAGCTGTTCAACGCTGAAGCCACCCTGCCCAGGCATTTCGCCGGACAGGCATCCAGTGGCGAGCCAGATTTCATCCGAGATAGCAGCTCCAGCGAAGTTTCGCAGGACAGCTGGGGGAAGACAGATAGAGTGGGCCCTGAGTTAGCCTGAGAGGGATCTAAATAGGTCGGCTTACCCCCTAAAGCGGCGTCGGCCATGCGGGAGTCCACAGGTGGAAAGGTGTCCTGAATCTTTAGAATTTTTGCCACAAAAAAGTCTGCCAGCTGTTTGATCCATTCCTCCGTGTGTGAAAGGACAGGGGTACCTGCAACTGGATTGACAAACTCCTTCACAATTCTAAAGAGTTCCCGGCTAGTATTATCGGCTTTGTCGATTCTCTGTTCGAGATAACTCGTTTTGGCTGCGGCAATCTGTTTGTAGTATGCCTTTATCGCGACGCGGTATTTCGTTTTCTCCACAAGATCATACTTGCGCCGCCAGCGCCTTTCCAACTTCTTGCAGTCTTGTCGCATTATGCGTAGAGTGGAAGAGAACCAAGGAGCAGAGTTGAGGTCAGGGGCTGTTCTAGCAGCCCTCAAAGGGGCCAGCTCCTCGAATCTTGCCTGCATCCAGTTCTGGACCAGGATTAAATCGGCTTCCAGAACCCCGGTCAGATGACACGGGTATTGGCCAAGAGCATCGGAGAGCATATCTGCTGTCACTAGATGGAAAGCTCTGGACTGCCGGGACCCTACCTTAGGAGCCCTTTGGCTAGGTTTAGAGTCAAGCATTAAGGCAAAGTTTATCAGATAATGATCTGACCAAAGGACCGGGAGTGGAGGGGACGCCTCAATAGGCATGGAGGAAAAAATAACATCTAACGTGTGGCCTTTCACGTGAGTGGGGCTGTGGATAGAAGGGGCTAGCCCTAACATCGCCGTGATATCACGGAGTTTGTCAGCTTCAGTGTCAGTAAGACAGTCCATATGCAAGTTTAAGTCGCCTAATAGCATGCAATGCGCTGAACGCATGCATGGTACTGATAGGGCCGACTGCAAATCCTCAAAAAAGGACCCAATGGAGCCAGGGGGTCTATAGAGGAGAATGCCTGTACAGGTCTGGGACGCCGATAGGTGGAGCGTAAAACCTAAGGCTTCACAGCCGGCAATGTTGTCCACCGCAAAGGAGGAACAATCAAAAGCCTTATCCACTATCAGAGCCACCCCGCCGCCTCTTCCCTCAGTTCTATCCCTCCTTAAGATGGAATAATTCGGCGGAACGGCACAGGCAATATCGGGTTCCGAACCCACTCCCAACCAAGTCTCAGTTAAAAATAAACAAGAGATCTTGGACTGCGTAAGAAGATCCCAAATATCCGAGGTGTGACGAGGAAGGGACCTGGTGTTAAGCAACGCGCAATGGAAATACTGGGGAGGGGTAGATGGAACACAGATAGATGGTACCGTGGGGTGCCAGTTACACACAGGGCAGCCCTTGCCTAGCCGACGACCACCGGGGAAAAGAACCAGACAGTCAGAGCGAGGGGGGCGCAAGGCATACAAGGTAGCAGCGCTATACGCGATCATCCTGGAGCAGCAGGAAGTCAGCCTCTAGGCAGGCAGACAGCATGAGCCGAAAGCCAGAGTCCGGCCTCGTCCGCCTCCGAGACGCGGACGAGCGCAGACGGGCAGGACTCTGGCACGACTCAGAGTATGGAAATAAACAAATTTGCAGGTAACTGCTGTTACTGGACCCATGGCAATTTAAAGGCCACTCATAGGGAGGGCAACAACTTGGAAGTAAAAAAAAGCCAGATATAAGACATAGATTTGGCAATGTTTGGCAGAAGGCTATAAATGTCAGCAAGTTCCCAGACTGAATGAGTTGTGGGGTATCTCATGACCCTTCCATAGCATTCCATTAGCTTCAGCACTGGAGATTTCGGTGACTTGCGGAACCACGATGCACTGACCTAGTTGATGAAGATGCTGAGCTCTTTGAAGGCAGGACCATGCGTCTATTGTGTGGAAGAGTCATAAAATATTATGGTATAACGCAGCATGAGATTTTAGCATGAGCAGTGGGAGATGCTCGTTTCTGCTGGAGAGGAAATGCTTAGCTGGCATTGTAGGATACACTGGTAACTGACATATCACAGGACACCCTGAGTTCAGGAAGTGGTCAGGAACCTCTGCTAGACACAATCCCTGGGCATGGTGTGAAAGACAGCGTGAGCCTCGGCAGCACAGTACTATAATTATGAGCAATGGCTGACATGAAGAATTCCTTGAGAACCGGAAATGGATTAGGAACAATCATAATGCCAACAGCAATCTAAGAATCTAGCATCTGAATACCCTATCGGGTGATTAGACGTCCTTTATGAATCCTGATTGATTAATTTACACATGTGGTGGGACATGTCAGGAATTGCTGGAGTATGTTGTCATTGACCTCAGATAACGAAACAGGAAAGGTCAAGATACAGTACAGCTGAAAGATGGAAGAAAAAAAGAAAATAAACTGATGGGTTCTTTTCTTTTCTCTTTTGAATTCTTTTAAAAAAAACATAGACCACAGGGAGAACATAGACCCAACTTTACATTACGGTGGCCCCCTTGTCCTCCACTGCAGGAGTTAGATCTCTAAAAAAAAGGTAAAATGAATGGACCTTCTATGTATACCGTATCACAGAAGCTGAAGAAAGTACATAAACATTTAGAATAATGACCTAAATATAATGAATGATCCAATCCACAGAGAGGATCCTTTTGCCAAAGATGCTCAACTAAATGAACAAATAAGCATCCTGAATACCGATTGGGTAACCTCTTGAATTGAAAACAGATTTCCAGAGCTGAATGCTAAGTAAAACGCTTCAACCTAATAAGGTATGCGAATGGGGAAACAAATGTATAAGTTGACCCACGCCCTGTATAGATTCAGGAAACACTATTTTTTCTCTTTTTAGAAATCTCTAGATGATGTAGATATGTTGACTGACCCCATATAACTCAAGGATCCATAAAACCACTTAAAAGAATGTGCCTGTAAAAATATGTGTGGAATATGAGTTAATTAGTCTAGCTAAGTAAATGATGTTGTTTACCAACTGTATAGTGAGAGGTATAAATATGTTAATAAGGTGTCAAACAATGATGGAGTCTAATTTCATGTTTTCTTTATTAAATAGAACCCTGTCCTGAAGAAGGTGTCAATTTTTAAAAATACCGAAACGCTGCGTCGACAACTTGGTTTTTACCTGTCCCTTGTGACAACCTGTTTTTAATTACTTCTAATTAGACACTTTGTTTATTTACAAACTTTGTTTTTTTAACTGTTTTTGGTATCAACTGTATCACTCAATAAATGATGTACATGTATATAAGCAATGTTTAAATACATTTTTTTAAGATAGGCACTGTAATTGTTTAGTACAATTTTATGCAAAAAGGAAATAAATGATATAAATGCATAAAAAGTTTTTTGCTGTTTATTTTAGCATATGGAATAATTAGTGTGGTTGAATATTGTAAGGGTCTCTTGAATATATGGTGGCATACAGACAACAAACCATTGTGTGGTAACAACAGGGTCCCCCCCCTTTTTATACTGATTACTCCTTGTCCCTAAACTGAATTGTGAGGAGACCTCCCTTTTTTCATAATCTATTGTGTGGAAGAGTCATAAAATATTATGGTATAACGCAGCATGAGATTTTAGCATGAGCAGTGGGAGATGCTCGTTTCTGCTGGAGAGGAAATGCTTAGCTGGCATTGTAGGATACACTGGTAACTGACATATCACAGGACACCCTGAGTTCAGGAAGTGGTCAGGAACCTCTGCTAGACACAATCCCTGGGCATGGTGTGAAAGACAGCGTGAGCCTCGGCAGCACAGTACTATAATTATGAGCAATGGCTGACATGAAGAATTCCTTGAGAACCGGAAATGGATTAGGAACAATCATAATGCCAACAGCAATCTAAGAATCTAGCATCTGAATACCCTATCGGGTGATTAGACGTCCTTTATGAATCCTGATTGATTAATTTACACATGTGGTGGGACATGTCAGGAATTGCTGGAGTATGTTGTCATTGACCTCAGATAACGAACACATTTAGAACTTCTAGAGCACAGAAGAATTCATAGGAGTAATAATCAATGCCAGAGAATAGGGCCTTTCTCTTTTGAAGCTTGGACTATCAATTCAAGTGAGTGCAGACCCAGGAAATGGTTTTATTTCACTCAATGTTGGCCTCTTTGGGGACATTTTGGTAAGTGATAAAGCCCAGGAAAATCAACGGGGTTGATGCGAAATCAAACAAATGAATCTTTTACAATGATAAAACCATTTGGAATGTGTAATGGACAGGATGCTATTGACTGGCTTTGAAAAATAACTTACATTTTGCATGCGCGGTTGCAAAGGTTGGTACAGAGTTGTTATATCTTATAGGAGTTGTTTATTAGTCTGTTCTCTGGAGAGTGTAAGTACTGCACTGTATCGTAATGTTCACTGGTTCATATGTATTCTAATGGAGATTGTTTAGCCTGCTGTGTGGCTTGTGTTTCTTGACGGTTATTTTCTGCGGGGAGCTCGCACAGAGGCAGAGACTTGGAAAGCTCGCACCTGTTGACTTTAGTATAGATCTCCACCTGTTCCTGTTTTTATACACCATAATCTGCCCAGTTATAAAAAGGGTAATGTGACGATAAGACAGGAAGTGATGATTGAATATAGCCTTCAAGCCTGCTGTAGCAGACTCTACTGGCCATTAAAGGCCTGCTCCAGCTTTAAACTAGGGAACAGGCCTTTAATGTCTGGTAGAGCCCACTACAGAGGGTTCTAAGGCTATTAGACCATTCCGCCCCTAGAGGCAGAATGTTCTAATTTGTAAAGCAAAGACCTCACGGAGTCCGAGGGGATTAAAATCCCCTTGGACTATGGGAGGCCTTTTGTTCACAGTAACAGCTGTGAGCAAACATTGGAATGTTGATGCTCCGGGCTTCTACCAGCCATTAGAAGCCCGGAGCACTCTATTGTTTTCAATGAAGCTCCCAACATTCCAATGTTCTAATATATAATTTAACTCTGATATTGAAATACACATATGGAAGCTAGGTAGGCCCCTGTTAGGAATGACCGAGCTGACTATTACTTGAATCACAGAAGCAGCGGTAACATGGGAAGGCACAATGCTGAGTTCCACAACAGTGGTTTCTGAAAAACAGCCAAACAACACTTGATGACCAAGAAGAAGGCGTAGAGTTAAAGCAAGTACAGAGGTGGCAAAAAGTCAAGAACATAGGCAGAGTTGAAAGGTCTATCGGATGTCTACACCTATAAGCAGGGCTTTCAGTGCTAGCTCTCACCTACTGTGAAGGGTAAAGCAGCAAGCCGCCAAGTCTAATGTCAATGCAGGTCAATCATCAACAGATTCTTGCAGGCTTAGAGATAATCAGCGGGAGACAGCAACCAATCATGCTACCAGAAATTGAAAGTCAGAAGCCTCTGCTGAGAAGAAGATGAATTTCGAAAAACCTTTGGTAGACAGAAGTTGCTAAGCAGGGGAAGAAAGAGAAAGGTCCATGCATCGAAGAGTGGCTGCAGCGCCAAAATAGGAAAGAAGAATGGACAAAATGTCTTACATAACTGCATACAAGACAATTACCCAAAGAATACATAATCATAAGGCCACGGTCATCGTATGTTCGTGGACATTCGTAGACCAACCTCTTTTACAAGAAGAGAAGAAAGAGAACAGAGAGTGATTTATTGGATATATGAAATAGTTCCAAAAAGCAAATGAAGATTGGAAAAGAGGAATTAGTATAAGCAAGAACTTATGAATTTTTACAGAGCACACTGGCTATGAATGACCCAGATAAGTAACTCTGATGGATAACATAAATGTTGTTTCTGAAAACACCTTTTGAATTCCACTTTGGTCTTTTAGTTCCTGTGGTTTTTTTAATTAAAAAAAAAAAAGAACCAAAAAATGCATAAATGGGCTACCAGGCCCTTATCTGACACGGCGAAAAACAAGAGGTGTGCTGCTCCTGTAATAAAGAGGGAGGGAGGTAGGGACGCCAACCAAGGGAGATGCTCCTATAAGGAGCAAGGACCCTCACACACCCCGAAGAATATCATGCTTCATCTTTGGGCAGCTCCCCGTTGGGCCGGCGCTGCAATGCCCAACGGGCCCCGCAGGGGGCTCTTTGCCGGAGATCTTGTACCTGTGATCTTGGCCGATGATGAAGTGGGTGTGTGTGGTTTGGGAGGTGTATACACGAAAGTGAGTAGAGTGTGGGGATGTTGTGAATTAAAAATGACTATGGGAACCAGCTGAACCAACTTTAAATAGCGGGTTCAATGTCATGATTAAAAATATTCAATACTTGTAAGAGGAGGATCTATTAATCTCGTCAAGCATTTAAATAAGGATAACGGTTTGACACCATCAGGTACTTTGAGCAATAGAGAAAACTGCTACCCAAAAGGAACAGAAGGGTAAGTAGCTGGATATACATTACAGAATTATAAAATCAACTGCACAAACTGTTTCTTCAGATCCTACTTCACTCACACACACATTAGATAAATAGTAAAGAATAGGCATTCTACTTATATGACATTAAAGTATTGCTTTTGTGCATAGATTATGTTTTTCGCTGATCTGAAAGCATTTGCTTCCAGGACTTTTCTATAATGAGAATAATACAAATGCAACACACTTTGGGGAAAGCTGTATGGGTTCTTCAAGCATTACATTAGATTTTGTCATATCACTTGGACACCATAGACCAGAATGTGTAGCGGGCCTCGCAAATTAATGCGGGAAAAGACATTGTTGGAGCTGTTACTTAAATCTACGAATAAAGGTTCTCCTCCTAATGACTGGACAAAAAAGAAAAAGAAATCCTTAGAAAACAAATTAATCTCTTGAAAGATGGAATTAGAAGAACAAAATGTGCATTTTTCAAAACAAAAAACCTTTAATTTCTATGTTGCACTGAAAAATCAAACACTATAAATTACTCACTCGGGATGTAATTTGGAAGTTGGGGGATGTAGGGCAACCACTAATATAACATGTATATTCGTAAAGCGCACGTTCTCTGAGAAGTGCATCTTGGTGCTGAATAACAGACATTTATTGTTACGCAACTCAATGGTACTCATTTTATCACTTTCAGAAGGATGAAAGGCTGAGTGGACCCGCTGGGATTTGAACCTGTGACCATGAAGTCGAACAGAGGCCCGTACAGTAGAGGCATAAGTCCACTAAGCCACCAGGCCCGTCAGATACCGGCTATGTCAGATACCGGTACCCATACCTAGTGGTTCCCTAAGTCAAATGAGAGGTGGGGGAACTTTAGGGTTTCTGCTGGTGGAGCTTCAGCCAGCAACCCCAGCAGAAAGCCTCGACCCTGCAGTCAATCAGCCAAAGGACTGCCATACTCAGGGAAGGGCTCCCATCACTGATGTGTTTCTTCCTGTGACCACCACACGGGTTATAGAGGTCCCAGCAAGGGAAATGTGAGAATGTCCCTGACATGCAAGGAGATCATTCACAGCATGTCAGGCACTTTTTTTGTTGTTTTCAGATGCCACCCACCACACTAAAAATGAGGTCCATAGTTACAAACTTTACTAGAAAGTGACATGCAAAAGGAATAGTGACTTCACCCATATTGGGGAAAAAACGATGCGCAAGAGACCGAATCCTGACATTTAAAGTATCTGAAAAGAAGACACTTGAAAATGTTTAGCTTGAAAAACATTTCTTAACGTTTGAAAAAAGATAACTGGAAAGGGATTGTTTTACAGAAAGGATGAGGTAAGAGTTTAAATCACATATCCAGTGAAGGGAGGCTTAACAATCACATATTCTTGCATCGGGGAAGAAGCAGGAGGCTGTCGTACCTCTGAAGGGAACAAGCACAGAACATTAGCAAGCTGCACCTCCCAAATCTGCTTGTACGTCTTTGGATATTGTCGGGCATTCTTGGGCCATGCCCTGTGCTCAGTACACACTGAACGCACAGGGTCAAGGCTGATTTGCATATGGCCATGTCTGAACTGGGGTGGTGTGGAGTGCAAAAAAACGATGAATTTAGGCCCAGATCTCTGTACTGGGGTGAATGTATGACATTGCTCTGCATTCTGTCCATCAACTGTTGTTTTTGCAGCAGTAAATCCAGGGCATGCCCTGCAGCACTTCGACCTGCACAGCACAAGCACGGTAAGGCATGCAGACCTGTGCAGTAAGAACATTGTACAAGTATCCATGCCCTCTGCCTGCAATGACCTCTATGTATTGTGCAGAGAGCATAACCTTTAAAAAACGATGCGCACAGTACAAACAGGACACAACTTACAGCCATGTTCTTTAAGAAGTACACACAAAACATGACCTGTGTCCTTGTCCTCTGTTTGAACTTGTACAAGGCGTGGCCTTCGACAATGCCCTGTGCCAACCATGCCCTCTGTGTAAAGCACACACAGTATGACCTTCAACCATGTCGCATGTCACGAGTGTAGAATAAACTTGCCATAGGTCACACAAAACCTGGTCGGCAGCCGTGTCTTGAACGCGCTGCACACAGACCCTGGTATGCACAGTTCATATGTGGAATATTAAACATGTGGCATGGCCTTCGGTAATATCATGTATGACCTGGCCCATAATCTGGCCACATACAGTTTCACAGCTCACAAACAAACCAGGTCTGTACCGTGTAGAAGGCACGAGCAAAGGCTTCATCCTTTTTTACAGCGCACATTGAGCTCAGTACACACAAGGCATGGCCTAGTGGAGGTCTTTGGCACAGTGCCAAACACCCCTTATGTAGCTGGAACCGGATGCAGCAGTCATGGTTTGGCTTCATTCACCAGAGTCTCAGAAATGGAAAAATGTAAGGTATTTGTTTCAGGACATGCCAACATACTGACATATCCCTACACCGCTGCACCCTCTAAATCTGTCTGCGCGTCTGTGGATACTGTTGGGACGTCCGTGGGCCCTGCAAAATTTGCACTGGGGTTGACAGGAAAACCACTGTTGATGGCCCTAGGAATGCTCTCGGTATACCAGGGCTTGCCAACTTTGGACGGAACATATCTTCCCATGACAAATTCTTGGAACGAATTTCTGAATCTTTGTTAATATCGATTACAAATGTTAGTGTTCAGAACAGGGTGTCTGAATCAGATGACTAGCTCACAAGCTAATAAACAATTTCAACACAAAAAAATAACAGGTTTGCAGATATGGATCTGCAGATAACAAAAATCTTATCCATTTTCCTTTGAAGAATTTCTCAAAAACAAGTGAACAAATATATTTGGAACTAAAAAAAAGTAACCTCAAACTGCGTGCCAAATGGATGTTAAACTGAGCACCATGTTTGCACCAGTCTTAACGATGAAGTAAAAAATACTGAGTTTCGAATATTAACCAACAATCATATCAATTGTACAATGGTAGCATATCGACTACCACTACATGGTAAAAATAAGCATATACAGTTGAGTGTTTAGATGTATTATTCTTTACTCCACATCTATTTACCTTGATGATATAGAGATATAGATATATATGTTAATTGCACATCTACTTACCTTGCTGAGCTATATCGTCAGGGTAGGTACATGCGGCGTTAAGGAGAATAAATCTGCACAAAATTAGTATATATGGATGTATGTCAGATTATGTTATAAAGAAATATTGTCTGACTGATATGGAGTGCTAAATATAATTTACAAAAAAATCATTCCATTAAGGTAGAATTTTTATTATTAACTCCAATGGGCTATATTTTTGTAAAGGATATTTAGTACACTATATTTATGTCAGATAATATATTGACAATAATATTGTGGTACCACCCACGTATACATACCTTGAGGATGTAGTGTTGGTCGATTTTCTGATCTTGATATTCTAGTTGGTCAGTATTTTTGACCGTGATATTGGGGCAAACTGCTAACCCGCCCAACTATCTGCTGTAGCAGTTTGAATAGTAAATTCTACCTTTGGAACTCTTTCCTATAAGACAAATTAGCTATTATCTAACTTGGATAAACATATGTTTTTAGGAAAAAGTTTGTGCAGACTTATGAAATGAGGCAAACGTTGCAGTTAATCTAAAAAATGCACTTTCAGTGGCAAATGAGGGTGAGCCTTAACGATAAAGGCGTTTAACGATTATGGATCGACACTTTCTGAAGCATATTTAGCTTGATAATTGTACCAGAGCCAGCAATTGGACGATGGGTGAACGTGTTTGACTTTGGGGGTCAATGTTACGTTTTCAGACCTTCTGCTGTATGGCAAGGGCAGAAGAGTCACCATTACAGTGAATTGAGCGCCTGGCTCCTCCTGGCCTTTCTGCCACTCAAATGGCTTCATGGTTGAAGTTGCTTCACTGGAAAAAACACAGTGATGGCAAATCATCATGCCATGTGGCACGGTGGACGACACAGCACTCGCGTGTTGCTTGAAGATGCCCACTCCCACCCCAAAGTGGAGATTACGTTTCAATAATTACAAAATCAATGCCTCACGCATGGTGGGGGCCTTCTCCAAGCTGTGTAGGGATATAGGAGAACTTTTTTCCTGTTGGTGTAAGCATGATTACATGACAGCACCGGGCAGGAAACATGCCAGTGAACATGTTGTGGAAGAGCAGCCTAGAATAGGATGGCCCCTCACATGCCATCCCTCTAAAACTGGTCCGTGCAGTGATTTTGCTCACAGCAAAGCCGGCAGATGCTCCTCCAACAGGAAAACCATGGGCCCCCCATCTCTAAATGAGGGAGAGGAACCAAAAAGGGCGAGTCATAGGTCAATTACTGCTCATCTCTAAAGGAGGTTGTTTTTGTCTTGTTTTAGATACCTTGACTTTCTTGCACTAGTCGTATGCCTCAATCCCTCACATGTTGCCTATCAAGGGTCTCGGACTGGGTAAGGTCGTGCCACGGTGTACACACCGCATGGAGCAGTGGCCAACACACTGTAGTATACACAAGGTCCACAAAGTCCTGGGTTTCTTCACTTCTAGTCCATTACACAATTATTAAAATGGCATTTGCTTGCAGCTTTGAAAAGCAGTACGAAAAAGGCATTGTTGTTAGCCAACTTAATATTACTAAGTGGCATTGTCTTCTGGTGAAAGGCGGATTTGTTCTTCCCAGGATTCGTACCTGTAATCTCCAAGTTGGACCCAGATTTCTTCAGTTTATATATTACCTACTGAGCTACATTACTTGTGCCTCGGAAACTGGGCAAAGCTCTAAACTAAACTCTGTCGCAAGCAGGGGGCGAGGAACATATTAGAATTTAGAAATGTTTAAATCATCGCACTTTCCAAGGCTCACACAAGTTGGTCATGGTGGCAGACCAGCACTATTACGCTGATTTCACGGGTGAGACTGTAGAGGGCTGCAAACGGCTGGTCACGTGATAATATCCCAGTTCGTACCCAACGAAATTGCCACTTGCACTTTATAGAGTAATTGATGTCCATGTTCAGCAGAACCCACTTTATTTCCCATTGCAATTGTAGAAAGCACGCCGAGACACGCGTAAAGCACTGTGGGCGAGGCCTGTGTCCCAACTCCCCAAGCTAGTATGGATTTTTAAGTGCGCTTTCTATGTTAGGCAATGGAATCTCACATGGAAGAGTGTGTGTGGGAGTGGATAAGAAAGTATGCGCTCGGGGCCATGGCCAGCGCCGCTGGGGTCAATGGACAGCGCCGCTCAGGTCATGGACAGCGCCATTAAGGCTTGCCGGGCAGCGCCATTGCTCCGCTAGCAATAACTATTGTGGCTCTGTGTGGTAACCTTTGGTATCTTGCGATGTGCTAGCGCTGTAAACCGCAGCTGTTATCGCTGAACTGAACAGTACTTAATCAGGGAACTACAGGAAGAGGACAGACTGATGAGGCATAGACGAGTTTCGAACCCGAGAGCTGCAGGTTGCTGCTAGAAACAGTGCAACCCCATTTGCACATTTTTGCTTCATATTTAGTACTGAATTAAACAAAAAAAGGTCCCAGTCTATATTAGCGAAAGATTTTTGAACCATGGCAAAAACTGAGAACTCTTATTGTAGCACCACTGCAAGAAATATGTAACACTTTTTTCTATGTGTTACTCATTTTACACGTCTTAAAGGTATTTTAACAAATACACCCTAGTTAGCGAACACTCCCTTTAAATCAAAATACAATAGACTATGTTTGCTGTTTAAGTAATTCAAAAATGGAAGAAACTGATTTTATTCCAAGCTACTGGCATCTTTCATATTTGGAAAAACAGAGAAACATGTTTTCTCCGTTTCTTATGCAATTACAGCCAAAATAACGATGTGCCATCATTCGGTTGCCCCGGTGCAAATACCATTTGCACTTTTTTGCTACTTGTTGAACGGGAAATTAAGCAAACAGATGTTCACTGTGTTTTTAGTCCTGGACAATGTGTGTAATACGCCTCCAGGCGCATTAATCCGCTTAGCTATCCTTTGTACATGTATTTGTCGTGAGTGGCGGGGGCGTAAGAGTTCTGTTTAGTGTGGTGAAGGATGCAGGAGGCCAGCTGGGTGGCACCCTCATGCCGAGCTTCAGTGGCGACTTGAAAGTGGCCGCTTGTCAGCTTTCTCTCTACTTACAACTTAAGGGAAGCTCGACTGAGCCGCGCTAAATGTTTACCCCTTGGGTGACCGGGGGGGGGGGGGCCAGGGGGGGTTCATGCAATGCACACCCAGCCAATTGGGCCGTGAAGGGCAAGCCCTGGAAACCTGAGTGTTTAGAATTATGGTCTACCTAATTGCAGCCATTTTATTGAATTCGGAAGCATGAACGGCTCAGCTGTCTCCACTTTGACAACAACCTGTGACCTAAAGGTTGCTTAGAGATTTCTGCAGCTGCCTTCCAGGCATACTAAAGCATTTAAGAGGTGTCCTAGCACCTCGAAGAATCCCCACCTCCTTCATTATAGCGCACATGGGGCAGGAGGGGCTTTTGGCCTCAGTAAAAGCGGGGACATGGCGGCGGAGAAAAGGAGGCAGTGAGAGGGATTTAGTTGGGCAGGAAGGGTTGAGGGAGTGCAGGGCGTCCCCGGGATACTCAGACAGTTCCACCGATACTCTTTGTCCCTCGGAAACTCCGCCTGTCTCGGCCTCCGAAATTCTCAGTCAGCACCTTGGACAGCTGCGTGATAGATGAAGGGTTTTGCTGAGGGATCTGGGGCCTAAATTCTGCACCAGTCCCACCAGATACTGTATGAGGAAGGATATAGTCGTAACTACCGCTATAGGATGAATCAACCCTTCTCTGGGGTTCAAGGGGCCATCGTTAATGGGCTTAATGAGCGAGTGGCTGTCACACCGTCCAAGGTATTCAGGCCTTTAATTAACTGATGCAGGCTCCAGGGTTCTCGTGAAGAGGGGGGCTAAGAAGGTCGGTTCTCCACTCCCTGTCTCTCTTAACTTCAAAATTGTGCATCTGCAGCCCCGGTACTGCAAGTTTGGCGATATCTAAAGGCCTCTGCGTGTCCCATTCACCAAGGTGCACACCGAGTCCAGATGCGCTCGAGTCCCTTCACATTAGACCAGGAACGCTCAGAAGACCCCTCAACAGAGCCCAAGTGCGCTGGGGAGTCCCTTCAAGGAAGCCTATGTGCGCTCAGGAATCCCTTCAAGAGAGCCTAGGTGTGCTCAGGAGTCCCATCAAGGGACCCTATGTACACGCAGGAGTCCCTTCAAGAGAGTCTAGATGCGCTCATTTAACTCGTCCAAAGACCCCTCGTGCTCTCCGGAGTCCCTTTTACCTATTCCGGGTGTGTGTTCAGGCGCCCCGTCCACCAGGCTCATGGACCCCGTCCATCTAGCTAAGGTGCTCTCAGAAGACCCGCCCACCGAGTCCAAGTGTGCTCGTGACGCAAGTGTCTTCTACCGACACCTTGGGTACCACAAGGAGTCCCATCCATCGAACTCAGGTGTCCTCAATAGCTCCTCCACCGAAACCAGGTGTGCTCAGGAGTCCCTTCCACCAAGCCCAGGTGTGCTCATGCGCGCCACCCACCCTGCCCACGTGCGCCAATTAATCTTGGGTACGGAGAACTAGGTGCGCTCGGCAGCCCCTTCTAAAAAGCCCTCAGATGCACCCACGAGCTTCTTAATCCAAGCCAGGAGTAGCTTCCCCCAGGGAGCCAGCCCACGGTTTCCAAAGGAACTCCATGCACTGCCATTCCCTAGACTCACAGCGGAGCCCCATCCACGGATTCCACAAGAAGACCTTCCACCGAGCCTCATTGACCCCAAGAGGCTTCCGTCTCATATATCCAAGAAGGCCCATAAACCACCCCTCCTCTTAGCATACCAGAATATACCATTCATCACAGCCAGTAGGAGCCACGTTCAGAGAGAAAGCGTGAGTCGTTCGATTCCCAGAAGCCCCTTCCCTGTTTTTGGTCTCAGTAAAGGGGACGAGTCTACAGACCAGTCCTTGTTCTGGGTCGTGGGGTTGACTGACACAGAATACCACGGCGTTCACCAGTTTTACGGCTTGGTGTGGGCCTCCCTCGGCACTGAGGCGTGGGGTAAACACAAAATGGACCCCGAACCGCCATTCTACACTGAGGCATAGGCCTCGCATGACAGGCGTCCTAGCCTCTCACTCACATATCACTGTTCCCGCCTGGTCGCTACTGTAACACACTGGTCAACCTGTGACGACCCCCCCCTCGCCTTTAACTGCCTCTTCCCTTCTACCCATTCCCGCTCCATCTACCCCCTTACTCCATTTCTGCGCCTTCCTCCCTCATATGCGCTCACGTCTTGCACCCCTACCAACCCTCTTCTGTGACAGAAACACATTAAACCTCTCCCTGCCTCTTCACCATCAGACTGCCTCGTGTACCCTTTTCCTGGTGCCTCTTCTATGCAAATTCTGTCACTTATTTTCATGCATCATTCCCTTTACCTTGTCCCCGGCGCTTACTTATCAATGTGGCCAAAATTCACTTTGTCATTCCCGGCAACTCTGTCCTGCATCTTTTCTACCCGTGTCCCGTGTGCTGTTTCCTTCCCTCACACCATTCCCTGTCACTCTGTCCCTTACTTCGTTTCCTTTAACCTCCTCCCACCACTGTTTCTTTCGTTACCCCGAGCTCTGCTGCTCCCCTGGCTGTCTGCCCCATCCCTGCGACCCCCGCGCACCTCCACTGCCTCCTACCTCTCACGGGCTCCCCTCACTGCCCCGTCCTCTCCTCTCAACCCAATCAGGTATCCCTTTAGTTACAGCAGCATGCGATTGAACGACATCAATCTCCAGTCTCTGTGTCCTTCCCGACCTACACTCTTTCCCTTATCTCCTACATTCCCTGTCCCTGACCTCTGCCTCATCCTCTGTCCTCCAGCTATCACCACACCCTGCGTCCTACCCTTTTCCCAAGCTGCCCCTCTTATTACCCGCTTCTACAATCTCTCTTACAACCCCCAGCTCTACGTTGTGCCTCTCTCCATTCTACTGCCCATCTACCCCCATCCAAGGCCCCATCTCCCATCCCTGCATCACCCACTACAACCCCCTCCCCGCTCCTGTCAGATCATGTTTACCCTCTAATGCTTCGTGGCTTCCTAGCCTCATCTGGCCCCCCATCTCCTGTCCATTTCTTCCCAGGCTCCTGCAGTCCTCCACGCTCCTCTCCCATCGCCTCCAGGCACGACATTCACCACACACGCACTCCACTCGCCCTTCCCTGACCCCTTGCATCCTTTCGCCCGCCAGCATCCACCAGTCCCCTTCCCGTGTTCCCTTTTCCATCACCTCCCTAGCGTCTCTCCGCTTCCCTATCCCCGCACTCCTCGTCCCCTCACCCCGTTTCCCTTCGCCCTCTCCCCGCACTCACACTGCTCCGCCTTGGTGGACATTGCGTCCAGGTAGAACCGCCTCCCACTTGAATCCGTGATGGCTCCGGGTGTCCGGCCCTCGCCCGCGGCGCGGCTCTGTCTGGGAGGAGGCCCCGCGGGGGCGGCGGGAGCAGCAGCCCCGGCCCGGGCTCTGGCATCAGCTGCAGCCAGGGGTGCACCCGGGGAGGCGCGGGCGCCGAGCTCAAGGACGGTCCCTGCAGCAGCAGCACGAGCCCCTCTGACGTCCGCCAGCTGCCTCTCACCCGGCAGGCCGGCGAGGGAGAGGAAATGAGCGAGGACACAGAGATCTGATTAGCAGCAGAATGGGCTGCACCAGAGCCGGGCACTGTCTCCGCCATGCACAAGACGAGGCGAGCAGAATGGCGCTGGCAGCAGCGTCAGCAGCAGCATCAGGAGAAAGACCCCCCCTCAAATGCTGCATATATTACACTTCACGTTGCACAGCTGCCAGCTACTCTCTAACGCTGAGCATCTATACACGGTGTGCGTTTAGCAAGAGGGGGCAGGGAAGGTTGCGGGTCACCTAAATAAAACACACCGCGTTTTCTGTGTAGATTTGATGTACCACCTGTTTCTTTGGAATATAAACATCTGTGTGTCTGTCACCATTTCTCTGTAAACGAAAGGCCGCTCCAGTTGCACAGACATTACATTGGTGGACGTGGTACATATGGCGTCACGTGTTTTTGGGTTAACATGTTATTTATTAGCCGTCTACAAACACAAATATCAAATGCCTAACGTGCCGTGCGCTACGTCAATTGCTGATTTATTATATATATGTGTGTGTGTGTGTATGCGGTTTTATATATATATACACACATATATATATATACAAACATATATATATATATATATATATATATATACACATACATATATATATAAAGACATGTATATGCATATATATATATAGACACACTCAAATATATACAAACATATATATATATATACACATGTATATATACACATATATATAGATATATAATAATGATACATTTATAAAGCGCCAAAACATACCTCACAACAGAGGTGTCCCGGCGCTAACGCAGTCAAGCAATAGAGATATAGTGGAGTGAATCTAGCCTTGGCTAAATAACCATGTCTTTAGTGCTTTCCTAAACTCCACTTCAAATTGGATATGGCAAAGACTATCCGGAAGGGAATTCCATAGTCTGCTCATCACTACTGTAAAAGATCTTCCTCCGATGCATGACTTCGCAAATTGAGGTACGCACAGCAAGTTCTGGGTGTTAGATCTTAGGCTACATTTTTGTTGATAAGGGCGGTTACGTTTCCTAATGTAACTGGGACAGCTACCTTTCAGGGCTATAAAGGCTACCGTCAGGGCCTTAAATTCTATTAGTTTTGCTACCGGCAACCAGTGGAGTTGTTTAATGTGCGGCGAGATATGTTTTCTAAATGGTACTCTTCTGATTAATCTCGCAGCCGCATTTTGAACCATCTGCAATCTCTTGATCAGATATGCTGGCAGCCCCAGGTAGAGACTGTTCGCATAGTCTAGCCTTGATGTCACAGTTGCATGGATCACGGATCTGCGACAGCTCTCTGGAAGCAGGTTTAGAAATTCCCTCAGACTTCTCATTATGCCAAAACAGGAGCATGTAATGAAGTGTTTTTGGGTAGAGAAAGTCAGGTCGGATTCCCATTTTACACCCCAATTTTTTGCCACGGTTGAGGGAAAGGGAAAACCCATTTCCTCCGGCCACCATAATCCTGCGGACGGTGGGGGTGCCTTGTCCAAAAACAGGACTTCATGTTTTTTCTGCGTTCAGCTTTAATTTGTTATTTATCCAGCTGGAGATATCTCTCAGACATCCCTTAAAACTGGCGAAGGAATTTTCCTTAAAGGAAAAAACCATCTGAGTGTCATTCGCGTATGAAAAAGTTTTTATTGCTCATTTTGCAATAAGCTAAAAAAGTGGAACTAGATAGACATTGAAAAGCAGGGGGCTCAGTGCTGATCCCTAAGGGACCCCACATCGTAATGGTTTGGCTCGGTCTTAAAAGGATGTAGAGTGACCCTTTGCGTGCGGTCACTAAGATAGAACTTAATACAAGCCAGTGCTGTCCCTTCCACACCCGCACATTTAAGCCTGGCCCACAGGATCGAGTGGTCCACCGTATCGACAGCGGCGGACAGGTCCAGCAGAAACAGCATGGCGGATGCTCCTCTGTCCGCTGCCATTCTTAAACACTCAGCCACCTTCAGTAGGGCTGTCTCTGTGCTGAATCCCACACGAAAACCAGACTGTGTTTCATGTAACATACCGCTTCTGTCAAAAAAATTGGTTAGATGTCGTAGAACCAATTTTTCCAACATTTTAGAAGGTGCTGGAAGAAGAGAGATAGGGTGGTAGTTATTGAGTTCTGCCGTGTCAGAGTTGGGCTTCTTAAAGAGAGGTGGAAGCATAGCCTGTTTCCATGACTCTGGACAAATACAGGTGGTGAGAGTGAGCTGTTCCATAGGTGGTTCAGAATGGGATTAATAGCGTGGGCGAGTGCTCCCCATAGTTTAGGGAGGCAAGGAATTTCTGGTGACCCTGACTTGCATTTGAGAATCTCTGTCAGGGATTCCTGTAGTGCGATAGGGGGAAATTCCGAAAAGGACACCTCCTTGTCATGGGTTTCCCTATCTTCTGATTCCATCATATCCTTTCTAGTCGTAAAGTCGTCATAAACCTTCTGGATCTTTTACTCAAAGAAATCCGATAGTTTTGCACACAGAGACGGAGGTATCTTACTTTCTAGTGCTGCTGGCTTAGTAAAGGAACTTACTATTCTAAAAATTTCTCTGGATGAAATTTCCACGTTGTTGATTAGATTCACAAAATTGTTTCTTCTGGCCTCCCTCATAGCTTTACGAAGTTCTTTTAGTGCTTCCTTGTAGGTCAATCTGGCCAACAGACAGTAGTCTTTCTTCCAGAGACGTTCTTAGTGTTTGCATTTCATTTTTTGCACTCTAAGTTCCTCCGTGAACCAGGGGGCCGATGGACAATTTCTGGGGGAACTACCTAGACTGGCTGGGGCAATGTTGTCCAATGCGTTAGTGATCCACCCGGTCAGAGCATTCGCATTGATGTTCGGATCATTGGTGATTAGGGGTTGGGTGTCCAACAGTACTGGGCCCAATAATTCAGGTGTCAGTTTCTTCCAGTTCCTTTTGGGCGTATTACGTGTGTTTCCACCTCGTTGTGGTATATATCTACTGCATGAAAATGGGACCAGAAAGTGGTCTCTCCATATCATTAGTTGTGGGGGCTCAACAACCATGGACGGAATGTTGGAGAACACTAGATCTAAAATATTGCCAGCACGATGAGTAGGGGATTTTACGTGCTGAATTTGATTCGCACCCTCAAAAGACATCATCAACTGAGATGCATGAGAGCAGATGGGGTCTGAGATATGTAAATTGAAATCTCCTAGGACCAAGTAGCTTGTGTATTATAGTGATTTCTGCGTAATTAAATTGTAGAGCTCAGTAGTAAGGCTGTGAGAGCAGCCAGCAAGGATGAGGGTCCAGTCCTTCCACAGAAATGTAATCCTTCTATCGCACCCACATTTTGTCGATCTGTGGACGAGGTCTCCCAGGTGTCTTTAACTATGATGGCCACCCCACCCCCTTTTTTATTTCCCGATCTGTTTGCGCAACAGACTTTGAGAGAGGAGAGCCTTCCTGTGCAATTTCGGAGGGTTTCTAGTGCGGCGGAGCCTGTTGCCTTGTTTCCTCTGACCACCACGCTACTTCTCGCGGCCTCCGTTTCGCGGGAGCCGCTCGTGGGTGCCTGGACATTTTCGCTGGGAGCTTGCCGGGAGCCCGAGGACCTGCCTTAAAATCACCTTCCCCACACATGGACAGAGGTGGGACTGCGAGGACCAGCCTGCTCAGCGGCGCTGATCGACCGCAGCTGGTCCTCTTCCCGCCCCCTCCTGCTGAAAAGACCGAGCGGGGCACGTACCTGGTGGGAGAGCCTTCCTGTGCAATTTCGGAGGGTTTCTAGTGCGGCGGAGCCTGTTGCCTTGTTTCCTCTGACCACCACGCTACATCTCGCGGCCCCCGCTTCACGGGAGCCGCTCGTGGGTGCCTGGACATTTTCGCTGGGAGCTTGCCGGGAGCCCGAGGACCTGCTTTAAAATCACCTTCCCCACACACGGACAGAGGCGGGACTGCGAGGACCTGCCTGCTCAGCGGCGCTGATCGGCCGCATCTGGTCCTCTTCCCGCCCCCTCCTGCGCCTTCGCCCTAATCAGTGAGTAACCTCCACGCGCACGCGGGACGCGCGCGGGACTAAGCCCGGGGCTAAGCCAGGGCCAAGGGCGGGCCCGTTTCTGCCCATTCCTGACCGATCAGGACCGGACCGGCCCACCCCTCTTGGTCCTGGTATTGTAGTACCATCATTAACTTTGTGAACTATGTCAGGGCGCGAATTAAGGAGTAAGTCAACGCTTGTTGGGGGCCCTACTGCGGGAGGTATGGAAAAATTTAAATCAGAGCAAACTCCCTAGTTGATAAAGAGATTTCATTTCTGGAAAAACGCATGTCGCTTGAAATTACTGCTACTAAAAGATCTTCTTTGGGAGCAATTGCCAACGCTAAAACGCCTGATAGGATCCTGGATACGGCTACTACAGTGTCCTGTATAACAGAGCAAGACATTACCCCTGGAGTGGATGAGCATGATTCGCAGGATTTGGATATTCTGGTTAATGAAATCTTGCCCGAAATTGACTTAATCCTTGATAATCATGAGATTACACCCACCGAACCTGGGTCTACTATCAATAGTACTTTGCATCAAGGGTCTAAAGAAGGGGCTATCCCTAAAAGGAAACGGGTTTATAATAAGAAAGATGTGAGTAAAGCTAAAATAGCCAAGCGACAGAGTGGTGGTGTCAATCCCGGTAGGCTTAAGACGGGGCTACAATTACCTGCAAATGGGATGGTGGATTTAACTTTGCCCTCCTCTGCCCCTCATTTGCAAACCCAGCCCGGCACCGAGTTGTCCATTGAAAGCATGGGAGCGTTATTTAAATCTATCCTATATCCCTTAGAAGCTAAAGTTGAACAAATAGAACTTAGACTGGCTAATATTAATAATGTAACATCTGCTCTAGTAGCAAACTCAAAGGTGGCCAATAAGCCGGGCGCAGTTATGATCCCTGATTGCCAACCCGGGGGGGGGGGTACCACCCCTTGTAGATAGCAGAGACCCCATCATTATCTGTAGACCACCTGGTTTACCAGGCCTTAACCCGGTCCATCAGGCTCCCCCTAGGCAGATTCCTGCCCCCTTGCCTAGTGGTAGTGATAACCCTGGGAACGCAGACAGCGGTAAGCTTGCACCACCTGCGTTGGTAAAAGAGTGTAGTGTCAGTAGACCCCAGCTACCGGACTTTCCACCGGAAGCTAACCGTTATATGGTGGTTTTGGCAGGCGCCCCTGCCCTAGAAGAGGGCGAAGGGGAATCTTATGGCTCCCTAAAAAGTAAGGTTGTTAAATGGTTAAACTGGAACAGACCCCTGCCGGCCTACTTATCTAGTGAGATTGTAATGATAAGAAGGTTGCCCTGGTTGGGTAAGTCAGTAAAAACTATAAACGGGGACTGCATAACAGTAAACTTTAGGGACCCCAGAACTGTCTTCCATATTTGTGCTGGTTTTAATAGGTCACTGGATTCCACTATCCAGACTTTGCCGTTGTCATTCTTCTACCCCCCCAAACCGCATGGCCTATGGGAAAGACACTGATGATTGGACAAGGGTCGACCCTAGGGGAAGAAGCAGGAGATTTGACGGTGGACCAGACCTTATGCCAATCCGTGCTCCCTTTTGTGATTATAACCGCTTTAGCTGCCTTGATGCAGTAGACTGACTACCCCCTGTTGCACCGTTGTCATCCATGGGGGGAAGTCCAGACTCAAATACAGAAGTTTTGGTGGGGAGTACTAACCAACCAGTGTATGACCCTGTGGAGTGCCAACGGTTGTAGTCCAACCAGGAACAATTCACCTGACACCCACTACCCCCCTGTGCGATAAGCATTCCCATAGTCTGGAGGCCCCAAAGAAAACGGGGGAGAACACAGGATTGGATGAGGGAGACCATGGTACTGGGTATAAATTAGTGAGCTGGAACATTGCCGGTTGGCGGAAAAAGGAAGAGTCACTGGGCTGGAGGGAGTATGTAACTAACCATGATATACTCTGTCTACAAGAGACATGGTCTACGGAAGAGATTCATTTTGATGGGTATGTCTCTTTCAACTGTGTGGCGCAGGGATCAACCATGGGAAGGGCCAAAGGTGGGCTTGTGATATTATTGTCTGTGAGCTTGCCGGTACAAGTTAAATCTTATATAACTATTGGGTTTCACTCACAAATTGTTTGGCTGCAGCAAAGCGGGGGGGCGTAATGTTTTGCTAATCAACCACTACAACAACGTGTTTGATTCCTCCAGCTTCTCAGTAGTTAACGATCTTGAGACTGCAGTAGACAAACTATGTGGGGCCAACCCTGTCCCTTTTGATATCATCTGGGGGGGGGACTTTAATATCCCTACATGCCCCTTCTCATTTACGAATGCTTGTGGATTTGATGGGGATAAAGGGGAGGACCGGGCTCATTTTATTCACATCCCTTATGGAGAGTCACTCAACACCTTAATGCTCAAATTAGAACTGTTAATCTATGTGCCCGCAAATGATAGCGAGGGCAACCCCGTCCCGACCTTTGTAGGGAGGAATTCAGCCACTGTCATTGATCACTTGTTGGTCTCTGAGAATATCAGCATTCTCTGTGCTATCCCAAAAATTGTAGATTTGGCCCTTAGTGACCATAATGGCATTACTATGTCTACGTTCATCTGGGGGAAGAAGGTCCAAGCCACCCGAAGGACTGTTGATGAAATAATCCCATGTAGGCCAAATGGCATCAGGATTAAATATTGCAGGGACAACTCAGAGAAGTTGCTGACCAAAATCGTGGCTGCGAGTCTCCAGGAGCTGCAGCGCTGCTTAGATGTTAATGCAGGTGCCGTATGCATCCTTGCCGACTTCGTGAAAATAAACGAGTTAACTAAAAAGATTTTAACTATTACCAAGGTCAGTAGGTCAAGGGGTATTGTAGGTTGGTTCGATGGGGCCTGTACAAAGTCCCTACAAGAACTAAAGAAAGCGCTTTCTAGCCGTCCTAGAGACAAGGGAGCCGTTAAATCCCTTGGGGGAAACTACAAAGACCATCTGATACGTAGGAAGCAAGAGCTACGGGAGGAAGCTTGGGACAACCTTTTGAAAGCGGTATAGTGTGTTTATCTAGGTACCTGAAGCGATATTTCTATTCTTTGCCCGTGTCCGGTTATAAATCAATAATATCCCTACAACGGCATAGAAACCCTATTCACAATTCGGTCATAGCGCATGCTGTCACATTAAGCAAGCCTCTTCCTCCAGCCCCCTAGAAAGCACACCGAGTTCTTAAACAAATCCAAGCCTCCAGCAACCTGGGAAATCCCCGCTGCTTTTGTTTTGATTTCGTCCGAAGAACTCCTGTAAAGCACTGTAAGAACGACCAGTTCTTAGTGACATCTTTATTGACGTCTTATGTCCATCCTTACGTCAAACCCAGCACCTCTCAGGTATAAATATACCAACGCTGCCTTAAGCAAACACACGGTGGTGGTGATGAATCTGGAGCAGCTACTACTTGCCCGAGATCCCAGCTGATGCGAGAGCCCACGGACGCTGCCCCTCCCTCTTGACGCGCTGAGAAAGACGCAGTCTTTTTCCTGCCGAGAAATCCAGCCTCCGGCGCTTCCAGCTTACCCTTGCGGGTGACTGGGATATCGAGTCCTGAGATAGAGATACCAGCCCTCCTGCCTTCTAATACCCAGGTACTGAACTGACTAAGCCCTTACAGAGAATTCTTGAGTCAGATTCTTGGCAAAACAAACTTAACTTAAACTGCTACTTACTTACTCCTTCCCACGTATTAGGCTTAGGTCAGGTACACCGGGGTAGGAGTAGTTAGAAGCACTAGTTGAGTACGATTAGTCAATGTATATATGTATGTATCTATTTTATCCATTTTAAAGTATCATATGGCTAAGAAACCATATCAATGCTTTTACAGTATTATTTTATAATCTTGCTTTTACTGTATGCACTTTACTTAACTATAAGTATTGCAATTGCAGCAATTCATTTCTCTTGTATGAGGAAAGAGACTGCTCAATAAATACCACCTTTTATTGAAAACGCCCGTCTCTCTTTTTCTCTGCAATCTGGTGAAACTAAGTACGCACCTTTGACTGAGTGAAATAGCTGTCTTTTGTTTTCACACGACTCTGGAGATATACTCTTAATCAGGGAGAGCAGAGTTGTCATGTTTTATGGTTGTCAGAAACTAATCCCTTCTTGTCTATCCAGGGAGGTTAAACTCCTCCTTGCTTAGTCGAGAAAGTTTCTAGTGAACTCTGAGCTAGCTGGCAAAAAACGTAAGTCTAAAATAGTCAGTAGGGACCTAGATAACCTCAGTCCTACGTCTACACTACTGAAGATATTATTCCAATGCGCAGAGCCTATTGGGACTATAGGAACTACACTACATGGCGCCCAACGTTTGGTAAGGCGATAAATCTAACGCAAGACGTTAGAGTAACTCAGTTGTGCTTTTTCACACAGACCCTTTCTCCCGTAAATACTCCAAAGACGTCTGGAGTGGGTCAAAGGTTAAAATCCGCCGGAACTTAGTAGGAAGAGATTCCTATGTATGGTTTTTGGTTTATTCAACGTTGAAGGATACAGTGTTCCAAAATATTGTGCACCTAATCTTTGTTTCCTTGGAAACCTGCTCTGCAAACTTTCATTAAAAACAATGTCAACTTACGGCGACAGCAACGAAACCGGTGAAACTGCAGTAGATGCAAATCAACGGGGTTTCGATGTTACAGGGTTTAATGAAAATGAACCGGGTGCAATTATCATCCCGGAAAACATAAGAAAAACTATAACTCTTAAACTTATAGAAAATGGACTAACATCGAGAGGTGGTACAGTCATATTCGTAATTGAGGCACATGAATATCAGCAGACAGAGGTATTCTATTCATGGATAAACTTTCCAGCAGCAAACGCTGTCACACACGACTTCCACTATTACAAAATAGAGGAACCTCCGGATGAATACACTCCTTTCGAGGAGGTTGAAATCCCATTAAAATACCAAGAGCACCTGCTCTGGTTTAAAGGCGCCCTAAAACATAATAATCACATCACCAGGTTCGGTCCACTAGGTAGACCAGGAGCAACATGGCCGGTTCTAGCCAGCTACACACCACATCCTGACATTACTAAAATGTCAAGCGAAGAACTCTTAGTTAAAATAAAAGAATGAACACAGGCATATAGAGACTTAGTTCAATTGGCAACTGAGGATATAACTTTCCTCCAGAAATTGAAAGAAACAGATATAGCAGAACAACCATTTGAACTTGCCAGAATCATAGAAAAATCCTATGAAGAGCTAGGAAGAGATAGTTTGGGTGGGAGACCAGTAAAACCCCAACTAACTGAAAATCCTGAAAAAATGTTTATTAAAAATAATCTAAACACTCCAAAAAAGAGCTGGGATGGAAATAAACAATCCACTCCCAAAGAAAAAAGATTCCAGTCCAGAGGAAGGTCTCCTCGGCGGAGAGAAAGATCTCTGGACCAAGGACACAAGTCTCCCCAGAGGGAGCCCTCTGAGAAAAGATACAACCTTAGAAATAGGGATAATTTGAAGAAACCTGATAGATATCAAGATATTGATACACGTCCCTCTCGATCTTTTCAGAATTCCTCGCAGAAATTGGAAAGAAGAGGACGGTCAGAACACAGGGAAGAGCACGTCAAGTCCAAAGACAAGGAACCTGCTCATCAAAGTAAAAAACTACAATTTCCAAAAAAGAAGGTAGCCAGTATTAAAGTAATCAAACATGCCGAGGATACTGAGGACACAGCTGAAAAACGGAGAGTGGGCTCAGACAATGCTAGACAGCGCAGCAGAAGTGAGCATAGCTCGCAAGATCCTGATGAATCATCTGGAGACAGTGGACACGAATGAAAACATTCAGGTGGAAACTGCAGATACTAGAGTTAGCAAACCTCATAAAATATACGAAATAACATTACGTATAGAGGGAGATAAGACTAGGAAAATAAGGGGTCTATTTTGGGATAACCTCTCCAAAGGCTATGACATCCTTTTAGCTGAAAGAGACTGGCCACCAGAGTTTGTCAGGGAGTGCCCTCATGGCGAAGAAATGATTATGCCTGCCTTCTCAAATCATATTCCAATTCATAAAAAATATACACTTGCAAGAAAGTGGGCAGTAGCCCAAGCTCCTGCATTATATAAAAACCATGTTGGATGGGATGAGGACTCTCCTCACAAAATCCAGTTAAAATCTCGACCAACTGCACAGAGGCAGTACCCAATTAAGCAAGAAGCTAAAAAATAGGTCAGGGAGATCTTAGATCAACTTCAATACCAGGGGGTGATTGAAACTTGCACCTCACAAATGAACAATCCTTTGTTTCTTGTCTCCAAGCCAGACGATTCATATCGTCTAGTTTTGGACTACAGACACCTAAACTCATGTTGCAACACTTTTGCAGTACAAAACTCACACAGTGCAGCACTAATGAATAACATCGTGCGCAAAAAATACAAAACAACATTAGACATCTCTAACGGATTCTTTTGTCAAAACATAGCACCTGAAAGCAGGTATTTGACCGCTTTCTCAATAATGGGCTCGCAGAAAATTCTGTCGACTCCCACAGGGGTTCAAGAACAGCCCAGGATTAATCTCAGCAAGAGTAACAGAGTTACTACAAATATATGATGATGAGGCATTATCTTATGTCGATGACATCTATCTAACAGATGATGACTTGGATACTCACTTGAAAAGAGTGAACACCATAATACTTGGGTTCGCAGCAGAGGGTTACAAATTCAACTTTAAAAAGTCAAGAATTGCCCATCTAACTGTCCTGTTTTTAGGATATGAATTATCAAGTGAAGGCAAAAGCCTGGCAGACAATTTCTTAGAGAAATGTGCTGTAATCCAAGCACCAAGAACGCTGAAAAACATACAATCAATTCTAGGTTTCCTGAATTTTGGAAGAACTTACATTCTAAATTATGCAGAGAGGGTTAAACCTCTCTATGAACTAATAAAACCAGATTTTAAAACAATCAATTGGACTCAAAAACACACAGAAATGTTGAGATCTTTGCAAACAGACATGTTAGCTAAAACAAAATTGCAAACACGCGATAACACACGCAACCTTGTAATCCGAGTCATCCCAGGAAGATGCGGATTCACATACCTAACCTCTAATGAGGGAGAAACGGTACCAATAGCATACAAATCACATTTGTACACAGAAGCTGAAAAAACATTCAGTATTGCAGAAAATATTGTACATGCGGTTCAAACAGCTGTAGCAAAAGAAAGAGCCCAAGGCAGACGGATTACTGTTGTAACAGCAGAATCAGCCTTTGAAGCATTAACAAGCCCATGTAATTTAACTACCATGGCGTTAAATCCAAATTGGATACAATGGGAAAATTCTCTTGCTACAGACAAAGTGAAATACTATTTTGGCCCGAACATGAAAAGATTAAAAAATCTAGAATATGAAAAAGAATATCCTCTGCCAATCGACATTCTGCCCATACAACAGTACGCCTGTGTAATATATACAGACGGATATGCACAACCCTCAGTTTGGGGAAAACAAGCCTATAACGCCACATGCGAGATTGTTAAATACGTGTGGCACGGAGGTAAATTGAGACCTCTGGTAACAATATCACACTCTGTAGAAAACAATTCAGAACAACAAACTGAAGTAATAGCGTTAAAAATGGCGCTAGATAATGCCGATCGCGAATTCCCGACACTAATAGTGTGCGATTCGCATTACTGCGTCAAATCATACAATAACGACTTGCAGAAATGGGTGCAAAACGGTTACAAAGATGACACAGGTGACACAATCAAGCAAAAATCGCTTTGGGAACCAGTAGTTCTCTTGCGGAAAGATCTACCAAAGACTCACGTGATACATTCACTGAGTCATGAACGTGATGGCGTTCACGTTACAGGGAATTCATTGGCTGAGACAGCCACAGCGGAAGCAACTAAACCGGCTTCCGTAGCTACAAAAAAGCGTTCGGAAAAATACATAGACGGGGAAACGATGCTGGCGGTAAAAACGTCATCAAAAGGCGACTGTGCAGCGCTACCCATCAACTATCCACTCAATTATACTTACATAATCAATGCAAACTCCCTTCCTTTTGCTCAAATCCCTGGAGTGGGGGATAGGGTAATTCCAAACATGAACAGGAGAGTATTGTTAATAGCAGACGCACATATGGGTGAGGGTCTAAGACACCTTAAGATTAAGGAATCTCTGAAAGAATTACAATCAATATACTGGTGGCCAGGAATGAGCCTGCAACATCACAAATTCGCAATAAACTGCCCAGACTGCAACAGAGATCGCAGTGGCGAACCGGCCGGTGTATTGCCATGGCCCTTCGCTTAGATAGGACAATGCTATCTAAATGCAAAACCCAGTAGGAATAATGTGTCATATTAACATGTAGAGACTAGTTTCACTTAAAATGTAGACCCCAGCTCTCGGCTGATGCCAGAACTGTTATAAAAGATTTGCGAGTCTATATCGGCATATACGCAATTGGCATGCTACATTCTGACCAGGGACCTGCTTTTAGCTCTCGAGCTTATGAGGAGGCCATGACCAGCATGGGCATTGCATTGCGGTAATCTTATCACTTCCTTCCTGAGGGAAACGGGATGGTGGAAAGAAAAAACCGAGACATATAGCAATCTATAACGGCAAAGGTATTAGGTTCGGGTGATGGGTGGGTCAAACATTTAACAAGTGTCCAACGTAGTCTTAATAATCTGCCAAGAAATTCTCTAAAAGGTTTCAGTCCGTACGAACTATTGTTCGGGACTAGAATGCATATCCAGGACCTCGATAGTCAAACTTCAGTGGTAGAAAGAAAATGCTTTGATATCAAAGATCATTTGGCTATTTTACAGGACTTAAATGAAACAAGAAAAGACCTGAGCAACATAAAGTTGAAACAGCAGCCAACAGCCACTGAAGAGAAACCACCTTTCCCAGCAAGG
Source organism: Lissotriton helveticus (assembly GCF_964261635.1). Lineage (NCBI taxonomy): Eukaryota > Metazoa > Chordata > Amphibia > Caudata > Salamandridae > Lissotriton > Lissotriton helveticus. The sequence goes on along the minus strand of NC_136070.1, from coordinate 350,728,913 downwards.
CCTGTCTGGATTCCAAAGATTGGGGATCTGGTCAGAGAGAAAATCGCGGTGAAGAAGGAATTTGGGCCTTCTTACAGAAAAGCAGTACCTGTCTTGGCAGTCAACGGAACAAGATCAGTTGTACTACCGCCCCTTGCTGGTAAAAAGGAGAACCGAGTTGTATCCATCGACCTGGTTAAACCACAATCATGTGGCCAATAATAAGTAGTAGGCCAAGTGGACTCCCAAGAAATAGCAGTACACCAAAGTTTGCTACAAATCAAGAGGTTCAAACTGAGAGACTAATCACATTTGATAAACCTACAGTGAATCAACAAGGACTTTGCAACAAAGCCATGGAACTTATGCCTCTTAAAACCCAAATTGCTACAGCTCGTCAAGAAACACCTGTCTACAACGATGTAGCATCAGACTATGCTAATGAAACAAAGAAAATTCCAAAAGCAAATGAAAATCCAGAAGCAATTCCAACAACTGACAGAACTGCATCAGGCTACTTCATCAATTTCGATGATTTTTCTGAGGATCCGAGTGAACCAGAAGAACAGCCAACAACAAAGACTTTTAAAGAAAAAGCTAAAGAACTCTTTCATCAACTCCAAGAAACCTATCTGATTTCTCCATGGATTGAAATTTGGGTGGTGCTAGGTGTACTTTTCCTCCTGCTTTGGCTCATCATGGTGCTATGCTTGGGACACTTCATTGAGGGAAAATATATTACAATGGACACAGCAATCCAGAATATCAACCTGGTCCTAAAGCCACACAAGTCTTCACACATCGAGAAAAGAGAACTATCATCAGTAAATTTCACAGCCAATCCAATACCCGGTGGGGTAGCTTGGGACAAAACAGATTACGAAATCTATGGCCCGGTCGAGCTCTTGAAGTATCCACATCAATTTAAGGTTTCATTAAGTGACTTTGTAAAACCGAGCACATTCCTTGATGATTGGGACTTTGAAAGTATTAATGATATGATGTCTGATTTGGTTATGTCAGCAAAATTTACAGAACATGATTATTTACAGGGTTCATCAAATTATGAACAGATGTACTGCTACAACCACTATGCTAACCATTTTTTGCATAAATCTGCTCAACCTAGAAATGTGTTTAATTATAATCAATGGGAACATTGTGCAACTCCACCGAAAGGCAGTTCAAAAACATTTTATGATAAATTCCCATACTTCTCAGGGTTTAACACAAGTGAAGCAGAAACGTTTTATTTCAAACTGTTAAATAAGACAGGAATGAAAACCATGCTGACAAATACAAAATTAATCTATTCAGAAACATTTTTTGAAAAAATGAGTGCATTTGGTTTAGATTTTTGGAAAAATAATATTGAAACTAAAACCATCTGGGGTACCAGAGGTTGGCAGGTCCAAGGTATAGAATCATTATTCAGAGCCTGCATGATCCCAGAACAAATTATATTCTTGAATGATACAATTCAACAGACAACCTGTCTTGGCCTAGCCAAAATCAAAGACTTAAACAAACCGTCTATTCCAAAACCAATACCTGACAGTAATAGCACTACAGATGTTGAGATAGACGTATCCCATATTTTAAACCAAAACAGAACACATCCTGATTGGAAAAAATGGTTGATCTGGCCCACAGACACAAATAACTGTCAAGATAGATTCCTGAACAAAATACAGGGGTTCAAATTGACCAGGCCAGACCCTAGATACTCCCAGAGACAACATCCAGGGATAGTAACAACATATAGTGTAGGAAAACTCTGCCTCGAATGGCTACAGACATCCACACTGGCAGAAATTAAGCAACACTTGACTTTACTTAAAGAAGGTGCTGACTTGCGTGATTTCATACTGGGACCATGCAAACAGCGTCAAAAACGTTTCACAGCGGCCTCTATATATGCAGCTTACAAACGAAGCTTGGAAAGAAACACAAATTGAAACAGCAGAAAAAATACGGGAAATTGACCGTATCAATCTGGAAAATTCACTTTCTGTTGTGGACAATGGGTTAATGACTCTGTCTTCCAGAATATATTCACTGGACAGTATTGTATCATCTGCAATCGATATAATAGAGCAGGACTTACTAATGTTACAACATGGTCAGTCCCAATTACGTTCTATTGTACAGCTTGGCTGGACGTTACAAAATCTGCGTTCAGGCTACGTGCCTTGGCGTTTAATCAACACAACGTCACTGTTCTCTATCTTTAACCTTACTGATACACAAATCAGCTTGGCACAAAAAGGAGCAGAATATACAATTCTGAGCATTGAGAAACTTGAGAGATTACCATTGACAATGTCAGAACGACCTGTCATTGAATGGATAATACACGGAATCATAACTATTCCGATAACAACTTTCCAATTTCGATACTGCCAAAAGTATATACAGGCAGGCCAGTATGAAAGGTTGGGTAAAGGATACATTAAGTCATCATGGAAATTACCTTACACACACACATGTTATAGTGAAAAAGGACAGAATGTATTTCTTAGTGGTAATAATTGCGAAAAATCACTAAGTGGTATACTTCTGTGTCAGGGTATAAATCTACATGGGGCCTGTGAGAGGACTTCAAATAACCTTTCATATCACCAGCTTGGCACACCTGCAACTCGAATAGAGCCATTCTTTAGACGGCTTTCGAACGGGAGCTACATTCTAATTGTGGACCACAGATGTTGTGGCTTGGTGCCAGGAAAAGTTTATCTAGTAAGCGTTTCGTCCATGGTCACTTGTTGTATGCAAGTATTGTATCCGAACGACACTCCAGACAGGGAGGGAAAAATTTGGCCCAGTTTGAAAATCTCTTTTATTCGAATTGATACTTTAAGCAGAATGAAGTCTGTTCTTCTACAGACGCCTGTGCCCTTGACGTCATCAAAAGAAACGTATGATCTCCAAGTTGCAAGGACAACAGCAGAGATACATAACCTTTTATCAACAAATTGCCCCTTACATTTCGCAGAAATGCTAAACCAAATCTTAAACATTTCAGATACGAATGGTATCCCAAGTGTATTTAAGACAATTTTTTCGGGACTGTTGACACCCTTTAAAGCAGTCCTGGGCATCTTTCCTAATTTTGTCCATTCGATCTTTGGCGGCTTTCCACTCCTGTTGGGACTCGTAGCAGGTATTTTATTTTTGATACTCCTGCTTCGTTATGGCAAGCCATGTCACAGACAAGACTCCGGCAACAATGGAAGAAGCTATCCTAGCTATACGCTATCTGGACCGCATAACTAAAGTCCTTGGTTTAGCCCAGCTACGAGACCTGAATATGACCTGGTTTCTTTCATTCAGACCCACCTGGCAGAATTGTATCTTACCTGTGTTAAGATGTATGCTGTGCGGAGAAGAATGCGTGTTGGACATCTGTCTCACACTACAATCAGAAGTACCATTGGATACAGATACTTTGCTAAGTCCCGTAAAGGCTCATGCATAGTGTTGTCCCCAGCGGTTACCTATTGTGATGACGGCATTCGTGGAAACTTCACCACTGCGATTAAAGGGTAGTGAAGTACAAGATGAGAGCAGCATCAACCAGGTACGACCTTCTGTAAGAAATGCTGATCAATACATCGATAAAAGCAATCATGCTCAAGACTGCATGATCGCGACATTTTCCAACTTGGTCGAACTTTCACCTGAAGCGGTAAACTGCTTTTTTGAAAGTCTGTCTGAAATGATGTTCTCCCCTGAACAGAAAGAATAACTTTAAAACACACGAGCACACAGCGTTCCCTGAACTCTGAATTTGGCCTTCAGCTTTGACAAACAAAAGCTACTGGAAATATTTGGAACTGTTTTTTCTTCTTCCCCTGAAAAACAATTTTTTTTTTCCCGATTCCAAAATATTAACTTTTTTGTCACTCATCCTCTGCTTAAAGTAGAACTATTCTTAGAGAACAGAGCTTCTATTTTTAGGAACTCTAGAGACAATATATTACCTCAGCCTCTTGCATATTTACAAATAACTGTATTTATATGTGATGAAATGGTCTCGCACTTTTCTTTTCTGTATTAGGAGCCATTTCATGTGTAATTTTCGCAAAATCATTCTGCTGATATATATGTGCATCCTATTTTATGAATGATTACTCTGCTTGAAAAACGTACAGTACCTATACTCATTTTTCATGTATTTCGCGTACGCCATTTCAAATGCAAAAGAATGTATTTTGGGGTGGATCGGTATACACATGCACCATTAGATATGTTTACTATTGCTTAGTTTTAGTAATTATGGACATGAATTCGTGGAGTGGGTGTAGTGTGTTTATCTAGGTACCTGAATCGATATTTCTATTCTTTGCCCTTGTCCGGTTATAAATCAATAATATCCCTACAATGCATAGAAACCCTATTCACAATTCGGTCATAGCGCATGCTGTCACATTAAGCAAGCCTATTCCTCCAGCCCCCTAGAAAGCACACCGAGTTCTTAAACAAATCCAAGCCTCCAGCAACCTGGGAAATCCCCGCTGCTTTTGTTTTGATTTCGTCCGAAGAACTCCTGTAAAGCACTGTAAGAACGACCAGTTCTTAGTGACATCTTTATTGACGTTTTATGTCCATCCTTACGTCAAACCCAGCACCTCTCAGGTATAAATATACCAACACTGCCTTAAGCAAACACACGGTGGTGGTGATGAATCTGGAGCAGCTACTACTTGCCCGAGAGCCCAGCTGATGCGAGAGCCCACGGACGCTGCCTCTCCCTCTTGACGCGCTGAGAAAGACGCTGTCTTTTTCCTGCCGAGAAATCCAGCCTCCGGCGCTTCCAGCTTACCCTTGCGGGTGACTGGGATATCGAGTCCTGAGATAGAGATACCAGCCCTCCTGCCTTCTAATACCCAGGTACTGAACTGACTAAGCCCTTACAGAGAATTCTTGAGTCAGATTCTTGGCAAAACAAACTTAACTTAAACTGCTACTTACTTACTCCTTCCCACGTATTAGGCTTAGTTCAGGTACACCGGGGTAGGCGTAGTTAGAAGCACCAGTTGAGTACGATTAGTCAATGTATATATGTATGTATCTATTTTATCCATTTTAAAGTATCATATGGCTAAGAAACCATATCAATGCTTTTACAGTATTATTTTATAATATTTCTTTTACTGTATGCACTTTACTTAACTATAAGTATTGCAATTGTAGCAATTCATTTCTCTTGTATGAGGAAAGAGACTGCTCAATAAATACCACCTTTTATTGAAAACGCCCGTCTCTCTTTTTCTCTGCAATCTGGTGAAACTAAGTACGCACCTTTGACTGAGTGAAATAGCTGTCTTTTGTTTTCACACGACTCTGGAGATATACTCTTAATCAGGGAGAGCAAAGTTGTCATGTTTTATGGTTGTCAGAAACGAATCCCTTCTTGTCTATCCAGGGAGGTTAAACTCCTCCTTGCTTAGTCGAGAAAGTTTCTAGTGAACTCTGAGCTAGCTGGCAAAAAACGTAAGTCTAAAATAGTCAGTAGGGACCTAGATAACCTCAGTCCTACGTCTACACTACTGAAGATATTATTCCAATGCGCAGAGCCTATTGGGACTATAGGAACTACACTACAGCGGCAGAGTTCCGGGATAGCAAGCTTTTTTGGAACACAGTGAATAGCCCCTTCCTTTTACAGAAAGAGGATTTCCCAGTATTATCTGCCCAGGTTAGTGAGGAAAACTGGGTCGCCTTTTTTACTAGTATTTTTAACCCGGGGGGGAGCCCCCATACGTCCAAGGGCTGTAGTCTTCGGCCCAAACCTACCCCTCAATATTACAAACCTAGAGGTGGTTAATTCTATTCATAAAAGTAATGGAGGGAAGGCCCCTGGGCCTGTCGGGGTGCCGATTGATCTTTATAAAGCGGACACTTTGTTATGGGGCCCCCTTTTGACCAAGGTCTTCAATGCGGCAGTTATGGAAAGCACCCCATTAACATGGGGTGAGTCTATAATCATACCAATTTACAAGAAAGGAGATAGAGACGAGGCCAAGAACTATCGCCCTATCTCCCTCCTAGAATCCTCCCGAAAAAGAATGAGCAGGGTGCTTTTGTTGCGACTGGAGGAGTGGGCAGAGGCTAATGGCATCCTTGCAGATTCCCAATTTGGGTTTCGTAAGGGCCTTGGTACCATCGAACAGAGTATTAACCTAGATCTTATTATAGGTAAATACACACGCGCCAAGCAGGGCGCGTTATTCCTCTGCTTTGGGGACCTCTCCAGCGCATTTGATTTGGTGGACCACGCTCTATTGTGGTCCACGTTATTAGATATGGGTGCACCGCTGCGATTATTTATTTCCTGGCTAGATTATATAGTAACCTATCGGCCCAGATTCGATTTGGCCAAGCGGGGGAATGTACCAATAACATCAAGGTCAAATCAGGTATTAAGCAAGGCTGTGTCCTTGCCCCTTTACTTTTCTCCCTTTTTATTAACGCCATGGACTCCGAGCTAAGATTAGTCAATGCTGATGCACCAATTGCTGAGGGCCAATCGATCCCCGTATTGCTCTATGCAGACGACACAGTCCTACTATCTAGAACACCGGTCGGTCTGCAGAGACTAATGGACAAATTCTTTGACTTTATTAAGGGGAGGAAACTAAAAATTAATAACTCTCAAAACTTTTATTAAGGCTTGTGGGAAGAAGGTAAGGAAAATAAGATCATTCCAGTTTGAGGACCAAAAAATCCAAGTGGTAGATAAATTCTGCTATTTGGGCATCACTTTTAACAGTAATGGCACGTTGGCACAGGAAATACATAATGTTAAGGCTATGATGGGCAGAGGCACCTTCGGTGTTTTTAAATTTGCTTCTAAATTAGGAAGTCGTTGTATATGGGACATGTTGCATATCTATCGCCTTAGATGTGCTTCAGTGGCACTTTATGGCTCAGGTGTTTGGGAGTGGAACAAGGAAATTCCCTTGGGGAGAACTAAATAAAATACACTTAATAATCAAAACCAATAACAAGATATACGTATATAAAATGAATTCATACAATTTATTGGAAATACAAGCATTAAAAACATTAAAACGAGTGGACCCATGTGAGGCCACTCAACACAATTGAAAATATAAAGAAAAATAATTTTTTGACATTCAATATTGACCAGCAAAATTTAAATACAGAGACAGGAAGGCTGTAAGATATAGAATTTGTACAATACTGGTTGTATATTCAGACTCTATTTCTGACACCTGGGTTATGTACACCAAAATACAGTATATCAACAAAGATGTCTGGGTCGTGAATTATACTAAGTGGTGCGTCGACGCGTTTCGGTGGTTTTTCTCAATTTTGTCCACCTTTGTCAAGACTACGTTTGATATCTGTCGTGGTGCAGGGGTCAAATATAATCACCCTTAAAATCGATTTCGGGAAGAAATTGTTTTCCAATTGTTATCCTTATCTGAGTATAGTTTATAAATTCCTATATCTAAGATAACGCTGTGTGTAGAGTGATCCTGATGCTGAAAGCTTGTGAGCGTTGAATAAGGGAAATCCAAAGTATTATTTTTCAAATGAGCCTTACGTCGTGTCCTTGCGTTTTGGGATTATTTCCCTAGTATGACGCGAAGGACTGCCTGCTTCTCTGGATACATGGAATTCCGACGTAAGCGCCCCTGGATTTTTAACCAAAGGGCTTCAAGCAACCAGAGAAATATATAGTCCCTGGCTCTTGACTAGTAAAACAAGAGTCCATAGTGCAAGGACGAGACTTAGTCGCCTCTGGCTTTTAAATAACATAGAAAAAAAGAAAAAAGGCTCATTTGAAAAATAATACTTTGGATTGCCCTTATTCAATGCTCACAAGCTTTCAGCATCAGGATCACTCTACACACAGCGTTATCTTAGATATAGGAATTTATAAACTATACTCAGATAAGGATAACAATTGGAAAACAATTTCTTCCCCAAATCGATTTTAAGGGTGATTATATTTGACCCCTGCACCACGACAGATATCAAACGTAGTCTTGACAAAGGTGGACAAAATTGAGAAAAACCACCGAAACGCGTTGACGCACCACTTAGTATAATTCACGACCCAGAGATCTTTGTTGATATACTGTATTTTGGTGTACATAACCCAGGTGTCAGAAATAGAGTCTGAGTATACAACCAGTATTGTACAAATTCTATGTCTTACAGCCTTCCTGTCTCTGTATTTCAATTTTGCTGGTCAATATTGAATGTCAAAAAATTATTTTTCTTTATATTTTCAATTGTGTTGAGTGGCCTCACACGGGTCCACTCGTTTTAATGTTTTTAATGCTTGTATTTCCAATAAATTGTATGAATTCATTTTATATACGTATATCTTGTTATTGGTTTTGATTTTTAAGTGTATTTTATTTAGATCTCCACAAGGGAATTTCCTTGTGCCACTGGTTGACTAACCCTATTTCCCTTGATTTTTGTTAAGGGGTACCTCTCATACTTACTCAGGTGTTTGGGGACATTGTTGTCATGGAGATCTGCAAGTGGAGGAAAACAACTTTCTAAAGAGACTTCTTTGTCTTCCAACCTCTGCCTCTACCGGGCTGGTTCACCAAGAGGTTGGGTTGGAATTCTGGACTGATCTCATAGGTTTAAGACCACTAATGGCCTGGAGATCTATCTGGGCCAAGGAGGAAACTGGCTTTACCAGAAGAATCATTCAAGACTGCCCCCGTTTGGATAAATATAGTCTGATCCCATGGCTTAATTACGTCATAACATCATTTAGGGATGTATTTGATTTGAATGTTTTTTTGGACCCCGTTAGTGCTACTGATATATCAAAAAAGGAGCTCAAACATGTCTATCTGGGGGCTAAAGCCAAATTACGTAGGGATGCCACTTGCCTGTATGTAACACATCAATGTTATCACTCTAATAATCAGGCAAGCTCCGGCTATTCTAAGTATTTAAAAGTGGTTACCAAGCAATCCCACCAGCATGTCCTTACCAGACTACGATTAGGTATTGTCCATAATCTGGTGGCTTTCCCCCTGATAAAAAGTATACGTCAACACCCTGCCCATGTGATGGGTTTTTCGAAGCAGAGCACCGAGCACTTTTTACTACTTTGTCCTTTGTATTTGTATCTCCGTATTGCCTACCTTAAACCGCTTTAAAAAAAATATTCTGTGTCAACTGTTAAATCTGCTATGAGGCTTTATTTGCACTTAACGTACCGGATGTGTGTTTTTTCACAGCGATATTTATTCTGAAATCTGTGTCCGCCAGGAAAAGTATGGCCTTTTAACCTAACAGCGAATGCGTTGTTTCCAGCAAAATTAGCAGCCCTTGCTTATTTTGCCGCCCCTCTCTTTTATTGATTGTATGACTTTTAATATTTCACCAATTGCTTTGTACTATTGACGTATTATATGTGCTTTTATGATTGTTTTTTTCGAATGATCGAATAAAGCTTTTGAAAAAGAAAAAAAATGATTTTGAAAACTGACGGGATGGCTAGAGCTAGAGGAGGTCTAGAATCAACTTTTAGCCAAGTTTCCGTCAGGAACATCATATCCCAGTCATTATTCACTAGGAATAGCCACATGTGTTCGGTAGGTTAGGGCAAGGACCTTCAGTTGATCAAGCAGGCTCTTATTCTATCTATATATATATATATATATATATATATATATATATATATATATATATATATATATATATATATATATATATATATACATATATATATATATATATATATATACACACATATACATATATATATATACACACATATATACATACACATATATATACATACACATATATATACATACACATGTATATACTTTGAACAATCCTGACCGCTATCGAAGCGGTGTCGCAGCAGGCGCAGACCTCTTCTCCTTCACGCAAATTATATTCGTAAGTAAAGCGCCATCACACCATCAGTTAAGTTCACAGTGGAAATTTATTACAGCAAAAGTGCAGAGCTAATGCTCTCCTTGACGCGTTTCGCTCCGCAGGCGGAGCTTGGTCACATATATATATACACATATATATATACACATATATATACATACACATATATATATACACATATATATATACATACACATATATATACATACACATATATACACATATATACATACACATATATATATACACACATATATACATACACACATATATACATACACACATATATACATACCCACATATACATAAATAAACACACATATATATTAATATGTATACATATATGACAACCCAGTCCTGAAACAATCGCAATCCAGAAAGCAGGTACAGACCACAAGTGTGGGGAAAAGTTTCTTCTTTATTTAGAGCCGATTATCAAAGTTCCAGTGCATGGTTCGTCAAAAGGCAAGTGCCCAGCATGACGGGTAAAGCTGTTTACGGAGGGGCTCATGAGGAGCCTTTAATGTACACAAGATTAAGGGTGCATCCATTCAGGAAGAAAAGGTGTTTGTTATTCCTTAAGGTGAGGTGTAAAGCAATCATGCAGCCCATTGGGGCAACGATCATGCCAAAGAGGGAACTAACATACCCAGTATGCACCTTTCTGACTTTCTAATCATCCATGAGGAAGTGAGTTAACGAAACGCATCGGATGAAAAGAGTCAGGTGTTCGTAATGAACTCTGTTCGCGCATTTCCATACCAATAAAAAGCTGTGGGGTAAAGCTGTTTACTCTCGTGTGCCGCTCAATTTGTTGGACATTCCCCGGTGAGCTGAATATTAAGGCGGTCATCCTGCCAGCGAGCTGGCACCACCCCCGGAGAGGGGGTCACCGAGCTTGTAGAGAGGATGAGCTCGAGAAGGTGGGGAGTAAATATGGATTTAGGGCGTGCGCCAGCGGAGGGGCTCATACGGAGCCTTTAATGTACACAAGATTAAGGGTGCATCCATTCAGGAAGAAAAGGTGTTTGTTATTCCTTAAGGTGACATGTAAAGCAATCATGCAGCCCATCGGGGCAACGATCATGCCAAAGAGGGAACTAACATACCCAGTATGCACCTATCTGACATTCTAATCATCCATGAGGAAGTGAGTTAACGAAACGCATCGGATGACAAGAGTCAGGTGTTCGTAATGAACTCTGTTCGCCCATTTCCATACCAATGAAAAGCTGTGGGGTAAAGCGTTTTACTCTTGTGTGCCGCTCAATTTACTCCCCACCTTCTCGAGCTCATCCTCCTCTAAATATGGATTTAGGACAAGTGCCAGCAGAGAGGCTCATGGCACCACCACTGGAGAGGGGGCCACCGAGCTTGCAGAAGTGAAGTGAAGTGAGTGAAGTGAAGTGAAGGGGTTTTGTAGAGCGCGGCTGTTGCCCGAGGGCGTCCAAGCGCTGACAATGGAAAAGAGACACAGATTCAGAGGAAGGGGGAAGCAAGGAAGCATTAATTTCTAAATAGAAAAGTTTTGAGTTCTTTGCGGAAGTGTAGAAGGGAGGGAATGGCTCTAAGTGAGAAGGGGAGCGAGTTCCAGAGCCTGGCGGCGTTCAGCGAAAAGGATCTGCCTCCTGCTCTGGCTCTTTTGATTCTTGGTACTATGGCGAGGAGTGCGTTTATGGAGCGCAGGGTTTTTCCAGGGCAATAGGGAAAGAGAAGTGAATGGTTGATTTCCGGATTTGCTCTGTAAAATGCTTGATGAGATATGCAGAGCGCCTTGAATTTTATTCTCTCTCTAATTGGGAGCCAGTGGAGGGATCTAATCCCTGCCTAAACTGACTCTCTGCGAGGGATCTGTAGGAGGGTGCGGGCGGCGCAGTTCTGTGTTCTTTGAAGTTTTTCCAACAGATACTCTGGGGCTCCTAAGTATAAGGCATTGTTGAAGTACAGCCTAGATTGTACCAAACCCTGGATGACCACTTGTCTGGCTTCGAGGGGTAGAAGTGGCAGAATTTTCTTCAGCATACGAATTATCCCAAAGCAGGTTGCAGCTGTTTTAGTTGCTTGGGTGTTTAATGTGAGTTTGTTATCTAGCCACACTCCTAGGCTCTTAATGTTTTCCTTGGGAGTTGGCATTGGTCCCAAGGTAGAGGGCCATAGCTGTTGGTAGGTGGGGGGAGGAGGGGGACCGAGGATCATGATCTCGGTTTTGTCACCGTTGAGTTTTAAGGATGACGATGTCATCCATCTTTTGACGTCCTCCATGCATGCTGCCAGATTGGGTTGAAGGGGCAGCATGCTGCCTTTCTGGGTTAGGGAGACCACCAGCTGGGTGTCGTCCGCGTACGATATGATTTTAATTCCGTATTTTTGGATGACACCCGCCAGTGGCCTCATATATACATTAAAAAGCGTGGGGCTTAATGAGGAGCCCTGAGGCACACCACAGTCTAGGGGTTGGTTTTTGGAATAAGAGTCGCCATCGAAGACCTGGAAGGTTCTGTTACTAAGGAACGAACCCAGCCATTCCAGGGCGGTTCCTGATATACCGACATCGGATAGCCGAGCTAGTAGAGTTTTATGGCACACTGTGTCAAATGCCGCACTTAGATCGAGGAGGACCACTGCCACTGTCCCTCCTCGATCCAAGATCTTCCTAGCTTCTTCTGTGACGGCTAATAGTGCCGTCTCAGAGCCGTGTCTGGGGCGGAACCCTGTTTGGGAGGCGTCCAGTAGGAGCTTCTTCTCAAGATAGTTGGTAAGATGGAGGTTGACATGCTTCTCCAAGATTTTACTTGCCCATGGTAGCAGGGAGATTGGGCAAAAATTGTTGGAGTCAGCTGGATTGAGATTTGGCTTTTTTAATAGTGCTTTCACCATTGCTTGTTTCCATGCAGGGGGAACCACCCCTGATGAGATTGAACTGTTGAGTAGATCCAGGAGAGTGGGAAAAATGATTGGATTGACCAAATTCAACATTTTAGGGGGGTACAGGATCGAGGGGGGAACCAGATTTTACCTGGGATGCCAGAAGTTTGAGTGATTCCAGGTCTAATAATTGGAATTCATTTAGATGAGTTTGCGCAGGGTGTTCATTCGTGCTTATGGATTGTGATAAAACAGTTTCGGGGGTGGGGTTTGTAAATGAAGAGTATATTTTATTTATTTTTTGGTAGAAGAATTCGGCTAATTCGTTGCAGCGGGAGGTGGGGTCAAGGGTTATAATTGTAGGTGGGGGAATTTTGGAAAGAGTTTTAACTATCTGAAAGATTTCTTTGGGTTTTGAACTGGCTTCCATGATTTTCTCATTATAGTAGGTAGATTGAGCAGCTTTTATTTCCATTTTGTAGGCTCTGATATTTTCCCTATACCTTTCTCTGTCGATTAAGGCGTATCCCAAGCGCCACTTCCTCTCCATTTTCCTGCACTGTCGTTTTAACTCCCTGAGTTTATCAGAGTACCAGGGGGCAGTTTCTCGGGCTCTTTTTAATTTAGTTTTTCTTGCAGGGAGGATGGGATCGATGGAATTTTCTAACCATTTGTTAAAGGATATGCTGTTTTGTTCCGGGTTTTTAGAGAGTGTGGGTTTGGAAGCAGAGAGAAGCTCTGAGCTTGAGCTTGAGAAAGTGGGGAATACATATGGATTTAGGACAAGTGCCAGCAGAGGGGCTCATGCGCAGTCTTTAATGTACACAAGATTAAGGGTGCATCCATTCAGGAAGAAAAGGTGTTTGTTATTCCTTAAGGTGACGTGTAAAGCAATCATGCAGCCCATCGGGGCAACGATCATGCCAAACGAGGGAACTAACATACCCAGTATGCACCTTTCTGACTTTCTAATCATCCATGAGGAAGTGAGTTAACGAAACGCATCGGATGACAAGAGTCAGGTGTTGGTAATGAACTCTGTTCGCCCATTTCCATACCAATAAAAAGCTGTGGGGTAAAGCGTTTTACTCTTGTGTGCCGCTCAATTTGTTGGACATTCCCCTGTGAGCTGGATAATAAGGTGGTCGTCCTGTCACCGGGCTGGCACCACCCCTGGAGAGGAGGTCACCGAGCTTGTAGAGAGGATGAGCTCGAGAAGGTGGGGAGTAAATATGGATTTAGGACGTGCGCCAGTGGAGGGGCTCATGCGGAGCCTTTAATATACACAAGATTAAGGGTGAATCCATTCAGGAAGAAAAGGTGTTTATTATTCCTAAAGGCGACATGTAAAGCAATCATGCAGCCCATCGGGGCAACGATCATGCCAAACGAGGGAACTAACATAACCAGTATGCACCTTTGCGACTTTCTAATCATCCATGAGGAAGAGAGTTAAAGTACCGCGTCAGATGACAAGAGTCAGGTGTTGGTAATGAACTCTGTTCATGCATTTCCATACCAATAACAAACTGTGGGGTAAAGCGTTTTACTCTCCTGTGCCGCTCAATTTGTTGGACATTCCCTGGTGAGCTGGATATTAAGACGGTTGTCCTGCCGCCGAGCTGGCACCACCCCTGGAGAGGGGGCCACCAAGCTTGCAGAGAGGATGAGTTCGAGAAGGTGGGGAGTAAATATGGATTTAGGACGTGCTCCAGCGGAGGGGCTCATGCGGAGCCTTTAATATACACAAGATTAAGGGTGCATCCATTCAGGAAGAAAAGGTGCTTGTTATTCCTTAAGGTGACGTGTAAAGCAATCATGCAGCGCATCGGGGCAACGATCATGCCAAAGGAGGGAACTAACATACCCAGTATGCACCTTTCTGACTTTCTAATCATCCATGAGGAAGTGAGTTAACGAAACGCGTCGGATGACAAGAGTCAGGTGTTGCTAATAAACTCTGTTCGCTCATTTCCATACCAATAAAAAGCTTTAGGGTAAAGCTGTTTACTCTTGTGTGCCGCTCAATTTGTTGGACATTCCCCGGTGAGCTAGATACATATGTACACGGACACAGACTACGCCTTGGGCTGCTGCAGTCCAGCTCGTGACTTCACAAGGAGGCAGGTTCACGGCAACGCTGTCTCACGGCCCGGCAGACTTCTGCAATCGAGGCTTGAGTGTAAAGGGGACCCGAGGAAGCCGGAGGGCACACCAACAAACAGGGAAGAACCACTTTGGGTACCCCGTACTTTAACTTACTACATGCTTCACCATCGTGCATTTGAACTCCATTTTCACCAAAACTGAATATTCACAGAGGAACAATGCTTCCTGGGAACTGTAGTTTATTTTCTGCTGCAGTGGTCACTTGACCTCGTGACTTTGGTGCAACAGACTCCTACCAATAGGAGCGATGGAGGCAAGTTAAAGAAGGAGGGGTTAAGCCACAACCCTGTCAGCAGCGGCATCTGAAGAAGGCAATCCAGCCAAAATGCATCTTGCCCGATTCTGCCCAATTAAAAGTCTTCCAAAATTCCCCCATGTGGCCGCTGAACTTCTTTTATTGGAGGGGTTGTTGTTAATATATATGACTAAGACTCGTTAGAGTTGAAACATGTTATGCATATTCTGCCTCAAATAAAAGAAAGTAACAAGCACTGTTGGTGTGGCCTGCTGCACGTTGGAGGGAGATACGTGTGTTTTGGATAATATATATAAATATATATATATATATATATATATATATCCAAGCTCAGAAACTCTGTTCCATTCTCCAAACAAAGTACAAGCACTCCATGGTGGGTGATCAGAACGTTTTAATCCGGCAACAAAAACAGACGCATTTCGGACGTCTAGTCCTTCATCAGTGTTTAGCACATAGCACGTATTTCCTAGCTATATCAACACGTCATTGCAAGCAATCATAGAAAGCAATGAGGGCATCAAAAACATTTCATTTTACATGCAAAAAGCGCGGCCATTATTAAGTTCGTATATATACATGTTTTTTATATATTACTTTTTACTTTTTAAGAATTGCTTAGAAGTTTATCTATCTCCTAACCCCTTAGTATCCTAAATACAGATATATGTATATATCTATGGGGTATTTTATGGGTAGGTTCTCTACACAAAAAAAGTGGGAATGTCGAGAACCCCCCCTTTTGTGTGATCATGTTATTTTGGTTATTTTTGGTTTATGTTCGTTATTACATGCAGTATGATGGCTTGTGGGGTGCCGATACACGGCTTTATTGTTGCTTTAAAACACCGGCCCATAGTGGCCAGTCTGCCGATACACGGCTGTAAATCGAGAGTCTTCTTAAAACCTGGCGCCGTAAATTTCGAGCGCCAAGTGATAGAAAATATATAAAAAACATGTATATATACGAACTTAATAATGGCCGCGCTTTTTGCATGTAAAATGAAATGTTTTTGATGCCCTCATTGCTTTCTATGATTGCTTGCAATGACGTATTGATATAGCTAGGAAATACGTGCTATGTGCTAAACACTTACGAAGGACTAGACGTCCGAAACGCGTCTGTTTTTGTTGCCGGATTAAAACGTTCTGATCACCCACCATGGAGTGCTTGTACTTTGTTTGGAGAATGGAACAGAGTTTCTGAGCTTGGATTTGAACACGCGGTACCGGCGTGTTGAAGCACCCGTCCACGAGTTCCCTGGGATTTTTGGTACTGCGGAGCATGAATTTATATATATATGTATATATATTTACTCCCCACCTTCTCGAGCTCATCCTCTCTGCAAGCTCGGTGGTCACCTCTCCAGGGGTGGTGCCAGCTTGGCGGCAGGACGACCGCCTTAATATCCAGCTCACCGGGGAATGTCCAACAAATTGAGTGGCACACGAGAGTAAACAGCTTTACCCCACAGCTTTTTATTGGTATGGAAATGCGCAAACAGGGTTCATTACCAACACCTGACTCTTGTCATCCGACGAGTTTCGTTAACTCACTTCCTCATGGATGATTAGAAAGTCAGAAAGGTGCATACTTGGTATGTTAGTTCCCTCGTTTGGCATGATCGTTGCCCTGATGGCTGCATGATTGCTTTACACGTCACCTTAGGAATAACAAACACCTTTTCTTCCTGAATGGATGCACGCTTAATCTTGTGTACATTAAAGGCTCCGCATGAGCCCCTCCGCTGGCGCACTTCCTGAATACATATTTACTCCCCACCTTCTCTAGCTCATCCTCTCTGCAAGCTCGGTGGCTCCCTCTCCAGGGGTGGTGCCAGCTTGGCGGCAGGAAGGCCGCCTTAATATCCAGCTCACCGGGGAATGTCCAACAAATTTAGTGGCACACAAGAGTAAACAGCTTTACCCCACAGCTTTTTATTGGTATGGAAATGCTCGAACAGAGTTCATTACCAACACCTGACTCGTGTCATCCAACGCGTTTTGTTAACTCACTTCCTCATGGATGATTAAAAAGTCAGAAAGGTGCATACTGGGTATGTTAGTTCCCTCGGTTGGCATGATCGTTTCCCCGATGGGCTGCATGATTGCTTTACACGTCACCTTAAGGCAGGGGTCTTCAATCTGTGGGGCGCGACCCCCATGGGTGTCGTGGAGTCCTGGGAAGGAGTCACAGATTGTCAGTTTGCCTTAGTGGCATCGGGCTGATTGAGGGTGCTCACGGCGGCGGAGGCCTAATTCACACCGAGGGGTGAAAAACACCAAAGCCTCATTAACATGTAAAAGTTCTTCCGGCTCACATACACAAGGGGGAGGGCTGGGGGGCAGGGGAGGGTGGCTTGGGGAGGAGGCTTTAGCCCTTTGAGTTCAATGGACGTTGCGCGCCTGGAACTGTGGGTCCCGCCTGTAAAGCACAAAGCACAAACCCTCATACCTGGCGCCTGTGCGGGAGAAATGTGCCTGAGAGTCTGTTCTTCAGGTGAGATGTTGTTACAGCCTGCCCGCCCCCCACCCCCAGCAGGGAGGCACAGATGCCCTCCCATGAGAGAGGAAGAAGAAGGAAGAAGACGCAGAGAGATACTGACCCCCCTCCCCCGCTCCCCCCCATGAGAGAGGCACAGAAAAGCTGGGTGGATGAATGGATGAAAGGGTGGATGGATGAATGATGGATGTATGGATGGATAAACGGTTGCATGGATCATGATGGATTGATGTGTGAAAAGGTGGGTGGATGAATGATGGGTGAATGGATGATGGGTGAATGGATGGATGAAAGGGTGGATGGATGAACAATGAATGTATGGATGTAAGGATGAAAGGGTGGATGGATAAAGAATGGATGGATATGTGAAAAGGTGGGTGGATGAATGATTGGATGGATGGATGAAAGGGTGGACGGATGAAGGATGGATGGATCGATGAAAGGGTGGATGGATGAAGGATGTATGTATGGATGGAAGGAAGGATGAAACGGTAGATGGATGAAAGATGGATGTATAAAAGGTTGCATGGATGAATGATGGATGGATGTGTGGAAAAAGTGGGTGGATGAATGATGGGTGAATGGATGGATGAATGATGGGTGAATGGATGGATGAAAGGGTGGATGGATGAAAGGGTGGATAGATGAAGAATGTATGTATGGATGGAAGGAAGGAAGGATAAAACGGTAGATGGATGAAGGATGGATGTATGGATGGATAAAAGGTTGCATGGATGAATGATGGATGGATGTGTGAAAAGGTGGGTGGATGAATGATGGGTGAATGGATGGATGAAAGGGTGGATAGATGAAGGATGTATGTATGGATGGAAGGAAGGATGGAACGGTAGATGGATGAAGGATGGTTGTATGGATGGATAAAAGGATGCAAGGATCATGATGGATGCATGGATGTGTGAAAAGGTGGGTGGGTGAATGGTGGATGGATGGATGTATGGATGAAAGGGTGGATGGATGAAGGATGGATGTACGGATGGAAGGATGAAAGTGTGGATGGATGAAGGATGGATATATGGATGGAAGGATGAAAGGGTGGATGGATGAAGGATGGATGGATGGATCTGTGAAAAGGTGGGTGGATGAATGATGAGTGGATGGATGGATGAAAGGGTGGATGAATGAAGGATGGATGGATCAATGAAAGGGTGGATGGATAAAGGATGTATGTATGGATGGAAGGAAGGATGAAACGGTATATGGAAGAAGGATGGATGTATGGATGGATAAAAGGTTGCATGGATGAATGGTGGATGGATGGATGTGTGAAAAGGTGGGTGGATGAATGATGGGTGAATGGATGGATGAAAGGGTGGATAGATGAAGGATGTATGTATGGATGGAAATAAAGATGAAACGGTAGATGGATGAAGGATAGATGTATGGATGGATAAAAGGATGGAGTAGTTTCTGTCCTGTAACTCCAGTTCTGTAGTAGGGGTATCTCTGTTATAGTCATAATCTAGTGAATAGTCCCGCCCATGTGCGTGGACCCCGGAGCAATCAAAAATAATCTCTTACAGTGTCAAAAAATGCAGACATGCATAGACACTTAAGAGAAATTTTTAAAGACAGATAATGCAGCCTAAAAAGGCTACACTGTCCAGTACTTCAACTAGAAATTCCACCATAAAATCCACAAAACAGCAAAAGCCTGTACAGATTTCCATTGCTTTAATAGCAAAACTCCCTCAGGAATGATAGAGAGAAGAACCTGGACAGACAAGCCCCATAGGCTGCCATTATGTGGCTCAAAACAGGATACTGTGCCTTTAAGAGAATCTTCCAGAACCTTCTCCCAGTATCCCAGAATGCATAGCAGGTCCAACTTACTTTCAGTTCTTTTTGAAGGCGTAACACGCCAGACCTGTAGCATTCCTTAAAGGAATATGTCTCTCTCTCTCTCTCCACCGGGGAGGCGGGAGGGCGCTTATGACTATAACAGAGATACCCCTACTACAGAACTGGAGTTACAGGACAGAAACTACTCCTTCTGTAGTAGGGGATCTCTGTGTATAGTCATAATCTAGTGAATAGAATGGCAAGCCCATCCCCACACCAAAGCGGCGGTGGAGAAAAGATAATCAACACCACTATTGTGCGAACAGATTTCGCAGTGAAGCCTGTCCAACCTGAGCATCTGAAAAAACCACACAGTATTACAGGGCTAGAGGGATGTTTAGAGACCAAGCCTAAGTATTATCCCCCAAAAGAACAAGCTAATAAACAACAAACTTAGGGGTCTAATTAGAAATCCAAATGTGATTCTATGCTTTTGTAATCATGTCAATTGTACATGAGGACAAACACAGCAAATCCAACAAACCATACCACCAAAAGTGAAGCACCAGTAAAGGTGAGTCACCCCTAGTTAAGGATTCCCATCAAAAGTCTTGTATGGATCAATATTCTCATTTGGTAGTCCTTATCGGGTATCGTGTCTCTTGATCATTGAGACCAGCATACCCAGATAGCCAATTCAGGGTAGCGACCCACAATCACTCGGTACTACCACATGATGTTGATACGATGGGAAGTGCAGTGCAAAAGCAAAAAAGTGGTGATTTAAAAAAGGATAGGGAACTTAACACAAACCAGTTTTAATAAACGTTAGTCCCTTCCCCTTTAAAAACAAGAACAGTATAACATCATCAACGCAGTCCACACAAATAGCTGCGAGGAGACCAACATGTTTCAGCCCCAATGGGATAATTCCCCAGGCTTTCGTCAGGGTCTCTGTTCTAACAATATGCTACTGCTTATGAGTGAATAAGGTGTGAAAAAACTATACAAAAAACACACAAGTGAAAACCAGTAAAGGATATAATTTTCCTTCAACTGTTGTATAGCTCCTATATATCCTTATATCGTGTTAAGTTAGCATAGGTAC
Organism: Lissotriton helveticus; assembly: GCF_964261635.1. Lineage (NCBI taxonomy): Eukaryota > Metazoa > Chordata > Amphibia > Caudata > Salamandridae > Lissotriton > Lissotriton helveticus. The sequence goes on along the minus strand of NC_136070.1, from coordinate 350,708,321 downwards.
ATTTGAGATTTAAACGCCATTTTTCCTTTCTTGCAACTTCTGCACACGACCCTTAATTGTTGACTTAGCTTTCAACCTAGTGGTTTGCCGTGGTGTATGTGAGAATAATATGTTATTGCTCTGATATCAGTCTTGTTTAATAAACCCTGTCTGCACGGAGAGTGCTGAAGTTTCAGGAGCAACACGATATGGAATTGTTATGAGGTCTGATCTCCACGCTTTCATAGTCATAACACAAGTGCAGCCTTTGCCAACTTGGGCTTGAGGCGGGATTGATATTGCTTTGCACGAGAATCGTTAACACACTTGATGCGGTGCACATGCAGAGAGAGCTGGTGTATGCTGATGTGATTGCTTAAAAAAGTAGTTCAATGTGGGGGAAAGTCGCTATAATCAACTAGGCATACAATACCTCTCAGAGTCTGTTGACTATGACCCAAATTATGTACAGCGCCACAATAAAAGTACTTTATTAGAGGGAAAGTCAAGAGTGTGATTATAAACAGCTGGTCACTGTTTATGAGTGAAAACCCACAGGAGAGCGACAGTACAAATACAATCATCTGTCAGACCCCCTTAAAGTGTCCACACCTTCTAAATTATGTGGTGCAGATAAAGCACTGAAGGACTAAGGGGCACACGGGAGACACGGTAGCAGTGAATCCAATGTTGCTATAAACCTTCTAAACAAGGGGTCTTAGTCACCAGCATTAATCCAACTAACTCTATGCAGATCACTCACGCATACCTATATGTATATTCACGACAGATTAAACCAGGGTATGTCATCGTTCAATCCTCGTCTGTCTGTGCCCAATTTGAAAACCCACTTTTGTTCACGTAAGAACAAAAATCTAGACACATCACTCACATGTGGTGGAATGAACGGTTTTTCCAGGACATGCCACTTAAAATCTGTTTCAGCATGATTGTGTGTTAAGAAGTGCTTGGTGAGCTTCGAAATATCTTTTTTGCACCGAAAGGTGCTTCTGTGCTCTTGCATCCTCACGCGCACCTTCCGCGTGGTCATACCCACATACCGTTCGTTACACGTGCAAGTAATGAGGTAGATTAGGTTGGTACTGTTGCAGTTCGAAAACTGCCGCAGTTCCCAAGGCCGATCGGTACCAATGTCCACGCTTGTAATTTTAGTAGTCAGAGGGCAAACTGTGTTTGACCTCATGTACAATTGACATGATTACAAAAGCATAGAATCACATTTGGATTTCTAATTAGACCCCTAAGTTTGTTGTTTATCAACCTGAGCATCTGCCCGAGCATCAGAGTCCAGGCAGTAATGCTTAGCAAAGGTATGAACCGACTTCCAAGTGGCCGCCTTGCAGATTTCTGCAATCGGAACATTACGGAGCAATGCTGTCGTGGCAGCCTTGCCCCTGGTGGAATGAGCCTTAGGCTTACCTCCTAAGGTCTTATTAGCTTTTTGGTAACACAGCTGTATGCAGGACACAATCCACCTAGAGATAGACTGCTTAGAGGTCGCAAGACCCGTCCTGACTGATCCATAATTGATGAACAATTGGTCTGACCTACGAATATCACTGGTTTTATCCAGATAAAATTTCAGCACCCTCCTAACATCCAGGGAATGCAAAGACCTTTCCGCTGGAGATGAAGGATTCTGAAAGAACGTAGGTAAAGTTATAGTCTGGTTGATATGAAAATCAGAAACAACCTTGGGAAGAAACTTAGGGTGAGTACGCATAACAACCTTAGCAGCATGAAATACAGTATAAGGTTCTTGGCAACACAACGCCTGAATTTCACTCACCCTGCGGGCCGATGTAATGGCCACGAGGAACGCCGCCTTCCAGGACAGGTGCTGCAATGAAGCCTTATGAATAGGTTCAAAAGGCTCCTTCATCAACCTGGACAGCACCACATTCAATTCCCATGAAGGCGAAGGAAGCCTGACAGGAGGGAATACTTTCTTCAAGCCTTCCAGAAAATCTTTGATCACAGAGATCTGGAAGAAGGAAGTCTGTGAAGGGCATTTCCTGTAGGCAGTCAAAGCAGCCAGATGAACCTTAATGGAATGGACATTAAGGCCAGACTGCGCCAGATGTAGCAGATATGGAAGGATGACATCTTCTTCGCATGTCGTAGGGTCGTAGTTCTTAGACTTGCACCAGATGCAAAACCTCTTCCACTTGTAAGCATAAGAAGTCCTAGTGGAAGGTCGCTTAGCCTCCTTCAGTATGTCCATACAATCCTCTGGGAGATTCAAATGGCCATATTGCACTATTTCAGGAGCCATGCCGCCAAACTCAAAGACGAGAGGTTGGGATGCACCATCCGCCCCCCGAACTTCGTGAGAAGGTCCGGCCTGCACGGCAGCTTCATGTGAGGAAGGAGAGACCGGTGAAGCAGGTCCGTGAACCACCACTGTTTGGGCCATTCCGGGGCAATCAGAATCATCTTCGCCCTGGATTGGGAGAGCTTGATGAGAACCGCTGGAATCAGGGGAATGGGTGGAAAAGCGTACAGAGAGCTGTTCGACCAGTTGATCCATAACGCGTTCCCCAGCGTCCCCCGCTGGTAGTACCTGGAGGCGAAGTCTCGGCATTTGCTGTTTTCGGCGGTGGCGAACAGATCTACGTCTGGAGTTCCCCACCTTGCGAAGACTTCTCCTAGTACTTCGTCGTTTAAGACCCATTCGTGGTTTTCCTGAATCAGTCTGCTCAGCTCGTCTGCCTGAACATTCTGTACACCTGGCAGATGAGTGGCCGTTATCGAGAGTCCTCGAGCCAGAAGCCAATGCCAGATCGCCTGCGCCTCCTGAGACAGAGTGCGCGATCTCGAGCCCCCCTGCTTGTTGAGGTAATACATCGTGGTCGTATTGTCCGTTTGCACAAGCAGAGAGTTGGTCCGGAAGGACGGTTGAAAGGCCTTCAGCACCAAGTGAACAGCCCTGAGTTCCAGGAAATTGATGTGGTACGTGGACTCCGCCGGGGACGACGTCCCTTGAATCTGCAGGTCTCCGGAGTGCGCTCCCCATCCCAGGAGAGAAGCATCCGTCACGATAGTCTGAGTGGGAATGTCCTTGTGGAAGGGAACCCCTCTGAGGAGATTCTCCGCTGAACACCACCACTTCAGAGACTGAAGAGCATGTAGAGACAGTCGTATCTTGTCGTCCCAAGATCCTCTCCTCTGGTCCCACTGATCTTCCAAGCACTCCTGCAGCGGTCTCATGTGCAGCCGCGCATGTGGCGTCAGGAAGATGCAAGAGGCCATCGATCCCAGCAGAGAAGACACCGTCCTCACTGTCGTGGATGGAGTGGACATGAGAGCCTGAGCCTTCCGAAGGAGTGATAAACGTCGCTCTTCCGAAGGAGACACGCTTGCCAACAGCGTATTGATGGAGGCTCCCAAGTACTGGATGCACTGGACCGGAGTTGGAACAGACTTGGACATGTTGATGTGCAACCCCAGCTTGTTCAAGAGAACGCACGTCTTCTGGAAGTGTGCTTGAGCTTCCGAGAAGGAGGAGGCCTTGATCAACCAATCGTCCAGGTACGGGTAGACAAACACCTTGTTCTTCCTCAGGTGCGCCGCTACCACTGCCATGCACTTCGAGAATGTCCTGGGCGCAGACTTCAGCCCAAACGGAAGTACCGTGTACTGATAGTGATTGGTGCCGACTTGAAATCGCAGGAACTTCCTGTGTTTTTGTGCAATGGGCACATGGAAGTACGCATCCTGTAGGTCTATGGCACAAAGCCAGTCTCCCCGTTGCAGCTGAGGATAAATCTGATGCAACGACAGCATGCGAAACTTTTCTCTGCGAATCCATTTGTTTGCCTGTCGCAAGTCCAGAATGGGCCTGAACTCGTTCTTGTCCTTCTTGCGGACCAGAAAGAACCGAGAGTACAGACCTTTTCCTCTTTGAGACAGAGGTACATCCTCTATCGCCCTTTTCCTCAACAGGATGTCGGCCTCCGCCTGAAGCTCGTGCAATTGATACTGCGAGCTGACCGGAGGAATCGATGGAGGAGGGCTGGTGAAACGAAGACTGTATCCATTGCAAACAATATTCAGCACCCACTTGTCCTGAGTAATTTTTCTCCACTCTGCCAGAAAAAATTGAACGCTTCCCCCCACCGGAGCGGGTAACGGACGAAGGGGAAGTAACCGCACAGGGTCGAGACCCAGCCGGGCCCTTGTTCGTGGTAGAGGACTGCTGCGCACCTCTACCCCTCTGACGTTTTTGGAAGGGTCTTCTGTACTGCTGCTGTTGTTGCTGCTGCTGATGTTGCCCAGAAGACTGTCCCCTTCCTCGACCCTGCGACCCGAACCGTCGTTGGAACTGGCGGTAGGGTTTCTTTTCTTTGGGCTTCTCCAAGCCCACCGCCGTCAGTGTCTCAGCCTCGGCCTTCATCCTGGCCATTTCGTCATCTGCGTGTTTCCCGAAGAGGGTGTCTCCGGAAAACGGCAGATTTGCCACTCGTTGCTGCGCTTCAGGCTTAAGCGACGTCAACCGGAGCCAAGCATGGCGTCTCTGATTGATACCGTGGCAGTATCCATGCGCGGCCAGCAGGGAGATATCCGCCGCGGCGCTGATGGCCTGGTTAGAAACCAGCATCGCTTCCTGGACGATCTCCATGAAGTCCTCTCTCCGGTCGCGCGGAACGAGGTCCGCAAACTGTTCCATGGAGTCCCACAGTGCACGGTCGTATCGACCCAACAACGCCGAGTCACTGGAAGCCTTCATCGTTGTGGAGGACGTCCCACACGCCTTCCGTCCAGCAGAGTCAATCCAGCGGCTCTCCTTATCCGGAGGCACAGTGGAGGCAGGAGAGGTGGCATGGAGCTTCCGAGCCGCCGTCACAATCACCGAATCCGGTGCCGGGTCCTTTCGCAAGAAAGCCGGGTCCGACTCTGGAGCCCTGTATTTCTTGACGAGCCTGGAAGGAGCAGCTTTCACCACCGCCGGCGTAAGGAAGAGCTGTTCCGCCGGCTCAAGTAGTCCTGGCACCAAAGGCAGTAGGGGGCGAGACAGGTGTTTCTTATGCAATGTCTCAAAGATCACAGAAGTTGAGGGCGTAGGGGCCGTATCCGTAACCTTGATCCCCAACTTCGCCGCCCCGCGCAGGAGAACCTCCTGGAACGTGCCAATGTCATCTATCGGGGACACCCTCGTCTCCGGTGAATCTGACAACGTAGGTGAGTAGGAACGGGTCCCAGAGGCAGAACGGGACCTGGACCTATGCCTCCTATGGCGATGCCTGGATCTCGAGGAGGATCCGTGTCCACTCCTAGACCTGTCCCTTCTCCCTGAGCGTGACCTCGATCTCTTGGGTCTGGGACGCTCCGTCGGCCTCCCCGGGTTGGACGTCTTGGGCTGAGGAGGAACCTTCGACTTAGGAGTCTTCTTCGGAGGTGTCGGGAGCCTGGGCATCGACACCGATCTCGGTGGAACCGGGGGAGGAGGAACAGCTGGCACCGGGGCCTGTGGAGCCGGTAGAGGAGGCAATGAAGGAGGGGTCGAAGCCCTCGGAGGTGGGCCCCTAGGCAAAGGAGGCAAAGAAGGCGGTGCAGCAGGCTTCTTCGGGGTATACACCTCGGAGTACGCCGTTCCCGGTGAGCCACCATCCTGTCCTGACTGCGGGGAGCCCCCCACAGTCCTGGGCCTGTCCTTACGACCTCCTGACGTCGAAGATCGGTGCTCAGACGTCGACCGTGGTTCCTTCGACGGCGAGCGGCCCTTCGGCGTCGACCGTTTCACACTCTTCGGCGTCGACCGGCTTCTATGCCTCGACGTCGACCCCGACCAGATGGACGAACCTCTAAACCTCGACGACGGGCGATGACGATTCGACGGCGACCTCGACCGCCTCGACGACGACCTCTTCGATCGCCTCGACGTCGATCTCTTCGATCGCCTCGACGTCGACCTCTTCGATCGCCTTGACATCGACCTCTTCGATCGCCTCGACGTCGACTTCTTCGGCGCCGGAGACCTCTTCCGTCTCGACGGCGACGAGGATCCCCTCGACGACGACGATGTCCGTGCCTTCGACGGCGAACGGCGGTGTCGCCTCGACAGCGAGCGCCGACGCCGGGCCCTCCGATGCCGTCCACTCGACGCCGACGACGAGGAAATCAACACCGGGTTCGACGGCGGCCTGTAAACGTCCCTCGACGTCGACGGGCGACGTTTTCTCGACCCAGAGCCCTGGGGAGACCGGGAACTGGCCGTGGACCTTCCTCTTGAGGTCGTGGTCATAGCAACTGAACCAGACGGAGACCATGGACGTTTGCTGGACTTCCTGCCCCTGGGGAGCCCCCCAGAGGCCTCAGCATGGGCAGCAGAAGCCCCTCCAGACCCACCTTGAGCCTTCAGTCTTCTTTCTTCAAGTCCCTGAAGTCTGATCTTCCTCCTGTCCTTCAGGGTCCTGCCAGAGAAGCCTCTACAGATCACACACTCCTCTAGGATGTGGGAAGAGGGAAGGCAGAGGATGCACACCTCGTGGGGGTCTGACTTGGCCTTCTTCCTGGAGCACTCCGGGCATTTGTCAAATAATGCAGGCATTATGGACAACAAAAGAGTGCAGAAACCCAAGAAGAAAGTCACCAAAGTACTTTAAAAGCACACAAAATCGAACTTAGTGAAAAAACACCAACAAAACCCTTGAAAAGGGAGAGCTCAATGCTCCAGGGTCCTGCTTGCAGGAGCCGGAAAAAAGAACTGAAAGTAAGTTGGACCTGCTATGCATTCTGGGATACTGGGAGAAGGTTCTGGAAGATTCTCTTAAAGGCACAGTATCCTGTTTTGAGCCACATAATGGCAGCCTATGGGGCTTGTCTGTCCAGGTTCTTCTCTCTATCATTCCTGAGGGAGTTTTGCTATTAAAGCAATGGAAATCTGTACAGGCTTTTGCTGTTTTGTGGAGTTTATGGTGGAATTTCTAGTTGAAGTACTGGACAGTGTAGCCTTTTTAGGCTGCATTATCTGTCTTTAAAATTTTCTCTTAAGTGTCTATGCATGTCTGCATTTTTTGACACTGTAAGAGATTATTTTTGATTGCTCCGGGGTCCACGCACATGGGCGGGACTATTCACTAGATTATGACTATACACAGAGATCCCCTACTACAGAAGCATGGATCATGATGGATGGATGGATGTGTGAAAAGGTGGGTGGGTGAATGATGGGTGGATGGATGGATGGATGAAAGGGTGGATGGATAGATGAAGAATGGATGTATGGATGGAAGGATGAAAGGGTGGATGGATGATGGATGGATGTATGGATGGAAGGAAGGATGAAAGGGTGGATGGATGATGGATGGATGTCTGAAAGTGTGGGTGGATGAATGATGGATGGATGGATGTGATGAGGTCTAACAGGCGCCTTTATGGTTGTCGATAGTTGTTGATGATGAGGAGTACCAATTTCTAGAAACTTTTGTTGGAAGGGGGTCCTTAAGCCTAAAAAGGTTTTACAAGGGGGTCTCGGCATCAATAAGTTTGAAGACCTCTGCCTTAAGGAATACCAAATACATTTTCTTCCTGAATGGATGAACCCTTAATCTTGTGTACATCAAAGGCTCCGCATGAACCCCTCCGCTGGCGCACGTCCTAAATCCATATTTACTCCCCACCTTCTCGAGCTCATCCTCTCTGCAAGCTCGGGTGCCCCCTCTCCATAGGTGGTGCCAGCTCAGCGGCAGGACAACCGTCTTAATATCCAGCTCACCGGGGAGTGTCCAACAAATTGAGCGGCACAGGAGAGTAAACAGCTTTACCCCACAGCTTTTTATTGGTATGGAAATGCACGAACAGAGTTCATTACCAACACTTGACTCTTGTCATCCGACGCGTTTATTTAACTCACTTCCTCATGGATGATTAGAAAGTCAGAAAGGTGCATACTGGTTATGTTAGTTCCGTCGTTTGGCATGATCGTTGCCCCGATGGGCTGCATGATTGCTTTACATGTCACCTTAAGGAATAACAAACACCTTTTCTTCCTGAATGGATTCACCCTTAATCTTGTGTATATTAAAGGCTCCGCATGAGCCCCTCCGCTGGCGCACGCCCTAAATCCATATTTACTCCCCACCTTCTCGAGCTCATCCTCTCTGCAAGCTCAGTGGCCCCCTCTCCAGGGGTGGTGCCAGCTCGGCGGCAGGACGACCACCTTAATATCCAGCTCACCGGGGAATGCCCACCTAATTGAGTGGCACACGAGAGTAAAACGCTTTACCCCACAGCTTTTTATTGGTATGGAAGGAGTAGTTTCTGTCCTGTAACTCCAGTTCTGTAGTAGGGGTATCTCTGTTATAGTCATAATCTAGTGAATAGTCCCGCCCATGTGCGTGGACCCCGGAGCAATCAAAAATAATCTCTTACAGTGTCAAAAAATGCAGAAATGCATAGACACTTAAGAGAGAATTTAAAGACAGATAATGCAGCCAAAAAGGCTACCCTGTCCAGTACTTCAACTAGAAATTCCACCACAAAATCCACAAAACAGCAAAGCCTGTACAGATTTCCCCTGCTTAACAGCAAAATCCCTCAGGAATGATAGAGAGAAGAACCTGGACAGACAAGCCCCATAGGCTGCCATTATGTGGCTTAAATAGGATACTGTGCCTTTAAGGAACCTTCCAGAACCTTCTCCCAGTATCCCAGAATGCATAGCAGGTCCAACTTAGTTTCAGTTCTTTTTGAAGGCGTAAAAAAACGCCAGACCTGTAGCATTATGTACCTGAACAAATCTCCACCGGGGAGGAGGGAGGGCGCTTATGACTATAACAGAGATACCCCTACTACAGAACTGGAGTTACAGGACAGAAACTACTCCTTCTGTAGTAGGGGATCTCTGTGTATAGTCATAATCTAGTGAATAGAATGGCAAGCCCATCCCCACATCAAGCGGCGGTGGAGAATATGAAATTACGCCACTATTGTGCGAACAAATTCCGCAGCGAAGCCTGCCCAACCTGAGCGTCTGCTCTGGCATCAGTGTCCAGGCAGTAATGCTTAGCAAAGGTATGGACCGACTTCCAAGTGGCCGCCTTGCAGATCTCTGCAAAGGGAACATTACGAAGCATAGCTGTCGTGGCAGCTTTGCCTCTGGTGGTATGAGCCTTAGGTTTACCCCCTAAGGTCTTATTAGCTTTGCAGTAACACAATTGTATGCAGGACACAATCCACCTCGAGATGGACTGTTTAGAGGTAGCAAGACCTGTCCTGACTGAGCCATAATTAACTAACAATTGGTCTGACCTACGAATATCTTTAGTCTTATCAAGATAAAACTTCAGGACCCTCCTCACATCCAGGGAATGTAAAGACCTTTCCGCTGGAGATGACGGATTCTGAAAGAACGTAGGCAAAGTGATAGTCTGATTGATATGAAAATCAGAAACAACCTTGGGAAGAAATTTAGGGTGAGTACGCATAACAACCTTAGCAGCATGAAATACAGTATAAGGTTCTTGGCAACACAACGCCTGAATCTCACTCACCCTGCGGGCCGATGTAATGGCCACGAGGAACGCCGCCTTCCAGGACAGGTGCTGCAACGAAGCCTTATGAATGGGTTCAAAAGGCTCCTTCATCAATCTGGACAGCACCACATTCAAGTCCCACGAAGGCGAAGGAAGCCTGACAGGAGGGAACACGTTCCTCAAGCCTTCCAAAAAATCTTTGATCACAGGGATCTGGAAGAAGGAAGTCTGTGAAGGGCCTTTCCTGTAGGCAGTCAAAGCAGCCAGATGAACCTTAATGGAATGGACATTAAGGCCCGACTGCGCCAGATGTAGCAGATATGGAAGGATGACATCTTCCTTGCATGTCGTAGGGTCATAGTTCTTAGACTTGCACCAGATGCAAAACCTCTTCCACTTGTAAGCATAAGAAGTCCTAGTGGAAGGTCGCTTAGCCTCCTTCAGTATGTCCATACAATCCTCTGGGAGATTCAGATGGCCATATTGCACTATTTCAGGAGCCATGCCGCCAAACTCAAAGACGAGAGGTTGGGGTGAACCATCCGCCCCCCGAACTTCGTGAGAAGGTCCGGCCTGCACGGCAGCTTCATGTGAGGAAGGAGAGAGCGGTGAAGTAGGTCCGTGAACCACCACTGTCTGGGCCATTACGGGGCAATCAGAATCATTCTCGCCCTGGATTGCGACAGCTTGATGAGAACCGCCGGAATCAGGGGAATTGGTGGAAAAGCGTACAGAAAGCTGTTCGACCAGTTGATCCATAACGCGTTCCCCAGCGTCCCCGGCTGGTAGTACCTGGAGGCGAAGCCTCGGCATTTGCTGTTTTCGGCGGTGGCAAACAGATCCACGTCTGGAGTACCCCACCTTGCGAAGACTTCTCCTAGTACTTCGTCGTTTATGACCCATTCGTGGTTTTCCTGAATGAGTCTGCTCAGTTCGTCTGCCTGAACATTCTGCACACCTGGCAGATGGGTGGCCGTTATCGACAGTCCTCGAGCCAGAAGCCAGTGCCAGATCGCCTGCGCCTCCTGTGACAGAGTACGCGATCTCGAGCCCCCCTGCTTGTTGAGGTAATACATTGTTGTCGTGTTGTCTGTCTGAACAAGCAGAGAGTTGGTCTGAAAGGACGGGTGAAAAGCCTTCAGTGCCAAGTGCACAGCCCTGAGTTCCAGGAAATTGATGTGGTACGTGGACTCCATCTGGGACCACGTCCCTTGAATTTGTAGGTCTCCGGAGTGCGCTCCCCAGCCCTGGAGAGAAGCATCCGTCACAATAGTCTGTGTGGGAATGTCCTTGTGGAAGGGAACCCCTCTGAGGAGATTCTCCTTCGAGCACCACCACTTCAGAGACTGAAGAGCATGCAGAGACAGTCGTATCTTGTCGTCCCAAGATCCTCTCCTCTGGTCCCATTGATCCTCCAAGCACTCCTGCAGCGGTCTCATGTGCAGCCGCGCATGTGGCGTCAGGAAGATACACGAGGCCATCGATCCCAGCAGAGAAGACACCGTCCTCACTGTCGTGGATGGAGTAGACATGAGAGCCTGAGCCTTCCGAAGGAGTGATAAACGTCGCTCTTCCGAAGGAGACACGCTTGCTGACAGCGTATTGATGGAGGCTCCCAAGTACTGGATGCGCTGGACCGGAATCGGGACCGACTTGGACATGTTGATGTGCAACCCCAGTTTGTTCAAGAGAACGCACGTCTTCTGGAAGTGTGCTTGAGCTTCCGAGAAGGAGGAGGCCTTGATCAACCAATCGTCCAGGTACGGGTAGACAAACACCTTGTTCTTCCGCAGGTGTGCCGCTACCACTGCCATACATTTCGAGAATGTCCTGGGTGCAGACTTCAGCCCGAAGGGCAGCACCGTGTACTGATAGTGATTGGTGCCGACTTGAAAGCGCAGAAACTTCCTGTGTTTGCATGCAATCGGCACGTGGAAGTATGCGTCCTGTAGATCTATGGCACACATCCAATTCTCCTCGTTGCAACTGAGGGTAGATCTGATGCAACGACAGCATGCAAAACTTTTCTCTGCGAATCCACTTGTTTGCCTGTCGCAAATCCAGAATGGGCCTGAACTCGTTCTTGTCCTTCTTGCGGACCAGAAAGAACCGAGAGTAAAGACCTCTTCCTCTTTGAGACAGAGGTACGTCTTCTATCGCCCTTTTCCTTAGCAGAATGTCTGCCTCCGCCTGAAGCTCGCGCAGTTGATACTGCGAGCTGACGGGAGGAATCGATGGGGGAGGGCTGGTGAAACGCAGACTGTATCCATCGCAAACAATATTCAGCACCCACTTGTCCTGAGTAATTTTTCTCCACTCTGCCAGAAAAAATTGAACGCTTCCCCCCACCGGAGCGGGTAACGGATGAGGGGGAAGTAACAGCTCAGGGTCGAGACCCGGCCGGGCCCTTGGAAGCGGTAGAGGACTGCTGTCTACCTCTACCCCCCTGGCGTTTCTGGAAGGGCCTCCTGTACTGCTGCTGCTGTGGCTGCTGCTGATGTTGTCCGGCAGACTGCCCCCTTCCACGACCCTGCGACCCGAACCGCCGTTGGAACTGGCGGTAGGGTTTCTTCTCTTTGGGCTTCCCCAAGCCCACCGCCGTCAGGGTCTCTGCCTCGGCCTTCATCCTGGCCATCTCGTCATCCGCGTGTTTTCCGAAGAGTGTATCTCCGGAAAACGGGAGATTCGCCACACGCTGTTGTGCTTCTGGCTTAAGAGACGTCAACCGGAGCCAAGCATGGCGCCTCTGGTTAATCCCGTGGCAGTATCTGTAAGCAGACAGCAAGGAGATATCCGCCGCGGCGCTAATGGCCTGGTTCGAGACCAGCATCCCCTCATGGACGATCTCCATGAAGTCCTCTTTGCGGTCTCGAGGAACGAGGTCCGCAAACTGCTCCATTGAGTCCCACAGTGCACGGTCGTATCGTCCCAACAACGCCGAGTCACTGGCAGCCTTCATTGACGAGGAGGATGTACCACACGCTTTTCGCCCAGCAGAGTCGATCCAGCGGCTCTCCTTGTCCGGAGGCACCGTGGATGCAGGGGAGGTGGCATGAAGCTTCCGGGCCGCCGTCACAATGACCGAATCCGGCGCCGGGTCCTTTCTCAAGAAGGCTGGGTCCGAGTCCGGAGCTCTGTATTTCTTGAGGAGCCTGGAAGGCGCAGACTTCACAACCGCCGGCGTCAGGAAAAGCTGTTCAGCCGGCTCGAGGAGCCCCGGCACCAAAGGCAGTAGGGGGCGAGACATGTGTTTCTTGTGTAACGTCTCAAAAATGACAGAAGTCGAAGGTGTAGGCACTTCAACTTTGATCCCCAACTTCGCGGCTCCGCGCAGGAGAACCTCTTGGAATGTGCCGGTATCGTCTATCGGGGACACCCTAGTCTCCGGCGAATCAGACAGCGTGGGCGAGTAAGAACGGGTCCCAGATGAGCGAGACCTGGACCGACGCCTCCTATGGCGATGCCTGGATCTCGATGAAGATCCGCGTCCACTCCTAGACTTGTCCCGTCTCCCCGAGCGAGACCTCGATCTCTTGGGCCTGGGACGGTCCGCCGGCCTCCCCGGTTCCGGAGTCCGAGGCTTCGGCTTCGATTTAGGAGTCTTCTTCGGCGGCGTCGGAAACTTGGGCATCGACACCGCCCGTGGTGGAACCGGGGGTGGGGGAGTCACTGGAAGCGGGGCCTGCGGAGCCGGTCGAGCAGGCAAAGGGGGGGTCGGAGCCTTCGGAGGCGGACCCCTTGGTAAAGGAGGCCGAGAAGGAGGCGCTGAAGGCTTCTTCGGGGTATATACCTCGGAATACGCCGTTCCCGGCGAGCCATCATCCTGTCCGGATTGTGGGGAGCCCCCCACAGTCCTGGGCCTGTCTTTTCGACCTCCAGACGCCGAAGATCGGTGCCCAGACGGCGAGCCTGGGTCCCTAGACGTCGAGCGGCCCTTCGGCGTCGACCGTTTCTCACTCCTCGACGTCGAACGGTGTCGACGTCTCGACGTCGACCCCGACCAGATGGACGAGCCACGGAATCTCGACGACGGGCGATGGTGCCTCGACGGCGACCTCGACCTCTTCGTACGTCTCGACGTCGACCTCTTGGATCGTCTCGACGTCGACCTCTTGGAACGTCTAGACGTTGAATGTCTCGACGTCGACAGCGCCGGAGACTTCTCCCGTCTCGACGGCGGTCTCGACGACGAGGATCCCCTCGATGACGATGTCCTTGACGGCGAACGGCGGTGTCGCCTCGACGGCGAGCGCCGACGCCGGGTCCTCCGATGTCGACCACTCGACGCCGACGACGAGGAGATCGACACCGGCTTCGACGGCGGCCGGAACACGTCCCTCGACGTCGACGGGCGACGTTTTCTCAACCCAGAGCCCTGGGGAGACCGGGAACTGGCCGTGGACCTCCCTCTCGACGTCATGGTCATCGCAACTGACCCAGACGGAGATCTTGGGCGCGGGCTGGACTTCCTGCCCCTGGGGAGCCCCCCAGAGGCCTCAGCATGGGCAGAAGGAGCCCCTCCTGACCCACCTCGTGCCTTTAATCTTCTTTCTTCAAGTCCCTGAAGTCTGATTTTTCTCCTGTCCTTCAGGGTCCTTCCAGAGAAGCCTCTACAGATCACACAGTCCTCAGGGATGTGGGAAGAGGGAAGGCAGAGGATACAGACCTCATGGGGGTCTGACTTGGCCTTCTTCCTGGAGCACTCCAGGCATTTGTCAAATAATGCTGGCATTATGGACAATAAAGAAGTGCAGGAACCCAAGAAGAAAGTCACTAAAGTACTTTAAAAGCACCAAAAATCGAATTTAGTGTAAAAACACCAACAAAACCCTTGAAAAGGGAGAGCTCAATGCTCCAGGGTCCTGCTTGCAGGAGCCGGAAAAAAGAACTGAAACTAAGTTGGACCTGCTATGCATTCTGGGATACTGGGAGAAGGTTCTGGAAGGTTCCTTAAAGGCACAGTATCCTATTTAAGCCACATAATGGCAGCCTATGGGGCTTGTCTGTCCAGGTTCTTCTCTCTATCATTCCTGAGGGATTTTGCTGTTAAGCAGGGGAAATCTGTACAGGCTTTGCTGTTTTGTGGATTTTGTGGTGGAATTTCTAGTTGAAGTACTGGACAGGGTAGCCTTTTTGGCTGCATTATCTGTCTTTAAATTCTCTCTTAAGTGTCTATGCATTTCTGCATTTTTTGACACTGTAAGAGATTATTTTTGATTGCTCCGGGGTCCACGCACATGGGCGGGACTATTCACTAGATTATGACTATACACAGAGATCCCCTACTACAGAAATGCGCGAACAGAGTTCATTACCAATACCTGACTCTTGTCATCCGATGCGTTTCGTTAACTCACTTCCTCATGGATGGTTAGAAAGTCAGAAAGATGCATACTGGGTATGCTAGTTTCCTCGTTTGGCATGATCGTTGCCCGATGGGCTGCACGATTGCTTTACACGTCACCTTAAGGAATAACAAACACCTTTTCTTCCTGAATGGATGTACCCTTAATCTTGTGTACATTAAAGGGTCCGCATGAGCACCTCCGTTGGTGCACTTCCTAAATCCATATTTACTCCCCACCTTCTCCAGCTCATCCTCTCTGCAGGCTTGGTGCCCCCTCTCCAGGGGTGGTGCCAGCTCAGCGGCAGGACAACCGTCTTAATATCCAGCTCACCGGGGAGTGTCCAAAAAATTTAGCGGCACAGGAGAGTAAACAGCTTTACCCCATAGTTTGTTATTGGTATGGAAATGCATGAACAGAGTTCATTACCAACACCTGACTCTTGTCATCCAACGCATTTCTTTAACTCACTTCCTCATGGATGATTAGAAAGTCACAAAGGTGCATACTGGTTATGTTAGTTTCCTCGTTTGGCATGATCGTTGCCCCGATGGGCTGCATGATTGCTTTACACTTCACCTTAAGGAATAACAAACACCTTTTCTTCCTGAATGGATGCACCCTTAATCTTGTCTCCATTAAAGGCTCCGCATGAGCCCCTCCGCTGGCGCACGTCCTAAATCCATATTTACTCCCCACCTTCTCGAGCTCATCCTCTCAGCAAGCTCGCTGGCCCCCTCTCCAGGGGTGGTGCCAGCTTGTCGGCAGGACGACCGCCTTAATATCCAGCTCACCGGGGAATGTCCAACAAATTGAGCGGCACACGAGAGAAAACAGCTTTACCCCACAGCTTTTTATTGGTATGGAAATGCGCGAACAGAGTTCATTACCAACACCTGACTCTTGTCATCCGATGCATTTCGTTAACTCACTTCCTCATGGATGATTAGAAAGTCAGAAAGGTGCATACTGGGTATGTTAGTTCCCTCGTTTGGCATGATCGTTGCTCCGATGGGCTGCATGATTGCTTCACACGTCACCTTAAGGAATAAGGAGTAGTTTCTGTCCTGTAACTCCAGTTCTGTAGTAGGGGTATCTCTGTTATAGTCATAATCTAGTGAATAGTCCCGCCCATGTGCGTGGACCCCGGAGCAATCAAAAATAATCTCTTACAGTGTCAAAAAATGCAGAAAATGCATAGACACTTAAGAGAGAATTTAAAGACAGATAATGCAGCCAAAAGGCTACACTGTCCAGTACTTCAACTAGAAATTTCCACCATAAAATCCACAAAACAGCAAAGCCTGTACAGATTTCCCTTGCTTAACAGCAAAATCCCTCAGGAATGATAGAGAGAAGAACCTGGACAGACAAGCCCCATAGGCTGCCATTATGTGGCTTAATTAGGATACTGTGCCTTTAAGAGAACCTTCCAGAACCTTCTCTCAGTATCCCAGAATGCATAGCAGGTCCAACTTAGCCTCAGTTCTTTTCGAGGGCGTAGGAAACGCCAGACCTGTAGCATTATGATCATGAACAACACTCCACCGGGGAGGCGGGAGGGCGCTTATGACTATAACAGAGATACCCCTACTACAGAACTGGAGTTACAGGACAGAAACTACTCCTTCTGTAGTAGGGGATCTCTGTGTATAGTCATAATCTAGTGAATAGAATGGCAAGCCCATCCCCACACCAAGCGGCGGTGGAGAGTAAAATAACGCCACTACTGTGCGAACAGATTCCGCAGCGAAGCCTGCCCAACCTGAGCGTCTGTCCTGGCATCAGAATCCAGGCAGTAATGCTTAGCAAAGGTATGGACCGACTTCCAAGTGGCCGCCTTGCAGATCTCTGCAATGGGAACATTACGGAGCATAGCTGTCGTAGCAGCCTTGCCCCTGGTGGAATGAGCCTTAGGTTTGCCCCCTAAGGTCTTATTAGCTTTGCAGTAACACAACTGAATGCAGGACACAATCCACCTAGAGATGGACTGTTTAGAGGTAGCAAGACCCGTCCTGACTGAACCATAATTGATGAACAATTGGTCTGACCTACGAACATCTTTAGTCTTATCAAGATAAAACTTCAGCACCCTCCGCACATCCAGGGAATGTAAAGACCTTTCCGCCGGAGACGAAGGATTCTGAAAGAACGTAGGCAAAGTGATAGTCTGATTGATATGAAAATCAGAAACAACCTTGGGAAGAAACTTAGGGTGAGTACGCATAACAACTTTAGCATTATGAAATACAGTATAAGGTTCCTGGCAACACAATGCCTGAATCTCACTCACCCTGCGGGCCGATGTAATGGCCACTAGGAACGCCGCCTTCCAGGACAGGTGCTGCAACGAAGCCTTATGAATGGGTTCAAAAGGCTCCTTCATCAATCTGGACAGCACCACATTCAAGTCCCATGAAGGCGAAGGAAGCCTGACAGGAGGGAACACTTTCTTCAAGCCTTCCAAAAAATCTTTGATCACAGGGATCTGGAAAAAGGAAGTCTGTGAAGGGCCTTTCCTGTAGGCAGTCAAAGCAGCCAGATGAACCTTAATGGAATGGACATTAAGGCCCGACTGCGCCAGATGAAGCAGATATGGAAGGATGACATCTTCCTTGCATGACGTAGGGTCATAGTTCTTAGACTTGCACCAGATGCAAAACCTCTTCCACTTGTAAGCATAGGAAGTCCTAGTGGAAGGTCGCTTAGCCTCCTTCAGTATGCCCATACAATCCTCTGGGAGATTCAGATGGCCATATTGCACTATTTCAGGAGCCATGCCGCCAAACTCAAAGACGAGAGGTTGGGGTGCACCATCCGCCCCCCGAACTTCGTGAGAAGGTCCGGCCTGCACGGCAGCTTCATGTGAGGAAGGAGAGAACGGTGAAGCAGGTCCGTGAACCACCACTGTCTGGGCCATTCCGGGGCAATCAGAATCATTCTCGCCCTGGACTGGGACAGCTTGATGAGAACCGCCGGAATCAGGGGAATTGGTGGAAAAGCGTACAGAAAGCTGTTCGACCAGTTGATCCATAACGCGTTCCCCAGCGTCCCTGGCTGGTAGTACCTGGAGGCGAAGCCTCGGCATTTGCTGTTTTCGGCGGTGGCAAACAGATCTACGTCTGGAGTTCCCCACCTTGCGAAGACTTCTCCTAGTACTTCGTCGTTTATGACCCATTCGTGGTTTTCCTGCACGATTCTGCTCAGTTCGTCTGCCTGAACATTCTGCACACCTGGCAGATGGGTGGCCGTTATCGACAGTCCTCGAGCCAGAAGCCAGTGCCAGATCGCCTGCGCCTCCTGCGACAGAGTGCGCGATCTCGAGCCCCCCTGCTTGTTGAGGTAATACATCGTAGTCGTGTTGTCCGTCTGAACAAGCAGAGAGTTGGTCTGAAAGGACGGATGAAAGGCCTTCAGTGCCAAGTGAACAGCTCTCAGTTCCAGGAAATTGATGTGGTACGTGGACTCCGTCGGGGACCACGTCCCTTGAATTTGCAGATCTCCGGAATGCGCCCCCCAACCTTGGAGAGACGCATCCGTCACGATGGTCTGTGTGGGAATGTCCTTGTGGAAGGGAACGCCTCTGAGGAGATTCTCCTTCGAGCACCACCACTTCAGAGACTGAAGAGCATGTAGAGACAGTCGTATCCTGTCGTCCCAAGAACCTCTCCTCTGGTCCCACTGATCCTCCAAGCACTCCTGCAGAGGACGCATCTGTAGCCGTGCGTGAGGAGTGAGAAAGATGCAAGAGGCCATCGATCCCAGTAGAGAAGACACGGTCCTCACAGTCGTAGACGGAGTTTTCATGAGAGCCTGAGCCTTCCGAACGAGTGATAAACGTCGCTCTTCCGAAGGAGACACGCTTGCTGACAGCGTATTGATGGAGGCCCCCAAGTACTGGATGCACTGCACCGGAATCGGGACCGACTTGGACATGTTGATGTGCAACCCCAGCTTGTTCAAGAGAACGCACGTCTTCTGGAAGTGTGCTCGAGCTTCCGAGAAGGAGGAGGCTTTGATCAACCAATCGTCCAGGTACGGGTAGACAAACACCTTGTTCTTCCTCAGGTGTGCCGCTACCACTGCCATACATTTTGAGAATGTCCTGGGTGCAGACTTCAGTCCGAAGGGTAGCACCGTGTACTGATAGTGATTGGTGCCGACTTGAAAGCGCAGAAATTTTCTGTGTTTGCATGCAATGGGCACGTGGAAGTATGCGTCCTGTAGATCTATGGCACACATCCAGTCTCCCCGTTGCAGCTGAGGGTAGATCTGATGCAACGACAGCATGCGAAACTTTTCTCTGCGAATCCACTTGTTTGCCTGCCGCAAATCCAGAATGGGCCTGAACTCGTTTTTGTCCTTCTTGCGGACAAGAAAGAACCGAGAGTACAGACCTCTTCCTCTTTGAGACAGAGGTACGTCTTCGATCGCCCTTTTCCGTAGCAGAACGTCCGCCTCCGTCTGAAGCTCGCGCAGTTGATACTGCGAGCTGACGGGAGGAATCGATGGAGGAGGGCTGGTGAAACGTAGACTGTATCCATTGCAAACAATATTCAGCACCCACTTGTCCTGAGTAATTTTTCTCCACTCTGCCAGAAAAAATTGAACGCTTCCCCCCACCGGAGCGGGTAACGGACGAGGGGGAAGTAACAGCTCAGGGACGGGACCCGGCCGGGCCCTTGGTCGCGGTAGAGGACTGTTGACGACCTCTACCACCCTGTCGCTTCTGGAAGGGCTGCCTGTACTGCTGCTGCTGCTGCCGCTGTTGATGTTGACCAGCAGACTGCCCCCTTCCACGACCCTGCGCCCCAAACCGACGCTGGTACTGTCGGAAGGGTTTCTTTTCCTTGGGCTTTTCCAGGCCCACTGCCGTCAGGGTCTCCGCTTCGGCCTTCATCCTGGCCATCTCATCATCCGCGTGCTTCCCGAAGAGGGTATCTCCGGAAAACGGGAGATTCGCCACGCGTTGCTGTGCCTCCGGTTTCAACGATGTCAACCTGAGCCAAGCATGGCGTCTCTGGTGAATCCCGTGGCAATATCCGTGCGCGGACAGCAACGATATGTCTGCTGCGGCGCCGATGGCCTGATTAGAGACCAACATCCCCTCCTTGACGATCTCCACAAAGTCCTCCTTGCGGTCTCGAGGGACGAGGTCTGCGAACTGCTCCATCGAGTCCCAAAGGGACCGGTCGTAACGTCCCAGCAAAGCCGAGTCACTGGCTGCCTTCATGGACGAGGCGGATGTCCCACACGCCTTGCGACCAGCAGAATCGATCCACCGGCTCTCCTTGTCCGGAGGCACCGTGGACGCAGGGGAGGTGGCATGAAGCTTCCGAGCAGCAGTCACGATGACTGAATCCGGTACCGGGTCCTTCCTCAAGAAGGCTGGGTCTGAGTCCGGAGCCCTGTACTTTTTCAGTATCCTGGAAGGGACAGATTTCACCGTTGCCGGCGTCAGGAATAGCTGTTCGGCGGGCTCAAGGAGCCCCGGCACCAGAGGTAACAGGGGGCGAGACAAGTGCCTCTTGTGTAAAGTCTCAAAGATTACCGAGGTAGAAGCCGTAGGCGCTTCAACCTCAATGCCCAACTTCGCCGCACCACGCAGGAGAACCTCCTGAAATGTGCTAATATCGTCTATCGGAGACACCCTAGTCTCCGGCGAATCGGACAGCGTGGGCGAGTAGGAACGGGTCCCAGAAGGAGAACGTGACCTGGACCGACGTCTCTTGTGATGATGCCTGGATCGTGATGAAGATCCGCGGCCACTCCTCGATTTGTCCCGTCTCCCCGAGCGAGACCTCGACCTCTTGGGCCTCGGACGCTCCTTCGGCCTCCCAGGGTCAGGAGCTCCAGGCTTCTTAGGAGTCTTCTTCGGAGGCGTCGGGAACTTAGGCATCGACACCTCCCTCGGTGGGATCGGGGGTGGAGGAGCAACCGGACGCGGGTCCCGCGGAGCCGGCTTCGGAGGCGGGGTAGGGGCCTTCGGAGGAGGACCCTTCGGCACAGCCGGCCGCGGAGGAGGCGTAGACGGCTTCATCGGAGTATCCACCCCGGAATGCGCCGGTCCCGGCGAGCCATCACCTCTACCAGAGAGTGGGGAGCCCCCCACAGTCCTGGGCCTGTCCTTAGGACCTCCAGACGCTGAAGACCGGTGTCCAGACGACGACCGATGTCCCCTCGACGTCGAACGGTCCTTCGGCGCCGACCGAATCACACTCCTCGACGTCGAACCGTGTCTCCGTCTCGACGTCGACCCCGACCAGATCGACGAGCCACGAAACCTCGACGACGGGCGATGGTGCCTCGACGGCGACCTCGACCTCTTCGCCGGTCTCGACGTCGACTTCCTGGATCGCTTCGACGGCGACCCTTTGGATCTTCTCGACGTCGACCTCTCCGACCTTCTCGACGTCGATCTCCTCGACCGTCTCGACGTCGGCCTTTTGGAATGCTTCGACGTCGACCTCTTCGGCGCCGGAGATGCCTTTCGTCTCGACGGCGACCTTGACGACGAGGATCCCCTCGACGACGATGTCCTCGACGGCGAACGGCGGTGTCGCCTCGACGGCGAGCGCCGACGCCGGGCCCTCCGATGTCGATCACTCGACGCCGACAGCGACGACGAGGATATCGACACCGGCTTCGACGGCGGCCGGAACACGTTCCTCGACGTCGACGGGCGACGTTTTCTCGACCCAGAGCCCTGGGGAGACCTGGAACTGGCCGTTGACCGTCCCCTCGACGTCGTGGTCAGCGCAACTGACCCAGACGGAGACCTTGGGCGCGGGCTGGTCTTCCTGCCCCTGGGGAGCCCCCCAGAGGCCTCAGCATGGGTAGAAGGAGCCCCTCCTGACCCACCTCGTGCCTTCAGCTTTCTCTCCTCAAGTCCCTGAAGCCTGATCTTCTTCCTCTCCTTCAGGGTCCTTCCAGAGAAGCTTCTGCAGATCCTACACTCCTCAGGGATGTGGGAAGAGGGAAGGCAGAGAATACAGACCTCATGGGAGTCTGTCTTGGCCTTCTTTCTTGAGCACTCAGGGCATTTGTCGAATAATGCAGGCATTATTGGACAAAAAAGAGTGCAGAAACACAGAAAGAAAGTCACCAGAGTACTTTAAAAGTACCAAAAATCGAAATCAGTGTAAAACACTAACAAAAACCCTTGAAAGGGAGAGCTCAATGCTCCAGGGTCCTGCTTGCAGGAGCCGGAAAAAAGAACTGAGGCTAAGTTGGACCTGCTATGCATTCTGGGATACTGAGAGAAGGTTCTGGAAGGTTCTCTTAAAGGCACAGTATCCTAATTAAGCCACATAATGGCAGCCTATGGGGCTTGTCTGTCCAGGTTCTTCTCTCTATCATTCCTGAGGGATTTTGCTGTTAAGCAAGGGAAATCTGTACAGGCTTTGCTGTTTTGTGGATTTTATGGTGGAAATTTCTAGTTGAAGTACTGGACAGTGTAGCCTTTTGGCTGCATTATCTGTCTTTAAATTCTCTCTTAAGTGTCTATGCATTTTCTGCATTTTTTGACACTGTAAGAGATTATTTTTGATTGCTCCGGGGTCCACGCACATGGGCGGGACTATTCACTAGATTATGACTATACACAGAGATCCCCTACTACAGAACAAACACCTTTTCGTCCTGAATGGATGCACCCATAATCTTGTGTACATTAAAGGCTGCTCATGAGCCCCTCTGCTGGCACTTGTCCTAAATCCATATTTATTCCCCACTTTCTCGAGCTCATCCTCTCTGCAAGCTCAGTGGCCCCCTCTCCAGTGGTGGTGCCAGCTCGGCGGCAGGATGACCGCCTTAATATCCAGCTAACAGGGGAATGTCCAACAAATTGAGCGGCACACAAGAGTAAAACGCTATACCCCACAGCTTTTGATTGGTATGGAAATGGGCGAACAGAGTTCATTACCAACACCTGACTCTTGTCATCCGACGTGTTTCGTTAACTCACTTCCTCATGGATGATTAGAAAGTCAGAAAGGTGCATACTTGGTATGTTAGTTCCCTCGTTTGGCATGATTGTTGCCCCTATGGGCTGCATGATTGCTTTACACATCACCTTAGGAATAACAAACACCTTTTCTTCCTGAATGGATGCACCCTTAATCTTGTCTCCATTAAAGGCTCAGCATGAGCCCCTCCGCTAGCGCACGTCCTAAATCCATATTTACTCCCCACCTTCTCGAGCTCATCCTCTCAGCAAGCTCGGTGGCCCCCTCTCCAGGGGTGGTGCCAGCTCGGCGGCAGGACGACCGCCTTAATATTCAGCTCACCGAGGAATGTCCAACAAATTGAGTGGCACACGAGAGTAAACAGCTTTACCCCACAGCTTTTTATTGGTATGGAAATGCGCAAACAGAGTTCATTACCAACACCCGACTCTTATCATCCGATGCGTTTCGTTAAATCACTTCCTCTTGGATGGTTAGAAAGTCAGAAAGGTGCATACTGGGTATGCTAGTTCCCTCGTTTGGCATGATCGTTGCCCCGATGGGCTGCACAATTGCTTTACACGTCACCTTAAAGAATAACAAACACCTTTTCTTCCTGAATGGATGTACCCGTAATCTTGTGTACATTAAAGGGTCCGCATGAGCTCCTCCGTTGGTGCACGTCCTAAATCCATATTTACTCCCCACCTTCTCCAGCTCATCCTCTCTGCAAGCTCGGTGGCCCCCTCTCCAGGGGTAGTGCCAGCTTGGCGGCAGGACGACCGCCTTAATATCCAGCTCACCGGGGAATGTCCAACAAATTGAGTGGCACACAAGAGTAAACAGCTTTACCCCACAGCTTTTTATTGGTATGGAAATGCTCGAACAGAGTTCATTACCAACACCTGACTCTTGTCATCCAACGTGTTTCATTAACTCACTTCCTCATGGATGATTAGAAAGGTGTATACTGGGTATGTTAGTTCCCTCGTTTGGCATGATCGTTGCCCCAATGGGCTGCATGATTGCTTTACACGTCACCTTAAGGAATACCAAACACATTTTCTTCCTGAATGGATGCACCCTTAATCTTGTGTACATTAAAGGTTCCGCATGAGCCCCTCCGCTGGCGCGCGTCCTAAATCCATATTTACTCCCCACCTTCTCGAGCTCATCCTCTCTGCAAGCTTGGTGGCCCCCTCTCCAGGGGTGGTGACAGCTCAGCGGCAGGACAACAGTCTTACTATCCAGCTCACCGGGGAGTGTCCAACAAATTGAGCGGCACAGGAGAGTAAACAGCTTTACCCCCACAGTTTGTTATTGGTATGGAAATGCATGAACAGAGTTCATTACCAACACCTGACTCTTGTCATCTGACGCGGTACTTTAACTCTCTTCCTCATGGATGATTAGAAAGTCGCAAAGGTGCATACTGGTTATGTTAGTTCCCTCGTTTGGCATGATCGTTGCCCCGATGGGCTGCATGATTGCTTTACATGTCGCCTTAAGGAATAATAAACACCTTTTCTTCCTGAATGGATTCACCATTAAGAGAGGCAGCTTTTCACTTTGTTCATGCTCTGTTTAGGAGATTTGCATGCACTGTTAGAACGTCTGATGTGTTGATCTTTCCCAGTATTTGCATAAAATAAATTGTATTTATATACGCTTATTACCCTCGAGGAGGCATTGTAATAATTTAAAATATCACTATTTCTTTTAAAGCACTATGGCTATAGAAAGCTTAACGCTGACAAAAGGTAACATTGTTTTATATGTAACGTACAAAAGTGTGAATCGTCTGCCTAAATCAGGAGGGTTTGCAAGTATACTCGAAATGTTCTCAAATGTACTCATGATACACCTGCTAAACTTATATGCGAGGGCTTAAGATCTGATATCACTTCTTGTGATGCCAGTTCCTGTGATGTCACGTGCTTTGATGTCACGCGCAGGGATGCCACGCGCTTCGATGCCACGCGCTGCGAAGCCACGCGCTGCAATGCCACGTGCTGCGATGCCACTTGCATACTGATTAACTAGGTTAGTCCCCCCACCAGTGCTTAATTTGTAAAATATTAAGTGCAGGTGCTCCCAATTTTTTTTCGGAGGCGACACCAACTTCTCCCGGCTCCACCTACTTTCTCCACTGACTGACGAAGTACAACACTTTCCCAACTAGACAAAACTAACAATGTCGAGCAGCACAGTGACAGACATCACAGACTCACTGTTTCAGAGCTGGTATTAGCACAGGTGGTGCCCAATGCAACAAACTTTTTGGTGGCCCCCCACCCCTCCAATGACCTCCTTCTCTGTGAATTCCCTGACTACCACTGTCCAACTGTGCCCCTTATCTCTCCATAGTTCCTCTCTCACAAACATTTCATTTGTTTTTATAGTGCTGCTCATACCAGTGCAGGGTGTCAGAGCACTTTATACCACAGACACTTTGAAAAAAGACAATGAATCACCCTAGGAAATGATAAACAATGAGGATTACAAGGTGTAGGATAACATCATCTATACTGGTAGGCCTTATATTGTAAAAGTGGTCTGGAAAAGCACTCGGGATTTAAAATATGCCACAGTAATTCGGGTTGTCTTTTCTAATAAGCATGCATTTCTACCCAAACTAACTAACAACAGTTATTAGGCCACTGTGTGGATTATGATTGCAATTGTGAATTGCAAGTAACCAAAGGGTATCTGTGTCAAAAGCACTAACCCACTGAACTATTCACATAAAACAGTTTTGTCATATGCAAAATACATTCTTTGCAGCATACATGTTAACTCCTGTGCTACTGGTGTGAGCTAAAACTTGCACTAAACAAAACTCTGATCCCTCTGCAGCAGGAACATTAAACACCACGTTATCTTTGACTTACCAAGAAGTCACTGACAGTGGTGGGTAAATAATGCCTGCTGCCTCGGGATGGTCGATGTAGCTGTAGTCTGCGGAGTCACTGACAGTGACTGGCATAGCCCCCAGCAACCCTTCAAGAGCAGGGGAGGGCAGCACGTCAAGAAGGTCACGGATGTTCCCTACTTTAATTTCTCCAGTAGCAGTAGCAATTCCTGGTGGCTCGGGCGGGCTGGCTGCGCTAGGAATCTGTAACAAGCATTTACAATGCAATGGTTTCGCCTTTGGAAAAGTTAGAGCTATTGGCATTGTAAATGATAACATTTGTATTTATGTGTTGGTTTTGAAAACAGATAAATAAATGGCATTGTCATTTACATTGCCATTAGCTTAATCTCTCGCAAATGTGAGACCTATTGTACCCTACGGACGAGCTCAGCAGACAGCAATTACTACCACACACACACACCCAGAGCCACACACACACACCCAGAGAGCCAGTCACACGCACACACCCAGAGCCACACACACACGCACACACACACACCCCCAGAGCCACACACACACACCCAGAGCCACACACACACACACCCAGAGCCACACACACACACCCAGAGCCACACACCCACACACACCCAGAGCCACACACACCCAGAGCCACACACACACACACAGAGCCACACACACACACACAGAGCCACACACACACCCAGAGCCACACACCCACACACACCCAGAGCCACACACACACACACAGAGCCACACACACACACACCCAGAGCCACACCCACACACACATACCCAGAGCCACACACACACACACACACCCAGAGCCACACACACACACACACACCCAGAGCCACACACACACACACCCAGAGCCACACACACACACACCCAGAGCCACACACACACACACCCAGAGCCACACACACACACACACCCAGAGCCACACACACACACACACCCAGAGCCACACACACACACACCCAGAGCCACACACACACACACCCAGAGCCACACACACACACCCAGAGCCACACACACACACCCAGAGCCACACACACACACCCAGAGCCACACACACACACACCCAGAGCCACACACACCCAGAGCCACACACACCCACCCACCGCCACACACACACACACCCACCCAGAGCCACACACACCCACCCAGAGCCACACGCACCCACCCAGAGCCACACGCACCCACCCAGAGCTACACGCACCCACCCAGAGCCACACACACACACCCAGAGCCACACACACCCACCCAGAGCCACACACACCCACCCAGAGCCACACACACCCACCCAGAGCCACACACACACTCAGGAGAGCAAGCACAGCGAGGGGGCAGGGAAGCAAGCACAGCGAGGGGGCAGGGAAGAGCACAGCGAGGGGGCAGGGAAGCAAGAACAGCGAGGGGGCAGAGAAGCAAGCACAGCGAGGGGCAGGTAAGCAAGCACAGCGAGGGGGCAGGTAAGCAAGCACAGCGAGGGGGCAGGGAAGCAAGCACAGCCAGGTGGCAGGGAAGCAAGCACAGCCAGGGGAAGGGGAATCAGGGGGCGGGGGAGCAAGCACAGCCAGGTGGCGGGGAAGCAAGCACAGCCAGGGGGCAGGGAAGCAAGCACGGGCAGGGAAGCAAGCACAGCCAGGGGGCCGGGAAGCAAGCACAGCCAGGGGGCCGGGAAGCAAGCACAGCCAGGGGGCAGGGAAGCAAGCACAGCCAGAGGGCAGGGAAGCAAGCACAGCCATGTTTCCAGTGCTTGGCTATTCTGAACAAACCATTGGTATCCGGCCTGCCACTCAAACGAAAACAACTCCCAGAATACCTTAAATAGCTAAATGAAACCTCAGAAGTAGAAACATTATGTCCTAACTACACGAGAGAGGCTGCAATTGTAACTGCAAGGGACAAATACCACTGAACTGGGAAGAAGACGGCGTACAACTATAGTGGAGGAATAACAACCTCGTAGACTACTGCATACCACTGTGCTTTGGATCCAGGAACACCACAGGCCCAGGTTTGGACGCTACTTCAGAAATGCCACAGCACAGAAAGAATAACATTACCTAATGTACTTGTGTAATGTAGTTGGTGCTCATGTAAAGCACTCCAATACCTACTTTCGCGTTATTTAAAACTGCCCAAAAATAGAAGCGGGGTTGAAGTCCTGGCAACGTGTTACAAATGCAGTTCATTAAAAAACGTTTTTTTCTTGTTATTGAGGCCGCAGAAACAGCCAGCCTCGAGGAGCAGCTTCAAGCATGGGGAGTAACTGTGACGGTGAGTAAGCTGTTTTCTGGGCTAGTTCTTTAGATGCTTACCATGCCGCGAGAGCGGGGACGGGGCTTCGTGATAGGAGAATAAAGACTCTGCAATGGACAGAGGCTGGTAATCTATAAGAGCGGCATACGTGGCATTGTGTGAGCCTCGGCCATGCTGAATCACGGTAAAATATCTAATCCACGTCTCTGTACAGGGACAATCAAATAATGTACCCAAAAGAGAGGTAGTATCCAGAGACCTCACGAAAGCATCCCATATGCCCAGCTGTAGCGATGTTTTCAAAATCCTTGAAGCGATGGCCTTCAGGTAAAGGATCCAAGCAAGGATCCAGCTACTGAATAGTAACCCAACGGCCCAAGTAGCAGGGAAAGTGATATTGGAGCCATAGTCAGTGAGGAGGGGAGACATATCAGGGTGTAACCTGCCTTCGCTATTAATGTTCCTGACCATGGAGCCACAGGTCCACCACATGAGAAGTGATGGTCTCATTGAACCGATGACATTCTGCTATACGATATGATGATGGGACTGTTGCTGTCATTGGAAGTACTGAGGGAATTTAGGGATGGCTTGTCGATAAGGGCAACTAGAACGAAGTCCTGTCTTTAGCCATTGACAAATGAAGATGAAAAGGTTATCAGCCAGGCAGACACACAAGAACGAACCCTCGAGAAACCAACTTTAAATACTTAGGGATCAGAATACATCCACAACCTACTGACTTAATAGCTGCCAATCTGAACAAGGCTTTAGCATCCTCTAGGGTATCGGTTCACTTCTGTAAAAAAAAAACTGCTTATATCAATGCTATGGAGAGTGACACTTTCAGAAAATGCTGCTCCACCCACATATGCTGGACCTCTTTTCAAATATATACCAACCATTCTAAACAAGTCCTTCTTTCATGAACTTAACACCATACTGACCGAGTTAACATGGCGCACTGGCAGAGTGTGGGGTTGGAGAGATTTTCTTGCCTGTAGATGACTGCAGCCTAGGCATTCGGAAGTTTGCCCTGCATCCAATCATGTTGCATGCTACTGGAAGAAGCCAAAAACTATTTTACAAAATACCAGTTTCAGTTTTTGCACAGGTTTTTGCATGGCTTAAATGCGTAGCTATACAGTATTGTAACCGCAAATCACTACTGCCTGCATTAGTAATTTGTGGTGCTCATCATAACAAAAGCACATAGGAGGAGATTGTCAAATCTCCGCATCGCCTGTGTGTGTGGGTCAAGTGATAGAGAGACAAAGACAACATCCAGATTCCAAGCCACTATCATCGAGGTAGGCATTAGGTAGTACAGATTGTATCTAATACCAAAATCAAGTTTGGAACAGTTCATGTTGTTACTTAGTATGCCTTTAAAATCACTGTATCAAGTCTGACTTAACAAGATGAAGATATCCCTCGGCGGGGCCTTCCTGGGGGATCCGGCAGTTAGAGGGGCGCCGCGGTACGGGGCATCTTGGCGGGACCTAGAGGGGGCACAGCGGAGGGTCCGGGGCGCAGGCATCCTTTGTGGCACTTAGAGGCTCCAGATGCAAACACGGCGGTACGAAGCGGCCTGTGCGGTTCAAAGGCACAGGGCGGCTCGCGATACGGCCCAGTTACGCCCCGTACTGGGGGGCAAAGGGAAGGCTCAAGGGCACTCAGGCGGTGTGCGCGCCGTACTTTCTAGGGGATGCTGCAAGCTGGCGCGATAATTTCAAAAGGGGGTGCGAGGCGGTACGTCTCAGAAGGTGGGTCACAGGGCCGGTGCAGCTGGGTACGCCTCAGGCGTACGAGACGTACTTCGCGGGACGCTGCCGGCTGGTGCAAAGGTGTACGCTTCAGGCGTAAGGGGAGCACCCACAGACTGCTACGCTTCTGGTGTACCTTCGGGCTTAAAAGCGGCAATGAGGCAGGCGTAGACAGGGCTCCTGGGGCAATCTGGCGGCTCTCCTCCCGGTGGGGCTCGTCCAGGAGTCTCCCGGGGACAGGAGTGGGAATAAATCCGGCAGAGTCCTCAGTCTGCGGGACGTTTGCTTAGCGCGTACCTTTCCAGGCAGGGGAAGGCTCTCACAATCCACAGCGCACAGCTCACAGGGGCTGCGAATCTCAGGGGCACAACGCACAGGGCCGGCCGGTACACTTGTACGGGCGGGCGGGCGCAGTGCAAGCTCTTAGCCAGTGGGGATGCGGCGAGCGGTGCGGTCTGGCAAGAGGGAGGTGAAGCGGGTAGAAGCGGCCCAGGGACACAGTGCAGACAGGGCTCGAGGTCGGCTACTGCCCGGCCGCCATCATCGGAGAAATGCCCAAAACAAACCTTAAAAAAAAAAAAACACCGCCCACCGCCGCATGACGTTCTAAAAGGGGCGGGATGAGTAAAAATCGCCGGAACGCCCACGAATCTGCTCCGGCAATGACGGACAGATCTCTCTTCCAATGGCTAGCCTCCATTTATGGAGCTAGCCAATGGAAGAGCAGGCGGGACAAAGCCCCCGTGCTGTTCTAACATAAGATTTCGCCTGCGCGAACGCTGCTGCGCAGCGGACGCCAGGCGAAACCTAATAAAAACATCCTGCTTCAATCAACAGGAGTTGGCGCCTGGTGTAGGAAAACCGAAAGTAGCACCAGATCCACGTGAGCTGCGCCCGGCCTGCACATAAAAGATTCTGTCTCCGCCTCCAATGCCCCAGATCCACTTGTCCAAGAGGCAGATTCGGGATTTTATATGCGGTTGCCAGTTCGAAAACAATGTCTCAAAAGACACACTTCTAATCCCCTGATGTCATCACCTTCACCTGGAATCTCCGAGGCAGGTAAATCAAACTGGTGGATGCAGAGCAGCACTTTTCGTATTTAATTGTATGCAGGCCGCAGGTCTTCATTGCGCATGCAATTTGGCTGAAAGGAAGTGAGTGACTAATACATTTTATTGCCGTGATGCAGACACCAGCACCAAAATGCATTAGTCGAATCCCTAATGTTACTTGGCAGGGCTGCGGCTGCCCAATGCCTAGTGAGGGAAAATCCAAAAGCCCCGGTGCTATGAAATAAGTGCCGGTGCTGAGCACCGGAAAGCACCGGCACAAATTAAGCACTGCCCCCCACTTCTTTTTTTAGGACTTGTGCCCTGGTCAGAAAAGTGTCATATGAGATATCACCACCAGGCTAAGATCTACACGCAAATAAGGAAGGCTTTTAATGTTTCTGTCCATGTAGTATCTTTAAGACTTTGAACATTTTTTTTTTTTTTTAAGTCAAACTGTTTTCTTTCTGCATTTTGCTGTCATGCATTCTCTCGTCCTTTTGCAGTCCTGAAATTATTAATTGTTCCCTCTTTAATTTTTGCATTATTTCCTTGCTTTTTCCATTACTGTGATACTTTCACCTCCCTTTTAATTATGTTTAACTCGTGTGATGTCATTCCAATATTTTCGTTTCGTTTTGTATTCAAGCTATCCATGTACTTTTCTCTTTTGTTTTATGTGGGGTTAATATCTCGAGGCTTCCCCTTCATATGGCCAAAGGTCAGGGCAGAGAAAAACAAATAAAGAGTTGAGGTAGTTATTGACACCGTTTTTGAGTGTCCCAGTAAGCGTGTAAAGCAGATAGATGCATGCATTACTGACAGCTGCTCGGCGCGCTGCTGCTTCCGTCTTCCAAAACGGAGGATCGTCTCTGCTCTACTGAGGCGGGCGGGGCTGCCTGTGGGCCCGTCTACGCTGTCCAATAGGCAGGACGTACGAAGTCTGCCGAAGCCAGGGGATACACAATCCCAAGGGGATACCACATATTATACAACACCGGAATGCGTAAAAGTTAAACTGCTTAATAATATCAGCCCTAGCCTTGGAGAATTATAGCTACACCATCACCGTGTCTACTCAGTCTTTATAAATTCAAATTTGCATCCAATCTTGTGGGCCGGTTTATTAGCTATCTCGGAGCCAGGGCCACTTTTATTTTGGTGCTCACATGCTGCAGTGCTGGAGCTTATTTATTGCGTGTACGTCAGTCTGACCCTGATGTTGTGCATCTGTTTCTCACATTTATGTTTGGTTGCTAGAATACGAAGTGTATTTACTCAAGTGATTAGTGAAACTCCTTAATAAAATCTGTTTCCAGGAAAAATCTTATGACGTGACCTTTGCGTTCATTGGATGCGCATACGGCATAGGGACAGAGGATGTAGGAGAGGGCCTTACGGGCACATGCATCAACGATAATTGCATTCGCAAACGGTGCGAATCGCAATTTTCGGCCGTTTGCGAATGCAATTATCAAAATTGGAAAGCATCATGTATTTCGCAATTTTAGGAATTGCAATCATGTTGCGATTTCTAAAATTGCGATTGCATTTAAGAAATCGCAATTTCAGATTTCTTGAATGCAATGCATGATCATTTTTAAATTGCGAATTAGCAATTTGGAAGCAGTAAATTAGCATGAGGTTGGACCTCATGCTAATTTACCGAAAACCTTCAAACCTGCACAAAAATGCATTTTTGAAAGTTGCATTTTAAACACACACATGTCCTTGGGAAATGTGTGTGTGTAAATTGCACTTAAGTTTAATTTCAGGGGTGCAGTTCTTTGGACCCCCCCATGAACCCTTGAAATTGCATTTTCAATTTGCGATTCGCAAATTGAAAATCGCAAATTGTAAATGCCTTCCCATTGATTCCTATGGGCCTCTTGGCCCATAGGAATCAATGGGAAGGGTTTTCCTTAATTGCGATTCGCAAATTGTGAATCGCAATTAAGAAAAAATACCGAATCGCAAAAAAAGTTGCGATTTTTTCATGCATTGCCGTTTGCGATTTCTAAATTGCGATTCCTTAATTTTCGCAATTTAGGAATCGCAAACGGAACCGTTGATGCATGTGGCCGTTAGAGTCAAACGCTATCTCTGTAACTGTCCAAAGGCGCCTGCCAGCCTTTTATCCTACTGTGAGCTGCAGCAAGAAGGCCTCAGTGAGTCATGATGTTCATATCATAGAGCTGTGTTTTACATACCATGTCATCGAGAGAAATACACTTTCCAGGATTGAAGGCTCTTATCTGAGAGAGTCAACATAAAAAAGAAGCTGACAACTGAATTGATATAAAATGAGCATCCAGGAGTCAGGGTGAGTTGAGTTCCCAGTCATGAAATATTCAGTTCAAATGTAGGTTGGCTCTAGAGGTGATTTCAGTACAGGGTTTAGTGCAGTGTGTAGTAACAGACTTCTTCGGAGTGTACACCTCCGAGTACACCGATCCCGGTGACCCGCCATCCTTCCCAGACTGAGGGGAGCCCCCCACAGTCCTAGGCCTGGAAGTACGACCCCTCGACGTCGAAGAATGATGGTCAGACGTCGAGCGCAGGTCCCTCGACGTCGAACGCCCCTTCGGCGTCGACCGTCTTCCATGCTTCGGCGTCGAACGGCTTCTATGCCTCGACGTCGACCCCGACCATCTCGACGACGATCCTTTATGCCTCGACGGCGATCGCTTGTGCCTCGACGGCGACCTCCTCGACGGCAATCTCGTCCGCCTCGACGGCGACCTCGACCGCCTCGATGTCGACTTCTTCTTCGCCGGAGATCTCTTCCGCCTCGACGGCGATCTTTTCCACTTCGACGGCGGCTTCGACGCCGAGGATCCCCTCGACGACGACGATGTCCTGGTCGACGCCGGCGATCGGCGGTGTCGCCTCGACGGCGAGCGCCGACGCCGATCACTCGACGTCGAAGACGACGACGATGAAATCGTCACTGGGTTCGACGGCGGCCTGTGTAAGTCCCTCGACGTCGACGGGCGACGTTTTCTCGACCCAGAGCCCTGGGGAGACCGGGAGCTGGCCGTGGACCTTCCTCTCGACGTCGTGGTCAGTGCTACCGACCCAGACGGAGACTGTGGACGTTTGCTGGACTTCCTGCCTCTGGGGAGCCCCCCAGAGGCCTCAGCATGGGCAGATGAAGCCCCTCCAGACCCACCTTGCGCCTTCAGCCTTCTTTCCTCGAGGCCCTGAAGTCTGATCTTCATCCTTCAGGGTCCTGCCAGAGAAGCCTTTACAGATCTCACACTCCTCTGGAACATGTGAAGAGGGCAGGCAGAGGATACACACCTCATGAGGGTCTGACTTAGCCATCTTCCTGGAGCACTCCGGGCATTTGTCAAATAAAGAAGGCATATTTGACATCAAAAGAGTGCAAAAAACCAAGAAGAAAAGCCCAAAAGTACTTAGAAAGTACTCAAAACGATTTTAAGTGAAAAAACACCAATAAACCCTTGAAAAGGGAGAGCTCAATGCTCCAGGGTCCTGCTTGCAGGAGCCGGAAAAAAGAACTGAAAGTAACTGGGACCTGCAGTGCATTCTGGGATACTGTGAAGTTCTGGAAAGTTCTCTTAAAGGCACAGTATCCTGTTCTGAGCCACATAATGGCAGCCTATGGGGCTTGTCTGTCCAGGTCCTCCTCTCTATCATTCCAGAGGGTTTTTGCTGTTTAAGCAAGGGAAATCTGTACAGGCTTTGCTGTTTTGTGGATTTTATTGGTGGAATTTGTAGTTGAAGTACTGGACAGTGTAGCCTTTTTAGGCTGCATTATCTGTCTTTAAAGCAAGGCACAAGGGCAAACGACAGAGAAGAAAGAAAGAGAACATGGCAGACAAAATGGCTGCCAGAAGCAAGATGGATTCAGCTAAATGCTAACAGCGATCTCTGCCAAATTTCCACAGACGACCCTTTTAGCATTAGCTGAAGACCAACTTTTTTAGAGGAGTCTAAACATACGTTATGTACATCGATTTGCATCAATTGATCAATTTCTCTGTCTAATATGTGCTGGGCATTCATTTGTGCAACATCACGTTTAGCAGATTTACAGGCAATAATACAGATGGAGCAAAGCATTGGACCACATTATATACATAGGCAGCATGTCAGTAGAATTGCAAACAGTATACACAGGACTGTCAACAGTTTCCAGCACCAGGTAACAAGCAGTGTCTAACACCAGCTGGCGAAAGTCCATGTGCCAGTATCAGGGTGAATCTCAGCAGCAATTTTGTGAAGCTAGAAGATCGCATCAAAAACTGAAGGGGCATGATCTGGAATGTATATACAGGAGCTGCTTCCGATGATGCGACATGCACCACCTCGATCAGCCAAAATCACGTCTAGAACCATACGATTTTTGAGCGCCACATCTGGATGAACGTGTTCAAATAAGATTGTCTATGCTTCTGCTAATAAGGGAGAGTAAAATAGTGATGTTTAATGGGTGCCCGAGTAGTTGCAGTTAGAACTTGTCGAGCAGGAGCCACTTCCTCTACAACCCAAGTTATTCCTGCCATAGCAACTATAGAGACAATAAACCCAACAATGCACATTATCTTCTTATCACAGATCCTTGCAGCAGTTGATTTTTCCTCCACAGGCATATTCATCTCATTGTTGAAGTAACAAAATCGTTGGAGCTCTAAAGTCCTGGGCAGCTGTTGGTTTCTTCACTGAGGGTTAAGACGGGTATCACTACTCCAAGAGATCCCCCCCCCCCCTCCTCTTCAGCTCAGTCTCTCACTAACCCAGGACCGTGGCTCAACCAGTCTATTTCGACAATGAAGTTTCTTTCCGGGGTCGTAGTTGGTATCGGGATACACCAGGAATCATGTGGTCCGGGAAGCCTTCCGCAGGTTCTTCAGGTGATATGACTTGGCCTTTCTCTGTATTCAGGATGTCTCGATGGTCGATCAGGGCAGCAGGTTCCACCAGGGTAGACTGCACCTTCTTGCAGTGAGTAGAATGCACCCAGTTCCTCCTGTTCATCACTTGAACCGCAGTTCTCGTTCCGAGTAGTACTTGCTCTGGGCCGCGCCACCTAGGTGCCAAGCTGCTCAACCTCTGGAACGATCGGACCATTACATGGTCCCCGGGCTGGAGTCCATGGCTCTCACCTGCAGACCTGTCAGGAAGAGCTTCTCAAACTTGTTGATGAATAGAAATCAAACTGTCAGTCAACAGTGATAGGTAGTCGCTCATCAAAACACATGGTACATCATGTATGGTGCGTGGCTTAGCAATTCCTCAAATATTCATAGGCCTTCCAAATACCACCTCATATGGTGTAAGCACAGATCGTGAATATGGCACTGATCTAATGGACAAGGCCACGGGTAATGCATCAGGCCATTTCAAGGATGTAGAAGCCTGGATTTGGGTTAGCTTCAGCTTGAGAGTAGCATTGTATCTTTCCACTAGTCTTGATGATTGTGGACGGAAAGCATCATGCTTAATCCCTAATCCTTTAAGGACATGTTCAACAACTTGCCCAATAAAATGGGGTCCGTTATCACTCCATAAAAGTTTGTGGACACCAAATCTGGGGAAGAATTCTTTCAGAAGCACCTTTGCTGTAGTAAGAGCTGTATTATCTTTCGTAAGGTATGCCACTATCCACTTAGTGAAGCACATACCACTACTAAGACATATTTCAGATTGTTACAGTGTTCAAGCTGGATGTAATCCATTTGCAAAACTTCAAAAGGTGCAGTTGTTGTAGCAAACCCTCCTGTAGGAGTTTGTGTCCCTATACCAGGATTGTACTGGAGACAAATCAAGCAGGACCGTACCGTCTTTTTAGCTGTGCCGGCAATATCTGCATGCTCCCAAACTTGCGTAAGCAATTTCGTTATCGAGGAAGCTCCAAGATGTGCCAGCCCATGTGCTATATGAATCATAGGTTGTAAATAGACTGTGGGCAGTCTCCATTTAGTCATGTCTTTATTTCACCAACAATGCTCATCATCCAATGTTTCCTCTTTAGACCATTGCTCAAGTTCTTCAGCAGAAGCAGATCTCTGCATGTCTAGCACTTGCTGCCTAACATCATGCCAACGTTCAGCCTGTGACTTCACTACGTACATGGATGTGGTGCTTCACTGCATTGCAGTTTCATGGGCTGCGTGATCTGCAAAGGCATTGCCTCGTCCTATTTTATCGGTCACTTTCTTGTGTGAGCTACATTTAACAATTGCTATTCCCTTCGGATATGTCCAGGCAGTCAGAAGATTATGTATCAATTCTACAGGCATTATTTGCAGCCCGTGGGATGTAAGAAAGCCTCTTTTCTTCCAGAGTAACCCAAAATCATGAGCCACTCCGAAAGCATAGCGGCTATCTGTATAAACGTTCACAGACAAGTCAGTACTAAGTTCACATGCTTATGTCAAAGCTATTAGCTGACCTGCCTGAGCTGACTTATGTGGAATACGAGCTGTCTCAACTACCGTCTGAAGTGTTGTAATTGCATATGCAGCTGATGTCGTGCCATCTGGTAATTTCAAACAAGACCCATCAACCCACTGTTCAGGCGTATCAGTTGCCAACAAGATGTCATCGACATATTATATGAGAGCCCACCCCAGTTGGCACAGGAAAATAATTAAGTTGTCTTTTCAATGCTTGGCTGTAAATACTAGGCTCCACAGTATACCCTTGCGGAACTCTACAGAATCTATAGAATCGGTTATTCAAAGTGAAGCCGAACAAATATCGGCTATCAGGATGAATAGGGATTGAGAAGAAAGCATTCTTCAAATCGACCACTGTGCCTGACCCTGTGGCCTGGTCGCCCCCTCGCTCCTCCTGCCTGCTGCTCCTTTTGCCGCCTTTTTCTCCAGCTGATGACTGGACGACCCAGCCGTCGCTGAGCCGCTCGCCCGCACCAGTCTTTCCCGCCGCTGCCTCCCTGCGGCCCCGCCCCCTGCTAGCCCATTCGCCGCCCCACCGCTGACCCTCCTCCCGGCTGCCTACTTATGACGACCCCACGCACGCGCAGCGTTGACGCGCAACTGGCGCGCCGATTGTGCGCCAAAGGCAAGCCCGTCTGCGCCCGTCCGCGCCTGGACCGCGCCCAGCGCCAGGACCACCGGCCCTCCCCGCCGAAGCAAGACGACCCGACTGACCTATGACGCCGCCACTCTCAACGCACTCAATGCCGGCCGGACCCACGCCTGCTGCCGAGCCACCCCGAGACGCACCCACGGACCCTTCACCTGCTGTACCTGCAAGTTCACCTGCCTCCGAACCTGCCCCGGACCCGCCAAGACAAACACCAGCAGCAACCACCTCAAGTGCATCCTGCTCAACACCCGCTCCGTCTTCAGACACGCCGTGGAACTCTGGAACCTCCTCGACGCTACATCACCGGACGTCGCCTTCCTCACGGAAACCTGGCTGAACGCCTCCTCTGCACCCGACATCGCCATCGCCATCCCGGACGGGTACAAGATCATCAGGAGGGACACCATCAACCAGACCGGAGGAGGCATCGGCATCATCCACAGGAACACCATCCGCATCACGACCGACGCCAGCGACTCCTTCGCCGCAGCCGAACATCTCCACTTCCAGATTCACACCGACCCTAAGATGACCCTCAGAGGCACCCCCGGGACCATGCACACAATTCAGCGAAGACATCACAGACTTCATCAGCCCACACGCCCTCCCCTCCGCTGACTACATCCTCCTAGGGGACCTCAACTTCCACCTGGAGAACAACAAGGACCGCAACACCACCGCCCTGCTGGAAAACCTCGCTAACCTCGGACTCAAGCAACTGGTCAACACCCCCACCCACCACGCCGGCCACACGCTTGATCCCGTCTTCTCCTCCAGCAAGTACATCACCTTCAGCCACGCCACCGGACTCCACTGGACCGACCACAGCTGCGTCCACTTCAGCTTCAAAAGAACCACAACCCACCACCACCCGCAACAGGTACCTCACAGGAGCTGGAGCAAGATCACCGCCGACCAGCTCACCACCTCCCTCAGCCAGAGCCCACACGCCAACACAACGGACCCCAACGTAGCAGCCCGCAACTTCACACAGTGGCTGACCGCCTGCGCCGACGACCTCGCGCCACTAAAGAACTCTCCCAGCAGACCCAGAAGTAAGAAGGCATCCTGGTTCACCGACGAACTCAAGGACTCCAAGAAGACCTGCTGCACCCTCGAGAAAGCCTGGCTCCTCGACCGGACCACCGACAACATGACCGCCCTCAAACACGCTACCCGCAAGCACCACCAGCTCATCCGCACCACCAAGAAGAAATTCCTGAAGGAACGACTAGACAACAACGCCCACGACAGCAAAGAGCTCTTCACCATCGTCAAGGAGTTCTCCAACCCCAACCCCAACCCCAGCACCGGCACCAACGACATCACTCCGTCACAAGACCTCTGCGACTCCCTCACCTCGTTCTTCCACCGCAAGATCGCTGACATCCACGACAGCTTCGGCGCACCACCCACGCACCCAACCGTCGAACCAACGCCCCCCACCGCCACCCTCCGCACCTGGACCACAGTGACCACCGAAGACACAGCCCGCACGATGAACACCATCCACTCCGGATCACCGACCGACCCCTGCCCACACCACGTCTTCTACAAGGCCGACTACACCATCGCACCCCAACTCCGGAACATCATCAACACCTCCTTCAACACCGCCACCTTCCCGGAGAGCTGGAAGCACGCCGAGCTCAGCGCCCTCCTGAAGAAACCTACAGCGGACCCCACCGACCTCAAGAACTTCCGCCCCATCTTGCTCCTCCCTTTTCCTGCTAAAGTCATCGAGAAGATCGTCAACAGACAGCTGACCGCCTTCCTCGAGACGAACGGATCCCTCGACCCCTCGCAGTCCGGCTTCAGAGCCAACCACAGCACCGAGACTGCCCTCATCGCAGCCACCGACGACATTCGGACCCTGCTCGACAACGGGGAAACAGTGGCCCTCATCCTCCTGGACCTCTCCGCTGCGTTCGACACTGTCTGCCACCGCACCATAGTCCAGCGCCTCAGCAACATCGGTATCCAAGAGAAGGCACTGGAATGGATCATCTCGTTCCTCGCCGGAAGAACACAAAGAGTCCGCCTCCCCCCGTTTCGCTCCGAGACCACCGAAGTCATCTGCGGCGTCCCGCAAGGATCTTCACTCAGCCCCACCCTCTTCAACGTCTACATGAGACCTCTTGCAGCCATCGCACGCCAGCACAACCTCAACATCATCTCTTACGCCGACGACACCCAGCTGATCCTCTCCCTCACCAGAGACCCCGACACCGCCAGAACCTGCCTACAAGAAGGGATGAAAGACGTCGCCGAGTGGATGAAGGACAGCAGCCTGAAACTGAACTCGGACAAGACGGAAGTCCTCATCCTGGGATCTTCGCCCTCCGCCTGGGACGACTCCTGGTGGCCCCCAGCCCTGGGCACCGCACCCAAGCCAACCGACCACGCACGCAACCTGGGCTTCATCCTGGACTCCTCCCTCTCGATGACCAGACAAGTCAACGCCGTCTCCTCCTCGTGCTTCAACACCCTGCGTATGCTTCGCAAGATCTTCCGCTGGATCCCGACCAAGACCAGGAAGACGGTCACCCAGGCACTCGTCACCAGCCGACTGGACTACGGAAACGCCCTCTACGCCGGAACCACAGCCAAGCTACAGAAAAGACTCCAGCGCATCCAGAACGCCTCCGCCCGACTCATCCTGGATGTCCCCCGACGCAGCCACATCTCCAGCCACCTGAGGAACCTGCACTGGCTCCCCGTCGACAAGAGGATCACGTTCCGGCTCCTCACCCACGCACACAAGTCTCTCCACGACCTGGTCCCTAAGTACCTCAACGACCGCCTGACCTTCTACATGCCCACCCGCCAGCTACGGTCCACCAGCCTCGCCCTCGCAGCCGTACCACGCATCCGAAGAGCCACCGCCGGAGGAAGATCCTTCTCTTACCTGGCTGCCAAGACATGGAACTCCCTCCCCATCCACCTTCGGCTGACCCAGGACCATCTCGCCTTCAGGAAACAACTCAAGACCTGGCTGTTCGAGCAGTAGCATACCCCTTCCCCCAAGCGCCTTGAGACCCTCCCGGGTGAGTAGTGCGCTATACAAATGGAATGATTGATTGAAATCAATCACAGTAAAGGTAGTAGCAGTCGGAGGAACCATGGTAAGGAGTGTCGTGATGTCAGAGACTACTGGGTATTGTGGCACTACAATCTTGTTAAACTCTTGTAGATTTTAGTATCAGTATCTTTCTTCAAAATAGGAAGGATAGGAGTATTGCCGATATTGTAAGGTACTTCTTCCACAACCCCCACTTCAATCAAATCATGAACAATGCGTACACGTGCATCTTCACCTTCTCAAGAGATTTTGTATTAATGAAATCGCTGCAATGAAGCTCTCTCCTTTACATGAATATGCACTGGTGGAATAACCATTCGCCCCACATCAGTGTCCGAAGTAGCCCACAAAGTACTAGGGAGTGAAGCCAATACAGCATCCTCTCTAATGAGACAGGAGTTCTCAGTCACCGGATAGTTATCATTCAAAATAACACACACACCTTCTGGGGAACAGTGTATTGTAGCCTAAAATACTTTAGCATATCAAGACCCACGATATTGTCTGATGTGTTCGGGGAAAGCAAAAATGGACATGGAGCAGTAAATTTATCAACATGGAATGCAAGTGGTTGTGACAGTGGGCTAAGGGAAGGTGTCCCATCGAAACCTGTCAATGTAATGGTTAAGCCAGACAGGGGAGCCCTTGGAACCAATTGTTCTCCTATATCAACCAGAAACCGATCAGTAGAACCCAAAACATGTGTTTGGACATAAGGACCCTTCTGATCTACTGGAACCTCAACTGATTTCTTACCCCATCCTAGGAATTCATATGCATAAGCAGAGTCCTTCAAATTCAAATCCACATAATCAGATATTTGTTACTGATTGCGCCTGTCAAATGTGTTAGAAGAATTTGGAGGATGCCCAACACTCTCTAATCTTGCACGATCATCCATACTACCCCTATATCCTGGATACCCCAGGCGGCCTCTCATTTGTACACGACCACGCTGATACTGCTGAGTGCGCGAACAAGGACATTCTAAAGCCCAATGTCCAGTCTCCCAGCAGTAAGCGCACTTATCAGAAGACAAAGTAGCTCGGGAAAAAAGAGGGTGTACCTGGGCGATATATTGCACGTCCACCTCGACCACTATGTCCAGAAGATGGGCCCTACACCTGATCAATCATAACCTTTGTTTTCAGCTCCTTATTCTTTTAATCCTCATTGCCCTTAGCTTCTAATTCCTGACGTTCATAATACTGGGCCATAGTCAAAAGAGAGACTGGGGAAGACGTAGTCCATGAACTTTCACTGGCTTTTAGGCGACTGGCTATTCCTGGCAACATGTTCGCAACAAATGTATCGACAAACACATGCCTGCCCGTGTCATCTGTCAATGACTGGCCACTAAAGTTGTGGAATGCCTCCTCAAAACGTGTAAAGAGATCAGAGACCGATTTATCTGCCTTTTGCTTGCAGGATGCTAACACAGTCCAATCTATCTTTTTAGGAGGAATGTGAGTTTTCAATTTAAATAGTATAGCTTTTGGAAAGTCTAAAATCTCTTGCTGTGGTTTCTGTGCGGGTTCCCTTTTTGCATCAATCCTTTCTTGTTCTTTCCAAACATCCCCTAAAGTTGTACGATCATTGACTTTACAAATAGATCTCCACATATCAGGGGGTAAAATAAGCCCAAAAAACATAACAATATCAGAAAGTCATGGTACTAGAACTAATGGCTCATTCAACTTCACGATCAGCGGTCAGCATTGAGAGAGTCTCTCGCAGAGGATCCGATCCTGACTTGTCCTGATCCCAAGGAAAAATATAATCATCAGAATCAAGGACACAGGAGCGAAGGGAAAAGTATATGGAGGCGGAGAACGGTCTAGCAGAATTGAATCATCCTGTGGTTTATTAAGGAAAGGGTAGAGTGGGCGCCAAACAGGGTATTGGCCATTTACCTGTAAACAACGCTCCCTATCCTCTCTTTTATCTCCTTCATTTCTTTATTTTTTAATTCCAGCGCTTTCGCATGGATATTGTTGCATTGTTCTTTATCTATCAAAGTCGGCTCTCTTCTCACTCGTTCACGTGCTTCTTTCTCCCCCATTCGTACACAGTCAAACATATCTTGTCTACTTTTGCGCTTAAATATACATTGTTCCACATACTGAATTTTTCCAAGATCAAATGACCCATGTACAGGCCACCGAAACTCAGGATCCTTGCTAGTACATTTATTCCATAACGTGCTGTACATTATAGAAGAAATACCATTTTTAATATTCATGTCCCTATTAGGTGTCCCCTCGGGGGGAGCCATCTGACTTCGCTCACTACTCACATTGGTACCTCCAAAGAAGCAACACATTCTATGAAGTGTGCTTGAAACAGGCATGCCAAAAATATAGTAGCATATACAATACAATACAGCAGAGGCACTTAACACGATGTGTGCCGTAACAAATTATTCAAAAGTTGGAGAAAAGTCCCCTCATTACCTGCCTATATAAATTGCAATTCATATATATCCAATCAAATTCCATATTGTCCAATTTCCATATACAAAGTGTTGCATCAAACAACCGTACCAAACAAAAGTCTCCAGTTTCCAACTGCCAAGTTCAGAATCCACCAAATGGTGAACACCAGAAGAGATCTCAGTCGAGGACCGGCACCACCTAGAGGGTCAGATCAGAAAGAGAGGAAAAACGCCTTGGGTGCCAAGACGCACGTCTACTCGGGCAATGATCATCCGCAGCGAGATTCCAGTCCTTCATTTCGACCACTTCTTCGGGCATCCGAGTCGCCGATGAACCCCCTTGGTTGGGCGCCAATCTGTAGAGGTGGGTCTCAGCAAGGCCTACCAGTGGTAGGGGTTCGCCCTGAAATGTCAAAGAGATAGTTTATTAAACTTCATGAGGTGGAACTACATTCACACAACACCCTTCGGTAGTGTATGAAGTAGCACAAGGAGTAGAAGAACCATGGGTCTTTATATACCCACACATGGGCTCAAAAGAAGGTGGTACAAGCACACATAGGAGAGTTACATACATAAATGGTCATACAGAAATGCACAGTCAACAAAGGAGGAGAGGCCAACAGTTGCTGACTTTAGTAGAAACATCCTGACAGTAACAGACCTATACAGGTGCATGGGCAGTTAC
This sequence comes from Lissotriton helveticus, assembly GCF_964261635.1. Taxonomy (NCBI): domain Eukaryota; kingdom Metazoa; phylum Chordata; class Amphibia; order Caudata; family Salamandridae; genus Lissotriton; species Lissotriton helveticus. Next base: position 350,664,309 of record NC_136070.1, on the reverse strand, counting down.
AGACTTCTCTGTGCATGTGCAGAGTAACAGAGGCTAAGTAGAGCCAGTTGTTTGGGCAAGGCACAAGGGCAAACGACAGAGAAGAAGGAAGGAGCACATGGCGTGCACATGGAAGACAAAATGGCTGCCAGAAACAAGATGGCTTCAGCTAAATGCTAACAGCGATCTCTGCCAAATCTCCACAGATCATCATAGCCTGGTGTCATTTAAAGGCCCCCTTCCGTTCATTCAGGTTTTATAGCGTCATCAGGTTTGTTGCATGTGCATGTGTTGTACTTCCTTTGGCAGTGGCATCAAATAACATACCAGCATTATCCATGTTGCTTGTTCCTTATTTCCTCCCACCCTACCGTTATCCCAATAGCAATCCAATTGTCCGGGTTGAACCCCGCCCTTGTAACAAAATAAGTGATAAAACACAGCAACACTTTCTTTCGGACTTTTACCCATACAGTGCAGCCACGCTGCTGTACAACGTGGCAAAAAGACAGTGTCAAAGAAAGTATCTCTGGCATAAGCAAAACCTTTTGACATTGCCAAGGCTTGTGTTAGGTAACTTGTATGCCCTGAGACCTAATGAGATGGTTACTTCCAGGATCGAGGAAAGCTTCACAACCTAATAAAAAGAACCCACCATGTCACCACCCCATAAATTTCAGTGTCCCTGCGTTGTGCCTCTTCTATTTGTATTTGTGTTCCGCTAAATGTGCTGCAGGTGGTGTGTGTGGCTGTGTATACAGAAAGCAGTAGCAGCTCACAGGGAATGAGGGTGGTGGGCCGGAGGAGAGGGGATGGCGGGTGGGGGGGATCAAAATAAAAAATACCTCTTCCGTCGACTGCGTCTCTCCTCCGATTCTCGAGTCCCAGAACCAGGAAGCATCCAGGCTCCCCATAGCCATTCCTAACGCTGCAATGCAGCATTATAATTTGTCTGAGTGCCGTGGATCTGCACTCAGATGGGCACTGGGAGCCTGGCTGTGTAGTGCAGCCTGGTGGGGAACATGCAAAGTGTGCATGACTGTTTGGCCGGGCCAAGATGGCAGGCCAAGCAGTCATGCCCACTTCAAGTGTGCAAATCACTTCTCCAACTCAAACAAAGGGAGGGCACACCCAATTAATCCTCTATACCACCGAATGTATTGTGGTGTGCGTGTATGTTTTAAATATCACAAGTGAGTGTGCGGATGACACCCAGGTAAATTAGTGCTCACGCCACATTTCTTGGATATGCAGTTGTATATATGTTTTTGGATCCTTACACACAGGTACCACCTGTGGCTTGCTTCATCATTGGACCCACACCCTGATCACCTAGTGTGTCTGGCCGGGCTCTGTGTGTTTATAAGCGGAGCTCTTGGGAGGTTTTTGCAGGGAATTAGGTGTATTAAAATGCCTATAGATCCTATTTTCCTGTTTTAATGGGCGAGGTCTATGGCAAGATTAAAAACAGTGTTTGATATGGGTTTCTGTCATGTAGTATGTCATTCGTTTCTAGGTTGTGTACATACAGCCCTGATACACTAGGGGCAAAGGTGCTCCCCATCGAAGGCCTGTGTGTTTGGAGTATCAGAGTTTGCTCAAATTCGAAGTAATTTTTGGTTTGAGCTAGTCTTGCACATTCCAGGCTAAATTCACTGAGTGCTATGTATTTCCAGTCCTCCCATGCTAAGATGTCTCTTATTACTTCCAGGCTGCCATTTTGGGGAAGGCTAGTATACAGATTCTAAGACCCAACCCTAACATCAGGGTCCATACTACATCTCCCGACAGTCCACAGGACGGGAAATGGAAAAATAGTCCATACTAGAAGCATGATCTGGTAGAGACAACAAGAGAAGGAGCGGTACCTATGACAACGTCTCCCGTAAAGGAGATAGCTTGACGTAACAAAATAGTCACGTGACACAACACGTCACAATAAGATAGAGGAATGGCACCAGGTCAATAATATTAGGGAAACAGGGAGCCAGACATGTCGAGGTGGTGGACGCGTTCTCTTGACAAAGTGAGTACGATTTATGCAAAAAGAATACAAGACCACCATACCACTAAATGATCTAGAGAGAATACTATACAAAAGGTAAACCCCATGATGTCTTAATACTATTTATAATAATTGTTATATTGGTGGGCCTGCACACCTACGTTTATTAATTTTTCACCTCAAATTCACGTATGTGTTGGGTTTATGGGTTTATCACGAATCGATTTAGAGCAGGAATTGTCTGTTTGTTAAAGACATATGAACTATTAAAATATTGCTGTTTTCTGTGTCCTAGACCCGGACAGTAACCATACTACGGGCATCGAGAAATTTTGTATTATTGTAAATATGTTGTGGTACTTATCCCCTGATGAAGGGTTCGGTTCAGAACCCGAAATGCATTGGGTATCAGTTTGAGTTCTGCAATTGAAATTGTTTCTTGATACAATTGAGTTGAGTGAATAATAACTTATAGATTGTATGTATAATTTTGATGAACCCAAGAGGCATGTAATGCATATTGATACTGAAACTGCATGAACAAAACTTGGTTTAGGACAAAAAATAAACTAGTTGAAAAAATGTATAACTTTCATGATTAATCTTTTTCAATACTTCAGAGGGGCCCTCTGCCTATAGCTGTGTGACAAGTAGCGTAGGGTTTTCCTTACGCTCTCAAGTGATTGATACTATTTATGCCATGTAGGTGATCTATGTCTTTACGTTTGTTTTTCTTTTTAAGTTCACCTTCAAAGTTTTGTGAAGTGTTTGTGTGTGTGTAGATTTTTTACCAAACTTATCACTTAAATCTAATGCGGGTCATTTCACTATTATGTGGCACGCTTCTTACTGCACTATAATAGGTGCCACTAATTTTATCCTCTTACACTTATTTTTTCTTTCAGCAATGGCCATACCATAAAGAGTCCAAGTATGGTCTGTTTGATACGTGCATTCTTCATAAAAAAGTTGAAATGAAAGCATAAAGGTAGGTAAAAATACCACGCTGACGCTGGGTAAACATACCACTTTGGGTCCTGAAGAAAGCTGTCTGACCCTTAACGAGCAAACAAACGGCTGAAACATGTCTACCTATAGATGTAAAGGACCGTAGTATCCTGATTAACATCTCACTGTTTTTAATCTTGCCATAGAACTCGCTCAATAAAATAGGACTAGAGGATCTATAGGCATTTTTAACGGATCACTGACAGAATATCGACAGTCAAAATATCGAGATGACAAAATATCGAGGTAAAAATATCGACTGCCAAAATATCGACTTCCTATCTTCAAACAGGTAAGTACAAAAATATCGACTCCAAAATATCGAGTGTAAAAAATATAGACAGTCAAAATATCGATTTTTTTAAATATCTTAAAAGTAATTTTAAAGTACTATAGTAATAAATATAACTAATTTAAACATACTTAAAATACTTAAATAAACATAAAATTAATACATAATTATTGTAACTTAATTTTTTTTTAAAAACACACACACACATATATATATATATATATATATATATATATATATATATATTATACACACAAAGTCACCTCGAAAACGGAAGGAACCAACACAGGTAGGTCTGCCTCATGTTTAATGGAAGTTGTTCGAGTGAGAGTCACAGAGAGGCACATGCAAACAATAGAGCCTTTAGCCGACGCGTTTCATGCTGACGCACTTCATCTTGGGCTTTGGCCGGACCGGAAATGCACGTAAGAATTTTCAGAGCACCTGAATATCAAGTAAGTACCTGCCCCAGTGGGCGTGGCTGACCGCTCAGCCTCCTGGTACTTGCGGTGCACGAGTATTTCTCCAGTGAGTTCAAAGTGCATCCCAGCAGTTCCATAAAATTAATAAAACCCCAGTGGGCTGATGTGTTCAGTCTGGTCGTTTCACCCACAGTTCTGCGCTTCCAAAACGGGCTCCTGTCCCCGATGGTTCAGCCAGTTTGGCGTTCGCCGGGGTCTGCTTTCAATGCAGCGAGCTCCTTCCACGGCATAGGCACGCCGTTATTTATTATACACACAAAGTCACCTCGAAAACGGAAGGAACCAACACAGGTAGGTCTGCCCGATGTTTAATGGAAGTTGTTCGAGTGAGAGTCACAGAGAGGCACATGCAAACAATAGAGCCTTTAGCCGACGCGTTTCATGCTGACGCACTTCATCTTGGGCTTTGGCCGGACCGGAAATGCACTTAAGAATTTTCAGAGCACCTGAATATCAAGTAAGTACCTGCCCCAGTAGGCGTGGCTGACCGCTCAGCCTCCTGGTACTTGCGGTGCACGAGTATTTCTCCAGTGAGTTCAAAGTGCATCCCAGCAGTTCCATAAAATTAATAAAACCCCAGTGGGCTGATGTGTTCAGTCTGGTCGTTTCACCCACAGTTCTGCGCTTCCAAAACGGGCTCCTGTCCCCGATGGTTCAGCCGGTTTGGCGTTCGCCGGGGTCTGCTTTCAATGCAGCGAGCTCCTTCCACGGCATAGGCACGCCGTTATTTATTATACACACAAAGTCACCTCGAAAACGGAAGGAACCAACACAGGTAGGTCTGCCTCATGTTTAATGGAAGTTGTTCGAGTGAGAGTCACAGAGAGGCACATGCAAACAATAGAGCCTTTAGCCGACGCGTTTCATGCTGACGCACTTCATCTTGGGCTTTGGCCGGACCGGAAATGCACTTAAGAATTTTCAGAGCACCTGAATATCAAGTAAGTACCTGCCCCAGTGGGCGTGGCTGACCGCTCAGCCTCCTGGTACTTGCGGTGCACGAGTATTTCTCCAGTGAGTTCAAAGTGCATCCCAGCAGTTCCATAAAATTAATAAAACCCCAGTGGGCTGATGTGTTCAGTCTGGTCGTTTCACCCACAGTTCTGCGCTTCCAAAACGGGCTCCTGTCCCCGATGGTTCAGCCGGTTTGGCGTTCGCCGGGGTCTGCTTTCAATGCAGCGAGCTCCTTCCACGGCATAGGCACGCCGTTATTTATTATACACACAAAGTCACCTCGAAAACGGAAGGAACCAACACAGGTAGGTCTGCCTCATGTTTAATGGAAGTTGTTCGAGTGAGAGTCACAGAGAGGCACATGCAAACAATAGAGCCTTTAGCCGACGCGTTTCATGCTGACGCACTTCATCTTGGGCTTTGGCCGGACCGGAAATGCACTTAAGAATTTTCAGAGCACCTGAATATCAAGTAAGTACCTGCCCCAGTGGGCGTGGCTGACCGCTCAGCCTCCTGGTACTTGCGGTGCACGAGTATTTCTCCAGTGAGTTCAAAGTGCATCCCAGCAGTTCCATAAAATTAATAAAACCCCAGTGGGCTGATGTGTTCAGTCTGGTCGTTTCACCCACAGTTCTGCGCTTCCAAAACGGGCTCCTGTCCCCGATGGTTCAGCCGGTTTGGCGTTCGCCGGGTCTGCTTTCAATGCAGCGAGCTCCTTCCACGGCATAGGCACGCCGTTATTTATTATACACACAAAGTCACCTCGAAAACGGAAGGAACCAACACAGGTAGGTCTGCCTCATGTTTAATGGAAGTTGTTCGAGTGAGAGTCACAGAGAGGCACATGCAAACAATAGAGCCTTTAGCCGACGCGGTTCATGCTGACGCACTTCATCTTGGGCTTTGGCCGGACCGGAAATGCACTTAAGAATTTTCAGAGCACCTGAATATCAAGTAAGTACCTGCCGCTGCATTGAAAGCAGACCCCGGCGAATGCCAAACCGGCTGAACCATCGGGGACAGGAGCCCGTTTTGGAAGTGCAGAACTGTGGGTTAAACGACCAGACTGAACACATCAGCCCACTGGGGTTTTATTAATTTTATGGAACTGCTGGGATGCACTTTGAACTCACTGGAGAAATACTCGTGCACCGCAAGTACCAGGAGGCTGAGCGGTCAGCCACGCCCACTGGGGCAGGTACTTACTTGATATTCAGTTGCTCTGAAAATTCTTAAGTGCATTTCCGGTCCGGCCAAAGCCCAAGATGAAGTGCGTCAGCATGAAACGCGTCGGCTAAAGGCTCTATTGTTTGCATGTGCCTCTCTGTGACTCTCACTCGAACAACTTCCATTAAACATGAGGCAGACCTACCTGTGTTGGTTCCTTCCGTTTTCGAGGTGACTTTGTGTGTACAATATATATATATATATATATATATATATATACATATCATTAACAAAACATATACAATATTTTTTCCGTAGGATAGCGAGAGGTTTTAAATTTACTATTCCAACTCCAGTGAGTGCAACAGTAGGGAAAGCGTTGAATAGCGTAGGGGTAAAAATTACTATTCCCACTCCAAAGAGTGCGACAGTAGGGAAAGCGTTGGATAGCGTAGGGGTGAAAATTACTATTCCAACTCCAGCGAGTGCAACAGTAGGGAAAGCGTTGGATAGCGCAGGGGTAAAAATTACTATTCCCACTCCAGCGAGTGCAACAGTAGGGAAAGCGTTGGATAGCGTAGGGGTAAAAATTACTATTCCCACTCCAGAGAGTGCAACAGTAGGGAAAGCGTTGGATAGCGTAGGTGTAAAAATTACTAAACCAACTCCAGCGAGTGCAACAGTAGGGAAAGCGTTGGATAGCGTAGGGGTAAAAATTACTATTCCCACTCCAGAGAGTGCAACAGTAGGGAAAGCGTTGGATAGCGTAGGGGTAAAAATTACTATTCCAACTCCAGCGAGTGCAACAGTAGGGAAAGGGTTGGATAGCGTAGGGGTAAAAATTACTATTCCAACTCCAGCGAGTGCAACAGTAGGGAAAGCGTTGTATCGCGTAGGGGTAAATAATTACTATTCCCACTCCAGAGAGTGCAACAGTAAGGAAAGAGTTGGATAGCATAGGAGTACATTTTAATATCCCCACTGTAGTGAAAATAAATTAATCTAAGTCACATAATTAAAATACATTTTAATTATCAATTAAGAATTAATTAATTACCAATTAAAAAATAATTAACAATTTATTTAAAATAAATACCAATTAATTAATTATCATGTTTAATTCATTATATTAAATTACTTCCCACCCTATTCCCCTATAAACCCACAACCCGCTACTACAAATAAAATAATATTCACATAAATATTAATTAATCAACTAATAAAAATTAATTATAAATTAACAAATAATTAATTACCAATTAAAAATTCATTGACAATTTATTTCAAAATAAATACCAATCAATTAATTAATATTTGTAATTAATTAAATTTAAATTACTACCCACCCTATTCCCCTATAAACCCACAACCCACTACAGAAAATATAATAATATTATTCAAATAATTGTCAATTAAACAATTAATTTAAATTAATCAAATAAGAATTAATTATTTATCAATTAAAAATTAAACAATTAATTCAAAATAAATACCAATTAATTAATTAACATTTAATTAATTAAAATTAAATTACTTCCCACCCTATTCCCCTATAAACCCACAACCCGCTACAGAAAATAAATTACTAAAATTAAAATATTTATCAATTAAAATTAATTACCAATTATATTTTAATTAATTGCCAATTAATAATTAATTAACAATTAATTCAAAAAACCAATTTATTTAACATATTTAATTAATTATAATTAAATTACTTCCCACCCTATTCCTCTATAAACCCACAACCCGCTACAGAAAATAAATGACTAAAATTAAAATATTTATCAATTAATCAATTAAAATTAATTACAGATTATATTTTAATTAATGACCAATTCATAAATAATTAACAATTCATTCTAAATAAATAATAAAAAATAAAACATTTAATTAATTATAATTAAATTACTTCCCACCCTATTCCCCTATAAACCCACAACCCGCTACAGAATTATATTACACAAAAACAAAATTAATATTAACTTACCTAAAATTCGATATTTTTGTTGTCTATATTATGTGTAGTCGATATTATGTCCATTCTATATTTTTGATTCGATATTATGTCCATTCTATATTTTTGATTCGATATTATGTCCATTCTATATTTTTGATTCGATATTATGTCCATTTTATTCGATATTAAAATTTTCTAGTCGATATTTTGGTAGTCTATATTATGTCTAGTCGATATTATGTCCATTCTATATTTTTTACTCGATATTAAGTCTACTCGATATTAAAAACTCGATATTTTGACTCTATACCATTTTTAACACACCTTATTCCCTGCATATACCTCCTAAGAGCTCCACCAGTCACACTAGGTGATCTGGGTGTGGGTTCAAAGATTAAGCAAGCCACAGGTGGTACCTCTGGGTGAGGACCCAAAAAACATATATAGAAAAATATGTATCCAAGAAATATGGCGTGGGCACTAATTTACCTGGGTGTCACCTACACACTCACTTGTGGTATTTAAAAACAACCATGCACACCACAACACATTAGTTGGTATAGAGGATCAATTGGGTGCACCCTCCCTTTGTTTGAGTTGGAGTTGAAAGTTTGGGAAGTTGAGGGCCCACCCCTACAAATGCCCTCTCACTCTTCCTAGGTTTCAGACAAACCACTCCTCCCCCTGTGCCTCCCCTTACCTGAGAAAAACAAAATGATAACGTAGTTATTATCATTTTATTTTTACTGCTCAAAGAGCAGGAAAGCGATGCACCTCCGCCTTAGCGGAGGAGCCGCTCCTAGCAGGAAGCAGTCTTTTGTACTTATTCTATGTGTGAGGGACTCTTTAGTCTACTGCCCGTGCTGTACCTGTTCTGAGTTCATGCATGAAGCTTTTGTTGCTGCTGTACTGCTCATGTTCTCTTTGCATGCGTGTGCATTCATCTGTATGCGTGAAGGAAACTTGCCCACTGCTCTTCTTCTGCTTGCTATTTGTGTGAAGGAAGATTTCACTGTCAATAGATCTTGCATAGGTGAGACCTATTGCCTTTGCCATTGCTTGTTTTTATAGCATTCCTACGAGTGCTTTGCAGTTATTCTTGCCTCTCCCTGTCCGCCCCATCCTCTCCCACCCTCCGTGGTCTTGCTGCTTCTTCCTGAGCCCCACCAGCCTACTTGTAGCTTGCCCATATCCCAGGCCGTTCGCTCTCCCCCTCCCAGGTTGTTTGCTCTCCCCCTTCCAGGCCGTTTGCTCTCCCCGTCCCAGGTCGTCTGCTCTCCCCGTACCAGGTCGTCCGCGCTCCCCGTCCCAGGTCGTCCGCGCTCCCCGTCCCAGGTCGTCCGCGCTCCCCGTCCCAGGTCGTCCGCTCTCCCCGTCCCAGGTTGTCCGCTTTCCCCCTCCCAGGTCGTCCGCTTGCCCCCTCCCAGGTCGTCCGCTTGCCCCCTCCCAGGTCGTCCGCTTGCCCCCTCCCAGGTCGTCCGCTCTCCCCCTTCCAGGTCGTTCATTCTCCCCCTCCCAGGTCGTTCATTCTCCCCCTCCCAGGTCGTTCATTCTCCCCCTCCCAGGTCGTTCGCTCTCCTCTTCCCAGGTCAATCACTCTCCCCCTCCCAGGTTGTTTGCTCTCCCCCTCCCAGGTCGTTTGCTCTCCCCCTCCCAGGTCGTTTGCTCTCCCCCTCCCGGGCCGTTTGCTCTCCCCCTCCCGGGCCGTTTGCTCTCCCCCTCCCGGGCGGTTCGCGCTCCCCCTACCGGGCGGTTCGCTCTCCCCCTCCCAGGCGGTTCGCTCTTCCCCTCCCAGGCGGTTCGCTCTCCCCCTCCCAGGTCGTTCGCTCTCCCCCTCCCAGGTCGTTCGCTCACCCCCTCCCAGGTCGTTCGCTCTCCCCCTCCCAGGTCGTTCGCTCTCCCCCTCCCAGGTCGTTCGCTCTCCCCCTCCCAGGTCGTTCGCTCACCCCCTCCCAGGTCGTTCGCTCTCCCCCTCCCAGGTCGTCCGCTCTCCCCGTCCCAGGTCGTCCGCTCTCCCCGTCCCAGGTCGTCCGCTCTCCCCGTCCCAGGTCGTCCGCTCTCCCCGTCCCAGGTCGTCCGCTCTCCCCGTCCCAGGTCGTCCGCTCTCCCCGTCCCAGGTCGTCCGCTTGCCCCCTCCCAGGTCGTCCGCTCTCCCCCTCCCAGGTCGTCCGCTCTCCCCCTTCCAGGTCGTTCATTCTCCCCCTCCCAGGTCGTTCGCTCTCCTCTTCCCAGGTCAATCACTCTCCCCCTCCCAGGTCGTTTGCTCTCCCCCTCCCAGGTCGTTTGCTCTCCCCCTCCCGGGCCGTTTGCTCTCCCCCTCCCAGGCCGTTCGCTCTCCCCCTCCCAGGCGGTTCGCTCCCCCCCTCCCAGGCGGTTCGGTCTTCCCCTCCCAGGCGGTTCGGTCTTCCCCTCCCAGGCGGTTCGCTCTCCCCCTCCCAGGTCGTTCGCTCTCCCCCTCCCAGGTCGTTCGCTCTCCCCCTCCCAGGTCGTTCGCTCTCCCCCTCCCAGGTCGTTCGCTCTCCCCCTCCCAAGTCGTTCGCTCTCCCCCTCCCAGGTCGTCCGCTCCCCCCGTCCCAGGTTGTCCGCTCCCCCCGTCCCAGGTCGTCCGCTCTCCCCGTCCCAGGTCGTCCGCTCTCCCCGTCCCAGGTCGTCCGCTCTCCCCGTCCCAGGTCGTCCGCTCTCCCCGTCCCAGGTCGTCCGCTCTCCCCCTCCCAGGTCGTCTGCTTGACCCCTCCCAGGTCGTCCGCTCGCCCCCTCCCAGGTCGTCCGCTCGCCCCCTCCCAGGTCGTCCGCTCGCCCCCACCCAGGTCGTCCGCTCGCCCCCTCCCAGGTCGGTCGCTCGCCCCCTCCCAGGTCGGCCGCTCTCCTCTTCCCAGGTCAATCACTCTCCCCCTCCCAGGTCGTTTGCTCCTTCGCTGTCCCCCTCCTCCACCTTGTTCGCTCTCCTCCACCTTGTTCGCTCTACTCCACCTCGTTCGCTCTCCTCCACCTCGTTCGCTCTCCTCCAACTCGTTCGCTCTCCTCCTCGTCGTTCGATCTCCCCTCCTCCTCGTCGTTCGATCTCCCCTCCTCCTCGTCGTTTGATCTCCCCTTCTCCTCGTTTGATCTCCCCTCCTCCTCCTCGTTCGCTCTCCCCTCCTCCTCGTCGTTGGCTCTCCCCTCCTCCTCCTCGTTCGCTCTCCTCTCCTCCTCGTTTGCTCTCCTCTCCTCCTCGTTGTTCGCTCTCCCCCTCCTCCTTGTCGTTCACTCTCCCCCTCCTCCTCTTCGATCGCTCTCCCCCTCCCTCTTCCTGTCTCTTTCATTGCCCAGTCCATGCTTGCCCATTTTTGTTTACCTAAAACTTGTGAAGGAAAAGGTATAAATGCTGCTGTTGGCCACAATGCAATGCACACCAGATATCAGGGCTACAGATTTCTTTTTCTAGCACTCTAATTAGTTCTTTGCAATCAGTCTTCCCTGTCCTAGTTTGCCCCAACCCCCTGTCCTCCTTGCTGACTAATCATGGATCTCCCCATCTTGCCTCTCGTTTATTGTTCCCCGGACTGTACTTTCCCATTTTTTGCTTGCCTAAACACTTATGAAGAAATTATCTGAGTTTTGAATACTACTGTCATGCATTTCAATTAACCAAAATGCCTGGGGTAGCGGAAGTAACGGATCACCCCCCCTTTGACCTTCGCACGTACACACACATATTCACACTTACACACACCCCCACACTCATTGAAAACACACTCTCACCCACGAACACAACATACATTTAAAAAGCGTTTTGTATGCTTACCTCAGCTGCCAGCAAAGGTCATATTCCAGCTAATTGAACTCCATTGTTGTTACACTAATAGTAAAATATATATATATATATTGCACTATTAGCGTCATAAAAACATTGACAACACCAAGAAGACTGCAGCCCTAACTGATGCAGTCACTGAGCAGATTCTTCCCTCTGATCCCCCAGCCGGCGAAGGAAATGGTGGCTCAGGCACTTATCCTATCCCGCTTGGATTATGCCAATGCACTTTTCCTTGGCATTCCTGGATACCTGGTGAATAAACTGCAATTGATCCAGAACGCGGTGGCCAGACTCTTATTTAACATCTCTAGGAGATCAAGCGTCAGATCAGTTAACTTTTCAGCTGAGTGGGCCTCCTGCGTGGCATGACCTGGGCCGATTCCCTTGGTGCCTCTTTCACCAGACTGTGTGTACAGCAATATAGACAGTCTGTGGCATTCTTGTATTCATCTTTTGCTAAATTTGTGCCAATGGCAAGAATTTTTGGGGGATGAGTAAGTAGGTATAAAGTGAAGAGTGAAAAGGTCACCGTATTGCCAACGTGTTTTTTTTTATCAAACATTTGCAATATGCATTACGTGATGACATTGACATTCAAACAATTTGCCACAGCAATCTTTCGAAGTTAAACATTTTGTTGGAACACAGAACCACCTAATGTATAAAACAAAATACATTGCCTGATAGCAACACTTAAATGCTGCCATTTCATGGGTCTGGCACACCAAAGAATTGAGAAATGTTAACTTTGTTGGCTATAACAGAGGGAATTACAGTTCCTAAATTCTGAAAAGCACGTCTATGAATACTTGTATATAAAGGCCACACTTTGCGACCAGAACTGCCTCAAGATACTCAATTTGTTTTACAGCTAAGGGAAGCAGGTACAGGAGAGAATGTGAGTTACCCCACATCACAAGATGCGTTGGGTGTGGAAGCCAGATTCGGACCCACAACGTAGATGATGTGCGCTGTTGTGTGTGCTTCTGCTAATAGATAAGTGCGCATGCATAATGCTAAACACTACATACCCCCAAGCTCAGAGGTAGCTTTCAGCAAGCGGGACTCCCGAGAAGAGATGACAGGAAGAGCAGATATTGAACACCACAACCTGCAGTGAGGCTGCCGGTTCCCGGCTGCCCAACAGCACAGAAATGAAACTGTGAATATAATAGTCTCAGACAGAGTTTTTCCAAAGGTAGACGTTTGATGTAGGATAAGCACAGCCTAAACACCTCAGCCAACCTGCCCGTTTAACTGCTCTCCACTCTTCTCCACGTGTTCACCCTCTGACCACTTCACATGTCATCACATTCCATGTCTAACCTCCCATTAAATCCGTAACCTGGATACCACTCACCTTCCCCCTATACATTAAAATACAAAGAAACTATTTACAATTCCACATATAAACATACATGCTATACAAATTAAACAGAAGAATAAAATGCTGCCAACATTTTGATCTCAGTTTCATAGTCTAAATAGCCAGGCCTCTAGTGCGAGTTTTCCGGGACCGAGAGAGTCCATCAATGCCATTTTGACTTCTAATAAGTGAACTTGTTTTGTTGATCATTCCACATGAACGTGAACACTTTGCCACTCTAAGGTTCCAGATTCTGTTGTCCTCTGTTTTGATGGCATTTTAAAATAATGTTATTACCCTCATCATCTTACTGAAATTGGAATATCCCGAATTTGCTGCAGGAAGCTTGACCCAATCTCCCACATTAACACTTGTCTTTCCTTCGGCATCAAACACATTCTTTCTTTTTAACATATTATACATCTCTTTTTCTCACACTTCCACTCTCAACATAAGCTGATCTCTCAAACCTTTCTTCTCAATAACCTACCGTGGGAACATCAAACAGTTGGACGTTCTGCCTTTGAATAATTCAAATGAAGACCTTCCAGTTGTAAAGTGAGGCGTCAGCTGATAACTCTTTACCTTTTTTCTCATCTCATGCACCCACACTTTGTCACATGCAACACCCAGTTGTACGGTCTTCTTCGATACCTTATTAAATCTTTCAATCATGCTATTCGCTTCGGGATGATAGAGAGCTGATCTCTTATGGGTTATACACCTGCACAATAAGAACTCTTCAGTTTGTTTCAGTCAAGATTGAATGCCTTTGTCCGTTAATAGAGAGGTTGAAATTCCTCCTAAAAAACAATAACATCCTTTGTTTCCACCGAATTCACCATGTTCACCCCAGTATAAATCTATACAGCTCCACATATAACAATCCACACTCGAATTTCTGATGGGACCAACTATATTTAAAGCAATTTCTTCTGATGGGCCAGGTAGCAACTTGCGAAAAACTAATGGTTGTGTGAAACACTTCAATATTTTTCCACTATTAGAACACTCACTGCACTCTTACTCATGGTTACACCATTAAATCCATTCCTGGCCACCAGTAAGTTTCAAAAATTCTTTCAATGGTTATTGGAGGGACATGTGCGAGACTCGTGAGCTTTCTTAATAATCCGTTCTCTGAGACTTCTTGGAGGTGCCAATCTGGTATCCCTTAATAGAATACCATCCTGAACACTCAGGTAATCTTTTATGCACCAAAAAGGCTTAACACTTTCTTTACATTCATTTCTCAAACACCAACAACCCTTCATCAATTGCATGACGTCTAGCAAAGTGTAATCCGTTTACATTTAATCCAACCACTCTTGCTCCTGTATTATACCATCATTGATTTCACACACTTTCCACTCCTTCTCACAGAGTGTCTCCACCCTCATTGGTGTCTGGTGATGTTTCCTCATCATTCCCCTTACACAATCTAGAAAAACAGTCTTCTGTTGAGTTGCTAACTCATACGCAACATCGTATTCCAATTCCTGAAGTGCAACCACACGTTTGTAAATTCTAGTTGAAACTGTCAATTACTTTGTTAAAATAATACCCTTAATGGTTTATGATCTGTTTTTATTTCAAAATGATCATTCCATAAGAATGGCTTTACCTTCTTTACAGCCCACAAAATGGCAAGGGCCTTCTGTTCAGTCAGAGTATTTCAACTCTGCCCCATTTAATGCTTTGGAAATTAACAATATTGTTATCTCATGCCAATTTTTCTCTTGTAACAGTACTCAAGGCTTGCCATTCTATTCACTAAATTATGACTATACACAGAGATCCCCTACTACAGAAGGAGTAGTTTCTGTCCTGTAACTCCATTTCTGTAGTAGGGGTATCTCTGTTCTAGTCATAAGCGCCCGCCCTCCTCCCCGGTGGAGAGAGATGTTCATGTAAGGAATGCTACAGGTCTGGCGTGTTACGCCTTCAAAAATAACTGAAAGTAAGAGTGACCTGCTGTGCATTCTGGGATACTGGGAGAAGTTCTGGAAAGTTCTCTTAAAGGCACAGTATCCTATTTAAGCCACAAAATGGCAGCCTATGGGGCTTGTCTGTTCATGCCTTCCTCTCTATCATTCCAGAGGCTTTTACTGGTAGAGGCAAGTTTCTCTATGGGAGAAACTGGGCAGGCTGTGCTATTTGTGTGGTTTTTTTGGTGGAATTTCTAGTTGAAGTACTGGACAGTGTTGCCTGTGGATATAGGCTGCATTATTTGTCTTTAAATTCTCTCTTAAGTGTCTTTGCAGTTCTGCAATTTTCTGACAATTTAAGAGATTATTTTTGAAAGAGATTATTTTTGATTGCCGGGGTCCATGCACATGGGCGGGACTATTCACTAGATTATGACTATACACAGAGATCCCCTACTACAGAATTATTAATTTTCGAGATAGCAGGGTTGTCAGTTATATTTGTGAAAGGCCTTCTCATACCATGAGAACCAGTATCCGGGTTTTTGACCTCAACTAGTTCTATTCCACCTCATTGTACAATGAGAATCCTGGCTCTCAGGGAAAGACAAGTGATAGGGGATCTCGCCATGGTAATGCCAGTAACAGAATAGGTAATGAAGAGCTGGGACTTGTATTGAGCATCCCCCTCAGAAATAGATTCAGCACGTTAGACTTGGTGGATTGACTGACTACACATAGGACTAACCAGCACAGTGATATTACCTTGGATGTGAGGGCTGAGTGTATGCAATCCCAGTCAGCCCGAAGTGATGTGATAGGGACCATAGATTGTGATAGTGAGGAGGTAGACCATTTGCAAGTGGCTGTCAAATCAAATAGTCCTATATCTAGCCGGGGTATTCTTACACTGGATGTACCTAGGTCTGGAGAAAACAACTTTGTGCACCCTGTAGTTATAGATAGATGTTACCTGATGGTGACCCCAGAGAGTAAACAATCTGTAGGTAAATGTGGAAATAATATAGGAGAACCTAAGAATGACCTGGGGAGACCAGGGACAGAACTATTAACGTAGCAAATTCAAGGCCCACACTTGAGACATCAGAAATAAGCAAAATTTTTAAGTTACTATCATGGAACGTTGAAGGGCTTGCATCCAAGGTGAGAGAACACTCCTGGTAATGTTCATCAAAGATTACACCTTAATCCATATATAAGAATCATGGGCAACTGAGGCTTTACATATAGCTGGTTATAGTACATTTCACACCCCTGCTAGACCTAGCGACATGGGACGTAATAAAGCGGATCTAATCTCCCGGGTGATCTGGTATTGAAAATGAAACTGAATTCTACCAGATATTGTCAGTAAGTCCTGGGGGCAAAAAGGGAAATTTTAAAATAAATTTCTATAACAATATTTCGAAAACAGAAATTATTAAAGTATTAACAGAATTATGTCGAACCCTGAAAAACATACAAGATCATCTGAGGGGTGATATGTGCTTAATATGGGCTGGCGATTACAATTGCTCACTTTGTGGCATGGGCAAAGATAAAGAAGATCTTTTAAAACATTTCTCCCATACTACCGTGGGGGACATGTTAAATGATATAATTTTCCAATTCAATCTGGGTTTTGCCAATGACCTATGTATACCGTCTGTATCATTTGAACCTACCTTTATAGGGAGGGGCTGTAACACAATAATTGACTTTGTCCTTATGTCGAAACGGTACTCTTCTAACGTCCACACGTGTAATACTTCTGAAATAGTAAAGAGTGACCACCACGCAATCTGCCTATTCTTTTTCCCTTGCTGGGGGTAAATATACCTCCAAGGAAACACAAGCGATGTATAACCATAATATAAATCTTGCTAGGACAAATGGTTATGCTATAAACCGGGACAGAGTGGAATCTATGGATTTCCTAGAAACTTTAGTAAAAAATATATATGGGGATTTTGAGATTTGTCTCTCGCAAACGGATGACAATGTACTAGTGTTTGAGGCTTTCCTTAGAATTATAGCGGAAATACAAGATCTTCTTACTAGCAGGCAGAAACAGGCCGCGAATAAGGCACAGGGCTGGTTTGACAGGGACTGTAGCAAGGCCCATGCTCACGTAGTGAAGGTCTTAAAACAAGAAAATAGAAGCAAGGAAGAACTGAGGCTGGCCAGAATTGATTATCAACAAAAAATCAAAAAGCGTAAGGCCCAGCTAAAAATGGAGGCATGGCAGGCGCTACACCAGGCCTGCATGACAAAGGATAACACGGGCTTTGGAGGGCCGTTAATGCGCCCTTTTATGTAAATAGGGACACTGATATTATCGACGTGGCAATCACGGAAGATAAATGGGTCAACTATTTTAAGGATCTTTATAAAGCTGATGTCTTACCTCAGAGCGAGGGATTTATCATTATGGAGGGAGATGAACATGCTCATATTACATCGTTTTCTTTGAACATTAACATCTCCTATGAAGAAGTTCTAACCGCGATTAAAGAGAGTGCCCCAGGGAAAGCCCCAGGCCCAGATGGCGTGCCAGTAGATGTCTACAGGTCAAACACTGAGCTATGGGCCTCGCTCCTAAACAAGGTATTGAACAGCTGCAATAGACATAGATTTATTCCTACTTGGTTAGATGCTATCGTGATTCCCATCTTTAAAAAGGGTGACAGAAACAAACCCAACTGTTACCGTCCTATTTCCTTACTGGATTCGTTAATGAAAGTGGCGGGGAGGGTTATTTTAAATAAATTGCAATCTTGGGTGGAAGAGACAGGTTTACTTTCAAAGTTCCAAAACGGCTTTAGGACAGGACTAGGAACCATTGAACAGGGATTAAACTTAGCTCTAATTATAGGTAAATATGTATTAGCTAAAAGGGAAAACATTTTTTTTAACGTTTGTCGATTTAAGTTCAGCTTTCGACTGCTTAAGTCATGACAAACTCTGGAGCATCCTGAGTGAGATGGGTGTTGATCCAAACCTGTTGCTATTCATAAAGGAGCTATATAGGGGAGCGGGGCGATGGTCCGGTACGGGAAGCAGGGAGGGTGTACAACTAAATGTAATATTAATAAGGGAGTGAGACAAGGTTGCATACTCGCCCCGTTCCTGTTTAACCTCTATATAAATAGTGTAGGCTCATTTTTGGCCAGGGACAGGCAGGACTATCCTATGATTGAGAATTAACCAGTCCCCATTTTAATATATGCGGATGACGCAGTAATCATGGAACGGACACGGATAGGCCTGCAAAGAGCAGTTACTAAATTCGCAACTTATATGATGGAAAGAGACCTAAAAATAAACAAAAGTAAAACCTTTACTATGTGCTGTGGGATGAAAAAAGTAAATGCATGTAAAATCTTTATTGATAACACGAAAATAGATACCACAGACAGATTTTCTTATTTATGTATTCATTTTGATAAAACGGGCTCGTGGACATCAGCTGTAAATGTAAGAAAACTATGTTTCTCTAGAGCAATAAGCGCAGTACGGAATTATTCAAATAAACTGGGCGGCCGACCAGTCCCGGTGTTGGTGAGTATTTATAAGTCCAAATGTGTATCTACCACGACATACGGGCGGGGTTTTGGGGAATAGCTAATGACCAAAAAATCCAGTGTTGCGAGAACGAATTCTTGCGCTACCTCCTAGCTGTCCCGGGTTCCACTGCTACATTTGCATGTCAAAGAACTGGGCCTGCCTTATATTTCAGACATTACTAAAGTTAATCCCCTTCTTTTGTGGTACAAGGTGTGGTCCTCCGATGAGCCCGGTTTTAATAGAGATGTGATTAAGGACTGTCTCAAATTGGAAGGGGTATCCAGGATTTTATGGATAAAATACGTAAAATAACTGTCACACGACATCGGCCACCCGGAATACTTTGATTCTCTAACTTGTTTAGAAAGTATATCAAGGCAGAACCTGAAATTAATATGTTTAAACTATCTAGAAAACAAGCGTTGGCTTTCTGAAAAAGAAAAGCCTTCAGTTATGGAGAATCATTTGATGTTACAGTGTAATGGTATTCAGCCCTATTTGGTACAGGTTCAGGGATACTACCCACGCATGCTGTTAACTCGTTTCCGTGGTGGGTCCTTTTTTAGAATGTTTACCTTCCCGGAGGTAAACTCATGGTCCAAAAACTTGTTACCATGCCCGTGTGATAACGTTTCCATTCAATCTATGTTACACTCTATCTTCTTCTGTAAATTCTATGACCTTCCCAGGAAAGAATTTTTAATACCTATTTTAAAGAAGTGGGAAGTTCGACAATGTAGAACGGCATATTTGAGGCTTCAAATGTTAGAGAATGTATTGATTATGTTTGCTGTATCATCCTTCTTAAAAACTGTTACTAGATATAGGAATACATTGCACTAATTCTCTAGTCTTCACTAAAGGAGTTCAACATTCTTGTGTAAATAATATACCCAGTTTCTTATTTTTTAACAATGATCTTGGTTTAAGAAGGATTTGGTAGAATATTGTACCTGTAAATATGTTTGGTATATTTTATTCTATTTATTGTGCTTTTATGGTTTTTAAGAAATAAAATCGAACAAAGCTAATTTTGATTGATACTGGCATTGCAGGTAATAGGGCACATGGCATCCACCATTTCAAAGGCCGAGGCGACCTGAGGCAAAGATTTTCCAACCCATAGAGGCCAGTCGTAGACTATACTTCTAGATGTGCCATAGGAAAAAAACCTCTGGTTCTAAATTAGCAACACAAGCATCAACCACTAGACAGCGGTGAGACAAGTGACACATTTTAGTACACGGTGCAGGCCTGTAACATTGAGCTAATTATTTTAGACTGCAAGACTACGGACGGTAAGGGACACCAGTTCCCGTGTGGCTTCAAGGTAAGCAAGCTTCTGTGGCTATGGTGTATACTCCCGGTATTGGGCAGGACAATTTCCTGATCACTTTTTTTTTAAACTGTCTGTTGAGGTTTGCCGAGATGAATATAGTGATAACCAGAAGTGTCACCTTGTGGCATGGGGATTAACAGGTTTAGGCCCCCCACTTCACACTTGGGTACTTTTTCTAAAAGCCCAAATTTGTTATAAAGCAGATGGGTCTATGATCCCTTGGCGGTACTACATGGGGCCCAGAGGGATTACATCTTTTTCTCCCATGTTCACCAGACCGGTCTTCAAAAATTGACTGATTTGGTGAGTAATGCTCTTGTGCCATTGGTGGATGAGTCCATTTTACATCCAATAGTAGTCTCAAATCACGCACTGATTTCCTTCACCCGAGTCCGTCTAGAACCATAGCAATTAGGGAGACTGATAATTCATCCTGCTTTACTGTAGGATCTAGTAATGAGAGCAGAATTACAGACCCTGACTGAAGAAGTTTCCTATTATATGAGCCAATGAGATGGGTGTTTCTGGCACCTGTGAGGCCTTCAAGGCCGATGAGAGATAAATGAATAGAGACTAAGGCGATGACTATTGCCAATTTGAGGATGCAGAGGATTAAAAGGAGTGAGCAACTCAACAATAAGGTTCATGAAGTCAAACAAAACTATAGGTCCAACCCTACCGGATGTGTCAATACCGCTCTACACCATGTTCTGATCTCTCATAGGTCTTCTGACATGTCTGTTTTCTTGGTCTTCTCCAACACCATATCTGGAACTCAGGACTTACACAAAGTTAGTGATCCACCATTGTACCCAGTCCCCGTCTGCATTAGGGTCTGTGATGAAGTGAGCCTTCTACTCATCTTAAACTTTCCGTTTCGCTGGAAACAATGTGCATGTCAGTCCCAATTTGTGAAGTTTAATTCTCACGTTGAGAAAGGAGCTTAACTTGCTTTGCATGGGCACTGAATTAGCAAAGATCAGAACTCTTTTATTGTCCACTGTTAAGGGGCTACTCTGTCTAGGTCTTTGCAAGAGGTGCTCTCGACTCTAATTAACAAATCAGGCTGCAACCGTCCAACATGGGTCTCCAGGCCCCAGAGGTGGCACCAGGACTTTGTATGCTCTATGCTCATAAAAAAACTTTAGGCCCTTGGGTGCAACTTTCCTCATTAACCAATCCTCAAGGAATAATTCTATTTTGACCTTTCTTTTTCTGACAGCACTATACACATCTTGTTGTTCCAGCAGGAGTGAGCTTTCACAACTTCAGCCCTCTATTCCAAAAACCTAGTCCTTTCTTTAAGGTTCGTATAGTGAACATTTTTTCTCTGGTTGTATGTTGGAGTTCCGTTAATGTTTTATCAGTGTCCGCCACCCTAGTTGACAGTTTATCCTTATTAGTTATCAAGAGTCACATGTCTGCTGTATCTAACCTATCTTCAGTGTCTCACAAGATCTTTTCATGGAAGTTAATATTTGTGTAGAGAGGCTTCCTCAGTCATTGTATCAGTGCTAGAAGTCTGACTATCTGATTGAGATCTCCAGCACATGGTCTGTAGCTTACAGACTTATAGATACCCGTCGCTGCTGTGCCTCAATACTGGTTCCAGTTCTTTATGAAACCAACCTTTCCGCTTGCATTCGCCACTTGATCAATGTCTCATAGCTCATAGTGCACATGTGTTGGAGTAGACTTTCCATCCCCTTACTGGTAACCATTGTCTTTTTTGCACTGAGTATGGTGTTCTCAATGTTGCAATGAGGAAGGGGACCAAGCCACCCCTACTGCAGCAGCACCCCACCACAGTTCTGGTAAATCCACAATGGCACCATCTAATTTTGTTCCACAGAGGGGCGGAGAATTCAGTCGGAGAATTCAGTCTCAATGTGCCCCCGTCCTCTGTGTGCCTCCCCAGAGGACCTGGTCTCATCTGCGGCTCTAAAAGTCAGGCAGTTGGAGCTGCGTCTAAAATATATATCAGTCCAAAGGATTGTAAATGTCAACAGAACTTATTCTTTGCACATAGGAATACATATTTCTCTTTACATGCTTGCTTTACTAAATGTATACAACTATGTTCTTTTTATTACACAGAGATATTTAAAGAAAATTGTTTGTGAACTCAAGTATAAAGTTTTAGTCAAAAGAATAGTATCTTAAGTATTTAAAAATACTGTTAGAGAAAATAGATTTTGGTAGAAAGCACACTGTGTACAAGTCCAATTCTTGAAGCTGTTGCCAGTAAGGCAAAGTTCAAAATGTTAATTGGAATGTTCAGCTTTCATGAATATACGAGTGACTAAACAAAAGGCAATGTTGTTAAGCTTAGATTTGTGGAGCTGCTTCTGCCAATAACAGCCAACAAACGACCCTGATTACTAATAAAATGTTCAGATTTCTTAATAAATAAGGTGCAATAGGTAAGCTTAGTAGAGGGTTTCAGGCTTCGATTATCTAAATACACTATCAAGTTTGAAACTAATCAGCTGGAGGGAAGCAAATCAAACTCACTACAGGCTTCTGCATTATGTACAGTAAAAGCTTCCACACGTGCCACTCAAAATGTAGAGACAAATGGTATATCCTGAGCTAGAAAGTCAATATCATAGTTCATCAATTAAATCCAATGAGTCAAGTTGTCTTCATTTTATCTTCATTTATTTTCCGTTCATTTATTTATCCAGTCTTCACCAAGAACACATACATTAGCCGCTGCCAACACGTGTTTCGTCTTGGCCTGATGAGCAAAAGGTGTGCCTTCGTAAGTCCACGGCATCCACCAATATAATTATTCGTTCGTGTTTCCACGTTCCAAACGGTGGTTCAAAGTTTTCAAATATAAATAAAAAGCGCCGGTCTCCAAAATCAAGGTCTCAGTTCTGTGCCACAAGATTGTTTAGATGTATAAAAACGTCCCGTAATGGTGTTTAGATCAAGCAGCGTCCTCAGAGTACAGAGAAAAGCCGCTTTCAATCTGGTGCAGTCGGCGTTCGGAGGACGCTGCTTGATCTAAACACCATTACGGGACGTTTTTATACATCTAAACAATCTTTTGGCACAGAACTAAGACCTTGATTTTGGAGACCGGCGCTTTTTATTTATATTTGAAAACTTTGGAAACACGAACGAATAATTATATTGGTGGATGCCGTGGACTTACGAAGGCACACCTTTTGCTTTCCTAGTATGCTTTGATTCTAGCCATAGCCCTGAAGAAGTCTTTTGGTCATCAGACCAAGACGAAACACGTGTTGGCAGCGGCTAATGTATGTGTTCTTGATGAAGACTGGATAAATAAATGAACGGAAAATAAATGAAGATAAAATGAAGACAACTTGACTCATTGGATTTAATTGATGGACTATGATATTGACTTTCTAGCTCAGGATATGCCATTTGTCTCTGTTTTACAACTGTGATTTGTCTTTTGATCACATTGTTTGGTTCATGGTGGGTGACCAGGACCTTATCCTTGGAGCTTAACAGATCTTGACCCATACTTGTGTTTCTTCCTAGCGCAATTAGGAGTAGTTTCTGTCCTGTAACTCCAGTTCTGTAGTAGGGGTATCTCTGTTATAGTCATAATCTAGTGAATAGTCCCGCCCATGTGCGTGGACCCCGGAGCAATCAAAAATAATCTCTTACAGTGTCAAAAAATGCAGAAAATGCATAGACACTTGAGAGAGAATTTAAAGACAGATAATGCAGCCAAAAAGGCTACACTGTCCAGTACTTCAACTAGAAATTCCACCATAAAATCCACAAAACAGCAAAGCCTGTACAGATTTCCCTTGCTTAACAGCAAAATCCCTCAGGAATGATAGAGAGAAGAACCTGGACAGACAAGCCCCATAGGCTGCCATTATGTGGCTTAATTAGGATACTGTGCCTTTAAGGAACCTTCCAGAACCTTCTCTCAGTATCCCAGAATGCATAGCAGGTCCAACTTAGCCTCAGTTCTTTTCGAAGGCGTAGAAAACGCCAGACCTGTAGCATTATGATCATGAACAACACTCCACCGGGGAGGCGGGAGGGCGCTTATGACTATAACAGAGATACCCCTACTACAGAACTGGAGTTACAGGACAGAAACTACTCCTTCTGTAGTAGGGGATCTCTGTGTATAGTCATAATCTAGTGAATAGAATGGCAAGCCCATCCCCACACCAAGCGGCGGTGGAGAATAAAATAACGCCACTACTGTGCGAACAGATTCCGCAGCGAAGCCTGCCCAACCTGAGCGTCTGCCCTGGCATCAGTGTCCAGGCAGTAATGCTTAGCAAAGGTATGGACCGACTTCCAAGTGGCCGCCTTGCAGATCTCTGCAATGGGAACATTACGGAGCATAGCTGTCGTAGCAGCCTTGCCCCTGGTGGAATGAGCCTTAGGTTTGCCCCCTAAGGTCTTATTAGCTTTGCAGTAACACAACTGAATGCAGGACACAATCCACCTAGAGATGGACTGTTTAGAGGTAGCAAGACCCGTCCTGACTGAGCCATAATTGATGAACAATTGGTCTGACCTACGAATATCTTTAGTCTTATCAAGATAAAACTTCAGCACCCTCCGCACATCCAGGGAATGTAAAGACCTTTCCGCCGGAGATGAAGGATTCTGAAAGAACGTAGGCAAAGTGATAGTCTGATTGATATGAAAATCAGAAACAACCTTGGGAAGAAACTTAGGGTGAGTACGCATAACAACTTTAGCATTATGAAATACAGTATAAGGTTCTCGGCAACACAATGCCTGAATCTCACTCACCCTGCGGGCCGATGTAATGGCCACGAGGAACGCCGCCTTCCAGGACAGGTGCTGCAACGAAGCCTTATGAATGGGTTCAAAAGGCTCCTTCATCAATCTGGACAGCACCACATTCAAGTCCCATGAAGGCGAAGGAAGCCTGACAGGAGGGAACACTTTCTTCAAGCCTTCCAAAAAATCTTTGATCACAGGGATCTGGAAAAAGGAAGTCTGTGAAGGTCCTTTCCTGTAGGCAGTCAAAGCAGCCAGATGAACCTTAATGGAATGGACATTAAGGCCCGACTGCGCCAGATGAAGCAGATATGGAAGGATGACATCTTCCTTGCATGACGTAGGGTCATAGTTCTTAGACTTGCACCAGATGCAAAACCTCTTCCACTTGTAAGCATAGGAAGTCCTAGTGGAAGGTCGCTTAGCCTCCTTCAGTATGCCCATACAATCCTCTGGGAGATTCAGATGGCCATATTGCACTATTTCAGGAGCCATGCCGCCAAACTCAAAGACGAGAGGTTGGGGTGCACCATCCGCCCCCCGAACTTCGTGAGAAGGTCCGGCCAGCACGGCAGCTTCATGTGAGGAAGGAGAGATCGGTGAAGTAGGTCCGTGAACCACCACTGTCTGGGCCATTCCGGGGCAATCAGAATCATCCTCGCCCTGGATTGAGACAGCTTGATGAGAACCGCTGGAATCAGGGGAATTGGTGGAAAAGCGTACAGAAAGCTGTTCGACCAGTTGATCCATAACGCGTTCCCCAGCGTCCCTGGCTGGTAGTACCTGGAGGCGAAGCCTCGGCATTTGCTGTTTTCGGCGGTGGCAAACAGATCTACGTCTGGAGTTCCCCACCTTGCGAAGACTTCTCCTAGTACTTCGTCGTTTATGACCCATTCGTGGTTTTCCTGCACGATTCTGCTCAGTTCGTCTGCCTGAACATTCTGCACACCTGGCAGATGGGTGGCCGTTATCGACAGTCCGAGCCAGAAGCCAGTGCCAGATCGCCTGCGCCTCCTGCGACAGAGTGCGCGATCTCGAGCCCCCCTGCTTGTTGAGGTAATACATCGTTGTCGTGTTGTCCGTCTGAACAAGCAGAGAGTTGGTCTGAAAAGACGGATGAAAGGCCTTCAGTGCCAAGTGAACAGCTCTCAGTTCCAGGAAATTGATGTGGTACGTGGACTCCGTCGGGGACCACGTCCCTTGAATTTGCAGGTCTCCGGAATGCGCCCCCCAACCTCGGAGAGACGCATCCGTCACGATGGTCTGTGTGGGAATGTCCTTGTGGAAGGGAACGCCTCTGAGGAGATTCTCCTTCGAGCACCACCACTTCAGAGACTGAAGAGCATGTAGAGACAGTCGTATCCTGTCGTCCCAAGAACCTCTCCTCTGGTCCCACTGATCCTCCAAGCACTCCTGCAGAGGTCTCATCTGTAGCCGTGCGTGAGGAGTGAGAAAGATGCAAGAGGCCATCGATCCCAGTAGAGAAGACACCGTCCTCACAGTCGTAGACTGAGTTTTCATGAGAGCCTGAGCCTTCCGAACGAGTGATAAACGTCGCTCTTCCGAAGGAGACACGCTTGCTGACAGCGTATTGATGGAGGCCCCCAAGTACTGGATGCACTGTACCGGAATCGGGACCGACTTGGACATGTTGATGTGCAACCCCAGCTTGTTCAAGAGAACGCACGTCTTCTGGAAGTGTGCTTGAGCTTCCGAGAAGGAGGAGGCTTTGATCAACCAATCGTCCAGGTACGGGTAGACAAACACCTTGTTCTTCCTCAGGTGTGCCGCTACCACTGCCATACATTTTGAGAATGTCCTGGGTGCAGACTTCAGTCCGAAGGGTAGCACCGTGTATTGATAATGATTGGTGCCGACTTGAAAGCGCAGAAATTTCCTGTGTTTGCATGCAATGGGCACGTGGAAGTATGCGTCCTGTAGATCTATGGCACACATCCAGTCTCCTCGTTGCAGCCGAGGGTAGATCTGATGCAACGACAGCATGCGAAACTTTTCTCTGCGAATCCACTTGTTTGCCTGCCGCAAATCCAGAATGGGCCTGAACTCGTTTCCGTCCTTCTTGCGGACAAGAAAGAACCGAGAGTACAGACCTCTTCCTCTTTGAGACAGAGGTACGTCTTCGATCGCCCTTTTCCTTAGCAGAATGTCCGCCTCCGTCTGAAGCTCGCGCAGTTGATACTGCGAGCTGACGGGAGGAATCGATGGAGGAGGGCTGGTGAAACGTAGACTGTATCCATTGCAAACAATATTCAGCACCCACTTGTCCTGAGTAATTTTTCTCCACTCTGCCAGAAAAAATTGAACGCTTCCCCCCACCGGAGCGGGTAACGGACGAGGGGGAAGTAACAGCTCAGGGACGGGACCCGGCCGGGCCCTTGGTCGCGGTAGAGGACTGTTGACGACCTCTACCACCCTGTCGCTTCTGGAAGGGCCGCCTGTACTGCTGCTGCTGCTGCTGCTGCTGTTGATGTTGTCCAGCAGACTGCCCCCTTCCACGACCCTGCGACCCAAACCGACGTTGGTACTGTCGGAAGGGTTTCTTTTCCTTGGGCTTCTCCAAGCCCACTGCCGTCAGGGTCTCCGCTTCGGCCTTCATCCTGGCCATCTCATCATCCGCGTGTTTCCCGAAGAGGGTATCTCCGGAAAACGGGAGATTCGCCACGCGTTGCTGTGCTTCCGGTTTCAATGACGTCAACCTGAGCCAAGCGTGGCGTCTCTGGTGAATCCCGTGGCAATATCCGTGCGCGGACAGCAATGATATGTCCGCTGCGGCGCCGATGGCCTGATTAGAGACCAGCATCCCCTCCTTGACGATCTCCACAAAGTCCTCCTTGCGGTCTCGAGGGACAAGGTCTGCGAACTGCTCCATCGAGTCCCACAGGGACCGGTCGTAACGTCCCAGCAAAGCCGAGTCACTGGCGGCCTTCATGGACGAGGCGGATGTCCCACACGCCTTGCGACCAGCAGAATCGATCCAACGGCTCTCCTTGTCCGGAGGCACCGTGGACGCAGGGGAGGTGGCATGAAGCTTCCGTGCAGCAGTCACGATGACCGAATCCGGTACCGGGTCCTTCCTCAAGAAGGCTGGGTCTGAGTCCGGAGCCCTGTACTTTTTTAGGATCCTGGAAGGTACAGACTTCACTGTTGCCGGCGTCAGGAATAGCTGTTCGGCGGGCTCAAGGAGCCCCGGCACCAGAGGTAACAGGGGGCGAGACAAGTGCCGTTTGTGTAATGTCTCAAATATCACCGAGGTAGACGCCGTAGGTGCTTCAACCTCAATGCCCAACTTCGCCGCTCCACGCAGGAGAACCTCCTGAAATGTGCTTATATCGTCTATCGGAGACACCCTAGTCTCCGGCGAATCGGACAGCGTGGGCGAGTAGGAACGGGTCCCAGATGGAGAACGTGACCTGGACCGACGTCTCTTGTGATGACGCCTGGATCGTGAGGAAGATCCACGGCCACTCCTTGATCTGTCCCGTCTCCCCGAGCGAGACCTCGACCTCTTGGGCCTCGGACGCTCCTTCGGCCTCCCAGGGTCAGGAGTCCTAGGCTTCTTAGGAGTCTTCTTCGGAGGCGTCGGAAACTTAGGCATCGACACCGCCCTCGGTGGGACCGGGGGTGGAGGAGCAACCGGACGCGGGTTCTGCGGAGCCGGCTTCGGAGGTGGGGTAGGGGCCTTCGGAGGCGGACCCTTCGGCATAGCAGGCCGCAAAGGGGGTGTAGAAGGCTTCATCGGAGTATCCACCCCGGAATGCGCCGTTCCCGGCGAGCCACCATCCCTTCCGGAGCGTGGGGAGCCCCCCACAGTCCTGGGCCTGTCCTTAGGACCTCCAGACGTTGAAGACCGGTGTCCAGACGACGACCGATGTCCCCTCGACGTCGAACGGTCCTTCGGCGTCGACCGAATCACACTTCTCGACGTCGAACCGTGTCTCCGTCTCGACGTCGACCCCGACCAGATCGACGATCCACGAAACCTCGACGACGGGCGATGGTGCCTCGACGGCGACCTCGACCTCTTCGCCGGCCTCGACGTCGACTTCTTGGATCGCTTCGACGTCGACCCTTTGGACCTTCTCGACGTCGATCTCCTTGACCGTCTCGACGTCGGTCTTTTGGAATGCTTCGACGTCGACCTCTTCGGGGCCGGAGACGCCTTCCGTCTCGACGGCGACCTCGACGACGAGGATCCCCTCGACGACGATGTCCTCGACGGCGAACGGCGGTGTCGCCTCGACGGCGAGCGCCGACGCCGGGCCCTCCGATGTCGACCACTCGACGCCGACAGCGACGACGAGGATATCGACACCGGCTTCGACGGCGGCCGGAACACGTTCCTCGACGTCGACGGGCGACGTTTTCTCGACCCAGAGCCCTGGGGAGACCTGGAACTGGCCGTTGACCGTCCCCTCGACGTCGTGGTCAGCGCAACTGACCCAGACGGAGACCTTGGGCGAGGGCTGGTCTTCCTGCCCCTGGGGAGCCCCCCAGAGGCCTCAGCATGGGTAGAAGGAGCCCCTCCTGACCCACCTCGTGCCTTCAACTTTCTCTCCTCAAGTCCCTGAAGCCTGATCTTCTTCCTCTCCTTCAGGGTCCTTCCAGAGAAGCTTCTGCAGATCACACACTCCTCAGGAATGTGGGAAGAGGGAAGGCAGAGAATACAGACCTCATGGGAGTCTGACCTGGCCTTCTTTCTTGAGCACTCAGGGCATTTGTCGAATAATGCAGGCATTATGGACAAAAAAGAGCGCAGAAACACAGAAAGAAAGTCACCAAAGTACTTTAAAAGTACCAAAAATCGAAATCAGTGTAAAACACTAAC
This sequence comes from Lissotriton helveticus, assembly GCF_964261635.1. NCBI lineage: Eukaryota > Metazoa > Chordata > Amphibia > Caudata > Salamandridae > Lissotriton > Lissotriton helveticus. The sequence goes on along the minus strand of NC_136070.1, from coordinate 350,634,862 downwards.
AAAAACCCTTGAAAAGGGAGAGCTCAATGCTCCAGGGTCCTGCTTGCAGGAGCCGGAAAAAAGAACTGAGGCTAAGTTGGACCTGCTATGCATTCTGGGATACTGAGAGAAGGTTCTGGAAGGTTCCTTAAAGGCACAGTATCCTAATTAAGCCACATAATGGCAGCCTATGGGGCTTGTCTGTCCAGGTTCTTCTCTCTATCATTCCTGAGGGATTTTGCTGTTAAGCAAGGGAAATCTGTACAGGCTTTGCTGTTTTGTGGATTTTATGGTGGAATTTCTAGTTGAAGTACTGGACAGTGTAGCCTTTTTGGCTGCATTATCTGTCTTTAAATTCTCTCTTAAGTGTCTATGCATTTTCTGCATTTTTTGACACTGTAAGAGATTATTTTTGATTGCTCCGGGGTCCACGCACATGGGCGGGACTATTCACTAGATTATGACTATACACAGAGATCCCCTACTACAGAAACACTCATACACCTATTTTCTTCTCCACTCAAAATGTAAGTTATATACACATATGCAGTGTTTATATGCATATGTGGGGTGCTAAACTATTTAATATTTGAGAGCGAAGAGGAACGAGTCAAGTGACAAATCCTTGTGTGCCACACTGCCTCCTCAAGAAATGTATTAAATAGCATCTCATACTACACACCTATCTCTGCATGTATGGTTTACGCTAGGCTACGTTGACATGTAGAGCAGAAAAAGATATTTAAATAGAAACAGAATGCAGTGGGTTAAGTGTATGCACTGCAAAAAAAAACATAACACTGATTAGGCCTGGTGACTCAAAGGAGTTGCTTTCCTACTCTGTTAAACTAGGTAGCATGCATTCGGAGATAATAAGCAGTGTTTTGTCTTGTCATTTACATTTTACTGTTATAACATGGAATTTGGCCTTTGCACTGTCTGTAATATTAAATCAGTGAATGTTTTGTTTCAAATAATGTGTTATTGGGCCACATTTATCTTCACTGGCAAGGCACAAATAGTTTATATGCAAATGCACAGAGTGGAATATTCTATTTATCACCACTGCGGAGTGTGGAGAGTGGTCATGCCTCATGAAAGGTGAAACATTGAGTGAGTCACGATGCCTTTCTCCTCCCCCCAACAATTATAACTAACAGCAGATTACATTCTGATCCTCCTGAAATTATGTTTTATGCCATGGAGGTGTCCTATTTGTTTTTAAAAAGGCATTCAAGCAAAAACCAGGATACAAAGGGTTGCATTTGAGCAAGGAGATAAAATATTGAGAACCATTAGAAAAGTTGGTTACGAGGGCTAGAAAAATTGGTTACGTGGGTAAAGTAATATTGACAAGCACTTTTTTAGGCAGTGAGTAAACTGTTTCCATGGCAATCTTGTACTGTGGCAAGAAATGTTTAATGTATGTTTCATAGTGCAGCTGCTTTAAATAACGCATGTTATTGGGCCACATTTGTTTCCACTTGCTTAGCATAAGGAAAATGCTACTTACCCAGTATGCATCTGTTCTTGGCATGTAGAGTTGTGGATTCACATGCATTGCATAGCCTGCCATCTAGTCTTGGGTCTTGATGTTGGCACTTTGTTTTTGTTCGAAGAAGGCTTTTCCAGTCACAAGGTAGGCGACTCCTCCTTTCGGTGCTAGTGCACATGGGCTCCATTGTTAGATTGTTTGCCGCAGAGGGTGATAATGGAGTTAGTAAGAGTAGCAAGAGATGTCCATGTATATATGTATCAAAGTGAGATATTACTGCAACAGGTAAAGGTACCTGGGGATGCGGATGGTGCATGTGAATCTACAGCTCTACATGCCAAGAACAGATGCATACTGGGTAAGTAGCATTTTCCGTCCGAGGCATCTGAGGTGTAGATCACCTGCTTTGCATACTATACAGCTGTTCTCTCCCACAGCGGTGGCTAACCTGTAGTTGTTGAAGTCTGAAATAGTGTACGTAAAACTGCTTGTCCCACACTAGCTTGCTGTCTTGCTAACACATCTACACAATAGTGTTTTGTGAATGTGTGAGGTGTAAACCATGTTGCAGCTTTGCAGATGTCATCTATGGGTATATTCCCTAAGAATGCCATAGAAGCCCCTAGTTTGCGTGTGGAGTGCACCCTATGGGAAATTGGCAGTGTTCGTTCTGCTTTTGCATAGCATGCCTGAATGCACTGGACTATCCACCGCGCAATGCCTGATTTTGATATAGGATTACCTTTATATTGTAGCGCAAAAGTGACAGTTGTTTTGTCTTGCGAAAAGTTTTGTCCTTTCTACAATGTAAAGTAGTGCTCTTTTCACATCTAAAGTGTGCAAAGCACGTTCTGCCACAGAATCTGGTTGAGGGAAGAACACAGGTAACTCAACAGACTGGTTGATATGAAAGGCAGAAATTACCTTTGGTAGGAATTTAGGTTTGGTCCGAAGAACCACGTTGTTTAGGTGTACTTCTAAAAATGGTTCTTCTATGGTTAGCGCCTGAAGCTCATCTACTATCCTCAGTGATGTGATAGCTATGAGGAAAGCTACCTTCCAAGTGAGAAATTGCAGTTCCCATCTAAGCAACGGCTCAAAGGGTAGACCCATCAGTCTTGTGAGGACAATGTTAAGATTCCACAATGGAGCAGGTGGAAGTCTTGGAGGAATGATTCTTTTAAGCCCCTCCATGAACGCTTTAATGACAGGCACTGTAAAGAGAGATAGATGTTGTATGTTCTGTAGGTATGCAGCTATTGCAGCAAGATGTAAGCGTATGGAAGAGTATCCTAAATTGGAACGCTGCAGATGTATTAAAAGCAAATGATGTTTTGAACTGAATTGTCCAGCGGATCAATTTGAATGTCATTGCAGTATATCACAAATCGCTTCCACTTTGCTGTATAGCATGCTCTTGTGGTAGGACGTCTAGCCTCTTTGATGATGTTCTTGCTGTTTGGTGGGAGATTAAGGTAGCCAAACTAAGATTTCAGGTACCAGAACGCAAGATTGAGATGACTGTGATCTGGATGTCTTATCTTTCCATGGCTCTGAGTGAGAAGATTGGGAGTGATATGTAGCTTTTGGTGAATAACTACTGAAAGCTCCAACAGTGTTTTGAACCAGGGTTGCCGGGCCCATGTGGGAGTAACGAGGATCAGTGTCAGGGACGCCTGTCTGAGCTTCAGAACCACTAATGGAATGAGTGGGAGAGGCGGAAAAGAGTAGGCAAATATCCCGTACCAATTTATCTATAGTGTATTGCCTTTGGACAATGGGTGTGGATGCCTGGATGCGAAGCTTGGGCATTTTGCATTTAGGTTTGTGGTGAACAGATTATGTCTGGAAAGCCCCACATTTGGAAGAATGGGAGGAGATCTTGAGGGTGGAGTTCCCATTCATGGATCTGTTGTCCGACGACGGAGCAGATCTGAAATCAGATTGTTTACTCCTTGAAGGTGTTCTGCAAAGAGATATCCATCTCCAGATGGTCTGTGCTAGTTGTGACAGTTGGAGAGTGTGTCTCTCCCAGTTTTTGTATGTAGTACATTGCTGACATGTTGTCTGTATGGATCAGGACAGCTCTGCATACTAAATGTACTTGAAACACTGAGCGCTAGAAAAATTGCTAGCAGCTCTAGATGATTTATGTGAAGCTGCTTTTGCTGCAGGCTCCACATGCCCTGAATTGTAGGCATCTGGAGAGGAGCTACCCAACCAGTGAGCAATGCGTCTGCTATTAGCACTATCTGGAACCGGGTCAATGAAGGGCCACCCTTCTGAAAGGTTTTGTGTATTCCACCACTGCAGAGAACAGACCCTGAGCCTGGTTCCACTGCCATGCTAAGCACACCTGAAGGGGAAGCATCTGGAGTCGTGTGTAAGGGACTATTAGAATGCAAGACACCATCTGCCCTAGTAACTGCATGAACACTCAAGCTGGCAATGAGTGTTGAGGCTGGAACTGACAGAGTAAAGTTTGCATGTTGCAGATTCTGGCCGAATTGGGGTAGGTCAAAGCCTTTTGTTTATCTATTGTGGCTCCCAGATACACCCATGTGTTGGATGGTTGTAGATGGGATTTGGACACATTTACGGTGAATACAAGATTGTGGAGCAACTGCACTGTTTTGTGAGTGTGACGTAGACCGCTTTTTGCGAGCTGGCTTTTATGAGCCAGTCATCCAAATATGGAAAGACATGAAGGTGTTGTCTTCGTAGATGAGCTGCGACTATTGCCAGGCACTTGGTGAAAACCCTGGGTGCGGTAATTACTCCGAATGAAAGCACCTTGAACTGATAGTGCTGGCCAGCTACTACGAGCCTGAGGTGCTTGTGGTGGGCAGGGTGTATTAGGATATAGAAATAGGCATCCTTTAAGTCCAGAGTGGACAGAAAGATGCCTTATTGGTGGAGCGGGAGCACTTGCTTGAGTGTGACCATGTGAAAGTGGTCCGACTGAATGTGTAGATTTAGTTCTCTGAGGTCTAGTATAGGCCTGAGAGAGCCGTCCTTCTTGGGAATTAAGAAGTACAGTGAGTATACCCCTGCCCCTTGATATTTTAATGGGACTGGTTTTATAGTTCCTATCTCAAACAGAGAGAGATCTTCTTGCTTTTGAAGGGTAAGATGTTCTTGTGACATTGCGTGTGATTTTGGAAGACTTTTTGGGGGAGTGTCTAAGTTCCAGGCAGTAACCATACTGGATAATTTGTAAAACCCATTTGTCTGAGGTGATTGTGTTCCAGACAGAAAGAAAATGTGAGAGATGTCCCCCGACAGGAGTGGAATGATCGGGGGGGGGGGGTAGCGGAAGGAAGTCACTGCTTGTTATTTGTGGGTAAAGTGTGTGTGGATTTGCCTCTGCCTCTTCCTTTACCATTGTTTCCTCTAAAACCTCCTCTGAAATAGCCTCTTGATGAGGGCAATTGGTTGTTGCCCTTGTAAGAGGAGGAGGGATTTTCTGTAGAAATATTTTTGGAGCCACCCCTGTAAAAAGAGCGACGAAAGGAACCCCTATTCGTAGGTAACTGCAAAGCTCCCATGGGCTTTGCGACCTCAGTATCTTATTTCATCTTTTCCAGGGAGGTGTCAACTGCTGGACCAAAGAGTGCTCTTTGTCAAAGGGCTGGTTGAGAATAGAGGCCTGTACCTCAAGTATGAAACCTGAAATTCTCAACAAGGCATGCCTGCGTAGCAGTACACTGGTGTTAACTGCGCGCGCAACTGTGACTTCTGCGTCTAGGGCGCACTTGATGGAGGTATTGGCAATAAGTTTGCCCTCCCAAATAAGATCATTTGCCTTAGATTTATGTTCATCAGGCAGAAGTGGCATGTCTTTTTTTAACTCATCATAATGAGCCCTGTCATATCTGGCTAACAAAGCCTGAGCATTACCGATGCGCCAGTGATTAGCAGTTTGTGAGGCTACCCTTTTGCCAGAAGCATCAATTAACTTGGACTCCTTATCAGGTGGGGCCTCACCTGTGTTCTGTGAGTTGGCTCTCTTGCGAGCATTGGAAACCACAAGAGAGACTAAGGGCAGCTGACCCTTGATGTAAGCAGGGTCAGTAGGTGCCGGTTTATATTTCTTCTCAACCCTAGGCATGATGATTCTTGCTCTTACAGGATCTTTGAAAACCTCATCTGTGTGTTTAAGCATCCCCTTAAGCATTGGCAGTGTATGGGTAGTTTTTTTAGAGGAACTTAGGGTCTCAAACAAGAAGTCCTCCTCTAAAGCCTCCTTATGTAGTTCCACCCTGTGATAATGAGCAGCCCTGTTAAGCTCAATGTCCCCCATATTGTAGTCAGGTGGTGATGGTCTGGACGGATACAAATCAGGGTCAGGGTCATTATCCGTGTTTGGGTCAGTGTCGTAATCCTCTCATGGGTCAACATCCTGTGGCCTATCCTCATTCCCTTCATCCTGTGGGTCAGGTGATAGTGGTGATGGTGAATTAGTAGGTGTGAAAAGTAACTAAGGATTAGTGGGCGAAGGAGGTGGAATATATGGTGGTGAAGGGTTTTCTCTTTAGGGGAATGTGGTACTCTTCCTGTTGGGTAATATAAATGTGAAGTTAGAAGGCGTGGCGCACAGCTGTTTTTGAAGGAGTTTCTTGTGTGTTTTAGCAATGTCGTTAAGTTATGGGTGCTCCAACAAGTGGCGTAACCGTCCGTGTACGTCGTAGTGGATTACGGGTTGAGTACGTTACTGGGAGTGTAAACGTATCCTTGAATTTGGGCACTCCAGTCAGGTTCGTCAAAAGAAGACAGACTCCTTTATGATGATCAATTATTTATTCCAAGATTTCATTTCCTTGGTTCATAAAAGTTCAAACAAATCAGATTTTCAAATGTACTTCGTCAGACCATATGGAGGTCATTATTGGTGGGTTTCAAAAATATGCTCTGATGCATTTCGGGCAGAAGAATGCCCTTTGTCAAGGAGCTCTGAAAACACAAATAAAACGCTTTTACGATGCTGAGCGAAACTCAAACAGAATAACATTAGAGTAGATTGTATTAACCTAAATATGCGGGGGCATGCAAGGATACATGCGATGGTGTTGGGTGCCACAGTGTTTTAAATGCCTTATAAACCATAAAGGGTGTTTTTAAACGAGCGGGTGAGTCGGAAAAGCGGGGTGATGAAAAAGGAACGTACTTACATTCCATGGTCATAGGACGTAATTTAGCCTCTGAAACGAAAACGAGGAAAAGTGTGTGAAGGGGAGTGTGAGACCCAAAGTATCGGGTTGAGTAGGGCTATATCGGAGCGTGCGACTTACTTGGTTAGTGGTGAACGATCGGTACGAGAAACCACGGTAAAGTGGCTGATGGCTGGCGGGAAAGTGACGGAGTGCAGCGGAGTTGGTAGAGAAAACACCTCACGGGGTGGAGATCACGTGATGGGGTAATGGTAACGGAAGAGGGGACTAAATGAAGATTGTGAGTGTGGCGGCCGTATTGAGATGGTGTGAGAGATTGGGAATGAACTGGTTCGAGGAGGGTGGAATGATGTACAATCTAGATACTCAAGCTATATATACAAAAGGTACAGTGTGAAAAGCACCACGTGGGGTACTACAAGAAGCAACTGAGTTCTATTCGGTCATTAAGACCATATGGCTTCATCGCCTGAAGTCTATAAATCCAAGCTGTCTCATGTTGAAGGAGTGCTTTATTGTTATCTCTGCCTTCCGTTTTGCAAATAATTTCTAGCACCAGAAACTTCAACTGGGCCACGTTGTGGTGAAGTTCATTGAAGTGCATTGCAATGCTTGATTTCTGGTGCGAATGTTTGATTTATGTCCGTTTAGGCGAACTTTGATTTTTCTGGTAGTTTTACCCACATATATCATGCCGCAGAGGCATTTCAGTAGATATATCAAGTTGGCAGAATCGCAAGTTGCATCCACATGTAGTTTGATTGGGAATCCTCTCATGGGGTGACATACTGTTGCCTTTAATGACGTTGTTGCAACTGTTGCAGTTGTGGCACGGACGTGTGCCGGTGTGGGAGACTTGTTCAGTGGATTTTTTTGACAGGATTTCTTTCAGATTTGCAGACCTGGTGTATGCAAAGATTGGTGAATTTTCAAAAAGCTTGCCAAAGTCCGGTTCAGATGACAGTATGTGCCAGTGTCTGAGAATAATGCTTTTGTATGTGATGCTGGAGGTGGAGTATCTAGAGACCAAAACTATTCGTTTTTCATCTTTTTTCGTGGATCCTTTGAGGGTTTCCTGTCGTGAAATGGTTGATATTTTTTGCATGGCTTCTCTTATGGTCTCTTGTGGATAACCTCTGTTGAGGAACATTGTGGCGATTTTTTCCATTTGATGTTTGCAAGCTTCAGGGTCTGATACAATCCGTTTTATCCGTAACATCTGGCTGAATGGCAAGTTTCTTTTAAGAGAGTTTCGGTGAAAACTGGTATGATGTACAGTGTTGTTTCGGTCTGTAGGTTTACGAAAAAGATCCGTTACCAACCCTTTTTCAGCGATTTCAACCAGGATATCAAGAAAGGTTATTTTGTGTTCATTAATGTTCCATGTGAGGATGATGCGATTGTCTTTAGTATTGAAGTCAGTCAAGGCTGCTTCTAAATTTTCGCGGGTGTCTTTCCAAATGAAGAATAAGTCGTCGATATAACCAACATATAGTTTTAGGTTGTCTGACCAGTCTGGATTGCCGTAAATGTGGGTAGACTCAAATTCAGCCATGTAAATATTGGCGTAGGTCGGTGCTGCGCAGTTGCCCATTGACATTCCGGACATTTGGAGGTACCAGTGTTGATCATAAGTAAAATAGCTATGATACAGTGTGAATATCATAAGTTCCAAAAGAAAAGTTTGCAAGGAATTCGTGATGTTGCTGTTCAATAGGGCTTTTTCTATTGCTTCAATGCCACCTCCGTGCGGAATAGATGTATGCAGGCTTTTGACATCGGCAGTGCAAAGGATCAAGTGTTCATCTGTGTTGATATCTATGTCAGAGAGTTTTTTAAGAAATTCGGTGGTGTCTTTAATATAACTTCTAAGGTTCATAACTATTGGCTGCAGATGTCGGTCTAAGTATTTGCCTGTGGGCTCATGGAGGGATCCTCTGGTTGACACGATGGGTCGAAATGGGGGGGTCCTTCAAATCTTTATGGATTTTGGGAAGCATGGTTATAGTCTGGCTTCTAGGGTACTCCACAATTATATACTTTTTGGTACGGTCATCAATTATACCATCTTTGTGTGCTCTTGTAACGAGGTCTCTAAGTTCGAGTTTGTATTGTTGGGTTGGATTGTCATCTAATTGTAGGTATGTTTCAGGATCAGCAATGTGTTCCTTGATCTTGGACTCATACATGTTGGTGTTGAGGACGACTAAGGCGCCGCACCTTTGTCAGCTTTGAGGCATTTAATGGTGGTGTTGTTTGCGATCTTTTTAAGGGTATCTTTGTCCTTCATGGTGATGTTTTGCTTCCTTTTTTTTGAGAAATTGATTTTGGAAATGTCTTGTTTGACGAGTGTTTCAAACGGGTCAATGCTTTTGTGGCTGCACGGTGGCATGTAGGTGCTAGTTGTTTTTAATCCACATAGTTGATCAGGTTTGGTGTCAATAGTCGGTGGTAATACCTTTTCAAAGAAATGCCTAAGGCGTAATTTCCGGGTGAATTTGAAGGTACTTAATTCTAGTTCCAGGAGGTTCGTGGCACTGGTGGGTATGAATGAAGTTCCTTTCTGCAGTAGTTTCATTTCATGTTTAGATAGCACTGTGTCAGATGTTTATGACTAGCGATTCTTCTTGCCCTTGGGTTTCTTCACATTCTTGTTTTGAGGCTGAACTTCTTCCAATGTTCTTTCCAGATCTTTTTTCCCTCCGGGGTCGTCTGTTTCGTCTAGTCCTACCTCTAAAAAAGGCACTGATGTTGAAGGTGTGTCATTATTTGGACCAGATTTTTGTCTAGAGTCACGGATTTCACCTGATGTTGATGGGTCGGACGTGGTTTTCCTTGCTGGACGGTTCATAAAGATTTGAAGGACCCCCCATTTCGACCCATCGTGTCAACCAGAGGATCCCTCCATGAGCCCACAGGCAAATTCTTAGACCGACATCTGCAGCCAATAGTTATGAACCTTAGAAGTTATATTAAAGACACCACCGAATTTCTTAAAAAACTCTCTGACATAGATATCAACACACATGAACACTTGATCCTTTGCACTGCCGATGTCAAAAGCCTGTATACATCTATTCCGCACGGAGGTGGCATTGAAGCAATAGAAAAAGCCCTATTGAACAGCAACATCACAAATTCCTTGCAAACTTTTCTTATGGAACTTATGATATTCACACTGTATCATAGCTATTTTACTTATGATCAACACTGGTACCTCCAAATGTCCGGAATGTCAATTGGCAACTGCGCAGCACCGACCTACGCCAATATTTACATGGCTGAATTTGAGTCTACCCACATTTACGCCAATCCAAACTGGTCAGACAACCTAAAACTATATGTTCGTTATATCGACGACTTATTCTTCATTTGGAAAGACACCCGCGAAAATTTAGAAGCAGCCTTGACTGACTTAAATACTAAGGACAATCGCATCATCCTCACATGGAACGTTAATGAACACAAAATAACCTTTCTTGATGTCCTGGTTGAAATCACTGAAAAAGGGTTGGTAACGGATCTTTTTCGTAAACCTACAGACCGAAACACTGTACATCATACCAGTTTTCACCAAAACTCTCTTAAAAGAAACTTGCCATTCAGCCAGATGTGACGGATAAAACGGATTGTATCAGACCCTTAAGCTTGCAAAAATCAAATGGAAAAAATCGCCACAAGGTTCCTCAACAGAGGTTATCCACAAGAGACCATAAGAGAAGCCATGCAAAAAATATCAACCATTTCACGGCAGGAAGCCCTCAAAGGATCCACGAAAAAAGATGAAAAACGAATAGTTTTGGTCTCTAGATACTCCACCTCCAGCATCACATACAAGAGCATTATTCTCAGACACTGGCGCATACTGTCATCTGAACCGGACTTTGGCAACCTTTTTGAAAATTCACCAATCTTTGCATACACCAGGTCTGCAAATCTGAAAGAAATCCTGTCAAAAAAATCCACTGAACAAGTCTCCCACACCGGCACACGTCCGTGCCACAACTGCAACAGTTGCAACAACGTCATTAAAGGCAACAGTATAAGTCACCCCGTGAGAGGATTCCCAATCAAACTACATGTGGATGCAACTTGCGATTCTACCAACTTGATATATCTACTGAAATGCCCCTGCGGCATGATATATGTGGGTAAAACTACCAGAAAAATCAAAGTTCGCCTAAACGAACATAAATCAAACATTCGCACCAGAAATCAGAAATCAAGCATTGCAATGCACTTCAATGAACTTCACCACAATGTGGCCCAGTTGAAGTTTCTGGTGCTAGAAATTATTTGCAAAACGGAAGGCAAAGAGAACAATAAAGCACTCCTTCAACGTGAGACAGCTTGGATTTATAGACTTCAGGCGATGAAGCCATATGGTCTTAATGACCGAATAGAACTCAGTTGCTTCTTGTAGTACCCCACGTGGTGCTTTTCACACTGTACCTTTTGTATATATAGCTTGAGTATCTAGATTGTACATCATTCCACCCTCCTCGAACCAGTTCATTCCCATTCTCTCAAACCATCTCAATATGGCCGCCACACTCACAATCTTCATTTAGTCCCCTCTTCCGTTACCATTACCCCATCACGTGATCTCCACCCCGTGAGGTGTTTTCTCTACCAACTCCGCTGCACTCCGTCACTTTCCCGCCAGCCATCAGCCACTTCACCGTGGTTTCTCGTACCGATCGTTCACCACTAACCAAGTAAGTCGCACGCTCCGATATAGCCCTACTCAACCCGATACTTTGGGTCTCACACTCCCCTTCACACACTTTTCCTCGTTTTCGTTTCAGAGGATAAATTACGTCCTGTGACCATGGAATGTAAGTACGTTCCTTTTTCATCACCCCGCTTTTCCGACTCACCCGCTCGTTTAAAAACACCCTTCATGGTTTATAAGGCATTTAAAACACTGTGGCACCCAACACCATCGCATGTATCCTTGCATGCCCCCGCATAATTAGGTTAATACAATCTACTCTAATGTTATTCTGTTTATGAGTTTCGCTCAGCATCGTAAAAGCGTTTTATTTGTGTTTTCAGAGCTCCTTGACAAAGGGCATTCTTCGGCCCGAAATGCATCGGAGCATATTTTTGAAACCCACCAATAATGACCTCCATATGGTCTGACGAAGTACATTTGAAAATCTGATTTGTTTGAACTTTTGTGAATCAAGGAAATGAAATCTTGGAATAAATAATTGATCATCATAAAGGAGTCGGTCTTCTTTTGACGAACCTGACTGGAGTGCCCAAATTCAAGGATACGTTTACACTCCCAGTAACGTACTCAACCCGTACTCTTCCTGTTGGCCCATTTTCCTTTTTTACAGGCAATTTGGCATGGATATGACCAGTGTCTAGGTTTATAACCAGTTCTTTCTGTTTCGGATCCGAAGGTGGAACATCGGACCATGGCTCTTTTGGTGGAGTCTTTGCTTGCCGTTTTCGGCGTCAAAATTTCGGCTCCAAACTCTTCGGTACCGAAGATTTAATCTTCCATAAAGAGGGAATGTGGACCATGACATGCTTTGATTTTGGCGCCCAGGACTTCGGTTTGGCGCCGGCATGGGGCCGACAAGAGCCCGAGTCGGAAGGCTTCTCTGTGTTTCGGGGGCAGGGCGCTCAAAACTTTCTCTTGGTGCCGACCGTGGCTCACCGGCTGAGGAAGGACCAGAGCCTTTTTGGTCTTGTGTTGTTGGGGCAAGTACGCTGACCCGGTGTAACTTGCTCTTCCTCTTCCATGTCAGAGTTGGAAACTGAGATGTGGTGTTCTTCCTTGGCTCCTTGAGCTTGTGTTTCTTCTCGGTCGGAATCTTTGCCAAAGATGTCTGGTACGGAGCCGCCTTGGTGTTGCATCTCATCGTGTTCCGGGGATAAACAGAGGTTGCCCACTTCGTGCAGGTCGGTGCGCGGAAACTTGGCGCAACTCCCGGGACAGAGCTTGAATGGAGTCCGTTTTATCGACTGCTAGCTAGCCTGGCGCGGGTGGGCCAAACGGCCCTCCATGAGTTTTCCGATTGAGGATCTATGAGAAGAAACGATATGCGGAGAATGGGAAACACGACCGAGAAACAATACTGTTGAGGGTAGTGGATTGCGCGTCGAAGGGAAACCAAGCAACTGTGCCAAACCGGATCGCAGCAATTCACCATGCGCACGATTTACCAAAAAGAGGAGTCACCTACCTTGTGACTGGAAAGGACTTCTTTGAACAAAAATGAAGTGCAAACATCTAGAACCAACACTAGATGGCAGGCTATGCAAAGCATGTGATCTACAGCTGACATGCCTCGAACACATGTATACCTGTAATGAAGCACAATAGGAAGGTTCATGTGTATGAAATGAACATAGGTTTTATTCATAAGAAAGCCCCTCCACCACGAGGAAAGGAAAAGCTTTCAAACTCCAGGTCTTGTCACAGCGACTCGAGTGTTCTTTTCAATTTCCTTCTAGAACCAAGAGACCTCACAAGTTGCATCACCAACAAAAAAAGCAGTATGCATAATTATTTTATAGTATCAAGTTTCTCCTTATAAAATACAGAAAAGGTACTATAAAAGAATAGCACATTCTCTCTGGCATTTGCTGTTTTAGTTTACTGCTAGTATTTTTTCTCAGGACAGAGAAAAATCGCCTCACCCATTACATTGATATCATTAACAACAAACAAGCAAGAGTCACAACTGACTGGAATAAGTGACGGGAGATTACGTGATTTGCTCAGAATCACAGGATGTTCAGCGTCATTGCAGAGACTCGAACCCTGTTCCCCAGATTAGAGGTCGACCGCCCTAGCCGTTAGGCCAACTCCTCTCCCACAGATATATTGTTACCGAAGGTAAGTAACTTGTTCATCTGAAAGAAAGTTTGTTATAGATTCTTACCTTAGAATAGATACCCCAGCAATACCAACCCCGAAGGTGGTTCACACCAGAAAGTCCTGGAGAACAGAACGGCCAAAGAATCAGTCTCTCCGGACTTGACTGTCCAGGCAGTAGTGTTTGGTGAACGTGTGCAGCGTTGCCCGTGTAGCTGCCTGACAGATGTCACCCCTCGTCCCAAAGCAGTGGTAGCTGCCGTCAACCTGGTGGAATGGGCACGCAGTCCCACTGAAGGCTCCTTCTTTGCCAAAGAATAGCAGGCTATGATGCACAGAACGGCCCACCTGGAGATGGTCTGGTTGTGCATGGCTCGACCTTTCTTAGCGCCCATGTAACCAACAAAGAGCTGGTCATCCACCCGGAATTGTTTGGTGCAATCCAAGTAGAAGCATGTTTTGGATCCAGACGGTGAAACGCCTCTTCTTCTTTCGAAGGATGCGGAGGCGGAAAGAAGGTGGGAAAAGTGATGGTTTGGCCAATGTGGAAAGAAGTAACCACCTTGGGAAGAAAGGAAGGTCTAGTTCTAAGGAAGACCTTGTACGGATGGAGAGCCAGAAAGGGAGGCTTGGAAAAAAGAGCGTGCAGCTCTCTCAACCTGCGTGCAGAGATGATGGCCACCAGAAAGGCAGTTTTCAAAGTGAGAAGTCTGAGAGGACAGTTATGTAGCAGCTCAAAGGGAGCACATATGATATGTATGAAACAAGTTCAAGTCCCACTGGGACATTACGAAGGGAACAGGAGAAAAAAGAGGAGTAATGCCCTTAAGGAATCTATTTACAAAAGGGGACTTGAAAAGAGAGGCTGATCAGGAATCCTAAGGAAGGCTGATATGGCCGAGAGGTAGCCCTTTAGAGTGCCCAGAGCAGAGCCAAAGAAAGGAGGAACAAGAGAAACTCAGAAAGAGGGGTGGAAACACAATTTGTACCATCTGCAGGCGTATACTGTCTTAGTGGAGGGACGCCTGGCTGTCAAGATAACATCACAGACTTCGGGAGGCAGGTCAAATGACGTCAACTGCTGCAGCTCAATGTCCAAGCAAGGAGGTGGAGGCTTGACTTGTCCAAGTGGAGGACTATCACCTGCTGCTGCAACAGAAGTTCATCACGAAGAGGCATCGGGATCAGAGGATCGATGGCCATGTTGAGCAGCTCAGGATACCAGACACTTCGTGCCCAGTCCGGAGCCACAAGAATGACTTGGGCCCTGTCGCACTTGATCTTCTTCAGCACTCTGGGCAGAAGTGGTAAAGGCGGAAAGGCGTATAGAAGACCGCAACTACACTTGTGACAAAAAGTGTCACCTTGGAATTTCCAATGCGCAGAATTGCGGATATTGCACGTTCTCATCGGTGGTGAATAGATCTAACCACGGCTCTCCCCACGGCTGAAAGACCTTGCATCACCTCCGAGTGAAGACGCCATTCGTGATCCATCATGCACCTGTGGCCGAGTTCATCTGCCCTGGTGTTTAGGGAACCTGCCAGGTATTGAACCACCAGGGATATGACCTGATGTTCCAGCCATGTCCAGAGGCGGAGAGCCTCCAGACATAGGGTCCACGACCCACCCAGCCCGGTTTGTTGCAGTACCAGATGGTGGTGGTGTTGTCCGTGAACACCTGCCCTACTCTTCCCCGGACAGAGGGAAGGAATGCTTTGAGTGCAAGACGAATCACCCGAAGCTCCAGAATGTTGATATGGAGCCTGGACTCCGCCGGAGACCATAGGCCTCTAATCTCCACCTCCCCCATGTGGCTGCCCCATCCCAGAAGTGATGCATCGGTCACCACTGTGAACTCTGGTTGAGGAAGGGAAAGGGATCTGCCGCCAACCCAATCCTGGTTTGTAAGTTACCACTGCAATTGGTGTGCAGTGCCCTCCGAGATCTGGACGCAATCTGACAGGTTTCCCTGATGTTGGGCCCACTGGAACTTCAGGTCCCACTGCAGAGACCGCATATGTCATCTGGCATAGTACACCAGCAGTATGCAAGAGGCCATAGCCTGAGGGTCATCCTGACCGAAACTTGGGATATAGGTGGAAAGATCGGAATCATAGCTCGAATATCCCAGACTCGCTGTTCGGGAGGATAGACCCGAAACTGTTGTTTCCAGAACAGCTCTGAGGAAAAGGAGCTCCTGAGAGGGAGTTAGGTGTGACTTCGGCACGTTGATGAAAAACCCCAGCAAATGCAGGATGTCGGCCTTAGTCTGGAGGTGGTAGACAACAGCCTGGGCGAGCCTGACTTCAACAGCCAGTCGTCGAGATAGGGGAAGGCTAGATCCCCGATCTGCGCAGATGAGCTGCGACCACTGCCATCACTTTCATGAACACTCGAGGGGCGCTGGTGAGGCCAAAGGGGAGAACGGTAAACTGAAAATGCTTGTGGCCTACTGTGAACCGCAGGTAACGTCGGTGGGCCGACGGGGATATGAAAGTAAGCATCCTGCAAGTTCAATGCTACCATCCAGGCTCCAGACCCTGAGTAAGTGTCAATATTTTTAACTTCTACTTCCGGAGGAAGCGGCCGACGTTCCTGAGGTCCAAGATAGGACGCAGGCCTTTGTCCTTCTTGGGCACCAGAAAGCAGTGGCAATAGCAACCACGACCTACTTCTGGGACAGGAACGCACTTAATGGGTCCCTTGGCCAAGAGTGCCGAAACATCTTGTTGCAGAAGGGTCAAATGATCCTCCGACATGCGATGTTACTGAGGTGGCATAGATGATGGGGTAGTCTCGAAGGGGAGTAGCCCCTTCGGAATATTTGCATAACCCACCTGCCCGACGTGATGGTGCGCGAATGGGGGAGGTGATGGCGAATCCTGCCGTCCACTGGCGCTCGGTGGCCCTGAAAGGTCAGACTAGGAAGGTTTGGAGGCTGCTGCAGAGGGGGCTGTGGTGGACTGGCCCGTCCGCTGGCCCCCAGAACCACCGTGCTGGTTCCCATGTCCCCGTCCGCGCAGAGGCTGAACAGCCTACACCGGCCTGTTGCTCTGGGTGGGACATGGCGGGGCACCCCTTCCGAAGCCACGAAAAGCAGACTCCGCAGGTCGGGTGGTGGAGAGGCCTATGGACCTGCCTTATCGCCAAAAAGGCGACGGCCATCAAAGGGCATGTCATTAAGAGTGGATTGAACATCCCCTGAAAAACCAGTCTACATCAACCAGGCGTAGCATCGAAGGGCTACCAACGTGGAAATTGTCCTGTCTAGTGAGTCGGCGGTATCCAGCCCACACCGGATGGTAAACCTCGCTGCATCTCTAATTTCAGCAACTGCTTGAGAGAGCACGGCCCAGGCCTCATCCGGGCACTGAGGCAGCACTTGAGCAACTATATCCCACACGGAGTTGTTGTAACGGCCCAACAGACTAACAAGTTACTTACCTTCGGTAACGATATATCTGTAAGAAACAGTTAGTGATAGATTCCTTACCTTAGAATTACCCCCAGGCGTCACACTGAATCCGGAAAGCTTGTCAGCAGTACCCCTGTGAGTCGGTAGGAGTCGTGCAGCGCGCGTAGGTCGTTGGCATCGTAGTCGCCAAGATGACGCCGTTGGAACTACTTAGAAGCGCCCTTGCGCGCCGACGTCAGTTCTGTACACTACTTTCCGCGCCAGGAACGCAGAGCCATGCAAGATCCTGACCACTGGTGCATTGAAACTAGGGCCCTGAAAGGGATGACCTTAACCTTAGAAATCAGTTCGCAGAACAGGGAGGATGGGTGGGGTAGTAAGGAATCTATTACTAACTAATGTTTCTTACAGATATATCGTTACCAAAGGTAAGTAACTTGTTCATCTGAAAGAAACAAGTTAGTGATAGATTCCTTACCTTAGAATAGATACCGCAGCAATACCAACCACGGTGGTGGGTCTGCAAACCAAGATCACACCAGAATGTCTCGCAGAACAGAACGGCCAAAGAAGACGTCTCTCCAGACTGGACTGTCAAGGAAATAATGCTTAGTAAAAGTGTGCAGCAAGGCCCACGTGGCTGCCTGACCGATGTCTTGCAGGGGGACGCCACGTCCCAATGCAGTAGTAGCTGCTGTCGCCCTGGTAGAATGGGTGCACAACCCCACAGGAGGTTCCTTTTTAACCAGAGAATAACAGGCCTTGATACACAAGACAACCCAGCGGGAGATAGTTCTCTTGTGTACAGCCAGGCCTTCCTTGGCGCATACGTAGTCAAAAAAGACCTGGCATCCACCCGGAACTGTTGTGTGCAATTCAGGTAGAATGACAGCGCACGTTTTAGGTCCAGACGGTGGAAGCTCTCTTCCTCTCTGGAAGAGTGCAAAGGCGGAAAGAAAGTGGGCAAGGTAATAGTTTGCCCGATGTAGAAGACAGTGACAACCTTTGGCAAGAAGGAAGGACGAGTGCGAAGCACAACCTTATCCGGATGGACCGACAGAAAGGGAGGCTTACAGGAAAGAGCCTGGAGCTTACTCAAGTGCCGAGCGGAGGTGATGGCAACCAGGAAAGCAGTCTTCAAAGTCAATAAACGTAGAGGACAGTTGTGAAGGGGCTCAAAAGGAGCTCACATCAAATAACTAGATTCAAGTCCCACTGCGGCATAACAAACAGAATAGGTGGGATAAGGTGTGTAATGCCTTTGAGAAATCTATTTACAACAGGGGACTTGAAAAGAGAGGGCTGACCAGGGAGCCTGAGAAAGGCAGAAATAGCAGAAAGGTAGCCTTTAGTAGTGCCCAGAGCAGAGCCCTGCTGGGCCAGAGAAAGAAGTAACAAAACAACTTGTGAAAGAGGGGCAGAAAAGGGATCGACAGCCTTTGCTGTGCACCATGCCAAAAATGTGTTCCAGCAGGCTTATACAGATTTAGTGGAGGGGCCCCTGGCTGCTAGAATGATATCACAGACTTCAGGAGGCAAGTCAAAAGGAATCAACTGTCCCCACTCAATCTACACGCATGTAGGTGGAGGCTGGACAGGTTCAAGTGGAGAACCGTCCCCTGCTGCTGCAACAGAAGATCCTCCTGATGGTACTGAGGTGGCATGGCTGGAGGGGTAGTCTAGAAGGGGAGGGAGTAGCACCTTCGGACTATCTGCAAAGCCTACCTGTCCTAGGTGGTGGTGCGCCAGTGGGGGAGGTGATGGAGAATCCTGCAACCCACTGGCTTTTGGTGGGCCTGAAACACCAGACTAGGAATGTTTGGAGGCAGTAGCGGCAGGGGAGGTGGTGGACTGACCCACCCGCTGGCACCGTGACCCACTTCGTCGGGTCCCAAGTCCGCGGCTGCGCTGAGACTGTTGCTGCGCATGTTTGTGGCTATGAAACGAATGTGTTTGGGCGCCCCTTCCTTGTCCACGAAAGAAGCGAAAAGCAGAAGCGGAAGGAGTGCGAGAGGCCGATAGGTCTAAGGACTTGGCCGTAGCCCGCAAGTCCTTAAAACGCTCCAATGCACTGTCTGCCTTGTCGCCAAAAAGGCAAGTGCCATCAAAGGGCATGTACATCAGAGTGTTCTGGACATTCCTGGAAAAGCCACTTGTCCTCAGCCAGGCGTGGCGGCATAGTGCCACTGTCGTGGAAATCGCCCTGCCCGGCAACTTGGCGGTGTCAAAACCACAATGATTTGTGAACTTGGCTGCGTCTCTAACCTCAGCAATAGCTTGGAGAAGCACAGTTCAGGCCTCCTCTGGACACTGAGGCAGCACCTGCGCAATCGTGTCCCACACAGAATGAGAACAACAGCCCAAGAGGCATACGGTGTTCACAGACCGCAGCCATGAACTGGTGGAAGTAAACACGTTCTTCCCAAACTGTTCCAGTTTCTTGGATTACCTGTTCGGAGGTGCAGAAGAGAATGCGCTAGGGGATGCAGAGGCTTGGACGACCAAGCTCTCAGGGTTTGGGTGTTGGGAGAGGAAAATGTGGTCGCAAGAGGCTGGGCGATGGCATTGTGCCACATTCTTATCCACAGGAGCCTTTGTGTTGGGCCTGGACCAGGTGCCCAAAAGAACGTTGGAAAGTACGTCATTAAGGTGCAGCAGCAGCTCCGTAGAGGAAGACGCTGGCGGGTGCACTTCTGTCAGGAGGTTAGTCCTGACGGCCACTTTAGGTAGCTCGAGGTGGAGAGCCTCGGCTGCTCTACGCAACACCACAGAATATGTACCACCTTCCTCCGTAGCCAAGGTAGAAGGAGACAGTGTGCCAGGTTCTGGAGTAAAATCCAAGGCGCCTGCATCCTCCACATACTCTTCCCAGTCCGGATATAAATCGCACTGGGCTGCGAGAGGGTCCTCAGAACCCTCCCATTCCCCCCAGTTCCCCCCAACCTGCCAGGCAGGTGGAAAAGAGGGTGGTGGACGGATAAAGAGATAGAAATTCCCTAACGGCCTCGGAATCGGCGTCGACCGACATAGGTCCTGAACCGTACCGTCGGGGTGGAAGCCGGGGACGGCATCAGCCGGGGAGCCGGCCGTCGGAGGTCGAACGAGGCCAACCGACATCGGCTGGGATCCATGCATGGATCCATGGGGGGGGGGATCTCTCGGGCCGGAGTAGACGACGCAGAAGAGCGAGGACCCACAGTCGGGCCCGCAGGGCCCGACGGCCCCAAGACTCGTGCCATGGCTGACAGGAATTCCTGCAACTGGGTCGGAGTCACCAATGTCCCGGAAAGGGTGGATAGGCCATCAGCAGGGGTGGTACCACCTGCACCCTCAGCCGTGTTGCATGACAGGCTAGGGGAAGGCGAAGAGCGACAACGCTTCTTCGACTTCTTGTGCTTCGCCTTACTTGACTCAGAGTGCGAAGACTTCTTGGGCACAAAAAAGTAGTGGGAATAGCAACCACGACCTACTTCTGGGACAGGAATGCGCTTGATGGCTCCTTTGGCCAAGAATGCTGAAACTTCCTGCTGGAGAAGGGTCCAATGATGGTGATGGCGGGTCTGCCACCGGTCCCTCAACATGCCGAAACTTCCTGCTGGAGAAGGGTCCAATGATGGTGATGGCGGGTCTGCCACCGGTCCCTCAACATCCCTCGAGACTGGGACCTTGAACGGCGTGGAGCCGACTCCCAGGCCTTCAGCAACTTTCGGGACCGCTCCCGCAGAGTTTTCAGAGCCATGGCCCGGCATTCGGGGCACGACTTGGAGTTGTGGTCGCACCCCAGGCAATAGACACTCACGGTGCGGGTCCATCACCAACATCGTGCAGGGACAAGCAGCGCAAGACTTAAAAACGAGCATCCCTATAAACCAGGAGAGGAAGACTAAAAAAAAAAACAGACAAAAGACCCAAAAATAACTCAGTCAAAAAGGGACGTGGGGTACTGCGCCCTCCGGATCTGTGCTTGCTGCAGCGGCAAAATAAAGAACTGACGTCAGCGTGCGTGGGCGCGTCCAAGTAGCTCCAACAAAGTCATCTCGGCGACTACGATGCCAACAACCGACGTGCAGGGGTACTGCTGACAAAAACTTTCCGGATTCAGTCTGACACCTGGGGGTAATTCTAAGGTAAGGAATCTATCACTAACGTGTTTCTTTCAGATATGCAGTGTTCACCGACCACAGTCCCAAGCTGGAGGAAAAAAACATTCTTCACAAGATGGTCCAGCTTTTTCGATTCCCTATCAGGTGGATCGGTAGGGAATGCGTCCTTGGAGGTGGAGGCTCGGACCACCAAGCTCTCAGTGGTGGGGTGTTGGGAGAGGAAAGTGGGGGTCGCCCGGGGCCCGGTGGTGGCGTCAGACAATCATCCTGTTCACAGGAGTCCCTGTGTTGGGCCTGGACCAGGTGCCCAAAAGGATGTCCGTGAGGGCTTCATTAAAACGGCAGCAGGGGCTCCAAAGAGCTCGCTGCCGGTTGACGCACCTCTGTCAGATTAGTCTTAACTGCCACCGTAGGTAGCTCGAGGTGGAGAGCCTCGGCCACCCTACGCAACACTACTGCGTATGACGCACCCCCCTCTGTAGCCACGGTAGGAGACAACATGCCACGGTCTGGGAAGGTATCCAGACCACTGGCTTCCCCCAGTTACTCTCTACATTCCGGTTCATAACCGGACTGGTCTGTTAAAGGGTCCCCAGCCCCCTCCCAGTCCGGCTCAATCTCCTCTGGCTGCCAATCTGGTCTCAAAGAGCCAGGGTAGAACAGGGGCACAAAAGTACCCTTCAGCGCCGAGTCCGGCGCCATGTCTACCGCGAGGTGGAGGCCGGAGTCGACGTCAGCTCGGGACACAGCGGATGTGGTGCAGGTGGAATCGGCGCCAGGGGAGGCGTAAGAAGGTCGATCTGCGCCAATCCGGATCCAGGCCTGGATTCAAGGAGACCCTGCAGCGCCAAGGCGGAAGCCGCAAGCGTTGAAGGCTCAGGGCCCCCAGCCAATTCCGCGGGGTGTGAAGGCGCGCCGGCGGAGTCAGGCTGCCCAAAGATGGCGTTCATCCTGGTCCCGGGAAGGGGGGAAACCCGGAGCTGACCCTTCGGGCTCCGCACGCAGAGCCGCAGGAGGGGCACCACCCGCATCCCTCATTGTGTCAGCTGACGGGGAGAAGTCGAAGAGCACCAATGCTTCTTTGACTTCTTGTGATTCGACTTACCTGACCCAGAGTGCGAAGACGTGGACGAAGAATGGTGGTGGCTCCGTGACCAGTCCCTCGACCTCCTACGGGACCAGAACCTCAAGGCGCGGAGCCGACTGCCGGGCCTCGAGCAGCTTTCGAGACCGCTCCCGCAAAGACTTAGGGTTCATGGTTCAGCAGTCGGAGCACGACTTGGGGTCGTAGTCGTGCTCCAGGCAGTAGAGGCTCATGTGGTGCGGATCAGTCGCTGACATCAGTCGGTTACAGGAACCGCAAGCCTTGAAGCCGAGCATCCCTCATGCACCAGGAATCGATTTGGACTCAAAAAACGATGTTGACTAAAGTCGAGAAAAAGTCAACCATAAAGTGACTGGAGGTACTGCTCTCTCCGTATCAGCGCTTGCTGGCGTGGAAAATAAAAACCTGCCATCAGTGCACAAGGGTAGTGTTATGTAGCTACCACAACGTCATCCCGGCGACCACGACGCCGATCGCGGAGTCGTCCAAAGCAACCTTCTGATGCGCAGGGGTACGGTTGACGAAAAAACTTTCCGGTTCCAGTCTGACGGCTGGGGGTAATTCAAAGGAAAGGAATCTAACTGTTTCTTTCAGATGTTCAGTTACAGCAGAAGCAATGTTAATGATGAACAATTCACTGTGCCAACTGTTCTAATCTCGCATACCTCCTTACCCTGGTTAATTATCTGACTTTTATGACTATTTTGATTTGTGGGTTTCAGTTAGTTAGTTACTTCTTGCATTTTTCTAATTGTTTGTTGGATCCTGTAGTATCCTCCTTCTGGCAACTGTAAAGTGCTTCGCTTGCTCTTGATCTACTAATCTCCAGGCCCGCTCTGACAAATGTCCCTCACCCTTGTATATTACTTGACTTTTCATCATTATGCCTTGTTCTGTTTGGCCTAAAGTTTTTCTTCTCCTGTACCTTTTCGATTACCCTGTTTGATCTATATGCCTCCTCTTTCTCATTCAATTGTAAAGCGCCCTGATACCCTCATGGGTCATGTTTGCTCTATATAAAACTTTTAAAATAAAATGCTTCACCGCTCCTGCATTTTCTCAATGATAAAATAAAAGCAGCATGGTGGTAAAGGGCACCCTTTGAAGCAACAACAAAAGCCTATGCAAAATCAAAAATGTATTCTATTTGAGGTACAGGTTATGGGAAGCGGGATTTGGTAGATTAGGAGGGATGCTGCTGGGGGCATGAGAACTCCCTGATCACTCCCTCATGACACCACCTCCTAATGGGAAACAACCTTTCCAACGCAACTTTTACAACGCACTACCATTACAACGAAACTTTTACAACGCAACATCCAGTACAACGCATGCATTTACAACGCATGACACCAACGCACACCACTACAACGCATGTCATTACAGTGCAGTCATTACAACGCATACCATTACAACGCATACCATTACAACACATAGTACCCCTACACTATCTAACCCTTACCCTACTGTTGCATCCCCTGGAGTTAGAATAGTAATTTTTACCCCCACACTATCCAACACTTACCCTACTGTTACACCCCCTGGAGTTAGAATAGTAAGTTTTACCCCTACACTATCCAATACTTACCTTACATGCAATGAAATGTTATGCGTTGTAATGGTACGCGTTGTAAAGGTAGTATGCGAAGTAATGGAATGCGTTGTAAAGGTAGTTTTTAAATATTCGTTGTAAATGCATGCGCTGTATTGGAATGCGTTGTAATGGATGTTGCGTTGTAAAAATGCGTTGTAAAGGTAGGCGTTGTAAAAGTATGCGTTGTAACGTCATACATCCCCTCCTAATAAACCACTATTTTGCAGAGTGTGTTTATAATGGACTTTAATGTGCTTTGTATGATAAACTCAGTTTTTAGATTCCATCATTGAATCACTGTGTAAAATTGAGGGAACAGATTAAATCAAGGTTACTGCCTCATGTTAAGGATTATTCCACACAAGTATATTCTATACAAGCCATTTATTTTGAAATGCCAACTATATGTAGGCTAAAGTCAATGTTACATGCTTTCTGGTAACAGTAGAAAAATAGAACCAGTGAAAACATTTGTACAACTGCAATGGTACTTAAAAGAGAAATGTATTGTTTTACAATGCATTACACAAGACTTGAATTCAAGTTTGGAAGTACCTAAATAAAAATACTATTTTTTTTAAAAAACACTATATACAATTGAAGCGTAAACAAATCTTACAAAGTACTGGTTATGCAGGTTGTAGAAAACGCTTGCATAGGACATGAAATCAGTTCTTAGAAGATTTTTCTTTCCGAGCCATTAGCACTGAAGGCACTTGACTTTATACCAGCAACAGCACATTACAGGAAACTAAATATAAAACTGGTTGAATAGACCACTATATTAAAACGCTGACAAACTACATAAACCAAATAGCATTTTTTTCCTCCATAATGGGGAGTCATCCATTGCGACAGGGCAATGTACATTTTGGCTAAGACTACCGAAAATGTACATTATAAAAATAGCTTCATGTCCAAAGTAACTACATCTGAAACAAAAAATAGGCATGCCCAAATCTAAACAATACAAGATATAGATACAAGTGCCAATTTTGAAAATTAAATACATGACAAGGTTACAATATTGAATTTTCAATGCAGGCTAACAAATTATGATGTTTATTTAATTTGCTAAAAGGTCAAATTAAATTTTATAAACTATTTGAATTCAATGGAAGGTCAAACATGCAACAAGGAGTCTTCATAATATTAAACAAAAGTAAATAAAAATAATACTGCAAAGCACTGGCTGGAACCATCAAAACAAAAGTGCATGTGTTTCCTTCTTAAAAGTGCTAGAATAGTTAGATTAAATGCAAAGCAGAAGTGGCCAACAAAGTAGAGAGAGAAACAAGGTAAATTAAATAGCAACTCATTCTGAAGATGTTAGACTCAGTCAAATGTATTAATGTATTTCCTATCACAGGACCAAACCATTCAAGCTTCCCTGTTAATGGATTCATTCACCCGGATTACAATTCTCTTTCGAACCCCAAATTGAAATCTTTTTGCTTTAACTGTCTCTTAAATTGAAGGATACAAATGGTGCTGCTACCCTACTCTCAGGTGAGTGGTGAAAACTGGCCACATGAGGGTGCAGTATCTTTTAGCGAGAGAAATAGACTGATAAAGAGCAGAATGAAAAACGAAAGAGCATCGAGCTCCAAAACCACAAATGCACTCCTTTTGCTGCATAAACAAATTGCAATGTTAAAAGACTGCATATTTGACGTGCCTGTAGGTAAGAACAAATTCTTCGTTTACCACATGGTGCTCGATGGGGGGGGAGGGCGGGTGTGGGGGGGTGGAGGGAGGTCATTGCTTCTACTCAGTACACACAGCTGCACTACAGACCAGGGATAGAACTGAAATTCAAGTGATACACACACTTAAGATTGTTTATATGTCTGCAGTGTCTTCTACCAGATGGTGCAGGCATGCACACAGGGACTGAAACAATCATGGATACACAGTATCTCAAGGTTCTATTCATTTAACTTTGGAAGAACGTAATACCCCCGCCATTAGGGTTAGAATAGTGTACAAAATAAGGAAGCAAGAAAAAGTAGCCTGATTACTGTCATCATGCCACTAAAACAAGCATAACTGTAGCAAAGTATAAACAGTTGAGTATATTTTTAGAATTGTGTGCTTAGTAGCAATATTAAGAATAAATTATTACAATGAAAACCAGATTTGTTGCATGTTTCACCAAACCGGTTATTCACTAGTGTTCATGAAAACACTGAAGTAAAATTACTGTATATGCAAGCTGCCAAACAATGTTTCTGTTAAGCAGAAAAAATATATATTATCAGTGGTATTTCAAATAGACAGACTACTGACCAGCCAAACCTTTCTGTCAACAAATGTAGGAGTCACTACATGTTTGAGATGCAATTTGGTGTGGTACTGTTAATAGAACAATTATTCAAACCTTATCTGTACTGCTTTAAATGTGTTTTTGTAACAGCTAAAATCAGATCATGGACTCGGACACTCTCTAACAATTGACATTTAACATTTCTTTTAACCACATTAAAACCGTGGTTCCTAAAACCTAAAATAACATCATACTTAAAAATAAAAAACAAAACTTCAATTAAATTAATTACCTGCTTCAATTCCGTAAATCTAAAACCTGTGGCAAATAGAATTAAAGTGAAAGCAATCGTACACACGATGCAGATTATAGTTCTATAGTTACAGGTTTACAAGGGATAGAATATGAACATTCTTTCAACCAAAACGATGATACAACAGTTTCACCACGACCTTTCATCTATAGCAATTCGTACACCATTGTTTAGTACCATATAAAATTAAATTGACAGCTAGGTGTGTGAGCGCTTTACAGATCGAGTAAGAGGAGAATCAACATATACTGAAAAGTAAACAAAAAAAATTATACTCAAGTGACTCCCTAAAACACAGGTCTGGGAGGCTGGATGGAAGAAGAAAAAACGAATGCCTAAGGCAAAGAATGGTGCAGATCGCCCAAAACAACATATAGGTTATGTCTAATATACAGTGATCATTTAACTGATCTGTGGAGTATTTATCACAGAACATTTCACCCTGGCACCATTCACACTCGGAATTGTGCAAAGTAAAATAAGAAAATCAGTAAGAGAAACAAAAATTGTACTGACTCCAACTTTGTTATGACAACAGACATGGTGCAGATTGTCTGAACACTTTGATTGTCTTAGGAATGCATGTAGTTTCACTTGTTAACTTTTCAGTATCTATTCCTTAAATACATTGATATACTATGGAGACCAGCCCGTTTTGTGTGAGTCTCATAAGTAACCAGTTAACTAGGTTAAAAAAAAATCAGATGTGCTCATTAGCCAGATATACAAATACATTACACCTACCCTACAAACCACACTATCAATATTACCAGTTTGTATTCCAATGTACAAAAACTAGGTTCCTATAACAACCTAGTCACAACAAGAACGTTAATTTTTCCCTTTTTATGAATAATGGCGTTGACAAAGGGACAGAGTTTCACAAGGGATGGGATGTGTGATAAATATAATCTCTTAAAATGTGAATCCCAATAAATGTTGAAATATATATATTTTTTTAAATATTCAAAATTGGCCATGACAATGAATGCACGTACCTAATCAGTGGAGGTTAGAACACACTATCTCTATGCAATTAATTATTAAACATTAGCAGAGGATTTGCAACCCTTAAAAATATAACCAAATATTTTTAAGTCGCGGATCCAAGATACATTTCAAAGAAACTGTTTTGTCCCATGGCTTCTCAGGTCAAACTCTCCATCACAACTACACAATTACACTTAAACACTACACATTCCATAAAACAGACTCCACAATCTCAATATGTTAAGAAAGCCTTGAAGTTCTGTGACTATTTAGATGATTTAGGCTTCATATACAGTACCACAGGTGTCAGCAAATTAAGGTATATTTCGGAATCACAAACCAGATCGATCATTAAATAGTGATAATAAAATTCAAAGCTGGGAGTTTTTGGGAGATGTCATCAAATTAGCAAAACAGAGTTTCGATTTGACCTAATGTTCAGATAGTTTTTGATTTGTAGCTATACACTCTAGCACTTACCGAAGGAGGACATTTGAACTAACGTGAAAATATATATTTGTTTCATTTGTCATATGCATGGTCTGTAGCATCAAATTTGGACTTAATTATTCAAAACAATGACTAGTAACCTTACACATATAAAAGCAAAGGTTCTTATTCATCATGTAAAGGTGGCTATGTTTTATTTTCTTTAAAGCAAAGCCAGATACTGAACGATAGAATGGTATTCATCCTTTAGCATTTTAAAGACAATTTATCATTTGTGGACAACTTCAGCAATGATCTAAAATTCTCAATCTCCATGCTGCAGTTAATATATTTATGCTTCAGAGTATAATGGTACAACAAAATTTCAAGAAAGGTGCATGATGGATTCTGACTGAAGTGAGGCACATTAACTAAAATAAAAATTACAAGAAAAGAAATGCACCTGTTAAATGGGCACAATGAAATCCATTGTAAAATGCAAGTCTCCCTTCACCTTTACTGCCTCAGTGAAATTGGTTCAGGAAACATCCACAGACAAAAACATAAGATAGAAGAGATTAGTCATGTTTTGTATACATAATTTACCAAATGGAATATACTCAATGCCATCCTTCCAGCAACCTACAAAACAGTCAAACATTTCTCAACACACAGAATCCTAATCTGATGCATTTTCTTTAGAAGGTTGAGTGTTATGAATCAGTGATGAAAAACTAACCATAACAGGATTTAGAACAGTGAAAACCAACATGTTCTAATTATGATTGATTAAAGAAAATTTAGTTTTATGAGATCAGAAACAAAACTACTGTTTTTGAGGTAACAAGTGGGCAAATTTAGCAGTCATTTATGGTACAATAAGTGTAAAAACATGTGGCAAATTAATGTAGTAGCAAAAATAGCAATGAATAACCCATTTCATACATACTATGGTTTCTAATAACTAAGCACCAAAAGAAATGAACCCTTTTTTAAAATGCTTCACATGTGAAAGATGCATTTCAAGTCACTTGGAATACTGAATTCTAATGCAACTCATTACTTTGGCGTTTCATTTCAGTATCCTTGCCAATCATCTTTTTTACATTCAATTTAAATGTGTGTTTTTAAAACAATCTGCTTTTGTTTATGTACTTTCAAACTGAGAATGATGCAGGAATGTCCTTCTTCCACAAGAGAAAATTAATAGAGGTCTCCGCATCAATGTAACCCTTGAATCCTATTTTCTGCCTGTAAACTAGAGATCGTTCTATTAATGAAGCAATGTTAAGGTCTGAGACGAGGCAGATGCCAGTGGTCATGGCATGGTATTGTAACTCATGAAAATCTTGTTTTGCAAGTTAATTATTCCCTTACTATTTCTGGCTAATGGTCATCTATTTTCATATTGTCAGTTATTAGACGTAGCAGTCACTTGCAAACATTTCTCACAGAAAAAACAGTTCACTTTCTTTCATCAATTTCATGGTCACCGGCTCAGCAATTTCCGTGAGAGACACTCGCAGTGAATTGTCACAGTATGGGTTGGCCATTAATCTTAATCATACAGTAACCACATGGAAACCTAAATATTTTATAGAATGCCAAAGTCCTCCACAAACTAATTGCGCACTGGACATAGTTCATCACAAGTGGTTCCCAACTTATCCTTTGAAATATTTTATGGGATACATGAACCTCACTGAGCTTGTAGTTAAATATCATAAGGTTTTGCACTTATAAGCTATTGATAAACTATTGGAAGACCTCTGCCAGCAAAAACCCAACAATAATTTGAAAAACTGAAGAAAATACTAATAAGTAAGCGTTTACACTACCTTCTTGTAGTATATTTGTTATGGGGAGAATTGCAACAAACCTTTCTCCAAAAAATTAGCATTGTTACACGAGCCACAAAAGTTTTTAGGAAATAGTCTAATCCTGAATACAACAGCAGTACGTCTCATAATATGTTCTATATGTGCATTAATATTATGCCATTCACATTTCAAAAATCCGTTTTGTTGAGTAGGATGCATCATATAGCACATTACCATGTCAATGTTTTATAAAAGGTTTTTTACACCTTGATAATCTAGTTAATGGGGAATTGATTGAAGGCTTGACAGATGACTAGAGGATACTTCAGTCAGTGCAAAAAAAAAAAAAAACCTACAACCCTCTTTGAGAGTTATTTTCAAAGTAAACACTTCCAAATTGAAAACGCAGTCTAAATCTTGATGCTTTGAAACTGCCCACTCACATCCCCTCATATGTTATTGCTAATTGGATCAGCCCTGTGCAGATTTTGAAAGTCAAATATGAATAGAAAACAATGTGTAAGTTATGGACAGAGGCAGAGATTTGTTCTGATTTAAAAAAATATGCTTGAACAGTCTTACCTTTTAAAAAACACAGTGAATAAAAATACTCTGGTAGCGCCTGCATTGCAAAGATATGTGGGGTATCTTTTCCTAATTGCCATTGCACAAGGAGAGGTACGTCTTAGGGGCAGCTTGCAATTACATTTTCACTAGTGTTTGTTGATTGAATAAATTAGATTAAGCATTTTATCTGGATGTCTCCAGATCCCCTTCAAAACAATAACATTTCTCAAATGGTGCACTTCCTCTTTTGCAGACACAACTTGTTACTTGGCTTTGAAATAAAACTGCAGCTTCGTCATCAAAATATCCCGATCATAAGAATAGTTATTCAAATCAAAGAAATCACGCAAGTTCTGGGTCTCATGCCAAACTGTTATGAATGGTCCCGAATTGCGGCTCAAGCTAAATTCAAGGTGACCGTTCTTGCAAATTCAAGCTTGCAATTCAATTACGGGTCAACTATTTGTTAAACAGACCATCTAATTCAACTGAGGGCCCAGCATTAAATGATTATTCAAATACTCAAACACTGTCAATCAGGCAAAGTAGGCAACATGAAATGAGTTTTATAGGGGAGAATGTGTTGGAGCTCTGGTCTTTGGACATTTTCTTGCTTAGAAATGCACTGCATTGAGTATGAAATATTTCATGTACTGAGCAACCCACTGCAGAGAGAAAACTAACATGGAAGGTAAAATGCCAAACTGTAGGCCTTTAAAAATGCTACATCATATGTATTTATACTGTGCCAGATAACTGATGTTTCAAAGCACATATTTGTAGAAAAATAAGAAATGTATATTGAATTAATACTAAGTAAAGTAAATTTATGGGCACAAAGAAAAAAAAGGTGCCAGCTATACATTTTTGCAAAAGGCTCTGCCAATTATTATGCTGATAACATAAAAAACAAACTCATTAAACACCGACAGCATTCAAATAAACTGAGAGCATGCTATCCCTGACAAAGCACGTATATACAGAAATGTGATTCTGATGAAATGAAATTAAAAAAAAGTTATTTGCTGGCATGTTTGCATTTGTCTAGTAAGACTAAAAGCTGCAACAAATCAGACACTCAACAACTTTTAGGCACAGAGATAACTTGTAGAGGTTGCTTTCATAGGGCTGATTTTTTATAGAGGAAATCTGGTTTGTTTGGAGACCTTCGTTCTCTGCTAACAGCCTCTTCCCTTTCTATGTCTGTGTTTCTCTGTGGTCCGTGATCTAAAGATTCACTGTCTGCCAGTCTTCTGTTGGGCCTCTCATCTTGAATGTCGGAACTGTAAGCAGAGTGCGAAGGTCTGTTTGAGGTTAAGCCATATGTCAAATCAGTTTCCATTTTCGTTCTTCCCCTAACATGAGGACCACCACTTCCTGCATTCTCCTGGGCAGCCAGTGCCAAATCCAACCTTTGAGGAGGCTGTTCTAAGACATCAAGGTGCATTGGTTCATTCTTTTGTCTGTGCGGATGCCCATCATGTGAAAGCATATAATCTCTCCTAGAGTCTTCTGGCTTTTTAGGAGAAATTTGATTAGGTAGGTATGCAGACTTTAAACCACTTGATGATGGTTTAGTGTGGCTGTGCAAGTCTGGGCCAAAGTATATGCTTTGTGATGGCGATGAATGTCTGTTGGGTGCAGGAGTAGAAGGTCTGCAAGCAGCGTTCGAGAAATCATAGAAATCAGGATACTCCTTCTGGCTATCGCGAACATCCATTTTTTGTTCAAACACGTGTTTCTTACGCGAGTTGTGCAGGTGTCTGCTTTGAATGCATGACAAGTGTTGTGGAGGCCCTAGTACCATCTCTGAAACAGGCTGGTTAAGATCAGTGTTGATTGTGAGTTCTGGAAGCCTTCTGTCCTTCAGAGACATAGAGGACACTCCCATCGCAATATCTGGCATAAGCTCGTTCAGAACAGGTTCACCACACTAATAAAAAAAGAGAAAAACACAGGGTTTTGAGAACCACTTTCCTTGGAGTTTTACAGTTTCACAAAAGCTGCATTATACTTGATTTGTTCCACAATTATCTCAATATAGTCCTGTTTACTATTCGATTGTATCTTTCTAAATGTTTTATTGTCGGAAATCTAGATAGGAGGAATATTTTACAACAGACACATCATACATAATCTGCTCCATATCATTTTTTGAAAAACATTTATTAAAATACATAGTTTGCCCCAGGGATGTAGGTCTAGGCCTATAATTTCAGCCCTCTTAAATAATGCAATACAACAAGCTAGGAGATGGCAAACCATTTGGGGGACGACTCCACTTTCTAGATTTAGAGAATGTCATCCTATACAAGCTACGTAGTACACTGGTAAAGAACCAGTTGCTTACCTGTAATGGCTCATGTCAGAACTCCTTTCATAGGGATACTGGGACCAACCATGGTAGTTGAGGCGTTTTACTCCGGATGTCTTAGGTCCAAACAATTATGGATCCTAAGCAACTGGCCAAAGTATCCCTTTTACACTTGACTTTCAGTGGTAGCTGTGGATGAGCAGTCAAAGGCTCCCTGGGGCGGGAGTGTAAATACATTAAAGTGAACAGGACTCCAAACTCAAAGTGCACACAGTATGAACAATAAATCGAGGTCCACTAGAATACTTACTTTTAAAAGAAAAAGATGTTTTTTTCTCTCTCTACACATACATAGGAATAACATTCAGGAGCAACAACACAATCTCATTGAGGTCGGAGCTCTAACACTTGTCAGGCAAATCCTTGTCCCACCCTCTTCCTTATAATGCGGTCATGTTTATCCCCATTTACTGGTGGCTACATCCAGGGAATGCTCACTAATAAGTTGCACTGGAGTCCCTCTTTAACTCTTCACGAATTAGTCAAAAAGTGTCTTGGGTGAAAGCACTGTTCGCAGTGAGTCCCCCGGCTCCCCGCAGGCCCAGTTCAAGTCTTACCCACTATGGCAGTATGGAAATGTTCAGCAGTGCAACTAGTGCCCTCTTCACTGGCACTCACAAATCCAGATCAATGAGAAGTCAGGCTGCCCGCTGTGCACACGTCCACACTCTGCAGGCACAGGATCTCTCCCTCGAGTCACGCTGCTGGTTTGTCCCAGTGATCGGAGCTGATCCTGAATCTTGAAGTTAAGTCACTCTTTTCACCATGGGGATATGTGTTGGGGCTGAGTATGCAATGTCTTAGGCAACGAACTTGAGGGTCTTCAAAGAATCAGTCAGGTGCAGGCCTTGGTGTGCAGACTTGACCCAGACAGACACAGCCCAATCTTCAATCCAGGTAACAATGTGAACTTCTCGAAATGAGTGTACCGGCAGCTACTCCTAGCATACCACCATGTTTCTCCCCGCTGAGGCTCAGACGTATCCTCAGCACTCTGACTCAACATAGCAGCGTCTTCGGGCACACGGGGTCGGAGATTAAGGTGGCAACAAGAATTGACACTTCGGGCAACAAATCGTTAAGCAGCTGCCCCTTCTGGCATACAGAGTCATCACTATGAGGCCGTGGGGGCCTGACGCTTCCTGCAAGATTGCTCAAGATTTGGCTCAGATCACGACAGCCCTCTCCTAACGTACGGGGCCCCCAGATCGCCTCTGAACATCGGCAAGGACCTGATCGGTGCACAGCAGTTTCCCTTATACCTCGCCATGCTAGTCCTCTCAGTAGGGCACCCCAATAGACCTTGTTCCCTCCAACACTCCTCTCTTGGCCTAACGTGGCACACTGGATATGGCAAGTGGGCAGGTGCTGGTGCTCCAGGGGTAGAGATCTTGGTTTTCCCTAACCAAAAGAGACTGGCAGTCCTTTGCAGAAGTCACAGGCAGAAGTCTTGCAGAGCTTCCCATGCTCATAGAGCCAGTCTGGCTGCTTAGTAGATTATACTGTTGGGGTCTCAACTTCCCCTTCTTATAGTCCATTGCAAGGCACAGACTGTGATTTGGAGTTCTGCTTCCTTTGAATTGTTCACTCGTCTTTCTTTTTTTCTCTTGAAAGGATGTCTGTCACGGCAGGCATTACTGCGAGGCGGATTGACACAACACAATTCACAGGAGTGTCCGCAGTTCACATCTGGATGTCAGCCAAAGTGAACTATGCATCAAAAGGTTAATCCCAGGCTCAGAGTCCTATTCTTTGATCCCTCCTCTGGCCCATTACCTTACTGAGATGTGTCATTCCTTGTGATCTATCACTGAATCAAAGAGTAACCTTTTGAAGGGTAAGGGGGTATCTCTTCCTCCAGTGTATGCACCACCCAGCTCTGAGGAATACAGCAATACACACATCTGGGGGGATGCCTCTACTCATGTCTTCAACAGGCAGGGCTTGGCTTCTCAAAATGGAAACCAGGGTCCTCCATGTAATGTCCCATGCAGACACCCTTGCACTCTGTGTACATTCACAGAACTCTTACTTTCCAGTACGGATACTTCCATGTAGTGTACCCAGTAGCGGCCAACACAATAACAAGGTGGTGGAGCAGTTGGATGGTGTGCGGCGGACCGTGGGGGGACGCAAACGTGTGTGGACGGTGTTTAATAATAAAAACAATTAAATAAAATAATTACTTCCCTGGAGCTGCCGCCTGCCTCCTGCATCACACCTCGTCCTTCATGGTCCAAACAAGCACTGGGGCCGCGTCAGGGACTCCCTGAAATCCCTGCGCTGCTCTCATGTGAAAGCAGCGCAGGGATTGGTCTGAGCAGGCTGGACTGAAGCTCCACACAGACCAGGGAGCCTGTAGGGCTTTCTTTCGCCCAGTTGTTCAACCCAGCCGGGCTGGAGAAACCTAACACGTGTGTTTTGGTCGGCCTGAGACTGCCGGTCAAGCACATGCGCACTTAGGGAAGGCACATGGCACTCCTTCTCCCCATGTGGAAGTTGGCAGTGACCGCCGTTAGCATGAGCTGAAGCCATTTTGTTTGTGGCAGCCATTTTAGTTAGCCATGTGCTCGCCACGTGCTTTTCCGTCTTCACTGTTGTCTGCCCTTGTATTCTGCTGGAGTCATCAAGTATAGTTAACTGTTTCAGAACTGAGCTAGAGCCTTGGGCATGCTCAGAAAGACTTGTAGTCGTTGGTATAAACCGGTTATAATCGGAACTGTCGGACTATTTTAGCTAATGTCAGCAGTTATGTAGCTCCTCCCACCTTGTTGACCAAGCAATTCTCATGTGTTCATATATGTACAAACGACTATTTGTGTGAACACTTGTACCGCCTCCTATTGAGCTTCATGCCTACTCTCAAATATTATGCTATAAAGGCGCCACGGTTTCTGTACTCTGTGTGCTGCCTCGCACATTGCATGAGGGTTGTGTATAGATGTAGTTCCACCTCATGAGGTTTAATAAACTTTCTCATTTGATATTACAGCTTCCGTGCCAATTTCTTCTTTGTCAGTCTAAAGAACTAGTGCGATAAGAAGGGCGAACCCCTGCACCAGTGGGCTTACAAAGGCCCATCCCACACCCATGCCCCGTTCCTCCCTGCACAAGTTTTCTCAGTGCCGGAAAAGGAAAAATAAAACAATGACATTGTTTTTCTTTTCGTTTGATGGCTCTTTGCCAGGCAGTGGGGCGTCGCTTCACTGCCACTGCAGAGGAGCCGCCGCCTATTGTGCCTCTATAGAACCAGATGCATTCAGTCCGCGAGCACTGTGTAGTACTGTAGCTATTCTGTGTTGTACCAAGGTGTGCCATTTACAAGCACACTGTCAGCACAGGCACTCAACAAATGCACTGCACAACACTTCACCCTTCATGTATTTTACTTCACACAAGCACACATACACCCAAGCACATGCTTTCATTGCGCACACACTGCACAGCACTATAGCGTTCATTTAATGCATTCCTTGCAGGCACATGTACATGCACTAACCACACATTTTGACAGGACTGCTCTATCCCTGCACTATACCCTACCCAGGCACAAATAAATTCTGAGAAGATGCATTACTCCTGTGCAGTGCAGCACTCCACATCTACCTGATGTAGGCCAAGATTGAGTTAAGCTCACAGTAGCAAAATGTTTGAAAACAGTGAGTGAGCCTGTAAGCCTCACTCCAGTGACCAGTTGAAAAACGACTGGTTTACTACTATTGATCACTAAAGGTTTTGCTGCCACACCACGCTTGTGCTGCTTAACTCCTTGAAGCTTGTTTCCGGTCCAGGGAAGACATGGCTTGGCAGTTCGGGCTGGACTGTTCCCATGAGGCACAGGGTCAGACTGATTTGCATATAGCCATGTCTGAACTGAGGTGGCAAAGTGGGCTAAAGAACGGTGATGGATTAAAACCAGATCTTTTGACTGGGTGTGAGTGTTTGATTGATTCAGATGCTCCGTCCATCACCACCCCCTTTTGTAACTCCTGGTGAAGGCGGGAGGGTAGCGCTTTAGGCGCCCCTCCAGGTCCAAGAAAAACGCAATCTGTGAGACAGGCCTATGTCCTGGCGCACATGATTGATTCAGGTTCGCCTATGACAAAAAAGAAATCTGCATTAGGGATCCAGATGACAGTACGGTTCATCATTACATTCTTGGAATTCAGAGCCCAAGCACACTACTGTACAACAAACTAAACTTCTTTTTAAACCCAATAGCTGTCTAAAGGGTACTTTTTCTATGTTAAAGCAATTCAACTTATTACATAAAATAAGCAAGTAATAAAAAAAAAATTGAATTCCCTTCTATATTGAAAAATTGTCTTGATGTAAACTGGGAACATA
The DNA here is from genome assembly GCF_964261635.1 of Lissotriton helveticus. Classification (NCBI taxonomy): domain Eukaryota; kingdom Metazoa; phylum Chordata; class Amphibia; order Caudata; family Salamandridae; genus Lissotriton; species Lissotriton helveticus. The sequence goes on along the minus strand of NC_136070.1, from coordinate 350,598,053 downwards.
GGCTGATCTGCTCCTTAAATGTAGCCAGTGTGTAACTCTACAGCACGATATTGCAGTGCAGAAACTGTAAAGCCCAGATCTTTTGGTAGAGCAAACTAGTACAATGGGTCCATTGAATTCAATATCCATCACTATGGGTATTACTCAATGAGCTGGTTAGGATGTGGATCAATTCAATAAAGATATTCTTGAAGGAGAAACGAGAATACGGGTAACAGTTTCTAACCAGTCTGTAGTTTTGCAGCTCGAAGAATTTTCTGGATTCACATGCTGTACATTATTCCGCCATCTAGCGGTTGGGTGGAGAATTCTCCTAAAACATTTTTTTCTTCTACTATTTTTTGTCTTTTGTTGTTGGTGGGCGTCAATGTATCTCCAATTGGTACCCCTTGTGAGGTCCTCGTGCTTCCTCAGGTGGCTCACACCTTTGGCAACCATCTTCGGATTTTTTTTTTCACAGCCTTTGTCCCCTCATCTTCGTGGCGAGGGAGGGGGATTCGCTTGTGAATCCAGAAAATTCTTCAAGCTGCAAAACTACACCTACAGGTAAGAAACGAAACTTTTTGCAGCATGACTTTTCTATATTCATATGCTGTGCATAGATTTGGCAGCAGTTTGTTACTACAGTGGTGGTTGCGTTGAAGAGGAGCATGGATTTGAAAATAGATGTTGTAAGCCCCTTTTTCCTTCTTGTGCTTCCTTGTTCATTTGAATATCTATACAATAGTATCTTGTGAGCGTGTGCCCTGATGATCATGTTGCTGCCATACAAGTATCTTGAAGGGGAGTATCTGCTGGAAAAGAAATGGTTACTCCCTTCTTTCTTGTTGAATGTGCACCAGGAGTGTTTCGTAATGTCTATCCTGCATTCTTGTGGCACAAATGAATAGTCTGTGCTATCCCATCATGCAATTGTGTTCTTGGTAACCAGTCTTCCTAGAAAACGATTTGCAAATAATACAAAGAATTGCTCTGTTTCCCTTTCGATGCAATACTAGCATCCAGAGTGTGTAATTGTCCCTCTGCTTGCCATTTCGGTTTTTGAAAGGCGTGGTATTTGAATACTTTGGATCATGTGGAACTGTGAGATAACCTTTGGCATGAATTGTGGATCAGTTCTCATGACAATTCAGTGTTGGAGTTACTGTAAAGACAAGGGGCCCCTGATACTAATGTGAAGTACACCTAGGCAAGGAAATACATACTGTGAAATTCCTAAGGCTACTTCCACAACAATACTAAAACATGTGGACAGCTCCTTTATCCGATACGGCCAGTATGGTTTCTGAGCTGCACGTCTGGATCCATCTTATCGAGGATTCTTTTAACCTTAATCAAGCTACTCCAGGGAATGACAGATCGCCCCATTTAACTACACAAGCTACTTTAAGGGGATCTGCAGGATCTCTGCTTCCAGCATCATTCCATCAGGTTTCTTCCTGAGACTTTATATTTCCATCACTATGCTCCGCTCTATTATTTAGGACTGTGTACAGTTATTAGGACGTGCTCAGACTTGGGCCAAAAGTTTCATTGGCAAGACGTTTGTCTTACGTATTGTGACATCTTTATTCGAAAAAATTAATTGGAGGTGGTTCCCCTGAAGAAGGCAGGTTACTGCCGAAACGTGCGTTGAGACATCTTGGAAACCACCCTATTAGTCTAACCCATGAGAATTTATGTATTTTTTTATTTTTTTATTTGGGATCAAAAACTTTTATTGCATCTTTCAAGTACACTGCGGAATGCCTACAACCCGTTGGGCCGGCCGCTATTATTCAGTCAAGTTGTCAGGGTTACGTTACATATAATCCAGAGAGATATTCTACAAAATTTGGAGCATGACAACCGTTACATTCACAGGTCTCGGCATTTCGAGCAGTTAGGCCGAAAGTATTGGTTGTTGATTTCCCATTTTTATAACCAAACAAACAAACAAACAAAATAACTTTTAGGAACAAGATTGCGGTCAGGTTTAGTGCTATATTGATCATTTAGAAGTAACTCACTGAGGTTCCCCATGACAGATCCGTCTAAGGTGGCATCCCAACCCGGAAAAGGTAAGTCTATGTCCATTCCTATGGGCCTACAATGTACAAGTCTATGCCCTCCTGGCCCTAGTTCGCTGCGAGGTATTGGAGCCGTTGTCACCCCTTCAGTGTCTGTGCCTCTCACTCTCACACACCGCTTATCCAACTATTCCCCCTCCCCTTCCTCATCTGAGTCCTCCAGGTCTTCCTCTGGCAATGGGTCACAGATCTCTCCTCTGTACGTGTTCCATTTGGACCATATTTTATTCCATTTCGCCGGGCAGGCGCGGCTAGAATAGACCGCCCTTTCCGTCACCATTGTCTTGTCCATGTTCAAACACCATTGTGACTTGGATGGCGTTTCCGGAACCCCCCAGCGCTGCGCGATATCTCTCTTCGCTACCCCCAATCCCACTGTGACCCAGATTCGGCCGTGTCGTGAGAGGTCTGTAGGCTCCCATATATTGAGGAGGCACCTCCTCGGGTCAGGTAGTAGCGTTAATTCTAGTGTTTGTGAGATTGTCCGTAATATCTGTTTCCAATATTCTTGAATTCGAGGGCAATCCCATATGGTGTGGAAGAATGAGCCCTCCTCCCCGCACCCACGAAGGCAGTAAGGGTGTTCTACCCTGTGAATACGATGTAGCATTGTTCTAGTGTAGTATACCCTATGTAATATCTTCAATTGCACTAGTCGTAGTCTCGAGGAGATTCCGACCTCCCGAGAGAATTTATGTTTTAAAAAATCATTACGTACTGTATTGTGGTCAGACATTTAATTAATTCAATATGCTGACAAATGTGTAAAAAACTTTAGAGTGAAGTATGAATGAATGGATGATTGAATGCAGTTAGTATGTTGTGTTAATGGCCAGCTTCAAATTTTTATGAATTTATTTCAAAATGTTGTATTTTTCCATTTCTAGTGTCACTGCTATTATTTAAATAGACATGTTTTAGTATTGTTGTTGAAGTAGCCCTAGGAATTCTGTGTTTGAGAACTTGGTAGTAAGGTTCCTGTAACGCGAAAGCTTGTAACTCACTGTGTAGTGATGTTATGGCCAATAAAACAAGCAGTCTTTAGTGTGAGCAACTGTAGCGCAGCCTTGTGTAATTATAAAGCATATAAGTGTAGGGGCTGGGGAAGACAGCGCACACTATCACAGTAGACGCAACTAAACACTGTTCGATAGCTTTTTTGAGAACGAGCATTAGTATCTGGTGCTCTAGGAGTAGGAAGAGCCACCAAGTTTTCCTCTGCTGGAAGAATTCCAAATGTCAAAGAGGATGATCTACAAGCACTCAAAAGTCAGAAGCTGAAATTGTGGTTTCAATACAAGTTCTTTATTACACATCCATTTAGTTAATTTTGCCAACACGTGTTTCATCTAATGCTAGAACTGTAGCAGCAGACTTCATCAGGACGAGTCATATGTAGTTGTGTATATGCTATATCAAAATTAGGTCGAGAAATCCCTAAGTATGTAGTCTTGTGGTGCCCCACTGACTTGTGTGGAGTCTGGGGCACTATGTGTTTGTCATACCATACTCTCTGAGGGAGGGTACTCCTGTGTAATCTTTTGCACGCCTTGGCATAGATGGATGTGTAACGTGTTGAAATCCCTCCCCGTTTCCCTCTAATTATTATGTTTGTGCAACAGTGGCCTGTTTGTGTGCGCACATTTCTTGTTTGTGTGCGCAACTGAGCGATACTAGCAACTATGATACTACATTCTATTGAGACCAGAAATGACACCTGCACAAAAATTTAAATATTAAAGAGTGGAATTGAAAACTCATTTCCCTTCTAAATTGTTTAAGAAGCATTGTCGATCCCAATAGGTCTGGCTTTAATGTACTGTACCCTGTACTTACACAGACACACCACTCATCTTGTGCTCTCAAAACACACTGAGAACTTGCACTGAGGCACATTACTCACCCAGCACTCACAAAACACACCACTGTCCCTACCCTTACAAAGATATACCACCTACCCTACATTCACACACACACACATCGCTTACCCTACATTCAAACACTTTGCTTACCGTGCATAGATACAATAAAACACATTAAACTCCGCATTCAGGCATATTATTCACTGTACACATACACACACAGACTACTCACATAGACCACTCACCTTACACACCACTCATTTGATACCCTGCAAGCAATCTCTTCACCCTGAACTCCCAATGCATACAACTCACCCTGCACCCACATTGCATACAAGCAATCTGCTCATTTTGAACTCACAAAGGTAGATAGACCTCAACCCAACACTCAATACACACTATTCAACCTGCACTCAAAATACACTTTACTTACAAACTGAACACTTCTTATTCTCACAAAGGCAGACTGCTTACCCTGCAAGTATACAATTGAAAATCATGGATGCCATTTGGGGTAGTCCGGGATCGCAGCTATGACCTCTAGCTTGCTCCCTGCTACTCCAGACACTTCCTTTGTGACCCCCTGGCCTCAGAGGAGGGAAATGGTTGCTTCCTCTGAGGCCAGGGGTCGCAAAGGAAGTGCCAGAAGTAGCAGGGAGCAAGCTAGATGTCACAGCTGCGACCACCGACTACCCCCACATGAAAATCCCTTCACTATTCACTCGTACAGACTCACATCCTCTGGCATGCACTATACACACAACTAACCCTGCGCACTCACTGTAAATTCACAAAGGCACACCCCTCACCCTCCACCCAAAAGCTGCATCCCTCACCCTATACTCAAACCGGTATAGGGTGAAGGGGCAACACGTTGGATTTCACGTACTGGGAAGTTGCAAACAGATCTATTTCTGGTGTTTCCCATCTTTGAAAAAAATTTTATGAGTACGGTTTGGTTCAATTCCCACTCGTGAGACCATGACGCCCGTCTGCTTCAACACTGTCCTTCCCTGGCTGGTGGGTCACCATATCTCCATCTTCCTTAGAACAGCCCAGATCCAAATCTCTTGTGCTATTCTTGACGGAGGTAGAGACTGTGTCCCTCCCTGTTTGTTTATATAAAACATGGTGGTTGTGTTGAGTCTGGATCTATACTGATCTTCCATATAACTCTCTCTGAAAGGTGTTTAAGGCTAGGAATACGTCTTAAGTTCTAGGACAGGACCTTCCAATGTCGATCCTGGAGAGCCAGATACATGCCAGATTTTCTGCATATCCACATTTAGATAACTGTAGTTATCTTAAAAATCTGGCATGGATCCGGCCCTCCAAAACAGACGTTGGAGTACCCTGTTCTAGGATGTTGATGTGTTGTACTGCATTCTGGTCCTTCCAGACTCCCTTGACTAAGACTGTTCATGTGTGATCCCCATCCCCTCTGTGAGGCGTCTGCGGTTATGGTGTAGTAAAAAAGAGATTCCTTTCTGTGTTACTGATTTCCTTTTGTGGCCAAAGGCCTCCACACTAGTATCACTACTTGTGTTCAGATTTAACTTTCCTTTCTTGACCAGCGAGATTAGACATTTGTTTTGCTTTGAAAGTGTTAGGACTTAACTTTCACCTTGTAGCCAACAGGTCTACACACTAATCTATCTTAAGTGGTCTTTCTCTATGACTTAGATAGTTATTTTTACATGTGCACAAAAATTATTTATATCTCTCAAAGATTTTTTTATTTTGTAAAATTTAGTATTAAAAACATTTGATCACTTACACAATTTCAAAATTTCTAATGAACATGTACTCCGGATTGATCCTATTCTAATACAAATGACCAAACCTAATCTAGTTTTCCTCAAATTAAAACAATTCATATACAAATTCAAAATCATACATATACATTTAAAAAAAAAAATGTTTTGATTGAAGACAGTCGTTTGTCGACGCGTTTCGGTGTGTAATGTTGTTAGTACACCTTCTTCAGGACAGACTTATATTTAAAACCAAGTGATCTTCATTTTTTATTAATATGCTGTCACTCTTCTTACTTTAGGGTTCCAACGGGAGAGAGGACGTGTCGGAAGCTCCGTAGAAAATCAGACGAGGAACCCTTGGGAGAAAGATACCTCTCAACCAGTCGTAGGAGGGAATAAAAGGAAATAAAACCCCATAACCAAATGGAACTCCGTCTATGAACTCCAAACCAGGGACCACATACATGATACAACAAGGTCAATTTGAAGTAAAACAACTACGTGAGATCTCGCGCAGATTGAAAGTCGCAAGATACCTAAAAACAGACACAAGATAGACAATTCTCCCGGTTTTAAGTAAGTGCGAATAACAGAGGTTATTAAACACCTATTCCACATGCATAGAGGAACAAGAATAAACCATTCCTCAATGGTGTGGAACCCTAAAGTAAGAAGAGTGACAGCATATTAATAAAAAATGAAGATCACTTGGTTTTAAATATAAGTCTGTCCTGAAGAAGGTGTACTAACAACATTACACACCGAAACGCGTCGACAAAGGACTGTCTTCAATAAAAAAAAAAAATAATTTAAAATGTATATGTATGATTTTGAATTTGTATATGAATTGTTTTAATTTAAGGAAAACTAGATTAGGTTTGGTCATTTGTATTAGAATAGGATCAATCCGGAGTACATGTTCATTAGAAATTTTGAAATTGTGTAAGTGATCAAATGTTTTTAATACTAAACTTTACAAAATAAAAAAATCTTTGAGAGATATAAATAATTTTTGTGCATGTGTAAAAATAACTATCTAAGTCATAGAGAAAGACCACTTAAGATAGATTAGTGTGTAGACCTGTTGGCTACAAGGTGAAAGTTAAGTCCTAACACTATCAAAGCAAAACAAATGTCTAATCTCGCTGGTCAAGAAAGGAAAGTTAAATCTGAACACAAGTAAAGTGATACTAGTGTGGAGGCCTTTGGCCACAAAAGGAAATCAGTAACACAGAAAGGAATCTCTTTTTTACTGCATTTGATATCCAGTCCTTTCTGGTTCTCTGGAAAACTCTTTTTTGAAAAGTCTGCTGTTATGGTCACAGTTGAAGTTGGTTGTGTAAATGTTCCTCCTTGTGTTATCTGTGCTCTATTCCACCACGCTATCTCTTCCTCTATCCTTCTGTGTGACCAACACTAGATCATCACAACTCCCCGTTTGTGACAATTGTTTTTGTAGCCATTCCTGAAGTGTTCTCATGTGGAGTCTCGTGTTTTGTATCAAAGGGATGCTAGAAGCCATCATTCCTAGCAGCTTTTCTACCGTCCTCACTGTCAGAGCTTGCCCCTTCAGGTACAGCTGTATCTTCTTTAATAGTGCTACTATTCTCTTCTTTCTGGGGAATATTTTTTCATGTATTGAATTTATTTTGGCCCCTAAGAACATTTTCCCCTGTTCTGGTTCGGGTCAGGTCTTCTCCATGTGTATTCAGAACCCTAGCTTATATTGCGTTATTACTTTCTGCTTGTCCTCTTTGCATTCCTTATATGAGTTTGTCCTTACCAGCCAGTCGTCCAGGTAGGGGATAAACGTATATTGCCTGCCTTCCAAGGTGTGCCCCTCTTATTGCTATACACTTTGTGAATACTCTTGGTGCTAATTTTATTCCAATAGCCAGAACTTTGAACTGGTAGTGTTTTGGGTCTAACACAAATCTGAGGAATGTCTCGAGGCTTGCGTTCATGGGAATGTGGAAATAGGCATTCTATAAATCTATTGTTGTCATGAAATTGTCAACTTGTATTTGCGGTATTATCTCTTGCACTGTAGTAATTTGGAATTTTTGAGTTCTTATGGACTTGTTTATAAACCTCGGGTCCAGAATTGGTCTGAGTGACCTATCTATCTTTGGAATTAGGAAATATGTTGAGTAGTTTTCCTTGTTTCTTTCTAGTCTTGGCACTAACTCTATAGCATCTTTTGACAGCATTTCCTCTAGCTCCTTGAGTAGATGGGCTGTTTCCTCCTTTGAATGTACCTTTTTCTTTGGTCCTTTGCATGGAGGTTTTTTGTTTAATTCGATGCAATATCCAAATTGTATTAGTTTTAAAACCCATTTGTCTGCGGTAATCTTTCTCCACTCCTGGAGGAAATCTTTTATTCTTTCCCCTACTGGTGTTAAGTGTGTTTGATTACCTATTCTTGCCTTGTGTGTTTGTACTTTTATTGCTGCACTCTTGGATGCCTTCCATTGAGTGTCCGTTGTGAACTCTGACAGGCCACTTACTTGCTGGGGGAACCTTTAAAAGCCTCCTTTCCTTGACCTAAAACACTTGGGAGTATAGGTAAAACATTGGTTCCTTGATAGTGTAGGCAGAAGAGTATCTAGTAAAAAACATGATTGTTGTCTCTTCTCTTCCAACTGTACCCCACATCTCGCTACTGCCTTCTTTATTACCTTGTTATATATTTCAATATCATCGGGTGATGAGGGTCTTGAAGGATAAGTGTCTATCCCTTCTTCTGGTGAGTGTTTCCAGATCATGCCATTGTGTGTCTTGGCATTCTGAAGCCTCTGAACCCTGGTAGAAATGCTCTTCCATCTCTTGGAACAATTCTTGTTCTCGATCTTCTTGGGAGTTTAGGAGTTAAAGGCAGTTCTATTTCCTTGAGTCCTTCGTCTCCTTGATCCTTTGAAGTCGAAGACTTAATTGGGATTCAACATTGCTTGGGACTTTCTTCAAACTCTTTCTTCTTTTGCAGGACACTGGCCATTTCGGCTTAGAGCAGGCTCCTTTTTTCTCGATCTTGGCTGCCTGTTGTTGGGCTTAGAGATTATCAGCCATTCTCTTTAACGCCAAGTCCTTTGAAGACAACATATCGACAAACCGGGTCATTCTGTTTTAAACCGCTCATGTTTCAACATATATACGTCATTCCCTCGGCTATCCTTCAAGTCCTAAATTTTTTGAAGTCTTAACCACTACGGTGTCTTTTCCGAACACATGGTTGGGCATGGCACCACCAACCATTACGATGCTTTACTTGGGTAAAAAAAAAAGGGGGGTGGGGGTTGAGACAGCTTCTTTGGGGAAACTGATCTCGACCATGCTATGGGGCATGGTGACCTCAACAAAGTGAGTCAGCTCCTACCAAGAATACTGATCTTGACACCATAAGTGGGCTGGCAACTCTTCAAAGGGATTTGACCGCGACTTCCATCTGCCACACAGGGCGGGCAACTGCGTTTGACTGCGACCTTTAAACTTGACACACAAGGTGGTGGGACAACACATGTCCACCACATATGCAACCACACACAAAAAACGTACACATGAATATTACATAGCAAGGTAAAGCTTCCTGGGACTTCACTATAGGGTCCCTCACATCATCCGGCACTCCAGCCAGAGCCTCCTAATCAACATAATCCATTACTGCCAATGCAAAGAAAACAAAGCTCTTTACCACGTTGCTTTCATGTTGCAATACTTATGAACCTACATAAACACAGAGTTGAAAAATTACAAGGTGTACTTTTCAAATCTCACTGCTAAGCAATAAAAGTACACAGATCAGGAAAGTGCATGCTTAAAGGTTACAGCATCTCAGCTTTGCACTTTATACCTGGCATACTCAATACCACTAAAAGCATGCATTCACCTGCTGCAAAAGGGGCCCTATCGCAAATAGTTTGGCCGAAAGCCCATTCTGAACAGTACAAATTAAGTACAATGAGCCAAATCAGAAAATAGGGTGATTGTGGTGTCCCATAAAAAAACAGCAAAGCACATATATCTACCACAATCTAAAACAATCTAAAACAATATTCCTAGCACTAAACACCTTCCAAACCCAAATAAGGGACCGAACCGTGGCGATTCCAAAGCAGGCATAACCATATGTAAACCTTCACAGCACACATTGTACATGCTGGTTAGGGGAATATATATTACCTACAGGTGGTCGCCAGTAGGTAGTTATAGTTAGACCTATTTTCTATAGGAAACCCGCAACATTCTATTTCCAATAACCTTGGCGCCGGTCGACGAATTTTCGCGAAATTTGCAAAACTTATGGCCCGCTCTGGTTTCCTCCTATCCTGAAAGTCTTGGGGGTGATCCGTCAAGCCGGGGCCGACAAAAATACGGGGTCCCAAAATGTGTTTTCCCCATGCAATTTCCCATAGGAACCTTTAGCCGCAGCTACAGCCCGAACTGCTGAACGGAATCACACCAAATTTGGCAAAGAGGTAGTCCTTGGTTCAGACTCGTGCCTTTTTGTTAAATGGTGTAAATCCGTTCATTAGTTCCTGAGAAAATCAAAAGTAAAATCACATATATATCTATGGCCGCACAGGATCCGCGCATCCTCCCGATGACAAGCTGTATGCTAATTGGCTGTCAACACTCCAAACCAGGAAGTGTTGGCAGCCATCTTGTGCCTTGGTAGAACCTAGACACAAGAAAGCAGAAAAAAAAACAGCAAAAAACGCAACAAGGGGGCAGGGTAGAAACACCCTGACCCCCTAAGCCTGCTTGGGGGGGGGGGGGGGGGGGGGGGTCCCACAAGGACCCCCCGGGCCAAAAAAAAGAAAATCGACAAAATCCACGCAGGGTGCGCGGATCCTGCCGAGAAAAGAAAAAAAGCTTCCTTGGTAATTAGCCCCCTGGGGGCCAAATCCCAGGGACAATACTGATTATGTAAAGTTGGCCCAGAGGGGCCACCCAGACCCGGGGAACTCCACCCCAGGGGCTTTTTTTAATTATGTGCGGGGGGCTCTCAGACCCCCCCAGCCCCGGGGACCGCCACCCCCGGGGCTTCTTTAAATTCTGTGCCGGGGTGCTCTCAGGCCTTCCGAGCACCAGGACAGCCACCCCCCGGGGCTTCTTTAAATTATGTGCGGGGGCTCTCCAGCCCCCCAGGGACCGCCACCCCCCAGGGCTTCTTTAAATTATGTGCGGAGGGGCTCTCAGGCCCCCCAGCCACGGGGACCGCCACCCCCGGGGGCTTCGAAAAATGGTGGTGGGCTCAAAGGCCCCCAAGCCCTGGGGACCGCCACCCCGCGGGGCTTTAAGAAAATGGCAGGGGGGCTCATGGCCCCCCACAGCCCCGGTGACCGCCACTCCCCAGGGCTTTTAAAAAAATAAATAAATACCCTGTGTGGGAGTCTCAAGCCCCCCCACACGCCCCGGGGACCGCCACCTCCCCGGGGCTCATTTGAGCACTCTGCAAACGCGCCCCCTGGCTCGTTTGCAGATGGGGAAAGAATTCCCCTTGAATACTGGGGGTCTCTGGGCGCCAATTAATCCACCAGGAACATCCAGTATGCACCAGGGGGCTGCGTTGCAGAGATGTGTTCTGAGACCCCGCCCCTTTTTACACCCCTCTGCAACGCAGCTCTGTGGTGCTTAATGGAGGTAGCTGATGGGCTAGTTGCACCCCAGGGACCCTCAGTATTCAAGGGGAGTTAATCGCCAACTTAACACGCGCCACGGGCGCGTTTGCATAGTGGTGAAGGGAGGGGGCGGGCCTGAGTTGACATGTGTGCAAACACAACCTGTGGCGGGGTTTAAGTTGGGGAATTAATTCATCTTCAATCCTGAGGGTCCCTGGGGGCCAACTAGCCCACCAGGTACCTCCAGTAAGCGCCACGGAGCTGCAATGCAGAGTGTTTTAAAAAGGGGCATGGCCTCTGAACACCTCTCTGCAATGCAGCTCTCTGGTGCAGGGACCCTGAGGATTGAGGAGGAATTAATTCTCTAACTTAAAACGCATCACAGGGCGCATTTGCAGACATGTCACCTCAGGCCACGCCCCTTCCTTCACCACTGTGCAAACGCGCCCCGTGGCGCGTTTTAAATTGGGGGATTAACTCCCCTTGAAAACTGAGGGTCCCTGGGGTGCCACAAATTTGACATTGTAATTTCTATTTAAGCCCGATTCACCAAGTCCGGTTGCTTAAGACTCAGTGTTCACTGATTTTGATTTAGCAGCTGCTTGGTAACTTGCTTTCACTGAAGCTTTTTCTTTAGCCAACAAAACTCTAATTGCCCTGGGTACCATCGCTGACTCCCCAAGAATGGAAGCTTTAACAAACACTGTCTCTGTGAGTCTCCTCCTGTTCTTCTCAGAGTTTGTTCCTTCTTTAACCCAACGATCTCACGCCAAGATCTTAGACATCAGTCCTGACTCTAAATAATATATCTTCAATCAAAGAGAGGGTTGTAATTTTTTCCACCAAGCATCATGACCTTGATGACTGGTATATGATTAAACTAGAAGTTCTCCTAACCATTTTCAAGACGTTTTTTTCTGTTGCTTGGTAGAGCCTCAGAAAACTTGCCTAAATAAAATCGCAAAAAGATCATTTGGATCTTCCCAGGAAGTAGATGGGCTTGCTAACGAAGCCACAGATGTGTGATAAGACTTTACAACCAAACGTCCAGTCTTTTCTTGAGGAATAGATGTTACTTAGATTAGAAACGTTTTCCACAGTTCCACATCGATTAGCTTTACATTTTTACATATCTTGCTTTAACTGTTGAGCCCTAGGGAGCGCTATAGTGAGTGCCTGCTTCGGCCCCTTGAAAACTGGTGAGTGCCGTGCCAGAACTTGGTTCACGAGTTTTCCGCTGAGCCCAGTGCACTGAGCACACGGCACTCGGGTAGCGCTTTAACTTTAAAGCAAGGGTGCAGCTCTTGTTTTTATTTTATTTTCCCCATTGTTGCTGGCGCCGCTTTACAGAAGTTCCACCAAAGCGGATTAGCATGGTACTTTGCAGAAAGGAAACTGATCAGAGAAAGACACAAGGAAGAACAGAAAATAGAACGCCTCAATCCAATAGAAACAATGAAAATTAAAGTGACAAGCACAAGAGCCAATAGGAAGTGAAGGCGGGATGTAAGTCCCTTTTAAGATATATTTAATACAATAGATTTCACAAGCACAGCACAAGCGAAATCTAAAAAGGAAAGTTTTGACCTGCTAAAGGGTTATTTTGACAGATCAAATTTGCAGTTTCCAACTTCAACAGCCAGGCTACAAATGGTAGGCCTGCAGCCATGTTTGCACTGTCACTGTAGGGAATGGCATTATGGTTGTTGCAGTCCACTAGTAACATTTAACTTATAGGCCCTGGGCACCCTTTGTTCCATATACTAGGGACTTACAGATAAATTAAGTATGCCAATCAGGTGTACGGGACTTACAGGTAAGTTAAGTATGCCAATCAGGTGTACATCAATTTAGTTATGTTTAAAGGGGGAGTGCAGGCACCGTACCACTGATTAGCAGAGGTCAAGTTCAGAGTTCAACAATGAGCAAAAACAGTTCAGGCAAAAATCTGGGGGTACATCACAAAAATTATCTGCAACTCTTACACTGTATTGCAGTTTTATTCATATGATGCTCTATGAGTGAATGCAGGAAATGTGGAGGCCAGAAATGCGGACCTTCATCAACAGCCCCAAAATAAAGAAGTAAACCGGTAAGCGGACATTTCGTTGGAGTAGCTGTGTGCTTTATAAACTAAACTAGTTTCATTCATATATATATATATATATATATATATATATATATATATATATATATATATATATGCCCACTTGAAGCGAGAAACTAGACCTAGACCAATGAGGTCTGTCAGAGATATAACATACAACAACCTTTTGTAATGCAATAGGTCTCGCATTAGTTAAACTTAGAGCTGTTGGCGTTGAAAATAACAATGTTTTTTACTTTTGTTTTTTTATTTGCAGTGAAGTTATTTTTGCATAGCACTTTAGCCAATGATATGCAAAAGTAAAAAACTCATTTTCAACGCCAACAGCTCCAACTTTGACAAATGCGAGATGTATTGCATTGGAAATACAATCAGTCTCCCATTTTTTGGAGTTATTGCCATTCTAAACTGCAATGTTTTTTACCTAGCCATGTTGCAGGAGCATATGTAGCCAAAAGAGGTCCCATGGGATCTCTTTTGGTCAAATATGGTACTGCACCCTGCACAAGATATGGGAAATCCACCCTACCCATAATGCATTGCATGCAAGACAGTACCCCAAGTACTTTCAAATAGCTATGTCCATATATACAATTAGTAGCTTTGAAATGTAACAAAAGAATTATAATGTTAATTCAGTTAGGCTATACTCTGTGTGGAGCTGATGAAGGGAAATTTATAAACTGTCTCATAAAAATGTGAGATGTAATAGTGAGTATAGTAACGACTGCCAGCCTTACATAGGACGAAGCGGTGTCCTACCTGAAGCCCTTTAAGAAAATAGTGCTCTGAAGCTGTAATTAAAACCTGGGGAGTAACAACATATGTAACAGAGTATGTCCTCATGGGAGGTTATAAGAAGAGAGATGGCGGTGCTAAGGAGGGACTACCAAGCCTATTGATCAATGAAAATCCACCATTTACAAAGGAAAGTAGCCAATTAAAAAGATGGGCGGAAAGTGGGCGGACTTTGTGACTAAATCCTGAATACGCGCAAAAGAAACAATTGATGGACGGAATGCTGGACAATGCAAACATTCACCCCCAGTCACAAGGCGCTTGAATCCAGTGGTGTAGCGAGCACAGGACCCATGTCTGGGAATACCCTTCCCACATAGGGCGACATATGCAAAAGAAACAATTGATGTATGGAATGCTGGACAATGCAAACATTCACCCCCATCACAAGGATCTGGGTTTAATCCATCATTCTTTTGCTCACCACACCACCCCAGTTTGGACCCAGCCATCACAAATCAGTCTTGACCCGGTTCCTTGTGGGAACAGTCCAACCCGAAATGCCACTGGATTCAAGCTGGCCTGGCTGAAAAAGGGTGATATACCCTGAAACTGGTCCCAGGATGCTGGTTTCCGGTCCATAGAGGACCTGGCCTGGCAGGTCGGTCTGGACTGTTCCCCATGGGGCACAGGGTACATGATTTGCATATGGCTGGGTCCAAACTGGGTTGGCGAAGTGGGCAAAAGAACAATGGATTTAACCCAGATCTTTTGACTGGGGGAGAAAGTTTGCATTGTTGGCATTCCGTTCATCATTTGTTTGCTGTAACACATATCCTGAATACAGCATGTCTCGAAGAGACAGTGCAACAGCTGCCTAGGCGAGACCTAAAAAGACAGAAATAAGCTGGACAAGAGCTTCGGCCAAACCCATCATTTAAGGCTGAGATGAAAACCTGAAACGTTACTCTTGCAGTGGTACTCTTTTTTTAAAAAAAGAAAGGAAGTTCTTATCTGAAGTACATTTCACCGTTGTTATTCTTCATAGATGCATGTGCTTGATTCATTCTTAGTTGTCAAAACTGAGTCCTCTACAATTGTATTTCAATAGCCGCAACCATGTGATTTTCACAGAAAACCACAAACATTAACTTAACTAGCCCAATCATCTAATTTCAGAAGACTCAAAGTTCACTCAATGAGAGAGCAAAGAGACATTCAAGTCCAGAGAGGCCACCACAGCTCAGAGTTCTTAAGGACTGTGTGAAAAGGCTCTAAATAATCAGCACCTATCAATGAGCAGGAAAGATGGACGCATGTGAATCTATGAAAGATACCAACTCCGGAGAACTGCAGTTACAGGTAATTCATTTTTGTATTCACATTCTTGTTGAAAACAGTGATGCAGAGGTAGTGGAGTGTTTAACTCTTGATTATAGCTGTTAATTGTACTCTTGTGGAGGTGTATTTCAGACCTGAAGGCTAACACAGAGAGGCAAGGAAAAATAACCCATAATGCTGAGCATATATAGGATGCAGGTATTTTTTCCTGCACCAGATATAAAAGTGCTTTCACTTTGCATGGTATGCCCTAGTAGTCTACATGCTTTGGCCAGAATCTCTTGGAACTCATTGCTAGTTGCAGAGCTGGGAATCCCTTGGCAACTGCACACTCGTTCTAAATATTCAGCCCATATAAACCCACTGAGTCATGAATTTGTCATCCAAATTTTCTTTAGGCTTCATTAACAAAGCCAGGTTGGTAAAAACTTGGTAAGAAATGGATCAGCAGGTTTTGCTATAGCGGTGTCAGGACCCAGCTAACCCATGTGACACATCAGACCCCTCCTGTTGCCTCACAAGACTGCCCTCCAGCCAACACTCCCATCTACCTTTCGGGGAGAGATCATGTGATTAGAGTGATCAGCCCAGGTTCAGGCTCAGTGGGCTTAGTGGAAAACTGCAGCATGGTATTACACATTGCTTCTCCTGGGGAAAACTATGCCCAGGGCAGGTTCCTTCATGGCAGACGGGTTGCCCGAGATCTCATGGTGTGTTGGGAAAAATACAATATCTTGAGGCCATCATGGGCAGAGTTCCGGCACAAATACAGTCCCCGCCATTTGACAGTAGCGTGTATCCATCCAGGAACAATCATGCCGAGAGCCACGCAGATCACCAACTGAAAGAAGCACTGGCAAAGCCAATTGGTCTTGACTATGCAAGAGCTATTTGCTTTCCCAATGTGCTTTAGCCATATTGTACACAAGCATCGCCAATGTTTTGTGACATAGAAAAGAGTGGGATGGAGTGTCAGAGTGGTGGGTTATGGAGCAGCAGAGTGGAGTAAAGTAGAGTGGTGTAGCGTGGTAAAGAGTGTTGTGGAATGAGTAGTGTGTCGATGAGTGAAGGGGCACAGAGTGGCGTAGAATAGAGTTCAGTACCATAGAGTGGAGTAAAGTGTCAGTGGAGTGGCTTAGAGTGAAGTAAAGTGGCGTGGAGTAGTGGCTTGGAGTGGCATAAGCGTCATCCAGTGGCATGGAGTTTCGGAGTACAGGGGTGTAGAGTGGCGTAGCAAAGAGTGGAGTAAAGTGTCAGATGGAGTGGCAGGCTTGGAGTGGAGTATAGTACAGTGGTGTGGAGTGGCGCAGAGATGAGTATAGTGTCATAGTGAGTCATGGAGTACAGTGTTGTAGGTAGGACTGGAGTAGGTGTTTGAGGAGTGGCAGAGTGGAGTGCACGTGGTGTGGTAGTGCACTGCCATTACAGACAACTCATTGTCTATTGAAAGTACAATAACATTTGCACAGGCATACCGTTTTACTGAGTGCACAAACAATGTGTGGAAATGGTATCACCAAGTATACTGACTTATTTTGATGGCATTCAAATAATTGTATGGCACCATTCAAATAATTGTTTCCATCACACTTCAGAATGACAAAAAGGAAAATGCTGCTTACCCAGTATGCATCGGTTCTTGGCATATAGAGCTGAAGAGTCATATGGTATGCATAGATCGCCATCTAGTGTTGGGTCCGGATGTTTGCGCTTTGTTTTTCTTCGAAGAAGTCTTTCCAGTCACGAGGTAGGTGACTCCTCCTTTCAGTGATAGTGGGCATGGGCATCGACTCCACTGTTAGATTGTTTTACCGCAGAGGGTGATAATGGAGATAGTATGAGTAGTAAAAGGAGATGTCCATGAATGTATGGATCTAAGTAAGATGTTACTGCAACAGGTATAGGTACCCGGGAGGTGGGTGGGCGCATATGACTGTACAGCTCTATATGCCAAGAACAGATGCATTCTAGGTTAATAGCATTTTCCATTCGAGGCATATGAGCTGTAGATCATATGCTATGCATACACTAGACTGCAGTATCTCTCAAAGGTGTGGCTAACCTGTATCTGTTGCAGTGGTCTGAAATAGTGTATGTAAAACTGCCTGGCCGACTCTAGCTTGTTGTCTTGCTAACACATCTACACAATAGTGTTTTGTGAATGTGTTCGGTGTAGACCATGTTGCAGCTTTGCATAAGTCATCTTCATCTATGGGTATATTTTCTAAGAATGCCATAGAAGCCCCCAGTTTGCTTGTTGAGTGTGCTCTAGGCGTTTTGCTTTTGTGTAGCAGATTTTTAATGCACTTGACTATACACCTTGCAAATACTGACTTTGGTATGGGATCTCCTTTGTGTGGCCAAGGAAAAGCACAAAAAGTTGATTTGTGTTACGGAAAGGTTTTGTCCTTTCTACGTAATACACCAATGCTCTCTTTACATCTAATGTGTGTGGGCATGTTCTGCTACTGAATCTGGTTGAGGTAAGTACACAGGTAACTCAGCAGATTGATTGATGTGAAAAGCAGAAATGACTTTAGGAAGGAATTTAAAATGAGTCCGAATACCAACTTTATTTTGGTGCACTTGTAAAAAAAAGGTTCTTCTAGAATTAATGCCTGAAACTCACCCACTCTGAGTGATGTGATAGCCATCGGGAAAACAGTTTTCCTTGTGAGAAATTGCAGTTCACATTTGTGCAATGGCTCAAAGGGTGGACCCATTAGTCTGGTGAGGACAATGTTGAGATTCCATATTGAAGCAGGTAGACATCGCGGGGAATAACCTTTTTGAGTCCTTCATAAACGCTTTAATGACAGGTCCTCTAGATGTAAATTTTGCAGGTATGCATTTATTGCAGCTACATGTAAACGTATGGACGTGTATGCCAAATTGGAACGTTGTATATGTAACAAATAGTATATAATGTTTTGCACAGAAGTATCAAGCGGGTTGATGTGGTTATTACAGTAAATCACAAACCGCTTCCACTTTGCTGCATAGCAACCTCTTGTGGTAGGACGTCTAGCTTCCTCGATAATATTCATACAGTCTGGCGGTAGATGAAGATAGCCAAACTGTAGGACTTCAGGTGCCAGATCGCCAGAATGAGTTGACTGGGGTCTGGGTGTCTTATGTCTCCATGGCTCTGTGTGAGGAGATTGGGTGTAAGACAGTTTTTGATGAGGAACTACCAAGAGTTCCAAAAGGGTTGTGAACCATGGTTGACGTGCCTATGTGGAAGCAACCAGGATTAGTGTCAGGGACACTTTTTTGAGTTTCCAAACCACTAATGGAATGAGTGGGAGAGGCGGAAAAGCGTAAGCAAATATCCCGGACTAGTTCATCCATAGTGCATTGCCTTTGGACAATGGGTGTGGATACCTGGACGCAAAGTTTGGGCATTTTGCGTTTAGGTGTGTGGCGAACAGGTCTATGTTTGGAAAGCTCCACATTTGAAAGAATGGGAGGAGAACTTGAGGGTGTAGTTCCCATTTGTGGACTTGCTGTGTCGGATGACTTAGCAGATCTGCCATCTGATGGTCTACTCCTGGGAGGTGTTCTGCTAAGAGATACATTTTGTGATGAATGGCCCACCTTCAGATGTCCTGGGCTAGGTGGGACAGTTGGAGGGAGTGTGTTCCCCCTGTTTTTGTATGTAATACATAGCTGTCATGTTGTCAGTACTCACCAGGACAGCTTTGCCAGCCAGATGGGTTTAAAAGGCTTTGAGGGCTAGAAATATGGCCATGAGCTCTAAATGGTTGTTGGTGACTCCACAGGCCTTGTATTGTGTGCTGCTGTAGATGAGCACCCCAGCCAGTTAGAGACGCGTCTGCTGTTAGAACAGTCTGTGGAACCGGGTCTATAAAGAGCCGTCCTTTTGACAGATTTTGTGTGTTCCACCATTGCAGAGAGCGATGAGTACGGCTGCTTACCAACACAAGATCGGTTAATAAACTGTGGGACTGGTTCCACTGACTGGCTAAGCATTCCTGAAGCGGACACATGTGGAGCCTGGCATACGGGACGATCATGATGCAAGAGGCCATCATCCCCAGCAGTTGCATGTAAGCCCGAGCTGGAAGAGATTGATTGGGTTGAAACTGGGGAACCAAAGCCTGAATGTGGTGAATTCTGTTTGCGTTGGGAAACGCTAAAGCCTTTTGAGTATCTAAAGTGGCTCCTAGGTAGTTCTGGATATTGGCTGGCTGAAGATCTGACTTTGGCACATTGACTATGAATCCTAGTCGATGCAGTAACTTGATGGTTAGAAAAGTGTATTTGAGACACTGGTGGTACGAGCTGGCTTTGATGAGCCAGTCGTCTAAGTAGGGGAAGACAAAGATGCTTTGTCTCCTGAGATGAGCGGCTACTAACGCCAGACATTTTGTGAAGACTGAGGGCAGTTGTGACTCTGAATGGGAGTACCTTGAACAGGTAATGTTGGCCCGCTAACACAAACCTGAGAAATTTGTGATGAGCAGGGTGGATTGGAATATGAAAGTAGGTGTCCTTTAAGTCTAGAGTAGAGAGATTGTCGCACTTTAGCAAAAGAGGTAGTACCTGCTGTTGAAGTGTTTCTAGGTGAAAATGGTCTGATTGTATGTAAAAAATTGAGTTCTCTGAGATCTAAGATTAGTCTGAGAGACCCGTCCTTTTTGGTATTAGGAAGTAAAAGGAGGACACGCCCAACCCTTGATGTTGTAGAGGTACGGGCTCTATAGCTCCTTTTAAAAGTAGAGACTGTATCTCTTGTTTGAGGAGGTGTAGATGATCCGGTGAGAGTTTGTGTGACTTTGGGGGAATGTTTGAAGGAGTGTTGAAGAACTCCAGGCAGTAACCAGAAAGGATAATCTGCAGAACCCACATGTGTGTTATTGACTGCCAAGCTGTTAAGAAATTTGACAGTCTTACCCAGACAGGTGTTAGGGGGAAGGGGAGGTGCATGTGTTTGAACCTTTAACTCTTCCCTTACCGTTGTTTCCTCTGTAACCC
Source organism: Lissotriton helveticus (assembly GCF_964261635.1). NCBI lineage: Eukaryota > Metazoa > Chordata > Amphibia > Caudata > Salamandridae > Lissotriton > Lissotriton helveticus. Next base: position 350,577,563 of record NC_136070.1, on the reverse strand, counting down.
CTCGGAAATAGTTCTTAGAGCCAGAGGGTTTGGTTATTACCCTTTAGGTGGAGGTATTTTCTGAGGAATAATTCTTGGGCCCCACTCGATAGAAAGAGCGCTGAAAGGAACCATGGCCTTGTGACTGAAGCACCCCCATGGATTTTGCCACTTCAGTGTCTTTCTTAATTTTTTCCAGTGAAGTCTCCCACTGGGCCAAAAAGGTGTTCCTTATCAAAAGGTGTGTTTAATATAGAGGTTTGAACCTCGGGTTTGAATCCAGATATACGTAGCCAGGCGTGCCTTCTTAAGGGGACACAGGTACTGACTGCTCTGGTAGCTGTGCCTGCAGCTTCGAGGGAGCACCGGATTTGACTGTTGAAAATAAGTTGTCTCTCCCTTATCAGGTCTTCAGCTTTAGATTTATGTTCTTGGGGTAGATATTGGAGCAATTGTTCCATCTCGCCCAATGTGCACGGTCGGATCTAGTAGCAACGCCTGTGTTGGATATGCGCCAGAAGTTTGCTGCCTGAGATGCGAATCTCTTTCCCGAAGCATCAAGAAGCTTAGATTCCTTATCTGGGGTGGAACTTCTCCTGTGGTTTGTGAGTTAGCCCTCTTGCGTGCGTTACACTACTAGCGAGTCCAACGGTAATTGTCCCCTAATGTACGCTGGGTCAGATGGTGCAGGCTTATATTTTTTGCCTACCCTAGGGGTAACAAGTGCCCTCACAGGATCACTAAAGGTATCATCCACATGTCTGATCATCCCCTTGAGCATTGGTAAATTGTGTGATGACTTGAGTAGTGCTAAGGGTCTCAAAAAGGACATCCTCTTCGAGGGAATCTTTGTGGAGCTCCACCCTATGGTAATTGGCTTCCCTACCCAGCAATTCAATGTAACCTACACTGTCGTCTGGTGGAGAGAGTTTGGTAGGGTATAGGTCAGGGTCATTGCCTGTGGGCGAGTTAATGTTAATGTGTATTCGTCCCATGGGTCTGCAGGTATTGGCTGACCATTGTCATCCTCATTATCATACCCATCATCCTGGTTGTCAGATGTATGTGGTGCATGCTGAGGTGAAGTAGGCACAGGTATAGACTGTGGAGAAGGAGGAGATTAGAGAGGCAGAGGAGGAGGGGAAGGATTAGTTCTAACAGTTCTTTTCTTCAAAGGAATGTGATATTCCTCTTCAGCATCAGTCCTCCTCTTTAGAGTCGCTGTGGTTGTGATATGCCCAGTTTTTGGATGAATGTACAACACTTTCTGTTTCCGGTCCGGTTTTTCAAGCAGATCGCCGAAACAGTGTTTTTTTGGTGCCTGCGGTTGTTTCTTCTGCGATGATGGTTTAGGGGCTGGTGTTTTCGGATCTGAAGTGTGTTTGGGTGGGAGCCGGACTTAGATTTCGATCCCGAAGGTTCCGGCTCGGTTCCCGTTTTGGATTGGGGCGTTTGGGAGCCAGAAGGCTTTTTGGTAGGCATCGGTGCCGAGTCCGAAGGCAGGGCGTCGGAAGCGTGATCTCGGGTCTGACCGGGGCATAAGGGCGAGGGTTGATCCTGAGCCTTCTTTTTATGGTTGAAGTGGATGTTGGGAGCAAGGGAGTTTCTGTACTCACAGTACGTTGTCCCTGTGGGATGTCATCATCCTGAACGGAGCCATACTCTGAAACGGAGATCGGTTCCTGCTCTTCTTCGGCCCCGATAGCGTCCTCGGCTTCTTCATCTGAATGAGGCCTGAAGAGGTCCTGAATGGAGGCTGTACATTGACTTTGCATGTCGGGAAGTGTCTTCTTGGAGCAAAACACTTTGCACCTGTCGCAGTCCTGTTCTCTGTGCTCAGGAGACAAGCACAAGTTTGGAGCGCGGGTATTTTGCGTGGCACCGAGGGCAGAATTTAAAGGGAGTTTGTTACATCGACCGCTAAGTCGAACCGACGCGGGTAGGCCCGACGACCCACCACAAACTTTCCTGGTCGAAAGAGATTTAACCAGAAAACCCGACACGCGAAGAATAGTATACACAATCGGAAACAATAGCATCGAGGTTGAGTAAGACATCTTGCGCACCGAAGGAACCATGTGGAACAAGAGCACAGCCAGTAACATACGAACCTGATGGTGGAAAAAAACAATCTAACAATGGAGTTGATTCCCATGCGCACTATCACCGAAAGGAGGAGTCACCTACCTTGTGACTGGAAAGGCTTCTTCGAAGAAAAACAAAGTGTAAACATCCGGACCCAACACTAGATGGCGATCATTGCATAGCATATGATGTACAGCTCATATGCCTCGAACAAATTGCTTGCTTTGTGCTTTCCTAATTCTGATCTATTCTGAAATATTTCCACATCATTTCCAGACATTTAAATCTTGTTGTACGGTAGAAAAAATAACATCCTCCTGTCTATCCTCTCGTATGGGTACCCAGTAGAATTGTCACATAAATCCACTCACTTTGAAAAAAGAGATAGAACAGCAAACACCAAGCTACCTCGGATGACAGTGTCTGACATGTGACTTGTCTTTGAATGCACAGCAAATGTGACAAGATAAGAATATTCAAAGGCCTGTTCACAGAAAGTGAGCTGCAACCAAATATAGTAAAATGGGTGAGAGCTCCAGCTTGACAGCTTAAAACAAAGCCAGCAAATAGAAAGCAATCGAATGTGGTTTGAAAACCACAAAGCCAATTGTAAGCAATGGGTGGAATATATTTGCAGATGAAGCTTTGTAATGTCCCTAAGGCATCATTAGAAAAACAGACAGGTGCACTGTCTGGTAGGCTTCGACTTAAAAAGGATTCAAAAGAGAAAGCTATGTTTTCAGAAAACATAGCAACTCATGAGGTGAGAAAGATCTTATTTTTTTCAGGTCAAGAAGATGAATATTTCTGGAGACTAAATGAGATTTTGTAAAGGTGAGCTCAGATAGAGTTCACTATTGTGAATTGATACTAGCACATTTCAAGGTTAACTGTGATTAGTTCTGGACATTTGTGGCTACATAATTCCCCAAGGACAAGATATATGCTGAAAGTTCAGGAGCTTAAGTTAGTGATCTTTGGAGGATACTTACTATGGTCCAAAGATGGATTTGGGTGAACCAGACAACAAACCCTCAGTAAAGAATAAGAGAACGGTGCATTGAGACTAAAGAAAGGAATCTTCAAGAATGAAAATGAAAGACAGAATTAGAAAAAATCCAGACTTTCTACCTTTCAACAGGTATATGTGCGTCTGTGAATGAGGGAGAACGAAATGGTTACTTACCAGTAAGAGTAGTTTTGCAGCTTAAAGAGTTTTCTGGATTTATATGCTGTGCATTATTCCGCCATCTAGTGGTTGCCACCGGAATAGTCTGTTTTTGTTTTGGAGAGTCGTCAACCACCATTTGGTACCAGGTCCATCCCCTGCGTGACCTCAGACAGCGCCCCAAAGGTCATTGTGCGTAGTAGCCACCTTCGGATTCTTTTTTCTGTGTTTCAGTTTTAGTTATTTCGATGGTTCTTTAGAGATTTGTTAGGTTCCTCACCTGTTTGTATTCCTTGTAGGGGAGACTGAGTGGGTAGCATGTGAATCCAGAAAACTCTATAAGCTGCAAAAATACTCCTACTGGTAGGTAACCATTTTGTTTTGCAGCATGAATACTTTTCTAGATTCACATGCTGTGCATTAGAAAATGTGGATGTTTCTCCATTCTTGCAAACAGGCGTTGAAGTAACTTTTGTCCTACTTGTGCTTCCTTGTTCATTTGTATGTCCACACAGTAATGTTTGGTGAACGTGTGTGGGGAAGCCCATGTTGCTGCAGCCTATAGTGTCTATTGGCACATTGGCCATGAATGCTAGAATTGCTCCTTTCTTACTAGTTGAGTGAGCTTTAGACCATATGCTTAGAGTTTTCCCTGAGGTGGCATAGCATAGTTGGGTGGTTTGGACTATCCACTGTGCAATTGCTGCCTTTGTAACAGGCGTCCCTGTCTTAGTATGCGAGTATGTAACAAACAGATGTTTGCTTTTGTGAGCTTGTTCTGTTCTTTATAGATAAGACGTAGCGCTCTCCTTACATCCAGGGTATGGAGGGCTCTTTCCTCTTTTGTTTGCGGGTCTCTTTAGAAGACTGGCAGGAGAATGCTTTGATTCAAGTGATACGTGGACACAACCTTGGTAAGAATTGAAGATGAGTTTTTATGATAACTTTATCTTCATGGATTTGAATGTATGATTCTTGTATGGTTAATGCTTGTACCAAACTTACTTTTCATAATGATGTAATGGCTATTAGGAATGCGGTCTTTAAAGTGATGTGTTTGAGGTCTGCTGTGTGCATGGGCTCAAATGGTTCGGTCACAAGTTGGGTGAGGACCGTATTTAAACTCCACATGGGAGGAGCTGGAGAGGTCCTTGGGGGTGCAATTCTTTGAGATCCTTCTAGGAATCTTTTTTTACAACCGGTCTTCTGAAGAAGCTTTTGCATGTTTTTCCCCTTGTGTAGGCTATGATGGCCGCAAAATGTGCTTTCAGGCATGAGTAGTTGATGTGACTGTCTAGGAGGTGAATTAGGTATATGATTACTGTTTCTTGTGTGGTGATTGAGTCCATTGGGTTGTTTGTTGTGCACCAAGTGGTGTACTGCTTCCATTTTGCGACATAGCATTGCCTTGTGGCTTGTATTCTTGCCTCCCTTAGAATTTCCATTGTTCGCTGAGGCAGTTTTAGGTGACCAAACTCTACGTATTCAGGTGCCAGGTCGCTAGGCGTAGCGTCGCTGGCTCCGGTGGTATACTTTGCCTTGTTGCATTGTTAGTAGGTACTTGTACGCTTGGAGTTGGATTATTTGTCCTTCGACAGTTCTAGCAGACCTGAGTACCATGTTTGTCTGGCCCATTGTGGAGCATTGAGAATTAGGTCTGTCCCCGGTTGTCTTTCTTTGTCTAGGACTCTTTGGATTATAGGCACTGGTGGAAAAGTATATGCAAATGTCCCTGACCAATGTAGCAACGGGGCATCCCCTTTTGACAGGTGGTGTAAAACCTTGAGGCAAAGAACTGGCATTTCTTGTTCTGCATTGTAGCAAACAGGTTTATCTCTGGGGTTCCCCAGAGTTTGAAGATGTATTGTATTGATTTGTGTTTCAATTCCCACACGTAGGAGCAGTTGTTCTTCCTGCTCAGTTGATCTGCTGTTGTGTTGTATATTCCCGGTAGGTGTATTGTTTGCAGATTGATTTCTTGTGAGCTTGCCCATTGCCAGATCTGTTGTGCTAGCTTGCCGAGTGGGAATGACTTCATACCTCCTTGTTTGTTGAGGTAAAACATTGTGGTGTTGTTGTCTGTTTGGATTAAGAAAGTCTTCTTGCAAATGGGTTTCTGGAACGCCTTCAATGCTAGGAGGACTGTTTTCATCTCCCGGTAATTGATGTGTTTTATGGAGTCGAGGTCGTTCCCCTGGCATCGTATCTTTAGTTTGCGGAAGTGCGCTCACAACCTGTTGAGGGATGCATCGGTTGTGATTGTCACAGGAGGAGTTGGGTTCTTGAAAGGTTTGCCTTGTGTTATGTTCTTGGATGCCCACCATTGTATTTCTGCTTGCAATCTCTGCGTAACAACCGCGAGATCCTCCCATCTCCCTATGGCCAGTTGTTGGAAAGCCATTCCTGGAAGGGGCGCATATGGAGGCGGGCATGAGGAATGAGTAAGATGCATGATGCCATCATGCCCCTGAGTCATGACTCTCCTCACTGTGAAGTGATTGACCCTTCAAATAAAGGGAAGTTTGTTTGATGGCTTGTATCCTCTTGTTTGGGATAAGCAAATACGAGTTTTGAGTTGAGTATTGCACCTAAGAATGTTTTTTCTTTTTCTGGCTTTGTGGAGGATTTCTTGTGATTTATTGAGAATCCTAATCGAGTGTGAGGATTGCTGTCTGAAAACGGGTGAGACATTTGTGTTTTGTATCTGCTTTTATAAGCCAGTCGTCTAGATAAGGGTAGACGTGTATTCCATATTTCCGCAAATTCGCTACTACTGCGGCTAGGCACTTGGTGAAGACACGTGGAGCTGATTTTATTCCGAAAGGGAGTACCCTCAACTGGTACTGTATTCCCTAGTGTAGGAATCTTTTCTTTGATACCTGTTCATGGAAATGTGTAAATAGGCATCCTTGAGGTCTATTGTTGCCATGTAATCTCCCCTTTGCGGTATTTCTTTGAGTGAGGGCATTTTGAAATGTTACGTCAAAATACATTTGTTTATGAACCTTAGGTCTAGTGAAAGGTCTTGTTTGGGAACTAGGAAATATAGTGAGTAGTTTCCTTTGAAAAAGTCTTGCTTTGGCATTTTTTCTATTGCTTGTTTTTGAAGAAGTTCCTTGATTTCTGATCCTAACTGTGCCAGTTCTGATTTGAGGAACCTTTTTTATCCTCATGTGGGGGAGGGGGGGTTGCTGGTGTTATTTTGTTGTCAGTTCTATGCAATACCCATACTGTTTCAAATGTAATATCCAATTGTCTGTTGTGATTTTTTGCCACTGTAGCAGGTATTGTGATATCCTGCCTCCCGCTGGTGTGGTGTGTGGGTCCTTTTCCAAGCATGAGTCAATTTGATCCAGTTCCTCTTCCTCTGGAGGACTGGCCACTGCCTCTCCCTCTAAAGGACTGCTTCGGCTGTTGTCAGCTCTGGGATCCGGCCTGTTGATTTGCTTGTTGGCTGTTGCCTTGGCCCTGTTGTTGGTAAGACATTTGCTCTCCTTGAGCAAAGTGCCCTCTTCCTCAGGGTTTTCTTCTGTTAAACCCTCCTCTTTTGAAGGCACCTGTCTGTTGCAGGGCTCCCATTGCTCTCGCAGTCTCACTATCCTCTTATTTGCTGGAAGGATTCGCCTTTCCGAACAGAGCGTCCCCTGCAAACGGTCTATTAATGATGGAGCTTTGAAACTCCTGTTTAAAGCCTGATATTCGTAGCCAGCATGCCTTCTTAGTGTAGTGCCTGTCCACATTTGTCTGCTGGCTGTGTCTGCTGGGTCGAATGTCATGTGGTTGCTATGTTTTTGCCTTCCAGGACAACAGCTTTAGGCCTTTTCTTGTCCTCTTCCGGGAGCTTGTTGATGGGCTCCTCAATGTCATCCCATTGCTGGTGGCCATACCTGTTTAGCAGGGCATTTGAATTTGCAATGCGCTATAGCATCGCTGCATCCTTCTCCATCTTTCTGCCCACCATATCCATTTGTTTGGGCTTCTATGGAGGTGGTCCACTGTTCGAAAGGGCATTTGCCCTCCTCCTTGCCATGGTGACAATAATGGAGTCAGGCATTATATTTCCTTAAATATACTTGGGGTCCTTGGAAGAGTCTTTGTACTTCTTTTCGACCCTTGGTGTCACCCCCTTGACTGAGGCGGGCTCCTTGAAGGCTTCTTAGCCTTGATACAGGATGCTTGGTAGCATCGGAAAGTATTGTGTCCCTGTTGGCAGGGGCTAATGATTCTAAGAGGAAGCATATTTCCCTTCTCTTCTTCAAGGGTGACCCAGAAAGTGTCAGCTGCTCTCTTCACTAGGCCGTTGTAGAAGGCGATATCATCCAGGAGGGGTGTGTGGGAGAAGCCTTCGATGGATAACAGCGTATCTCCTCCTCTGGGCTGTGTCGAGGTCGTTCCATTGATCATCTAAAGTTTCATAGGCTTCTTCTTCCTCTGGTGCGTCTATGTATTCCTCGAGGTCGTCATCGCGTGGTTCAGGGGTTGGAGGTGACAAGGAGATTTTCCCCTTCAGAAATCTGAACTACATGGCTTCAAGGGGAGTTGGAGTTCAGACTGTTCCCACCTCGGAGTTGAATTTTGGGTCATATCTTCTATTATGAAGTGATTTGACCTACTACAGTGAATAATTTTCTTCGGTTTTCTACAAAGATTTCTTTGCAATAAGACCTTGGAATGTCCCCGTTCAATTACTAGGAATTACTTATGCATGACCGCCTATGAAAGCTTTAACACTGGAAAACATGTGGATAGAAAAGTAGAAAGCCATAGTGACATCATGAAAAAGATGTAAGAATATCAAGAAGGAAATCCAACCTAGGCAAAGTGAGGAAATCCCACAAGACCTGCTACAAAAATAGGAAAAGAAATTAAAAGGACCTCCAGCCCTAAAACGAGTATTATACATTAAAGTTGGTACTACTGTACCAAGCATCACAGAAAACAAGCATTTACAATGCAACGGTCTCGCCTTTGCAAAAGTTAGAGCTATTGGCATTGTAAATGACAACGTCTTTATTTATGTGTTGGTTTTGAAAACAGATAAATAAATGGCATTGTCATTTACAATGCCAATAGCTTAATGTCTCGCAAATGCTCTGTATGTTTAATTAATTAGTTGTTTTCGTATTGGGGATTTTTCCCGGTGTGTGGCAAACTGTAAGCAATTCCCACTTGGCACCCTCCAAGGCTTTAATTCTTTCTTCCTTGTCTACGCTCTATTTATTTTCTCCAATGTCGCTGGTGTCCACAAAGGCCACCTTACGTTGAATTTTTAGAATCTAAAGTGCCAGGCATACGAAACAACCTTGTGAAAAATAAAATATACAGAAGGCGAACTTTAACTGATCACCTAACTAAATTTCACAAAAGCTTGGGCAATGAAAGAGAAAAGCCGCGTCCTGCAGCTGTCACGAGATGATCCTGGGGGCAGGGGGGCAGCAGTTGGTGTGTGGGCCTCTGGTCACACCTCGACCACTCGCTGGCCGCGTGCTCCATTCACAAATTTCAAAGCTTGTCGGTTTCCCTTCTCCTAGAGGCGTGCGCCTGCGTCGGGTGACCGCCCCTCGGAGGCGGCGCTGGTGCCACCTCCCCTGCCAATAGTATTCACAGGGGAGGGGAGGCAGAGAAGGACTCGTTTCCGCGACCGACTCCCCTGTTTCAAACCTTCCTCTGGTGCCACTGACGCCGGCTGCTGCGTTTTCAGCCAGTTCACCTGCGAGGACAAAGAGGCGCAGAGCGCCCAGGAGTCGGTGCACCCGCCGCGGGTAAGTCTCAGAGGAGGGCGCTGCAATGCTAGGAAGAGGGAACCGGTGACCCTGGGCAGGCGTGCCTTGTCTCCCGCACCTTCCCTTTGCGTGCGCTGTACGGGCGCCGAACAACAAATGTATGCTCATTTCCTACCTGTTCCAATAACTTGTAATGTTTACCCACCTTTGTTTCTGGTCAGTTTCACTTTATTCCTGCGTGGCTACAGCGGGAATTAACTTCAGCCTTCCCGGCTCGCGGGTTTTGTTACGTGGTTCACAAATTGAATATTTTCATTACAGTTGTTGGTTTTTTTTGTAATAATTCCTGACATTTTGAGACGGGGCGTAGATAGGCCTCTGCGGGGCAGGGGGTGCTGCTTCCAGGGGGAACCTATTCTATCTCATGCCTTCCCTTGGTGATGATATGGAGGGGGAGGGCGTTACGCCACTGCTTTGAGACTTCTAAAGTGCGAGCGGGAGACTTCACTCAAGCTCTCCTACTCCCTTACTTACACCTAGCGGTGCCACTGGTTTTTTTTTTAGTAAATTGGGCCTCCTTGTTCCATCATGTGTTGCACCTGACCAGCGCTCGGTCTGTGTTTACATATGTATTTTGGGTGTATAGCAGAGCGCCGCACACGTCACCTTTGCAATCAGCTCATATTGTGGTGGTGTTGCTGTACCCTGCATAGTAATTTCCCTAATCGAAAAGGGGTTACAGAAAAGTTAGTGTGTGTGTGCGCGCGCGTGTGTGTGTATGTGTGTGTATGTGTGTGTGTGTGTGTGTGTGTGTGTGTGTGTGTGTGTGTGTGTGTGTGTGTGTGGGGGGGTGTCTCTGTATGTATGTGCGTGCGTGGGCGCTTGTGTGTGTGTATGCACATGCGTGTGTGCTGCCCAGGAGACAGCGCCTGGCTACAGCGCTCGTTCGCGTGTCAGTTTGAAATCGCCTCCAAGGCGATGCGCGCGGCCAGGATTGTCTACTGGGAAGCTCACATGCCGACAAAAGGTTCTCGGCGGAGACGCGCTTCGCGCGGCTAGCCGAGACCTAAAAAGAAAGAAAATGGAAGCTAAATAACGCTGAAGGACCCACGTGTGCAGAATGCAGACAGTCATCACATTGTCTAACATAGTGAGAAACAGCCCCACAGACGAAGAGATTGCATTCATTACCCCCATACACCCCCCCAAGCAGCTTGAGACCCTCACGGGTGAGTAGCACGCTTGACAAATCCCGGATTGACCAACTGATGTTCCAATTTAACAACAAACCACCATGATCTAGTTCAATTTTAGACAATACATAATATTGCAAGTATAAGATAAGTAAGGTCTCCTACCTGTACTTTTAACCATTAGCATTTTTATTTGTGTAAAATCGCCTGTTGCATACTTGATTGCGTTTTTGCACACTTGATTTTAAAAAGTGTTTAGAGACTCCCCTGCGCTTCTTGGCGCTTTGTGTCCCTCCTCACCCCTCCCTTTACCTCCGGACCGGCTCTCGGCCGAGTGTAGACGCAGAGGGCAGGGTCTCCGGTTTCGGCGGCCATATTGGGTTGGGCTGGGTTGGTGACGCGCTCTGGCAGCACTACAAAAGAGCTCAGACTGCCGGAGCGAGTGATTCTGACAATAGCTATTCTTCCCTCCTGAGGCGGAAGCCGGGAGGTCTCCTACCTGTACTTTTAACCATTAGCATTTTTATTTGTGTAAAATCGTCTGTTGCATACTTGATTGCGTTTTTGCACACTTGATTTAAAAAAAGTGTGTAGAGACTCCCCTGCGCTTCTTGGCGCTTTGTGTCCCTCCTCCCCCCTCCCTTTACCTCCGGACCGGCTCTTGGCCGAGTGTAGACGCCGAGGGCAGGGTCTCCGGTTTCGGCGGCCATATTGGGTTGGGCTGGGTTGGTGACGCGCTCTGGCAGCACTACAAAAACGGACGGTGATGACTCTGGCAGCGGACGCGTACAGCGGACGCGCCGGACCTGCGCCGGAGTCGTGCCAGAGTCCTGCCCGTCTGCGCCCGTCCGCGCTTGATCGGGCTCAGGGACCAGGCATGTTGATAGGCGTCTGACCTACTCGGCAAGTGACCTTTTGTTATTGGACTCAGGTAGTGTGGGAAGTGTGGCTCAATGGTTAGAGCGGCAGACCCTGATGCAGAGGTCTGGCCCGGGACAAGGGTTCAATTCCCGCCTCGGCGGCTCTTGGACTCAATTTCCCCGGACCTGATAATTCTCGCCTCGTGCCTATTTTAATCATGGGTCCCACTCTGCAACTCTGGGCAATAGCTTGCTTAATCTCCACAGCGGCCCCAAAAGCGCTGGGATGCCTGGCTGCACTTGGGGGATGCCCAGGAGTGGACATTTCCCAGGGAAGCCAGGAAGGGTTCCTAAGCGGTATACGGACAGCGCCGGGACACCTCCGGTGGAGGTAGCTGTGCGCTTTACAAATTCCGACATTTACATTTTTACATTTAATTTACATTTATACTGTAAATTCCACAACCTGGTCCATCCTAATGGAATCTAACATCCTACGTCTTCCTAATGGTAGGGGCACTCTCCAACTATTTCCTCTGAAGCTTGCCAGCCTAAATACTAGATCACTTCAGAAACATCACCTGGAAATATTCACTCTCTTACAGGATGAGACCATCGACATACTGACCCTTACGGAAACATGGTTAGGTGAAAACTCCTCCCCCGACATCATAGCTGCTCTCCCTAGTGGATACGACATGATCTGGCATAATCGTCCGGGTGAGACTCGAGGTGGAGGCGTTGCAATCATTTTCAAAAAACAGTTAACAGTGGCCAAAATCCTAGCTGAAACAAACTCTGTAGACTTACTTGGAGTAAAAATCACCCGCAATAATTCCTGCTTTATCGTTCTTACTGTTTATTGTCCACCACAATGTATTTCAGTGCTCAATGAACTCTTTTCCCCTATTGTATCGGATATATGTACACGATACAAGAAAGTTTTGGTGACAGGTGATTTCAATGTCCATTGGGACAAGGCAGACAAAGATCTGCCAACACGTCAGTTACAGACCTCCATGACTGCATTAGGCTTTGAACTAGTGGAAGCCCCAACTCATATAAAGGGCCGCACCCTCAACCTAATCTGGACCTCCATCCCAGAGGTGACCCTCACGAGTATTGTACCGTGTATCTGGTCGGACCACCATCTACTCCTGTGTGATGTTCCACAGGATAGTCCTCAGGTCAAACCCTCGTTAAAAACTAAAAAAGTGCGTCAATGGAAAAAAGTTGACTCGGAGACCCTAACTGATGTCTTCTCTAAATATTTACAACAGACAACGAGCCCACACGACAACTTAGATCTAGACCAAAACTACAACACCATAGTGGCGAGTCTTAGACAGTCCATCGACCAGATAGCCCCGGAAAAAACACAGAAAAGAAAGGGCGCAGAAAAAGGGGCCCCTTGGTTTACCCCGACTTTGAGGGATCAAAAAAGAAAGCTTCGCCACCTTGAGAAATGCTGGAGGAAGTCAAAAAACGATACAGACCGCGAACTTTATAAAACATCCTTGAAGGCATATAAAAAACTTATTGTATCAACTAAAGGGGATTATTATGAAACCCGCATAAAAAATGCAGTTAATGTCCAGAAAGACTTTCAAAATTTTAAAAGAACTAAGTAAGAAGGATGAAAAGATAGATATAGGAATAGATTGTAACACCTTTCAAGGCTACTTCCTTGAGAAAGTGGCAACAATTCTGTTAGACATTAAGAAGGATATCCCTAATATGCCCACTATCCTGCAGGCCCCCAAAACTCCCCCGAACTGCACCATCTCTAGATTTCCAAGCATAGATTCTACAACTTTAAGACAGCTTGCCATTTTGACTTAGTCAGGCTCCCCCGCAGACCCCTGCCCCCTGAAATCTTTCGGTTGGCGCTCCCCGCTCTGCAGGACCAGATCTTAGGCCTCTTAAACAACTCACTAGACACAGGCCTATTACCAGCTAGTTTTAAAGAGGCCTGTGTCAAACCCTTGATAAAACAAGCATTTACAATGCAACGGTCACGGCATTGCAAAAGTTAGAGCTATTAGCATTGTAAATGAACGCGAGTTTAAGGTCTTGACAAGGTCTTTTATTTATGTTTTAAAAACAAAAACATAAATAAAAGTCATTATCATTTACAATGCCAATAGCTCAAAGTCGCGTAATGTGTATGGCTAACTACAGTAGCCTCCTGGCGAGTGCCCTTTCACGTAATGTTTTACAAATGAAAGCACTGGCACTTTTTTTTTTTACAAAGTAAGCACGGGTGGTGTCCGTGCATGGCAGTGGTGGTGTCTGTGTGTGCATGGCAGTGGTGGTGTCTGTGTGTGCATGGCAGTGGTGGTGTCCGTGTGTGCATGGCAGTGGTGGTGTCCGTGTGTGCATGGCAGTGGTGGTGTCCGTGTGTGCATGGCAGTGGTGGTGTCTGTGTGTGCATGGCAGTGGTGGTGTCCGTGTGTGCATGGCAGTGGTGGTGTCCGTGTGTGCATGGCAGTGGTGGTGTCCGTGTGTGCACGGCAGTGGTGGTGTCCGTGTGTGCACGGCAGTGGTGATGTCTGTGTGTGCATGGCAGTGGTGGTGTCCGTGTGTGCATGGCAGTGGTGGTGTCCGTGTGTGCATGGCAGTGGTGCTTAAGTCTGCTGCACGTCTTTGTGTTTGTGTCGTTTGTACAGAGTGTGCTGCAGCATGACTGTAGTACCTGCCTGTTTCTGCGCAGCGTGCCACCTGCACACCTCTGTGTTTGTGTTGTGTGTGTGGTGCAGCTGCACCACCCCTGCGTGGCCCACCCTTCCTCGGGCTGTGATTGGTGCACAGGCTGCACGTTTCCGCTCTGAGAATTGGCTCGCAGCCCTTGTCACAAATAAAAATGGATTTTCAATTCAATAAATCGCTATTTCTGTTGAAAGCATACCCTTCTTGTAAGCATGTATGTCAAATATATGAAAAGGCACTAAACGTATCCCCACAGATCAGGCACCGCTGCTAACAGAAGCATCATGATAGCATTTACCTCAACATATCAGTGAAGCAGGATTCTGATTTAGATCTATTAAATCATCATTTTTAAGCTTGGCTTCATAGTGCCGCGGCTAATAACCTAATGCTACCATTCTTTAAAAATACACTGTGAGCATTGGTTCCACTCAGAGGAGTTTTATGGTCTCATCACATGGTACTGGCTCCTTGGTTTATCAATCCACAGCCTATGGAGCGCTTGCACTCCCATGCATGAGGGAATATTTTACATTCCAAAAGTAAGATGACAGGGACCATTTTACATCTCAAATGTACTGCGAGTCTAACACCTTACATTATTTATCTCAGATGAACCGTTCGACAGAAAAAAAAAATCCACTGCTGCAAGCATTTTTAAAATGTTTAGTTAGTACTCGAAACGTAAAACGCGTTGGCGTTACCCAATGCTTGTTATTATTGGGGCTATGCCCTATTTTTCGTTTAGACGATTGCCCTGAAGAAGTAAAACAAGCAAAAACATCTCTAACTTGGCTCCTTGAGGACCCCACAGTCCATGATGTGATCACAAAACGTTACTTTCTGTCACTAACAATATATTGTAAAGAACTGGTCAAGTCTATTTACAGTAGCTTGAATGATTATTCAATATGGACATGTTGCTAGGTGCACCCTAAACAGCTTAGTATTTTTACAATCCACTGAGAAGGCAAAAGCAAATATTCGCGGTTAAAAATGCTTGCCTCCGAGGTCGATTCTGATGATAAACCACTGGCAGTAACAACACTATCGCTGGGCTCTATTTTTAGTGTGGTCGTGCAGCGATAAGCCAACGAGATTTTCTATTGGATAGCCGCATCGTGTAAGGAGCGAGGCACGTGTCCCATGAGACAGGAAATAAATTCACTCCTCCCTATTTCCTGTCGCTCTGGCTCCAGATATAAATCTCACGTGTCCCGGTGTTTGTGTGACACATTAATAAGGGCTTCCTTTTAAATGTCTCAGCTGAGAAATGCAGGCACAATGCTGCAGTGCGACGCATCTGGATAAGTACTCGGACGGCCATCAAAATGGAAACTAAAGTACCTCATGCCTGACATTCCAGTGAAATAGGCCTAAGCAGTCATACGTCTTCATGTGTCTGGTGTCCGACTATGCGGTGCATTGGCAGCTGGATGGGTCACTGCTTCTGCTTTTGTCTTGTTCAGCATGCCTATGCCTCCCAACACTACTGGTTTTGAGTCACAAAAGAAGACAGGTTGTATCGACACTAGGAAAGGAATAATAAAGAAAAATGCTACTAAAATAGACCCATTCCAGTGCTTCAAATGAGGGTGTGAACTCGTTAAGGCAAGCACTTGGAAAGTAAGAGGTCGAATTGTTTGGTACATCAATATAAGTGGATTTACCGGGTGACTGAAGTTTCACAGACCTACAAGAGATCTTCATTTTTGAATAATGTTGATTTTAAACTCAGCTATTCCTGAAACGCGTACGGTAATATGTAACTTCACTGAATATGTGCAAACAAGCATCCAAAATCTCACTGGAAAAAAATAAAAGTAGCGGTCCCAAACTTAAAACTAGCTGCAAACAAAAAAAACGCCCACTTCCTTCAGAAGCTACACGCACCCTGCCTAAAACACCCAGCCTTGCACTGAGTCATATTTAGGAGGACCGAGCGAGCTGGGAAGGAAAACAAAGCTGGCGCTTGTTTATCACACACAGGAAGCCTGAAAACGGCGCACGGGGCTGAGGAGTTTACAGTGAATGCAGCGAGCACGTTCGCGTGCGCGTCCTCGTTTCGAATCGCCTCCAAGGCGATGCGCGCGGCCAGGAATATCTCCTGGAAAGGAGACACGGCCACAATAGGTTCTCGGCGGAGACGCGCTTCCGCGCGTTCAGCCGAGCCCTAAAAACCAGGGGCGGACCCGGCCTGCCTGAAAAACTATAGGCCAATATCCCAGCTGTCTTTCCTGTCTAAGATTTTAGAACAGCATGTGTTGAAATCAATGTCATCTTCCCTGGAGTCATTTCATCTACTCCAGGAGCGGCAAGCGGGGTTTCGTGCCCATCATAGCACCGAGCTAGTAATGCTCTCGGTGCTGGATGAGCTTAGATGCATGGCTGACAGTAAAAAACCAAGCACCCTGATACTTTTAGATCTTTCAGCGGCGTTTGATACTGTCAGCCATGCCTTGCTCCTGGACAGGTTGGCTGTGTTTGGGATAAAAGATCGGGCCCTCCAATGGTTAAAATCCTTTTTGTTAGGGAGGACTCAGAGGATTCAACTAGCAGACTGTGTTTCGGAGATGGGTGTCCTGGAGTGTGGAGTCCCGCAAGGGTCCGCACTCTCACCACTCCTGTTCAATCTCTATTTGCAGCCATTGATAGATTCTCTGGCCAACATGGGCTGTAAAGTTTTTAATTATGCCGACGATACTCAGCTGTTGCTGAGTATCGAGAATACAACAACGGCTCAGTTCACGGCCCAGAATATATTAAGGTTCACGGTGAGCTGGATGACGACGAATTTGCTAAAAATTAATCCAGATAAAACGGAGGTCCTGGTAGTTTCAACTGCCACCTCACCTTGGAATGACCTGTTTTGGCCCCAAGAGCTCGGACCGACCCCAAAGCCATGCCCTAGCGTAAAGAGCCTTGGTATTAAGATCGACCAGGAGCTCTCAATGACCAGCCAAGTATCCTCCGTTGTTGGAACCTGTACTAATTTGATTAGGCAGTTGCGAAAGTTAGCCCCCCTACTTTCCTTGAACATGCTCCGAACTATCGTCTCAGCAACAATAGTCTCTAGGATCGACTATGGGAATGCATTATATTTAGGTCTGCCAAAAAATCTGACTAACCGCCTGCAGGTCACCTTGAATGATGCAGCACGGTTAATCTTCAGATTACCCAGACAGACCCACGCTTCCCCACTATTGCACAGGTTACATTGGCTCCCCATAAAGCAAAAGGTGGAATTTAAGAGCCTGTGCATCGCTCATAAGGCAATTTATGGGCAGGCACCTGCCTATATAAAAGAGGCTTGAACTTTACAATCCCAAGCGAGCTTTAAGATCCTCCAATTCCCAACTGCTGTCATGCCCACGCTTCAAAATGGCAACCAAAGGTGGGAGATCTTTTTCAATCCAAGTCCCACAAATGTGGAATAAACTACCCGAGGCCCTTCGTAAAGAAGCCAACCTCCTCCTTTTTAGGAAATCGTTGAAGACACTTTTATTCAGAGACGCCTTTGGGTCTCTGTGAGTTAGGTTGATAAAATCTGAATTCCTTGTTTATTTTTTAATCTCTGTTGCTATATCTGTCAGAAGCGCCTAGAGACCAGACGGTGATTTGGCGCTATATAAAACCCAGATAACAACAACAATAACAAGATGAAAAATCAATTATAGAATAAAATTGCCCGTAAAGGACCAAGGTAGCTTTTCTTTTACTTTCACTATAGAAATGTAGTACAAGATTAAAACCAAAGGGACCAATTGAACCGTAGTCGCTCTTTTGTCCTACAAAATGGTAAACTTTCAACGCCACTCGTGCTTACACTGAACTGCAAGATGGACTACTTATTAAATACAGTCCCCTGGGGGCTCTGTCAAGTGTGCCTCGCTCTAATGAGCACTAAAGAATAAGTTGCTTACCTTCGGTAACAGCTTATCTGGTAGAGACGAGATCTACCCACAGATTCCTTACCTTTGAATTATCCCCAGGTGCCAGACTAAATCCAGAAATGTTTCTACAGCAGTACCTCTGCACGTCGGTAGAAGGCACTTGAACGACTCCGTAACAATGTTGTCTACCGGCTGTGACGTCAGAGTCCATATAACCTCTGCCCTGATGTGCTGATGGAAGTTTCTTCTGCGACTACGTTCTGAGAGAGAGACCGCCAGCTCACTGGGAAAGGAGGGCGAGAAAGAAAACATCCCACCAGAAAACGGAGAACGCCCTGTACGGAACTGAATCCGCAGCTGTGCAAAAACATGGGAAAAACAAAGGAAAACACCATGGCCGAAGAAAAAGATGATTAGGAAGAACACTCCATATAAACAGAGCACTACAATGCCCCCCAGAAGGTCAGTCAGCCCAAGAGACCAAGTCAGGAGGCTAAGGACAACAACTGAAACTACTGGGCCAAAGCTCCTAGCCATAGAAGCAGGCAATGCAGAGAGCATCTAAGAGAAGCATATACAGAAATTACACTGTATAATAACATTTGCCCAAGGAGAGTACATACAACTAACCACAACAGCCATGGGTCGAAGGTGAGACAACTAAGAACTGGAAACCAGTTGCATGGCCTGGCTAAAGGGAGAGGGTAGGGTAGAATTCATAGACCCCAGAAAGCCAAGTGAGGTGACAAACAGCAAATCCGATTAACAGGTACAAATAGGAAGTTGAGAAACAAGTGAAAAGAAAACCGCAGGGGAGAAACAACCCCACTAGAATAGAGAAATACCACAAGGGAGGACCAGAAAAAGATTTGAGTTGGACAGGGCCAACAAAGGGGAGGCCTATTAAGATAACTAGTCCTCATTGCAAAAGTGAAATGTTTGGACCTTATTTCTAGCAATGGTCTTCCCATACTAAGGGCCACTGTAAAGAATTGAACAGATGGAGAGGCAGTGCCCACAGCTTATAACGTATGAAGGGTAGAAGCAAAAGAAAACTCATGTGTGTACAGGACAACCTGTACCTGGCTAACAATCCAGGGAACAATGTGAGGGATGATCCCAACTTCACCTAAGATCGTACTTGGTATGCCTTTTAGTGCAAGGGATACAAACACCCAAAAGGGTAAGAATTGCAACCGCACTTGCAAGAAGCAGAGAAAACTCCTGGGAAAGAATTCCAAGGTATCACAAACCAGCGTATGACCCAGCCCAGAGTGGATGGGGAAGGAACCCATGTCCAAGAACAATGGCAACCCGAAAAAGGGTAGTAGGTACATCTAAAGAAGAGCCAGACCACTAACGAAACATTGGGTTAGGTATCAGAGGGGTCGTGGAAATATCACCAGCCAGAAAGCGAAAGCAACCGCAGATTCGCACAAGGGAAAAGCAGAGGTAAAACAGGCAATGTAGAGGCAAAGAAGAGGTAGGACGGCCAAGTAGGCCAGCCATGCCAAGATCCAGGCTAGGCATGGCCACAAGGAACCTAAGAGAAAAAATAAATAGGGCAGGAGCCAGTCTTGCCAGTGTACAACGAGAGCTACCACAATAACTGCTAAAGCCTGAAGAAAGGAAGCAACACCATGCAGGGAAGGACCATACAATGTACCATAGCCAAGAACCATGCCCCTTCCCTTGCGTCAGACAGGAAGAAGAGCACCAGACAGAGTGAAAGGAATCCTTGGGCTAAGTGGAGAAGCACTCAACAACCATGGGGGTTGCGGCACCATCGTCCAACTTGCGCCGATGCACCAAAGCACGGTAGGTGGAGTCCGCAAAAAGAGGTACTATTTCGTCAGAAACTTACGGAGGAACACCTATAAGACATCTGCACTATACCAGGAAAACACCCCCAATCAGAACATGGGTAGAAAATAAAGAACACCATGCACCCACTAGTGTACACACCAAACAGGGTCAGTAATCAAGACAGATCACACCATACAGCCAGGGACCACAACCTGTACTAAACAGAATAAGATAGCAAGAAAGGAAATACCTGCCAGGGCAGAGGCACCACACCGGACAACAAGCGGAGGTAGCAAGTGAATAAAAGAAGCCAACTGGCACTGCCCTAGAGCAGCACACACAGAAGAGAATGTAGCTGACCATTCCCAGCCTGATAGAGAAAAAAAAAAGGGGGGGTGGTGGCATGGCAACCAGGTAATAAGATTTCATCCCACTCAGACTATCCCAAAAACACAGCAAAGCAGTCAGCTTGAGAGTCAAACAGATATTGACCATCAAAAGGCATGTCCAACAAGGTGGACTAAACAGCCTCAGAGAAGCTGGAGGTACAGAGCCAGGCACGCTTGTGAAGACCTACCGAAAGGGACATGGCCCGTCTGACAGAATCTGTTATACATGCCACAATGAATAAGTAATGTAGCTGCCTAATGCCCATCCTGGATCAGCTGAGTAAGAATGTCCCAGGATTCATCAGTCAAAGAGGGGAGAAGGCACAAGTCCAAATCACACAACACATTAGAAACACACTAGCTGTATTTAAGGACCATAAAGCGGAGCCGGTATCAGAAAAGAGATATCGACCTAAAGCATCCAGACCTTTAGACTCCCTGTACAGAGGAAAGTCAAGCACGGCGCAGATGCTGAGGGAGGCCATAACAGCCTGAATCACATAGCTGTGCGGAGTAGGCTGACAGGAAAGGCAGAGCGGGTCTCTTCACAGCAGCCACTGAAATGGGTTTAGCCCAAGTACTCAACAGAATATCAGACTGTTTCACTGAAGGGAAGCAGAGGCTGAGTTCTCAATTGGCCCTGCTGAAGGACTCCAAGTAGAGGATCAATGGCCACTTACACAGAAGGAAGTTGCAGCCACAGAACTAAAACACTCTGCAAAAGTTGACCTAGCCTCCGAAGTGAGGCGAGGAGGAGAAAACAGGCATGTGGATGGAGAATAATCAAGGTCACTAGCGTCACCAAGGCAGAAACCCAATAAAACTCTGGAGGATGCTCAGTCATGTGATCATCCACATAACCAAAATGCATGTGTGTCAAGGAGAAAATAACAGGGGGCTCCTCCTAAGGAGAAGGAAGGTAGCACGAAGAGGACGGTGCCACCGACGCCGATCCAGACATGGACCGGCGTCGAGAGGGAAACACCTCAGTGTTGTGAAGGAGTGATAAAGGAGGGGCAATCAGTGTCGCTGAAGTTGGAAGGGCCCCGAAGGGCTGTGCATCGAAGCCAAGATGAAGTCCATCACAGATTTGGAGGGCCCTGCCGACGAGGTTCCACCGGTTTGGAGGTAGTAGAGGCCTCATCTACCTCCTACAAGAGGGAGGCTGAGAACCAAAAATAGCATGAAGGGATAAATAGTATTCTCTCATCTGAGACAGTCGCCGGGAAAATCCAGAAGGTATAGGACAGACGCACATGCCAACATTAGGAGAATAGGAGGCGAGTCAGGGACACCGAACGTATGCAGTAAACTTGAAGGTCGCGGTGCCAACCCCCTATAGTGTGGCTTACCAGGCAACAGTGATGACAAAGGACTTCGGGAGCTGGCAGATGGCACTTCTGCAGCACCGACTGAAGCTGAAGACACTAGTCACACCTTTCGGAGTCAGAGTGTGCCTAAACACCACATGCAAATAGGATGAGTGGTCGACACTATAGTCCACAGGACCTTGAAGATAACCAGAGAAATCACACTGTTTAGACGTGGGAGGCCAAAAATGGCCAGAGAAAGCTCTACGGATCAAATAGGAAAGAAACTGATGTTAGGGGAGGGCTTTGATACAGATTTTGTTACGGATTCACTCAACACCCTCTACTGACACGCAGAGGTACTGCTTAGAAAAAATTCTGTATCCAGTCTTACACCTGGGGATAATACACAGGTAAGAAATGCGTGGCTAGAATTGAATATGCTACTTACCAGTATGCATCTGTTCTTGGCATGTAGGGCTGCTGACATTCATATCTATAGCATAGATCGCCGCTTAGTGTTGGGTCCGGATGATTGCACATTGTTGTCCTGGAAGAGTCTTCGAAGTATCATGAGATAGGTGGCTCCTCCCCTGGACTACAGTGCGCATGGGCATCGACTCCATCCCCAGATTGTTTTTAGCCATTGTGGCGAAGATGGAGTGTAACTGTGAGCGATGACCATGCTAAGAGTAAGTGTAAATTCTGCAGCCGCTACAGGCGCCGGGGAGGAGGGCGGGCGATATGAATGTCAGCAGCCCTACATGCCAAGAACAGATGCATACTGGTAAGTAGCATATTCAGTTCGAGGCATTTGGACTGCTGAATTCATAGCTATAGCATAGAATAAATAGCAGTCCCTCCATTAACGGCGGCCGCCTGTGCCAGCTGCAGACGTTTGAAAAAGTGTCTTAAGAACAGCCTGCCCTACAGCTGCTTGCTGCTTGGAGTGCACATCTACACAGTAGTGTTTAGTAAATGTGTGTGGTGTAGACCATGTGGCTGCTCTACAAATATCTTCCAAAGGGATATTACCAAGGAAAGCCATGGAGGCCCCCAACTTACGGTTGGAGTGGGCTCTGGGGGGGACCGTTAAAGTGCGCTTAGCCTTGTGATAGCAAATCTGAATACACTTAACGATCCACCTGGCTATACCTGCTTTGGAAATGGGGTTGCCTTTGTGCTGGGCTGAAAAGGCAACAAAGAGTTGTTGTGTCTTCCTAAATTCTTTGGTCCTATCGATGTAGTACATCAAAGCTTGTTTGACGTCAAGTGTGTGGAGCATTCTTTCAGCCACCGTCTCTGGGTTTTGAAAGAACGCGGGCAGCTCAATGGTCTGATTGACATGGAACTGCGAAACCACTTTAGGAAGAAATTTAGGGTTAGTGCGCTGCACCACCCTGTTGGAGTGAATTTGAATGAATGGCTCTTGTAAAGTGAGCGCCTGTAGCTCACTAACACGTCGTAGAGACGTAATGGCAATGAGAAAAGCCACTTTCCACGTTAAGAACTGAATCTCACATGAATGTAGAGGCTCAAAAGGTGGGCCCATCAACCTGGTGAGGGCCACATTGAGGTTCCATACAGGAGCTGGCGGGGTCCTGGGAGGGATGACCCGCTTCAGTCCTTCTAGGAAGGCTTTAATGGCAGGCACTCTGAAAACGGAGAGATGCTGCCTGTTTTGGAGATAAGCCGCTATGGCGGATAAGTGTATCCGAATGGAAGCATATGCTAGATTGCATTTGTAAAGATGTAACAAATAACAGATGATGTTGGGAGTGGATGCATCTAGCGGGTTGATGTTGTGTTCAGTACAGTAAATGACAAACCGCTTCCATTTCGCTGCATAGCAAGCTCTGGTGGTGGGCTTTCTTGCCTCCCGTATGATATCCATGCATTCAGGAGGCAAGTTAAGGTAGCCAAACTCTAAGACTTCAGGAGCCAGATCGCCAGGTTGAGATGTTGCGGATCTGGATGCTGAATGTCGCCATGGTTCTGCGTCAAAAGCCTGGGTGTGAGGTGCAGCCTTTGATGCGGTACCACGGAGAGTTCTAGAAACGTGGTGTACCATGGTTGGCGTGCCCACGTTGGAGCAACCAGGATGAGTGTCATCGAGTGTTGCCTTAGCTTTCGTGCCACCAGCAGTATGAGAGGTGCTGGGGGAAAAGCGTACGCAAATCTGCCTGACCAGTTCATCCATATCGCATTGCCCTGCGACTGTGGGTAAGGGAACCTGGCGGCAAAGCTTTGGCATTTTGCGTTTTCCCTTGTGGCAAACAGGTCTATCTCTGGATGACCCCACTGCTGGAAGTACGGGTGGAGTACTGATGGATGTATCTCCCACTCGTGCATTTGGTGGCTGTACCTGCTGAGCAGATCCGCCATCTGATTGTCCTTGCCCGGGAGGTGTTCCGCCATGAGGAAGATGTTCCTCTGACTGGCCCACTTCCACATGCTCTGAGCCAGATGAGACAACTGTGGAGAGTGTGTACCCCCCTGCTTTTGAATGTAGTACATGGCCGTCATGTTGTCCGTCCGGATCAACACGACTTTATTGCACAGATGTACTTTGAATGCCTTCAATGCCATGAAGATTGCCATCAGTTCTAGGTAGTTGATGTGCATCCTCTTTTGCTGCGTTGTCCATATTCCCTGCACCGTATAGTGGAGTACATGAGCTCCCCATCCCTGGAGAGATGCGTCCGTCGTCAGGATAATCTGTGGCACAGGCTCCTGGAACGGACGGCCCTTGCAAAGGTTGTGTGGATTCCACCAATGCAGAGAGCTGTACGCCCGACCGGTCACCAACACTAGGTCATTCAACTGTCCTTGAGCCTGCGTCCACTGATGAGCCAAGCATTCCTGGAGCGGACGCATATGTAGCCTCGCGTGCGGGACTATGAAGATGCAGGAGGCCATCATGCCTATCAACTGCATGAACACTCTTGCTGGAAGCGAGTGTTGTGGTCTGAACTTCTGGATCAGTGACTGAATGCTGTTGATCCTCACAGAATTTGGCTGAGCTGTGGCTGCCAGAGTATCGATCGTCGCACCCAGATACTGCCGCACATGGGCTGGCTGAAGGTGCGACTTGGGATAATTCAGTGAGAATCCCAGATCGTGAAGAAGGTGAATGGTGTGGGACATGTTGGCGGGACATGTTGGCGGCGCACTCCTGGGCCGACTTTGCTTGGACAAGCCAGTCGTCCAGATAAGGGTAAACGTGAACGTTCTGCCTCCTGAGGTGCGCAGCTACTGTCGCCAGACATTTTGTGAACACTTTGGGCGCCATGGTCACCCCGAAAGGTAGGACCTTGAACTGATAATGCCGACCCTGAATAGTGAACCTGAGGTATTTTCTGTGTGATGGATGCAGTGGAATGTGGAGATAGGCATCCTTGAGATCCAAGGTTGCGAGGAAGTCTCCCTGATTGAGCAACGGGAGAACCTGCTGCAGTGTGAGCATATGGAAGTGTTCTGACAGAATGTACTGATTCAGGGGTCTGAGGTCCAGTATGGGTCTTAGGGACCCGTCCTTCTTTGGGATTAAGAAGTACAGGGAGTACACTCCCGTGCCTTCTTCCTCCACCGGCACGAGCTTGATTGCCCCTTTTTGCAGCATGACGAGCACCTCCTGCTGCAATAAGTGCAAATGCTCTGTGGACATAGGACGGTGTTTTGGTGGCATTTCGGGTGGAGTGGATGTTAACTCCAGACAATAACCGAACTGGATAAGTTTCCTGGCCCACCTGTCTGTGGTGATGGATTTCCAGACGGGCAGGAACTGCTGGAGTCTCCCCCCGACAGGTGTAGTATGGTCGGGGGGCAGTGACAGGGCGTCACTGTTTGTTGGTGGCGGAGGAGCGTGAGTTGTTGTTTCCACGACCTCTGCCCTTGGCGCTGTGGCCCAGATAGCCACCTCTACTTTGCTTGGTGTAAGAGGATTGGGCCCCACCTTTATTGTATTGCGTTTGCTGGGACATCTGGCCTCTGGAAACACCTCTATTGCCTGAGCGACGAAAAGTGCTGCTCCGAAACTGCTGGGACTGGAGAGCCCCCACGGATTTTGCAGTTTCGGTATCCTTTTTTATCTTTTCTAAGGTGGTATCCACTTCAGGACCAAATAACCTATCTGGGTTTACTGGCTGATTGAGGATGGTGGTCTGTATCTCCGGCTTGAAACCGGAGATTCTGAGCCAGGCCTGGCGTCTCAACATGACACTTGTGTTAATGGCTCTGGCCGCGGTGTCCGCCACGTCCAGTGCACACTTAATCGAAGCGTTGGAGATAAGCTTCCCTTCCTGAATAAGCATCTCAGCTGCCTCCTTATACTGATCTGGAAGATGTTGCAACAGGGTCTCTAGCGTGTCATAGTGTGCCCTGTCATATCTGGCCAGTAGTGCCTGAGTGTTAGAGATACGCCAGACATTGGCCGCTTGAGCCGCCACCCTCTTCCCTGATGCCTCCAGCACTTTAGATTCTTTGTCAGGGGGAGGAGCATCACCAGTGGTCTGCGAGTTCGCCCTCTTCCGGGCATTAGAAACGACCAGAGAGTCCAATGGCAATTGGCCTTTGATGTAGGTGGGGTCGCCAGGTGCCGGCCTATATTTCTTTTCAATCCTAGGGTTGATCACCCTGGCCCGTGTGGGTTCCTTAAAAATGTCTGCAGCATGTTTTAGAACCACTTTCAGCATGGGTAGTGTCTTGACAGTCTTTTCTGCCGTGGAAAAGGTATCAAAGAGGAAGTCCACTTCGATAGGGTCAGCATGCAGCTGGACACCGTGGTTTTTAGCCGCCCTCTCAATTAGAGCATTAAATGCCGCAGAATCCTCAGTAGGAGAGGTTTTGACATTGTACACCAGAGGGCCCTAGGCAGTTTGCGGATCCCCTGCATCCATGAGTCTTGGTGATCCTCAGGATCAGTGTTGGCAGGAAAGTTATACTCCTCGTCCTCACCTTCTCCACCCTCCACGTCTGAATAAGTGGGTGAGGGTGTAGCCACTCGTGGAGTCCGTGGAGCAAGAGGCTCCACCAGAACAGGGGAGTCCACAGCAGGCTTCTTGCGCTTTAAAGGAATAGTGTAGGACTCCAAAGGCTGGGTTGCCGTGATCTTCCTCTTGTAGAGGGTCAGTTTCCCGGTGTCGGCGTCGATAAAGTGTTCCGACTGTTCCTCCACCGAGGGTTGTCGAGGTTTTAAGCTCCCAAGCGGCTGAGAAGGCTTCGACGCCGTAGACACTTGGACGGGCGCCTCGGTGACCGACCGTGGAGCGAAGGCCTTTGGTGCTACCTTCGGCGACAATGTAAACAGGAGTGGCGTAGAAGACTTTGGCGTTGTGGCAGCCGGCTTCGCGGTGGAAGCATCCTTCGGTGCGGCCGCGGAAGCCTTGTTCCTGATGCGTTGTAGAGAGTCCGACACCTGCTTCGTAAAGGAAGCGGACGGTTTCGTCGACCCGACAGACGTCTTCGGTCCACCTGCGAGTGAAGACTCGAGCTTCGATGCCTTGTTCTTATCCGGTCGAGGCACAGGATCAGCCCTCTTCGGCACACCGTGCCCTCCTTTGGCGCCGACTGCCTTCGGCGCCGACGTTGTCTTGTCGGTGGACTCTAGTACTGGGTGCGGGGCCCCAGTCTTTGGTTCGACACCTTTGGCCGATTTTGGCTCGACGCCCTTGATCGACTTCCCCGGGTCGACGGCCTTCTTCGGCTGCCCCGAGGTGTCTGAAGACGAGGAGGCGGCCAGAGGGACAGACGTCTTGTTTCGACGCCGTCTCTATTAGTTTCGATTTCGTCGACACCGAAGGTTTCGGTTTCGTTTTGACCAACGTAGGCTCCGCAGAAGTGTCCTTAGCCGGGCCCGTAGGCGAGGCCGTGGATTTGGGTGGAAGGTATCTACCTTGACTCCAAAGGCTGTTGCCGCGTTCTTGATGAACATATTATAGACCCCAATGTCATCTGGCGGCAAAGGCCTCGAAGGGTACGTGTCCACGGCCTCTTCTGGGCTTTCGGTGTCAAGGTCCTGCCACTCCAGGTCCTGTGTCCCCGAGGATGCCGAGCCGAGGATCGTCCGCTGATCGTCGTCGCCCTCCTCCTTGTAGTAGAAGGTTTCTTCCTCTGGATGGTCCAGGGTCTCGGGACTTTTCGGCAGCTCCCTTCAAGGACTTCGACTGTTTTTAGAGAGTCTGACTCAGACTTTCGAGGTTCTGTCAGGGGCTTAGGGGTCGTCGACTCTCCTACCTCTTTAGAAGTCTTCTTATCGGTCTCTACGACCGTGTAGTAGTTGTCTTCTCCGGCAACGTTGTCGTCCTCGTCGCTCAAGAGCCCCAGGTCTCGAAGAGACAGTGGTTTCCCTTGCCTTGCATGTTGTAGTTGGCTCTTCTCCGTCGCTCTCTAACCCTGAGAGTCTTCGGTGTGAAGGCGGAGCAGGCGTTGCAGTCCTTGCTCTCATGGTCGACCGGTAGGCAGAGGTTACAAACCGGGTGCTGGTCCTTCTGCGCGTATTTGTGGTGGCAGTTACGGCAGAATTTAAAAGGTGTCTTGTCCATTTCTTCCGCTCAGGGGCCCCCTGTGTGCGCATTCTCCGGTGGACGTCGAAGTTCTCCAAGTTCTTCTTCTCCTTGCTGGCTTGATGGTGTTGTTCCTCGTCGTCTTCTCAGTCTTTTTCGTGCAAATTCGACTTTTCTGCATCTTCTTTCCTCCAAAACTCTGGAGCCCCTCGGGAAGGATCCAGGCCCAACGGCGGAAAAAAGAATCTGAAGATGGCGCCCAAAGGTGGGAGCTTCCGCAGGAAGCGTGCAGACGTCACAGGAAGTACACCAAAAGGTGGGACGTCGACGGCCATCTGGGCTACGAAAAAAAAAAAGGACTGCGATTCCGGATCCAACCACTAGACCGCGGAATAATGCACAGCATAATGAATCCAGAAAGATTCAGGCTGCAAAACTGAGGGATAGAATGTCCGGGAAGGGGGGTGGGGGGGGGGGGGGGGTGGGGGGGGTCGGTAGTATTTTGAGATACAGCTGTCTCATCAGGGTACATATGGTAGCGGTTGTTTGCCAGTGGTTTCAGGAATAGGATAAAGAGAATGGGAGATCCTTGAGGAACGCCAAGAGTGATCGCATGGGGCTTAGACAAAGATTGATTCATTTTGACTCTTGGGTATTTTTTGGGAGGAATGAAGAGAACCTTTGTAAAATGACCCGTGATAAGCCCATCCTTTGCTGCAGTAAGGTCAGTAGTTTATCGTGTTTGACCGTCTCAAAGGCAGCCGATAAATCAAGCAATATCAAAAGGAATGAATCATTTCAATTGAGCATTTTTAGTAGGTCATCCAATATAAGAGTAAGTGCAGAATCCGTGCTGGTCCGAAAAGGGATTGAGTACTAAAGGATGTTTTCTTTCAACAGAAAACTGTAGGTTTCTTTGCAGAGCTACTAGCCACCACAAAGCAACGTTGCAAGAAATTTGTTGCAAATTAACCTTGAGCATTGATTCATTTCTTTTTTTTATCATCCCCCTGACACTCATCTAAAAGAGTGACGCCGATACATATGAAAATCTTGCAATTTGGCGAGTCCACCTAGCCTTGAGAAAGAAGCTTATCCACGAAACGTGGTGGCTGTAGCAACAAAGAATATGAAAATATGTTAAACTACAGAAATGGCAACTGATTTGATTCATGGACATTATGATGAATAAAAATCCTTTTAATGTTAAGAAATCAGCATCATTCGCACTTCATAACTATAATCACGTTCTGAGTGTTAAGGTTTGTCTGGTACATTAGATATAAACAAGTGCAACTGGAGGGTAACGTGTATGTAGGAGGTGTGGCGCCGGGCAATTGTCTTAACAACTCTTGCATATCTGTTTAAACATGAACATATATATGCACACAAACAATAGTAGAGCTGCGAATCTACAGAAACAGGACTTCAATCTTTGGTCTAGAGAAGGGATGAAGATGGCTTCACTGCTCTTCACATCACACTTTGAAAATACAATTGGCTTACAATTAAAAGCAAATGAGAAGTTCTTTATATTAACTCAGATCAACAATATGAATTGTGGTAATTTATTAGATGGGCAATATTGGGGAAGAGTGCATTGTAAACCTTAAACAACCTGTATTTCAAAAACTCTTACCGCTTGTTGCTCAGCTGCCATTGCTGCGGCTGCTGCTGCTACAGTCTGTCTCCCCATTCCTGTAGTATTAGTGCAATCAGGTGGTGCAACTTTGGCACCAGATAAGTAAACAGGTGGGTTGGATTTTGGAACAGTTCGGGTATGAAAGAGCGAATGATTGCAGGGATATGAAAAAGAACGTGAGGGATGCTGGCTGGGCACCCGCTGCTTCCAACCTACACGGAACTGGCTATGTATAGGGGTGGCTGGTGGATGGTAAGGAGGAGGTGGAGGGGGCAATGGTGGGTGAAAGGCCACATAAGAGTCTAGATCTGTAAACATGGTTTCTGTAGCAGGGGTGCTGTTCACTCTACATCGTCCAGATTGACGTACAGGTAGAAGTGGGCTTTCATCTCCAAATCGTTCATCTGGAAAAAACTTGTGAGGGTTCTAAAAAGGAGACAAGACAGATAACACTTTAGTATAAATTCATTCATCAACTAATACATTTCGTTAAAATAGATTTCTATTCCAATTAAGTGAGGATTTACTGATTGAAGACCAGAATACAGTAACAAACAATTTGTTTATTGCACGATATGGGCTTGAAAACCTTCTATGCTTCTTTTACAATCGTCTAGGAATATAGTTAAAAAAAAACACTTGTTTCAGTAGTCTCAGGGTCCGATTTAGATCTCGGCAGACAGGTAACTACATCACAACGGTAAAGGACATTCCATCCACTGAATTACAAATCCCACTCTGTACTATCGGAATTATATTTCTGCAGGCGGGATATCCAACACCTTTGTGATGGAGTAACCCATCCACCGGCATCTAAATCAGGCCCTTAGTGTTTCAGTTTGTATATCTTAAACCAATGAAGGGATACCTAAGAATTACACGGCTATCAGAGCTGTACAATTCAAAAACTCAAAGGAGCAACATGGGACTACTAATCATCCAACTTTCATTCCCAAGAGTCTAAAGCAGGTGACTGACAGTGGACCTTCACAGTTTTATTCCCAGTCTAATATTTCTCTCTAGAACAAGCAAGCCCATCATGGTCCAGAGTAACACTTTTGAGTTGCAGTCATTTAGCCTATCGAGAATACCAACTCTTTAAAATAAAATGGATGGATGACCGGCCTCTCAAACTTAAACAAGGATTTAATGTATAATTTCTTTAAATAATACCACTAGAAGATGATCGGAAAGAAAATGTTTAGACATTAACATTGGTCGCCCCATATTTAAAATCATGTCTGTGGTTAAATTTAAAAAAAACATCAGTTTGGTTTCCTAATGGTGTTTCAGTAATTTTAGAAAATACCAGGCCCTTTTTTTTTTAAATCCAAGAAATGTGTAACAGTCTCAAACTGGTGAATAATGGACAGCCCTTCACTACCTGGTACTAGACTGTGCAGAGAGACATAAGCCAGCTAAGTCTTTGTGCAGTAACTTGCAATGCACATGGCACCACAGGAAACTGTCCCAATGAAAGTGCATGTCATTATGTATCTCCTCTGCTGTATAATAGGTCCAGTTTCAGAGCAATGTTTTGATCTAATCCATCCAGTATTTACCTGCAGAAGTTCAGCAGCAGCGTCCGAGAGAGAAAACTCTCGCAACACACGAATCTGAATTTCGTAGCTGACAGTGGCTCCCTCTCCACAGTTAAGAGCATATGCTCTTTGCACTTGTTCCGTGTGCCGAAGTTCCTGCAAACGCTTGACCATCTCTTTGACAACACTAAGATGAGGAACTGCAGAAAGAAAAACAGAAAAAAAAGTCAGAAAAAGGAAGGAAAACTTTGTGGATTGAATCGTAATTGTAGAACTCCTTTATGGGAATGCACTTCAGTGCTGACTGCACATAGAACATAGAACAGACAACATTTAATTAATTGTATGATATATATATATATATATATATATATATATGGTCACAGAAACATGGGAACTTTGTTTGTAGTTAGCCGAGGCATCGGATCATCTGTTGACCCACCATCATTACCTGCAAAGCACCGAGAAGCGGGTCAAGACTGCTTGACGGGAATAGGTCACTGGATTTGCGCCTCCAACCTAGGTGCCTGTGGGTTCGATGGTCGAAAGAAGGGGCCACAAGGCTAGTGACATTTAAATCTTGCCACGTTTTCCCACACGCACTGGATATTCGCACGCTGCATTGTGGGACTGGTAGTCCTCGGTATCTGCGCAGCGCTAAGAAGAACCCAGGGCAGGGGAGCCTCATTCGACTGGGAAGGAGGGGCCGTATTTTAAGACTCAGTGGGAAAACTGTGTATTTGGACTGCTGGCACTGATGAAAGCTATGCGCTGAAATCGGTCTGCCTAAATCTCAGAATAAAGCAGCCTGTGAAACCCCTGTTGTGTCCTTTGTTCTTCTACCGGTTGGTGAGAAGTGTTTGAGTATATGTATATATATATATATATATATATATATATATATATATATATATATATATATATGTATATATGTATATATGTATATATGTATATATGTATATATATATGTATATATATATATATATATATATATATATATATATATATATATATATATATATATATATATATATAAGCTGCCATGAACCGAAAATAGTAATATGGATATGTTTACATGCTGTCAGAAAATGTAAAGGCTATATAATATATACACAAAGGGAGAAAGTGGAATCCATAACATTGCCTTATTTGCACACAAGTATTTTTTCACTATCTATGGTCACGTGGTGTTTGAAATGTAAAAAAACAAGTATATATATATGCCGATATGTACTGCATGCCCGTTATGTGAACAAGGGTGCTTGTTACCCGAAACGCGTCATGCCGAGTGGAATACTCTATGCTGCCTGGTGGTCCGTTATTTCTGTGGTGGAGAGACAAAGTAGTTGGATATATGGATATATATCCAATCAATCAGGTAAGCACAATTAGAGGAAGCCACTCGAAGTATCTTACACTTAGGTTTATTTCACGTTTTGCCGGTAAACAGTGCAAGGCTTCAGTTCTCAAAAGTTAATAATGGCCATACGCGTTTCAGGACAAACCAAATCCCTTCATCAGTGGCCGGTGTGGCGGAGTTTCTGAAAGCTCTGTTAACGTAGCGCACTTAAATGTAGTTCCATTTACCTGCCCCAGTGGGCGTGTCCTCGCTGGGACACCTGGGCAATGTAGTGCAGTAACAACATGTTTCCCAAGTGGGGCGGCTTTGCAGTCCCTCCATAACCAAGTCAATGTTATTCAAGTGAATTCGAGGCACTGTTCCTTTCACTGCGTACCCCGCTTTCCAAACATGAAACAGTGTCCGCAGGTAGCACCAACCTGAATGGCGCCTTGTCTGCTCTTCTCACCGTAGCTGCAAACAACGGAATGTCGCCTGCACGGTTCCGCCATCAGCGGCGGCGGGCTTCCTTCCTCGACCGTGGCCAGCCGAAAATATCCAATCAATCAGGTAAGCACAATTAGAGGAAGCCACTCGAAGTATCTTACACTTAGGTTTATTTCACGTTTTGCCGGTAAACAGTGCAAGGCTTCAGTTCTCAAAAGTTAATAATGGCCATACGCGTTTCAGGACAAACCAAATCCCTTCATCAGTGGCCGGTGTGGCGGAGTTTCTGAAAGCTCCTCTAATTGTGCTTACCTGATTGTCAAACCGTGAACAGGGACTCTTGCAGTCCGAAACGCGTAGGTGGGAGACCTACAAGAAATAAACAGCGGAATTTAAAGAGTGGTGTGCGGCGTGTTTCTTATACAAGAAATTATATATATATATATATATATATATATATATATATATATATATATATATATATATATATATATATATATATATATATTTCCCCCAGGAATAATCCGACAAGGCGCAGAATTACTTCTTGGCTGCAAGCATGGACACGAACCCAGTTTTAGTGTAAAATTAGTTTATTCGACCTCGGTGCTCCCAATCGTCACGACGCGTTTCGCGCTTCACAGAGCGCTTGATCACATGACACAGTTATCCACCAAGCATAGGTTTAAATACAAAAATCACATGACATTAGAGCCTACAACTTGTATAGACATAGAAGAGTTCTAAAGTCATTGAACTACGCACGACATTCGGGCTTATCAGGCATTCATTACACTTTACCTTTTGTTGTTTATAAGTGGTTGAGCCAAAGCCTATCGTGGTAGTATGGTATGTAAATTAGTAAACCTGATGCGTGAAAATTAAATAAGGGTGATAGTGCAAAAACGGAGAGAAGTAAATATTAGAATTTACAATCCAAAAAGATTTTTTTTAGTATTTTTTAAAATAATGTGAAACGTACAGAGTGCGACGTTTTTTCAGATGTATGAACAATTAAAGATTATTTTGTGCTTTTCTGTGCAAGGTGTACTAGCACACATATTTAATTATAAGCATGGAAACACTACGGAGCCCCATATGTTCGAAATGTCCATGTATGTTTCAGGCCGTATTAGAGGGAATAAAGTGCTGCAGTGATTTATAAATTTCTGTGTTTGTACAAGGGAAAATGCCACAAGTACACCGGTGTCACACCATTAAGTACATCTAATATCGGTCAAATACCTTAATGATTAGATGTGATCCCCGGGTAAGTAATGGTCATCCTAGATAATTCAGATTCGCAATTTGTGCAACTAGTGCTGGTTTCAAAGAGATAAGAACTTACATAGAATATTATAGAGTAATAACAATCAATATAAGGCAAGTAGTAGAAATACATCATAATAGGGTTCATAAATATGCTTATAAAAACCTAAAAGATTGGTTACTAACAGGCTAAAAGCATGTATTTCATATAATGCATCTAAAAACCTATAAGATTGTATAAATTGATTGTTAAAAATCTGAATTGATTCAACATTAATACATAAATATAACTCTGAAATTCATAAAATTCATTGCAAAAATTACGAATCCTATACCTTACTGTACAATTTTACAAGCTGCGGCCAATATAAATCTCAATATTTACAGACATGTATACAGGTCCTCCGTAATATTGAGGCCTGAAGGCTGCTTTGTATTCAGTTCGATGATATACTGTGTCTCGAGTCGGCGAAGTTTCTCCTCCCTGTTACCACCCCGTCTGCTAGCCAGTACACAATCAATTACAAAGTATCTTAATTCACTGCTTCTAGACTTGTGTTTGATCTTAAAATGTCTATCTACTGGGTATGTATTGTCTTGATTGGATATTGCCCGTAGATGTTGTAAGATTCTCTTGTGTACAGGGAGTTTAGTGCTCCCTACGTAACACAGATTGCAGGGACAAACTAGTACATAGACTGCAAATTCCGTCTTGCACGTCAGTAGTTTGTTGATCTTGTGTTCCCTGCAATCAAAGGGTGAGTGATAGCTGGTCTTATTTATAGCTTGCTGGCAGGCCTTACATACCTTGCAATTAAAAAATCCTGTGTGTGTTTGGTACCAGGCAGAACTTTCTAAGACTTCAGGGCTGGTTTTTATTATTTCGTCTTTCATGGACTGTCCTCTCCGATACGTAATGGAGGGCCTCTTAGGGAGGTCTTTTCCTATCACCGGGTCTCTGAGAAGTATTGGCCAATTCTTGGTTATGATGGTTTCTATCTCCTTGTATTGAGCGTTATACTGCACTATGAATCTGAATTCAGGTGACTTTGTGGTGCCCTCCCCACTATTCTGTGTTGTCTGTAAGCCACCAGCCAATAACGAGGATCTGTCTTTCTGATTGGCTTTGAGAATCGCTGCATCTATCATTTTAGAAGAGTAACCCCTTTCAGTAAATCTCGCCTTGTAGTCACTTTGTGCAATTGTTAGGTCAGTTTGCCTGCTGTGAATTCTTTTCAGACGTAGCATCTCCCCATAAGGGATGCTGTTCACTAAATGTTTGACATGTGAACTTCCAGCATGCAGGGTGGAGTTGCCCGCTGTGGCCTTACGATGAAACTTGGTTTCTATTCTACCTTGTTGATAAAAATCTCAGTGTCCAGAAAGGTGATGGAAGTTATACTCAATGTAGCTGTGAATTGGAGATTAAGGTTGTTTTGATTTAATTCTGACACAAAGGTTTCAGCAGATGTCATATCCCCCCTCCAAATCACAAACAGGTCGTCAATAAAGCGTAACCACGTTATAACATTGAGTTGCATGATTCTTGAGGGTTGAACCAAATGGACCAGCTCCTCCCACCAGCCCATGTGTAAACACGCGTAGCTGGGGGAGAAGCTGGCCCCCATGGCAACACCCCTCAACTGCCTGTACATCAAGTTGTTGAACATAAAAACATTATTGTCCAAACACAACTTCACCATTTCCAACAACATTTCCCTGTGGTCAGGCATTTCTGGTAGAGATCTTTTGAGATAGAAATCAAGTGCATTAAGTCCATCTGAATGAATGATACTTGTATACAGCGAGCATACATCCAATGCAATTAATATATAGTCAGGTTGCCACTCAATGTTTCTGATTTTATTTAGAAAGTCACTAGTGTCACTGACATAGGACGGAAGCTTTTTGACCTCTCCCTGCAGAAAAAAGTCGACATACTGCGACATATGTTCTAGGCAACTGTTCCTGGCAGAGATAATTGGGCGTCCAGGGGAATTTGTAGGATTTTTGTGCAGCTTGGACAAAAAGTACATTGTCGGAACGACAGGATAGTCATTTTTGAGGAATTTGTGCTCCTGACTGGTGATAAGGCCTTTGGATTTCCATTTGGAAAGTTTTTTATTGCAGTTTGCATACATAGTCTTAAGTTCTGTCCATGAGAATCTAGTGTAACATGATCTGTCGTTGAATTGTAAAAGAGCTTCCTTCATGTACATGTCTCTATGGATTAGCACAATATTGCCTCCTTTGTCCGAAGCTCGGACAATGACCTTACAGTTTTTTTGTAATTTGGTTATTAGAGCTCTGTAGTTCGCCGTTTCCTTATTGTACTTGTGTTTGCCTCTATAGATTTTCATATTCAAGTCCTTGAGTTGGCTGGTGACTTGTTCATGGTAGAGATCTATAGAGTCTTTTAACATGACTGGCATATATTTGGATTTGGCTTTGAAATTTGTCAACGGCTTTTTTGGTTGAGCAGGTATTTCACCACCAATCGAAGTATTGCTGTCGGACTGGATTGGAGATAATCCACTCTCATTTGGTGCATTGGATTGCCACATTTCTGCTAGTTCCTCCATTAGATTTTCTGTGGCTTGAGAGCTTGGATTTACATCAGATGTCAAAGTTTCAGGCCCAATATTGTGTTCTCTTTCAAATTTATTTAATAAGAAATGTTTCTTTAATTTGAGCTTCCTTGTACTTTTATATACATCCAGTCTTGTATTTACATAGTTAAAGTCCCGTTTGGGACCGTATGATAGACCCAGGCTGAGAATTTCTTTATCTTTGTGGTTCAATTCAATACCAGCAAGGTTCACAATTGTTTTGTCAGGATCTGTCAGGGTTACCGATTTTTGTTCCAACCCCCTTTCTTTTTGTTTTTCCAGTTTCCCCCTGAGTTTGATGGCTTTCCTCCGCTCTCTTCGCTTGCAGTTTTTTGAGCGGCATAATGTTGTTGTCTTGTCCGAGGACGTAATGTTTGTCTTCTGTCCTCGCAAAAAAGGGCCAACTCTTCATCCAGTGTGTTTTTAGGCCCCGCTGCGCTGCCCTTGCCTGTTCCTCTCTCTCTAGATCACTATCAGGATTTGAACTTTCTTCTGGTATAGAGGTCGATGAGCCTGGGTTTATGTTTTCTGGTCTTACAATTCTGGCTGCTTGTTTGTTTTTTCTTAGTGCCTCAAATTTCCTAGAGAAGGTAAAGATCTGTCCTGTTTTGTAATCCGTTTTGTCACGGAAAAATTTATAGGTTTTGCGATTGTTTATGATTTCTTCTTCTTTTTTTAATTTCGTGCACATTTCCTGTCTTAATTTAGTGGCTTCTTCCACATTATTGAGAGTTTCAATTTCCTCATTGATCTTATCGATTTCTTTCAACAGTTCAGTTCTGTCCAACTCTGCATGTTTGACTAAAATTTGCATTAGTCTTTTCGAATTGTTCAAATTGAAGTCAGCCCATTCGCGCATTAGTGTGGGGTTAGGTTTGTCATAGGTTGGTGCTAGAAGGATACGGAGCCCACGAGGGACCCGATTAACATCCAAATACATCTATATCTATATCTTTTCATACCTCTTGAGAAACCCAATGTACTTTTTGGCTGCGGAGTACTACTTAGTTATGTGTATTTATATAGCACTTCAGGACTCTGGCAAGGTCACAGAGTTCCAATTTTCATCTAGGTGTTGGGGCTCTGGGTGGTGTATGGTTGAACGTGTGTTGGTTGTGGCTTGGCCTATCAAGGGGGGAAATGGGTACAAGGCGTGAAAATTGGAGCCAGGATACAATTGGTGCAGTGCATACGTATGGATGGTATGGAGCCCTGCACACAATGAAAATAACCATCTTTAAGTGTAGATTGATATAAAACGAGGAAACCGTTGATGCCATCTGTGCAGTCCACATATTATAATTATATATTGGGTAAAATGGAACTCTGGGATCTGACCGGGATCCTCCATATATTTCCAGCTGTCCAATAGCACAGTGGGAATAGAGCAGCAGTGCCTAGCTCCAGCGCTGGATGGCAAATTGGGTATTTTTTTTAATTAACAGATGGCAAGTCACAAAAATGTATCATTATTATTGATCTGTTGAGCCATGAAAGAAGAAACGGCCAAGTTTTTACAAAAAATGTTCACGTCTAGTTGGTTGCAGATTACTGGTATTTTCTTGGTAAGGTGTTCCAAACATATTGGTAGAGACGAGTTGCCACCTATTTGGGTTTTCCTGTAGAGAGATGATTACCAGCAGTCCCATAACTAGTTTTTTCTATTGGATTAGGGTTAGTGTCCTCATTGGTTGGGTATTTGAGGGTTATGATTGGTTTCTGGGTCTGTGATTCAATCAATGTAGGGGTGGGACTAGGGCTAGGGTTAGGATTTCTATTGGAAGTAGGGACTGGGGCTTCCTGTGTTATTGGTTGTTGGGACTAGGGTGGGACTAGTGTTAGAATTCGGCCTTTAATTGGAAGTAGCGATTAGGGCTATTGGTGTTATTGGTTGTTGGACTAGGTGTTGGACTCAGAGTAGGGGTAGG
The DNA here is from genome assembly GCF_964261635.1 of Lissotriton helveticus. Taxonomy (NCBI): domain Eukaryota; kingdom Metazoa; phylum Chordata; class Amphibia; order Caudata; family Salamandridae; genus Lissotriton; species Lissotriton helveticus. The sequence continues at coordinate 350,539,170 of NC_136070.1, read as the reverse complement.
CTTTCTATTGGAAGTAGGGACTAGGGCTTCCTGTGTCATTGGTTGCTTGGATTAGGGTTGGGACTACTGCTAGGGCTAGGGTCTCTATTGGACGTAGAGATCAGGGTTTTTGAAACTGATTGGGTGCTCAGACTAGGGCTAAGATTGGCTGTAAGGTCCTGGTCTCCTTTTGGTTCTAGATGTTAGGGCTAGTGTTGTGATTGGATAGTGTTAGGGTTCCCATTGGCTGAAGGGGTCACCTGACTACTAGGGCTATAAACGGCCAAGGCTTAGGGTCTCTCAGCCCGGGCGTCGAGGCGAAGGGTGGAGAGGACAAGGGTGAGTGCCTGTTTGAGCCTGTTCGAGACTGGCCGGGATCTGTCCCAATAATGCTGCCCATGTACTTGTCCCCCTGTATATAAGCATTTATTTTCACTATAGATAGGCACCTATCTGTGTATATTGATTTGTATAAACATGTAGAATAAATATATTGTAAAAAAAAAAAAAAAGAAATCATCTTTGGTCTACATGTACTTGCTTCCAGTGTGCATTTATGTACCTCCATGTACTTGGATCTGAGTGTTTGTTACATTTCTTCTGAAAAAGCATATCCAATGCACTATCCTATTTCTCATCCTGTACCTCTATTAATATCTTTAATCTGCATATACTTTACTCCTTTATGCATCTATATACTTTCAATGTACTTATGGATCTATATTTATCATTTTCTTCTAATTTAGCATTTTCAATGCACTACCCTATTTCTCAGCCTATACTTCTCTCAATATATCCTCTGGGCCAACCTTCTGACTCATCTCTAACTTCTTTCTACTACTTTTTCCAATGCACTACCCTATCACTCACCCTATACATCTATCAATATATCCTCTACATCCACTCTCATTTATCCCAAACCCCATACCATGACTATGACCCCCAAAATAACCCTTTCTAGACTCTCTCCTACTCTACCCCTCCGTTCATCTGACACCTTTTACTATACCGATCCCCCTAAACAAACCTTTCTAAACTCTCCCCTCTGACTCTTCCCCTCCAAAAACCCTTTTACTCATCCAAAAGCCTCATCCTACTGCTATGACCTAACAAAAGAAATCCTTCACTCTTCTATCCGTCCACTATCCTTATCAATCAAAATAACAGACTAACATGTTCACTTCTCTAATTCCATATTCCAGTATACTAATTCATCCCTAATTATGGGTTCCATAGTATCGTGCTACTCGCTAACAAAGCGTTTCAACACCTCATCAAGGTTACAAACGATCTATAAATGCAAACCTTTTTACCTTTTTTACCCTTCCCCAACCCATCTTAATCTAAATAACTGACCTACATATCCACCACTCAAATTACTTCATATTTCACTATATTAATTTTCAACACTAATCCTTTATGGGTTCCGAAGTAGCCTGCTAGTTGCCAGAAAAGCGCTTCAACACCCCATCAGGGGTAACAGGAACTATATGAATGCAAACCTTTCTTTACCTTCTATCCCTCCGCTATCCTTCTCACTCCAAATGACTAATATCCACCACTCAAATTACTTTCATATTTCACCATGCTAATTCACCACTAATCCTTTATGGGTTTCCGGAGTAGCGTGCTACTCACCAAAAAAGCGCCTCAACACCTCATCAGGGGTAAGAAGCTCTATATAAATAAAAACTTTTTTTCTTCTATCATTCTGCTATACTTCCAAATCCAAATAACTGTCTAACATATCCACCACTTAAAATGTACTTGCATGTTTCACTATACTAATTGAACACTAATCCTCTATGGGTCCTGGAGTACCGTGCTACTCGCCGAAAAGCGCTTGGATGCCTCGTCGGGGGTAGTAAGCGCTATACAAATTCAATTACAATACAATACAATTGTTGATCCAATGTTCCTATTTTGGGAGAAATGTTTGAATTTAGATCGGATAGTCCATGCAAAATGCAGACCACTTTGAAGGATATTCTTCCACTGACAACGTAACACTGAGGGAAAGGGTGGTGTGGCCTTGTTAGTTCAGCCTAAGACAGTATCTGGCAGCTGCATTTTGTGTTAGCTAGAACTTGCTGTGCAAGAGCATAGTAAGCCCCATGTATTAGCATTGTCCAGGTGTGACAGTACTAAAGCAAGCAAGATCAGTAAACTAAGTGGATAAGTCAGGTAGGGGAAGATCTCCCTTAATGCTCCAACAGTGAAAAGATACAATTTGTCACATTGTGCACCTAAGTTTCAAGTGATATTTTAAAGTACCTAATGAGTTCCAAGTTTATTACTTCTGTCGATGTGTTGTATGCAGGTCCAATCGCCTTACGTCAAGCTCCAGTTGGACCAATTGTTGTCCACGTTTCAAAATTAAACTTAACTTTTGAGAGACTTCGCTTCAGATGTTCTTGTAACAGTCGGATACTGCCTGCAGGCATTAGGTGGGGCCACATGTTCTACATTTTACAGGCTCCCAATAGAAGAATAACCTTGATGTCCTGGACATAGCTGTAACAAGTTAAGTTTAAGGGAGAGAAGCTTAAGCTAGGGTTAAGTATGCAATGACGGAAATGGGGTGAATTACTGAGCTTTGCAGGACACACCTTTTACAAGAAGCACGGTGTTGAAGCAAATAGAAGCAGTGACATGAGAGTTTTGTGAGGTATGATTGAATCTATCGGAGTAGTGGCCCGCATTACAGTGTCATTTGGTCTTTGGAGTAGAAATGAGTGGTCCACCACATTAGCAAGATAAGATGTCAAAGAAGAGCAATGCAGCTACTCCGCTGGAGTCTACTTTGCTCTGGATGTCAACACATATTTCAATTAATATCGAATCGCTACCTCTTTCAGGTCAGTCTCCGATCCATCGTCCTCCCTGATAGTGCTTCTTGGCCCTCAGAGCTTGTCTGGCAAACTGTGTGCTCCAGCCTACCATTTGGAGAACAAAGTTAATTTAATAGACTCCTTTCAGGTGTATACAGATTTGGTTGAGGGATGCCTGGATGTCAGGATGAAAACTTCGGGGGGGGGGGGGGGGGGGGGGAGAGGTAAAAAGCGGTTAACAGCTCAATCTCCAAGCATGAAGATGATAGCTAGCGCAGGTTCAGGGGTGCAGCACTCTGCCCTGCTGCTGTGACAGGAGATCCTCCAGAAGTTGCAGCCTAAACGTAAGGCAGATTTTCATGCCCAGGAGTTCGGGATACTGTACTCTCCATGCCCATTCCAGGGTTACTAGGATGCTTTGTGGCAGATTGGTCCTGGTCATCTTCACAACTCTAGGCAGGAGAGGCATGGACAGGAAAGCACAGAAGACTCCAGAGTGTCACTCAATGCTGAACTAGTCTCAGAGTGAGAGACTCCTTGGAAACTCCAAAGCACAAAGTGTTGATATTGCACGTTCTCGGCTGTGACAAAAAGATCGAGCCAGGGTTCTTCCCATTCACGGGAAGGGCCCTGATCCACAAGGCGTCCACAAGGCGTCAACAGCTTAGCTTGGGGAACCCGCCAGATTGTGTGTCACCAGAAAAATACCTTGGCAGACCACATACATTCAGAGACGCAGAACCCCCTAGTACAGGGTCCACAACCCCAACCGGTCCTGCTTTTTGCAGAAGCACAAGGTGGTGGTGTTTTCAGTGAGCACCTGCACCATCTTCCGTTTGATTGTGGGCAGGAAAGCTTTCAACGCCAAGCGGTGCCTCGCAGCTCCAGAAGGACGATATAGCGACAGGACTCCACAAGACACTAGACGTCTCGGATCTCCACCCCTCCCCAATGGCCTTCCCAACCTAGAAGCGATGCAATGGTCAACACTGAGTTCTGGGTGGGATAAGGAGAGGGTTCTGCCGCTGACCAAACTGCGATCTTGTAGCCACCACTGCAGAGCTTTTGCAGTCTCCTTCGAAATCTGAACCTGATCGGAGAAATTCCCTGGTGCTGAGCCCACAGACTTCAGATCCCACTGCAAAACCTGCTAATGCCATCTGGCATGCTGGACCATGAAAAATGCAGGAGACTGTCAGTCCCAGCAGCTTTACAGTCATCCTTACTGACAACCAGGACAGAGGTTGAAACATTGGGATTTTGGCTCCAACATGCCAGACTCTGCGATCCAGCAGTGTCCAGAGTGACTCCCATGAAGGGGAGCATCTGAGAGACTCAGATGTGACCTCTGGCACGTTGACAGTGAACCCAAACAATCTTGGGAGTGAATCCCAACAATGTTGGGACGTTCATCATAGTTTGGAGGTGGGTAACGACTGCCTGGGGCGAGACGGTCTTCAACAGTCAGTCTCCAAGGTAGGGGGAAGACTGAGACCTCTGACCTTCAAAGATGTGTTGCAACTTCTCCCATTACTTTCGTGAACATCCAAAAGTGCTAATAAAGCCAAAAAGGGAGCACAGAAAGCTGAAAATGCTTTTGGCCTGTCATGAACAGGTAATGCCTATTGGTATGCTGGGAATGTAGTAATAAGTATCCTGCAGGTCCAGCGCTAACATTTAGCCTCCAGGCTCAAGGGCAAACAAGATGTGGGCCAGAATGAGCATTTTTAGCTTGTTTTTCACAAGAAAGAATTGAGATGGGGAAGGTCTAATATGGGACAAAGGCACCTGACTTTTGTAGGCGATTGACGCACCGTTTGAGGCTATTAGCAATCCTGGAAGTACCTACTGTAGCAACAGAGGGGACAAAGCTGTTGATGCAACTGGCTGATGGGAGCAGCATGCTGTTCCCCTACTATCTTTTAACCATGCTAAGTCTTCTTGGACCTCGAAAAGTCGGCAACCATCAAGAGGCATGTCCTTGAGGCTAGCCGTGATGTCTCTGAAATGCCAGTAGATCTCATCCATGCATGTCTACAATGGAATCAGTATTATTGAGCCCACAGCAAATGGTGAATGTGGCTGTATCGCAACCATCCTCCATGCCCTGAGAAAGGATGGCACATGTTTCTTCCAGGACCATAGGCAATAACCGAGCTGCTGAGTCCCACACAGCGTGAGAGTGGTGGCCTAGGAGGCAGCTAGACACAAGTGTGACGCTTGCGAAGGAGAACTTTACCATAGGTTTCCATCCTCTTTGATTCCCTGACAGGGGGAGAAGTGGGGAACAAACTTTGAACACTACCCTAAACTCCTGAAAAATTAACCCCCCATAGGCAACCTAGAAAAAATAACTCAAAGAACTGCTCTTCCAAAGATACTGATACACAACAATGAACCCTTTCCCAGAGGAAGTATCGCTGCAAAAAGCCAACATATATTACATAATTTCTAGGCTTACTTAATCCACAGTGATCCCTAGCACATCTACAGTGGTTGGCGAAATTGTCAGAGTTTGATTCTGCGGAATCACACAGAACTACATTAAAATTCCACCATATTCCACAGAATTCCACAATTGGGCGGAGTGTGCATTTGACACTATTTTCATAGCACAAAATGCACCCTGTGTCCAAAAATGGATGAAAGGGTGCATTTTGCTCTATGAAAACAGCGCAGCCAAATACCACTTGGAGCTCTTGCATACTCTGCAGTGATTAAAAGTCTTAATCACTGCAGAGTATGTAAGGGGGCCGAGTGGTATGTAGTGGTTTCTCAACTTTAGAAACAACTGCATAATGGAGTTACGCCGGCCGAGCGGAGGCATTTTTATTAAATCAGTAATTCAGCATTACAAGTAAATCACAGATTTTCCAAAATTCCTTGAATTCCACCAGCAGAATTGAAATCTCCGCCCGGCCTAGGTAGGTACTGATTGCTTGTATTACTCCTACCAAATCCATACTATATTATGAAAACCTTCTGCTCTAGAGGACAAGCACCAGCCCCAAAAACTGTACATTTTATATTACACGCCTTTTTGATCAGTTTTGTATATTGTCTGTTGCTTTATGTATCAACCTCTGCTATGTTAAGTGCTCTGCTACCAAATAGATCTTGTTCACACCCATATAAAACTACAATGAAATATTGTGATCATGTAAAAGTTGTTACGACTGCATTTTTTTGGTTTTTACTATATGGTAAATTACACTTTGTGTATTTTTATTATGCCGCGCAAAATACTTGCTTGCTAGTCATTGTTCTGCATACATTGCAAGAGGGTAGGAGACATTCTTCAGATTTTAAGGACAAGAAAGGACAAGAAAAAAATACAACAAAAAAATGTGATTATTGATTTAAGTAACCGGGAAACTAGTGACTTGAACAACGGGTAATTAACTGTAGCAATATAAAATAATGATATTGAGAAGTGTAATTTAAATGAGTGATTTTATGATTATTTGTTGCAAAATGTACCAGAGAGGAATGACGGTGAGGACTCAACAGACTGAATATCACCCTGAACGCTTTAGTATGCACATTTTACAAGTTTAAGGTTTCCTGCCACCAGTGGAGACTGGCAAAAAAACGCAATCACCTAAACTGTCAACACATTTCAAACAAGACAATAGATATTTCTTTACCTGGAATTTCGTTTGCAACCACTGTGGGAGGACTAGACTGGCTACTGTTCATTTGCTGATGATTGATCATATGACAGCACTGTGGCACTGCATTGTTTACCATGTACAGTGTGTCGGGAACATTGGACATTCTAACCATTCGCAACCGAACCAGATCTGTTTGTTCCACCATCATCTCATCTAGCACAGACTGAAAAAAGACAACACTTCATGAATACAACTATTAATATTAGCCAATAATACATCCAAGTTTACATGGGTACTGTTTAGATACTGTGCTGGTGCTAAAGACACTGAAGAAATTCTTTAAAGAAAACACAGGATAAAAATGTCACTACAATTCTCAAATACATCAAGGTAAATTAATTCCAAAGTACAAAGAAATTAAGCAAAAGTACTGTTTGCATGACTCTTCGTTTAAGGGCACCATTTAAAATGTATTAATTTTAAGCCAGAGACACAAACATCACTGATTATTCCAATAAGAGAATAAGCTGTGCAAGCCTTTTCAGCATTCATTAAATCATTTGATAAACAGGAAGAATCCTCCTGAGGTGATCTTTTAGCTAAAGCTAAGGCCAAAGTTGTTTTCTGAAATATAAGTGGGCAAGTGGCAACCCCCAAAATGAAAGCACACATTTCACAACAGCTTACCCGTTGCGAATCAGATACACAACTGCGGTCACAAGTCATTGATGCATTCCTCTTTGAATTACAAATAGAAGGGGGGCACCTAATTCACACCCCATTTATGATTCGAGTGCAAAAGCCTCATACGAGTTCGAAAGGCTTAACAGACTCCTAAAAAGGGCTTTCGTACAAAGGAAAAATATATTTTGCTATCCTTAAACCCCATGATTTGCGACTCACAGGCTTTGCAGCTGCAGAATATCTTTGTACATCATGCCCCAAGTGTTTTTCTCAACATATTAAGCAGTTGCAGGCATTCCTTCGCACACGAAAGGCCTTCTCAATGTAAAGTTTTGCTCCTTTTCAGTAGTGTTTGGTAAAATCAAAGTAAAATCAAGACAGCGCTTTTTCTTGACTGCTTTGTCAAGTGTACCTAAAAAATTAAGAATTTTGCTCTCAGAAAAAAAACGACATGTCTACACAGGGTAATTTGGAATATATATGATTTAATGTAGAGCTGAAAACAAATAATTTGGATGTTTCAACGCTGACTTGTTAAAGCAACAAGCCACATAGAAGCATCATTAGTAGTATAAAGACCTGAATTCTGGACTTCAAATTATCAATCAAAAAAAAATATTCACCTACAACAGGAAAATATTTTCTTGTACTGATATTTAATACATCACCAACTTGAAATATTCTGTATATCAGTACACATTGCTGCGTAAATTTCACAACATAAAGGTTTGTCACCAAAGTTATTGATAACAAAGGCCCTGCTACCATTACGTCAACAAAATCTAGATGGTATTATTCGGGTTTTGGGCATAAAGATTCTACACAGAACCACACTCAACAACTGGATGCCTCAGGGCACTTACTGGAATTATAGACAAGCATTTGCAATGCAATAGGTCGCACATTTACGAGAGTTTGAGCTATTGACATTGCAAATGACAATGCCTTTTATTTTTGCTTTCGTTTTTGAAACATAAATATAAGGCATTATCATTTACAATGCCAATAGCTTAAACTTGCATAAATGCGAGACCAATTGCATTGCAAATGCTTGTTGAAACTGATCGCCGTCCAGTTCTCTGCCAACAAAGAAAAATAACACTTTCTCTGATTTCCAGTCTTACTTAATTCCAAGCAGAAGCGCCAGGACTACCCAATGAATATCAGCAAGGACCAGTGCCAAGACTCTGTACTAGATCTTCACTAACCGATCGGCGCCCCTGGACACAGTGAACCATGGTTCATGACCTCCCAATCAACAGATGCGATAGCTATTCATTCATTTAGGTCATTCGTAGTAAATTGTACAAAACAGATACAAATAGGTTACTTTTGCTCATACAAAAGAACTATGGCCTTCTACAGAGACCTGCAGGATTCACATGATCTCTGTTTTTCCATCTTAGTGAAATGATGAACAACAATTTAGGGTATCACTTGTAAGCCGACAACAAAATCAAAATATTCAAGGATGTGGATAATCGCTACATTTTTTTTTTATATTTCTTTTTATTAATAGAGAAAAACGAGAGGAGATAATACACACAATGGGCATCATACAATAAGGTACCATTAAACGGTGAGCAGGTTCATAAACCGACAATACTTTCAAACAAGGGGTATGAATATCGACATTGAATAGGCACTTAGCGCAAACATTAGAATCATCAACCCTGTGAAGTGAAAAACGTCAATGCCCATCCACCCACATACAGGACAATTAATACTAGAGCAGACACCCAGAAATGTGTAAAGGATCAAATCAGGATAGGCAAACACCTCTCGTATAAAGGAAAAGGAAAAAAAAAAGGCCATGGAACTAAATAAAGGCAAAAACAACCCCCCCCCCCCCCCAATACCCCCCACCCTGCACCCCTGCAATGGCTACGGCCTAACCCCACTAGCAGCGTGCCTGTCGCCCCAGAACTAAAGACCTAAAAGTAGGAAAAGTGGAGGAGGAGAGATCGAACAGGCTCCCGGTCTCCCGTATCCCCGGCCAGAAGCAACCCACCCCTAAGGATAATCAAAACATTACGGAAGCAACGATTAAAAGCCAAACAACCCGGGGGAGGTCACAAATACCGCCCGACTCCCGTCACATTGTAAGCTGCAAATCCCATTTACGAAAGTTTTAAATCAAGACCCGAACAACAGAACTCATCCTTGGCCACAGCGATCCATTGTGCGCACTCTCTCTGCTCGAGCCGCCATCTTAAGGAAGGAATCAAAACAGTCAATAGAGCCAGAGCCATTACATTTGAGGCAATACCACAGAACTGGTCCACAAAGTCCGCAAACCAAACAAGGAGATCCGTCCATAATCAGTAAGTCACAAGAATGTACCGGAGCCAACTGGGGGACAAGGAAGAAATCAGTCCGATAGTCACTAAGGGCGCAGTCCAGGGGTGTACAATCAACTGTGTCCATCTTGGGCGGTTGCGCCATTGAGGATATCAAGTGGTGGAAGTTCCGAGTTCGTATGTTGTGGTTCGGGAGTTAACAAAAAACACCAGGTCCAGTTTCCGCACCGGGTCTCCTGTCTTAGGCGGGATCAGGTTCGCGGGTGACACAGCGTGTTCCAGATCTGGCAATGGGTCGCGGTCCGGTCTCAAAATCAAACCTTCAGCTGTTACGGTCATTTTATGGATGATGGTGGTGACCCGCAAGTGAAGCTTCTCAATGGCGGCCATAACGGTCCGAAGCGATGGCGTACAATCCGTTCGTTCCATCACCTCCCGCAGGGCAACAGATCCGAGTTATTAACCCCGGAGGTCAACTACTCCGGGGCAACAAGCACAGGAGGTGTAGATTGTAGCGGCGTGCAACCGTTAAGTTCGTATTCTCACACCATCGCCGTCCGCGAGGATCCGATGCCGTCGACCCCGAGGGGCCAGCAGGGACTTCGGCCCACAGACCCTGGCTCACAGTTGCCGATGCTGCTGGCCACCGCACACTCAGTATCAGCACGATCTCAGCACCACCATCCAAACCAGACAGGATAGGTTCCACTCCGAGAGACCGGTCTCCGCCCAGGTCCCGCGTCCGATGTTGATCAATTCCAATCAGGGTGGATCAGAAATGGAGGCCCCGGCTTCCACGCTGAGTTAGGCCGAGAATGAAAACACGGCGTAGTATCACCATTCGGGATGATAAAAAGCTCGGGATCGCAGCTTTGAGTTCAGCAACACTTCAGCCACACAGGAGTCCGGTGCGAATTCAGGATTAATAGCAGGATTTATGAGCAACTGGCGGAGGTCGGCGGAGCCGGGAGCTTACGCGGCCATCTTGGTTCCTAGCGTAGCTCCTCCCCAATCGCTACATTTTTAAAGAGAGCCTCTCACATGTAAATCATTTGGTAAGCCAAAATTGTCTTTGCATCAGTACAGTAAATACAGAAACCTTGCTCAGACTGTGCAGACACGTAGGATTAAATGTTGATTTGCTGCTACACCAGTTCCGTCAAGTAAAGTCAGAAACTTGGAATGCATCTTCAACTCCAAGTTACCCAACATTATGGATGCAAACAATGTACCCAAGAACAGTTTTACAGCCTTTGATGCATTTGTGAATACTCAATCTCCTATAGACATCATTAAATTACTCTTACACTTGCAGTGATCCTATCCCTTCATCATTGTTTTTCTACCTTTCACTGGGGCTTACAACATGGCACGGTTGATGCTACACTGAAGACATGTGTTTAAAGAAACTCTCCAGATAGACCTCCCTGTAGGTGAAGTGACCCCTCTCCTGCTAACTGAAGTATCTTTAAGGCAAAATGCAGTCGCTACACAAATTTCAAAAGTCAGCCCTGGTGAAATGTAAAATATGTATTTCTTTTGTATGCAAATGATAGAATGTTTCATCAATCGTTGCAGGCTATCTAGGCGCACTGAAGTGCCTGGAAGGCAGCGTGTTGGTGTGACGCAAAACACCAATAACTGCATTATTGGGTCTTTTGCTGGGTAGGAATACAGCATGGCGAGCCTAGCTCCCTCCATCACTCCAGATTCTCAAAATATTCATTTGTGCCTTGAAGGCACCACGTTAACGCTCTACAAAATACGAACCAGTAGGCTAATAATATTTATGTGTATCCTGTTAAAAAACCCGAGAGTGCACTCTCTAAAAGGCAAATTGTTGGCGCTATACCAAACAGCAACACACAGTTGAATCGTATAAATGTCGACATCTCCTTTTTGATGGTTCAGCACTCTGGCAGCACTGACCACACATTCTGTGGGTTCCATGAGGGTCAGGGACAGAGAGATAAGATGTTGCTTTCATTTTAAAAACGTTTACATATTTATATTATTGCCTAAAAAGCACTGCGTTTAACCGAAGGCAGCTCCAGGCTTCTGGATAGCCGAACAGAATAAATCAAATAAACGACCGTTGAAGCCATCACAGAAAAAAAGGAAAGGTTAATTAAACTAACAGGGCAAGATCACACAATGCACGGTAGGGATGTCAGGAATTTGTTTTTATAGTTCTTTACTGATAATATCGAATTGTAACTGGTTTTAATTTTTTAGAGTAGAAAACCCGTTCGACACGTGTTGTTTATTCAGTGCATGTCACAGTAACTAACGACACCCGGAGACTAACTTGTACATAATAGCGCCATGGAGCTGTTTGTTTCTAGGCGCAACCAGGCTCAACAGAGTAATCTCTTTTTCACAAACATGCGCTTCGTGTTGGTGTCCGCATCATTTGTGAATGCTTCTGAGCACAAGAACTTGGTCACCGGTGGATAGCTTTATTTGCCTGTGTTCACACACTTTTGTTCTGGTAAAGTCGGGATTAAAACAAGCCCGCATGCTTCCATAGCCGCCAGACCCATTAAACCGCACCCACTACAGAGTGGTCTCAGGAACAGGAGGGCCGCCTTGTAGTGAAGGGGCCCCAGTGGGCGGTGGGGGAGGGGTCCTCACACTAGCAGCCGTGCGTGTATGTGCAAGCACGGCTGGTGGTGCACACCCCTCCGGGTCTGCGGACGTGCCGGGCTCCTCCCTGCGGAATGCGCTCAGTGCCCCGACCACTGTCCTTGAGGCCGGCAAGCACAGCGTGTAAAGCACAGAGGACTGCTTCTGTTCTGGGCTCTATATATCCAAGAAATACAGCTCTCTCGTTGACGAGTGAAACGTTTTGTCGGTCTCAATTCACCTCCCAAATAGCGTTTTCTTTTGTTTTAGATAAGTATGGCTCGTTCTTTTAGATGCCCGCAACTTTGAACTAGAAAGGAGACGCCAGAGAGGAGACGCCATGCACGCGAACATTGGCTGTCCGTGCACGCCCATGGTTAGTCTCCCTTCGCGGACATTTTCTGAACACTAATTCTTATACAGTTAATCAGCAGTTCAGTAACTGAACCTAGTGTGAAGCCCGGTAATTCTAATGTTTTTTTCTTCATTTTGAAAGACGTTTTCTTTCGTTCAGTGTCCTTGGTGGGGCAGATTACATCTTGTCATTGTATTCTCAGACCTGCCCAGAGCCACGCTTCACGGGTTAGAATAACGCAACTGCATGAAAATGATATGCCACGCACACTACCATCTCTGTGCATTGTGTGACAAGGCCCTGCAGTTAGAGCAGTGGCACAGCACACTTATTGTAAAACTGGGTGCCCACGCTGCTGCCCCGGGAAGATGTGCGGCCGGGCCCATGGTTGACTGGTTGTCCTAGCTAGGGAGAGAGGGAGAAAGGTCAGATACTGCTTAACATATTTTTAAAGTCTTTGGTTGCGCTTTTTATTGTTGTATGGTTTAGTTATTCAGACTTCGTGTATACACTATCACAGGCAGTGACAGTGAAATCGTATTACATAAAAAAAAATCTAATATAAATTACATACCCTGCTGAAAGTTAAGTTCAAGGGTTCAGCAATCGAGTGTGTGGTCTCTCCCAGCAATTCATTTATGCTGTGCCCATATCTGCCATGTGACTGTATGGCACACTTAAAGCCCGTCTTGGCGTTTAGCCTACAATACAGGACTGGCTAAGGTTTTCTCTCTTGTGATTTGGGGTCTCTTGTCAGCTCTGCTACGTGTGCTGTACCAGTAGGGAGTTTTAGCTGGGTTGAAGCTGCTCGAAAGCCTCCTCCCATGAAATAAGGCTGCAAGGAGCGGCTGAGCCGACGGGGGGGAGGGAAAGTGAAAGCATTGCGCGCTGTCCTGAAGCTTCGTGTGAGTTTCCACCTCTGCAATATCAGCTGACTATGGACGGCACAAGGGGGCTTCGCAGGATGGGGAGCTGCTGGTGTCCTTGGTTTGCTTGTGCGGGACGGTGGGTGTCAGGCATGGTGCTATTGAGGGGTTGGTTCTGGGAGGTTGAGGTGCGGGGGGGGGGGAGGGATATATGTGGGCAGCCGCCGAGGCACATTTTAAAATGCTGTTGGTGTTGTGCGAACGCGACGCGAATGCATATCTCCTGTCCTGCGTGCACTACACAGGGAGTAGCCTCTCAAGCGAGACAAGAGATGGGCACGGGCAAGAGACGGACTGGAAATGAGCCCTTCGCACATGAACATCTCCTGTTCACGCGCCTATCCTCATTGCCAGTCCGTCTCTTGCGAGTGCCCATCTCTTGTCTCGCATGAGAGGCAACTCCGTAACAATAGTTCTCGCTGGCGGCAGCGCTTCGTGCTGCGTCGCCAGGCTCGACCTAATAAAAATGGGGAAAACAAGAGATCCAGGCATTCAGAACTTAAGTTAGTATCGGTCTTTAAAACGGCCATGGTCCAAAAACTTTGGCGCAGAAAATCAAAGTACAGTAGCCAGAGCTTGACAACATAAATTATGTTTAAGTAAAACAAAGGAAATGTAACCTGCCTAAAATAATGTTCATGTATTGTAATGGCTGCTTGGCAAAAGTGCAAGATTGGAACTTAAGTACACATAATGAAACGTTTGAGAACCAAGTGTACCTCTCAAGTAGCGCTTCACCAAGACACTCTACTAGTCATCTCCCACACTTTTGCTATCCTGGTTCTAGAAGGAAAATGCTACTTACCAGTATGCATCTGTTCTTGGCATGTAGAGCTGCAGAATTGCACACTATGCATAGATGGCCACCTAGTGTTGGGCCCGGATGTTTGCAGTTTGTTTTTCTTGTAGAGAGTATTTGGAAGTCACGGGATAGGGGACTCCACCCTTGGGTGATACTGCGCATGGGCATCGGCTCCATCCCCAGATTGTTTTTCGCCATTAGGGAAGTGATGGAGCTAAGAGATAGTGATGACCATGTGTGTTTGTATCTAATGTCAATAACACTGGAACAGATATAGGTAGCCGGGGAGGCGGGTGGGCGTGTGCAATTCTGCAGCTCTACATGCCAAGAACAGATGCATACTGGTAAGTAGCATTTTCCGTTCGAGGCATATGAGCTGCAGATTGCACACTATGCATAGATTATATAGCAGTACCCACACTAGCGGCGACCACCCGCATCTGTTGCAGTTGTTTGAAAAAGTGTTTTAGGTACGGCTTGGCCTACAGTGGCTTGTTTTGTTTGCACATCTACACAATAGTGTTTTGTGAAAGTGTGCGGTGTATTTTTCGAGTAGAATGGGCTCTTGGAGGAATTGTCAGTGTACGCTTAGCTTTATGATAACATATTTGGATATACTTAACAATCCACCTGGCAATACCCGTTTTCGATATTGGGTTGCCTTTATGTGGTGGAGAAAAGGATACAAAAAGCGGTTTCGTTTTCCTGAAGCTTTGTGTTCTCTCTATGTAATATAGTAACGCTATTTTGACATCTAAGGTGTGCAGAGCCCTTTCTGCTACTGTTTGTGGTTGCGAGAAGAAAACTGGCAGTTCCACAGATTGGTTTAGATGGAACGGTGAAATTACCTTTGGCAGGAATTTAGGGTTTGTACGAAGGACCACCTTATTGTGATGCATTTGCATAAAAGGTTCTTGAATGGTAAATGCTTGCATTTCACTAACTCTTCTTAAAGAAGTAATGGCTACTAGGAAAGCCACTTTCCATGTGAGAAATTGCAATTCGCATTTGTGTAAGGGTTCAAATGGAGGTCCCATGAGGCGTGTGAGCACTATGTTTAAGTTCCACACAGGCGAAGTTTGCATTCTTGGAGGTATTATTCTTTTGAGACCCTCCTTAAAAAGCTTTATTGGATGGCACTCTAAATAGAGACAGGTGCTGCCTGTTTTGTAAATAAGCTTCAATGGCAGCTAGGTGCAACCTGATAGATGTGTAGGCTAAATTACACTTTTGAAGATGTAGTAAATAGCCTATAATGTGTTGGATGGATACATCTAATGGATTCAACATGTTGGTTTGACAGTATATCACAAAACGTTTCCACTTGGCTGCATAACAAGCTCTAGTGGTGGGACGCCTTGCCTCCTTGATAACATTCATACATTCTTGAGGGGGTTTAAGATAGCCAAACTCTATGACTTCAGGAGCCAGATCGCAAGGTTGCGTTGAGCTGGGTCCGGGTGCCTGATCTCTCCATGGTTCTGGGTTAAAAAATGTGGAGATCGGTTTAGTTTTTGGTGTGGTACCACAGATAGCTGTAGCAGTGTGGTGTACCACGGTTGTCTGGCCCACGTTGGAGCTACTAGTATAAGCGTTAGTGAGTGTTGTTGCATCTTGCGTACTAGTAAAGGAATCATTAGTAGAGGAGGAAAAGCGTACACAAATAGTCCTGACCAGTTCATCCATATCGCATTGCCTTTGGCTAATGGGTGTGGGTATCTGGTGGCGAGGTGTGGGCATTTTGCGTTGTCGTGGGTGGCGAAGAGGTCTAATTGGGGTTGACACCACATTTTAAAAAACGGATGTAGAACTTGTGGATGAAGTTCCCACTCGTGCATTTGCTGGGTCTGCCGACTTAACAGATCTGCCATGGTGTTCTGAACGCCTGGGACGTGTTGGGCTATTAAAAAGATGTTCTGAGGTATAGCCCACCTCCATATCTGCTGAGATAGTTGAGAGATCTGCAGAGAGTGTGTCCCTTCCTGTTTGTTTACGTAATACATGGCTGTCATATTGTCTGTGCGGACTAAGACAGTCTTGTTTACCAGTCTTGTTTACCACTTGCCTTTGGAATGCTTTTAGAGCTAGAAACACAGCTAATAGCTCCAGATGGTTGATGTGGAGTAGTTTCTGCATTGGTGTCCACTTTCCCTGCGTGGTGTGATGCAGTAAGTGGGCTCCCCAGCCAGAGAGCGATGCGTATGCTGTTAGTGTAATTTGTGTAACTGGCTCTAGGAACAGTCGCCCTTTTGACAGGTTTTTTGTGTTCCACCATTGCAGAGAGCGATGAGTCCGACTGTCTACCAACACTAGGTCTATTATCTGACCCTGAGCCTGGTTCCATTGACGTGCTAGACATTCTTGAAGCGGACGCATTTGCAGTCTTGCGTGAGGTACTATGAATATGCAAGATGCCATCATCCCTAGGAGTTGCATAAACACTCGAGCTGGAAGCAAGTGTTGTGATTTGAACTTTGTTAGGAGCGTTTGAACACTTGTTATCCTTGCTGGAGAGGGATAAGCTTGTGCTAGTTGAGTATTGATTGTAGATCCTAGGTACTGTTGTGTGTAAGACGGTAGCAGATGTGACTTGGTGTAATTTACTGTGAAGCCCAAGTTGTGAAGTAACAGTATTGTATTGTGAGCGTGTTGTACACATTGGTTGTATGACTGTGCCTTTATGAGCCAGTCGTCTAGATATGGGAAGACGTGTATGTGCTGTCTTCTTAGGTGTGCTGCCACCACTGCTAGACATTTGGTGAACACTCTTGGCGCTGTGGTTACTCCGAATGGGAGTACCTTGAACTGGTTGTGCTGTCCTTCCAGCACAAATCGTAGATACTTCTTGTGCGCCTGATGAATTGGGATGTGAAAGTAGGCGTCTGAGATCTAGTGTGACCAGAAAGTCGTCCTGTAACAGGAGTGGAAGGACTTGCTGAAGTGTGACCATATGGAAGTGATCTGATTGTATGTAAGCGTTCAGAGGTCTGAGGTCTAGAATAGGTCTTAGAGATCCGTCCTTTTTTGGAATCAAAAAGTACAGGGAATATACTCCCTTGTTCCGTTGATGTTTTGGAACTATCTCTATTGCATTTTTTTGCAGGAGAGAAAGTACTTCTTGTCTGAGCAGCGTTAAATGATCTTGTGACATTGGACACTGTTTGGGTGGTATGTTTGGGGGGTAGATGTTAGTTCTAGACAGTAACCTGACTGAATTATTTGAAGCACCCACCTGTCTGATGTGATGTCTTCCCAAGCTGACCGGTGTTGCTGTATCCTTCCCCCGACAGGAGTGGAATGGGGCGGGGGAAGAGGAGGGGAGTCATTGCGTAGGGGTGGAGGCAGAGCGGGAGTTGTTATTCTTGCCTCTGCCTTTGTTGTTGTTACCGCTGTAACCTCCCCTTTGGTAGCCCTTACCGTAGGTAGACTGAGTGGGGCTTTTATAACCTGTGGATGGTGTATCTGATGAGTACCCTCTGTTCGCACCTCTATATGTGGAGCGACGAAAGGGACGTCTGGGAGCCTGTGACTGCAGGGCTCCCATAGATTTTGCTGTGTCTGTCTTCATCTTTTCGAGGGAGACGTCTACCTCGGGGCCAAATAAGTGTTGTTGATCGAATGGCAGATTGATTATGGCACTTTGGACTTCTGGCTTAAAGCCTGATATACGCAGCCAAGCATGCCTGCGCAGCAGGACGCCAGTATTGACTGCTCTTGAGGCAGTGTCTGCTGCATCTAGTGTCTCCTGCATCTAGTGCACAGCGGATAGATGTGTTAGTAATAATTTTGCCTTCTTGAATTAGCTCACTAGCTCTATCCTTAAATTGGTCAGGGAGATGTCGCATTATTTCCTCGAGCTCATCATAATGTGCTCTATCGTATCTTGCTAGTAAAGCTTGTGTTTTAGCAATGCGCCACGTTTGCTGCTTGTAAGGCTGTTCTTTTCCCTGACGCGTCGAGGGGAACTGGTCCCTTTATATATGCTGGGTCAGATGGTGCAGCTTTATACTTTTTCTCCACTCTTGGGTTTATGACTCTAGTCCTAACAGGGTCTTTAAATACCTCAGGGGCATGTTTAACCACCCCTTTGAGCATTGGCAAAATTGTTGAAGACCTTTGTGCGTTGTCAAATGTGTCCAGGAGGAAGTCTTCCTCCACTGCATCTGAGTGCATGTCCACCCCATGGTATTGTGCTGCTCTGATTATTAACTGGTCAGATGCATGTCCAACCCATGGTATTGTGCTGCTCTGATTAGTAACTGGTTGAACCACATGGTGTCTTCTGGTGGTGAAGGCCTAGACTGGTATATATCATCTTGTGGGACGTCTGGTGTGTTGTAATCTACCCATGGGTCTGGCGAGTCTGGGGGATCAACTGGCTCTTGTGGATCAGCCCCTGTGTCTGATTCATCATCCCCATTATCTCCATGTGTGTTAGATGGTACAGGGGAGAGAGGTGGTGAAATATGGGGTGGAGGAGTGGGTGCAGGAGCTGGGTGAGGTACATGCATCGGTGAGGTAGCCATGTCCTTCATTGGGGCCGGAGCTGGTGCAAGCGCCTCTGGTGGTCGTTTCTTTGATAATGTCAGTCGACAAGAGTTTGGGTCTTTAACAAGAGTCTTTTGCTTTGGATCTGGAGCAAATAAGTCTCTTTCAGGAGTATGACCTGTCGGCGTGGAAGGACGTTTCGGCTTCTTTCGACCTTTTATCTTTAACGGGGGAAGCCGGTGTCTTTTTCGGATCCGAAGGCTTTTTCGGTTCCGAGTGTTTTTTCGAGTCTGACACTCTTTTCGGCTCCCATGGGTGCTTCGGCTCCGGTGGTTTTTTGGTGCCGAAAGCTTTCGATTGCTCCGAAGTTGGTTTGGGTGCCGAGGAAACTGAGTGTTTCGGCGCCAACGGCTTTGGTGCGGTAGTAGATGTTTTTTTCGGTGTCGGTAATGGTGTGCCGGCACCGAGCGAGGGTCGACTCGAGCCCGAGTCGCCCGAAGGCCTTATCGACTTCTTGGCTGAGCCCGAAGGTGGGGCCGTGGAAGTATTGTCTCGGTATGCACCCGAGCCAGAGGGCGTGACCGTAGCCTTTTTTGGGTGTGTCGAGGAAGTGTGGGGGTTGACGATCTTACTTACGACCCGCTGCGCTGGGGTCAGGTACTCGACATCTGAATCTTCTGCCTCCGATTTGCTGTCGACGTCGTGTTCTTCTGGGACGTCGGCGCCTTCTTCGAAAATGTCGTCCGGAACCGGAGTCGAATATCTTTGAGCCATTGTTCGCCTGGCTCTCCGGTCCCTGATAGTCTTCTTGGAGCGGAACGAGGCACAGGCTGAACAGTCCTTGGCCTCATGCTCCGGAGAGAGGCAGAGGTTACAGACCTCGTGGAGGTCGGTGTGGGGAAACTTCGACCCACATTGAGGACACCTTTTAAATGGCGTCCTTTCCATTAGCTGGACTCGACTACCGGAATGGACGTCCTTGGAGTCGAAGAGTTGTGTCGACTGGAAAAAGCTTTGTAGAGTAGTTTCTTGAAGCCGATGAAGATTGCACGTCGACGGTTAATCGGTTCCAACACGGAGCGCTGGAACCACATCCGAGCTCGGTGGCGGAAAAAACAATCTGGGGATGGAGCCGATGCCCATGCGCAGTATCACCCAAGGGAGGAGTCACCTATCCCATGACTTCCAAAGACTCTCTACAAGAAAAACAAACTGCAAACATCCGGGCCCAACACTAGGTGGCCATCTATGCATAGTGTGCAATCTGCAGCTCATATGCCTCGAACATATATTTTGTAAGCTCCTTTAGCAGTACTTATATGTTGAAGCAGAGATGTAAATCTATTTTTGTTAAGTGAAATGTGATAATGGCAGATGGCCAATCCTAAAGGGAAACAATATAGGATTAGAGGCAATCAATATTTAGGTAGGACACATTTCCTTACAGTCCTTAAAATTCCACTTTAGGTGGGTGCAATACCAAGAGAAACACTTTCACAGCTTGTTAACAGCTGGATCAAAACAAACCAAGTTCTGAAACTTTTGAGATAACTCGGGTTTAAAATGAGGGGAGCAGTCCATTAATAGGTTTCCGCTGTGCCTATTTTTAATGAATTGCATGTTACACCTCATTAATGGTGGATTTCACTCTGACTCACTATGAGAATGAAAACTTTGAATTTTGCACGGGTTAAAGATGCCAACCATTTAGCAGGAGCCGCAAGGGATATATAAAAATTGAACGTTTGGTATGCTATATAGATCACTGGCTGCAGTTACAAGTGGATTCCAACTAAAAGCACTTCACTTGCAATATTTTCTCTGTATCGCCCAAATGAGGTCTAAGACAAAAATCAAGAGATTTTATCTATTTAAAAATGTTATATGAACTTTGAAGTAATCTAAAATAAACAGTATAAAGAAACAAACGAATTTGCATATATTGAATAACCAAAGGAACACAGCTAGAACAGCAAACGATCAAGAAGGAGGCTTCCTATAAGTGAACGGCTTATAAGGCAGAAAAACTGATTTTAATTTTTTCACAATGGCTACTAAATAACTAAAAAGTAATGTGATAGATTCCACAATAGAACACATTGAAAGAACAAGGACATGAAAACCAAACCATGCGGTTACCCTAACCCACAGCCACTACCTTCCAAGTCCGTAAAACTCAATAACACAACTCAAATTGTTCGCTTTTATATTCAGATCCTGCACTCTTTTAGCATCATTAAAACTTTGCAAAGCCTGCCCACCTGTTTTAACAAGTTCTGTGTACACTGCTCTAAACGCTACAATTTCCCAACATGTCATCATCGGTATCAGAACATCTAGACACTAGTAGTACAGTCCCTTCTATGCATAATTACTCAGCTTACTGGTGACATGGTGGATTAACACCACCTCCTTTCCATTTCTAATATTTGGTGAGAGTGAAAAGCAAGAGCACAGAACCGCATTTGCAAGAACCACTATGCATAGGCAAAATAATTTTTTTTCGTATAAACGATGGTTGAATCTGAGCAACTTCTCTAAAGCTTATTGTGAAGGAATTCATTGTGGAAAGTGAGGGGTGTAGCCTAGCTGAGTCGCCTGCAACTTTTTCCAATGGGCTCAGTCTTTTGCAAAAAAAAAAGTCTTTCTAGAGCGAGTCAATCCAATCTAGATAGTGTGTCAATCTGAGATGCAGGAGACAAACAAATAAGCAATAGATGTCTTCAAAGCACAAGTTACTTACCTTCGGTAACGATATATCTGTAAGAAACATCAGTTAGTGTTAGATTCCTTACCTTAGAATATCCCCAGGTGTCAGACTGGATCCGGAAAGTTTTCATCAGCAGTACCCTTGCGCATCGGTAGGCGTCGTCTGCGGCTCCATGTCCGGCGGCGTGATTGCTGGGATGACGTCGCCGGAGTACTTAAACGCCGCCCTCATGCGCTGACGTCAGTTCTGTACATAGCTTTCCACGCCAGGAATGCAGAGCCAGGCAAGAAACCAAAACTGGTGCCATGAAACTAGGGCCCTCAAAGGTAGATACCTTAACCCTAGATATCGGTTCGCAGAACGGGGAGAATGGGTGGGGTGGTAAGGAATCTAACACTAACTAATGTTACCTACAGATATATCGTTACCGAAGGTAAGTAACTTGTGCATCTGAAAGAAACACGTTAGTGTTAGATTCCTTACCTTAGAATAGATACCCCAGCAATACCATCCCCGGTGGTGGGTCTGCGAACCAAGATCCCACCAGGAAGTCCTGGAGAACGGAACGGCCGAAAAAGCCATCTCTCCGGACTTGGCTGTCCAGGCAGTAGTGCTTAGCAAATGTGTGCAGCGAGGCCCACGTAGCTGCCTTACAGATGTCCTGCAAGGGAACTCCTCGACCCAGGGCAGTAGTAGCCTCTGTGGCCAGAGTGAAATGGGCGCGCAGCCCCACAGGTGGCTCCTTTTTCGCCAAGGAATAACAGACCTTGATGCACACGCCCACGTAACCAACAAAGAGCTGGTCATCCACCCGGAACTGGCGTGGGCAGTCTAGATAAGGAATATGCTACTTACCAGTATGCATCTGTTCTTGGCATAGAGGGCTGCAGAGTGGTACATTTATGAATAGATCGCCATCTGGTGTTGGGCTCGGATGATTGCACTTGTTTTTCTTCTGGAGAAGTCTTTGTCGTCATCGATGACTCCTCCTCTAGGTGTCAGTGCGCATGGGCATCGGCTCCATCCTTAGATTGTTTTGCCATAGTAGGGTTAGATGGAGTAGTGTAGTAGAATACATAAAGATATGCCCATGTAAGTATCTAAATAAGATAATGTTGGGACAGACACAGGTTTCCGGGGAGGCAGGGAGGGCATGTACCACTCTGCAGCCCTCTATGCCAAGAACAGATGCATACTGGTAAGTAGCATATTCCGTTCGAGGCATATGGGCTGCAGATGGTACATTTATGAATAGATTATACAGCAGTTACCTCCCTAGCGGTGGTCACCCGTGTCTGTCACAACTGTTTGAAATAGAGTTTTTAATACAGCTTGGCCCACTCTGGCTTGTTGTGTAGCCTGCACATCAACACAGTAGTGCTTTGTAAAGGTATGTGGTGTAGACCAAGTTGCTGCTCTACATAGGTCATCTAGGGGAATGTTTCCTAAGAATGCCATAGATGCTCCTAGCTTACGTGTAGAATGAGCTCTAGGAGGAACAGTTAATGTTCTCTTTGTTTTTATGTAACATATTTGTATACATCTTACAATCCATCTAGCGATGCCTGCTTTAGAAATAGGATTGCCCTTATGTGTTGGGGAAAATGCTACAAATAGTTGTTTAGTTTTCCTGAAATTTTGTGTCCTTTCTATGTAGTACAAAATGGCCCTTTTGACATCTAGTGTATGTAGGGCCCTTTCTGCTACCGTCTGTGGTTTTGGGAAAAAGACTGGTAGTTCCACCGGTTGATTGATGTGAAATGCTGAAATTACTTTAGGCAAGAACTTTGGGTTTGTTCTAAGAACCACTTTATTCTGATGTAATTGTAGGAATGGTTCTTGTATTGTCAGTGCCTGTAATTCACTTACTCTCCTGAGTGAGGTAATGGCTATAAGAAAGGCCACCTTCCATGTAAGGAATAGTATTTCACACCTATGCATAGGTTCGAAAGGTGGTCCCATTAGTCTGGTGAGTACTACGTTGAGGTTCCAGACCGGGGAAGGTGGTAATCTTGATGGAATGACTCTTTTAAGGCCTTCCATGAAGGCTTTTATCGCTGGCACTCTAAACAGGGATATGTGCTGCCTGTTTTGTAGGTACGCTGCTATAGCTGCTAGATGTACTCTGATAGATGTATACGCGAGATTACATTGCTGTAAGTGTAGTAAGTAGCAAATAATCTCCTTTGTTGATACGTCCAGAGGGTTGATATTATTAGTGGTACAGTATATAGCAAACCTCTTCCACTTAGCTGCGTAGCATGCTCTGGTGGTGGGACGTCGCGCTTGCTTAATTATCTCCATGCAATTTGGGGGTAGATCTAAGTACCCAAATTCTAGGATTTCAGGAGCCAGATCGCTAGGTTCAGTTGTGTGGGATCTGGGTGCATTATTTCTCCATGGTTCTGTGTAAGGTGCATGGGTAGAATTCTTAGCTTTTGGTGTGGCACTTGTGAGAGTTGCAAGAGCGTGGTGAACCACGGTTGTCGTGCCCACGTGGGTGCTACTAGTATCATGGTCATTGAGTGTTGTTGCAGCTTTCTGACCACTAATGGGATTAGTGGGAGAGGGGGAAAAGCGTATGCAAATTTGTTGGACCAATTTATCCATAACGCATTGCCCTGCGACAGGTGGTGTGGGTACCTGGACGCGAAGCTTTGGCATTTTGCGTTCTGATGAGTGGCAAAGAGGTCTATCTCTGGTTGTCCCCATCTTTGGAAGAATGGTTGCAGTATTTGTTGGTGCAGTTCCCATTCGTGTATTTGTTCCGACTGTCTGCTTAAGATGTCTGCTATCTGGTTTTGAACTCCTGGTAGGTGTTCTGCTAACAGATAGATGTTTTGAGGAATTGCCCATCTCCAAATTTCCTGCGCTAGTCTGGATAGTTGGAGAGAGTGCGTCCCCCCCTGTTTTTGAATATAATACATTGCTGTCATGTTGTCTGTTCTGATCAGGACTGCTTTGTTGGTAATATGCATTTGAAAGGCTTTCAATGCTAGAAACACTGCTAGTAGTTCTAGATGATTGATGTGCAGCCTTCTTTCCTGCACACTCCATCTTCCTTGTACTGTATATTTCTCCATATGCGCTCCCCATCCCGTGAGCGATGCGTCCGCTGTTATTGTCACCTGTGGAATTGGTTCTAGGAACGACCGTCCCTTGGCAATGTTTGTTGTGTTCCACCACTTCAGAGAGCGGTGTGTGCGGTCGTCTACCAACACCAGATCTGTAATCTGTCCTTGAGCCTGATTCCACTGTGTCGCTAAACATTCTTGTAGCGGACGCATTTGTAGTTTGGCATATGGTATTAGCAGTATGCAGGATGACATCATCCCTAATAGCTGCATGAACACTCTTGCTGTTAGTGAGTGTTGTGGCTGGAATTTTTGAATGATTGTAATCATTGTCTGGATCCTGACTGGATTGGGGTATACTTTGGCTTTTTCTGTGTCTATAGTAGCCCCTAAATATTGTTGAACCTTGCTTGGTTTCAGGTGTGACTGTGTAGTTCACAGTGAACCCTAGTTGGTGCAGCATGTGAATTGTCTTCTGTGTGTTCTGAAGACATTCTTCTTGTGACTTGGCCTTTAATAGCCAGTCGTCCAAGTATGGGAAGACATGTATTTGTTGTCTTCTTAGGTGGGCTGCAACCACTGCTAGGCATTTTGTGAACACCCTTGGTGCCGTCGTGACACCAAACGGAAGAACTTTGAACTGATAATGTTGTCCTTCTACCACAAACCTTAGATATTTCCTGTGGGCTTTGTGAATCGGGATATGAAAGTAAGCGTCTTTTAGATCCAGTGTAGAAAGAAAGTCCCCTTTCTTCAGTAAAGGAAGTACTTGTTGGAGCGTGACCATGTGGAAATGTTCCGAATTTATGTATGCGTTGAGAGGTCTTAGGTCTAGTATTGGCCTTAGAGACCCATCCTTTTTGGGAATTAGGAAGTATAGGGAGTATACTCCTGTTCCTTGTTGTTGCTTTGGAACCTTCTCTATGGCATGCTTTTGTAGCAGAGATAGTACTTCTTGTTTTAACAGTGTTAAGTGATCTTGTTTCATTGGACGCTGTTTGGGGGGGATGTCTGGTGGGGTAGATGTGAGTTCCAGGCAATAACCATGTTGGATAATTTGTCTCACCCACCTGTCTGATGTGATGTTTTCCCATACAGGTAGGAACTGTGATAGGCGTCCCCCGACCGGTGTTATATGGTCTGGGGGGAGCTGTATGAAGTCACTGCTTTGGGGTTGGAGAGTTGCGGTTGTTGTTTCCGCGACCTCTACCCTTGCCGTTACCTCTGTAACTACCTCTAGAATTACCTCTGGGTGATGTCGGTGTAAAAGAGGTTTGTTGCTGGCTTGTACCTGTATTTTTGGATCCTCCTCTATAGGTGGACCTACGAAAGGAACCTCTTTGGGTCAGCTGTTGCAATGCTCCCATTGATTTAGCCGTTTCCGTATCCTTTTTCATCTTTTCTAAGGCCTCATCTGTCCCTGTGCCGAAAAGTGTTTTCTCATCAAAAGGTTGGTTCAGTAATGAAGTTTGCACCTCTTGTTTGAACCCTGAAACCCTGAGCCATGCATGTCTCCTTAACATGATGCTTGTGTTTATGGATCTTGCTGCAGTGTCTGCTGCGTCTAGGGCGCACTTGATTGAAGTGTTCGTAATTAACTTCCCTTCCTGTATGAGTTGATCTGCCCTCTTTTGATGTTCTTTAGGGAGATGTGTGATGAGTTTTTCTAACTCGTCATAATGCGCTCTGTCATACCTTGCAAGTAGTGCTTGTGTATTAGCTATGCGCCAGCTGTTTGCCGCTTGAGATGCTACTCTCTTGCCAGAGGCATCTATTAGCTTAGACTCTTTGTCAGGAGGTGGAGCTTCTCCTGTAGATAAAGAGTTTGCTCTCTTACGAGCGTTTGTGACCACTAGTGAGTCTAGAGGAATTTGTCCCTTGATGAATATTGGGTCTTTTGGAGCTGCCCTATATTTCTTATCAATTCTTGGGTTCAATACCCTAGCCCTCACCGGGTCTTTGAATATCTCTGATGTCTGATTGAGAAGGCCCTTAAGCATTGGTAGTGTTCCTGATGTTCTTTGTGTAGCAGGTAGTGTTTCTAATAGGAAATCCTCTATTTGAGGTTCTGCATGTAGTTCTACCTTGTGGTATTTTGCTGCTCTATTAATGAGTTGCGCAAAACCAGGATTATCATCAGGAGGTGAAGGTTTTGATGGATACAATTCAGGGTCGTTATCGTTATCTGACCCTACATTGTACTGTTCCCATGGGTCTGCCTCCTCTGGGATTGTGTCTTCATCATCCCCAGGATGTTCTCCCTCCCCTGTGTCACTTTCTACATCTGTTGTAGGTGTAGATGGTCGTGTGGGAGGAATAGTTGGCCTATTGTGAGGAATAGGAGAAGAGGGTGTGTCTCTAGGATTTGGAGAAGGGGGAGGAGTTGTATTTGTCCCCATTGTTCTCTTCTTCGGAGGAGTTTTGTCGTCCGATTGTTCACTTTTCCTCTTTTTGGGTAGTTCTGTGACTACCTTGCCAGTTTGTGGATCAATAAACAGAGTCTTTTGTTTAGGATCGGTTTTATATTCCTGTGTCGGTACCACAGTTTTCAGGTCCGAAAGGTGTTTTTTCTTTTGACTGTCCATTTGTATTCTCGGCACCGAGATTTTATTCGGATCCGATGTCTTCGGTGTCGAGGGTGTCTTCGGTATCGAGGTTGTTTGACGTCGAAGCATGTTTAGGTGTCGACATGGACTGTTTCGACTTCGAGCTTTCCTTTATATGGAGCTTCGGTGTCGATGTCGGGGTGGGTCGTTTATCGGAACCACCATGATGGGAGACCGAGTGTTTCGGTTTCGGTGCCGGGCCCGAAGGCGGGGCGTCGGAAACTTTTTTCGGTTGTCTGACCGGGCTCGAGGGCGGGGTCGACACCGTGCGGGGTCTGTTCTTTGGTAAAGGGACGTCGTCACTCACGGTTTGTTGGACGTCGATTTCCTCGACGTCGGACTCGTCCGCTTCTGACCCCGCCTCGTCGCCCTCTTCTTCCTCTTCTGGGTGCTGGTCCTCGAACAGCTCCGGGATTGCTTGTGACTGCATTCTCGATACCTCGTGTCTTCGGGCTCAACGGTTTCTAATCGTCGATTTTGAGGAAAATGCTGCACAGGCCTCACAGTCCCTGGATTCGTGTTCAGGGGACAAGCAGAGGTTGCACACCTCGTGTAGGTCTTTGTGTGGGAACTTAGCACCACACGGACATTTTTTGAATGGAGTCCTTTCCATGGACTCCGGGCTGGACTACATCAAGTTGTCTTCTCGTAGTCGTCGTTCTTCGAAACGCGTCGATATGGAAGTGTAGTCGCGTTCGATAACAATACCGTCGAATTGGAAAGGGTTACGCGCCGAATATAACTTTCTTTATCGAAGTCGATCCGGAGCGCTTCGATCCTCATCCGAACCCGATGGCGGAAAAAAACAATCTAAGGATGGAGCCGATGCCCATGCGCACTGACACCTAGAGGAGGAGTCATCGATGACGACAAAGACTTCTCCAGAAGAAAAACAAGTGCAATCATCCGAGCCCAACACCAGATGGCGATCTATTCATAAATGTACCATCTGCAGCCCATATGCCTCGAACATGGAGAGCCCATGAGCCTCTCTTCCTCTTTCGACGGAGGCGGAAAGAAGGTGGGCAAGGTGATGGACTGCCCGATGTGAAAGGCTGTAACCACCTTGGGCAGGAAAGAAGGATGAGTCCTCATAACAACCTTGATGGACAGAGAGGAAAGGAGGCTTAGAGCACAGAGCCAGGAGCTCACTCACTCTTCTGGCAGAGGTGGTGGCAACCAAGAAAGCAGTTTTAAGAGTCAGAACATAAAGAGGACAATTATGAAGTGTCTCAAAGGGAGCGCACATCAGATAAGTAGTAGGTTCAAGTCCCACTGAGGCATCACGAAAGGAACAGGAAGGAACATGTGTGTGATGCCTTTCAAGAATCTATTTACAACAGGGGACTTGAAAAGGGAAGGCTGATCAGGAAGGCTGAAATGGCAGAGAGATAGGCTTTGATAGTGCCCAGGGCAGAGCCCTGCAGGGCAAGAGAAAGAAGGAAGAGGAGAACCTCTGAAAGGGGGGCAGAAAGTGGATCCACAGCCTTTGCTATGCACCATGCCACAAATTTGTTCCACCTGCAGGCGTATACCGTTTTTGTGGAGGGACGCCTGGCTGCCAGAATCACATCACAGACTTCAAGAGGCAAGTCAAATGGCCTCAACTGTCGCTGCTCAATCTCCACACATGTAGGTGGAGACTGGACAGGTTCGGGTGGAGGACCGTCCCCTGCTGCTGCGACAGAAGGTCCTCCTGAAGAGGCAGATGAATCGGGGGATCGACGGACATGCTGAATATCTCGGGATACCAGTATCTTCGTGCCCAGTCCGGAGCTACAAGGATGACTTGGGCCTGGTCGCATCAGATCTTCAGCACTCTGGGCAGAAGTGATATAGGCGGAAAGGGGTACAACAGACCGCAGCTCCACTCGCGACGAAAAGCGTCCCCGAGCGGGTGCTGCCTTGGAAATTCCAACGCGCAGAACTGATGACATTGTGCGTTCTCTTCGGTGGCAAATAGATCGAACCAAGGCTCTCCCCACTGCTGAAAGAGACCTTGCGCCACGTCCGAGTTCAGACACCATTCGTGATCCATCATGCACAGGCAGTTGAGTTTGTGCGCCCTGGCGTTCAGGGAACCTGCCAGGTGTTGAACCACAAGACTGACGCCCTGGTGTTCCAGCCATGTCCAGAAGAGCAGAGCCTCCTGACAAAAGGTCCATGACCCCACCCTGCCCTGTTTGTTGCAGTATCACATGGCGGTGGTGTTGTCCGAGAACACCTGCACTACACTTCCCCGGACAGAGGGAAGGAATGCCTTCAGTACAAGTTGGATCGCCCACAGCTCCAGAAGGTTGCTATGAAGCCAGGACTCTGGCGGTGACCAGAGGCCTCTGATCTCCGACTCTCCCATGTGGCCCCCCCCCATCCCAGGAGGGACGCATCCGTCACTACTACGTGCTCCGGTTGGGGAAGGAAGAGGGATCTGCCCCTGACCCAATTGCGGTCCATGAGCCACCACTACAACTGTCTTGCCGTGCCCTCCGAGATCAAGACGTGGTCAGACAGGTTGCCCTGATGCTGTGCCCACTGGAACTTCAGGTCCCACTGCAGAGCACGCATCCGCCACCTCGCGTGATGTACCAGCAGGATGCAGGAGGCCATCAGCCCCAGGAGCTGCTGTGTCAGCCTGACCGAAACTCAGGATAAAGGCTGAAAGATCAGAATCAGAGCCTAAATATCCCGAACCCGCTGTTCGGGAGGATCAACCTGAAACTGCGCAGAGTGCAGAATCGCTCCGATGAAGAGGAGCTTCTGAGAGGGGCACCGATGTGACTTCGGCACGTTGATTGAGAACCCCAGCGAGTGCAGGAGATCGGCCATAGTCTGGAAGTGGGAGATGACTGTCTGGGGCGAGCCCGCCTTCAACAACCAGTCGAATAGGGGAAGACAACCCCCTGATCTGCGCATATGAGGTGCGACCACCGCCATCACTTTCGTGAACACCTGAGAGGCAATGGTGAGGCCGAAGGGGAGCACGGTAAACTGAAAGTGCTTGTGGCCTACCGTGAACAGCAGGTAGCACTGGTGGGCCAGCAGGATGGGGATGTGGAAATAAGCGTCCTGCAAGTCCAACGCTGCCATCCAGTCTCCAGGGTCCAGGGCAGCCAGGACCTGAGCTAAAGTCAGCATCTTGAACTTCTCCTCCCGGAGGAAGCCGTTGACGCTCCGGAGGTCCAAGATAGGGTGTAGCCCTCCTTTGACCTTCTTGGGAACCAGAAAGTAGTGGGAGTAGCAACCATGTCCTACTTCTGGCCCAGAAACACGATTGATGGGCCCCTTGGCCAAGAGGGCTGTAACTTCCTCCTGCAGAAGTTGCAAGTGATCCCCCGACATGCGGTGGCACTGAGGTGGCATTGCTGGAGGGGTCGCTTCGAAGGGGAGGGAGTAGCCCCTTCGGACGATTTGCAGCACCCACCTGTCCGAAATGATGGTACGCCAGTGGAGGAGGTGATGGCGAACCATGCTCCCCACTGGCATAGAATGGGCCTGAAAGCTCGGACTAGGAAGGCTTTGAGGCAGATGCTGCGGGAGTGGATGTGGACTGACTAGTCCTCTGTCCCCCTGCACTGCCATGGCGGATACCACGTCCGTGACCAGGTTGGTTCTGCTGCCTGAGGCTGGACGAATGTGTGGGGGCGCCCCTTCCTTGGCCACGAAAGGGGCGAAAAGCAGAAGTCTGCTGTCGCTGGCCGGACAAGGCCAAGGACTTGGCCATAACCCTGCAGTTCTTGAAACGCTCATGCGCACTGTTTACTTTGTCGCCAAAAAGATACCACCATCAAAGGGCATCTCCATGAGCGTGGACTGGACATCCCCTTAAAAATTGGCAGACCTCAGCCAAGCGTGGTGACGATCGCCACCGTCATGGAAATCGCTCTGCCCTGCGAGTCCGTGATATCAAGTACACATCTGATTGAATAAAGTGCTGCATCCCGCCCCTCAGCAAGAGCTTGGGAGAGCCGTGAGTGGGCCTCCTCCGGACACTGGGGCAGCACTTGCGCAACCATATCCCACAAAGAGTGGGTGTAACGGCCCAAAAGGCAAACGGTTTTGATAGACCGCAACCCAGACTAAGTGAGGAGAACAGTTTCTTCCCAAACTGGTCAAACCTTTTGTATTCCCGATCTGGAGGAGCAGTCGGGAATGCAGTCTGGGACATAGAGGCCTGGATCACCAGGCTCTCGGGGGTGGGGTGTAAGGACAGAAAGCAGGGGTCGCCCAGAGCCGGGCAGTGGCGTCGGGCCACATTCCGATCCACAGGGGGCACTGTGGAGGGCTTGGACCAAGTGTGAGAAAGTGGTTTTATATATACTGGACCAAAGTAAGGTACAGTGTGTATAGAGTCCACAATCCCCAGAAGTATAACAGAGCTTAAAGCCAGGTGTGACCTTACCCTCTAAAGTGGTAGCTTGGTCGAGCAGTAAGGCAGGACCAGAGGATAGTGTAAAGCATTTGTTGTATACACTCAGTCAGCAAAAGGTTTCACACACTCAAGGACTGAACTCCAGGCCAATTGTTGCAGGCGTTGTCTGGGTCGTCGAGGAGGGTATTTGGGCACTGGACTTCGGGTCCCAGTCGCCAGGGGGACGTCCTCGTGGTCTTGGATCACTCTGGCACAGGCCGGGCTCGGCGGGTGCAAAGTGGGTTGGACTTGTGCTTCCTGGCTGGCACCAGGAGTAGGGTTGTTGAAGCAGAGCCTCTGCTTATGGGTGTCCCAGGGTCAAAGGTAGGCAGGTCCTCCGGGAGTCCCAAGGTTTCTGTCCGCAGGAGTCGCCGGGATTAGGCAGGAGCAGGTTCCAGGATCGACAGGCCGGTAGGGCTAGGGCCAAGTCAGTTGGTGTCGTCCTGCGGGTAGCTGCTGCACGGCGGGTCTTCTTGATTTTCTTCTTTTCTTTTCGGGATCTGAGGAAGGAAGGTTCAGGGTGCCCCTACATACTAAATTTAGGAGCGTTACAGGTAGGGCAAGGGCAGGGACCAATAGGTCCCTGTCCTGGGGTGGGTGGCAGGAGCCTAGCTGTGATTGGGCAGGGCTCCCCATCTTCAAGATGGCCGGAGCCCAGGGTTGTGTTTCACTTCGCCTCTCCCACCTGAGGGGTGGGGTTGAAACAGGCTGGCACACCCCCTTCCTGACATAGGGTTTCTCGCCAGTCTTCCCGCCAGAGTGGGGGTTAGAACTGGTGGGGGCCAGTTGCTGAGTACAGCAAATGGTCTGTGAGAAGCTCACAGAGGCGGCAGGCCTTTGAAGCTTCCCCCTGCCCACCCTGGGGGAGGAGACCTAGCACCTCGCCCAGGATGTGCATTGTTGCAGGCCCAGGAGAGCAGGGGGCTCTCCACCCAAGGGTCCAGCAACATGTCTGCTGTGTGGCAGCCTCGGCAGTCACTCAGACCAGACGTGGATTGTAGGTTAGGTTTTCTGGAGACATCTCTAAGATGCCCTCTGGTGCATTTTACATTAAATCCCACACTGGCATCAGTGTGGGTTTAATGTGCTGAGAAGTTTGGTACCAAACGTGTCAGTCTTCAGTGTAGCCATTATGGTGCTGTGGAGTTCGTAATGAAAACCTCCCAGCACCATATACTCTTAATGGCATCACTGCACTTACAGTGCCCAGGAATGGCTCTGGGTACTGTAGGGGCACAGGGCTCATGCACCTGTGCCAACACCACTGGCATAGGGAACCCAGCTAGAGGGGTGACTGAAGTATGACATGGCAGTGGGTTCTGTGGGCATGGCACACAGTGATGTGTGCCATGTTGACTCTTTGTTTAGATCTGTACTTAGACACTCAGCCTGCAAAGGCAGTGTGTGGGTGTCGGCCTCAGGGCCCCTAAGGGTGGCACAATAAGTGCTACAGCCCTTAGGGGTCTTCTCTGGTCACCAGGCCCTGGGTACCATTTACTAGGGGCTGATAGGTGGTCAGAGATGCCAATTGGGTTTTAGGTTCAGTACAGTTTTAGGGAAGGAACACAGGCACTGGGCACCTGGTTGGCAGGAGCCCAGGGCACACTCAAAGTACATCAGCAGTTCAGAAAAAAGTGGGGGCATACCAAAGCAAGAAAGATTGCACTTTCTTACCCCGCCCCTCCCCCAAACAAAAGGTGATGAGACTAACCTTGCCCTAGGGAGTCTTCATTGTCTAAGCATGTTGGACTTGGCCATTTTGGCAGGTTCACCCCTAAACTTTTTGTTGGTGTTGGTCGTTTCTGGCTTCTGCGCACTTTAACACTGTCTCCCAGTGTAAATGGCGTGCGCACTCTGAGTACATGTGAGATTGGCCTGCACTCCCATTGGAATACATGGGGAATGTATGTGTCCATGGTAGTTCCTGATGTGGGGGGAGTGCAGAGGCAAGTTTGGTATGTGCAAACTCGTGAGATTAAATGTTGCGCGATGATGTGCGTAGATTTAATGTGTTTGTTGTGGAAGTGCCACTTCTAGAAGTTGGCATGTCTGTGTAGTAAATGTGAATTGACTGTCTGGCTTGTGATTGGCTGGAGCTGGCTGGTGTGCCTGGCTCCAGGAATCAGGATAGGTCTGCCCCAGTGGTGAATGGAGAGATCTGCATGTTGATGGCAGGGAGGAGAGCACCTGGGACCTGAATAGGGCTAGGCTTTCCCTCCACAATGCTGGCTCCCCCCCCCCTGTGGTGCGTCTGATGTCCCTAGCCGGTCCTGTGAATGGGGAGGGGCTGAGCACAACAGAGTGCTCCAAAACCAGTTGCATCTGGTTTTTCCTTAACCCTGCAGCCTGAGACAAAGGGATTTGGTGTATAATAAGGGGCTGTGACCCCATGAAAAATGTTCTTTCCTGATCCTAACTTGAGGGGGACCTGCTGCTGCTGGGCGCCAGGAGGAACCGCCACTGGGGACTGCCTCCCTGCCTGGAGTGCCCTGTGAGCTAGCCCCTGGGCCCAGCCTTTGCCCCCCCCTGCCTTCCTAAGGACTTTGTTCTGAACTTTGCCTGCCAGCACCTGGGAAGCGCGTGATTTTTCCTCCAGAGCAGCGCTGCTGTTTTCCACTGCAGCACGGAGCTGCGAGCGCATTTGCGAAGGATTCCCCGGCGTGGGGATCCCCCTTTTCATCATTTTTGGTGCATTGTTGAAGTCAGAGCCCACGAGGCTCCAACAATTACGGGGGCATTCTGTATCTAGAGCCCGAGAGGCTCCCACATTGTTTTAGGCACTGTTGCTGCTCTAAGAGCCCAGAGGAGAGCCAGGAGGCACGCTGGTGCCAGGCTCAGTTTCCCCAGCTGCCCAGCAGTTAGTGGGCAGCTGCAACATTTAGGTGGTGCCCCTGCTCATCGCTGCATTGGCAGCTGGTAGCCCTGACATTTTGGACAAAGGGCGTTTCAGACCCCTGAAAAGCCAAATTGGCCTGGGGACAGTTTCATGCGTTGTGCCCTTGCTTGGGGTACATGGTTATGCCTTATGTGATTTTTGCGCAAAGGTGATTACTTGCCTAATGTGATTTATGCATAATATGCAATGCCTTTTTGCCTATACCTTTAAATGTGTTTTCATGCCTAGGAGGTTGTTTGACCTAGAATAGTTATGCTACTGAGTTCATGGTTCCCTGCGTGATATATGCCTATGGTGGTTAGGATTGCGTAGTGTGTACTTACCTTTTACCAGTGGTTACTGGTTGTGTGCTACAGTTGCTATTTGGTGCTACAATTATCCTATGTTCTACGTGCTATTCCTACTAAGTGCTATCCCTGATAGTGGTCCACGTGGCCCTGTCCGGTGTATATAATCCCCTGTAAATACTGCCCAGTGCCAGTGGGCACAGTGTAATTATTAGGAGAGGTGTGGCGCCGCGGCCAGGGCGACTGACGCTGGAATCTGGGGATCAGGGTTCGATCCCCGGCTCCGGCGGCAGGTTAGCCCAGCACCATGTGACTCTGGGCAATAGCTTGCTTAATCTTCCCGACGGCCCCCAGCGCCTAGAGACCCTTACGGGTGATTGTGCGCTTTACAAATGTGGATTATTATTATTATTATGATCTAATGTGTTTATGGTAATACAAAGGCTATTTTTATATATAACCTTGTGTGGAGTTCCTTTTTGTGGTGTGCCTAGTGTGTTGCTGCTGTGTGTGTGTTGCGCAAATGCTTTACACATTGCCTAAAGGATAAGCCGGACTGCTTCTGCCAAGCTACCAAGGGGGTGAGCAGGGGTTATCTTGGCGTGTGACTCGCTTGCCCTGACTAGAGTGGTGGTTTCTGCCTGGCTTTGGCGCAAGCCTCAGCCAACCAGAAATCCCATTTCTAACAAAGTGGAAGAACCTGGAAAGTCCATCTGCATTGGCATGGGCAGTCCCTGGTTGGTGTTCCACTTCAAAGTCCATTCCCTGTAGGGAGATGGACCATCTCAGTAGTTTGGGATTTTCCCCTTTCATCTGCATTAGCCATCTGAGAGGTCTATGGTCAGTTTGAATTAGGAAGTGAGTTCCAAACAAGTAGGGCCTCAACTTCTTCAGGGACCAAACCACAGCAAAGGCCTCCCTCTCAATGGCACTCAAACGTTGCTCTCTGGGGACTAGCCTCCTGCTTATAAAAGCAACAGGTTGGTCTTGGCCTTCCTCATTGATCTGGGATAGGACCGCTCCTAACCCTAGCTCTGAGGCATCAGTCTGCACTATGAACTGCTTGGAGTAGTCTGGTGCTTTTAGAATGGGTGCTCAGCACATTGCTTCTTTAAGGGTGTCAAAAGCCATTTGGCAGCTAACAGTCCAGTTTACTTTCTTGGGCATTTTCTTGGAGGTGAGTTCTGTGAGGGGAGTCAATGGACCCATATCCCTTCACAAACCTCCTGTAGTACCCAATCAAGCCAAGGAATGCCCTGACTTGGGTCTGGGTTGTTGGAGCTGCCCAGTCCATGATACTCTGGATCTTGGGTTGGACCTGGCCTCCACCAACAAGGTGGCCCAAGTACACCACAGTGCCCTGCCCTATCTGGCATTTGGATGCCTTGATAGTCTGTCCTGCAGATTGCAGGGCTTTTAGAACCTTCTCAAGGTGGATCAGGTTATCCTGCCCGGTGGAGCTAAAGACAGCATTATCGTCAAGATAAGCTGCACTAAAGGACTCCAACCCAGTCAGGACTTGGTTCACCAACCTCTGGAAGGTGGCAGGGGCATTCTTTAACCCAAAAGGCATTACAGTAAACTGATAGTGCCCATCAGGGGTGGAGAATGCGGTTTTGTCTTTGGCTCCTGGGGCCATGCCAATCTGCCAGTACCCTACAGTTAAGTCAAAGGTACTGAGAAATTTGGCTGCCCCCAATTTATCTATCAACTCATCAGCTCTTGGAATGGGGTGAGCATCTGTCTTGGTGACAGAGTTGAGCCCTCTATAGTCCACACAGAACCTCATCTCTCTTTCCACCCTGTTGATGAGGCTTGGGGACCAGAACCACTGGGCTAGACCAGGGGCTCTCAGAGGGTTCAATAACCCCAAGCTCCAGCATCTTGCGGACTTCAGCTTTGATGCTCTCCTTGACTTGGTCTGATTGTCGATAGATTTTGTTTTTGACAGGGTGACTGACACCAGTGTCCACATCATGGGTACACCAGTTGGTCAGACATGGGGTCAGGCAAAAGAGGCTAGCAAATTGCTGCAAGACTTGCTTGCAGTCAGCCTGCTGTTGGGTAGAAAGGGTGTCTGAAATGACCACTCCATCCACTGACATCTTTTGGGCTGTAAGAGAGGTTATCAGGGAGAGGTTCACTCTCTGCTTCCTGTTCCTCATCAGTCACCATCAGCATGGTGATGTCAGCCCTGTCATTGTAGAGTTTATGGCGGTTCACAGTGATAACCCTTTTGGGTGTCCTGATTGTGCCCAGGTCCAGTAGGTAAGTGACCCCACTCTTTCTCCAGGATAGGGTAAGGACTACTCCATCTGTCTTGGAGAGCCCTTGGTGCCACTGGCTCCAAGACCCACACCTGTTGCCCAGGTTGAAATTCAACCATGGCAGCTTTTTGGTCATATCGCTGCTTCTGAAGCTCCTGGCTGGCCTCAAGATTCTTGGATGCCTTTTCCATATACTCAGCCATTCTGGACCTCAGGCCAAAAACGTAGTCCACAATGTCTTGCTTGGGTTCTTGGAGAGGCCTCTCCCAAACCTCTTTCACAAGACAAAGTGGTCCCCTTACAGTATGACCAAACAGAAGTTCAAAGGGTGAAAATCCCACTCCTTTCTGTGGCACTTCCCTATAAGCGAAAAGCAGGATGGCAACAGGACATCCCATCTCCTTTTGAGTTTTTCAGGGAGTCCCATAATCATACCTTTCAAAGTCTTGTTAAATCTCTCAACAAGGCCATTGGTTTGTAGGTGGTATGGGGTAGTAAACTTGTACTGCACATCACACTCCTTCCACATGTGTTTCAGGTAAGCAGACATGAAGTTAGAACCTCTGTCTGAAATCACCTCCTTAGGAAACCCTACCCTGATTAAGACACCAAGGAGGGGTTCGGCTACTGCAGGAGCTGTAGCAACCCTAAGGGGAATTGCTTCAGGGTACCTAGTAGCATGATCCACTACTACTAGAATGAATTTGTTCCGTGAGGCTGTGGGAGGTTCAAGTTTCCCCCAAATGTCCACACCTACCCTTTCAAAAGGTACCCCCACCACTGGCAGTGGTATTAGGGGGGCCTTTGGGTGGCCACCTGTCTTGGCACTGGCCTGATGGGTAACACAGGAACTCACAAACTCCTTCACCTTTTGGTGCATCTGGGGCCAGTAGAAGTGACTAACTAGTATTTCCCAAGTTTTGTTCTGCCCCAGATGTCCAGCTAGGAGGATGTCATGAGCTAAAGTTAGGAGGAACTCCCTGTACTTCTGTGGTACTACCACCCTCCTGGTAGCTCCAGGAGTGGGGTTTCTTGCCTCAGCAAACAGTAATCCCTCTTCCCAATAAGCTCTGTGGGTACCACCGACACCTCCCTGTGCTTCTGAAACAGCTTGCTGCCTCAGGCTTTCAGGAGTAAGGAAGTCTCGCTGGCCCTGGCACAGCTCTTCCCTAGTGGGTCCCCCTGGGCCCAGGAGTCCAACCTGGTAAGGCTTAAGCTCCATGGGCTCAGTTCCCTCTAGGGTTTCCAAGTCCTCTCCCTGAGGAGAGAGGTCCTGAGAGGCTTGCTGTGTAGAAGCTGGTCCCCCAGTCTTCTTGTTTTGTCTCTTGGTTGGGCCATACTTTCAGGCTCCAAACCTACTTGTACACCCTTCTTTTTTCACTGTGCTCTGGTTTGCACACACACCAGTCTAGGGATACCCAGCATGGCTGCATGGGTTACTTGCTCAACCTCAGCCCAGGCTGAGGTATCCAGGTCATTTCCAAGCAGACAGACAGCTGGCAATTGTGGAGAGACCACTACCAGTTTGAGGCCAGTAACCTCCCCCCAACCTAATGTCACCAGAGCCATAGGGCGTTGGGTGGTAATGCTGTCAGCATTGGTGACTGGGTAGGTTTTCCCAATCAAGTATTGCTCTGGGGAAACCAGCATATATTTCACCATGGTGATACTGGCACCTGTATCCCTCAGGGCTTCTACTCTAGTTCCATTAATGGAGGGGTATTGAAAATACTTCTTACAGTTGGGTGGCCAACCAGCTACATTGGCAAACTCCCCTTCCCCCAAGGAGACTAGGCTAGCTTGAGTATTCCCAGATTTGCTCTGGGCACTTCTCTGATCCCATTTGTAGACGTACTGTCCCAGGAGTAGCTGTATGGGTGCCTTAGGGGCATTTTTGTGGGGGCAGTTTCGGTCTACAGTTAAATGTCCCAACATCTTACAGTTGTTACAATAGGCCTTGTTGGGATCAAAGTTCTTCCCCCTATAAGGCTGAGGCACATAGGGAGTAGTTTGGGACCCACCCCACTGTACAGGTTTTTGGGGCCCTTTGGAAGACTCAGACTTTTTATCTTGGGGGTTCTCAACACCTTTCCCCTGGGGAGGTTTTGTAACCACCTTCTTTTGGTCACCCGCAGTGGCTGTCCTCGTCACCCTAGTCTTGACCCAATGGTATGCCAGCTTTCCCCAATTGTTGGGGGGAAATTAGACCTAGGTCTACCAAATGCTGATGCAACTTTTCATTTGTGCAATTACTCAAAGTGTGTTCCTTCATAAACAAATTGTAAAGTCCAGAAAAGTCATGCACGTTGTGTCCAGTTAACCAACCATCTAGTGTCTTTACTGAGTAGTCTACAAAATCTATCCAGGATTGGGTCTGGGTTTTTTGAGCCCCTGAACGTAATTCTGTACTCCTCAGTAGTGAGTCCAAATCCCTCAATCAGAGTCTTCTTCATGAGGTTATAGGACCCTGCATCTGGCGCAGAGAGGGTCAGAGCCTGTCTCTGCAGTTACCAGAGAACATTTCCCATAGGAGTGCCCCCAGAGAGGTTTCTTTAGCTGTCTGATATCACAAGCCCTCTCACAGGCTGTGAACCATTTGGTGATGTCATCACCTTCCTCAAATTTAGGGACAATCCCTTTGGGGATTTTAGGATTATAAGATTGCTCTCTGTCCTTGTTATTGGTATTGCTGCCACCAGAGATGGGGGTTAGGCCCATCTCTTTTCTTACTTTTTCTAGAGCCAGGAGCCTGGTCTCTAGGTCTAATCTCCTGGCCAACTATAAAGTCGTCCTCTGCACTGGGGATACCCCAATGGGTTCTCTGGGGACCAGTCGGTCTGTGTGGTTCCTAGGCTTCCAAAGGTTGACTATTGGAATCAAGGGTACAGGGACCCCTTCTTCCCTAAGGAGGGGGGGCATTATCCTCCCCCTGTTCCCTCACTTCTTCCTCTGTGTGGGTGTCACCCTGCTCAGAGGGGTGGTCTTTTGCATACTCAGCCAGGAGCTCCTGGAGCTCTTGTTTGGTTGGATGCAGACCTACAGTTATGTGTTTAGCTTTGCATAGGGCCCTCATTTCCTTGAAGTCCAAGTGCAAGTAAGGTGTGAGGTTGAGCTCCTCCACCAGGTTGTGTTATCTTCACTAACAGCTGGGGCACTTTGAGTCATTATAACCTGATAGTTCTAACCCTCTACCCCAGCTTGTAGTGACTTATTTTTCAGAAATTCTAATGAGACTTAAGCAAGGCCCTACCAGAGGTTTAGTATTTTTGGAAAAGGCCAATTTCAGAATTCTAAAGGTAATTTGAGTTCTGTGGTGTGATCAGATGGTAACCAAGTAGTCCAATAAATGCAAGTTTGTATCCCACCGCTGCCACCAATGTGAAAAAGTGGCTCTATATAGAAGGAAGTACAGTGTGTATAGAGTCCACCAACCCCACAGGTATAACAGAGGTTAAAGTCAGAACTGACCTTACTCTCCAACGTGGTAGCTTGGTCGAGCTGTAAGGCAGTACCAGAGGACAGTGTAAAGCATTTGATGTACACACTCAGTCAGCAAAAGGTTTCACACACTTAAGGACTGAACTCCAGGCCAATTATTTGTATATCCAGAGATATGGTTGTTTTATTTTTAGAACCAAAATGTAGAAAAAATATACTTTTCACATTACGAGTACTCTCATGTAAATACTTTGCAGAGGAGCAATAAGTTTGTATACACATTAATCACAGCTTAGCTAATAAGCAATACAGTTCTAAAACACACTCTAGCATTGAGCTCAATAGGTTTTCATAGGAAAGTACAGTTGATTACTTTACGGATTACTTTGGTAGTCCCAGGACTAGATCTTGGGTTCAGTCCTGGGGTCTAAGCTGAAACCAGATTAGCAAAAACGTTTTAGTCACAGTGATGATTTTTCCTGAATATAAAGCGGTTTTAAAAGTTCACACTTAGAAACTTTTCGAGGTGATTCTCACAATGTTATTCAATGGGAGGAAATTCAGGTTACAGGTAAAGTACGATTGTGTTACTTTTGTAACCCAGCACTAGTCTCCTAGGGCCAGCACTGGGGGCATAACTCAAAACAGGCAGGTAATTGCGTTTCAGTATTTCGTATGATTTTTAAAGAGTATTTACAGTTTTCAAAAGTAGACACTTAGAAGAATTTTCATAGAAAAGCAGACAATGTGTTCCTATGGATAAAATACAGGTTACTAGTAAACCCGCTAGGGATTGCTTTTGCGGTTCAGTACTGGCCTGAAAGGTACAGTACTGGCTTCTCTCCTGATCACAGGTGAGTATTTTCGAATTCGGACTTTGGCTGAATTTATAGGAACATTTTCAGTTTTGAAAACTTCACACTTCGAAAATTTTCGAGTCAAAAATGGGTCAATGTTGTCCAATGGCAGGTAAGTGGATTACCGGTTTCCAGGTGAGTACTTGGCTGGTGAAGTTAGGGTTCTGGGCATAGACTCCGGGGTCCCCCAGGGTCAGGTGAGTACAGTTGGTTCAGTCCCAGCGGCGCAGGGGCGGCCGAGTGCAGAGGTAGGTAGGCCCAATGTTATTCAATGAGGCAAAGGGGGCCTTCGGTTGGTGGCTGCTGGCTAGCAGGCCACGCGGCTCTGGGAGCTGGGCTCCTGGTCACTTGCTCTGGGCAAGGGGGGGAAGTAGGATAGGGCAAAGAGGTCACAGCCAGCGGCTCTCGGGCGGCTGGGTGCAGGGTGCTTTTGAGCCGTCGGGCGCTCAATGTTATCCAATGAGGATCTTGAAAAAGGAACAAAGGCTGCAGGCTCGGTGACGGTGACTCTCTAGGGGCCACCAGCACTTCGAGAGGTAAGTTGGGATGTCGGAGCACAGGTAGGTACCCCAAAGGGAGGCAGAGGGGGCTGTAGGGCGCCGGGTGCAGGGGTGTCTTTGGGTGTCGGAAAACCTTACCCTCGACTGGTCGCGGTTGGGGTGGCCCCTGGTTCTGAGTCTGCAGGCGTCGGCTAGTTCATCGAGGAGGGTCTTTGGGCACTGGACTTCGGGTCCCAGTCGCCGGGGGGACGTCCTCGTGGTCTTGGTTCGGGTTGGCCCGGCCCGGGCTCGGCTGGTGCAGAGGGGGTTGGTCCGGAGCTTCCTGGTGGGCACCAGGTGGGTTGTTGCAGCAGAGCCTCTGCTGATGGGAGTCCCAATCGTCAAGAGGGTCAAGGCAGGCAGGTCCTCTGGGTGTCCCAAGGTTGCTGTCCGCGGAGGTCGCCGGGTTTAGGCAGGAGCAGGTTCCAGGATCAACAGGCCGGTAGGGCTGGGGCCAAGTCAGTTGTTGTTGTCCTGTTAGCAGCTGCGCGGTGGGTCGTCTTCTTCTTGATCTTTCTTCTTTTTTGATATCGGGATCTGAGGAAGGAAGGTTCAGGGAGCCCCTAAATACTAAATTTAGGGGCGTTACAGGTAGGGCAAGGGCAGGGACCAATGGGTCCCTGTCCTGAGGTGAGCACACCCCCTAGCCTAGCCTGCTCCTCTCCTGTGGGAGGGGGGGCAGGAGCCTAGCTGGGATTGGGGGGTAGAGTTGGCACCGGTTGGCACCCCCCCCCCTTCCTGACGTAGTTTTTCCCGCCAGTCTTCCCGCCAGAATGGGGGTAGGACTGGTGGGGGGCTGGTTGCTGGGTACAGCAAATGGTCTGGGGAAGCTCTCAGAGGCGGAATGCCTTTGAAGCTTCACCCTGTCCATCCTGGGGGAGGAGAAATAGCACCTCACCCAGGATGTGCCTTGTTGCAGACCCAGGAGAGTGGGGGCTCTCCACCCAGGGGTCCATCAACATGTCTGCTGGGTGGCAGCCTCTGCAGCCCAGACGTGGATTGTAGGTTCAGGTTTTTGGAGGGCATCTCTAAGATGCCCTCTCGTGCATCATACATTAAATCCCACATTGGCATCAGTGCAGGTTTAATGTGCTGAGAAGTTTGGTACCAAACTTGTCAGTCTTCAGTGAAGCCATTATGGTGCTGTGGAGTTCGTGAATGACAACCTCCAAGCACCATATACTCTTAAATGGAAACACTGCACTTACAGTGCCCAGGAATGGCCCAGGGTACTGTAGGGGCACATGGCTCACGCACCGGGGCCCACACCTCTGGCATAGGGCACCCAGCTAGAGGTGTGACTGAAGTATGCCAGGGCAGTGGGTTCTGTGGGCATTGCACACAGTGTGCCATGTCGACTCTTGCTTAAGTTCTGTACTTAGGCACTCAGCCTGCAAAGGCAGTGTGTGGGAGCCAGGGTACAGGGCCCATGAGGGTGGCACAATAAGAGCTGCAGCCCTCAGGGGTCTTCTCTGGTCACCATGCCC
Organism: Lissotriton helveticus; assembly: GCF_964261635.1. Taxonomy (NCBI): domain Eukaryota; kingdom Metazoa; phylum Chordata; class Amphibia; order Caudata; family Salamandridae; genus Lissotriton; species Lissotriton helveticus. The sequence continues at coordinate 350,495,997 of NC_136070.1, read as the reverse complement.
TGGGTACCTAGATTACCATTTACTAGGGGCTGACAGGGGCCAGAGATGCCAATTGGGTATTTTGTTTTAGCATAGCTTTTCTTTGTGGGGAAGGAACACAGGCCCTGGGTACCTGATTGGCAGGGACCCACGGCACACTCAGTCAAAGTACATCAGCAGTTCAGTAAAACGTGGGGGCATACCAAGGCAAGAAAGATGGCACTTTCTCACACAACCCCTCCTTCCCCCCACCCCCACCCCAAACGATAGGTGATGAGACTAACCTTGCCCTGCGGAGTCTTCATTCTCTAAGTGGAAGAACCTGGAAAGTCCATCTGCGTTGGCATGGGCAGTCCCTGGTCGGTGTTACACTTCAAAGTCCATACCCTGTAGGGAGATGGACCATATCAGTAGTTTTGGATTATCCCCTTTCATCTGTATTAGCCATCTGAGAGGTCTGTGGTCCATTTGAACCAGGAAGTGAGTCCCAAACAGGTAGGGCCTCAAGTTCAGGGACCAAACCAGAGCAAAGGCCTCCCTCTCGATGGCACTCCAACGCTGCTCTCTGGGGAGTAGCCTCCTGCTTATAAAAGCAACAGGTTGGTCATGGCCTTCCTCATTGATCTGGGAGAGGACTGCTCCTATCCCCAGCTCTGAGGCATCAGCCTGCACTATGAAGTGCTTGGAGTAGTCTGGTGCTTTTGGAATGGGTGCTGAGCACATTGCTTCTTTCAGGGTGTCAAAAGCCTTTTGGCAGCTAACAGTCCAGTTCACTTTCTTGGGCATTTTATTGGAGATGAGTTCTGTGAGGGGAGTCACAATAGACCCATATCCCTTCACAACCTTTCTGTAATATCCAGTCAAGCCAAGGAATGCCCTGACTTGAGTCTGGGTGGTTGGAGCTGCCCAGTCCAGGATGCTCTGGATCTTGGCCTGTAATGGTTGGACCTGGCCTCCACCAACAAGGTGGCCCAAGTACACCACAGTGCCCTGCCCTATTTGGCATTTGGATGCCTTGATAGTCAGTCCTGCAGATTGCTGGGCTTGCAGAACCTTCCCAAGGTGGATCAGGTGATCCTGCCAGGTGGAGCTAAAGACAGCAATATCATCAAGATAGGCTGCACTGAAGGAGTCCAACCCAGTCAGGACTTGGTTCACCAACCTCTGGAAGGTGGCAGGAGCATTCTTTAACCCACAAGGCATCACAGTAAACTGATAGTGCCCATCAGGGGTAGAGAATGCTGTTTTCTCTTTGGCTCCTGGGGCCATGTCAATTTGCTGATACCCTGCAGTCAAGTCAAAGGTGCTTCTAAATTTGGCTACCTCTAGTTTGTCTATCAACTCATCTGCTCTTGGAATGGGGTGAACATCTGTCTTGGTGACAGAGTTGAGCCCTCTATAGTCCACACTTAACCTCATCTCTCTCTTTCCACCCTATTGATGAGGTTTGGGGACTAGTACCACTGGGCTGGCCGAGGGGCTCTCAGAGGGTTCAATCACCCCTAGCTCCAGCATCTTGCTGACTTCAGCTTTGATGCTTTCCTTGACTTGGTCTGATCGTCGATAGATTTTGTTTTTGACAGGGTTACTGTCACCAGTGTCCACATCATGGGTACACCAGCTGGTCAGACCAGGGGTCAAGGACTAGATTCTAGCAAACTGCTGCAAGACCTGCTTGCAGTCAGCCTGCTGTTGGGGGGTGAGGGTGTCTGAAAGGACTACTCCATCCACTGACCCATCTTTTGGGCTGATAGAGAGGAGATCAGGGAAAGGTTCACTCTCTGCTTCCTGTTCCTCATCAGTCACCATCAGCATGGTGAGGTTAGCCCTGTCATGGTAGGGCTTGAGGCGGTTCACATGGATAACCCTTTTGGGTGTCCTGCTGGTGCCCAGGTCCACTAAGTAAGTGACCTCGCTCTTTTTCTCCAGGATAGGGTAAGGGCCACTCCATCTGTCTTGGAGAGCCCTTGATGCCACTGGCTCCAAAACCCACACCTGTTGCCCAGGTTGAAATTCAACCATGGCAGCTTTTTGGTCATACCAGTGCTTCTGCAGATCCTGGCTGGCCTCAAGATTTTTGGATGCCTTATCCATGTCCTCTGCCATTCTGGACCTTAGGCCAAGCACATAGTCCACAATGTCCTGTTTGGGTTCTTGGAGAGGCCTCTTCCAACCGTCCTTCACAAGACAAAGTGGTCCCCTTACAGGATGACCAAACAGAAGTTCAAAGGGTAAAAACCCCACTCCCTTCTGTGGCACTTCCCTATAAGCGAAAAGCAGGCATGGCAACAGGACATCCCATCACCTTTTGAGTTTTTCAGGGAGTCCCATGATCATACCTTTCAATGTCTTGTTGAACCTTTCTACAAGATGATTGGTTTGTAGGTGGTATGGGGTAGTGAACTTGTACTGCACCCCACACTCCTTCCACATGTGTTTCAGGTAAGCAGATATGAAGATGGTACCTCTGTCGGTAACCACCTCCTTAGGAAACCCTACCCTGGTGAAGACACCTAGGAGGGCCTTGTCTACTCCAGGAGCTGTAGTCACCCTAAGGGGAATTGCCTCAGGGTACCTAGTAGCATGAGCCACTACTACTAGAATGAATTTGTTCCCTGAGGCTGTGGGAGGTTCTAGGACCCACAATGTCCACACCTACCCTTTCAAAGGGCACCCCCACCACTGGCAGTGGTATCAGGGGGGGCTTTGGCTTGCCACCGGTCTTGCCACTGGCCTGACAGGTAGCACAGGAGCTCACAAACTCCTTCACTTTTTGGTTCATCTGGGGCCAGTAAAAGTGGCTAACCAACCTTTCCCAAGTTTTGGTTTGCCCCAGGTGTCCAGCTAGGAGGATGCCATGAGCCAAAGTTAGGAGGAACTCTCTGTACTTCTGTGGCACTACCACTCTCCTGGTAGCTCCAGGATTGGGGTTTCGTGCCTCAGCATACAGTAATCCCTCTTCCCAATAAGCTCTGTGGGAACCACTGAAATCTCCCTTTGCTTCTGTAGCTGCTTGCTGCCTCACGCTTTCAAGAGTGGGGCAGTCTCGCTGGCCCTGTCACAGCCCTTCCCTAGTGGGCCCCCTGGGCCCAGGAGACCAGCCTGGTAAGGCTCAAGCTCCATAGGCTCAGTTCCCTCTAGGGTTTCCAAGTCCTCTCCCTGAGGAGAGGGGTCCTGGGAGGCTGGCTGTGTAGAAGCTGGTTCCCCAGTCTCCTTGATTTTTCTCTTGGTTGGTTGGGCCATACTTTCAGGCTCCAAACCCACTTGTTCACCCTTCTTTTTGCTCTGTGCTCTGTTTTGGACACACACCATTCTAGGGATACCCGGCATGGCTGCATGGGTTACTTGCTCAACTTCAGCCCAGGCTGAAGACTCCAGGTCATTTCCAAGCAGACAGTCAGCTGGCAATTGTGGTGAGACCACTACCAGTTTCAGGCCAGTAACCCCCCCCCATCCTAATGTTACCATAGATAGGGGGCGTTGTGTGGTAATGCTGTCAGCATTGGTGACTGGGTAAGTTTTCCCAACCAGGTATTGCTCTGGGGAAACCAGCTTCTCCCTTACCATAGTGATGCTGGCACCTGTATACCTCAGGACTTTTACTCTTGTTCCATTTATGGAGGGGTATTGCATATATTTGTTACAGTTGGTTGGCCACCCAGCCACACTGGCAACCTCCATATTCCCCAAGCAGACTAGACTAGCTTGAGTGTATTCCCAGATTTGCTCTGGGCACTCCTCTGATCCCATCTGTAGATTTACTGTCCCTGGAGAAGCTGGAATGGGTGCCTTAGGGGCTTTGTTGTAGGGGCAGTTCTTTTCTACAGTTAAATGTCCCAACTTCTTACAGTTGTTACAATAGGCCTTGTTAGGATCAAAGTTTCTTCCCCTATAGGGCTGAGGCACATAGGGAGTAGATTGGGACCCACCCCCCTGAACAGGTTTTTGGGGCCCTTTGGAAGACATAGACTTTTTATCTTGGGGGTTCTCACCACCTTTCCCCTGGGGAGGTTTTGTAACCACCTTCTTTTGGTCACCCGCAGTGGCTGTCCTTGTCACCCTAGTCTTGACCCAGTGGTCTGCCTTCTTTCCCACTTCTTGGGGAGAAATTAGACCTAGGTCTACAAAATGCTGATGTAACTTTTCATTCGTGCAATTACTCAAAAGGTGTTCCTTCATAAACAAATTATACCATCCAGTAAAGTCATGCACATTGTGTACAGTTAACCAACCATCCAGTGGCTTTACTGAGTAGTCTACAAAATCTATCCAGGATTGGGTCTGGGTTTTGTGAGCCCCCCCTGAACCTAATTCTGTACTCCTCAGTAGTGAGTCCAAATCCCTCAATCAGAGTTTTCTTCATGAGGTCATAAGGCCCTGCATCTGGCCCGAGAGGGTCAGAAGCTTGTCTCTGCAGTTACCAGAGAACAGTTCCCACAGGAGTGCCCCCCCCCCCCAAGAGAGGTTTCTTTAATCTTCTGATATCACAAGCCCTCTCAAAGGCTATGAACCACTTGGTGATCTCATCACCTTCCTCAAATTTAGGGACAATCCCTTTGGTGATTTTAGGATCATATGATTGCTCTTTATCCTTATTATTGGTATTGCTGCCACCAGAGATTGGGGCTACCCCATCTCTTTCCTTTCTTTTTCGAGAGCCAGGAGTCTGGACTCTAGATCTAATCTCTTGGCCAACTTTGCTAAAAAGTTGTCCTCTTCATTGGGGGACTCCCCAATGTGTTCTCTGGGGCCTAGTCCACCTGTGTGGTTCCCAAGCTCCCAGAAGTTGACTCTTGGAGTAAAGGGTACGGGGATCCTTTCCTCCCTAGAAACGGAGGGGGGGTTGTCATTATCCTCCTCCTCTTCTTCCTCCTCCTCTGACCTGGTGTCACCCTGTTCAGAGGGGTGGCCTTTTGCATACTCACCCAGGAGCTCCTGGAGCCCTTGTTTGGTTGGATGCAGGCCCATGAATATATATTTTAAGTTTGCATAGGGACCTCAATTCCTTGAAATTCAAGTGCAAGTAAGGTGTGAGGACGAGCTCCTCAACCAGGTCCATGTTATCTCCACTAATAGCTGGGTTCTGTTGAGACATTCTAACCTGACAGTTCTCACTCTCTACGCTAACTATAGTGACTTATTTTTCTAAAATTCTAATGGGACTTAAGCAAGGCCCTACCAGACTTAGTATTTTGGAAAAAACAATTTCAGAATTCTAAAAGCAATTCATGAGTGCTGTCGTGTGATCAGATGGTAACCAAGTAGTCCAACAAATGCACGTTTGTATCCCACAGCTGTTCCACCAATGTGAGAAAGTGGCTCTATATATACAGGAACAAAAAAAGGTAAAATGTAAATTGATACTTGTATAGCGCACTACTCACCCCCAAGGGTCTCAAGGCGCTTGCACGAATACCGCTGTGGAACCCATCCTGGATTTCCCTGTGAGGTGTCCACTTCTGGGCACCCCCAAGGTGGAGGCCAGGCATCCTTAGCGGTGTGGGGGCCCTTGTGGAGATTAAGCAAGCTATTGCCCAGAGTTGCAGAGTGGGGCTCCATTATTGGAATAGGCACCGAGGCGAGAATTATCAGGTCCGTGGAATTTTGAGCCCAAGACCCGCCGAGGCGGGGAATTGAACCCTGGTCCCGGGCTAGACCTCCGCTTCAGGGGCTGCCGCTCTAACCATTGAGCCACACTTCTCCAGTGTGTATAGAGCCCACAATCCCCAGAGGTATAACAGAGCTTAAAGCCAGGTGTTACCTTACTCTCTAAAGTGGTAGCTTGGTCGAGCAGTAAGGCAGTACCAGAGGACAGTGTAAAGCATTTGTTGTACACATTCAGTCAGCAAAAGGTTTCACACACAAGGACTGAACTCCAGGCCAATTGTTTTTATATCAAAATATATAGTTTTATTTTTAGAACCAACAGGTATCAAAATACACTTTTCTCAATATGGGTGATCTCAGATGAATACTTTGCAGAAAGGCAATAAACTTTGTAAGCACAATAGGTACCGGGGTTACAGTAGGCAACACAATTCTAAACACAATTTAACATTGAGCTCAATGGGCTTTTCTACATAAATGCAGTTGATTACTTTATAGATTACTTTTGTAATCCCAGGACTGGATCCTAGATTCAGTCTTAGAGACTAATCTGAAACAGTTTAGTAAAAACGTTTTGGTTATTGCAATGATTTTTAAAGAATAAAAAGGTATTTTAAAAGTTGACAAACTTTTCAATGAAAAACTGGCAATGTTATCCTATGGCAGGAAATTCAAGTCGCAGGTTAAGTAGGTTCTCGTTACTTTTGTAATCCAGTACTGGGCTCCTAGGTCCAGCACTGGGAACTCTACCCAAGACAGGTAAGCAATTACGTGTCAGTAGTTGTTACGATATTTGAAGAATATTTGTAATTTTCAAAAGTAGACAGAAGAATTTTCAGCAAAAAGCAGTCAATGGTTTCCTATGGGAGAAAATTCAGTTATGGGCAAGTACGGTTAAAATTACTTTTGTAGGTCAGTACTGGGCTGAAAGGGACAAGCTCCTCTCCTGATACTAGGTGAGTATTTCACAATTTGTTACTCAGATGATTTTATAGGAAAATTTCAGAGTTTCAAAACTTCACACTTATAAGATTTTTCAAGTCAAACCAGTCAATGTTATCCACCGGCAGGTAAGTGAGTTACCGGTTTCCAGGTGAATATTCGAATGGTGAAGTTAAGGTTCTGAACATAGACTCAGGGGTCCCCCAGGGTCAGGTAGGTACAGTTGGTACACCCTCAGCGGCACAGGGGAAACCAGGTGCAGAGGTAGGTAGGCCCAATGTTATCCAATGGAGGGGAGGGGGCCTTCGGTTGATGGCTGCAGGTAAGCAGGCCAAGCGGCTGGGGGAGCTGAGCTCCTGGTCACTTACTCTGGGCAAGTGGGGAAGTAGTGTAGGGTAGTAGTTGCACTTTCTGCGGCACTCAGGCGGCTGGGTGCCGGGTGCTTTTGAGCCATCGGGCGCCCAATGTTATTCAATAGAAAAGGTAAAAAGGGAACAAAGGCTGCAGACTCGAGGATGGTGATTCTCCACCACTTCGAGAGGTAAGTTGGGATCTTGGAGAAGAGGTATGTACCCCAAAGGAAGGCACAGGGGGCTGCAGGGAGCCAGGTGCAGGGGTGTCTTTTGGTGTCTGGAATCTTATCCACGGCTGGCCGCGGTTGGGGGCGTGGGGGGTCTCTGGTTATGAGGCTGCAGGCATCGTCTGGGTCATCGAGGAGGATCTTTGGGCACTGGACTTCGGGTCCCAGTCGCCGGGGGGACGTCCTCATGGTCTTGGATCACTCTGACACGGGCCGGGCAGGTTCAGAGTGGGTTGGTCTTGTGCTTCCTGGCTGGCACAAGGAGTAGGGTTGTTGAAGCAGAGCCTCTGCTTATGGGCGTCCCAGTCTTTAAGGGGGTCAAGGCAGGCAGGTCCTCCGGTTGTCCCAAGGTTGCTGTCCGCAGGAGTCGCCGGGATTAGGCAGGAGCAGGTTCCAGGATCAACAGGCCGGTAGGGCTGGGGTAAAGTCAGTTGGTGTTGTCCTGTGGGTAGCTGCTGCACGGCGGGTGGTCTTTATCTTCCTTATTCTTTTCAGGATCTGAGGAAGGAAGGTTCAGGGTGCCCCTAAATACTAAATTTAGGGGTGTTACAGGTAGGGTAAGGGTAGGGACCAATATGTCCCTGTCCTGGGGTGGGTATACCCCCTAGCCTGCTTCTCTCCTGTGGGAGGGGGGCAGGAGCCTAGCTGGGATTGGGCAGGGCTCCCCATCTTCAAGATGGCCCTAGCTCGGGGTCGTGCTTCACCTTGCCTCTCCCACCTGAGGGGTGGGGTTGGCACAGGCTGGCACATCCCCCTTTCTGATGTAGGGTTTCCCGTCAGTCTTCCTGCCAGAATGGGGGTCAGAACTGGCGGGGGCCAGTTGCGGAGTACAGCAAGTGGTCTGGAGAAGCTCAAAAAGGCGGAATGCCTTTGAATCTTCCCCTGCCCATCCTGGAGGAGGAGGCTTGGCATCACGTCCCAGGATGTGCATTGTTGCAGGCCCAGGAGAGTGGGGGCTCTCCACCCAGGGGTCCAGCAACATGTCTGCTGTGTGGCAGCCTAGGCAGCCACTCAGACAAGACGTGGATTGTCTGTTAGGTTTCAGGGGGCATCTCTAAGATGCCCTCTGTAGTGCATTTTACATTAAATCCCACACTGGCATCAGTGTGGGTTTAATGTGCCGAGAAGTTTGATATCAAACTTGTCAGCCTTCAGAGCCCAGGAATGGTACTGTAGGGGCACAGGGCTCATGCACCTGTGCCCACACCACTGGCATAGGGCACCCTGCTAGAGGGGTGGCTGATGTGTGCCAAGGCAGTGGGTTTGTGGGCATGGCACAAAGGGATGTGTGCCATGTCGACTGTTGAGTTCTGTACCTAGGAACTCACCCTGCCAAGGCAGTGTGTGTGTGTGTGTCAGGGTACAGTAGCCCTAAGGGTGGCACAATAAGTGCTGCAGCTCTTACGGGTCTTCTCTGGTCACAATGCCCTGGGTACCTCGGGTACCATTTACTAGGGGTAGACATGTGGCCAGAGATGCCAATTGGGTTTAGGCTTTAGTACAGTTTTTAAGGAAGGAACACAGGCCCTGGGTCCCTGATTGGCAGGGACCCAGGGCACACCAAGGGAAAGTGCATCAGGTATCAAGCAAAAAGTGAGGGGGTACTGCAACAGAAACTCACTTTCTCACACTGGGCCTCCAGGGAAAAAACACATTCTGGTGGGCAAAGGCAGACTTTGAGGGATATAACCATATACTACATGTTGGAGAGCACTCCTATGCATCAGGCATCCCTGGGGGTATAAACTGGCGCTCAAAAATAGAAGAAGCAATTTACAGACACAGAGGATGCCTAAACAAACATGAAAATATGGGGGCCTTGGTGGGATTATTTTCAACTGTTCACAACATAAGAACCCGTGTTGAGGTAATTGTGAAAAGGCATCACAAGAAACAAATCTTAGAAATAAAGCCAAAATTAAGTTTGAATGACAGACCGAATACTCAGAAGGGCTCACCATTTACATGGTAATTAAAAAGATGAAAAAAAAACATACATGCACCATGGTTCTCCTGGACTGTAAGGCAGTCTACTTCCTAGTCAAGCCATCTAGATGTGTACCTCAGTAAAGTTTTGAGGAGGAACAGTGAGGACATACAGTGACACATGGAGAGGGGGATGAGAAATACACACTTGGGAGTGGATCAAATCACAGCAAATATATTTTGGTTTGTGAGGGGAACTGCCCAATCAGTCTCCCCTTGCACAACATGCCATTACATTCATTAACACAAAGTGGAAAAAATTGCCAGGCTTGTGCAAAAAACAAATGTATTTGTGCCTTATAAAAATAAAACATTACCAATTTCTCAGCAAATAAGAACAAAACAGGTCATCAGGTTTCTCAAAGAACAGACCGAGTAACACTTTCTATATGCTCAATTCACCACCCTTCACAGTGCACCTGTAGGGTTCCAGCCACTAGTAATCTTTTCCACTTGCCTCACCCACCATTCTCCACAGTGCACCAGTAGATCCCAGCCATTGGCTAGTAACTCATCCCTCTACCATGGACAATAGTGTATCCTTCCTCCCCTTCTGTACTTCAAACCGGCCTACCTCTGCAGTAATGTAACAGTTTCTTAACTGTCGGTGTAGTTTTTCAGCTTGAAGACATTTCTGTATTCACATGCTCTGCATTAACAGGCCATCTAGTGGTTGGGTCCGAAATTCTTTGCAAAACTTTGTCCTTCTACTATTTGTTTTATTTTGGTGTTGGTGGGCGTTGACGTACCTCCATTTGGTGTCCCCTGTGACGTAGTCGTGCTTCCTCCGAAGATCCCACCTCATGACGCCATCTTCAGATTCTTTGTTTTCTCCGCATCTTCTTGGTGGAGGATGGTGGGTTCACTTGTGAATCCAGAAAATTCCTCAAGCTGCAAAACTACACTGACAGGTAAGAAACTTTACATTTTGCAGCATAAATCTTTCTTGATTCAAATGCTGTGCATAGATTTTGTAGCAGTTTGTTACTATACCAGTGGCTGAGTTGAAGATGAGCGTGGATTTGAAAACAGATGTTGTAAGACCTTTTGTCCTACTTGTGCTCCCTTATTCATTTGAATATTTACACAATAGTATTTGGTGAACGTTTGCACTGATGACCAACTTACTGCCATAAAGATGTATTGTAGTGGAGAACTTGGAGTACTTGGCAGAAAAGCAATGGTTGCCCCCCCTTGTCCTCATTGACTGTGCGCCAGCAGGGTTTTGAAACCTCTTTTCTGCATTGTTGTGGCACAAGTGAATAGTTTGTGCTATCCATCTTGGAATTTTTTTCTTTATATCCAGTTTTCCCCAGAAACTGTCTGCAAATGATACTAAGATGCTTTGTTTTCCTGTCAGCCTTTGTCCTTTCAATGTAGTACATTAATGCCCGTCTTGCATCTAGAGTGTGCAATATTCTTTCTGAATGAGTCTTTGGATTTTCAAAGAAGCTTGGTGAACTTGAAAGTAAGGTTCCTGTATCGTGAGTGCTTGTAATTCACAAACGCTGTGCAGTGACGCTATAGTCACCAAGAAGGCAGTCTTGTGTGAGCGCATTTGTAATGTTACCTTATGTAATGGTTAAAAGGGTGTCTTCCTTAATTGTGAACACAAATACTTAGGTTCCATGCGGCAGCTGGCATCCTCTTTGGGGCTGCAATTTCTTTTTGCCTCAGCAAAGAGCGGTTGATGACCGGTGACATGAAGGGACTTCTCTCAATGTGACCCCTTGTGTGTGCCACTATTACTGCTAAATGTACCTTTAAAGATGATCAGGTCAGCTTACACTCTAGGTGTTTTAAAGTACTTTAGCACTGTCTTCTCCCTGGAAATCCTTTTTAATAATCCTCGTTTCCTGCACCATAGTGAGTATATTTTCCATTTAGCTATTCAACACTTTCAACTTGTTGCTCTTCTAGCTTCTCTAGCCATTGTCTTTTCCGGCAACTACAGATGTTCAAATTCAAAGCCTTCAGGCACCATGCTGCCAGGCTTTAAGACTTTGGTTCTGGGTGGAGCAACCTTCCTTCTTGCATTGAGAGCAGATTGTGCCTTCTTGGTAGTTTGTGAATATTCTCTGGTCAAAGGTTCATGAGCTCAGAGAATCACGTTTGTCTTGCCCAGTGTGGTGCAAATAGTATTAGGGTCACACTGCTGATTTTGCATTTGCTGATCACCTTGTGAAGAAATGCGTTACTTACCTGTAACAGCAGTTATCCAGTATTGGTGTCTTTCATAGATTCACATGCCTGAATCATTCCCCGTCGTCGAGACGGGAGCCTCCGGTATATAGAAAAGTAATGTCCTATAGACATACATAAAGAAAAATAGGCCTAAGGGCCTCACCTTAGTAGCCTATCCTCGTCCTTATGCAAAAAGGACCAAACTCTTAGAGCCAGCCAATCAGCTACCACCTCCCTCTAGAACCTTCCCTGCAGGAGCCTCAGTCTCTCAGATTTTCGTACACACCAAGCTAGGTAGGCGTAATATATGTTAGAGAGCGAGATGAGACCTTCCAGGGGAGGCGGGAGGGTTGCATGTGAATCTATGAAAGACACCAATACTGGATAACTGCTGTTACAGGTAAGTAACGCATTTCTTATCCAGTATTAGGGGTGTCTTTCATAGATTCACATGCCTGAATCAGAGTAGTTAGCAATATATTATGCACATTTCTGATGCAATGATGCCATATAATCAGTTAGAAAATACAGTTAGTATCATGCGACTGTACGCATTAGCATACATCAACATAACCAAATAGAAGAGATGTGCATACCAGGATGGCGGGATGTAGGAAGGCTCACCTCACTGGAATAGATGTCGAAGCACCGCCTGACCCACTGCTGCGTCCTGCAGAAGCTCAACATCCAGGCAATAGTGTCTGGCGAACGTATGCGGTGACTTCCACGACGCTGCTCTGCATATGTCCAGAATCGGCACTCCAGCGAACAGCGCTGCTGATGTGGACATTGCTCTTGTGGAATGTGCATGAACCGTGGCATTCAACGGCCGGCCGGCCTGTTCATGGCAGAATGCTATCGCCGAAGAGATCCACCTGGAGATACTCTGTTTCGTTAGAGGTAGACCAAGCCTTGGTCTACTATAGGCCACAAGAAGTTGTGACGACTTCCTGAAGTCTTTCGTCTTGTCCAAGTAAAACTTTATACACCTTTTAAGGTCTAAGGAGTGTAATGTCCTTTCTGCTGCAGTGGTAGGGTTTGCAAAGAAGGAACGGAGAACCACCGGTTCATTGAGGTGAAAGTCTGAAGGCACTTTTGGTATGAACTTGGGATTCATCCTCAGCACCACTGTCTTGTTTAAATTGCATAAATGGTTCCTGAATGGATAGAGCTTGTAACTCGCTAACTCTCCTGGCGGATGTTAGAGCGAGTAGAAGAGCCACCTTCCATGAGATGTACTTGATGGGTGCTCGATGAATGGGCTCGAAAGGGTGCCTCATAAGTTGGGTGAGGACCAAATTTAGCTGCCATGTAGGTGGAATCCTTCTAGGTCTTGGGTACGACCTGTATAGGCCTTTGAGGAACTGTTTGATAAGTCTGCTGGACCAAAGCGAAGGGGCCTTCGAGGACCTAGTGTATCGAGAAATCGAAGCCAAATGAACCTTTATAGATGCATGCGCCAACCCTGACTCCGCCAGGTGTAGAAGGTATGGCAATATCTGTACTGGAGTAACCTGGAGAGGTGACAGTCCGTGTTCCACACACCATAAGCAAAACCGTTTCCACTTGAGAGAGTACGTTCTGTTGGTACTGTCCGCTCTTGCTTTCGCTAGGACCTCCCTGCATTCTTGTGGGATGTCTAGATGACCGAATTCTCTGTGCTCAGGAGCCAGGCTGATAATCTGAGCGATTGTAGGTTCGGGTGTTGGATCTGTCCGTTGGACTTAGTCAGCAGGGTCGGGTGCTGTCTCAGACGAATCGGAGTTCTGATGGAGAGGCGATGAAGGTCCGAGAACCAGTGCTGCCTCGGCCAGAACGGGGCAATCAGGATCAGGGTACAAGGCTCCGCCTTCATCTTCCTGAGGACCCTGGGAATCATCGGGAATGGGGGAAAAGCGTACGCAAATAGGCTGAACCAACCGATGGAAAGGGCATTTCCGAGTGACCGTGGTTGGGGACGCCAACTTGCGTAGTTTGGGCATTTGGCGTTCTACCTGGTGGCAAACAGGTCGATTCTTGGGGTTCCCCATTGTGAGAATACCCGATCCAGCGTACCTTGGTCGAGCTCCCATTCGTGGGTGAGAGACGTCTGTCTGCTGAGTGCGTCTGCAATGGTATTGTCCTTGCCCGGGACATAGTCCACTTTGAGCGTGATCCCCTGGAGCACTAGCCAGTTCCAGATTCCTTGCGATTCGCGTGATAGAGTGAGCGAACGCGTCCCTCCCTGTTTGTTCAGGTAGTGCATCGTCGTGGTGTTGTCCGTCCTGACGAGCACCTGGGAGTTTTGGATACGTGGCAAAAAGGCCTTCAGTGCCAGGAACACCGCTCGCAGTTCCAGAAGGTTTATGTGGAATTGCCTCTCCTGCTCTGTCCATTTGCCGCTTATTTGGAGGTCCTGGAGGACCGCTCCCCATCCTTCCAGGGATGCATCCGTGGTGATCACCAAAGGTGCTGCTGGAAGAAGGAAGGGTAGGCCTGCCGACAGATTCCTGTGGTTCATCCACCATTGCAGGGTCTTGGACATTTGTGGTGTTATTCTCACTGTGTCCTCGAAAGAACCCGTACTCTGAGTCCATTGGCATGCGAGGGCTTCTTGCAATGGGCGCATCCTGAGGCGGCAGTGCGGGATGAGGAGTATACAGGACGACATCATGCCCAGTAGTGATTTGAAAGTTCGAACTCTTATGGTCTTTCTTGAAGCCACAGCCGTGGCCAGAGATACGATCTTGTGTTTCCGTTCCTTGGAAGGAAATGCTTTTGCGCATTCCGTGTTCAAGGTCGCCCCCAAGAAGGAGATGGTCCTGGTTGGGGTCATGCAGGATTTCTCGAGATTGAGAGTTAATCCCAGCTGCAGAAAGAGATTGGTGCAGGCGTTGGAGGAGGAGGTTGCGCCTGTCGCTGAGGGAGCTTTCACCAGCCAGTCGTCGAGGTAAGGGAAGACCTGGTGACCCATTTGACGTAGGAAGGCTGCCACAGGAGAAAGGCACTTCGTGAAAATCCGCGGGGCGGATTTGAGGCCGAATGGCAGTACTTTGAATTGGTAGTGGCGTCCTGCCACCTTGAATCTTAGGAATTTTCTGTGCCCTTTGAGTATCGGGATGTGGTAGTAGGCATCCTGGAGATCTAGGGATGTCATGAAATCTCCTCTTTCTAGGATGCCTAGTATTTCCTGGATCGTCACCATCCTGAACGACTGACTCTTTAGGAAAGAGTTGAGGGCTCTGAGATCCAGAATGGGCCTCCACTTTTTCCCTTTCTTGCGAATAAGAAAGAAGCGGGAATAGAATCCCTGTCCTCTTTGAGACGATGGGACCATCTCGATCGCTCCCTTCTTCAACATCGCAGATATTTCCAGGAGCAACGGCCGTAGATGTTTGTGTGGCAGTTTGCGTGGCGGTGTTGGAGGTGGGATGGAGGTGAATTCCAGGGAATGGTCGAATCTTATCAATTGTAGGACCCACCGATCTGTGGTTATGAGATGCCAATTTTGTAGGAAATGGGTCAACTTCCCTCCAATTTTTAATGAGGGATATTGCTGCTGGACTGGCTGGAGTAATCGGTCACTGGCATCCGCCAGTGCCTCTCCTCTGGTTCTTCCCTCGGAAGTTTGATCTTCCGTACGAAGTTTGGCGACTCTGCTGTTGCTTCTGTGGATACTGCGATTTATTTTGGTAGGAATATGAGGATCTATTCTGGAAGGACCCCCTGTAGGAGGGTTGACCTCTGGACCGGTTACCCCGAAAGGACTGGTTTCTAGCCTGTAGCGTACCCAGTGCTCTAGCCGTATCGGTGTCTTTTTTGATGGTCTGGAGCGCTTCATCAATTGTGGCTCCGAAAAGATGTTGTCCGTCGAAGGGCATGTCCAGCACCTTTGTTTGTACTTCTTGTCTAAATGAAGTAGCCTTAAGCCAGCCCTGGCGCCGCAGGACCGCTGCTCCAGCTAATTGACGAAAGCCAGTCATGGCTCCGTCTATGGCACAATCTATGATCTCCGCTGCCGAGGCTTGTCCTTCCGAGAGCAGAGCCTTGACCTCTTCCTGCACTGTATCTGGTAGTTCCGCCAAATAAGGGACTATGTCTTCCCACAGTTGGCGATTATAACGTCCCAACAGGGCTATAGAGTTGGCAACTTTGATAGTCATGGCTGACGTAGTGGTGAACCTTTTCCCGATGGTATCCAACTTTCTTCCCTCCTTGTCCGGTGGGGCTGACAAGGGAGAGGAAGGGTTGCGGGAATTCTTCTGAGCTGCCTGGGTCACCATCGAATCTGGCTTTGGGTGCCCATTGAAACAAACTGCCGCTTTGGTGGGAGCTTTGTATTTCTTGTCCAGGCGTGGGATCACTGCAGGTATGGAGGCCGGCGTGGCCATCAGTTTCTTTCCCTGCTCCCAGAGAAATTCAATAATTGGAATGGATTTCGTGATCTTTTTAGTTTGTTCCTTAAAGTCATATAAGAAACATTCTGTTTCCGTCGTTTCCATTTCCATGTGAAAACGCTTTGCTGCCCGTTCCACTATCTTATGGAAACCGCCAATGACCACTGGCGGAGAGTCCGACTGGCGCGGTTGGGGTGAAGCTGGGGAGGGTGCGACATACTCCTCGTCGTCGTCCTGATCCGTGCGATCCTCATGGACTTCGCCCTCTTCCATCTCCTCAGCTTCCTCATCTGAGGACTCCACCACCTGAGGCGAGACTGCCTCATGGTAGGCCTGCGGAGGTGGTCGCGTCTGTCGTGGGGCTGCCGGTGGAGCAGAGGTAGCCGGCGTCGGGCCCCTATCCTCAGTAGCCTGCGCTTCCGGGAAACGTTGCTTGTAGTCCTGGATGAGATGTTTAAGGTCATCCACGATGGAAGAAGGAAGGCACACCATTGGGGTCACTTCCGTCCGTACATGAGCTTGGAAAGAGTGTTCCTGGTAGGCCAGCTCCTCCTGTTCCTCATCAGTGCTTTGGCATTTGACATGAAGGTCTGAAATGGACATAGCCTGAGTTGTAGGTTCCTCTTCCGATTCTTCGCTCTGGAGAATGTCAGAAGGTAAGTGGCTTTGTACTTTGCTCGGGGATGTAGTTTCTGGCGTGATTAGGCTTTTAGGCACCTTGCGCGGTAGTGTCGGCGGTGGTAATGTCCATGACGACGGTTCTACCAGTTTGGACTTCTTCCATGGTTCCGCGTTGTCCCGGGTCGTAGACGACCCTCCCGCCGACGGTCTCGTCGTCGACGGCATGTCCTCCGTCGTCAGCTCAACCGACGAGATTTTCGTTGTCGACGACATCCTAGTCGTCGACGCGCTCGTCGACGATTCGTTCTTCGTCGACGATTCATTCCTCGTCGACGTCTTCTTCGTCGACTGTCTCGGCACCGATTCTTCCGTTGACGGCGGGCTTCTCGTCGACGCCGTCGACGTCCCTGTCTTCATCGCCGATGGGATCCTCGTCGACGGTGTCGTCGTCGACGGCCCCGATTTCGTCGTCGATGGGATCTTCGTCGACGGGGTCGTCGTAGACGGACCCGATTTCATCGCCGAAGGTGTTTTCGTCGACGACAGCTTTGGCAGTATGACCGATGGTATGGGTCTACCCGCCGACGACGATGATGGAGTCGTCGTCGTCGAGGCGAGGACTGACGACGCCGTCGTCGACACCGTCGTCGTCTTTGTGGAGACGGCGAGTGTCATCACAGCTCTCTTTAGCGTTGAAGATGACGCAGGCTTGGAGGATGAGTGCGCAGGTTTCTTAAAGGCATGGGAGCCTGTGTCAGACACTGAAGAAGCTGTAGATTTTGCCTCTGAAGATTTCTTTTGTATCTTCATAGGAGGAGTGTCTGAGGGGCCAGGGGGTCCCCCCTTGGCCTCTTGAGGGAGACGTCCGAAGTCATGGAGAAGCTGCCCTCTGAGGACTCCACATTATCCCTCTGTTTAAGCCTGTCCAGCCAAATGAGAAGTCGACCTTCTCTATCCCTCAAGGTCTTATTAGGGAAGGAGCGACATATTTTACAGTCTTTGGGGACGTGGTCCGGATAAAGGCAGTATAAGCACAGGTCGTGCTTGTCCTCGACATGGAGCCTTTTCTTCCCACATGAAGAGCAGGCCCTGAAAAGGGCTTTCTTCTGGGATCCAGACATTCCTTAAAATTGTAAGGAAAGAAATCACTTACTGCAAGAGAAGAGTCTGAAGTATCTCTGTTGAAGAATTGGAGAAGGCAATCCTTTTCACAAGTGAAAAAGTAGTTTTAGAAGATATCCTGAGGAGAGCTCAGGTTGGAGACTCCCTAGCACAACGTGCGGTAGAAAATCTGAGAGACTGAGGCTCCTGCAGGGAAGGTTCTAGAGGGAGGTGGTAGCTGATTGGCTGGCTCTAAGAGTTTGGTCCTTTTTGCATAAGGACGAGGATAGGCTACTAAGGTGAATCCCTTAGGCCTATTTTTCTTTATGTATGTTTATAGGACATTACTTTTCTATATACCGGAGGCTCCCGTCTCGACGACGGGGAATGATTCAGGCATGTGAATCTATGAAAGACACCCCTAATACTGGATAAGAAGTGGTATCTGTGTAGTTCTTCCTTGGTAGGTGGACTGCTACAATCTCTATTTTCCTCTGAATAGCCCATATCCAAATATCTTGTGCTAGTCTTGATAGTGGTAGAGACTGTGAATCTCCCCCCCCCTCCCTCCCAACTCAATTTGTATAAAACATGGTTGTTGTGTTGTCTGTATTAATATCAATGTTCCTCAGAGCTCCTTCTGAAAGGCTTTAAACTGCTTCCGTGCAGCAGGAATTCCAGCCCTGTGCTGGACATTCCTATTGCGGGCGTGGTCGCGACGGAACCATTCCGTCATCAGCACAGCCCAACCGTGACTCATGACGGAATGGTTCTGTCACGAGCATGGAAGGGGTTAAGGATAGGAATACTGTTTTAGCTCTAGGATGTTGATGTGTTGCACTGCTTCCTGGTTCTTCCAGACTCCCCTGACCGATTGTTTATGCGTGCTCCCCATCCCATCTGGGAGGCATCTGATGTTATAGTGATTGTACGAGTTAGTTGTGTGAACGTTTTTCCTTGTGATAAATTTGCTCTACTCCACCAGGCTCTCTTTCTCTATCCTTTGCGTGACAACCACTAGATCTTCCCAACTGCCCTTTGTCTGTGAACATTGGTTTTGCAGCTGTTCCTGAAATGATCTCATGTGAAGTCTTGTGTTTGGTGTCAAAGGAATGCAAGAAGCCATCATTCCTGCCCACCCTCCTCACTGTCAGAGCTTGCCCTTTCTGGTACAGCTGTGTCTGTCTCCTTCAAAAGCGCTATTGTTCTCTTCTCACTTGCAAACACTTTCCCTCTTTGGAATTTATTATTACTCCCAAAAACATTTTTTCCTGTTCTGGTGATTATTTCTCTATGTGTATTGAGAACCTCAGCTGAACAAGCAATGTGATCAACTGTTGTATGTGGTCTTTGCATCTTTGAATGAATTTTCCCTTACCAGCCAGTCATCCAGATAGGGGTAAATGTGTATTTTTTGCCTTCGTAGGTGTGCTGCTACTGTCGCTAGGCACTCTGAATACTCTTGGTGCGGATTATAGCCCAAAAGTCAGTACTTCAAACTGGTAGTACTCCTTGTGTACCACAAATCTGAGGACGTTTTTGTGGCGTGGGTTCATTGGAAAGTGTAAATAAGCATTGTTAGACCTGTCAGCCCTTTGGGTGGTCCCTCCTTATTTTCTCCCATTTTGCCTCCTATTTTTTCATTTTAGTGTCCACTACATTTTCTTTTTGGTGTTGACCTTAGGTCTCTGGGCGCTCCATTGCTACTAAATAACAATGAGGCACAGATGCTCTTTTAAAATGGAGGTAGGAGTAAGTGATCATTTACAAAATGGTGGCCTGCCAACTGACAAGTTTACCTCATAGTCTAGTGCCATAGGGTAATATGAGGGATTCCAGAACCTTCTGGACCTCTCAGGTCACTCTAGGGACAGGCTATATGAGGTGGAATGTTGAGCGACCATTTTGTGGATTGTTCTGAGAAGTGTGCCAGTTGGAGTACAGGCTGTGGGGAGAGGAGGTTGGCGCAGTGTGGGGGGTTTGACTGCCTCGTGGGGCTGCTCTCTCTACTTGCTGATGCTATCCCTCACCCGTTGATCTGACCCAGCAGGAATAACTACTTCTGTTACCCTCAACATTGAAAAGGTGTGCCTACCCTCAGGTGGGTAGTCCGGGACGTGGACTGAGGAAGAAGGTCAGGTGAGGGCAGCTAAGTCTGCCTCCTTTTTGGAATTAAAACCCCTGCGGAGTTAGACCCATGTCCCTGCCGACATTCAGTACCCCGGCGCGATCAGTTTCAACTGCAGCTTCGTGACCTGCCGGAGTCTGCCCTCACTCCTTGACCAGGAACTTACTAAATTTATGGTGGTCTCCAGTTGGTCCTGAGTTCCCCGCGCTTGTGTGACTCTCCGCTGCGGGTCTGTGGGTTCTCGTGAGGTGAGGGACGCTGCGCTGGTTCATCGGAGCGGACAGCGCCCTCAGTACGGAGCTCACGGGGGTGAAGCGGGAGGCAGGAACAGATGTCGGGTCCCGTCGGTGGACTAGTTCCTGACTGAGGAGAGCCCGGGGGCGCCAGAGTTGACCGGAGGGGCCGTCCTTGGGAGGTTGTTGACAGCGGAGGAGACCCGGGTGGAGCCCTGCCCCGGGACTTGCGAGGGAAGCACCCGGAAAGAGTAAGGCGGGATTGCAAGAGGCTGGGAGGGGAGGAGTTCATCCTCTCTCAGTGGGCGTGTGGCAGCGGAGCAGCAGAAACTGAAGCGTGTTCTGCCTCCAGGGTGGAACCTGCCTCCGTGAGTCTTCCGTTATCGAACTGGGCCATAATAAGCATTTGAGACTCCCGAGAGGAAAGTCTTGGCCCTTCAGGCAGCCAGCACTGGTCGGAACGGCCAATCAAACGCCTAATCCAGAAGTAAGCAGGGATTTGGGGAGGGAGGAGTGTGTCCCACGGATCCCTCTGCTGGGCATGGTGAATACCTGGAATTCCTGCCTCACAGAAGTCTAGTGAATGAGGGGGGGACTGGGAATCTGTGTTCAGCGGAGCTACCCAGGGAGATCTCGAGATCAGCGAACCAAGGAACAACTGCTGATCCAACTGTAGCAATACAAGTAATGGTGAAATAACCAACTAAAGGCAGGGTTATTCACGAGTTTGGAGTTGCACCTTGTCTGACTAAATGCATGAACTGTGATTCTTTTCTAAAACTAATGTTTAGACTTTGAAAGGCGAATGTAAATTTGTAATTGAATTTAAGTTGAAATGTTTTACTGAGAATTATCTGTCTTCTCCATTCAAGCATTATTCTGCTAGACAATTGAAGCAACCATCTGCTGATTCTATTATACTGCCTTGCTATTGATCCGCCTCAGGTCCTCCCTCTAGTCTTTATAATATTTAAATGGGCTATTACTTGAAAAAGGATTCTGTTTGAATTTATCCTGCTGATTAATTTCATGGCTAAGTGAGGTTCGCTAGAATTACATGATTTGTGCCATGTCCTAGATTCACAGAGTTAGGAACATTAAATGTAAAATGATGGTATGTTAAGGCTTATGCAACTGATAAAGTCTTTCTATTTTTCTAAAAAGATGGTGTGGTGTCATTTTTCTAGTGGAGGTACGCTGTGACGCTGAGTTGAGTGTGACGCAAGTGTAACACGAAAGCCTTGGAGTTTAGCCTTCCCACTTTGTGCCAGGCTACCCTAGTCGGACCGGTGACCCCGGGTCCAACAAGCGTCATTTAAATCTATTGTGGCCATATAATACACCACTTTTATCTGGGCCTATAAGGTAGTTATCTTAAATTTCTGAGTTCTTATGAACTTGTTTAAAAACCTGAGATCTTAGAATTGGTCTGAATGGCCCATCTACCTTTGAAATCAAAAAACATCTTTAGTAGTTTCTTCATTTCTCTCCATGCTTGGCACCAATTCTATAGCCTCCTTTGAACGCAACTCCTCTACCTCTTTAGGTAGACGGGTTGTTTCCTCCCTTGAATGTACCTTGGTCTCTTTTCTGGAGGTGTCTGGTTTAATTTGCTGCATTATCCAAATTGCACTGATTTTAAGACACTTGTCTGGTGATATTCTTTCACTCTAGAAGGAACATTCTTACTCTGCCCCTACCAGTTTTAATGTATAAGTTATCTTGTTTGTACATTTGTTGTTGCACTCTGTTATTTGATGAGTGCTTTGTGTGACCCCTAGCAGTCACTTACTTACTTACTGGGAGGGACCCCACTTGCTGGGTCTGTCCTTTACCACGTGGTCTGCGAAACGACTGTCTGCCTTGTTGGTACTGTCAGCTTTGTGTCAGCTGTTTGTGACCCTTTTGATTACCTACTGATAAAGCTTATATTCAATCGGATGAACATGTATTGAAGGGGCCTCTTCCTGTAGGCCTTTGTGAGGGTACTGTCCACCTCCGCATGTTACCTCTAAACTGTAGGGCCCCATTGATTTTGCAGTTTCATTTTCTTTTTTCAACTGATTCAGGGTTTCGTCTATCGCACTTCCGAACAATTGTTTACCAATGAATGGTGCATTTTGCATGTTATCTTGCACCTCTGGTTTAAAACCTGAAATTCTTAGCCAGGAATGGCATCTCTCTGTGACTCCTAATATCATTTGTCTTCCTGAAGTTTCTGCTGCATCCAGTGCAGATTTTAAGCAGGGATTGGTGATGTGTTTGCCATCCTCCACCAGGTGTGCTGCCCTCTTCTGGTACTGTTCTGGGAGATGTTTAATTAGTTCACCTATTTCTTGCCAATGTTGGTAGGCGTGACGATTTAGCAGTGCGTTTGCAATCTGCCACTGATTTGCAATCTTCTTTCTACCTTTCACCCCAGAAGGTCCATCCTTTTGATTTCCTTATCTGGAGGCGGCCCTGTGGTGCTTGGGGAATTAGCTCTCTTCCTGGCTGTTGATGGTACTGTTCCCTTTCGATAACTGGAATCTTTTGAAGAATGTCTATACTTCTTCTCTGCCCTTGGAGTGACCGTCTTACATGTTGCCGGTTCATTGAAAACCTCTTTTCCATGATCCAGGATACTGGGGAGCATTCGTAAAAACGGATTCCTTAATTGTATAGGCAGGGGAGTTTCTAATATGAAACATGATTGTTGCCTCTCTTCTTATAACACTACCCCCAAATCTCTCTGCTGCCTTCTCTGTCACCGGATTGTTCATTCCAATATCATCAGGTGGCGATGGTCTTGAGCGCTATGAGTCTACCCCTTCGTCTGGTGAGTGTTTCCAGGTCTTGCCATTGAGAGTCTTGGTACTCTGCAGCCTTAGAACCCTGGTAAATTTGTTCCTCCTTGAAGATCTCTTGATCTTAGTCCTCTTCAGTTTCTGGGGTTAAAGGCAGCTCTATTTCCTCGAGGCTTTCGTCCCCTTACTCCTTCGACATCAAAGGCTTTTGTCAAAGTCTTTCTTTGGAAAATGCAGGCCATTTCAGTTTCAAGTAATCTTCTCTCTTTCTCGATCTCAGCCGCTTGTTGTTGGTCGTCGAGATGTTCATATGCATGTTTTGATGACGAATCAGCATGCTCGTCTACCTGTGACTTTCGATCGTTCTTGTTTCGACGTCAATGCGTCTTTTCCTCGACCGTCTTTTGACGTCTTGGATTTTTTGGGTGGTCTTTACCTCTGCAGTGTCCTTTTCAAAGGATCAGAGGGTGCTTTTCTCTTTGGACATAGTTGCAGTCACTGAGTGCTTCAACACCGATGCCGCCTTAGAGGTTTTAGAGTCGGTTGAAGGTTTAGGACACAGTCTCTTACCTCTGATCTCAAAGACTTCTCTCCCCCTCAGTCAGCATTCACTATTTGGAGATCAGCTTCCTCGTCCCCTTCTGGTCCTTTGGGGACATTCTCCTCTTCATTGCTGGAGAGGCCCAAATCTCGTAGAGACTGAGTGTGATGTTGTCCTTGCGTTTTATGGTGGGCTGTTCTGTCGCTGTCTTACCCTCAGTCTTGGGGGTGAACACCGCACAGGTATTGCAATCCTCACTCCAATGATCTATTAGCAGGCAGAGTTTGCAGACCGGGTGCTTGATCCTTTTTTGCAAACTTGTGGTGGCAGCTTTTGCTAAATTGGAATGGTGTCTTCTCCATTACCAAGTACAGGAAGCCCCCTGCACGCAACTTTTCCTGTATCCATTGCTAAGGGAAGATACCCAGTCCTGCATCCAGAACTTCTCCAGATATCTTCTATTGATGGCTTCCTCACTCCTGTGAACTTTCGGAGATTACCTATTGTTGGAGATGCTTCTGTATGCTTTCAGACGGTAGAAAAAAATCTATGCACAGCATTTGAATCAAGAAAGATTTATGCTTCAAAGTGTATAGTTTCTTACCTGTCGGAATAGTTTTGTAGCTTGGGGTATTTTCTGGATTCACAAGTGAACCCACCCTCCTCCGCCAAGAAGATGAGGAGAAAACAAAGAATCTGAAGATGGCGACATGAGGTGGGAGCTTCCACAGGAAGCATGACATTGTCCCAGGGGACACTAAATGGGGTACATCAACCCCCACCAAAACACAAAAATATTGCAAAGACAAAAAGTTTTAAAAAGAATTCCGACCCAGACACTAGATGGCTGAATAATGCACAGCATGTGAATCCAGAAAAGATTCATGCTGCAAAATGAGTATGCTACTTACCAGTATGCATCTGTTCTTGGCATGTAGGGCTGCTGACATTCATATCTATAGCACAGATCGCCGCCTAGTGTTCGGTCCGGATGATTGCACATTGTTGTCCTGGAAGAGTCTTCGAAGTATCACGAGATAGGTGGCTCCTCCCCTGGACTACAGTGCGCATGGGCATCGACTC
Organism: Lissotriton helveticus; assembly: GCF_964261635.1. Lineage (NCBI taxonomy): Eukaryota > Metazoa > Chordata > Amphibia > Caudata > Salamandridae > Lissotriton > Lissotriton helveticus. The sequence continues at coordinate 350,471,850 of NC_136070.1, read as the reverse complement.
CATCCCCAGATTGTTTTTAGCCATTGTGGCGAAGATGGAGTGTAACAGTGTGAGCGATGACCATGCTAAGAGTAAGTGTAAATTCTGCAGCCGCTACAGGCGCCGGGGAGGAGGGTGGGCGATATGAATGTCAGCAGCCCTACATGCCAAGAACAGATGCATACTGGTAAGTAGCATATTCAGTTCGAGGCATGTGGGCTGCTGAATTCATATCTATAGCATAGAATATATAGCAGTCCCTCCATTATCGGCGGCCGCCTGTGCCAGCTGCAGACGTTTGAAAAAGTGTCTTTAGAACAGCCTGCCCTACAGCTGCCTGCTGCTTGGAGTGCACATCTACACAGTAGTGTTTAGTAAATGTGTGTGGGGTAGACCATGTGGCTGCTCTACAAATGTCTTCCAAAGGGATATTACCAAGAAAAGCCATGGAGGCCCCCAACTTGCGTGTGGAGTGGGCTCTGGGGGGGACCGTTAAAGTGTGCTTAGCCTTCTGATAGCAAATCTGAATACACTTAACGATCCACCTGGCTATACCTGCTTTCGAAATGGGGTTGCCTTTGTGTTGGGCAGAAAAGGCAACTAAGAGTTGTTTCGTCTTCCTAAAATCGTTGGTCCTATCGATGTAGTACATCAAAGCACGTTTGACGTCCAGAGTGTGGAGCATTCTTTCGGCTACTGTCTCTGGGTTTTGAAAGAACACAGGCAGTTCAATAGTCTGATTGACATGGAATTGTGAAACCACCTTAGGAAGAAATTTAGGGTTAGTGCGCAGCACCACCCTGTTCGAGTGAATTTGTAATAATGGCTCTTGTACGGTGAGCGCCTGGAGCTCACTAACACGTCGCAGAGACGTAATGGCTATTAGGAAAGCCACTTTCCATGTTAAGAACTGAAACTCGCAGGAATGCAAAGGTTCAAAAGGTGGGCCCATTAGCCTGGTGAGGACCACATTAAGGTTCCATACAGGAGCTGGCGGGGTCCTGGGAGGAATGACCCGTTTCAGTCCCTCTAGAAAAGCTTTAATGGCAGGCACTCTGAAAACCGAGAGATGCTGCCTGTTTTGGAGATAAGCCGCTATGGCGGATAAGTGTATCCGAATGGAAGCATATGCTAGATTGCATTTGTAAAGATGTAACAAATAACAAATGATGTTGTGAGTAGATGCATCTAGCGGGTTGATCTTGTGTTCTGCACAGTAAATGACAAACCGCTTCCATTTTGCAGCATAGCATGCTCTGGTGGAGGGCTTTCTCGCCTCCCGTATGATATCCATGCAGTCGGGAGGCAAGTTAAGGTAGCCAAATTCTAAGACCTCAGGAGCCAGATCGCCAGGTTGAGCTGTTGCGGATCTAGGTGCTGAATGTCGCCATGGCTCTGCGTCAAAAGTCTGGGTGTGAGGTGCAGCCTTTGATGCGGTACCACGGAGAGTTCTGGAAACGTGGTGTACCATGGTTGGCGTGCCCACGTTGGAGCAACCAGGATGAGTGTCATCGAGTGTTGCTTTAGCTTTCGTGCCACCAGCGGTATGATAGGTGCTGGGGGAAAAGCGTACGCAAATCTGCCTGACCAGTTCATCCATATCGCATTGCCTTGCGACTGTGGGTGAGGGAAGCTGGCGGCAAAGCTTTGGCATTTTGCGTTTTCCCTTGTGGCAAACAGGTCTATCTCTGGATGACCCCACTGCTGGAAGTACGGGCGGAGTACTGATGGGTGTATCTCCCACTCGTGCATTTGGTGGCTGTACCTGCTTAGCAGATCCGCCATCTGATTGTCCTTGCCCGGGAGGTGTTCCGCCATGAGGAAGATGTTCCTCTGAATGGCCCACTTCCACATGCTCTGAGCCAGATGAGACAACTGTGGAGAGTGTGTTCCTCCCTGCTTTTGAATATAGTACATGGCTGTCATGTTGTCCGTCCGGATCAACACGACTTTGTTGCACAGATGTACCTTGAGCGCCTTCAACGCCATGCAGATTGCCATCAGCTCTAGGTAGTTGATGTGCATCTTCTGTTGCTGTGTCGTCCATAGTCCCTGCACTGTGTAGTGGAGTACATGAGCTCCCCAGCCCTGGAGAGATGCGTCCGTCGTAAGGATAATCTGTGGCACAGGCTCCTGGAACAGTCGGCCCTTGCAAAGGTTGTGTGGAGTCCACCAATGCAGAGAGCTGTATGCCCGACCGGTCACCAACACTAGGTCGTTTAACTGCCCTTGAGCCTGAGTCCACTGGTGCGCCAAGCACTCTTGGAGCGGACGCATATGGAGTCTCGCGTGCGGGACTATGAAGATGCAGGAGGCCATCATGCCGATCAACTGCATGAACACTCTTGCTGGAAGCGAGTGTTGCGGTCTGAACTTCTGGATTAGCGACTGAATGCTGTCGATCTTCACAGAATTGGGCTGAGCCGTGGCTGCCAGAGTATCTATAGTCGCGCCCAGATACTGCCGCACATGGGCTGGCTGAAGGTGCGACTTCGGATAATTTAGTGAGAATCCCAGATCGTGAAGAAGGTGAATGGTGTGGGACATGTTGGCGGCGCCCTGCTGGGCCGACTTTGCTTGGACAAGCCAGTCGTCCAGATAGGGGTATACGTGAACGTTCTGCCTCCTGAGGTGCGCAGCCACTGTCGCCAGGCATTTTAGACCCTGGGCGCTGTGGTCACCCCGAAAGGGAGGACCTTGAATTGACAATGCTGATTCTGAATGGTGAATCTGAGGTATTTTCTGTGTGACGGATGTAGTGGAATGTGAAAATATGCATCTTTGAGATCCAAGGTTGCGAGGAAGTCTCCCTGATTGAGCAACGGAAGAACCTGCTGCAGCGTTAGCATGTGAAAGTGTTCTGATAGAATGTACTGGTTCAGGGGTCTGAGGTCCAGTATGGGTCTGAGGGACCCGTCCTTTTTTGGGATTAAGAAGTACAGGGAGTACACTCCTGTGCCTTCTTCCTCCACTGGCACGAGCTCGATTGCCCCTTTTTGCAGCATGACCAGTACCTCCTGCTGCAATAAGTGCAAATGCTCTGTGGACATAGGACGGTGTTTTGGTGGTATGTTGGGTGGAGTGGATGTTAACTCCAGACAATAACCGTACTGGATACATTTTCTGACCCAGCTGTCTGTGGTGATGGATTTCCAGACTGGCAGGAACTACTGGAGTCTCCCCCCGACAGGTGTTGTATGGTCGGCGGGTAGTGACAAGGCGTCACTGTTTGCTGGTGGCGGAGGAGCAAGAGTTGTTGTTTCTACGACCTCTGCCCTTGGTGCTGTTGCCCAGATAGCCTCCTCTACTCTGCTTGTTGTAAAAGGACTGCGCCCCACCTTTAGTGTATTGTGTTTGCTGGGACATCTGGCCTCTGGAAACACCTCTATGACTTGAGCGACGAGAAGTGCTGCCCCTGAATTGCTGGGACTGGAGAGCCCCCATGGACTTCGCAGTCTCGGTATTTTTCTTTATTTTTTCCAGGGTGGAATCCACCTCAGGGCCAAATAATCGATCAGGGTTCACAGGCTGATTGAGGATGGTGGTTTGTATCTCTGGTTTGAACCCGGAGATCCTGTGCCAGGCCTGACGTCGCAACATCACACTTGTGTTAATGGCTCTGGCCGCGGTGTCCGCTACGTCCAGTGCACATTTAATAGAAGCGTTTGAAATGAGCTTCCCTTCCTGAATGAGCATCTCTGCTGCCTCTTTATACTGATCTGGCAAGTGTTGTAACAGGGTCTCTAGTGTATCATAGTGTGCCCTGTCATATCTGGCCAAGAGTGCCTGAGTGTTGGAAATACGCCAGATATTGGCCGCCTGGGCCGCCACCCTCTTCCCTGATGCTTCTAGCACTTTAGATTCTTTGTCAGGGGGAGGAGCATCACCCGTGGTTTGTGAATTCGCCCTCCTCCGGGCATTAGAAACAACCAGAGTCCAACGGCAACTGTCCCTTGATGTAGGTAGGGTCGCCAGGTGCCGGCTTATACTTCTTTTCAATCCTAGGGTTTATAACCCTGGCACGAGTGGGTTCTTTAAAAATGTCTGCAGCATGTTTCAGAACCCCTTTTAGCATAGGGAGAGTCTTGACACTTTTCAGTGGTGGAAAAGGTATCAAACAGGAAGTCCACTTCAATGGGGTCAGCATGCAGCTGGACGTCGTGGTTTTTAGCCGCCCTCTCAATTAGGGCATTAAATGTTGCCGAATCCTCAGTAGGAGAGGTTTTGACATTGTACACCTGAGTGTCCGGGGCAGTTTGCTGATCCCCTGGGTCACCTGCATCTGCCCATGAGTCCTGGTTATCCTCAGGATCAGTGTCGGCAGGGAAGTTGTACTACTCATCCTGCCCTTCCCAGCGTCCATGTCTGAATAAGTGGGTGAGGGTGGAGCAATGGTTCGAGTTTGAGGAGTAATTGGCTCAACCAGAACTGGGGAATCCGTAGAAGGCTTCTTGCGCTTCAACGGAATAGTGTAGGACTCCATAGGCTGTGCCGGTGTGATCTTTCTCTTAAAGAGGGTAAGTTTTCCCGGTGTTGGCGTCGATAAAATGTTCCGACTGCTCCTCCATCAGGGGTTGTCGATGCTTCGAGGTCACAAGTGGCTGGGAAGGCTTCGACCCTGTTGACACCTTCACGGGCGCTACTGCGACCGATATGGGCGCAAACGCCTTCGGCGCCACCTTCGGCGGCAGCGTGAACAAGAGTGGCGCCGAGGACTTTGGCGTCTTGGCAGCTTGCTTCGGGGTGGAAGTATCCTTCGGATCGACCGCGGAAGCCTTGTTCTTGATGCGTTGCAACGAGTCCGACACCTGCTTTGTGAAGGATGCGGACGGTTTCGTCGATCCGACAGACGTTCTCGGTCCACCAGCATGTACAGACTCGAGCGCCGATGTCTTGGCTTTCTCCGGCCGATGTGCAGGATCAGCCCCTTTCGGTGCGCCGCGGCCTTCTTCCGAGACGACGGCCTTCGGCGCCGACGGTTTCGGGTCGGCGGCCTTGACAATGGATTTTGGTGTCCCAGTTTTCGGCTCGACGCCCTTAATTGATTTGGGCTCGACGCCCTTTATCGACTTCGGCTCGACGCCCTTGTGCGACTTCACCTGGTCGACAACCTTCTTCGGCTTCGGCTGCCCCGACACGTCGGAAGACGAGGAGGCGACCGGAGCGACAGACTTCTTCTGTTTCGAAGGCGTCTCTATCACTTTCGTTTTCGTCGACACCGAAGCCTTCACTTTCGGTTTGACCAACGGCGGCTCCGTTTAAGTGTCCGTAGCCGGGCCCGTAGGCGAGGCCTTGGATTCAGGTGGAAGATCTTAGGTAAGGCCATGTGGCGATCCCTCGACCTGAGCCTTAGTGATCGTACAAACGCGGCATAGCTCTTCTCCCGAGCTATCTTCCGTGGCCCCATAGGCCTCATTGTCGTCTCCTACCTCGTCGATGACTTCTTCTGTATCGAGCATTTCGACGTCTGCGTCATAGTCGGAGTCGATCTCTACCGCTGGAGTTGAAATCGGTTCTCGATCCTCTTGCTCGTCTGCTTCTTCCCCCTCGAAAATGTCCACCGGTGCCGGGGCCGACTGCTGGGCCTCCTGGCGCGCCACGCGCCGAAGTCGAATCGTCTTCTTGGAGCGAACACGGGAACAAGCCATAAAGTTGGCTTCATCATGAACCGGGTGGACGTCGATGTGGGGATACTTTGAGTTGCACACGGGACATCTCTTGAACGGGCTCCGTTCCATGATGTGTCGTTGAAAGTCTGGTTGCGTTGACTGGGCCTCGAGCACCGAAGAGACACGCGACTCTTCAGGAAGTCCGACTCGGGACCGGAGTCGGAACAGAGTTGGGCACCGAACGCAAGACAATACCGACGCTTAAAGAAAAGGCCTTCGGGCCTTAAGGAAAGTTTATATCGATTCCGAACTGGAGATATCGAATATGCATCCGAACCCAATGGCGGAAAAAAACAATCTGGGGATGGAGTCGATGCCCATGCGCACTGTAGTCCAGGGGAGGAGCCACCTATCTCGTGATACTTCGAAGACTCTTCCAGGACAACAATGTGCAATCATCCGGACCCAACACTAGGCGGCAATCTATGCTATAGATATGAATTCAGCAGCCCACATGCCTCGAACCTATAGCTTTGTAGATAGGATTGCACTTTATACATTCATATACAAACTCACCTGTAGGTGGGGCAATACCGGTCAGGCAGGTTTCAAGTAATCGGTAATTTAAGGAATCAGTAAATTACAGAATTCTTAAAATCCTATATAGGAGGCACTCAAGTGAGTGCATTTTTGCATTCAGGATTCGTTATTTACCACCAACTATAAGTTGGTGGTAAATACCGAATACCCTTGAAAAAGCAATTTTTTGCTTTTTTTTCAGTGCCATGTGGCAGACATATATGCCCTTAGGGCACGTATGTGCGCCACATATGCACGATTCAGGGGTGCAACAGGGTGTCAATGTGACATCCTGCCACCTTTGAATATGTTCCCCCCTATTATATTCATTCCTATGGGCCTCCAGGCCCATAGGACATAGGAATGAATGGGAATTACCGAATCGGTAATACCGAATATTACAGATTCAGGCAAATGTACCAAATTATTACCTACATACTATTTACCGATTCTTAAATATCGATTTGGTATCATTCGGTATTTAAGAATCGGTAAATAGGGATTAACTACATATGGCCCTAATTCACTTAAAAATACATTTAAAAGCTTGGTAACAATATGTTTCAACTCACCTTAGCCTCATCCACGTAAGGTGAAAACAGTCTAGGCCGGACGTATATCCCAGCATTTTTTTGCCTTAACCAGGCATTTGATTTTCCACCTTCTGCTGTTGGTAACATGTCTGAAGGTGGTGTACTAATTAGACCTCTCTTCATCTGGATTCAGAAATGGAAAAAGATAAGGAATACACAAATTAACAGTGTGAACAGATAACATCCTGTGGACAAAAATGTTTACTCTTTTTATTCTAGTTCTTCGTCATGGGTATTCTCACTTTTTACAAAAAAAGGGATCATCTACTACCCTTTGTACGTTAATCTGTAACAATTTTCATAAATTTTTCTTTGAATAACTATAACCAAGGAAACAAGCCTACATTTGGTATAATGTTATTAGGAGATTCATGAAAACAGTGGACATTAAAGTGAAAAGGCCATTTTGTAAAAGAAATTTATGCTGGAAAAACAAAGCAGAAAATGTTGCACTAGGCTTGGGCTGTAGCTAAAGTGACAACCTAACACAAAGTTTCTAAACTCCAGAACGACCAAGTTGAGCAGGGTGTAAACAATTTGTTTCTAGAAATCCACATAAATAAGGATCCATTGACATCTGATCCATCTCTGTTCATGGTCCACGGAGAGCAGGCCTGGACGTTTCTAAATTCAGAATACCAATAATGGAGCACTGTGAACATGTGCATGCTTTACTGACACTTGCATAGGATTCTAACACAGATAAACAATAGAATAGCAAGCATGACCCAAGCTCAGAGGCAGTAGAAAAGAATGGCTCAGGTGATCATGTAAATACATTGTCCAAAGAAGATGGATGGCAGACTTATTATCTGCTCTGGAACTAGCTTTTGTGTTGTAATGCGTGGTAAGCATATGTCTTAACTAGTTAGAGAAAAGCGCATGCACGGTCTCGAAAAGAAACCTGTTGTATGTACTTTGTGAGTTTCAGTCCGCTAATCGGTTTGCCATTTGCTGGGTCCCTCGTCGTTCCATCATTTGTTCTCCAAATTTGCCCATGGCATGCATGCGACATGCCTCCTCTAGTCTTTAGCCCACCTCAAGCGCAATGGCCAATTACTGCTAAACATATGCAGGGGTCATGTTAAGGCATTGTTTGGGGCCCATTTTATTACGATAAGTGCATTTTACACAAGCACTACTGTTTTTACTAGCGCCGTTCTTTGTTGCTTGTGCTGCCTCGTTATTTCTTTTTGCCTCGCACAATCCCTCTATGTTGCTCTCACTCCCCATTCTGTCACTGTCTGTTGTTGCATCCCGTCTCCCTCTAGGTTTTTTTCTTTTGCAGTTTTTTTAATGGAGTTAACTCAGCCAGAAGAGATTGGAGTGCTTTGCCTTAGCACCTGTTATATTACACAAGTATACATTAATTTCTTGGTAGCCCCGGGGAGATTAAGTGATTTGCCCAATATTACAGGATGTTGGGCCGATGCAGAGATTCGAAGCTGGTTGCCCAGCGCCAAGGTCGGCAGCTCTAGGCATTATGCCACATCCTCTCTCCAAAAGGGGGTGGTCATGGACGGAGCATCTGAATCAAACACTCACACCCAGTCAAAAGATCTGGGTTTAATCCATCACCGTTCTTTAGCCCACTCTGCCACCCCAGTTCAGACATGGCTATATGCAAATCAGTCTGACCCTGTGCCTCATGGGAACAGTCCAGCCCGAACTGCCAAGCCATGCCTTCCCTGGACCGGAAAGAAGCTTCAGAGGACCGGTTTCTGGCATTCAAGCCGTCTTCAGCCCGGCTTGCTTGAATCCAGTGGCAAAATGAGCAAGGGACTCACGTCTGAGCATACCCTGCCACTGTCCATCAATTGTTGTTTGAGCAGTAGCGGACCCCCTTCCCCCAAGCGCCTTGAGACCCTCCGGGTGAGTATCGCGCTATACAAATTTCATGACTGATTGATTGATTGATTGGTTTTTGCATTTGTCACCCCGAGTGGGATGGGTATGCTCAGACGGGAGTCCCATGCTCTCCACACCACTGGAGTCAAGCTATCAAGGCTGATGAAGGCTGATAGCCAGAAACCGGTCCTTGGATGCTTGATTCCGGTCCAGGAAAGACCAGGCTTGGCAGTTCGGGCTGGACTGTTCCCATGAGGCACAGGGTCAAGGCTGATTTGCATATAGCCATGTCTGACCTGGGGTGGTGTGGAGTGCAAAAAAACAATGGATTTAGGCCCAGATCTCTGTACTGGGGTGAATGTATGACATTGTTCTGCATTCTGTCCATCAATTGTTGTTTTTACATCCTCTCTCCAGCAGTTGGACAATAGTCAGTACAGACCCTGTTTTCACAGGGGTCATCACATGCCTTTCCTTTCTGCAGTTACTCACACTGCACTTTTTTCCCTGTAGGGAAATTATTTGCTATCAAATCTCAACAAAAAAACAAACAGGGCACATTAGTTTGAACCCGTTCTTAACAGGCAACTGCCATCTTTAGAGTTGAACAGCAAATGAGCAATTCACGTGATTGTTTTTGAGCATTTTCGCTTTCATCATGAAATATCCATCAACTAAATTTCAAGCTTGGGTCATTTCCCTTCGATATGTGAAAGTGGAAAAACATAACGAACAAGTCAATAGCATGGTTTTCTGTAAGATCCCACGTACAACACTGAAATAATTATTTCTAAACATGGACTGCACTCCCTCTCATTCTCTGCCTTCGCCTGAGCCGGGCAGCGTAGATTCTTTGCATCCAAGGCGTGCACATCGAATGAGCAGCAGCAGCAGCACCCAGGGAAGGAAGGAACTTGACAGAGAAACGCCCAGGATCCCGTTTTATGTGCGTACATCTTGGTTCCACTACAATGCAAATAGGTCTTGGTTGATTATGTGGTAGTCGTTCCGTATATAAAATAAGTGCATGGTCGGAAATTCAAGCAAGAGGGAGCTCCGTTGCTGCAAACATCAGTTTCATGTCAGGTAATGCCAGACATATGTACTCAGCCTTTTTTTTTTTAGGGAGACGTTGTGGAGGCTTATTTTATATTTAATTCGACAATCACAGCTTTATATACATATAGTAAAGCATAACAAAGTCTTTTTGCTATCTAACTTTTAGCTAGCTGTCTTTCAAATAGCCGTCTTTTAACCAGCTAGCTATTTTATCCATCTTGCTATCATCTACCTATCGTCTATTAGCCGAGGTCTGGTAGCCTAGTGGACTAATGCATCCACTGCAGGGACCCGTGTTCTACCTCACGTTCTCAGGTTCAAATCCACGCGGGTCCACTCAGCCTTTCATCCTTCGGAGATCGATAACATGAGTACCATTGAGTTGGGTAACAAACATCTGTTATTCAGTGCCTTGAGACTCTTGAGGGATAAGTGCGCATTACAAATACGTGTTATGTCGCCTATCATCTACCCTCTAGCTATCAGTTACCTATCTATATGTTACCTATCTAGCTATCTTTTACATACCTTTCTCTTTTACCTATCTTTCTCTTTTACCTACCCACCTATCCACCTACCCATCTTTTAGCTACCCATCTGTTACCTACCCGTCTGTTATGTAGCTATTAATTTTTAAGTCACCAGTTTTAAGTGCTTACCAGTTACATTACACAATGATACATGCATTGTCGTAGGCAGGGAGACGTGTGAGTGATTTGCCCAGAATCACAAACTGTTCAGCCGACCCGGAGATTCGAACCTGGTTCTCCAGTTCTCCGGTCGGCAGCTCTGGCCGTTACACCACATCCTCATCTCACTTCAAAGCTCGTCAAGTGTTTCTCACTATCATTTCCACATTTGTTCAGCAAAAACTCAGTCAACACCAAACAAGCATTGGCAAAATCGATAGATCTCGGAAATGCCTGAGCTACAGGCCTTATCAATTTGAATACCTTTTAGCTATGTTGTCTAGCAGCACATTTGCTGTTCAGCATAGCTAAATGTCACTGAAAAGGTGCTATGATGCAGCCAGCGCAGGCCACGTCAACGCTTTTGTGTGTAAGGAGGGGAAGGACAAATTCAACATGGGGGGGCAAAGACTCTGTCGTCGCAACATCCTGTGATTCTGGTCTTTCAGTAACTTGAACTGCAGATGTGCTGCTAGACAACATGGCTAAAAGACATTCACATTGAGAACGCCAATAGCTCGGGCATTGCCAAGACTTATTGGCTTTGGCTTTGCCAATGCTTGTTAATGGGAGGAGTGGAGTGATGCGTTAAGCTTCCCTGAAAAGCCCTATTGCTGCTCCGATAGCTGAATGAAAGAAACAATGGCTACAAAGACAGCAACTTCAATGTCAAATTTTGCAGGCCCACTGGGGACACCCATTCCGTGGCAAAATATACTGAAGTCAACAGAGTTCCTAAGGAACTAAGAATCTTCATAATGTCAAGTAATCAAGAACTTTCTGCTGAACTTTTCTGAGAATCTGTTGATTACAACATGAAGCTCTCCAAAGACTTAATGGAACATATATATTAAATAAGTGCAACAAGATCTACAGATAGTCCAGAAAAATCATGATATGACATGTCCTGAACTTTTATGGTGGAAATAAAGACAGCAGGCTATTAGGAAAAGGGAACTGGACATAACACACAAAAACATGAAACGCAAACAAACGACAATCTAACAGAAAAACAGCAAAATCTCTAAACAACCTGCACAAAAAAATTATAGAAATCAAAATGCAGGCAAAGGAGGAAGCATTGTTGTAATGAATATGTAAGATGATATCAAAGAAGCACTACAGCACTAAATGAAACAATAGAAACCAGAGACAAATTACAGAATAAATATATGGAAGAATATGAAGTAAAAAGGAACAAGCGAAAAGAGATATGAGTAACCGAAGAGGATAAATGAAATTTCTCAGATGTTTATTCACCTGTAAAATATATTGTTAGATAGTTACAACCTCATCACAATGAATGTGATCTTGCTATATACCTGCGAAGATCAAACAAGAATGAACACATACTTTTTAAACTAGAGAAAAACGGGTCTTTTCGAGAACACACAATGGTATTAGAGATTATGAGCATGTGTTTGAATAATATATTTTTTTCTGATGATCAGTTATATAGAGAAATTGCAGGTCAGCCTCGAGAATATCCTTCTCTCCCAGAAACACAATTCTCATGCTGGGCTGGTGCGACCATGTCCAGAGTAGGACGTCAGTAAGGTCTTCATTGAATGGAAGTAAAGGTTTGGTGGGGTCAACTCTCAGCTGAAGCACCTCCGTCAAGACGTTTGTCATGACTACCACTGAAGGAAGATTAAGGTCCAGGACCTCAACCGCCCTCTGACCCACCACTGCGAATTTGGCGCCCTCATCCGGTTGGGGTAAAGATCAGGCCAGTGTCTGGGGAGGTATCCAGTCAACTAGCCCCAGTCAGATCCTCGTACCAGTTGTCTTTGGTTCCCTCTAACTGGTAACCATAGGTGTCCGCAGACCCCTCCCATTCGTCCCCAATCCAGGCCTCCCATACAAAAAAAGGCACTGGCTCCGTTATGGGAAGTCTGCTCCCCGGTGGCGCCGGACGATGCCCGTCAGACTCCGATAGAGTTTGGTATGTAATGGCATCATCGAGGGGCGGCGCCATCAGGGTGTCAGCACAGAGGCAGGAAGCGGAGATGGTCGAGGTGGATAAACTGGCAACTTTTTGGTTCCATCAACGGATCCAAGGGGCCTGACTGGCACCAGGGAGAATCTGCCAGCTGGAGACTAGTAGGGACCCCTCCGAGTCCATGTGGCTCAAAGGCAGAGAGGGGCAGCCCAAATATGAGGTGCATGGCCTCATTAAAATCTCAACAGAAAGCCTAAACAAGGTCAGTCAAAAAAGACTAGGGAGGTGCTAATCTTTGGATCTGCGCAGATTGGTGTGGAAAGAAAAGACCTGATGTCAGTGAGCTTGGGTGGTGCCCATATAGGCACAGCGCAAGTGGGATACTGCTCATGAAACATTTCTGGATCCAGTCTGATGCCCGGGGATTATTCGAAGGTAAGGACTAGTAGTCTATCAAATGAAAGGGCACAGGAGGGAATAAAAATGTGAGCTGTTTGAAGAAAGGCATCAGAATCGGTGACTTTAATAACTAGGGTTCATCAGGCAAACATGAAAAGGCCAAGCAGGCTGAAAAGTTATCATTAGCGGTGCCCAAAGAAAAGACTTGTTGGGCCAGTGATGAAAACATTAGACGCCTTCGCTTGAAGAGGATCAACCTGACTGTCTGTGCACCAATAACTTTTACCAAAGACCAGCAAAAATGGATTTGGTACAGAGTGGCAAGGATAACAGCCACTACTTTCGCAAATAGGTCAAATCCACTCAGTTAGTTCTACTCCATCTCCAGCCTTGAGGTGTAGTTTGTTGAGTTTCAGGTGCAGAACATTGCCTAATGAAGAAGCACATGAACTAGAGGGCAAATGAACAAGGTACAGCATGTTGGAGTACAACACTCTCCTGGCCCAAACCAAGGCTATCTGGATGAGCAGGGCTCATGCACTCCTAGCCTTCTTCAGAACTCTGAGTAGGAGGGTTAGAGGTGTGAAAGCAAACAGAAGTCCCAATGAAGGATAACCGAGACTTCAAGGGAGGCTAGAGGAGGAAACTCCAGCATACAAGTCATAACACTGCACATTCCCGACAGTGACAAAAGATCCATTCAAGGCATGCCCCACAAGGCGAAGACGCCATAAACTCAAGATGAAGACTCCATTCGCGGTCTGCCAGAGGAAACCTACTATGTTCATCCTACTAGACATTTATTTAGCCAGCCAAATGGGTTCCTCTTGTCGTGTTTTGGCAGCTCCTGAGTTAGCGTTTAGCACAGCTACACGGTCTTTTCTGTTAACTTGACCAAAACGAACGGGGGCCATTTTGAATCCCTCTAACTTCCGTTTCTTATGAACACGCTGCCTCGTGGTCAGTGTGCCCTTTCGTCCTTTCTCGATATCCATGGTCCCTTATTCTGCTCAGCAACAGGCTATTTTTAGTACTGGTCAAGCGCACATGCGCATCATGCATTTACTGGTCACTCTTTAGGAATGTTGGTACTAACTGACCAGTGCTATTTAACTCCTCCCACATGCTGGCTGTGTTCCAAAAATGACCTTATATGTACCTAAAATGTGTAACTTGTGACCGCCTACCTTTTTATTGCTATTAAACTGTATAAAAGAGGTCGCGCACCAATGTTCGGTGTGCTACTTCTTACACTGCCGAAGGGTGCTGTAGGAATGTATCACCACCCCATGGGGTCTTAATAAACTTGTCTTTTACCTTTTCCAGTGTCCGTGCCAACTTCTATACTAAGGTGTTCGAGAGCTTAGCAGAGTATGTAGGCCTGATTTGAACCCAACACCACAATTGGCGATCACAAAGGGACTCATCGGCGACTCGGATGCCCGAAGGAGAGGTCGTGACGAAGGTTAGGAAACTCGCCATGGACGCGTACGCTGCCACTGAGTGACCCGAGTCTTGGCACCCACGGTGTGTTTTTCCTTCCTTCTGATCTGACCTTCCAGGTGGCGCCGGTCTCCGACTGAGATTCTGATCTTGGATTGTCGTGATGTGCCGTTTTGGCTGATTTGACCACAGAACTTGGCAGTTGGACTTTGGACGTTTGAAAATATTTGGTAAGCTTTTGATTGGTGAGGTAGTCTACTGACACTTACTGTGGCTTTTTGAATTTTGAATTTGAATTTGTTTGAAGTTAGCTAACGTTTGAATCTTTGAATTTGAATATGTGAAGTGCACCTCACATAGGCAGGCATGTAGGGATATTTCTCTGATATTATTTGATTTGAACGGTACACCGCGTTAGGTGTCATTTTTGTAGTATCGCGTTCTCGTGGTACTTTTTGAAACATGCCTGTTTTTAGCACACTCCGCAGGATGTGCTGTCCGGAAAATGGTACCAATTATCGATTAAGTAAAAAACAGCCGGCTCCCCCAGAGGGGACTCCAAATCGTGAAATGTATGTCAAATTCGGTATTCCACCAATAATGTATAGTACATTATGGCATAAGTATACTAAGACTGATCGCGAATTACAGTGGCCACTATATGGATCGTTTGACATTCGAAAGGTACAATATGTAGAGCAGTGTTTGTTTCAGCGAAGGTCTAGACAAGATATGTTTGATTGTGTGCGTATGTGGGAGAAAGAGGTGCGTGAGCGAGCGAAGCGTGAGGAAGCCTTGGCGGAGAAAGTGCAGCGGAAGGCTGCACATGACAAAGCTTTACAGCTACAGGAGAAGGAATTACAGGAAAAGAAAGAGAGGGAGAGACGAGAACGCAATTTACAGGTTAATGGTCAATTCCCTATCAGGCGTCCTCTTTATCCAGTCCTTACTAATGAAACAGATGATTTTTCATTACTAGATCGTTGTCCGCCTCCGTACGTCGCACCTACGGCTCCGAACGAGGAATCAGACGAGGATAGTGATCGAACACAGCGTACCAGGTTACATGCGGAACGAACTGCGGAATTACGTTCATTTGCACGAAAGCTAAATATTAATACTGTTACTGTTTCTGACATTACTGCGAAAATGGAACAGTGGTCTGATCAGGAGCGACTGTATTTTTTAGATCATTTTGGAGATGAAGTTGTTGAGCGGTACAGAAAATATTCTCTCGAGTTAGAGCCAAAGGAGATATCCGAGGGTCGTGAGAATTTTCGTAAAGGTCTTTTTGTTCTTTCAGATGCGGACGACTTCTTCAAGCGTTTGATTCCACTGCGAAATGAGGCGACACGACTACGGGAGTTGGCAAAGTCGAAGAATTCGTCTGCGTCCGGAGCGACGGGGATATCCAAAGAATGCCCTATCTTTGAAACAGATAAGATTGCTGCGATTAATGTTAGACCTATGCGAGAAGCTGCGCCTTTATATGTCCCTCATAAAGGGGATGGCACAGATGATGATAAAAGATCCAAAGATGCGAAAGGGTATTTTGTATATAACTGGGTTTATACGCCTTGGAATAGAGCAGATGTTATGGCGCTTAAGAATGCTTTACCTGATCCCCGTAAAAATCCTGCGGCTTTTTATGAAAATGTTGAAAGCGCGATTTCTTCGTGTATTATGACGTTAGTTGATATTGACCTGTTTTTCGGGTTGATATTGCCTCCTGATATGTGGAGAGCGATTCGTAAGTTTGATGACCTCACGACTCTCGGGCCACTTGGAAAGATCTTGTTCAGGCTGATTTAGATAGAGAACCAGCATGTAAGCCGTGTCAATTAATATTAGACCTTCCACAGGCCATACTAACAAAATTAAAGACTCTTGCTCCCGCTAAAAAGATTGATTGGACTATGTTAGCTTCTTGTACACAAAAAATGGATGAATCGGTTTCTGATTTTTTCTCTCGCTTCGAGGAAGCGTTCCATGATTACAGTGGTCAATCATTGACAGAAGATACAGGCAGGCATTTATTCGTTGATAAGTATGTGGCTAATCTCCTACCGGAGATTGCGAAACGATTAAAAGCGAGTGAAAGTTCATGGACCACAGCAACCCCTGCTTCTTTATTGACTATGGCTCAATATTATGAACGACAGGAATTGGAGGCAAAAGAAAGTAGTGAAAAGAAGGCGAAGGATTTGAAGACGAAGGTAATGTTAGCTCAGGTTCAGGCTACGAGAGGAAACAATAGAGGAGGGCGAGGATCGTACAGTAATGCTCCTCCCCCTTGTTCTGACATTTCTGTGAATCAATGTGCATACTGCAAACAGTTTGGGCATTGGATTGCAGACTGTCCGGTGTTTCGAGAGCAGCGTAATTTGAGGGGACGAGGAAGTGGGAGGTCTAGAAGTAATTATGGGGGGTCGAGAGGAGGCTATGGAACGACTGATCGAGGAAGTTATGGCACGAATGATCGCGGAGGATATGGAGCAAGGGGTCGTGGTCAGACAGACTATAATACGTTTGATAATCGTAATCAATATCAGATAAATGAGGGTGGTTCTGCTGAACCACGGGATGAGCACTATGCATAGGATTGCGTAGGATGGGGTGTGGAATCGGTTGAGGTACCGGTTGATCAAAGGGGTCCATATATAGAAGCACATGTTCTGGGTTCTACTGATCAATATCTGGTCGATACAGGAGCTACTCGTAGCGCCTTGTCCAAATACTTGGTTCCAAGGGCTCCCCTGTCTGGCGAGGTAATTACAGCTATAGGGTTCGATGGAACACCTACTTCTAGCCCACTGTCTCAACCAGTTGCATTTCATGTTGATAAATTTGCTGCCCCTTGTCCCTTTTTGTTGTCCCCAAATACACCAGATAATATTATGGGACTCGATATGTTAAAACACTTTCGCGCCACTATTCGCTGTGCCCCAGAAGGAGTGCGAGTTGTGTTGAATGAGAATTACCCAGAATTAGAACGAGTGTGTTTTCTCCATGAATCTGAAGTACTGGCCTCTTTACCGAAAACGTTGTGGGCCACTTCCGATACGGATGTGGGGCGGATGATAATTCCTCCAGTACGTATTACTGTAAAGGAGGGAGTATCTCTACCACGTGTCCCACAATATAAGATTTCCCGAGAGGGTGAACTTGCTTTGATACACATTGTAAATGATTTGATTTCGGCAGAAGTAGTTGAGGAAGTCCCCTACAATGTTTGCAATAGCCCCATTTTACCGATCCTTAAAAGAGATACAGATGCTAAGGTTTACCGTTTCATTATTGATTTGAGGGAAATAAACAAGATAGTAGTACCTCAATACCCGGTGGTGTCCGACATCACCACGTTGCTTACGTTGGTTCCTTCGACGGCAACTACTTTTACAGTCATCAATTTGAAGAATGCCTTCTTTTCGATCCCTGTACATCCTGACAGTCGATATCTATTCGGCTTTACATTAAATAACAAATCGTACAGATTTTGTCGAGTTCCTCAAGGCTATACTGAAAGTCCTAGCATTTATAGTCAGGCATTAAAAAGACAGCTTGATTCCTTTGAATTACAAGATGGAGTGGCTCTTATTCAATATGTAGATGATATCTTACTTGCTGCAGACACGCCAGAACAATGTGAGAAGAGTACCTTTTCCTTGCTTTCCTTCCTGGCCAAACATAATCATAAAGTTTCGAAGAAAAAGCTGCAATATTGTAGACCAAAGGTGACCTACCTCGGTCATCTTTTGTCTAAGGAGGGCCGTGCATTGACACCAGATCGAATTCAGGCAATCCTAGACACTCCAGTTCCTCGCACCCAGAAGGATGTTCGTGCCTTTATAGGTTTGACGTCTTTTTGTAGGCAATGGATATTAGGTTTTTCACACATCGTTAAACCATTGTTGGCATTGTTGTCTAAAGATACACCGATCCCCATTGAATGGACGGATGAATGTCAGAATGCTTTTGAACAATTAAGACAAGTTCTTTGTTCTGCACCAGTGTTAGGTACACCTGATTACACGAAGATTTTCACATTGTATGTACACGAGAAGGATGGGTGCGCATTGTCAGTGCTAGTGCAGACACACGGAGACAAACAGAGGCCTTGTGCATACTTCTCGGCGGTACTCGACCCTGTGGCTCGAGGATTGCCTGGATGTTTTCGAGCAGTTGCAGCAACAGCAGTTGCGATACGACAAAGTGAGGGAATAGTTTTGTCACACAAATTGTTGGTGTTAGTTCCCCATGCGGTAGATGCGTTACTGAATCAAACGAAAACACAGCATCTAACCAGCGCCCGTTTGACAGGATATGAGCTAACATTGTTGGCGCCGCACATCACACTAAAACGATGTACGACACTGAATCCTGCTACTTTACTGCCGGATCCTGTTGCTGAGACTCAGAAGGAAGAACAACATGATTGTGTTTTTCTGACTGAGGAACAGACAAAGGGTCGTATCGATTTACAGGATACACCGTTTCCAGATGTAGATGGGGAACTGTGGGTTGATGGATCGTGCGTGAGGTTACCAGATGGTACGACTTCTGCAGCCTACGCGATCACGACACTTAAGACAGTTGTAGAGGCAGCACGAATACCCCAGAAATCGGCTCAAGCAGCTGAACTGATAGCCTTAACGAAAGCATGTGAGTTAAGTACTGGACTATGTGTGAACATTTACACGGATAGTCGTTATGCTTTTGGAGTAGTGCATGATTTTGGCTTACTCTGGAAGGAACGAGGATTTTTGACTTCACACGGAGTACACATCATGCATGGAGAATTGGTACGCGATCTCCTGAATGCACTGTTGTGCCCAAAGAAAGTTGCAATAGTCAAGTGCAGTGCACACAAAAAGGTGACGGACAAAATAGGGCAAGGCAATGCTTTCGCAGATCGCATTGCGAGAGAGACCGCTATGCTGCAAAATAATTTCCCCATGTATGTGGTGAAGTCACAAGCTGAGCGGTGGCATGATGCTAGAGAAGAAATATTAGATATACAGAAGTCTGCATCTGAGGCAGAACTTACGAAATGGGCCACTGAAGGAGTATTGGATGATGAGGGTTGCTGGCGTAGTAAAGATATGGAGAGATGGAAACTACCCATGGCCTATTTACAAACAATGGTGCAAATGACACACGGGCTGGCACACATTGGAGCTCTCGCAATTACTAAATTGCTTACACGAGTTTGGGAAAATGCTGATATTGCAAGCACGGCTAAGAGAGTAGTACAGACTTGTCTGATATGTTTACAGCACAATCCTGGACAAGGGACTCATACTCCCAAAGGAGGGTTTGTTCCACCTACTGCACCATTCGAAGTACTGCAGATGGATTACATCCAGCTGGAGCGCTGTAATAATCTCAGGTATGTCCTAGTGGTGGTGTGTGCCTTCAGCAAATGGATTGAGGCTTACCCTACGAAAGACAATACAGCATTGACAACAGCTAAGGTGTTACTCAAAGAGTACTTCCCGCGCTATGGTGTTTGTAAACTTATGTGGAGTGATAATGGTCCTCATTTCATTGGGAAAGTAATTGAGTACATCCTGAAAGGATTGGGAATCAAACAGCGATTCCACGCAGTCTTTCACCCACAATCAGCAGGTTTGGTCGAGAGATACAATGCAACTCTGAAACTGAAGCTAGCAAAGATAGTGGCATCCACATCTCTGAAATGGCCGGATGCTTTGCCTTTGGCATTGCTGTCCCTTCGATCAGTCCCACATTCCCGATCTGGCCTCACACCCTATGAAGTGGTGTTTGGAAGGCCGATGAATATTTGGGGAATTCCAAAACCTCGTATAATACATGATGTGCCTTGTATAATGATGAACGATTATTTGGCACGATTAACAAATGATTTGCTTTCTATTCATCAACAGGCTCGAGAGGCGCTCCCTGATAACTCCACTGGTGAGGCTCACGATCTCCACCCTGGGGACCACGTGATGGTCAAAGTATTTGAGCGATCCAGCAGTTTGGAACCGAGATGGCATGGCCCTGAACAAGTGCTGCTGGCTACGCGAACTGCTGTAAGAGTCACCAACAAGAAGCGGTGGATACATTCAACGCACTGCCGACGTGTCTCTCCGGATCTGGTGAGCCCTGTGGTGCTATCCGACTACAGAAAGATTTTGGATACAGAAAAGAGCCCAGCTGTCACGCCTGATGAATTGGAGGGAGCCTTCCCGGACCACGTTGTTTCTGATAAAGTGAAGTACAATCTACGTCCCAGGAAATAAGATTCCCTTTTGTGTTTTTGAAACTGGTTGGTAACCGCTCTGAGGTTTGTGAAACGGAAGCCGGGAATATCAAGGGGGGGGGGATCAGTTCTACCCAGTGTAGCGACACCCGTCTTGAATCCCGGAGAACAAATCAACGGCAGCCTCGGTCCAGAACCATCGTTTTTATTTTTCCGCTTAGTGTTGCTTTTGAAGAATATTGTTTTGTGAACTATGGCATCTCCTTCGACACGAAAAGGGAGAATTCTTGGTGCTGTTTTTTTTGTCTTGACCGTAGTGGTGATCGCAGTATTAGCTTGGACTATAGAACTATTGTTTCCTGTACGAGAACATTTGCTGCCCACCACTCCGAGTCCATCTGAACATTTTCATTTTACTTTGCCTTTTCACGAAGAAAGACATAGGCAGACTTATTTGAATAACAGCTTTATTCAGATTTTGCATCATACTCATAACATGACCAACATGTCCAATTGTTGGGTATGTGGAATGTTGCCCGGACATCAGAAGAAGGGAGGAACACCACTTATTCCTCTCCCGTTTTCTCATAATGGTTCTTGTCATGCTTGGTACACTCTTTTACCCTTTGTCTATGTATTCAATGCGGCCCTACGTTATGTTCTGTATGTATCACAGCCTGTATTCCGTCCAAACGAGCTATTGTTAAACAAGAGAAACTGATCAACGACGAAGTATTGAAACTAATGGCTATTAACATTGATGATGAACATTCTGATTATGTTCAGTATGAGGTAGCTTTTGCTAAACGCTAAAAGGGCCGTCTGTCGTGTTTTGGCAGCTCCTGAGTTAGCGTTTAGCACAGCTACACGGTCTTTTCTGTTAACTTGACCAAAACGAACGGGGGCCATTTTGAATCCCTCTAACTTCCGTTTCTTATGAACACGCTGCCTCGTGGTCAGTGTGCCCTTTCGTCCTTTCTCGATATCCATGGTCCCTTATTCTGCTCAGCAACAGGCTATTTTTAGTACTGGTCAAGCGCACATGCGCATCATGCATTTACTGGTCAGTCTTTAGGAATGTTGGTACTAACTGACCAGTGCTATTTAACTCCTCCCACATGCTGGCTGTGTTCCAAAAATGACCTTATATGTACCTAAAATGTGTAACTTGTGACCGCCTATCTTTTTATTGCTATTAAACTGTATAAAAGAGGTCGCGCACCAATGTTCGGTGTGCTACTTCTTACACTGCCGAAGGGTGCTGTAGGAATGTATCACCACCCCATGGGGTCTTAATAAACTTGTCTTTTACCTTTTCCAGTGTCCGTGCCAACTTCTATACTAAGGTGTTCGAGAGCTTAGCAGAGTATGTAGGCCTGATTTGAACCCAACACCACACTCTGGAGAGATCCATTGGTGAGTGGCCCACCACAGAGCTTCAACGCTTCCTGGCACAGAAGCTGCTACCCTAAACAGCCCTGCTTGTTAAAATACCGCATAGTGGTTCTATGGTCTGCCTGGAATTGTACCGGCTTCCCCTTGATTGATTGGAGAAACTTCTTCAGGGCCAACTGAATGGCAAGAAGCTCCAAAAGATTGCTGCTTTGGCTCCTCCAGGGTTCAAAGGCTCCTGATTTCCACCTGCTCCAGGTGACCAGACAAAAGAAAAAGCATATGTCACTACTGCAAGCTGTGGATGAGGTTGGCATAACAGCCTTCTGCAAGTGAGGCTGTCTTCTATCAGCCACTACTGGTGGTTCCTGACTAGCTCGTCTTAAACACTGATGTAGTCCAAGACAACTGTAGGAAGCTGGCTCTGTACATACTATAACAAAGTAAGGAATAGTGTGCACAGAGTCCGGTGGAACCCCAAAGGTAGGCAGAGCTAAAAAGTAGATAATACCTTAATCTTTATTTGTGGTGGTGTGGGCGAGCAGTAATGCTTTATCAGAGGGTAGTGTTAAGCATTTATTGTACACACTCAGGCAAGAAATGATGCAACACACTCAAAGACTGAACTCAGACCAGTTTGTTTGTATAAAATTATTATTTAGTTGTATTTTATTTTCTACACGTAAGTATAATAAGTATAATAACACTATGCAAGAATAATACAGTTAAGTACAGTTTGAGTGCAGTTGAATGCAACTGGATTGGTTACAGGTAAGTCATTGGATTAAAAAGCAGTTTGAATTACCTTTCAGGTACTTTCTCTACTCAGTGTGTTATACGCCTCAATATATCATTGGGATATTTCCTAGAGGAAAGGGAACTAAGTCAGTTTTTGCACATATGCAGAGAGTGTGTGTGCATGTATGTATGTAAGTAAAGGTACAGGGCCTCTAAGGGTGACACAATAAGTGCTGCGGTCCTTAGAGGCCTTCCCTGGTCACAGTGCCCTCGGTACCCGTCATACCTTATACAAGGGACTTACATGTGTCCAGAGAGTTGCCAATGGGGTTTTTGCAACAGTTTAGGGAAAGAACATAGGCCCTGAGGTACCTGGTTGGCAAAAACCCAGGGCACACAGTCAAAGTGCATCAACATTAGGCAAAAAGTGGGGGCAAACATGCAAAAAGGGGCACTTTCTTACAGAAACCCCCAGTGTTAGGCCCACTGCAGGTGGAGGCAATGCGGAGCAAGCATGTGCCAATAGGTACAAGAGATCAGGAGGATTCACAAGGCCAAGACGCAAGAAGCCTCAGAACAGTCTGTGCCACAATCCAGGAGAATGAAAAATGGCCTTGAGATTTATGGTGTTCCAGGACCAGCTTCAGGATAGACTCCAATTCTGACGGGGGAGGGGTGTGTAGCGTGGTAATGTGCTTTTTCAGGTTCTCCAGTAAGTGCAGGCTGCATGATATCTCCGCATCACGTGAGTGATGGGAATGAGAAGAGTCCTGCTTGAGTTTGTGGTCAGGCTTTTCTCAACTTCACCTCTGACTTATTCGAGGACGATGAGATGAAGCGTGACTAAAACCTGGTACCGGAGGGGACCAATGAGTAGAACTCGAAGTGAGTCTATGGCTGGCAGCGGGACGTGTGTTTCTTTTGCTGGGCAGCATACATTTTGCCTTCCCTCTCCCTAGTGGCCTTTGGGTACATCAGAGAAAAACTGTGGACACAGGGAACAGATAGTGCCTACAAAACCGGATTGCAAGTCGTTTCTAACCTCAGCAGTGAAACAGAACAAGCTCAGCAGCTCACTAAAACTAGGACTACTGTCTCATTCCTTCAAATAGCAGTCATTTTAACTCTTTTAATGCACTTGAACTGTTTCACCAACCTATGTTTTGTGCCCTAAATTATTTGTACCATTTCTGCTTTCATAACTGTAGCCTAGAATAAATTAAGGATAAGGTGTTTTAGTCTTTTAAAACAAATACATGGATTTGTGAGAGCAAAATGATGTTACTTACCCTTTCAGCATCTGTTCGTGGCATGTAGTGCTGTAGATTCACATGCTCTGCATCCTCTGGACATCTGGTGTTGGGTTGGAGTTAGTCAACTTTTTCTTCGAAGAAGTCTTTTGAGTCACTAGGTAGTGACTGCTCCTCCGACTGATATAGCACATATGCATAGACTCCTTTGTTAGATTAATTTCCCACAGGCAGGTGAGAAAGGAGTGTAAGGCAAATGTGAGACTAAAGAGGATCATGCTAATAGTTATGTATTAGAAAAAAGTGTAAAAGCATAACTGCAACTGCCACAGGCGTCTGGGGAGGAGGGAGGATGCATGTCAATCTACAGCACTACATGCCACGAACAGATGCTTTGAGGGTAAGTAACAATCCATTTGATGGCATGTTTGGCTGTATATACACGGGCTCTGCATAGACTGTAAAGCAGTACTTCCTTAGAAGCGTTGGCTAGCTTGTGGGAGTTACAGTAGTTTGAAACAGGGTTCTTAGCACTGCCTGACCTACATTAGCTTGCTGGCGTGCTAAAATATCCACATAATAGGGTTTAGTAAATGTATGTGGGGTAGACCATGTAGCTGCCTTGCCAATGTCAGCAATGGGAATGTTTCCTAAAAAAAGCCATAATCGCTTCTGTTTTTAAGAGGGGAGTGTGCTCTAGGAATAAAAGGTAAAGGTCCTTTGGCTATAGTATAGCATGTTTGGAATCATTTAACTATCCATCTGGCTATGCCATATTTTGGAGATAGGGTTGCCTTTACGAGATGGAGAAAAGACTATAAAAAGTTGCTTTGTTTTTTAAAGTCTTAGTTCCATGTACGAAGTACAATGCAGAACATGAGTGCTCTTTTTACGTCTAGGGTATGAAGAGCTCTTTCTGCTACAGAATCAGGGTTAGGAAACAAAACAGGTAGTTCAATAGATTGACTGAGATGAAACTGGGAGACTATCTTAGGTAAGAATTTGGGATTAGTGCAAAGAACCAATTTGTCTTTATTTATTTGAAAGAAAAGTTCTTCTAAGGTTAGTACCTGGTGCTCACTAACACGCCTGAGGAAGGTTATGGCAACTAGAAATGCCACTTTCCATGATAGAAATTGAAGGAGGCATGAGTAGAGGCTCGATAGGAGGACCCAAGAGCATAGTAAGTGCAATGTTTAGATTCCAAGAGGGTGCTGGAAGTACACGAAGCAGAATGACTAGTTTTAGTCCTTCAATAAATGTTTTAATGACTGGGATTTTGAAGAGCATCTATGCAGTCTATTTTGGAGATAGTCTGAAACAAAAATGGGTCTGGCTCTTATCAGTAAGGCTGAGCCTTATAAGAAAAAACAACCACCACTGCCAATACTGATGATTAACTACCACGCAATTCAATTGGCGTACAAGCTACCAAGTCAATATACACCTTTACTTTTCAATAATATTTATCATCAACACCATAATTTAGATCATTTATTTATTTTATGCAATCCATTTTTGTACATATATGCTATCTACAAGATACACCACAACAAAATATGTCAAAAAAAGAAATTCTTACACAACACAATGACCAGCCCAATCTTCGGCTACACACACCATTTACATTCATTCTGAATCAGTCATACCACATTCCTCATCCATACTAACTTTCATCACACAAACACTCTTAATTTTCCTCCTTGGTGTTCTAAAACATCTGTTTTCTTCCACTTCAAAGGACCAATGATACCTAACCAAACAAGGGAAATGTGTACGTTTTTCCAGTTGTGCATCAAACATAATCACAATATAATTTGTTCAATACAAAAGAATGTTTCCAAATGCACAACTACACTACCAATTTTACAAAATACAGTTGTTTGGTAAAAGACAGGTATACGCGTTTCGAACCCACTGATTCCTGGGGTTCTCTTCAGGACCAAAGACTCTTATGACACCGATCATCAAATGATCTTCAGAATCTTAGGAACGAGGTCTAAATTGGAGTTCGTCCAATATTGTGGTGTAGATGCAAGGGTTGCACTTTTCTCGATGTTTCACACAACAGGAAACCCACGTCTTTAAATGAATTATAAATCTAACGAGTTGAATTATCTGCCCACTCGGCATGGATTCCTTTTAGTTTAAACGTTTCTTTCACTTGCAAAGTTTGAATTCACTTAAACTTTTTTCGTGTGATAACCTGTGAGTGCAAGGTGGGATGTTGGGTGGTGTGGTAATGAGCTTGAGACAGTAGCTACATTGGATAATGGCCTGTACCCACTCTGTTGATGTGATGGACACCCAGAGTGTGTGAAATTACTGTAGTCTTCCCCCTGCAGGTGTTATGTGGTCGGGGGATGGATTGGGAAGTCACTGTTTGGCAGTGGAGGCTGCTCCACCTGTAGAGGCTTCCATATCCCTTTCTGTTATTACCTTGGAAGGTGCCTCTGTAAAAACCTTTACTATAGATGGTTTAGCCCTGCTTCTGTTGAGAGCTGAGAAGTGAAGATGCCTGTGGTGGTGGATTTGTATCCTGAGCAACATAAGAAGTCTCTAGGCGTAGAAGTTTGTAAAGCTTTAGCAGTATTGGTGTCTTTTTTCATCCTAAAGTGGTGTCTACCTGAGGGCCAAACAGATCTCGAAAGGCATGTGGAGGACTGCCTGTTGGACCTCTGGTTTAAAGCCAGAACATCTGAGCTAAACATGTCTCATAAGAATATGCCGGTATTAACACCCTTAGCGGCTGTATCTGCTGCACCTAAGGCACATCTAATCGACTTTTTAGTGATGGCCAGACCTTCTGGCCCAATTTGCTACCCTCCTTGTTTATGCTCCTCAGGGAGATGCTGTTCTAGCTCGTCCCAATGTGCCCCGTCAATGTGTGAGAAGGGCCTGGGAATTGGCAATGCGCCAATGATTAGCTGCTTGCGCTGCTACTCGTTTTCCTGCAACATCAATATGTTTATTTCAGGAGGTGGCGTATCCCCAGTTGCCTGTTGGCTCTCTTACGAGCTGTAGTGCTTATACAAAGAGGGTCTGAAGGAGCCACTTTATTTGTTTTTTATCTACCAATAGGGTAATTACACTTGCACGTGCTGGCTCTTTAAATACGTTATCAGAGTGACGTAGAGGACTGGTAAGCATAGGCAAAAACTGTCTGTGAGTGGATGACAGAGTATGAAAAAGGAAATTTTGTACAAAATGAATCTCCCTGGTAAGTAGCTGTCCTAAAAATTACCAGCTGATAAGCACTAGCATCTTCAGGAGGGGAGCGCTGGATAGAGATCTGGGTCATCAGGAGTCATGGTATCTGTACCGTAGGTTTTCTCAAAGATCAGGATTCCCTAATGGTTCTCCCATACTCCCTGTATGTGCCCTTGGTGAACTTGGAGGTGTAACATCGAGAGGGTCATGTTGTGGAGATAAAGGAGGAGGGGCTAGTGGAGGTGGTGATGATGGTGGAGGTGGTGATGATGGTGGAGGTGGTGATGAAGGAGGAGGGAGGTGGAGATTGGTGGGGGTGAGGGGGGTGGAGGATGATGAGTAGGGGTGGTAGCCCAGTCCTTTATCCTCTGGTTGAGAGGTACAGGAATGTAAAATTCCTACTCAAAAGTCAACTGCCTCTTTGGTCGTGGAGAGGCCATAATTCACCCTGTACCTTCTTAAATGTGGATTTTCCTGTATCTAATATCCATTTTCTCCAGAATTGGCTCGACAGGAGACAGAGAATCAAAGGATTGTTTCGAGGGTTTTGTCTTTGTATATTTCAGAACGGAGGGTTTGGAAGTGGAGTAAAGTTTTGCACCACACCGTGGGAGATGGTGTTGGTTGCTGCGTCAGTACCAAAAGTTGGGTGGAGACTGATAAATGCGCTTTATACGAGGAGTTTGATACCGATGACTTAGACTTGGTGGTAGTTCTCGGTTAAGGGGACAAAAATGGGGCATCCAAAGTAGGTTTTCAGA
The DNA here is from genome assembly GCF_964261635.1 of Lissotriton helveticus. Taxonomy (NCBI): domain Eukaryota; kingdom Metazoa; phylum Chordata; class Amphibia; order Caudata; family Salamandridae; genus Lissotriton; species Lissotriton helveticus. The sequence goes on along the minus strand of NC_136070.1, from coordinate 350,444,133 downwards.
TCCGACCATAGGAAGTGGCCGGCTGGCTACCTCTAAGAGTGGTAAGGGCAAATGTTTGGATGTCTCTGGGGGGTGGAGCAGTGTTAGGGGACAGTACTTGCACGCTCCCAGAGTGGCAGGTACACTACAATTCGTCCTCACACTGGAGCCAGAAATCTCATCGATGGAGAACACCCCTTCTTCCTCAGCAGCAGACTCTTCCTATGGGTGCTCTTCATCGAAAATGTTGAGTGTCTCCTTCACTGCCGTGAGACATCTCCAGTCGACACACCCTTCAAACAGGGAGTCTTTTTTGTTCGGAAGGACTTGCAGGCGTTTCAGTCAGCCTCGCGATGATCAGGCGTAAGGAAAAGGTTGCACACCTGGTGTTGGTCAGTGTGCAGATATTTGGTGTGGCACAGCGGGCAACATCGAAAAGGTGCCCTTTACAACAGGAATGTATCTTCAGCACACACAGTGCATGCGAGATAGGATCAAAGACTTGTACCAACTGGAGTTGAACACAGAAGAGAGGCACGGGCATCTGAACCAGACAGCGGAGAGAAAACACTAACAAAGGAGTCAATGCCCATGCTCAATATCATCGAGACGAGGAGTCACTTTACCTAGTGACTCGAAAGACTTCTTCAAAGACCAGCATTTGCAACGCAATAGGTCTCGCATTAGGAAAGTTTGAGCTATTGGTCTTGTAAATGACAATTTTTTTTATTTGTGTGTTGGTTTTGAAAATAGCTAAATTAATAGCTTTGTCATTTACAATGCCAATAGTTCTAACTTTCGCAAATGTGACACCTATAGGATTTGTAATGCAACATGTTTTGTATTTACATGACTTAGATGTATTGATATTACAAATAACAATGGCTTTTCATTTTTTAAAATAATTAATACTTAAATAAAAGTGATTGTAATTTATAATGGCAATAGCTTAAACTTTTGTAAATAACTTTTGTGAAGATTATGTTCAGTGTATTTTATTGTGACGAAAATCCAAGAACAGAAGTGAAATATTAACATCTTTTTGTGACATTTGTAATAAAGCTTGAAACATTGAGAGAACACATTTGAACCGGTTGTTGTTCAATGGTTGAACAGATTGATGCTGGGGTGGCGCTGAGTGATGCTGGGGTGGCGCTGAGTGATGCTGGGGTGGCGCTGAGTGATGCTGGGGTGGCGCTGAGTGGTGCTGGGGTGGCGCTGAGTGGTGCTGGGGTGGCGCTGAGTGGTGCTGGGGGTGGCGCTGAGTGGTGCTGGGGTGGTGCTGAGTGGTGCTGTGGTGGCGCTGAGTGGTGCTGTGGTGGCGCTGAGTGGTGCTGTGGTTGCGCTGAGTGGTGCTGTGGTTGCGCTGAGTGGTGCTGTGGTTGCGCTGAGTGGTGCTGTGGTTGCGCTGAGTGGTGCTGTGGTTGCGCTGAGTGGTGCTGTGGTTGCGCTGAGTGGTGCTGTGGTTGCGCTGAGTGGTGCTGTGGCGGTGCTGAGTGGTGCTGTGGCGGTGCTGAGTGGTGCTGTGGCGGTGCTGAGTGGTGCTGTGGTGGTGCTGAATGATGCTGTGGTGGTGCTGAATGATGCTGTGGTGGTGCTGAATGATGCTGTGGTGGTGCTGCTGAGTGGTGCTGTGGTGGTGCTGCGGTGGTGCTGCTGAGTGGTGCTGTGGTGGTGCTGCTGAGTGGTGCTGTGGTGGTGCTGCTGAGTGGTGCTGTGGTGGTGCTGCTGAGTGGTGCTGTGGTGGTGCTGCGGTGGTGCTGCTGAGTGGTGCTCTGGTGGTGCTGCTGAGTGGTGCTGTGGTGGTGCTGCTGAGTGATGTTGTGGTGGTGCTGAGTGGTGCTGCGGTGGTGGTGCTGAGTGATGCGGTGGTGGTGCTGAGTGATGCTGTGGTGGTGCTGAGTGATGCTGTTGTGGTGATGCTGAGTGATGCTGTGGTGATGCTGAGTGATGCTGTGGTGATGCTGAGTGAGGCTGTGGTAGCGCATAGTGATGTTGTGGTGCCCCTGAGTGATGCTGTGGTACTGCGATAGATAGATAGAGTGAGGGCGATAGATATTATTATTAGGGAAATTTGTAGAGCGCCTGGTTTACGCACACCGGCGTGTCCTCGCGCTATGGTAAGTGGGGTAAGCAGTCCAAGCAGCCATCACAGCCGCCTATCTTCCAAATAGGTGAGTCTTGAGTTTCCTTCTGAACATGGATTCTGAAAGCTCCAGACGTAACTCTGATGGTAGGTCATTCCACTGCTTAGCAGCCTGATATCTGAAAGATCTGCCCCCCCATTCGCGCTTTCTTTATTTTAGGGATTTTCAGTAGCCCTGTGCAGGAGGAGCGCAGATTCCTTGTGGGCTCATACCGGGTAACCAAACTCTGTAGCGGGGCTGGGGCTTTGCCGCCCAGGATGCGGTGACACATGGCTACAGCCTTGAACTCCACCCTGCTCCTGACAGGAAGCCAGTGCAGGGCTTGGAGCGCTGCCTTTGAGGATGATCTTCTAGGGAGCCTCAAAATTAGGCGAGCGGCTACATTTTGCAGCACTTGGAGGCGGTTGAAGACCCTTCCCGTGGCCCCCAGATACAGCAAATTGCCGTAATCTAGGCGCGAGGTGACTAGGGCATGCACCAGCGTCCGCCGAGCTGTAATGGGCAGAAGATCCAAGACCTTCCTCAGAGTTTTTAAAATTCCGAAGCATGTCCCTACCACTCGGCCAATCTGGGGACCAAAGGCAAGGTCAACGTCCAACCATACCCCAAGATTCTTTATTTCCTGGCAAGGAACAGGTGTGTCTCCTAGACAGGGTGGCCACCATGCCGACTACCATACAGATGCCCTCTCCCCCCCCCCCCCCCCCCCCCCCCACGAGCACCTCGGTCTTACTGCCATTGAGTTTCAGGCAGTTGGCGGACATCCAGGTTGCCAGTTCTTGCATGCAAACTCTGAAATTGTTCGCCACAAGACCAGGCACACGTGAGAGGGATATGACCAGCTGCGTGTCGTCGGCATAGGACACGAGGCGCAGGCCATAGCTTTCAACTATAGCCGCCAGCGGGGAGACGTACAGATTGAACAAAGTTGGGCTCAGGGACTAGCCCTGCGGCACGCCCTGGCCCAACCTAATCTCCCTAGAATAACATTCTCCCTGGCGGACTTGAAAGCATCTACCTGTCAGGAAAGACCGGATCCATCCAAGCGCAGCCCGGTACCCCTCCATCATATAGACACTGTAGCAAGGTGGAATGAGCTACAGTGTCAAATGCTGCGCTTAGATCCAAGAGGATCAGGGCCATAGTCTGGCCCTCATCCACTCCCTGTCGTATGGACTACTGCCATGAGCAATGCTGACTCCGTCGAGTGCCGTGGACGGAAGCCAAACAGAGTCGTGAAGTAAGGAAGCCTCTTCCACAAAGCCCATCAGCTGGAGGTTCACAGTTTTCTCAGCAACCTTCGCCATATATGGCAAAAGAGAAATGGGTCGAAGATTGTCTAACCTGTCATAGCTGATATTGGGCTTCTTTTGGAGAGGAAGGACCACCGCCCGTTTCCAGGCATCAGGGACAGTATGGGTCCCAAAAGAGATGTCCAGGAGGTGGCGAATGTACGGCTCGGATTTATTTTTTATTTTATTTATTATTTTTAAGGTTTTATATAGCGCGGACAAGATCTTTGCAGATTTCAGAGCGCTTTACAGAAACAGGAGGTAGGGTAGACAAACTCTTGAAAACAATATATTATTCGGTAGTGAGTGAGGTGCAAGGTAGGGTAGCAATCGCATAAGAGTATACACAATAATAACAATCAGGAAACCAATAATAAAGAGGCCGTGCAATGTCTTTGCTCCAGTAGCGATCGAATAAGATTATAGCCCCCCAGAGGGTGAGTAAACACACTGTTGAAAACAGTATAGTAGTCAGTAGTAAGTGGATTGCAAGTTAGTAGAGCAATCAAATCATAGTGTAAACCCTAATAAACAATCTGGAAACCAGTAATATAGAATCCGTGCAATGACTTTGATCCAGTAGCAATCAAACAAGAGTATAACACAGATAAACACTCAGGTAGCCGATAATATAGTAGCCGTGTAATGTCATTGTTCCAGTAACAAAAGGGTTCAGGTGAACTTAGCCATAAGGATGGCTTTTACCTCTTTCTTGAAGAGTACAGTGGAGGGGATAAGCCTAGTTTCTGGCGGGAGTGCATTCCAGATCCTAGGTGCCATTCCTGAGAAGGAGCGTTTGTATGTTTTTTCCTTCCGGAATCTACGAGGTTTCAGGAGGTTTTTTGTGCTTCTGTTGGATCTTGAGCCTCCTGATATAGTCAGCTTGTGAGTGAGGTAGTTGGGTGACTTGTGGTGTACGGCCGAGTGTGTCATACAGGCAATTTTCAGCTGAACTCTGGCTTCAAAAGGCAGCCAATTCAGGGCTTTTATGTCAGGGGATATATGCGGGTGTTTTCTTGAGCCAGTGATGAGTCTCGCGGCCGCATTCAGAGAGGCTCTTAGTGGTGCCGTTGTTGTTAGGGGGAGCCCGCTGAGAGCCACAATTCCGTAGTCTATGCGAGGAATGACTAGGGCTTGTACAACAGTTTGGAAGTCCTTGGGTGGTAGGAAGGGTTTAAGTTTTCTCAGAGTGTTGATTTGGAAGTTGGCTCCTTTAGTTGCTTTGCTAATATGCTGCTGCATGTTGAGATTGGAGTCAAGTGTGATGCCAAGGGATTTCGCAGAGTCCACGATGGTGGGCTGGACATTGAGTGCCGTTAGATGATTGAGCCAGATTTGGGTGATGGCCTTTTTCGCAGGAGGTGAGATCAGAAGGAACTCAGTTTTCAGAGCATTGAGTTTGAGGTGATTATCGGCCAGCCATGCTTGGGTATTTCTTAGTGTGGCGTCCAGAAGTTTGATGTCTTCTGGGGATTGTAGCTTGAGGTAGAGTTGAGTGTCATCGGCGTACATATGGAAGTGTACATTTGATGCTTGAAGCAAGGTAGTGAGTGGTTCCATGACGAGGTTGAACAATGTGGGGGATAGGGAGGAACCTTGAGGGACGCCTAGTGTTACAGGCACAGGTGAGGACAATGCGTTGTTGATCTTGAACTTCTGAGATCGGTTGTGTAGAAAGGACGTGAACCATTTGAGAACAGTCCCGGATATGCCAATTCTGGTATTTAACAGCTCCAGTAGATTCTCGTGTTTGACCGTATCAAATGCTGAGGAGAGATCAAGAAGGATGAGGAGGCAGGACTCATTGTGATCAAGGATTTGGAGGGCGTCATCAATTATGTGTGTCATAGCCGTTTCCGTGCTATGTTTTGCTCTGAATCCTGATTGGTGAGGGTTGAGGAGGTCAAACTGATCAATGTGTTTTGTCAATTGGAGTTGTACGCGTTTTTCTAGCAATTTGGCCAGAGTGGGGATATTGGTGATAGGGCGGTAATTGTTTAGGTCGACCGGGTCAGCTGTGGATTTCTTGAGTATAGGCGTGACTTGCCCCATCTTGAGGGAGTCTGGGATGAGTCCTTGTTGAAGGGAACAGTTGATGATTTTAGTCCAGAGTGGGAGGAGCAGGGGGGTGAGGGCTTTGACAGCATTGGCAGGCAGGGGATCTGTGAGGTGATTAGCGGGCTTCAAGGTGCCTAGCAGTTTGTGAATTGATTCTTCAGAATAGGTGTCGAAGGACGTCCATGCAGCGTTGTTTTTAAGTTGAGTGTTAGTTATGGAGATGGAACAGGAGTATCGACTTACATCCTTGAGGAGATCACTTCTTATATTGTCGGTCTTTTGCTTGAAGAAAGCAGAAAAGTCTTCACAGCTTGGAATATCATTTGTTGAGCTGTTAGGTTGTAGAGGTTGCGTCTTGGTTTGGGTATTGACCAACTCGAAGAGTTTTCTTGGTCGGTTTTTTGCTTGGTCCAGCTGTTGGCTAAAGAAGACTGATTTCGAGCGTTTGATTTTTCTGAAGTAGGCGTTTCTCTTATTCTTAAGCGTTTTAAGGTGCAGTGCTGAGGGGTCAGATCTCCACGTGCGCTCTGCCATGCGCATAGCACGTCTGTCTTCATTGAGTCTACCATCATACCATGGGTTCGAGTTCTTGGTGGAGACTCTTCAGTTGCAGGGGTGCGGCTTCACTGATTATTGAAGTCATAGTGTCTAGGTAGAGGTCGGTCAGAGAATGAACATCAGAGACGTCCGTCGGGGGAAGTAGGAGACTGCCTGTGTGGGCAGGCAAGGAGTTTGGGTTAAGATTCTTCATGTCCCTCTTCCAGATCTTTGTTTTGGTAGGTTGAGTCGGATTAAGTTTGACCTTTTCGTTGATGAAGAAGGTGATAATGTGGTGGTCTGACCAGTCACAGGGTTGGATTGCCTCCAGCTGGGTAGAGTCTTCTTTGGCGATGATAAGGTCGAGGATGGAGCCTTTTTTATGTGTCGGACGGTTGCAGATTTGGGTGAGGTCAAGCGCGTTGAGAAAAGTTTTAAGGCTATTCACCACAGCGTCTTTCTGGTCGTTCCAGTGGAGGTTGAAGTCTCCCAAGTAGATTTGAGTAATCTGTCGACCGGCGTTGGTGGTTATCGTGTCCATGAGTTGTTGGGAGAAGGTGAGGTTGTCCCCAGGTGGGTGGTAGATGACATGTAGGGAGCATACAGGTTTGCCCTCGCTAGTAATATCGAGGCAGATGAGTTCGCAGGAGGTGAGGGAAGGGGATGGACTTTTGGTAACAGCGAGGTTGCTCCTATAGATGCATGCGATTCCCCCGACCGTCTTGCCATTTCTGTCGAGTCTAATAATGTGGTAATTGGGGGGGGACTAGTATGTCCATTATAGGTGTGGAGGCTTCAGTTAGCCACGTTTCAGTCAGAATGGCTAGATCGAGGTCCATTGATAAGATGAGATCCGCGATGCCGGAGGAGTGTCTCGGGGCCGATCTGCAGTTGAGCAGGATACACTTTAGTCTGGGGGTGAGGAGAGTGGACGAGTGTTCTAGGGAGAGGGGGACTTTTCTGAGATTACTGGGGACAGAGCTTCTGTTGCTCAGTGTGGGGGGCCTGAGGGGATTTGTGAGAATCGTGGGTATGGGAAGGTGTGTGGTGGGTGGGTGTTTTGTGGGACCTGGGCCATATGAACGGAGTAGAGTGTATAAGTCTCGATCAGAGAGGGGGTTTAGGGTGCGACGGGGGCGGCCGGTGGCCTTGCAATCGGGGATAGAGGGCTAGCGTGGGGAGTGATGAGTTAAATGGTTTGAGGGGCGGGTGGTGTACTTGTTGGGCGCGGAAGTGGTGGGTAGAGGGTGTCTGGGGTGTGCGAAAAGAAGTTCTTTGATGGAGTGAAGATCTTCTTTGACTTGTAGGAGGGTGGATATGATCATGTCCAGGGTTGGATTGGGGATGGTATTGGGACTGAGAGCAGTGGGTGAGTGATTGAGTGGGGCAATGGGGTGGGAAATGGATAGATTGGGGCGGGATGTGCACGCGACGGTGCAGGGCTCTGCGGCCGTAGTAGGTGGGGTGGCATTCGATGGATGAGAGAGCTTGTGAGTAAGGGGCGTGGATGAGGAAGGGGGGAGGTTGGTAGCGTAGGTGATGGTGCTGGTGGTAGGCGGCGCAGGAGAGTTGAGGGATGAGTGTAGGCTGGAGAAGGTGGGAGTGACAGTAGGATAATGGGGGCTAGGAAGGGGGGGGGCTAGATGATAAGGGGTTAGGATAAGGGAGGTGGTATGTTCCGAGAGTCTGGCCGGGAGAGTGGGGTAGTGGGGAGTGAGAATGGGGGGGGAGATAGGGTGAAATTTGGTCACGTCGCGGGGCGTGGGAGATATGCTCAGGGCGGTGGAGGTGTGTTCTGTGAGACTAGTTGGGAGAGTGGGGTAGTGGGGAGTCAGGGTGGGGGGGGAGATAGGGTGGGAGATGGACCTGTCGCAGGGCAGGGGAGAAAAGAGGGCGGTGGTGGGTTCTGCGTGATTCGTGGGAGGTGAGAGGTGGGGGGTAGGGAGGGTTGGGGTATGGGGGGTGTATGACGGGGAGTGATCTTCCTCAGCGAGTGAGTGGGAGATGGTCCTGTCACGGGACGGGGGAGATAGGATCAGGGGGGAGGTAGGTTCTGCGGGACTCGAAGGAGGTGTGAGGTGTGGGCTAGGGAGGGTGGGGGTATGGAGGGTGTAGGAGTGAACTTCGCCAGTGACTATGGGGAGAGGGGAAGTTATCTCGAGTGGGTGACTGACTACCGCGCTGAGAGGAGAGGTGTGTGTCGTTCAGGTGTTGTGATCTGTTAGATTGATGATTGGAAGTAGAGGGTGTTGAGTAGTCTGAGGTGTTAGGAAAGGGGGTCCGCAGGTTGGAGATATGTTCAATGAAGGTGGGGAACAGGTTGTCGAGTAGGTCAAGGTTCCTATCTGTGGATTGGAGTAGGATGATCCAGTTGTTGTAGATGGTGATGGTGGCCTTGCCTGGGAAAACTTGGGATGGCGTGATAGCGAGCGTTAGGCCATGAGCGGATTTTCTGGTGGTGGGGACAGTGAGAATGGAGAGGAACGCTTTCCTCCATTGTGCTCTCCGTAAGGTGTAGAGGATGATGTCGGTGCTCGTGGCTCCATTGATCAGTGAGAAGTAGGTGTCCACAAACGGGGTATCAGGGTGGGCCTTCAGGAAGTTGTGTTTGAAGCGTTTGGCGTTTTTTTGGGTGCATTCAGGTGGGTAGTATGTGTGCTTGCCCACGCGTTCCATGGTGGTGGAGGTGTTGGTTGGGGAGGGGGGGGGGGGTGCATGTGTGAGTGGGTGACGTTACAGTGCTCTACGAATGATAAGAAAGTGAAGTGAAGTGCCCATGCGTTCGATGGTAGAGGAGGTGAAGGTTGGGTAGGTTGGGGAGGGGGGGTGTGCGAGGGTGAGTGGGTGACGTTACAGGGCTCTAAGAATGATAAGAAAGTGCAAAGAGAATGAGGAGATGGGGATAGCCATAGGTATGGGCAGTTTAATGAGGATGACTAGTCTAAGATGGCCACCAAAGTTGAGGACCAGTCTAAGATGGCCGCCAAAATGGAATATAGGGAGACAAGAGTAGTAGTCCTTTGTCTGTTGTTATTGTTGGGATTTATAGGGTTAAGTTTCCCTTTCTACTCTGGGGCAGTCGAGTTGGTCCAGCTTCTATGTTGCTAGATGGGGAGGAGAAGACCAGCTTCTATGTTGCTCGGTCGGGAGGAGAGAGCCTTATCTCCGTTTTGATGACCCAGGACCGCGTTGGTATGCTGCCTCATGGTCATCTGTGGGCAGTGGAGGCGATTTATTGCAGCAGTTAATGGCCCCCGCCATTTTAGACAATGGGGAGTGGAGAGAGAAAAGACCGTTATGCCCGTGAAGAAAGTTTGAACGTTTCTGCAGTTTTTTAAAAAAAGTTCCGGGCAGAGAATGGAAAGCCGGCATGGGTGATAGAATAATAATTTGCATGCCAGTACCTTAAAAACTTCAGGGCATCGAGGTTCACAGGTTAATGTTACACGCAGTGAGCCCCAGAGAAAAAGCTCCCCGAGGCGAGCCACTGCACAGACAGGTCCGGTGATCCCCAGGGTCCTGGTCCCCAGTGCAGGCGGTCTACCAGTCAGGAGGAGTCGGGAGAGCTAAGGGGCCGGGCTCGCTGTGAGCCCCCGCGAGCTCCTCGAGGCGAGACTCTGCTCCAGCGCCCCACCCCGGTCCGGACTCCCAGTGCAGGCGGGAAGCCAGTCAGTAGTCGGGAGAGCCAAGGGGCCGGGATAGCTGAGATCCCCAGAAAGCTCCTCGAGGCGAGACCCTGCACTGCACTCACCGGTACTACCCGCCAGCTCCGTGCAGCGAGACACTGCCAAGTCTGTCTCGTGGCTCCTAATCAGCTCCGTGCGGCGAGACACCGTCTGTCCCCGTGCTGCACCTCGGCTCCGTGAGTCGGGGCGCTGCCCAGTGTGTCCCAGTGCCTCAGTCACTCCACTAGGGCATCGCCGCAGCAGGCGAGGGCGCCTCAAGGTGCATGAACCCCAGAAAGCAACTTTGGTCCTTAGCATTCAGTACAAGCAACGATCCGCAGCAATCCGCAGAGGGCGGGGGGGGGTCCGTCCAGCAATGACCCAGACATTAATCCTGATCTCGATCCCAGTGCCAGCGGTGTCCCGCAGTAACCAGCCGAGGGCGAGGGGGTCCGTCCCGCACTTACCCGCATCAGCCAGTCGAGGAGGGGGGTGGGGGGTTTTGGGAGGACTCCAGGCGATGCGCGACCCTCCCGGGCGTCTGTGCGACCCTCCGGCAGGCTCCGTCCATCCGTCTCGGTCACCGCCTGAGTCCAGAGCCAGCCCAGTGGAGGTGGGGGTGATCACGGGACCCAGCACGCCCTGTATGTCCCGGTGCTCCAGCCGCTCCGCCCGAGCACCATCCGATGCAGATGGGGGTGCCCAAAGTCTTGGACCAACAGTGTCCCGCAGCAGCCCGGTGGGGGTGATCGCGGGAACAGGCACGCCCTGTATTTCCCGGTGCTCCAGCCGCTCCGCCCGGGCACCATCCGATGCAGATGGGGGTTCCCAAAGTCTTGGACCAACAGTGTCCCGCAGCAGCCCGGTGGGGGTGGGGGGGGACACCAGGCGAAGGCGTCCCAGACGTGTGCGCGATCCTCAGCAGTCTCCGGCGGGCTCCTACCAGCCGTCCCGGTCTCCACCAGCGTTGGGTTCTCGATGTCCGTCCGGCGCCTCTTGATGTCGGTCCCTCGGGTGGCGGCCGCAGGGATCCAGCCGTCCGGGTCCACTTCCACCCAGTCCGGCGCCAGCGGCGGTGATTTCAGGCGGGTCGGACCCTCCGGTGGACGCAAGTCTTCTCCAGCGATGCTCACAGCCTCCGTGCAGGTCGGGGATCTCCAGCACGCCTCGTCCACCGACAGACAGGTAAGGATTATATCGTTCAAATCCTGTTACTTGTTTAAATCCAGTTACTTTTGTCAAATCCTGTTACTTGCGAGTTGCATTGCTCAAAACGGTGGGGCTGCTGCTGGGTGCTAACAGGGATAAAATCCAAGGATGGGATCCCAAGCACTCGGAGCTCTTACCCAGAGCTCCTACCCGGCGGCCATCTTAGTGCCTAATACGTGCAGACTGCCCATCAGGCGGCTGGGTGTAGTAGGGTCCTAGGGGAGCCTGATTTTATTGATCCACAGATCTGAATAAGTTTCTCAGTAGGCGGGGTGACGAATGTGGTTAGCACCCGTTCTCCCCTTACCCCAGGCACCTCTTCCATCTCGGGATCTATGATAGCCCGGCTTGGGAAGGCCGAATAGATAGTTGCTACCTTGTTGGCAAAAACTCTGCTACTCGGTTACAGCTGTCCACCGTGCAGAATTCTTCTTGGACTGCCGTAGGCTTCCCAACCGAGAGTAATTTATAAATTAAAAACAGGGGGGCGAGGAGGTGCCTGGGGGCGAGGAGGTGCCTGGGGGCGAGGAGGTGCCTGGGGGCGAGGAGGTGCCTGGGGGCGAGGAGGTGCTGGGGGCGAGGAGGTGCCTGGGGGCGAGGAGGTGCCTGGGGGCGAGGAGGTGCCTGGGGGCGAGGGAGGTGCCTGGGGGCAAGGAGGTGCCTGGGGGCAAGGAGGTGCCCTGGGGGCAAGGAGGTGCCTGGGGGCAAGGAGGTGCCTGGGGGCAAGGAGGTGCCTGGGGGCAAGGAGGTGCCTGGGGGCAAGGAGGTGCCTGGGGGCAAGGGAGGTGCCTGGGGGCAAGGAGGTGCCTGGGGGCAAGGAGGTGCCTGGGGGCAAGGAGGTGCCTGGGGGCAAGGAGGTGCCTGGGGGCGAGGAGGTGCCTGGGGGCGAGGAGGTGCCTGGGGGCGAGGAGGTGCCTGGGGGCGAGGAGGTGCCTGGGGGCGAGGAGGTGCCTGGGGGCGAGGAGGTGCCTGGGGGCGAGGAGGTGCCTGGGGGCGAGGAGGTGCCTGGGGGCGAGGAGGTGCCTGGGGGCGAGGAGGTGCCTGGGGGCGAGGAGGTGCCTGGGGGCGAGGAGGTGTCTGGGGGCGAGGAGGTGTCTGGGGGCGAGGAGGTGTCTGGGGGCGAGGAGGTGTCTGGGGGCGAGGAGGTGTCTGGGGGCGAGGAGGTGTCTGGGGGCGAGGAGGTGTCTGGGGGCGAGGAGGTGTCTGGGGGCGAGGAGGTGTCTGGGGGCGAGGAGGTGTCTGGGGGCGAGGAGGTGTCTGGGGGCGAGGAGGTGTCTGGGGGCGAGGAGGTGTCTGGGGGTGAGGAGGTGTCTGGGGGTGAGGAGGTGTCTGGGGGTGAGGAGGTGTCTGGGGGTGAGGAGGTGTCTGGGGGTGAGGAGGTGTCTGGGGGTGAGGAGGTGTCTGGGGGTGAGGAGGTGTCTGGGGGTGAGGAGGTGTCTGGGGGTGAGGAGGTGTCTGGGGGTGAGGAGGTGTCTGGGGGTGAGGAGGTGTCTGGGGGTGAAGGGATGTGGGGGTGAGGGGATGTGGGGTGAGGGGATGTGGGGGTGAGGGGATGTGGGGGTGAGGGGGTGTGTGAGGGTGAAGGGGTGGGTGTGAGGGTGAGATAGAAAAAATCCGGGCGGTAGATATCATGCGTAGCAAATGGTGAATGTAGCGAGTATTATCTACGATATGGGGAACAACCGTGAGTTTTAAGCAACCTGCTCTGAAAGCTGTCACTCGTAAGGGATGTCTCAAAAAGTGAAATCTGAACAGACACTCCGTATTGAAAGATTAGCTGTACGGCATGGAAAAGCGGTGCCTGCAGTAATGTGTAAATAAACATATTATAAAAACAACGGGAAAAGTGTGACCACTGGTTACGTGGGTGTGGCATCCGGGGCAGTAGGAAAGGCTTTAGTGCAAGGTCATCCTGATACAGTTGATGGATGCATCAGAAAGAATGGGCAAATGGCATAACAATGTGAAGTCTAAACTAGGAGACCACGGCGCTGATGGTCCCCCCTTTCGTCATTTTCAGCAGCTATGGAAGACCTCGGTGCTCTGCCTGTTCATCCTGCTAAGGTTTCCCACGTGCTACTATCTTTCGGGGTCCCCAGAGCGGCTGTGGAAGAGGTGTGCTGGCACTTGCACGTTGCATCAGTCCTGGTAGGGGCGGGAAAGTTAGAGCAGCAGGGAGGCGCTTGGCAGAGAAATGGCAGCAAAAGCGCTAAACCAGGACGCTTGCAATACGGAAGGCTACCAAATTGCCTATTCTCCGGGGGAGTGCGCTAAATAACAATAAATACATTTACATGGTGACATTTCCTTTACATGGTGACATTTCCTTTTGATGTTCCCCACTAAACTAATTAACGGAAGTACTGTAAAGGGTTTGTGGGTGAGACGCAATGGAAACTTATCAGCCACATCTCTGCAGCTTTAGAATGTCTTGAAGACCACCTCTACCCAGCTGCCGCTTGTGCGTTAATGAAACTCGTGAGTGGCGAAAGCAGCTTTCTAAAACAAAGCATCCTTTCTAATTCTGCCCACGTTTAAAACAAGGAAAACTCGGCCTTACACATTTGCAATTCCTTTTTTTTCGGATATTAAGCCTTTCATGTATTATTCCAACGCAAACACCATGGAACTTTGTGAACAATATTTCCACTGCAACGCTAATAAAGATTATTTAAAGCAAAACATAGAAACCTGATGAATATGCCGAAGAGCGCCTAGAGGTGGATGGGCTATAAAATGTGCACTACTATTAATCTGAACGAACATAAAAAGCAATTCAGAAAACATCAGGGGCTATATTATCAAAACCTGCACGAGTTTGCGGTGTAGTACCTGTGTTCGTTTTTGTGCCTGTGCCCATGAGGTTTTGGGATCTGTTTTTACATTTTTTTTTATTTAGATACATTTTATTTTTTCGCTTTGGACACATGGTCGCAATTAATTTTGGGAAAACACGTTTTTAGCAGGTATTTCAAGCGTTCTAATAATGCGCACATCGTGCAAGAGGCCCTTGAAGAAACACGCAGCTTGCATGCGCGGATGCGCCATTGATACACAATGAATGACCCTTTCTCAATGCGAGTTCCACATTTGTTGACAACAATGGGGAAAATTAGCAGCACCAGTCACACAATGTAAGGGATGAACTACGTAGATTGCACTTGTACCATAGCAGTTTGTAGCAACATTTTCAGAATCAGATGAGAAAGGCAAATGTTTTTTGTATCATTGTTAACACACTTTACAAATTGAATAAACATTAAGCACAGCAGTGGGAAAGCGTCCAGACATACTGATAAAGCAAATCTACCCCGCTGCGGCAAGCAGTAATGGTCAGAGCGAAAGCAGATGGAAAGGGAGACAAGGTGAAGAGAAGACAAGCATGAAAACAAGACGGAGGGCATTGCTGTGGGGAGGGGGAGGAGAAATGCGACACGGCCGCAGCAGGGGGCGGAGCGGGGAGAGCGGCGATGAGGGAGAGTGAATAGTGTGAAGCAGCAGGGGCCTTTGAAGTGAAGCTAAGCTTCACTTCAAAGGTGTGGGAGGAGTGCGGCTGAGGCAGAGCCTACGCTGGGGGAAGCTTGTGGGGCGGAGCGGGAAGAGCTGCTGGGGAACAGATGGCTGACGATTTGATGCTGTGCACGCGCATTTTAGGTCAATGCGCTTGCGCATTGACCTAAAAGCGTGCGGGCACAGCATCAAATCGCCAGTCTAGGTAAAGTCTGTTTAAGCCCCTATAGTCTCGCTCCGCGAGGCGAGACCTAAAAAACAAGTTTACACAACTCCAACCCAACACAAGATGGTAAGAGTATGCAGAGTATGTGTAACTACAGCCACACATGCCATCGAACAAGTGAGTTAACAGATGTCTGAAAGATGAGGGCTGGGAAAGGATAACACTGGAGTTTCACCATGTGGAACCTGAAAATCAAAGTTCAGGCGTTGAACAGAAGAGCTTTCCCACAAAACACTTAGATTGAGTTTAAACAAACAGTTGTTGAAATAAGATTTACACTAGTTATCTAAAGAAACCAAATGCAAATTTTTCGAGTAGGAGACCATGGTCGGAACAAAGGATTGTTGCTTCCTGTATATAAGTAGGGTCAAAGCAAACAAGGAGATGGTGGACAGAGCGCTGAAACCTTTCAGACACTCACCCCCAGTCACAGATCTGGGTTGAATCCATCATTGTTCTTTAGCTCACTTCACAACCGCAGTACAGACCCAGGCATATGCAAATCAGTCTTGACCCTGTGCCTCATGGGAACAGTGCAGCCCGAACTGCCAAGCCAAGTCTTCCCTGAATCAGACACAAGCATCCTGGGACAAGTTTCAGGGTAGCACCCCTCATCAGCCAGGCTAGCTTGAATCCAGTGGCAAAGTGAGCAAGGGACCCACGTCTGGACATACCCTGCAAACTTTGGGAGAACAAAGCAAGCACAAGGAGATGGACAGAGCGCTGAAACTTTTCAGACACTCACTTTCAGTCACAGATCTGGGTTAAATTCATCAGTGTTCGCCCTATGTTGGCAGGGTATGAAGTTCTAGAATTACAGACATGCCATGCGATCACACCGATCGTACAGAAAATATTTTCTGCCTTAGTCATGCACAGGGCCATTGGAATTATGTGACAAGGGAGAAACAAATTATGTAGCAAGAAAAAATGAATTTTTTGTGATAGCATGATGCATTATGTTATTACACGTTACAAACTCACTGGGAAAAAGTTTTCAACCCCATTAGCACCAGTTTATCACCAAAATCTAGCAATAAGCAACCAAAAGTTGACCAGTTCGTCTTTGCCAAAGGCCTTCCACTGCATGACAAAACACGTTGTCATGCTTTAGTAAAGTTTGATCCTAGCTGGAGGTAGAATCAAGCCTTTTATTTAGTTGAAATCTGCAAATTAGGAAGCAGATAATGGATTATGTGGGGAATCCATGTCTATGCAGAAAACACCAAAGCTGCAGAATCACATAATTCGGGTGGATGACAATACTACAAGTTACGCCAAAGTTACACGGGCTTAAGAGACCTCCTTATGGTCACAGAAATACTCATTGTTGTGCAATGTCATATGCTGAACCTAATTACATTAATAATAACACTAATGGGAATAATTATCAGCATCAATTGCATTGTTGTTGATCCTTCCAGTGAAGTGTTTAAACCATGCATTGACAATGGGAGATGGTTTCATAACGCATTGTACAGGGGAAGTCCACAGAGTGAGTTTGTGCTCACAGACATGAATATGGCTCCATGAGTCCAGCACGCGCTGCAGAAATTTGCGAAGTTTTCCACATCATCCTGGCTGTTGTGAGCTCAAATAAAATAGGCAACAAGTGTAGTATAAATTAATCGAGGCCAATAGAGGACCAAATTATGTTGCAGCGTTTACTGATTAACTATATTGTGTTTTCTTTATATAGAACTCACCTGCCCCTTGTGAGGCTCAAAGCGCTTAAATTATGCATCAAGGAAGAGCAAATTATGTGACACAAAATGTCATTAAAGACAAATTATTCCCTGGCAACACTGGTAGCCCCATGCATATTTATCATTTTTATTAAGCAAGCTTATTTCCGCATAGCTCCCAATTTTTGAGCTGCCAAGGTCTTGTGCAGCTGCTTGCTTTCGTAACTGTTATGTCCAGTGCTTTAAATGGGCCGGTACTCACTGGTACTGAGTACCGGCACTTCCTAAATTTATCACTTTGAGTACCGGCACTTCTCTTCTTCAAAAGGAGAGTACCGGTACTCATAAAAAGGTAGACTCGTGGCTGTGCTGGTGAGCCGGAGTGGGACATGTCACTGGCAGCCGAGGCGCCGCTTCTGCAGCCCCCTCCCACCCATCAGAGCCCCAGCTGAACTATTCAGCACAGCTCTTGTGGATAATGTCCGGTGCTCGCCGTCATGCTGTGCTTGAAAGAGGTGGGTCAGGATTCATTTTACCTGCTAGTGTGCGCGTGTGATTTTCAAAGCGCCGACCTTCAGGTAGTGATAAGTGAAAAGTAAGTCAGTGCAGGGTAACACTTTGAACATAAATGTTATCAGACAAAAGGGCAGCGGAATCTCACACGTCCTGTCGGTTTGATGTGAGTGTTAATACCCAGACAATGCGATTGAAGTGGCCCCTGGAGGGCTAATCCGTTTTCTGCATTGAGGCGCTTACCTTCCAAAGGCCTCCATTGGCCGGTCTGCTTCTTATATGCCAATGCTGTGGCAGGATGTTTCATTTCCTGCCTGCCAGCCGGGCCCCAGTGCACCCATGAAATTACCCTGCTGCCTGGAGTAGAAGGAGGAAGCCGGTGTTCGAGAATCAATCACCTGCTCACCTCCTCCTGTTATTGCTGTGCCCAGTAGAGCCCGACTTCTGCCCCAGACTCACCACGCCATCGTGAGTCTCATAGTGGGAGCAGGTGGCACAAGCAGAGACACTGCATCAGAGCTCGCTGTCTGACTCTCTGAAGAAGAGACAGGCTAGCGATCCCCGCAGTGCCAGCCAGCAGCTCCTCTGTGGATCGTTCGTACAGCAATAAAGAGATCATTTAATATTCTCCTGCTGCTGACATTTAAACTGTTTGTTACAAAAATGATTAGGGCTCCAGCACGGCATAGTGCCTTGCAAATGGTATTTGTCTACTTCCATTGACTTCATACCATGGTTATGCTCGCAAGAATGTGCCACTCTAAATGTTACACATCTAGTTGTTGCCTGACTCTCGTAAATCCACTGACTCTATGAAAATGTCACACATAAGCAATCTCAAATGTGTAATTTTTTTTATATTTATAGGATACCCTCATTTTGCTAGTGAGAAAGTGTCACTCACATCGTTGAAATGTCACTCATAATTACAATGAAAATATGAAAATGTCACACATAGAAATCTGAAACCTTGGCAGCTCTGACTGGGGTCCATTCTGGTCCTGAGCTGTCAACACATTCACACCATCCTCTGCATTTGCGTAAACAGAGGAATCCTGGCAATCCCCTGGCAGTGGCAATTAAAAAAGCCATACTGAAGAGTATAACATGGCTTTTAACATACCAAAATCTTTTGTGTGTCTGCTTATGTTCGTCTGTTTGCCTGCATTTGTAAGCCTGTTTTTTGTAAGAAAAAAGTGAGAGAGAAAGAATCAAGACACTCTCAGGAGGTATTTTAAAGAAAATGGGTGGCCCTTTGTGTGTACATGTCTGCTCGGCGACAAAGGTTCATAAATAACGTAGTAGGGAGGGTTGGTTAGTGAGTGGATGGGTGAATGAGTGAGCAAGGGTGGATGTGCAGATGAATGGATGGATGAGTGAATGGATGGGTGAAAGAGGGTGGATGATTGGATATAAGGGCCGACAATGGGTGGATGGATAAGTTAAATATTGGATGAATGAATGAAAGGTAGAGATGGATGAAAGGGTGGATGATGGATGAGTGAAAGGAGGGATTGAGTGAAAGGGTAGATGGAATGAAAGGGCGGATGGTATTAAGGAGTGAAAGTGTTGATGGATAGATGAGCGAAAGGATTGATGGGTGAGTGAAAAGGTGTATAAAGAGATGGATGAGTGAAAAGATTAATGGATAGGTTTAAGGAGGGATGGATAGGTTTGGATATGAAGGGTGGACAGACGGAATGGTGAAAATCAACTGAATGATGGATGAAAAACTGAATAGACAACAGAATGTAAACGGTAAATGGTGAACATCAGCAGGTAAATGGTTGGATGAAAGGATGAATGGATAGATCGATGGAAGAGACAAGAGATATCTTATGGGGAGGGTCATGATGATTTGCTTCGTGCCATAAGAGCTTAGGTTTGAAGTGGGGTATTTTCAGTTTCTTCCTACTCACTTGCTCAAAAATATATAGTATTGTGCTAAACAGCAATTAACAGTATGGCATTAAGAAGGTGCAAATATTGCAAAAAAAGTAAATGTTAACATATTATTGCATTTCTCTTTCATTTTATGTAATGATTTAGCCTGCTTTGTTTATATAACCACATTTATCATGTGTTTTGGTGTGTGCTGCAACTATTATAGAAGTCGTTAAGTATCATCATGTCCTGCCCCTAGCCCCGCCCCTAGCCCCGCCCACTCACTACACCTCTAGCGCATTTTAATGAGTACCTGCACTTATTTTTTCCCATTTAAAGCACTGGTTATGTCGACTGCATACACTGTCTCTCAGGAGAGATGGCTTAACCCCTTCGCCGCTGGCGGGATTCCCCGCTGTGCTGGGGGGCGGGGCACGTACAGCGCCCCCATGATCATGACGAGGTCAGCTCGTCATGAGCCACGGCGCTCCGGTGCTCATGACGAGCAGACCGCGCCCGTTCCAATGGAACATTCAGCACAGCAGGGGAATCAGCCCAGAGTGCCAGCGTTCCATCTAACGGGCGCGGTCATGCACCGGAGCGCCGTGGCTCATGACGAGCTGAGCTCGTTATGAGCGCTCAAGAGGTTAAGCAGAAATGTCACACGGGAATAACAGCCACGAGAGAAGGATGTGTAAAATAACTTTTGCTTTAGTGTTGGCTTTTAATCTCTCAGTCGCAGTGTCTTTTCTTTGCCTTTCTCTCACTAGTGAAGTGCGCTAGAAGCTCCGTATTTCCCTCGTTGTAATTTTTGTAGTAACTTTAGAGCCACTGTTCGGTGTATGCCGAAAGTTTGTTTTGTCAGACTGTTGGTGTAGCCACATCGTGTGCTTTCTTCCTTTCACCACAAGATGTCGCTGTCATGTAACATTTTGCAGACCAGGACCACAGGCTACTAAAATTACCAAAATTAAGAGGCTGGAAATCAGTGTGAAAGAAAAAACGACAGCAAAAATCTGTCAAGCAGCAACGCAGGAGGGGTTCGGGGGATGGGGAAATCCTCTTTAAAGTCAGGGAAAGAAAATTACCTTGTGTTTGGCATTTGATCTCGTTCTTTGAATGCACAGCAAATGTGAGGAGATAACAAGTACAGCCTGTAATGATGATGATTGACACCGTTTAGATTTTAAAGTAAGGTATTTATTCGGAGCGCCGGGGCTGCGTGACTCTTATCGCGGTCGGCGCCAGCAAACAACATGGCCGCCTTCCGCTTCCTGCCTAGCTGCTTCCTGTTCCGTCTCCGGAACAACTAGACCGCTACCACATATCTCCCCCCTTTTAATCACACAACAATTTACAATGTCTTACTTCTAGTCCATCACGAAATCTTTGAATCTCTCCGGCACCTTGGTTTTTCTTCCTGCACGAGTCTCCATTCTCTCTTCCTTCCTCTCACCTTCCATCATACCTTTATCTCTTAGTTCTCTATTGCTTTCCTCTTCTCTGTCTCTCTCTCTCTTCTCACCACTTCCTTCTCTTCTGTTTCCTTCTCTTGTTGGCTTCCCCCTTTCTCTTCCTTCACCTGCAGATCTCCCATCAGCCGCGTCGACGTTCTCTCCTTGTCTCTCTCCACTTCCTCCGACATTCTCTTCCTGTCTCACACTCACTTCACCTTCTCCTTCTTCAATGACCTGTTCCGCTCCTTCTTCTATCTCCTCCTCCCATTTCATTATCTTGCTGCACCTGGCCATTCTGTCCATAGACCATACCTTTCCGTCGCTCAGCAGTGCAGATCGGGAGTATGGCTCCACTACTTTGAGGGGTGGAGAAAACTTACTTTCTCCTTTCTTCTTTTTGATGGCGAGTTTAACCCTCACCCACTCTCCTTTGTCCAATTCCGTACTGCGCGTGTTCCTCCTTTTGTTGTAATGCACAGTGTATATGTCCTGTGCTCTCTCTAGGTTCTTTCTTACCACCGCTAGTGACCACTTGCTCTGCACCACCAATTTCTTCCAGGCCGCATTGTCTTTGGTGAATGCTTCCCTGCCTCTTAAGATCTTGAAGGGGCTATAGCCCGTACTTCCGGGTGTAATGCGATATGCCCAAATCATTTTTTCCAACTCTCTTTCCCAATCTAGGCCATCTTCAATCGCTGCTTGTATGGTGCCCATTATCACCCGGTTGAAGCGCTCCACCTGTCCATTTCCAGCGGGGTGGTAGATCGGGGAGTGTTTCACTTCAATGCCATTCCTGCTGGTAAAGGCGATCCACTTCTCAGACGTGAACTGGGGACCATTGTCGCAGGTGATGATCCTTGGGATGCCCTCGCTGACAAACGTGGTGCGCAAAAAACGTATCACCGCCTCAGTGTCCACCTGTTCCAATACTTGCAGCTCCGGCCACTTGGAATACTTATCAATTGCCACTAGTACATACTTCGGAGTACCATCTTTGTCCAGGACCGGCCCCATTATGTCCACCGATAACATTTCCCATGGACCTTCCGGAATAGGAAATCTTCCCAATGGCGGCCTGAGCATGCTTTGAGATTTGTCAGCCCTGGCACAGGACTCACAGTTGCGCACGTGCCGTTCAACTTGTGCATCAATGGCAGGCCACCAGTATGCCTGTCTGGCCAATGCTTTTGTCTTCGTGATCCCTTGGTGCCCTTCATGGAGTAAGGACATCAGCCGTTCCAATATGCTCTGGGGTGGTACCACCTTGTCACCACGGAGTAGGAACACCGGGTTGTCCGCTATAGACAGCTCCTCCCGAACTTCCCAGTACCTTTTCAACTCCTCCTTCAAATGTCTCTTCTCAGGCCAGCCATGTGTCACGTAACCTTTCACTGCTTCCAGATCCGTGTCTTCTTTGTAGGCACTTTCCCAGTCTTGGGCACTTATTACTTCCTCAGTGTCCTGAATGGTTGCTACCATATATCCTTCCCATTCATTCTTTTCCTCATTCTGTGCCTCGTCCATGGCCGCCGCCCTGCTAAGAAAGTCAGCCACTTTGTTCTGGGGCCCTGGTATGTGTTCAACATCATAGACAAAATCCAATAATCGGAGGGTCATCTTGGCGATTCTGGGTGTGGCATGATCATGTCCGCTCGACGTCAGGACACGAACTAATGGCTTGTGGTCCGTTTTGACAAGGAACTTGGCCCCCCATAGATACTGCCTGAATTTCTCCACTGCCCAGACTACAGCCAGCATTTCCTTCTCCACCACGCTGAACTTCTCCTCACTAGGCGTCAACGAACGGGAGGCAAAGCTGACCGTAGACATCACACCTGAATCCTCCCTCTGCATCAGGACTGCCCCTAGGCCTCGGTCACTTGCGTCCGTGGTGAGAACGGATTCAGCTCTGGGATCGAAGCCCTTGAGGGGAATAGCAGTGCTCATTTCTCGTTTGAGTGCATCGAACTCTGCTTGCTCTTCCTTACTCCACTGGAACCTGTTTCTATCCTTGAGCAGTTGTCTCATAAAGTGTGTCTTGGTTGCGAACTGTGGGATGAACTTGCTGTAATACTCAGCCATTCCTAAGAATGACCGAACATCCTCCTTCTTTTCTGGAGTGGGTGCCTCTTCGATGGCTCTGATGTTTGCCTTCTTGGGTGTTATTCCCTGTCCACTAATCTCATGACCGAGATATGTGACAGACTGAACTCCCAAACTGCACTTGGACCATTCAGCCGTCAACCCATTATCCTGCAGCTTCTGTAGCACCTTGTGAAGCTTTGCGTTGTGATCATGCATTGATTTCCCCATCACTAAAATGTCATCTTGGAAGAAAAGGACATCCTTCAGGTCTTTCAACAGTTTGTGCATTATTTTCTGGAATACGGCCGCTGCCGAGGCAAGGCCGAACGGCATCCTCACAAACTCATAACACCCAAATGGCGTGATAAAGGAGGTGAGGTGTGTGCACGATGGGTGAAGCTTCACTTGATGGTAGGCGGATGATAGGTCCACCGTGGAAAACCATGTGACATCCTTAGTTTTAGCCAACATCTCATTGATGCGCGGAAGAGGGAATTTATCCACGACAATGTTCTTATTTAATTCTCTCAGGTCTACACATAGACGTACCTTGCCGTTGGGCTTCTGGGCAACGACCAGGGGAGATAGCCATTCCGCACTCTCAATTGCTCTGATGACGCCTTCCCTCTCCAGCCTTTCCAATTCCATTTGTACCGCCTCTCTGCTGCGGAACGGGATGTTCCTCACTTTGTGCACTACCGGCACTGCTCCTTCTTTGAGTTTGATGAGATGCGTGTATTTGCTCAGCTCACCAATCTGCCCGTTGAAGACTCTCGGATACGTTGCCCGCCACAACTGCACATTCTCCTTGACTTCCATGTCCATCAGTAGAATTTTCTCTATGCCACCCGGGTTGAGTTGAATTCCCAATGCCCCTTGGTCCTTCCAACTTAGTACAGATGGGCCTTTCTCGGCCACATACAGTTTACATTGCGCCTGCCGGCCTCTAAATTCGAACATGAGTGGACAATAGCCCAGCATGGGAATATTTTGTCCGGTGTACGTTACCGGTCTCACATCCATGGGTAACAAAGTGTCTTTGAGAATGGGTGCGAAATCTTTCTCCCACACCCGTCTCTGGATTATAGATATAGGTGCCCCACTGTCCGCAATCATCTCCAGGGGTACTCCCCCTATGTGCATGTCAAGTCTGGGTCTATCCGTGTTGGAGCCATCCATTTCCAAAATCTGTACGTCGATGTAGAGGAATTCCTCCTCTTCCACTGCACTTTCCTGGTCGCTGGGATCTCCTCCTTGCTCTTGGTCCACCAGCCGCACCACTGCGCTTTTGGGCTTCCTGCGACACACTTTCTCATAGTGTCCGAATATGTTGCAGTAGGAGCACTTGGCCCTGAAGGCGGGGCATGCCTTGTCGTTGCCCAAGTGAGAGCTGCTGCCGCACCGGTAACACTGTGCTTTACCCGCTTTGTGTGTCCTGCCGTCCAACTGCGGTCTTGCATTGAACTCTGCTCTGCTACCTCCTTGGTTCCTCCTCGCATCACTCTGTTTCCATCGATCATTCCTGTTGGGCGTCATCACTCTGCACACCGCCTGAGATTCTTGGGCTTCTCTCTTCGCCGCCTGAGCACACCTCTTCGACAACTCGGCCTTCTTTACCATCGCCCAGATCTCCTTGAGGGGAGCGTCGCCGTTGACCCACAGCTTCTCCTGAATGTGAGAGCTGGTGGTATGCATAATTATTTGGTCCCTGACAAGTTCATCATGTAGGGCTCCAAACTTGCAGGTGATGGCCAACTTCTTCAGTGCAACCACGTATTCGTCCACCGATTCTCCATTTTTCTGCTTTCTCTGAAAGAAATTGAACCTGTCAATTGCGACACACACCACTGGTCTGTAATGTGCGTCTAAATCCTCAATGGCGTGATCAAACACTTCCGCGTCCCCCGCCGTCCTCTCACCTTTCACAATGGTGTCGTAGATCCTGAGCCCTTCTGGGCCTAAATTGTGGAGCAAAATTTTCTTTTTCCTTTTGCTTGTGAATGGAGTGTCGCCCTCCTCTTCTAATGCTTCCAGGTAATTTAGGAAGTACCTCTTCCAGTCCTCCCATTTTCTCTCAGGTTCCCCGCTCTTCGTAAGGAATGGCACTAGCTGCGTGAGGGAATTGCTCGGGTTCGCCATGGCTGGTGCGTTCCTCCTTTCAGTAGATGCGGCGTTCGCCTGCCTGGTCGGACTGCCCGGAGCGTCCTGCTCCACTCCTTCGTCTCCCCCGTTCTCCTCTTCACTCTCCTCCACTAGCGTGCCCCTAGTGGTGTCGGATGTCGCCTGCCTTGCCCTTACCGTCCCTGGACGTGATGGGCCTGCGTTTTGCGCCAGCGTGTGTCACTCTGCCCGGGTACCTGGTCACCAGGTGATGTTCCTCCGCCGTGCACACACTGCCGTGCCCTCCTAGTTGTCAGCAGTGGTCCCTCACTGTCCTTTGGTGCTCTCTGCTGTCTGGGCGTTTTTCTGGGCGTTTTTATTTCAGCTTGGTAGGGTGGTGCACTATGCTTGGCTGGCTGGCTGTCCGTTGCTTGGCATGGGGACGTGGTGGTTCACCTTCGCGCCAACTTCACTGGTCCCAGCTCCTCTGCCACGCTCCGGGGTTCATTCTGTGTCTCACGCTCAATGCGGTTGTGATCGCCGAGGTAGCGTGTGTTTGCGCGGGTCTTTAGAGATCCCGACTCGTCGCCATTGTAATGATGATGATTGACACCGTTTAGATTTTAAAGTAAGGTATTTATTCGGAGCGCCGGGTCTGCGTGACTCTTATCGCGGTCGGCGCCAGCAAACAACATGGCCGCCTTCCGCTTCCTGCCTAGCTGCTTCCTGTTCCGTCTCCGGAACAACTAGACCGCTACCACACAGCCCTGTTTACATAAATAGAAGTGGGAGAACAGGCAAACAATAACACGAGCAGGTAAACATCGCTCTGGTCAAACGCTCTTAGAGAAATGGAAAAGTATTCCCTTAACAAATGCTACAGTGAGACAAGTGGAAGGGTACAAATGCTGGGACATTGCTCCATGGAGTGAAAAGGAGGAACAAATAGGAAAGTTTTACCACTAGCAGGCAAGGATTTTTAAAGGACACAAAAAAACCAAATTAAAAGCAGTAAGCCCACAAAGATGGCTATACTAAAATATATGAAGGATATACTGAAGTATGTACAAGAGGTCTCGAAAGCTCAACCTAAAAATGGGGCAAAACCATAGTAAAAGGCAACTCAAAATTGCAACACTTTTGGAATTAATCATCATATCGCTCATTCATTATTTAAGTGAAAACATATTTTTGCGAAATGTACCACAAAAAAAATGTCAAACAGATATCACTCTTAAGTCGCACAGAATTCACCATTAGGGGCACAGAACTTACAGCATCACTCAGTACTTCGCTGTTCACAGGCAAAATGTGTTCTATACGGACGAAAGGAAGCACTGGCGACAGGATCTCCCTCAACTCCTCAATGTCTAGGTCCCGCCTCTTTACGCCTCGCTTGTTCACACTGTGGGCTGTACCACTCAGTAAGTTGGGCTCTGAAAAATATTCAAAACATTTGGATATTAGCATAATATTGTTTGAGAAGAAATGCTATAGCCAACAAATCTGGTAATTAAAACAAGTCTCTGGCAGAACTTCAATTTACAATTGATTTAATGAGGATTACACAAAGTCAATCTTTAATAACAAAAAAGCAGATGAACCCAGTCAGTGAAAATTATCCTAGATTTAAAAAAAAAAGCAATCTAACTGCATTATAAGCTTTATGCACACTTCAGATGCTTTTATTCACAAGTTCCAAGTCTCATACATCAGAGATACAGCTAATCTGTAATGAGTGACATCTTTAAAACCAAGTGTATTAATACATTTTTACATGGTATTGCAATACTTATTACCTTTGAAATCACAGGTTTTTGTGTACAGGTTTAACAGCAGCATTGAACAAGTGGCGTACTTGCCTATACCAAGTATCACAACATTTTTATGACTTCTTTGAGGAGCAGATATGGGTGTTCTTTTTGTGCTCTCATTTATTTAGTGCTACTGCCAGCACTTGAGGTAACACTTTAATCTGTCCCCTACTGGTGATTTGTGGCCAGGGAGGAATGAGTGAGACACGTTCAGGGGGCTGAAGAACATATTGTACCTTAGCTAATTCTTTCCCATGAAAGGTATTTTGGCATGGAGTTGATTGCTGCATAGTCCTTGTCCTTAAAATGGTATGCGAGTAGAACGTTTGAAATTGAGGTGTTGCATAGTGAGAAAGTCCATGTCCCCTTCACAAATTTTGCATTCTCTATTGAAATCACTTAAAGAGTCAATGCAAATACCCCTAAATGTCTCCACCTTCAGCACCTCACCCTGCCCTCTCAATCCTTACAATATTTCATCTAGAGTGATTGTCTATGTCATTGTGACCCTGAAGGATAAAGTTCTTGTTCCAGCAAGTTTATAAAATTCAATTCGCAGGATAGGAAGTTACTAGACCCTGTAATGCCCTGACTCCAGGTGAGAACATTTCCTCCCAGGTCATGTTTGCCTTTGTAAACTTCCAAAATCTCTCGTTTTAGTTCACTCCTGCAAGAGCCTAAATGTAACAAGGTGCCCTCGCCATGAGAGATCACTCCAAACAGTAGCTGATGATTAGCAGGAGGTTGATTATTTACATAGAAGACCTCATCCATCCAGCCACTTCATCCTCTCAGGTCCAACTGGCATCTCCCTCAGTACACTCCACCACATTTTACTGCACAAAGTAATCAGCATATTACACACATCCCTTATTATATTAAGCAAGCTTGTGGTAAACGGGTTAATAAAATTATAAAGTTGTATAAACAATACATAGATGAAAGTAGATACAATAATCATGCAATTTTAACTATCCCAACATACATCGAATTGGATGAAACCTTACAACAACCTAAGAGGTTATTCATATTACAGTCACATACTCCTTTTAAATAGCCAGGAGTTTTTTGTTTTACTCTAAGAGATCTTTTGCACACCATACCATCAGGAATGTTCTTCGTTTTCTTTGAAACTTTGTTCAAACTAGTATTCCTTTCATTAGTTAATGGAGTGAGAATCTCCGGTTTACCTGCAGCATCCAACTTTCCTTTAAATGGAACTACTCTATTCAGATTCCGTTAGTGAAAAGTTAGGCATTCTTATTGCCTTAGAATATCTCACAATCCCCTCTTTTCCACAAGATCTTTTTATCCTAACCCAGTCACCAACCTTCACTACAACTTTAACAAATTTCTTCTGTTGAAATTTCATACAAGCCGCTACTTTTCTTTCCTCTTTCAATTTCCAGTTGTCATCCATGGGTAACTACAATTTTTCCCATGGCATCATTTACCCAGCTAGGAACTACTAAAATGTTAAGAGCTCTTCCATGAAACAGATCAAAACGGGTTTTCCCAGTTGCAAAGTGTGAGGTAAATCTGAAAGTCACCACTTTTGTTAAATTCTTCTTTCCAATTCAGGCCATTATCCTTTGCCAAATGTATGGTTTCTTTCAGAACCCTACTGAAGCGTTCTACCATCCCATTGGTTTCGGGATTGTATAACACACTATGCATGTCTTATTCCACAGTCACACAAGAATCTCTCCATCTCGTGAGAGACTAAAAGTACCCTATTGTCGGTACGTATCACTCGCTGTAAACCTTCCTCCCCAAACCTCTCAAAAACCTTACCACACATTTGGTCTCAATGCCCTACGTAAAACAAACTTCAGGCCACCTGGAAAACATGCCTATCGCCACCACACCTTGATTAGGACCTAGTATGTACAAAGCAAATTCCTGCTAAGGAGCTTTAGGACGTTCCCTGATAATCCCAACCATTTCATCATCAAACCTATCATCATCAAATGTATCCGTGTCCAGTGTTTCATCCATAGTGACTAGTCTGGATAACGAGTCTGCAACAATCTTTTCCACACCAGGAATAGGTTTTATTTCAAACTCCTATTCGTGTAATGCAATCACCCACTTGGTAATTCTGTAAGAAACTGAATAAATTGCCTTTTTATTTTTTTTAAATACCTCACATAGAGGTTTGTGGTCCGTTCTAACCTAAAATGTTCCTACCCACGAACATCTTTTGAGTTTTCATGTTGCCCAATATACTGCTAGTGCCTCTCTTCCTATGACTGTTTCCCTTAACACTTTGGAGAGGAACAACATCCTTCTTTGAGCACTCCCTCACCTTGTTGTAATACCGCTCCCACACCATTTAAACTAGCATCTATGATGAGAATAGATTTTCCTTTGGGATTAAAGTTTCTTAATTTTGGAGCTTGACTTCTTTTCTCTCTTACTTTCCTAAAGGACAAGGTACTTATCTTCAGTAACGATGTATCTGGTAGAGACACAGTCTAGCCGCACATTCTTCAACTTCGAATATCCCCAGGCATCAGACTGGATCCGGAAAAATTTCTGCAGCAGCACCTCTGCACGCCGGGGGCAGCACCGCACGGCTCCGCCCTGACATCGTCCACGGACGTGACGTCATTGGAGCCATATAAGCCCCTTCCGGCGAGCAGACGTCAGTTTTCGTCGGAGAAACTTTTCCGCACCACTATGCGGAGCCACCACCAAAAACTGTGACAGTATAGGAACAGTGAGCGAAAAAGATGAAAAAGAAAAAAATTGAATGGTGAAAAACAGCACCATAAAGGACAGTGCCAGGCACTGTATACTGAAAAAAAGTGAAGGGAAAGAGCAGAGCACCGCTCTGAGAAGCAACCCCGCAAAAGCGAAGGGTAAACCCTCTCCAGAGACAGAAGATGATTTGAAAAAACATCATGGCAGAAGACAAAGTCTGCAACCCACAATATATAACTGTGAAGGGCAACAAGTCCGAAAGGCATACGCAATGACAATCCACCACAAGGCAGCACCAGAAAGGGATGTTGTATCCCCCTGTAAGGGACCAATAGACTGAGGCAGAGCCAACAGACTTCAAACCAATGGACAGCCGGGGAGGTAAGGGACCCCAAGGCGATTGAGAAGGAGAGGGTGGAGAGAACAAGAGTAGACCCCACACTGGATGACCCAGGGCGTAGGGATGTAAAGTACTTCCTGAAGCACACTATCAGTCTATTCTAGTCACAGTTTCTCTTCTGATACTGTCGCAGTATCCATACTCCAAACCATTTCATCATCAAACCTATCCTCATCATCAAATGTATCCGTGTCCAGTGTTTCATCCATAGTAACTAGTCTAGATAACGAGTCTGCAACAATCTTTTCCACACCAGGAATATGTTTTATTTCAAACTCCTATTCGTGTAATGCAATCACCCACTTGGTAATTCTGCAAGAGACCGAATCAATTGCCCTTTTTTTTTTTTTAAATACATTACACAGAGGTTTGTGGTCTGTTCTAATCTAAAATGTTCCTCCCCACGAACATCTTTTGAGTTTTCTTGCTGCCCAATATACTGCCAGTGCCTCTTTTCCTATAACTGAGTAACTTGTTTCTGGTTCCCTTAAAACTTCTGGAGAGGAACAACATCATTCTTTGAGAGCTCCTTCACCTTGTTGTAATACCGCTCCCACACCATTTAAACTAGCATCTATGATGAGAATAGATTTCACTTTGGGATTAAAGTTTCTTAATTCTGGAAATGTACTTATTTTCTCCTGAACTTTCCTAAAGGACGAGTTACTTACCTTCTGTAACGATGTATCTGGTAGAGACACAGTCTAGCCGAAGATTCTTTAACTTTAACTATCCCTAGGCATCAGACTGGATCCGGAAAACTTTCTGCATTAGCACCTCTGCGCGCTGGGAGACAGCGCCACACGGCTCCGCCCTGACATCGTCCACGGACGTGACTTCAGTGGAGCCATATAAGTCCCTTCCGGCACGCATATGTCAGTTTTCGTCAGAGAAACTTTTTCACGCCACAATGTGGAGCTACCACCAAAAACTGTGAGATTATAGGAACAGTGTGCGAAAAAAATTAAAAAGAAATTGAATGGTGAAAAACAGCACCATAAAGGACAGTGCCAGGCACTGTACACTGAAAAATAGTGAAGGGAAAGAGCAGAGCACTGCTCTGAGTAGCAACCCTGCAAAAGCGAAGGCTAAACCCTCTCCAGAGACAGAAGATGATTTGAAAAAATATCATGGCAGACGACAGAAAGTCTGCAAACCACAATATATAACTGTGAAGGGCAACAAGTCCGGAACACATAAGCAATGACAATCCACCACAAGGTAGCACCAGAAAGGGATGTTGTATCCCTTATAAGGGACCTATAGACTGAGGCAGAGCCAATAGACTTCA
Source organism: Lissotriton helveticus (assembly GCF_964261635.1). Lineage (NCBI taxonomy): Eukaryota > Metazoa > Chordata > Amphibia > Caudata > Salamandridae > Lissotriton > Lissotriton helveticus. The sequence continues at coordinate 350,413,575 of NC_136070.1, read as the reverse complement.
AACCAATGGACTGCAGGGGAGGTAAGAGACCCCAAGGTGATTGAGAGGGAGGTGGGGGGGAGAGAACATGAGTAGACCCCACACCGGATGACCTAGGGCGTAGGGATGTATAGGACACATGACACATGAGCATACTGCACAATCACGAGAATGGGTTCAGTAGAGCAAGCAAAACCAAATGAAGCATCCCGTTGAGGAGTGAAGTTTAAGATGTCACCCCGCAGAAAGACAAAGCCTCCAGGAGGGAGGCGAATGCAGAAAACCCAACCTGAAAAGGTAATCGCAGAAGGGGGAGGATGGGCGGGCATTAAGGAATCTGCAGCTAGACTGTCTCTACCAGATACATCGTTACCGAAGGTAAGTAACTCATCCATCTGATAAGAGACATCTAGCTGCAGATTCCTGAACTTAGAACAGATACCAAAGCCATACCCATAGAAGAGCGGGTCTGCGACTGAACCCCCACCAAGTTCCAGAGAGAACTTAGCCGTCAACAAGGGGAAGAAACACAATGGGGACATCAATACCAGCGCAGCCAACACCAGACCAAGAAGCTCTGAAAAGAACGGAAAAAAATGGGAGGTAAAGGCACCACAAGCAGTCAAAGAACAGCAGGGAATTCCCCCCGTGTGTATAACATGTTGAGAGAAAGAAAGCACAGAGCCAGAAATGCTGGTGCGAAAGTGAGAGTCCATGGCTTCGTAAAAGAAAATTAACTGAGCCTAGGGACCGATGGATCCGCAGGATCCGATGTGTCGACAGGAAGCAAGACCCAAAGAGAGGATAAAACGGTATGACCGCGCATACCGGTCGAGTATGTACAACAGTGAAAAAAGGCACTGTTGAACCTGCACCAGCTAAGATATGTGGGACAGCATTGACAGGATGCCGACCCATGGCCAGAAAGTGCAGTCATTTACCAGAAACACAACACACTCCAGTACGGAGTCGCTCCTTCACAAAGACATGTGAGATGGCGGACGGTAACAAGCAGAAGCACCCAGAACAGGACCACAGTAAGACTGGTATTCATGTGGAAGACAGAAATACACAAGCATACAGTGTGGATGCCAGAACCACACCAAGTATAGGGAAAATCCCCCTGGAGGGTAGCGGGAGCAGCCCAGATCTGAAGGAGGCATCACCAGGTAGGCAACCGGAAAATAGGGGCATCCGGCAAGCCAGACACACACACAAGAGCTCGCACCATGAGCAGACCGGGGCAAAGACCACAGACACTGCAGCAGGGAATGTTGCCTGCGTGACCCTGCTGTGGGAGGAGCACAGAGCACATATAAATAGAAAAAGAACGCAGGCACCCCATGATAGCAAACATACCAGGGTGCACCCACACTACGCGCAAACACTGAAGAAGTGTGCAGCGCAGCAGCCCTGTCCTGGCACTATACGATGGCAGGGCATCAGCCGCAGAAGAACTGTGCCGGAACAGAACAGAACAGAACATGGGGTCCCAAGGGACAAGGGCTGGCGAAAAGAAGTGCAGCCAACATGGACAAAGAGGAGCACAGAAAAGCTGAAAAACGCCCCAGGGAAAGGCAGCCAAGGCAGAAGCCTCACAGTAGGAAACCTCTACCAATGCTTCTTTAGTACTATGGACAACCGTAGACCCCCAACTCTAACTGAAAGTGCAATAGAGCGATGCCAACTTGTGTGTCGCATAACAGCAGAAAGCCAAAGAAGAACCTCTGTGAAGAAGACTCCACAGGAGCGTGCCAAGCCTTCCGTGTAGGAAGGCAGCTACACAATAGCTTGCAAATACCCCACATAGGATAAGTTTTAACCCCAGCAGGGGTGCCCCTCTTGAGACAAACTCACCGACAGAGGATAGACAGGAAGGCAGAACTCACTGAACAGCTGTACTGAACAAATGCAAACATGGGGGAGTAGCCGCCTAGACCATCTGGGTATTAAGTAATGAACCCAGGGTCCAAAACAAACAAGGCAACTCTGCCTAAGAAGCAAAAGAAAGTCATACAACATATGAAAAAGATAGGCAACAAGGACGAGAAAGCCATGCTGCAAGGACCAGAAAATCACGGAAGACCAGACATGAGGCGGTAGACCGCTAATTCAGCGTGACAGTCAAAAAGGTCCATGCCACTTAATGGCAGATCCCGAAGAGCTTCCCGAACATTGTCAGGAAAACGACTATCGCGCACCATGCATGGCGTCGCAAAGCAACCGACCATCCTGACTCCGGTCAGAACTGGTCGCTCCACTCGCAGCTCGTCCCAGCCATCTGTGCCAGCGACCTGCACTCTGCCCTGCTATCGGTGCCAGCGACCTGCATTCTGCCTTGCTATCTGTGCCAGCGACCTGCATTGTGCCTGGTATCGTTGCCTGCATTGATTACAATTGTGCCAGCTATTTGTGCCTGCGACCCCATTCTGTGCCATTGATTGTGCCAGTGATTGTTTTTTGTGCCCACGACCTCCTTTGTGCCAGTGATCTCGCCCAGCATTGTTGTTGTGCCCTTAGCCCGTCCACGCCGCTGCTCCCCCGCGGCCCCGCTCCCTCCAGCTCCTACTGACCTTACCCACTCGGCACCCCGCTCCCGCCTCCCAGCTGCTCCTCCCTCCCACAAACAAACTTTAGGCTACTAACGCGAGACAAGGAGCTGTGACCATCCTGACTCCGGTCAGAACTGGTCGCTCCACTCGCAGCTCGTCCCAGCCATCTGTGCCAGCGACCTGCACTCTGCCCTGCTATCTGTGCCAGCGACCTGCACTCTGCCCTGCTATCGGTGCCAGCGACCTGCTATCTGTGCCAGCGACCTGCATTCTGCCCTGCTATCTGTGCCAACCACCTGCATTGTGCCTGGTATCGTTGCCTGCATTGATTACAATTGTGCCAGCTATTTGTGCCTGCGACCGCATTCTGTGCCATTGATTGTGCCAGTGATTGTTTTTGTGCCCACGACCTCCTTTGTGCCAGTGATCTCGCCCAGCATTGTTGTTGTGCCCTTAGCCCGTCCACGCCGCTGCTCCCCCGCGGCCCCACCCCCGCTCCCTCCAGCTCCTACTGACCCTACCCACTCGCCACCCCGCTCCCGCCTCCCAGCTGCTCCTCCCTCGCTCCGCCCCCCCTCCACTATCCACTTATGTCAGAGCAACATACGCGCAGCGGACGCGCCCTATGCGTGCCGAAGGTGCGCCAAAGGTAAGCCTGTCTACGCCCGTCTGCGCCTGGACTGTGCCCAGCGCCAGACCCCCTGCCCCCCCGCAAAATCCACTCCACCCGCCTAATGTAAGACGTCGCAACCCTCTCTGCACTCAACACCGGCCGTCTCCCCGACTGTCACCAAGCTGCCCCAGGCCGCACGCATGGACCCTTCACCTGCCAATCCTACAAGTTCGACTGCTTCAAGACCCACACTCAATCCACAAACGACAAACAGAGCTCCGACAACAACCACCTGAAGTGCATCCTGCTCAACACCCGTTCGATCCACAGACACGCCATTGAACTATGGAACCTACTAGACACCACGCCGGACACCGCCTTTCTTACAGAAAATTGGATGAACGCCTCATCAGCGCCCGACATCGCCATATCCATACCGGACGGTTACAAGATCATCCGAAAGGACCGCATCAACCAGACAGGAGGAGGCATCGCCATCGTCCACAAGAAAACCATCCGCATCACGACCAGCTCCGACTACACCCTCACAGCTGCCGAACACCTCCACTTCCAGTTCCAGATACACACCGACCCCAAAACCACAATTAGAGGCACCCTCATCTACAGACCACCAGGACCCCGCACACAATTCTGCGAAGACATCACTGACTTCATCAGCCCACACGCCCTCCCCCCCCCCTGAGGACTACATTCTCCTAGGGGACCTCAACTTCCACCTGGAAAAGAACAATGACAGCAATACCATCACCCTTCTGGACAACCTCTCCAATCTCGGACTCAAACAACTGGTGAATACCCCCACCCACTTTGCCGGACACACGCTCGACCCGATCTTCTCCTCCAGCAAGCACGTCTCCTTCAATCACGCCACAGGACGGACCACAGCTGCGTACATTTCAACTTCAGAAAGACCACGACCCACCACCACCCACAACAAGTCCCCCGCAGAAACTGGAACAAACTTACCACCGACCAGCTCACCACATCGCTATACCAAAACCCTCTCGCCAAATCATCGGACCCAACTCAAGCAGCCATCAATCTCGCACAATGGATCACCCACTGCGCCGACGAATTAGCTCCCCTGAAAAAGCAACACAACAAGCCAGGCAGCAAAAAAGCCTCTTGGTTCAATGACTACCTCAAGAACTCCAAAAAGAAATGCCGCACCCTCGAGAAAGCCTGGCGAAGAAACCCTACCACAGACAACATGACCGCCCTCAAGGAGGCCACCAGCAAACACTACCAGCTGATCAAATCCACCAAGAAATCAGCATTCAAGGAGCGACTCGACAACAACGCCCACAACAGCAAGGAACTCTTCAGCATCATCAAAGAGCTTACCAATCCCAGCGCCGACACCAACGACTTCATTCCCTCTCAAGGCCTCTGCGACTCTCTAGCCTCGTTCTTCCACAGTAAAATCGCTGACATACATAACAGCTTCTGCGACCAGTCCACCCCCCTTACCACCGAACTGAAGCCCCCCCACCACCACCCTTGACGTCTGGAACCCGATCAGCACCGAAGACACCATCCGCTTGATGAACTCCATCCACTCCGGATTACCAACCGACCCATGCCCCCACCACATCGTCAACAAGGCCGACTCCATCGCACCCCACCTACGGAATATCATCAATTGCTCCCTCAACACTGCTACCTTCCCGGAAAGCTGGAAACATGCCGAACTCAGTGCTCTCCTGAAGAAACCTACAGCAGACCCCACTGAACTTAAAAACTACCGCCCCATCTCGCTCCTCCCTTTCCCTGCCAAAGTCAGAGAAGGCCGTCAACAATCAGCTCGCCGCCTTCCTCGAGTCTAACGGCTCCCTCGACCCCTCACAGTCCGGTTTCCGAGCCAAACACAGCACAGAGACCGCCCTCATCGCAGCCACAGACGACATCCGATCACTACTCGACAACGGAGAAACAGCTGCCCTCATCCTCCTGGACCTCTGCGCAGCGTTTGACACAGTCTGTCATAGCACCCTTGTACAACGCCTCAACAACATCGGAATACAAGGAAAAGCATTGGATTGGATCATATCGTTCCTCACCGGAAGAACCCAGAGAGTCCGCCTCCCCCCTTTCAGATCAGAGGCCACCGAAGTAATCTGCGGCGTTCCCCAAGGCTCCTCGCTCAGCCCCACTCTTCAACGTCTACATGAGCCCCCTCGCATCCATTGCACGCCAACACAACCTCAACATCATCTCCTACGCTGACGACACACAGCTGATCCTCTCCCTCACCAAAGACCCAAACACCGCCAAAACCAACCTACACGAAGGGATGAAAGACGTAGCCGAATGGATGAAGAACAGCCGCTTAAAACTAAATTCAGACAAGACGAGGGTCCTCATCCTAGGATCATCACCCTCCGCTTGGGACGACTCATGGTGGCCACCAGCCCTAGGCAGCCCGCGCAAACCAACGGACCATGCTCGCAACCTGGGATTCATTCTAGACTCCTCCCTCTCGATGACCAGACAAGTCAACGCCATCTCATCATCATGCTTTAACATCCTACGCATGCTCAAAAAGATCTTCCGATGGATCCCCACCGAAACAAGAAAGACAGTCACCCAGGCACTTGTCACAAGCCGACTGGACTACAGAAACACCCTCTACGCTGGAACCACAGCCAAATTACAGAAAAAACTCCAACGCATTCAGAACGCCTCTGCCAGACTCATCCTAGACATACCCCGCCACGACCACATTTCCGGTCACCTGAGAGACCTTCATTGGCTCCCCGTCAACAAGAGAATAACGTTCCGTCTTCTCACCCACGCACACAAAGCCCTCTACGACCTAGGACCCAAATACCTCAACACGCGCCTGACCTTTTACACCCCCACCCGTCAACTACGATCGTCCAATCAAGCCCTCGCCACGATTCCAAGTATCTGTAAAAACACCATGGGAGGAAGATCTTTCTCCTACCTGGCGGCCAAAACCTGGAACTCTCTCCCCACCCACCTTCGCCTTACTCAGAACCACCTCTCCTTCAGAAAACAACTCAAAACTTGGCTATTTGATAAGTAACAACCCCCCCCCCATCAAGCGCCTTGAGACCCTCCGGGTGAGTAGTGCGCTATACAAATGTTAACTTGACTTGACTTGACCAGGCCATTGCCCTTCCCAAAGAGTCAGTAGCGTCCAGGGCCGATTGAAGGGAAAAATGTTCCATTCCACGGCCATCAAGAAGAAGGCGATGCAAGTCAGCCCAGGGCCCTTCTGTGAGAGAAGGAAGAAGGAGCTCAACCAAGTTCCAAAGGGCAAAGGAAGCACGTGCGAACACGCAAGACGTGGTCAAGGACCGCAATGGCGGAGGGAAAAATGTGGCGACCACATGTCTCTAGCCACTGAGACTCAGTGGGAGGTAGCAACAGCAGAGCAGACGAAAGCTGCAAGGCGAAAGTCGCCTGGACAACCAGACCCTTAGCTCTAGGGTGAAGGGATACGCAGACAGAATCTGGGCATGGACTGGGCAAGCGACTCTACCTCCACCTGCGGGGAGGCAAGAAGTCAACAGGGCGTTGAACTCCGTGCCGCAGCCGACATCAGCGCAGGAAGCCGCACAGGGCTATGCGGCGACTGGATGGGTGGGCTGGACGGACGATAGGGATGCCCCTCCGGGCAGTGTCCCGACGTCATATTGACTCTGGAACCGGAGTCCATGCACGCAGCCGGCACAGATAACAAATCTGCCTGCGAAGACCCGACATGAGTGCCCTCCTCCTCTGTGGGACCCGAAGGCGCACCAGGGAGAGGGGGTGACCTGAAGAAAGACTGGAGAGCCTTTGAATAGGCCTCCATCTGGTTCCTTGTCACGGACACCTGTGAAGGGTGGGTATGGGGGATGACGACTCCTGGGTGTCTGTGCCTGGCAGTGGGCCCCTGCGTCACGTTTAAGGGAGGACGACCTCCGTGACTTGTGCTTACCTGTCTCCGAACGACGTCCGCGGGATCTATCCCGTGAGCGGGCCCAATCCAGAGAGGGAGATCTGTGGCATGAAGGCACACAACCGGACATCCAGCCGGCTAGCAGCTTCAAACGACGCTCCCTTAGGGATTTTGGTTTCATCTGCCGACAGAGGTCGCACTCTTCGGAGTCGTGGTGCATTCCCAGGCACCACATACATATTGCGTGCGGATCGAGACAGACATTTGCCGCGTACAGGTCTCGCACACCTTAAAGCCCGAAGGCATCGCACACTGTTTCTGTGATGCCAAAGGCGTCGAGAAGGCCCGAAAAACAGGCCAAGGAACGGCTGGTTTTCCTGGATCTGTGTTGGGACGCGGAAAAGAAGAAAACTGACGTTATCCCGAAACCCGAGCCATGTCTCGGGCGATACCAAAAAACCCGGGAAATGTATCGGGTCTAGAGATCATCAGTTCTACAAGTACCTACTTGCACACACTGGGGTGAACCACTCGAGAACTCCATGTACCAGAGTCCCTAGGGGCGAACCAGAGGAGGGGCTAGCGGTGTGCGCTCCATTGAGATTGCTTATACAAATTGGCTCCCTTGAGCTTTGAGCCGACGGGCTCCTGGACGACGCACCTGCGTGCCGGTTCTGGCATCGAGGCCTTTGACGGTTGTTTGGCGGCCTTCTCTTCCACCCCTAACTATTTTCTCTACTGATGAGGGAAGTTATCCCGAAACCCGAGCCATGTCTCGGGCGATATCCAAAAACCCGGGACATGTATCGGGTCTAGAGATCATCAGTTCTACAAGTACCTACTTGCACCCACTGGGGTGAACCACTCGAGAACTCCATGTACCAGAGTCCCTAGGGGTGAACCGGAGGAGGGGCTAGCGGTGTGCGCTCCATTGCGATTGCTTAAGCATGTCTTAAATAGTCAATTGAGTTTCTCAAAAACTTGCACTTCTCAACCTTCACCATTCGAATACACTCATCACATTTTTGCAAGACCTGCCTCCCCCTGGAATCATGCTCTGCTCAATATTTCCCAAATATCAATACATCATCTTGATGCCTTCCAAGCCTTTTAGAATTTTCTCTAAAGCTCTCTGAAAAACAGAGGCTACAGAAACTAGGCCAAAGGGCAGTCTGGCATACCTGAATGTCCCAAAAGGGGTGATGAATGGCGTAAGGTCTCTTGACACTTCATCCAATTCAATTTGGTGATAAGCCAATGTTAAGTCGATGGTCGAAAGACCTTGGCCTCTTCTAGCAGTAAAAGCAGGTCTGCAAAACTGGGCAGGGGATATTTATCAACTACCAGACTTTTGTTGAACTCCCTGAGTCTACACATAAGCGCAAACTTCCATTTACCTTCTTGGCCACTACAATGGGTGCCAGCCATGCCATACCTTCAACCTCTTTAATGATTCCCCGGATTTGAGTCTTTCAAACTCCTTTCTCACACCCTCTCTCACAGCTATAGGTACATTGTGAAGCTTACCACAGACAGGTTTTGCATGACTTGTCAACTGAATTTTTTAACCAAGCCCTTCATGCACCCCAATTTGCGTTCAAACACTTTCGGAAATTTTGACTTCAGTTCTTGAAGCAATGTATCACATTTACTTTCATCAACTTTCTGTACTGCATGATTTTTCCTTAGTAAAATTGGAGGAGCACTATTAAAACCAAGAATTATCCCCAAGTCTCTTTGGTGAAACCAACTTAACATGCAGTCTCCTCTTTTTGAAACATACATCTTTGCACTTATATACCTCTGCTTGTATTCAAATGTGACATTAAATTAACCATGAAGATCAATTGGTTTACCACCATAAGCATACGGTCTTATATCTGAGCTGTGTAGTTCAACCTTTCCTTTGAGTTTCTCCTCATAAAAAGGTGTGATTTTAGCCCCAGAATCGAAAAGCAATTTGGATTTTTCACCATTCGCTCTTATCTCAACCGCAGGAGAACTGCGATTTATTCCACCCACTTGCAGTATAATTTGACCACCTTCGTAATCAGACACTGTAGCACTTCAACGGTCATGAATTTCACAAACCTTTTTCTAAGTCAAACCCTTCTTATTACATACGGCACAAAAATGTCCAATTTTATTGTAATAATTACAAACCGCTTTGATGGCAGGACACTTCTCATTAGCCAAAAACCCTGTCTTTCCACATATCCTGAAAAATCTCTTCTTTAAATCAAATCAGTCTTTATTCGATCATAAATAATCATAAAAGACACATATAACAATACAAAGCAGTTAAAAATCATGGTAGGTTTTATTTGTTTAAAAAAAATATTAAACATATCATGGTAGAATTCTGCTAAAATTCTAAACGTAACAATAAATTGTGAATCCTTTCCTCCTAAAACCAAATAAAAATTCATAGTAAAAAACATTATGTCTAATTATACAAGTCATGACAAGACGCTTCATTCTTATGAGCAGAATATATTAGAAAAGACTAAAACACAGTACACTCAACACAATCATGTTACGTAGAACCTTGCAAACTAATCCTTCTAAGTATATGTATGTTTATTTTTCTTTATTTTCCTCATGAGTTTGTTAACTGACACTTCCTCACCATTGCATTTTCCCTTTAAGGTTTCTACATATTTCAGAGGGTGCTCTATAGTTTCAGCTACTAACACCTCATCAAGAGGGTAGGAGAGGGCAATGACCAATTAGAGCAGCAACAATAGATGTCACCAAATACGCTGTTTAACAACCACATATTGCACGAACCCAGCAGAATCTAGAGATCAGCATACATTCACTTAAGCGCAACTCAAGGGGGGAGGAGGGGTTTGTTTTGTTAAAAGGAGTGTTAAACCATGCATATTGAAGTATAAGAATGTGTTACATGTCCAGACAATGACAAGATCAATGTGTGTAACCAATGCGACTATCTTGAAAAGTCAATAAAATTTGGTAGAAAAAATAAAAATCTAGTGTTGGTCCATCTTTCTTCCAACGTTCTTCTAGTACACTTTCAATACTACAACCTAACATGATTTGGTCACATATTCTTTCTTTTACTAGATCTGTAAAATTACAAGATGAGGCCAATTTCTTTAATGCTGTAACGTAATTCTTAACAGGCTACCCCCTCCTTTTGGTTAAGTTTTCCAAATGGATACCTTTCTAATATAGTACTTACTTTAGGGAGATAGTGTTTGTCCAGCAATCTATTACAAGTTTCGTACTCATTTAGATGTTCAGCATCCTCATCAAAAATGTCAAGTTGGTGGTCAAAAACGTTTTGACCTTCAGAGCCAAGACAGTGCAAAAACAGCGCTGTTTTCCTTTCAGACCCTAGACTAGTGCCAGATACTCTGGAATATCTCTCAAAAACTTCCTTCCATTTTTGCCATTTAACAGGTAAATCACCAGGATTAGTTAGAAAAAATGGTGCACTGTAATATTCTGCATTGTAATCTAATAATATGCTCTGAACACAAAAGATACTTGTTCTATATGCTTAACACAGACACTCAAATGTGTGACAGAATTACCTGCAAATTACTTTAAGTTAAAGTTCAATGTACAAATACTTTCAAGACTGTCGCATTCCAACCATTGCAGGAAAACAAGTTTTCCTTCCAGATCATTAGGTAAAATAAATAAATACACAACATCAGGCAGTTAGTGTACCAATTGTTGTATATCCCAACCAATAAGGAATCTCTGTGGAGCATGAAGAAACGGAAATATATTAATGTTCAAAGAGTTTGTGTGTGTCACTGTCGCACAAAGCCGAGAATAGCTTGAAAAAGTATGTGTGTCACTGCGGATGACACGCAAAGCTGAATGTAGTTTGAGTAAGTGTGCGTGTTACTGCTGATCACAAATCTGAAACTGCTCCTTTTACTAAGGGTCTGTGTTATTGCCAATGACACGCAAAGCTGAATGTAGTTTGAGGAAGAATAGTGTTATGGTTGATGACAGCGCAAAACTTAGCTTGCGAAAGTGTGCATGTCGCTGCCAAAATCCCGCTAGACACCACATGTATTCCCAATTCAAAATGGCCTCCACAAAGCACGTGCCGCATCAAAGGCGCTGCAGGGAACGCGTACCAGGATTCAGAGGCATTAATCAGCTGCAACGAGCACGCAGCTGCCACCTCACACACTGATTCATCTGCTGACGTGATAAGTGCACAGCTGCATACACTAAATAAAGAGATGAGCATGCAGCTGCATAAACAGTCCGTGGACACAGACTATTGTCCCTACGGAGCTGGTCACGGCTGTTCCTCCTGACACAAACACGTACCAAGTAGGGATAATTGCGCCGTACAGTAACAGCACACGACTAGTAGAAACCCACAGGCATGTAACGGCGCGTGGAAAATAACTTGTTTAAGAAAGAAAAAAAAAACTACTACTCTAAACTACTGATTGCCCAATTGGTGTACCACTTGTTCCAATCAACAGCAGAATTTAGTACAGCGGAACAGCAGCATCCGCTTCTCTCATGTCCCTCACGTCTGTATGCTTCCGTAGCTTCACAATCTAATTGTCCGCTAACAAATCAGTGAGAACGGGTGTGGAAAGAAATGTATCTTCATAACGTTCTGCTGCCGCCACTAAGGTTGAGATAAAGTCAGACGTTTAACTTCATATGTTGAAGACTTCTGATGACTTAAATCAGACCCCCCACCCCAGATTATTGCGACAGATTTGCAGATTTTGCGGCACAAAAATGGAAATTCTGCGTCATTATTGCAGCACTTTATTTCACTCAATCATTCTTTTCAGCTTTAAATCAATGGAAACTGTTTTAGCAGAGTATTCCACTTTGAAATATGCATGTTTAAAGTGCCTGCAACGCTACAGAAGCACAGCTTCAATCCTAACCTTGTGAGAGAGGGCCCTATTTCTCCCTAGGAAGTTTTAGTGATCATGTATGCACCCCTTCCGGGGCACCACTGCCTCCTCCTGAGGCCCCATAGGGCGCAGGATCATAGTGTGTGGAGGGCCTGGGTGTTAGCAATGCGCCAATGCTTAGCCGCTTGGGCAGCTATTCGTTTGCCAGGTGTCTATTGATTTTGACTCCTTGTCCGCATTAGAGACAAGTGAGTCAAGGGGTAACTGTCCCTTTATAAAGACTGGATCAGAGGGAGCAGGCTTATACTTTTTATCTATTCTAGGAGTCAGAATGAGAGCACGAACAGTGTCTTTGAAGAAGTCATCAGCATGTCTCATCCTGCCTTTGAGCATAGGGAGAGTCTGACTAGATCTGTGTGTATTACTTAAAGTTTCGAACAAGAAATCTTCTTCTAGGGATTCTTTGTGTATTTGTACCCCATGATATTGTGAGCTCTAGCAAGCAACTCTAAATAACCTACACTGTCATCAGGAGGGGAAGGTTTTGCAGGGTAACGGTCTGGGTCATTATCTGTAGGTGGATCAATAGTGTAGTCTTTCCAGTGATCTACAGGTAATTAAATATCTCCATCATCATCATGCTGTGAGGGTGGAGAATTGTGTGGTGTGATCAGTAAATGTTCCAATATCGGAGAAGGTGGTGAAGGTGTAGTGGAACGTGGTGAATGAGGAGGAGAAGGGTTAGTACCAAAATTCTTCCTCTATAAAGAAATCTTCTATTGTATATCCTCCGACTCAGGTTTGGGTTTGTGAGGCAGTTTGGTAAGAAGATTTCCTGTTTCAGGGTTGATGTAAAGTTCCTTTAGTTTAGGATCCGATTTGGGGGTGGTAAGTCGAGAATCGGATCCTGCGGCTTCAAAGGAGCATCTTTCAGTTTCGGGGCTGAGGACTTCGGTGCCAGGACGGAATCACCTTTTGGTGCGGAAGATTTGGGCTCCGAAGCAGTTTTCGATTTCGGCGTAGAGGGTTTTGGCTCCAAGCAGCTTTGAGCCCAAAGGTTTCGGTGCCAGACTTTGGGCGACTCGATCCCGAGCAAGGCTTGAAAATGGGTTTCGGTGCCAGGGCGTCAAACATCCTCTCTGTGCCGACCTTGGCCCAGAGGCAGAGTTGGAACTGAAGCCCTTTGTTTCATTTGAGTTGGATTTCAGGGCAAAGGGTGTTCGGTACCCACAGGACCTTGACCCTGCGGTATGTCCTCATCCATCTCAGATTCAGGAATCGATGAGGGCTGTGCTTCCTGTTCCTCTTCGGTCCCTTGTGCTTCTAATTTTTCTTGCTCAGAGGGTCCCATAAATCAAAGGACTATTTTAAAGGTGGGCACTTGGCAGTGATAAAAAACTGAGAAGTGGATATTAGTGGAGATGATTAATGACTCCAATATCCAGTGTGGTCAACCTGTTTCAGCCAGGTCCCAGTGGCTTTCCTCAGAACCTTATGTGTGTGGTTTAAAATGGTAGTCTAAAAAGTGTGTACTGAGACCAACTATGTGGCGCACGCCTTAAGGTGCGGTATGTGGAAGAGGATGGTTTCCTCTAATGACTCAATTCTCGGAAACTTGCAGGAATAAGTTCCATGGGGGGCCCGACCTATCACACATTCATCAAGGTCTGAGACCCTCTGCCCGTACCTACTGCGGAAGCATCGGAACTCCGTTGGAGGTTTTTTCGACAAAAGTAACAGGAGATAATTGAAAAGATAGGCGGAAAATGGGCAGATACTTTTGATCCAAGAAAACTCTATGCGATCGTCTAGCTCGACGTCGTGAAATGCAAAGCCAGAACATCGAATGAACACCGGACATCTTCAGTTTTTTATTGTGCTTCAAAGCACAACAATTCTTCACATTTGCAATTCGTTGAGCAATAGAAGGGTTAACAGTCTGTTCCTCACATGAGAGGTTAAAACATAACCCCCTCTCTCAAATGAAAGGCAGTTCCAGTAGGGATGGAGGTTTACAAACATAATGCTTGCAGTGTTTAAAAATACATGCAGTGCTGGGGCACAAGGTCACACGTCTCGGGTTGGGCTAAGGGGAAGGGAGTCCTCGTTCTAAACATTACAAGGGGACTCCATACACCCGTGTTGACCGCCGTCTTGTGATAACTCCCTCCCCTCCTTGTCGCTCGCAGTGGCGTGAGTGTATGGTGACGTCTTGTTTTGTGGCCATCCTAGATCATAGCCCAGCTGGCCACGCCTGAAAATTCCCACAGAAACATATGAGTGTTAAAAATGCCCCCTTTGCCTCGCCATCAGGCTGAAGACATTCCAACAGGTTATTTGTATCTCTTCCTTCTGGTACATAATGTATTCTGCACAATACATTAAAATGCATCCGTGCAGGGGCATTTAAAAGCATTTGTTTCGGACTGCGACAGCTGCCCCCCGCCCCAACTTCTTCCATGAGCAAAGCCCTTATTGAAAAGAATTCTTGGTAAAAAAATAAGCATTTGCATTGCAATAGGTCTTGCATTAACGAGAGTTTAAGCTATTAGCAATGCAATACATCAAACATGCGCAAATGAGAGACCTATTGCATTGCAAATATTTGTTTTATTTTACTAGCTGCAATTTCACATTCATGAAGGGCTGTCCTACTTTAAAGGGAAACCGGAGTATGGGCTTTCACCAAAAAAAGTATGTTTGACAAACAGATGTTTTTTTCTGGTAAAAGCGCCTATGCAGCGCGTTTTCTTTAATGTCGGCCACATACATTTATTTAGATGCAGTTTGTGTAAAGAAAGGGACGCGGCCTCTATGAATGGGAAAGCACCGCATTGGTGCAGGTTAAAAAAAAAAAAAAAAAGGAAGCTCGGCCGCTAAATGCGGACCGCGCTGCTAAAATAAATAAATAAAAAACAGCCACTATAGTTAAAGCTGACCGCCATTAGTAAACATTAAAACAATAAAAGCGGGCGGCGTGCTGCGAGATAGTGTGTGGAATAGGGGAAGAGCATTAAATAAAATAGAGCTCACCAACTTATATAGCAGACCATGTAACAACAGCCGTAAAAGATCCATTCGTTATGTGAGATAACAAATGCAGACAAGACGGTACCAAGGCGGGACTAACAAGCCTAATAATGAATCGGAAGCCAGCGTTTATGAAGGACAATGACGCAAGCCAATTACAAATATGGGGTGGTGGGCGGGGCTTCTATTCCGTACTCCACTAATTAGATGGTAGAACAGTAGCTGATGATCAGTAGGAGGTTTATTCTTTACATAGAAGACCTCTTCCATCCAGCCTCTTCACCCTCTCAGGCCCAAATGTCCTCTCCCTCCGTACGTTCCTACTATGACCTAACCACATTCTATTCATGCCAATGGTCCTACTGCACGAGGTCATCAGCATATTACACGAAGTCTTCCTTTTCATTTTGGAAGAGCTCCTCCAGTAGCCGCTTCAAAATGAGTGTCAACATCTTTGGATTTGGCAACGAAAGACCTGTCAGTGGAGCTCAATGGAGCTGTGTTTCCAGCTTTTGTTGCTGAGCCCATGTTATCTCTGAGCAAATTATCTTTTTTTTGCTACAGCTAAGGTCATGTTATCAAGACAGGCTTGTTTGTTTGATGGATTTTGCAGCACAGTTCTCTAGATGGGGTTACCTAGAGTGTCACTGAATAACCAGTGTGTTCATGGGTTTATCCCCATGTATCCACTTTGTTAGGTTCAATGATTTGCGCCTGACGTGTTTGCTGGTAGCATCATCACAGTCTCCAGTGTCAGAGACTTACACCCGATAAAGGGAAAACTACTATAACAATTTTCTTCAGTGTTGGTAAGCCAAGACTGTCTGATTATCTGTGCCGCCAAGAAAGATGTATTTTTCTCTGGCTTTCATATTCACTGTGACCACAGATAACATCTTGTCAATTATCTTTAGTACATTCATATAGCATTCCTTCAATGTGCCTCCATTTACCAGCCAAATGTATAAGTATGGATGGGTTTAAATGTCGTATAAAAGGCTGCGTGGGTAAAGTTCTATGTACTCCACTGGTGCATCTGCCTCAATATTTTGCCAGATATCATCTGAACAAGGCTTGTTTATCTGTTCCTTCTCCACATGTGCAATCCTATCAAAGAAATGCTCGGATTACTGGCGCCGCCTAACAAATCTTAAGTGGTTGGGATCAATGGTGTGGTCTTTTTTTTTTAGTTTGTTTCTTATTAAGGTTTCTTTTTATCATCAGGCTTTAGAGGTTTGAATGCTGGCAGCTTCTTTAACATTCTGCTTTTCAATACTAAAGAAATCATTTTTTTTCCGACAGCTATTTTTCTTTTTCCCTAATTTTATTGGGACAGGGGTTTGGATGGGGGTATGACTTGTCTGTATTGGTTAAATTCTAAGTCTTGTTTGCATGAGTCAATGACTTCTCTGCATGTTCTAGGAGTAGCTTTCAACTTTAATCCAGATAAAGAGGTCTTACAGAGTTTCCCTCGCTCACCACCATTTTTAAAATTTAAGGGTTTTCTTTTCTTTAGTAAATCTGGCTTCTTAATGCAACAGTCTGAAAGATATATTCTTACCAGTTTTTTAAAACATATTTCAATTCATCGTTGGCTCCAACCAGAGGATACTCTGGATCTAACCTCTACCGCTTATCGAAGGCCTGCTTTGGAATGCACGAGGAACGCTTCCATCCCAAAAATATTATGAATCATCACAAATTTGTTTAATTATTTCAGAAGCATTGTATATAGAGAGCAATTATTTCTGGTTTTCTTTCCAAATACAGTCTGTGTCTGGGAAAGCATTTAAGAAAGAGATAGAATCAGACAATCACAACAACTCTGTGAAAAGTTGTGCACTTACCATACATTTCAGTTATATGACTACAAAAGTGGATTTCAAGTCTAGATTGTGAGAAAACTGGGTAAACAAAAATAGGTGTATGCATGTCTAACAACGACATATGCTTTTCACTATGGTACAAAAAGATTACCCTTATTATTTAAGATCACAACATTTATAATTAGACAAGGAACAATTCCAAATGTAGCTCTTTATTCTTAGGACCTCAATCCTTTAATCTCACCTCGGTCAGCTATTCGTTTCATCAGCTGATGCTCTCCCCATTTAATGAGATACTTAAGAATCTCTTGCTCACTTGCCTGTAAGAGAAAAAAGGACTTTAAAGTAAATGCACAAAATAAAATAGTTAAGTTTGATAAAAGTAGTTAATATGGGTATTAAATGAAATTACAATTACATCAGAATTAGCTACATATTTTCAAATATTGTTATGAATATTTGAGTAAGAATACCCGGTTAACCAAATCTGTTCCACCTCCAATAGGCGGCTTATAAGTTCTATTTTCCTTTAACACACACACACACACACACACTTAATACTCTCCATCCATGTCCGAGGCCCCAGTATTTTTTCCATAGAAAATATGCACATTTTACCATTTTTGGTGACTTTAATTACCACCTTGAGGTCACCAACAACCCTGATGTATCCAATTTCATAAACACCTCAAGTATTATTGGCCTTAACCAGCTAGTAACCACCCCCACACAAACTGAAGGGCATGAATTGGGTTTACTGTAACAACCCCAAACTAGTAGTAAAAGTACCTATTCACTAGACCAGACCGTATCATAAATTAATCCCCCTCAAAATTTCGATCAACCAAGACAGTCGCACAAAAAGCATACCATACTCATTTTAAGTTAGCCAAGAAAGCCTATTTTACTGCCCAGACTGAAAAGGCCGAATATCAAGAATCATAGATCCAACCCCCAGTTCTGTTGTTCTCACCAAATGTAGCAGATCAGCGGCTGCTCTGAAAACTATAAAGCAAATGGGAGCAGGCATACACCCGATGACCTCCAGTTTCAAAACTGCACAAAAAGCATATCGTACGCAGATCAAGGCAGCCATGAAAGCCGATTTTACTGCCCAGTAAGACCCTAAAATTATTTTTAATATCTCAAATGCCTTTCTACAACCAAAATCACTGGTTAGGGAGCCCCCCACCGCCTCCCAACGCACACAGTCCCCCTCCTCCCCCTACCTCTACCTTTTGAGGCTAGATCTCTTCCTTCTTTGAAGAGAAAATGCATGTCATTCAACAGGGCTTCCCAACCACCATTCCCCAATTGACTTTCATTAGATAACCCCTTAAAGAATGTAACAAACTCTTGCAGCCTTTCGGAATATTTCATTCTCCCCATCATGACAGGCTATTCTTCCATTCAATATGGCTGTGGATACTGCCAACCCTTAATCCAACAAAATTCTCAACACTTCATTATCAAATGCAGAAGTCCCTCAGACTGGAAACTGGCAGTCGTGAAAAGAAATCTTCTCCCACCAGTGTCCAACCTTCGGCCCACAAAATGCTTGCATTTACGTTAATGTAAGCATTTAACGAAAATGCTTGCAACTAATTTCCTTTCTGGAAAATTGTAATTAACTTCATCTCCAGCACTCTGGCTTTTGCCCAAACATTCCACAGAATCAGCTCTTCTGGTAGTTTAAGAGTCTATAAAAATTACCCGGGACGTGGTAAATAATTTGTGTTGATATCTCCTCCACGTTTAACACCATCTCACAATCCATGCTCCTTCAATGAATCAAGGACTGCGGCATTTCTCAAAGCCCAGTACTAGATCAAATATTTTCAAACCCGTAGGTGACGAGCAGTCACATTAAGACCTTTTTCATCAACAGAAATGTCAGTGGCACTGGGAATTCCGCAGGGCTCATCACTTAGCTCTCAGTTATTCAATATATATATGGCCCCCCTAATCTCCCCAACAGCTTCAATTGGCATTGCCACTACGTCATTCTGATGTTACGCAGCTGATCCTATTGCTTGACAAATGATCCCTTGGCTCGAAATTAAACTTCTACAACTGGCTCAATTATGTCACTTTGTGGGTGGATGCAATCGAGCCATCTAAAATGTAACAGATAAAACTAAGATTTGGCAAATCTAACCTGTTCTTTCCAACCCATATAGTGGTTGAATTCAGTGCCCCGCCCCCTGTCACAGTGGAAGTTGCAAGAAACTTGGGAGTCAAATGCAACACTCTCAATCAGCCCTGAAGCTAATGCAGTGGCAGGAATGTATTTCAACTTAATCAAATCATTGATCAAGTTATTTGACTTTCTCCAACTAGCAGCCAGAAAAACAGTTGACTTTGAGCTCATCACTTCTAGACTCTACTATTGTAATAGTCGTTATGCAGGATCTTTGAAACAAATACTTCACAGCATGTTGCATCGTCTGCAGTTTGTGGACAGATCTGTGCAGAAACTCCCTAAGGTGTTCTGCTTCCGCAGCTCCAAAAACATTTACATTAGCTACCAATGCACAAAAGGATCCTTTTGAAGATCCTTACACTGGCCTTTAGAGCATTTAAGGCCACCAGACCAAAATTCCTGACTGCCAGATTCACGCCCCATACAGCCCAAGGGACACAGATCCTACCAGGCCAACCTTCATAATGCCCCATCTCTTCTGACTTAAAATCCAAGTCGGCTAATCCTTCTCGATACTAGGAACCAAACCAACTCCCTAGCCCTCTGCGGTTCATAGGATCTAAAGTCTTATAGAAAAAGCACTTGGAGACCTGGCTTTTCTTTCCCCCCTGACACACACTGCTATTCCCTAATCTAATTTACCTCCCACCTAATTTCCCCCTCATCTGGGACCAATGGATTCATATTTCATCGCCAGGATGCTCCACTGCGAGTGGCAGTGCCCTCTGCAAGTTTTAAATTCATTAATTCATTATGTGATACGGCTTCACGACATATTGACAGATAGGTAAAAGAAAATGCATCTCCATCCCTGCCATTATGCAACTGCCAAGCCAGAGCTTAGACTCTAAACTGTACCGCGATCTCGCAGGTTGTATTTGTTAGGAAGACAGGAACCTGTATACCTGTTTAAAAATCGCAGCATTTATCAATACTTTTTGTTGTGCTATTTTAATCACAGATTGATTGTATTGCTTTTAAAAGTACTTGCTCACTTGCACATTAAAATTTACCCACCACACGCTATTTTTGCGTGATTAGAAACTCCTATGCAGCTACCATCGCGCCATTTTGGGTGTGGGAGAGGCAGGGTCACGACCATCGGCAGGCGCCATCTTGTGAGGCGCTCTAGTCACAGGGCCCAGTATACTTAAAGGGGGAAAAGCAAGTGTGCAGCGGGCACGCCAGCGGCAAGCCCGTCTGCACCCGTACGCGCCCTGGAGGCGCACGAATCACTGCCCGTCTGGAAACCGACCAAAGGCGGATAAAATATGGTAAAGAAAGACTTTTGGTGCTAGGTAAGGCGGAGGGCCCCCGTGAGGGCTGATGGGAAGATTCGAAGGGGAGGGCTGATTAATAGCCGGTCAATCACGAAGCATGCCACAGAGGTCTCAGATCTGATTGAGGATATGCGACTCAATGTACTATTCCTAACAGAAACATGGCTGAATGTAGAGTCTACCGCTGTACTGGGATTTGCCTGCCCTAGCGGCTATAAAATTCTACATAAGCCTAGGGCCACGGGCAGAGAGGGGGGGGGGGGAGTGGGAGTAATCTTTAGAGAAGAGCTCGATTTCAGACTCCTACAGACTAATGAAGTAAAGGGTATAGAAGTGATGGGGTTCTCACGGTACTCCTTAAGTGGGAACCTACTTACTGGACTATAGGCCCCCGGGAGGCTCTACAGATTATCAGAACCTCTTTGATGTTATTACCAATCTTACGCTGGCCCACTCTAGAATGATTATTCTTGGAGATTTTATTCTCTGGGAAGACGGGAAGGCTAATAACCATCTGCGAGATTTAAGACATACTTGTACTAATCTAGATCTCACCCAGATGGTGGAAAGCCCGACACATGAAGGGGGGCATGTCCTTGATCTGCTATTTCCTAATCAGGCCACAACGAGGGTACTAAATGTAATGCCTCAGAGTTGGTCAGACCACTATTTAGTCCTGTTTAGCATCAGGACGATGCATTCAAGGGACAGTGAAGGTCAGCAAAGTTCCTATAGGATAGGTAGGGAATGGGCGAAACTGGGTCAAACTAGAACCCCAGTTTTTATCCAGAGGCCACATACTTTGACCCCATGCTATCTGTAGAAGTGAACTATATAGTTTACACTAACCATATATCTGCCATCCTAGACCAGGTAATCCCCATGAAGAGGATAAAAAAATAAAAGGAAGGTTATGGCGCCTTGGTTCAATAAGGAGCCGAAACAGCTCCGCTTGCTTCGCAAGAAGGCGGAGAGAAAATGGAGGAAGGGGTATGGGGAGGAAGAGAAAATGTAACTAAGACGGAGACAGCTGCACTATAAGGAAAGCATCCTTAAGGTCAAGGCCGATTTCTATGCCAGCTCAATTGCTCACGCATCAAATGGGACAAAAGCCCTCTTTGAAATTACTAAGGCACTGTCTGCCCCTAAATGCATGGACAATAAAGTGGCAGCATCTCAAAAACTTTGCGATGAAATTGCCACACATTTCCAGGACAAGATCGCTAAGATCGTGGATAGTCTCACTGCCCACAACAAGGCTGAACAACTTAATCCTGTACAGTCGGGAGCTGAAGATCACGATCAACTACAACTGGTATCTCTGAATAACTTCCAAACCCTCCCTAAAGCTGCTTTTGATAGTCTGGTAGAAAGTGTCTCCCCAGGCTCACTGAATGATCCCTTCCCCTCTAGAATATGGAAGTCATCTGGCTGAGACACTCTTCCCTGGTTGAGGCCGATATGTAATCAGTCCCTGGAGAAAGGAGAGGTCCCAGAGGAATGGAAACTGGCGGTGGTGACACCACTGATTAAAAAGCCTTCCCTGGATCCATCAGTGCCGGCCAATTTCAGGCCTATTTCTCTCCTACCGTACCCAGTGAAGATCTTAGAGAAAACAGTTAGTAGGGAACTGTCGCGTTTGCTGGACAAAGATCAGTTTGGCTTCCGCCCTGGTCACGGGATGGAGACGGCCCTGGTCACAATGTTGGACAACCTGCGGATGCGTGCAGACAACGGGAATGCGACTGTGCTAGTGCTTCTCGATGTGTCGGCCGCATTCGACACGGTGAACCATCTCATCCTACTGGAAAGATTACAGAATCTAGGAGTGAGGGGGCGGGCACTGCAATGGCTACAATCTTACCTGGCAGGACGTCACCAGGTGGTAACACTAGCTCCTTTCACTGCCAGTAAATCATCAGTCATCTATTGGGTGCCGCAGGGCTCGGCGATCAGTCCCATCTTATTTAATATTTATCTGCAGCCCCTGCTCCCCATTATAAAGTCTGCCGGAGTCTGCTTAGTCAATTATGCGGACGATACACAACTGGCATTCTCTTTGGAAGGTGACAACGCAGTTTCCCTTGACCGGTTTCAGGAATGCATGCGGAGGACAGACAACTGGCTTAGTAGGAACTCCCTACAATTTAACGCTGGAAAGACAGAGGTGCTTTACTGTTCCTCGGGTAGGCTACCTAGACAATTCCCCTCTGAATTTAGGCTTACCCCAGAGGAGGAACCACTGACCCTAGCAAGTAAAGTACGTAATCTGGGGGTGCTGATTGACAATGATCTCCAGATAGAATCACAGGCTAATAAGACTGCCAATGTCTGTTTTGCTCTAATACATATGCTGCGTAAAATACTTCCCTTGCTACCTAAAGAGGCGCGATCATTGGTAGTAAGTAGTATAGTAGGTAGCAGGCTGGATTATAGCAACTCCCTGTATCAGGGGCCCCCATTATACATTCTGCAGGGGCTCCAAAGAATCCAGTCTGCAGCATCTAAACTTGCCCTTGGTTGGCAACGCTGCTCCTCGACAACATTGGCTCTGAGAGAGCTGCATTGGCTACCAGTGATGGAACGTATCCGCTTCAAATCCCTATGTTTGGCCTTTAAAGCGGTACATGAGCTAGGGGCCATTCTTATGCAGGAAAGGCTCTCTTGGTATCAACCCACTAGGCAGCTCCGCTCGGCCAGTGCCGCCCTACTTAAAGTGCCTAGGTTCAAATGGGCTAGGTTCGGAGGTAGAGCATTCAGTGTGGCCGGCGCTCGGTTGTGGAATGGACTTCCCCAGAGCCTTAGACAGATCAGCGCCTTGCTAGAGTTTCGCAGGAACCTGAAAACCTGGCTTTTTCCTAAAGCTTAGCTTGAGTCCTCTATCTTGGCTCTGGCAGGTGTGACCTATTCGATCATGGTTCAGTTTTTAGTCTGAAGCGCCAGGATACCCGTGGGGTGACAGTAATTGCTATATAAATTTTAAAATATATCAATCAATGAAGTATTCAATAATCTAACAAAGATACCCATGATGGAGAACTGGAAGTTAACGTTTACGGTCCTAACTTTGACAACCCGACTTTTTTTGGTTCACTGTCAGATTTACTCAGTAATTTGGAAATGGGTGAGTAGCTCTGGAAGGAGGGGGGGGTTAGGGGATTTCAACCTGGTGCTGGACCCTAAACTCGATAGATCAGGCGGTCCAGAAAGGCCTGCGACCGCTGCAGCCAAGATGTTAGACGCTATGATGGTCAGGTTTGAGCTTAGGGATGTTTGGCGCACAAAATACCCTCGCCAAGGAGGCTTTACACATTCAGCCCATCACTCTCTACACACTCGTATTGATTATTGGTTAGCTGCCACCACACTGTGATCGAGTACGCAAATGTCAGGTGCTTCCTCGTACCTTATCGGATCACTCGCCGATCCTACTGGTTATAGACACCCCCCAGAAAGGAATCCCTTCATTTACATGGAGATTTCCGCCATATTCCGTGTTAGATAGTGTTCAAAGAGGAATTGGCGGAGGCAATAGATACATTTTTTGATGTGAACGTGGGCTCAGTCGAAGACTACCAAGTTATCTGGGAAACATTTAAAGTCTACATCAGAGGAGTTACTATATCTAAACACTTGGGTGTCCTGCGTTCTCTTCGGAACAGATTGTCTGATTTAGAAGGGAAGATCAAGATACTAGAGAGACGACAATTGACTGATTCAGATGATTCTGTCAAGAAGGAGCTTGCATAACTGCTGGAATCATATCACGAGGCTGCAGATGACGAAGTTAAACATATGGGTAAATACGCCACTGCACGTATGTACGGTGAGTGCGAAAGACCGGGGTCTGTCCTGGCCCAATTGATAAAGAAAAGAAGGGACAAAGTAGTGGTGGCCGAGGTTAGATCAATTGAAGGTGAGGCTTTAACGGAAGTTGCCGAATTGGCAGACAGATTCCATCAATACTACTCAGAGCTATACTCTACTCGTAGTGCAGCTTCGGAGGATGATATTCTAGATTACTTATCGCATATACAACTCCCATGGCTCACAGACACAGGAAGTTTCTCATGAGACCTATTGAACGTGATGAAATCCTCTTAACCCTCTCAGGTATGAAAGCGGCGAGCTCTCCAGGGTCGGACGGACTGTCCGTTTCCTTTTACAAGGCCTTTCTGGATCAACTTCTGCCTCAACTGACCACCTTGTTCGATGACGTGTGTCACAGGTACAATGCCACCCTAAATGACAGAGGCGGTCATAGTTGCGCTACTTAAACCAGGTAAACCGCCGGAGGAATGTGCCTCCTACCGCCCATTGTCATTGATTAACATTGACACGAAAATTTTTGCTAAAATCTTAGCCAATCGTCTGGTCCCCTTAGCCCACTGTTAGTCGCTCCTGAGCAGGCGGGGTTCGTATCGGGCAGAAACCGGACATAATTTGCGCACGATTTTTGGTGTATTACAGCACACAAAGCCTGAGAGACCTGCAGTAGCAGTCTTCCTGGATATTGAGAAGGCTTTTCACTCTGTGGAGTGGCCATTCATGACACAGGTATTGTCCAGGATGGGAGTGGGCTTAACCTTCCTACAATTGCTTGGTACACTTTACAAAAACCTAAAGCCAGGATCAAAATAGGCAACATAGTCACTGAGCCCATAAGTATCACAAGAGA
Source organism: Lissotriton helveticus (assembly GCF_964261635.1). Taxonomy (NCBI): domain Eukaryota; kingdom Metazoa; phylum Chordata; class Amphibia; order Caudata; family Salamandridae; genus Lissotriton; species Lissotriton helveticus. Next base: position 350,388,609 of record NC_136070.1, on the reverse strand, counting down.
TACGCACCAGGGGTGCCCCTTACCCCCGTTGCTATATGCTTTCGTTGTAGAGCCGATTGCATGCGTGCTCTGGGAGTATCAGCAGCATAGGGGTATCAGCTATCTTCACTATAAAATCCTACTTTCCGCATACGAAGACGACCCCCTACTATACATTACAAACCCCGAAATTAATTTGCTGCAGTCCTCTGCGAGGTAGTGCGGTTTGGCGCTCTGTCAGGTCTTCAAATCAATTGGCCTAAATCCATCATCTTCCCATTAACGCCAAATACTCTCGGTATAGATCTGGAATATCCATTACATTGGTCCACGGATGCGGTGAGGTATTTCAGCATACGAGTGCATACAGATCCAGATATACTGTTTAGAGAGAACTATGGTGTGACCTACAGTAAACTTGAAGATGATATGGAAAGATGGATAAAACTCCCATTGTCCCTCCTGGGTAGGATCTCAATTATGAAGATGGTTGTACTACCGAGGCTGCTGTTCTCGTTTGCCAACATCCCTTTGGTGCCCTAGAGTGTTCTTTCACCGCCTCACCACTTTGATAATTAAGTTGGCCTGGACAGGTAAACAGGCTCTGGTTAAGTGGCATATACTGGTCTTACCTTATCATATGGGGGGGGGGGGGGCACTGGACTTTGAGTTATACTATAGGGCGGCACAGAGTGCGCATGCATATTTATGGATGGATAGCTCCCCGGATATCCCCCACCTACGCATAAAGAAAGAGGTGGCCTCACCACTCACATTGCCCACATTATTGTTTAAAGAGGCGGATAGGAGGACGGGTATATTGGATTCAATTAATTCCACGGTCCATGCCTGGGCACTATCTGTTGCAACAGCAACCTTGTGCGATACTATATTCGCCACAGGCCCCAATAGATTGGTGCTTATGGTTGCAGCAATGTAATGAAAGGGGGGTTTTGCTTGCCCTTCATGCCCTGGGCATTAGAATGATGGGTGACTTGTTTGTGGAAGGTACGGCTAAAAAGTGGGAGCTTCTTTCCCTATCTGACTCAGAACCCATTTTGCTGAGTACGTTTCAATTCCACAGAGTGCACCGTGTGTTGAGGGAGAACTTGGGGGACCAATATCAGGAACCACCAGAATTGTTGGCCTTAACACATTATTGGTGCTAAATCCCCAAAAACGTATAGGGTCTAAGATATATAACACTTCCATGGCTTATAGAGCAAATTATTTCTCCAAACCTCGCTTGGCAGCGGGACCTCAATATGGACATAACAGATGATATTTGGGTCTATTGTTGCACTAGCACCAAACGTATTACACTTAATGGGAGGCACAGGCTTATTCACTTCAAATATCTTAACAGGGTATATTACACCCCCGAGAGGCTTCATAGATATGGGATAAGGGGGGATTCTAGATGCGACAGTTGCTCGGAGCAGATGGCAGACTTTCTGCACTTAGCGCGGACTTGTGAGGGTGTCTCGGCCTTTTGGGTGGCGGTATTTAAGTAACTTAGGCAAATAACCAAATTACCATTGGAGCCAGACCCTCAACTGGGCTACTCTAAACCGATCAAGAAAGGGGTTAGGGGAGGAGGAGCCAAGATGGCGATCGGGATGGCTGCATAACCGTTTGGCTCCGCGAGCCCTCCCGCCCCGCACGTATATCCTGATAAACCTGAGCAGTATTTGCTAATCTAAGTAGGTGACGGAAAGCATTCACTTACCATCTGCTTTTGAGGCTCCACCGTGCAGTAGACCCGAAGAAATGTCCCCGTCTGTTTGGCGGCCTTCGAGGTGCCGAGACCGGGATCTCGAGTGAGGAGAGTGTCCGGCCGTGATTGCAACACCAGCGGCCTCTGGTTGTGATGGGAAGCCGGTCGGAGAGAACCTGAGATCCGCGAGCCGGGAGAGATGATACCAACCCACTCCCAATAGTGGGTTGCCCTGCGGGAGGTGTGATATAGCTGGGCCGGAGAGAGTCCATGATGCCCAGTTCCGCTTCGGTGTGATACCCGGTCATGTTAACAGACCCCCCCGGGAGCCGGTGGGTGACTCCTGGGAGACAGCAGGGAGCTTGTTTAGCCTTTCAGTGACTCTCCTTTCTGTTGCCTGCCCCGACCATTCAGATCCCGCTGTGAATACTTCTGGTCCCGGGGGTCGGACCCGATCCTGAGGTGAGGCGGAGGGGAAGGAGAACGTGAAGGCGGAAATGGCGGATGATACTTTCTCGTGCACCCCTCATCCGGGCGGAAAAACCGGTGCACAAGAGAATCCCGGGGTTTGGCTATGCGAGAAAACGCCTCCGCCCAAACGTATACTGGCTACACTAACAACTCTGCAGACTGCCCTGATCCGGGAGGCCCGAGAATTGGGACAAAGGATGGCCGCCATTGTTGTCCCGCCACCTTGTAACGGCACAGATCGCTCTCACGGAGGCGCCGATGTGTCTGCCTCTGCTTCGTTGCCGTATTCCCCGGATGAGTCTACATTCTTGGAGACGTGGACTGATTTGATTCATGAGCTTACTGTGGATACACCTGTGGCGCATGTGATTGTCTCATCGGGGCCTTTCTCTGATTGGCGAGTGGAGGAACAGCGTCGATACACGGTTTGGGTGGCCCCGTCGGGGTTTCGGCACTTCCCGCATCGTGTGTTTCCCTTTCCATGTCTGGCGGGACTGTGTTTGGACTCGAGACTGTTGGCGATGTTGACATTGTCACAATCAGACTTCCGCCATGCATCATCGGCGAAATTTCGGTGGCAGGGATCCTATGGAGCGGCGACAATGCCTTATCCTCCCGGTACAATCGGACCATTTGTGCTACTTTGTATCCCGTTTGAGGGATGGCTCGACGTTGGTACTATTGACAGACGAGGCCAGGGGTGAATTTGCTTGGGACATGGAGGGACTCTTAGATGGTTGATGGTGATTTAAGGGGCGCTTAGCGGGGATGTAACTGATTGCGTTATAAGTGATTGCTGCTACTTGTACTTTTTCTACCGTTACTGTTTATACGAATTTTTGCACGCGGGGGTGGGAGGGGCCGGATGACCGGATCGAGGGCCCTTCTCCTGTATTTTTCTCTTCTTTTTCTCTTTTTCTTCACTGTATTTCGGGTCTCTTACTTAGGGCGACAGGCACGCTGCTGGGGGGGTAGGCCGTAGCCTTCTGCAGGGGTGCAGGGTGCAGGGTTGGGGGATGGGTTTGTTATTTTGTTCTCGCTTTGTTTCTATGGCCCTTTGCCCTTTTCCTCTTCCGATGTCGTCGTTTTCCATGTCTCCCATATTGTGTTTCGCCTTGAGGGGTGGGGTTAGTTCGCCATGATTGCTTTGTGTTTACTGCATCTATCCTGACTCATGTACCCCTTCCCCCCTCTCTTACACTCTATGTACATCACTGGCGTAAAACCTTTTGCTTTTAGTTAGCTGTCTTAGGGGTGTGTGTGATTATGCGACATTGATTTTTACTTTCTTTTTCGTTATTGAAAAATGAACTGTCTCTGATCCTTATTATCGCATGGTACTTTAATTATATGACATATCCTGGATACTACTCAGCCTTTGAACTCCGGACTGCTGTATGTTTTTCTATTACATTACTTTCTAACCGATTTGAATAGCGGCCGGCCGGATTGGTTGTAGGCCCATGTTTGTATCTCCGTAATACAATAATAAAGGTTCTTAAAAAAAAAAAAAAAGAAAGGGGTTAGGCGTCTGGTTGACTGCTGATGGCGAAGCGCAGGGTCGCCCTTAATTGGCTTCGTGGCTCAGTACCTACAATCACTCAATGGTCCCATGACATGACTTATTGTTGCACGTTGACCTAACTGTTCAGTGATCTTCTACCTCCTCGTAATAGGCCAAGAAATTTCTGGGAGTTATACACATCCTATACATCTGTGGCATCTGATACTGTGAATTCTACGCAGGGCTGCCCGCCGAATTGAGTTGCTGGTATGTCTATCTGAGATTGTGACAGATTTGCTCATGGTTTCTATCTGTATTACTGTCATTTGAATTGGGCTGGGAGGCAGTCATTACGTGATGTGGGGGGAGGGGAGATGAACCTGCTGAAGTCCGACTGGTAGTAGTATGGTGTGTCAATGAGCTAAGGATTATGTAAATTAGAAAATCTCAAAGTTACGTTTTTGCTATGTGTAATTTAAGACGGTACCACGTATTCACTTGTTTGTTCTATGAAAATTAATAAAATAAATTATTTATTTTTAAAATTACTTCGAGATTTCTGATGAGATTACTTTTAGAGTACTTTTGAGATTACTTTTTCTACTCAGTGTGGTATGCCTAGATATCACACTGGGACATTTCCTAGACAAAGGTAAGTAACCCACTTTAACATTAAAACACAGTTGCTTGGGTTTCCATACAAACACAACACAACCTTTTCAGAGGAAAAACAGTCAATGCAATCCTATGGGAGAAAATGTGGTTATCAGTTTACAGGTCAGCAATCGGTTTTGAGTCTCGTGTTTCTGGGGTTAGAAGAAGAGTTTCCCAGGGTTCAAGGATGCACTCAAAGAGCACCCTCAGTGGCACTAGGGGGGCCGGGTGCAGGGTGCTAAGGCCCAATGTCAGCCTATGGGGCTAGGGGTCCGTCAGTTGGTGGCTGCACTCTGGCAAGCCACTGGGTTATGGAAGCAACGCTCCTAGGGTTAAGCTCAGGGAAAAGGGGGGGTCAGAGTTAGCACACAAGGCACACCCACAGTGGCGGCCAGGTGCAGGGTGCTAAGTGGACGTCGGGCGCACTGTTGTTTACACTGGGAGATCTCTGGTCAGAACAAAGATTGCAGGCTCAGGCAGGGTGGCTTCCTGGATCGACTACCAGCTGGAAAGATAAGTTGGCATGAAAGGGGGTGCCTGGACACCGTCGGTTGGGCCATCCAAGGACGAGGGGCGTCGGGAGCAGGGGTATCTATAGGAGTCAGATTTCCTTACCAGCTCTGGTTGCGGTTGGTGGGATCCTCCAGGTAGAGGGTGCAGGTTTCGTCAGGAGGCTCGAGGCAGGTCAGGGATCACCAGATCCTAGGTCAGGTTCGCTGGGGTAACCTCCCCGTGGTGTTGGGTCACTCGAACTCTGGCCGTGGGCATTGGGTGAAGACTCACGGATTTGGCCGGAGCAAGAGCCTAGTTCTTGAGCAAGTCCTGTCCTCTTGGGAGACCTAGTCATTGCAGGGAAGGCAGGGCAGGTCCTTTGGATTCTGGTGGGCTGCTGGACACTGCTAGAGCAGGTCAAGATCAGGACAGGGCGGTAGGGCTGGGGCAAAGGAAGTTGGTGTCCTTCTCTTCTTCCTTCAGCATGGCTCTTCGGTCCTCCTTCTTGCTTGTCTGAGGAGGCAAGGTTCGGGGTCGCCCCTAAATCATATAATTAGGGGTGTTTCAGGTAGGCACAGGTTGGGACCAATGGGTCCCTTCCTTGGGGTGGGTACATACTCTATGATGCCAACCTCCAGTGGGAGGGGAGCATAAGCCTCTCTGGTTGGCTGGGCCCCCATCTTCAAGATGGTGAGGCCTGAGAGGTGCGCTTCGCCTCGCCTCCTTCACCCGAGGGGTAGAGTTGGTAACGGTGGGCACATCCCTCCTATCATGGTTTTCCCACTGATTCTACCTCCCAAAGTGGGGGTCAGAACCAGTGGGGCCAGTTGCTGGGAGCAACAAAAGGCAGGATATGCTAACAAAGGCGACACAGCCTTCGAAGCTTCCTCTTCGTGGACCCTGCCCATCCTGGGGGAGGAGGCTTGGCACCTCTGCCCAGGATGTGCTTTGTTTCAGGACCCCGAGAGCGAAAGGCTCTCGACCCAGGGGATCAGAAAAATGTCCGAGTGTGGCAGCTGGCGAGCCGCCACCCAGCCAGGACACTAGAGTTAGGTAATTTTTCAAGGGGCATCTCTAAGATGCCCTCTGAGTGCATTTTGTAATAAATCCAACGCTGGCATCAGTGTGGGTTAAATGAGCTGAGAAGCTTGATACCAAACATCTCAGTCTTAAGTAAAGCCATCATGGAGCTGTGAGTTCGGGGTGCCAAACTCCTAGGCCATTGTTTAAAATTGCTTCCCTGCACTTACAATACCTGTGAATGGCACAGGTACTCTAGGGGTCCAGGGCTCATGCCACTGAGCCCTCACCTATGGTATAGTGCACCTTGCCTTAGGGCTGTAAGGCCTACAAGAGGGGTGACTGACCTATGCCACAGGCAGTGTTTTGGTGGGCATGGCACACAGGGATGTGTCATGTCGACTTGTAGTTTTAGGGTCTCTCTCTGGCACACAAACTGCACTGGAAGTGTGCATGGGTCAGGGAAGGAGCTTTCGCGGGGGCAAAATATATGCTTCAGCCCACAGAGCCCTCTCGGTCTACAAGGCACCAAGGCCCCTAGCACCTTTTACATAGGCCAGAGGAGTGTCAATGTGGGAGGAAAGGTACAGTTTGGGGGAATCCAGGGCTCTCTTAGTCAAGAAGCATCAAACATCAGGCAAAAGATGGGGGAGAGGAGTGGGGCAACCATGCAAAAGGGGGCACTTTCCTATACAAATCAACTTCAATACATTTACCCTGTGATAAACAAGTTACTTACTTTGGTAACACCTTATCTGGTAGAGACTCTGCCTAGTTGCAGATTACTTACCTTAGAATCATCCCCTGGTGTCAGACTGGATCTGGAAATTACTAATAAGCAGAACGCCTGCATGCTGATAAGTGGCAGCATTCGGCTCCCCGTAGCTCCACCCCAGTGCACGGATGTCGGTTTCATTTCGCTACTTTACACGGCAGGAGCCCAGGGAAACAAACACTAGGGCACAGCAATGTCCCTAGAAATACATTCTCACAGAGGGGAGGAGGGGTGATTCAGTGAGGAATCAGCGGCTAGAGAGAGACTCTACGAGATAAGGCGTTACAGAAGATAAGTAACTTGTCATCTGATAGATTCTACTAGCTGCAGATACTTACCTTAAAATAGATACCCAAGCAATAACTCCTCAGAGGTGGGTCTGCAAAACTATTTCACCCTAAAAAAAAGTCCGGCAGGACCAAACGAGCTAAGTGCCTATCTCAACAGTCCCTACTGTCCAGCCAGTAATGCTTTGTGAACGTGTGCAGAGAAGCCCACATTGTTGCCCGGCAGATAACCAGGACTGGAACTCCACGTGATAATGCAGTGGTTGCAACCGCCGCACTGGTAGAATGAGCACACAAACCCTGAGGGGAGATGATTTCTGGCCAATGCGTAGTATATCTTAATGCAGTGCAACATCCGAAGATGGTCCGTTTCTGCACGGCCTTTCCCTTCGTCACTCCAACATACCCCGCCCCACCCAGAAGTCTTATGTGCGGTCAAGGTAGAACCACAACACTTTTTGGGTCAAGTCGGTGAAATTGCTCCTCTTCCTTAGAGGGATGTGGCGGAGCATAAAAAGGTAGGTAGGGCGATGGACTGGCCTACATGAAAAGGAGTGACAAGTTTCGGCTGAATAGAAGATCTAGTGCGAACAACCAGCTTGTCTGTGAAGATGTTCAGGTATTGAGTCTTAGATGACAAGGCCTGAAGTTCACTGACCCCCACCCCCCCCCCCCCCGGTCAGCTGTTATTGCCACTAGGAAGGCTTCTTGATAGTAAGGAGCCTGAGAGGACAGTTGTGCAATGGCTCAAAGGGAGCGCACATCAGAAATATAAGGACGAGATTGAGGCACCACTGAGGAATACTGAAGGGCAAAGGTGGAAACGTATTGCGAGCCTTTCAAAAACCTATTCACCACAGGGGATTTGAACAAGGATGGTTGATCTGGCAACTACAGAAAGACAAAGCCCTGCTGGGCAAGAGAATCTGGCAACTGCAGAAAGGCAGATTCCTGCTTGGCAAAAGGAAAGGATAAAGAGAAAGACCTAAGCAAGGGGAGCAGAAAGACGGTCAACCGGTTTCTCTGCACACCGTGCCAAGGCCGTCCTATATAGTATTAGTAGAGGGAGACCAGGCTTCCAAGATAAAATTGCAGACTTCTGGCGGAAGGTCAACAGCTGTCAACTGTCACCGCTCAATCAGGCATGAAGGCGAATCATTGACCGGTTCGGGTGGAGAACCCTCCCTTGCTCCTGTAACGGAAGATCCTTCCGAAGGGGCAGCCTGATCTGAGGACCGATGGCCAAGTTCAACAGTTAAGGATGCCAAACTAGGCGCAGTCGTTCCCGATCTTCTTGACAACTCTGGACAGAAGTGGCACTGGCAGAAAGGTAAGCAGGAGGCCTGAGCTCTACTTAACACGAAAAGAGTCTCCAAGCACATGCTACCTTGGAAACTACAGAGTGCATAATCGCTAACATTGCACGTTCTCAGCATTGGCAAACAGATATAACCAAGACCCCCTCCTTCGCTTAAAGAGATCTTTCACCACCTCCGGATGGAGACGCCACTAGTTATTGGCTAGGCATCTTCGGCTGAGTTTGTTCGCCCTGGAGTTCAGAGAGCCCACCGTGTGCTGGAACACCAGGGATATTCCCTGATGTTTGAGAAATCTCCAGAGACGCTGGGCCTCTTGACAAATGGTCCACGACCGGACACAGCCCTGTTTGTTGCAATACCACATGGCGGCGGTGGTGTTTGTGAGCAATGCACTAGCTTTCCCTTGATGGAGGGCAGAAAGGCTTTTACTGCCACCTGGATCGCCCGGGGCTCCAGTAGGCAGATGTGGAGTCCGGATTCCACTGGAGATCAGAGGCATCTGTAATCCACCTCTCCCAGATGGCTGCCCCATCCCAGGTGTGATACATGTCACCACTGTCGGATCAGGTTGGGGAAGGTAGAGGGGTCTGCTGCTGACCCAATTCCGATTCGTTAACTACCACTGTTGATCTTTTGAAGTTCCCTCCGAGATCTGGACCACGTCGAAGAGATTTCCTTGAATCTGCGCCCACCAGAACTTTAAGTTCCACTACAGAGCCCGAATATGCCAGTGGGCATGCGATGTGAACCCCAGGGAACACTTGGACCAGCCGTTCCTTCATGGAGGGTAGAAAGTCCTTCAATGTCAAGCAGATCACTCGGAGCTCCAACAGGCTGATGTGGAGTCTGGATTCTGCCATAGATCCGAGGCAAATGAACTCCACCTCTCCCAGATGGCCGCCCCATCCCAGGAGTGACACATGTCACCACTGTCCGATCTGGTTGGGAAAGAGAGGGGGGTCTGCTGCTGACCAAATCGCAGTTTGTTAACTACCACTGCAGATTTTTTTGCAGTTCCCTCTGAGATCTGGACCATGCCGGAGAGATTCCCCTGATGTTGCGCCCACCGGAAATTTAGGTCCCACTGCAGAGCCTGCATATGCCAGTGGCCATGTGTCACAAGCCGGAAGCAGGAGGCATATGGCCCAGAAGCCACAGTCAGTCTCACCAAAATCTAGGATACAGGCCGAAACATCAGTATAATAGCCTGAAAATCCTTGACTCACTGTTCCAGAGGATATGAGAAATTACACTGTGTCCAGAACAGCTCAGTTGGAAGTGTCTGGGAGGGGGTCATGTATGACTTCAGTGCGTTGATAGTGAACTCCAGGTAAAGCAGGAGGTCCGCTGTAGTCTGGAGGCAGGATACGACATCCTGGGGCGAGTTCGCCTTCAAAAGACAGTCGTCGAGACAGGGGAAGACTGGCATTACTAATCTCCGCAGATGAGCTGCAAACAACACCCATCACCTTGGTGAACACCAGAGGGGCACTGGTCAGGCTGAAAGGGAGCATGGCGAACTGAAAGTGCAGGAAACGCATGTGGGCAGACAGAACGGGAATATTGTAGTATGCATCCTGCAAGACCAACACTACCATCCACTCTCCTGGGTCCAGGGCAGACAGGACTTGAGTGAGCGTGAGCATTTGGATTTTCTCCTTTTACAGGAAGAAATAGAAAGGGCACAGGTCTAGGATAGGATGAAGCCCTCTGTCCTTTTTGGGCACCAGAAAATAGCAAAATAGCAGGAGTAACAACCATGACCTACTTCTGGCATCAGCAACCTCTTTGGCTCCCTTGGGCAAGAGAGCAGCTACTTTCTGGTGGAGCAATGTGAGATGGACCTCTATCAGCCTGTCGCAATTGAGTGGCAAGGGTGGCCGGACCACTGCCTGCCGGACCCACAGGGTCTATAGGTACCGCATCCTCACAAAGGGTGTGACTCGTGTGCACCATGATGGCTGGGTGGGTAAAGATGCGGTTGAAAAGCCCCTTCTGTAGTCATGATCAAGAAAGAAGCAACTAGTGGACTGTTAGCAAGAGGCCAAGGAAAGGCCCAAGGAACTGGACGTAGCTCTGGTATCCTTGAAGCGCTCCAGCACGGAATTAACCTTGTATCCAAAAAGACAAGAGCCATCAAAGGGCATGTCCACAGCGATGCTTGGATATCACTAGGAAAGCCAGGCATTCTTAGTCAGGCATGGCGCCGCAAGGCCCCCGACAAAGAAACTGCTCTGCCTAACAAGTTGGTCATGTCTAGCCCACATCTGATCATGAACTTGGCTGATTCTCTCTGTCTGTTATAGCTTGGGAGAGTATGGCCCAGGCCTCCTCCGAAACCATGGGCAGAACCTGTGGAACCGAATCCCACAATGCATGGGAATAACGGCCCAAAAGGCACACAGAGTTCACAGATCATAGTGCCAGGCTGGTGGAAGAAAGCATTTTCTTTCCTAAAGTATCCAGCCTCTTGGATTCCCTTTGAAGTGGAGTGGTAGGGAATGTGCCAGGATTTACAAGGGAGGTTAAAGCATGGACACCAAGCTTTCTGGGGTAGGGGGTTGCATGAGGAATTTGGGGTCCCACAGGGCAGTGGCAACAGGCAATGGTCCTGTTCACAGAAGCCCCTGTGCAGGGCGTGGACAAAACCCAAGCAGCACATAAGTGAGGGATTCATTAAATGGGAGAAGCGGTTCTGATGGGGTACTAAAGGCTGATGCACCTGTCAAGACATGAGTCTTAACTGCCACTGAAGGTAGGCTAAGGTCCAGCAGCTCGTCTGCCCTGATCACCACAGAAAAAGAGGTTCCCTCCTCCATAGCCAGGAGGAGACCATGCCATTATCTGGAGAGCTGTCCAGTCTATTGGCATCCACCAATTCCGAACACCAGTCCATGTTAGAGGCTGAAGTTCTTCAAGGTCCAGCGACCCCTCCCAATCCTTGCCGAGTCCCAGCCCAATGGACTAGGGCTAGGGCTCTTCCCTGGAAGGCATGGCTTCAGTCTGCGCTGGTGTCGGACGACGCCCCTCCGGTTCCATATCAGTCAGGAATGAGAATAGCGTCACAAAAACAAAGACAGGCCCCCATGGGAAGGTCGAGGCGAGATGACCACCCCCGTCCGGATTCATCCATGTAGCCAAGGGGCCAGACTGGAGCAGAGCCAGAACCGTGGGTGTAGAACCAATGGCCCCCACCCCATGAACCTGCAGGACCTGAAGGCACGGGAACAGGTCGCCCACATATTAATTACATGGCCTCCTAGAACTCAGGAACAGGTGGGTGGCTCAGGCTCCTGGAAACTCGTAAAGGCCCAGAGTTGGCCCAGGCTCAACTGCAAAGCCATGCCTGGAATGACTTTGCTCCATCTTCTCATTGGACCTCTTCGACTTCTTATTTAACTTTCTCTTGTGGAACTTACTCGAAGACTACTTGGAATGTGATGAAGATCTTAGGCTTTACCGCGATTCCGGGACTATCCTCTCGACTGGGATAGAGACCGTCGCACATCAAGCAGCAAGGAGCAAGGAGCTTGAGGGAGTGCTCCCTCAAGGCCTTGGGTTGCATGGTGCAGCAGTCGATGCATGTCTTCGCTTCATGGTTGCTCAAGGCACCAGAGGCAAACAAGGGGCGGGTCCGTCACGAACATCTGTTGTTGACCGGCACCGCAGGGCTTGAAGCGGGCCTTCCTAATTGACACCTTGCCACACTAGGAGATCCCAAAAAAGACTGACAAAAATTCGAAAAGGTTAGTCAAAAAAATGCCTGTGGGTAGCTCTCTCCAGATCTGCGTTAACTGGCAATGAACGAAAAGAACTGACGTCCGCGTGCTGGGGTGGCACCTATATAGACACCACGCACGTCACTTCCAGTGCCGATGATGCCATGAAGAGACGAACAGTGGCACCCACCACCACTGAGGTACTGCTCACGTAAAATTTCCAGATCCAGTCTAAGGCCTGGGGATAATTTCAACTAAAAGAATCTGTGACTAGAAGTTTCTGTTAGATGTAATGGTTAGGTCAATGTAGAGGATGTTACTGCAGGTTAATTTTATCAACCTTGCAACCATGACAAACAAAGAAAAAAGGACGAAAAAGATTGAGCATCAAATTAAACATGATTCCCAAGAGATCCAACCAACAGGTTTGATCTCTAAGCCAATGGAGAGAGGAAACTTGATGAAGTAGGACAGACTCCATGCAACACTTCAAAATGTAATCATTCCAACTTTCCAGACAGCATACAGAGACAGCTCTTTTTCTAGCAGCAATGAAGAACAAGCATTTACAATGCAATGGTTTTGCCTTTGTTAAAGTTAGAGCTATTGGCATTGCTCTTGACATTATTTTTATTTATGTTTTTTTTAACATAAATAAATGGCATTGTCATTTACAATGCCACTAGCTTTATCTCTCGCAAATGACACACAAACACCCACAGAGAGCCCCCCCAAACACACAGAGCCACCCACACAGAGCCCCCCACACACACAACCACACAGAGCCCCCCACACACACAGCCACACAAAGCCCCCCACACACACAGCCACACAAAGCCCCCCACACACACAGCCACACAAAGCCCCCCACACACACAGCCACACAAAGCCCCCCCACACACCTTCTGGCCCATTATCTCTTCTCCTCATCAAAATAACTGCCACGCCCCTTTCTTTGTTCTGAAAATGGTAGGTAGCAAGCCATTTCAAATCTAGGGGCCTGTGGCCTAAAGAGAACTTTCTGAGGGCATGGAAAGAACAGCAGCCTCCTTTTTCATGGATGAGCATCCCCTAGCTCGGTTCTTATGCTCCACCTGTCTTTCTTTGATACTTCCTCCATTCTTTCCAAGCAGCATACCATATTACTGACTCAAGGTACACCAAACACAAATAAATAAGGCACACAACTGCTCACCTGTTCTACATTCTCCACTGTGAAGTCCAGGCCTTGTCGCTGCTCCCTGCGCTCCATGTTGGCCCCCAAAGCCTCACCGCACCCCTGGGGCAGGGACGGGGGCAGTCTGCCCAGGCACAACAGCCTGGCTGGTTTTGGGAGGGGGCACCCCCTTTTGGAGGCTTCCTTATTCTGAGTGCCGGAGCTTTACCAGAGGAGAGTGAGACCCTGGAGGGGCGATTAAAAGGAGCAGTGTCCAGGAGAGGGGTACTCTAGAAAGGAATGGTCAAAGCTCACCCACCGAAGGTAAAAAGGGGTCTATCATTAAAATGAATGGGCAGGGCTCCTGAGAGATGAAAATGATCAACTGCCTGGAAGGATACTAACAGAGGTTGGGAGAGGGTGTTTTCTAAAGATGCAGAGATAGTGCTTCAGGGTTACTTTTGTTGAAGAGATGGCTGTAGCAGACGGTGAATCTTTGTCTGGCAAATGGAGAGTTTTCTGCCTTTAGAAGGGATAGGGGTAGAATCTGTAGGCCCCCAAGGATGGAGGAGGGTGGGGGCTTCAAGGGGAGGCTACCTCTGGTGACTGACATACAGAGCTTTTCACTGGAGGTGGGAATTTAGTGACCGGCCCGTGCACATACTGCAAGGAGTGGGGTGATCCGAGGGTGCCTCGCCACGGGCTGGGAGACGGTCCTGCGGGAGGGGTGACGGCTTCTGACTGCCGGGAGAGAGGCTGCACGGCGCCTGGCTCGGTCCTCCACTCTCCTGCAGCCGCAGCCTGTCACTGACAGCCAGAGCCAGGCACAGGCAGCAGGGAGGCGGGGTCCTGCGGGTGGGACAGGGCTGTCTTCAGCGCTGCCTGCTTGGAGACTGGTCTGTTTAAACCCACTAGGCTAATAAAGCGGTCAGAGTCTCAGACACCCGCCCCTGACCATCAGCTGCGTGGCTGAGATACTCGTCTCTGTCCGTCCGCAGAGCTAGCCAATGGGAGGAGGGGGCGAGGAGGGGGCAGATACCCGACCCCACAGAAAAACATAAGGATTTTGCTAGCGCATGCGTACTTCGTACGCATTTTGCTAGGCAAAACCTAAAAAGGGGACAGAAATGATCCAACTTGTTATCGTCCCATATCCTTACTGGATGCCTTCATGAAAGCGGCCGGTAGGATAATTTTAAATAGTTTACAAGAATGGGCAGAGGGGAAGGAAGTGATTTCCAATTTAGAGTACGGGTTTCGGACAGGGAGAGGTACCACAGAACAGGGTCTCAACCTTGCCTTGATAATTGCAAAATACACCGAGGCTAAGAAGGGGGATCTTTTCCTGACGTTCGTTGATCTAAGCTCAGCTTTCGATTGTGTGGATCACGAAAAATTTATGGAGCAACTCAGTGATGTGGGTGTAGACCCCCCAGATCCTCCTATTCATTAAGGAATTGTATCGGGTCCGGAAGCTAGGGTACGGTTTGGCTGGGGGTGGAAGTGTTCAACTAAATTCGAAATAAAGAGAGGTGTGAGACAAGGGTGCATTTTAGCAGCCTTTCTCTTCACCCTCAATATTAACAGTATAGGACCGTATCTCAGCGAATTCCAACACGACTATCCAAGGGATGTATGACATTACAACGCATGCTTTTACATCGCATGCCTTTACAACGCGCTTTTTACAACGCAAACCTTTACAATGCATAGCGCTTTGGGGTGCTGGATTGTGAATAGTTTAATTTACTATTTCAACTCCAGTCCCCGTGGACACTAGGGAAGGTGTTGGATAGTAAATTAAACGTATTCCCTATCCTAGAGCGCCCCCCAGCGCAATGCGTTGTAATGGTTTGCGTTGTAAAAGTTGCGTTGTAAAGGCACTGCGTGGTAAAAGTTGCGTTGTAAAGGATGTTTCCCCTATCCAAGAGTCGGAGACACCCCGATCCCTATCCTCTTGTATGCGGATGATGCCGTAATAATGTCACGGACTAAGATTGGTCTTCAGTGGGCGGTAACAAAATTCGCAACATACATGAATGTAAGAGGGTTAAAAATAAATGTGCCTAAAGCATATACTATGATATGTGGAAGCAGGATAAAGACTATACATGCTATTTTCTTGGGTAAAAACAAGATTGAGCATTCCAACAGATTTTCTGACCTAGGCATCAACTTTGATAAAAATGGGACATGGCAGGCTGCTGCGCCCGCAAGAAAATTTGCCTTTTCTAGGGCCCTAGGTGCAGTGGCAAATTTTGCTAAGAAACTGGGAGGGAGACACTATAGGAAAGTAAGGGCGACTTACAGGAGGTATTGGGAGTCACTATAGGAAGGTAAGGGGTCATCATTGGAAGGTAAGGGAGCCTACAGGAGGTATTGGGAGTCATTATAGGAAGGTAAGGGAGCCTTGCAGGAGGTATTTGGAGTCACTATAGGAAGGTAAGGGAGCCTTGCAGGAGCTATTGGGAGTCACTATGGGAAGGGAAGGGGTCATCACTGGAAGGTAAGGAGCCTTACAGGAGGCATTGGGAGTCATTATAGGAAGGTAAGGGGTCATCACCGGAAGGTAAGGGCGCCTACAGGAGGTATTGGGAGTCATTATAGGAAGGTAAGGGGTCATCACCGGAAGGTAAGGGAGCCTACAGGAGGTATTGGGAGTCATAGGAAGGTAAGGGGTCATCACCGGAAGGTAAGGGAGCCTACAGGAGGTATTGGGAGTCACTATAGGAAGGTAAGGGTGCCTTACAGGAGGTATTGGGAGTCACTATAGGAAGGTAAGGGCGCCTTACAGGAGGTATTGGGAGTCACTATAGGAAGGTAAGGGCGCCTTACAGGAGGTATTGGGAGTCACTATAGGAAGGTAAAATTGCCTACAGGAGGTATTGGGAGACACTATAGGAAGGTAAGGGGTCATGACCGGAAGGAAAGGGGTCATGACCGGAAGGAAAGGGGTCATGACCGGAAGGAAAGGGGTCATGACCGGAAGGAAAGGGGTCATGACCGGAAGGAAAGGGGTCATGACCGGAAGGAAAGGGGTCATGACCGGAAGGAAAGGGGTCATGACCGGAAGGAAAGGGGTCATGACCGGAAGGAAAGGGGTCATGACCGGAAGGAAAGGGGTCATGACCGGAAGGAAAGGGGTCATGACCGGAAGGAAAGGGGTCATGACCGGAAGGAAAGGGGTCATGACCGGAAGGAAAGGGGTCATGACCGGAAGGAAAGGGGTCATGACCGGAAGGAAAGGGGTCATGACCGGAAGGTAAGGACGCGTACAGGAGGTATTGGTGGTTATATGAAGGCCTAGGAGTCCCTGTAGGAAGGCATGGGGGCTTACAGAAGGTCAGAGGGCTCCTACAGAAAGCTATAGGATCTCCTAAAGGAATCCGGGGGGGGGGCACTGAAAATGCAACTGAGAGGTCATAATACCCAGTCAGGGGGGCTCCATGGCGGTCTGGGGGCAGTGATAAAGCAGGCTGGTTGCAGGGGGCAGGGGTCATGGCCGGACAGCAGGTATCACTGCAGGGACGCGGTGGGGGCATGATGGGACAGTGTGGGGTTTCTCACCTAACATCTTCCCAGCGGACTCCCTTCAAGCCTTCTTCGGGGGGGGGGGTCTCCCCCGAGCTGCACTGCCTCAGAAGTCTGCTGGTCCCCGAGGAGTCCACCCGCGGCCTCTCAGTGGGACCTGGAGGTATAGCGCCTCGTCCGCCTCAAGAGTGCTCAGGGAGGGGCAGCGCTGTAAGTGCCACGTGCACCCAGTGACCCCTGGACACCTCCAGGACGGATAGCGCCTTCTCCACGTGAGAGGCGCTCACAGCAAGGCCAGCGGCTCGACAACCCCGGGGCTTGGCGGCAGGCAGCACGGCAGATAGCGCCTCGACTTCCGCCAGGTTTGCACAGAGAGCAGGAAAGATGGTGCCTCGTGTTCCTCAAGGGTTTACGACAAAGAGCAGGACAGGTAGCGCCTTGTTAACCCCTCAATGCTTTGCAGCACATGGCAGATAGTCCCTCGTCATCCTCAAGGCTTCATGACATGGTGCAGACAGAGCAGATAGCGCCTCGACGTCCTCAGGAGATGCGCCTCCTCATTACCCACCGTAAGCTTGGCGGTGCCTTGTCTGCCTCAAGACTTCTAGGCGCACACCAGGGTGTGTAGCGCCTCCTCTAGGAAGATCAGGGTAGATAGCGCCTCGTGCAGCTCAAGCTTCTTTTTGGGGCTCAGGGTGAACCCCGGCTCGAGCGCCTGGAGGCGCCTCCTCTGCTTGCGAGGCGCTCCCAGCCGGGGGTGGGGGGGTGGGGGGGGGGGCAGGAAAGGAACGGCCGGGGGGAGGGGGGCTGGGGGGAGCGGGAAAGGAACGGCCAGCGGGAGGGAGGGAGGGAGGGGGGGGCGGGAAAGGAACCGACAGCGGGAGGGGGGACAGGAAAGGAAAGAAACCACTCACCTGGGGTATTGGGAGTCACTTTAGGAAGGTAAGGGGTCATCAACGGAAGGGAAGGGCACCTTACAGGGAGGTATTGGAGTCGCTATAGGAAGGTAAGGGAGCATTACAGGAGGTATTGGGAGTCATGACCGGAAGGTAAGGGCGCCTTACAGGCGGTATTAGGAGTCACTATAGGAAGGTAAGGGCGCCTTACAGGCGGTATTAGGAGTCACTATAGGAAGGTAAGGGCGCCTTACAGGAGGTATTGGGAGTCACTATAGGAAGGTAAGGGCGCCTTACAGGAGGTATTGGGAGCCACTATAGGAAGGTAAGGGGTCATGACCGGAAGGAAAGGGGTCATGACCGGAAGGTAAGGACGCGTACAGGAGGTATTGGTGGTTATATGAAGGCCTGGGAGTCCCTGTAGGAAGGCATGGGGGCTTACAGAAGGTCAGAGGGCTCCTACAGAAAGCTATAGGATCTCCTAAAGGAATCCGGGGGGGGGCACTGAAAATGCAACTGAGAGGTCATAATACCCAGTCAGAGGGGCTCCATGGCGGTCTGGGGGCAGTGATAAAGCAGGCTGGTTGCAGGGGGCAGGGGTCATGGCCGGACAGCAGGTATCACTGCAGGGACGCGGTGGGGGCATGATGGGACAGTGTGGGGTTTCTCACCTGACATCTTCCCAGCTGACTCCCTTCAAGCCTTCTTCGGGGGGGGGGGGGTCTCCCCCGAGCTGCACCGCCTCAGAAGTCTGCTGGTCCCAGAGGAGTCCACCCGCGGCCTCTCAGTGGGAGCTGGAGGTATAGCGCCTCGTCCGCCTCAAGAGTGCTCAGGGAGGGGCAGCGCTGTAAGTGCCACGTGCACCCAGTGACCTCTGGACACCTCCAGGACGGATAGCGCCTTCTCCACGTGAAGGGCGCTCACAGCAAGGCCAGCGGCTCGACAACCCCGGGGCTTGGCGGCAGGCAGCACGGCAGATAGCGCCTCGACTTCCGCCAGGTTTGCACAGAGAGCAGGAAAGATGGTGCCTCGTGTTCCTCAAGGGTTTACGACAGAGCAGGACAGGTAGCGCCTTGTTAACCCCTCAAGGCTTTGCAGCACATGGCAGATAGTCCCTTGTCATCCTCAAGGCTTCATGACATGGTGCAGACAGAGCAGATAGCGCCTCGACGTCCTCAGGAGATGCGCCTCCTCATTACCCACCGTAACCTTGTCTGCCTCAAGACTTCTAGGCGCACACCAGGGTGTGTAGCGCCTCCTCTAGGAAGATCAGGGTAGATAGCGCCTCGTGCAGCTCAAGCTTCTTTTTGGGGCTCAGGGTGAACCCCGGCTCGAGCGCCTGGAGGCGCCTCCTCTGCTTGCGAGGCGCTCCCGGCCGGGGGTGGGGGGGGGGGGGCAGGAAAGGAACGGCCGGGGGGAGGGGGGGTGGGGGGGCGGGAAAGGAACGGCCGGCGGGAGGGGGGGGGGAGCGGGAAAGGAACGGCCAGAGGGAGGGGGGGGTGGGAAAGGAACCGACAGCGGGAGGGGGAACAGGAAAGTAAAGAAACCACTCACCTGGACTTCCTCGGCCGGCGGTCGGCCGCCAAATGGCCCAAACAAACCTCGACGAGCCCCAAAAAAAGCCCCGCCCACCGCTGCATAACGTGGCCAAAAGAGAAAAATTCTCGGGAACGCCCCCGAATCTGGTCCGGCCTTGACGGACAGATCCGGCTCCCAATGGCTAGCCTCCATTTATGGAGCTAGCCAATGGGAGGAGGGGGCGAGGAGGGGGCAAATACCCGACCCCACAGAGCAAGACATAAGGATTTTGCTAGCGCATGCGTACTTCGTACGCATTGCGTAGGCAAAACCTAAAAAGGAAAAAAAAAACGACAGGCTAAGACTCATTTAAAAGATGCCAATATTGTATATAGCATTAGGGGGGGGAAATGGAAAAGAAAATACCTGGATTGCCCCACAAGATCCGGCTAGGAGTAATAAAGAAGTTATTTACCATCAATAACGCTCTTTCTAGAGGACACTGTCTGACTGCTGATTCCCCAAGGCACCAGAATAGTTACTTACTGTTTCCAGCAAATACTCCCCTGTGCTGACAGGTGCCGCCATTGGACTTCGCAGCAACATTACACCACTTCCAGAAGTGATGGCATTGAGCCATATAAAGTCACCATTCCCAGCACGTGGACGTCATTTTTAGTCATCTACTCTTCCAAGTCCTATGATGGGGCTCAGCCATAATAGACAAGCCACCTCGGAGTACCAACAAGGACAAAGGACAATATTTTGAACTAGTTCGGCTGAATGAACAAATTCCAGAGACAAAGGCTCAGGATTGATCTTATACCTATGTTGTTCTTGGTAACCAAGAAGTAAAGGAAGTTGTATAGAGAATTCCCTTCTACCAAGGCCACAGGTTCATGTTCCCTTTGTTCAACAGAGCAAGAAATTCTACATCCAAGATTGAGGCACCTACTCTAAAGCATGTCCTAGCAGAAGGAGGGTAGCCTGGAAGGATAGAGATAAAAGAGGGCATGGCGATTGTAGATAAGCTGAATCATCCAAAGATTGGTTGTGATCCTCTCCCAAACGGTGGTGAAACCTTTAATAACCAACAGCAGCTAGTAGTGTAAAGATGTAGTGGGGGAGTTCGAGTGGTTTTGAGGCAGCAGAGCCAGCAGAAGATGGCTGGGAATGTGCCTGTTTCCTCTAATCCCTTAGATCCATCTCTGCCCGGAAAGGATCAAAATTGGTCTTTGGCTCAGCTGTAAAGACTGATGCTTACGGGGACTGTTGCCCAAAAGCAGCTCTCAAATTTTGGGTACTGCAGGTTGAACTTTTTCGCTGGGAAGCCAGGCCCAGCAATCGTACTGTGGCTCTGCTGTTTTTGAAGCACTGCAGGGAAGATGTATGCCTTCTTTGCAAACGTCTGCACTTTAACGGGAATGTCCAGAAGGAGCACTTAGCCATCGCTTGAAAAGCTAGTGGTATGCATCCAACTCTGGCAACCTAGGGTTAAATAACTACCGCCATGAGCCAAGCCACTGCCAGACGTCAAAACTTTGCAGATCATAGAGATCAGCCTCTTCAAATCTCAGTCTAGAGGGAAAAGGAAAAGCATTTTGATTCAGTTTTGAAAGGAGGCTGAACTTTGAGAAAACAGAATCTTTGGCTCACAAGGAGCAGGTCAATTTGCATATGGATTGCCAGGCCCAATAAGGGTTACTCCCAGGGCACCCAACACTGGTTCTGAGAGTACCTCATTAACCAAGAGTACTTCATTAAATCGCAGCAGAGGTTTTAAAACTGGAGAGGGGTTGTACAATTTCAGTTCGAATATTGGATTTTGCTTCAATGGTAAACATGGTAAACTGCAGCGTCTTAGTTGCTTTAAGAACCACCTTAAGTGAACCCTTGTGGATATATTGCGAAATCGAATAGGTACCAACATGTATATTGTAATAGAAAAGGAGTTTGTCAGCTTCTGATTCATCATCCTCTTTACAGACATCATGTTCTTCAGGAAATGCAAGACCACCTGAATCTGATCTAAAAGGAGATCATTTGTGTAAATCTTTGGGCTTTGAGGAGGTGCTCTGCCTACGTCTGAAGAGCAAACCCAAAAACTTTGTTTACTACAAGTAGTTTCCAGAACTATCCACTAGATGTCAGAATAATTAACAGCATCTGAATCTTCAATAGGTTCATGCTTGAAAAATCTCTAACAAAGATCTTTGGCAGTGGGTATGGTAGTTCTGCATTAATGAAATCAGGGACAAGCTTGTAACACAAGTTCTGGCTAAGGTTCAGCATCTCAATCTCTCTTCAAAAGGGTCATTAAAATCCCACTCCAGAAAAAAAAAATTGAAATTCATATCCGTATGCACTGGAAACCTAAACTACAATAGTAAATGCCTATGCATTTACATCCGAATGTGCAGAAAAGTATTTTGTGTAAAGTCTGCATTTGTAATGCAGGAGGTTAACAAGGTGAGACTAATGAAGCTACACAAATATTCAGATTTCTTTGGTACTGGCCCATCAAGGAGTAAGTGGAAAAAAAACTCATAATGGACAAATGCTTGGCTGAAAGAACATAAATGTGTTGGAAACTATGCTTTAATTAATCTCAGCCACTGACAATTACACAGGAAGTATTCCAGACCATTGTTTTACCCATTGTGTCAGTCTAGAGGAAGACCCGCCTTATAAAATCAAACATTTTTCTGCTCCAATATGAACAGTTCATCCGGAACTGCCAGGCCCTCTCTAGAGGCGAGCATAAGCTACCCCAGGCCAGTTTCAACCTACTTAGATCTCGGCAGTGAGGTACAGCTTGAACCAGAAAGCCCAGTGAGCAAGGAACCCACACCTCGGCACACTCATCGTACCTAGGATGTCTATTGCAAAAACAGGGTGATGGAAGGAAGGCATTAATTAATCTTAGCAACTGACAATAGCTCAGGCCACATTTTAGACTATTGTTTTTGTGCCCACTGTGCCATTCTAGACAGGCCCCTGCATTATGGAAATCAGTCTTGGTCCAGGTGGTTAAGATTAATTCAAACATTCCATTCATCACTTTTTTGTATTCTTCAATGCGATGGGTATATGCCCATGTGAGCCTCGAGCTCATTGTGCCACTAGAACCAAGCTGCACCATCTCAAGAGGCTCAAAAAGGCAGAAACGTGTCTTGAGTGGTGTGTTTTCTGGTTCAGAAAAGAACTGGCTTGGCAGGTTGGGCTGGACCATTCCAGTGGAGCAGGATCAACACTGATTTGTACATGGCTGGGACTAATCAAAGCAGATAAGGGGTTGCAAAAATAGATGGACAGGGATGCAGCCCTGAGTAATTACCAGTGGCCAAGATTAATTCATTTTTGAACAAAGAAGGGTTTGGCTTTAGCGCAGTAAGGCTACGCCACGATCAGAAGTAACAAAACAATTGCCAATACTGCTCAATTATTCTCACAAAGAAAGATCCAGCTGAGCTCTACGTTCTCACCTGAATAGACCACTCGTTCAGTCTAGAAATGTATCTCAAATTCTTTTTATTTATTCAAATTTTTAATTTTTAAATTTTCTCTTTATTGAAAACGTCCACAATTAGTATACAAGAAAAATTATTAATGAATCTACCTATTTACACTAGTAGTGATTTAGATGAAAAAATAAAAGATGAGTTTGTGAATATATACACAGGGGTGTCAGGGAGGATGTGCACACAATGCAGTAACACAATATTCATTCAACATGCATTCAGAAAGTTCATTTCTCAAATTTACAGACATACATCCAGAAATCATTCATAACAGTGAGTGTTGGGAAGGGAAGAGGGTGGTGTGGAGAAAAAAGAGTTTAAGAAATAAAATCCCTGAATCAAAATTATTTCCTTAGTCGAGGGTTTTAGAACAAAGATAGTTATTTATTCCTATAATCACCAGACAGGTGATTAGGCCATCTTCTACTTGTTTTCTTTTCGATTATTTACAACAATGATTGGCCTAATGGTATTGGGAAGGAACTTTTATGACCCCATTGTTTGAGCCTTTTGTTTGTTATGTGGTGTAACATCGTTTTTTTACCTCTTAAAAGTTCCTTCCCAATACCATTAGGACAATCATTGTTGTAAATAATCAAAAAGAAAACAAGTAGAAGATGGCCTAATCACCTGTCTGGTGATTATAGGAATAAATAACTATCTTTGTTCTAAAACCCTCGACTAAGGAAATAATTTTGATTCAGGGTTTTTATTTCTTAAACTCTTTTTTCTCCACACCACCCTCTTCCCTTCCCAACACTCACTGTTATGAATGATTTCTGGATGTATGTCTGTAAATTTGAGAAATGAACTTTCTGAATGCATGTTGAATGAATATTGTGTTACTGCATTGTGTGCACATCCTCCCTGACACCCCTGTGTATATATTCACAAACTCATCTTTTATTTTTCCATCTAAATCACTACTAGTGTAAATAGGTAGATTCATTAATAATTTTTCTTGTATACTAAATGTGGACGTTTTCAATAAAGAGAAAATTAAAAAATTAAAAATTTGAATAAATAAAAAGAATTTGAGATACATTTCTAGACTGAACGAGTGGTCTATTCAGGTGAGAACGTAGAACTCAATTCAAGATTAATTCAAGCATGTCATCTTTTTTGTATTTTTCATTGTGGCTGAAAGGAAGGCATCAGCACTCTTAAATAGAACAGCAAGTAAGTATTCCAGAATTGGAGTGGAATTAACCCTTTTTCAGAGGGACTAAAAAGCAGTTGAGATTATGTAGGTGCTTGAAAATGTGGTTGTTCCAGAACCTCACCCCACTTCTTGACAATGTGATAATGGGAGCTTTATGGTACACTACAAATGTTGTTTAAAGTGAGTGATATATTTAGAGTTGCAGGAATTATGCACCAATGGAGCATCACTAATGTGGTACTGCTATTGAGTGAAATGAAAGGCATATTAAGCAGCAGTTTATGTGGCACCAGACTATTAGCAAAGCCAAGCGTTTTCACCTGTGCCAATTGGACACAAATTTACTGGGACGGTTAATGCCCCCCTCTCCCAATAGCTGCAATGTATATGTGTGAGGAAATGGGGTGTAATATATGGAGTGGTTGTGCGACCTCACTGTATAATGCACTTACCAACCCCTTTAGGCCTTTAGGTCCAGTATGTTTTCATCTGGCAAACCCTAAGCTCAACACTGCGTAACTGTGGCACTGAGCATCAAAGCTTACACAGAGGAGCAGGTTTTAAGCATGTAGGCAGCGCCAAAACAACTGAAGAAAAAACCAACAACCCTCAAACAATCCGACACCATTTTATAAACATAGGTTATATTTTTATATGAATTTAGACACCAGAACGAAAAAGATCCACTAAAGGGTACCGGAGATACAGATTTTTACAAGTAATAATAAAAGTGCAATTTCACTTCAACTGCGAACAAGCCTTGGCAAAGTCAACAAATTGGACACCTAGAAACTTAAAAAAAAAAAAATCTTAGGTAAGTATCAATGTGGTTGGTTAGAAGTACTTGGGGCAACCAACTCCGATAGCGAGATAGACAGGGGGACCAGCAAGGATCTCAAGTACAGTTACCTTCAAAGTAGTCGTCTTAGGACAGTTCCAGACACTTTATTAGCTTTGCAATGGATTCCAATGGAGTGGTCCTGATGCAAGAGTTGAAGGATGCTGAAGATGTTCCAAGAATGCTGTGGATGCTATGTGGTCGACAGGGGGAGGGGTGGGGGGTGGGGGGGTCTTCCTGCAGGGATTCCTTGGTCCACGAACAGGGTGAGGGAGCCCTAGTTTCAGGGTCGCCATCCCTCAAGGTCCTCTTCAGTCTGGCCGAAATTCAGTCATCACTGGACTGCCAGTTCTGTTGGTCACAGGCAAATCCTTAGTGGGCCGCTAACTTTACTTCGAAGGATCCCAGCATCTCTCAGACAGCACGCCGCCCCACTCAGCGAGCTTGGGTGCAACTAAGCATCCAGTCTTGGTTACGGTGCTGCACAGTGGTGGTGCTAGCGGCTTGAAGACTTTGGGCTAACAACTTGTCACAGCATGCTTCTTCAGCTGTTGCATCCTTGTGCTGCGAACAGGAGGCCAGTCAGCTGGCCCTTGGAGTTCTGTTGGTTTGACTGGGCTCTGGAGACTGCTTTTCCGTGAGCAGGACAGTCCGTGTCTTTGCTAGCCGCCAGGTGCAGTAGGTGCAGCCTCTTTGCTGGTCCCTCGGTGCAGCTGGGGAGTCCTCTCCAAGTCAACCGAGATCTGACGTCTCGGTGCCAGGGGCGACCCCTTTATGATTGGAAAGAGCCCTCAAGGAAGGATGCGGTTAATAGCCAATGGGCTATCAGGTTTTCTCCCACCTGGTGGCAGCTTCCTGTGGTGTGCGGCATCTGGATACCCCAGATTGCACTTTTCTGCCCATCCCAAGATGGCAAGACCCCCTCTCCTGGTGTACAGACCTCACTAGCCCACCTCTGTGGTGTGGCTACGATATGATAAAATAATTTGTTGAGAGCGCGTACACCAGCGGTTTCTTGGCGCTTAGGCAGAGAGGCATTGACAAACAGCGGGAGGGAGCTAGTTGTAGGCCTGAGAAAAAAAGCCATGTTTTGAGCGATTTCCTAAACTGGGGATAAGAGGGGATTTGGCACCAGTTTCCCCAGGGCTACACGCTCCTGGGGAAACTGGTGTCCCTTCTCTGCCTCCCATGTCAGCATGTTGAACAAGTTACTTACCTTCGGTAATGCCTTACCTGTTAGGCACAGATTCCTTACCTTTGAATTTCCCAGGTGTCAGACTGGATCCGGACGTTTTTCAAGCAATACTTCTGCATGCCGGTAATTTGAATTTGAAATTGAATTTGTATAGAGCGTATATCACCCATAGGTCTCATAGCGCTTGCAGAGAGTCAGTGAGAAAACAGAGGGAAGGGCAGACTTAGAGGACCTAAAATAGCCAGGTTTTCAAGTTTCTGCGGAATGTGTTGTGATTAGGGTCTATTCTAATCTGAAGGGGTAGGGTGTTCCAGGTTTCTGGGGCTATTTTAGAAGAACATCTGTCCCCATTTCTGACCGTGCGGACTTTCGGGATTGTTAGGAGGTGCTTATCTGAGGAACGGAGGGTTCTAGTCGGGCAGTAATCGGAGAGTTTTCTTTCCAAATATTTAGGTCCTTGGCCATTGATAGTTTTGTGGACTAGGCAGCATATTTTAAATTTGATGCGTTTTTTATGGGGAGCCAGTGTAGTTTTCTGAAACATGGGGCCGATGAAGTGCGGGGGGGGGGGGGGGGGGGGTGGTGGGGGGGGAAATCGAGTACCATCCTGGCCGCTGTATTTTGCAGGGTCTGAAGTTTGGCATGCGGGATGATATGGGAATACACTTAAAGATCTTCCTGAGGCTGCACATCAGTCCAAAGTTGGTGTGTACTACTTTGTTGACATGGACCAACATGGACAGTTTATTATCGATAGTGGCTCCCAAATTCCGAACTGAGTTCTTCGGGGCAGGGCTGGGGCCTAATGTTGGTGGCCACCATTCGTCTGACCACTATTTCTGCGCATTTCCAAACAGTATTATCTCGGTCTTTCCGGCGTTAAGCATCAGGTAGTTGTTGGTCATCCATTCCTTTATAGAGGTCATGCAATGTTGGAATCTGGATTTAGTGTCTGTAGGGTTTGGACCTAGGGTGATTAACAGCTGAGTGTCGTCAGCGTAAGACACAGTTTCAAAGCCATGAGCTCTGATTACCTTGGCCAGTGGGGATAGGTATAAGTTGGAAAGTGTGGGGCTCAATATTGATCTCTGGGGAACTCCCTCATCGTTTTCCACGTTTGTTGAGGAAAAAGACCCGAGTTGGACCCTAGACCGCCTTCTGGTCAGGTAGCTCTTGATCCAAAGTAGGGCTGAGCCCTCGACACCGATCTCTACTAGGCGCTCCAAAAGAATGCCAGTATGAGATGGTGTCGAAGGCTGCCGATAAATCAAGTAGGATCAGAATGGCAGATTGTCTTGCATCGATGGTCAGCCGAATATTATCCGCTATCTCAAGTAGGGCAGTCTCAGTGCTGTGAAAAGCTCTGAAGCCTGACTGGGATGGATCCAGTAGCTTGTTGTCTTCCAGATGATTAACTAGTTGTTTATATATTAAGGATTCCATGACCTTCCCAAAGAGTGGTAGGAGGGAGATCGGGCGGTAATTTAGGGGTTGTTTTGGGTCGGCGTTGTTCTTTTTTAGTATTGGTCCAACTATAGCCGCTTTCCAGTGGGCAGGGACCGTACAATGGGTTAAAGATAGGTTAAGGGTGGCGGAAAAGTTGGTGATCAGGGTCGGTGCCATTTTAGCGAAGATTTGGGAGGAGGTGGGGTCAGCTGGGGACCCTGATTTGATTTTCTTTATTGTGATGTCCACTTCCTTCTCTGAAAATGTGTGAAATTCTTTAAGGACATTGTGAACGGGGAGTTGTTCTCTGGAAAATTGATCAGATAGACTTATGGTTATAGGTGGCGTGGTCGGTTTGGGAAAGAGGTTATGAATGTCATTTATTTTGTCCGTAAAGAAAGTGGAGAGGACATTAACCCATTACTGAGACTCAGTGAGTGGGAGTTGGCAGGATGAGGGGGTTTTTTAATTCTTTTACTATTGAGTACAGTTCTCTATGTGAATTCCCTGCCTGGCTAATCCTGTTTCCGAGGTAGACTTTTTTTTTGCTGAGGCTATCTCGTTCATGTAAACTTTATGTAAGGATTTATACTGTTTGTCCGCTATATTTTTTGTTTTTCGCCATTGTCGTTTGGCTGTCCTGGCAGCCTGTTTAGCTGTTTTTAGATTGGGGGTGAACCAGGGGGAAAGTTTATTAGGGCATTTAGTTGCCTGTTTCGGAGCTATGATGTCTAAGGCAGTAGTGATGGCCCGGTCTAAATTGGCAGCCGCCTTATTGGGGTGGGTTGACTGTGTGATTTGGGGAGGAACAAAGTAAGTAGAGAACAAATCAAGGTTGATCTTATTCCAGAATCGGCTCATTTTCACTTCCTTTCTGAGGTGGGGTTGAGTGAGGTTTACGAAGATGCTGAACTTGATTATGAGGTGATCAGACCATATGACGTAAGTGGTAAGTGGCGTTGATCGGCTCTGTGTCCGTCGTCAGCGCCTGAGTGACATTGCAGTACCTATATAGGCATTACCCAGGCACGATAACCTTTTCACAACTTTTCACGCCAGCAGCGTGGAGCCATGAAATGAACTGACACGGTTGTGTCTAAACTAGGGCCCTGAAAGGGATCGTCCCTGGCCCTAGAAATGTGTCCACACAGCAGAGAGGATGGGTGGGTCGGTAAGGAACCTGTGGCTTGATATAGTCTCTACCAAGGAAAGTAACTTGCTCATACGAGAGAGACTTCTGACCAGATTCCTAACCTTTAAATAGATACCCAAGCAATGCCATCCCCGGAGGAGGGTCTGCGGACAAATTTAAACTAGGAGGTATTGAAGGACCAAACGAGCAAAGTGCCCATCTCTGGGGATCAAACCATGACCACTTTTGGAAAGAAAGAGGCCCTAGTGCGCAGCACCAGTTCGCTGGGGTAAACCAAGAAATGAATATGCTACTTACCAGTATGCATCTGTTCTTGGCATGTAGGGCTGCTAACATTCATATCTTAGCATATCTTAGCATTAGATCGCCGCCTAGTGTTGGGTCCGGATGATCGCACATTGTTGTCCTGGAAGAGTCTTCGAAGTATCCTGAGATAGGTGGCTCCTCCCCTGGACTACAGTGCGCATGGGCATCGGCTCCATCCCCAGATTGTTTTTCGCCATTGTGGCAGAAGATGGAGTGAAAAGTGTAAAGGATGTCCATGCTAATGACTGAATACAATAGTATATCTGCAGCTGCAACAGGCACCGGGGAGGAGGGTGGGCGATATGAATGTTAGCAGCCCTACATGCCAAGAACAGATGCATACTGGTAAGTAGCATATTCAGTTCGAGGCATGTGGGCTGCTAAATTCATATCTTAGCATAGAATACATAGCAGTCCCTCCATCAGCGGCGGTTGCCCGTGCCAGCTGCAGAAACCTGAAAGAGTGTCTTGAGAACAGCCTGTCCTACAGCAGCTTGCTGCTTGGAATGCACATCAACACAGTAGTGTTTTGTAAAGGTATGTGGTGTAACCCACGTGGCTGCTCTGCAAATGTCCTCTAAAGGAATGTTCCCTAGGAAAGCCATGGATGCCCCCAATTTGCGTGTGGAGTGCGCTCTGGGGGGTATCGTTAGAGTGCGCTTGGCCTTTTGATAACATATTTGGATGCACTTAACAATCCACCTGGCTATTCCTGCTTTGGAAATAGGGTTGCCTTTGTGTTGTGGTGCGAAGGCAACAAAAAGTTGTTTTGTCTTTCTAAAGGGTTGTGTCCTGTCTATGTAGTACATCAACGCCCTCCGTACATCTAAGGTATGGAGCATTCTTTCCGCTACCGTTTGTGGGTTTTGAAAGAATGCCGGCAAGTCAATAGTTTGGTTGAGATGAAACTGTGACACCACCTTCGGAAGGAATTTGGGGTTAGTGCGTAGCACTACCCTATTTGGATGAATCTGAATGAAAGGCTCTTGGATTGTGAGCGCTTGTAGCTCACTAACCCGCCTCAGTGACGTAATAGCTATTAGGAAAGCTACTTTCCACGTTAGGAACTGGAGTTCACACGAGTGCAGTGGCTCAAAAGGTGGTCCCATCAGTCTGGTGAGGACCACATTGAGGTTCCACACCGGAGCTGGTGGTGTTCTTGGGGGAATGACTCGTTTCAGACCTTCAAGGAAAGCTTTAATGGCAGGCACTCTGAAGACAGAGAGATGCTGCCTGTTCTGAAGATAAGCCGCTATGGCGGATAGATGTATCCGAATGGAAGTGTACGCTAGATTGCACTTGTAAAGATGCAACAGATAGCAAATGATGTCAGGGATAGATGCATCTAGCGGGTTGATGTCATTGGCTGTACAGTAAATGACAAAACGCTTCCATTTCGCAGCATAGCATGCTCTGGTAGTTGGCTTCCTTGCCTCCCTGATGATGTCCATGCATTCCGGAGGTAGGTTAAGGTATCCAAACTCTAGGACTTCAGGAGCCAGATCGCCAGGTTGAGCTGTTGCGGATCTGGATGCTGAATTTCTCCATGGTTCTGCGTCAAAAGTCTGGGCGTGAGGCGCAGTCTTTGATGCGGCACCACTGAGAGTTCGAGGAACGTGGTGTACCATGCTTGGCGCGCCCACGTTGGAGCAACTAGGAAGAGAGTCATCGCGTGCTGCCTTAGCTTTCTTGCCACCAGCGGTATCAGAGGGGCTGGCGGAAAAGCGTACGCAAATTTGCCTGACCAGTTCATCCATATCGCATTCCCCTGCGACTGTGGGTGAGGGAACCTGGCGGCAAAGTGTTGGCATTTTGCGTTTTCTTTTGTGGCAAACAGGTCTATCTCCGGATGACCCCACTGCTGGAAGTACGGGTGGAGGACAGATGGGTGTATCTCCCACTCGTGCATTTGATGGCTGTACCTGCTGAGCAGATCCGCCATCTGATTGTCCTTTCCCGGGAGGTGTTCTGCCATGAGGAAAATGTTCCTCTGAATGGCCCACTTCCACATGCTCTGAGCCAGATGAGACAGCTGTGGCGAGTGGGTGCCCCCCTGCTTTTGAATGTAGTACATCGCGGTCATGTTGTCCGTCCGGACTAACACTACCTTGCTGCACAGATGTACAATGAAGGACTTGAGTGCCATGAAGATTGCCATCAGTTCCAGATAGTTGATGTGCATCTTCTGTTGCTGCGTCGTCCATAGTCCCTGCACCGTGTAAGTGAGCAGATGAGCTCCCCATCCCTGGAGAGATGCGTCCGTTGTCAGGATAATCTGTGGCACTGGCTCTTGGAACAGTCGGCCCTTGCAAAGGTTGTGTGGAGTCCACCAATGCAGAGAGTCGTATGCCCGACTGGTAACCAACACTAGGTCTGTCAATTGTCCCTGAGCCTGTGTCCACTGATTTGCTAAGCACTCCTGGAGCGGGCGCATATGTAACCGTGCGTGAGGGACTATGAAGATGCAGGAGGCCATCATGCCTATCAACTGCATGAACACTCTCGCTGGAAGCGAGTGTTGTGGTCTGAACTTCTGGATTAGAGACTGCATGCTGTCTATCCTGACTTGGTTTGGTTGAGCCATGGCCGTCAGGGTATTGATCGTCGCACCTAGAAACTGCCGGACATGTGCCGGCTGAAGATGCGACTTTGGGTAGTTCAACGAGAAACCTAGATTGTGAAGGAGGTGAATGGTGGTCGACATGTCCGCGGCGCACTGTCGTTCCGACTTGGCTTGAACGAGCCAGTCGTCCAGGTAGGGGTAGACATGGATGTTCTGCCTCCTGAGGTGCGCTGCTACTGTCGCCAGACACTTGGTAAACACCCTTGGGGCTGTGGTGACTCCGAAGGGTAGGACCTTGAACTGGTAATGCTTGCCTTGAATAGTGAACCTGAGGTATTTCCTGTGGGACGGGTGTAGTGGAATGTGGAAATACGCATCCTTGAGATCTAAGGTTGCTAAGAAGTCCCCTTGGTTTAACAAGGGAAGAATCTGTTGCAGTGTAAGCATATGGAAATGTTCTGATAGTATGTACAGGTTGAGGGGACGTAGATCTAGAATGGGTCTGAGAGATCAGTCCTTCTTTGGAATAAGGAAGTACAGGGAATATACCCCTGTGCCTTCCTCTCCCACCGGCACGAGCTCGATTGCGCCTTTGTGCAGCATCGCCACTACTTCCTGCTGCAATAAGTGCAAGTGCTCTGCGGACATAGGCATTTGCCTTGGCGGAATGTTGGGTGGAGTGGATTTTAACTAGGCAATAACCATACTGGACTAGTTGTCGCACCCACCTGTCTGTGGTGAGGTTTCTCCAGACGGGCAGGAACTGCTGCAGTCTCCCCCCGACAGGTGTTAAGTGGTCGGGGGGCAGTGACAGAGAGTCACTGTTTGCTTGGGGTAGAGGAGCGGGAGTTGTTGTTTCCTCTGCCGCGACCTCTGTTGCTGGTATTTCTGTAACCTCCCTTGTTCTGTTTTGTGAACGAGGATTGTGCTCCACCTCTTGAGAATTGCGATTGTTGACCCATTTGTCCTCTGGTGACTCCACGTGCACCTGAGCGACGAAAATTATTGCCACGAAACTGTTGTGATTGTAGGGCCCCCATGGACTTAGCAGTTTCTGTGTCCTTTTTTATCTTTTCGAGGGTGGTGTCAACATCTGGACCAAACAGTCTATCAGGATTGACTGGCTGATTAAGGATGGTTGTCTGAATATCAGGTTTAAACCCTGATATGCGGAGCCAAGCTTGTCGTCTTAGCATGACGCTAGTGTTGATCGCTCTAGCTGCTGTGTCTGCGGCGTCAAGTGCACACTTGATGGCTGCGTTGGAGATCAGTTTCCCTTCCTCTATAAGCAGTTTGGTGCCCTCTTGAAACTTTGGAGGCAGGTGTTGTACAATCTGCTCTAGGGTGTCGTAATGCGCCCTATCGTAACGTGCTAAGAGTGCTTGTGTATTTGCAATACGCCAAAAGTTGGCAGCTTGTGCCGCCACTCTTTTGCCCCCTGCCTCTAGCACTTTGGACTCCTTGTCTGGGGGAGGAGCTTCACCCGTCGTCTGGGAGTTGGCCCGTTTTCTGGCATTTGCGACCACAAGAGAGTCTAGTGGCAACTGTCCCCGAATGTATGCAGGGTCTGCAGGTGCTGGTCTGTACTTTTTCTCTATACGTGGATTGACCACTCTCGCTCTGGTAGGTTCTTTAAAGATGTCAGCTGCATGCTTGAGGACTCCCTTGAGCATAGGCAGCGTTTTCAAGTTCTTTCAGAGACTGAAAAAGTATCAAAGAGAAAGTCCTCTTCCACTGGGTCAGCATGAATGTCCACATCATGATTACCAGCTGCCCTCTCAATGAGTGCATGAAAACCTGCAGAATCCTCTGTTGGGGATGCACGTGCACTGAAAGCCTGTGGGTCTTGCCCCACACTTTGGGTGCCTTGGTCACCAATGTCATCATATGCATCTGGATGTGCATCTGGTTCATTGATGGGGAAGGTGTATTGGTCATCTTCATCATATCCCTCACCCTCAGAGTGTTCTGGTGAGGGAGTAGGGCTTCTTCTTGGATGAGGCTGGATAGGTTCTATGAGGCTAGAAGCGTCCTGAGGAACCCTCTTCTTCTTTAGAGGGATGACATAGGAGTCCAGAGGCTCCGAAGTGATCCTCCTTTTGTATAGGGTTAATTTGCCAGTGTTGGCGTCGATGAAGTGCTCAGAATCGTCCTCTGATTCGAGTTCTCGACCTGAAGGTACCCCTGCCGTAGAAGAATCCGACTTCTTTGGCGTCGATTTCGTAGAAAAGGCCTTCGGAGCCTCTTTCGGCGGCAGAAGGAAGAGAAGCTTACTCTTAGGCTTTGCCGGAGTGTCTTTCGGCGTCTGAGGCGACGGCAACGGAGCCGACGTAGCAGCGGCCTTGTCTCTGATTCTCTGTAGCGAAGCGGCGATGGGGGACACTTCACTTACAGTGGCCTTTGGCGCTGACGAGGATGCCTTGACCTTCCCCTCGGATCCGACGTCATGGTGGCCTTTCTGAGTCTTGGACGCCGATGCAGTTGCCGCCGACCCAGAGTCCTTGGATCGATGCGCAGATGTGCCAGCCGTCGATCCGTGTGCTTGTGTCGCCTCCGACTCCACTACGCGACCGACGAACGGAGTCCCAGTCGGAACCGGAGCCGTGCCGCTGGCCTTGGCGTGCTTAGACGGTGTCGCAGCGGTTGATCCGTGCCGACCACCCTTCTTAGAGGATCCCTCCTCTGGCGCCGATTTTGACCCTGTGGAATCGACCGACTTCTTCGACTTCTGTGGACCGGAGGTCGACGGAGCCGATGCGGCGGCGGGTGCAGTAGTTTTCGGTTGGCCGGCCGCCATTTTAGGGACGCTCGAGTCCATAAGTTTCGGTTTCGTTTTCGGGTCGGCCATTTTAGGTGTAGTCGATACCGTAAGTTTCGGTTTCGATCCGGCCTGCCCAGCAAGTATGTCCACGGCCGGGCCTGAAGGCGGGGCCGTGGCTTGCGGTACGGGGTCTTGGGTAAGGCCAACTGGCGATCCCGTGACCCGATCGTGATCTTCGAAACCTTCGGGGCATAGCTCGTCCCCTGAGCTATCTGCCGCGGCCCCATAAATCTCTTCGACGTCCCCTACCTCGTCGACGTATTCAAGGCCTTGATCGACGACTCCGTCGTCGTCTACCGGATCCGCCTCGACCTCCGTTTCGGGTGGGGATATTTGGAGATGATGACCCTGTTCATCTTCTTCTTGGTCGCCGAAGATGTTTTCTGGATCCGGGGCCGCTTGTCTGGCCTCCAGGCGCACCGCGCGCCGAAGCTTGAGAGTCTTTTTCGACCTGAATTGAGCGCAAGCCTTACACTTGCCGTCGTCATGGTCCGGTGAAAGGCATTTGTTACAGACCGGGTGCAGGTCTATATGTGGGTACTTGGACCCACAGAGCGGACAGTACTTAAACGGACTCCGCTCCATGCTGGAAAGTCGTGGTCGTGTCGCGATGAGAAGGCCTCGATGTCCGAAGAGTGAAAAAACTCCGCTGAATCCGACTCCAAGAGTCGGAAGAACTCGAGACCGTGCGCAAACAATACCGACGCTATAAATACAAGGCCTTTTGGCCTTAAAAAGTTAGTTTTACTCGGTTCCGACAGAGAGAAGTCGAGACCGCATCCGAACCCAATGGCGGAAAAAAACAATCTGGGGATGGAGCCGATGCCCATGCGCACTGTAGTCCAGGGGAGGAGCCACCTATCTCAGGATACTTCGAAGACTCTTCCAGGACAACAATGTGCGATCATCCGGACCCAACACTAGGCGGCGATCTAATGCTAAGATATGCTAAGATATGAATTTAGCAGCCCACATGCCTCGAACAGGGGAGGTTTGGATAACCAAGCCAGTAGTTCGCTCACCCTCAGGGAAGATGTAATTGCCACGAGTAAGGCGGTTTTAATTGTGAGCAGACGGAGGGGACAATTGTGAAGAGGCTCGAAAGGAGCACACATCAAGAATGCGAGAACCAAATTAAAGTTCCGCTGAAGTATAGTAAAAGGAGAAATGAGGAACATATGTACAAGGCCCTTCAGAAATCTGTTTACAATAGGAGACTTAAATAAAGAGGGTTAGTCAGGCAGCCCCAACAAGACAGACAGAGCAGAAAGATAACCCTTCAGAGTACACAAAGTACAGCCCTGCTGGTCAAGGGTAAGAATAAAAAGCAAAATATGAGAAAAGAAGGCAGAAAGTGGATAAATTGACTTTTCTGTACAATATGATACAATCGTACATATAGTGCATTATCTTCAGTTTCTCTCCGATTGTACTGCGCATACAATAGAAGTGGTGTAGTGTTCACAATCTGTGTGTCCTAGCAATATATTTGTGGCATTTAGATGACCTAAGCTGCTACTGCCCAGCTGTGTGTGAGAGCTCTAAAAGAAGCCAGACTAGTGCACATATCAAAAGGGAGCTGTGATGGCAGACATGAGGGGGAAGTTTGGTGAGAATGTTGCAGGTGTCAACTTACCTTTGAGATATCCTGACCCTCTTCCGATGTCACCTCCCAAGGTCAGGGGAGCATCTTGCTGGCGTGTAGTGAAGAGGAACTGGGTACCCAAGCCCATCAGCACCATGATGTTCGTTTCAATCTCCTGGTGATGCAGTGGCAAACTCCATGGCCATAAATGAAGGCTAAAGCTGTTACTCTTTAAAGATTGATGACCCGGTCCTTTTAATTTGATAAATGTAAGAGCAAGCTGAGACTGTTGCACATCTTTATAAAGAATCAGTTTACATTACACTCTAGTGGGGTGGCTCACTCAATTCAGGGAAAGTTATTTCATTTGCATACCGCTTGCAAGTTCTTCCAGTGTTCCTTTTTTTCTTTTGGTTTAACTTTTTTTATTGAAAATAAACTTTCGGCATATACAGGCCTTAATAGTATATACTGTATCATTGAAAGGAAAAAGATATGCAATTGTATAGACAACAATACAATCAATCAGTCATTACAGTGTCGTAAGTTTCGTTGTGACAGTTCAAGTTCCACAGTTGGTGAAGTGCAGAGTTCTCCCCGATAGGCATTCCAGGCCCCCACTTTTGAACCCATTTTTTAGGACATCCTCTGGTTTTATAAACTTCCTTTTCGGTGACCATACATTTGTCCATTTCCGCCACCCAGCCAATCGCCAACGGCTTGTCGGAACTCCCCATTTCAAAGCAATGGCTCTCTTAACCAGGGTGTACCTCAGGGTGGTGAACTGCTGTTCAATGTCTGGGAGATCAGTTGCTTCCCAAACGTTCAGGATTCCCAGTGGGGGTGTCAGCACAAGCGATTTTCCCAGTGCATCCTGCATCTTGTTTTTGGCCCGTTCCCAGATGTGGCGTATGTAGGGGCAATCCCATAATATGTGATAAAATGTGGCAATTTGGTGGCAGCCGTGAAGGCAGAGCGCATCCTGTCGTGTCCCCAACTTAGCTAGAGTCACCCCGGCAAAATATGTCCTGTGTAGGACCTTAAGTTGAACCAATCTGAAGAGTTGGTGAATCACGACTTCCCTAGGGGACATCAGAGCCGCCTGCCAGTCCTCGTCTTCAAGCGGTCCTAAATCTGATTGCCATCTGTTCTTGAGAGTGAGAAAGGGATCTGGGAGGTTATTACACAATTTACGGTAAGTGAGGGAAATGACTTTAGTAGGAAGGAGCTCAGAGAGGAGTCGGTCTTCCAGAGGGGACGAGTCCTGGAAAGTAGTCAGGTCTGTTAGTGCTGTGCTAAGGGCATGACGGATTTGTAGGTACCTGAAAATCTCTTTGGGTGCCAGTTCATGTTTCACTTGTAGTTCTTAGAATGTGATTAATTTCCCTTTATGTAAAAGTTCCCCAACCGTGGAGATCCCGATCGTATCCCATCTGTCGAATCCTACCTGATAACACAATAATCCCAGTTGTTGAGAGGACAATAGAGGAGTGGACTTCGTCAGCTTTCCCTGCCATCCCAATCTTTTATTAGCCAACCTGCCAGACTGAGACCGTGTGAGCCATTGGACCAAGAAATCTCCCCTTGCGGGGTTTAGCATATAAGGCTCCTAAATACCCCTCCCGGCCAGTCTGATACCTTT
Source organism: Lissotriton helveticus (assembly GCF_964261635.1). NCBI lineage: Eukaryota > Metazoa > Chordata > Amphibia > Caudata > Salamandridae > Lissotriton > Lissotriton helveticus. The sequence continues at coordinate 350,351,339 of NC_136070.1, read as the reverse complement.
CAAGGTGGTATGCTGGATTCAACGGGGGACTGTACAGCCAGTGGTTTGTTGCCACTAATTGTGAAGCACAGTAATAAAGATGCAAATCTGGGAGTGCAATGCCCCCATCGTACCAGCTCTTCGTCAATTTACCTAGGGCAATACGAGGCGTCCCTCATTCCCACAACAGAGTCCGAACCTCCGCCTCCACATTAACAAAATAGGAGTCCGGGTTGGGATATGGGCAGATATGGAGTGAGTAAAAGAACCATGGTAGCGCTAACATTTTAAACACGGCTGCACGCCCCAATAACGACAGTGGCAATGATCTCCAGAGTCTGACTTCTCGCCTGAATCTCTGCAGAGGGGCGGCCAGATTCTTGTTATGAAAGGTTTTGGGGTCTGGGGTGATGAAGATTTCTAAGTACATGAAGCCATCCCTAGTTACTTCTACGTTACACCCTTTAGGTAGTCGAGGCTTAGGGCCATGGAGAATGTAGAGTATGGATTTTGCCCAATTAATGGCATAGCCAGAATATTTCCCAAAATTAGTAAAAATATAGAGTATAGTGTGGATCGAGGCGTATGGTGAAGCCAAATAAATGAGGATGTCGTCTGCGTATAATGATATTCTGTCCTCTATGTCGTCATCCCATTTTAACCCACGAAGTCTCGTCTTACCCATGCGGCTAACGGTTCTAGCACAAGCGCGAAAAGCAAGGGGGATAGAAGGCAGCCCTGTCTAGTTCCTCGGAGCAACTGGAATTCCCTCGAGGTATGGTCATTCACCTGCACCCGCTGGTCAGTATACAACAAACGGACCCAGGCTATAAATTTGGGGCAAAAACAAAAGCGTGCGAGTACTTAGAAAAGGTATGGCCATTCTATTGAATCAAATGCCATCGAGGCATCCAGGGACATTATCACTGTGTCCTCCTCCAAGGAGGGTGGTCTCGCGAGCACATTATTCACCATGCGAATATTCAGTGCCTTGTTCCGACCGGGTACGAAACCAAATTGATCTGCGTGGACCAGGGAGGGCAACACAGCGTTCAAGCTGGAGGCCAACAGTTTCGCCAGGATCTTGGCTTCTGAGTTTATGGGCGAAATAGGTCTATACGACCCGCAGCAATCTGCCGCCTTCCTGGGTTTTCGTATGACCACTATAGAGGCTAGTCTTTGGTCTGGTGGCAATATGCCCTTCTCCAGGCTCCCTGAGTACATAAGATGGGAGGTGGGGGGCCACCTTCATCGCCACGGATTTGAGAAACTATCGGGATACCATTAGGCCCCATCGCTTTTCCTGAGTGAACGCTATAAATGGCTTTACAGAGTTCCTCATTTGTAGTATCCGCTTTTAGATCAGCCTTTTCGATTTCCAACAGGGAAGGCAGGTTACTCTCCATCAATATTTGTCTGGAGTCTTCCGATGTGTAGGTGGTAGAGGGAGTATATACGCCCTCCAATTGACTCACAAAAGCATCTGCAATGTCCTGTGGGTCAGATATTCTCACACCTTCATCAGTGGATAGTTCTGGCACCCATCTGTGTTCCTGCTCTCTCCGCTCCAGCCAGGCCAGCATCTTGCCCGCCCATTCCCCCATCTCATTCACTCTGTGACATGTGGACAGTAGGCGTGCTCTTGCTTTCTCTTGCAGTAGGGCTTTATACTCAAGACGCTTGATCGTCAGGTCAATGTTCCTTTTTTTGACGAGTAGAGGAACGTGAACTATACTAAGTGCACTTCGGTAACGCAGAGACAATATATTGCTGCAGATTCCTTACTTTTGAATTTTCCAGGCATCAAACTGGACCGGGAAACCTTTGCCTGAGAAGTACCCCTGTGCGCCGTCTGGTGGCTCAATTCGGCTCCACATGGTGTCGTCCACATTGTTGGCGCCAGATGTAACGCTGAGGAAACCTAGATAGTGGCAGCTAGGCATGTGGACGTCAGTTACTTTTCATGACTTTCCACGCCAGAAGCGCAGAGCCATGAAGTGAACTGACTAATGAGTGTTTAAACTAGGGGCTTGAAAAGGGAGCAACCCTAGTCTAAATATGTCTGCAGAGTGGGGAAGCATGGGTGGGTCTGTAAGGAATATGCAGCTAGATTATGGTCTCTACCAGGTAATGCTTAACTGAAGGTAAGTAACTTGTTAATCTGATAGAGACTGCTAGCTGCAAATTCCTTACCTCAGAATAGATTCCCAAGGGATACCATCCAGGCAGTGGGCTTCGGACAGATTGACTAAACCGAGCAGAAATATAGCCCTTGAGAGTGCCCAGAGCAGAGTCCTGCTGAGCAAGGGGAAGAATAACAAGCATTTACAATGCAACGGTTTTGCCTTTGGAAAAGTTAGAGCTATTAGCATTGTAAATGACAAATTTTTTATTTATGTGTTAGTTTTGAAAACCGATAAATAAATGGCATAACTTAATCTCTCGCAAATGGCACACACATACCCACAGAGAGCCCCCCCACACAGAGCCCCCCACACACAGGGCCCCCAACACACACACCCACACAGAGCCCCCCACACACACACCCACACAGCGCCCCCACACACCCACACAGCGCCCCCACACACAGCCTCCCCTCACACCCACACAGAGCTCCCCCACACACCCACACAGAGCTCCCCCACACAGAGCCCCCCACACACCCACACCGAGCCCCCCACACACAGCCCCCCCACACACCCTCACAGAGCCCCCCACACCCACACACGCTCACAGAGCCCCCCACACACCCTCACAGAGCCCCCCCACACACCCTCAGAGCCCCCCCACACACCCTCACAGAGCCCCCCACACACCCTCACAGAGCCCCCCACACACCCTCACAGAGCCCCCCACACACCCTCACAGAGCCCCCCACACACCCTCACAGAGCCCCCCACACACCCTCACAGAGCCCCCCACACACCCTCACAGAGCCCCCCACACACCCTCACAGAGCCCCCCACACACCCTCACAGAGCCCCCCACACACCCTCACAGAGCCCCCCACACACCCTCACAGAGCCCCACACACACCCTCACAGAGCCCCACACACCCACACAGAGCCCCCCACACACCCACACAGAGCCTCCCACACCCCCACACAGAGCCCCCCACACAGAGCCCCCCCACACAGAGCCCCCCCACACACCCACAGAGCCCCCCCCACGCACCCACACAGAGCCCCCCCACGCACCCACACAGAGCCCCCCCACGCACCCACACAGAACCCCCCCACACACTGCGAGCCCCCCACACACCCACACACCCACCCACACAGAGCCCCCCACACACTGCGAGCCCCCCTGTGCAAGTTATACACTGTTGTTAGAGATGAAACGCATAGGTAACCAACAGGTGTAAAAAGGACTTCAAAGGTGACAGACTGGGGAGAGAGATGATGATGTAGGAGTGAGAGAGAGAGAGGGATTGTGCAGATAAAAGAGGAGTGTGAAAAGGGTTGTACACAGCAAGAAGTCTGAGAGGGAGTGTGTAGATAATGGGTAGGTTTGGGTGGGAGAAGCTCGTTGTGTAACATCAGGTGTACAAGGCTCAGAAGTACCACGTCCCCTAGGACCTCGAACATCTGGTACAGGCCGGATGCCTCGTTCACTCTCCTGAGGATGGCAGTGGTGAGCTGGGTGATGGGGTACTGTGCCGCGGGCCAGGAGATCCCATGATAGCGGTGTAGGGTGATACAACATGTAGTGTGCAGGTGGAATGAAGAATCGCAAAGGATGAGGGTGGGGAAACAACACAGAGGGTGCGGGTGGAGGAAAGTAACATGGAGGTCGGGGTTAGGGGGAAGCAACAGGCGAAAGAACGTCATGGAGCGGGTGGGGAGGAGCACATGGATTAGAACGCAACTCTTGGGGGAGACGTACAGGAGGGCAGCATAACATGGACAGGCAGGGGAGCAGCGCGGCTCTGGCCAAAAGGAATGCCCCCTAGAGCCTCCCTGGGCTCTCAATACAACGATGTGGCCCTGGAGCCTCGGGGCTCCTAATTACAAATGCCCCCCGGAGCCCTCTTAGGGCTTTAACCAATAAGATTAAGCCTTGAGCCTCGCTGGGCTCTTTAACAAAGAATGCGGCCCGAGCCCCCCTGGGCTCAAAATGAGAAATGCGGTCGGGAGCCTCTCGGGACTCGAAATCAAATGGGGCTACTTGGGGGGAAATAAGAAACTGCTCTCGAGCCTCTGTGGGCTCGCAGAACTAAGCAGTGCCCCCAGAGCCCTCTACACATACTATGGGAGTGCCCTCTACTAACAGACTAAATCACAGAGGAGCCTCGGAGTCGCACAGCACACGCCCTGAGCAGAAAAGCAGATGCCCATAGAATGTGTGTAAACATTAATCACAACATACTGCGACGAAAAAGCACAAACCGATGCTGCGATTCCAGAACCTTTTCAAGGCGGGCTCTCTCTCTATTCTTGCCATCCATTTCCCAAGACGTTCAACACCCCTCCATCATCTTTTCATGCAGGCGTTTAATCTAGGGTCAGAGCTCGGGCATGACGACAGCACTCATCAATGCACCCCCTCCCCGCCTGTTCCCATTCCCGCCCACAACACATGCCTGGGATCCTTCGACCTGCCGCAAGAAGATCCCAGCAGCATTTCCTCTCCAAGGCCCGGACGCAACCCATGGGGGTCGGAGGATCAAGCCAGATTACGAGCAATGCGGTCCCTAGGTCAGAGGGCTGCTGTGGAGGTCCCGGCGCTCCACACTCCTCGGCTGCTCCTCTCCCGGCACCCTCCACTCTTGCCCACCAAAGAGCGGCAAACACAGGGACCGCCACCGGTGGCCAAAGGTCTAGCTACACCATTGGTCTTTCGACATTGTTCTGTCAAGGTTTTTGTAAAACGTTATAAATATATTAAACGTAAAGAATTGGCTAAAACAGGAATATTTTTTGGGACTAAAAAGCACCCGGAGTAGCGTGCTATTTGCTGAAAAAGCGCTTTGGCGCCTCGTCAGGCGTAGTAAGCACTATATAAATGCAATTACAACACAATATAATACATTGCCCTAGTAATCCCTGGGGAACTACTTTGTGTGCTAGTGTGCTCCTTGTGAATGAGCAAAAAGCTGTCAGTCACAGTGATGCTAATGACTGAGGAGGGTTTACACGGTGCCCCATGCTGCATTTGCAGGAAATACAAAGTTAATGACACAAGTACAGCCCAATGGATGAAGAGGAGTGGCTCAATACGCCTATAAGTATATACATAATTGTATAAAAAACAAAAGGTCTTGCCTAATGCCAGAGATGGTGAATTCCATCTTATTTCCTGTGACCTTCACCCTCTTAAATAACTCCTACCATCAAAAGAGCAAAGTGCAAGGGCCTTGAAACGTCAACAGAATTCCTGAAACGAATGTTTGGTTAGTATAGGTAGCTGAAATTAACGCGTTATTTCCCGCATTTATCAGAGCTATGTAAATCCGGTGAAGAAGGCTCTCGATGATGCATAGCACAAAAATAATTAACGGGCGTATTTGCAGATAGACTTACAGCAGCACTAAATTAGGTATTTAATATTTGAATGACCTTGAATGTCCTCTTCAGACTGCTGAAGGGTGGTGGCCCAGGCACTGGCAAACACTCCAAATATATTTCCGGTCCTTCTGCAGTGCAGATCAGAAGCAAGTTTTCTGTTGCCATGCATTTATTTTAAGAATAAACATGCTTGCCGCGAATGGGCCTGCCCTGCAGCACGTGTCTGGGCGCTCTGCTCTTGGCGCGCGCTCTTCTTCAGGCGCTGATACCAGGCAGCCAAGGCCTCGCTGGGAGAGCCATGGGCGCGCGCTCCTCGGCCGCCTGCCTGACGGATGAGGCGACAGAGCGGCTTTATTTACAGAATAATGTATTAAGAACAGGTAAACGCAAGGAAGCATTTCTGATACGGAGTTGTCGCCACATCATAAAGCATGACAGCACCCGTCGAGAACCTTAAAAAGAAATATTTCTAAGCCTCGCTGCTGCTCGAATCTTTCATTATACGCACAGCCTTAAAAAAGGCATACTTATTTTTCTGTCTGCAGCACAGGTGTTCGAGCAGTTGTCATTGTGCAGGGCTAGCCCACAAAGCATGCTAGGACGTGCATTTTGCTAGACAGATGTTTACTGTTAATAATAGCCATCTTTATGATGTGACCACGAGTGAGACTGTCTCTTTATCTAAGGAACTACCAGCACTGCTTTGCAAGATGTGAGGAGACACGGTGGCTCAGCGAGTTAGCCGTTTGCTGCAAGCATCTCCGATGGTCTGAATGCCACGATTTCAAAGCTTGACAAAGACACTGAAAGAATTAGAAAATGCTCAATATTATTATAGAATTGGCATTCGGGATCAAGCAGTATCTGGGCTAAAATGAAAACTCTATGAATTAAATTCAATTTGACGTATATATTGCTGTGGGGGTCCCGGCGCTCCACACTCCTCGGCTGCTCCTCTCCCGGCAGACACCGGCATATGTCCGCCCAGACAGCAGGAGACGCCGCCCGCCCAGCACCGAGGGGCAAGGGGAAAGTCCGGACCTGAGTCCGACGACCAGCTGAGAAGCGGACGAGGGAAATGAAACGTCCGTGTGTAGCGGTAGGGTCAGGCAGCTGCTTAATATTACCTTAATGTAGAACAGCAATGAACCTACAAGACAGCAGGGCCCCGAGCAGGAAGGCGGGTGCCGTCAATGCCGGCACAGATTCGGGGGCGTTCCCGAGAACAGGCTTTCGGCTGACGTACCCAAAAGCGAAAAATTCTCGGGAACGCCCCCGAATCTGGTCCGAGATTGACGGACAGAGCCCTCTCCCAATGGCTAGCCTCCATTTATGGAGCTAGCCAATGGGAGGAGGGGGCGGATACCCGACCCCACAGAGAAAAACATACGATTTTGCTAGCGCATGCGCACTTCGTACGCATTGGCTAGGCAAAACCTAAAAAGTAGAATATCAGAAAGAGAGGAAGGAAGAGGGTTGGACTTTTCTGTACAATATTTAACACATTTATCCCACAGCAGACATTTACCGTTTTGGAGGAGGGGCGCCTGGCAGAGCTACAAGAATGACTTGGGCCTGGTCAGTCTTGATCTTGAGAACTCTGCGCAGGAGTGGTATGGGCATAAAGGTGTACAAGAGGCCGGAGCTCCACTCGTGAGGAAGTGTTGCAGAGCAATAGCCGCTTTGGAAACTCGAATGCGCAGAACTGCTGACACTGTGTTCTCTTCAGAAGTGAAAAGATCTAACCATGGCTCTCCGCACTGCTGAAAGAGACCTTGCGTCACCTCTGAGTGGAGACACCATTCATGAGCCGCCAGGCATCGACAACTGAGTTTGTCCACCTTGGCATTCAGAGAACCTGCCAGGTATGGACCACCAGGGTTATGCCCTGTTCCAGCCATGTCCAGAGACACAGGGCCTCTTGACAAAGAGTCCTTGACCCCGGTCCGCCCGGTTGTTGCAGTACCACATGGCGGTGGTTTTCTCCGTGAACACTTGCACTAACTTCCCCTTGACTGAGGGAAAAAATGCCTTCAATACTAGTCGTATCGCCCAGAGCTCCAACATGGGGAGTCCGGTTTCTGCCAGTGACTAGAGTCCTCTGATCGCCACATCTCCCAGATGGACACATCTGTCCCTACGGTGAGAACTGGTTTGGGAAGGGAGAGGGGACTGCCTCTGACCCAAACTTGGTTCGACAGCCACCACTGCAGGTCTTTTGCTGTTCCCTCAGACATCTGGAGCACATTGAAGAGATTTCCCTGATGCTGTGTCCACTGGAACTTCAGGTTCAACTGCAGAGCATGCATATGCCATCTGGCATGATTTACCAACAGGATGCAGGAGGCCTCAAGGCCTCCTGCATCCTAAGTCATTCTCACCGAAAATCAGGATAGAGGCTGAAACATCGATATCATAATTTGAATATCCTGGACTCGCTGTTTGGGAGGATAAGCCCGAAACCAGTGTGTCCAGAACAGCTCAGATGAAAGTGAGCATATGAGAAGGAGTCCGGTGTCTCTTTGGCACATTTATAGAGAACATCCACAAATGCAGAAGGTCCGCCGTAGTTTGTAGGTAGGAGAAGACAGTCTGAGGCGAGGCTGCCTTTAACAGCCTGCCGTCGAGGTAGTTGAAGATTAAACCGCCCAACCTGCGCAGATGAGCTGCTACCACCGCCGTCACCATGGTGAACACCCGAGGGGCCCTGGTAAGGCCAAAGGGGAACACGGTGCACTGAAAGTGCTCTTGGCCTACCTTGTACCACAGGAAATGGAGAGAAGCCCTTTCAGAGTGACATGCGCCCACAGGCATTGGAAGTATAAAACTGTTGTTTTCCAGATGGTAGATCTACTGATATGAAACAATAGCAGTTAACTTCTGGGGAACTCACTCAATTCACAGAAATGTATGTAGTTAGTGCCTGGTGCACTGCCCTTGCTGTATGTGCCCAGGACTTTTCAAGAATATTGTGGCGCATTTCAGAGCACAACATGCACGACTGCATATGCCTGGCTTCCGGTCCAAGGCAGGAGGGTGATTGAATGCCACTCCAACGTAGGCATCTTCGTTGTGGTCTACTTTATCAAAACTGATCTGTTATGCATAGACCACCCGAAGCGCCGTAAAGTTTGTATGTGTGCACTCTCAATGCTCGCACAGTTAATGGCCAAATAGTGTGCATGTGTGTGCATGAGTGTGACAGAGCATGAGAGAATCTAAGATGATATATTATGTGTTAATCTGCAAAATGCTGCGGGCACAGCCAAAGCAAGAGTTAGACCCAATGACTGAATGGGGCTCACCTAAACAAACAGATGGCTTAAGAAGGTTGTCCCAAATTGCTTCCAGCTCTATGAGTATATCTGTTATCAGTAATCAATTGTATGAAGGTGGGAGTGTCGTGGTGACGTAAGACCTTACCAAAAAGCTAAAGCCGTCTGTAGCAAGATCAAAAAGGGAATTCAATGCCTTTACATTGCAATTTACGCCTGTAAGCACGCCTTTCTTATTATAACATGTATTTTTTACAAGTTGTGAGAAAATGTATTTAAATGAACCAGTGTACTTTCAGAGTTACAAAAATAACAAGCTCTAGTCTGACAGAGTGCTAAGAGCCTTTGACAAATTACAGACCACTGAGCAGATAAGTAGAGAAAGGCTTTAAATACTTAGTGCTCAACAATTAAGTATGCATTTCTAATTTCTGAAGGCACGTTAAAGAATAAGATCATCTCAACGTTAAAGAATAAGATCATCTCACAGATGTGGATAAGCATACGTAAGCAATACCTCCCAAGTTTGAGAAAATGCAGATGTAGTGCTACAGTTTTTTCCAGTTTGAACCTTTTCACTACTTTAAGACGAAAGTAAATTGACTCGGTCCGTTGAATCAAAAATTACACTGTTAAACTTGTGCTCTGACGGTAATGTTTGCTTAGTCCTTTTAAGTCACATTTCGCAGGAAAGGTTTTCAATTAACGCGAATAGATATCTTCACTATTAAGATTTTTGCATTAATTCCAAAGACTGCTCCACTGATTGAAATATCTTTGAAAAAACAGACATTGAGGAACAAACACCCTCTCCGGCCAAAGAGTTGTTCACACTTTGCGCAGTTCTATTGTATTCTATCAACACCGTGAGAAACACTTTGCCACAAGCTTAACAGTGAAAGCACCCACTGCCTATCTAGCATGCTGACACCGATATCGTATTGTACCTGCACTTCAGAATGGACCTAGTGTAAAGGGGTTGGTACTTGAAATATAAGAGCGATGACATCAAGTTTATTTTAGAAAACACTGCAAAAAAACAAACCATAATACCAATCACACTGAGTTGAATTTGATATAATTACCTGGAGATAATCAGACTGAATAATGGTAAGCAAGTGATCCTTGGTTAGTTCATAAAAAACGTCTGACGTCATGACCTGGGTAAACTCCTCACAGAGGAAATGTAAAGCTTGACGATGCACCCACTTGGAACCATATGGCTGAGAACTCCACTTGAGAATGGCGAGGACAGTTTCTAAAGAGATGCTCTCTGCTATTATATCCTCACAGCCTACAAGGAAAGCAAAATTATTATACAGTTATTTGAAGAATTCAGCAAAACTATTAAATTAGATAAAATGGTTACAAATACAGACTCATTAAGTAGGAAAATAAAGTGCCCATGAATTGGATATATAAATATACATTATTTAAAAATGCATGTCCTGTGATGGATCTGAAAGAACTGCAGTTGTTAATTTTTTCTCAAAATTACTGTGCATATCGGGATTGATTTTGGAAAGATTTAAAGGAAATATGTTCCAGTGGTCATGTGCTACTAGCTTCCTCTTTTATTGTTGTAATTGTCCACCTCAGTACGCCGACAACAAACCAGGTCTTACTATGAACAAGTGAATTCACAAGCATGCTTAGTTTATCCTACAGCTGTCCTGCACTAGCGACGTAAGGATGCTATTTTGTCAGCGATGGCAGGGCTCAATTAAATGAAATGGTGGACATGGTCTTCTTTTCTACAAGACAAAGCTTAGTTGATGACTAATATTTTAATTTTAGTTACTTTGGTACCTTTATGGACTACAGTGCACAAAACTGTTTCGCTCCGCGAGAACGACTAGGTCGCTTTTTCTTTCACAAATGTGAGAGTGATTTTGATCAAAAAGGGAATCTATAAAAAACAGGAGTTGATCATTATATTTGGACGCCATAGAAAGCAACTTTTACTATGCCATTTCACGATATTTAAGGAATATGCTACTACCAGTATGCATCTGTTCTTGGCATGTAGGGCTGTTGACATGTATATCTATGCATAGATCGCCGCCTAGTGTTGGGTCCGGATGATTGCACATTGTTGTCCTGGAAGAGTCTTCGAAGTATCACGAGATAGGTGGCTCCTCCCCTGGACTACAGTGCGCATGGGCATCCTCTCCATGCTCAGATTGTTTTTCGCCATTGTGGCAGAGATGGAGTATGATATAGTAAGTGATGACCATGCTTGAGAATAATTCTGAGTGCTACAGCTGCGACAGGCACCGGGGAGGAGGGCGGGCAATATAAATGTCAGCAGCCCTACATGCCAAGAACAGATGCATACTGGTAAGTAGCATATTCCGTTCGAGGCATGTGGGCTGCTGAATTTATATCTATGCATAGAATAAATAGTAGTACCCTCCTTAGCGGCGGTTGCCCGTGCCAGCTGCAGCAGTCTGAAAAAGAGTTCGGAGGACAGCCTGACCTACAGCAGCTTGTTGTTTTGAGTGTACATCCACGCAGTAGTGTTTGGTGAATGTGTGTATGGTGGTCCATGTGGCTGCTCTACATATATCCTCTAGAGGAATGTTACCTAGGAAATAAACAAAGTGGAATCCACTCAAGTGATAGTGATCCCTAGAGTGATGGGGAACACACAGTGTTGTTTAAATGCCCCTCACACACCAACAGGCCCCTTGGTGTCATGCTTCATCATCGGGGCCTTCGCACCCCTCTACGGGATGCGGCGTGCTACGACTCGCGAATACGCAGGAGCACTTGAAGTGAACTATGTGTGGGGGTGTGTGTTTAATATCAAGATGTGAGTGAGGTGAGGTGAAAAAAGTGGGTGGTTTTAAAAAAATACCTGGCACGTGGGAAGAAAAAACTTTATTAAATCCCCGGCTGGTATTATTAAAATAAAAGTGCAAGGCGTGGTTTTTTGAAAGATACGTATTAGGGTATCAAACCACTGTGTTAAAAGTCAACATGTTTCGGAGGTCAAAGCCCCCTTCTTCAGGACAAGGGTGAATGCACTTACCCTCCCCTTACTCACATGTAAGATGTAAAAGTGACAAATAAAAATTACCACAATGTGTAATGTTCCTCACAATGTTATATGTGAGTGAGTGTAGTTGCGCCCAGTTGGCGTAAGAACCTGTGAAAACAAAATCATAGATAAACATACAGATCTACGTATCACAGTTTTAGAGGAGAAGAATAATGCTTCTCTGAAAAAACATCAGGTAGCACCCAAAAAATAATTGGAACCTGGAACAGAAATAAAGAAGAAGAAAAAAGGACACTACAAACATACACACACGCAAACCAACACAACTCTCTGCTCACATGGAATGAGAGCAGAACATTGAGGACAGAAAGATCTTACTTAAAGTTCCCAAATACAGGACTTCATGAGCCTTTAACGTATATTGGGGAATCCTTCCTTTCTAATCAGAAACCTAGGAGATCAATATCAGGGATTTAGTAGAGGAACTTAATAACCAGAGTGCCAAAACTACAGTATGGAAGTGCTTCTCATGGTGGTCTTATAACTCACGGTTACAGCAACAGCTAATCACCTGCTCTACTCTCACGGATGTGTAGAACATACAATAAATCAGCCGCGCATGCGTCTGTCGGGCACAGTTGTGCGCATGCGCGGGGGATCAGCGTATGGCACTAGCGCATTACCGGACACTTGGAGATTTCTCTCCGTATTTGGGCATATACCGGCTTGAATTATTCAATCAATTTCCACTAATTACCTACAGGCAAGCATATAAAAAGGCCCCAGTCCCCTTGCAGCTCACTTCATCGGAGCCGCGTTGAGGGAAGGCAGGCGATTAGCTGTTGCTGTAACCGTGAGTTATAAGACCACCATGAGAAGCACTTCCATACTGTAGTTTTGGCACTCTGGTTATTAAGTTCCTCTACTAAATCCCTGATATTGATCTCCTAGGTTTCTGATTAGAAAGGAAGGATTCCCCAATATACGTTAAAGGCTCATGAAGTCCTGTATTTGGGAACTTTAAGTAAGATCTTTCTGTCCTCAATGTTCTGCTCTCATTCCATGTGAGCAGAGAGTTGTGTTGGTTTGCGTGTGTGTATGTTTGTAGTGTCCTTTTTTCCTTCTTCTTTATTTCTGTTCCAGGTTCCAATTATTTTTTGGGTGCTACCTGATGTTTTTTCAGAGAAGCATTATTCTTCTCCTCTAAAACTGTGATACGTAGATCTGTATGTTTATCTATGATTTTGTTTTCACAGGTTCTTACGCCAACTGGGCGCAACTACACTCACTCACATATAACATTGTGAGGAACATTACACATTGTGGTAATTTTTATTTGTCACTTTTACATCTTACATGTGAGTAAGGGGAGGGTGAGTGCATTCACCCTTGTCCTGAAGAAGGGGGCTTTGACCTCCGAAACATGTTGACTTTTAACACAGTGGTTTGATACCCTAATACGTATCTTTCAAAAAACCACGCCTTGCACTTTTATTTTAATAATACCAGCCGGGGATTTAATAAAGTTTTTTCTTCCCACGTGCCAGGTATTTTTTTAAAACCACCCACTTTTTTCACCTCACCTCACTCACATCTTGATATTAAACACACACCCCCACACATAGTTCACTTCAAGTGCTCCTGCGTATTCGCGAGTCGTAGCACGCCGCATCCCGTAGAGGGGTGCGAAGGCCCCGATGATGAAGCATGACACCAAGGGGCCTGTTGGTGTGTGAGGGGCATTTAAACAACACTGTGTGTTCCCCATCACTCTAGGGATCACTATCACTTGAGTGGATTCCACTTTGTTTATTTATATGACTCGGGAGACTGAATCCACTGACTCTCTCTCTCTCCCCCCTCCTGTTAGAATTTGTTACCTAGGAAAGCCATGGATGCCCCTAACTTGCGTTTGGAATGCGCTCCTGGGGGAACTGTTAATGTGCGTTTTGCCTTTTGATAACAGATCTGTATGCACTTACCAATCCATCTGGCTATACCCGATTTTAAAATTGGGTTGCCCTTGTGCTGTGGAGAGAAGGCAACAAACAGTTGTTTAGTTTTCCTGAAATCTTTAGTCCTGTCTATGCAATACAGGAGAGCCCTTTTAACATTTAGTGTGTGTAGTGCTCTGTCTACCACTGAATCAGGATTTGGGAAGAATACCGGTAGTTCAATAGTTTGGTTAACACCTTCAATGCAAAGGCAATTCCCGCTGGGTGCTGAACATGAAGGATCTCCATTGTTCATGACAAGGTCAGCTCGTCATAAGCACAGCTCCAGTGTACTGCATGACGAGCTGGCCTTGTCATTAGCATGGAAGTGGTTAATGTGGAACTGTGACACTACCTTGGGCATAAATTTAGGGTTGGTATGCAGCACTACCCTATTAGCATGAATTTTCCTGAATAGTGAGGGCTTGCAGCTCACTAACCCGTCTTAGCGACGTGATTGCCACCAGAAAAGCCACTTTCCATGTGAGAAATTGTATCTCACAAGAGTGAAGAGGTTCAAATGGTGGACCCATGAGCCTGGTGAGGACTATGTTGAGGTTCCAGACAGGCGAAGGCGGGTGTCTTGGAGGAATGACCCTTTTGAGTCCCTCCATAAAAGCTTTAATGGCCGCCACTTTGAAAAGGGATAGGTGCTGTCTATTTTGAAGATAAGCTGCCATTGCAGCTAAATGTATCCTGATGGAACTATACGCTAGATTACATCTGTATAGGTGCAGCAAATAACATATGATGTTTTGCGTGGAAGCATCCAGTGGATTTATGTCATTATTGGAACAATAGATGACAAAACGCTTCCATTTTGCCGCATAGCATGCCCTGGTGGTAGGTCGTCTAGCCTCCTTGATGATGTCCATACAGTCAGGGGGCAGTTTCAGGTAGCCAAACTCTATGACCTCAGGAGCCATATCGCAAGGCTCAACTGTTGCGGATCTGGGTGCTGAATGTCTCCATGGCTCTGAGTGAGGAGACTGGGTGTGAGTTTGAGGCGCTGGTGGGGCACCACTGAAAGTTCTAGGAACGTGGTGTACCATGCTTGCCTTGCCCACGTTGGAGCATCCAGGATGAGTGTCATGGAGTGGTGCCTCAGTTTGCGTGCTACCAGCGGTATGAGTGGTGCCGGAGGAAAAGCGTACGCAAATATGTTCGACCAGTTCATCCATATCATATTGCCCTGAGACTGCGGGTGTGGGAACCTGGCGAAGGTGTGGCATTTTGCGTTTTCTTGTGTGGCGAATAGGTCTATCTCTGGATGACCCCACTGCTGGAAATATGGTTGTAGCACTGAGGGATGCATCTCCCACTCGTGCATCTGATGGTTGTGCCTGCTGAGCAGGTCCGCCATCTGGTTGTCCCTGCCTGCGAGGTGTTCCGCCATGAGGAACATGTTCCTTTGAATGGCCCACTTCCACATGCACTGTGCTAGGTGGGACAATTGTGGAGAGTGTGTCCCTCCCTGCTTTTGAATGTAATACATCGCAGTCATGTTGTCCGTCCGGATCAGCACGACTTTGTTGCAGAGCTGCAACTTGAATGCCTTCATCGCCATGAAGATTGCCATCAGCTCCAGTAGGTTGATGTGCAGCCTTTTCTGCTGCGTGGTCCACAGTCCCTGCACAGTATAATGGAGGACATGAGCTCCCCAGCCCTGGAGAGATGCGTCCGCTGTTAGCACTACCTGTGGTACAGGCTCCTGGAACGGTCGTCCCCTGCAAAGGTTTTGTGTGTTCCACCAATGCAGAGAGTTGTATGCACGACCGGTCACCAACACTAGGTCTTTCAGCTGTCCCTGAGCCTGGTTCCACTGGCGTGCCAAGCATTCCTGAAGAGGACGCATGTGTAGCCTTGCGTGAGGGCCTATAAAGATGCAGGAGGCCATCATGCCTATTAGTTGCATGAACACTTGCGCTGGGAGTGAGTGTTGTGGCCTGAATTTTTGAATCAGCACCTGCATGCTGTTGACTCTCGCTGAGTTCGGTTGCGCTGTGGCAGTGAGTGTGTATTTCTGTGCCTAGGTACTGTTGTACAGGTGCGGGTTGAAGATGAGACTTCTGGTAATTTAGTGAAAATCCCAGACTGTGTAGGAGGTGAATTGTGCGGGACATGTGGCTGGCACACTGCTGGGCCGATTTTGCCTGGACAAGCCAGTCGTCTAGATACGGATAGACATGGATGTGTTGTCTCCGAAGATGCGCGGCCACTCTCGCCAAGCACTTTGTAAACACTCTGGGGGCTGTAGTGACCCCGAAAGGCAGTACCTTGAACTGGTAATGCTGGTTGTTGATGGTGAACCTGAGATATTTCCTGTGACTGGGGTGAATGGGAATGTGGAAATAGGCATCCTTCAGATCTAGGGTTGCTAGGAAATCTCCCTGACTGAGCAATGCAGAACTTGCTGTAAAGTGAGCATGTGAAAGTGTTCTGATAGGATGTATTGGTTTAAGGGTCTGAGGTCTAGAATGGGCCTGAGAGACCCGTCTTTCTTTGGGATTAAGAAGTACAGTGAATACACCCCTGTACCCTGTTGGTCTAAAGGCACGAGTTCTATGCCCCCTTTTTGCAGCATGGTGATGACTTCTTGCTGCAATAAGTGCATGTGCTCTGCGGACATAGGACGGTGCCTTGGGGGTATGTTGGGTGGAGTGGAGGTTAATTCCAGACAATAACCGTGATGTATAAGTTGTCTCACCCACCTGTCCCTGGTAATGCTTTCCCAGACTGGCAGGAACTGCTGAAGTCTTCCCCCGACCGGTGTTGTATGGTCGGGGGGCAGTGACAAGACGTCACGGTTTGTTAGTGGCGGAGGATCTGGCATTATTATTTCCACGTCCTCTGCCTTTGGTGCTGTTCCCACGGTATCCACCCCTATTGTTCTTGTTATAGGTTGTTTGTGTGCCTCCCTTGGTGTATTGGGCTTGTTGCGACACTTGTCCTCTAGAAGCTCCCCTGTTACCGGAGCGACGAAAGGAACTGCCCCTGAACTGTTGAGACTGCAGAGCTCCCATGGATTTTGTAGTTTGTGTCTTTTTTAATCTTTTCCAGAGTGGTGTCTACCTCAGGACCAAACAGGAAGTCAGGGTTAACTGGCTGATTAAGTAGAGTAGTTTGGATTTCCGACTTGAAACCAGAGATGCGGAGCCAGGCATGCCTTCTGAGCATTACGCTAGTGTTTATGGCCCTAGCTGCTGTGTCAGTTGCATCTAACGCGCATTTAATGGACGCGTTGGAGATCAACTTCCCCTCTTGTATAAGCATTTCTGCTCCCTCCTTATAAGCATCTGGCAGGTGTTGCATTAGCTGCTCCAACGTGTTATAGTGGGCCCTACCATATCTTGCTAACAGGGCTTGTGTATTGGAGATCCTCCAAATATTAGCTGCTTGAGCTGCTACACGTTTCCCAGAGGCTTCTAAGATCTTGGATTCTTTGTCCGGAGGAGGAGCATCACCAGTTGTTTGAGAGTTCGCTCTTTTACGAGCATTAGCCACCACTAAGGAGTCCAGTGGGAGTTGGCCCTTGATATATGTAGGGTCCACAGGCGTAGGCCGGTACTTCCTCTCAATTCTGGGGTTCACCAACCTTGCTTTAGTGGGCTCTTTAAAAATGTCGCTTGCATGTTTGAGCACACCTTTGAGCATAGGCAGAGTCTTTATAGATCTTTCTGATGTTGAGAACGTATCAAAGAGAAAGTCTTCCTCCACGGGGTCGGCGTGCATGTCGACATCATGGTTATGTGCCGCCCTTTCAATCAGTGCGTTAAACGCAGCAGTATCTTCAGTAGGCGAAGGTTTGACCGCATATGACTGAGTGTCAGGGGTGGTGTGTGGTTCATCAGGGTCCACAGTGTCAGCCCATGGCTGTGACTCATCCTGATCTGTATCAATGGGATAGTTAAACTGGTCCTCATTGTCCCCTTCCTCCACATCCTCAGTGACATGTGTGGGAGAGTAGGTATAGTCTCGCCCATATGATTGAATGGGTTCAAAAAGGATAGGGGAGGTGGTAGAGTCCCTCTTTTTCTTTAGTGGTATCCTGTAAGACTCCATAGGAGTTTCAGGCATGATTTTGCGTTTATAAACGGTGAGTCGACCTGATTCGGGGTCGATGTATAGTTTCGACTGGTTGTCGTGGGACGGTGGATGGAACATAACGTCATCCGTCCTAGGCTGAGTGGGTGCGGCTACTGATGTTGACTTGGATGAGTCGGTAGCCTTTGGGAGTTGAACAGTTTTAGGCCTTGCTGTCGGGGGCAGTCCGTATTTTATCGGCGCCGGAAGCGTCGGTGACGGACTGGCTTGCTTCGATTGTCTTCGATCCGACCGACTTCGATAGTTCTGTGTGCTTGAGGCCTTGCGTCGACTCGAGCCGTTGTTGCGCAGCAGGTACGCTCTTGGGCTTCGACGCGGTCTGTTCCTTTGGTCCGAGTTTGGGTTTCGGTTTCGGTTCGAAGGCTTTGACGAACAGCGGTTTCCTAATTTTCGGATCGATGGGTTTTTGGGCCTCGAGTCTTTTGGAAGAGTCGCCATCTTTGGCGCCGGACGTCGACGTGAGCGTGACGTGCTTAACTGTAGACACGGGCGTAGTCGATACGATCTTTGGTTCAACGCCCCCTTTCGACCCTGAGCACACGTTTCGACTTGGTAGGTTCTGAAGTCGTCGAGCCGATGGTTGCTTTCACCAGTTTCGGTTTCGATTTAGTGTCTTTCTGTTTCGGTTTCGATTTTTCCACTGATTGTGGCCGATCGACCGATGGTTCTTTGGGAATGTTCTTAGTCGGGCCTTGAAGCGGGACTAGAGAACGTGGACGAAGATCTTGGCTAAGGCCTTCCGGCGATGCCTCGACCTGAGCCGTGGAAGAGTCTTTATGGGGCCCCGCTACTGCAGTTGGGCCTAGCTCCTCGCTTGAGTCGTCGTCGACGGCTCCGATAGGTTGTACGTCGTCTCCTACCTCGACGATGTCTTCATCATGGACGTAGAGTTCTTCCTCGTCCTCATTGTAGTTGGAGTCTTGCTCCGACGCAGGATCCGAGTGCTGTTCAGGATCCTCCTCTTGTACACCCTCCTCATCGTCACCCCCGAAGATGTTTTCTGGGTCGGGTGCCGACTCCCGCGCCGACTGTCGTGCAGCGTGCCGAAGACGCAGAGTTTTCTTCGATCTGAATTTGGAACAGGCCATGCAGCTGGCCTCGTCGTGGTCCGGTGAGAGACATTTATTGCACACTGGGTGCATATCGATGTGAGGGTATTTCAAATTGCAAACGGGGCAGCGCTTGAACGGACTCCGTTCCATTGTCGATCGTCGATAGGGCCTTTGGTGTCAAAAGGCAATCGTCCTTCGACGTCCTGTTCTAAAAACTGGAAACAAGTACAAGGCACCAAACGAAAGACAATACCGACGCCCCGAAGGCCTTTTGGCCTTGAGAAAGAGTATCTAATATATATTCCGAACGGGAGTTAAGAAGTACATCCGAACCCAATGGCGGAAAAAAACAATCTGAGCATGGAGAGGATGCCCATGCGCACTGTAGTCCAGGGGAGGAGCCACCTATCTCGTGATACTTCGAAGACTCTTCCAGGACAACAATGTGCAATCATCCGGACCCAACACTAGGCGGCGATCTATGCATAGATATAAATTCAGCAGCCCACATGCCTCGAACATTAAATCTTGACATTTGAGCTGTGAAGTGAAACATTTCTCAACGCCTGGAGATCAAAAGGACAAAGAAGAATACTCTTTAGCAATAAACGATATATCAGAAATGTTTGGTTTTTTGAAAAATACTGTGCTGGAGAGGTAAGGTTTCATTTACAAGCAAAGTTGCTGCCGGATCCAATGAAACAAAACATGGCAGCAATATGCAAACTGCTAGGTGCAAATTTCACAGGAGCTTCATGTTGAGATTATTCAAGATCAGTGCCTTAGTATCGTGTGCAATTCCTTCCTGATTCAACGCATTTTTGCCTGAAACTCCGTGCCCGCTTTGCAGCATTCTGCACTGTGGTCCTTTGGTAGATAAAGACTGCAGACTTGGAGGCGGTCTCTAGGCAGATTTGTGAGGCACTAGGGGCAACATCTAAAAGGTGTGTTCTGCATAGCACCCAGCGATTCCGACCCACTCGCTATGGATTTTCAGACTGATCAGTATGTGAAGTGCATTTTTCGCCTACTACTTCTGTGCTTTTCTGGGCATTTTGGTATCCTCTTCTTTCTACTCTATGTAGATTGAAGATCGATTTTTATTGAGAATTAATTCAAACTGTCAAATTTCTCACCTTTACTTATGGAATCCATAGAACTTCAGCTGTTGCTTACAATTCAACGACGGAAAAAATTATCTGAGGATGGCGGGCATGCTTCCGGGGCGGGCATCTGACGTTACCAGAGGGATGAACAAGGCACCAAATGGTAACAGGCGCCGAAGCTCAACCAAACAAGCATTTGCAAAGCAATAGGTCTCACATTTGTGCGTGTTAGAGCTATTGGGAGTTGTAAATCAAGATGTCTTTTACCCATGTGTTTTGATGTGGTGTGGAGTGGTATTATGTGGGTTGTATTGGAATGGTTAGTTGTGGAAATGTGTGTGGTGGGATTGTATGGAGGGGAGTGGATTTGTGTAGTGGAATTTTGTGATTTGGTGTGTAGTGGAATTAGGAGCATAGTAATAATGTGGTATTGAGTGTACTGTGATGTGATGTGAGAGGAATTTGTATAGCGCACTACCACTCCAAGGAGCATCTTGGCGCTTTGACTCGTGTACTCAAAGATGGTAAGGTTTGTTATTCTCACATTGCCATTGGGAATCCTAGACAAGTGTTTTGCAGGTTGCATCCGCCATACTGTAGATCCATCTTTTAAGGGATTTTCTAAACTTCTGTTCGCAGGTAATTTCGCGGAGTTGATGAGGCAATTTGTTCCAGGCCTTAGCACCTCTTACTGCTAGAGTTTTTCCTCATCTTGTAGCAAGTCTAAACTTTGGGACGACCATCAAATTGGCTGTTGAAGATCTAAGTTCTCGAGTAGGATCGTAGCGTTTAAAGTTTTTGAGCAGGTATTGTGGACCCTGCTTGTAAAAGGCCCTAAAGGTAATTATCAGGACCTTAAACAGGATGCGCTTTTGAATGGGAAGCCAAGGAAGCACATCCAGTACTGCAGAGGCTGTGGTTTCTCTGGGCCATCCAAGAACTAGTCTTGCTGCGGCATGTTGGACCATCTGCAGCCTGTGCAGGGCCGCTTTGTTTGCCCCCGCATACAGGCTGTTGCAATAGTCCAACCTGGATGTGATTAGCGCCACTGCCACAGTGTGCCTGGCAGACAAAGGGAGGAGGTCAAAAAATTTCCTGAGGCCCTTTATTATATTAAAGCATGACCCAGCCACTTCTCTTGCCTGTTGTTTAAAAGATAGGGTCTCATCGAATTTAATTCATTACGATGGTTCTGGGCGGGGCCTCTACCTCTTCCGGCCAACAAATCTGGGGAGAGAAGTTTTTTTTT
This sequence comes from Lissotriton helveticus, assembly GCF_964261635.1. NCBI lineage: Eukaryota > Metazoa > Chordata > Amphibia > Caudata > Salamandridae > Lissotriton > Lissotriton helveticus. Next base: position 350,330,069 of record NC_136070.1, on the reverse strand, counting down.
TTTACCAAACTGTAGGATTTCTGTCTTTGCAGAGTTGCATTTCAAATGATTGTTGTTCCTCCAGGCAAAAGTTGCCTTCAGGCAATACTTCAGAGTCTGTTCAGCAGTTGCCGGGTCCTCATCCAAGGTGAGGACTAATTGGGTGTCATCGGCATATGCTATTGTGCTGATGTTAAAGGAGGAGATGAGCTCATCAGGGGGACCATGTAGAGATTGAATAAAATGGGGCTCAGACTAGAGCCCTGAGGCACCCCGGAATGAACCCTCCTCTCTTCGGAACAGAACTGCCCCAGCATAGTAATCTGCAGTCTTTACGTCAGAAAGTTGTTAAACCATTTTAACACGGTGCCCGCTATGCCTGCACTCGTCAGGCGATGTAATAGAATAGCATGGGACACCGTGTCAAATGCTGCAGATAGATTCAACAGGATCAAGACTGCCCTTTTGCCTTGATTGTTTCCGTGGAAAACAGCAAAGCAGACTCTGTAGAATGGTGGGCCCTGAAGCCAGCTTGATTCGGATGAAGAACATTATTCTTCTCCTAATATGCCGTGAGCTGTTTGTTGACACAGGCCTATGCAAGCTTACATACGGCTGGTAGGAGCGAAATGGGCCGTAAATTAGATAAAACTGTGGGGTCTTGGAGAGCTTTTTTCTGAAGGGGTCTAACAGCTGCAACCTTCCAGCGTGCTGGAATTGTGTGGAGTGGGATTGTGTGTCGTGGAGTGTAATCATGTGGAATGGTATTTTGTGTTGCAGAGTGGTATGCCTTGGAGTTTAATTATGAGGTGCGCTGTTGAATTATGACAACTGAAAGTCGGTTTGTTTTAAAAGCATCAGTTACATGTGCAATGAGTGGTGTATTATGAAAAACAAATGTTTTTCTTTTCTTTGCATTAAGAGGATAAAATACAGCAAAGCAAAATATACCTTCTATTTCGTTTGCACATTCAGCGTGAGAACGAGCTCCGAAGTACAGAAAGGATAGGGTAAACGCTAGGCTGCCTCCCAACCAGAAGATTAAGGGGTGGGGAAACGGGTGCCAGAATATGGGAGAGGAGATAGAGGTGGCAGGAGTTTGAGAAAAAAAAACCTGTATCAGTACATAAATAATCAGATGAATGATAATGGTGAGATAAAGATCCCCTGTTCTCTGCTTGTGCCCTAGTTACTCCTAATGCAGTAATTACTGCCCCTACATTCTGAGGTCATCCACAATGCAGCAGGAACAGTAAGTAAATAAGCAACATCCGTCCCTAGCCTTCCGTAGGACATTAAAGGCGGTCAGGGGTTTAGGGCGGGAAAAAGGTCAATCCAGTGATCTAAATGTAGGAGGGGCAAACGGTACATGACGTCACTCATTACAACCCCTGTTGAAGTGAACCGGCACCCATTATTACAAATTAATAATTAGAAATGAGGAGCAACCATTTTAACGGCAAAGAAGAGATACTTTCAATATGCCTATCCTGCTCAGGCTTTAAATACACTGCATTAATAAAACTACTATTCCCGCGGTGCCTTGGAAGGAGTTTTAAACAATCATAACATTGTCACAAACACCAATTGTAAGTCAACAGAGCCCACATGAACAATGTCAGCATGTATCTAGACATTTAATTGCTGCATTCTGCATGTAGCCCTCACAGTTAAGGAGACTATGGCCTCCATAGGGGTAGAAGCACTTAAATCAAGCAGCAAGAGAGGCGAGGCAATCAGCGATGCATAGAGTTGGGATGGGCAAACAGCGACCAGGGAGGGATGGTGGGGGCCAGCAAGCAGTTGTGGGGGGCTTGTGAAGAAGGAGCAGCGACCTGGGAGGGTTGGTGGGGGCAGGCAAGCAGTGTTGTGGGAGGGGGTTGCAGAGATGGGTTGATGGAAGCAACAATGAAGGGGTTAGGGCTGGGAAAAAGGTAAACCCAGTGATGTAAATGTAGGCGGGGCAATAAGTACATGGCGTCATTCACTACAATCCGTGGTGTTTAGGTGAACCGGCGCCAATGATTACAAATTAATAATTTGTAATGTGTATCCAACTCGCAATATGCCAATCTTGTTCAGGCTTCAATTACACTGCTGCAGTAAAGCTACACTTTCCGCGATGCCTTGAGAAGAGTTTTAACCAATGATAACATTGTCGCAAACATCAATGGTCAGTCAATAGAGTCCAGATGAACCCTGTCGGTGTGTAGCAAGACATTTTATTGCAGCATTCTGTATGTAAAACAAGCAGGGATGCGGGGAGGGAAGGGGGGGGGGGGGGGGAGTTGGGACGAGCAAGCAGGGACCTGGGAGGGGTGGTTGGGGCTAGCAGACACGAACAGAAAACGCAGCGATGGGTGAGAGGTATCCAGAAAGCAGAGTTGAAAGAAAAAGTTGAACTAACCAAATAGTCAGAAGTGAACTGATCCATGTAACAGGGTCAGTCTCCAGGGCAGGACCAAAACAACCAAAAGGCGGGACGAATGTAAACCATGTGCCAATGAAACCAAAGGAATTTTGAAAGGCAAGCCAAGGAACAAATTAAAGTGATGGGTGTGGTGAAAGCCCACTGAAGTAGATGCAGCATGCCAAGAGACCGCGCATGTGCGCTGCCTAGGCTCTACCTAGAAAACAAAAAAAAGAGAAACAGTAGTAAGGTGAGAGTTCCACACCCAACCACTACATGGCGGAATAATGCACAGGGTCTGAATCCAGAAAAGATTCCTGCTGCAAAACATGCATACACCAACCAGCTAATAAAGAAGCCCTCTGCGGACACCAACATCATTAGTAATTAATGCAATGTCACTGCTCTCACTGCTCCCTTTTCCATCTAAAGTTATTGAGAATGCAGTAAACAGACAACTTCACCTGCTTGAAAGCCATAAGCCTATTAATCCAGTCCAGTTCGTGTTTATCACCACACGTATCGCAGTGCTTGTCAAATGAAGGTCGAGTATACACAGTGGCAACAGTAAACACAGTGCTTAAAGACGGATCCTCGATCAACATATGTCACGTAGCATTCGAGTGCAAAGTAGTAGTAGTCGTAGTAGTAAGGGGGGGGGGGGAGGTGTGCCGGTCAAGAGGAATAAGCTGTAGGAAGTTGTTCTTATCATAGTGATTGGATCCTCATTAGGGTGCAGTTCCATTTTGTGGGTCCATTGTCACTTCATGAGCGCTCGATTAAGGCAGAGCACTTTGAGCTAGCTTTTGAATTTTTTGAAGGAAGGGTTAGTCCGGATGTGTACTGGGATAGCATTCCAAATTTTGGGTGCATTTCCAGAGAAAGAACGAGATATGGTTTTTTTGCGGGTTTTCGGGGGGGGATGAGTAGAAGAGTGTTGGTGCTTCTGAGATTTCTTGTCTGCCCCACTTTGTTAAGTTTGCCAGTGTGCAGAGCTTTGTGGGTGGACAGGCAGTTCTGAAGTTAGCACGCATTTCTATTTGGAGCCAATTTAGCTCTTGGAGAGCGGGGGAGATGTGTTCGAGGTTCTTTACTCCGGTCACCATTCTGGCTGCAGCATTTAGGGTTGATATGAGAGCAGCACGTTGTGATTTTGCCAAAACCTGTGAGGGTGGCGTTCCTGTAGACTAATCTAGATAGCACGAGGGATTGCGTGACTTGCTTAAGATCTTTTGGAGGGATGAAAAGGTTGATTTAGTTAAGTAGTTTTAAGTTGAAGAAAGCACATCTTGCGGTGTTCTTGATGTGTTTGACCATGTCAAGGTTAGGGTCCAGGGTGATTCCCAGTGATTTGACAGAGTCTGCTGGGATGAGAGTGCAGTTAAGAGCATTAATAGACTTTATTCATGCCATGATTCAAGGGGTCTGCTCTTTGCTGGCTATGAGGAGGATTTCTGTTTTGTCTTTGTTGACTTTCAGATGGTTTGGGGACAGCCATTTTTTGGTCTCGCCTCAGACTGCGCATGCGCTGTCTCTTCGAGAAATTTAGCAAGTGGCTTTTAAAAGAGCCACCAGTCTTTTGCTGGCCTACAGCTTGCGTTCACGAGCTTGTGCACAGCTGCCATATGTTTTTCTATTGCTGTAATCAGGCTCTTCTGCTTGCACCACCTCCCTCCCCTTTCCTCCTTCCTCCTGGTCAGCTTCATTTGTGTCTTCTAGCTGTGAAGAATGCTCCTCTGCTCGCACTCCCCCCTCCCTTCTCCCCTGCCTCCCCCTCCTCTTCGTCAGTTTCATTTGTGTCTTCTATCACTGTGAATGCTCCTGCTTCCACCAGGCACACACACCATCAGTCGTCAGTGCACGATTTCACTGGGCACACACACCACCAGCCGTCAGTGCACGCTTCCACCAGGCACACACAGACCACCAGCAGTCCGTGCACGCTTCCACCAGGTACACACCCCACCAGCCGTCAGTGCACGCTTCCACAAGGCACACACACCACCAGCCGTCAGTGCACACACCACCGGGCACACACACCACCAGCCGTCAGTGCACGCTTCCACCAGGAACACACAGACCACCAGCAGTCAGTGCACGCTTCCAACAGGTACACACCCCACCAGCAGTCAGTGCACGCTTCCACAAGGCACACACCCCACCAGCAGTCAGTGCACGCTTTACCGGGCACACACATTACCAGCCGTCAGTGCGCGCTTTCAGCAGGCGCACACACCACCAGCCGTAAGTGCAGCAGGCAGGCTCTTCTCAGAGTTCTTTGGTAAATATGTGTTCGATGCTTGGGAGGGAGTGGGTTGAGTTTTCTTAAACATTACTGAGTATGCAGGTGCAGTGCATGAACTCCTTTGTGAGTGAGTCATGCTGCCTGGGGCTCACTCACGCCACACTTGTAAATTGCGCCTGCACCTGGCTTTTTCTCATTTGCAAAGTTCGGCGCATGGGCACAGCTAGGCAGGCCCCACACCCCCGGAAATGACTGCTTCCTACAACCAAAATGGAAACATTCAGAGCAATGAAAACAAGTTCATTTGATGCAAAGAACGGTTAACAAAAACCATGTCCAGCTATTGTAAATCTGGCAACTTAAAACCACAACAAAAAACAAACAAGCATTGACATAGCCAATAGCTCTCCCTTTTTGGTGAAGGTCTTGGCACTAAAGCTTGAAAAGGGACTACAAAAAGTCCAGGAACTACAATAAGTCCTAGAACTTGAAAAAGGACTACAGAAAGGGTGAAAACTATAAAAGGATTTTTATTTTTATTTTTTTACCGGCGGAAACTTTGACTTTTTGCATCTACTGGAAACTTTCTTGCATTCATTCCCCCGAGTTAATGCGGTTTATGTTGGCTGGTGTACGACTTTGACCGACTTTTATCAAACTTATACACGGGTAATTCTACTGCAGTCATTCCCCCCTTGTCAATTCTGTAGCGACTAGTCACACCCCTTCCAGCTCAGTCTTCACTATGGCCGCTAACAATAGACTAACGGAAGGTTCGCTTTCTTAAGTTGGAGCCAGTGCCTTTAAGATTACCTATCCGACTAACCTCACTAAGAATGCGTCAAAAAAATTCAAACCTAATAAAAAAATATCCTGAAACTCTTGTAACATACATACTTCAGTATGTATAATGGTAACACCATGTCTGATCTAATCTTCTTCACGACTAAGAGCCCAATGGAGAAAAACTTTCATTTAATTTTTCCATTGCACACAGTTAAGGAAAATACCCTATGGTTTTAGTCTCGTCATCTCTCACTCCTCGATTCACAACATAGATCTCACCATTACCATCTATAACAACAAGATTGTTCTTATTCAAGCTGCTAATCCAAACCTAAAGCAGTTCGACAAACTCTTTCTGAAGATTAAAAGTTTGGTAGCTAACTACTAACTCCCAGGGCGTCGTGATACCACACTAACCAGTCCAAGGTCACTCCAATTCACTGCTCCCACTCCCCCCTCAGATTCACACCTGTCCTCTCCCACTCCCCCCTCATATTCACACCCTTCCTCACCCATCATCCTTACCATGCCCTTGCAGGCTGCTGAAAGGGTCGAATCACTGTTGAATCCTACTTCTAGACCACTAATCCTATCTACACTTCCTTCCTCCTTATCCATACCGCCTGACACACCTCTAACATTTAGTGATCAACCCCCCCCCCCCCATCTTGACTCTCCCATTATTGTCACTAGCACCGGTAACACTCATCAGCTCTCTTCACCCTCCGCTGCTCTACTCACCCAATCAATTTCCTGGTCCATGCTCCCCGGAACACCACCTATATTCAGGGACACACCCTCTCCCAGTGCTTCCCCCGGTATCGATTCGGACCCCTCTAACACTTTTGGTCACCCATTCTCCTCTTCAGGTCTCCACACTCACCTTCCTCCCCTCTCCCAACAACCATACCTGTTGGCACGCTTGGACGATCTCTCCCTTGAACTCCACGGGTTGAAAACTCTTTCATTTGAATATCTCCCCTTGTTAAGACCCCTCCTCGCCAGTCCGAGGCCCAAAGCACCCTCCAAGGCCACAAACACACCTCCCTGCGATCTTCCCCTATCACCTACCACCTACAAATCTGTTCCCCTACCTAACACAACCTATCGTCCAAGAAGCTCGTCCGATCTCACACCAAACGAGATCGACAATTTGGTTAAATATTACTCGTCCAATGTGGTCCCGAACACTAACCCTAATGGTTTAATCCATACCATTCACTCTAACACTAACAGAGAATCCTACCTTAACAGCAGATCCATAAATAAGGATAACCTCAAGCAAGTCAATATCTCACAGACCCCCCCCCCTTAGTGCGGCTCCACTCAAATGTATACTACTTAATTGTAGATCTGCTAGCAAGCATGCCTCCAAGATCTTCAACCTCATTCAACAGAATGAGATAGACATCATTATCCTCACAGAAACTTGGCTCAAACCTTCGTCCACTCCAATTCTCGACCTCTTGGTACCCCCCCCACCCATGACATAATTCGTCTTGACAGAGACGAGAAGATGGGTGGGGGCCTAGCCTGTATACACCGGAGTACACTTGCGGTCTACCTTTCAGAGTAATCTTCGCTGGTAACATGCGAATACCTTTGTCTCAGTATCTCCTCTCACAATCATCTGGTCTGCAAACTACACTCATTCTACCATCCCCCAGGTGATAATCTCCCCTTCATTGAACAACTGCTGGAAATCATTGCGGGCAATGTAGACTCAACCCAGTCTCACATCTACCTGGGAGATTTTAACCTTCACTGGTCTAACACTAATGATCATGCCGTCTCATGCCTAAAATCATTTTTACTCGACCACGACGTGATTCAGCATTGTGACCAGCCTACTCACACTAAAGGGGAAACCTTAGATCTCATCATCTCCAAAGATCAATCCATCTCTTTGGATTCCATTATGCCTTGTGATTGGTCAGACCATCACATCATTTCCTTCCATATCAACTCGGAGGTTCACCGGAGTAAGACACAAAAAACCAAACTGAAGATCTGGAAAAGGGATCTCAGAGATTTCAATACAGCTGAACTAGCTACCCGCTGCAATCAAGCCCTCTCTCCACATTCGGATTTATCTGAAGTACACGCTCTCACTGAATTCTACAACTCTTCCATTTCCAATATCATGGAACTGATGGCCCCACTCCAACAAAAAAATGGCCTGCAAAGATTTCCAAACCATGATTCAATGGCAACCTAAATTCTGAACGGCGTAACCTAAGGGCCTTTGAACGGTCCTGGAGAACCAGCCCTTCAGCTGAAAATCTAAAAAACCTTAGAGCAGCAAGAAGGGCATATAACAAACAAATCAAGACAGCCAAGGCGGACTATTTTAGAACCCAACTTAACCAAGCGGCGAATCGACCCAAAAAACTATTCGAACTGGTTAAACAATTGATAGCAGCCCCTAACCATTCAGCTTCAGACATCATACCTCCCTCTTGTGTTGATTTGGCTGCCTTTTTTACGGAAAAAAATAGGCTGATCATCCCTGATCTGGAAACCAGGAAGACACTATTGCCACCCAACAAAACCGCACTACTACGGGCTGCTCCTGACAAGAAAACACCAACTAGATGGGGTATCAAGAATAACGCTTCCTGGGTCACCTTTACCCCCCTTAACGAAAATGATATCAAAAAGGTACTGCGGATTATCAACCCATCCAATCACTTCAATGACCCGTTACCACCTAATATTTTCAAATTAGTTCAGGACGAAATCACCCCCTTCTGGACAAAGATAGTGAATGCTTCCTTGTCGCAAGGTATGATCCCAGAATGCCTCAAAGAGGCACAGTTAACGCCTATATTGAAAAAACCCACAGCCGATAGTACAGATCTTAACTTCCGACCTATCTCTAGTATTCCTACCCTTGCCAAACTCCTGGAGAAATGCGTCCATTCACAACTATGTGTACACATTGAAAATTACCACCTCCTGGACCAACATCAATCTGGCTTTCGTAGTGGACATAGCACCAAATCGGGCCTCACTCACGTGATTGATGATATATTAACAATGCTTGATCTAAATGAATCCTGCCTCCTTATCCTACTTGACCTCTCCTCCGCGTTTGACACTGTTAATCATGACAATCTCCTATTCATTCTGGAACATAGGATGGGCCTCTCAGGCCAGGTGCTGCATTGGTTTGGGTCCTTCCTGCAACACAGAACCCAAAGAGTTAAAGTGAATCACTCATTCTCCCAGCCATCCCCGTAATCATGGGCGTTCCCCAAGGATCCTCTTTATCTCCCATTCTCTTCAATCTGTTCCTGGAACCTTTAGCTAACGTTCTAAATTCATTGGACACTAGGTTCCACATGTATGCAGAGGATACCCAACTCGATTTAAAAATCTCCCCCCCGGAAGACATCACCTCACTCAATTCTACCCTCCTGACTACCCAAAATTGGTTGACTAAGAACCACCTTCTGCTAAACACCTCTAAAACAGAATTCCTCCTCATATCTCCTCCGAAATATACTCCTTATATCGACCTATGGATGAACCAACTAACCACCTTCAACTCCTACCCCCGCATCATCGATTCAGCTAAACCCCTAGGAATTACTCTGGACAAGCATCTGAATATGAAGTCTCACATCAGAAACGTGTGCAAGGGAACTAACCACCTTCTAAGAACACTCAGAAATCTGAAACCTTTTCTACCGCAAGCAGATTTCAAGCAAGTGGTCCAAGTGCTTGTCCTACCGAGACTTGACTACGGCAGTGCCACGCTATGTGGACTCCCCAAATACGCTTTGGCCCCCCTAAAGGCCTCTCTGAACGCAGCGGCCGGATTGATCATGGGCACCAAGCGTAATACACACATCTCTCCGGTTCTAAAATCACTAAATTGGCTACTCTATGAAGCTAGAATTCATCTGAAGATTGCCTGCCTTTCACACAAAGCCCTCCACTTCAAAACCCCTACCTACCTCGCACAAAAACTAAAACTATCTGGAGGAGGTAGATCGTCAAGGAGTGCTAATTCCTTCTTCCTGAAACCACGGACCTTCCGCAAAAAAAGAACTTGCCACCGAGCTTTCTCAGGATTTGCTCCTAAAATCTGGAACTCTCCTCCACCCGAAATTCGGAGGATCTCTTCCAAGGCCACCTTCTAATTGGAAGCGAAGAAATTCCTCAAGAAGAAGTTCTTACCTTAATAGGAGGGACATTATATATACCTTTCTTGTACTTTATTTTCCGCCCGAAAGGTGTCGTTCGTTGTATAGCATGATTCACCCTTGTAAATGATTTTTCTTCCCAGCGCGCGTGCACCCAGGATTATGAGGAACTTAGTTGGATTACCTGCTAGTACACCTTGATCCCCCTAAGAATGGACTTTGGGATGGAGACAATAGAGGAAATCGTGAGTGCAAGACCAATTATGTACTGGAAGAGGTTGTGGTCAGTCTTGGAATTGGCCGCCTACAGAGCAGAACTATCGGAGATCTGGACTTCTCTTAAAAATATAAAGATCCCGTGGTTGGAGCACATCAGGACAGACAGTTTTCGGCTGGGTCTTCCGGAACTGTGGGAAAAACCGGAGACTTTTTGCCCTGGGTTACCAAAACAAGAACTCCGTGCTCTGATACGTACATGGAATACTCAAATACTTCTGAGCTCTGCAACTATGGGCAGGCTAACGTCTGAGTTCCTCTTAGTCAAAACAGAGTTTAAAATCGAGGAATTCATGGATCTAATTGAACCCCCTCTTGCCAGAAAGCTGTATCTTCAGTTAAGGCATGGCACCTTACCCATTAGGTAATTTACAACCAAATGGTCTAAAACTAACACTGTAGTTTGCCCTGCTTGTGACTACAGAATTGAAGATGTACCACATGTTTTGTTCTTTTGCCCTGCCTATTCTGCAATTAGAAACTGCTGGCTGATTCCGATTTGTAAGAATCTTAAATTTCTGCATTATTTCCAGGCATGTAGAATATTGACTTATGACACCCATCCCCCCATTGTGTTCGCTGTATCTCGATATTTATTCAGTATGTGGCGTAGGAGACAAATATTTTTAACCTAAATGTTAGTATTCATGAAATTACTGTCTTTTTAATTGATAACTAATAGTTTAATTCTCTTTTTAAATTTTTTAAAGATTATTTATGGTTTTAAAAACTTGTGCTGGTTTGTATTTTATGTGCACTTTTATGGTCTTTGACCGAAATAAAGTTATCAAGGGTAAATGTTTATTAGCTGCTTACCACTTGACTCAATGCTTAGTTTAAGCCCCAAATAACTCCTGTTTAGATTTTACTATATTGTTGACTATTATTCATGTTTGATTATTCACTTAATACCCTTATATCACCAAGCTACTTCATATAGCCCCCTTTGTTCTCCCTGGACTATAATTGATTTGTTATGCGTGAACTATTGATCTTATGTTTATTTTACTACCCATGTTTGACTCAAGTTCTGATTGTTACCTTCCCTACAACTGTAAAGCGCTCTGATATCCTTCGGGATCTAGTCCGCGCAATATAAAACTTTATAAATAAAAAATATATATATATATTTTTTTTTTTATTATTATTATTTTTTTTTACTTATGCAGCAGAATATCCTTGGTGCAACAACACCAACTGCTGCATGGCTAAACACTTATAATGTCCCAAATGCGAGACCTATTTGCTATGCCAATGCTTGTTGGACTTCTATTAGTGTGTCATTGAGTCTTTGCATGACCGCTATGGTTGAGGTTTCAAAGTAGATCTGGGTGTCATCTGCATAAAGGTGGAAGGGTATGTTGGCTTTTTTGAGGATGGTGGTGAGTGGCTATGCAGATGTTGAACAGTGCGGGGGAGAGAACTGATCCTTGGGGAACGCCTCTGTTTATGGGGTGAAGGTCAGACGTGAAGTTTCTGATTTTTATTCTTTGAGAGCGGTTTTGCAGGAAGGAGGTGAACCATTGTAGGACCACCCCTTCTGCTCCTACCCTTTCTCGGAGAGTAGTTTGTGATCAACCGTGTTGAAGGCCACTGAAAGGTCCAGGAGAATGAGTAGGCAGCAGCGGTCCTTGTCAAGTGATTTGTGGACGTCATCAATGGCATTCAGGATGGCGGACTGTGCTGTATCCTTTTCTAAAGCCGGATTGGTGAGGAGATCGTTGTTGTCCATGTGATGAGTGAGTTGACGGAAAAGACATTTTTCTAGTATTTTGGCTAAGAATGGGAGATTGGAGACAGGCCTGAAGTTGTTGAGATAGTTTGGGTCGGCGCCTGCTTTTTTTCAGTAAGGGTGTTACTTGACCGGTCTGAGGCAGTCAGACAGGATTCTAATTTTCAGGGCACTGTTTATAATCTTCGACCAGAGTGGGGCTAGGGAGAGTTTGAGTGTTTTAGCCAGTTGGGCAGGAAGGGGGTCTTCTACATGTGGAGAGGGATTGGATCAGGTAGTCAATTCAATAATTTCAGCTTCGGTGATGGGTTCGAATGTTTTCCAGTTGTTTGCAGATTGACGGAGTGGGTTCATGCCTTCTCTATAGAGGTACAAAAGGGGGTGGTGATGGACGGAGCATCTGAATCAATCAAACACTCACACCCAGTCAAAAGATCTGGGTTTAATCCATCACCGTTCTTTAGCCCACTCTGCCACCCCAGTTCAGACTAAAGAATGGTGATGGATTAAACCCAGATCAGTTGACTGGGGGTGAGTGTTTGATTTGCTCAAACGCTCCGCCCATCATCCCCTTTTGTATCGCTTTTCTCTATAGAGGGGCGGACCTTCATTGGGGGAGGGGTGGGGTGTCGGTGGCAATCCTCTAGAGAGAGCTCCATCTTTGATATTTTTTCATCTAAGAAATTGGCTAATTTGTCACATAGGTCTTTGGAGGCCGGAACTGCAGAGGGTGGTGGTATGGATGTTTGCTGCCTAATGATATTGAAGAATTCTTTAGGGCGATTTTTAACATTATTTAGAATACCACAGAAGAAGGTGGATTTTTCATTTTTGATGTACTTTTTATAATTCCTACGTTCCTTTTTGAGATGATCAAGGTGTGTTGTCAAAGGGTTGTTGCACCAAAGTCTTTCAGTAGCTCTTAGTTTTCTTCTTTCTGAAGTTTAGGTCAGTGCTGAACCACAATCTCGATGTAATGTTCTTGATTTTTTTGTTTTTGTTTCAAGAGATCTATTTGGTCCAGCATGGCAGTCATAGACACATTGTACTGTGAGGTAAGTTCTGTTGTGGACCTGTTGCATGCGATGGAGGGGAGTGTACTTAACCTTTCTTCTAGTTCTTCGAGGGGGATCTGGCTCAGGTCTCTCGTCCAGTGAAAGTGTAAATTTGTGTGAGGCGGTCGCTGGGTCTTTTGATTAATATGGAAACAAATGATATGGTGGTCTGACCAGTCAACAGGGAGGGTACAGTTGATGGTGATTGAGTCTTCATGAGCTATGATAGCATCTACAATTAAGCCTTTGATGTGAGTTTGTTCGGTGCAGTGTTGGGTCAGATTGTTACTGTGAAGGAGCTCATTTGAAGTATCACCGGGTTGTTCGTCTCATTCCAGTGAAGGTTTTGATCTCCTAGTATTAATTAGGTTGCCTTGCTGGTGCCTGCCCCCGCCGCCTACCAATGCGTGCAGCCGCCACCACCGCGGGACGAGAGGAGCCCAAGAGACCCGTGAGTGGGGTGGGGGGGGGTGGCTGTGTGTGTGCGTGAGCCCGTGACTGGGGTGGGGGTGGGAGGGGGGAGGGGGCGCACGTGTGTGTGTGTGTGTGTGCGTGTGTGCTGTGCGTGTGTGTGCGCGTGCTGTGTGCTGACTTGCTGGGAATCTGAGGCAGGGGATGTGCATGGCACTGGGCTGGGCGTGCGCGCCCACGAGGTGAAGTCGACGCTTGTGCCCGACCCCTGTCTCAGATTCCCAGGAGACGGGCGCCTATAGTTGTCGAGCTGGACTCCAGCATGCTTTGCATGCTTTCTCCAGCTCGACCTAAAAATAAAGTTTAGTATGCCTGAACTCAGAATCTAAAGATGCATCTTTTAGTTAAGGTGATTCTTACATCCTGTGTTTGAAAAGAACACTTTTAGAAAGTAGGTATTTTCTTGCCCAGCCATCCTGTAGGCGTCTGCTGGGTTTGTGGATTGACTGTCTGGGTTTTGGATGACATGGGCTGGAGAGGAGCCGTGGCTCCAGATAGTCTAGGTGCATCAGGAAAGGGCTGAATAGACACCTGGGCTGCATTTACTGTAGGGGGGGGGGGGAGGATTTCCTTTCACCTGAATGGGCCTGGTCTGCCTCGGACAATGCCGTCTCCACCTCCTGCCAGAAAGTCACACCAGAGAGGGCAGAAATGGTTCTGGCTGGGCCACCGACACCTTCTGCCTGAGAGAACAAATGATTTGGGCTATAAAAAGTGGGGTCTAAACCCCTAAACTTTAGAAATCTTTTGGACCAAGAAGACTGCCAAGATGAAGAAGAGCTAGAGAAGCTGTAAGGAGGAACTATCACTTTGCTGAGTGCTTTACTGTGTTGTCCTGCAGTGGTTGCTTCTGTCTTGGGCAGTTAAAGTACCGGACTGAACTTTCTGAAATCTATTTTTGTGAGTTTCTCCAAGGGCTTGAGGTAGAGCTTGCCCCCTGTTCAAGAAGTCTCAGGAATAGCGAAGACTTCGAGTGCTTCTGCCCTCAGCACTGGGGACTGTGTTTTTTGTGCTGCAACAGAAGAAAAAGCAACCCGACACCGTCTACGATGCCGCTGCCGATTCTGTCTCCTGAAGGCACCGCAGAGCGCAACGCCGCACCACGACCCTGGTCTCACCCACAACGCCTGTTGACGCAGCCACAGAGCCGCTGCTCGCACCATGACCTGTTGGCTCCGCATCGCTGCACGACGCAGCCTTGGTATCCCAGACGCTGCTGCTCCATGCCGAAATAGACGCCGATGCTTGCACCGTGGTTCAAGGGCACCGCTCGTAAAGCTAAACGGCACACTGCCCTCACCCAGCACCGCAGCCTTGGCCTACCGATGCCTGTGGCAGACGACAGCACTTCAGCAACAACGACGTCACTGACTGCACCCTGACCTGACAGCACTGCGACGAGCACCGCATAACTTCGCACCACAACCCTGGTCTCACAGACATCATCTGACACCGCCACGGAGCTGCTGCTCGCACGTGACCGGAGGGCATCGCACGCCGCACCAATAAATGTCGCACCACAGCACCCGAAGCCAGCGCTCCGGACTTCAATCGCAAGGAGCTCGATCTGCGAAACGTGTGACTTGAGGAACTGACGGCTCCTGCACCGACCTCCAGAACTGACGCCTGCTGACAACTTGCTTTCGGAAGCTCAACGAGAGGTTGCCAACACCCTGCATTTCTAAAAAGGTACTGTTTTGCGGGTCCTTCTCACACCATAGCTGCCTTGCGACGCCGCGGTCAGCCAGAACTGATTGGATTGCTCACGACACAGTGATAGCCCAGAGGGAGCTATCGACTTCAAGGAACTGTTTTTCAAGGTTATCTTGATAACTGAAGATTTCTAAGTACTGTAGTGAGGATTTTTTTGTTTTTGGTCTTTGTAGGAGAGTAGGGTCTGCAATCCTATGATCACCCAGATTTTTTGCTTTTTGCTGCACTGGTTTACGACTTTCCCTGGCTGTGGGCCTGCTAATCAGACCCACAGCCTAGCTGTTCTCTCTATCCAAATTGTACTCAGGTACTGAATTGGCACTGGGCCCTCTCCAAGTCCCTGTACTCAGGGCTGAGGTGTACCCAGAAGTCTCCCAGGGGCTGAAGCACGTATTATGCCACCCCTGGGCTAACTAAACTGACACAACTGGCTGCACGACAGCTGGGGCAAGGTGGTGTACTCACCCTTTGCTTTAGATATAGTATACCTATATCTAACCCTAAAAATGGACACACAGATCTCCTATCAGTCACTCCTATGGCAGGCCTTAACAATCCTGAAGGCAGAGTGCTTGGAATCGTGTGAGATGGTGCTCTGGCATGAGCTGAGCCTGTCTACGGCTTTCGGGATCCATCCCTTAGCCGTTTCCATGATATCGCATACCATATACTCTTAAGTGCATTATAATGCTCGCGGTTATATGCCAACTCTGGTATCGCTTTATCAAAACATGTCGAGTAAGGTGTCATACGAATTGGAATACTAACCCCTCGCCAATTCTGGCGACGGGGTTAGCATTCCACCCTTCTAGAGGGACACGACATGTATGTAACCCCTAACCCCGGTTAAAGTCAAACAGAGCCTCAGCTCCACAAAATGGATGCTGCCACCGAGACACAAGTCTGCCCTCCTGCTGCTGGGAGTCCTCCCAGAGCAGGAGATAAGGACAAAGGGTTTCCTGCCAGGGGCGGTGCCAGCACCGTCCCAGACAGGGTTTTGTGTATTGTAGGTAGGCAGGGCTTTAGAGGAAGGTGACTGCACGTGGCACCCCGGTGCTCACTGTGCATAGGCTGGCTGGAACCAGTTGCAGGGTCACTCCAGACCCTGTGCTGGGGAAAAGCCCGCCAAGGAAGTGGGTGTAACCACCCCCCTCCTAGTCCCACCCCTAGGGCAGGACTTAGTCGCGTGCCAGCCCCTTTTTACAGGATAAAGGTAGGAACTGGCCCCCTTCCAAATCAGATCATCTTTGAATCCTGAAACTACTTTCCACGAAAGGAACTCAAGACTTCTTCCTAAGATTTCTCCCTTGTGACTAAGGAGTAGTCACCCTGCATCCGCAGGCACCATCTTAAGAACACTGCGGTCTGCTGCAAGTCTCTCCTCCGGATCAAGACTGCCCAGCTCGACGAGAACCGGCTTCCCTGGCACCTCTGACCTCTACCTGCATCATCAGTCACGCTGAGATTCGTGGGTGTGACGAGACCTCGAGGGACCGGCCATCTTCAAGACTGCACGACTTCTTTCCAGCAAGCCCGCCGAGTAATTTCCTGGTGAGTGCTTTGGGGTCCGAGAAGCCCCGACCCTGAGCAGCTCCAGCACCGAAGTGCAGCCTCCCAGCATCTCCACGATCTGCGTGGGGCCCTTCTGCTTTTTGCTGCTCACCGCGTTGTTTGGCTACTAGCCCGCTGGCTTGTGGCCTTCTGAACGACGCCCGACGACATTTCTGCTGCTGGTCTGGTTGCTCCAGGCTGGCCCTTGCTCCCTTCCAAAAGAGGAGCACCCCGGACCCTCCTGGTCCACTCAAGACGCCATTTTGAGTCCACCGCGTGGGCTTGAATTAGCCAAGGCTTGTTGCCCAATCCTGGGTAACTTCGACGCCGACAGCTTCATCCATCGTGGGACAGCTCGCCTCTCCATCCTGGTCGCCGACAACGCCTCCTGGTCCGTGAGATCTGCAGAGCCAGCGTCGCCCACTCACCTGACTGCGGTGACTTCGCCCGGTGCCATCCTGGTGCCCACTTAATCACTGGCTAGTGATTCAAGAACTTGGTCCCCTCTGCTTTCAGGTTTCCTTCTTCCTTGATCCAGGCTTGGATCCAACGAACTTTCCTTCACTGGTCGCCTGCCAGCAACTTCCTTCTTCCAGGCTCCTGGTCCGGCAACGAGATCCCCGACGTCTTTTCAGACCTATGCAGCTGCAGCCCCTGGGCTAGGTAACTTCGGCACTTCGGTGTCCCAGCATAGCCTCACTATCCTAGGGTCAGGATCCACTGTCGTTTTCTTCCTACCAGGTCGGGTTCGCCCGTGAACACTAACTTTGCCTTTACTAGCTTCCATAGACTTTGTCCCGCATCCCGCGTGAGAGTGCACACTCTGCACCCGAGTCCCCTAGGTCTCCTAGAAGTAATCTAACGATTCTATAGTCAAGTCCTAGCGATTCCAAAGCCTATTAGTACTGTACTTACCTGCTAGTAATTTCGCATTCCACTTTTAGAATATATGGTTTTTCGTGCCCCTCGGGCATTTGTGTATAACGTGCTAACTTAAGTATTTTCGTAAGAGTTTTTGTTGTGTGCCTAGCACCCTGTCCTCATAAAGAGTACAGGGTTGTTGTGATTCTAATAAATACACTGTTTATTTTCATAACACTTGTGTGGTGTCCTTTCACTGGGTGTTCAAGGGGTAATGTGATGGTAAAACAGCTGGCTTAACACGCCCTCTAGAGTCTTAGCCTTAGACTGCTCGTATCCATGCTACTAGGATAGCTGGTCTATAAGGTTGACTTACAACCAATCATCAATGAGGGTTGTTTGGACTGATATATAGTGATCACTAGAATAGTGAGCACTGCACATCAGGCCAACTTCTCACATTGGTGGCAGCGGTGGGATTTGAGCTTGCTGTTTTGCCACACATGCCCTAAGAATATCTTGTGAAAGATCACATGAGTACTAAAGGTACATATAACTTAGCTTAGAATACTCTGAGTTCTACTGAACCAGCTGTTGTAGCTCCTAGGGCCTAGCACCCCCTAAACTACAACTCTAGCAAGGGATCAGTAGGCAAACATATAGTGTAGGTAAGTGCACCACTTACACCTCACTAGAAAAGCATGTCTACCCAGGGAGATTCTACTGAGACTCCCCTGGTCAGTGTTGACCCTCCACAGGTCACTTCAAGATATGCAGCTCTCAGTTTCCAGGAGATGAGAAATCTGTGTCTCCAGAAAACTGAAGCAGGGGTCTAACCCCACCATTCCCTTTCTGATAGGAATCTTAGAGACATATGATGCCAGAAAGCTTTCTCAGTTACATGAGAACATGCCAGCCTTAGAGGGAACCTCTGGGGATCCAGACCTCCCCAACACTGCTACTGCAGTTGAGGAGGAGGAGGATCAGGAGGAACTCTCTGGGGATGAGGTAGACAAAGGTCTTGAGGTAGTCAGAAGGCTAACTAGGACCAACTTAGACTTACTTGGGCTAGGATCTGGGGGACCCCCAGTACTAACCCGAAGTGGGCCTAACCTTGGAGTTAGGAGAGATAGATCTCTTTCTAGGGACTCCAATAGATCTCTGCACTCTAATGCCTCTTCTCAGGGGAGAAGGAATCCTCCACAGAGGAGATTTACTTCCCCTCAGAGAAAAGAGCATGAAGCTAGAATGAGACAAGCTGAACTGAGGATTGAAAGGGAAGAACTTGCCCTGGCCAAAGAGAAGCTTGCCTTTGCTAGAGAGCAGCAGATGAGTGGGCTAGCTCCCACTGGTGGCAGCAATCTCCCAAGAGATAGAGAGAAGGGTTTAGATACTAAACACCTGACTAAAATAGTGCCCCCCTTTAAGCAAGGGGATGATATCCAGAAATGGATGGCTGCTCTGGAGAGGGCCTGCACTGTGCAGTGCATTCCCCAGAGTCAGTGGGCAGCTATACTGTGGCTCTCCTTTGATGGTAAAGGTAGAGATAAGCTCCTCACTACAAGAGTAGAGGATGCTAACAATTACCAGGTCCTGAAGAATACACTGGTTGATGGGTTTGGTTTAACCACTGAGCAGTACAGGTTGCTGTTCAGAGACACCCAGAAAACTCAGTCTCAGGACTGGTCTGACTTTGTGGATTGTTCCACTAAGGCTTTGGAGGGCTGGTTGCTGGGTAGCAAGGTTACAGATTACACAGGATTGTATAATCTAATGATGAGAGAACAAATTTTAAACAATTGTCAGAACCAGTTGCTGCACCAGCACCTTGTTGATTCAGATCTGACCTCTCCCCAAGAATTGGGAAAGAAGGCAGACAAATGGGTCAGGACAAGGATCAAGCAGAACCAGAACCAGAACCAGGGTGGTCAGAAGAAAGCAGACCAGAAGGGTAATGTTAAGAATGAGCAAAATGACCAGAAGTCTTCACCAGGTCCCCAACAAACCAAAGAGGGTGGGGGTCAGGCTTCCCAGAAGAAGAAGACTCAAGAAGGCCAGTCAAAAAGGTGGTGCCAGTACTGTAAAAGTAAATCTCACTGGTTTAGTGAGTGCACCAAAAGGGGAGGACAAACTCCTGCCACTACAGCCCCTAAGGCAACTGCACCCCCTAGTACAGTCAGTAGTGGTAGTGTACCTCCCAAGGCATTAGTTGGGTTAACCTTGGGTACTGAGGGGTCTGACAACTTAGTTGGCACACTCACTCAGGCTGTCCTTGTCTGTACAGGGGATATGGATATGTCCCTTGAGATAAGTCCCAATACTTTGGGCAAATACAGGCAGACACCTTTGATAAATGGCAAAATGGCTCAGGCCTATAGGGACACTTGTGCCAGTGTCACCATGGTGACACCTAACTTTGTGGACCCTGGACAGATCATGCCAGGTACTGATTTCCTGGTGACCAATGCCAGCAATGTCACTACTAGTCATAGTGTGGCAATTGTGGCTTTCTCCTGGGGTGGAGTGAAGGAACAAAAGAAAGTTGTAGTCAGTTCAGACCTCCCAGTGGATTGTTTGTTGGGCAATGATTTGGAGTCATCACAATGGTCAGAAGTGGGGCAGAGGACTCACATGGAAATGTTAGGCTTGCCAGCACATGTGCTTGCTGTGACTAGGTCACAGGCCAGAAAATGCCCCACTGAACAGGTGCTGGATCCTGAAATGATGGACCAGACACCTTCCAAGAAGAAGAGCAGTAAGGGTAAGGCTTTGCCTTCCCCCTTACCCCAGGTTGAGGATCAAGTCTCTGAGGAGGCTGATCTGGAAGAGCTGAGGGAAACTGAGCCTAAAGAGCTTGAACTTGATCAAGTTGAGTTTCTGGGCTCAGGGGGACCCTCCAGAGCAGACCTGGGGAAGGAACAGTTGAGCTGCCCTTCCCTTGAACCCCTCAGACAGCAGGCTGCTGCTGAGGCTGCAGGGAATGCCACAGGTGCCCACAGGGTATACTGGGAAGATGGACTCCTGTACTCTGAGTCAAGAGACCCCAAGCCTGGTGCAACCAGGAGGCTGGTCATCCCCTTGTCTCTGAGAGGTTTCCTTCTCACCTTGGCCCATGAGATTCCCCTTGCAGGTCACTTAGGTCAGACAAAGACTTGGGACAGGCTTGTCTCACACTTTCACTGGCCCCATATGAATGAGAATACCAAGGAGTTTTGTCGCTCCTGTGTCACTTGCCAAGCCAGTGGTAAGTCAGGTGGCACAACAAAGGCCCCCCTCATACCACTACCTGTGGTGGGGGTTCCCTTTGAAAGAGTGGGGATTGACATTGTTGGTCCAATGGAACCCCAGACAGCATCAGGGCACAAGTTTATACTGGTGGTAGTGGATCATGCCACCAGGTATCCTGAAGCTATTCCCCTTAGGACCACTACAGCCCCTGTAGTGGCAAGAGCCCTAGTTGGAGTGTTCTCCAGAGTGGGTTTCCCTAAGGAGGTCGTTTCTGACAGAGGTACAAACTTCATGTCAGGATATCTGACTGCAATGTGGAAGGAGTGTGGTGTGAACTACAAGTTCACCACACCCTACCACCCACAATGCAATGGGCTTGTTGAGAGATTCAACAGGACCCTGAAAGGGATGATTCATGGACTACCTGAAACTCTTAGGAGAAGATGGGATGTCCTGATCCCCTGCCTCTTGTTTGCTTACAGAGAGGTCCCACAGAAGCGGGTTGGCTACAGCCCTTTTGAGCTTCTGTATGGGCATCCTGTAAGAGGACCCCTGTGTTTGGTGAAGGAAGGATGGGAGAGACCTCTCAAAAAGCCTGCCACCAACATAGTGGACTATGTACTTGGTCTCCGCTCCAGGATGGCTGAGTATATGGAAAAGGCATCCAAAAACCTTGAGGCCAGCCAAGAACTTCAAAAAGCTTGGCATGACCAAAAGGCTGTTCTGACTGTGTACCAGCCAGGACAGAAGGTGTGGGTGCTGGAGCCAGTGGCCCCAGCAGCTCTGAAAGACAAATGGTCTGGGCCCCACACCATCATTGAGCAAAAGGGAGAGGTTACCTACTTGGTGGACCTTGGAACTCCCAGGAGCCCTCTCAGAGTGCTCCATGTTAACAGGCTCAAGGCATATGTTGACAGGAAGGACATGAGCTTGCTCATGGCCACAGATGAGGGACAGGAGGAAGAGAGTGACCCTCTCCCAGACCTGCTCACTCAGAATCCTGATGATGGGTCAGTTGATGGTGTTGTCTTTTGTGGCAGCCTCACTGAACATCAGCAACAGGATTGCAGGCAAGTTCTGCAATCCTTTCGACATATGTTCTCTCTGACACCCAGCCAAACTGATTGGTGTACCCATGATGTTGACACTGGAGACAGTCTGCCTGTCAAGAGTAAAATCTACAGACAGCCTGATCATGTTAGAGACTGCATCAAAACTGAAGTGCAGAAAATGTTGGAGCTGGGAGTCATTGAGCCCTCAGATAGCCCTTGGGCTAGCCCAGTAGTTCTAGTGCCAAAGCCTCACACCCAGGGTGGTAAGAGAGAGATGAGGTTTTGCGTAGACTACAGAGGCCTCAATGCAGTCACTAAGACTGATGCCCACCGAATACCAAGAGTAGATGAACTTGTAGATAAATTGGCTTCTGCCAACTTCTTAAGTACATTTGATTTGACAGCTGGGTATTGGCAAATCAGGTTAGCTGAGGAGGCCAAACCCAAGACAGCATTTTCTACCCCTGGAGGGCATTATCAATTTGTGGTAATGCCCTTTGGACTGAAAAATGCCCCTGCCACCTTCCAAAGGTTGGTGAATCAAGTCCTCACTGGGCTGGATGACTTCTGTGCAGCTTATCTTGACGATATTGCTGTCTTTAGCTCCACCTGGGAGGATCACCTGGTCCACCTGAGGAAAGTGTTAGAGGCCCTGCAAAAGGCAGGCCTCACTATCAAGGCCACAAAGTGCCAGATAGGGCAGACACAGGTTGTATACCTGGGCCACCTTGTAGGTGGAGGCCAGGTTCAGCCACTGGAGAGTAAGATACAGGCCATCAAGGACTGGACTCCTCCAATCACCCAGACTCAGGTTCGAGCTTTCTTGGGCCTGACTGGGTACTATAGGAAGTTTGTCAGAAATTATGGGTCCATAGTGACCCCTCTTAATGACCTGACAAGCAAAAAGATGCCAAAGAAAGTTCAGTGGACAGCAAGCTGTCAGAAAGCATTCGATGACCTAAAGCAGGCCATGTGCACAGCACCTATCCTAAAGAGTCCAGATTACTCCAAGCCATTCATTGTCCAAACAGATGCTTCTGAGTTGGGTGTGGGGGCTGTTCTGTCTCAACTGAATTTTGATGGTAATGATCAGCCTATTGCTTTCATTAGTAGGAGGTTGACACCCAGAGAGAAAAATTGGTCAGCTATTGAGAGGGAGGCCTTTGCTGTGGTCTGGGCCCTGAAGAAGCTGAGGGCCTACTTGTTTGGCACTCACTTCACCATTCAGACAGACCATAAGCCCCTCTTGTGGCTAAATCAGATGAAGGGTGAAAACCCCAAACTGCTTAGGTGGTCCATTTCCCTACAGGGGATGGATTTTACAGTGGAGCATAGACCTGGTACTGATCACAGCAATGCTGATGGGCTCTCCAGGTATTTCCACTTAGAGCAAGAAGACTCACCTGGTCAAGGTTAGTTTATTGTCCCAAAGTTTGGGGGGGGGGGGTCATGTAGGAGAGTAGGGTCTGCAATCCTATGATCACCCAGATTTTTTGCTTTTTGCTGCACTGGTTTACAACTTTCCCTGGCTGTGGGCCTGCTAATCAGACCCACAGCCTAGCTGTTCTCTCTATCCAAATTGTACTCAGGTACTGAATTGGCACTGGGCCCTCTCCAAGTCCCTGTACTCAGGGCTGAGGTGTACCCAGAAGTCTCCCAGGGGCTGAAGCACGTATTATGCCACCCCTGGGCTAACTAAACTGACACAACTGGCTGCACGACAGCTGGGGCAAGGTGGTGTACTCACCCTTTGCTTTAGATATAGTATACCTATATCTAACCCTAAAAATGGAAACACAGATCTCCTATCAGTCACTCCTATGGCAGGCCTTAACAATCCTGAAGGCAGAGTGCTTGGAATCGTGTGAGATGGTGCTCTGGCATGAGCTGAGCCTGTCTACGGCTTTCGGGATCCATCCCTTAGCCGTTTCCATGATATCGCATACCATATACTCTTAAGTGCATTATAATCCTCGCGGTTATATGCCAACTCTGGTATCGCTTTATCAAAACATGTCGAGTAAGGTGTCATACGAATTGGAATACTAACCCCTCGCCAATTCTGGCGACGGGGTTAGCATTCCACCCTTCTAGAGGGACACGACATGTATGTAACCCCTAACCCCGGTTAAAGTCAAACAGAGCCTCAGCTCCACAAAATGGATGCTGCCACCGAGACACAAGTCTGCCCTCCTGCTGCTGGGAGTCCTCCCAGAGCAGGAGATAAGGACAAAGGGTTTCCTGCCAGGGGCGGTGCCAGCACCGTCCCAGACAGGGTTTTGTGTATTGTAGGTAGGCAGGGCTTTAGAGGAAGGTGACTGCACGTGGCACCCCGGTGCTCACTGTGCATAGGCTGGCTGGAACCAGTTCCAGGGTCACTCCAGACCCTGTGCTGGGGAAAAGCCCGCCAAGGAAGTGGGTGTAACCACCCCCCTCCTAGTCCCACCCCTAGGGCAGGACTTAGTCGCGTGCCAGCCCCTTTTTACAGGATAAAGGTAGGAACTGGCCCCCTTCCAAATCAGATCATCTTTGAATCCTGAAACTACTTTCCACGAAAGGAACTCAAGACTTCTTCCTAAGATTTCTCCCTTGTGACTAAGGAGTAGTCACCCTGCATCCGCAGGCACCATCTTAAGAACACTGCGGTCTGCTGCAAGTCTCTCCTCCGGATCAAGACTGCCCAGCTCGACGAGAACCGGCTTCCCTGGCACCTCTGACCTCTACCTGCATCATCAGTCACGCTGAGATTCGTGGGTGTGACGAGACCTCGAGGGACCGGCCATCTTCAAGACTGCACGACTTCTTTCCAGCAAGCCCGCCGAGTAATTTCCTGGTGAGTGCTTTGGGGTCCGAGAAGCCCCGACCCTGAGCAGCTCCAGCACCGAAGTGCAGCCTCCCAGCATCTCCACGATCTGCGTGGGGCCCTTCTGCTTTTTGCTGCTCACCGCGTTGTTTGGCTACTAGCCCGCTGGCTTGTGGCCTTCTGAACGACGCCCGACGATATTTCTGCTGCTGGTCTGGTTGCTCCAGGCTGGCCCTTGCTCCCTTCCAAAAGAGGAGCACCCCGGACCCTCCTGGTCCACTCAAGACGCCATTTTGAGTCCACCGCGTGGGCTTGAATTAGCCAAGGCTTGTTGCCCAATCCTGGGTAACTTCGACGCCGACAGCTTCATCCATCGTGGGACAGCTCGCCTCTCCATCCTGGTCGCCGACAACGCCTCCTGGTCCGTGAGATCTGCAGAGCCAGCGTCGCCCACTCACCTGACTGCGGTGACTTCGCCCGGTGCCATCCTGGTGCCCACTTAATCACTGGCTAGTGATTCAAGAACTTGGTCCCCTCTGCTTTCAGGTTTCCTTCTTCCTTGATCCAGGCTTGGATCCAACGAACTTTCCTTCACTGGTCGCCTGCCAGCAACTTCCTTCTTCCAGGCTCCTGGTCCGGCAACGAGATCCCCGACGTCTTTTCAGACCTATGCAGCTGCAGCCCCTGGGCTAGGTAACTTCGGCACTTCGGTGTCCCAGCATAGCCTCACTATCCTAGGGTCAGGATCCACTGTCGTTTTCTTCCTACCAGGTCGGGTTCGCCCGTGAACACTAACTTTGCCTTTACTAGCTTCCATAGACTTTGTCCCGCATCCCGCGTGAGAGTGCACACTCTGCACCCGAGTCCCCTAGGTCTCCTAGAAGTAATCTAACGATTCTATAGTCAAGTCCTAGCGATTCCAAAGCCTATTAGTACTGTACTTACCTGCTAGTAATTTCGCATTCCACTTTTAGAATATATGGTTTTTCGTGCCCCTCGGGCATTTGTGTATAACGTGCTAACTTAAGTATTTTCGTAAGAGTTTTTGTTGTGTGCCTAGCACCCTGTCCTCATAAAGAGTACAGGGTTGTTGTGATTCTAATAAATACACTGTTTATTTTCATAACACTTGTAAGGTGTCCTTTCACTGGGTGTTCAAGGGGTAATGTGATGGTAAAACAGCTGGCTTAACACGCCCTCTAGAGTCTTAGCCTTAGACTGCTCGTATCCATGCTACTAGGATAGCTGGTCTATAAGGTTGACTTACAACCAATCATCAATGAGGGTTGTTTGGACTGATATATAGTGATCACTAGAATAGTGAGCACTGCACATCAGGCCAACTTCTCACAGTCTTGTCTTGAGTATATAAAAATATTGGATACTTTTCTAATCTGGTGTGGTCTCCTTTTGTAGTGCTTATGCTTACACTGTATTACTGTTGATTATGTGCAAATGCTTTACACACTGACTTTAAGATAAGCCTGACGGCTCGTGCCAAGCTACCAAGTGGGTGAGCAGGGGTTATTTTAGGAGTGTAACCCCCTTATCCTGACTAGAAGGAAGAATCCCTACTTGGACAAGGTGCAAACCATCGCCAACTAGAGACCCCCATTTCTAACAAACATATATATATATATACATATATATATACACACATATATACACATATACATACATATACACATATACATACATATACACATATACATACATATACACATATACATACACATATATATACACATACACATACACATATACATATACATATATATATATACATATATATACATATACACACACATATATATGGTAAGGTTCAACTCAATTTCATGTTACAGTGGCCCAGCCTGGGTGCAGCGAATGATGAATAAAACTGACTATACACATGCAGGCATTTGGATAGGAGTACTGGGTTCACAAAACACTACCACTACTGGAGTGGTGCACAAAAAAGCTTCGGTTGACTAACCGGTAGGTCAAAGCCCTGGCATATTTAGGTCTCGGCTAGCGTAGGCTGCGCTCATGCGCAGTCAAACTGACGAGATTTAATGAGTTAGAGTACGTTTCACTAGCGAGGTTTTGCCCTGCCCCTCTTTTCCATTGGCTGGCATCACCGTTCATGCTAAACGGGACATGCCACTCAAAATGTAGTCTACACTGGTGTGACATAAGTCATGCTACCCAGGATTGTGGGTTTCACATGTATTCTGCTCCATAGTTAGCCCCCTGCATCCCATCGGCAGCACTCAATCCTTTACCCGTCCAGTCACCCCACAAGCTGTAGCCACAAACCCCATTTGAGTGATGGGCTACAGAAGGATTCCAAAATCTATAGCAAGACTTCAAGATTCTGGGATTCAAGGATCTACCACAGGATTAACGGATCTCAGGTTTGGAGGAACCAGCAGTCTATAAAAGGCACATCAGGGTGTGGCTAGATGATTGGTTTTCTTGATGTCAGAAAGCCACTGTTTGGGTTCTGTTCTTCATATGTATTCCTGGCTCTCCAGTCGAGAATCTTCAAGCCAGACATCAAGAACATGTTTCGAAAAGCTTTCTGTTTGAGACTTCTTAATTTCCTTCTGCAATGTCGTTTCACAGACATTCCTCGCATCCTTGGGATTATCCAACCTCTTCCACAGAGAACTCAGGTTAGTGATAGACCGGGAGAGTTGGATAGTACTTATTTGGATTATGGGACTCCTGTTGGGCCTATGTATTGTCTCTTGCACTTACATACCAGCATTAGGTTATACCCTCAAAGCTGTGCTGTAACGAACAAGTTACTTACCTTCGATAACGCTTTTTCTGGTGGATACAGTATCTGCCTGTGGATTCCTCACCTTGTGAATATCCTCTCGCGTCAGCAACATTCGGAAATTCTTTTTGTAGCTTCGCGTCGACGTGGACGACGTCAGAGGCACGACACCGCGCAACTCCGCTGACGTCACAGACTCCATAATAGGCCCGCGCCGGCGTGATGACATCAGTTCCGCCCTTTTTTCCGTGCCTTCGAGGCACACGGACGGACCAACAACAGTAGATATATACACAGTGCACAAATGTCAAGATAACACACATAGTGTGAAACCAATCTAGAAAATCAATTGAAATAAAACTTTTCCTTCAACAATAAAAACCTATTAACATCACAGTCACTCCGGTATAGAAGAGTGGACAACGGGGAGGCGGGTGGGTCAGTGAGGAATCCACAGGCAGATACTGTATCCACCAGAAAAAGCGTTACCGAAGGTAAGTAACTTGTTCTTCTGATGGATACATCTGCCAGTAGATTCCTCACCTTGTGAATAGATTCCCACAGCAGTCCCCACTTCCGGAGGAGGGTGTCCACTCTCCTATACCAGAAAATCCTGGAGGACAGAACGCGCAAAGTGGCCTTTCCTCCTCACTTCGGTATCCAAGCAGTAATGCTTCGCAAAAGAGTGGAGGGAGGCCCAAGTTGCCGCTTTACAAATATCCTCACTAGGAACACCCCTAGACAAAGCAGATGTTGAAGACTTTGCTCTAGTAGAGTGAGCTCTTATACCCTCTGGAGGTTCCTTACCAGCCAGGGCGTAGCAGATCTTGATGCATAGAATTATCCATCTCGAAAGTGTGCGCTTGTACACAGCTCTTCCTTTCTTGGAACGAGCAAATCCAACAAACAGCTGGTCATCAACACGATAGTCCTTAGTCCTATCAAGATAAAAGCTCACCGCCCTCTTAGGGTCCGACGGTGAAGCCGCTCCTCCTCCTTGGAAGGGTGAGGGGGAGGATAGATTGTAGGAAGGGTAATTGACTGTCCTAGATGGAAGGGAGTTACCACCTTAGGCAGAAAAGCAGCACTGGTCCTAAGAACCATTCGTTCAGCATGGATGGTCAAGAATGGGGGCTTTGAACTAAGAGCTTGAAGCTCACTTACCCTCCTTGCCGAGGTAATTGCAACTAGGAAAACCGTCTTAAAAGACAACAACCTCAAGGGACAATTATGTAAAGGTTCGAAAGGGGAACCCATTAGATAAGTAAGCACCAGATTCAAGGTCCATTGAGGCACAATAAAAGGAGTAGGAGGAAGTTTATTTGTAAGGCCCTTCAGAAATCTCAAAACAAAAGGAGATTTAAATAAGGACGGCTGATCCGGCAGGCAGAGAAAAGCCGAAAGATAACTGAGAAGTTGGCCTGATATGCAGTGCTCACTACTCTAGTGATCACTATGTATCAGTCCAAACAACCCTTATTGATGATTGGTTGTAAGTCAACCTTATAGACCAGCTATCCTAGTAGCATGGATACGAGCAGTCTAAGGCTAAGACTCTAGAGGGCGTGTTAAGCCAGCTGTTTTACCATCACATTACCCCTTGAACACCAGTGAAAGGACACCACACAAGTTGTTATGAAAATAAACAGTGTATTTATTTATAACAAGACTACCCTGGCTCTTTATGAGACAGGGAGCTAAGCACACAACAAAACTCTTATAAAAATACTTCAAGTCGCACAATTTACACAAATGCCCGAGGGGCACGAAAAACCATATACTACAAAAGTGGAATGCGAATTACTAGCAGGTAAGTAACGATTCCCAGAGGCTTTGGGATCGCTAGGGCTGGACTACTGAACCTTTAGATTACTAGCAGGAGGCCTAGGGAACTCGGGTGCAGAGTGTGCACTCTCACGCGGGATGCGGGACAAAGTCTATGGAAGCTAGTAAAGACAAAGTTAATGTTCTCGGGCGAACCCGACTAGGTAGGTCAAAAACGAAAGTGGATCTGGACCCTTGGATAGTGAGGCTATGCTGAGGCACCGAAATGCCGAAGTTACCTAGCCCAGGAGCTGCAGCTGCATAGGTCTGAAAAGACGTCGGGATTCTCCGTTGACGAACCAGGAGCCTGAAGGAAAGGAGTTGCTGGCAGGCGACCAGTGAAGATTGTTCGGGTGATCCAAGCCTGGATCGAAGATAGAGGACACCTGAAAGCAGAGGGGACCAAGTTCGTGACTACTAGCCAGTAGTCAGGTGGCACCAGGAGGGCACCGGATGGTAGTCACCTCGACTAGGTGAGTGGGCGACGCTGGGCTCGGTAGTCTCACGGACCAGGAGGCGTTGTCGGCGACCAGGATGGAGGTACGAGCTGTCCCACGATGGATGATGCTCTCGACGTCGCTGGACCCAGGATTGGGGCAACAAGTCTTGGCAAATTCAAGCCCACGCGGTGGACCTAAAATGGCGTCTGGAGTGGACCAGGAGGGTCCGGGGTGCTCCTCTTTTGGAAGGGAGCAAGGGCCAGTCTGGAGCAACCAGACCAGCAACAGTGATGTCGTCGGGCGTCGTTAAGAAGGCCACAAGCCAGCGGGCTAGTAGCCAAACAACGCGGTGAGCAGCAAAAAGCAGAAGGGCCCCACGCAGATCGTGGAGATGCTGGGAGGCTGAACTTCGGTGCTGGGGCTGCTCAGGGTCGGGGCTTCTCGGACCCCAAAGCACTCACCAGAGGATCCCTCGGCGGTCGTGCTAGAAAGAAGTCGTGCAGTCTTGAAGATGGCCGGTCCCTCGAGGTCTCGTCGCACCCACGGTTCTCAGCTTGGCTGTAGAGGTGGGTAGAGGTCAGAGGTGCCAGGGAAGCCGGTTCTCGTCGAGCTGGGCAGTCAGATTCCGGAGGAAGGACTTGCAGCAGACCGCAATGTTCTTAAGATGGTGCCTGCGGATG
Organism: Lissotriton helveticus; assembly: GCF_964261635.1. Taxonomy (NCBI): domain Eukaryota; kingdom Metazoa; phylum Chordata; class Amphibia; order Caudata; family Salamandridae; genus Lissotriton; species Lissotriton helveticus. The sequence goes on along the minus strand of NC_136070.1, from coordinate 350,300,048 downwards.
CAGGGTGACTACTCCTTAGTCACAAGGGAGAATCTTGAAGAAGAAATCTTGATGTCCTTTCGTAGAAAGTCGTGTCTTGATTCCAAAGATGATCTAATTTGGAAGGGGGCCTGCTCCTACCTTTATCTGGGAAAAGGGGGCTGGCACGCGACTAAGTCCTGCCCTATGGGTGGGACCAGGAGGGGGGTGGTTACACCCCTCTCCTTTGGCGGGCTTTCCCCAGCTCAGGGGCTGGTGTGCCCCTGGAACTGGTTCAAGCCGGCCTATGCACAGTGAGCACCGGGGTGCCACTTGCAGTCACCTTCCTCTGTAGCCCTGCCTACCTGGAATACACAAAACCCTGTCTGGGACGGTGCTGGCACCGCCCCTGGCAGGAAACCCTTTGTCCTTGCCCCCTGCTCTGGGAGGACTCCCAGCAGCAGGAGGGCAGACTTGTGTCTCGGTGGCAGCATCCATTTTGTGGATGCCAAGGCTCTGTCTGACTTTAACCGGGGTTACAGGTTACCTCCATGTCGTGTCCCTCTAGAAGGGTGGAATGCTAACCCCGTCGCCAGAATTGGCGAGGGGTTAGTATTCCAATTCGTATGACACCTTACTCGACATGTTTTGATAAAGCGATACCAGAGTTGGCATATAACCGCGAGGATTATAATGCACTTAAGAGTATATGGTATGCGATATCATGGAAACGGCTAAGGGATAGATCCCGAAAGCCGCAGACAGGCTCAGCTCATGCCAGAGCACTATCTCACACGATTCCAAGCACTCTGCCTTCAGGAATGTTAAGGCCTGCCATAGGAGTGACTGAAAGGAGATCTGTGTGTCCATTTAGGTTTAGATATAGGAAGACTATATCTAAAGCAAAGGGTGTTTACACCTCCTTGCCCCCAGCTGTCGTGCAGCCAGTTGTGTCAGATTTAGTCAGTCAGTCCAGGGGTGGCATAATACATGCTGCAGCCCCTGGGAGACTTTTGGGTGCACCTCAGCCCTGGTTACAGGGACTTGAAAGGGCCCAGTGCCAATTCAGTACCTGGGTACAATTTGGATTAGAGAGAACAGCTAGGCTGTGGGTCTGATTAGCAGGCCCACAGCCAGGGAAAGTCGTAAACCAGTGAAGCAAAAAGCAAAAATCTGGGTGATCATAGGATTGCAGACTCTACTCTCCTACAATAACCTTTCACTGTAGCCACAGCAAAACCTTGCTGCGCTAAAGAAAGAGCAAATAGAAGTATATCTGACAAACGAGCCCTCAAAGGGTCAATGGACTTCTCCCCACACCATGTCACAAATGTAGACCATCTGTAAGAATAGATTGACTTAGTGGAGTCCCGCCTGGCCAAAAGAATGACATCCACCACATCATGTGGGAGAGAAAAGGAATTCAGGTTGCCCCGTTCAATCTCCAGTCATGAAGGTGTAAGGTCTGGAGGTAGGGGTGTAGAACCTGCCCCTCCATCTGAGAGGAGATCTGCCCTGAAAGGGATACAGAGCGGCGGGCACGAGGAGAGGTGGAGAAGATCTGTGTATCACACCCTTCTTGGCCAATCCGGGGCTACCAATATAACTTGGGTCCGGTCTTGGCGAATCTTCCTCAGAACCCGAGGAATCAAGGGTATGGGAGGAAAAGCATAAAGGAGTTGCGAGTCCGAACTCAACTGAAACGCGCCCCCCAAGGCTCCCTGCATCGGAAACTGGAGGCTGCAGAATGACGGGCAGTGAGCATTCTCGCGAGTGGCGAACAGGTCCACCCGAGGAGTCCCCCATGTCCGAAAGACGTGACGAACTACCTCTGGATGAAGCCTCCACTCGTAGTCGGCTGAGAACTGCCGACAGACTGTCTGCACGCACGTTCAGAACTCCGGCCAGATGATTTGCCATCAGACAAATCTGATGATCCTGAACCCAGGACCAGAGACGCAGAGCCTCTCTGCAGAGACAGTGCAACCCTACTCCTCCCTGCTTATTGACATACCACATCGCGGTGGTGTTGTCAGTCAGGACCTGAACCGACTGACCGCGAAGGGAAGGGAGGAAGGCCTTGAGCGCCAGACGTATCGCCCGCAATTCCAGAAGGTTGATGTGAAGCAACCTTTCCTCTGGAGACCAAAGACCCTTGATCTCCAGATCCGCCAGATGAGCACCCCACCCTAGAGTGGACGCATTCGTTATCACTGTGGCCACCGCTGGAGGAAGTTGGAAAGGCTTTCCTTGAGACAGATTGCCCTCCATACTCCACCAAGACAGATCCACTGCAGTTTCTCTGGAGATCCTGATGGACTCCCTGAGATCTCTGTTGTGTTGATACCACTGCCTGCGGGGGCACCACTGGAGTGCCCTCATATGCCAGCGTGCATGGTTGACCAACAGAAAGCAAGAAGCCACCAGACCGAGCAGACGAAGGACCTTCAGGACTGGAACGATCGCTCCTTTGAGAAATAAAGGAATAATTTCCTTATGTCGTGAATCCTTTCAGGTGGAGGGAATGCCCGACATACAGTAGTATCCAGGACTGCACCTATGAACAGGTTGCGCTGGGAGGGCACCAGGTGAGATTTGGGTACATTTATTGAAAAACCCAACCTGTACAACAACTGAGTTGTGACTTGCAGATGATGGAGCACTTTCTCCGGAGATTCTGCTTTGATCAGCCAATCTTCCAGATGGAATATGCTACTTACCAGTATGCATCTGTTCTTGGCATAGAGGGCTGCAGAGTGGTACATTTATGAATAGATCGCCATCTGGTGTTGGGCTCGGATGATTGCACTTTGTTTTTCTTCTGGAGAAGTCTTTGTCGTCATGGGTGACTCCTCCTCTCGGTGTTAGTGCGCATGGGCATCGGCTCCATCCTTAGATTGTTTTGCCATAGTAGGGTTAGATGGAGTAGTGTAGTGTAGTACATAAAGATATGCCCATGTAAATGTATCTAAATAAGATAATGTTGGGACAGACACAGGTTTCCGGGGAGGCAGGGAGGGCATGTACCACTCTGCAGCCCTCTATGCCAAGAACAGATGCATACTGGTAAGTAGCATATTCCGTTCGAGGCATATGGGCTGCAGATGGTACATTTATGAATAGATTGTACAGCAGTTACCTCCCTAGCGGTGGTCACCAGTGTCTGTCGCAACTGTCTGAAATAGAGTTTTTAATACAGCTTGGCCCACTCTGGCTTGTTGTGCAGCCTGTACATCAACACAGTAGTGCTTTGTGAATGTATGTGGTGTAGACCAAGTTGCTGCTCTACATATGTCATCTAGGGGAATGTTCCCTAAGAATGCCATAGATGCTCCTAGTTTTCTTGTGGAATGAGCTCTAGGAGGAACAGTTAATGTTCTCTTTGTTTTTATGTAACATATTTGTATACATCTTACAATCCATCTAGCGATGCCTGCTTTAGAGATAGGATTGCCCTTATGTGTTGGGGAAAATGCTACAAATAGTTGTTTAGTTTTCCTGAAGTCTTGTGTTCTTTCTATGTAGTACAAAATGGCTCTTTTAACATCTAGTGTATGTAGAGCCCTTTCTGCCACCGTCTGTGGCTTTGGAAAGAAGACTGGTAATTCCACTGGCTGATTGATGTGGAATGCTGAAATTACTTTAGGCAAGAACTTTGGGTTTGTTCTAAGAACCACTTTATTCTGGTGTATCTGTAGGAATGGTTCTTGTATTGTTAATGCCTGTAACTCGCTTACTCTTCTGAGTGAGGTAATGGCTATAAGGAATGCCACCTTCCATGTAAGGAATTGTATTTCGCACCTATGCATAGGTTCGAAGGGTGGCCCCATTAGTCTGGTGAGTACTACGTTGAGGTTCCAGACTGGGGAAGGTGGTAATCTTGGTGGAATGACTCTTTTAAGACCTTCCATGAATGCTTTTATCGCTGGTACTCTGAACAGTGATATGCGCTGCCTGTTTTGTAGGTATGCTGCTATAGCTGCTAGATGTACTCTGATAGATGTGTACGCTAGATTACATTGCTGTAAGTGTAACAAGTAGCAAATAATCTCCCTTGTTGATACGTCTAGAGGGTTGATATTGTTATTAGTACAGTGTATAGCAAACCTCTTCCACATAGCTGCATAGCATGCTCTGGTGGTTGGACGTCTCGCTTGTTTAATTATTTCCATGCAATTTGGGGGGAGATCTAAGTAACCAAATTCTAGGATTTCAGGAGCCAGATCGCTAAGTTCAATTGAGTTGGATCTGGGTGCATTATTTCTCCATGGTTCTGTGTAAGGTGCATGGGTAGAATTCGTAGCTTTTGATGTGGCACTTGTGAGAGTTGCAGGAGCGTGGTGAACCACGGCTGTCTTGCCCACGTGGGTGCTACTAGTATCATGGTCATTGAATGTTGTTGCTGTTTCCTGACCACTAATGGGATTAGTGGGAGAGGGGGAAAAGCGTATGCAAATTTGTTGGACCAATTTATCCATAACGCATTGCCCTGCGACAGGTGATGTGGGTACCTGGACGCGAAGCTTTGGCATTTTGCGTTCTGATGAGTGGCAAATAGGTCTATCTCTGGTTGTCCCCATCTTTGGAAGAATGGCTGCAGTATTTGTTGGTGCAGTTCCCATTCGTGTATTTGTTCCGACTGTCTGCTTAAGATGTCTGCTATCTGGTTTTGAACTCCTGGTAGGTGTTCGGCTAACAGATGGAGTAGTTTCTGTCCTGTAACTCCAGTTCTGTAGTAGGGGTATCTCTGTTATAGTCATAATCTAGTGAATAGTCCCGCCCATGTGCGTGGACCCCGGAGCAATCAAAAATAATCTCTTACAGTGTCAAAAAATGCAGAAAATGCATAGACACTTAAGAGAGAATTTAAAGACAGATAATGCAGCCAAAAAGGCTACACTGTCCAGTACTTCAACTAGAAATTCCACCATAAAATCCACAAAACAGCAAAGCCTGTACAGATTTCCCTTGCTTAACAGCAAAATCCCTCAGGAATGATAGAGAGAAGAACCTGGACAGACAAGCCCCATAGGCTGCCATTATGTGGCTTAATTAGGATACTGTGCCTTTAAGGAACCTTCCAGAACCTTCTCTCAGTATCCCAGAATGCATAGCAGGTCCAACTCAGCCTCAGTTCTTTTCGAAGGCGTAGAAAACGCCAGACCTGTAGCATTATGATCATGAACAACACTCCACCGGGGAGGCGGGAGGGCGCTTATGACTATAACAGAGATACCCCTACTACAGAACTGGAGTTACAGGACAGAAACTACTCCTTCTGTAGTAGGGGATCTCTGTGTATAGTCATAATCTAGTGAATAGAATGGCAAGCCCATCCCCACACCAAGCGGCGGTGGAGAATAAAATAACGCCACTACTGTGCGAACAGATTCCGCAGCGAAGCCTGCCCAACCTGAGCGTCTGCCCTGGCATCAGTGTCCAGGCAGTAATGCTTAGCAAAGGTATGGACCGACTTCCAAGTGGCCGCCTTGCAGATCTCTGCAATGGGAACATTACGGAGCATAGCTGTCGTAGCAGCCTTGCCCCTGGTGGAATGAGCCTTAGGTTTGCCCCCTAAGGTCTTATTAGCTTTGCAGTAACACAACTGAATGCAGGACACAATCCACCTAGAGATGGACTGTTTAGAGGTAGCAAGACCCGTCCTGACTGAGCCATAATTGATGAACAATTGGTCTGACCTACGAATATCTTTAGTCTTATCAAGATAAAACTTCAGCACCCTCCGCACATCCAGGGAATGTAAAGACCTTTCCACCGGAGATGAAGGGTTCTGAAAGAACGTAGGCAAAGTGATAGTCTGATTGATATGAAAATCAGAAACAACCTTGGGAAGAAACTTAGGGTGAGTACGCATAACAACTTTAGCATTATGAAATACAGTATAAGGTTCTTGGCAACACAATGCCTGAATCTCACTCACCCTGCGGGCCGATGTAATGGCCACGAGGAACGCCGCCTTCCAGGACAGGTGCTGCAACGAAGCCTTATGAATGGGTTCAAAAGGCTCCTTCATCAATCTGGACAGCACCACATTCAAGTCCCATGAAGGCGAAGGAAGCCTGACAGGAGGGAACACTTTCTTCAAGCCTTCCAAAAAATCTTTGATCACAGGGATCTGGAAAAAGGAAGTCTGTGAAGGTCCTTTCCTGTAGGCAGTCAAAGCAGCCAGATGAACCTTAATGGAATGGACATTAAGGCCCGACTGCGCCAGATGAAGCAGATATGGAAGGATGACATCTTCCTTGCATGACGTAGGGTCATAGTTCTTAGACTTGCACCAGATGCAAAACCTCTTCCACTTGTAAGCATAGGAAGTCCTAGTGGAAGGTCGCTTAGCCTCCTTCAGTATGCCCATACAATCCTCTGGGAGATTCAGATGGCCATATTGCACTATTTCAGGAGCCATGCCGCCAAACTCAAAGACGAGAGGTTGGGGTGCACCATCCGCCCCCCGAACTTCGTGAGAAGGTCCGGCCTGCACGGCAGCTTCATGTGAGGAAGGAGAGATCGGTGAAGTAGGTCCGTGAACCACCACTGTCTGGGCCATTCCGGGGCAATCAGAATCATCCTCGCCCTGGATTGAGACAGCTTGATGAGAACCGCCGGAATCAGGGGAATTGGTGGAAAAGCGTACAGAAAGCTGTTCGACCAGTTGATCCATAACGCGTTCCCCAGCGTCCCTGGCTGGTAGTACCTGGAGGCGAAGCCTCGGCATTTGCTGTTTTCGGCGGTGGCAAACAGATCTACGTCTGGAGTTCCCCACCTTGCGAAGACTTCTCCTAGTACTTCGTCGTTTATGACCCATTCGTGGTTTTCCTGCACGATTCTGCTCAGTTCGTCTGCTTGAACATTCTGCACACCTGGCAGATGGGTGGCCGTTATCGACAGTCCTCGAGCCAGAAGCCAGTGCCAGATCGCCTGCGCCTCCTGCGACAGAGTGCGCGATCTCGAGCCCCCCTGCTTGTTGAGGTAATACATCGTTGTCGTGTTGTCCGTCTGAACAAGCAGAGAGTTGGTCTGAAAGGACGGATGAAAGGCCTTCAGTGCCAAGTGAACAGCTCTCAGTTCCAGGAAATTGATGTGGTACGTGGACTCCGTCGGGGACCACGTCCCTTGAATTTGCAGGTCTCCGGAATGCGCCCCCCAACCTTGGAGAGACGCATCCGTCACGATGGTCTGTGTGGGAATGTCCTTGTGGAAGGGAACGCCTCTGAGGAGATTCTCCTTCGAGCACCACCACTTCAGAGACTGAAGAGCATGTAGAGACAGTCGTATCCTGTCGTCCCAAGAACCTCTCCTCTGGTCCCACTGATCCTCCAAGCACTCCTGCAGAGGTCTCATCTGTAGCCGTGCGTGAGGAGTGAGAAAGATGCAAGAGGCCATCGATCCCAGTAGAGAAGACACCGTCCTCACAGTCGTAGACGGAGTTTTCATGAGAGCCTGAGCCTTCCGAACGAGTGATAAACGTCGCTCTTCCGAAGGAGACACGCTTGCTGACAGCGTATTGATGGAGGCCCCCAAGTACTGGATGCACTGTACCGGAATCGGGACCGACTTGGACATGTTGATGTGCAACCCCAGCTTGTTCAAGAGAACGCACGTCTTCTGGAAGTGTGCTTGAGCTTCCGAGAAGGAGGAGGCTTTGATCAACCAATCGTCCAGGTACGGGTAGACAAACACCTTGTTCTTCCTCAGGTGTGCCGCTACCACTGCCATACATTTTGAGAATGTCCTGGGTGCAGACTTCAGTCCGAAGGGTAGCACCGTGTATTGATAATGATTGGTGCCGACTTGAAAGCGCAGAAATTTCCTGTGTTTGCATGCAATGGGCACGTGGAAGTATGCGTCCTGTAGATCTATGGCACACATCCAGTCTCCTCGTTGCAGCTGAGGGTAGATCTGATGCAACGACAGCATGCGAAACTTTTCTCTGCGAATCCACTTGTTTGCCTGCCGCAAATCCAGAATGGGCCTGAACTCGTTTCTGTCCTTCTTGCGGACAAGAAAGAACCGAGAGTACAGACCTCTTCCTCTTTGAGACAGAGGTACGTCTTCGATCGCCCTTTTCCTTAGCAGAATGTCCGCCTCCGTCTGAAGCTCGCGCAGTTGATACTGCGAGCTGACGGGAGGAATCGATGGAGGAGGGCTGGTGAAACGTAGACTGTATCCATTGCAAACAATATTCAGCACCCACTTGTCCTGAGTAATTTTTCTCCACTCTGCCAGAAAAAATTGAACGCTTCCCCCCACCGGAGCGGGTAACGGACGAGGGGGAAGTAACAGCTCAGGGACGGGACCCGGCCGGGCCCTTGGTCGCGGTAGAGGACTGTTGACGACCTCTACCACCCTGTCGCTTCTGGAAGGGCCGCCTGTACTGCTGCTGCTGCTGCTGCTGTTGATGTTGTCCAGCAGACTGCCCCCTTCCACGACCCTGCGACCCAAACCGACGTTGGTACTGTCGGAAGGGTTTCTTTTCCTTGGGCTTCTCCAAGCCCACTGCCGTCAGGGTCTCCGCTTCGGCCTTCATCCTGGCCATCTCATCATCCGCGTGTTTCCCGAAGAGGGTATCTCCGGAAAACGGGAGATTCGCCACGCGTTGCTGTGCTTCCGGTTTCAATTACGTCAACCTGAGCCAAGCGTGGCGTCTCTGGTGAATCCCGTGGCAATATCCGTGCGCTGACAGCAATGATATGTCCGCTGCGGCGCCGATGGCCTGATTAGAGACCAGCATCCCCTCCTTGACGATCTCCACAAAGTCCTCCTTGCGGTCTCGAGGGACAAGGTCTGCGAACTGCTCCATCGAGTCCCACAGGGACCGGTCGGAACGTCCCAGCAAAGCCGAGTCACTGGCGGCCTTCATGGACGAGGCGGATGTCCCACACGCCTTGCGACCAGCAGAATCGATCCAACGGCTCTCCTTGTCCAGAGGCACCGTGGACGCAGGGGAGGTGGCATGAAGCTTCCGTGCAGCAGTCACGATGACCGAATCCGGTACCGGGTCCTTCCTCAAGAAGGCTGGGTCTGAGTCCGGAGCCCTGTACTTTTTTAGGATCCTGGAAGGTACAGACTTCACCGTTGCCGGCGTCAGGAATAGCTGTTCGGCGGGCTCAAGGAGCCCCGGCACCAGAGGTAACAGGGGGCGAGACAAGTGCCTTGTGTAATGTCTCAAATATCACCGAGGTAGAAGCCGTAGGTGCTTCAACCTCAATGCCCAACTTCGCCGCTCCACGCAGGAGAACCTCCTGAAATGTGCTTATATCGTCTATCGGAGACACCCTAGTCTCCGGCGAATCGGACAGCGTGGGCGAGTAGGAACGGGTCCCAGATGGAGAACGTGACCTGGACCGACGTCTCTTGTGATGACGCCTGGATCGTGAGGAAGATCCACGGCCACTCCTTGATCTGTCCCGTCTCCCCGAGCGAGACCTCGACCTCTTGGGCCTCGGACGCTCCTTCGGCCTCCCAGGGTCAGGAGTCCTAGGCTTCTTAGGAGTCTTCTTCGGAGGCGTCGGAAACTTAGGCATCGACACCGCCCTCGGTGGGACCGGGGGTGGAGGAGCAACCGGACGCGGGTTCTGCGGAGCCGGCTTCGGAGGTGGGGTAGGGGCCTTCGGAGGCGGACCCTTCGGCACAGCAGGCCGCGAAGGAGGTGTAGAAGGCTTCATCGGAGTATCCACCCCGGAATGCGCCGTTCCCGGCGAGCCACCATCTCTTCCGGAGCGTGGGGAGCCCCCCACAGTCCTGGGCCTGTCCTTAGGACCTCCAGACGTTGAAGACCGGTGTCCAGACGACGACCGATGTCCCCTCGACGTCGAACGGTCCTTCGGCGTCGACCGAATCACACTTCTCGACGTCGAACCGTGTCTCCGTCTCGACGTCGACGTCGGTCTTTTGGAATGCTTCGACGTCGACCTCTTCGGCGCCGGAGACGCCTTCCGTCTCGACGGCGACCTCGACGACGAGGATCCCCTCGACGACGATGTCCTCGACGGCGAACGGCGGTGTCGCCTCGACGGCGAGCGCCGACGCCGGGCCCTCCGATGTCGACCACTCGACGCCGACAGCGACGACGAGGATATCGACACCGGCTTCGACGGCGGCCGGAACACGTTCCTCGACGTCGACGGGCGACGTTTTCTCGACCCAGAGCCCTGGGGAGACCTGGAACTGGCCGTTGACCGTCCCCTCGACGTCGTGGTCAGCGCAACTGACCCAGACGGAGACCTTGGGCGAGGGCTGGTCTTCCTGCCCCTGGGGAGCCCCCCAGAGGCCTCAGCATGGGTAGAAGGAGCCCCTCCTGACCCACCTCGTGCCTTCAACTTTCTCTCCTCAAGTCCCTGAAGCCTGATCTTCTTCCTCTCCTTCAGGGTCCTTCCAGAGAAGCTTCTGCAGATCACACACTCCTCAGGAATGTGGGAAGAGGGAAGGCAGAGAATACAGACCTCATGGGAGTCTGACCTGGCCTTCTTTCTTGAGCGCTCAGGGCATTTGTCGAATAATGCAGGCATTATGGACAAAAAAGAGTGCAGAAACACAGAAAGAAAGTCACCAAAGTACTTTAAAAGTACCAAAAATCGAAATCAGTGTAAAACACTAACAAAAACCCTTGAAAAGGGAGAGCTCAATGCTCCAGGGTCCTGCTTGCAGGAGCCGGAAAAAAGAACTGAGGCTGAGTTGGACCTGCTATGCATTCTGGGATACTGAGAGAAGGTTCTGGAAGGTTCCTTAAAGGCACAGTATCCTAATTAAGCCACATAATGGCAGCCTATGGGGCTTGTCTGTCCAGGTTCTTCTCTCTATCATTCCTGAGGGATTTTGCTGTTAAGCAAGGGAAATCTGTACAGGCTTTGCTGTTTTGTGGATTTTATGGTGGAATTTCTAGTTGAAGTACTGGACAGTGTAGCCTTTTTGGCTGCATTATCTGTCTTTAAATTCTCTCTTAAGTGTCTATGCATTTTCTGACACTGTAAGAGATTATTTTTGATTGCTCCGGGGTCCACGCACATGGGCGGGACTATTCACTAGATTATGACTATACACAGAGATCCCCTACTACAGAAAGATGTTTTGAGGAATGGCCCATCTCCAAATTTCCTGTGCTAGTCTGGATAATTGGAGAGAGTGCGTCCCCCCCTGTTTTTGAATATAATACATTGCTGTCATGTTGTCTGTTCTGATCAGGACTGCTTTGTGGATAACATGTATCTGAAAGGCTTTCAATGCTAGAAACACTGCCAGTAGTTCTAGATAGTTGATGTGCAGTGTTCTTTCCTGCACACTCCACCTTCCTTGTACTGTGTATTTGTCCATATGTGCTCCCCATCCGGTGAGCGATGCGTCTGCTGTTATTGTCACCTGTGGAATTGGCTCTAGGAACGACCGCCCCTTGGTAATGTTTGTTCTGTTCCACCACTTCAGAGAGCGGTGTGTGCGGTCGTCTACCAACACCAGATCCGTAATCTGTCCTTGAGCCTGATTCCACTGTGTCGCTAAGCATTCTTGTAGCGGACGCATTTGTAGTTTTGCATATGGTATTAGCAGTATGCAGGATGACATCATGCCTAATAGCTGCATGAACACTCTTGCTGTTAGTGAGTGTTGTGGCTGAAATCTCTGAATGATTGTAAGCATTGCTTGGACTCTGATTGGGTTGGGGTACACTTTGGCTTTTTCTGTGTCTATGGTAGCCCCCAGATATTGTTGAACTTTGTTTGGTTGTAGGTGTGACTTTGTGTAGTTCACCGTGAACCCTAGCTGGTGTAGTAGCTGAATTGTCTTGTGTGTGTTGCAGACACTCCTCTTGCGACCTGGCTTTTATTAGCCAGTCGTCCAAGTATGGGAAGACATGAATTTGTTGTCTTCTTAGGTGAGCTGCTACCACTGCCAGGCATTTTGTGAACACCCTTGGTGCCGTCGTGACACCAAATGGGAGGACTTTGAACTGATAATGTTGTCCTTCTACCACAAACCTGAGGTATTTCCTGTGGGCTTTGTGAATAGGGATATGAAAGTAAGCGTCTTTTAGATCCAGTGTAGAAAGAAAGTCCCCTTTCTTCAGTAAAGGAAGTACTTGTTGGAGCGTGACCATGTGGAAATGTTCCGAATTTATGTATGAGTTGAGAGGTCTTAGGTCCAGTATTGGCCTTAGAGACCCGTCCTTTTTGGGGATTAGGAAGTATAGGGAGTATACTCCTGTTCCCTGTTGGTGCTGTGGAACCTTCTCTATGGCATGCTTTTCTAGCAGTGATATTACTTCCTGTTTTAACAGTGTCAGGTGATCTTGTTTCATTGGACGCTGTTTGGGGGGGATGTTTGGTGGGGTAGCTGTGAGTTCTAGGCAATAACCATGTTGGATAATTTGTCTTACCCACTTGTCTGATGTGATGTTTTCCCAGACAGGTAGGAACTGTGATAGGCGTCCCCCTACCGGTGTTATATGGTCTGGGGGAAGCTCTATGAAGTCACTGTTTTGGGGTTGGAGAGTTGCGGTTGTTGTTGTTTCCGCGACCTCTACCCTTGTTGTTGTTACCCCTGTATCCACCTCTAGAATTACCTCTGGGTGATGTAGGTGTAAAAGAGGTTTGCTGTTGGTTTGTACCTGTACTTTTGGATCCTCCTCTATAGGTGGATCTACGAAAGGAACCTCTTTGTGTCGGCTGTTGCAATGCTCCCATTGATTTAGCAGTTTCTGTATCCTTTTTCATTTTTTCTAGGGCCTCATCTGTCCCTGTGCCAAAAAGTGTTTTCCCATCAAAAGGTTGGTTAAGTAACGAGGTTTGTACCTCTTGTTTGAATCCTGACACTCTGAGCCATGCATGTCTCCTTAACATGATGCTTGTATTTGTCGACCTTGCCGCAGTTTCTGCCGCGTCTAGGGCGCACTTTATTGAAGTGTTAGTAATTAACTTCCCTTCTTGTATAAGTTGATCAGCTCTCTTTTGATGTTCTTTAGGGAGATGTTTGATGAGTGTTTCTAACTCATCATAATGCGCTCTGTCATACCTTGCAAGTAGTGCTTGCGTATTAGCTATGCGCCAACTGTTTGCCGCTTGAGATGCTACTCTCTTGCCAGAGGCATCTATTAGTTTAGACTCTTTGTCAGGAGGTGGCGCTTCTCCTGTAGATAAAGAGTTTGCTCTCTTGCGAGCGTTTGTGACCACTAGTGAGTCTAGAGGAATTTGTCCCTTAATGTATATTGGGTCTTTTGGAGCTGCCCTATATTTTTTATCAATTCTTGGGTTCAATACCCTAGCCCTCACTGGGTCTTTGAATATCTCTGATGTATGACTGAGAAGGCCTTTTAGCATTGGTAGTGTTCCTGATGTTTTTTGTGCAGTAGGTAGTGTCTCTAATAAGAAGTCCTGTACTAGAGGTTCTGTATGTAGGTCTACCTTATGAAATGTTGCTGCTCTAGTAATGAGTTGTGCAAACCCAGTATTGTCATCAGGAGGTGAAGGTTTTGAGGGATATGACTCAAGGTCGGTATCATTACCTGATCCCACATTATACTCCTCCCATGGGTCTGCCTCCTCTGGGATTGTGTCCTCATCATCCCCAGGGTGTCCCCCCTCCCCTGTGTCACTCTCTCCATCTGTTGTAGGTGTAGATGGACGTGTGGGAGGAATATCTGGCCTATTGTGAGGAAGAGGCGAAGATGGTGTGTGAGGTTTGGGAGAAGGGGGAGGAGTTGTATTCGTCCCCATTGTTCTCTTCTTTGGATGAGCCTCGTCGTCCAAATGTTCATGTTTCCTCTTTTTAGGTAGTTCTGTGACTACCTTGCCAGTCTTTGGGTCAATAAACAAAGTCTTTTGTTTAGGATCCGTTCCGTGTTCCTGTGTCGGTACCGCAGTTTTCGGTTCCGAAAGGTGTTTTTTCTTTGAAATGTCCATTTGTATTTTCGGTGCCGAAGTTTTGTTCGGATCCGACTTCTTCGGTATCGAAGATGTCCCCGGTGTCGAGGGTGTTTTCGGCGCCGAAGCGTGCTTCGGTGTCGACATGGACTGCTTCGACTTCGAGCTTTCCTTGACCTGGTGCTTCGGTGTCGATGTGGTCGGTTTATCGGAACCGGAACCACTATGATGGGGAACCGAGTGTTTCGGTTTCTGTTTCGTTGCCGGGCTCGAAGGCGGGGCGTTGGAAACTTTTTTCGGTTGTCTGACCGGGCTCGAGGGCGGGGTCGACACCGTGCGGGGTCTGTTTTTCGGTAAAGGGACGTCGTCACTCACGGTTTGTTGGACGTCGATTTCCTCGACGTCGGACTCGTCCGCTTCTGACCCCGCCTCGTCGGCCTCTTCTTCCTCCTCTTCTGGGTGCTGGTCCTCGAACAGCTCCGGGATTGCTTGTGACTGCATTCTCGATACCTCGTGTCTTCGGGCTCGACGGTTTCTAATCGTCGACTTTGACGAGAACGCTGCACAGGCCTCACAGTCCCTGGATTCGTGTTCAGGGGACAAGCAGAGGTTGCACACTTCGTGTAGGTCCTTGTGTGGGAACTTAGCACCACACGTTGGACATTTTTTGAATGGAGTCCTTTCCATGGACCCCGGGCTGGACTACGTCGAGTTTCTCGTAGTCGTCGTCCTTCGAATCGCGTCGGTATGGAGTGAAGTCGCGTTCGATAACGATACCGTCGATTTGGAAAGGAATACGCGCCGGTTATAACCTTCTTTGTTGAAGTCGGTCCGGAGCGCTTCGATCCTCATCCGAACCCGATGGCGGAAAAAAACAATCTAAGGATGGAGCCGATGCCCATGCGCACTAACACCGAGAGGAGGAGTCACCCATGACGACAAAGACTTCTCCAGAAGAAAACCAAAGTGCAATCATCCGAGCCCAACACCAGATGGCGATCTATTCATAAATGTACCATCTGCAGCCCATATGCCTCGAACAAGGGAATTCCGGAACCCCTGACCTTCTGAGATGTGCAGCCACCACAGCCATCACCTTGGTGAAGACTCGAGGCGCAGTAGTAAGTCCAAACGGAAGGACCGCAAACTGGTAGTGCTGCGATCCCACCGTAAAACGGAGATACTTCCTGTGCGACTTCAGAATGGGGATGTGGAAATACGCATCCTGCAAGTCGATCAACACCATCCAGTCTTCTTCCAGCAGCGCTTGAAGAACCTGCGCAAGGGTGAGCATCTTGAACTTCTCCTGCTTCAGGTAAAGGTTCAAGATCCTGAGATCCAGGATTAGACTAAGTCTGCCATCCTTTTTGGAGATCAGGAAATACCGGGAGTAGCACCCCTGACCCCTCTCCTGCTCTGGAACCACCTCTATTGCACCCTTTCTGAACAGAGCCAGGACTTCTTCCTGCAAGAGCAGCAGGTGGTCCTCCGCACAAAAATCTTGGCAAGGAGGGTAATTGGGGGGAAATTCCCGAAAGGGAAAAGCATACCCATTCTCCACGAGATTGAGAACCCAAAGATCCGAAGTAATCAATTCCCAATCTCGTAGAAAATGGGTAAGTCACCCCCCCACTGGGCCCACATGATCCGGAATGGCGGATCTAGGGCTGGTTTGCTGTGGTGGCAGGGGGTTGGGAAGAGGTAGAGGAGGAGGAGGAGGCCTGACGACCTCTTGGACGAGCTCTTTGCCTGCCTCTGTACGACTTGTACAGCTTATTTTGCTGCTGTTGCTGCTCTGAACCTCTTTCCGGTAGTACCTCTGGACTGCAGGCCCATAGATCTCGCTGTCGCTCTGCTGTCCTTGAATCTTTCTAAGGCAGCATCAGCTTTCTTTCCAAACAAACCTGACCCATCAACGGGCAAATCCATCAAGGCAGCTTGGACATCCGCAGAGAACTCAGATGATTTAAGCCATGCCGCTCTTCTTGTGGCCACAGAAGAACCCATCACTCTTGCTACTGAGTCAGCAGTGTCCAGACCACTCTGAATGACCTGTCTAGCGGCAGCCCGAGTGTCAACAATCACTTCTTGAAAATCCTTCCTATCCTCCTCAGGAAGCTTTGGAACCAGCTGTTTTACTGAATCCATCAACGCATGGATATGGCGTCCCATTAGACAAGTTGCATTAGTCGATTTAAGCGCCATGCTTGCCGATAAAGACTTTTTTAGCAGCCTGGTCCAGCTTCTTCGATTCCTTATCCCCAGGAACCTGTGGAAAAGCGCCCGCAGATTTTTTCGAGCAGGCCGCCTGCACAACCAAGCTCTCTGGCAAGGGGTGTGTGGATAAAAAGTCCGGGTCACCAGGCGCCACCCTGAACCTTCTTGCAACCGCCCTCGAAACAGCAGAGGCTGTAAGCGGTCTTTTCCAAACCTCAGTTATAGGCTCCGCCAAAGTGTCATTAAAAGGGAGCATAGGCTTTACCACAGAGGTAGGCGAATGAAGGACTTCAGTCAGTAAATTAACTTTATACTCTGCCGTTGGAAGTGTTAAATTCAACAAGTCTGCAGCCTTTCTTATGACCACGTGATAAGGTGTCACATCCTTAGAAGGGGCGTCAGAAATAGAGGCCAAATCCCAATCAGGGGAAAGTTCAAGACCACTAGCCTCTCTCAGATCATCGAAAAGATCCTCTGAATCCTGTAGCTCACCCTCTTCCATTTCTGCTTCACGATAACTCTGCTCTTCCAGAAGTCTCTGTGCCTCACGCCTCGACCTCTCCTTCATGAATGAAGTAGACGGATCTGGAATCGACTCAGTCGGAGCCGGGGCCGGCATCGAGCCCCAAGTCGGAGGACCAGACCGCTGAACACGAGGTTGGATCGGATTCGGCATCGGCGTCTTGGAGTCGAAGGCTTCGGCGTCGAAGGCTTCGGCGTCGAAGGCTTCGGCGGCGCCTAGTACAGCCAAGGCGGCGTCAGAGCCGGCATAAATGGCATAAAAGGCGCAGGAGCATAAGACTGGGGGACTCCCAGATTGTATGCTAATGAACCCGTGGGACCAACCGGTGCACCAGAGGGGTACATAGCTCTTGAATACACTCCATACATAGCATTCAGGAACTGAGTAGGGTCCTGATAAGAGCCCACAGTTTGCTCTCGAGGGAGCGGAGTCTTCTCGACTTCGACCTCAACCTCAGGCTGGTGCACCGGGGTCGACGGACCGGCAGGCAACGGAGCCACCTCTTCTCCTTTATCTTCTTCATCTCCCTCACCCTCCTGGTCAGAAGAATGAGTCGGAGAAGGATTCGACATCGGCTTCGGTGAATGAACAGGCGAATTCACAGGCGAAGCCTCACCTTCGGAGACTTGAACTTCCTGAGTCGGAGCCTCCACTTCTTTGCAAAGTAACTTCACCTGCGACTTCGGTCTCGAGCTCTAGTCGTTCCCAGAATGATGACGAGGCTCATGAGATCTCTTCTTGTGCTTCTTCCTCGATGACTTCGAAGCATGCACCGAAGACAACTTCGAGGGAGACCTCGACCGACGAGTCCGTGACCTCGACCTCTTCTTGTCCTTCCTGCTCTTCAACTTTGCAACAAGGAGTTTCGCCTCCTCTCACGGAGAGCCTTAGGATTCATTTTCTTGCAGGATGAACATTCCTCGACGTCATGGTCTGAACTCAAACACCAGACGCAGCACTCGTGCGGATCAGTCATAGACATCATCTTGCCGCCCTCTCCGCAGGGCTTGAATCCAGTCTTCTTCGAGGACATTGACACAAAGAAGCAAATGGACACCGAAATGAAACAAACAGTAACAAAGTTACCAACAGCTACAGAGGATCCCTAGAAACCGTTAGTGTCGACGACGCAGAAAAAAGGGAACTGATGTCATCACGCCGGCGTGGGCCTATTATGGAGTCGGTGACGTCAGCGGAGTCTTGCGTGGTGTCGTGCCTCTGACGTTTTCCACATCGGCGCAAAGCTACAAAAAGAATTTCCGAATGTTGCCGACGCAAGGGGATATTCACATGGTGAGGAATCCACTGGCAGATGTATCCATCAGAAAGCTGGCTCTTGAGCCTCTACAGTGTTATATGCAGATCCTGTGTGAATCTTTGTTCGTGTATTAAATTGCAGAGCACTAACAACTACATCAGGCCATTGGAACAAGAACTATTCTTCCGGCTCAAGCAAGACTGTGCACATCATAGGCTAAATGCTTTCTACAGTGGATCAGTTATTGGGAGTACATTCTGTGGACGTCTCAGTTCATGTAGAATGTGATCATTTATGCGAAATCTACGTAACTTATACAACTATGTCTTTTAATTTGAAGTACGCATAAAGTAACAGTAGCCCGGTGTGGTTTTGTGAACGATGGCCTTTGTATACTAAACAGATTTCAGAAAATCCAAGAGAGCTTCCATCTGATGAGGTGTGGGACTACAAACAAATAACTTATTGCATCCCTTTTCCATTATCTCTACCCTCTTCTCAGTCAGCACTGAGTGCAGTCTTGGGCATGTTTGGAGCTGTCGACACTGATGAAGACTGGTGGGTTCCCTCATCATGCCCACAGCAACTTTAATCTACAGGTTAGTATGGACTAGAGTCTGTAATTGATACAATATGCTGTTAGTGGGCCAGACAGTCGAAGCACTTTGTAGGTTGCTGAAATGGCCATCATTAAGGAGGAATAATTGCAGACCATAAACCAAGATGAAGACTGGAGATTGGTATGAGAATTTGTAGCTAATAGTTTGCTACAAATTAATATTTTGGCAGGTTTTGGAGCAGAATTAAATGTGTGGACCAAGTTGACCAACAAAGGATGGATTTCAACAGCACACATTCTGCCATTTGTAAGACATTGTAGACTTTTCTGTAGTAGTAATAGCCAGCGAGGATCACTGTGCAATGAGTGTCCTGCAAAGGAAATGCAGAAGTGATTACTGACGATCAAAAGCAGGAAATAAGATTGGTAAATTATTTAGGCTTTGTCTGGTATGCCTCACCATTTATGAAATGGTAGACTATCAAAGTAAATGGCAGAACATTTCCTAAGTTGTTTAAGATACTCTTTGTTGGTTCATAGCATGCACTGGTCATAACTGACAGTCTGAAGTGACGTCAACTTGTGAAGTCAACTTTAAATTAATAGGTACAAATAATATGAAGGAATTTATCTTTGAAATACATTTTAAAAGGTTTAACGGAGATGAATGTTATGGCTAATGTAATATCTGCTTGAGGCAATGGAAGGGTTCTCTTTAAGAATAACCTTTGTATGGCCTTAAAAGGAGTACAAAAACAGTGTGCACAATTAAGCATAATTCTGGTGTAGGTTGCATCCCCCCTTCCCTCCTTCCTCTGCTCCCCCCAATTCTCCGAAGGAATTCTAGTTTCCAGTACTCATATAGGTATTATTGCTTGTTATCAGTTTTACTCTAAATAGAATGGGGAAAGCTGCAGCAGGGTTGTCATTCTATTTAGTTTAATAGGGAAAAGCAAGTTTAATCGAGCATTAATGTGATTCAATTTACATTACAATTCAAATTACAGTTAAAAACACAACATTGCTCACCGTTGCTCCACAGTGACTGGCGAAAAGCCAAAAAGAAAACAGGTGGGTGTACTAAAATAACGAAGAGGCAAAGCCTGGTGTGGCCTAAAATGTGCAGCTATGGTGAGAGGAAGGTATTTCTCATTATTAAGGATCAATCACTGACCTCCCAAAGCCTGAAAGTAAGCCCTAATATCAAAAGAAAATCCTCGAAAGAAAACTATCCTTTCACAGCAAGACACAAAACCTAGCCTTTGAAGTCAGAGAATTAAAAGTAAACACCAAGCTCCCTCAGAAGACAGAGCCTGACATTTGCCTTCCAACTCAATGTACAGCAAACGAGACAAGATAAGAAACAAATCTTAAGACTTGTTCATAAAAAGCGGGCACTCGTGGAAGAATGTATAACACACGAAACACAGGGGGTCTAACAGCCAAATTGAGAGGCTACACTGTCGATACTGAGTCAACAAGATCTCAAAATATCTTTATCGCACACACATAACGTATTAATAAGGATAAAGAAGGAAAAAAGGCTAACACTACATGCATAGAGGAGACCGGTACATCATCGATTATTCGTAAAATGGCTGATTAATCCACAACAGATTGTAAAGGGTTTCCATCAAATTAGACTCAATGATCAGTCCTATCATTTGGCCAAACCCATGTGCAAATTAGGCTGGTCCCCTGATCAGTGGGACAATCAGCTCCGCACCTTATTGTTGTATCAGGATTTGGTCCACCAAATACACAAACCGTCCATGATGACTGATCTTTTGATGGTAAAGTAAGAAGAAATAGTGCAACGAACAAGAAAGTGATTTAAAATAGGATGGAATGTCCTCCTTCTAAATACTTTATTCTGCGGACTGGACACGCCTCCTAATTAAAAAATAGAACAGTGCAAGAGAAGACAGTGACAATTATCTGTCTACATAAGGGCCAACATGTTTCTGCCTAACGGGTATTTAATCCCTTGGCATTCGTCAGGGCCTCTGCTCGTATAATAGTTGGACTCCTAATAGTGAAATTGAATATGCTACTTACCAGTATGCATCTGTTCTTGGCATGTAGGGCTGCTAACATTCATATCTATTGCATAGATCGCCGCCTAGTGTTGGGTCCGGATGATTACACATTGTTGTCCTGGAAGAGTCTTCGAAGTATCACGAGATAGGTGGCTCCTCCCCTGGACTACAGTGCGCATGGGCATCGACTCCATCCCCAGATTGTTTTTAGCCATTGTGGCAGAGATGGAGTGAAATAGTGTAAAGGATGTCCATGCTAATGATGAATGCAAGAGAGTGTCTGCAGCCGCTACGGGCACCGGGGAGGAGGGCGGGCGATATGAATGTTAGCAGCCCTACATGCCAAGAACAGATGCATACTGGTAAGTAGCATATTCAGTTCGAGGCATGTGGGCTGCTAAATTCATATCTATTGCATAGAATACACAGCAGTCCCTCCATTAAGGGCGGTTGCCCGTGCCAGCTGCAGAAGCTTGAAAAAGTGTCTTGAGAACAGCCTGTCCTACCGCTGCTTGCTGTTTGGAATGCACATCTACACAGTAATGCTTGGTAAATGTGTGTGGTGTAGACCATGTGGCTGCTCTACAAATGTCTTCCAAGGGAATGTTCCCCAGGAAAGCCATGGAGGCCCCCAATTTGCGTGTGGAGTGCGCCCTTGGGGGTATTGTTAAAGTGCGTTTAGCCTTTTGATAACAGATTTGAATGCATTTAACAATCCATCTGGCTATTCCTGCTTTGGAAATGGGGTTGCCTTTGTGCTGTGCTGAGAAGGCAACAAAAAGTTGTTGTGTCTTTCTAAAGGGTTGTGTTCTGTCAATGTAGTACATTAGCGCCCTCCTAACGTCTAATGTATGAAGCATTCTTTCTGCTACCGTTTGTGGGTTTTGGAAAAATGCAGGCAGGTCAATAGTTTGGTTGATATGAAACTGTGACACCACCTTAGGAAGGAATTTGGGGTTAGTGCGGAGCACCACCCTGTTAGAATGTATTTGGATGAATGGCTCTTGGATTGTGAGCGCTTGCAGCTCACTAACACGTCTGAGCGACGTGATAGCAATGAGAAAAGCCACTTTCCACGTTAGAAATTGAATTTCGCAGGAGTGCAGTGGCTCGAAAGGTGGGCCCATTAGCCTAGTGAGGACCACATTGAGGTTCCACACCGGAGCTGGTGGTGTTCTTGGAGGAATGACTCGCTTCAGTCCCTCCAGGAAGGCTTTAATGGCAGGCACCCTGAAAACAGAGAGGTGCTCAGCCTATTCTGGAGATAAGCCGCTATGGCGGATAAATGTATCCGAATGGAAGCGTATGCTAGATTGCATTTATAAAGCTGTAACAAATAGCAGATGATGTTAGGAATGGATGCATCTAGCGGGTTGATATTGTTGTCTGTACAGTAAATGACAAACCGCTTCCATTTTGCAGCATAGCAAGCTCTGGTCGTGGGCTTTCTTGCCTCCCGGATGATGTCCATGCATTCAGGAGGCAGGTTGAGGTAGCCAAATTCTAAGACTTCAGGAGCCAGATCGCCAGATTGAGCTGTTGCGGATCTGGATGCTGAATGTCGCCATGGTTCTGCGTCAAGAGCCTGGATGTGAGATGCAGCCTTTGATGCGGTACCACGGAAAGTTCTAGAAACGTGGTGTACCATGGTTGGCGTGCCCACGTTGGAGCAACCAGGATGAGAGTCATCGAGTGTTGCGTTAGCTTTTTTGCCACCAGCGGAATGAGAGGCGCTGGGGGAAAAGCGTACGCAAATTTGCCTGACCAGTTCATCCATATCGCATTCCCCTGCGATTCCGGGTGAGGGAACCTGGCGGCAAAGCTTTGGCATTTTGCGTTTTCCCTTGTGGCAAACAGGTCTATCTCTGGATGACCCCACTGCTGGAAGTACGGGTGGAGTACTGATGGATGCATCTCCCACTCGTGCATTTGATGGCTGTACCTGCTGAGCAGATCCGCCATCTGATTGTCCTTGCCTGGGAGGTGTTCCGCCATGAGGAAAATGTTCCTCTGAATGGCCCACTTCCACATGCTCTGAGCCAGATGAGACAGCTGTGGTGAGTGAGTACCTGCCTGCTTCTGGATGTAGTACATGGCTGTCATGTTGTCCGTCCGGATCAACACGACTTTGTTGCACAAATGTACTTTGAAGGACTTTAATCGCCATGAAGATTGCCATCAATTCCAGGTAGTTGATGTGCAACTTTTGTTGCTGGGTGGACCACAGTCCCTGCACAGTGTAGTGGAGCACATGAGCTCCCCACCCTTGGAGAGATGCGTCCGTTGTCAGGATAATCTGTGGCACTGGCTCTTGGAACGGTCGTCCCTTGCAAAGGTTGTGTGGATTCCACCAATGCAGAGAGTTGTATGCCCGACCGGTCACCAACACTAGGTCTGTCAGTTGTCCCCGAGCCTGTGTCCACTGATTTGCCAAGCATTCTTGGAGCGGACGCATGTGCAACCTCGCGTGCGGGACGATGAAGATGCAGGAGGCCATCATGCCTATCAACTGCATGAACACTCTCGCTGGCAGGGAGTGTTGCGGTCTGAACCTCTGGATTAGCAACTGAATGCTGTTGATTCTGGCTGGGTTTGGCTGAGCCATAGCAGTCAGTGTGTTTATTGTCGCGCCCAGATACTGCCGCACATGGGCTGGTTGAAGGTGCGACTTTGGGTAGTTTAGCGAGAACCCCAGACTGTGAAGGAGTTGAATAGTGTGGGACATGTCCGCGGCGCACTGTTGTTCCGACTTTGCTTGAACAAGCCAGTCGTCTAGGTACGGGTAGACATGTACGTTTTGTCTCCTGAGGTGCGCCGCCACTGTCGCCAGACACTTTGTAAACACTCTGGGGGCAGTAGTCACCCCGAAGGGTAGGACTTTGAATTGATAGTGCCTGTTTTGAATGGTGAACCTGAGGTATTTTCTGTGGGATGGGTGGAGTGGGATGTGGAAATAAGCATCCTCGAGGTCCAAGGTTGCTAGGAAGTCCCCTTGATTTAGTAGGGGAAGAATCTGTTGCAGTGTCAGCATGTGAAAGTGTTCTGACAGTATGTACATGTTGAGGGGGCGTAGATCCAGAATAGGTCTGAGGGATCCATCCTTTTTTGGGATGAGGAAGTACAGGGAATAGACTCCTGTGCCTTCCTCTTCCACAGGTACGAGCTCGATTGCGCCTTTTTGCAGCATCACCAAGACTTCCTGCTGCAATAAGTGCAAGTGCTCTGCCGACATAGGACGGTGTCTTGGGGGAATGTTGGGAGGAGTGGATGTTAACTCCAAACAATAACCGTACTGGATAAGTTTTCTCACCCACCTGTCTGTGGTGATGGATGTCCAGACTGGCAGGAACTGCTGGAGTCTCCCCCCGACAGGTGTTGGATGGTCGGGGGGCAGTGACAGAGAGTCACTGTTTATTGGCGGCAGAGGAACGGGAGTTGTTGTTCCCTCTGCCTCTGCCCTTGGCACTGTTACCTCTGTAACCCCCTCTACCCTGCTTGGGGTGCGAGGATTGTGCACCACCCTTTGTGAATTGTGATTGTTGACCCAAGTGTCCTCTGGTAACACCACGCGCTCCTGAGCGACGAAAAGTGCTTCCCCTGAACTGTTGTGACTGAAGCGCCCCCATGGACTTCGCAGTCTCGTTGTCCTTCTTAATCTTTTCAAGGGTGGTGTCTACATCTGGACCAAACAGTCTGTCAGGATTGACGGGCTGGTTGAGTATTGTAGTTTGAATGTCAGGCTTAAATCCAGATATACGAAGCCAAGCTTGTCGCCTCAACATGACGCTAGTGTTAATTCCCCTAGCCGCTGTATCTGCTACATCAAGTGCACACTTTATTGCAGCGTTTGAGATAAGCTTTCCCTCTTGTATGAGCATTTCGGCTGCCTCCTTATACTCATCAGGTAGGTGTTGAAGGAGCTGTTCTAGGGTGTCGTAATGCGCCCTATCGTATCGTGCCAATAGTGCCTGTGTGGTTGCTATACGCCATACATTGGCAGCCTGCGCAGCCACCCTTTTGCCGGATGCCTCAAGCACTTTCGACTCCTTGTCTGGGGGAGGAGCTTCACCCGTAGTTTGGGAGTTTGCCCTCTTGCGGGCATTGGCGACCACCAACGAGTCTAGAGGCAACTGTCCTCGAATATATGCAGGATCTCCAGGTGCTGGCCTGTATTTTTTCTCGATACGTGGGTTCACCACTCTTGCCCTGGTAGGTTCCTTAAAGATCTCTGGGGCATGTTTAAGGACACCTTTGAGCATAGGAAGTATTTTAACTGTTCTTTCTGAGACAGAGAAAGTGTCAAACAAAAAATCTTCCTCGACCGGGTCAGCATGCATGTCCACATCATGATTTGCTGCTGCCCGTTCGATTAAAGTATTAAATGCTGCAGAATCCTCTGTTGGAGATGTACGTGCCCCAAAACCGGGTGGATCTTGTACCACCTGATGTCCACCTTGGTCTCCAGTGTCGTCATATGAGTCCTGCTGAACATCAGGGTCATTGTCAACTGGGAAATTGTATTGGTCATCTTGTTGATCATCCTCTCCTCCTGATTGGTTGGGGGAAGGTGATGGACTCCTTCTTGGTGGTGGCAGAATAGGCTCAATAAGGGCAGGAATGTCCTGTGCTGGCCTCTTCTTCTTTAGTGGAATAACATAGGATTCCAGTGGTTGGGAAGTGATTTTCCTTTTGTAAAGGGTCAATTTCCCTGTTTGGGCATCGATGTAATGCTCAGATTGGTCTTCTGAGGCTTGATGTTGATCCGAGCGGCTCTTTTGCATCGAAGGATCCGAAGTTTTTGGCACCGATCTTGGTGCAAATGCTTTCGGTGCCACCTTCGGTGGCAGAGTGTAAAGAAGCTTGGTCGAGGTCTTCGGAGGTGTGTCCACCGATTTCGGAGCCGGTGACGACAAAGTCTTCTCCCGAATACGTTTCAGGGAGTCGGTGACCTGCTTTGTGAAGGAGGCAGAGGGTTTTATAACCGACGGCCGATGGTCTGTGGCGTTGGAGTCCCTTGGTGTCGACGGTATTTGCGTCGACGAATCTTCGGCTGCAATGTGTCGCGGCTCCGTCGTAGGTTTTGGCGCTGACGCCGTTGCTGCAGATCCGGCATCCTTGTGCGGATGCGTAGTGCCTGCGGCCTTCAGGTCGTGGCTTTTAGTCGACTTTGGTTCGACTGGGCGTTTACTTGACGGCGCCGTAGGAGCGTCTGAAGGCGTGTCAACAGGCTTAGATGTCCGTGCCGGAGCAACAGTGGTCGACACTTGTTGGACGGCCTTCTTAGAGGATGGTTCCTTGTGCACCTTCTGCGGCGCTGTCGACTCGACAGCCTTCTTCGACTTCTGTGGGCCGGAGGGCGACGGAGTCGATGAAGGAGCAGGCTTCGATACTTTTTGTTGGACGTCGGCCATTTTAGGTGTTGTCGAATCCGTAGGTTTCGGTTTCGATTTCGGCTGGACGTCGGCCATCTTGGGTGCCGTAGAATCCGAACGTTTTGGTTTCGGTTTCGATACGTGCAATGGCGGCTCCGCTTGAGTGTCCGTGGCCGGGCCAGAAGGCGGGGCCGGGGATAGCGGTGCAGGGTCGTGGGTAAGGCCGAGTGGCGATCGCGTGACCTGAGCCTGAGTAATGTAGACTTCGGGGCATAGCTCTTCCTCTGAGCTATCTTCCGCGGCCCCATAAACTTCTTCGTCGTCCCCTACCTCCTCGACGTATTCAAGGTCTGGGCCCTGTCCTTCGACGTGTTCCTCGGGATCGGCCTGGACCTCCGTCGACGGTGGTGAAATCTGGAGGTGATGGCTACCGCCTTCTTCTGCGGGGTCGAATATGTTATCGGGTGCCGTTGCCGCTCGCTGTGCCTCGAGGCGCGCCGCGCGCCGATGCTTGAGCGTCTTCTTTGACCTGAACTTAGAGCAGGCCATGCAGTTTTCTTCGTTGTGGTCTGGTGAGAGGCATTTATTACAGACCGGATGCACATCGATGTGTGGATATTTGGATCCACAGACGGGGCAGAACTTGAACGGGCTCCGCTCCATGTTAAGTTCGTCGGGTCTTGCTGCGACGAGAGGGCCTCGATGTCCGAGGAGTTACTTGACTCCGTAGATTTCCGGCTCAGAGAGTCGGACGACGCTCGAGACCGTACGCAAACAATACCGACGCAGGTAACGAAGGCCTTTTGGCCTTAAGAACAAAGTTTATCGGTTCCGACACGGAGACGTCGAAACCACATCCGAACCCAATGGCGGAAAAAAACAATCTGGGGATGGAGTCGATGCCCATGCGCACTGTAGTCCAGGGGAGGAGCCACCTATCTCGTGATACTTCGAAGACTCTTCCAGGACAACAATGTGCAATCATCCGGACCCAACACTAGGCGGCGATCTATGCAATAGATATGAATTTAGCAGCCCACATGCCTCGAACATAGAATTCACCACCATCACCAAAACAAATTGTAGTAAAACTGGTTAGAAACGGTACAACCTGTAACAACCATGGACATTAACCCTCCGATTCACAATGGTTACTGTGAATTCCTTTGTGGTAGGGCAATAGACCTCACCTCACCTGGACACTGCTCAGGTACTAAGAGGCCCCGCACTTTCCGTCGGTACCTCAAACTCCCATCTGAGACTTTGTGAATCGGAGGGTTAATGTCCATGGTTGTTACAGGTTGTACCGTTTCTAACCAGTTTTACTACAATTTGTTTTGGTGATGGTGGTGAATTCTATATTTCACTATTAGGAGTGCAACTATTATACGAGCAGAGGCCCTGACGAATGCCAAGGGATTAAATACCCGTTAGGCAGAAACATGTTGGCCCTTATGTGGACAGATAATTGTCACTGTCTTCTCTTGCACTGTTCTATTTTTTAATTAGGAGGCATGTCCAGTCCGCAGAACAAAGTATTTAGAAGGAGGACATTCCATCCTATTTTAAATCACTTTCTTGTTCGTTGCACTATTTCTTCTTACTTTACTATCAAAAGATCAGTCATCATGGACGGTTTGTGTATTTGGTGGACCAAATCCTGATACAATAATAAGGTGCGGAGCTGATTGTCCCACTGATCAGGGGACCAGCCTCATTTGCACATGGGTTTGGCCAAATGATAGGACTGATCATTGAGTCTAATTTGATGGAAACCCTTTACAATCTGTTGTGGATTAATCAGCCATTTTACGAATAATCGATGATGTACCGGTCTCCTCTATGCATGTAGTGTTAGCCTTTTTTCCTTCTTTATCCTTATTAATACGTTGTGTGTGCGATAAAGATATTTTGAGATCTTGTTGACTCAGTATCGACAGTGTAGCCTCTCAATTTGGCTGTTAGACCCCCTGTGTTTCGTGTGTTATACATTCAGTTGGTGCTGGGGATAAAATCAGGTGTGGGTCTTTAAAATATATATCCCTTGGACCCTATTTTAAATGGTTTTGTTCAATCCACTCGTGGAAAAATACAATTAACAGGCTATACTCCACAGGAGGGACCAACTCAAGCTGGAGAGCTTAAAACAAAACAATCCAGCAAATAGAAAGTAGCTGACAAATAGAAGTAGCTGACAAAGAAGACCAGTCAAACCTGCACCTTCAAATCTTTGAGGATTTAAAGCAGGGACATCACTTTAAATGCGTTCTCCAAGAGGAACGTAGTTAAGGAACGCCGATGCGGTCCAGGACAAAGATTTCAACCACGCCGAATGAACAGGAATTACTTTGAGAACTAGCCCCTACTACATTACCTACTTAGTAACTTTCACAAGTCCCTCATACAGTAAACCTTTTATCCCCCCAAACTGAAAAAAATGGAAGAAAATAAGGGAGATGAGAAGTGAGATTCGTCACAAACTCCTTTCGTTTTATCTATAAGACCCCCTACTCTGAGGTAATCTCTACATTTTTCTGCAGGAAAGGCAATACCCGACTACCTGGCCTCCATATCCTTTAGATGGCAAATGGACACAAATCCGGAAACACCCTTAAAGACGCCTGAACATGTTGGTGCAGCTGAAGTCAGTGACTCCACAAATACGTAGAATTCTAAAACACATTTTTTAAATATAAGTTTTTAAATTTTAAAATGCATTAGGCGGAAAAACTGCCTGTGGGAGACAATATTTTCTCCCTTTTATATAAAATGAGCCGCAATAAATTATGATGGACTTAAAGCACTCCGTGATGCATTTTTAAATTTGAGAAAAAAGCAGAGGAAATTGCTCCTATACTATGAATATAAGATTCAGTAAGTTCAGGATTCATACAAAGCAGGTATTTTGAAGGTTTCAGTTTGGCAAACAAATCTAAAAAGCAACTCACTGCAAAACTATGACCCTGCATCATGGTGAGACAGAATCAATTTTTTTTTGGTCCTTATTTCACCATTGGCATCTGCAAATGAACATTTTAAATTCCGATCCAACCTGGGCGCCCAGGGCTGATGTTCTTGCATTCACCTGGAGCGAACCCGGCCTGCTTTTGTCCGAGGCATGGTGTAATCATAGAACCTTTGAGGCCTTAGACCAGCCTCCTTTCTCTGCCCCACGAAATCAAAGGTTTCCAAACATTGCTATTTACATTATGTGCCATGCCCAATTCTAAACGCGCCATACCTAACTCTGCACGCAACCAGTTTTCGTACAGAGGCGGACTAGCATCCTTCCATAGTTTGCAGATCTCTTTGCGGGCAATCAAGATTAGACAAAAAAACAGGGCCACATTTGACACCATTAGCCCCCTTAACCCCTTCCGTGCGGCCACAATTCCCCCCGTGTGCGGCAGCCGCACGAACAGGGCGGGGCCGTGACAAACCCCAGCCGTCATCAGCACACGAGCACCGTGGAGCGTGACGGCTGGGGTTCGTCACCAGCATGGAAGGGGTTAAGGGATCAGCCTCTAAACCAAACAGTACTCTAGCTGTGATAAGGCACAATTTAACTTTAAAAATACCCTCCATAGCCCTCTCCAGATGGTCCTATTCTGGGCCTCTTTTGGACTAATCATAAGTGTTTGACGACTTCGAACGCCTACGTTTGGAATATAGGGGGAAGTTAGATCTAAAAGTTAAGGCGCAATGGGCTGCCCATGGTATGGAGAATTACGAATATGGCGAAAAAGCTGGAGCAATTTTGGCCCGTAAGACCAAAGCAGACTGGGTTAGAAATGACCTCAATACAATTATAGACGATCAGGAAACTATCTCTTGGGATCAGGAGGATATGCAGAGGCATCTGCTCTCCCTATTCTCTAAACTCTATGAGAAGTCATCTTCCCAAAGTCCCGATAACACTCTAAAATGGCTGGAAAGCAAGGCCTTACCAAGCTTGACAGAGGAAGGCCGAGATATGCTGAATAGCCCCTTCACGGAGGAGGAAATCAGATCCCATATTAAGAAAATAAAGAATAAGGCCGCCGGGACTGATGCTCTTCCAGGAGAGATATTTAAAGTTTTTCAGGAGGTCTTGGTCCCAAGGCGTTGCGAGTTGTTTAACTATGTATACAGTCCAGATGGTAGGGCTCCTCCATCTTGGAAAGAGTCCATAATAGTACTTATTTTAAAACCAGGGAAGGACCCTCTTAAGGCAGACTCCTATAGGTCTATCTCCCTGCTAAACGTGGATTATAAGATCTTTACCAGTGTTTTGGCAGGGACACTGGCTAAGCTGGCCCCACAACTTATTAACTCGGACCAAAAGGGATTTATTCCTGGTAGATATATTCAAGAGTTAACTCTACAATTAATAGGAGGTATTGATTTAGCGTTGGCATGGTCGTAGCCCTTGGCAGTGGCTGTGTATGACGCTGCGAAGGCCTTCGACCGAGTCAACTGGGGTTTTTTATGGGAAGTGTTAAGAACTATGGGCTTTGGTACAACCTTTATTCAAACACTCAGAGGGTGCTATGAGGGCGCCTCCGCAGCTATACTCTTAAATGGCCTCCTGACGCTGTGTTTTAACATAAAAAGGGAACTAGGCAGGGATGCCCTATTTCGCCCCTTTTGTTCGATATTTATATCGAACCCCTGGCACAGGCGTTGAGGATGGACGATTTGATCACCCCCTTCAGAGTCATGGATTACAGCTGTAAGTTAGCCCTGTACGCTGATGATTTGCTGGTGTATACCAGCAATCCGGCGGAGGTGTTGCCTAGGGTGGAGGATGCTCTGACTGAATTTGGTCTGTACTCTGGTTACCTGTTTAACAATTCCAAAACTGAGGTTATGTGCTGGGGGTTGATAACTGGGCCGGTGCCCGCATCAGTAAGTTTAAGTATCTGGGGATAATAAGAACACAAGACCTTAATAGTATTACTCAGACCATCAAGAAGAAGGTGGCTAAGGAGATTGATCATCTTTTCTCTAGATGGCAGAACCTTCCCCTGACAATATACGGCTGTGTGAACTTGGTCAGAATCAATGTTTATACATTTAGAGACCAACATATAATGGAGAGTTAGAAGGAAAAGTCAATAACTTCTCTTCACCAAATGCAAGCAATGAATAGTTTACCTGTCTGTGTAGTTTTGCAGTTTTAAGATCTTTCTGGATTCACTATGCTGTGCATTATTCCACAGTCTAGTGGTTGGGTTCGAAATCGTAGTCTTTTCTTTCTTTTTTTTTTTCGTAGCCCAGGTGGGCGTCAACGTCCCACCTTTTGGGGTACTTCCTGTGACGTCGGCACGCCTCCTGAGGAAGCTCCCACCTTCTTCGGATTCTTTTTTTTTTTTCTTGTTTTTGTGTTCGGTTTGTGAATCCTTTGGCAATGTTCTCTATTTCTTTTTCAAGTAAGTGATTTCTCCGCTTTGTTCTTTAAGGTGTCTGTTTCCATATTGTCCTTGTATTACCGCCTTCTTCTCCTGCCTCATCTTTCTGGCGGAGGTGGGTGGGTTCGCTAGTGAATCCAGAAAGATCTTCAAGCTGCAAAACTACAACGACAGGTAAGAAACTATTCGTTTTGCAGCGTGAATCTTTCTGGATTCACTATGCTGTGCATAGACTTTGTAGCGGTTTGTTATGTTTGTGGCGGCTGGGTGGAAGATAAGTGTTAATTGTTCAATATATGTTGAAGCACCTTCTGTCCTACTTGTGCTTCCTTGTTCATTTGTATATCCACACAGTAGTGCTTAGTGAAAGTGTGCACTGAAGCCCATGTTGCCGCCAGGTATAAGTCTTGAATGGGTGTGTTAGTCAGGCAGGCTATTGTTGCCCTTTTTTTCCTGGTAGAGTGGGCTCATGCCCCTTCTGCTAGTTCTTGGCCTGCCTGTGGCAGAATTGCATAGTTTGTACGATCCATCGTGCAATGTTTCCCTTTGTTACTGGTCTACCCAGCAAACTACTTGCGAAGGACACAAAGAACTGCTTTATTTTCCTGTGCTCCTTGGTTCTTTCTATGTAGTGCATTACTGCTCTTCTAGCGTCCAGAGTGTGCAGTGCCCTCTCTGCGCTTGTGGCCGGTTTTTGAAAGAAGCTTGGTATTTGTACCGTTTGGTTGATGTGGAACCTTGACACCACCTTTGGCATAAAGTGTGGGTCAGTTCTCATCACCACCCTATCATTGTGTATCTGGATGTAGGGTTCTTGTAGCGTTAGCGCCTGTAGTTAGCTCACCCTGCGCAGCGAGGTGATTACCACCAGGAAGGCTGTTTTCATTGTCAGCATTTGTAGGGAGGCCTTATGAATGGGTTCAAAGGGTGCTTTATGTTGGGACTAAATTAAGGTTCCATGCCGGTGGCGGCATCCTCTTTGCCCCCTCCAGGAATCTCTTTACTATCTGTTATAAAGAATCTTTTCCCGGTTTCTCCTCTTGTGTAGGCTACTATCGCTGCTAGGTGTACTCTTAGTGAGGATGAACTTAGTTTTGCTTTCAGCAGGTGCATGAGATATCTCAGAACCATTGATTCCTTTGTCATCTTCTTGTGTAGCTTCTTCTTGCTGCACCATTGTGTGAACCTCTTCCATTTTGCCACATAGCACCTTCGTGTGCTAGGTCTCCTTGCCTCTCGTAGCACCCGCAGGGTGCTCTCAGGTAGCTTTAGGTGTGCAAAATATGTCTTCAGGAGCCATGCTGCTAGGCTGAAACTCTTAGGCTCTGGGTGTAGTACTTCTCAGTTTTGCATGGAGATTAAGTCTTTCCTTTTCCCGAACTTGTGGGGTGCACCCTGTGCCATTTCCATTATCTGTGAGTATCAGGTCTGCTTGGCCCACTGGGGTGCCACCAGGATCAGCGTCATGTTGCTGGTTCTGCACTTGTTGAGTACTCTGTATCAGTGGTATCGAGGGAAAAGCGTAGGCAAATGTTTTCCACCAGCTTATCCATAGGGCATTCCCCTGGGATCGCTCCTCTGGTTGCCTGGATGCGAAGTGTCGGCATTTTGCATTCTGGTGTGTTGCAAATAGGTCTATTGTCGGTGTTCCCCACCTCCTGAGTAGCCTTTGCGTTTCCTGTGCATTGAGCTCCCACTCGTGGGATGCCGATGTCTGTCTGCTGAGCCAGTCTGCTTCCACATTGTCCTTCCTTGGTAGGTGTATGGCTAGCAGGTCTATTTTGAGTGGGATGGCCCATCTCCATATTTCCTGCGCTAGGTTTGACAGTGCAACAGATTGTGTTCCTCCCTGTTTGTTTATGTAGAACATTGTTGTGTTGTCTGTTTAAATCAACACTCTCTGGTTGTTCAGTTTTTTCTGGAGTGCCTTCAGGGCAAGTAACATGGTCTTCAGTTCCAGGTAGTTGATGTGTCTGGCCGCATCCGCTGGAGTCCACAGACCACTCACCTTGAGTTTGTTCATATGTGCTCCCCAGCCCATCTGGGATGCGTCTGTGGTGATGGTCACTGTTGGGCTTGGTGGTGTTAAGGGCTTCCCCTTTGTTATGTTCTCCCTGTTCTACCATGTAATCTCCTCCTGCACTGCGTGCGTTACAACCACTAGATCTTCCCAACTTCCTGTAGCCTGTGACCATTGCTGTTGCAGCCATTCCTGGAATAGTCTCATGTGGAACCGTATATTGGGGACCAGGTGTATGCAGGACGCCATCATCCCCATGATTTTGCTTGCTGTCCTCACCGTCAGAGCTCGCCCCTTCCGGTAGCGGCGTGTCTCATTCAGCAGGGCCAGTGTTCTCTTGTGGCTGGGGAACACCTTGCTCTGAATGGGGTTGATCTGTGCTCCTAGGAAGATCTTGACTTGCTCTGGTTCCATTGAGGATTTTCCCCGGTGTATGGAGAATCCTATGTCTTTCAGGGTCTCTGTGACACGCTGTGCGTGTTCCTTGCATGTCCTGTGTGAACTTGCTTTTATTAGCGAGTCGTAGAGGTAAGGGTATATGTGAATCCCTTCTCTGCGCAGGTACGCTGCCACGGCTGCGAGGCATTTTGTGAACACCCTTGGTGCGCACTTTAGTCCGAAGGCTAGGGCTGTGAACTAGTAGTGTTCTTTGTTGCTAGTAAATCTTAGTAGATGTTTGTGCTGCCTGTTCATGGGGATGTGCAGGTGGGCATCTTTGAGGTCTATGGTGGACATAAAGTCTCCGTCCCTTATCTGAGGAATGACCTCTTGTAGGGATGTCATTTTGAACTTGTGTCCTATGTATATGTTTACGAACCTTAGGTCCAGGATGGGTCTTAGCGTTTCGTCCACTTTGGAACTAGAAAATAGTTTGAGTACACTCCCTTGTTCCTTTCTCTGAATGGAACTGGTACGATGGCTTCCTTCCGGAGTTCTTGTGATTCCTCTAGGAGTAGCGCTAGTTCATTTCCTGAATGCACCTTCCTTTTTTATTTTCTGCTTGGCGGTTTCTTTACCAGCTCTATGCAGTTAGTGAACTGTATGATGTGGAGTATCCATTTGTCTGTAATGATCTTCTTCCACTCCTGGCAGGAGTGTCTTAGTCTGCCTCCCACTGGTGTTACATGTTTGTCGATGTTTGGTCCGTGTAACTCCCCCTTGTTGGTCTTGTTGTGCTCCACCCTCGGAGGGGTCGTGTGGGTGGGCACGTTTTGCGTGACGAAGTCACTTAGAGGTGGGCTGCTGGTCCTCTTTTTGCATGCCTTCGTCCATTCGCCCTCCCGCGAAAGGACTGGCTCCGAGGCTGGTACGGCCAGGTTTGCTTTTGCTGCCCCTGCTGGGATTGGTTGTCGCCCTGGTGCGCCTGCTGGAATGTCTGGTGCAACGTTCCCAGCTGGTTTTCTCCCCTTTCGTTTAGTCTCCGTGTCGGGGTACCCCTTCTCATCCCTCTGAACTGTAAGGCCCCCATGGACCTTGCCGTTTCATTTTCTTTCTTGAGCTGGGTGAGTTTCTCATCCACCGGTGCCCTGAACATTCTAAGCACTCCCTTCAATGGAGAGACACTGTTGTTTTGCACTTCTGACTTGAAGCCTGAGATCCTAAGCCAGGCCTGCCTTCTTTCTGTAATTCCTATCATCATAAGTCTGTGGGATGTGTTAGCCCCATCCAAGGCTGTTTTCAGGTAAGCATTTGCTATATTTTTCCCCTCTTCCACCAGATGTGATGCCCTTTGCTGGTATTCCTCTGGGAGGTGCTTGAGTAGTTGCCCCATTTCGTCCCAATGCTAGTACTGGTGTCTGTTCAGTAGGGCATTTGAGTTTGCCATGCGCAAGTGTACTGCTGCATTTCTCTCTATTTTTCTCCCAGTCAGGTCCATTCTCCTGCTTTGTCTGGTGGTGGGCCTGGTGTTGGGACGTTAGCCCTCTTTCTGGCAGTTGCCGCAATAATGGAGTCCGCTGTGACGGATCCCTGGATGTAGGGACGATCCTGAGAAGAGTGTTTGTATTTTTTCTCAGTTCTCGGTGTCACAGGTTGCTGGGTCCTTGAACGCCTCCCTCCCTTGGTCCATGACATGGGGAGAAACAGACTCTTTGTTTGAGTGGGGAGCAGGGTCTCCAAAAGGAAACATGCCTTAGGCTTTTCCTCTTCCAATTTGACTCCATAGGCCGCTGCCGCATTCTTGATGACCATGTTATAGGCCCCAATGTCATCTGGTGGCAAAGGCCTCGAAGGATAAGTCTCCACGGGCTCTTCCGGATTTTTGGAGTCGATGTCCTGCCATTCCAGGTCTTGTGTCATCGAGGATGCCGAGCCGAAAGTCGTTCGCTGGTCATCGTCGCCTTCTTCTTCTTCATAGTATAGGCCCTCTTCTTCGAGGTGTTCCTGGGGCGCTGGAATTTTCGGGAGCTCTTGATGGTCGAACTCTTCTCCCTCTTCAACTATCATCGTCGGCGCCTTCGACTGAAGCGCGAAACTCTTCATTTTCTCGTCAAACTTTTTCTTCCTTTGCAGGATGTTCTCCATTTCGGCCTCGAGCCTTCTCTTTTTTTCCCTCCATCTCGGCGGCATGCTCGGCACCAATCGTTTCTGTCGATCTCTTCGACTTAGTCGTCAATGTCGAAGCGACCTTCGGGTCCTTCTCCTTTGAAGTTGAGCGGTCCTTTTCGGGGACGAGCTTCGACGACATTGGCTTTTCGCCGGTCTTCGCCGCCTGGGAGTCCTTCTCGAAGGATCCGCTGAGCTGTTTGTCCTTGGATGCAGCTGCAGCAGTCGAGGTTTTCGGCGCCAGTGCTCCCTTCGAGGACTTCGACTGTTTTTCGAAAGTCCTGATCGGGCTTTTGAGAGTTTGTCGGGGTTTAGGGGTCGACGTCTCTCCTACCTCTTTAGATGCCTTCTTATCTGTCTCTATGACTGTGTAGTCATCTGGTCCCTAGGTGATGTTGTCCTCTTCGTCGCTGAGAGGCCCAGGTCCTGAAGCAACGGAGGTTGGCCTTTGCCTTGCATGTTGTAGTTGGCTCTCCTCTGTCTCTCTCTAACCCAGGGTGTCTTTGGGGTTAAGGCAGAGCAGGCGTTGGAATCCTTGCTCTCGTGGTCGACCAGTAAGCAGAGGTTGCAGACCGGGTGCTGGTCCTTCTGCGCGTATTTGTGGTGGCAGTTACGGCAGAATTTAAAGGGCGTTTTGTCCATTCCTGCGCTTAGGGGGCCCCCTGTGTGCCCATTCTCCGTTGGACGTCGAAGATCTCGAAGTTCTCCTCCTTCTTAGTCGTCCCGGCTTGGTGATCTTGTTCTTCGGTATCTTCTCCAATCTTTTCTGTGAAAGTTTCGTCTTTTTCCTCTTCTTTTTTCCCAAAAACTCTGGAGCCTCTCGGTGACGATCCAGACCGTACGGCGGAAAAAAGAACCTGAAGATGGCACCCAAAGGTGGGAGCTTCCGCAGGAAGCGTGCCGACGTCACAGGAAGTACAACAAAAGGTGGGATGTCGACGCCCACCTCGGCTACGAAAAAAAAAAAAAAAAAAAAGCTACGATTCCGGACCCAACCACTAGACCGCGGAATAATGCACAGCATAGTGAATCCAGAAAGATTCACGCTGCAAAACTGCATCTTATTAGAACACAACAGTATATTAGATTTAGGTAATTCTGTTTCTTCATCTTAAGTGGTTAGTAACACCTTTGTCTAAAGAAGTCACACGTTTTTAAACCTGTTGCCAGGAGTTCTAAAGTTTGATGAAGAACTGTGGAGCTTGGACCTCACACTTTACGTTTGGCAAAAGTAGTTACCAACAAAAGATTGACTGAAAGCAAACGTAAGGCTCCAAAAGGTTAATAATTAGTCAAACGTTTTTGTTAAAACCATAGCGTACAGTATCATGCGTTGGTTAGGTGGGAAATTTTTAGGTCTCGCCTGCGTTGCAGCGCATGCGCTGCTTCGCCTTGGCGAGATCTATTGTTGTTGGTTTTGTGTCGGGCTTCTTTGGAAGTGGGGTTTCTTGTCCGCCCTGTTTTCGTTAGGCCCCGCCCACTCGCCTAGGGTTGCAGGGCATTCGCGCTGGCC
This sequence comes from Lissotriton helveticus, assembly GCF_964261635.1. NCBI lineage: Eukaryota > Metazoa > Chordata > Amphibia > Caudata > Salamandridae > Lissotriton > Lissotriton helveticus. Next base: position 350,262,784 of record NC_136070.1, on the reverse strand, counting down.
TCTTCACGTTGTGTCCTGTTTCCCTTCCACCATTCACTCGACGACGTACAGACCCTCCACTTCCTTCTCTCCACGCCTATTTAGTCGCGTGAGGAGGGTCATGAAGGCTTCTTCCAGGTGGTGTAATTTATCGCGTATGGCAGTCTGGTAAGGAAACCACAAATACTAGGAGTGGGTGTATTGCAATGCTTGAAACCCCATGTCGACCCAATCCCATGCAATGTAGCTAAAACACAGGGCGTGTGCACCCATATCTATCCCAGATACCCAGCCTTGTGCAGTCACCCTCATATAATGCATACAACTCCCGTGCAAGCACCAGAGAATATAGCTACCAGGCACAAGCCAGGGAATGCGTCCTCGTGCCAAGGACAGAGAATCCATACATCATCGCGAGAATGGAGATCCTGTGCAAAACCCATGCAATGCGGATCTTTTGCAAGCTCCAGCATCACAGCCCGCAGATAACAGGAATCCCGTGCAACTTCAGAGATAGGGAACCCAACGCAAGTACCTCATGCACAATCTGTGCAGTGTGCTTCTCATGCAGCCATGAGAAATGTGCTTTCCATTCTGACCTCATGGACAGAGCATCATATAGTGGAGACCCTGATGGCTGTATCTGAGGAGGCACTCCATCCTGGGCTTAAATCACGAGCAAGGGTTCTCCGGCAAGAGCCATCCCAATAGCCCCCTTGCTGTCCACTGCTTGCGGTGCTCGCTGCCCCTACTCCCCCTCGGCTCCTCAGTATACTCGTCTGCTCCGGGTCCTGTCCAGTCTCCTACCCTCTTCTTCCAGGAAAGAAGATATTCCACACTGTTTGTATGATAACTCGAAAAACCCCAAACACCCGGAGCATCTTAGGGTCTCGTTGAAATGTCTGGAAGTGGCCCAGGCTGGTCTGTGCATCTGTTTTTGATTTCAAGGCCCTCGTGGGTGCGTTTTAGATCTCAGCCCAGCTACAGTCATTTTATTGCTTCTGAATTTGCTCTTCAGATTTAATCTTACTCACCAGTGACAGTTTTTAGAGTCATTTTCTTCGCTGTAATGTTATCTAGGAATGCATTGATTTCATTTTCGTGGTAAGCTTGTTTTGATCCAGCAGTAGACGCATGTCAGAGTGTGTGGTTGAACTGTTTCTAGCGATGCCAATGCTTTGTTCCTTAAAGTACCACTGACATGCGTGGTTTGGTACTCCTACTCGAACCCTCCAGACGGTCTACTCCCTAACCTGGCTTTAAACCCATGTTTATGGCCCTTTCAATGTCAGCGTTTCTGCCACACATTGAAAACTTGCTTGTATTTTCAGACCATCCAACTTTAAACGGCATGCTTGTTACCTTCTCTTTTAAAGTGTTGGAGTAGTGTGAAGTAGTTTGAGTGCTCGTGTACCCTCTTCAACGTTGGTTGCCTGTAGCTTGGTTTGAGCCATGTGATGGGAAAATATGCCCCTACCCAAAGGATGTGGCTCCATTTAATCAAATCGGCGATGTTAATTTTTTTTATTATTTGTGGCTGTGTTGAGTTTCATCCTTTCGGTCATTTTATTCTGTGGAGCTTGTGCGTTTATGGAATCTTCAAGTAGTTACAAATAAAGTGTGTGTTGCTGCAAAGGGAGTATGCAGCTAGAATATTAAGCATTGGTTGATCCTCGGACTACTTCTGTTGACCCTGGGTTCAGTCGGAGATGTGCTGTGTAACTTTAATGAGCTGTGTCCAGTTTATGAATAAGGAATGTTGAAGACCTGTTAGTGTTGTGCTACCTTCAACAATTATCGCTGGGGCGCCAAGAGAAAGATATGAATTCTGTGTGCGCTATGTAAATTAGGAGATGGGTCCAGGTGCATGGGTCAGTGGAGTGCCAGTGTAACATCTCATGTCCATGTGTTTCGAATTCAATTTAATAAGGCAGTGTACCTCGCCTCCCACAACCTGTTTTTAGAGAGTTTAACGCGGGAACACTTTTCTCATGGTCTAAACATTACATGTGATGCACTTTACAAAAAAACAAAAAAAACACCCTCGTACATTTAGAGCAGCCACATTAGTAAATGGAACAAAATTATCTCTCAAGAAATTGTAATATCCCTGAACCATTTACTTCCAGGAGTGAAGTCAGGACTGCTGGCTGGTAATCCGACTGGAATATTCTTTTTTGAGAGGTATTGTAAAGGAGATGCCAGTTAAACTTTGAAGTGTGTACTTTTAAAAGAATGTAATTAAACAAGCATTTGGAGTGCAATAGCTCTAGCATTTGTGAGAGTTAGAGCTATTGTCATTGTAAATGACAATGCCTTTTATATATGTGTTTTGAAAATCTGCAAGCAGTGCATAAACACGCACTTTGTACTTGTAGTCCTTGCTTACGAGAAGCAAGGCTGGCAGTAAAAGGAGCCCAGGTACTGCCAGCCTTGCTTCTAGTAAGCAACTACTATAAGTACAAAGTGCGTGTTTACGCAATGCTTGCAGATTTTCAAAACACAAATAAAATACATTGTCATTTACAATGCCAATAGCTCAAACACTCACAAATGTGAGACCTCTTGCACTGCAAATGCTTGTTTTTAAGAGGCCAGTGCAAAGAATGAAGAAGTACAGTATGGCCATTTAGGAGGTGCCAGTATTAATCGAGCTGCTTGATTGTGGCTGCATTCTATGGATCAGGTAGTCATGTGCGCAAAGGTGAAGAGAAGTGGCATGTCTACTCTGGAACTAACAATCAGAGAGATGGTCCATCTTACACCATTCTTTTTAAAAACAAATACGTTTTCCTCAGTAATTTATATAAGAACAATTTGACGTAAGAGCAGAGACCTTACAGAAAATGGATGGATCATCTATCTTTACTACCAAACTTGCTTTCTCCACGGGGGGAGACAAGTCCCCAATTCAGCTGGCCTGTAATCATTAAGCCAAAGTTCTGCTACCAACTCACCACAATCAATTCAACCTTCTCCCTGTTGACCTTGTGCCAACTGCTATGCATCCACTCCCAAATACACCTCATACAGCTTTGGGAATGTACACAAGTTATAAGGTCACCACCTATCTTACTAACAACTGGTTACCTTCAGCATACATGGTTAAATTAACTCCTTTAGACAGGATGAATTTGGCAAATAGTATGAGGTAGAGCAGAGATGTGGAATTCCTATAGCCCGACGCGCAGGACATATTGTTTGGGGTCAAGGGCAACACGTTTTCATGTGTCTTTTGTCCTTGGGACAAGTATGCCCAACCCCCTGCAGCACAAACCCTTTGGCTGCCAGTTTGCAGACCCACATTATGGATCAGGAAAGGGCACTGTCTGCAGTTAAGATAATTTTTTGTCCATATGTTGATGTTGTTCAAACTTGTATTTGTGGTTCATTAATTGAAAGCCTTTATTATTAGAGTGAGCACTAAGTAAATGTTGTAAGCTCTTACTGCACTTCTAACAGTGGTTCCAGTAAAAAATGTGTACATACATGTTCATAGTTTAGTAATATGAGGCTATGTACAATGCTTCCAGAATGCTCACTGATTTGATGCAAATATTTGCAGAAGCTTGGTAGCAAGATTGAGGATTCTTTGCTTTCAAAATAAAATGTTGATAAAAAAATTAAAGCAGGAAAAAAAACATTTCACCATACTACTGTAAAATTTCAGGTACCTTTTCTTTGCAGCATCATCTGTTCATACATGCTAGCATTTCCCAAAAATATTCATAATGGAAAATCTGTGTAACCAGTTACAATAGGATATAAGGAAACAAAAATAAACAAGCATTGGAAAAGCCAGTAGGTTTGAAATTGGTGGTCAGATTTTTAGTATTGTCAATGTGTGACTTGTTTTGGCATGATTTTTGTAAAGCCTTATTGGTGTGGGAGCTTCCAGGCACTCACCAAAATAAAGATTGGCAAAAGCAAAACTGTTTTTGGTCTCAAAAAGCACACACTGCCACAGTAGTTACTGGCACTGAACACAACTACTTTGTGTGCCGATAAGCTCCTTGTGAAAGTGCAGAATGCTGTCGCTCACAGTGAAGCCAGTTGAAACAGAAAGACAGAATTATAATAAATGCAAAAGGTCATGGTCAACGCCAGACCAAATTAAGGGCCCAATTATTTAAGAAAGTCTCAAAAGTGCACCCATGGTATATGTCCCTGCATTACGTGCAGCTATACGGGTTTTGTGAATTCAAGAATTTACAGAAGTAGGACAAAAAATAGTACTCCTAGAAAATATTTGTGAACTGCATTTTAGCATGAGCATATAATACATGTGTAGATTTGCTCATGCGAAAATCTGAGTGTTTGCAAGTTCACTTTCCCTCCAACCACTTTTTTCCCCAACTCTAGAAGAAGGTTTACATCTGCCATGGTCAGGATTACATTTCCAACATTTCTCAGTATGGAAAGGTTAAAGAAGAGTTGTTGAAAACCCTTAAGACATGCAAGTTAGTAGGTTTGCACAGACTCAAAAGGGCATTCTAACCCGGGAAGTATTGCTTACCACTACCTTCGGCCCCATTATGTTGATCTATGGAAACATGGCAAAATAAGGGGATTGCAAGTATTCAAACACTACTATGGTATGAGCCCTGGCATAATCAGAGAGGCTGTATCAGAGCTCTTATATAATATGATTGCTGCCATAATTTGTCACCCCACTACATGGCACCGAAGTGACAAGTGGATTTTGTTACAGGACAAGTAGATTTATGAAGCAACCTGCCCCATGGACAAATAGATATTTTAATAAATTCCACACCCCTGAAGAGTAAAAAGGTGGGGCAATAGGATTGAATCCTGTGGGGCAACATACAAGAAGGAAAGTATAAGGGACGGTAAACAGACGAAGCCTGACAGACAGCGTGCACTCTGACAAATATCATATAGAGAGGTGAAGCAAGTCAAAGCTATGTCTGTAATCATTATCGTCCTCAGCCGATACAACGGCGGACTATGCCAAATGCAGCAGAGAAATCTAATAAAAGGGGTCTGTAGTTTTATTTTCTTCAAGGGGGAGTTGTATACAATGTCTTCTTGCCCCAAGGACTAAATCATTATGATCTCTCATATAAACAATTCCCTTGTCCTAGTTGAAATTATGAAAAAATGTGACAAATTACAGCAGTATTCTCATGTGAAATCTCATAGCCTCTGTGATTATGCCAGGGTTCATATTAGGCATGGGGTTGGATTCTATCAAGACTAAGATCATAAAACGTTCCGATTGTACAGTGCTCTAGACATACCAGCCCTTCACACTGTGTGCATATACAGATGGCCTTTTTATAAATGGCTTTCTTTATGCTAGCTTTCTGATGTAGGCAGTGCATTTGCATTATGCTGGAGTTCTTTTATAGCAGAGTTCAGGATGTATCATCAATATTTCTTACTTTTGCTATGAGGAAGCATCTTATGAAGTGCTCTGGTAAATGTATTTTTAAGCTTTCACTCGATTACAAAAAGGATAACGTGCCTAGGAAGACCAAGGACCCGCTTAAGTTTAACAATTCTCCACTTGATCACACTACGCAATTCTGGGGCAGAGCCTTCATCTCACTGTGCCACAGTTATCTTTGTTATTTATAATTGTTAGAATAGACAGTGTGAACTCAATTACTGGACATTTATATTTTATTTAGTCAAAACTTTCTGGACCATCTATGCATGTATGTTTATTTTACGCAAGCAAATTATTTTTTTTTAACTCACAGAAGGATTCACTCACATGAAGATTTTAAAGTCAGCAAATTACTCACAGGGTTTGGAACAAACAGGTAGTAATCAGTTGAGTACTGGAATGCGTTGTGAGTTTGCACACACACACACAAACCTACAGGTTTAAGATTATTCACAAGCTCTTCGTTCAACCATGGAAAAGGTCAGAAATAGATTATTGACTGGGCAATAGTAAAATGTTTTCCAGGGTGGAAAGTTAGTTTTTACCCGAGAGGTGGGGCTCTAGAAATATATTCTGCGACCCTCTAGAGAGAAAAATGTAATAAATGTTTTAACAAGTCAGTTTTCATGCAATAGGAAGATTTTTAGCATGAACAAAAACAGGTCTATTTATCCATGCTAAATTAACAAACGATTGCTAGGAGTACACCTGTAACCCTCAAACTGTTGCAGGTTTCCAGACATTCTTCTGTACTCGTCAATTCATGAAAATCCTCAATTTACACCAATTAAAAGGTATATCAATCACTGGCCTACTGACGTGCTTCTTTGACTTTGTTTAATAAGAATAGGGGGACATGCTAGTTTTAAGATTCCCATGTTGGTTTTAAGATTCCTATACTGGTTTTACACTCACTCGATTTTTATCATACATAAAATGATGCTGTAGAGAAATGTCAATCAAAATACAATTGTCAAATTTGCTTCCATTCTCCCGTCTGTATTTGCAGTCAACGAAGGAGCATTCTGGGATCATTATAGCTGCTGAGCGTACAACCCACTATTTTCTTACAGTGCTCGCCATAACAATAATACATTTACATTAATGATCCATAAATTTGAACATATACATATAGGTGTTTATCTGGTCTTACTAGTAGAAAATCCTCTTTCCCGCAACCATTTGGCGGCCTCTAATCTGGCAAAGGGGTTAGTGATAAAGTGGGTTGGACCTACCTCTCCTGTGGACAAAATAAACATGGTGACTTGTTGCCCTTGACCCCCCCAAAGAATATGCGGAGGTAAAAAATGCCAAACCAAGCTGACACTGCAAACTTGAGCTCATCATATGTGGTCCAAATCATCAATTCTGTACTAAGATCATGGTGCAGACCTGCTTGTTTATTTATATAAATGTGAGATGGTTGCACAGGAATACTTAACGTCTTGGCCACGTGATGTTTTAGCATTTTTGCTGCTGCTAACAAGAGACAGAAAAAAGAAATCAGAATGGCAGAGTCAGCCCCAGGTTTCTTTATAAAAGGAGTAAGAAAGACAGAATTAAGGGGTATAGGAAAGATCGTGCTCAAAGGAGGAGTTAATGGCTAATTTCAGTGAGTTACAAGGAGAGGTCTGAAGCGGTTTTAAACCATGGATAGGACGGACATGCAAGTGGGCGCCAGATGTTAAACTGCTCTGAGTAGAGTAAAAATCTACTAAATAAAAGGGATCAAGAGAGAATTAAGCATTTGTGACAGGCACTGTCACATTGTTGGAGAGGTCATCAGGAACGAATTTGGTGTAGGAGTTCTGGTTTGCTTGACTACTGTGCGAATTACAGATTGTGGAACTAATAAATGGAGAATTTCCAGATTTTTTTGTTTTTTTGTTTCTTAACTAGGAAAAAAACTGCAGCAACATACCAAAAGAGGAGAGATTTCAAAGGATGAAACTGCGACAAGTAAAATGTATCAACATAAAAAAAAACAGCAAGAGGTGAAATTAATGGCCTTTTCGTATAACCATGAGAAACAACATTTTGGCTCTAAATTACAGTTCATTATATTGTCGGAATTTTATTACATCCAATCAACTGTTGCACCTTTTACGAAGCTGCATTAAGAACGAAATGAATCAGAAAAATAATATATTTTTATAGAAAGATGCAAACACCATTCACGTGATTGAAAATCTTTTTCATATGTATTACATTGTTGTAACTTGAGTCATGTATCTCTGGAGAATTGCTGGTTGCAAAACCCTCTCACCAACTTTCCCAACACATTGCATTTTATAGTCCATACACAAGAATTCAGTTTTACATGCTCATTTCCAAAATATATTTGCCAGCTGTACAGCATGTAAACTGAAAACTTACCTTGTGCAAGCATGTTAAATTCCAAGAATAGTGCAATATGATACAGTTCCATTGCTTCTTCAGCTCGCGTCATGTTAGGCTTTCCTGCTACAAGAGCCTGTACTTCACTTAGGCTCCCTAATGATGGGCTGCAGTGTAAAACATAGGACAGGTCCACTACATCAGTGTACATACAATGCAAAATTACTTTTGCATACTTTTTTGGTATAATGGATTCGTCCAGTATGATGCGGGTTGGAGTCCGGAGTGTGCGGTCTGTGATTTCTTCACCTGTCCTTATCCTCCGCTGCAGCAAGTTTCGAAAAAAAGGAGACCGTGCAGAAATAATAGCTTTATGAGCTCTGAGCTCATCTTCTAAGCAGCCCTGGTTTCCGGAAAAAGCTTCAACTAATTCGGAGTCAGATGAGAAGCTGAGAATTGCATCATAGTAGCACATGTAATCAAAGAGCCCACGCATATCCACATCTAGAGAATTTGGTGTCCCAAACTCTTCACTGAGCTGAACCAAAATGTCAACGTTCTGGAATCTAGAGTCTTCAATACCAAACTCTCCTGTATAAAGGTAGTGTAACAATGCAGAAAACATGGGCATGTCAATGCCTGCAGTGTTGATATCCATTATAATCTCAGCACCATACTCCGGCGACGAGGAAAGCAACTTCTTAAAAAATGGACACCTTGCTGCCAAAATAGCACGATGCACAGGAAAGCATGTTTCCTGAAATATTAGATCTACATCTGTACAGTATTTGTATTCGTAGAGATCTGCCATGTCTCTCTGCAACGTTCGGGCTTCCGGTCTTGCCAAACTGGCTTGCAGAGAAAGCTCTTTTAAGGCAGCCGTGCCCTCATATTCCTCTACCAAAGCATTGGCATCTCGAACATCCCAGCCCGAAAGAAGTTCCCGCATTTGCTTGGCATGATCAGCAGACCTGCTAGATTTTCGCCGTTTTATGAACTTCTTTTTGAGTGTGGCAAGGCCAGAGGTTTTCTTTTTCTTGTCTTGGGGTTTTTCGTGTCCATGGTCGAGGCTATACAATTTAGCCTCATACCCATAGCCTTGATGAGAGTAGGAGGATGTTCCTGTAGATTGAAGAGGAAATAGCTGAATGACAAGAACTGCAGTGATTAAATATATACATTACATAACCAAAACATATGAAAATGACAGCCTGGAGACAAAGGAGTAGTTTCTGTCCTGTAACTCCAGTTCTGTAGTAGGGGTATCTCCGTTATAGTCATAATCTAGTGAATAGTCCCGCCCATGTGCGTGGACCCCGGAGCAATCAAAAATAATCTCTTACAGTGTCAAAAAATGCAGACATGCATAGACACTTAAGAGAAAATTTTAAAGACAGATAATGCAGCCTAAAAAGGCTACACTGTCCAGTACTTCAACTAGAAATTCCACCATAAAATCCACAAAACAGCAAAAGCCTGTACAGATTTCCATTGCTTTAATAGCAAAACTCCCTCAGGAATGATAGAGAGAAGAACCTGGACAGACAAGCCCCACAGGTTGCCATTATGTGGCTCAAAACAGGATACTGTGCCTTTAAGAGAATCTTCCAGAACCTTCTCCCAGTATCCCAGAATGCATAGCCGGTCCAACTTACTTTCAGTTCTTTTTGAAGGCGTAACACGCCAGACCTGTAGCATTCCTTAAAGGAATATGTCTCTCTCCACCGGGGAGGCGGGAGGGCGCTTATGACTATAACAGAGATACCCCTACTACAGAACTGGAGTTACAGGACAGAAACTACTCCTTCTGTAGTAGGGGATCTCTGTGTATAGTCATAATCTAGTGAATAGAATGGCAAGCCCATCCCCACACCAAAGCGGCGGTGGAGAAAAGAGAATCAACACCACTATTGTGCGAACAGATTTCGCAGCGAAGCCTGTCCAACCTGAGCATCTGCCCTAGCATCAGTGTCCAGGCAGTAATGCTTAGCAAAGGTATGAACCGACTTCCAAGTGGCCGCCTTGCAGATTTCTGCAATCGGAACATTACGGAGCAATGCTGTCGTGGCAGCCTTGCCCCTGGTGGAATGAGCCTTAGGCTTACCTCCTAAGGTCTTATTAGCTTTTTGGTAACACAGCTGTATGCAGGACACAATCCACCTAGAGATAGACTGCTTAGAGGTCGCAAGACCCGTCCTGACTGATCCATAATTGATGAACAATTGGTCTGACCTACGAATATCACTGGTTTTATCCAGATAAAATTTCAGCACCCTCCTAACATCCAGGGAATGCAAAGACCTTTCCGCTGGAGATGAAGGATTCCGAAAGAACGTAGGTAAAGTTATAGTCTGGTTGATATGAAAATCAGAAACAACCTTGGGAAGAAACTTAGGGTGAGTACGCATAACAACCTTAGCAGCATGAAATACAGTATAAGGTTCTTGGCAACACAACGCCTGAATTTCACTCACCCTGCGGGCCGATGTAATGGCCACGAGGAACGCCGCCTTCCAAAACAGGTGCTGCAACGAAGCCTTATGAATAGGTTCAAAAGGCTCCTTCATCAATCTGGACAGCACCACATTCAAGTCCCATGAAGGCGAAGGAAGCCTGACAGGAGGGAATACTTTCTTCAAGCCTTCCAGAAAATCTTTGATCACAGGGATCTGGAAGAAGGAAGTCTGTGAAGGGCATTTCCTGTAGGCAGTCAAAGCAGCCAGATGAACCTTAATGGAATGGACATTAAGGCCAGACTGCGCCAGATGTAGCAGATATGGAAGGATGACATCTTCCTTGCATGTCGTAGGGTCGAAGTTCTTAGACTTGCACCAGATGCAAAACCTCTTCCACTTGTAAGCATAAGAAGTCCTAGTGGAAGGTCGCTTAGCCTCCTTCAGTATGTCCATACAATCCTCTGGGAGATTCAAATGGCCATATTGCACTATTTCAGGAGCCATGCCGCCAAACTCAAAGACGAGAGGTTGGGGTGCACCATCCGCCCCCCGAACTTCGTGAGAAGGTCCGGCCTGCACGGCAGCTTCATGAGAGGAAGGAGAGACCGGTGAAGCAGGTCCGTGAACCACCACTGTCTGGGCCATTCCGGGGCAATCAGAATCATCTTCGCCCTGGATCGGGACAGCTTGATGAGAACCGCTGGAATCAGGGGAATGGGTGGAAAAGCGTACAGAAAGCTGTTCGACCAGTTTATCCATAACGCGTTCCCCAGCGTCCCCGGCTGGTAGTACCTGGAGGCGAAGTCTCGGCATTTGCTGTTTTCGGCAGTGGCGAACAGATCTACGTCTGGAGTTCCCCACCTTGCGAAGACTTCTCCTAGTACTTCGTCGTTTAAGACCCATTCGTGGTTTTCCTGAATCAGTCTGCTCAGCTCGTCTGCCTGAACATTCTGCACACCTGGCAGATGAGTGGCCGTTATCGAGAGTCCTCGAGCCAGAAGCCAATGCCAGATCGCCTGCGCCTCCTGAGACAGAGTGCGCGATCGAGCCCCCCTGCTTGTAGAGGTAATACATTGTGGTCATATTGTCCGTTTGCACGAGCAGAGAGTTGGTCTGGAAGGACGGTTGAAAGGCCTTCAGCGCCAAGTGAACAGCCCTGAGTTCCAGGAAATTGATGTGGTACGTGGACTCCGCCGGGGACCACGTCCCTTGAATCTGTAGGTCTCCGGAGTGCGCTCCCCATCCCAGGAGAGAAGCATCCGTCACGATAGTCTGAGTGGGAATGTCCTTGTGGAAGGGAACCCCTCTGAGGAGATTCTCCGCTGAACACCACCACTTCAGAGACTGAAGAGCATGTAGAGACAGTCGTATCTTGTCGTCCCAAGATCCTCTCCTCTGTTCCCACTGATCTTCCAAACACTCCTGCAGCGGTCTCATGTGCAGCCGCGCATGTGGCGTCAGGAAGATGCAGGAGGCCATCGAACCCAGCAGAGAAGACACCGTTCTCACTGTCGTGGATGGAGTGGACATGAGAGCCTGAGCCTTCCGAAGGAGTGATAAACGTCGCTCTTCCGAAGGAGACACGCTTGCCGACAGCGTATCGATGGAGGCTCCCAAGTACTGGATGCACTGGACCGGAGTCGGAACAGACTTGGACATGTTGATGTGCAACCCCAGCTTGTTCAAGAGAACGCACGTCTTCTGGAAGTGTGCTTGAGCTTCCGAGAAGGAGGAGGCCTTGATCAACCAATCGTCCAGGTACGGGTAGACAAACACCTTGTTCTTCCTCAGGTGTGCCGCTACCACTGCCATGCACTTCGAGAACGTCCTGGGCGCAGACTTCAGCCCGAACGGAAGTACCGTGTACTGATAATGATTGGTGCCGACTTGAAATCGCAGGAACTTCCTGTGTTTGTGTGCAATGGGCACATGGAAGTATGCATCCTGTAGGTCTATGGCACATAGCCAGTCTCCCCGTTGCAACTGAGGATAAATCTGATGCAACGACAGCATGCGAAACTTTTCTCTGCGAATCCACTTGTTTGCCTGTCGCAAGTCCAGAATGGGCCTGAACACGGTCTTGTCCTTCTTGCGGACCAGAAAGAACCGGGAGTACAGACCTCTTCCCCTTTGAGACAGAGGTACATCTTCTATCGCCCTTTTCCTTAACAGGATATCGGCCTCCGCCTGGAGCTCGCGCAGTTGATACTGCGAGCTGACCGGAGGAATCGATGGAGGAGGGCTGGTGAAACGAAGACTGTATCCATTGCAAACAATATTCAGCACCCACTTGTCCTGAGTAATTTTTCTCCACTCTGCCAGGAAAAATTGAATGCTTCCCCCCACGGAGCGGGTAACGGACGAAGGGGAAGTAACTGCTCAGGGTCGAGACCCAGCCGGGCCCTTGGTCGCGGTAGAGGACTGCTGTGCACCTCTACTCCTCTGACGTTTTTGGAAGGGTCTTCTGTACTGCTGCTGCTGTTGCTGCTGCTGATGTTGCCCAGAAGACTGTCCCCTTCCTCGACCCTGCGATCCAAAACGCCGTTGGAATTGGCGGAAGGGTTTCTTATCTTTGGGCTTCTCCAAGCCCACCGCCGTCAGGGTTTCCGCCTCGGCCTTCATCCTGGCCATCTCGTCATCTGCGTGTTTCCCGAAAAGGGAATCCCCGGAAAACGGCAGATTTGCCACACGATGTTGCGCCTCAGGTTTAAGCGACGTCAACCGAAGCCAAGCATGGCGCCTCTGATTGATACCGTGGCAGTATCCATGCGCGGCCAGCAGGGAGATATCCGCCGCGGCGCTAACGGCCTGGTTAGAAACCAGCATCCCTTCCTGGACGATCTCCATGAAATCCTCTCTCCGGTCGCGCGGAACAAGGTCCGCAAACCGTTCCATGGAGTCCCACAGTGCACGGTCGTATCGTCCCAACAACGCCGAGTCACTTGAGGCCTTCATCGTTGTAGAGGACGTCCCACACGCTTTTCGTCCAGCAGAGTCAATCCAGCGGCTCTCCTTATCGGGAGGTACGGTGGAGGCAGGAGAGGTGGCATGGATCTTCCGAGCCGCCGTCACAATCACCGAATCTGGTGTCGGGTCCTTCCGAAACAAAGCCGGGTCCGACTCAGGAGCCCTGTATTTCTTCATGAGCCTGGAAGGCGCAGCTTTCACCACCGCCGGCGTAAGGAAGAGTTGCTCCGCCGGCTCAAGTAGTCCTGGCACCAAAGGCAGCAGGGGGCGAGACAGGTGTTTCTTATGTAATGTCTCAAAGATCACGGAAGTTGAGGGCGTAGGGGCCGTAACCTCGATCCCCAACTTCGCCGCCCCGCGCAGGAGAACCTCCTGGAACGTGCCAATATCATCAATCGGGGACACCCTCGTCTCCGGTGAATCTGACAACGTAGGTGAGTAGGAACGGGTCCCCGAGGCAGAACGAGACCTGGACCTATGCCTCCTATGGCGATGTCTGGATCTCGAGGAGGATCCGCGTCCGCTCCTCGACCTGTCCCGTCTACCTGAGCGGGACCTCGATCTCTTGGGTCTGGGACGCTCCGCCGGCCTCCCCGGGTCGGACGTCTTGGGTTTAGGAGGAACCTTCGACTGCGGAGTCTTCTTCGGAGGTGTCGGGAGTTGGGGCATCGACACCGATCTCGGTGGAACCGGGGGAGGAGGAACAGTTGGAACCGGGGCCTGAGGCGCCGGTAGAGGAGGCAACTGAGGAGGGGTCGAAACCCTCGGAGGTGGGCCCTTAGGCAAAGAAGGCGGTGAAGTAGGCTTCATCGGGGTATACACCTCGGAGTATGCCGTTCCCGGCGAGCCACCATCCTGTCCTGACTGTGGGGAGCCCCCCACAGTCCTGGGCCTGTCCTTACGACCTCCTGACGTCGACGATCGGTGCTCAGACGTCGATCGTGGTTCCCTCGACGGCGAGCGGCCCTTCGGCGTCGACCGTTTCACACTCCTCGGCGTCGACCGGCTTCTCCGCCTCGACGTCGACCTGGACCAGATGGACGAACCTCTAAATCTCGACGACGGGCGATGACGCCTCGACGGCGACCTCGACCGCCTCGACCTCTTCGAACGCCTCGACGTCGACCTCTTCGAACGCCTCGACGTCGACCTCTTTGAACGCCTCGACGTCGACCTCTTTGAACGCCTCGACGTCGACCTCTTCGGCGCCGGAGACTTCCTCCGTCTCGACGGCGACCGCGACGACGAGGATCCCCTCGACGACGATGTCCTTGTCTTCGACGGCGAACGGCGGTGTCGCCTCGACGGCGAGCGCCGACGCCGGGCCCTCCGATGCCGTCCACTCGACGCCGACGACGAGAAGATCGACACCGGGTTCGACGGCGGCCTGTAAACGTCCCTCGACGGGCGACGTTTTCTCGACCCAGAGCCCTGGGGAGACCGGGAACTGGCCGTGGACCTTCCTCTCGACGTCGTGGTCATAGCAACTGAACCAGACGGAGATCTTGGACGTTTGCTGGACTTCCTGCCCCTGGGGAGCCCCCCAGAGGCCTCTGCATGGGCAGCAGAAGCCCCTCCAGACCCACCTTGAGCCTTCAGTCTTCTTTCTTCAAGTCCCTGAAGTCTGATTTTTCTCCTGTCCTTCAGGGTCCTGCCAGAGAAGCCTCTACAGATCACACACTCCTCTGGGATGTGGGAAGAGGGAAGGCAGAGGATACAAACCTCATGGGGGTCTGACTTGGCCTTCTTCCTGGAGCACTCTGGGCATTTATCAAATAATGCAGGCATTATGAACAGCCAAAGAGAGCAGAAATCCAAGAAGAAAGTCACCAAAGTACTTTAAAAGTACACAAAAAACGAAATTAGTGAAAAACACCAACAAAACCCTTGAAAAGGGAGAGCTCAATGCTCCAGGGTCCTGCTTGCAGGAGCCGGAAAAAAGAACTGAAAGTAAGTTGGACCTGCTATGCATTCTGGGATACTGGGAGAAGGTTCTGGAAGATTCTCTTAACGGCACAGTATCCTGTTTTGAGCCACATAATGGCAGCCTGTGGGGCTTGTCTGTCCAGGTTCTTCTCTCTATCATTCGTGAGGGAGTTTTGCTATTAAAGCAATGGAAATCTGTACAGGCTTTTGCTGTTTTGTGGATTTTATGGTGGAATTTCTAGTTGAAGTACTGGACAGTGTAGCCTTTTTAGGCTGCATTATCTGTCTTTAAAATTTTCTCTTAAGTGTCTATGCAGGTCTGCATTTTTTGACACTAAGAGATTATTTTTGATTGCTCCGGGGTCCACGCACATGGGCGGGACTATTCACTAGATTATGACTATACACAGAGATCCCCTACTACAGAACTATGGCTTAGCAAACTTGGGAATATTTAAGGTTCAATCTGGAAGACGCTCATACTTGCAATAAACTAGAACATTATTAGAATACTTCCCCACCACAGATACTTCTGACCCTCCCCTAAAACCCTAAGCTACAATTAGAACGCCCCTTGATACGGAGATAGAGGGTAGCTGATGATTAGCTGTGAATCAAAACCTGTTTATATTTTGCCTAGTTAACATCTGATGAGATCTATTTTCTATCTATGTAACCCGGTGACTTTAAATAATACAAGTCTGTATGCGCCAAAAGGCTTTTTGAGCATAGGAACCAAGATTGAAAACTCTGGAACAATCGCCATATGCATTTAAGACTTTTACCCATAATGATGCAACTTAAAGACTTTAAAACCTACCTCTTTAGATTGCTATGACTTCTACAGTTAGTAGTACTGCAAGACTTCTTAATATAAGCAGATCTGTTTGTCTGTCACATGTACGATATGTATCCCGATTGCTGGGTGTAGTGCTACACTGCACTTTAGGCATCGGTATGGGCTCTATAAATATCCCCGAAAACAAATAAAATGAGCAGATGCCTATTTAGACACAGAGGGTTTAACTGATAGTAATGGCTCAGTGTCAGTAGGGTTGAAAATCAACTATTCAGGTTCTATCTTAAAATTGCATTTACCACTTTGCATATTTTATTGATTACATTTTAGGAATTACACATAGATTTTAAATCCTGCTAGCGTCTTACCAATGAAGGTCTGCTGCGTCGGTGCATTTCCCCCTACCCTCGGGGAACACGAGTGTGGGTAGTTTGATGCATTAGCGCCCATGTTTTTTCCAGTCATTCAGGCATTCTGCCTGAAGTGTCTCCTCTGGATAACCCCACAATCCATTGCAAAAGTTCAGTCTGGGTAACATCATACTAGACGGCCTTCATCCATCTCTGAAAAATAAAAAGTATGCAAAATTGAATTTGTGCTTTCCCCAGTGAAGATATGATGGAGGTCACTGTACGGATTATAACAGATTTAGAAAGTGTATCTAAATTAATCGTAATCACTAGCTTGCCCCTTTGCTACTGGAGTTTAAAATGAGGGACTGGTCAGCAGGATAGAGTGCATCAAATGGGCAGGGATAATCTTACTTAAACTGAGGAGCGCTTGCTGTATTTGCTATCTGTCATTTGGCAGACCTGCCCTGTGTGTCAGGCAATCTCCAGTAGGGTGAGCCGAGAGATTAATTGAAAAACATTTTCAAACTATCTTGAGAATCAGTATATAGGTGGCATACATTAAAGAGTGCAAGGTGTTTAATCAGCAACTACAATACAGAAAGTAAATCAAAACATCACAAATTGCCTCCCTGAATTTGAATACTACAGGCATATGAATGATTAAAAGTAGCAGTCTTAATCCCTTGAATTACTGAATATCCAGAGGATAATGAAGTCTCTCGTTTAAGAAAAAAAGAAATCTCTATAGACTGTGAAACTGTTCCTCTCATAAAACTACTTCAGTACTGCTATTCACACCTTTTCACTTGGATGACAATATCCTACCCCACTGCCTCCCAGGCTTAACAAGGCCCACACTCGATGGAATTCTACACATCGCAGAATGCCTCATAATAGCCCTAAAGAAACATGTTCACACCACCCCACCCTGTTGGAACAGCACTAAATCCCCCGTAACATCTTCAAAACCAACTGTATCTTCTACAACTCCATCACAATCCACACTCCTCTCTCTGGCTTCGGTGGCTCTTGGTGCATCAGAGCAAAAGCACAAGCATTGTCAAAGGCAACAGGTCTCACCTTTGAGACACAATGGCTCTGCAAATTCCTTTAGTTCAAAAAGGAATTTTGTAGGTGAACAAATGCTTCATGTCATAAGCATGAATGTGCCATCCTGTATGCATGTGAAGCAGGTACCTTTTTTTATTCACAGATCCAAGATGGATCGGTAAATAAAAAAAAAAAAATATATATATATATATATATATATATATATTAATTAGAGCGACAGCTTTCATGTATAAAGCAGAAGGGCAGCCATAAGTTTCCTGCTTGGGCCAACAACAACAAAAACGTAAAAAACAATTAAGGGGGAAGGAGGGTAATGGCATTCGGAGGAAAGAAGGGGCGAAGCACACGAAGGAGCAACAAGAGGCCGAGTGAGACCAGGAAAGAGGCGAAGGGAGAACCATGCAGGTAGGAGCATCATGGAGCACACAGATGAGAGAACACAGGAAGAAGCATATGGACAAGAGCTATGCAGAAGGAAGAAAAGCACAGAAGAGAGACAGCTGGACGAATGCACTTTTATTGGGTTTTTAATCAAAAAGAAAAGAACAGTTAATTAAAAGTGAGCATGGGACAAACAAAATGGATAAAGCAAACTATCAAATAAGAAACAGGCAAATGAACGTGTAAGAGCCAACCAGTAGTAAGCACCAGGGTGGGACTTTACACTCACTGTATGTTCTTACTAACCTACCAATACCAGACAATTGGCACTGCATGTAAGGCTTGCACTTTCCAGTAGGCTCGACCTAACACAGCAAAGCAACAAACATTACATATCTATGAACCCAAGATCTTTATCAACATCCTGGCATGCATCATGATAGCCCAAATAGCCTCTATTTTCATACAAGACTCCACGAGGTTATCCAGGAGAGTTATTATCTTGGTATACTGATGCGCCTTTAATAGGTGCATACATTCACAGACATTACTGTCTATGTCAATTGTGGGTTTCAGTAATGCCTATGGGCACCAAGGCTAATTCAGGCCCGCTACAGCCCTGGAACTTTGATGCTCATTATGGCATTGAGCAATTCAGGCTCCTTATTTCTTTGGTCTAATAGAGTTCCTTCAAAGCTAGTGTAATTCATTTCTATTGACCAGGTTGAATCTGCACAATAACTCAGAACCGGTCCAACAGTAGCCATTATTGCCTGGAGCTGTTAATGCTCATTCCTAGTCAGACATTTATGTCATGGGTGACTGACACTACAGGACTCTAAAGCCCAACAAAGAAATGTACTAGGTAACTGAAACATGGTGATGGTCTGGGTGACATCAAATAGAAAACAAGGGTGAAGCTCAAGTGGTCTCTGATATGAACCTAAACTCTTAAGGTGAAAAACATCCCCTTTATACAATGCTACCCATGCACAATGTTATGTTATGCCTAAACTCCACTGCACCTGCACCCTTATGCATTGCTCAAATGAGCAGCACAGGGACAGAGCAGTCATGGCAAAACCTTTACCTCCCCAGTCACACGTCACATAAACATTACAACTTACACCTAATGTCCAGCTCCTCCCCAGCCCAAATCACCCTATAAAAACCTTCCCCTCCACAAACAAAAATAAATGAACTGGTGTACTGCCACCAAAATTACAAATCCCCTCTCACCCAAAAATAAAACACCACCCGAGACCTGGCACCGACTCATACCACCCTCATCGCATTCCCTCCCTCTCCTGCCACCCTCCCTTATCACCCTCTTCACATTACTTTTCTCTCAGGACCTGGATCTGCACGGTTTCATTGGTTCTTGAGTGTCTCTTTGGAAGTCTGTGGTTGGAAGATTATTCTCAAAACCCATGCACATTCTCTTTTGAGCTAGAGTGTGGGGATGGGGCAAGTCCCATTTAGTCTTTTAAAGTTTGTTTAGACTTGACTGAATGCTTAAGGTAGGGGAAAGAATGTGGCCTAAAGGCTAGGGCGGTTGACCTCAGAGCTGGGGAACCGGGTTAGAGTCTTGGCAGGGATGCGCGACATTAAGTGATTTGTTCAGAATCACAGAATCTCCCTGTGCTCAACAAAAATGAAAGTGTCCGTCTGTAACGTAACTGGTGCTCATGTAAAGCACTCAGATACCTTCGGATCTAGTTCGCGCTATATAAAACTCCACAAACAAATAAAAGGCTTGGAGTAGGAAATAGATCATTCGAGGGAAATGTCCTCATGACCGAGACCAGGCCCACAACATGAAGCAGGAGGGAGAACAGAGATTTAACTGCTGCATCTTGTGTTGAGAGATGTAAAACTTTGACCAACCCCTCACCCCTCGCCTCCTCCCCACCCCACACAGTCCGTATTGATAAGGGAACATGTATTGCATGACTTAGTGCAGTAAGCAGAGCCCGGGCACCAGAGGCACCCCTCATGCAGGTCTGTTATCTGCACCTGCTTCCTGCAGTCTCAGCATGCGTCTAAAGTCTGAAGATTTAAAAAGGTGCACGACTCCCTAGTACATGGTCTACATATTTTGGTGTAGTCCTAACAACCACAAGTTGGAAGCAAAGCAAAGCTCCAGAACGGAGCCAGAATGCACAGCAGGTAAAAACAGATGCGAGGGCACAGAGGTGACACTTGTGTGCCTCTTTCTGATGTGTCCAGGGCAGTACAAAGCTGCTGTAGAGCAACAATGCCATATGCCAGCACACTGCATCAACCATGTTGAAATTCTCTGGATCCTGTCTGGCTCCTGGAGATATTCTAAAGGTGAGCAATATGCGGTTAGAAGTACCCATTATAGCAGAATTGCAAGAGGAGAGTTCTTCAGACCAGTTAGCCTTTGTGCTGTAAAAGGACTAATAACTGCACACTGCTCTTAAATGAAATCCCTGAACCACTGCTGCTCCAGAAAAAGATGGTAGCCCTTTAGCCCCAAGTCGCACCAAATCGACTGGTTCAGGGTGACCCCTTTAACTTTTAACACTGTCATTCAAAGCCCTTAAAATAAAAGGTATAAAAATAATGGACAAGGAGTTAAGGTATGACTCCTATGCAGAAAGTCATCACTCCAGCAATCTGGGATTCTTAAAGGCCTATTGTAGATCAGCTGTCGGAGCTGGAACAGTTCAAAAAAGGAGCAGCTGGGAAGGGAACAAAACACACCTAGATTGCGTTGTTGGGGTAGGATGCAGACATTTCTAAATACAATTGACAAGAATATGGGAAATATTGTAGGTCTGTGGCTAGAAAGGCACGTTGCAGGAGGATACAATCTGGTTGTGCATGGGACAGGATCCATGGTGGAGGACACTGCCAGCAGGCATGAAGAAAAGTTGAAAGGGCTTGACCACTAGTAACCTTTGCTATATTGTCCCTTAATGAATCCACCCTCCAGCACACACCCTCTTTAACCCCTTCGACGCCGATCATGAGGTAGCCTCCTGCTACGCTGATGACGAGCCCAGCTCGTCACGTAACATGCGCTTTGAAAAATCTCAGCGTACGAGCGGAATTCCGCCCGCACGCATGCGGTTAAACCTTCTGCACTACAAAATATTTCATTGGGTTCATGACAACAGAAGAAACCCTTCTGCTCTGCACGCCAATCGATTTGTAATAGCAATCTCAAGATATATGTCCAGCAACATCAGGCAATGTTCTTAATGGACCTCAACCTTCCACTAATGTGATCCATCTACTCTACCAGTGTGCCTGACACAGCCTCAGACACATTATCCCAACAACCACACCCAAAAAGTAAATAGAAGTTGACATAAGCGCTTAAAACAAAACAAAACGCTCCAATGTTTATGTGGCGACTCCTACTCTGCTCTCACCTACTGATATTTTTGTGACATGCTTTATTTTGTGAGAGGGTATTCTGGATTGCACTCCAACAGTTGATCATGAAGAGAGTAATTCCTAAATTCCTTTGATGCTCTTTGTATGTTCCGGCTGTCACAATAAATCTGCACTGAAAGTAAACATAACATTTCCCTTCTCAAATGCTTCTTTCTTGGAATCAAATATTCCTTTCCATTTCCTTTTGGTCTAAAAGCATGTTCTAAGAACTTCCTGAGAACATCCATTGTCACGAAGAGATACACAACCAGTATCATGAAAATAAACGTATTAAAAGAAACATGTTGACCAGTCGGAGTTTAAGATGATCCAGGTGCAGATCTGATTGTTTTTATTACCTCGAAAACAAGACAACACTTAAGACACAAAAAAAGCTAAGAGACAGCACAGCTTATAAAGGGCACGGCGCAATCTCACCACTGACTGGAATAACCAGTCCACCACGAATTATTTTCCAACGATGTTTTCTGCTCTTATTGAATAAAAGATGTTTACGCCCTTTCACTGTTTACAAGCTTTCTTGCTCAGAATGTTCAGCATACTTCTTTTCAGAGATTAGCGTGCGATAAAATCAGCAACAAAAAACCTCGAGCAGGCGGACATCTGCTGTCTGGCTGGCGCTAGAAGAGAGGAAGCGAGTGAGACGGAGCACTGATAACAGAAAGATGAGCCAAATACACCAACGGGAATTTCTAGTTTTTTTCTATATAAAGGGCGTTGGAGTTTCCCTTTGAGCCCATCCTGCCTGCTGAATGGATGGATGCTTTCTGTAATTAATACGTTCAACGAGGTGAAAGGAAAAGTAAAACGTGCCTCTGGCGTTTTCAGGAACTAAGGCGTAGAAAGTTCAAGTTCATCAACCAATGAAGCGTTATCTTAGCGTAAGAGCGCTGGAGGTCCGCACTGGAAAGTCTTACCAAGGCTGAAAAAATACACGAAATTCTAAGTTAAATATAATGAAATGAGAACAAACTCCAAGTTGTCGCCCTCCTGCTGGGCCGCCCACCTCCCTATACCACGCAAACACCAAACTGCCCATCCCCCTGCGCATCCTCCGAATTTCGACGCACACACTGTGCAAGCAAGCGTATCTTTCAGGGTTGACGCCCTACTGTAGTAACTACACTCATTCGCCCTTTACGACAGAGATCTTATTTTCAATAATGAAATTAGGCCTGGCTTGCATTTCCAATTATAGGTCAAACCTACGTTTTCCCAAAGCTGCTGGGCGTGCAGGATTTTGTTTCAGCTATGACTGTGATTGGTAGGAGAGCTGACCGGCATACAGCAGCCTTGAGGTTCAACGGGAAGGAATGACTAGCAGATATGTAGAGGGCGTCCCAGCACTATAAAGCAACATAGCAAAGGAGAAAGTGAGGAAACCTTAAAGCAAAGAAGGAGTCTGCAAGAGGAGAAGTGACGGGTTAGACATCTCACTGACAGGGTAAGTCAATTCTATGCTTTAGCAATGTCAAGCAAAAGCCCGGCATCCTGCTTGCAAACGTGTGCTTTTTGGAATGGCCAACGGATTGGACTTTATTGATAGAAGATGGCCAGTTGCGTGGTAGAAGGTTAACATTCTTTGCAAACCAACCTGGATTTCTACCTTAAAGATGTAGCATTTTTGCACTGGTTGCCAATGTAGTGATTTAGGATGGACAGAAGTTTGCGAGCATCCATTTAGTCTGGGCACTAATCTAGCCACACCATTTTAAATATGCTAATGTTTAGAGGATAGACAGCCATTGAAGTCCAGTTATAAGAAATTCAAGAAACTAGGAAAGTTGATAAAAGCCTGTAACACCAATCTATAGCAACCACAGAGAGAAGGCACAGCAGAACCTTGCAGGGAGATTCTAAAACGGAACCACACCACTTTTGGTTGATTTGTAGCACAAAACAGAGCAGACTGAGAGATGGTTTACAAAGACTGTGAGCAAACGCAGCAGGAGTCTGCAGGGGTCCAAGTTCAGATAGCCATGAAGTATAGTTCCAGATAGATTTACCAAAACGAAGTATTTCTGTTCCATTTGAATAAAGGCATTAGTTGGCATTCATCCAGTATAAGATGGCAAATCTACATTCTTTAAATCGAAACTGCACAGATGCAGAAACCAGCAGAATCTTAGAACCCGTTGCATGTCATCCAAGTACGCATAAAGAATAAAGTCAAATGACTGGATCAGGGCAGCAGGAGGGGCCACAGATATTGGTGTGTGTGGAACTGAGGGCTGATCCCTTTGGCACACCAGAAGGTATTGTTTTAAAAGAGGATCCAAATGGAAAGAGCTATGGATAGTGCATTGGATCTGCTTGTCAGGAAATGTGAGAAGCAGTTTTGACTGACTGATAGTTCGCGGTTGTCAGTCAGTCATTCAGAAGTGGATGAGGAATATTATGCCACGAGGTGGAGAGATTAAAAAAAGGCTGTTACTTACCCTGTAAGCATCTGTTCTTGGCATGTAGAGCTGTAGATTCACATGCTTTGCATGCTCCTGACATCTAGTGTTGGGTCCAGATGTTTGCAAGTATTTTTTTCTTCAAAGAAGTCTTTTCCAGTCACGAGGTAAGGTGACTCATCCTTTCGTTGATACTGCGCATGGGCAACGACTCCATTGTTAGATTGCTTTCCCGCAAGAGGGCTAGACCGGAGTGAGTGAGTAGTACAGAGATGTCCATGCGTGTATAAAGTGAATAATAAATGCAACCACCACAGGCATCCGAGAAGGAGGAAGAGCGGCATGTGAATTTACAGCTCTACATGCCAAGAACAGATGCCTCCCGGGTAACATATTTCGTATGAGGCATTTGAACTGTAGGTACACATGCTTTGCATAGACTGTTTAGTAGAACTCTCCCAAAGCAGTGGCTAACCAGTGGGCGCGTTGCAGTGGTCTGAAAAAGTATTCCTAGCACGGCCGGTCCTACATTAGCTTGATGACGTGCTAATACATCCACACAACAGAGTTAGGTAAATGTGTACATTTAGACCATGTTGCTGCTTTACAAATGTCAGTTATGGGAATGTTACCTAAAAAGACCATATATGTGCTTATTTTCCGAGTAGAATGTGCTCTAGGAGGCATCAACAACATTCATTTGGCTTTAACCTGAAACACGCCGACTCCATAAATCCCCCGCACCGCTGCGGAATTCGCGCCGCGGTCAACGGGCTAATATAGCATACAATGTTTGGATACATTTAACAATCCATCTAGAAATACCAGATTTAGAGATAGATTTACCTTAATGTAGAGGAGTAAATGCAACAAAAAGATTTTTTGTGAAAATATTTAGCTCTATCAATATAAAACAATGATGCTCCTTTGACATCTAATATATGTAGAGCTTTTTCTGCCACAGAATCAGATTTAGGGAAGAAAGCAAGTAACAACAGATATGAAAAGCATAGACTACTTTTGGAAGGAACTTTGGGTTAGTGCAAAGAAACACTCAGTCTCTATGGAGTTGGAGGAACGATTCTTCAAATGTTACTGCCTGAAGCTCACTGACACATCTTAGTGAAGTGATAGCAATCAAAAAAGCCACCTTCCAAGTAAGGAATTGCAGTGGACAATTGAGCAGTGGTTCAAAAGGTGGACCCAGAAGTCTTGTTAGAACAATATTAAGGCTCCATGCAGGTGGAACTTTTGATGGTATCACTCTTAAGGCCTTCCATAATTACTGGTACTCTGAATCGGAATAAGTGTTGGCTTATTTGAAGATATGCTGCCACCGCTGCAAGAGGTAGGCGTATGGATGTGTAGGCAAGGCCTGCATGTTGTAGATGGAATAGATAAGAAATAATTTGTTGTATAGAAGCATCTAGTAGGTCAATTGTCTGGCTATTACAATATATAACAAACATTTTCCACTCTGCTGCATAACATGCTCTAGTGGTAGGTTTCCTTACTTCTTTAAGAATTGTCATGCAATCCGGTGGTAGATTTAGGTATCCAAACTATGACTTCAGGAGCCAAATAGCTAGGTTGAGCTCCCTGGGGTTTGGATGTCCGATATCTCTGTGGTTCTGGGTGAGAAGGTTTCAGGTGAGGTGAAGCTTCTGGTGTGAAACAACTGAGAAGTCTAGTAGTGTGGTGAGCCATGGTTGACAAGCCCATGTGGGAGCCACTAGAATAAGGGTGAGAGAGGCTTGCCTGAGCTGCCGAACAAGAAATGGAATAAGAGCGAGAGGGGGAAAAGTATAAGCAAATATTCATGGCCAATTCATCCATAGGGCATTGCCTTTGGAAAGAGGGTGTGGGAACCTGGAGGCAAAGTTTGGGCATTTTGAGTTCTCTGCTATTACAAAGATCTATTTGTGGAAACCCCTATTTGTGGAAACCCCCATTTGTGGAAGTATGGGAGGAGGACATGGACTTGTTTCAGCATCCTGCTGAGGTCAGCACATTGGCTGTCCATCCCTGGAAGGTGTTCTGCTAGTAGTTGGATTTTGTGATGCATTGCCAATGCCAAATGGTCTGAAAGAGGCATGATAACTGTAGAGTGTGTCCCCTCCCTGTTACTGGACATAGCTGTCGTATTGTCCATCCAGACTAGGACAACTTTGCCCATCAGTTGAGGTACAAATGCTTTTAGCGCTAGGTGAACAGCTAGAAGCTTTAGCTAGTTGATGTGGAGATTTTGATGTCCCAGAGACTCTGAACTGTTAGATGCTGTAGATGAGCACCCCACCCTGTGAGGGACGAGTCTGCTGTGTGCACGATCTGTGGAACAAGGTCGGTAAATGGCAGACCTTGTGTGTTCCACCACTGCAGAGAGCGATGGGTGCAGCCGTCTGCCAACCCTAGATCTTTTAACATACCCTGTGAATGATGCCATTAAGATGCTAACCATTCCTATAGATGACGCAAGTGTAATCTTGTATGAGGCACTATGGCTATGCATGATGCCATCATCCCTAGGAGTGACATGAAAGTTCTGACTGTTAGATACTGGTTGCTTTGGAATTGTAGCAGAATGTTTGAAAATTGTGAATCCTGGCTGCATTTGGATAGGCTAAAGCTTTCCGAGTGTTTAGTATAGCTCCTAGATAGAGCTGCAGCTGTGAGGGGTAAAGTGTGGTACTGAAAATTCTGGACCCATGTCATAACCATCGTCGTATCATGACGATTTTGATATCAGCAGACCGAGAATGACTAGTAGACTATGCACAAGCATTTTCGTCATGTTCGAGTGACGAAATCACCCTGAAATCATAGTTTTCGCCCTGAACCCTCGGGTTCCATTTTGTGTACGGCAGCCATTTTGTGAGTTGCCCTCACATAGGCCAATGATTAAGGCCAAACACGATCCTGAAGGACACGCACACCTTCCCTGACTTCTCTACGACCTGGGCAAGCTGACTCCACTGCCCAAGGCCAAACCTGTTCGGTCGGTTCCTCTCCCAGTGGCCGAATGAGATTAGTATCAAGGCACAACATATCATAAACCTTTCATCGCACACGAACCATGCCTAATCTTACACACACCTGTCCCTGTTTCCTACTTTATGGCTTGCTTTACGAGGAGGAGGTGCCCGTTTTTATTGGGGGTCCACCGATATCTGATGGAAGTTCTGGGCCTTGCCGGGTAATTAATTGTGGACTGGACAAACTGAAATATGGGCTTGTCATCATGACTCTGCTTTTTCTTTGTAGTGAAAATATGTGAATGGTCAACTGTAAAACAAAGAATGTTTGCCTAAAGCGTAATATTTTGTATAAAAAGAGAAGGCTGGCTTTGTAAGATTGAGCAGTCTCCTGAGAATATACACCGTGTTGTACTTCAAGGACGCCTGTTACTTGGTTGCAGCCAATAAATTCGATCTTTGACTTCACCTAGAAGACTGTGTTTCTGTAGTCTGAAACAGGAAGAACTCGAAGTCTTTGGGTGTTCTCCCTGGCACCGCTGGGTTACCGGTTCAGTACCGGTTCTGAAAAACCCAGTACTTCAGTTGGCGCCCAACGTGGGGCAATGACAGCGGTACCGGTCCAAGCCAGAGGTTCGTGAGGAGCTTCGTGTGAAAATTCTGGAGGAAGGCCACCACTTCATCGACCCCTGCATGTCGACGTGGTCCGAAAGTGTCTGCTGCGAGGTTCCCCGCTTCCCGACGGCTACGAAGGACTGCTGCCCTGACTATCGCCCTGTTTTGGACCCTTGATGTTGGTAGAGCGAAACGATAGACGAGTCTTCTGGTGACGTCATCGATACCTCAGTTAAGTATAAGTGGAGCGTCTCCCAGTCCTTAGTTTGGTTCTTAGTTTGGGTATCCCCTTGGGATCTTTGATTTGGAACTTGCAAGTCCCAAAGCCGAAGGACTCGTGTATTCACGAGACTATCGTATTCGATAATCCTTTTAAGTTTGAAGCTAGACTAGAGAGCGAAGATGCCTGGTCTTAGCAGACTTGGAAATTTGTTTTGTCTTGGTTGTAGTAGGGATTCCCGATTGGAGGACTCGTGTCCGGTTCCTCCGATTGGAACTCCAACCTATGAATTGTATGTGAAACATGGAGTAGGCCACATCACATACAATGAAGTATGGATCCGATACACCAGAAAAGATGGTGTTTTAAAATGGCCCCAATACGGTAGCTTTGACACAGGAATCTTAGATAATCTAGAGGTTAAACTTTTTAAGAAGAAAGCCCAGCCGGCGATGTTCGACTCTTTCCGCCTATGGCGTAAGGAAGCCAAACAGAAGGAAATTAAATTAGCGAAGAAAAATAAAAGAGAAAAGGGTATTTCGATAATGCAAGCTGCTATGCAGTTTAAAGATAACGAAGAAGAACAAGCAAGTGAGCAGTTGCACAGGCAACGTAAAATGGTAATCGATAAATGTTATCCAGTTTTGCCGCCTCTTCAGCAAGATGCAGCAAAAGAACTTGAAAAAGACCCCCTAATGTCGCATTTATTGAGTTCGCCACCCCCCTATGCGCAGAGTGCTACAGCACCTCCGCAACCTTTAGTTGTGCAGCAACTCCCGGTTGTTATGCCTCAGGTTCTTCCACAGCCACCAGCTGCTCTCCAGTTGGCTCCTACTCCTCCGGTGCAGCCTCCTCAAGGGCCACCGACTTTGACATCTGCTCTGCCTTTACTTCCTACAACTCTGACAACTATATCGACTACCACTCCTGGTATTCCTTCTGACACTGCCTCTGCATCCGCCTTGCCTCACTCTGCTTTTCCTCCTGTTCTCTCGTCGACTTCTCCCTCTGTTCGCCAGAGAATGACTAGCACTGTGGCTAGCCTTCTATATCCTCTCTTTGGAGGAACAAGTGTAACCCCTGTCTCAGAGCGTAAACAGTTACGTAGCCAACTGCCTGATTCTAGGGAGAAGGAAACATTGAATTATTTGGCACATAAATGGGTTACTGACCCGATGAGATATGAGCTAGAGTCGGTTATGGATGTCTTCCATCAGTGGGAAGCACCGAAACAGATACGTTTTTGAGAAAATGTGTACTTTTCTTTGTGAGGATTCGGAGGAAAATGATTTAGAGCCTAATCCGCCTGAATTGTGTTGTGTCCGGTTTGAGTTTGCAAAAGGCACAATTGTGGGTTCCGATGTTGAGCAAGCAGTTGCGACATTATCATCATTCAGGAGTGAGGGTGTTTCTCGGTCGTTGTTTGAGTCTGATTCCTCTGTTAAGAAGAAGGTGAGACAATATCCCATAAGAGAGGTTCCCCCACAATGGAGAGAAGGGGACCCAAATGCTAATCCAGTCATTCCGCCACACTTTCAGCGTGTTTGGGTACATGGTTCTTGGTAGCGAGCTGAAGTCTTGGCCCTTAAACAGACATTGCCTGATCCCCGTAAAAATCCTGCAGGGTATTACAAGGAATTGTCACAGACCGCAGGCTCTTGCATTATGAATTTAGCAGACATAGACATGTTGTTTGGAAATGTTGTTCCACAGCCTTTGTGGGGAAAGATTCGTCATGCGGATCATGATCAGGAGTTAGGTAACACATGGGCTAATATTAGTGCTGCAAATGATAGACAAGTTGGTGGTGCTAAACCCGAGCCTTTAGTAGCAGACCTCCCTGGTAGGATTATTAATTACATGAAGACTTTAATGCGCGATATGCTGTGAATTGGGATAAGTTGTCTGCGTGTAAGCCGAAGATGAAACGGTGTCTGATTTCTTCACCAGGTTTGAAGAAACGTTTGTCGACCACAGTAGTCAGGATATGAGCACAGAAGGTGGTCAACGGTTGTTCGTTGATAAGTTTGTACACAATTTGTTACCCGAGTTGTGTAAGAAGTTGAAGGATTCAGAGAGTTCTTGGGCCGTCTCCTCTTCAGCACAGATATTGGCTACTTCACAGTATTATGAAAATAGGGATAAAGATGAGAAAGATAGAGCAGACAGGAAAACTAAAGAGTTGAAAACGAAGGTTCTGTTACAGCAAGCGTATCCGCCACGTGATGGCCAGCATAACTATCAGCAACCCCAACAGTATCAGAGAAACTCGCAAAGGGTCGAGTTTTCTCAACCACGTGTTCCTGTAGGTCCCAATCAGTGTTCATATTGTAAAGAGGAGGGACATTTCAAGTATAGTTGCCCTGCTTTGTTACAGCGCATGAACGGTGTTTCTGGTGCAAGAGGTTGAGGTGTTCAACAAGCGCCTAGAGGTAGAGGACGTGGTAATTTCCCCCAGAACGCGCGTTCCCTTCCGCCTCAAAATTCGATGAATAGGTTTGATCAACAGCATAACGCGTCTGGTAGGACGGCTCAGTACTATGCTGATGACTACTATGCAGAAGATGAGAATATGGAAGGTAATGATTGCTAGGACAGCCATAGACAAAGAGAGGGAGTTGTTTCAGTTCCAGTAGATCAGAGTGGACCTTATGTTGAGGTGATTACATTAGGTGTGTCAGAGCCTTTTCTGTTGGATACTGGTGCTACAAAGAGTTCTATAATGCACTCTAAACTCCCTGGCGCACCTTTGTCTGGCGAAATGAATGTTTCAGTAGGTTTTTCTGGCGCCCCGGTTAGGAACCCGATTTCTTCTCCTATGTCCCTTTCTGTTGGACCTTGTGAATTCGAAGCACCCCTTATTCTGACGACAGGTTGTGGTGAAAACTTGTTAGGACTGGATTTGTTGAAAAGATTGTATGCGACTTTGTATTGCTCTCCTTCGGGAGTACAACTTACACTGGGTAAGAAATTGGTCTCTTCAATGTACTTGTCAAAGGATAAACTTCCGACCGAATTGTCATCTCTCCCTGATATTCTTTGGGCTACTGGTCCTAATGATGTGGGTCTCTTGGAAATACCGCCATATGTCGTAACGTTGAAAGCCAATGTTAAAATGCCACGCATTCCCCAATACAGGATTTCTAGTGAAGGTGAAAAAGCATTGCTAGCGATCATTTACGATTTGATTGAAAAAGATGTAATTGAAGAGACAAGAGGTAACGTTTGCAATAGCCCTGTTCTGCCGGTTTTGAAACGTACTGATCCTTCTCAGCCACCTGTTTACAGGTTTGTGATCGATCTTAGAGAGGTGAATAAGATTGTTGTGCCACAATTTCCAGTTGTTCCTGATATAACTGCCCTATTGACTATGGTTCCAGCTTCTGCCACTTGGTTTTCGGTGACTGACTTGAAGAATGCTTTCTTCAGCATCCCGATTGCCGAGGACAGTAGGGATATTTTCGGTTTCAGTTTAGGAGGACGAAGCTTCCGCTTCAAACGCGCTCCCCAGGGCTACTGTGAAAGCCCATCGATATATAGTCAAGCTTTAAAGGCACAGCTTGACACTATTGTTTTACCCGACGGCGCTACCGTTATTCAGTACGTTGATAATTTGCTTGTTGCTGCAGACAGTGAGGAGATTTGTAAAGAAGCCACATTGTCATTATTGCGTCATTTGTCTGATTTACATCACAAAGTGTCTCTTTCGAAATTGCAATATTGTCGACAAGAAGTGACCTACTTAGGTCATCTCTTATCGAAGGAGGGAAGGAAACTGACCCCAGAAAGAATTCAGGCAATAGCGAAATTGAGTTACCTAAGACACAGAGAGAAGTGCATGCTTTCTTGGGTATTACATCATACTGCAGACAATGGATACCAAATTTTTCTATGTTGGCCAAACCTTTGGTGGCATTAACTTGTAAAGATACACCGAATCCCCTTCCATGGTCTGAAGAGTGTCAGAAAAGCTTTTCCGAATTGCGTGATGCATTATGTTCGGCCCCTGTGTTGGGTACCCCCGACTACAGTAAGCCCTTTACATTGTATGTCCATGAGAAAGAAGGTTGTGCATTGTCAGTGTTGACACAGTTGTTCGGGAACAGACAGCGTCCATGCGCGTATTTTTCGTCGACTTTGGATCCGGTAGCTAAAGCGTTGCCGAGTTGCTTAAGAGCCACAGCGGCAGCAGCTGTTTCTATTCGACAGTCTGCTGGTCTAGTAATGAATAATACATTGATTGTGATGGTTCCACATGCAGTGGACACATTGTTAAACAGGACCAAGACACAGCACTTAACTAGTGCTCGATTGTCAGGTTACGAGTTAACCCTGTTAGCGAGTCATGTGCACATAAAGAGATGCAACACGCTTAATCCAGCTACGTTGTTGTCGATTGTAGCTGAGTTAGATTCTTCTGAACAGCATGATTGTTTTCTCAGATCAGAAGAAGAAACGAAAGGGAGAATAGATCTTCAGGACACTCCCCTTGTAAAGTGTGATGGTACCTTATGGGTGGATGGTTCATGCTTCAAGCTTCCGAATTGAGATACGACTGCAGCATATGCTGTCACGACTTTGCATACGATTGTTGAAGCTGCACGTATCCCAAATAATTCAGCTCAAGCAGCAGAATTGATTGCACTTACGAGAGCGTGTGTGCTGTCGAAAGGAATGAAAGTGACCATTTATACAGACAGCCAGTATGCATTTGGTGTGGCTCACAGTTTCGGACGATTGTGGAAGGAACGTGGATTTCTGACTTCGCATGGAGCTAAGGTACAGCATGGTCAGTTGGTGAATGAGCTTCTCGAGTCACTTACTTTGCCGTTGCAGGTTGCGATTGTGAAATGCAGTGCGCACAAAAAGGTCACTGACGATGTTGGTCGTGGAAATGCATTTGCTGATGAAGTCGCAAAAGAAACAGCGAGGGATGTGATGAGCCGAATGTATGTTGCAGGCCCTGCAAGATGGGTTGGTGATGTTGGAATGTGTGAAGATACGATAGAGAGCGTGAAGTCTATTCAAGCTGAAGCTACTGAGAAAGAATTGAGTGTGTGGAGAGAAAGTAAGGGTAAATTGGATGCGAATGGTTGTTGGGTTGAATTGTCAGAGCATCAGAGATGGTTGTTACCCGATGCGTATGTGCTTGCAGTGGTTACAATGGCTCAATGGAATGGCTCATATCAGTGTGAAAGGGATTTGTAAGTTGTTGGCCCCGGTATGGCAAAATGCTGGAATCCCTAAGTGTGCAGAGAATGTGGTTAAGAATTGCACCTCCTACGTATCCGTTCGAGGTTTTGCAGCTAGATTTCATCCACATGGAAAGGTGCAACAATTTGAAATACGTACTCGTTGTTGTTTGTGCCTTTTCGAGATGGGTAGAAGCATATCCCCTAAAATACAACACTGCCTTATCCACAGCTAAAGCCCTTGTCAAAGAATTCTTCCCTAGGTTTGGAATGCCGAGAATGGTCTGGAGTGACAATGGGAGTGAATTTGTGGGTCAAGTGATGAAGAAAGTATGTGAAGGGCTAGGCATCCAACAAAAATTTCATGCTGCAAATCAACCCCAATCAGCTGGACTAGTAGAGTGCTACAACGGCACATTGAAACTAAAATTGGCCAAGATTCAAGAGAGCTCCGGTCTTAAATGGCCTGACGCTCTGCCTTTAGCATTCCTATCAACAAGAATGACTGTGCATTCGCGAGTGGGACTTAGTCCATATGAAATAGTGTTCGGCCGTCCGGCCAACATATGGGGAGTGCCAAGGCCAACTAAATTCAGTGAAATCGAACACCCTGTACTGCTTGATTATTTGTACGAATTGACGGCTAAATTGCGTGTTTTACACCAACAGGTTCACGATACTCTGCCTCAGGCCTCTGAAGCTCCAGGACATCCGATCGATCCTGGATCCTGGGTGCTGGTCAAAAATTTCCAGCGAACAAAGAATGACCAGCCCCGGTGGACCGGCCCTCACCTAGTTCTTCTCTCAACGAGATCAGCCGTTCGAGTGGAAGGGAAGAAGCACTGGATCCACGGCGTACACTGCAAGAGGGTCCCTTTGCCTCTGCCATACGACCGGTGGGTCCAGGAGGGTGTCGCTGACTCAGACTGAAACTGTGCCTTGTTTTCTGCCTTTCAGCGATGCACGTGTAAAAGGAACAATTTCTGAACAAGAAAGTGACAATTTTCTACAAGAAGCTGTGCCACCGTCAAATCGCTTGGACACTACCGAACCTGAACTTTTATTTCAAAACCAGACAATACCTGGAAGAAGCCGTTATAATTTGAGACCGAGACCTATGAACTAATAAAATATTTTTTCTTTTCCTTGCTATTTTCGAAAAGTGCAGCTCTCTCATCTGAGAAACTTTTTTATTTTTGTTTTTCGAACCACCATCCGGGTTCAGCTGTAGGGTCGCGGCTGCCCAAGTCTTTGGGGTGCAGCTGAAGACGTTAGGTCGACATTTCTGGTTGGTCTAAGGGAGTTGCCCTGGACTGACAGAAG
Source organism: Lissotriton helveticus (assembly GCF_964261635.1). Classification (NCBI taxonomy): domain Eukaryota; kingdom Metazoa; phylum Chordata; class Amphibia; order Caudata; family Salamandridae; genus Lissotriton; species Lissotriton helveticus. Next base: position 350,228,952 of record NC_136070.1, on the reverse strand, counting down.
CATTCCTTAGCATAGAACACCCTACCATCGCGAGCAGCATTTTAGAGAGGATGGAGTTTTTCGAGATGGAGAGACCTGCCAAAACAATTAACTTTAGAGCAAGAATATGTAAAATGATAACGAAACGTTTTTTGATACTATGCATTTTTATGTTGTTCAGTGTAATGATGTTTTTAATAGGATATGTTTTATTCTCTTTTCAAGTGACATTTGCACCCACTACATCGCCCATACCTCCTCCTTCTACTGTTTCCTCACATTCTTTTCAACCTCTTCCTGAACATGAGTCCGCTAGGAGATTAGAGTTTATTAATAACTCCTTCGTTCAGCTTTTGCACCAACTAGTAATGAACACAACTAACTGTTGGGTGTGTGGTCTTATGCCTCATACAACGGACAAAGGTATCCCCTATCTGGTCCTGCCATTCAGCCATAATGGTTCTGTGTGGGCATACAGAACAATGTTCATCTACGCACATGAGACCTACCCCCTACGTTCTGTGACAGACAATCCTAAGAATAGTGCTCTAGTTAAGGGTATAGTAGATATGATTAAGGAAGATATTTCCTATGAGACTATCCCGAGAGATGAGACACTAGTATACATAGGATGGAACGTGACCGGATATGGAGCTACTCTGAGTGAGAAACAGCAAGCTAAGAGATCTTCCTCGATTTGGATTGTACCCCATCAGGGTCACTTATGTCTGCAAGGTGTTGGCAAGAATCCCAGAGCTCAGTTAGGGAAAAGAATCTGCACTGAAACGTATGTTTTCACGTCCCAGACTTCTCCTTCGTTCCTAGCAGCTAAGGGTACCTATTTCATCTGTCATGATAGAGCCTATACATGGTTGCCCCCTGACTTTTCGGGCACATGTTTTGTTTCGTTCCTGTTGCCTCCCACCTACACCGCTACGGCAGATTACCATAAGACAAGGATAGTTAGAGGTGTCCTCAGTAAAGAAGACACTGCAGGACAAGAATTTGGAGACTTCGTAAAAGGTTTTCTGCCGTTCTGGGGACCCATGGTTAACAGCAGGAACACAAGACAATTGAAGAGGGTGGTTGAGTCCACCGTAGTTGAAACTGCCGGTGCCCTTAGTAACTTGACTGCTGAGCTCCAGTCGGATCGTCTTATGACCCTTGAGAACAGGGTCGCGTTAGACGTCATACTTGCAGACCGAGGTGGGGTATGTAGAGTGATCCAATCGAGTTGCTGTGTTTTCATTCCAGATAACGCTCCAACAGTGTACCAGGCCATTTCCAAGCTGCATAAGATTTCCGAATCGATACATGTGGACAAAGGAGATTGGTCGTTAATGGGATGGTTCTGGGAACTGGTATCCGGCTGGGGATGGAAAATTCGGATGGTCATTGGGATGGTCTTAGTCATTCTTTTCCTGTTCTGTCTGTGCGTACAGTGTGCTTCTGCAATATGTGGTCTCTGTGCTACATCGTGTGTAAGGAAACCTGTATCAAGGGACGAGCTAAGTAATAGGATGATGCTACAGCAACACCTCAATGACTTTACGAATATAGACTTGGACTCAGATTAGCATGAGTATAGGTTAATTGCCTATGTAAGGGCAAAAGGAGTGTCTGTGGTACTGAAAATTCTGGACCCATGTCATAACCATCGTCGTATCATGACGATTTTGATATCAGCAGACCGAGAATGACTAGTAGACTATGCACAAGCATTTTAGTCATGTTCGAGTGGCTAAATCACCCTGAAATCATAGTTTTCGCCCTGAACCCTCGGGTTCCATTTTGTGTACGGCAGCCATTTTGTGAGTTGCCCTCACATAGGCCAATGATTAAGGCCAAACACGATCCTGAAGGACACGCACACCTTCCCTGACTTCTCTACGACCTGGGCAAGCTGACTCCACTGCCCAAGGCCAAACCTGTTTGGTCAGTTCCTCTCCCAGTGGCCGAATGGGATTAGTATCAAGGCACAACTTATCATAAACCTTTCATCGCACACGAACCTTGCCTAATCTTACACACACACCAGTCCCTGTTTCCTACTTTATGGCTTGCTTTACGAGGAGGTGGTGCCCGTTTTTATTGGGGGTCCACCGATATCGGATGGAAGTTCTGGGCCTTGCCGGGTAATTAATTGTGGGCTGGACAAACTGAAATATGGGCTTGTCATCATGTCTCTGCTTTTTCTTTGTAGTGAAAATATGTGAATGGTCAACTGTAAAACAAAGAATGTTTGCCTAAAGCGTAATATTTTGTATAAAAAGAGAAGGCTGGCTTTGTAAGATTGAGCAGTCTCCTGAGAATATACACCGTGTTGTACTTCTAGGACGCCTGTTACTTGGTTGCAGCCAATAAATTCGATCTTTGACTTCACCTAGAAGACTCTGTGTTTCTGTAGTCTGAAACAGGAAGAACTCAAAGTCTTTGGGTGTTCTCCCTGGCTCGCTGGGTTACCGGTTCAGTACCGGTTCTGAAAAACCCAGTACTTCAAAAGATGGGATTTTTGTGCATTGACTGTGAATCCTAACGGATGAAGAGTTACGGTAATTTGTATGTGTTGTAAACCCTTGTGGTGTGTGTTGGCTTTGATGAGACAATCGTCTAAATATGGGAAGACATGAATTTGTTGTCTCCTTAGACAAGCTGCTACTACTGCTAACCATTTGGTGAATACTCTGCGTGCACTAGCGATTGCTAATGGTAGAACCTTGAATTGATGGTGCTTTCATTGCCATCACAAATATGAGATATTTGCAATGTGCTGGGTGAATAGGAATGCGAAAGTATGCGTCCTTTAAGTTCAGTGTAGACTTAAAGTTGCCTTACTGTAAGAGTGGAAAACACCTGTTGAAGTGGGACCATATGGAAGTGTTCTGATAGTATGTAAAGGTGTAAAGGCCTGGGATCCAAGATTGGCTGTAGAGAACCATCCTTTTGGGGGATTCGGAAGTAAAGGGAGTAAACCCCTGCCCTTGGTGGTGTACTGGGACTGATTCTATAGCTCCTTTTATTAGAAGAGTTAGTACTCCTTGTTTGAGCAGTTGTTGGTGCTCTAGAGTGTTTGTGAATGTGATGTGGAATATTGCGACGATTGCTGGTGAGCTCCACGCAATAACCATGCTGGATAATGTCCAATACCCATTTGTCTGATTTTATTGACTGACTAATGGGAAGAAACTGGTGCAGTTTCTTCCCATTAGTCCTACACCTGACAGGTGTATGATGGTCAAGGAGAATTGTTATGAAGTCTCAAATTGTTGGGAGATGGAGGTGTGTGTTGGTGTACCTCTTCCTTTAAAATTGGTTACTCTATAACCACCCTTGTAGAATCCTCTGGAGAGGGAGGATTGAGTTTGAGGCCCGTAGGAAGATGCAGTGGCATCCGCGGAGGTACTTTTTGAGTCTTCCCTATAAAATGAGCAGCAAGAGGAGAATCTGTTAGAGGGTGACTGAAGTGCTCCCATGGATTTCGCCACTTTGCTGTCTTTAATTTTATCAGAGGATGTTCTCTTACGCCAGCCCAGCACTGCGGATGGTGAATAGTGTCTCTTGGGCTGATAATCGCATACAATCTGAGATTCTGTTGCTGCCCATGGTCTGCTGTAGAAGCATCAGTAATAAAGCAGGCCTGAGGAAGATTGTGGTTGCGCCAGTGGCACCGCTCTGGATCCAATGGGCCAGACTGAAACCCGCCAGTAGAAAACCAGTAGGCACTCCTCCCAAACTGGTGGGGCCCAAAGGCACTCCAAACATGGACTCAAAACTCATTTAGTTGGGGGGCTCCAGCAAGGGAAAAGTCAGGGCGGCAAGCAGCAGACCCTGACACAGGCTCAGCAGAGTAGCAAGACCTAGCTTCCCGAAGCCCCAGCGCCTCGTCCAAGGACTTGGACAGGCACAGCAAAGTCTAAGACCGCTTGCACATGCACCAGATAGCTTGAAACCTGATGGTTTCTTACGGTCCATCAAAACCAGGAGAAGAAATTCTGGAAAAAAATGTTGGGAAAAGTCTGCCAAAAATGGACTGAGTGGTAGATCTTGAAAGATCTGAGCTGACTGGAGAAGAAAGAAAAGAACTAACATCAGAAGGCTGAGGTGGCACCTACGTAGTCTCCGTGCATGTCAATTCCGGCGCAGAGCCGAACGACACCAGTTACCGGCATGCAGGTTACTGCTCAAAAGTTTCCAGATTCAGTCTGATGCCTGCGAAACATTCTACGGTAATAAATCTGCGGCAAGAAGTCTATCAGATTCACGTTACTATCATTAGTGGCTGAAATCTCAATTGCTTTCTGTGCTGAAAGGAGCACGGAATTCAGATTGAAAAGGACTCGGAATATTGTGTGCCATGATGATAGAAGAGAACCGAAGGAGCCGCATGCTAAAACGTTAACTGATTTTATACTATTTCAACACTAATCCTTTAGCGTGCTACTTGCCAAAAAGCGCTTTGACGCCTCGTTAGGGTAGTACGCGCTATATAAATGCAATTACAATACCATAACTAGTATAACTGAAAATGAAAGGGCACACGGAGTAGACATTAAAAATCAACTCCGAACTGGAATCCTCCCCTCTGGAAGACAGACTTCTGACGGAGCACATGCCATCACTTCTTTAACCTACCGGAAATTGATCAATAACCTCCCTAATTTGACGTCCGCGCTGAGACACAAATGGGCCAGTGATGTGGGTGATTTTGATGAGTCCGAGTGGCGGGAAGCCCTTTCGTCTCCCAGAGAAACAGCAATACCCTCCAGGCTGAAACTAGTTCAGCTCAAAATACTGCACCGCACATACTACACTAGAACAACATTATTCAAAATAGGGTCTACCCCACATAAATATTGCTTACGACACTGCGGAGATGAGGGGACATTCTTCCATACCATTTGGGACTGTAGGCATATAGCAATGTATTGGACGGCTGTCATGCGTACAATATCCCAAACTATAAACATATCCCTGACGCCTGAACCTCGGCGTTGCTTACTGAATGTATGGGAGCCAAACGACCTAAATCACCGACAAGACTGGGTAATGCTTGGCATGATGGTGGCAAAACGTAACATTGCCTTACTGTGGGGTTCGGAGGCGCTACCTACCCTCCGTAAATGGTGCAGAGATATGGATGAAATGATGGTGGCAGAAAAGTCGGTATTTATCCATCGTGGATGCCCCAAGAAATGGGGGGAAAAATGGGGGGCCAGGAATAAATTTCGTGGGAATATTTGTGATCCCCCACATCTTGACAATAATGACAGTGCCTCAGAATGACAGTGTCGCCATGTATAGGTGTGCGTAGGCTCCAGTGTCAATATGTATGCTTTTATAACTGTCTCAGATAATGGACGGAGCTCCTTTCTTTTAGGGATTCACGTAATGTATATTACTTTGTCCGTATGTATCAATGCCATGATTGTTTGGTTAATAAAAATAATTTTTTTTTAAAAAGTCCACTCCGAGGTCATCGAGGGAGAAACAGAACACCCCCCCCCCCTTAAGAGAGCACAAAATCGGCCCCAACAAGGGAACAATTGTAAAGGATGCCTCGTAGACTGAGAAAGAACGGTCTACCTCATAAACATCACAATTTGACTCAGGGGCTTATAACTAGTCGTTGAGATGCAACAAGTGCCGCAAGAAACAAAATCCGTCAATTATCAATTTTAGGGACAAAAAAAAAAAAAGTGGTGTCAAGAGGTGGGCTTACAGACCTACAACTTTTACAATCATCAGGACATCAGCAAGAACCTGATTAGGATAATAATAATGTTAATTTGCTGCAGCTTCAGGGATAGTTCTTGCTGCTTTTGATGCAGAGAAGAGGGGCCGAGGTTTGCCCATGTAGCATGGTTTTGTCCAGGGATGCAGCACTATTGGGAAGCTGTACTCGCAGATTTGCAGGATAACAGGGGAGTAAATTAAGTGGCTCTGGGACAATTACTCATAAGGTGTAGAATAGTGATACAGTGGGTGAAGGGACAGCTCCCTACACTAAAGGAATGGCGTGTGGATATGGAGTATTGCAATGCTTAGTCTGATGCCTATCATGACCTGATGCCGGTTTGCAGCTGCCTGAAGGATATTTGGGGACCCTACCAGGCTTTTCTGGCTTGGACAGCAGCCATTGTGGCAGATAACGTGGGGGAGCGTGAAGTACAAATGTGCGGGTACGAGCTCACAACAGGCGGTGTAGACCCCCAGAGCCGCTTAATGTATGTAGTGCTCACTAAGAAATGTGGTAAGGGGAGCCTGTGGAAGCAGTTGGTTGTACTCGTTCTGTGGAGATAGTGGAAGGAAAGTGTGATCGGTTCCCTTGGCTGGGAGTAAGGGGACGTGTGGGTGATGTACTGGGGTGTGTTTCCACTCCTGCTGCGATTTGCTTCACATATGTACAACTGCAACCTGGACTGTACGCTCGGTAATCAGGTCACCAGAGATACCTGTACTTGTTAAGTATGTGCCTTGCCAGTGATTTACATGCTATTCTCTCTTGTATGGTTATTTAAAATGAAAAGCAAAAAAAAAACAAGCATTTACAATGCAATGGTTTTGCCTTTGTTAAAGTTAGAGCTATTGGCATTGCTCTTGACATTTTTATTTATGTTTTTTTAACATAAATAAATGGCATTGTCATTTACAATGCCAATAGCTTAATCTCTCGCAAATGCCACACACAAACACCCACAGAGAGCCCCCCCACACAGAGCCCCCCTACACACACAGCCACACAGAGCCCCCCACACACACAGCCACACAGAGACCCCCCAACACAGATCCCCCCCACCCACACCCACACAGAGCCCCCCTGTCCTGTCCCAGTAGCAGTCCCAGGTGGTGTCCCGTGTAGACATACCCTTCCCGGAATCTGGTCCCCATACCTGAGCGTTCCCATGTCTGAAGTTCCTCCCGAACCCTGATCTAGGTAAATATGATAGATAGGGGTTAACCATATGTTTTCAATTTTTTCAGGTGTACGTGCCTAACCAATATTTGCTTCCTCCTAGGAAATGTCATTATATGTTTTCCTGCATATTATAACTTTTGAGAATCCATCAGTGCCGGGGTATGGGACCCAGGCTAAAGTCGGCCTGTGGAGGACTATGATGCAATCTGGCTTGCCCCAAAGATAAGGCTGTTTCATGCTAAGTACAAACCGGCGGAAGCGCTCTCCCATTTTCCCAGCTAATGGACCTCCAAACACAACCATTTCGGCACAACAAAGGAAAGAGGCAACTTCTTGATAAAGAAAATACCCTAGGTGGTCGAGGGCACACCCACTGCATTGCAAATGTAAAAAAACGTATGGGGACAGGAGGGGGCCCAAATACAATGGTGTGATTAATTTATATTCACATACTGCAGGGTGCGTGAAGAACGCAAAATCGGTAGCAACCGGTTCCTTAATGTATTGCACCTTTTTTCAACAGGATATGGGCGTTACATTCCTTTTGTCAATTTACCTAAAAATTCAACCGGGCGCCGGTAAAAACACAGCAGCTGAAGATGTATTATCTTAAAATGCACAGATTGGATTATTATGCCGAAGTTTTCCTTTAAAGAGTACTAAAGGCGAGAATTATCATAATTTGTTCGGCCTCATTTGAGTTTTAAAAATGCACAAAATCCTTCACCAGAGAAAAATAGAACGTTCACAGAATGTCCTCCAAAGTAAAATATAAATTGTCAGGTTATGCAAATATATCACCCGAACAAAAAGTTATTAATTCCGTAAACATGCTACTCTTGCATATCTGATCAAAGGTACTTGCTTTACGTAATACAATTCTAAAGAGCAGCAAACTGTATGTATGGCCAGTTTTATAGTTCGTTAAACTTCAAATTTAATTAAGTTGACTAACATTGCAAGCGCCACGGAAGGACTCGACAGTATTCGTGCTGCAGAAAAATAATCAGCAGCCCAGCCTCACATGAGGATTTCCTGTTTCCTTCACTCGAGGCGCATTGACCCCGCTGCATACATTTTGTAATATAGATCTTTCCTCCAAAATCGGGCTGCTGCGGAACTTGGAAAGGGATAATTCCATTAGACAAAACGTTATTTGTTTCAATCACAGAAAGTTACACTTATTTTACAGAGTTTAGAAGAAATGGCTCAGTGTGCGGTTGTCTTCAAGCATACAGAGAAAGTACATTCCTGCCTAATTTTCTTGCCTCTCGGGTCGTTTGCTTCCATGTGTCTAAAGCCAGGTTTCAATGATTCGGACTTCTCCACCCTCTTTGAGCTTTTATTCCTTAAATGTATGAGTTTTAGAGAAAAGAGGGTCTATAATGACCCAAAGCAAGACAGAAGGAAACACGGTCAAAAAGTGTCCATGTGTGATAACTTTTGTCAATCCTGATATGTTAGTCAACAGAACTTTGCATGTTGGGACTTGTAGTTTCGCTTTTAACATCGCACTGTGTCAATATTTAAATGCGAAAATGCTACAGGCTAAAAAGGTTCACTGGCACCGCCGCATATAATAGTGGGTATCTAACCCGCATGCACACACTTGTCGCCTCTTTAGGCGCACTTGGTTGTGTTGAGTAGGCATTAAACGTGAGTTGAAGGCAGGGGGATCTCCCCCACCCCTCTGCCAACTGGACGCAGCAGCCAAAGAGACACACGTGGCCATCTTCTCTCCACACACTTTGCTTTACAAATTAACCAGGGCGGGGTCACATGCGTTAGGAGATTACGCCCCCTCTCCCCAAGTACTCCAAACACACACTGCCAGGACCGACCTTAAGAAAATATTGATGCAAACGCAGATTGTAGCGAATGCATCTGATGTTCCATCACACCCACCCATCTTCGCACTGTACTACTGCCAGCCCTCATGCAGGACCCTGCTTGGATTCTGCTATGTATGTACCGACACTACACCCACCTTAGTATCATCCAAGCACCTCAAGGCTGCCGACATCAGTAGCAACCGGTTATTCACAAACGTCAGCATACTACCATAATTACACCCTTGTGTTCCTGATACTGTACGGAGTAAAGGAGGCTGCGTAGGGTTCAAGACAGGATCACAGACACTCAGCAGAACATTACACACCTCAGCAGTAACAGACACTCACCTGCTTTTCCTGGAGCAGCAGAGGGAGCTCGACTAGGCACAGATGCTCCGGTAAATTCCAGTGCGTGGAGGGAGTTCAGTTGACTGTATCAGTCTGTCCGCGCTTCACCCGCCTGCCCTACCCCGGCTGCTCTTAGCGCCAGCAGGAGTTTTGACCCCTGCGGATCGCCGTCTTCCCCCTCTCTCTGCCTGCTGAGCTTCACTGGGGCGTTACCGGCCACCGGGCCGGCTTCTCCTCCGTGCTGGGGAGATTCAGTAAGAGGTCAGCCCTCTGTCTGTCCTCCTGTGCCCCGTCCCACGTTGCTCTAGGCTCAGTAGGAGTCCACGTTGCGTCTGTCTATCTTCCCTCCTCTGTTGCCCAGCACCAGGACCTCTGAGGCAGCAACAGCTTCACATATCACAGGTGCATTCTGGTACACGTGGTCCAGCTGCTCGCTGTTAAAGCCTCGGTACACCTGGCAGAGGCGAGGCTGCAAAGTTGGACATTGGACAACACAGCGTATTGGTGTCACCCCATGTGCTGGTGCGGTCCGCATCCCCCAAGTGACGCCACCGCTACTACCGTGGGCTGACAAAGAAATCGTACAAGTTCTACTTCGGACTTAATTTCCGTTACGTCTTTTTGTTAAGAGTGGCAACACAGGCTATACATTTGATATTGTAGAGCGTGTTGATTGTTGGCACAGAATTGAGACGCCTCCGGCCCCCACATACCCTCTACTAGCCCTTTGACCCTCCTACATTCTCATTTCCTGCCTACCACCTACAACCACGTTAAGGGCTCTTCTCTTGACATTGTGATGAGTGCCAGCGTGGAGGGATGAGTGGCGCTAGGACTATCTCTGCAAGCATCTAAGTCGGTGTCACAGAGAACAAATTAATCAGTGACACACACACAAGTTTGCAGTCTGGTGCAAAGTACGATACTGCACAGCATGTTTACAGCTAGAACGTCAGATAAAGTAGGTTTAATGGCCATTTATAACTTCAGACCGATAACCAGCAAAGGAGACAATTTCATGTGCAGCAGCTGGATCGAGGGAATCGACTTGAAACAACAGAATGGTCGGAAAGGTTTTGTAGCACACGGACAGCGGGAGGGGGGGGCGGGAATGGACGGCGGGAAGGCAGAATGGTCGGAATAACTTGGTAATGGTACCTTTGCTGAGTTCGCAAGGACTGACTTCTAGAAGTTCTTGAGCACTCTGGAAGCCGGCGCTGATAAGCTTCACTTTTACCGCCGGGGGAAGCTGCCGACGTCCCTCTGCATGGTTCAAGATAAGAAGGTCCCACAGAACCTACTAATGACAGCGAAGCTCTGACATACAACACCTCCCGCCATGGCACAATTTGTAAACCGAGCATCACCGAAGCCGTGGAAATAGAAGAAAGACTGCAAACGAACAGAACTACTGAAGTAGTCTCTGTGAGTAAACAGGGCTGCCATCATGGGGGAAAAAATGTAGACGATACATAATGGATGCAAGGTGAAAGCTGTTGTAAATGACAATGCCATTTGTTTGGGGGGGGGGGGGGGTATTTTGCGTCTTCCGCTCCTGTGCCAAGTAAACGTGCTCGGGACTGGAGGTAGGCGCAGGGGCTACCGATCCTCAGCTGCCCAAGCAGCAGCGCCGCCTCCGTGTCCTGCCACTGCGCTTATTGTACCTGAGGCGGCGGGGAGTCAGAGCATATCTGCAGAGAGGAGGCGGGCCAGGATTTCGCTCGGCTTTCCCCTCTCTGCAAACTCACCGGATCCGTCAGCTGGAGGAACACAGCTCCGCTCCTGCCGTCTCTTCCCCCGGGGCTCCCTCAGCACACGGGAGCCCCGCACCATCCAGCACTTCTCCATGCGTCTCCGGGCGGGGGCGGGACTTCCGGCCGGCCGGCCAACCACTTCAGAATTTACGGCGGCTGCAATGAGGGCGGGTGCCGTCAATCCCGGACCAGATTCGGGGGCGTAAGCTGTCTACAATTTTGCCATTTGCAGTGTATACACCATAAAAATTCAGGATTAGAATTTTCAGAAGTCATACATAAACAAGTCAGGTCCCGGGCCGCGCTGTGATTGGCTGACGTCACGGGGGTGTCCCGGGCCGGCAGCCAATCACAGCGCGGCCCGGGAATGACGTCACGGGGGTGTCCCGGGCCAGCAGCCAATCGCAGCGCGGCCAGGGACAAAGGGGCGGGGCTTAAAAAAGCACCAGAAACACCCCCGAATCGCGTTTTCAAGAGAAAGCGCGATTGACAGCCTCTGTCTCCCAATGGCTAGCCTCCATTTATGGAGCTAGCCAATGATAGACAGAGGCGGGTCATCACCCGACATAGAACTCAAGAGGTTTTGCTAGCGCATACGTACTTCGTACGCATTGCTAGGCAAAACCTAAAAAAGACTCAGCAACAGATGATACAATTAATCTCAGAAGAATTGACAATTACATCTAGGGATACCTGGGTCATCCTGTTAACCTTTCAGCCATCTGTTGATGCCTTGAACTATCAGTACAAGAAAATGGACTTGGAAATAGACCTTTTGAACACACATGTAGTATTTGTCCAGTGTACAGATATGAAGCGCGCTGATCTGAACAATCTATTAATTTGTGCACAAGCATGTTGCATATCAGACAGAGTGCTCCTGCACGCCACTGATTGATAAAATTAAGCACACTAGCATCTGATCTAGACAATGTATTCAAAGAGATCAAAACTAACTTGAGAATTCCGCCTGATCTGCAATGTCAATTCAATTTAGCTTTATTCGGTGTGTAAAAAACAACCATAAAATCAATGCAGTAAAATACATAACAATAAACAAACATTTTTCCCACACATTCGCTGTACCTAAACCAATATCCATTAAGATGTCCACTAAAGAAAGAACCCTAGTGTAGTCTATACCCAGGAATATTATAGATAACCCACAGCGGACCCTAAAGACCTAAAAAACTTCCGCCCCATCTCTCTTCTTCCCTTCCCGGCGAAAGTGACCGAGAAGATAGTCAATAAACAGCTTACCGCATTCCTCGAGGCCAATGGATCCCACGACCCATCCCAGTCCGGATTTCGAGCCAACCACAGCACCGAGATCGCCCTCATCGCAGCCACCGACATCAGGACCCTACTCGACAACCGGGGAAACCACCGCCCTCATCCTCCTAGACCTCTCAGCCGCCTTTGATACTGTCTGCCATCGCACCCTAATAACCCGCCTCCACAACACCGGGATCCACCGCACATTCAGGAAACACCTCAAGACCTGGCTCTTCGAGCAGTAGCGGCACCTTACACAATCCCCCCCCCCCGCCCCCCCCAGCGCCTTGAGACCCTCACGGGTGAGTAGCGCGCTCTACAAGTGTATTGATTGATTATAGAAACGACAATCACCGAAAGTAGAGATTTCTTTCCTCTTTGTAAAGCACAGGGACACAAGTAGCAGAATTAGAGTGGGGCTGGCTGTCAACCGCACTCATGCTCCTCGATAAATCTCGTACAAGGACACCGCACCAACAAATTTAGGTAATGAGGCAAGCTTTACTGGGGGCACACACCAGCATCAGTGAGACAAGTGATGTATGTGACAGAGGGTGCTCAGTCATTCTCCGATGTTTCCTTGTGATATGTATACCTCTTTCAATAAAAGAGAGCACCTGGACCAAATGGTCTTCCCAATGCGTTATTCAGGAAAAACCCTACTTTTTGGGCCAGCCAACTATCCCCCTTATTCACCCACAGTTTAAGGACCGGGAACATCCCCGAATCGTGGAGGGGCAGCAATTTTACACCCAATACACAAATCCGGGTCCTGCTCGGATCCTAACAACTATAGGCTAATAGCCCTAATAGATGTGGAGGCTAAGATCTACGAGTCAATTCTATTGGTAGAATTGGAAGCTTGGGTTAGCAGCATAGGGCTAACCCCCCTGACACAAACAGGCTTCCGCCCAGGAATGGGTACTCGCACAAATCTATCCGCGATAACCCTCCTTGCTAAAAAGGCAATTGACAATTCGAACTCGCTGTTCACTTGTTTTTTGGACCTAAAAGCGGCCTTTGACAAAGTCCCCAGATCCAAACTTTGGATCAAAATGAAAGCCTGGGGCGCGCCGGCAAAGCTACTGGGATCAATAATTGAGCTTAATTCACACACATGGGTCCAAGTGAAAAAAGGAGACGGCCGATGCCTGACAAAGAAATTTTGTACGCTCAACGGCTTAAAACAAGGCTGTGTATTGGCCCCTGCCTCTTCAACATCTACACCGCGGACCTAGAAAGTGACTTACGTTCCATCCAGGGAGACCCACCAAAATTGGGTAATTCACCCATCATTAGTCTACAATATGCAGATGATTTTGTGATCTTGTCACAAACTCCACTTGGTCTACAACGCATGATCTCCAAACTTGCGACATATCTCTCGAATGCACAATTATCAATAAATCTTAAGAAAACAAACATCTTATGTTTCTCTGGTCCACGCAAGAAGAGAAATAAATTTGCTTGGAAGATAAATTCCACCATACTAACTCAGGTAGACAAATACTTGGGCATTTTACTGGACCATAGGTTAAGGTTCAACCAGCATTTGGAACAGGGGAAATCGAAAGCCAAGCAACTCCAATTTGCCTTTAAAACCATCCAAAAACAGTTATGCGGAAATTCCACCGGCCATATTTTAAAGATTGTAGCTGCCAAATTTCTACCATCGCTTACATACACACCCTCAACCCCTCACCCTCAACCCCTCTCCCTCACTCACCCTCAACCCCTCACCCTCAACCCCTCAACCCCTCACCCTCACTCACCCTCACCCCCTCACCCTCACCCTCACCCTCAACCCCTCACCCTCAACCCCTCAACCCCTCACCCTCACCCTCAACCCCTCACCCTCACCCTCAACCCCTCACCCTCACCCTCACCCTCAACCCCTCACCCTCACCCTCAACCCCTCACCCTCACTCACCCTCACCCTCACTCACCCTCAACCCCTCACCCACCCTCAACCCCTCACCCTCACCCACCCTCAACCCCTCACCCTCACCCACCCTCAACCCCTCACCCTCACCCACCCTCAACCCCTCACCCACCCTCAACCCCTCACCCTCACCCACCCTCAACCCCTCACCCTCACTCACCCTCAACCCCTCACCCTCACTCACCCTCACTCACCCTCACTCACCCTCACTCACCCTCACTCAACCCCTCACTCACCCTCAACCCCTCACCCTCAACCCCTCACCCTCACTCACCCTCAACCCCTCACCCTCAACCCCTCACCCTCAACCCCTCACTCACCCTCACCCTCACCCACACTCACCCTCACCCTCACCCTCACCCACCCTCACCCTCACCCTCACCCTCACCCACACTCACCCTCACCCTCACCCACCCTCACCCTCACCCTCACCCACCCTCACCCTCACCCACCCTCAACCACCCTCACCCTCACCCTCACTCACCCTCCCTCACCCACCCTCACCCACCCTCACCCACCCCCTCCCACCCCCTCACCCACCCCCTCACTCACCCCCTCACTCACCCCCTCACTCACCCCCTCACTCACCCTCAACCCCTCACCCTCAACCCCTCACCCTCACCCTCACTCACCCTCAACCCCTCACCCTCACCCTCAAACCCTCACCCTCAAACCCTCACCCTCAACCCCTCACCCTCACTCACCCTCAACCCCTCACCCTCACTCACCCTCAACCCCTCACCCTCACTCACCCTCAACCCCTCACCCTCAACCCCTCACCCTCACCCTCAACCCCTCACCCTCACTCACCCTCAACCCCTCACCCTCAACCCCTCACTCACCCTCACCCTCACTCACCCTCAACCCCTCACCCTCACTCACCCTCAACCCCTCACCCTCACTCACCCTCACTCACCCTCACTCACCCTCACTCACCCTCACCCCCTCACCCTCAACCCCTCACCCTCACTCACCCTCAACCCATCACCCTCACCGTCACTCACCCTCAACCCCTCACCCCCTCACCCCCTCACCCTCACAACACATATTGTGTTACAATAGGTGTCACATTTGCGAAAGATAAAACTATTGGCATTGTAAATAACAAAGCTATTAATTTCGCTATTTTCAAAACAAGCACATAAATAAAAATGTGTGCTTTACAATACCAATAGCTCAAACTTTCCTAATGCGAGACCTATTGCATTGCTGTGCTTCTCTCCCCTGCTGCACTCTCCTGCTCTCTAGAGATGTGGCCTAACGACCAGAGCTGCCATCTAAGTCACGTAAATACAAAACATGTTGCATTCCAAATGCTATAGGTGTCACATTCGCGAAAGTTATAACTATTGGCATTGTAAATGACAAAGCCATCAATTTAGCAATTTTAAAAACCAACAAATAAATAAAATATGTCATTTACAAGATCAATAACTCCAACTTTTCTAATGCGAGACCTATTGCATTTCCAATGCTTGTTGTTATTAGGGTGAGACTAGAAAGGACACCACCCCCCTCCTTGACCAGCTAACTGGTATCTCCTATAATACAGGTTAACCCTTTCCGTGCATTAGACTGACAGGAGCCGTCGGGGTGGGCGCGTGCGTCGGATGGCTCCCGGCCGTCCTAGCAGCCAACAACGGCGGAGTTGCTGGCACTCACCCTGTGGGCCGCCGTTCATGGTGCCCCCACTAGGGAGAGCAGCGGAAGCCCTCCCGCTGGCCCCCATTGCCCCTCCACGTCATCTAATGATGTCAGCGCATCGCGGCCGCCGGCGACATTACATGAAACAGGACGAGCTGGAAGCCATTTGCTTCCAGCGCATCCAGTAGAGAGGAGGCGAGTTTCTCCTCGGGGAGGAGGGAATTTAAACAAGAGGCTTTGGGGGGGAAAGGAACAAGTTTTCCTTTTCCTTCAATGCCTCTTTTGAGCATTCCTGCAGCACGATTGCGCAAGGGGTGCTTTTTTTTTTTTAAAGGGTATTGTTCTGTTTGTGGGGAGTTGCCCCTTTGGCAAGGGTCGCTCCCCTTTGGGGAGCAACGTTTTTGGCTGTTTCTGCATATCGGGCCATTTGTTTCCCACTTGACCACCAGGGATACATTTGCGGGGAGCAGCCCCTTGAGCAAGGGTCGCTCCCCTTTGGGGAGCAATATTTTGGCAGTTTCTACTTTGTGTGCTCCACAATTTTTCTACCATCCAGCATTCCTCCCAGTTCTCCTGATAAAAATAGTACCTAACTTGTGTGAGTGGGCCAAGTACCTGCGACAGGCAAATGTATTGTGGAGACATCAAAATTACCCATGACAAAATGACCTCGTTTTACAAGGTGTCACCTGGGTTTTTCTCCCATTTAGGGAAACCTACCAAATCCACACATTTATAAAAACTAGACACCCGGGAGAGTCCAGGGAGGTATGGCTAGCTTCTCTGTGCTGTGGCTGGCAGCATGCGCTTGCTGCCACCAAGACAGGATTCGGACCTTCTGCCAGGCAGTGCGAGCACTCCCAGTAGTCAGGAACAAAGACCCGGGCAGAAGGGAGGACACACTTCCTCCCTCCCAGGAAAGTTAGTGAAGTGGCAGATCAAGGAGGTGAGCTTCAAAGGCTGCACCGCCTCGGATATGCATGAGGGCTGACTCCCAAAGAAATAAACAGCCCTTTACCTGTCCCAGGCACATTTGCACCTGAGCAGGCAAGAAATTAGTACACCCCCAGAAGGCTAGCCAAGCCTCCAGGGTGGGCAGCCCTGTCTGTAGACTGAAAGAAGGGTTTTGTCATTTTTAGAAGTGGCAGAATAGAGGGTTCTGGATAGAAAAGGTGACCTACACCTCAGTTTGTGGTCACCTCAGGGGTGAATTTATCCCTCTGCAGCAATCAGCCCATTGGCCACTTGCACCCACACAGCTAATGCCCTAAAATCTATGATTTAAGGGCTACCCCGTACACCAGAAACTCAGTTCTGAACAACCTGCATCAACCAGTGTCTGCGACAAACAGAACTTGCACAAAGCAAGAGAGGGCTACTCTGCACCTGTGGCAACGCTTCTGGAACAGCCTGATCAAAGCTCTTCCTAGGCTAACTTTGTTCGCCCGGACAGAAGGACCCCTGTGAAAGCCTGAAGCACCCTTAGACTACCTTGAACTTGTGGCACTAGTCCACTACGAACTCACGGTAAAACTACGCTCCTCTCCCAAATCCAGATTTTCTAGTGAATGTGGGAACTGTAGTCCTGCCTTCCACGAAGTTACAGGCAGCTACTGCGTTTCCGAAGGACCACCAGACATCGAAGTATCTTTTTCCAAGGATTACCGCTGCCAAGGCTGGATGGTCGCAGTCCGGCAACTGAGCTCGATGCTGCACCTAAAGGAGCTCCATCGGACCTTCGACCAATGTCAGCAACTACCCCGTTGTTTTTTTGCATCTTGCAGTTTCCTGTAAGCGCTAAAAGCAGCTTTCCTGCGGCTCCTGTTCAGCACCAGGGACAGCCAGGACAACTGGGAGTCGCAGGCCAGGTAAAATTTAACTGCCTGTCGTGACCTGGTCCTGGGACCCGCATCACCTGTACACGGCACGGCTACCACACAACTCGACCTGCAAGTGAATTATTGTCACTGTTTTTTCCCCCATTGTCGGCAATGTTAAAGTTTCACTGTATTATTTTGCACTGATTTTATATTGCTTCTAAAATCTATAACTCCAGTTATATATACACCATTTGTTTTGGTGTCTAGATTAATATAAGAATACTCTTTTTATAAATTGGTGTATTATTACTCTCCAGTCATGTCAATTACTTTTCGTTCATTTTGGTACTCCGAAATTGTTAGCACGTGTTCCTCTAGTAAAACAGGACTGCTCTTTACCACACTACAAGAACTGAGCCAAGGATTTATTAGTGTGAACTAAATAACCATCTTTGGGGTCTGAGAGAGTATTGAATGGCGAGGCCTAACCAGCAACCACCACATAATACTCCACTTTACTACAGCAGCTTTATTAAATAGGTTGCATGTTTGCATGCTTTTAAATATTTATAAGATCTTAAAATCTCAGATCTGCTTTGAGACTGGATACTCTGTTTTTAAAACACAAATTCATAATCTACTGTTTTGGGGACTTGCCATTGCTCATACATCACCTGCTGTAGCTACAGAATAGTAAATTAACCTTTACCTTTTACCACTTTATTTGGATAAAAACATCCATAAAAGAAGGAAGCACATAAAATATATAAATACATAAAAAGTCATAAAATCTTAACACATTCATTTCAGTACAAGCTACTAAAGTGCAATTATACAGTGTCCATCGAAATATGGGCTCAAACTGCAGTTTTCAAAAAGGTGCCCACCCAAATTATTAACTCGTCCTCTCCCAATGTGATAAGGGTTTTGTATGCATCTCTACGGTCAGCGTATGAGCGTTTTAAAAAACAAAAGGGAGGAGGAACGGTTAAGTATATTGTTCATAATACTTACCGAAAAATAAGAAATATAACAGGGTTTGGCCCGAATGCCCATCACATGGACAGGGGATAAAATCAAGATTTACTTGAAACCCCAGAGGAAAGCATAATAGGTACTTAACAGTGCCTGCCCTTAGGCAGAACAAAAGGCCACACTCCTGTCGGCCCATAGATTTAGTAAGATAACTGGCCAGATGTTGATCATTCTCAATATTCATATACACAGCTATGCTAGGTATACTGGACTCCTTGGCCAATCTATCCTCGCTATAGCGCCTATACAGGGCTGCCCACAGCTCCTTTTCCTCAACAGTGTCTAATTTGTTGGGATTGTCAAAAACCTGTCCATAACTAATCCTACATAAACTAATTCTCACCTCTGCTAACCATGCGATGTACATTGCTTTTGCACACTTAAGACAATCTGGGGGCGTGGCTTGGACGTCAAGATGGCGTGGCTTGGGCGGCAATGTGGTAGCTTGCCTGAATACGGAGCTCCAGATCTCCCGGAGAGAAGCCAAGTAATTAAGCCTGCAAGCAACAACCGGGGACACAGAAAAACTTCCATCCCGGCAAGCAGAACGTGCAGAGAAGAGGATTGGCAGGGAAGGGACACTGCCCGCTGAGGAAGTGAGGAGAAAAACGCCGAAACCCGCCCGAGGCTCCGACCTCCGCGATCCAAACATGGCACCCGCCCACTGAACGCTGTGTCTGCAGACTATCACGGCGAAACTGGGGCAAAGAAGGTCGGGGCGACTATCGCTACCCCCGAACCCCCCCCCGGGCCCCCCCCATCAAACCCCCAAAGTCGAGGAGGGTAACCCGCACCGAAGAAAGGAAAGCGAAACCTTAACTAGCACAGGGGGCCGTCATCTTAGGAAAGCGGGAGCAGCACCAAACAAAGAAGAGCAGGTAAAGCGGCTGGCATTAAACAAACAGATCCGCAGACCGCCGCCTGCACAGTATAACCCGTGTAACCCCCCCCCCCCATGAACTCCTGAGAGAAGCGAGCGGCAGCACAACACAAACCACCCGGAGCAGAAACAAAACCGAATTCGCAACCACATACGCTTGCTGGGGGCCGTCATCTTAAGAGAAGGAGCGAGACAACAAAGAAGTGCTCGTGGAAGTGCTGGGCGGGCAGACAATAGCGGACAAAAACAACTAAGGCAGTGGAGCGGGGTGCAACGGAGCAGCTGCTCACACTAATTAATGCAAAAGCCACCACCTCCACAGAGTGTGTTGCGGAAGCCCGAGTGCGGCAATTGCTGCCAGCGACCGTGTGGACCGGCAGAAAACCAAAAGCAGCATAGCAAGGGTGTTTTGAGGAAGTGAGTTAACTCGGATGTAGTCCATGGTAACACCAAGCGCTCCAGCGTACCATGTACCACGAACAACGGCAAAAATAGGAACAAAAGGGGCAGTGAACATTAAAAGCCAGCTTTAAGTTCAGAAGTAAACTCGTGAGCGCAGTGCGAAGAATCTTGGGCCACCAGCGGAGCCAAAAAACGAAAGCCTAATAGCACACAAGAGTCAGGCTCCATACAAATCTGGGGCACTAAAACTTGCTATAAGCAAAACGACGCTGAGTAAGGAAAGTGGCAACTACAAGGGCAACTAGGTCAGCACAAAGACAACGTGACCGGCAAGAAGGGCAAAAGAAGCAGAAGGGACCATATGTAAAAGAGGAGCAAACAATATATACAAAACACACTACCAAAGCTCCGTTTCGGGGGGACCTGCTAGAGATCAACAAAGAGGCACGGCAGCCTAGAGGCAAAACAAATCGGCCTACTGCACAGAAGGACAGAAGATTCATCCTAATACAAACGAAGAGGTCTGCCAACTATGGCAGGGAACGAGGGGGAAAATACAACAGCAGCAGCAGCAGAACAGGGGGGACTCCCTCACGGACTCACCCATCAAGCAAAGAGCGGATATGAACGCCACACTTGATATGATCCTGGAAAAACGAGCCGATGTACAAGACCTAGCCAAATCTACAAAACAGACCACGGACGCAATACAACTAGAGCTTGCGGCGGTCAGGGCTGACATCCACGAGGTGAACAGCAGACTCTCAGTGGTGGAGCAGAGAGTCAGCGACAGAGGACGGAGACCAACAAACTATCAAGGCCATAGACGCCCTGACAAGGACCACTGCAACGCTACTGAGGCAGACGGCGGAGCTGGATGATCTTAACAGAAGGGGTCATATAAGAATCCTGGGGGTCCCAGAGGGAGAGGAAGACAAAGCAGAGTCCTTCATGGCCCTCATCGATGAGCTGATCCCCAAACTCAGTAACATCATACTGGACCAACCTTTCGAGCTAGACGAGGCATACAGGGTGCCAGCCTTCAAAGAGTCAAATAGGAAGGGCCCGCGCCCAATCATTTGAAAACCATTACGCTCAATACACACAGAAGCTATCGGAGTAGAAAGGAAAAATCAAAACATGCAGTGGAATGGTCACAAGATAATACTCACCCAGGACTACTAAAAAACTACAGTGGACATAGGAAAGGGGCTCCTAGCCCAGAGACAAATTAAGAAAAGAAAATATCTTGTTGTCATTTGTGGGCGCCACAAAATTAAAAATTACCAACAAGGGAAGAACACACGTCTTCGAGGACCCTAGAGAGCTGGGCAGATACCTACAAGGACCGACACAACAAGATATGGAAACCACACAACTTGGATCAAGCAAGAGGAGAGCTTCGCCGGAGCCAAGAGTGGAGTGAGCAGGTGAGGCGCAGGAGACAAAGCCTCAACCAGGACAGCAACCGCACCTACCTCAGATCAGAAACCCACCTCAGCCCTAAACAAATACAACAAAGCTACCTCAAGACATTGCGTCAGGACACATTAGAAATGTTCCCGCCTGCACTACGTTGTAGAGGGTACTCACAAGGACAAGCAGTATGCCACAAGATGAAGAGAACGAGAGACTACAAGCTGTTTACCTCTATATCCTTTTGCTTTCATTTGCAGTTAGCGATAGGACCACTGGGGGCATATTAGGGTGGGGGAGAGAAATTGGGGAGGGGGGGAGCACTACGCAAGATAAGAAAAGTACATAGTAACTGTGGAACCGGTCGATTGTGTTACAAAATTAGGAAGTAGGAGAATCCTACGCGTTCCCGACAAGTATACGATCAGAATACTCTCAGGGATGGCGGAATGAGGATCTTGCGGTCGCACGTCCAGCGTGCAAGGTATTGGGATGGGGAGGGGGGGGGGGGGGGGGCTGGGGTCTGTCTTGTCGTCTAGTTCATCTTGTTTTCACTGTCTGTCTCACCTATCTACTCTGTCATATTCCATTCTCTCCATCCCTATCTACACCCTGCTCGCTACAGTCCCACATAAAAGCAAGAACACGGGTAAAAGGTACGAGGTGGGACAGATCGGAACCAACGTGAGGAAACATAGGGAGAGCCCATTGTCTCCACAGGAAACACTAGCAAAACAAAAGGGCATGAGCATAACCCACCACAGGGGGTGGAGAGGAACCGTGACGCACACACACTATAAGTTATGACACAGATTAACAGTTCCTCTTTGCTAGCAAATCTGAAGGGCCTCAACCACCCGGCCAAGAGGGAAAAGATCCTAGACTACCTAGCTAAGCCCAAAGGGGACATCATACTGTTACAAGAAACCAAGCTTTCCCTTGATGACGCACCAAGAGTCAGGGCAAGATGAATAGGACAGGTAGCCTGCTCACCGGCGATAGGGAAGAAACGAGGAGTGTTCACGCTGATAAATCAAACTCGAAGATAACCATTGAAGACCAACAACACGATGAGGAAGGGAGGCTACTAATAACACAACTGAAAAGAGGGGACGAAACCATCCAGGTAGTGAATACATATGTCCCAAATACAGACAACAACGCTTCCTGGAAGGGAGTCTCGAGGAGACTGGAAGCCGGCCCCCAAAACGACAGGACGCTGCTGCAGATGACTAACTTGGCACTAGACTACACCCCGGACAGACAATCGCAGGCCCACCCCCTACCTCTAACCTCACACATCATTCTAAAGAACATATGCAACTGATTTAACCTGAAGGACCCATGGCGACTACAACACCCAGACACCAGAGACTACACCTTTTGCTCCAATCCTCACAACTCCTACAGTAGAATAGACTACATCTCAATCTCCGGCTCACACACCCACTTAATAGAACACTCAGAAATAGCAGCTAGAACAATCTCAGATCACTCATGCATCAGCCTACAACTGGCAGGGCGACACAACGAGAACCTCACCCGCAGGTGGAGGTTTAACAATGAAGTTATGGCAAACCAAGAAGACAAGATCAGAATAGAGCAAGCCATTAATGACTACATTAGAGATAACGACACACCAGGCATGGACCCCAGGACTCTGTGGGACGCGCTTAAAGCGACAGGCAGGACGGAATAAGAAAGCCAACATACACCCAGACCAACTAGAAAAAGACATCAAAATCCTAGAAGCAACCCACATCAATAACAAGGAATTATTACGCCTTAAAAGAGCGGACGGAAAAAAATACAAATACAACAAAATCCTGAGTGAAAGGGCTGGTCTGTGGATAAGCAAATACAAAGATTAACCTATGCGAGGCAAACAAGGCAGGGAAAATCTTAGCGTCATACCTGAAGCATAAACAAATACAACACACCATCTCATCCATCACGGACTCACGTAACATGCACACTCAGCACAAGGACATTCTACGTACGTTCAGTGAGTTCTACCAGGAGCTCTACAAAAAGGGACGAAACACTAGACTAGGACAGTTGCACCGGATACCTGGATAGACTAAACCTTCCTAAGATAACAAACAAGGAAGCACTGACACTAGAACGGGAGATAGGCGCAGATGAAATGGAGATGGCGATTAAGTCTCTTAAAGACAACAAGGCACCGGGTCCAGACGGATTCACGGCCTCCTTCTAATAAAAGCTTTCAAACACACCTACTCCCAACTATGAAAAAAGTTTTCTACCACTGCGAGGGGGAGGGAGTGGTGTCAAAGTCCATACGAAGCAAACATAATAGTTATCCCTAAAGAAGGCAAGGACACTATGGCCCCAAAAGTACAGGCCCATCTCACATAGACTGTAAAATCTATGCCAAAATCCTAGCCATAAGGCTCAACACGGTACTCCCTCAACTGATAAGCAAATCACAAGTAGGATTCCTGAAGACACATGTGCCATGTTCTCGAACAGTCCTCCAAGTCTGATAAGCATGCGGTGGCAAAAACACTAGACGTAGAGAAAGCGTTCAGTGTGTCCTGGCACTTCCTACAACAGTGCATGTAGGCGTACAACCTGGGAGATAAGTATACAAAGAAGCTGATGGCACTGTACGCAAACCCCAGTACGCACATAGCTATCAATGGGGCAGTCTCAGAACAATTCACCCTTTAACGTGGGACAAGACAGGGGTGTCCCCTGAACCCCGCCCTGTTCTTACTGGCACTGGAACCTTTGATCAGAGATATTGTAGCCATTAGAGAAATGTTGGGGTCACCATCAACGAGGCCACAGCCAAACTTGCAGCTTATGCGGACGACATCCTCATAGTCACAGAGAACCCCAAGCCCTCTATCACTGCCCTCATGGACACCATTGGTAAATAATCAGCCCACTCTGGCTACAAACTAAACAGACAAATCGAAATGTATGCCACTTAACGTCCACACCACCAGAGAAGTACTAGACAACTCAGGATTAGTCCGGCAACCCAGGTTCATCAAGTATATAGGGATTCAATTCGGCAAAAACCTCAAAACCACACTCGACCAAAACGAGAAACTAACCTTAGTAAAGAAAAAGGCTCCTGGAATCCTGATCGCCCAAATTCATAACATGGTGGGGGAGGATAGAAACTAAGATGATTATCACCCCGGTGATCAACTACCTGGTGGGAATGCTCCCACTTACACTCACAGACTAATTCCACTGTAAAACAGACAAGATGATAAACAAGTTCCTATGGCAAGAAAAAAAGCAGAGGATACGCCTGAAAAAACAGACTAGATAAGAAACTAGGAGGTCTAAACCTGGCAGATTTCAGAACATTTCAGACTGCATTTAAAGCGAGACAGGGAGTGTACTGGATCCTGCCTAACCAGGGTTACACGTCGGTCTGGCTCAGGATTGAGAAAGCCATACTAAACAATATTGACCCAATAACACTTCTCACCGTGAACAAACAGACAAAAAGATAGCCCTATACTTAAAAACACTAGATACGCCCTGCTTAAGGTAGATCAAAAACTGGAACACAGCGTTAAAAAAAATCGTAACTGTGAATCGCTGTGGGCAAACTCTACGATAAAATATAGGGGGAAATCCCTAGCCATAGACTCATGGAAAAGAATAGGGATCTCATACCCAGCCCAGCTGGAGGAAGGGGGAACCCCCTACACCTTCAACATACTAAAAAAAACATCATAACCTACCAGATATAGAACTCTACAACTTCCTTAAAATCAGAACAGCCCTAACCAAATCAAAAATAACAAGCAACAAACCCTCAATTATCCAGTATATGGAGAATCTGAACAAAGTGGGCTACCAGGTGTCCCACATATACAAAATACTCCGCCCCAGCTCCTCCAAGCTTAACAATAAGACAACCAGCTACTGGGAATCACATCTAGACATCAAACTTAGCGAGCAGGAAAGACACATCCTCTGGTTATCCCCATCGAAAAACATGATCTCCCTGGTGTTAGCTCAGACAAAATTCTGGCTTCTGCACAAGACCTACTGGACCCCGGTTCGCTTAGCGGCCCTAGGTCTGAGGGAAAACGACCGCTGTTTGAATTGTGACAGAGCAGGGGGACCTGGCACACCTCATCTTCAACTGCACAAAGGTAAAAAAAATGTGGAAAAAAATATTCACCTTCATAAATAAAGCCTTAGGGTACACACTTAAAACAGTTTGCCTCACTCACCACTGCATTTATAACATCTGACAGACACGCAAAATGACAGAAACCTTCTAGATCTCCTACTAACGGCAGCAGTCAAAATAGTACTCACCAAGTGGAAATACACCTCCAAAGCCACCTTCAGGGGGTGGCTCAACTGGGTGTCATACCTGAGAGGAGCCAACATCACAGCCTTACGATACACACCATGGAGAAAACACAACAGGGGTATGTGGGCATCCTTGGACAAGTTCCCAATCCCTTAGGAACCCCCATGAAAGTGCTAGTCAGAAACAGTCAAAGGGCCCACCTCCACACCAACCATTAGAGCAGAACACCCCCCACTCTAAACTCTTCTCCCCCCCCCCCATCTTTCTTTTTCTTTCAGAGTAGACAGATAGACAGGGGGCCGATCATGCATATATTTTGTTTCAGTCCGATCAGCCTGACGGTTACCCCCAGCACAAAGCGCCAATGAATATATGTTATATGTTGGATGGAAGTGAGGCAGGGACGTTCAAGCTTATGTGCTCTTTGAGTAAAACTGTACTACCAGCTGCTAAGCCACATGGGCTTTCACCCCAGTATGGACAATGGGTTGATGATTACATGTTATTTGTCATATGTTGTAAGTGTAAAAAACCAATAAAAATATATATTTTTAAAGAATATTGTATTGTAATTGCATTTATATAGCGCTTACTACCCCTGATGAGGCATTGAAGCGCTTTTTGCCATAGAGGATTAGTGTTGAATTAGTATAGTGAAACATGCAAGTAAATTTTAAGTGGTGGATATGTTAGTCAGTTATTTGGATTTGGAAGGATAGCAGAAGGAAATAAGTGGAAAGAAGGTTTGTATTTATATAGCGCTTCTAACCCCTGATGGGGTGTTGAAGTGCTTTTTTATGAGTAGCACGCTACTACGGAAACCCATAAAAGATTAGTGGTGAATTAGTATGGTGAAATATGAAAGTAATTTGAGTGGTGGGTATTAGTCAGTTACTTGGAGTGAGAAGGATAGGGGAAGGATAGAAAGGAAATAAAGGTTTGCATTCATATAGCGCCTGTTACCCCTGATGGGGTGCTGAAGCGCTTTTCTGGCAAGTAGCAGGCTAGTCCGGAAACCATAGAGGATTAGTGTTGAAAATTAATATATTGAAATATGAAGTAATTTGAGTGGTGGATAGGTTAGTCAGTTATTTGGATTGACAAGGGTTGGGGAGGGGTAAAAAAAAGGAAAAAAGGTTTGCATTTATATAGGGCTTATAACCCTGATTAGTTCTTGAAACGCTTTGTTGGCGAGTATCACGCTACTCTGGAACCCATAAAGGATTAGTGGTGAATTAGTATAGTGGAATATGGAATTAGAGAAGTGAACATGCTAGTCTGTTATTTTGATTGTAAAGGATCGTGGAGGGATAGAAGAGTGAAGGATTTCTTTTTTTAGGTTATAGCAGGAGGAGGAGGCTTTTGGATGAGTAAAAAGGGTTTTTGGAGGGGAAGAGTTAGAAGGAAGAGTTTAGAAAGGTTTGTTTTGGGGGATCGGTATAGTACAAGGTGTCAGATGATGCAAGGAGGGGTAGAGTAGGAGAGAGTCAAGAAAGGGTTATTTAAGTGAACAGTCGTGGTATGGGGTTTGGGATAAATGAGAGAGTGGGTGTAGAGGATATAATGATAGATTTATAGGGTGAGAGATAGGGTAGAGAATTGGAAATGCTTAATTAGAAGAAAGTGATAAATATATAGATCCATAAGTATATTGAAAGTATATAGATGCATAAAGGAGGTAAGTATATGCAGATTAAAGATATTGATAGAGGTAGCAGATGAGAAATAGGGTAGTGCATTTGATATGCCTTTTCAGGAGAAAAGTAACAAACACAGATCCAAGTACATGGAGGTACATAGATGCACAATAGGAAGCAAGTACATGTAGACCAAAGAATTGTTTTTTGTTTTTATAACAACATAATTATTGTACACGTTTATACAAAGTAATACACAAAGATAGGTACATATCTATAGTGAAAATTAATGCTTATCTACATAGGGACAAATGCATAGGGTGGGTATTCATGAATGGGAAAATGGGCAGGATTCCTGGCCCTGGTCCCGACCAGGCTCAAACAGGCACTTACCCTTGTCCTCTCCACCCTTAGCCTCGATGCCCGGGCAAAGTAACAGCTTGATCTGGGAAGGGAGCTGCGGCTGCCTGGTGAGAACATTTTGAATACAGGATCGATTCCTTCTTAAATGGATGTGTTTGCGATCATTTTGTGTGATGGACATACGACCTTCAGTAGTATCTTGACCCCAACAGCAGATTCCAATGCATGCCTGTAGCGAGCAATGCAAACGTTTCACAGTGCAAGGGATACACAGACTGCAGTAACTTGCAAACTGGGACTGGTGACACCACCACCTCCCACACGCTTTCTCTACAGCAACAAAATCTAAACCTAAATACTGCAGACTGTCTACCAAAAAAGAGTGACAGCATAGTGGCCGGAGGGACCATAAAAAAAGCGGGTGGGGACAAAAGGCTGGTATATCCAGTACATCATTGAGCAACAGCCTATGTTGCGTAAGAAACGTGTAATCCAGGCAGGCCCGCTATTCATCGTACTTTTTAAGCTAACAGAACCTTTGCAAATAACAATTAGAATTATATACAATGCTGAGATCATGGTCTTTAGCTCTGCTTTGTTCCTCTTAGAAAGGGGTGTATGAAAGGGAATAGGTCTGAAGCGGGGAAAGACAAAAATGGTCACAGATGCACTGGCTACTGACATTCCAGAGATTCCCAGGCTTAACTTACTCCACAGCCTTCATTCTCCAAACTACAGGTGCTGTACAGAACAAGCGAAAACAGCTGCGCTGCATTCGCTAGGCGAGACCTACAAAGGGAGTGTACTTGTACCTCAATGCAATTGAGAGCTGAACCAACGCACCTTACTCTTCATTTCCACAATGTTGTTTCTCTCCAGGAAACACAGGTTATGCGACCTGCTTAAGCTACGGTTCATGGCCCCATGCTGCTTCAGCCACCTTGGCTGCGGATGCAGATCCCCCTACCAGGCATGGAAAACTATAAGAAACTACTTCTTTCTGGGTGCTGTGCTTTACTCCCGTGGGTATTTTCACTACCTCTCCCGGGACGCGGAGGATGCTCTTCCACGCCTCGTGCCTGCTGTCACTACAGAATTCTACGCTTGCTTCACTCCACAAAATTACTAGTGTTTACAAACACTGACAATGGACTCCAATACTAGGCGAGTTTCATAGACACAGATAAGGGAATAGGAGGCAGTATAACAACCATACATTGGGAGTAATAGGTTTAGCACCAGAGGGAACAGACACACAAAGAGGACACCTACTGATAAGCGTGTAGTTGAGGAGGCCATATCAGAAGATAAAACAAACCTAATATCTAAGATCTGCGTACGCCAACAGCTATCATTCCATTGGTGTCTACAATTACAACAATCTGTGTTCTTGGTAATGGATATATTGGGGGGAGGGGGATTTCCTTTGTAATGCTTTTCACGATACCCATGATTTGGCGGGTTCAAACCTTTTTAACCCCTGTTCGTCGGCCAACAGCCGTCGCAAGCACTACCTCGGTAGTGCTGCGCACGTACGTTGCCGGCGCGGCCCCGCCTGCGCAATGGAACGCCTGCACCGCGGCGGAAATGCTGCTGCAGTAAACGGGTTAATGTTGGTTGCCCTTCTTAAAAAAAAGTGATGTTTTTAGGATGAAAGAAGCTTTTCAGAGCCAATTGGACGCAGGTGTTTTTCGAGGGCATTTTGTTTACTTTAAAGTCTGCCGCCTGGAGCATTTCAGATTGCTCGTGAACAATCCATACCAGAGTCCATGTTTCCTAATGTGGGTGGGTAGGGACCTGATAAACTGCCCACCTTAGACCACGCAAGCATCCTTTGTTCTGTGAAAGTAAAAATAAAAACTGCAAAATTGAGCGAGTGAAAACACAAGCACTCGTGTCAAGTGCTTCAAAACATAGAATAGAGTAGCTCCTAACATGGGAGCAGTGGATGGATATAAGTACTTTATAAGTACTTGGTGCATGCTATGGGGTAGGGCTGAACACAAGAAAAGGCATGACGCATGCGTGCCATGGACCGGCAGAAATTTAGGACAAGAGAGCGACTAAGTAAGAAACAAATGGTAAGCCTATGGGCGGGCTGAAGCCCACTAATTACGATAAAACAGTCTCAGAGAGAGTGCATGGGTTGTCTAACCAAGACCTAAAGAAGATGAGATGATTGAGTGAGAGAGGAGTGCAGAATGTTTTAAGCAAGGGAGAGGGGGCTCTTGCATTTTAATATTTTGCACTTATGTGATAATATACAACAAAGTAATTCAAGACTAAAAAACAAACCAAAAAATAATAAAATAATAAAATAAAAAAAATCTTTAAAAAACTACGGGGAGCTGGAAGTCCTGCCCAATATGCATTCCACGAATACACTTTTTGCGTGTCTGGCTCTTTCCTTTACAAATGGCCAAGTGCTATTTGTCAGCCACTAGTATCACTCAGATCTGAAGACTATTATTTCTTTTCTTAATTCTATTCAGTGGGGCTGTGGCTGTTTATAAAATTAAATTTCAGCAGATTAATAAAGTTATATACATAAAAAAGCAAAACTGAACATTTTAAAATGCTCTGTATATGGGAAGACATTTTACATTGGAAGCTAAAAATTACGTTTTTGTCATTATCTTGATTTGTGAAGGCAGAACTAGAACAGTAAACTAAATCTTGTATGGACTACTGGTGGCCTCAAATGAAGGCAAAATGGTATGCACAGACAACAAGCATTTGCAATGCAATAGGTCTCGCATTAGGAAAGTTTGAGCTATTGGTCTTGTAAATGACAATTTTTTTATTTAAGTTTTGGTTTTGAAAATAGGTAAATTAATAGCTTTGTCCTTTACAATGCCAATAGTTATAACTTTCGCAAATGTGACACCTATAGCATTTGTAATGCAATATGTGTAGTATTTACGCGACTTTGATGTATTGATATTACAAATAACAATGGCTTTTATTTTTTTTAAATAATTAATACTTAAAAGTTATTTTAATTTATAATGGCAATAGCTTAAACTTTTGTAAATAACTTTTGGGAAGATTATGTTCAGTGTATTTTATTGTGACGAAAATACAAGAACAGAAGCATATGAAATATTAACATCTTTTTGTGACATTTGTAATAAAGCTTTAAACATTGAGAGAACATATTTGAACCAGTTGTTGAATGGTTGTACAGATTGACGTTGGCGGTCAGGGAGGGCGCGGCGGCGGTCAGGGAGGGCGCGGCGGCGGTCAGGGAGGGCGCGGCGGCGGTCAGGGAGGGCGCGGCGGCGGTCAGGGAGGGCGCGGCGGCGGTCAGGGAGGGCGGCGGTCAGGGAGGGCGGCGGTCAGGGAGGGCGGCGGTCAGGGAGGGCGCGGCGGCGCCCCCGGGTGATGCTGCGGCGCCCCCGGGTGATGCTGCGGCGCCCCCGGGTGATGCTGCGGCGCCCCCGGGTGATGCTGCGGCGCCCCAGGGTGATGCTGCGGCGCCCCAGGGTGATGCTGCGGCGCCCCAGGGTGATGCTGCGGCGCCCCCGGGTGATTCTTATATCTAAGAGGATTTGGGTGACAGCTGGGCCTCCCCCCCAGCCTAATTTTGACAATAGAAAGGCGTTGCCTGTCGTCTCGGCATTGGAAACCCATTTGGGCACAAGTTGCAGTAACCCGTTTAGAAGACCTGCAGCGATCCCTTTACAAAGAGGTCACGGTATTTAGAGATGACTAGAGGACACAGATGCCTGGCCTTGAAAGAGCCAGTACAGTGAGTGACGCATCTCTTCTGTTGAATCGTTCCTAGTGAACAGGCAAAGATAAGAGTCACAGAATGCTAATCCCCAATAAGGAGAAAGGGCTGCGCTTGAGCGTGACAGCCATAAATTTGTGTGGGAAAATCAAAGCCGGAAACAATAACAAAAAAGAACAAGTAACCAGGTAAATGAAGGGAAGTGCTACGCTCACATGGAGACTTCAGTCACTAATCCCTGGTGCCTTACTTGCTCTGTCCGGAGTCAGTTCCCAACATTACAGAAATCAACGGATTATGACTTTAAATGAAATAAAAGTTAAATTAACATTTAAAAGGGTGTTTAGTGTCAAATGGAAACACTAAGAAATGCATGTCTAAGAAGGCCAACATTCAAGATGTTACATAGGAAAGGAAGACTGTTGTAATAATAAAGGTGACATGGATGAAAGTGTGCGTAAAAGATCAAATGTTGGATGTCACTGAAGGCTCGAGCCTGGTTCGAGTCAGATGTCCTGCTCTGGCTCACCCAGACCCACAAGCCAAAAATAATCCAAGATGATAGTTGCTGTCCCTATATTCTCCAAAGCCTCCGGTGTGCAGCACAAGAGGGGCTGGCCAGGGTAGTTGATTATTCACAATCAAAATGCAGAAGTACACAACAGCCTGTCTGCGATGAATGACGTGACAGTGCATGAGAGGGATGGAAGGAGAGAGAGAGTGGTGCCCAAGGAGAGACAGTGAAAGAAAGAGCGGATGGAAGAGAAAGACTGGTAAAGGGAGGAACAGCGGAGGGAGTAATCAGAAAGACAGAAGAGAAAGGAGAGAAAAAGAGAAGGGAGTCACAAGGAGAAACGATAGAGACACTAAAAGACGGAAAGAGGGAGGATAGATAGATAATGTTTTATTGCACACTTAATTAAAATTATTGCAAGCAAACTAGGTTATGAACAATATAACATGCTTAATTTCAAGTATTAAAATGAAGTGTGAGAGTATGACGTCCTATTAATCTAAAGATAAAAAAAATATTTAAACATCATATTGTCAGCTGAGGAAACATGGAGATTAAAACAATTAGCACAGCATAGGGAGGATGAGGAAGGCGAGGCAGCCTCTGAGGCAGATGGAGAATGAGGGAATGTGAGAGAGTGGTCACATGACAATTTGTTTGCCAGCTCCACAAGAGTTTGAGGTCTCGGAGCCACGCCAGTCCCTGGCTCGGATTGCTCCATGAATTCTCTGCCTAAATGTAGAGTGGGACCTTAAGATAAGTAGCAGAGAATCGACCAATGGGAGCGCTGAACCAGTTAAGAATGATTGAGAAACTAAAGAAGACACTGATAAATATTCGGCTTCACATTCTTAGTGTTTTGCAGAAATCGGGGAGAAGCGGTTTCCACGCGTAACATTAAAATACACAGATAAGAGTCAGGTTGTCAAGGAAACCACAGCAAATAAGTAGGCAACTAGTAAAACAAGTAAATAAAGGCTCACGAGAGCGAGGCCAGCAAGTTCGGGAATGCATTACTTTGAAGTCTGATGGGCGGGGGAGCAGCCTTTCAAGTCGACAAATGGTGGTGTGCAAGCGGCTTCCTTTCAAGTCTGGGGAGCAGGAAATGAGGCTGAGCGCCCGCTGGCGAAGCTTCGCGCTTGAATGCCTCACATGCACTGGGCATAATCCACACTCCAAAACCTCTAGGTAGGATTTGCTGGTGGCCCTCTATATGTCTCGCTAGCAATGCGCAAGCGCATTGGCAGGTCGAGACCTAAAAAAGTTAAGAACCACTGTACAATGACATATCCAACCACTCACCTACTAAAGTGCCAGAGAGAAAACGGCAAGAGTTAACCAGACCAGGCAGCCAGCTACGGATCTATACAAACTAGTAATTCTGTGAGATCACTGCATTTAGAAAGTATGCAGTAGATTCTTGATATACGCTGATCTTTTCAAGTGAGCAGATAAGCAGATCAGACTATTTGGGCTGGTCTCGTGGATTTTTGCAACAAAATACTCTACAATCCTACTGGATAAAACAGACAATGATATTTAGGATGAGTGTGTGGCTTTCAGTTGCATTACCAAAGCACTCAGTGTTCTCACAAATTACGAACGTTCTTTCAACACGGAATTTCGGTTTCAAATACTTAAAAGGTGCAATGATAAGGAATATTTATCAAAAGGGGTAATCTGCCCAATTTTGCGATCTTCACAGTGTTCCAAGACCTATATAAGTGCAAGACAAGATCTAATCCTTCCATAAATATGGCCATCAAGATTAGATTAGGCATCAGTATGCTAAATAATTATTCAATTTCTCAATTGCCAAAAATTAGGAAGGTGTAAAATGAACTTGAAAGTTCTGCACACCCATCTATCTCATTGATCTGTGGGACTGATGTAGGATCCCTACAAGAGAACAGATTTTACTTTATCTAAGCGGAGTTTTCTTATGAGCGCATTTTTGAAGCACTAGCAATGTAGAACGATACCGCCTTGATGAAAATCCATACTTTTACAGGAGACCATCGCTGGACTAATCTGCAACACAATTCACAAAAACGTACTGCTGCAGACACTACTCCCAAACAGTGCATTGGTTATGTGAATATTGTTTATTAAAACATACATTTCAATACTCTTAACCCCTTCAGCGATGCGCAAATTCTCCCGCTGTGCGTGAGAATAAATAAGTGGGCGGGATTCGGACGGCCCCCGGTCATCCTTAGCACACGCCCACCATGACGTCGGACGGCCGGGGCCGTCCTGAGCACCGAAGAGGTTAACCATTAGCTAATGAAATCAACAATCAACTTATTCATAAGTGGAAGGATACATGCACAGAACAAATAGTAAACATTCTAATAGAAATAAACGTTTTTCTGCTTAATACCTTGCTTCCAAAGCAGTAAAACTAAAAATAATGAGTATTTTTTTACCACTACACTATTAACCATGCCAAAAGCAAAATACTTAGCAGCTTGTAACTCAATAGTGGGAGGTCTGGGGCATACAAAGTAGCTAGTGTACATTTGGGATTACAGTGATCGACTTAGAGCCAAGAGCACTTCCATTTCTTTTA
Organism: Lissotriton helveticus; assembly: GCF_964261635.1. Lineage (NCBI taxonomy): Eukaryota > Metazoa > Chordata > Amphibia > Caudata > Salamandridae > Lissotriton > Lissotriton helveticus. Next base: position 350,194,575 of record NC_136070.1, on the reverse strand, counting down.
CCTTCGTCCACCCTCTTGCCTCCTACAACACTTACTTCACTTTAAACAAGCATTGCCAATACCAACATGTTTGGCATGCCTGCGATACATGGATAGACATGGTTGGGTAACAGTTGCATGCATGTAAAATAGCTCAGCAGAAAGTGCAAACATTTCACCTGCAACATAATGGTGCACATCTGTGATATTCCATAGGCCCGAAGTATGATCATTGGCTACACTAAAGATACAAATCTTGTATCAAAGCTGTTGTTGGATTATCTCACTTATCTCTCCATAAAAAGCCTGAGGACCAAGGGGTTCTCAGCCAACCTCTATTGGAAAAGATGCTCTTTATAAGAGCTAGAAGAGTCACAACAAAACAAACTACTCCATTCTCAAGAGCAGACGTAAATAACGAATTAAATGTACTTAAGTCATATCAAAATAAATAAGTGCCTCCCCTAGTCCTGAAGGCTCCAGCTGCACAAATTTGCTGTATTTTTAAACACACCAAATATATTAGACAGGTACTCCAATCTAGGCAGACCCCCATTTCCTATTTACTCATTGCACCCTTGAACCAAGCTAAGTTCTTCCTCTCTCATCACATAGGACATCCATAAAGTTGGCAGATATCACTCCCAACAGGTGAGGCATAGCTCCCTGAATCTTTCGGTTTCTTTCTCAACTCCAACTGAAACCGCTCATAGCACGTCCAAGTTTGCTAAATCATCAAAATTGTGTCTCCATAAACTCAAGAAGTAAAAACATAACCTTCTTGAAATTAGCAGATGAGGCTACAGTACTCTAAAGTCTTGACGGCTCTGCTTCCCAACCCAGCTTGCCAAAAAAGATCTATTCTTAATGCCTGCCAGTCCTATTCAAACTTGCCTCCTATTGGAGTACACTGGACCAGCAACCTGGCTTGAATGCTTATAAGTTGGCGGTTATTACTCCCATAAGGGTTACTACTGATAAATCCTTGGGTTTCCCTCTGAAGTCAAGCCTGGAAAGAGCCCAATAGATTATCTATGTAGAGACCTGAAAATATGGAGATCTGATAATGTACGCTTCAGTTTTGCAATCCACAAAAGAACACATTAGCTAAAACAAGAAATAAATGTTTACATGGCTTAAAAAAAATCCCCTAACAGATTCACGCAGGTTGCATTGCAATACTTCAATCTGCTGCATCCAGGTCAGTTCAAAATCAAAATACTATTGCACAATACCACTTTCAAATTTAGAAGAATAACTTCAATGCAATGATTACACAAACATCTAGGACAGCCCTGCCTAAGATTCACCCAAACAAAACAAGAAATAGTGCTTGAACTGCACAAATAAAAGACTGCATGTTTAATGGGGGAGTTTTCTGTGCGAATACCTTCCTAAAGACAACAGAAAGTAGTTACAATGAATCCTCATGGACGAAAAATATAAAACATGGCAGCCCATTGCGTTAATACGGTTTGCGTTCAAAATCAAGTAAAACCTTCTGTGATCACAGATCAGATTGTGTTTGATAATAAATCCACTAGCATCGCCATGCCGGTAGTACCACAAAAACTTACACTCATGACAAATGGAAAACTTAGTTTAAGGAAATGACTCATCCCATCTCTTTATGGCTGTTACTATTTGTGATGCAATGACAACAACATTCATTTATGATTTTACAAAGCATGTCCTCATGGAAGGGAAGTGCTCAAGAAACGCTGAAGAGCTTCCCACAAGTACCATTTTATATCGGAGCATGCCAATTAATATGGCATTTCTAAACGTTAATTTGACAATTCGATGACAATATTAAGGATATAGTTTACCAGGTGAAGACTCACTGGTAGCAAGTCATATCCATAAGTGAGCAACTGAGAAAATCTTGAGTAATTAAATGTTACGTGGCAACCTTTTGCACAGTACAAAGTTAAAAAACAAAAGTCGTGCTCAACATCCTTGGTGACATTGCCGTAAAGATTTTGATCAAATCGTTCTCTAAAACAACAGACCTTAAGCAGAAAAACAGAAGTATTAAAGTAAAACTTTCATCTGTGATACCATGCATTTTACATTTAGGACACAAAGTAAACATATATTGGAAGCATAAATTGAATTCTAAACTCGTTTTCAGCAAACAATATATGCAGATGCAATAATGTGGTAAGCACGTTTCTAAACACTTCCAGGTTTCAAAAGTAAAGAAGTGAGCCCCAGGAATACAGTGTTCGTCCCAAATCACAAAATGTCATTGCATCCGGAGCTGCAACCAGAATCTCTGTCCCGCGTCCAGTTACAAACTGAGTCAACAGACAACCGCTTTTCCACATTAGAATAGAAAATGCAGTAAGCAAAAATCCAGGTAAATGGGCAGGGCGAGAGGGTTCACTGAGCTGCTTTGACATATGGAGCTAATACAGTGGAGGACAGCAGAACACTTCTACTCCCACGCTGCATGCCCCATTAGCTACCAATGTGAAGAAATAAGTTGCACTGGGCAGCTCCTACACGATGTTCTATGACTTTTACAGCTACTCTAGCATGAGCAACTTGATAGACTCTTTCCTAACAATTTACATATCACTTTATAGGGATAAAGGAAGATTTCGGAGGAGTCAGGCAGGTAGTGGGGACATAACACCCCTCCCCCCACAGCTCCCCCCCCCCCAAAATGTCCCACTACATGGATGATCAACAACGTATCTTTGCACCTGGTATGCACTAACCACTTCAGCAGACAAGGAATGCAAAGTTTTCTTCATTTTGGTAACCAACTGTAAAACGCTCCCATCGTCTATGCAATCGCAGAACCTTTATTTCGTGCTTAAGAAACAAAGGATGCCTATAGGTCCTCTATAATTCAGCTAACATCTAGATCCGGTAACTCCTGGAAGCCTCTGATGGAACATGCCTAGACTGGAAGGCTGTCAACATTGCTTCAGATATGTTATTTACTATTAAAAAAAAGATCACGACAACAACATCTAAGTATATAAACTCAAAAATCACAAAGTAGACTCATTTTGGTGTTCTCCAGCTGTAAATAGCTAAACAATTAACAGCTGGTACTTTCATACAGCACATCAGTAAAATCATTCGGGAAAAGGATCGACTAAACAATCAAAAAAGTTTACTCAAGGAACCAACCTTCAAGAGAGGTAACCTTAAACAAGTACGTAAATACTTTCATCAAGGAAAAACAAATAAATATTTGAGACCAAGTGGCCAGACAGTGATAGCAGACAAAGCTGATGCCCTTCTTTACTCTTGAAATATGGACAGAATTGATAGGTAGAACAAAGATACATTTGGCAGGTACGTTTTGTTTAAAATATACTGGAGGTCTCTGAACAACTTTAAGAACAATGCATAAAGGTTTATAGGAAATTTTGTGACATGTCAGGGTGGCAATTTAGATAATGCACGCCCGTCAACAGATTAATACAAATACTTCACCAGGACAGAAACCCAGCTGCAAAATCATGTGCTGCTTCACAGGAGGTCACAGCGGCATCCAAGCAGATACTCCTTTTCTTTATAGTTTCTCATAAATTATGCATATATATTTAATGTAAGTAAAAAATAAAAAAAATCCAAACAGTATAAAATTACTTTTTCACCACTGCTTGCTCGAGAGTAAATATTCAACAAATCGAGTAAAATGGCACAATAAACTGAAAAGCTGGTCTGATACCAAAAACATATGCTGTGACTAGTCAAGACAAACAAACATACGAAGCCTATTAGCTGAGCAGCGGATGGTACCCTGCTGTGTTTCAAAATGCGACACGTGGCCTTGACTTTCTATCGGAAAAAAGACTGAATTACCACTGTCGTGAAAAGCTGGTTCTCTAGGCAATTATGTACAGCAGTCTACTTCTGCTAGGGCATACTTCCACTGAACGGATGGCGATGACAAACAATATTAAATGTATCATACTTGTCTGTTCACTGTCACAACCGGCATTTTTCTGGTACTAGAGAAGCATTGTTTCACACTTTTGATTGGACGGTAAAGTGAAGCGCTTTCTTTATGTTTATATGCGCTTGCAGCGCTCTTGCTTGTGCATCGATTCTGGGGTGACATCACTGAAAGGATGGAGATGTGAGGCGTGCAGATTTTAATGGGGAATGAAGTCCTATTACACATTGGAGTAGATGGTATATTTAACTGGCCGCACTAAAACGTGTTGCACTGAAAAGTTAAAGAAAGAATATCCCATTTCTGTAAAAAAAACAAAAAAAAACATTTAACGAGATGCCATTTATAAAGGCGATAACTTCGAATTTTTGCCCATGCAAAATGTTAGGATTTGCTACACTATTCAATACAGTTGCACACAGCATTTGAATAAAATTCAACAATATCCAATAACAAGCATACCCATTTGCAAAGTTCAAATAAAAATAAGTCAATTAAAATTAGCGAGTTTGGGGACCGAAAGCATAGTTCGTGCATTTAAGTCATTAAAGGTTAACCGCACTTCGCCACATATAACCATTTGTTTGCGCTTATAGTGCACGACTTGCTCGCACTTAGTTTATCCAACCATTACCTTTAGCTAGCTGGACAGGTGAACAAATTGTCAACGCACGCATAAAATGTATAGGACATTTAATATGGGCCCCGTGACATTCAGAAACCAAAACATTAAATAAAATAACATTCTAGAGCAATTCGTTTTTTTAATAAACACAAAAAGCTATTCAACCCAACGGCTTTAGGACACATGGGAAAGATTGCAATTTGGAATGCATTCCATGGGAATCACTTTTAAGCAGACTTCACTTTAAACCAAGCACTTGCAAAGGTAATAGGACTGGGTTTCACGTAGCAACACAAAGGCACTAGAAAATAAATGTTTCCTTGAAAAGGCACATAAAAGTTAGAGTAAATGGCAGTTGCAATATTTTGGTGGCAGTGGTGGTATAGTTTGCAGGATTGGTGGTTGTGTTGGTAGTAGTATGGATATTAGTAGCACTGGCGTTCTTGCGAGAGGTGGTATTTTCAGTTATGTAAAACAAAAAGTAATTTGGGAGCCATGTTAGGATGAGGTCATGAGTTATGACAAACATTCACAAAGTGCTTGCCACAGTGGAAAAAAATGCTTCTTGTTTTCTTTACGCATGTTTTAGATAAAGAAACGAATGTGGCACTAAGGGTGATGGGTCAGTTTACCTTTCAGATGTAAAAAAGTAAGTCTCACTGCAGTGCAAGAACTCTAGGTGGCAAAACAAAAAGCAATAGCATGACAATCAGAAATACTCCTCTGGTTCGATGTAACTTTACTGACAGTGTCTTAAGCCAATAGTTTACTGATCGAATCAACCACTGGTTTAAGGGGGGAAAGCTAGATATAGAGAGATATATATATAGAGAGATGTAGAGAGAGATAGAGAGAGAGTGTTGTTGCTCAAAAACAACAGGTCATGTAGACAGCTGCAGTCAATCTAGACCTAAAATAGGTCAAGAGTAGTGCACAGCCCTTTCCCAAATTGCATTTCATGGGAGTAGAGAACTGAACAAAATACAATTAGTTTGGGGCGTGGCTAGCAGCCGATGATGGCGGCCGCTGCTTAGGGAGGCTCCCGGGAAGAAGCGGCTTCCCGCACCGATCCGTAATAATTATCCTTTCCTCGTCAGCTGGGTGAGGCGGACCGGACCCGGAGTCCGTGCGGCAAGCATTGCCAGAATTTTGGGAGCGGCGAAGGCTTCACCGAGTGCGGAATCACCGATTGCAGGCGGGGGAGGAGTGGGGCCTGCTTTCCACGACACAGCCGCGGAGCCACAGTGCGTTTGCAGCCGGCCGGAAGCGGCCTGAAGTCGGAGGAGGGGTGGCCGGAAGTGCCGGTGAGCCGGGTGAATTGATCCGAGCAGCCACGGAGCCCCGTCCGGAGCCTTCCAGCCTTGGGGGCGTCCGATAACAGCCCTAGCACATCTCTTGACCCTCGAGCTACACTCCGGGGAGCGGAGGTCGCTGTGCGCCTCAAGTTCGGCGCCACCGCTTTCCCGCTGCACCGACGCGCAAGGGCCAGGTAACGGCCGTCTACTCCTCATGGTGCCCGCTGTGTAGGGGTGCTGAAATCGCCTCAGGGGCATCCGAACGGCGCTAACCAGTGGATCCATCGGCAGGGCAGGGGATCGGACAACATCACATTACGGGGGCACTGTGGTGGGGCGGCCCACGGGGCATACCACGGAGGCGAGGCCCGAGGCTCCCCGTCGGGCCCGCTACTGGGGTGCAGATCCGACTTAGATCCGGCGGACGGCCGGTGCGCAGCGTGGGCTGGGGGCGACCCCCCCCACCCCCCCCCCCGCCCCCGCCTGCTACAACCTTGCGAGGAACCGTCCTCAGCCCATATTGGATACTCTATTCACGCATTGAAACGACCGACAGTCGAGGTGTAAGGGGGCGACTCGGCTCCTCTCGAACGGGTCCAACAGCAGCCCCCCCCTCGGGGCGAATACAGCCTGCGCCATGTCAAATAGGGGCCCTCGAAACACCTCAACCCAAGCCAGGCTGGACAAGTTTGCATATGACAGACAGTCACCGCCCCAGGAGCAACGTAAAAATGCTGGCAAGATGGCGGAGACCGAAGGGGCGAAGAAAGCCACACTGGATGATGTCCTGGCGGCATTGGCCCAAGTGCAGGCGACGGTGGGGGCCACAGCGACTGAAGTCACCTTAATACGGGCGGATCTCCAGAAGATGAACGAGAGGGTCAAACAGGTTGAAGTGGTCACCAAATCGCTGGTCGAGGACGTGTCCGAACTGCAAACGGCGATGGAACGGCTGCAGGCTGATAACAAGTTGCTCAAAGACAAGCTGGACGACCAGGAAGGTCGTTCCAGACGCAACAATGTCCGTATTATAGGCGTGCCGGAATCGGAGGACACGGGGGCGATGGATCTCTACGTGGAGGACTTGATCAAGTCTAGGCTGCAACCCAAGGGGCTGTCAAACTTTTTTTCGGTCGAAAGGGCTCACCGCGTTCCGGGAGGAAAACCCAAAACGGGGAGCGCGCCACGACCGATATTGGCAAGGATGTTCAATTTCCGCGATCGCGACGCCATTCTGCAGGCCGCGAGAGTGGCGCCAGCCATTCAGATCCAGAACTCAAGGATTGCTTTCTTCCCGGACTACACGGCGGAGGTGTCCAGAAAGAGGAGAACGTTCCTGGAAGTGAAAAAGACCCTGAGAGAAAAGGAACTACCATACTCCATGTTATTCCCGGCTAGGCTTCGAGTGGTGGCAGACAAAAAGGTGTGGTTCTTCGATAACCCTGAAACGGCCCAAGACTGGCTGGAGGGCTGGCACACTGTTGGGAGACAACGCAAGACGCAATGGCCGAATCCAGACCGCAGGGGTGGCAGCAAGACAGACTCCCAAACCTCTGGTCGAATGGAGGGAGCGGATCGGTCTCCGTCCCATGGATTTGAAGGGGGAGGTGGGGGACGAATGACTCCTACCCCAAACTCAGCATTGCTAAAGGTCGCTGGTTCCCGAGATGGCTTGTTGTTTGAACTGCTGCACGTCGACTCTGGCATGGCCGCCCCGACGGCTTACAGGGAGGCCGCCCGCCCGGGGAGACACTCTCCCCCCTACGCGCAAGTACTCTGGTTGTGGGATGGGTAAAGCACTCTGCTTGGTTGGGGTGGCGGGCAGTTCAAAGTCCGTTTGGCAGGGGAGCAGGGAGGGGGGTTTGTTCTGAATTGTGTTTGTTGATGTTGGGAATGTATACCTGCGGTCGGGGTCCTTGGTTTAGTCCCTATGTGCGCCAGTGCATGTTGCTGGGGAAGGACTGTGATACTATGCCCCCATAATGTCCCTGGCTTTTTTGCTGTGCAAGGGCGCGGCCACTAGTACTAATTGGCTTTTCATCCGGTACGCCCCGAGCCCGTTATGCACCGATGGCTGATGAATCTGGCCCGGCAGTGGCCGTAGATTCCTCTGACTCACCCTGTCCTCCCCTACCTTTGCTGTCCTCGAATGTGAGGGGCTTGGGGGACACGGTTAAACGGGGGTTGGTGTTGACTGCACTTAAGCGCCAGCGACCTGCCTTGGCCCTGTTGCAGGAGACTCATTTGGTGGGAGGGGCAGTGAAAGCGTTAGACAGACGCGGCTATAAAATGTGGGTCCACTCTGAATTTACGTCAGGATCCAGGGGGTCCGGCATTCTGGTACAAAAAAACTCACGATTCCTGCCCTTATCGACTAAGATTGATGACCAGGGGTGCTTCGCAGCCATTCATGGACAATGGGAGGGTAAGCTCTTCAATGTGGTGTCTGTATATATCCCGCCAGCTTTGCAATCGGTCCACCTCCCTAAGTTAGGAAAATTCCTTTTGACTCTTCCTGAGGGCGAGACCATTCTGGGGGGGGATTTTAATGCGGTTATGGACGCGCAATTAGACAAACACCCCGCACCGGTTCCACAAGGGGGGGGCTCCTACTTCCAGCGCTTCGCAGCAGCTATGGGTTTGACTGATATTTGGAGACACTTACACCCCAGCGCGCAGCAGTACACTTTCCACTCTGCGGTGCATGGCAGCCTTTCGCGCATTGACTATTTCCTTTCGCTGGGGGAGGGCCTCCAATATGTTGATGCAATGGTAATTCACCCTAGAGGGATTTCTGACCACTCGCCACTCACGCTGTCACTTTCCTCGCAGACTAGCACACGTAAACGCATCTACCCCATTAGTGCTGCATACCTCAGGGTCTCACAGGTTCGTAAGGCTCTAAAAACCGCAACAAAGCAGTATTTCCTTGAGAAAGTGCATTCTGTGCGCTCCCCGGCGACACTCTGGGAAGCTTATAAAACGGTCCTACGGGGGCAAGCCCTTAATTCCATCACGGGGCATAGAAAGCAGCTGTCACGGGAACTAGCCGATCTTGAGTTGGCACTGCAGGACCAAACGGAAGCCCATGAGCGTAACCCCTCCTCCACCGGTCTTCACGCCCTCACCCTCCAACAACACTTATATACTGCTCACCTGCGCCAGCTGGTAAAAGGACACATAGCTGATACTCGCAATAGACTATATGAGGTAGGGGACAAAGCGGGGAAAATGTTGGTATGGCTAGATCAGCGGGAGGGTAGTTCTCGGGGGATTCAAAGTCTGAAGGATGAGCACGGGGTGGTGCATACTGATCCACGGCGTATCACGGAGATACTGGCGGCCCATTTTGAGCGAGTGTACACCCCGGAACGTACGGTCACGGCTGAGAGGGCCAGGACCCTCTTAGCTCCGATAGCGGTCCAGACGTTGTCGCGGGAGGCCTCCGATGAGCTGGAGGCGGACATTACTGCTGACGAAATCCAGTTGGCAATTAAGGCCCTACGTCCGGGTAAAGCGGTGGGCCCGAACGGCATTCCCATTGAATGGTACCAAGCGATGCCTGAGATCCTCAGTGTGCATCTGTTGGAGATGTATAAGGATTGCCTGGAAGGGGGTTCCCTCCCGCCAGACCAGCGGGAAGCGACCATCGTGACCATCCCCAAGCCCGGCAAGCCGCCGGTGGAATGTACCTCTTATCGGCCCATTTCCTTACTGAATGCCGAAGTGAAGATATTGGCTAAACTCCTGGCGCAAAGGGTCTTGCCCCATCTGTCATCGATTATACATCCGGACCAGTCCGGATTTATGCCGCATAGAAATACATCGTTGAATCTGCGGCGGCTGCATGGGGTACTGGCGAGGGCGGATACCATCGACACGCCAGCAGTAATTTTAGCACTTGACGCCAAAATGGCTTTTGACTTGGTGGAATGGGAGTACCTTTTCGAGACGTTGCGCCGCCTGGGATTCGGACCCCGCTTTATTGCATGGATCAAACTATTATACACCGACCCGGTGGCCCACGTGGTGGCTAACGGCCATATGTCACGCACACTTCCGCTGGGGAGGGGCACGCGGCAGGGGTGCCCTCTGTCGCCCCTGCTGTTTGCAATCTCTTTGGAGCCTCTAGCGACCCTTTTAAGGACCTCGCCTCTCCTCAAGGGCATAACGTGGAAGGGGGGTTGGGAGGACCGTCTGTCATTATACGCAGACGATATGCTGCTATACTTAACAGACCCTGTGAACGGGGTGCCAGCGCTGCTAGATATTTGTGATACGTATGGCAGTGTTTCTGGTTATGCGTTGAATTGGACCAAATCGGAGCTCTATGTGTTGCGGGGTCCGGCCCCGGTTCTGGCCGACACTTGCCCACTGAAGTTGGTGGGCTCTTCATTTAAATACCTAGGTATCCATATCACCAGAGACCCGAGTGAATTTGTTGATAAAAATTTGAAACCCCACCTGGACAGGCTGAAACGGGATGTCAAGTTCTGGTCTGGCCTGCCGCTGACACTCCTGGGCAGGGCAGCGCTTTACAAAATGATGGCGCTGCCACGTTTCTTGTACGTTCTCGAAAATACACCCTACCCCGTGGCTCCCCGATTCTTCCAGAATGTGGCTGCTCTGGTTTCGAACCTTCTATGGGGGAACCTCCCGGCGCGCGTGGCACAATCAAAGCTGTATAGAGATTGGTACGACGGGGGTATAGCGCTGCCAAACCTTAGGTTGTATTACTGGGCTGCACACCTGAAGCCAATAAATCATTGGATTCACGCCCCACAAACCGAACCGGCCTTCCAGTCAGATAGGGCACAATTGGGCACGAATACCTTGTTGGGTCCGTTGTATGATCACCGCAGGGTGCGGGCCTTAGTGGGCCCCACTAAATTGACCGTTCAGTTGTGGCATACGGCAACGGCGGCGCTGGGTTGGAAGGGGAAGATCACTAGGATGACTCCGCTGTGGGACTCGCGGGCACTGGGCAACATGAGGACTACTAAGGGTTTTGAACAATGGGACACGATAGGTATTTCCACGGTGGGTGATTTGTGGGAGAGGAATGCTGTGATGCCCTTTGTCCGTCTAAAAGAATTGTATGGTTTGGGCGACAGGGAGCTTTATAGATACATCCAAATACAGCACGCACTGCTCACGGCCCTATCCCCAGACACACCGTTACCCGAATCCTCGCCGTTGGAAGATCGCCTCCTCACTGAATACATGTTAGAAAGGGCAACGTCACTCACTTACCGCAAGTTGCTCAACAACTCCCCGGATCCAACACTCCAACTGAAAGCGAAGTGGGAGGGGGAAGTAGGAGACATGGATGAACATGAATGGTATGAAGCTCTAGGATCCCCCAAAGAGGTGGGCATCTCGTCGCGCATGCGCCTGGTACAGTTCAAAATCCTACACAGGGTTTACTACACGAGGACCATGTTACACCACATACACAGGGCGCCCCATCCGTTTTGTCTTCGCGGGTGTGGGGAGGAGGGCACGTTTTTTCACACCATGTGGGAGTGCCCCAAGATACAGGACTATTGGAGGCAAATACTCCGTACGATTTCCCAAGCATTGAATCGGTCCCTACTGCCCGACCCACGGAGGTGCTTACTTAACATTTGGGAGCCCAATGACCTGTCCAGGTATGAACAACTCTGGGTCACAGTGGGGTTGATGGTGGCGAAGCGTGACATAGCGCAGCGATGGGGTGTGGCAGACCTCCCGTCCAAGTCCCAATGGTGCCTGCATATGGATACGGTGATGGTGACCGAGAGGGCGGTGTATTCTAGGCGAGCCTGCCCAGGGAAATGGAACAAAGTATGGTTGCAATGGAATGGATATAGGGGGGACATTTGTGATCCATTAGTGGAGGATGAACAGGAGGACTCTGACGAGGAGGGGGAGGAGGGGTGAACTTAATAGAAATGGTTAGGCAAGGGAGCGGCCGGGGCTGTTAAGCGCGTCACCTCCTTTGGCTGGCAAAATGAGGGACAGGGGTGGACGTGAGCATAATGTGGGTAGGGACACTGACATACTGGGGCGAGGGATAAGAGTAGGCCTCTCCCTAGAGGCGCTTATCTGCATTGTTGACCCGTATATGACCGTATTATCATTCCTATTGTTTTAGGTGTAGAGTTTGTTGTTTTTCAAAAAGACAAAATGCCATCAAAACCTCGTCTACTGTTTGTAATGATATTTCGAATGCACTTTTACTTTGTAGCATGCTCTACTGGACTCTTACGAGCGCTGTTGATTTTTGTGTTACACCGCAAAACTATGCCATGTTTATCATCCACATTTTAGCGGCCGGCCCGTAGGGTTGTAGGCGATCCGCTGTGTGAATATGCAAAGTGCAATAAAGGTTTTGAGAAAAAAAAAAAAAAAAAAATACAATTAGTTTATTAACTCCTTCCTAGCAATGAAATTAGATGTAAGAGTTCTCAAAAGCTGGCCACAGATGTTATTCAACAAATACGATGGAAAAAGGAGTTCTATTTAAAAAGGGAAGATACACACACCAAAAAATAAAAAATAAATACACTTTTTTCTCCCTCAAAAAGTAATTAATGCAACTAACTTCTGCATTTTAATGGTTTCTCATTATCTGCTATTTTAAAATCAGTCTTTTGAACTAAGTCTATCTCCAACTCTTTTCAAGTTACTGAAAACTTAAAATGCAGCATTTCTTTCACGCTGGATCATATCTGTTACATGCTAAACTCAAGGTAAAACTGTTTCACAACAGTACACATCCTAAAGCTCTCTCACACCCTTGTCAACTCAGCACACGGAAATCACAGTTGAAAAAGAGCAGACAAAACATTCTCTGGCTATCCAGTTCTACACACGAAGGCTATTTTTTCAACGTGTTAAGTTCAAAACATTTTTCTCCACTCTAGAACTCTGATATCTTTGTATACCGCATCTCACCCACCTCTTCAGATTAAATTACTGACAATGAAGAGAAGAAAAGAAAAAAAAAAGAGAGAAGACAAGCCCACCAGAATGTCTCAACCACCATGCATACCTCATAGCAGTCTTAACACTTCCATCTCTAATGTAGCAGAATCGGGACCCAGACGTTGCCGCCACTGAGTAAATCTACAAGTCATACTACCACTCTTTGAACATCTCAAACACTTACCTATGACCCGAGACATCTCTCACCTATGTTTACCCCTCCTCTGCTTCTATTTGCACGAATGTGACCAGGTTGAGAACTACAGCCATTTCCAATGTACATAAATAGGCTAGGGCATTCAATGTTAGAAAATATACCTGAAAAAGAATCCTCTCATTCCAAATAGTTTATACCCACTATACCATTTTTTCTTTGTGTAAAAGAGTTCCAACAATAGAAGTTTATGTAGGGACATTTGCCTTTTCGTACTTTTATGTTTTGATTATGGGTACTGAAGTTGCTTAACAGTTTCTAGCAACTGTGTTCTGCCATGTAAACCAGGTGAATGCTCAGCTAACCCCCAAAAGGCTTCCTAAAGACCAAGAGTGTGGCATGTCAATAGTAAACCGGGACTAGAGTGAGGAATCCATTCGAAGGTGGTCTGTTCCCAGCTAATCTGTCTCTGCTCTCAACAGGAAGGGTTGGCTTCCCTTATTTCGATAAAACAGCCAAAATTGTAGGAATTAAGAAAAGCATATATTGACACAGAGATTCTGTTACTCTGAATAACCAAAGAGAAAGGTGTACTGAGATTACCGTAAAACAGACACAAATGGATTTCTCTTAGTATTGATTCAGGAGTGAACAACAGCACAGACTAATGTGCACTAAAAAAAGCTTCCCACCCACTATCAGCACTTTTGAAGACCAACTGGACTTTAAGACAACTGTCTGTTAAACAGGTCAAGTCTCAAAGATTGAAGTGCTTCTCAAAAGGTCACGGCAGTATGTCGCTAGCAGCATCAATAACATAAAAGACGGAAGGAGGACATCTTGGAATAATAATCAGCAGACCAGCTGGGACTAGCAGATGTTCCAAGTGTCCTGACTTGTGAAAAAAGGTTAAGCCTTCCTCCTAGTGCTAACTGTAGGCTGGTACCCTAGAAAGCTCCTGAGTTGTTGGGGAACTAAAATGGACCAAGAAGGACGTTAATAAGCATCTGAAGAAACTAGGACTTTTTAAAGTAGCAGGAAGCAAGGGTTGGTAAAGGTTGTCTTTCCCTCGGATCTCTGGGGGTGGTCCTCATGGAAGACAGTGAGGAAGACCGCAAGAATTTGAGTGCTAGACTGACTGACTGACTGCTAGACTGGAAACTAAATGCCCCTGCATCTCCCCCGCGGTTTGTCTCTGTGGGGAAGAACAGTTTGCTGGTAACTGTTTGATCATTTTTAGTACAAGAGTGGTCACTATTGATAATAGGCCTGGACTACCATATATTTTGCATTTCCTTCGTAAACAGGTGTGCTTTTGGGCATTTTGATCACAAATTCTCATCTCCTAATCCTCTGTGCAACTTTTGTCATTTTCATATTCTATTTAATAATTTTTTTCTGCTGCAAGGGAAGTGAGAGGAAATTGGCCTTTACTCTCTTTGCCACCCAATATGGCAAAATGATGCCCAAATAAATCCCAATTTTCTCACACTTACCATGGGGATGGGGTTGATGTAAGCCCCCAGGGCGGGAGGGGAATGATGGGGCTGTGGGGGTCGGCAGGGGAGCAGGATGCCTCTTGGGGTTTTAAAGGTTGAGGTAAAACTAGAGCATATCGAGCAGAACATAGCACATTCTTTACTTAATCACCAGAAAGTAACCAAAAAGGATTTCATGTTTTCATACATTTTCGAAAATAAAGTGATCATATTCATGTCTCGATAGGCTTATTTTCTGCTTTTAAAATCTTATAAACAGCAAAAAAGACAAGTTTATTACTATTGTTCCTGACCTTCATAGCCTACTACTTGCTACAAATAACACTTCGGTACAAAAGAGGGTGGTGATGGACGGAGCATCAGAACCAATCAAACACTCACACCCACCCCCTTTTGTACCGCTTTTGGCCGCCATAAGTGTGGCAGGGTATGCTCAGACGTGAGTCCTTTGCTCACTTTGCCACTGGGTTCAAGCAAGCCGGGCTGAAGACGGCTGGAATGCCAGAAACCGGTCCTCAGAGGCTTGTTTCCGGTCCAGGGAAGACATGGCTAGGCAGTTCGGGCTGGACTGTTCCCATGAGGTACAGGGTCAGACTGATTTGCATATAGCCATGTCTGAACTGGGGTGGCAGGGTGGGCTAAAGAACGGTGATGGATTAAACCCAGATCTTTTGACTGGGTGTGAGTGTTTGATTCAGATGCTCCGTCCATCACCACCCCCTTTTGTACCACAAATAACACCAACATGGTGCCCTCATGACTAGTGCTTTCGCTGTTATGTAGATTATAAATACTAAGGAAGGATATTAACAAAGTCTTTCAAAAATGGCGCCTGACCGGGATGCCACAAAAGCAGACCACAGCTCAGACAGGACAGCAGGGATCGGAAAAAGGGTATTATGCCTGAGTAAGGTAAGCTTTTTGGACCAAAGACTTGTGCTTTTCTGCTCATTCGTTTTGCCCTCATTCAGAGGAACATTTACTCTAACATGTCGGGCTGTCTATTCAGTCACTTTGCTCTTGTTACAACTAAATTGATTACAGGAGTAGACAATTAAAAACACTTACATGGAAAACAAATCGTACTCATTAAATCACGAGTGCAGTGCAATAACTTAAGGACTATATAGTCACTATGGTTTTGCACCATTAACCAGAGTATCAAAAATCTTTAAAATTAACTACAATTGGTTACATCATAAATTTCCACAAATTTCAGGGTTGCGTGCCAAAAGGAAGGGGTGGAACACTTGTCAGCTGAATCAGGCTTAAAAGCAGACAATATCCTGCATAATAATTATCATACCCAAGGATACCTGACTGTATTGGAAACTTAAGTACATGAAGCTAGGATACATCTCATAAGAAGTGTTTGGAATCATTTTGTGTGAGTATCTGAAAACAAAATGGATACTCTGGATAATTAAGATCATTGACAACTAACAAAATATTTTTTCTTACAGATTTCACTGCTAGACATTTTCTATTTTTCAACTTCCACATCATACGCTACTCTATACACATAGGGAACCATACACTCTTTACATCAAAACAAGCTAGTATAAGAGCTTGAGGCTCAAAATCCTTGCTGAAGGTGGAGTAGGTGAAATCTATGCCTCAAAGGCTGCAGAGAGCCTGCTCGTGTTACCAAATATTTTTTTTTCCATTTGTTACTTCACTTTGTGGCATAAATGTACAGAATTGCACGTTATACCCACACCTTTAAAGGTTTCTGAAGAGTGTGCTCACGTCACCATCTAGATTACTGGATTGCTGTCCAGTCTAGATTTGAGCTATAGATGCCTAGAAGCAAGCGTGAAATCTATATAATTATCAAAGAGTAATTATTTCTGCTTCACGGGTAGAAATTAATTCAGCTACAAAGCAACAAACAGAACAGCACATTTTATTTGCACATTCAAAAAACAGGACCACAGCACTACTGGATATTTTTCCATTAAGAGCTCTTCGCAACTCAATAACAGCAGTCTTAGCAAAGCCCTGTATAATATGCATTACCTTCATTGATACCAAAGGAAAATACTTACAATATAGCCAATTTTAGCCTAGAGTTTGCAGTCAAGAAGCTCAAAACTATGATTCAACAAACACAAACATCTGACAGAACAGAGGTGAAACACCTTTCGTACATTCTGCACATCCCAGGCATTTCCATAAAAACCAAAATCTTACAACCTCAATAAGGAGTAGTTTCTGTCCTGTAACTCCAGTTCTGTAGTAGGGGTATCTCTGTTATAGTCATAATCTAGTGAATAGTCCCGCCCATGTGCGTGGACCCCGGAGCAATCAAAAATAATCTCTTACAGTGTCAAAAAATGCAGAAAATGCATAGACATTTAAGAGAGAATTTAAAGACAGATAATGCAGCCAAAAAGGCTACACTGTCCAGTACTTCAACTAGAAATTCCACCATAAAATCCACAAAACAGCAAAGCCTGTACAGATTTCCCTTGCTTAACAGCAAAATCCCTCAGGAATGATAGAGAGAAGAACCTGGACAGACAAGCCCCATAGGCTGCCATTATGTGGCTTAATTAGGATACTGTGCCTTTAAGGAACCTTCCAGAACCTTCTCTCAGTATCCCAGAATGCATAGCAGGTCCAACTTAGCCTCAGTTCTTTTCGAAGGCGTAGAAAACGCCAGACCTGTAGCATTATGATCATGAACAACACTCCACCGGGGAGGCGGGAGGGCGCTTATGACTATAACAGAGATACCCCTACTACAGAACTGGAGTTACAGGACAGAAACTACTCCTTCTGTAGTAGGGGATCTCTGTGTATAGTCATAATCTAGTGAATAGAATGGCAAGCCCATCCCCACACCAAGCGGCGGTGGAGAATAAAATAACGCCACTACTGTGCGAACAGATTCCGCAGCGAAGCCTGCCCAACCTGAGCGTCTGCCCTGGCATCAGTGTCCAGGCAGTAATGCTTAGCAAAGGTATGGACCGACTTCCAAGTGGCCGCCTTGCAGATCTCTGCAATGGGAACATTACGGAGCATAGCTGTCGTAGCAGCCTTGCCCCTGGTGGAATGAGCCTTAGGTTTGCCCCCTAAGGTCTTATTAGCTTTGCAGTAACACAACTGAATGCAGGACACAATCCACCTAGAGATGGACTGTTTAGAGGTAGCAAGACCCGTCCTGACTGAGCCATAATTGATGAACAATTGGTCTGACCTACGAATATCTTTAGTCTTATCAAGATAAAACTTCAGCACCCTCCGCACATCCAGGGAATGTAAAGACCTTTCCGCCGGAGATGAAGGATTCTGAAAGAACGTAGGCAAAGTGATAGTCTGATTGATATGAAAATCAGAAACAACCTTGGGAAGAAACTTAGGGTGAGTACGCATAACAACTTTAGCATTATGAAATACAGTATAAGGTTCTTGGCAACACAATGCCTGAATCTCACTCACCCTGCGGGCCGAAGTAATGGCCACGAGGAACGCCGCCTTCCAGGACAGGTGCTGCAACGAAGCCTTATGAATGGGTTCAAAAGGCTCCTTCATCAATCTGGACAGCACCACATTCAAGTCCCATGAAGGCGAAGGAAGCCTGACAGGAGGGAACACTTTCTTCAAGCCTTCCAAAAAATCTTTGATCACAGGGATCTGGAAAAAGGAAGTCTGTGAAGGTCCTTTCCTGTAGGCAGTCAAAGCAGCCAGATGAACCTTAATGGAATGGACATTAAGGCCCGACTGCGCCAGATGAAGCAGATATGGAAGGATGACATCTTCCTTGCATGACGTAGGGTCATAGTTCTTAGACTTGCACCAGATGCAAAACCTCTTCCACTTGTAAGCATAGGAAGTCCTAGTGGAAGGTCGCTTAGCCTCCTTCAGTATGCCCATACAATCCTCTGGGAGATTCAGATGGCCATATTGCACTATTTCAGGAGCCATGCCGCCAAACTCAAAGACGAGAGGTTGGGGTGCACCATCCGCCCCCCGAACTTCGTGAGGAGGTCCGGCCAGCACGGCAGCTTCATGTGAGGAAGGAGAGATCGGTGAAGTAGGTCCGTGAACCACCACTGTCTGGGCCATTCCGGGGCAATCAGAATCATCCTCGCCCTGGATTGAGACAGCTTGATGAGAACCGCCGGAATCAGGGGAATTGGTGGAAAAGCGTACAAAAAGCTGTTCGACCAGTTGATCCATAACGCGTTCCCCAGCGTCCCTGGCTGGTAGTACCTGGAGGCGAAGCCTCGGCATTTGCTGTTTTCGGCGGTGGCAAACAGATCTACGTCTGGAGTTCCCCACCTTGCGAAGACTTCTCCTAGTACTTCGTCGTTTATGACCCATTCGTGGTTTTCCTGCACGATTCTGCTCAGTTCGTCTGCCTGAACATTCTGCACACCTGGCAGATGGGTGGCCGTTATCGACAGTCCTCGAGCCAGAAGCCAGTGCCAGATCGCCTGCGCCTCCTGCGACAGAGTGCGCGATCTCGAGCCCCCCTGCTTGTTGAGGTAATACATCGTTGTCGTGTTGTCCGTCTGAACAAGCAGAGAGTTGGTCTGAAAAGACGGATGAAAGGCCTTCAGTGCCAAGTGAACAGCTCTCAGTTCCAGGAAATTGATGTGGTACGTGGACTCCGTCGGGGACCACGTCCCTTGAATTTGCAGGTCTCCGGAATGCGCCCCCCAACCTTGGAGAGACGCATCCGTCACGATGGTCTGTGTGGGAATGTCCTTGTGGAAGGGAACGCCCCTGAGGAGATTCTCCTTCGAGCACCACCACTTCAGAGACTGAAGAGCATGTAGAGACAGTCGTATCCTGTCATCCCAAGAACCTCTCCTCTGGTCCCACTGATCCTCCAAGCACTCCTGCAGAGGTCTCATCTGTAGCCGTGCGTGAGGAGTGAGAAAGATGCAAGAGGCCATCGATCCCAGTAGAGAAGACACCGTCCTCACAGTCGTAGACGGCGTTTTCATGAGAGCCTGAGCCTTCCGAACGAGTGATAAACGTCGCTTTTCCGAAGGAGACACGCTTGCTGACAGCGTATTGATGGAGGCCCCCAAGTACTGGATGCACTGTACCGGAATCGGGACCGACTTGGACATGTTGATGTGCAACCCCAGCTTGTTCAAGAGAACGCACGTCTTCTGGAAGTGTGCTTGAGCTTCCGAGAAGGAGGAGGCTTTGATCAACCAATCGTCCAGGTACGGGTAGACAAACACCTTGTTCTTCCTCAGGTGTGCCGCTACCACTGCCATACATTTTGAGAATGTCCTGGGTGCAGACTTCAGTCCGAAGGGTAGCACCGTGTATTGATAATGATTGGTGCCGACTTGAAAGCGCAGAAATTTCCTGTGTTTGCATGCAATGGGCACGTGGAAGTATGCGTCCTGTAGATCTATGGCACACATCCAGTCTCCTCGTTGCAGCTGAGGGTAGATCTGATGCAACGACAGCATGCGAAACTTTTCTCTGCGAATCCACTTGTTTGCCTGCCGCAAATCCAGAATGGGCCTGAACTCGTTTCTGTCCTTCTTGCGGACAAGAAAGAACCGAGAGTACAGACCTCTTCCTCTTTGAGACAGAGGTACGTCTTCGATCGCCCTTTTCCTTAGCAGAATGTCCGCCTCCGTCTGAAGCTCGCGCAGTTGATACTGCGAGCTGACGGGAGGAATCGATGGAGGAGGGCTGGTGAAACGTAGACTGTATCCATTGCAAACAACATTCAGCACCCACTTGTCCTGAGTAATTTTTCTCCACTCTGCCAGAAAAAATTGAACGCTTCCCCCCACCGGAGCGGGTAACGGACGAGGGGGAAGTAACAGCTCAGGGACGGGACCCGGCCGGGCCCTTGGTCGCGGTAGAGGACTGTTGACGACCTCTACCACCCTGTCGCTTCTGGAAGGGCCGCCTGTACTGCTGCTGCTGCTGCTGCTGTTGATGTTGTCCAGCAGACTGCCCCCTTCCACGACCCTGCGACCCAAACCGACGTTGGTACTGTCGGAAGGGTTTCTTTTCCTTGGGCTTCTCCAAGCCCACTGCCGTCAGGGTCTCCGCTTCGGCCTTCATCCTGGCCATCTCATCATCCGCGTGTTTCCCGAAGAGGGTATCTCCGGAAAACGGGAGATTCGCCACGCGTTGCTGTGCTTCCGGTTTCAATGACGTCAACCTGAGCCAAGCGTGGCGTCTCTGGTGAATCCCGTGGCAATATCCGTGCGCGGACAGCAATGATATGTCCGCTGCGGCGCCGATGGCCTGATTAGAGACCAGCATCCCCTCCTTGACGATCTCCACAAAGTCCTCCTTGCGGTCTCGAGGGACAAGGTCTGCGAACTGCTCCATCGAGTCCCACAGGGACCGGTCGTAACATCCCAGCAAAGCCGAGTCACTGGCGGCCTTCATGGACGAGGCGGATGTCCCACACGCCTTGCGACCAGCAGAATCGATCCAACGGCTCTCCTTGTCCGGAGGCACCGTGGAAGCAGGGGAGGTGGCATGAAGCTTCCGTGCAGCAGTCACGATGACCGAATCCGGTACCGGGTCCTTCCTCAAGAAGGCTGGGTCTGAGTCCGGAGCCCTGTACTTTTTTAGGATCCTGGAAGGTACAGACTTCACCGTCGCCGGCGTCAGGAATAGCTGTTCGGCGGGCTCAAGGAGCCCCGGCACCAGAGGTAACAGGGGGCGAGACAAGTGCCGTTTGTGTAATGTCTCAAATATCACCGAGGTAGAAGCCGTAGGTGCTTCAACCTCAATGCCCAACTTCGCCGCTCCACGCAGGAGAACCTCCTGAAATGTGCTTATATCGTCTATCGGAGACACCCTAGTCTCCGGCGAATCGGACAGCGTGGGCGAGTAGGAACGGGTCCCAGACGGAGAACGTGACCTGGACCGACGTCTCTTGTGATGACGCCTGGATCGTGAGGAAGATCCACGGCCACTCCTTGATCTGTCCCGTCTCCCCGAGCGAGACCTCGACCTCTTGGGCCTCGGACGCTCCTTCGGCCTCCCAGGGTCAGGAGCCCTAGGCTTCTTAGGAGTCTTCTTCGGAGGCGTCGGAAACTTAGGCATCGACACCGCCCTCGGTGGGACCGGGGGTGGAGGAGCAACCGGACGCGGGTTCTGCGGAGCCGGCTTCGGAGGTGGGGTAGGGGCCTTCGGAGGCGGACCCTTCGGCATAGCAGGCCGCAAAGGAGGTGTAGAAGGCTTCATCGGAGTATCCACCCCGGAATGCGCCGTCCCCGGCGAGCCACCATCCCTTCCGGAGCGTGGGGAGCCCCCCACAGTCCTGGGCCTGTCCTTAGGACCTCCAGACATTGAAGACCGGTGTCCAGACGACGACCGATGTCCCCTCGACGTCGAACGGTCCTTCGGCGTCGACCGAATCACACTTCGACGTCGAACCGTGTCTCCGTCTCGACGTCGACCCCGACCAGATCGACGAGCCACGAAACCTCGACGACGGGCGATGGTGCCTCGACGGCGACCTCGACCTCTTCGCCGGCCTCGACGTCGACTTCTTGGATCGCTTCGACGTCGACCCTTTGGACCTTCTCGACGTCGACCTCTCTGACCTTCTCGACGTCGATCTCCTTGACCGTCTCGACGTCGGTCTTTTGGAATGCTTCGACGTCGACCTCTTCGGCGCCGGAGACGCCTTCCGTCTCGACGGCGACCTCGACGACGAGGATCCCCTCGACGGCGAACGGCGGTGTCGCCTCGACGGCGAGCGCCGACGCCGGGCCCTCCGATGTCGACCACTCGACGCCGACAGCGACGACGAGGATATCGACACCGGCTTCGACGGCGGCCGGAACACGTTCCTCGACGTCGACGGGCGACGTTTTCTCGACCCAGAGCCCTGGGGAGACCTGGAACTGGCCGTTGACCGTCCCCTCGACGTCGTGGTCAGCGCAACTGACCCAGACGGAGACCTTGGGCGAGGGCTGGTCTTCCTGCCCGTGGGGAGCCCCCCAGAGGCCTCAGCATGGGTAGAAGGAGCCCCTCCTGACCCACCTCGTGCCTTCAACTTTCTCTCCTCAAGTCCCTGAAGCCTGATCTTCTTCCTCTCCTTCAGGGTCCTTCCAGAGAAGCTTCTGCAGATCACACACTCCTCAGGAATGTGGGAAGAGGGAAGGCAGAGAATACAGACCTCATGGGAGTCTGACCTGGCCTTCTTTCTTGAGCACTCAGGGCATTTGTCGAATAATGCAGGCATTATGGACAAAAAAGAGTGCAGAAACACAGAAAGAAAGTCACCAAAGTACTTTAAAAGTACCAAAAATCGAAATCAGTGTAAAACACTAACAAAAACCCTTGAAAAGGGAGAGCTCAATGCTCCAGGGTCCTGCTTGCAGGAGCCGGAAAAAAGAACTGAGGCTAAGTTGGACCTGCTATGCATTCTGGGATACTGAGAGAAGGTTCTGGAAGGTTCCTTAAAGGCACAGTATCCTAATTAAGCCACATAATGGCAGCCTATGGGGCTTGTCTGTCCAGGTTCTTCTCTCTATCATTCCTGAGGGATTTTGCTGTTAAGCAAGGGAAATCTGTACAGGCTTTGCTGTTTTGTGGATTTTATGGTGGAATTTCTAGTTGAAGTACTGGACAGTGTAGCCTTTTTGGCTGCATTATCTGTCTTTAAATTCTCTCTTAAGTGTCTATGCATTTTCTGCATTTTTTGACACTGTAAGAGATTATTTTTGATTGCTCCGGGGTCCACGCACATGGGCGGGACTATTCACTAGATTATGACTATACACAGAGATCCCCTACTACAGAAATAAGGCAACCACGTAACCATGAACATGACCAGAGAACAATACCCGAACACAGTGGTTCCCAAACTTTTTAGACCACAACCCACTTTATTGAACTTTCACAAACCACCTAACTTTAATGGACATTAGGAGGTGTTATTTTTTAATGTAACTAAAGCATTGTGTTGTAGCGCACTGACATTTTCAGACAGTACATTTTCTATTCTAGTGGCCTCGAACTTCGCGCAGACATAGTGTTTAAGTGCTAAAAATATAAATCGCACAAATGGCGTGTGAAAATCAAGTTTCTGTGAATATTTATCATTTGTGCATCACCAAGTAATGTGTCTGGATTTGTTATGCTCGTATTACAATATCTTATTTTAGCACACTTCAGAATTGTAAAGAAAAAAATAAAATTGCTTCATTCTTGCTTTTCCTAACTGCTAAATGAATACAGTACATTTACAGGTATCTACATTTTGTGCGTTTCAAAAAATGGCATCAGACTGATATACTCCAGCAAAATTATCACATAATTTATTTTAAAAACTCCTGTCACCTTGCTGCTTATGGGATTGGTGTTTACTTTTCTTTCCCCTACTGCAATTTGTCAGAAAACATAGTATGTCATTTGACCTCTGACTTTGAAGCACCAAATGTAAAAAAATATAAACAGAATTTATAGGTGTTCTTTATTTCTCAGATTTTCGCACCCCACCAAAAATCGGCTGGAGACCCAGTGGGCCGTGACCCACAGTTTGGGAAACACTGCCCTAAAACATTGCAAACTGAACCAGACTCAAGCCGGTGACGGTCACACCAGAACCACATGGGAAGCCATTACCGGGACATCCAGAAAGTCATAAAAAGCCTTTGCCAATGTCAGAATGTGGTCTGTGTGTTTTACCAAGAACAGTTCACAATTTATTAATTAGGATTACTCCAAAAGGGATGATTTTTCCCAAATATCCCCAACCTAGCTCATCTGCTTCATTTCTACACCCATTAGTATTAAGATCGTTGCATACAATCTTTCGGTATGTAAACCCTTAAAAATATGGCCCCCAGTATAAGATCCAGCTTTTTTCTTAATGGTGGGTTATTTCAGCTAGGACTGATAACGAACTTGATAAAAAAAGATTGTTAATGTTGAGTGTTTATTCTAAGCCACATTAAGGCACAATTAACGCTAAGGTTTACTCTATCCTCTGGAAAACGTCACATTATGATTAGTAAATACCTTTAAATAAATTGGATGCACACATACGACTCATACCAAAGTTAAAAACCGAGTTTATTATCTGGGACTTGTATTCAACATTTTCCTCTGCTGGTTATTTTATGAAGTGAAAAGTGTCAATGAAGTAAGGCACACCATTAGAGCCCCAAGTACGGTTTTGCTATTCTGATTTCATCTTCTGCATCAGGAACACTACAGATATCGTCAAGGACCTACCGTTTTTAAAGCATCTTGCACCAAACGAGATACTAAGTGCTGAAACTATACAGACGAATGACTGGGAGCGAGAAAAAAGAAACCCAATAACAAAAGCTGATACTTCGAACATAGCATGAAAATGAATCTATAGTACCCTTCCGAACAATGGACGTTTAGAAATGGAAAAAAATAATCAATGCAATTGAAACATACAGAGATAAACATGTGAGCACAGTAACCATGACAACAGTCTAATGCTCAATTTTTCATGCCCCATCCCCCCATGGAACCCATCTTTTCCTTGTAGCTAAGTGATGTAATGCAGAAAGTGTTGCTTTATCCCTTCAGCCTCTTTTCTGATTTCAACATTCTGCAATGACAGTCACTACTGTCATCACTGTGTACGAGGCCAGAGAGACTAGGGAAGATCATTTTGAGCATCAAATTATAAAATTGGAGATTACATAGAACAAATGAAACTTTTTTTAAAAAATGAGGGACAGAATTAGCTGGAAAAATATTGCAACAGGCATTTTCCACAATTAACAGTCTTGGAAGAGAGGTCATGGAACAGGTAAACTACAGTCTATGAGGTAATGGGCACTGCATTAACTACCTTTATAACCTGTCTTTTTGCCAGCAAACATACTTCAAAAACTTTGTTCCCTGAGCTAATAAAACGTATTTTTAAATGTATTGCATTAATGTAATGTCGACCACACTTAATAGTTTTTTTAATTATTCATAAAATGCTTTAAGACACATTTTACAGCTTCTGGCACAAACATAACACTGATCTAGAGTAGTATTGCTATTAGCTGGATTCCAGACAAATGCTATGAACAGGTCTTGCTGCTCAATGATTTCACACATGCTAGTTAGTTCCTTGTTATTAGTCCACTAAAAAGACTTTTTGTATATCTTGGAAGAAATGGCTGAGGCAACCCTTTAATTTGCCGAATCCTGTAAAAGATCTCACCTGCAGGCACCCAATCTACTGATGTGTATACTCGTGGACTGTAACTCACATTTTTCACATTATTTATGTTCTTACTAAAAAATTTCTAAACATAAACAGTCCATTAGTAAGACAATCACACAATGCCCTCTTGTTCATACCCCTTCCCAAGTTATAGGGCACCAAAAGCATTTGCCTGATTTTGTTACCTTCGAGGGCAATCAATCGATGAGGAACCCGAGGGCAATCAATCGATCAGGAACCCAAGGACAGAAATCGTGAAAATGTTAGTCCTACACCCAGTAAGAGGAGACTAGAAGTATTAGAAGGTCCTGGGCAAGCAAATACTCAAACTTTTTAACTCCCAACCGCTTCAAAATAGCTAGAACACACATTCAGAAGGTTTGTAGATGGCTGAAAAAACAGCTCTTCAAAACGGTCTATGGTTCAGAGTATGTACTTTATTTAGCCTTGTGCTATTAAACACACCTGCTCCTCTCTTCTGAAGAGAAAGAGCAGTAGGACGAATCACAAAATATCTATAACATAAAACCGAAGCCTCAGGAAACTGCGCAGCTTAAAACTTACTATTAGGTCATGTCATCTGCATTAAAAGTAGTAAGACACTAGGCCTGGGAGTAATTTTAAATATGCAGGAGTAATCGCTGTGATTCCACATTACTCTTTGATGCAGAATTACCAATGAATATGATATCATGCATAATTAAGAGTCATTTGGGGGAGCGGGGGGCTGGGGAATAAGCACACAATGAATTTAGCAAGCGCTAACTGCTGCTCACGCAGTTTTTGGGTAGTTTTAAATTTGTATTATTCATAGTGGAATATACATCTTTGCATCTATTTTAAAAGTGCAAGGGCATTTAGCGCAAAATTAAGAGCTAAAAGCTGAATCGCGCTTCATGCATATTTACAATGAATATCGTGTACTTTTGGGGTAAATCCGCGTACTTAGGTTACAGCACCTTATGCAAAACATGATTAACATATGACGATGGGGTTGCAATGAAAAAACTAAATGTTCAGAAACATTAATTACCCGGACCTTATTACGCCAGAACGATAACTTATAAAAAGCACATTCTAAAACCGTAGGAAAATGCTAAATAAATATATGCATACTTTGGCAGTTCGAGGAAAAACAGAGTGGGGGTGGACCTTGGAAGAAGGAATTCTGCAAATGATTCCATAAAGTAACAATAAAAGTCTACAATGTATTTAGAGTGCCTATTGCTTACTGCTCGAGCAAGCTTCACCACTGAATGAATTCATTAGCTAAAAAAGGCGTTTCTTCCACTTCATAATTACTTTATAATCAAGAGCAGTTAAGAAGAACTGATTCAAAAACTATTTTGCATAAATATAAACAGTCCAGTCTGTGTAATCAAAATCAAAGAACAATACTTTAGATAAACAAATTAACACTTTAGAAGGATGACCAACAGAAATGTCTTGAGGGTGGCGGGAGTGAGCTTTAAAATTCCCAACAGTATCGTTGAAATATAAAATACTGTTAAAACAGATTATATGAGAAGCAGGATATAGGGGGGGGGGGGGAAGGCTTAAGCGACAGTGGAAAGCTAGAGGAGTGCGACTTGTTAGGGGCACTAAGACGCCACACATTCAAAATAATCCACATTTATTGAGGCCTTTAGAACAGACGAGTACATGTGTCAGTGTGGGCATGTAAAAATCCCAAGTGAAATTCGACAGCCACTTCATCAAACTTGACTGAAAGCCCTTGTACCCACCTACTTAGTACAGAATACGTTTTTTAGGGTGGTGTAAGACCTCCGCCCCCCCCCCCCCAACCCGAAGCTGCACCCCAGAGGCTAGCAATGTCACTGGACACATTGGATTTTTAACGCATAAAAGCCCTCAACCTCCGTTACAGGAAACAATCACTGCAATTCAAACAGGAAAAGGCTTAATGAATAATTTATCATTACGTGTTTCTGAAGGTGTTGATTACCTCCTTTTTTAGATTCACATATGAGGTGATAAAGGGGGTTGATAACTGAAGAATAAGCTCATTTACTGAGCTGGCATAACAGATAAGAGTCCAGAATAAAACTAAAATATTACAGATTTTAAAGTATAAAAAAATCCTAGCACTCGCTTCCTAATTAGTGCATTACATATTTTTTTAAAATGCAGAAGCAGACATGCTGTTGTAACAACAAGTCGGGGTTTGAGACAAGTGTGTGGGGGTGGGGGGGGGAGGGGAGAAGCACAATTTGCATGCACAATAACGTATTACCATCCCTTGGTGAATAATGTTATGTTATTGGATTTGTAAAGAGCATGGCTGCACCTGCGACAGGAGGGAGCATTTTGCTTTCTATACAATTAGCAAATACATTAGGACAAAAGAGCCTGCTAAATAGAAGGTAAATTCCTTGAAGACGTAGTGTTTGCCCTTTTGCAACTAACAACTTAATAAAGTAGTTTAAAATCTTACACCCTTTGGTAACTAACCACATCAAAGACAGTAGAGAGGAAAGGGGATTTGTTTTTAGGTCTGCCCTAGAGACAGCTTTAGATGTGTTGACAGTTTCGTGTAACAAAACACACACACACATTTCCATACGTGAACCATGTCGCAGTTCCAGCATACAGAAAGCCCACCATTCGGAAAATTAAGTATCAAAATGTGCTTTTATTCATGGACAGCAGTCAAAGTGGGTAAAAAGTGTAAATGCTTTTTGTAGATGCTGTACGCCACTGCCAAAAGAATTGAGACATGGAGTGTGTGTAGCGTCTTTGCGTCACACAACACTGCTAGCATTGCGGTATTCAGTAAACTTGTGCATGCTTCAAGATTTAAGTGCACACACCCACCACCATGCATTCCTACTGATTGACATGAGCACGGTTTTCTTTTCTACCCTTTTATTTCATTTACCGATCCCAGGTGATAGGAGCCGCTTAAATCAGAAAACAAATTAAAAAAAAATACTTGGACAAGAGTTCTCTCTTAAAAGCAGAGTGGCCTGCTGATGAATGGCAACTAGGAATATTTATTGTTTTTTATTTAAAACTACTTCAGGGGTGGGGGAGCAACAAAGAAGTGTGTGCAAGAGAATCAGTGGAAAGCGGATACTGGGAGCACACGGGGTGAACGGAAAAGTTTATAAAAATGTAAACAAAGTCAAGGAGGAAGCAATGGACAGGGTGGGGACTGGGACAGGAGGGAGCACAAGGGTGGGAGGCATGGGAAATAACAAGAAAAGCCATTAGGGCTCAGTAAGGAAGTTTTTTAAATTTTATTGTAAGGCTTTTCTTCTCCAATTTGGGAACTCTTTTCTGCAGACACCGGCACTGGCACACTATACAAGAATAGACCGTGCGGGCTACCGGGGGTCGAATATAATAGGGCAATTACCATGTCCAGCCGTTGACACTTACGCTACCAGTATCCGAGGCCTATAAATGGAATGGCTAACGCTAAGAGAATGTT
This sequence comes from Lissotriton helveticus, assembly GCF_964261635.1. NCBI lineage: Eukaryota > Metazoa > Chordata > Amphibia > Caudata > Salamandridae > Lissotriton > Lissotriton helveticus. Next base: position 350,165,520 of record NC_136070.1, on the reverse strand, counting down.
AAAGTCACATTATAAGGAATTTGTGTCCGTGCAGACCTCGCCAACATAACCTCATAACATTACAAATATTGCACCACATCAGACTTCTTCATTCAAGTTGAGGCAGATTTTCTTGCCGCATTTAGATGAAAACACTGAACAGAAAGCTGGTGCTTACTTCAGTGGATGATAATTCCTCAGCAATGGAGAGAATACATTCCGTACATTTTGAAGAAGCCATCACAAGTTTAGTATAATGAAAAAAACAAGCAAAAGTACATAGAAGCCAATACATGCCTCCTTGTGAAAGTCATTCTGGACTTTAAGAGGTGAAACATTCTTTAATTTCTATACGAATACATTTTGCTTTCTTTAAGCGCATGCGCGCTAGCGGGTTTTCCCGCTGTGCGCTGCGATTTTGAAAATCGCGCGTTACGTGACAAAGCCAGCTCGTCATGCGCGTAGTGCAGGTAAGGCCCATGACGAGCTGGCTTTGTCATGCGCACTGAAGGGGTTAATAAAAAAAATACAATCATAGAAAACAATATAGAAAAAAAAATAGAAAGATTTGGTAGTATGAATGTTTGTAAAAAGTCCACCTATTCTAGGATGCGGAGAAAAAGGGAAAGTTTAAAATCTAAATAATTTTCAATCACTTTCTTAGGCAACAGACAGATCAGCTGCACTGCTTGGTCCAATTCCTGTGACACGCTCACATCAAAATACCAGATATTGCATCTACCAAATGCTAATGCACCAATTCACAGTTCAATATCCAAAGTTTGCTTTTCGTCAGGTATAAGGAACATCCTAACAGTTGACTGAATTTGTGTTTGAGATGCAGCCAATACTTGCAGGGAAGCAAGCACAGCGAGGGGGCAGGGAACTAAAAGTAAAATACTAAAAATAAAATATTCCATGTCGCTATTAAAGTTACCATCACTGGTTAATGACTGTAAAAACATCATCATCACCTATGTACCGAAGGGAGGAGTAAAGAACCTCAGGATGCCCTTCAGTGTAAAAGTCTTCATTGGCTTAGGGTGCAGGTGGGCCTTACTTGCGTTTGAGCCCGCTGGCTCTAAAGCAACTATGCCCAGATGTGGGAGTCCCTCCTCGGGGGACTCGGTACCAACCATGCCCAGGTGGAGCCCTTGTGGGCTTTAAATCAAAAATGCCCCTGGGAGCCTCTCAGGCTCTCACTCAATTATGCCCCTTGAGCCTCTCGTGGGCTCTCGCAACAAATGTGGGCCAGGAGCCTCTTGGGCTCGGTAATAAAAATGCCCCCCGGGACCCTCGTGGGTCCGGCACAAATGCTTCCGCTCATTGGAGTCCCACTCGCGCTAGAGCCTGGGGACCCGAAGAAACAACTGCGGCGCAGAGCCTCTCAGGGCTCTAGAAACAAGAATGCTCCGCAACCGTGGGAGCGGCCCGCTATCAAGTGGGGCCGCTCGTGGTGAAGGCACCGGCGGAGTGCCACCCCACTCCCTTTCCCCCCCCAGCCGGCTTCGACTCACCGGCTTCCGTGGGGGGGAGGGGGGAGAATCCTCTCTCCGGTCCCGCTCCGATCGGGTCACTCTGCTGCTGGCATGCGGGACTCTCTGGCTGTGGGGGCTGCTTCCTTCACCGGCCTCTCGCTGGGGGAGCCTCGGGGAGGGACGCTGGCTACACTCCGGTGGTGGAGGAGCACGGGGTAGGCTTCCGTGGACTTCCTGCCTTTCTCTTGGCCAATAGCTTCCTCCCAACCTGGGGAAACGGAAATGGAGCCTGCGAGGCTCTTCTCTCTGTCCCGGCCGGCCCAGCCCACCGTCAGGCGCGGCGCCGGCTTCAGCTCTTTTCCTCGTCCTTCGTGGCAAGACGGGCAATCACAGCACACATTTTTGCATGACAAAAGATCAGCGAGAAGGCATCGGACTGGGAGGGGGGTGGAAGGAACGGGGAGAAATGCCGCGGCTGCGTGATCAGCGAGAAGGCATCGGACTGGGAGGGGGGTGGAAGGAACGGGGAGAAATGCCGCGGCTGCGTGATCAGCGAAAAGGCATCGGACTGGGAGGGGGGTGGAAGGAACGGGGAGAAATGCCGCGGCTGTGTGTACTCGGCTCTGGCAGGGCAGGGAGAGGCTGCAGGAGGTTCCTGACGAGAAAGGAGCATTACGTGAACCCACCCGCTCGCCCTAGCTCCTAGAAAAAAAAAATGGTGGCCGCAAACATCCTGTCGAAAAAAAAATAAGACTACACCCACCGCCGCAATGACGGCAACAAAGGGGCGGGATGAGTAAAAATGGCCGGAACTCCCCCGATTCTGCTCCACAATTGACGGACAGATCTCTGTTCCAATGGCTAGCCTCCATTTATGGAGCTAGCCAATGGAACTGAGGGCGGATTCCCAAGCCACATATTGTCAACATTAGATTTCGCCTGCGCCGAAAAGCTGCGCGGTGCGCAGCTTTCGACAGGCGAAACCTAAAAAGGAGAATACTAAATGACTGGCCAACCATCACTTACAGTGAAGTGCATTCATCATCAGGTTGGTGTGCTCATGTGATCAGAAAAGGCAGTCATTCACAGGCCGAGAGAGAGCTAGTGACTGATGTGGACTGAACCATAAACCCATGCAGTACACAGTATTAGTTACACTCTGCTTCAATTCATGACAGCCAGACCAATGACGGGAGAGGGCTGACCGAAAGGCCCTCTATGACCTATATGGCTATAACTTTTTTTGATTACAATATCCTGGATAAAACAGCTAGGCATATCAGACTTTCCCAAGAGACAAGCAAAACTTGTGAAAATTAGCCTGCAAACCTTCTACCCCTTGGGTTAGTGAAAGGGGGTAACCAGCACCAAAATCCTTCCTTAGAAAAAGTAGTCTGTGAGATTTCATGCAACAAAATGCCGGTCAGCTTTAACACAGTGCATAAAAAATCCACCTCTATCGGCCTGCTATAGTTAACATGTGTTATACAGTTAATAAACCAGGTCAACTTCCTTTCTCGTAATTTTCCGTAAGAAACATATCAGACCTATGGCAGCCGAAATATAATTTTCTAATTAACCAGTACGCATAGATTGGTTATTATTGGCAAGTCACCATCAACTCATGCTTATTGTATGAACCGAAAGTATTCCCACAAGGTAACCATCAAGGATACAGTCGGCAAAGCAACATACTATCTCTCATACGAGGGTCTCAAAATTCAAATGGTTTACATGTTTTTTCAAAGAGGGCATTCAGCACCAAAAACCTTGCCTACTACTGTAATCTGTGAGATTCCATGAAATCAAGTACCTGTCCATCGGCGTTAGCAACACCAATCCATTCTTAAAAGCCTATTGCCTTGTATCACATGCTTTTCGCAATATGCAAGTCAGGCCAATGGTTTTGTCATAAAATTGGGTAATAAACAGAACACACTTATGGACTCGGATATAACTTCTACCAAAGAACCTATAAGGCCAATAGCCTTTACTATTGTCTTGAACCATAACCAACACAGACTTAGTCAAGTGCACATGAACAAACAAAAATTACACTTATGTAGAATAAATACAGTTTGGAAAACATGCAACCCCTGTTTAATACAGCCTAGTAAAAATCATCTCAAATAAACACCTTCGGGAGTGAGTGGTCAACACCAAAACCCTTGCCTACATAGTAATCTGTAAGATTGCATCTATCAAACTACCAGTCTGTGACCTGCAACAAACTGGGACAACAACCCACTGACCTACTAGCTTTAACATATGCTTTTCACAATAGATAGGATAGGTCTACTGCCTTTGTCGTAACTTTCCAACATAGGCAGATCAAACCTATAGCATCAAACATAACACTCCCCAGTGCACCAATCAGGTCTAATATTGGTCACCATAACCCACTTAGCTCTACTTTGTTAGCTTAAGCTCTCACACACAGTGACCATCAGAGACAGTCAAAATTGCAAAGGTATACAAAATGATACCTGACTAAACAAAATACAATCTCTCCTAAGAGGAGAGAACAAGGATTCCCACAAAACAAATCTATATCCAGCTTGTCACAAAGGGTAACTAAAACCAAAACCATTTCCTACTACAGTAATCTCCGATACGCCACGTAGCAAACTCTTCTGCAAGCTTTCATACAAAGTTACAATAATCACCCTTTTTAGGGTTATTATTGTATGCTTTTCATAATAAGTATGTCAGGCCTACTGGTTTTTACATAATATTTTATTAAAACAGATCAGGCCTTCAATCAGGATCAATTGACTTGCCACAATAACCTACTAAATACTGCTGTATTTGCCACAAGCCAAAAAGTGCAATACAAGAACTCATTTCAGTGGAAGCACACATCTTGGGCCGAATCAAATTCTGTACTCTGGAACACCTTTGCCTTTAAGTATACTTTCCAGCTACCTCAAATTATTTTAGGCTAACCGCTACACGACTTTATCGACCCAAGTGCCCTACTTATTTACATTAGCAGGTTTTCAATTTTGACTAGTTATGAAATTTAGTTGTCAGTTTTTCCAGTTGCCACAGTTTTCTTGCAGTTTTGAAGCCATTATCAGGCATTAACGAAACTGTACTGTTTTCTATAACTCATGGTTTGCAAGGTCGTGATATCATGAATGATTAAAAAAAAAAAATCAAAATGTAAAAAGAAAAATTCCTAAAGAATATTAATATCAATCTGGGCCTATTGTTTTTACCATCCATTTGAAAGAAGCTGGTGAAAACACTGGACTTCTTGACAAAATAATAATTTAGTAGTTCAGTAAACAATTAGACTAAAAATATCCAACTCCTGAATGTAAATACGTTTTGATTAAACAAGGGACGTTGTCAAAACCGGCAGCTATTAATTTTCTCTTGAATGAAGCTCATTCTCAAACAATTGCTTGTCTCATAAAATTCATGGACAGAGCGGATAAAACACTTAGGAACTCAGTTACTGCTCCAAGCTCTGTCATTCATCCTGGAAAATGTATACTGGATTTGGGTCGAAATTTTAAAGATATTATGTTATGATTTCATCTGTTTTTATGCTCCATATGCATGGACTGTATTGCACAATGAGTTGTTGCTTATTTGCGCTCATTTTATACATTTAAAAAATGTTTTGCTTGCACAATTCGTTGTATATTGTACTTGGCACTTTAATGGACTTGACAGTCTAAATTAAGTATTTTAAAAGTCAAAAAGATAGGTTTTATGAGACTAATATTCTGGTTTCACTGCCTTTGGTTTCAATTGTTCTACCTTTTTCTTGTCATCATCAAGTAAAATTGAGTTGACAGTGCAGCCTAATTTGAATTAGCTACTTTTTTCTGCAGGATATACATTTGATGGGTTATCTGGGATACATTTCCTGCACTCTTGCTTACTTTATAACTTCTTTGAGCACTTTCTTTATTTCTGTAATTGTTACTGCTCTTTCTTGCTTCACTTCTTCCTTTTGGCCTACCACGCCAGAGCCGATGCAGGGAAATTCTCTGCAAGAACAATCTTCCTTGGCACTGGTGGCCACCCTGACTATAGCCCTCAGCTTCTTCCATTAACATTTTGACATTTTTACACTTACATACATTACATCCTGAACGTACCTTAAGTGTTCACTCGGCTTCTAAGTCTATTTGCTATGACATATGAGGAGATCAAACTAATGCAGATGCGCAAATCAATTTACCATTATCTTCAATCATAAAATGTCTTACTCCGCTGAATCCTTTAACATGTATGAACATTTTTCCTATCAGACTTCAGATTTAATTACTGTTCTTAATCGCGGTCACTTAACTTCTGACTTTATTGTTATTAACTGGAACAAATAAGTCAGAATAATTAACAACAAAGTGAACCTCCTTCAAAGTATCCAGAAAGGCTCTCCATTGTGCCAGTTATCAACATCTAGTGTGACCATTGACAAATTATCACTCAATATGGTCTTTAATTTAATTCATTTGAAAATAGCAGACACCTATGGCTGGATGCCAATTCATAAACACTGAACAATTGCTTATGACACTAACTATTTTATGAAGTTCATCAGCTCAAAGGCCAGGATCCTGATAATCTCAAATTCAAACCAGAATAGTAGTACTTCTACATAACCTGGGATCAATCTCATGTCAAAAAAAGTACCACAAAAAATAGAGTGGTTGGGGTAACAAATCATTTAGAGAACAATGTTACCTTCCACAAATCACAGCTACATCAGTGAATCCTATTTATCAATCCAAGTTGAATACCCCAAGTGAACCACTGCATTGAACTTAAGGGCAGGTCAAAAAATTAAAGCTCCGGATCTCAGCAAAAAAGTCAAGCTACGAGGATCAGTTCGAACCTAAAGAAATCAACTGACCATGCTAGCCTCGAATGAACTCCACCAACTCCCAATCACAGAAACAAATTCAATCTAATGAGGAAAATTAAGAAGCCAACAAATGCAGAAACTGGTACCCCATTAAACTTCATATCATGCTCTTGAGTTGGTGAAACGAAATAAGGATACAAGCCAAATTTAACTAAGCAGCTCTAGGAGAGCTTAGGGGGGGGAACCTAACTCTACACCATAGACTCACTCCTGAGATCAAAACCCGGAATATCTGCTTTTACGAAAGTTCTGAAATCTGGTTAAACGGGCATTCCTCAGCAACTATTCAGTTCTGGACTGGATATGATTATCCCTGCCTTAGGAACCACATTGGTTAGCAGGGGAACCCCATTACATTTGCATCATAGTCGGAAATAGCAGTAGTAAGTTCTCGAACTGCCCAGAAAGACTAATATGAAACGGTGCTCAGAAAAAATCATGGTGAAAATGGACATAATCCCCGCATAGATTAGGATGAGAAAATTCTATGTTAACATGTCTGAGCAGCCTCGGGAGAAATAAAATACAACTTGGGGATCTGGAGAGGTCCAAGACCAATGTCTTGAGCCTCCCTAACTGTATTATTCATCCAGTAGACAAGAGATTCATGAATGGTTTGCAACAAAGGCCTTTTAGAGCAAAATCACTACATCTTCAGATTAAGGTATGTACATTGGTCACCCTATATTCTGCAGTCATGGGCAAACAACCCTAAATTCAAAACTGTCCTAAGAGGTAAAACATCTTAATAAATTCAGTTGTACACCACAAACCAAGATTATAAACAGTCTTACAAATGCTTTACAGAAAAATAAACAATGGCCACAGTAAACTATGCACTGTACAATGAATAATTGAGGTAACTTTTCTGTATTGAGCATTGCAAACTGGATTGTTTTGTTCAATCTAAGGAATTCATCTAGTACTCAGGATGTTAAAAACAGTTTCAGAAAATGTTGTTGGCACAGTCATCAAAAATACTTTATTAGACAATCAAGTTCATTAAAGCGCTAGATGCCATAAAAAGATTAAACAAAGAGTCATTACATAATTTTAGCCACTATATGTTAAAAATTAATGGGTGAAAAACATCTTCTCAATCATACAGGTTCACTCAATTCATGTAGACAAGTTGTTTTAGAGCGTGTTTTGACAAAAAAAACAACTTGTGCTGTGTAAAATATACATCTTTGATAACATATACGACTATAGTGTTCACGGTCGGTAATAAAATTGCAGCGCATCTCAAGGTAAACATGACATGATAGTCAATGCGCGTTTCTAATTGCAGCCATATAATTTAAGCACATCATTATTTAACAGAATAAAAAATTTAGAAATCGAGACATATAAATGAGCCAATTATTTATATTTTCTCTGCGTGTTTTTGTGTTAGCAGTGTGGTTAATAAAAACCTGGGGTCTGAATAAAACAAGTTATCTATAACAAACTTCTTAGCTGCATAATTTGTAACTAACTCTTAAAGCTCGCCCTGAAATGGTGCGGTCTTTAAAATGATACATTTTATTCCTTAATGATTTGTCGATGTCCAAAATGTTTTCAATTTGGAAATCACCTGCGGCTGAGCAATGTTCAAGAGATACTTAACAGCCACTGGTAGTGACCGTGTCCTCTCTTTAATCAACAGATGCAGGAGAAATCTTATGCGCTCCAACTTGTTGGCACAGTCGCACAACCTTTTTCACATTAACAATGTCTATCAAATTGACAGACAGATGAAAAGGAAATTTAGGTTTAAGATGTTGGGAAAACGGAGAAAACACGTTACGAGATGGTGTTGTTGAGAGAGACAGGGAAGAGGGGGAAGCGACTCCTACTTTGAAGAAACTTTAACAGGGTCATTAGCTGTAAACAGTCTTGGTAACCAGGGTGAAATGACAGGTGGATGAGGTCACAAGAAACTATGGGGGGGGGAAATAAGATTGCCAAATTGTAGTACATAATTTATACAGAACTTTATCATTCTCAAGAGATGTCTCTGGCAGCATTTTGCTGGTGAAAATCCACACGTTCTTGGACTGAAAAATAAATATGGAAGAAAAGGGCTGGTGGTAATGGTATTTTCACTGCATTTACCTGACCCGGTCATGTTCAGTGGAAACATCACAGGTACAGTTCAAAAATGCAATGTTTCCCAGGTAATATGGGCTTAGCCTAAGAAAATAATATAAAAAATAAAAAGCCACGTATTTTAAATTTGAGTAGAGTGTCCCGGGCATGAGCTATTGTACCTAACCACATCAAACCTTGGGGGAACTCTCTGAGAAGACCTAAAGACAAATCTCTAAACTCTAGATGCACCTTAATGACTTAGCGTAACTAGTGACAAAACAGAGATAGTGACCAGGAATACAAAACATCACTCCAGAAAGACTGTTATCCTACCCATTTTAGGCAACCACCAGCACAAGTAATACAAGTGTGAAATCGAGGTGGTTCTCCTTCACCCTCCGCAATCTTTCAATGCACAGACAAATCAGGCAACATTCACCTAAAGCCTCTCTAAAAGACTGCATCCTGCTTGTTATCTATTGCTAAATAAAACAAATCCATACTATTTCGAACTGTCCCCAACTCCCCACTAAAGGTTTACAGAAACTCTAGCCAAGACAAAAGAAATACACAAACAAAACGGCATCATTTTTTTGGACTGTGTAAGAGTATGTATCCACCTTCAGAAATGAATTGTCTTATCTATCCACAGAGCACCAGATACAACCCCGAATCCACCCTCGAACTTGGAAGGCTATCATGAAAAAACTCAACTTTTTATCAGTCCTTCGCCCTTTCGACCAACTTGCCACACTTCAGAGCTCCAGTGCCAGCATAAACTGTGCATATCAAAATAGTGATGGTCCAGACATTCTGACAGATCACTGATAGAGGCAAGAACTAAACTAGGAGATGATTTCCCCGAAAACCTAGGGCAAATCAACATCCTAAAAAGTGTTATGTATCATCTAGTTTAACTCCTGCTGTTCATATGCAACAAAAATCGAGAGAGAACATGATGGGGAGCATTACAATAAACACAACTGAAATAATACTACATTTGTTTTCAGAATATATAAACCCTTGACCTTGTTGGAGGGATACAATCAAACTTTCCAGTGACATACATCTACATCCTCTTGGGAAAAGCAGGTATATTAATTTACTGACAGCTAGTGTAGGAACATCTTGAAATGTGATGGCTGTCTAATGAATTTGAAACCCCCTAGTAATGCACAACATATTTGTAAAGGACAAAAACAAAGTTACCTCTGGAAGACAATGTACATAAGTGTTCCTTTTTTTCAGCACAGTACTTACTACATGCATTATAACTGAAATTAATGTCCCTAGGAAGAAAGGATTCAAAGATAATGAGGATTACCGGTAAGTAACCTCGAGATGTGTTAAAATTAATTAACAGGAAAAGTACACAGATTGGCAACTGGCTCAAAAATGTTATTTGGAAAAGTGTGGTTTCATATTTTCATTGTGGAATCCTTTCCAAATAATATATCTATCAAGGAGACTTGTTTTTTACTTTCCCAACATAAAATGCAAAAGAGTAAAGTACAAGGTATCAAACACTGGCTGTGCACCGATCCAGCGTACAGTGCCACCACACTTTACATGAAAGAGCCAGTTTGCCACATTACAAAACGGAGGCATTCTGTCACTTCGATTTTGTACTCAAGATAAAGCTAGTTTTCTAAACAGCCTTGTCAGCAGAATCTGCATCTTTGTTGAATACAAAATGTAAGGAAAACCCTAAATTGTACATCAAATCACTCAAAAAGAGTGGAAATACATGGCTTTAAAGTTTCTATTTCTAATTTCATCATCAAGTCTTTTATAGAAGCCGAGAAATATGAAAAGCACAATTACAGATTGATCAAGCGAAGATGATCGCACAACTGCCACCTTGCAAGTGTCACTATAATAGCTGTGCTTGGCAACATGCTACTAAAATGAAATTCTAATAGATTCTCATTGCTGTCTTAAGGACTGAAGTATGATTCCAAACTAGAGGAAAGTGAAAGTTTTTATGTTGGTTAAATCTAGGGAAAGTTCTATTTCAGAAGAGTTATAGGGCTGAGTAGGACTTTGTTCTGCATTGGACTGTTACGTCCCCAAATTCTCAGCTAACTGATCAGAAAAAACAAATGTATTCCTAGGTTCTCTATTAAAGGCCAGTGCCAAAAGTAATCGGAGGAAACAACATTTGCACTGGGCATTTATGTTATCATAGTGTACACAAATGTCTTTCCTCAAGTTACCATACTGTAAAGGTCTGGCTTGACAGTACAGTGATTTGTAGACATTGTTACAAATTCTTTAATATATACATAAAGTGGTCTGTGGTTCCACGCAGAGTTAAAATTAATGTCTCATCTCATACTATCGGCTAGTTACTTAACCTTTTCAACCTGCCATTAATTGTTTCTACTGGAATGCTTGAGGGATTATTTTTTTTACATCTGAAAAGTATACTCGGTCATCAAGCTGCTGGTCATCTTTAATTCTTTATCTCTTATATGCACTCTCAACAAAAAGGAATACTTTTTTCGTACACCATTGGCAAAGCCAATAGTACACACTTTAATGTGATATACTGCATTTGTGCATGCAACAAATGTAGTCAGCATTTGTTAATGCCTCTAAGTGTGCAGGCGCTTTAAAGCTAGGCCTATTTGCTTTGCCAATGCTGGGTCTAGTTGTGCACTGTTTTTTTTAATGGTATTTATACATATACATACAGTAAACAGGGTTTTACTTCACTATGGGTAGTCTGCCGGCGTGGGTATGTCATACATGGTAAGTTTATGACGGGCCCCCTATTGTAGTTTGTAGGAGTAATTTGGGAGAAGGAAAGAGAAAGATGTGAATAAGTAAAGAGAGAGAGATTATAACTTAGGTCTGGTAACAGCAAGGTATTATTCTGGCATTGTGGTACACTTCTGATGGCTAGGGGTCCATTTGGATTGTTTGTATCTTATGGTGGGTCAAAAGTTAGTAGGGACTTGTCCAATGATTTCCATAAGTCTCTGGAGGTGGTTTTGCAGGGTGAATATCTTTTCGGTAGTGTGTCGGCTCCCCCCAATATCAGGGACCCACACGCACATGATAGAAGAGGCACTAATAGAACCAAGGCTAGTATCAGACCATTCAGCAGTCAGCCTGAACCTAGCTGGCCAACACAACAAGGTAAGAGCCCGTCGATGGAGGTACAGAAGCAGCACTACCACAGACCACACACACAGAAAACAAAATCATAGACGCCCTCACCGAATACATGACCACAAATGATAATGACGAGGTAAGCATAGACACACTATGGGACGCTCTGAAGGCCACAATCAGAGGGAAACTAATCGACATATCGGCTAGGATTCGAAAGGAGGCAAACTTAAGGCTAACTGAGTTAGAGGCAGAAATCAAAAAACTTGAACGCTAATTCATAAAGGACAATCGAGCTGACCCAATTATTCACAGGCTAACGACCGCCAGATATGAATAAAACAAAATCACTAGCGAAAGAGCTGGCCTCTGGTTCAACAGATGCAAGGCACTGAACCTATGCGAAGCTAATAGAGCAGGGAAACTCCTGGCCTCATAACTGAAATAGAAAAACAATCAAAGGGCAGTCACAGCGATCACTGACACGGACAACAAAACATACACCAAACACAAGGACATTCTCAGAGTCTTCAGGCAATTTTACTCAGACCTTTACAAAAACGAAAAACAACTAGATAAAGATGCATGCAAAAAGTACCTAGGACTTCCGAAGCTAGATAGTGCGGACAGCATGAAACTGGGGGCAGAATTCACCACAACAGAGAGAAATGGCAGTCAGGTCCCTAAAAAAGAACAAAGCCCCCGGCCCGGAGCGTTAAACGGGAGACTTATTCAAGTCCTTCCTACCGCAACTCGCACCACTCATGAAAAGAGTATTTAACCACGCAGCACAAACAGGGAGAATACCAGCAACCATGACAGGAGCTACATAACAGTTATACCCAAAGAGCACAAAGATCATCAACTACCCAAAAACTACAGACCAATCTCCCTCATCAACATAGATTGCAAAATCTACGCAATGATTCCAGCTACAAGATTAAACTGGATACTGCCCAAACTGATAAGTAACACCCAGGTGGGCTACATGAAAGGCAGAATGGCCAGTGACAACACACTCCTTCTATGTCATGTCTTAAAACAAGCCTCAAAGAGCCCCTCCCAAGCCGCTGCCATAGCGCTAGATGCGGAGAAAGCATTCGATAAAGTTTAATGGGCTTTCCTAAAGCAATGCATGGAAAACTTCAACCCAGGGGAGGACTGCATAAGGATAATGGCCCTGTAGCAGACACCCACGGCAGGCATCATAACAAGCATCTGCAATGCAATAGGTCGCGCATTTTCACAAGTTTGAGCTATTGGCATTGTTAATGGCAATGCCTTTTATTTATATATTGTTTTTTAAAACATAAATAAAAGGCAGTCATTTACAATGCCAATAGCTTAAACTCTTGCAAATGCGAGAACTATTGCATTCCAAATGCTTGAAGGAATCGCTGAATTGCCCCCCTTCTGTCTCCCATGGCCCCTGAAGAGCTCCCTGTTTGCTACGAGTTAAATAAACAAGCCGGTGGTCACAACAACGCAAGAGAGACCCTCCTGCCACATGCAATAAGAGAAACTCCTCAAACAAAATAGTGCTTAAAGACTAAAGGAGTAGTACTGTGTAACAACTGAAGTAAAAGGGCCAGTCCTCATGTGAGGTTAAAAATTAAGACAACGCGGTACTAAGGCGGGACTAACAAGCCTAATAACAAATCAGATGCCAGCAAAGTTGTATTCCTGTGGTACTATGAACTACTTACAAACTCTAGCAGTATATACATGTGTGCATCTACAGTGCTAACTCTACATCTGAGCATCAAGCTCATGAGTGTCAAATTAAATATTTCTAAATATCTAGTGGTGAGCAGTGAAATAAAAACAATTAGGGCTGAATAGTTTACATCTTATTAGCCCTCTGAGCATCAAAACGTGTGACAAGAGTGCAACTAGCCAATTTCCACAATACTGTGCACTTTGACCTTATGTCTACATGGACTTTTTTATTCTCTTGTACAGAGATAGTGCACTATGTTAAGCTCTAATATTCATAATTCGTGTCCAAATGATCATTATTGTTCATTTGAGATCCCTTTGAGCATTATTCTTTTTGATCACGTTTTTCAAATGTGCACTCTTGCAGGTCGGCACAAATGATACTATTTGATCCTATGACAAATGCTTCTACCAAAATCTTCCTGCTTTATGTATTATTCTCTCAAAGGTGTAAAGGTTCATTTACAGAGAGCAAAACAGTTATCATTGGATGTTTCTCGTAATATTATTAATGTCTTCATGAACCTTTCTACCATACAAGTTGTAAACTGTACTCAGATTAACAAAAAAAATCCTTAGATCCAAATTTTGTGGCTATTTACTATTCCAATTGTCAGCCAACACGTGTTTCACCCTATATGATAGTGTGAAGGTCAACAGCTTTTTCAAGGCTAAGATAATATTCAGGCTCCATTAGGAATTTTGAGTAATTTGACTAATCTAGTAGTAGCAGAGTCCAATATCATAGTAAATGTAATTTATAGATATAAAAAGGAAATTCCGAGGTCCCATGTACTATGTACTGGAGAATACTTTAAGACACACTAGGTGTTAGATAGATCTCCTTTGTTATCCTTCCAGTACTGGTAGTTTCACAAAGTAAGGCTGCGAGCTTATAGAGCTAGTGTAAGAACTGGTCAAATGGCCTCACTTGGACAAGTAGGTCAGTGTGGGACAAGCGCATCTCAAGCATAGTCACAAGAGCCTTTCATGTAACCACACTTACATACAAAGAATGAGACCTGTATCTTTAAACATACTAGGCAAACAAACATATTTACTGCCCCAGTAAGTAGGCTAGGTGTTATTAACACACCTTTGAAAGGATATTCTTAACGGTCCACATTTTATTAAGAAAAATCTGGTCACAGGCAGCAGTTTAGATAATGGTCTCTGGCTCAGGCCAAAAGCATCAAAGGTTGCTTGTGTTCTGGTTAAAATGGGTTATCAGTTCGGTATGGACTGACAACAAAGAGGCCAGGGGATGTTTGTTCACAAAAAAATGTGCATGTGGTTGGTTTTTGTCTGGATTAGTACAAACGAGCTAAAGAAATATGGAAAGTAGAGCACACATAGTAATTACCAGTGGTTCAGTTTAATTCAAGCATTTTCATCCATCACTTTGGTGTTCTCAAGCTCATGTCATTGCTGTTGGAGGGCAGCAGTTAGATAGATGCTAATTTCCTCTCCTACTTATGGTATACCTACTGAAAGATTAGTGATACTGTTCGTGAAAATAGCTCTGAGGCGCATCAAGGTCACCAGACTAATAATTACACATCAGTTGCTTCTACTCAAGGAATTCTCAGCATTAAAGCCTGCTGTACAGAGCTTTAAATCTTAGTTATCAGCCCACTAATATGGGATAAATGTGAGGAATCAAAATGAGAATAGGGCAAATATCAGCTGTTTGTGCCCAGCAGCATATGGCTAATAGGGCTATTAATACTTCAATACCATGCCACCCAACACAGGCAATTAAACATGACCACTACCGCTGTCTGCTTTATCTCACAGCCACTGAACCTAGAAAGTAAATGACAGTATTCAGATACAGAAATATTAGCACTTAGATTGGATGAGTCAATATCAGCATTGCAACAAAAAGGAAGCGAACATACCGTTACTTAAAGGTGTGAATGTGGGGTATTCAACATTAATATGACAATCCATCCTTTGCATTAATTTCCAACAAACTTACTATTGTAATTATATAGTTTGGAACTGTAAAATATGTATACGAATCGCCTTAATATCCTCGACCAACCACCATCACTGAAGCGTTCTCTTGTTTATCCCCCAGACTGACAGATTTACGTACGTACATAGATCTCGTTCAACGAACGACAGATGTTATTCTGCCATATAAAAATGTATACTGAATCCATGCAAGGTGGAAAAGGTGACATCACTTGTGTTAAGGCGAAGCCCGCTTCCCTCCAAGCGTGAATAATGGTGTACACGAAACACATATCTTAAGTACAATCACGATAGTCTTTCCCTCCCTGGTAAACCCCAATTACAACATTTAGAAGAAAATGTGCATTAGCAGGATTCTTATGAATATGCTAGTCGACTCTTGGAAACAAAAACTATAAACGATTAGGCAACAATAAAAAAAATGTGCATCCATTGAGGACAAGATGGGGTGCCAGGGGTTTCCTCCAACGTGCACAGCAGTCAGTTTGTAGACGGCAGCACATCTGCTCCGATCATTCAAGTCACAACAGGTGATGAGCGGTTAAAAACTGCAAACCTGTTCACACTCCTATCCACAATGAAAGCGAAGACAGGTTCGTTTTATTAGCTGTCTCGGAGCTTCTGACCACAATGCTGCTGTTATTTAGCGAGTATATAGCGCACAAACAAAATGAAACTGTTCAGCATCAAAGCACTTTCGATAGTCTGTGCACTAGGGACTGAATATTGATAATCCTCACTAGCAATAGTTCCAGGGTTTCTAAGGACAGGGTCAATGTTTTTAGCATCTATATAGCAAACAGCCTGCCAGCCTGCCATTAGTACAGCATGGCAGCGCTTTCGTTGGTCCAGGTGCCGCAGAAGGGGCATCAAGCTGAATGAGGCATGGAGACTGTCACGCCCGCCTTCTCTTCCCCACCCCGCCATGAATGATCCATTTTATGGAGTATTCGATATCTAGCGCTTGCTCGCTCTTGGGAGTAAATAATCTGCGTCTTCGGGCAGTGCTGCTAATTTAGGGTTTCACGTCAGAACCGATCTCGAAAAACAACAGCGGGGCATCCCGTTTTTAGGAATGTAATCCTGGCTGAGAAAACGTAACCCCTCCTCAGATGATCTGTAGGGCCCTAGAGGTCAACAGCTCTGTCAAAGAATGAATGCACTCCCATAAAGATTCCTGTGCAATCCGTGCCTCAAAACAACTGCACTACCGTCTGCGGAGCTACCTGTCTGCATCAGTGACTGCAACCCTGCCACAGTGAGTCCTATCCTACCCAAGTGAGTGCAATGTGGTTTGAGGCACCGAGTCTGGCTGAGTGACTACAGCCCTGTACGAGAGGCTGCAATCCTCCCCCGGTTACTGTAATAATAACGCAGCGGTGTTCATGGTTCAAACAAGGAGCAGCTAGAGATGCTCCCGAGTAACAGGAGAAAGGATCCCTCAAGCTGACCAGAGAAAAGAAGCATATACATGCACTCTATGGTAAACAAAATATATAGATAGAACAAGCCAGGCAGCAAGCACGCTCAAAAACTTCGAACAAATGCAACAGTAGGATAGCGATTTGGAGACTTTCAGGAAGATATGGTTCTGACTGCGGCCCTGCCTGGGTGAGGATAGTCCTGTCGGAGTGACTTGGATCAGCCTCACTGATGGCAATCCTACTCCACAATCATCGACCCTACTTGTTCGCCTGCAATACTACCAGAGTGGTAGCAATTTTGTGAGAGTAGCAGTACTTCTACTGCCAAGAGTGACCACAATCTTGTTAGTGAGTGTGATCCTGATTCAGGGGACGCAGTTCTGCCAGAGTGACCGTAGTCGTGTATTAATCCTGAGTTAATAAGTGAAATCCAGAGAAACTGCAGTCAGTCTTGTTAAAGTGAAAACATACCTGCTTTAGTGCCCGACGTTCTAGTTTAACTTTAGTACAGAAAACAAAGCGAATGCACTTTTTTGTCAGTGACAGCAAACCTCCCTTAGTTACTATAATTCTGCTAGAATGCAATCGTGTCCATGTCAGCGAACCTGCCTTAGTGTGTACAATCCTTCTTTGGTGACTGCAACCACGTCCTAATTAGTGGATTCCTGTGTTAGGAACCGCTATCTTTCCCCAGTGACAACAAACCTGCATTAAACACATTAGTGACAGCACCCGTGCCTGTCTGAGTATAATGGTTAAAGCGCTACTTATGGTCCAATGGAACCCACCTCTCAAGCCAAAGCGTGTACACACATATATTCCCAGACTGCTCGTGAATGCTTCCCTATGCCCAGTCTGGACACTCACCTGCAGGAAACAGTCAGCTCTACTTTGGTGGCCGGAATGCTAGCGCTGAAGGGGCTAAAGTCTCCGCTGGGCGCCGGAACCCTGAATCCATAGTCCATCATGTTCAGGACGGGCTTGTCCGATCCGTACATGGGGGCGGCCGGGGAAGCCGCGCAGCGGCTGGGGCTGAGGGAGCCTGTGCAGAGCGAGGCGCAGCGCGTGCAGCTGCTGCTGGCAGCCGGGGGCGGGGCGGCGCGTGCTCCTTCCTCTCGCGGAGCTGCCTCCGCCGCTCGGGGCAGGGCGAGCCCGAAGACTGGAACTCAAACAGCTGCTGCGCCACCGCACTTCGCAACACCAACAGTTGCTGTACTTCACTTCATAACGTTAACTGCTGCCTCGTGACGACACAACTGCCGCGAGACGTCATTCCAGAGAGGCAGTCGCGTGGAGTCACTTCATAAGTCTTAAACTGCCACCTGACGCACGATTATGCTACGTGAAGCAAACCAAGAAACTCCTTCTGGAGCGCTCAGCAGTCCGCGGGGCGGGGTCTAATTACAACACCGCTGGCCAACTGCTGAGAGCAGCACTCGGGGAGAACCGACCCCCACTGCTGGAAATGCCAGGACAGCCCTCGATCCGCTCACAGGCTGCAGGACGAGGTTTCATCACTCACCTACCAAACCGCAAGCAGCCCGGGCTGAGCGTGAGAGGGCGGAGTGTGGCATCTGAAGTCCCGGGTCCCAGGAGGGGGCCCGGGTGAAGACCAGCGCTGGCCTGCAGAGGGAGATCGAGGATCGAGAATGCACTAAAAGAGCCCGGTGAGTTGGGGGGAGGGGGATGTGTGTGCGTGCGTCTGTCTGTGTGTGTGTGTGTGTTGTGTGTGCCTGCGTGTGTGCCTGCCTGTGCCTGCGTGTGTGCCTGCCTGTGTGTGTGTGTCCCTGCCTGTGCCTGCGTGTGCATGTGTGCATGTGTTGTGAACAGCCGGCCGGGATCGGAGCGCGTGACCTGATCCGATCCCGGCCGGCTGCGTGCTCGTGACAGTCTGTTGTCTCTGCCTAGTCCTTGAACGGGAAAATGGCTGAAATGATTGCAATAGATCGCTTTGCGACAGCAGGGGCTTTCGCCCCTGCAATCGCAGGCGCGACCTAATAAACGGGGGCCTATCAGAACCACTGATCCTTCAACAAGGCACGAGACAGGGCTGCTGCCCGCTATCGCCCGCCCTCTTCTTACTGGCACTAGAGCCCCTAATCCAAAACATCAAACTAAACGGAGAAATATGAGGGATATGTATCGGCGAGACTACTATAAAAGTAGCTGCCTGCGTCGACGATATACTAATAATGACAGAACAGCCAAAGACCTCGTTAGAAGCACTCATGTCCTAAATTAACGAATACGCTACCATTTCAGGATACAAACTTAACAATGATAAGTCAGAATGCATACCGCTAAACATCCACTGCAATAAAGAGGTGCTGGGTACATCGGGAATCAAGTGGCAGCCGGGTCACATCAGATACCTGGATATCCACTTTAGTACTGACCTAGTTGTGCACTTTATTATCAAGGGGAGGGGGGGGGGGGGGGGACAGTGAGCAGGAAAAGTTGGCCCACAAAATGAGCGTTCAAGGATAAATCGGCAGTGTGCTAGGAACTAGAGCCAAAAAAAAGACTTACAACCATTTTCAGCAGTCGCTCAGATTGTTAAGTAGCACTTTACAGTTTGTCTTCACATTTTTTCATTACATGACTAGTGCTGTGTTTCACAATAGTTGCCAAATTTTACCTATTTACCTAAAAAGGTTCAATAATTTGTAACATTCATTTATATTAAACACAATAGAACATACAATAACATACTATTAGAAATACAAGACTTAACTTTACAAGTGATAAAACTTTTCTTAATTAAGAGAGGGTAGTAAGTAAATAAAGACTGACCGTATTCTGTATTATATTCAATAGACTGGTCGTGAAGGACATCTCTGTCACATTTTGCAGTTATTAGCAATTCTATACCCTAATCTTCAAATATGGTACTGGATCACGACTTTAACGCCTTCAGAGTCAATGTCTTTGCAATCATTAACACAGTTGGTAATGCAGTGTTAAAACCGTAGAAAAAGTTGAGATTAT
This sequence comes from Lissotriton helveticus, assembly GCF_964261635.1. Taxonomy (NCBI): domain Eukaryota; kingdom Metazoa; phylum Chordata; class Amphibia; order Caudata; family Salamandridae; genus Lissotriton; species Lissotriton helveticus. The sequence continues at coordinate 350,145,877 of NC_136070.1, read as the reverse complement.
GGACTGTCAACCAAGCCCTTTTTTTTTGCTGTTTGGTCTCCATAACAGACAGCCTCATTTAAAATTTGCAACCAGCATCTTTAATATCAGAGCACAGAAGGAAAAACTGGCACAAACAATTTTACTCAGTTTTACCAAGAGCACTGCGAGCGCAATAATGGGAAATAAGCATGAAAATTAATGCATATTTTAAATACAATGTGGAAAATGCAAGATACTGTGCATCACACACTAACATGAGGAAATAGATGTTTTCCTAGAACCTAGTATCTGAACTACCTAGTTCCCAAACGAGTAAAACAATCTAAGCACATTGTGTGTCAGGCAAATTACACCTTTAACAATAGCAATTGACTGCATGGAAAATAAATTCGTAGATTTACTCAACTAGTCCGGTTCTGGAAGGGAAACACTTTTTTGCAGCAAATATTCTTTTGTTTGATTCTCTATACTGCAAACGTCACAAAACGCATATCAGCCATGTAGGCTAAGTGCAGAATTTACTTTTAACTAAGTAGGTCCATTATTTAAGCACAAAAATTCTCATTCCTTAAATCAGCAATGATTGAAAATAAATCGCCTATAAAAACACATGGCTGTGGCGTACAGATGTTGCCGCTATTGTTCCTGTAAAACCGATTCACCCTAAATATGGCAATACAGAGAAATATTAAGTTCAAACTTAGAGGTAAGCACACTCCCTGTATCTCCCTGAAGAGATTAACATGTTGCAACCCGGCCATAAAAACCCCAAACCACAATTCATAAAATATTTTGGAATCAAAAAACACTACTTGTGGCAAATGTAACAGACAAAATAGCTGCTGCTTAGTACCCAAAACGCCCCCTCTTCTGTCCCTCCTACCGCCCCTCATTCACCTTTGTCCGCTACAACTAAGATCCTGTTTCATGGGGACGGCCAACGTCCCTTTACTTCTCAACTGTACCCATAACACTCTTCACCTGAACCCTCTAACGACCAATCATAGACCACTAATAGTTCAACCCTTACTAAGCCCTCCTCGACTGGACTTCAGCTCCATTTTCCCCGGCTGCAGTACCACAAAAAACCTCATCAGATAGCAACACTTAATCTGTAAGTTATCCACAACTATTCTGGATCAGAAACATTACTTTATCCTTCCATTTACCGGATCTGAAAAACTCCTCTATTTAAAAACTTCATCAAGAACTCTCGAACGATCCTTCTCCCACCTGGTGCCCATCATTCCCCCTTATCCTCACTACGACCACCCCAATACCACTTAACACAAACAGCTCCTCTTACACACCTATCTGACCTCCAAGATGGCCTCGCCTACCTTGATCTCAACACTATCAACACATACCAGTTAACAAACCACAGATGCATCACAATTCCCTTTCTCAGATCCGTAACACTGCATACCTGTCTCCCCCAGTTATCCCTGAATATAAATGCAAACACAACTAATACACCACTCTCCTCCTTGGAGCCAACCCCATCAACTAACACCCAACACACATCAGTCTAGTACCTGGACTCCAAACGCATCTCATCTAGATATTCACCACACCTCTGCCTCCTGACATGTACAACACTCTCGGACTACTCACTTAACCGAAATATGTCACTACATCCATTAACTAAATACCCAACAATACGCCACTTACTTGCTAGGTTGCCAATACTAGCCCATCGCTCATCTGGAGGCCGGAGATTTGCATACCTGGCCCCCAAGCTCTGGAACTCTTTCCCTCTCTCTCTTAAAATTTCCAACTCTCTGACCCTTTTTCGTAAATCTCTAAAAACTTGGCTTTTCCCTCAATCTGGTTAGTCTCTCTGTCCCCTCTATTTCCAACCAGCGCCAGGAAACCCATGGTGTCAGTGCGCTTTACAAGCACCCCTTACGATACGATACGACCACCAAAGCTTCACCACACCTACGTTACCCTGTATTTCGCCCAGCCATTCGCCCGGTCTTCAAGGCTCAACTACCTCAATTAGATCCTACCACCCCAAAAAAAAGTCATCCCAACTATATAAGTGACAACATTCTCTTGATAACAGAAATGAAAGTGAATATAGAATAAAAGATACACACACTCCGCCCTCCCCCTAGTCTGAATGGACCCTTATCTCTTTCCTCACCGTGGAACCCAAATACCACCCACCCCTCCTGTTCACTACCCTTTCTTCACTCTCTCACCTAAACAAGCAACACTTTCCTACCCCTTTCAAATAAAATCCTGGCCCTGGGAACCATGAATCTTAACCTCACTCCTAAACCCACCTTTACCTGCATGCCAAACGTTATTCCCTTCGCCCCTATCCTCCCCCAGGAGTCACACAACTCCTGATCCCACACCTCCCCAACTAGAACACCCAGACCGGTCCTTTAAGATCGTAACTCGTAACCCCAGTGATCCTAACCTCCCAACCCCGGGATCCTAATTAACAGTACTCAACGATGGGGTTATACAATGCCAAGGCAAGTGACGTTAGGGGGTACCGCTTGAAAGGAGTTACGAGAGTTCACATATGCCATATGCCTGCTTCGATTTGCGGGAAAATTAGTTACAATATATCTAATCCCTCCCCCATCCTCCAAGAAGTCGCCAAAGCACAGCTCTCACGCCCCTTCCTATGAGCTTCTCACCTCAGGCAGACACGCTCCTTCTGCGTCCCTGGTCTCATTACATTGCCTTCCTCTTCCTCGGCCGCAGCCCGTAGGTGCCCCGTCCGATCAGATAGATGCCACAACCCCCACCTCTACCCGCTTCCTCCCTCCGCCATTTTCCCTCTTCCTTCCCTTCCCCCTCAGGGGCTTTTTTTTCACGTTCGACGTCGTAGAATTGCAAGAGCGCACGTCCCTGCGAGAGAGACGAGCGCGTGCTTGGGGAAGATGAACGCGCACGAACCCGGGGTTTGACGTGCGCGCGACATCCTTTGCTTGTTGACTGAATTGACAGTCTAAACAGAGAAAAAGGACTCTTCTGGTTCGCTCGGATTTTGCTGAGGTGCGTAAACGCAGGTTAGATGAGTTTACGTTACAGAAGTATATAAAGTGTTAGAAACCCCTGATATCACATTAATAAAAAATAAACGAATATGTTTATTTTATATTTTAGCAACCAGTGCCAAATAATAATCTTATTTTATGCACTGTTGCATTGGAGTATTGACATTTAAACTTGTTTTAAAAGTATGTTCTGATAAATCATAAGTAGTGTAATTGTTTTAAAGGAGTTGTATGGACCGGGATTTGTAGTCTTATTTAGTGAGTTGTGGATACTGCTCATTTCTAAAATGGCGCAGAATTCGTTCATATCTATTGAATTGTTACCTTTCTATGTTGTTTTACCCCTGGGTTTATTTTCGTTTTCGTACGATGAATTTGGAAGCGCTCTCCGAGACAGTCTTACTTACCCACGTACCACTTAGGCTCCCAATCTTCATTTATTAGAAGATACCAATAGAAAACTGCCGTCCCTGGATCTCAGCGCCTCTCCGCTGTCTTTACGCCTCTCAGATAGCTCACAGATGTTGCCTGTTAACCCCTTTGCCAGTGAACTATGCATAGCTGCCAAGTTTCTAGATTGCTACAGCTAATGCGTGACATTTCCATGGTTTCAGAGTCACATTCAACTGCAAATGTGTGACACTTAGAGTGACACTTTCTCGCGCGTAAATCAAAGCAATGAAGAAGTGCCTGGAACGCAAAAAATATCAGAAACTGCTCTATTGACTATATTGAAACTGCTGCAAACCCACTGAAATGGAAGGTTAATGCTTGCTTTTTATTGAACACTAAAGAACGGTTTAGGGCAGCTTGTCTCATACAGCATGTAATACAGTTTTAAACAATGGGTGTGTACACAGTGCATTTAGTCGCAGGCTGTGACCTCGTAGCACTACAAGACAGAAGTTACTATTTCCAGTACACAGAGCAGGACTCAAATGTTGGAGAGGATTCTATGGCAGGACCGGAGGCTTCTGATTATGCTTTCTCATTTCTTTACTGCACAAACAGCAGCCAATGAAAATGAAACTACAAATGTAAAAAACAACGTTTCCCATGAGGCTTTGAACCACGCCTCCAATACAACAACCAATCACAGTAGTAATAAGCATATAAAGTATAGCGACACTAATCTGGCCTTCTCTTTCTTTGCTGCTCCGCAGCCCAGATAAGTGCTCTTTACATTATATGCTTATTCTGTCTCAAGACAGGCCTCATGTTGTGCTTTTCGCCCATGGCGCTTATTTGCTGAATATTGCTATTTACACTGTGTATTACTCTATTTTACCCTGTTTGCAGGTTTCACCGGTATTGTGATTCTTAATTGTACGCCGCTGTCGGCTTCCTTGTTTCCCCCCGACTTCGGAGCGGAGCTTTTCTGGTCCACTCCGTTTCGGCCTATTTCCCCTTGGAGCGCGTGTTGCGCTGGTAGGCCCCCTTCTCCCCCGATCGCTGCTTCATCCGCGGCCGCGTTGCTCACGGTCCGCAAATAAGAGGGACTTGGCCCCCCCCTCGGGGAAGGAGGCGCACATCGGAGCTCGCCTGACGCCCGGCGTGCGCCGTCGGTAACTCGCGCACGCCTGTGTGCGCGCGCAGCCTTTTTCTAGTTCCTGCAAGACGCTCTGCCCCCGGCTGAAGTGGGGATTCACGCAGTTTGGCCAGGGGCCGTTTTTTACCATCGAATGAGCAGCGTTTTCTAGCGCTCTTGCATCGGAGCTAGACAGCATTAACCCCTTGCTTCCCAGTGAGTGTGGAAGTGGGACAATTTTTGGCAACCCTTTTTCTAAGCCAGATAAGGGTTGTTTTTCCCTCCATTAGTCCTAGAGTTGGACTTCTACGCCTGAATTTGAATTACTCTTAGTATTTCCGGCTCCTGTGCCTGGCACTTCCCCTGATTGACGCCCTCACCTGGGCTGGTAATTGTGCTTCCCTCTGGGGACTTTGAGTGGAATTTTCAATTCCTTGTGGATATGGCAGATACAGAATACTGCGATGAGGAGGGTACTGCGTGTGATTACCAGGGCAATGATGAGTATTACGAAGAGGAGTCTATGGAGGATATTATTGACAAAAAACTGGACACTAAGCTTGATAATGCCCTTTCCTCAGCCCTGCTCCCCTTAGCCAAGAAACTGGAGCTGTTGGTCCCTGGTAAGCCTCTTCCTCTTCCTAATCAGGACCATTCCCACCCCCCCCCAAGAAGGTGGCTATTGACCCGGCCTGGCCCCACGCCCAGTCCTATGATAAGTTATATAAATCCAAAGAGTCTTCTGCTGGCGACAAAGCCTTGCCGTCCCGTCCCCCCCCCCCAGATACTACCACCACTGGCACTGATACCGATACGGACTTCTCTGACGCTGCCCCACGCAAGCGCACTAAGAAACGTAAGCATGCTCCCACCCCTGCCACCCCTTCGCCCTTCTCTTTTGACCCATCGGACATTGTGCATCCTAGATCTTCGGATTGGGTTCCCCCTCCTGTGGTGGCGGAATACCTGGAAACTCACCTCCGTAAAGGTTTTGACAAAGAGGTGAGAGCACGTCTTAAGTCCGAGTGCCACTGGCCCGATTTGGCCCACAAGGTGGCCGTCACCCCAGACATTGACACTTCTATGACTACTTTCCTCAAAAAATATAAGAAAGACCCCAAGAAGGGGATTGATCGCGCGCTCAGAGCGTGCCAAGATAAGGTCCTTGACCTTTCGGGTCATTTGGCCAAGATCCTGGAACTGGCTCTTCAAGCTCAAGAGACTGGAGACGCCATTCATCCTGAGGTCTTAGCGGGCTGGGCACAACGTGCCATCTGCATGCTAGGGAACGCCAACTGCGCCCTAGCTTCTGAGAGAGGAAGTCGGTCTTGCTCCGGATTGACCCTCAGTTGGTCGAACTGGCTTCTTCTGAGCCGGGTCCCCTGGCGGAAGGGCAGCTGTTTGGAGACAACTTTGTCAAGGATATTTCGAAATTTGTTAATACCTTTGCGTCCCTAGATAAGTCTCAAGCCTCATTGAAGAGAGTGTTGCACCAGGTCTCTAATAGGGCCGGGCGTGGTAGAGGACGCTCGACCGGCCGTTATTCTAATACCAGTCCTCAAAGAGGGTACGCACCCAGACGTGGCAGGGGCTACACGCAAGAGCCGGACCAGGCCGGTTTCTATCCGTCAAGATCCCGCGGCTTCAGGGGCCGCTTTAATCGAGGTGTCAACAGAGGTTACAAGAATTTCGACAATCAGTCCTCTGTTAAGTCCCTTGTGCCACTTGGCTCCTTTAGGGGGCAGGTTGCATCACTTTACAATGAATTGGAAGAACCTCACGTCAGATGCTTGGGTCCTTCAGACCGTCCAGGGCTACCAAATAGAGATGTTGGAATGTCCCCTACAGGTCTCCCCCCTCAACCTCTCCTTTTTTCCCGTCTAGAACAGAGTTTTATCGACTCAGAGCTGGAAGAATTGTTAACCAAACAGGCTATTGCTGTAGGACTCTTAATCCCGGGAGGTTTCTGCAGCAACGTCTTCCTAGTACAGAAGAAAGGAGGCGGCCAGCGCCTAGTGTTAAATTTAAGGAACTTCAATCCTTATGTCACTTATCGCCACTTCAAGATGGAGGGTATCCATCTTCTACGAGACCTTCTGTTGGAAAACGACTGGATGGTTCGTTTAGATTTGAAAGATGGCTATCTGACAGTCCCCATCTGCCTCTCTCATCAAAAATACTTACAGTTCCCTTGGAAAGGGCAGTGGTACCGTTACAGGGTGCTTCCCTTTGGTCTGTCCTCAGCCCCCTGGGTGTTCACCAAGCTTCTCAAACCTGTGATATCTCGCCTCCGAGAAATGGGAGTGCGTCTCATTGTTTATCTAGACGACATGCTCATTCTAGCCCAGGATCGGTCCCTTCTTCTTTCTCACCCACTTAGAGTGGACGACGTCCCTACTGCAGAATCTGGGGTTCGTCATCATTACCAAGAAATCGGTGATCATTCCGAACCAGCAGATGGAATTCCTAGGTTTTCTGATAGACTCTGTCTCAGCTCAACTCCTCCTTCCTCTTCCCAAGATCAGGTCCATCAAGAGAGAAATAACATCCACATTGACCAAGGAGATGATCTCCTTGCGGGTTCTGGCGAGGATTGTGGGCCTCCTGGCCTCGTCAATTCAGGCCATTTTTCCGGGCCCCTTACATTACAGGGCCCTTCAGAGACTAAAAATCTTTTATTTACAGAGGAGGTTTCATTACGACCATCTCATTCCTCTTTCCCCCGAGGCCCGAGAGGAGCTTCAGTGGTGGCTGGAACACATGTCGGCCTGGAACGGTTGAGCCATCTTCGGCGCAGCCCCAGATGTGATAGTCGAGTCAGACGCCAGCCAGTGGGGCTGGGGCGCTCGCTGTGGAGACTTTACCACAGGCGGACGGTGGTCAGCAGACAAACTCACACTACACATAAACTGTCTAGAGTTGTTGGCAGGGTCCTTTGCCATCAGGTCTGTCTCACCGCTGAAGAGCAATTGTTGTATACTCCTTCGAATGGACAATGTCTCAACGGTGAGATACATCAATCGATTAGGGGGGACGAAGCCCCGCATGCTGGTGCACATTGCGAAGGAATTTTGGCACTATTGCCTGGATCGTAAGATCTCTGTGGTGGCAGAATACCTTCCGGGGAAATTCAATCAGGTGGCGGATTGGAAGTCCCGGTTTCTTCGAGACTTCAGCGATTGGAGACTTCATCCATCGCTGTTTGCTCGGATCATGACTATGCGAGGCCCCTGTCAGATAGATCTGTTTGCCTCTCGCCTCAATGCCCATCTTCCCCTGTTTTACAGCTGGAGACCGGATCCGATGGCGAAGGGAACGGACGCGTTCCTACCCCATTGGGGGCGACGGAGGAATTATGCCTTTCCCCCGTTTGCTCTGATCCCGAGAGTGGCGGCCTTTGGCAGAGGGCGACGATAGTGTTGGTGACCCCGTTCTGGTCGACTCAGTCGTGGTTTCCCACACTGTTGGAGTTATCTGTGGACCTTCCCTTCCGGCTCCCAGTTTTCCTGACGCTTCTGCAGGATCCAGTGGGAGCTTGCCACCCCTTAATCCTGCAGAATCAGTTGACTTTGATGGTGTGGACGCTGTCCGGAGACATGAACGCCTTGCAGGCCTTTCACAGGAGGCTTCCAGCATTATGCAGCAGGCGTGGGCTCCTTCCACCCGGAAACGATACTCTGCATCTTGGAAGAAATGGGTGGGTTGGTGCCTTTCAAAGCGGGTGGATCCCGTGGGATCAAATGTAACTGATGTTCTGAATTTTCTGTCGGAATGTGCAGCTTCAGGCCTGGCTTACAGGTCGGTTAATAATTTCAGGTCTGCTATTTCTGCTGGACACGATCACATCGATGGTAAGCCTGTGGGGATGCACCCCTTGGTGTGTAAATTACTTAAAGGGGTTCGGGTGGCCAACCCTCCTCGGCCCAGGTATTCCACGCTTTGGGATGTTACAAAAGTTCTTAACTTGTTGGAAACCTGGCCCAATAATGGTGATTTATCCTTAAAACAGCTTTCTGCCAAGCGTGCTATGCTACTGTGTCTCATTTCATGTCGCAGAGTTTCAGATGTTAGGGCTTTAGATTTGGCTGGTAGGATGTTTTCTCCACAGGGTGTTTCCTTTGTTATTACACGACGAACTAAGACTATGTCACGCTCAGTGGAGTATCCCGCTTTTCCACATAACAGCAAGTTATGTGTGTTGCAGTGTCTGAAATGCTATGAAGACCGTACTATTGCACACAGGACTGATCCCTTAGGCCAGTTGCTAATCTCTGTTCAGAAACCCTTCAAACCAGTCGCGGCGGCTACTTTAGCCAGATGGGTTCGTTGGATTGTGTCAGAGGCTGGCATCGATATTTCTGTTTATGGTGCTCACTCAACTAGAGGTGCGATGGCTTCTAAAGCCTATTTGTTGGGTTCCCGTTTGGAGGACTTCCTCAAAGCGGCTGATTGGTCTTCGGACTCAATGTTTAAAGTTTTCTATTATAAACCTATTCCTCATGTTTCTGATGCTGTGTTTGGTGAGCTTTGAACCAGCATAATCAGAAGCCTCCAGTCCTGCCATAGAATACAACATTTTCTAGCTATCGCGACAAGAATTTTAGATTCTATTAAGGACACGGAGGCAAGGATTATCCCACCCGTTGGGACAGTTATATAACTGTAGAGTTATTAAAGTTATGTTGTTTACATCTTTATACCCACCCAGTGAGAAATGTAGTGGTGGGCTCCTTTTCTCAAACTTCTTTTTCTAGTTTAGGAAACGACTCCAACAAGAGTGGAGTGCCTTCGTTGTATTGTGTTGCTGTACCTTCCTGGCGGAAGATGATTCCTTCGTGGTTATGGTTTGTTCTCCTGTGAGAATTCCTAAAGGAACTGTTTTTTCTCTCCGTTGAGAGTTCAAGACTTAGTTATTATTACGAGACTGTTCGCGCAAAGAAAGAGGAGGCCAGATTAGTGTCTCTATACTTTATATGCTTATTACTACTGTGATTGGTTGTTGTATTGGAGGCGTGGTTCAAAGCCTCATGGGAAATGTTGTTTTTTACATATGTAGTTTCATTTTCATTGGCTGCTGTTTGTGCAGTAAAGAAATGAGAAAGCATAATCCTCGCCTCCGTGTCCTTAATAGAATCTAAAATTCTTGTCGCGATAGCTAGAACATTTTGTATTCCATACCACAAAAGTATACACAGACGCATAGCGATCTGAATAAAAAATTTGCAAACATTTGTGACAAGAATTTTCAATTCTATTAAGGACAAGGAGGCGAGGATTATGCTGTCTCATTTCTTTACTAAGAAATACTCAGCAGCCAATCACAATGAAGAACAAAGTAACAAAAACAACATATCCCATGAATACTCTGGTGACCATAGAGTATGTACAGTATATAAGGGACCATAGAGAATAGGCCATCCTCTTTCTTAGTCCAAATACCAACAGTTCAAGGTAATAAATTGTCATATCCAAACGAAAAACAAGGAGGAAGGAAGAACGCCATGAAGGAAACAGTCCACTGGCAAACGGAGAAGCGACGGTCGCAGTAGTTGAAGACACTCTGTGACAATCCACGGCCAACAGGCAGAAGAAGGACCAAACATTAGAAAACTTCATTTAGGATCCGAACCTGAAAGGAAAATCAGAGTCGTAATACACTATACCCAACATCATTGAAAAAAGCATGGACAATAAGGGAGGGTAACAGTGCAAGAATCATCATAAAACGATGCAGCATGGATGGAAATAAAAGCAGACATGATGAATGCAGGCATATAATACGGGTGGGATAATCCTCGCCTCGGTGTCCTTAATAGAATTGAAAATTCTTGTCACGAATGTTTGCCAATTTTTAAATCTATGGCAGGACAGGAGGCTCCGATTATGCTTGTCTAAAGCTGTGCCACCACAACAGAAGCAATATCCACATTAGGCTTAAAATAGAAAGTTTTAAACACAGAGTCAGAAGACCAGTCAGCGGCCTTCATGATATCATGCAGACTCACACCCATAGAAAAGGCTTTAAAAGCCATAGCCCCCATGCGGAATGCGCACCAAAGATGGAAACATCAATGTTGGCCTCCAACATGAGCCAGCGTGCCAAAGTAGCAGGCGTCACAGGCTTAAAAGGCTTTTGTAAAGCAATTAATAATTGACCAGTTAAATCGTGTCTGAAAGGAACGGTACTCACCTCATAATCCTTAATGCATTGAACTACACACAACTGCGGATTTTGTGGAAAAGGATATGTCACAGAAGACGTATTGCATTTGGTGCGTCTGGAAATAGAAAAAGTAACACCTTCCGGAGAAAAGGACCGACCAGCAAGGTCCAAAGCCCGAACGCCAGAGACACGTTTGCAAGATACCAAACACAGCAACATTGTCAATTTTGCTGAAAGCTGTTTACGAGATAACAAAGAGTTGGAGGGCCAAGACTCCAGAAAACGCAAAACAATGGAAACATCCCAAAGAGCGACATATTTTGGGCAAGGCGGTTTTACCAGCCGATGTGGTACTGAAAATTCCGACCCGTGTCATAAACATCGTCGTATCATGACGATTTTAGTATCAATAGACCGAGAATGGCGAGTATACTATGCACGAGTATTTTTGTCGTATTAGAGTCACGAGGTCACCCTGAAAACAGAGATTCCGTCCTGAACCCTAGGGTTCCATTTTGTATACGGCAGCCATTTTGTGATTGCCCTCACATAGGCCGGTGACTGAAGCCGAAAACGAGTCCGAAGGACACGTACACCTTTACTGACTTCTCTGTGACCTGGGCAAGCTGACTCCACTGCCTGAAGCCAAACCCGTTCGGGCAGTTCCTCTCCCAGTGGCCGAATGAGATTAGTATCAAGGCACAACATATCATAAACCTTTCATCGCACACGAACCATGCCTAATCTTACACACACCTGTCCCTGTTTCTTTCTTTATGACTTGCTTTACGAGGAGGAGGTGCCCGTTTTTATTGAGGGTCCGTCGATATCTGATGAAAATACTGGGCCTTGCCGGGTAATTAATTGTGGGCTGGACAAACTGAAATATGGGCTTGTCATCATGACTCTGCTTTTTCTTTGTAGTGAAAATATGTGAATGGTCAACTGTAAAATAAGGAATGTTTGCCTAAAGCATAATAATTTGTATAAAAGAGAAGACTGGCTTTGTAAGTTTGAGCAGTCTCCTGAGAATATACACCGTATTGTACTTCTAGGATACACTGTTACTGTCTGCAGCCAATAAAATCGATCTTTGACTTCACCTAGAAGACTCTGTGTTTCTGTAATCTGTAGTCTGAAACAGGAAGAACTCGAAGTCTTTGGGTGTTCTCCCTGGCACCGCTGGGTTCCGAAAAACCCAGTACTTCAGTTGGCGCCCAACGTGGGGCGATTTCAGCGGTACCGGTCCAAGCCAGAGGTTCGTGAGGAGCTTCGTGTGAAAATTCTGGAGGAAGGCCGCCACTTCATCGACCCCTGCATGTCGACGTGGTCCGAAAGTCTTTGCTGCGAGGTTCCCCGCTTCCCTACGGCTACGAAGGACTGCTGCCCTGACTATCGCCCTGTTTTTGACCCTTGATGATTGGTAGAGCAAAACGATAGACGAGTCTTCTGGTGACGTCATCGATACCTCAGTTAAGTATAAGTGGAGCGTCTCCCAGTCCTTAGTTTGGTTCTTAGTTTGGGTATCCCCTTGGGATCTTTGATTTGGAACTTGCAAGTACCAAAGCCGAGGGACTCGTGTATTCACGAGAATATCGTATTCGATAATCCTTTGAAGTTTGAAGCTACACTAGAGAGCGAAGATGCCTGGTCTCAGCAGATTTGGAAATTTGTTTTGTCTTGGTTGTAATAGGGATTCCCGATTGGAGGACTCGTGTCCGGTTCCTCCGATTGGAACTCCAACCTATGAATTGTATGTGAAACATGGAGTAGGCCCCATCACATACAATAAAGTATGGATCCGATACACCAGAAAAGATGGCGTTTTAAAATGGCCCCAATATGGTAGCTTTGACACCGAAATCTTAGATAATCTGGAGGTTAAACTGTTTAAGAAGAAAGCCCGGCCGGCGATGTTTGACTCTTTCCGCTTATGGCGAAAGGAAGCCAAACAGAAGGAAATGAAATTAACGAAGAAAAATAAGAGAGAAAAGGGTATCTCGATAATGCAAGCTGCTATGCAGTTTAAAGATAACGAAGAAGAACAGGCGAATGAGCAGTTGCACAAGCAACGTAAAATGGTAATCGATAAATGTTATCCAGTTTTGCCGCCTCTTCAGCAAGATGCAGCAAAAGAACTTGAAAAAGATCCTTTAATGTCTCATTTATTGAGTTCGCCACCCCCTTATGCGCAGAGTGCTACAGCACCTCCGCAACCTCTAGTTGTGCAACCTCCGGTTGTGTTGCCTCCTGCTCCTCCACAACCACCAGCTCCTCTTCAGTTGGTTCCTATTCCCCCGGTGCAGCCTCCTCAAGGGCCACCGACTTTGACATCTGCTCTGCCTTTACTTCCTACGACTTTGACCACTATATCGACTACCATTCCTGGTACTCCTCCTGACACCGCCTCTGCGTCTGCCTTGCCTCACTCTGCTTTTCCACCTGTCCTTTCATCGATTTCTCCCGCTGTTCGCCAGAGAGTGACTAGCACTGTTACTAGTCTTCTATATCCTCTCTTTGGAGCAGCAAGTGTAACTCCTTTTTCAGAGCGTAAACAGTTATGTAGCCAACTGCCTGATTCTAGGGAGAAAGAAATGTTAGATTATTTGGCACATAAATGGGTTACTGACCCCATAAGATATGAAATAGAATCTGTTATGGATGTCTTCCATCAGTGGGAAGCACCGAAACAGAGATACGTTTTTGAGAAAATGTGTGTTTTTCTTTGTGAGGATTTAGAGGAAAATGATTTGGAATCCAATCCGCCTGAGTTGTGTCGTGTCCGGTTCGAGTTTGCAAAAGGCACAATTGTGGGTCCCGATGTTGAGAAAGCAGTTGCGACATTATTGTCGTTTAGGAGTGAGGGTGTTTCTCAGTCGTTGTTTGAGCATGATTCTTCTGTTAAGAAGAAGGTGAGACAATATCCCATGAGAGAAGTCCCTCTGGTATGGAAGGAAGCAGTTCAGGCCGATGTCGCTAATCATATTGATGCTGTACCAGCACATTTTCAGCGTGTTTGGGTACATGTTCCATGGAAACGAGCTGAAGTTTTGGCTCTTAAACAGACATTGCCTGATCCCCGTAAAAATCCTTAGGGTATTACAAGGAATTGTCACAGACTGCAGGCTCTTGCATTATGAATTTAGCGGACATAGACATGTTGTTTGGGAATGTTGTTCCACAGCCTTTATGGGGAAAGATTTGTCATGCGGATCATGATCAAGAGTTAGGTGACTCATGGGCTAATATTAGTGCTGGAAATGATAGACAAGTTGGTGGTGCTAAACCCGAGCCTTTAGTAGCAGACCTCCCTGGTAGGATTATTAATTACATGAAGACTTTAATGCCTGCTATGCGTGTGAATTGGGACAAATTTTCTGCGTGTAAGCAGAAGAAAGATGAAACAGTGTCTGATTTCTTCTCTAGGTTTGAAGAGACGTTTGTCGACCACAGTGGTCAAGATATGAGTACAGAAGGTGGTCAACGGTTGTTCGTTGACAAATTTGTGCACAATTTGCTTCCCGAGTTGTGTAAGAAGTTAAAGGATTCAGAAAGTTCTTGGGCCGTTTCCTCTTCAGCACAGATATTGGCTACTGCACAATATTATGAAAATCGAGATAAAGATGAGAAGGGTAGGGCAGACAAGAAAACGAAAGAGTTAAAGACAAAGGTCCTTTTACAACAGGCGTATCCGCCTCATGGTGGTCAGAATAACTATCAGCAACCTCAACAGTATCAGAGAAACTCGCAAAGGGTCGAGTTCTCTCAACCACGTGTCCCTGTAGGTCCCAATCAGTGTTCATATTGTAAAGAAAAGGGTCATTTCAAGTACAGTTGTCCTATTTTGTTACAGCGTATGAATGGTGTTTCTAGCACGAGAGGTCGAGGTGTCTCACAAGCTCCTAGAGGTAGGGGACGTGGTAATTTCCCCCAGAACGCGCGTCCCTTTCCGCCTCAAAATTCAATGAACAGCTTTGACCAGCAGAATAAAATTGTTGTGCCACAGTTTCCAGTTGTTCCTGATATCACTGCCCTATTGACTATGATTCCAGCTTCTGCCACCTGGTTTTCGGTGATTGACTTGAAGAATGCTTTCTTCAGCATCCCGATTGCCGAGGAGAGTAGGGACATTTTCGGATTCAGTTTAGGAGGCCGAAGTTTCCGCTTCAAACGCGCTCCCCAGGGCTACTGTGAAAGTCCATCGATATATAGTCAGGCTTTAAAAACACAGCTTGATACGATTGTTTTACCTGATGGCGCTACACTTATTCAGTACGTTGACGATTTGCTGATTGCTGCAGATACTGAGGGGATTTGTAAAGAAGCCACGTTGTCGTTGTTGCGTCATTTGTCTGATTTGCATCACAAAGTGTCTCTTTCAAAATTGCGATATTGTCGACAAGAAGTGACCTACTTAGGTCATCTCTTATCGAAGGAGGGAAGGAAACTGACCCCAGAAAGAATTCAGGCAATTGCGAAATTGAATGTGCCAAGGACACAGAGAGAAGTACGTGCTTTCCTAGGTATTACATCATACTGCAGACAATGGATACCACATTTTTCTTTGTTGGCCAAACCTTTGGTGGCATTAACTTGTAAAGATACACCGAATCCCATTCCATGGTCTGAAGAGTGTCAGAAAAGTTTTTCTGAATTGCGTGATGCATTGTGTTCGGCCCCTGTGTTGGGTACCCCCGACTACAGTAAGCCCTTTACATTGTATGTCCATGAGAAAGAGGGTTGTGCATTGTCAGTGTTGACACAGTTGTTCGGAGACAAGCAGCGTCCATGCGCGTATTTGTCGTCGACTTTGGATCCGGTAGCTAAAGCATTGCCGAGTTGCCTGAGAGCCACAGCAGCAGCAGCAGTTTCCATTCAACAGTCTGCTGGTTTAGTGATGAATAATACATTGATTGTGATGGTTCCACATGCAGAGGACACTTTGTTAAACAGGACCAAGACACAGCACTTAACTAGTGCTCGATTGTCAGGTTACAAGTTGACACTGTTAGCGAGTCATGTGCACATAAAGAGATGCAACACGTTGAATCCAGCTACGTTGTTGCTGATTGTAGCAGAGACAGATGCTTCCGAACAGCATGATTGTTTTCTAAGGACAGAGGAAGAAACGAAAGGGAGAGTAGATCTTCAAGACACTCCTCTTGTGAAGTGGGATGGTACCTTATGGGTGGATGGTTCATGCTTCAAGCTTCCGAATGGAGATACGACTGCGGCATATGCTGTTACGACTTTGCATACGATTGTTGAAGCTGCACGTATTCCACATAATTCGGCTCAAGCAGCGGAGTTGATTGCACTTACGAGAGCGTGTGTGTTGTCGAAAGGAATGAAAGTGACCATATATACCGACAGTCAGTATGCATTTGGTGTGGCTCACAGTTTTGGACGATTGTGGAAAGAGCGTGGTTTTCTGACTTCGCATGGAGCTAAGATACAGCATGGTCAGTTGGTGAATGAGCTCCTTGACTAACTTACTTTGCCGTCACAAGTTGCGATTGTGAAATGTAGTGCACACAAGAAGGTTACTGATGATGTTGGTCGTGGAAATGCATTTGCTGACGAAGTCGCAAAAGAAACAGCAAGGGATGTGATGAGTCGAATGTATGTTGCAGGCCCTGCAAGATGGGTTGGTGACGTTGGAATGTGTGAAGACACGATAGAGAGTGTGAAGTCTATTCAAGCTGAAGCTACAGAGGAAGAGTTGCGTGTGTGGAGAGAGAGTAAGGGTAAATTGGATGCGAATGGTTGTTGGGTTGAATTGTCAGAACATCAGCGATGGTTGCTACCCGATGCATATGTGCTCGCAGTAGTTACAATGGCTCATGGAATGGCTCGTATCAGTGTGAAAGGGATTTGTAAGTTGTTGGCTCCGGTATGGCAAAATGCTGGAATCCCTAAGTGTGCAGAGAATGTGGTCAAGAATTGCATGGTGTGTCTGAAATACAATCCTGGTAGGGGAACCCCAACTCCAGCTGGTCATTTTGTGCCTCCAACGTATCCGTTCGAGGTTTTGCAGCTAGATTTCATCCACATGGAAAGGTGCAACAATTTGAAATACGTACTCGTTGTTGTTTGTGCCTTTTCAAGATGGGTAGAAGCATATCCCCTGAAAGACAACACTGCCTTATCCACAGCTAAAGCCCTTGTCAAAGAATTCTTCCCTAGATTCGGAATGCAGAGAATGGTCTGGAGTGACAATGGGAGTGAATTCGTGGGTCGAGTGATAAAGAAAGTATGTGAAGGGCTAGGCATCCAACAAAAATTCCACGCTGCAAATCACCCCCAATCAGCTGGACTAGTAGAATGCTACAATGGCACATTGAAACTAAAATTGGCCAAAATTCAAGCAAGCTCGGGTCTTAAATGGCCTGACGCTCTGCCTTTAGCACTCCTATCAACAAGAATGACTGTGCATTCGCGAGTGGGACTTAGTCCGTATGAAATCGTGTTCGGCCGTCCGGCCAACATATGGGGAGTGCCAAGGCCGACAAAATTCAGTGAGATCGAACACCCTATACGGCTTGATTATTTGTATGAATTGACGGCTAAATTGCGTGTTTTACACCAACAGGTTCACGATACTCTGCCTCAGGTCTCTGAAGCTCCAGGACATCCGATCGATCCTGGATCTTGGGTGCTGGTCAAGAATTTCCAGCGAACAAAGAATGATCAGTCCCGCTGGACCGGCCCCCATCTAGTCCTTCTCTCAACAAGATCAGCCGTTCGAGTGGAAGGGAAAAAGAACTGGATCCACGGCGTACACTGCAAGAGGGTCCCTTTGCCTCTGCATACAACCGGTGGGTCCAGGAGGGTGTCGCTGACTCAGAGACTGAAACTGTGCCTCGTTTTCTTCCTTTCAGCGATGCACGTGTGAAAGGAACAATTTCTGAACAAGAAAGTGACAATCTTCTACAAGAAGCTGTGCCACCGTCAAATCGCTTGGACACTACCGAACCTGAACTTTTATTTCAAAAACAGACAATACCTGGAAAAAACAGTTATAGTGTGAGGCCGAGACCTATGAACTAATAAAATATTTTTCTTCTTTTCCTTGCTATTCTCGAAAAGTGCAGTTCTCTCATCTGAGAAACTTTTTTATTTTTGTTTTTCGAACAACCATCCGGGTTCAGCTGTAGGGTCGCGGTTGCCCAAGTCTTTGGGGTGCAGCCAAAGACGTTAGGTTGACGGTTCTGGTTGGTCTAAGGGAGTTGCCCTGGACTGACAGAAGCATTCCTTAGCATAGAACACCCTACCACCGTGAGCAGCAATTAGAGAGGATGGAGTTTTTCGAGATGGAGAAACCTGCCAAACAGATGAACTTTAAGGCTAAAATTTGCAGAATGATGACCAAGAAAAGTTTTCTGATATTGTGCATTTTTATGTTGTTCAGTGTGATGATGTTTTTAATAGGATATGTTTTATATTCTTTTCGAGTGACATTTGCACCCACTACACAGCCCATACCTCCTCCTACTGTTTCCTCGCATTCTTTCCACCCTTTTTCCGAACATGAGTCTGTTAGGAGATTAGAGTTTATTAATAACTCCTTCGTTCAGCTCTTGCACCAACACCAATTAGTAATGAACACGACTAACTGTTGGGTGTGTGGTTCTATGCCCCATACAACGGACAAAGGTATCCCCTATCTGGTCCTGCCTTTTAGCCATAATGGTTCTGTGTGGGCATACAGGACAATGTTCATTTACGCACATGAAGTTTACCCCCTACATTCTGTGAAAGATAATCCTAAGAATAGTGCTCTAGTTAAGGGTATAGTAGATATGATTAGGGAAGATACTTCCTATGAGACTATCCCGAGAGATGAGACACTAGCATACATTTGATGGAACGTGACCGGATATGGAGTTACTCTGAATGAAAAACAGCAAGCTAAGAGATCCTCCCCGATTTGGATTGTACCCCATCAGGGTCACCTATGTCTGCAAGGTAATGGCAAGAATCCCAGAGCTCAGTTAGGGAAGAGTACCTGCCCTGAAACGTATGTTTTTGCGTCTCAGACTTCCCCTTCGTTCTTAGCAGCTAAGGGTACCTATTTCATCTGCCATGATAGAGCCTATACATGGTTGCCCCCTGATTTTTCGGGCACATGTTTTGTGTCGTTCCTGTTGCCTCCCACCTACACAGCTACGGCAGATTACCATAAAACAAGGATAGTTAGAGGTGTCCTCAGTAAAGAAGACACTGCAGGACAAGAATTTGGAGATTTTGTGAAGGGTTTTCTGCCGTTCTGGGGACCCATGGTTAACAGCAGGAACATTAGACAATTGACGAGGGTGGTTGAATCCACCATAGTCGAAACTGCCGGCGCCCTTAGTAACTTGACTGCTGAGCTCCAGTCGGATCGTCTTATGACCCTTCAGAACAGGGTCGCGTTAGACGTCATACTTGCAGACCGAGGTGGGGTATGTAAAGTGATCCAATCGAGTTGCTGTGTTTTCATTCCAGATGACGCTCCAACAGTGTACCAGGCCATTTCCAAACTACACAAGATCTCCGACTCTATTCACGTGGATAAAGGAGATTGGTCGTTACTGGGGTGGTTCTGGGAACTGGTATCCGCCTGGGGATGGAAGATTCTGATGGTCATTGGGATGATCTTAGCCATTCTTTTCCTGTTCTGTCTGTGCGTTCAGTGTGCTCCTGCTATATGTGGCCTCTGTGCTACATAGTGTGTAAGGAAGCCTGTATCGAGGGACGAGCTAAGTAATAGGATGATGCTACAGCAACATCTCAATGACTTTACGAATATAGACCTGGACTCAGATTAGCATGAGTATAGGTTAATTGCCTATGTAAGGGCAAAAGGAGGGTCTGTGGTACTGAAAATTCCGACCCGTGTCATAAACATCGTCGTTTCATGACGATTTTAGTATCAATAGACTGAGAATGGCGAGTATACTATGCACGAGTATTTTCGTCATATTCGAGTCACAAGGTCACCCTGAAAACAGAGATTCCGTCCTGAACCCTAGGGTTCCATTTTGTATACGGCAGCCATTTTGTGATTGCCCTCACATAGGCCGGTGACTGAAGCCGAAAACGAGTCCGAAGGACACGTACACCTTTACTGACTTCTCTGTGACCTGGGCAAGCTGACTCCACTGCCTGAAGCCAAACCCGTTCGGGCAGTTCCTCTCCCAGTGGCCGAATGAGATTAGTATCAAGGCACAACATATCATAAACCTTTCATCGCACACAAACCATGCCTAATCTTACACACACCTGTCCCTGTTTCTTTCTTTATGACTTGCTTTACAAGGAGGAGGTGCCCGTTTTTATTGAGGGTCCGTCGATATCTGATGAAAATACTGGGCCTTGCCGGGTAATTAATTGTGGGCTGGACAAACTGAAATATGGGCTTGTCATCATGACTCTGCTCTTTCTTTGTAGTGAAAATATGTGAATGGTCAACTGTAAAATAAGGAATGTTTGCCTAAAGCATAATATTTTGTATAAAAGAGAAGATTGGCTTTGTAAGTTTGAGCAGTCTCCTGAGAATATACACCGTGTTGTACTTCTAGGATACACTGTTACTGGCTGCAGCCAATAAAATCGATCTTTGACTTCACCTAGAAGACTCTGTGTTTCTGTATTCTGTAGTCTGAAACAGGAAGAACTCAAAGTCTTTGGGTGTTCTCCCTGGCACCGCTGGGTTCCGAAAAACTCAGTACTTCACCGAATACCTCAAAGTAATTTGGAAATTAAAGGGTGTTCCCCTGCAGGCTTTCACTCAACAGAAATGTGGCCCGCAGAAATTGCAGAACGAAAATTGTTGACTGTCCTATAGGCCAAGCCTGACGAAGCCTGACGAAGCAAGTGAGGCCAGAAAATTAACAATCAAAGCGATATCCGCGGAAGCGGGATTCACATCCCGTTGTGAACACCAATCACACCATCGTTTCCAAGCTGAATCATAACGTTTGTGTGTGTTGGGGGCCCAAGCTTCACTGATAAATCATGCAGCGTCTCCAGAAAGGCCTGGGACTTGCCAGCGTTCCCCGAAATCCGCCACGCAACCAGAAGGAGCTGACCTCTACTGAACCAGAGGGTGCGGATTGAGAAGAGGGTTCAGCAACAGATTCCACTTCTGGGGAAGAAGGAGCGGCGTCGAACAACTCATCTCCAGAAGATCCGGGAACCAAGCCTGAGCCCTCCAAAGAGGAGTGATCAGAAAGAGCTCCGACTGGAAATGCTTGGTGCGAGCCAGGACCCTGGGTATCATCGCGAACAGGGGAAATGCATAACAAAGGTGATGAGGCCAAACCTGAAGAAATGCATCCGTGGCCAGAGCCTCTGGATCCGGACGCCAACTGGAAAACTGGGGTAACTGAGTATTGAGGCGAGATGCGAACAGATCGATCTGACACTGACCCCAAATCCGAGACAGAGACCGGAATACCCGGGGATGAAGCCTCCAGTCGCTGAAGTCCTTCAGATGACGAGAATTCCAATCAGCAATCTGATTGTCGCGACCTGGGAGATACTCTGCAATAACAGTGATCTTCCGTTGAAGGCAAAAATGCCAAAAATCTTTTGCAATCTCCGCTAGAAGTCTCGACCCCGTCCCCCCTAGCTTGTTGACATTCCGAACCGCAGAGATATTGTCCATGCGGAGGAGTATGCAACAATTCGACATGTGAGGTGCAAGGCAACGGATCGCGAAAGAGCCCGCCAGAAGCTCCAAGCAATTTATGTGGAGACTCAATTCATCCTGCGACCAACGGCCGCCCGTAGAAATGGGGCCGCAACGGGCCCCCACCCCCAGAGACTGGCATCAGATTCCAACACCACATCCGGGGCTCAGCCGAACAGGGCTTTCCCGTTCCAAGAGTCCATGTGTCCAGCCACCATAACATTTCCATTTTCGCGTCTTCCGTCAGAGGAACAAGATGGGAATAGCGAAGGCCCCTCTGGAGATGTTTGATCTTTAGGCGCTGAAGAGCCCGGTAATGTAAAGGACCCGGAAAAATCACTTGGATGGAAGATGCCAACAGGCCGACAATCCGAGCTACCGATCTCAACGACACACTCTGTTTGAATAAAAGTAATCTCAACTCCCTCTTGATGGATCTGATTTTCTAACTTGCAAGAGGAGTTGGCAAGAGACGGAGTTGACTAGAAAACCCAGGAATTCTAGATACTGAGAAGGGCGAAAGACAGATTTCAGAGGATTCACTAGAAAACCTAGAGACTGCAACAGATCGATTGACCAGTTCAGATGAGTCTGTAACAGGACCAGACATTGGGCCATAATGAGAATGTCATCAAGATACACTATTAGACGAACCCCGCAATCCCTCAAGGACTCCACCACCGGTCTCAGAAGCTTTGTGAAGCACCACGGTGCTGACGAGAGACCGAACGGGAGAACAGTGTATTCGAACCAGGTCCCCAACCATTGAAACTGGAGGAATCGGCGATGAGGGCCTGTGATCGTGTGGGTGTGGCGGACCGGAATAACAGGCGTGGAGGTCATATATAGTGGGCGATGTCTTTTTATTATATGGTACAACAGTTCATCCGGGCAAGGTGGAAGGAATGGGTGTTCAGGTCTTCTCCGGGAAAAGTGGAAGGAATCCTCTCCAGATGGTGCAATGGGATGTCTGGTCTCGGGGAGAGCTGCTCCGGATGGCGTCCTCGGAGGTTATAGGGAGTAGAGAAACAAAAAGGGGCTACTAGTCTGGCTGGACTGAAAATAAGCGAGTACCGAAACCGACACCAGGGGGTGTGTGGAAATTAAAGAGACCGTGAGGAAGGGAGGGGTTTGGGTAAGATAAGGGAGGTTGAGAGCTTAAAGACGGGAGGGTGTTTAGGTGAGGGTCTGTGCACGGGTATTTACACTAGTGATCAAGTGAAAGCTCCAGCGATGCTATACAGGCTCTATATACAGTGCACTTACGGTCCCAGGGTGATATTTTCTATATACACTGCACGTAAGGTGCTAGAGACAATATTCTCGAGGTTCTGGTACTCACATGCCCCGCCGCAACTCTTCCGTGGGTTGCGGCCACTCCCCAGCCACCTCCTGCGGACTCCACCAGTCCTCACTCCACACGTCTTCTTCCTCATCCTGGATCGCCGTCTCTAGTGCTGTGTTCGTCCGAGCCTCTTGCCACGAGTTCGCCGCATTGCACACCTCTCCCCAGCGCCGTCTTTTCCGGTTTCGGGCTCCGGGAGTAGGGTGGAACTTCCGGGGTCACGAGAATGTATTTCCTGCCCTACTCCGAATTTGATTGGCTCCTGAAACGAAGGACAGAGGGTGGAGTCCAGGTTGTCAGGGACGCTTCAGGGTCGGGTTCCGAGAAATGGGATCGTCCTGGATGACGCTCTGCCGGGGAGGTAGGGGAGGTCGCCGTATCACATCGCCGTAGATTGGGACTGACCAGTAAGCATCCTTCAGATCGAGGCGGACCATCCAGTCCCCTTCCCGAAGAAGATCCCTGAGAAAATGGGTGCCCTCCATCTTGAAATGGCGATAAACAACCCCCCCCGTTGAAGTCTCTGACATTGGGAACCAAACGAGACCCACCCCCTTTCTTCTCTACCAGAAAGATAGCGCTGACGAAACCCTGTGGATGACGTGATGTGCGAACTATGGCCCCTTTGGCCAGAAGAGACTCGATTTCCACGGAAATTACTGCCTGATCTTGTTGGGAAAAAACAAGGGGCGAAGGAAGGTGGGTCTGACGTGGAGGACTGTAAAATTCTATCTTGTAACCGAGGACAGTCTCCAACACCCATGCATCGCTGGAGATCACACGCCAATTTTGGAGAAAAAATTGTATCCTGCCCCCCAGAACAACTTCTGAAACTGGAATCAAGCTCACCTGAATTGGAGGAGTCCTGACGTCCTCCCTGTTTTCCTCCATAACGGCCTTTATTGTACTGTCCACGACCTTTGCGGGAGGGGTAGAAGTTGGACCTGTTGCCGGAGTAGGAGTTATCCTGTCCTCCTCCCCTCTGGGACTGATTGCCACGTTGATTCTGTTGGCCAGATCCACGGCCGAACGAACGTCCCCTGGAACGTCCGGCCCTTCCAATAACCGGGCGGGAGCCCGACGGAGAGACGACTGTGCCTTATCAAGGCCACTGAAGATGGCGACAAATTTGGTCAACTCCTTGAGGAAGGGTTGACCAAACAGTAAACCTTGAGCAAGGGGTCCAGATTCAGATGTAGCCAACTCAGCAACTTGGGGTCTAATTTTAAAAGGATTGAGCGACGGCGCTCACAGGAAATGGCACAGTTAGCATTACCTAACTGGCAGATAGCTCTTTGGGACCAACCGATCAATTCATCAGGGTCGATTAAGGTGGAAGACTCTTTGGCCCGGAATCCCAAATCCAAAATTTTAGTAAGGGGTCCCAGGAGATCCAAAACCTTATCTTGGCACAGACACCAAGATCTGTCTATACCCTTTTTTGGATCCTTTGCGAATTTTTTAAGATAGGTGACCATAGTGGGATCCACTTCAGGGGTGTCCGCTAACTTGTACGCCAACTCAGGACGTGGGCACTCCGACCGAAGACGGGCCCGCACTTCCTGGTCGAAGGGTTGGCGAATGTGCGCCTGAATATACTCAGCGACTTCTGAAGAAGGGAGCCAGGATTTTGAGTTAGGATGGATTATATCAGAAGGATCAAAGGTAAGTACTTGGGGGTGAGAAGGCGCATTCACAAAATGCTCCTTACGAGCTTTCTTTGCAGGAGGAGGGGAAGTACCAGACGAAGAAGAGGAAGAAGAAGCATTGTCATCGTCAGAGGACGAGGGAGCAGTTCTGGACGCTTTCTTAGAAGCAGTGTCCGAAGACAGGGTCTTGGCCAATTTCGCAAAGTCTGAGTGATGAGGATTTTTGGGAGATTTGGAAGAACGCTTTGCAGAGGGAACCCAACCTTACTGAGAAGCATACTCAGACAAATGACTCTTCAAAGGCGCAATTGCGCGGACCAACGCTTTATTCACGTGCTGAACTCCCTGGTCCAGAACGTCCACCAGCTCTTGTTCCATGGAACCTGAGGGTTCCTCATCGTAGTAACATTCCTCATCATCATAATAATCACCCATATTTTCACAGAGTGAAAAATAAATACGCCCACAGAGGAATTGACAAGTCTTCAATAAGTCCTATAGACCCAGTCAGGGGGAGTGACAACCCCAAAGCAAGCCAGTAAGGAAGGTAAACACCTGACCTTATAATTGTAAGATGTGGAGGGAGGGCTTGCTCTAGTCAGGCCACTCTAGGCAATGCCTAATAGAAATTATACAGCCCCAGCTCGTTTTAAGAAGAAAGGGCGTAGACTGGGGACTCCCTGTGTAGGCTGTGGGCTCAAGCAATTAAACACTGCTTCAGCGTGTAGAAACTCCGTGAGGAAACACAGAAACGTCAAAGAAATAGCTTCCGCGCATGCGCGAATAGCCACCTACTTGTCATGCAGGAATGCGGAGGGACACGCGACAAGCAGCGCGCGCAACCTCAGAGTCCCCGGCTCCCACTCCACAGGAAGACGCGGGCACAAAGCGCCCGAATCAAGAGAGGCGACCCCTCATGGGATATGTAGTTTTTGTTACTTTGTTCTTCATTGTGATTGGCTGCTGAGTATTTCTTAGTAAAGAAATGAGACAGCATAATCGGAGCCTCCTGTCCTGCCATAGAATTCTGCTTCTTTATTCAAGGTCTGACCATACATGAAACAGGTTCGTCTGGCTCTACTGCTGCAGCCATAATAAACCGAATGCTCACAGTGGAACCAGACAAGGTAGTACAGAAGACCCTGGAACCAGACCATGTCGTACCACTGTATTCCAATATGCAAACCACAACAACCCCATCCTTGCAATAAAAAAAAGGAAACTACCAATCAAACTCAGAACACCACCCTCCCCATTAAATGGAAAAAAATGTAGAACAATAATAAAACTATGATAAAAGAAATCAAAACATCAGAAAATGAATTACTATTTATCCTACAACATAAACATTTAACCATCATGGTAATACTCTTTTCCTTTTCTCACCATCAGAATATTGTTCCTGTGCACCTTCTTTGGAACATTCACCAACATTGCTTGTCTACTCTTCAGTCGCACCACCAACACATTCCTCCAACTCCGGCACATCAGCAACATCATCCTGTGGTAATGTCGACAGTGCACCCACAAACTCAAACTCAGTAATATCCTCAAACCAATGAGAATCAACTCCTCCACTTAACCATCACACTCCATCTGCTGATCATTAGAACATAAGGCCACACGCTTCAGATTCAACACTTTACTATTCTTAAGTTTAACAGCATTCCTTAAGATTTCCACCACCTGCTCTAGTAGGAAAAATTTAATTTTGGCCTTAGGCACCTTAACCTGCTTCTATATCTGCACCCAATCCCCCACTTTTATGTGAATCAGTATGACCTTATGGGCAGCATTATAGTACTCTGTACTCTTGCTATGTGCCTCCTCCAACCTTTGTTTTACCAATTCCACAGACCGTTGGTCAACCGCACTATGACACATCCATTTCTAGTGTGAACTTACACCTAGGGTTCTATCCTCTCATCATTACGAACGGGGACAACCCAATAGAAACATTCATAGTTACCCTGTAAGCCTGCACAGCCTTTTTCACTGCAATGCTCGAATCACACCTCTTACCAACCACACTCTGAATAACCCCTTTGATAATGCCGTTAAATCTTTCCACAGTACCATTGCCACTGAATTTATAAATGTCAGTGGTCATATGCTTCACATCTATCCTCTCAAAATATGTTTTGCCGCATTGGAAACAAACTGCACCGTATTATCGCTTAAGAGCAAAGCAGGGAAACCTTCCAACCCCAAATTCTTATCAAAAACTTTTAACACTTTAGTCGTATCCGCTCTCTCCACTCTATCCACCACTGACCACTTGGTGAAAAGATCTATCAAGACAATCACATACTCCTGTGACTCTCCAACCGGACCCAACAAATCCACAGCAATACCATCCGAAGGCTGTTTAGAGATCAAACATTTGCTCATGTGAGGTCTTAAGGTGCTCAATGTTTTTTCTGATGAAGAACAAATTTCACACTTCTGGATAAACCTTTCCACTGCTTTGTATACTCCTGGCAACCAAAATATATCTTTTACTGCTGATTTGGTTCTCACTATACGAAAATGATCCTCGTGACAAATATCCAAAATCGTGTCCCTCACCCCATGTGAAGGAATAATCGTACACCCTCAAAAAATTAATTCCCTGTCCACATATAACTCTGACCTAATCGCCCAAAACAGTCTACACTCTTCAGATAAATGTTCCTTTTTTGGCCAACCATCTGACGTACTTCAAAATCATTTGCACAATTTTATCCTCCTTTTGTTTTTCCTCCCAATCCTCCCTTTTAATAGCCTTTGACCCTGAATCATGTACTAAGGCAACCTTAAAATCATTCCAGGGGTAATTCTGACACACTTATAAATTACACTGCATTCTGGAAAAACAATCTAGTGATGGTCCTTCCCTGGAACGTACATTATGTTGTAAGTGTAATCCATCATACTCATCAACAACCTCACAATCCTGGCTGGAGCTGTAACACTTCCCTCTGTAGTTAATAGCTTAACTAAGGGTTTGTGATCATGCCGCATGGTAGTCGGTCCACCCCAAACAAAATCACGAAAATGTTCTAATGCCCATGCGCGAACCTGTGCCTCCTTCTCTATTATAGGATAACTCTCTTCAGCTGGGGACAAGGACCTGGATGCAAAAAGAATGATGCTCTCATTTTCCTCAAGGTCATTCTGTGTCAACACTGCTCCTAGGCCTTTATTACTGGCATCAGTCATTAACTAACACTCAAATTTCGGGTCACAACTACTCAAACTAGGCACTTTTCCCAGATAACACTTGCTATTACAGAACTCCTCTTCACACAATGGATCCCTTAAAACTGTCACTTTATTCTTTTTTTTTTTTATAAATTCTTTTTATTGTTGCAGCAGGCGAATCATAAGTACTAGGAACAAGACAGCGCGGGGGAGCATCAACATTCCGCTCTACCCGCCTTTACGCAACTTTTGAAATAGTCAGTTACATTGCATTCATCCTGACGAACTTATTTTTCATTTGCACCCCGAACTCCCCCCCCCATCAACTATAAGTAAAGGCAGTAACTGAGAGACCTCTCCTCGAAGCCCCCCTTCCCGTCCTCCCCCCCCCCCCAAGCAGCATGACACCCTCCTCAACCACTCCCCCCCCGACCCTCGCGGCTCTCTCGGTCCTCTAAGTTGTGTGACATTGAGCATAGGCAAACCCCCCGTCCCGAAACCTTCAAGGGTACAAAATGCTGGAATCAGCGACATATGCACCATCTCTGTGATTCATCCTACCACCCGCCCACTTCCCCCACCGGTCCCACCCTACTACTCCAACCCATGGTAGTGTCTCCACTTGGCCCATATTTTTCTAAATTTGCGGGGGCACCCTCTAGCTTTATATGTAACTCGTTCAGCTGCCATATACATATCTAGACCTCTTCTCCATTCCTCGAGATCTGGTTTCCCAGGCGCCCCCCACAATCTTGCAATGTCTCTTTTTGCGACCACCAGGGCCAGCAGCAGAAAGATGAGTAAGTATCGCGTGATATCCACCTCCGTGGACATTCCCAAGAGCGCCAGTTTGGGGTCCTTAGGTATCTCTACCTCCAGTACCGCACTCAATTCATTGAAAACCTCGTCCCAATATTCCTGTATCACTGTGCATCCCCAAATGATGTGGAAGAAGTCGCCTGTTAGGTGCTGGCATCGTAGACAGGTGGTGTTGGTAACCCTCCCCATCCGGAAAAGCCTCACTCTGTCAAAGTATGCCCGATGAAGGACCTTAAACTGGATGAGGCGAAGCCTCGATTTTATGGCCACTTCTCGGGGGTGCATGAGTATGAGTTCCCAGTCCAGGTCCTCCAGCGTACCCACGTCTGTCTCCCACCTCTCCCTGAGGGCCTGTAGATCACCCAACATGTTATTTGTCAGTGTTTTGTAAGTCATGGATACCGCCCCCCTCTGTATCTGTTCTTGCAGTAGACGGCCCTCAAGTGGTGCAAACTGGGGAATGTCAGTGAGAGACATGTTTTGGGCTCCCCATGCATGTCGCAGCTGTATGTATTTGTAGTATTGGGTTCCCTGGAGTCCAAATTCCTGCTGCAGCGCCTGAAAGGTTTTAAGTTCTCCCTTTGCTATGACATCCCCAACTGTGGATATGCCAATGTCATCCCACCTTTGAAACCCACGCAGCTTGTTTAGTTCAGTCAGCCACCTACATGACCATAAGGGTGTTTGGCGGGTGGGCCTTTCATGCCAGCCCATTCTAACCGACGCTCTGCGCCACGCCGACAGGGTAATCTTAGTCGCAGGGAGAAGCTGGCGCCCCCCCCTCCCCCCATATAAAAAGTGGAGCACCGTCTTATTGCCCCACTTAGATCTCTCTAGTGCATAGGTGGGGTGGTCAGCCGGGGCGTGTATCCAATCGTTGATCGGGGTGAGGTGTTCCGCCCAGTAATAGGCCTCCAGATTAGGCAATGAGAGACCCCCACTATATTGGTGACGCTGCATAGTCATGAGTGCCACCCGGGACTGCTTCCCCAGCCACAAGAAAGAGCGGAGATCGGTATGGATTTTCCGCAGTGTCAGAGCCGGAAGGGGATAATACTCATTTTGCAGGGCGTATAAAAACTTCGGGAGTAGGATCATTTTATATAGAGCAGCCCTGCCCAACATGGTGAGCGGGAGCGGCCTCCACCTATCCATCTCCGCCTTTGCTGCCACCAAAACTCGGTCGACATTGTCCGTGTAGGAGCGCCGCTTATCTCGGGTGATAAAGACCCCCAAGTACCGGAAGCCTTCCGTGGTGTGGATGAGCAGCTCAGGCAGCTCCTCCCCTCGCGGGGCACCTTGTGGGTCGTAGAGGACCGACTTATGCCAGTTTATAGCATGTCCGGCTACCGCCCCAAAGTCGTCTAGTTCCCTGAATATGGCCGGTAACGTCGTAGCCGGGTCGGTCACGTACAACAGTACATCATCGGCGTATAGGGAGATCTTCTCCTGTTCAGTGGCCGATTCCCCCCAGTGGAAGCCAGTCACATCTCGGTTAAGCCGGATACGGATCGCAAGGATCTCGATCGTGAGGGTAAAAAGGAGTGGGGACAGCGGACACCCCTGTCGCGTCCCCCGCTCTATCGCGAACTCTCTCGACATTCGCCCATTTATTCGCACTCTAGCCCTAGGTTTCGAGTATAGAAGTTTCACCCAGCGCTGGAAGGTGGGCCCAAACCCAAACCGTTCAAGGGTCCCCATTAGGAAAGGCCAGTGGACCGCATCGAACGCTTTCTCTGCGTCCAAGGAGAGGAACCAGTGTGGCTCCCTCCTGTCACCGACTTCTTGGAGCCAGTTGTGGGTGCGCCGCAGGTTGAGTTTGGTGGCCCTGTCCGGCAGGAACCCGGACTGGTCTGGGTGGACCAGGCCCGTTATTACCTGTCGTAAGCTTCGTGCCAGAATAGTGGCCAGGATTTTAGTCTCAATATTTAGCAGCGAGATTGGGCGATAGGAGGAACAGTCGCCACGGGGCTTGCCTTCTTTGTGAACCGGGATTATGGTAGCTAGGGCCAGGTCCGGCGGTAGGCCTCCCGAGGCGAAAGCGCCCGCATATAGCGACTTCAAGTGACGCGAAAGGAGGTCCCCCGTTCGTTTGAAGAACTCCGCCGGGAAACCATTTGGTCCCGGAGCCTTCCCCGGTTTCAGGGCAGCCATCGCCTCTGCGATTTCATCTAGGGACAGGTCGGCTTCCAAAGCCTCACTATCTTCGGGGGTCAACTGCGGAACTTCCACGCTACCCAGGAACGACTGCACCACCTCGCAGTCCCCTAGGTCCCTCGCCCTGTAGAAGTCTTCGAAATAGGTCGCAATGGCCTCTGCTATAGTGCCGTCTGTGGACGCCCGCGCCTTACTGGGGAGCTCAACCCAATCCACCCACCTGGCAGCTTGCTCGCGCCTGCTCAGCCATGCCATGAGTTTACCAGATTTGTCTCCGACATCGTACAAGCGATGTAGGGTGGCCAGCGCCTGTGTACGCGCCTCGTCCGTGCTTAGCTCTCTATACAGCCTTTGAGTGTCTAGCAGTATTCTGAGATCTACCTCCTCCTTCGTTCTGTGATATTCAGCCTCTCGGGTCAAGATGTTTGCCTCCTCCTTCGCTATGGCTTCCGTGCGTTTCCTTCTGGCCTCCCCCACCCTGGATTGGAAGCGGTCCCTCAACACCGTTTTCATGGCTTCCCATAGTGTCACCCCGGACTGTACCGATCCCTTGTTTTCCGCCAAAAAAACTCTGATATCCGCTCTTATGCCCCCTAGAATTTCAGGAGTCTGTAAATCCCATGGCGACATATGCCACTGTGCCTGACCTCTCCCCCTTCCCCGACCTATGTGTACGAACAGCGGGGAATGGTCCGAGATACCCCTCGCCCTGTAGTCTGCCTCGTCCCCCGCCGAAAGTTCCTGTCTCGATGTGAAAATGTAATCTAGCCTAGAGAAGACCTTGTGGGCCCCAGAGTAGAATGAGTAAGCTGCGTGGGTAGGATGAAGCCACCGCCAAACGTCGGTGAGACCGATCGTGTCCATTCTACGCGCCAAAGCCGTCTCTGCAGCCACTGTGTGGGGGTTCCCAGAACGATCGCGCATTGTGCACATCACGTCGTTGAAATCCCCCCCCACAATCTGTATCGTGTCCGCCATGTCCAGCAGAATGGTCGTGATCTCCTGCATTGTTCGTGTTTGTAATTTGGGTGGAGCATAAACCGACAACAGAGTGTACCTGCGCCTCCTCCACGTCCCCTGCACCCCGGCAAACGAGCCCTGTGGGTCCAACCATGTACGTGTGACTGTGAAGGGTGCTTCTAGTATTGCCGTGCCCCGTGAGTCCATGGTGTACCCCGCGTGTGCCAGAACTATGTACTGCCCGCGCGCTAAAAAAGCACAGCGGTTCCCCCTCAAATGTGTTTCCTGCAGGAAAACGATGTCAGGTGCTACACGCTTAATATATGCAGTAACCAGGCTCCTCTTAATTTTGGACCCCAGACCGTTCACGTTCCAGGTTAGCGCCTTAACCCCGGCGCCTTCACCGTGTGGTGTAGCTAGTGTATTTGCCATTGTATCACCTGAGGACTGTCCAGTACCGGGCCCCAGGGCCGGGATGGTAGCAAGGGTAAACTTTCCCGAAGTTGCTGCTGCATGCACACCTGTCTCCCTCCCTTCCCAACATCCCAACACCCCAACATGGGGTAAACTGTAACCAAACCCCTTCCCGCACCCCCCTCCCCACCTCCCTCCCCTTCCAGTTGCATCCCAATCCGGGTCTCAACTATCCGTGGGAGAAGGCCTGTCGCCCTCCCACACATCCCACCCTCAATCAACAGCAACCAGTGTTAAGAGCACAAAAAACAGTAGTGGGGGTGTGCCAACTTGCTTGCTCCGCGTTGCCGAGCCGCCATCATTTTCCCATTCCCAGTATACCACAGTTCACGAATGTGAGTCTTGTGTGTCCACTTGTCCCTCACGGCCTGTAGAGTTTTGTTCCAGCTGCTGGATTTCTTTAGCCAGAGGGGGCAACGAGTCACTCCTTGCATCTTCCTCCTCCTCCCCGGATGCTCGGCCTTCCGATTCCTCCACATCTTCTTCTTCTGAGCGGATTCCATTTCTTAGGCCATTCATTCTCGAGCCCGCCACTGAATCGGTACCCGGCGACGCCGATCTGCCTCTTCTCCCGTTCTGTAAGTTCCTCGTCCTGTATGGAGTCCCCTGTGACATGTTCTGCGTCCTCCTCAGTCTTCGACGCTGCGGCTTCGGCCTCTCCCACACCGGTCGTTCCCGCAGTGACCGGTCTAGCGCCGCCCGGCCCGCCGCCTCTCTACTGGTCAGGATAGGGCGCTCTTCAAGCCACTGCCATGCGTCGTCCGGGTGTGGGAAGAAGATGGCTTTGCCCTGATAGATGACCTTGAGCTTGGCCGGGAAGAGGAGCATATACTGAATGCTGAGGGATCTCAGTTTTGCTTTTACGGCGTCGAAGGAGCGGCGCTGTTTCGAGACCTCCTGACTGTAGTCCGGGAAAATCATAATGGTGGTATTCTCGAAACGGATCTCGCCCATTGCCCTGGCTTCTCGTAGGATCAGATCCCGATCTGCGAAGTTCAGGAATCGCGCTATGACCGGTCGTGGTCTCGCGCCCTCCGGTGGCTTGGCCAGAAGCGCCCTGTGGGCCCTCTCTATGATAAAGCACGAGGAGAATCGTGCCATCGGAAAGGTCTTTTTGAGCCAGTCGAGGAGGAAGGCGGTCATGCTCCTTTCCTCAATCCCTTCTCTAAAGCCCACAAAGCGTAGGTTGTTCCGCCTTGACCTATTTTCAGCGTCGTCCACCTTCCATAGGAGTTGGCGGTGGGAGGCCTGGAGCTCCGCCATGTCCTTCTTTAGTTCAGAAACCGACTTCTCAGTGTCCGTCAACCTCGACTCGGCCACAGTGACCCTGTCTGTCAAGTTTCGAAAGTCCTGGCGCAGCAGTGTCACCTCGGACCCTACCTCCCCTATCTTGGTTTCCAGGGCCGCTCGGGAGGCTTGGATGTCCGTTCTCGACGCCTGTATGGCCTCTAATAGCATGTTCGTGTCATTGCGTGCGCCAGAGTGCGTGGGTTGTGGGTCCGCCGTAGGTCGCGTTGCCGCGAAATTGTCCATTGGGCCCTTGCTCGCCGGTTTGGGCATTGTCTCCCTCTTGCCCATATCTGCGTCGTCTGGAGGCCGGACGCCTCTGGGCCAGATCCCCGCTTCGCAGTGCTACCCCTGTGGTCGGTCGTGTGTCTGAGGCCGAGGCAGGGCTACAGGGCGCCCCGACCGGTCAGTTCCCTCGGGCAGCCTCCCCAGAGACTCTATGTCCATGCACACCTCCCGTCTCGGGTGCGGTAGCCGGGCAGTGGTCCCCTTATCGTGTCTCTTGAGGAGCCTTCTCTCCCCCCAGCCCGGGTCTCAGGGCATAGGCACCGGCAACAGAACTCTGTGGTTGGGGGAGTCGAGGTGTCGGTCAGCCGCTCCTTTTTCCCCGCACGGGGTCGCCGGCTTCAGGACTACAGGGCCTGGTCCACTAACTCCCAATGGGCCCCCGAGTTCCTGTATGGAGCGATCGCCTGTCCCCTCGGCGTGTCTTACTGTGTGGCCTCCACGCTGGTGTGGCACCTCCGGTGTGTACCCTCTCTCCCGGTGCCAGGCCGATCTGGGCTCACCTTCGGGGCTGGGGTGATTACCGAAGGGGGCCCCGTCGCCTCCACTCTCTAGTCCTGGGATGCCAGGGGGGCACTCCTTAGCCTGCGCCTCGTGTGCGGCCCCCCCCGGGACTCCCACCGCCTCTGTGTTGTTACCCCCGATGTAGGCTCAAGCGGTGCAGTGTTGGCGGCAGGGGGGTCGCGGCGCCATCCAGGCACTCCCGATCTGGGATGGGCCACAGGGTTTCCGGGGCAGCACAAGCAAGCCTTCCCCCTCCAGGCAGGCCTCGGTGGTCTTCCGCGGCTGGAGAGCCGTCTCGCCTTTGTCTTTCAGTGCGCGGCCGCCATATTGGTGAAGGCGGGCGCCGCTTCTGTGATCGGTCCCCGGGTCAGGTGCCAGACATAGGCGGATCTCCTCACCTCTGTATCTGGCTCGCCGCCGCTCTGTCCCTGTACCCGGTCGCAGCTGCTGCACGGCGATGGGATCAACGTGGGGAACACGCCTCAGTCAGCACATTTTCACCATGGTGGCCGCCATCTTGGGTAGGTGTTCTGCGGTCATCCTGTCCCGCTCCCGCTGTCCGGCGGAGGCGGCTAGCGACCGTCCGCCCGGCTGATGTTCACCCGGTCAAGCCTCCATCGGCCCGCGAGACGAATCCGCTGGACCGCCGGCTCTCGGCTCGCGCCGTTCTCCCCAGGTGCCTAGGCCGCCATCTCGGTCTCCGGGAAACAGAGGAGTCCGCTCCATACACCGGAGCTAGACGAGGCAGACTCCGTTTCAGGACCACCGCTGCTCGTAGTAGGTGAGTGGGCTCCAGTACCGCACTGTTGGACGGCGTTTCTGGGACTTGGGGGATATTGTACGTCGGATTAAGTGCAGGCTCGGCCGGAGCTCTATGCAGGCACGTCTAGTCGGCCATGCTGCTGGCCACGCCCCCCCTGTCACTTTATTCTTGAGCAACTGCCTTATGTTTTACACCTATTCAGCAAAATTGGGGATAAATATTGCACAATACTCGACCATCCCCAGAAATGACCTTATCTCTTCCTTCTTTGTAGGTCCCAGTAATGGCATTTATCAAAGAAGGCTTAGGTTTCACCATCCCCCTTTCCAATCACATGCCCCAAATATGTCACACTCCTTTCCAAAAACCTGCACATACTCAGCTCCAGTCAAATCTTTGCTTTCCTGTATACTCAACACCTTCTGTAATCTTTCATTCTGTTTTGCTGTATCCTCCCCAAAGACTAAAATGTCATCCTGGAAGTACATCACCCCATTTTCTTTTCCAAACAATTTGTGCATGAGGTGTTGAAAAGTGGCTGCCCCTGATGCCAGTTTAAACGTCATTCCCTTAAACTGAAAACACCCAAAGGGTGGGATAAATGCTGTGAGCTTCCTGGATATTGGCGTGAGAGAGACCTGATGATATGGACTAGAGAGATCGATGGTCGAAAACCACTTAGCCCCCTTCAAACTGACACCATCTCTGTGATCTTAGCGGAAAACAATCAATGGGAATGTTATTGTTCATGTTTCGTAAATCCACACAGAGACAGATCTTGCCATTGCTACGATGAGGTACCAGCGCAAGAGAAATCTAGTCCAAACACTCAACTGGTTCGATATTATCCATTTCCACCAATCTGTCCAACTCCTTTAAGACCTCCTCCTGCACCATCATTGGCACCATCCTTAGTATGTGAACTTTAAGGGTGGCATCACTTTTCAGCACAATATTGTGTTCAAAGCCCTCCAACAAATCCCAATTGCTTGCTAAAAACGTCAGGAAATTTCTTCGCCATGTCACTTCCAACAGAGCTTCCATCCTCCACCACGAACACTTTCTCCACACTGGTGGGGTCTAGCACAATATGCAGGTTGCCTTGATCTTGCCATACCGGGACTGATGGTCCGTTCTTAGCCACATATAACTTACCCCTTGAATGTCTACCCTTAAAGGAAATGGATAACCACCTAAAACCCAACATGTCGATTCTTTCGCCAGAATAGCTTTCAGGACGTATGTCAGGCAGTGAGAGGTGAATGCCAAATTTCTCTACAAATTTGTTCCTCCATACTTCCTCGTTGACAATTGTGAAAGTTAATCCAGAATCTACATATATTTTTATGCAGGCTCCTCCTCTAGACAAATTACACTCAGGCTTCCCTTTCGACTCTTCTCATCAATGCTCAGGACAAATTTCTCTTGTAAATTCCAAACATTGTCCAATTTCGGAAACTTGGCGCCCTCTCCCTCTCACAAGAGTTCTTCCCTTCATATAGACATTTAGCTGTGTACTTTTCTTGCATACCTTAGTGTGGTATTCTATGGTTGGGTCATTTAGAATCTGTGAGGTTATTGCATAATGTTAGGGGGTTAGAAGGAAGGTGTGCTACCGTAGGATGAAGATCGTTATTGCTGTTCTCTGCTGTGGATGTTAAGTTGTTCTTCCATCTGAATAAATACTTCTTGGAATCTACCTACTCTCGGACCCATTTACTACACATTTCTTGGCGACGTTTGGGATCGTAAAATTTCAAGATTCGAAGAACAACGTTCACGTTATATTTATTTATGACTACTCCGTGTTTTCTTTTCATCTGGAGTTTAGTTGAATCTTCGTTGCTGTTGGGTAACGTACTTTTGATGCCGTTCATTTCATTTTTATTTTTACATATATTGTCTCGGATAACTATTTACGGCCTCAGTCTACCATTACCTTGGATGCCGTTGGTGAGCGTATCTTTCAAATCCTCAAAGCACGTCTCCGAACTCTCTGCATGCGACATCTTCCACTGTTCTCTTTCGATGACGCTGATGTTTTCTTGCTAAGCATCGTGGGAGCTAATCGCAAAGCATTATTGGAGTCACCTTTCACCTAAAGTGACGCGCTGACGTCATTTGCGTGCCGCCATTTTGAATATTTTTATTCTCACTCGTATTTTCAGTCGGAGACAAGTTCTACATCATACTTCTCTGACGGAAAGTTGATATCTCATTTACTTTGTACCCCAAGGTATTTCTTGTTTATTCTTACCTTATTTTTGACATTTTAAAGTAAAGGACTTATCATTTTCCGTGTGAAATGTCGAACATTGCAGCTCCTCCGCATTTCTTACAAACTGCTGGTGATCCTAACATTGAGTGGGACTCATGGTTCCCAATGTTCGTGGCATATGTTGATGTACTTGAGAAGGATGGTTGTTCCGCGAAGAGGAAATTAGCCCTTTTAAGACATTGCTTGGGGGGCGCAGGCATCAAGGAATTTGACAACCTTCCCCCTATTGATGATGCGGGGGATATTGATGTTTTTGAGAAGGCTACCAGACAGATGAAAATTCGTTTTGGGAGGAAAATAAACACAGTCATGGAAAGGTTCAAGTTTTATTCTCGTGTTCAAAAACAAGATGAATCCATTGAGGATTATGTCTCCACTCTACATTCTTTAGCGTGTTCATGTGCTTTTGAAACGATCTCTTATGAACAAGTTCTTAGAGACCAGATCATGATGCGAACAAAGAGCAAGAAAATTCAAGAGAGACTTTGGCTACGCACAGAATCTTCCCTCAGTGCTGTTATTAATATTGCCAAAGGAATAGAGCAATCAGAATTATTTGTGTCTGAAATTAGAGGTACTGGTTCTAAACCA
The DNA here is from genome assembly GCF_964261635.1 of Lissotriton helveticus. NCBI lineage: Eukaryota > Metazoa > Chordata > Amphibia > Caudata > Salamandridae > Lissotriton > Lissotriton helveticus. The sequence goes on along the minus strand of NC_136070.1, from coordinate 350,108,214 downwards.
CAAATTCCCAAAGCTGAGGTTTCTTTAGTTAAGAACCAAACGAATTTTAATCCTTCTTCCAAAGGTTTATTTAAAAAAGACAGTGATAAGAAACTTGTGGATAATAAGAACTTTTCTGATAACAAGTTTTTTCAAAAAAGAAATATTTCATGTTATCGTTGTGGGAGTTCTAACCATGTTGGTAATTACAGAGGGTGTCCTGCTTGGGACAGAGTATGTGTTAAATGCAAAAGAAAAGGACATTTTGGTAATGTTTGTCGTTCTATTAAAAAAATTAACTATATTTCACAAGAAGAAGAAGAAGTTCTTCATAGTTTTAACTGCATTCTCTCTGTAGATGAAGTTGAGCATAAAGAATTTCCCTCTTGTCCCATTTTAATTGACAATATTTCAATCGAATTGATGATAGATTCCTGTTCATGGTATACTATCATTGGTTTAAAGTTGTTCAATAGTTTATGGGGAAGCAGGAAATTATCAATCCCTGACATTCAACCTGGAGGTTACACTGGACAAAAAATAAACCTGGAAGGTTTCTTTTGGGCTACTATTCAAATTAGAGATAGAATAACCAATGGGAAAGTGTATGTAGCTACTAAAGGTGTAGCTATTCTTGGGTGGCCACATCAACGTGATTTGGGAATTAAGCTTGATCCCAATGCTAATCCTCCAGTATGTTTTATAGATTCGGAAGTGAAAGGTGTGGCTGAAATAAATTCAAGTGAGGTTGTGGAAGATTCATGTTTTGTAGATAATCTTAAAATGAATTTTCCTGATGTCTTTAAGGACACTCTTGGAAAATACTCCGACTTTAAACATAAAATAATTCTCAATGATAATGTAGTTTCAGTTAGACACAGAGTAAGGAATGTCCCAATAGCTTACAGGAGTAAACTTAGAGAAATTTTGGATGACCTGGTATTGAAACAAATTATTGAGCCCATTGAATCTTCCCCTTGGGTATCTCCTATTGTTTTGTCACTTAAAAGCTCAAGAGATATTCGCTTATGTGTGGATCTCCGCAGTTTAAACTTAGAAATCTGGGTTGATAAACATCCTCTACCAAATATCCATGAATTAATTTCTTCTTTATCTGGTGCTACTGTATTTTCTACAATTGACTTGGCCAGCGCATATCACCAGGTGGAATTACATGAAGAGTCTAAGAAGTTAACTGCATTTGTTACTTCCGAAGGCATGTTCCAGTATTTGAGGATGCCTTTCGGACTGGCTAGTGCCGCCTCCGTTTTTCAACGGTTGATGAAAGATCTGCTCAAGAATTGTAATGGTGCAATAGCGTTTCAAGACGATATCCTAATATTTGGTAAAGATTTTAAAGAACATGATTGTAAACTACATTCTGTATTAAGCAGTGTTCAAGAGAAAGGTTTAACTCTGAAGTTTTCCAAATGCAAGTTTAGACAGTCTAAAGTTGAGTATTTGGGCCATGAAATTTCAAGAAATGGTATTAAGCCCAAAATTAACCATGTTAAAAGTATTACCTCGGCTCCTGTTCCTACTTCTAAAGAACAGTTGTTGTCTTTTCTAGGCCTTACTGAATTCTATGGGAAATTTGTACAAAATTATTCCACTATAGTACATCTTTTGCGATCTTTATTAAAGAAACAGGCACAATTTGTATGGGGTAAAGACCAACAAGAATCTTTTGACATTCTCAAAAGTAAAATTGTTGATGCTCCTTTTCTGAAACCATTTTCTGTTGCAAAATAATGTATTGTGTGCGTCGACGCCAGTAATGTTGGTCTAGGAGCCGTTTTGATGCAAAAAGATAAGTTTGGGGAATATGTTGACTCTACGAGATGCAGAATTTAATTATTCTACAATAGAAAAGGAGCTACTTGCTTGTACTTGGGCGACTCAACATTTCCGCCAATTTCTCTGGGGAACAAAATTCTCATTAAGGACTGATCATAAACCTCTTGTTAGTATATTGTCGGCTGGTGGTGGTAGGACTCTCACTGCTCGTCTTGCGAGACTTGCTGCAAAGTTGCAAGAATATCGTTGTGAGGTTGTTTATGTCCCAGGGCGTCTTCATGTTCATGCGGATTGCATGTCACGTTTTCCTATCAGTGATAGTTCTGTGGTAAAACACCCTGAAGAATGTGATGTTGCTTTTACTATATGTGACGTAAATGTTATCAGTGGAAATGATCAATCCAAATTGATTTCTCAAACGTTATGGACACAAGCTATGCAACAGGATGAAGTCTGATAAAATTGTTCCTCCCAAGGATATGAGAGAGTCTATTTGCAATCTTGCACATGAATGGCATATGGGGATGTTCACAACTAAAAGGTGAATTAGAGAATTTTATTGGTGGCCTAGTATGGATTGCATGATCGACAGGTGGGTTAGGAATTGTTCTCCTTGTTCTTTAAGTGACAAATCTGTGAAACCGATTTCTGTGGGTATTACCCCCTGTTGTCCTGGTCGATTATTTTTCGAAGTGGCCAGAATTGAAAATTGTTGAAAAGGTCAATTCTGATGTTAATATAGAGTTTTTGAACGAAATCTTCTGTAGAGAAGGTCTGCCTGAAGAAATCATTTCTGATAATGGCCCGCAGTTTGTTAGTGATGTTTTTACATCTTTTCTATCCAGCTGTGGTATTATGCATAAGAGAGTTTCCAATTATTTTCCACAAGCTAACGGTCAAGTAGAACGTTTTAATAGAGTAATTAAGGAGTCTTGTCAGTTAGCTTTACGGAGTGGTTTGAAATGGAGAAAGGCTTTGCAAGCAACTCTTTTAACTTATCGCATGTCTCCTAACTCTGTAACAGGGCTATCTCCTTTTGAGATGTTGCATTGTAGGAAACCGGGCTCAAAACTCATGCCTTGGTGGTTAAAAGCAAAGAATGGTGTTTACTTGGAATTGGATTTGAAAAGTGTTAGAGATCGTGTTGGTAGATACCAAGCGAAAATGTCACAGAATTCTGTACAGAAAGCTAATACTTGTAAGTTAAATGTAGGGGATCTTGTGAGAGTGAAGTTTGGGGGACAAATTCGTAAGGGAGCTTCTAGATGGTCTAATCCAGTAAAAGTTACTGAGGTTTTTAGTAAGGCTGTTAGAGTTGAGGGTGGTAAGATCTGGAATGTTAGACGCATTTCGTTATGTAAATCCAACGATGTAAAGCCTATGCAACAACATTCTAGCCTGGCGTCTCCTGGAAACCTGCGAGTTGTGAATAATGACTTTGATTTTTCTGGTACTCATGAAGCCTTTGATAATCTTTCTCCTCTGAGTGAGGGTAATATTCACGAAAATGTAACCAATGATAATATGTCTGACAACACTGGTATTCAAGAAAATGTAACCAATGATAATATGTCTGGCAATACTGTTCATGATGATTTTTCTAACAATGTTTCTACTAATTGTTTTCAAGATTCTGGTGTTTCACGTAGGAGTTCACGTGTGAAACATACTCCTGTGAAATTGAAGGATTTTGTCTGTTTTTAGTGTTTTTTTTTTTTTTTTTTTTTCCTTTTTGGGGGGGGATTTTATTATTTTCTCTTATTATTGTTTTTTTTTAAAGGGGGGAGGTGTGTGGTATTCTATGGTTGGGTCATTTAGAATCTGTGAGGTCATTGCAGAATGTTAGGGGGTTAGAAGGAAGGTGTGCTACCGTAGGATGAAGATCGTTATTGCTGTTCTCTGCTGTGGATGTTAAGTTGTTCTTCCATCTGAATAAATACTTCTTGGAATCTACCTACTCTCGGACCCATTTACTACACTTACCACAGGGCTACTCATAGTACGGGCTGCGGGCCGGTGGCGGCCCGGCAAGCCTTCCTGGGCGGCCCGCGGACATTGCAGACACCTGTGTTTAAAAATAAATAAATTAAATAGTGTTCGCAAATACAGCCGCAGCAGCGCGGACTCAGACTCTGCTCTGTGGGGGCCGGGGGATTCCAGTGATTGTCAGAGGGGAGCTTCAGTGGCCAAAGAGGTGAAATTAAACAAAGCCTCATTAACATGTAAATGGTCTTTTAAAGACCCATGAAGTACTTGGTGGGGCTGTGTGCACGCGGCCGGGGAAGCTGTCTCAGCCCTGGCTAAGGGCTGACACACACACACACACACAGGTGAGAGGACAGAGAGGGAGGGAGACACAGAGTGAGGGAGGGAGACACAGAGGGAGGGAGGGAGACACAGAGGAAGGGAGGGAGACACAGAGGGATGGAGGGAGACAGAGGGAGGGAGAAGGGAGACACAGAGAGAGGGCAGGAGGGAGACAGAGGGAGGGAGGGAAACAGAGTGGGAGACAGGGAGGGAGACAGGGAGGGAGGGAGGGAGACACAGAGGGAGGGCGGGAGACTCAGAGGGAGGGAGACACAGGGGGAGGGAGGGAGACAGAGAGAGAGGGCAGGAGGGAGACACAGAGGGAGGGAGGGAGACAAAGAGGGAGGGAGGGAAACAGAGAGTGGGAGACAGGGAGGGAGACACAGAGGGAGGGAGGGAGACAGAGAGGGAGGGGGGAGGGAGACACAGAGGGAGGGAGGGAGACACAGAGGGAGGGAGACACAGAGTGAGGGAGGGAGACACAGAGTGAGGGAGGGAGACACAGAGGGAGGGAGGGAGACAGAGAGAGAGGGCAGGAGGGAGACACAGAGGGAGGGACGGAAACAAGGTGGGAGACAGGGAGGGAGACACAGAGGGAGGGAGGGAGACACAGAGGGAGGGAGACACAGGGGGAGGGAGGGAGACACAGAGGGAGGGAGACACAGGGGGAGGGAGGGAAACAGAGAGTGGGAGATAGGGAGGGAGACACAGAGGGAGGGAGGGAGACAGAGGGAGGGAGACATGGAGGGAGGGAGACACAGAGGGAGGGAGGGAGACACAGAGGGAGGGAGAGAGAGGGAGGGAGACACAGAGGGAGAGGGAGGGAGAGACAGGGAGGGAGACACACCGGGAGGGAGGGAGACACAGAGGGAGGGAGACACAGAGGGAGGGAGGGAGACACAGAGGGAGGGAGAGGGAGGGAGACACAGAGGGGGGAGGGAGACCCAGAGGGAGGGAGAGGGAAGGAGAGAGAGGGAGGGAGACACAGAGGGAGAGGGAGGGAGAGACAGGGAGGGAGACACACCGGGAGGGAGGGAGACACAGAGGGAGGGAGACACAGAGGGTGGGAGGGAGACACAGAGGGAGGGAGAGAGAGGGAGGGAGAGAGAGGGAGGGAGAGAGAGGGAGGGAGACACAGAGGGAAGGAGGGAGACACAGAGGGAGGGAGAGGGAGGGAGAGAGGGAGGGAGACACAGAGGGAGAGGGAGAGAGAGAGAGAGAGAGGGAGAAGGAGGGAGAGAAGGAGGGAAAGAGAGAAAGATGTGTGTATGCTGGGTGTGGTGGCTCAGTGGACGAAGGCGTCTGCTGCAGGGACCTGTGTTTAACCTCATGGTCACAATTTTTGTTTGCTTTAGCCCCGACCCCTCCCCCTCTGACCCCGCCCCCACCGGTGCGGCCTTGAGCCACAAACCACACTGTAAATTTGGCACCCGAGAGAAAGTTTGTGAGTACCCATGCCTTTAGCATAATGGCCAATATTGGTGCCACAACTACTACACTTCTGCTTAAGTGCTGGACATGTGTTGCTATATGCAAGATATTCCTTGCTGCCACATCGATAACACCTCCTGTCATTACCTTCATATTTTTTCTTTAGAACTATTTTTTTTTCATACTCCCCATACAAGGTATTACTTTACAGATACAGTGCGGATCCTTATCCGATTGTTATAACTCTATGCTGCATCTCCCTGAGATTTCATCCTTGCGCACAATAGCCAACATCTCCTCCAGTGGTGAATCTCCATTAATCCACAGGCGTTCTTGGATAGCTGTATTACTGGCATGCATAACCAACTGATCTCTTTTTAAGTTGTCATGGATAACACCAAACATACACTCAATGGCTAGTTTCTTAAGCCCTGGTACGTAGTCATCAGCTGACTCACCTTTATTCTGCTTACGTTGGAAAAACTTAAATCTAGTTATCCCTTTGCATATAGGTGCAAAATATCTGTCTAAATCCTGTAACGCAGCTGCAGTGTATTAATATCATCACTAACTGTAGTCTTTGGCATGCAACTAAGGGCCAGATGTAGGTCGGCAATTACCGGTCGGTAATGGCCGATTTCGGCCGTTACCGACCGGTATTTGCAAATGGAGATGTAGGGGCCTTCAAATTTACCGATTCGTAAACTTACCGATTCGGTAAAATACCGAATCTGTAAATTTACCGAATCGGTAAAGCCAGATGTAGGTGGCACTTCAAACAGTGCCACAGGCCATTACCGATTCGTTATTTACCATGTAATACAATTGCATGGTAAATAACGAATTCCTGTGTACATGCACATCTGTGCATGTAATGTGTGCCACATGGCACACAAGCCAAATCAGGGGTGCAAAAGGGTGTCAAAGTGACACCCTGTTCCCCTTGCAAAATCGGTAATTTTACCGAATCGGTATTTACCGATTCGGTAATTGACATTGAATCAATGTCAATTACCGAATCGGTAAATACCGATTCGGTAATTACCGAATCATACAGATTCGGTCAAAATTACCGATTTTTTACCTACATCTGATTTACCGAATCTAGAATACCGAATCAGTAAAATTCGGTATTCTAGAGTCGGTAAATCAGATTTACCTACATCTGGGCCTATATGTTTTCGACCCCACAGGACCAAAAGAGTGCATGAGGAACTTTTTCTTCTGTTCCGCTGACATTTTCTAAGATTCATCAATATAATGTTCAACATACTCCTTCCATCCCACCCCTTCATGGAAGGCTCTATCTCTTAAACCCAAAACGCATGCAGGTGGCTGGTTGAAAAGTTTTGCTGTGCCATGTTTAAAAATGTCACTGAAGAACTATACCCCAAAAATGAGACACAAATATTTAGTTCTGGACACCGTCTAGATAGAGCCCACCATAGTGCCTCGGGAATATGCACGGAAAATAAGGGTAACACCCTCACCTGTTTCCTGTATGGTATAGTAGTCCCAACAAAACACCACTACTAGTGCCTCCACAGTATGCACCAACTCGCTGTGCTTAATGTTGCGCGTTCAAGTAGTCCACAGTGCTCAGCATCTCATTTACTGTCAGATTCTGACAATTTCTTCTCATGTAAAGAACCAAAGAAGCCACCCAGGGTCACGCAGCATGATCTGATGCACGATGAGCGTCACAAAGTGTAAATGAGGTGTGGCATGCACCGCGCTTTCCAGCAAGAGATGGCCTACCTTGAGCCTACCCCGAGTGCGTGCAAACGACGATGGCACCTACAGTAGAATGAAGTACTTGCACACCCAGAGCCTTCAAACGTCGGAACACGCTCCACGCTGCCTGACGAAGTTTCCTACTGAATTCTAGGGTAGAAAAATGCTCCGCACCCCTCTGGCTAATGATTATAACAGTGATTTCCCTGCCAATCTCCGTATCTGCAGGCAATAAAACAGGAACCATAGTTACACTGTACTTGCTGGCACAAAAGTGTGCATCTGAATGACAGTACCAATGAGGTACCAAAATGTGATCCAAGTGTCGTAGAAACTGTTCAATTACCAGCTCTTAGCCAAATTGGTGTGGAGGGTTCCATACTGCAAAAGTATATATAGAAGCGTAGCGATCTGAATTCAGCTTTTTTATTCAAGCTCTGACCATACAGGAAACAGGTTCATCTGGCTTCACTGCTGCAACCATAATAAACCGAATGCTCACAGTGGAACCAGACAAATTAATAAAATGGAACCTGAAACCAGACCTTGTCATACCCTTGTATTCCAATATACAAACCACAACAACTCAATTCTGTTTTTCTCTGCTTACACACAACATCTCTGCAGTGATTGCATTAACCAATTGAGGTAACAAAGAAGATTCCTGCCTTCGGGGTGATCAGCAAATATAATCCTCGGCCGATTTTTTGGATTTATGTGGCCCGTGTTATTCAGAGTCGTCTTTTTTTATGCTGATATGTCCCTCTCACCCATTTTTATTCTGTAGGTGGAGGCAGATGTGATCATTCTCATGTGCCCATGTGTGATCCTAAACACCCCTGCAGAGACTGATGCACTCCAAGCTTTCTACCGGTATACAGCCTTTACAGCGAAACTTTTACAATGAACTACCATTACAACGCAACTTTTACAACGCAAACCATTACAGCGCATAGCGCTGGGGGGCGCTCTAGGATAGGGAATAGGTTTAATGTACTATCCAACACCTTCCCTACTATCCACGGGGACTGGAGTTGGAATAGTAAATTAAACTATTCACTATCCAGCGCCCAAAAGCATTATGCGTTGTAATGGTATGCGTTGTAAAACTTGCGATGTAAAGGTAGGCGTTGTAAAAGTATGCGTTGTAACGTCATACGTCCCTTTCTACCTAGTCTACTTTTTGGTACCCCCTAATGAAACCCACACTAACCTACGAAGACACGCGCTGTGCTTGAATATGCTTGCTGCGCAGCGCAGATAATTTGCACCCCTGGTGCCCCATCCGTATCTAGGGGGAGGCGCACCCAGTAGAATACCCAAAGAGAACAATCCCAAATGTGCTATACAGTAAGGGATAAAGGACTCTTTACGGTTTTGTGTGCCCCATTGAACAAGTGCACAAAAACAGCTTTCCAGAGAAGCACATCTGCACATACCGCCTGAAACGCGGAAATGCACACACACACTGCCTGAAATATGACCATGTGCACACACTGTGGAATATCAATTCATCTGTGTCCATCTATAATGTTTGTGTCTAAAATTCACACTAATCTCTGTATATGCATACACCGCTTTACATACAAATGTACAAGATCAGACAACTACAATTTAGGGGCAGTGGAGATAAAATACCAACATACTACCATAAAAATAAATATTTTAAAAAGTTGAAATTTCCGGAAAACAAATCCTAGGCTCGTCTACTCTGACACTAAAGCACCTAGTATGTGTTCTCTAGTACGAAGAGCTGTTACCTGTTTAATAACTCTTCTTTTTCACCTCTCCAGATGTGTCGTTCTTAGAAGACAGGTGGCCGCTGTAGTGATGCCTCAGTTACAGGTGACACACGTAAGTTATTACAGTGTGTGTAGGTCAGTGCTTAATTTGTAAAATATTAAGTGCAGGTGCTCCCATTTTTTTTTCGGAGGCGACACCAACTTCTCCCGGCTCCACCTACTTTCTCCACTGACTGACGAAGTACAACACTTTCCCAACTAGACAAAACTAACAATGTCGAGCAGCACAGTGACAGACATCACAGACTCACTGTTTCAGAGCTGGTATTAGCACAGGTGGTGCCCAATGCAACAAACTTTTTGGTGGCCCCCACCCCTCCAATGACCTCCTTCTCTGTGAATTCCCTGACTACCACGGTCCAACTGTGCCCCTTATCTCTCCATAGTTCCTCTCTCACAAACATTTCATTTGTTTTTATAGTGCTGCTCATACCAGTGCAGGGTGTCAGAGCACTTTATACCACAGACACTTTGAAAAAAGACAATGAATCACCCTAGGAAATGATAAACAATGAGGATTACAAGGTGTAGGATAACATCATCTATACTGGTAGGCCTTATATTGTAAAAGTGGTCTGGAAAAGCACTCGGGATTTAAAATATGCCACAGTAATTCGGGTTGTCTTTTCTAATAAGCATGCATTTCTACCCAAACTAACTAACAACAGTTATTAGGCCACTGTGTGGATTATGATTGCAATTGTGAATTGCAAGTAACCAAAGGGTATCTGTGTCAAAAGCACTAACCCACTGAACTATTCACATAAAACAGTTTTGTCATATGCAAAATACATTCTTTGCAGCTGTTGCGGGGTGGGTGACACCGGGGAAGGAATCGAGTCGGAATGCTGGAAGAGTGCTTTCAACGAAGGCTTTATTTTTAGGTATGCTTTCTTTCTCCTGTTGAATTGTCTTATACGGGCAAACTCATCAGTCTCCGTCCTGACACCTTTCGGGAATACAGATATGTCCAGGATGGCTCTGTGACGGGCAGGTGTTGTTGCCGCCAGAACGTCGGGGTCGCCGTCGACCTCCAGCCGCAGTCCGGGAGTCAGGAAGGCACCACCGGAAAATAAAGGAGAAAAGAATATTCAGGAGGAGTGTTTGACTCACACTCGTAGAGGGAGAGGGAGTGAGGGATTCCGTGCAACAGTGCTATATACAGTTCGTGGTGACGGAGTGTCCGTGAGGAAGGGGTGCAGGGAAACGTAAGGCGGCATACAGTGAGCGGTTCACCCGCTCCAACCCGCCCAGCCCGCTACCTTGCCCCGTACCTTTGTCAGCCACGCCCCTCCCGTGGGTGCGTGGCAGGGCGATACGTGGAAACGGTGGCCTCCTGGCTTGTCGTTTTCGGTAGGCTCGTCTCTTCTCCAACCCGTCTCCGGCTTCCTCTCCTCACCACACTCAATCTCCGGGGAAGCGATCTCCGGCGTCTTCCGGGTTCCTCCTTCTTTTGTTGTGACGAGCTCTTCCCTGGGCGGAGTCTCGGCTGCGTAGTTGTCGGCTTTAAAGGCACAGAGTCCCGGCACTGTCTCTTCACCCCATGGGTATGCAAACTCCGGGCTTGCCCACTCCTCTTCCGGCACCGTGGCGGGAGGCTGGAGGGGGTGAGAAAAGGGCATCATGGGTACTGCAGACCACCAGTCATGCGTATTCCTTCCCGTGTCCATGTCATCGCCACAGGGACGACCCGCCCCGTCACAGCAGCATACATGTTAACTCCTGTGCTACTGGTGTGAGCTAAAACTTGCACTAAACAAAACTCTGATCCCTCTGCAGCAGGAACATTAAACACCACGTTATCTTTGACTTACCAAGAAGTCACTGACAGTGGTGGGTAAATAATGCCTGCTGCCTCGGGATGGTCGATGTAGCTGTAGTCTGCGGAGTCACTGACAGTGACTGGCATAGCCCCCAGCAACCCTTCAAGAGCAGGGGAGGGCAGCACGTCAAGAAGGTCACGGATGTTCCCTACTTTAATTTCTCCAGTAGCAGTAGCAATTCCTGGTGGCTCGGGCGGGCTGGCTGCGCTAGGAATCTGTAACAAGCATTTACAATGCAATGGTTTCGCCTTTGGAAAAGTTAGAGCTATTGGCATTGTAAATGATAATATTTGTATTTATGTGTTGGTTTTGAAAACAGATAAATAAATGGCATTGTCATTTACATTGCCATTAGCTTAATCTCTCGCAAATGTGAGACCTATTGTACCCTACGGACGAGCTCAGCAGACAGCAATTACTACCACACACACACTCCCAGAGCCACACACACACACCCAGAGAGCCAGTCACACGCACACACCCAGAGCCACACACACACACACACACACACCCAGAGCCACACACACACACACCCAGAGCCACACACACACACACCCAGAGCCACACACACACACCCAGAGCCACACACCCACACACACCCAGAGCCACACACACCCAGAGCCACACACACCGAGAGCCACACACACACACACACACACACACACACAGAGCCACACACACACCCAGAGCCACACACCCACACACACCCAGAGCCACACACACACACACACACACACACAGAGCCACACACACACAGAGCCACACACACACACCCAGAGCCACACACACACACACATACCCAGAGCCACACACACACACACCCAGAGCCACACACACACACACACACCCAGAGCCACACACACACACACCCAGAGCCACAAACACACACACACACCCAGAGCCACACACACACACACACCCAGAGCCACACACACACACACACCCAGAGCCACACACACACACACACCCAGAGCCACACACACACACACCCAGAGCCACACACACACACACACACCCAGAGCCACACACACACACCCAGAGCCACACACACACACCCAGAGCCACACACACACCCACCCAGAGCCACACACACCCAGAGCCACACACACCCACCCACCGCCACACACACACACACCCACCCAGAGCCACACACACCCACCCAGAGCCACACGCACCCACCCAGAGCCACACGCACCCACCCAGAGCCACACGCACCCACACAGAGCCACACGCACCCACCCAGAGCCACACGCACCCACCCAGAGCCACACACACCCACCCAGAGCCACACACACCCACCCAGAGCCACACACACCCACCCAGAGCCACACACACCCACCCAGAGCCACACACACACTCAGGAGAGCAAGCACAGCGAGGGGGCAGGGAAACAAGCACAGCGAGGGGGCAGGGAAGAGCACAGCGAGGGGGCAGGGAAGCAAGAACAGCGAGGGGGCAGAGAAGCAAGCACAGCGAGGGGCAGGTAAGCAAGCACAGCGAGGGGGCAGGTAAGCAAGCACAGCCAGGTGGCGGGGAAGCAAGCACAGCCAGGGGGCAGGGACGCAAGCACGGGCAGGGAAGCAAGCACAGCCAGGGGGCAGGGAAGCAAGCACAGCCAGGGGGCCGGGAAGCAAGCACAGCCAGGGGGCAGGGAAGCAAGCACAGCCAGAGGGCAGGGAAGCAAGCACAGCCATGTTTCCAGTGCTTGGCTATTCTGAACAAACCATTGGTATCCGGCCTGCCACTCAAACGAAAACAACTCCCAGAATACCTTAAATAGCTAAATGAAACCTCAGAAGTAGAAACATTATGTCCTAACTACACGAGAGAGGCTGCAATTGTAACTGCGAGGGACAAATACCACTGAACTGGGAAGAAGACGGCGTACAACTATAGTGGAGGAATAACAACCTCGTAGACTACTGCATACCACTGTGCTTTGGATCCAGGAACACCACAGGCCCAGGTTTGGACGCTACTTCAGAAATGCCACAGCACAGAAAGAATAACATTACCTAATGTACTTGTGTAATGTAGTTGGTGCTCATGTAAAGCACTCCAATACCTACTTTCGCGTTATTTAAAACTGCCCAAAAATAGAAGCGGGGTTGAAGTCCTGGCAACGTGTTACAAATGCAGTTCATTAAAAAACGTTTTTTTCTTGTTATTGAGGCCGCAGAAACAGCCAGCCTCGAGGAGCAGCTTCAAGCATGGGGAGTAACTGTGACGGTGAGTAAGCTGTTTTCTGGGCTAGTTCTTTAGATGCTTACCATGCCGCGAGAGCGGGGACGGGGCTTCGTGATAGGAGAATAAAGACTCTGCAATGGACAGAGGCTGGTAATCTATAAGAGCGGCATACGTGGCATTGTGTGAGCCTCGGCCATGCTGAATCACGGTAAAATATCTAATCCACGTCTCTGTACAGGGACAATCAAATAATGTACCCAAAAGAGAGGTAGTATCCAGAGACCTCACGAAAGCATCCCATGTGCCCAGCTGTAGCGATGTTTTCAAAATCCTTGAAGCGATGGCCTTCAGGTAAAGGATCCAAGCAAGGATCCAGCTACTGAATAGTAACCCAACGGCCCAAGTAGCAGGGAAAGTGATATTGGAGCCATAGTCAGTGAGGAGGGGAGACATATCAGGGTGTAACCTGCCTTCGCTATTAATGTTCCTGACCATGGAGCCACAGGTCCACCACATGAGAAGTGATGGTCTCATTGAACCGATGACATTCTGCTATACGATATGATGATGGGACTGTTGCTGTCATTGGAAGTACTGAGGGAATTTAGGGATGGCTTGTCGATAAGGGCAACTAGAACGAAGTCCTGTCTTTAGCCATTGACAAATGAAGATGAAAAGGTTATCAGCCAGGCAGACACACAAGAACGAACCCTCGAGAAACCAACTTTAAATACTTAGGGATCAGAATACATCCACAACCTACTGACTTAATAGCTGCCAATCTGAACAAGGCTTTAGCATCCTCTAGGGTATCGGTTCACTTCTGTAAAAAAAAACCTGCTTATATCAATGCTATGGAGAGTGACACTTTCAGAAAATGCTGCTCCACCCACATATGCTGGACCTCTTTTCAAATATATACCAACCATTCTAAACAAGTCCTTCTTTCATGAACTTAACACCATACTGACCGAGTTAACATGGCGCACTGGCAGAGTGTGGGGTTGGAGAGATTTTCTTGCCTGTAGATGACTGCAGCCTAGGCATTCGGAAGTTTGCCCTGCATCCAATCATGTTGCATGCTACTGGAAGAAGCCAAAAACTATTTTACAAAATACCAGTTTCAGTTTTTGCACAGGTTTTTGCATGGCTTAAATGCGTAGCTATACAGTATTGTAACCGCAAATCACTACTGCCTGCATTAGTAATTTGTGGTGCTCATCATAACAAAAGCACATAGGAGGAGATTGTCAAATCTCCCCATCGCCTGTGTGTGTGGGTCAAGTGATAGAGAGACAAAGACAACATCCAGATTCCAAGCCACTATCATCGAGGTAGGCATTAGGTAGTACAGATTGTATCTAATACCAAAATCAAGTTTGGAACAGTTCATGTTGTTACTTAGTATGCCTTTAAAATCACTGTATCAAGTCTGACTTAACAAGATGAAGATATCCCTCGGCGGGGCCTTCCTGGGGGATCCGGCAGTTAGAGGGGCGCCGCGGTACGGGGCATCTTGGCGGGACCTAGAGGGGGCACAGCGGAGGGTCCGGGGCGCAGGCATCCTTTGTGGCCCTTAGAGGCTCCAGATGCAAACACGGCAGTACGAAGCGGCCTGTGCGGTTCAAAGGCACAGGGCAGCTCGCGATACGGCCCAGTTACGCCCCGTACTGGGGGGCAAAGGGAAGGCTCAAGGGCACTCAGGCGGTGTGCGCGCCGTACTTTCTAGGGGATGCTGCAGGCTGGCGCGATAATTTCAAAAGGGGGTGCGAGGCGGTACGTCTCAGAAGGTGGGTCACAGGGCCGGTGCAGCTGGGTACGCCTCAGGCGTACGAGACGTACTTCGCGGGACGCTGCCGGCTGGTGCAAAGGTGTACGCTTCAGGCGTAAGGGGAGCACCCACAGACTGCTACGCTTCTGGTGTACCTTCGGGCTTAAAAGCGGCAATGAGGCAGGCGTAGACGGGGCTCCTGGGGCAATCTGGCGGCTCTCCTCCCGGTGGGGCTCGTCCAGGAGTCTCCCGGGGACGGGAGCGGGAATAAATCCGGCAGAGTCCTCAGTCTGCGGGACGTTTGCTTAGCGCGTACCTTTCCAGGCAGGGGAAGGCTCTCACAATCCACAGCGCACAGCTCACAGGGGCTGCGGATCTCTGGGGCACAACGCACAGGGCCGGCCGGTACACTTGTACGGGCGGGCGGGCGGGCGCAGTGCAAGCTCTTAGCCAGTGGGGATGCGGCGTGCGGTGCGGTCTGGCAAGAGGGAGGTGAAGCGGGTAGAAGCGGCCCAGGGACACAGTGCAGACAGGGCTCGAGGTCGGCTACTGCCCGGCCGCCATCATCGGAGAAATGCCCAAAACAAACCTTAAAAAAAAAAAAAACACCGCCCACCGCCGCATGACATTCTAAAAGGGGCGGGATGAGTAAAAATCGCCGGAACGCCCACGAATCTGCTCCGGCAATGACGGACAGATCTCTCTTCCAATGGCTAGCCTCCATTTATGGAGCTAGCCAATGGAAGAGCAGGCGGGACAAAGCCCCCGTGCTGTTCTAACATAAGATTTCGCCTGCGCGAACGCTGCTGCGCAGCGGACGCCAGGCGAAACCTAATAAAAACATCCTGCTTCAATCAACAGGAGTTGGCGCCTGGTGTAGGAAAACCGAAAGTAGCACCAGATCCACGTGAGCTGCGCCCGGCCTGCACATAAAAGATTCTGTCTCCGCCTCCAATGCCCCAGATCCACTTGTCCTAGAGGCAGATTCGGGATTTTATATCCGGTTGCCAGTTCGAAAACAATGTCTCAAAAGACACACTTCTAATCCCCTGATGTCATCACCTTCACCTGGAATCTCCGAGGCAGGTAAATCAAACTGGTGGATGCAGAGCAGCACTTTTCGTATTTAATTGTATGCAGGCCGCAGGTCTTCATTGCGCATGCAATTTGGCTGAAAGGAAGTGAGTGACTAATACATTTTAGTGCCGTGATGCAGACACCAGCACCAAAATGCATTAGTCGAATCCCTAATGTTACTTGGCAGGGCTGCGGCTGCCCAATGCCTAGTGAGGGAAAATCCAAAAGCCCCGGTGCTATGAAATAAGTGCCGGTGCTGAGCACCGGAAAGCACCGGCACAAATTAAGCACTGGTGTATGTAGCTCACCCGTGTTGTAGTCCTGTTTTTAGATCCTGAAAATGGAACAAGTAAATATCGTAAAAATCAGACATGTGAAAACGATTCCCTTACGTGTCACAGCAGACAAATTCAAATCCCAGACGGAGCTTCTAACTTGTCTGTCCTTCACACACACCACAGTGCTCTGTTTTATCTTATGTTGTCACTAAATTCATGCAAGTCAATCCTCATGTTCTCGCAGATGCATTGGGCTCATGAGGCTCTCACCTTGGGCTGCTCCAGGCAGAGGTGTTCGGTGGCTGACAAGGGTGAGACGTACAGGCCAGGCTGGCAACAAACTGTCCTATTTAGCTGTCCCCAGGGTCCCTGCTGCCAGAGGTGTAGCAGGTCGTAGCCCAACACCCGCAATTAGTAGCCCCGCCCATGCCTAAAGTTCCAGCCGCCACATAAGGGGCTCAGAGTGGCCGGGCAGGGTTGGGAGAGGGAACACAATCATGTAGTTAAAATTCGTTAATAGAGCTTTTTATAGAAATAAGTAGAACTTTCACTTGTATTGATGGTGGCGTTTAAGTTCTTGCTTTGTAGATACCCCTGACGAAGGGAATAGATATTCCTGAAATGCATTGGGTGTTTCCAATAAAATAGTGACATGTGGAAACGCCACTCCTTCCTTGTTCGTGTTATCTTTTGGAGTACTACAGACGCATGAGTAAAATAAATTGATTCAAAAAATGGAAGAAAAGGTTAAAAGTATAAGAAAGAAACAAGAGTATAAAGAAGAAGAATTTAATATTTTGCTTTATTGGACTCATAACAGTCCAGGACCAGGCTGTGCAGCCAGAAGGGTTCCCAGTATGTGGTTCCTCGGGGAACATCCTTTACAACGCGGATGTTACCCCACACTACAGTTATGACGCGTCTTTAACAGCGCAAGTCGTAACCACGACTTGCGCTGGAGGGCGCTCAAGGACAAGGAATAGTAGATTTACTATTCCAACACCTTCCCTACTGTACGTAGGCTGGTGTTGGAATAGTAAATTTAACTATTCTAAGTCCAGCACCCCTACAGCGCAAGTCGTGGTAACGACTTGCGTTGTAAAAAACGTGTTGTAACGGTACGCGTGGTAATACCACGCGTTGTACCGTCATACATCCGGTTCCTCTGTGTTTAGATCCCCAAAATGTGCCAGATAGCTATATATGCGCAACTAATGCATTTTAATGTGGTAATGCGAACACCAGCATTGCAATCTGTTACACTGACCCCTGATGCGTGGTACTTGGCAGGGCTGACTTTCCTTTAGATGCTTGAACGCTTGAAAGAAGAGATGACACGTTGCACAATGTAAAAGGAAAACATCTTTGTAAAGATGAACATTTGCTTGTTCTGGTGAATAACATACGTTTATTCAGAGGCAACACCAAAATAGCTATACAAGCATTTCCCAAACTGTGGGTTGAAAACCACTGGTGGGTCGCAAGGCACTTTTTGGTGGGTACCAGTGTTGTGTGTGTTCTTGGGATTGCCTATTTAAACAATGTTACAGCAGATGAAACACTGACATATTTCCACCACTTCACATCTCCCCATTTTATCCGGGAATGTTCATGTAGAAGCAGTGAAGATGTGGAAATATGTCAGTGGTTAATCTGCGGTAACATTGTTTAAGTAGGACAATGCCAAGAACACACACATCACTGGGAACAGGAATGCGTGCTATCTGCTGGTGTCATGTTGAATTTAGTTTGTAAATACAGTATTTTGACCATTAGAACTGAGAAGGAGTGAGTTACAAACCAAGCAGAAGCTTTAAATGTGACTGACTCAGCATGATTGGCCTTACAGCAAGAGTTTTCTGCAGGCATTTACATTAAATTGTCTATGTAGCCTAGTCCCTTTCTAGCCCTGAAGAGAGATGTATGCAGCTGACAAGACCAAGGCACTGCAGTCTGCAGCCCCAAACTCAGACCAAGGCTATTGATCTGCAAAACCAACAGCAAAGCAGAAGCTGCAAATTTGAGAAGGCTGGAAAAACCTGTGTATCATTTCTCGAAAGAGCTTGATTTGATCGGCGCACACAGGGGTCAGAAGAAAACTATATCCGTACCTGGTTGTCTGGAACACAAGTCAAAGGAATTCCCTGGAGTTCAATGATCTGATTATGTTCTACCAGTCTGTGCATGATCATTCCATAGCACAACTCCCCGGACAATGCACATAGCTACCCGGTGCTCAGCCAGCAGGGGTCATTATTGCAGTTCGCATGTTTCTTTCTTGAATAATAAATGCAAAAAAACTATAAAAAATAATTACATAATAAATTGGCCTCTTTATGTCCATTAAAGCAAGGTGGATCGTGAAAGTCTTGGTTCTAAAAGTTTTGCGAAGCACTGAACTACACTCAAAACAGATCTTCTTACTGCAGACAATAAAATCCTAATATTGCTCACAATCTTTTGTTCTAGAGTTCCCTTGCTATTTCTAGAGCTTAGCAATATTACACATCCTCCTTCCTTATACACAGCAACAAAGTAAATTTTACATAACAAAACAATAAAAACATAAATTAAACTCCTAAAAGTGTCTATAGTAATATAAGGGAAACCTATAGAACAACCTAAGAAGCTTTATCCTACAACATCATCTTTACATCTCACAGTGCACCTTACAGAATGTCCGAACTTGGCAACCTGTTCTGATCCAGATTATTCTATCACTTGATTGGTTTTTATTCCATCCTTCGTGGATAGACCACAACCACCTTTGTCTTCATTGCCACAGAGTGTTCTACTTGAGTACTGCTAGAACTCATCTCACGGACATCCACACCCTCTGTAAATTCATCAAATGTTTCACTGTAATAGGATGCATCTCTCTTGTCTTCCCACCATCATCCATTCAAGAGTTTCCACTTACAAAGTAAGATAATAGACTGAAATGCCAAACTTTACCGTCACTCGGCTTAGCAGAGTTAGTGTATCTTTCCGTCACTTGTGACAGATCAGAAAACGTGCTTTGACCCTTGCATACTTAGTTAGAATTGTTAACCCTGACCCACTTTACAATTTACACCCTCACATACTTAGCACCATGTTTTTCATCCAAATACTGCATGTACACCACTCATGTGCGTTTGGTGTTATTCTTGACTGCAGTGGAAGACCAATACCTTTTTCTCTTTGCTGTCAGTGTGACAGTGTTGGATCCAACTCAAATATTTTAGCGGTTGGATCCCTAACGCAAGTAATTTTAAAAGAGTTTAAACCAGTGTGAGGTATAGCAATAAAGAGAAAGACAACTAATGCCAGAAACTGTCTCTCCAATTGGCTACAATACTGCTGTGGGCTTTGGCAGCCAATGACCTACTATATTGCATAACAACCACTATGCTTCTTGCTTGACTGATTTACAACAAGGGGTGGTGATGGACAGAGTCTCTGAATTAAGCAGAGTACTCTCACCCAGTCAAGAGATCAGGGCTAGATCCAACACCGTTTTTTAGCTCATTGCACCATCCCAGTTTCAGAACCTGGCTGTATGCAAATTAGTCTGTCCGTGGCCCAGTGCATCATGGGAACAGGGCAGACCAGACTACAAAAGCCAATTCTTACACTGGGAAGGAAACAAGCTTCCGGGGACCGGTTTCTGCCATTTCAGGCGTCTTCGGCCCGGCTTGCTTGAATCCTGATGGTGCAATGAGCAAGGGACTCACATCTGAGTATACCCTTCCACGCTTAGGGTGGACAAAATAATTTACAACAAGGGGTGGTGATGGACAGAGTCTCTGAATTAAGCAGAGTACTCTCACCCAGTCAAGAGATCAGGGCTAGATCCAACACCGTTTTTTAGCTCATTGCACCATCCCAGTTTCAGAACCTGGCTGTATGCAAATTAGTCTGTCCCTGGCCCAGTGCATCATGGGAACAGGGCAGACCAGACTACAAAAGCCAATTCTTACACTGGGAAGGAAACAAGCTTCCGGGGACCGGTTTCTGCCATTTCAGGCGTCTTCGGCCCGGCTTGCTTGAATCCTGATGGTGCAATGAGCAAGGGACTCACATCTGAGTATACCCTTCCACGCTTAGGGTGGACAAAATAATTTACAACAAGGGGTGGTGATGGACAGAGTCTCTGAATTAAGCAGAGTACTCTCACCCAGTCAAGAGATCAGGGCTGGATCCAACACCGTTTTTTAGCTCATTGCACCATCCCAGTTTCAGAACCTGGCTGTATGCAAATTAGTCTGTCCCTGGCCCAGTGCATCATGGGAACAGGGCAGACCAGACTACAAAAGCCAATTCTTACACTGGGAAGGAAACAAGCTTCCGGGGACCGGTTTCTGCCATTTCAGGCGTCTTCGGCCCGGCTTGCTTGAATCCTGATGGTGCAATGAGCAAGGGACTCACATCTGAGTATACCCTTCCACGCTTAGGGTGGACAAAATAATTTACAACAAGGGGTGGTGGTGGACAGAGTCTCTGAATTAAGCAGAGTACTCTCACCCAGTCAAGAGATCAGGGCTAGATCCAACACCGTTTTTTAGCTCATTGCACCATCCCAGTTTCAGAACCTGGCTGTATGCAAATTAGTCTGTCCCTGGCCCAGTGCATCATGGGAACAGGGCAGACCAGACTACAAAAGCCAATTCTTACACTGGGAAGGAAACAAGCTTCCGGGGACCGGTTTCTGCCATTTCAGGCGTCTTCGGCCCGGCTTGCTTGAATCCTGATGGTGCAATGAGCAAGGGACTCACATCTGAGTATACCCTTCCACGCTTAGGGTGGACAAAATAATTTACAACAAGGGGTGGTTGTGAGAAGTTGGCCTGATGTGCAGTGTTCACTATTCTAGTGATCACTATATATCAGTCCAAACAACCCTTATTGATGATTGGTTGTAAGTCAACCTTATAGACCAGCTATCCTAGTAGCATGGATACGAGCAGTCTAAGGCTAAGACTCTAGAGGGCGTGTTAAGCCAGCTGTTTTACCATCACATTACCCCTTGAACACCCAGTGAAAGGACACCACACAAGTGTTATGAAAATAAACAGTGTATTTATTAGAATCACAACAACCCTGTACTCTTTATGAGGACAGGGTGCTAGGCACACAACAAAACTCTTACGAAAATACTTAAGTTAGCACGTTATACACAAATGCCCGAGGGGCACGAAAAACCATATACTTTAAAAGTGGAATGCGAATTACTAGCAGGTAAGTAACAGTTCTAATAGGCTTTGGAATCGCTAGGACTGGACTAGGGAATCGTTAGATTACTACTAGGAGACCTAGGGGACTCGGCTGCAGAGTGTGCACTCTCACGCGGGATGCGGGACAAAGTCTATGGAGGCTAGTAAAGGCAAAGTTAGTGTTCACGGGCGAACCCGACCTGGTAGGAAGAAAACGACAGTGGATCCTGACCCTAGGATAGTGAGGCTATGCTGGGACACCGAAGTGCCGAAGTTACCTAGCCCAGGGGCTGCAGCTGCATAGGTCTGAAAAGACGTCGGGGATCTCGTTGCCGGACCAGGAGCCTGGAAGGAAGAAGTTGCTGGCAGGCGACCAGTGAAGAAAAGTTCGATGGATCCAAGCCTGGACCAAGGAAGAAGAAAACCTGAAAGCAGAGGGGACCAAGTTCTTGAATCACTAGCCAGTGATTAAGTGGGCACCAGGATGGCACCGGGCGAAGTCACCGCAGTCAGGTGAGTGGGCGCTGCTGGGCTCTGCAGTCTCTCGGACCAGGAGGCGTTGTCGGCGACCAGGATGGAGGTGCGAGCTGTCCCACGAAGGTTCTTGCTGTCGACGTCGCTGGACCCAGGATTGGGCAACAAGTCTTGGCAAATGCAAGGCCCACGCGGTGGACCTAAAATGGCGTCTTGAGTGGACCAGGAGGGTCCAGGGTACTTCTCCGATGGAGGGAAGCAAGGGCCAGTCTGGAGCAACCAGACCAGCAACAGAAATGTCGTCGGGCGTCGTCAGGAAGGCCACAAGCCAGCGGGCTAGTAGCCAAACAACGCGGTGAGCAGAAAAAAGCAGAAGGGCCCCACGCAGATCGTGGAGATGCTGGGGGGCTGCACTTCGGTGCTGGAGCTGCTCAGGGTGGGGGCTTCTCGGACCCCAAAGCACTCACCAGGAATTCACTCGGCGGGCTTGCTGGAAAGAAGTCGTGCAGTCTTGAAGATGGCCGGTCCCTCGAGGTCTCGTCACACCCACGAATCTCAGCGTGACTGATGATGCAGGTAGAGGTCAGAGGTGCCAGGGAAGTCGGTTCTCGTCGAGCTGGGCAGTCGGATTCCGGAGGAAGGACTTGCAGCAGACCGCAGTGTTCTTAGATGGTGCCTGCGGATGCAGGGTGACTACTCCTTAGTCACAAGGGAGAAATCTTAGGAAGAAGTCTTGAGTTCCTTTCGCAGAAAGTAGTTTCAGGATTCAAAGATGATCTGATTTGGAAGGGGGCCAGTTCCTACCTTTATCCTGTAAAAAGGGGCTGGCACGCGACTAAGTCCTGCCCTAGGGGTGGGACTAGGAGGGGGGTGGTTACACCCACTTCCTTGGCGGGCTTTTCCCCAGCACAGGGTCTGGAGTGACCCTGGAACTGGTTCCAGCCAGCCTATGCACAGTGAGCACCGGGGTGCCACGTGCAGTCACCTTCCTCTAAAGCCCTGCCTACCTACAATACACAAAACCCTGTCTGGGACGGTGCTGGCACCGCCCCTGGCAGGAAACCCTTTGTCCTTATCTCCTGCTCTGGGAGGACTCCCAGCAGCAGGAGGGCAGAATTTTGTCTCGGTGGCAGCATCCATTTTGTGGATGCTAAGGCTCTGTCTGACTTTAACCGGGGTTAGGGGTTACATACATGTCGTGTCCCTCTAGAAGGGTGGAATGCTAACCCCGTCGCCAGAATTGGCGAGGGGTTAGTATTCCAATTCGTATGACACCTTACTCAACATGTTTTGATAAAGCGATACCAGAGTTGGCACATAACCGCGAGCATTATAATGCACTTAAGAGTATATGGTATGCGATATCATGGAAACGGCTAAGGGATAGATCCCGAAAGCCGCAGACAGGCTCAGCTCATGCCAGAGCACCATCTCACACGATTCCAAGCACTCTGCCTTCAGGATTGTTAAGGCCTGCCATAGGAGTGACTGATAGGAGATCTGTGTGTCCATTTTAGGGTTAGATATAGGTATACTATATCTAAAGCAAAGGGTGAGTACACCACCTTGCCCCAGCTGTCGTGCAGCCAGTTGTGTCAGTTTTAGTTAGTCAATCCAGGGGTGGCACAATACATGCTTCAGCCCCTGGGAGACTTCTGGGTGCACCTCAGCCCTGGGTACAGGGACTTGGAGAGGGCCCAGTGCCAATTCAGTACCTGAGTACAATTTGGATAGAGAGAACAGCTAGGCTGTGGGTCTGATTAGCAGGCCCACAGCCAGGGAAAGTCGTAAACCAGTGCAGCAAAAAGCAAAAATCTGGGTGATCATAGGATTGCAGACCCTACTCTCCTACATGACCCCCCCCCAAACTTTGGGACAATAAACTAACCTTGACCAGGTGAGTCTTCTTGCTCTAAGTGGAAATACCTGGAGAGCCCATCAGCATTGCTGTGATCAGTCCCAGGTCTATGCTCCACTGTAAAATCCATCCCCTGTAGGGAAATGGACCACCTAAGCAGTTTGGGGTTTTCACCCTTCATCTGATTTAGCCACAAGAGGGGCTTATGGTCTGTCTGAATGGTGAAGTGAGTGCCAAACAAGTAGGCCCTCAGCTTCTTCAGGGCCCAGACCACAGCAAAGGCCTCCCTCTCAATAGCTGACCAATTTTTCTCTCTGGGTGTCAACCTCCTACTAATGAAAGCAATAGGCTGATCATTACCATCAAAATTCAGTTGAGACAGAACAGCCCCCACACCCAACTCAGAAGCATCTGTTTGGACAATGAATGGCTTGGAGTAATCTGGACTCTTTAGGATAGGTGCTGTGCACATGGCCTGCTTTAGGTCATTGAATGCTTTCTGACAGCTTGCTGTCCACTGAACTTTCTTTGGCATCTTTTTGCTTGTCAGGTCATTAAGAGGGGTCACTATGGACCCATAATTTCTGACAAACTTCCTATAGTACCCAGTCAGGCCCAAGAAAGCTCGAACCTGAGTCTGGGTGATTGGAGGAGTCCAGTCCTTGATGGCCTGTATCTTACTCTCCAGTGGCTGAACCTGGCCTCCACCTACAAGGTGGCCCAGGTATACAACCTGTGTCTGCCCTATCTGGCACTTGGTGGCCTTGATAGTGAGGCCTGCCTTTTGCAGGGCCTCTAACACTTTCCTCAGGTGGACCAGGTGATCCTCCCAGGTGGAGCTAAAGACAGCAATATCGTCCAGATATGCTGCACAGAAGTCATCCAGCCCAGTGAGGACTTGATTCACCAACCTTTGGAAGGTGGCAGGTGCATTTTTCAGTCCAAAGGGCATTACCACAAATTGATAATGCCCTCCAGGGGTAGAAAATGCTGTCTTGGGTTTGGCCTCCTCAGCTAACCTGATTTGCCAATACCCAGCTGTCAAATCAAATGTACTTAAGAAGTTGGCAGAAGCCAATTTATCTATAAGTTCATCTGCTCTTGGTATTGGGTGGGCATCAGTCTTAGTGACTGCATTGAGGCCTCTGTAGTCTACGCAAAACCTCATCTCTCTCTTACCACCCTGGGTGTGAGGCTTTGGCACTAGAACTACTGGGCTAGCCCAAGGGCTATCTGAGGGCTCAATGACTCCCAGCTCCAACATTTTCTGCACTTCAGTTTTGATGCAGTCTCTAACATGATCAGGCTGTCTGTAGATTTTACTCTTGACAGGCAGACTGTCTCCAGTGTCAACATCATGGGTACACCAATCAGTTTGGCTGGGTGTCAGAGAGAACATATGTCGAAAGGATTGCAGAACTTGCCTGCAATCCTGTTGCTGATGTTCAGTGAGGCTGCCACAAAAGACAACACCATCAACTGACCCATCATCAGGATTCTGAGTGAGCAGGTCTGGGAGAGGGTCACTCTCTTCCTCCTGTCCCTCATCTGTGGCCATGAGCAAGCTCATGTCCTTCCTGTCAACATATGCCTTGAGCCTGTTAACATGGAGCACTCTGAGAGGGCTCCTGGGAGTTCCAAGGTCCACCAAGTAGGTAACCTCTCCCTTTTGCTCAATGATGGTGTGGGGCCCAGACCATTTGTCTTTCAGAGCTGCTGGGGCCACTGGCTCCAGCACCCACACCTTCTGTCCTGGCTGGTACACAGTCAGTACAGCCTTTTGGTCATGCCAAGCTTTTTGAAGTTCCTGGCTGGCCTCAAGGTTTTTGGATGCCTTTTCCATATACTCAGCCATCCTGGAGCGGAGACCAAGTACATAGTCCACTATGTTGGTTGCAGGCTTTTTGAGAGGTCTCTCCCATCCTTCCTTCACCAAACACAGGGGTCCTCTTACAGGATGCCCATACAGAAGCTCAAAAGGGCTGTAGCCAACCCCCTTCTGTGGGACCTCTCTGTAAGCAAACAAGAGGCAGGGGATCAGGACATCCCATCTTCTCCTAAGAGGTTCAGGTAGTCCATGAATCATCCCTTTCAGGGTCCTGTTGAATCTCTCAACAAGCCCATTGCATTGTGGATGATAGGGTGTGGTGAACTTGTAGTTCACACCACACTCTTTCCACATGGCAGTCAGATATCCTGACATGAAGTTTGTACCTCTGTCAGAAACGACCTCCTTAGGGAAACCCACTCTGGAGAACACTCCAACTAGGGCTCTTGCCACTACAGGGGCTGTAGTGGTCCTAAGGGGAATAGCCTCAGGATACCTGGTGGCATGGTCCACCACCACCAGTATAAACTTGTGTCCTGATGCTGTCTGGGGTTCCATTGGACCAACAATGTCAATCCCCACTCTTTCAAAGGGAACCCCCACCACAGGTAGTGGTATGAGGGGGGCCTTTGTTGTGCCACCTGACTTACCACTGGCTTGGCAAGTGACACATGAGCGACAAAACTCCTTGGTATTCTCATTCATATGGGGCCAGTGAAAGTGTGAGACAAGCCTGTCCCAAGTCTTTGTCTGACCTAAATGACCTGCAAGGGGAATCTCATGGGCCAAGGTGAGAAGGAAACCTCTCAGAGACAAGGGGATGACCAGCCTCCTGGTTGCACCAGGCTTGGGGTCTCTTGACTCAGAGTACAGGAGTCCATCTTCCCAGTATACCCTGTGGGCACCTGTGGCATTCCCTGCAGCCTCAGCAGCAGCCTGCTGTCTGAGGGGTTCAAGGGAAGGGCAGCTCAACTGTTCCTTCCCCAGGTCTGCTCTGGAGGGTCCCCCTGAGCCCAGAAACTCAACTTGATCAAGTTCAAGCTCTTTAGGCTCAGTTTCCTTCAGCTCTTCTAGATCAGCCTCCTCAGAGACTTGATCCTCAACCTGGGGCAAGGGGGAAGGCAAAGCCTTACCCTTACTGCTCTTCTTCTTGGAAGGTGTCTGGTCCATACTTTCAGGATCCAGCACCTGTTCAGTGGGGCATCTTCTGGCCTGTGACCTAGTCACAGCAAGCACATGTGCTGGCAAGCCTAACATCTCCATGTGAGTCCTCTGCTCCACTTCTGACCATTGTGATGACTCCAAATCATTGCCCAACAAACAATCAACTGGGAGGTCTGAACTGACTACAACTTTCTTTTGTCCCTTCACTCCACCCCAGGAGAAAGCCACAATTGCCACACTATGACTAGTAGTGACATTGCTGGCATTGGTCACCAGGAAATCAGTACCTGGCATGATCTGTCCAGGGTCCACAAAGTTAGGTGTCACCATGGTGACACTGGCACAAGTGTCCCTATAGGCCTGAGCCATCTTGCCATTAATCAAAGGTGTCTGCCTGTATTTGCCCAAAGTATTGGGACTTATTTCAGGGGACATATCCATATCCCCTGTACAGACAAGGACAGCCTGAGTGAGTGTGCCAACTAAGTTGTCAGACCCCTCAGTACCCAAGGTTAACCCAACTAATGCCTTGGGAGTGACACTACCACTACTGACTGTACTAGGGGGTGCAGTTGCTTTAGGAGCTGTAGTGGCAGGAGTTTGTCCTCCTCTTTTGGTGCACTCACTAAACCAGTGAGATTTACTTTTGCAGTACTGGCACCACCTTTTTGACTGGCCTTCTTGAGTCTTCTTCTTCTGGGAAGCCTGACCCCCACCCTCTTTGGTTTGTTGGGGACCTGGTGAAGACTTCTGGTCATTTTGCTCATTCTTGACATTACCCTTCTGGTCTGCTTTCTTCTGACCACCCTGGTTCTGGTTCTGGTTCTGCTTGATCCTTGTCCTGACCCATTTGTCTGCCTTCTTTCCCAATTCTTGGGGAGAGGTCAGATCTGAATCAACAAGGTGCTGGTGCAGCAACTGGTTCTGACAATTGTTCAAAATTTGTTCTCTCATCATTAGATTATACAATCCTGTGTAATCTGTAACCTTGCTACCCAGCAACCAGCCCTCCAAAGCCTTAGTGGCACAATCCACAAAATCAGACCAGTCCTGAGACTGAGTTTTCTGGGTGTCTCTGAACAGCAACCTGTACTGCTCAGTGGTTAAACCAAACCCATCAACCAGTGTATTCTTCAGGACCTGGTAATTGTTAGCATCCTCCACTCTTGTAGTGAGGAGCTTATCTCTACCTTTACCATCAAAGGAGAGCCACAGTATAGCTGCCCACTGACTCTGGGGAATGCCCTGCACAGTGCAGGCCCTCTCCAGAGCAGCCATCCATTTCTGGATATCATCCCCTTGCTTAAAGGGGGGCACTATTTTAGTCAGGTGTTTAGTATCTAAACCCTTCTCTCTATCTCTTGGGAGATTGCTGCCACCAGTGGGAGCTAGCCCACTCATCTGCTGCTCTCTTGCCAGGGCAAGCTTCTCTTTGGCCAGGGCAATTTCTTCCCTTTCAATCCTCAGTTCAGCTTGTCTCATCCTAGCTTCATGCTCCCTTCTCTGAGGGGAAGTAAATCTCCTCTGTGGAGGATTCCTTCTCCCCTGAGAAGAGGCATTAGAGTGCAGAGATCTATTGGAGTCCCTAGAAAGAGATCTATCCCTCCTAACTCCAAGGTTAGGCCCACTTCGGGTTAGTACTGGGGGGCCCCCAGATCCTAGCCCAAGTAAGTCTAAGTTGGTCCTAGTTAGCCTTCTGACTACCTCAAGACCTTTGTCTACCTCATCCCCAGAGAGTACCTCCTGATCCTCCTCCTCAACTGCTGAATCAGTGTTGGGGAGATCTGGATCCCCAGAGGTTCCCTCTAAGGCTGGCATGTTCTCATGTAACTGAGAAAGCTTTCTGGCATCATATGTCTCTAAGAGACCTATCAGAAAGGGAGTGGTGGGGTTAGACCCCTGCTTCAGTTTTCTGGAGACACAGATTTGTCTCATCTCCTGGAAACTGAGAGCTGCATATCTTGAAGTGACCTGTGGAGGGTCAACACTGACCAGGGGAGTCTCAGTAGATTCTCCCTGGGTAGACATGCTTTTCTAGTGAGGTGTAAGTGGTGCACTTACCTACACTATATGTTTGCCTACTGATCCCTTGCTAGAGTTGTAGTTTAGGGTGTGCTAGGCCCTAGGAGCTACAACAGCTGGTTCAGTAGAACTCAGAGTATTCTAAGCTAAGTTATATGTACCTTTAGTACTTATGTGATCTTTCACAAGATATTCTTAGGGCATGTGTGGTAAAACAACAGCAAGCTCAAATCCCAACCGCTGCTCACCAATGTGAGAAGTTGGCCTGATGTGCAGTGTTCACTATTCTAGTGATCACTATATATCAGTCCAAACAACCCTTATTGATGATTGGTTGTAAGTCAACCTTATAGACCAGCTATCCTAGTAGCATGGATACGAGCAGTCTAAGGCTAAGACTCTAGAGGGCGTGTTAAGCCAGCTGTTTTACCATCACATTACCCCTTGAACACCCAGTGAAAGGACACCACACAAGTGTTATGAAAATAAACAGTGTATTTATTAGAATCACAACAACCCTGTACTCTTTATGAGGACAGGGTGCTAGGCACACAACAAAACTCTTACGAAAATACTTAAGTTAGCACGTTATACACAAATGCCCGAGGGGCACGAAAAACCATATACTTTAAAAGTGGAATGCGAATTACTAGCAGGTAAGTAACAGTTCTAATAGGCTTTGGAATCGCTAGGACTGGACTAGGGAATCGTTAGATTACTACTAGGAGACCTAGGGGACTCGGGTGCAGAGTGTGCACTCTCACGCGGGATGCGGGACAAAGTCTATGGAGGCTAGTAAAGGCAAAGTTAGTGTTCACGGGCGAACCCGACCTGGTAGGAAGAAAACGACAGTGGATCCTGACCCTAGGATAGTGAGGCTATGCTGGGACACCGAAGTGCCGAAGTTACCTAGCCCAGGGGCTGCAGCTGCATAGGTCTGAAAAGACGTCGGGGATCTCGTTGCCGGACCAGGAGCCTGGAAGGAAGAAGTTGCTGGCAGGCGACCAGTGAAGAAAAGTTCGATGGATCCAAGCCTGGACCAAGGAAGAAGAAAACCTGAAAGCAGAGGGGACCAAGTTCTTGAATCACTAGCCAGTGATTAAGTGGGCACCAGGATGGCACCGGGCGAAGTCACCGCAGTCAGGTGAGTGGGCGCTGCTGGGCTCTGCAGTCTCTCGGACCAGGAGGCGTTGTCGGCGACCAGGATGGAGGTGCGAGCTGTCCCACGAAGGTTCTTGCTGTCGACGTCGCTGGACCCAGGATTGGGCAACAAGTCTTGGCAAATGCAAGGCCCACGCGGTGGACCTAAAATGGCGTCTTGAGTGGACCAGGAGGGTCCAGGGTACTTCTCCGATGGAGGGAAGCAAGGGCCAGTCTGCAGCAACCAGACCAGCAACAGAAATGTCGTCGGGCGTCGTCAGGAAGGCCACAAGCCAGCGGGCTAGTAGCCAAACAACGCGGTGAGCAGAAAAAAGCAGAAGGGCCCCACGCAGATCGTGGAGATGCTGGGGGGCTGCACTTCGGTGCTGGAGCTGCTCAGGGTGGGGGCTTCTCGGACCCCAAAGCACTCACCAGGAATTCACTCGGCGGGCTTGCTGGAAAGAAGTCGTGCAGTCTTGAAGATGGCCGGTCCCTCGAGGTCTCGTCACACCCACGAATCTCAGCGTGACTGATGATGCAGGTAGAGGTCAGAGGTGCCAGGGAAGTCGGTTCTCGTCGAGCTGGGCAGTCGGATTCCGGAGGAAGGACTTGCAGCAGACCGCAGTGTTCTTAGATGGTGCCTGCGGATGCAGGGTGACTACTCCTTAGTCACAAGGGAGAAATCTTAGGAAGAAGTCTTGAGTTCCTTTCGCAGAAAGTAGTTTCAGGATTCAAAGATGATCTGATTTGGAAGGGGGCCAGTTCCTACCTTTATCCTGTAAAAAGGGGCTGGCACGCGACTAAGTCCTGCCCTAGGGGTGGGACTAGGAGGGGGGTGGTTACACCCACTTCCTTGGCGGGCTTTTCCCCAGCACAGGGTCTGGAGTGACCCTGGAACTGGTTCCAGCCAGCCTATGCACAGTGAGCACCGGGGTGCCACGTGCAGTCACCTTCCTCTAAAGCCCTGCCTACCTACAATACACAAAACCCTGTCTGGGACGGTGCTGGCACCGCCCCTGGCAGGAAACCCTTTGTCCTTATCTCCTGCTCTGGGAGGACTCCCAGCAGCAGGAGGGCAGACTTGTGTCTCGGTGGCAGCATCCATTTTGTGGATGCTAAGGCTCTGTCTGACTTTAACCGGGGTTAGGGGTTACATACATGTCGTGTCCCTCTAGAAGGGTGGAATGCTAACCCCGTCGCCAGAATTGGCGAGGGGTTAGTATTCCAATTCGTATGACACCTTACTCGACATGTTTTGATAAAGCGATACCAGAGTTGGCACATAACCGCGAGCATTATAATGCACTTAAGAGTATATGGTATGCGATATCATGGAAACGGCTAAGGGATAGATCCCGAAAGCCGCAGACAGGCTCAGCTCATGCCAGAGCACCATCTCACACGATTCCAAGCACTCTGCCTTCAGGATTGTTAAGGCCTGCCATAGGAGTGACTGATAGGAGATCTGTGTGTCCATTTTAGGGTTAGATATAGGTATACTATATCTAAAGCAAAGGGTGAGTACACCACCTTGCCCCAGCTGTCGTGCAGCCAGTTGTGTCAGTTTTAGTTAGTCAATCCAGGGGTGGCACAATACATGCTTCAGCCCCTGGGAGACTTCTGGGTGCACCTCAGCCCTGGGTACAGGGACTTGGAGAGGGCCCAGTGCCAATTCAGTACCTGAGTACAATTTGGATAGAGAGAACAGCTAGGCTGTGGGTCTGATTAGCAGGCCCACAGCCAGGGAAAGTCGTAAACCAGTGCAGCAAAAAGCAAAAATCTGGGTGATCATAGGATTGCAGACCCTACTCTCCTACAGTGGTGATGGACAGAGTCTCTGAATTAAGCAGAGTACTCTCACCCAGTCAAGAGATCAGGGCTGGATCCAACACCGTTTTTTAGCTCATTGCACCATCCCAGTTTCAGAACCTGGCTGTATGCAAATTAGTCTGTCCCTGGCCCAGTGCATCATGGGAACAGGGCAGACCAGACTACAAATGCCAATTCTTACACTGGGAAGGAAACAAGCTTCCGGGGACCGGTTTCTGCCATTTCAGGCGTCTTCGGCCCGGCTTGCTTGAATCCTGATGGTGCAATGAGCAAGGGACTCACATCTGAGTATACCCTTCCACGCTTAGGGTGGTCAAAATAATTTACAACAAGGGGTGGTGATGGACAGAGTCTCTGAATTAAGCAGAGTACTCTCACCCAGTCAAGAGATCAGGGCTAGATCCAACACCGTTTTTTAGCTCATTGCACCATCCCAGTTTCAGAACCTGGCTGTATGCAAATTAGTCTGTCCCTGGCCCAGTGCATCATGGGAACAGGGCAGACCAGACTACAAAAGCCAATTCTTACACTGGGAAGGAAACAAGCTTCCGGGGACCGGTTTCTGCCATTTCAGGCGTCTTCGGCCCGGCTTGCTTGAATCCTGATGGTGCAATGAGCAAGGGACTCACATCTGAGTATACCCTTCCACGCTTAGGGTGGACAAAATAATTTACAACAAGGGGTGGTGATGGACAGAGTCTCTGAATTAAGCAGAGTACTCTCACCCAGTCAAGAGATCAGGGCTAGATCCAACACCGTTTTTTAGCTCATTGCACCATCCCAGTTTCAGAACCTGGCTGTATGCAAATTAGTCTGTCCCTGGCCCAGTGCATCATGGGAACAGGGCAGACCAGACTACAAAAGCCAATTCTTACACTGGGAAGGAAACAAGCTTCCGGGACCGGTTTCTGCCATTTCAGGCGTCTTCGGCCCGGCTTGCTTGAATCCTGATGGTGCAATGAGCAAGGGACTCACATCTGAGTATACCCTTCCACGCTTAGGGTGGACAAAATAATTTACAACAAGGGGTGGTGATGGACAGAGTCTCTGAATTAAGCAGAGTACTCTCACCCAGTCAAGAGATCAGGGCTAGATCCAACACCGTTTTTTAGCTCATTGCACCATCCCAGTTTCAGAACCTGGCTGTATGCAAATTAGTCTGTCCCTGGCCCAGTGCATCATGGGAACAGGGCAGACCAGACTACAAAAGCCAATTCTTACACTGGGAAGGAAACAAGCTTCCGGGGACCGGTTTCTGCCATTTCAGGCGTCTTCGGCCCGGCTTGCTTGAATCCTGATGGTGCAATGAGCAAGGGACTCACATCTGAGTATACCCTTCCACGCTTAGGGTGGACAAAATAATTTACAACAAGGGGTGGTGATGGACAGAGTCTCTGAATTAAGCAGAGTACTCTCACCCAGTCAAGAGATCAGGGCTAGATCCAACACCGTTTTTTAGCTCATTGCACCATCCCAGTTTCAGAACCTGGCTGTATGCAAATTAGTCTGTCCCTGGCCCAGTGCATCATGGGAACAGGGCAGACCAGACTACAAAAGCCAATTCTTACACTGGGAAGGAAACAAGCTTCCGGGGACCGGTTTCTGCCATTTCAGGCGTCTTCGGCCCGGCTTGCTTGAATCCTGATGGTGCAATGAGCAAGGGACTCACATCTGAGTATACCCTTCCACGCTTAGGGTGGACAAAATAATTTACAACAAGGGGTGGTGATGGACAGAGTCTCTGAATTAAGCAGAGTACTCTCACCCAGTCAAGAGATCAGGGCTAGATCCAACACCGTTTTTTAGCTCATTGCACCATCCCAGTTTCAGAACCTGGCTGTATGCAAATTAGTCTGTCCCTGGCCCAGTGCATCATGGGAACAGGGCAGACCAGACTACAAAAGCCAATTCTTACACTGGGAAGGAAACAAGCTCCTGGGGACCGGTTTCTGCCATTTCAGGCGTCTTCGGCCCGGCTTGCTTGAATCCTGATGGTGCAATGAGCAAGGGACTCACATCTGAGTATACCCTTCCACGCTTAGGGTGGACAAAATAATTTACAACAAGGGGTGGTGATGGACAGAGTCTCTGAATTAAGCAGAGTACTCTCACCCAGTCAAGAGATCAGGGCTAGATCCAACACCGTTTTTTAGCTCATTGCACCATCCCAGTTTCAGAACCTGGCTGTATGCAAATTAGTCTGTCCCTGGCCCAGTGCATCATGGGAACAGGGCAGACCAGACTACAAAAGCCAATTCTTACACTGGGAAGGAAACAAGCTTCTGGGGACCAATTGGCTTGGTAGTTTGGTCTGCCCTGTTCCCATGATGCACTGGGCCAGGGACAGACTAATTTGCATATAGCTAGGTTCTGAACTGGGATGGTGCAGTGAGCTAAAAAACGGTGATGGATCAAGCCCTGATCTGTTGACTGGGTATGAGTGTTCTGATTAACTCAGATACTCTGTCCATCACCACCCCCTTTTTGTAACTATCTTGCTTGACTGAGACTCTTGTCTCACTGTGCTAGAGGGTGTGTGGGCTTTCTCCCTCAAGATGATGTCTATGACCATGAACACCGTAGCTTCATTCTACTTCACTGGGATCGTCCAATTACTCTTCTGTCCTTTCTTATTAAAGAGAGCAACATTGGAAGTATTCCATTTAGCAGCATTGGCCCAACTCTCTGACATTTCACCATTCTCATTGGTGGTCTTTACTCATTTCGCCCAAATGTGCTTTGCAGCTTTACTGTCACAATGCCCCCACTTTATTAAGAATATTTTTTTTAAATCATTAGCTTTATCCAAGTTTTTTTTACTTGTCATACCGGTTATACTTTTAGGTGCTCCCAGTGCTGTTGTCAAACTTATGGTATTTGTTGGTTGTCCTCCACAGATTCAACTTGTTACACGTCTTGCACCCCCTCTGACCCACATCCCCTCTCAATGAACTGGTACAGCAAAAACGCTGTGGTGTCACCGATGGAGCACCAGTGAACAATTTACATGTTTTGTATTGCTATGTCTGCATCCAATTCGTAACTTACCACCATCTGAACATGGTCATTCTTACTGTTAAACCATTGCTCTGGTGAAGGTAGGTCACATACCCCTGATTTTGATGCCAGTGTTCTCCAAGAAATCCCTCAATTCCCTAAAAACAAATTCAGTTTGATTATCAGTTACCAGTTCATGAGGGAAGGCCTCTCTTTAAAAAAAAACTTTCTTAGAAATGCGATAACGGTAGGCGTTGAGATCTCAGAAATAAATTTACTGTAAACTCTTTGCTCCTACTGTTCTCCATGACTATGGCATAACTTTACTGTGGTAAAGAATACTCTGCTCCTTTAAAGTTCAAACTATTGCATCTTCTGGAATGATCATTGGGGTAACGGGTGCAATGTAAGTTACTAGTCACTTTTTCGTTTTCCCCACAGGCCAAGCATCTATTCACTAATTTTTTCCATGTCAGACTCATACCAGGCAGCAATGATTTTCCTTGACACTCCTTTTGGTTTGAGCTTTGCTTATGTGTCTTGCTGGCACCATGGTCAAAAGTGTCTTGTTGGTGGTAGTACATACTACTAACTTGTTACTTCTCAGGAGTGTGTCCTTTTGCACTGGCACTGTTACTTAATTTTCCAATAGGGTTGCAATGCCGTCTCTATACTTCTCTATGTTGTCCACCCATTTGATTTATTTTGAGAGTTTTATAAAGTGCGAACTTGACCTGTAGGTATCGGAGCACTGTACAGATACAAGACTGGAAGAACCTGTTACATAATGTGTATACCTCATAACAAATAGACATCGAACACCTGAAACCAAAAGTTGATTTAATACAACATATTACACAGCAAACCGTATTCTGTAGCAACTAACACAATGCGCCAGAGCAAACTAAATGTTCATTGCACAAGAGACATCTTCCTGTTGCTATGGTATGGTTCCACAGCCGTGTGGACTACACTGTGTGTGCAGTAGTCTCCAAGTCCAGCCCCCTCTTGAGCATTAAATTAGAAGTCTTGTTTCTACGATGCTCTTGACTTCTTTTTTTTCAAGGAGCTTATCAATGGGTTGTCCCGAATCTCAAGTGGGAGAGAGTTCCATATTCTCGGAGTGGATCTGGAGAAAGTGCGTGCATTGTTTTTCTTTTTTCAGAATCTTGGGGGTTTGAGCAAGAGGTACTTATTACTTTGCAGGGAACTGCTGCCTCCTAGATCTTGAGATTTTTTTGTGAGCTATTTAGGCACATCAAGGAGTAGGGATTAAGGTGGCATGCATACTAGATTAAAGTGGACACTAGCTTCTACAGGGAGTCATCAGAGAGATTGTGGGAAAGATGTGATATGGTCTAAAGGCCCTGTTCCTGTTACCACTCTCATACCGGCATTAAAGGTCACTTTGATTGTAGCCTGTGAGAAAACAAGTCTTTTGCAGTGTCCCTCCACTTGGTGCCCCAATTTGGACTACTAGGTGCTGGTTTTCTGAGATAAGATAAAAATATTTCCTATTTTTATAAATTGGCGTTGGATTTTTATTGATCTTTGCGTCTTACTTATTTACAATTTTGGTGATATTAAATGCTATACACACCAGTCTTCTAAGTTAAGTCTGACTGCGCGCGAGCCGAGCTACCAAGGGTTGAGCAAGAATTAATTTATTGAGACTTGACTGGACCTTATTTGTGATTGTGGTGTTATCACTAACCATAGGCACCTACCTGCCCCTACTAATGAACCACCTTCCAAATCAGCCAAACTGCATTTTGGTAAACCCATTAATTTTGCTCCTCTGTAATCCAGTCTGGACATTGCTAATTATTTAACTGTGGTGCTTGTCTAGAGATGGGATGAAAGGTTTCACCTTCTTCTGGAGGTTGGGATGGAGAAATGCACTGCGTGCAGATGCAGTTACTTGTGTTTGCATGTTAAGGTTCTTGTTAAGGGTGATCCCAAGGAATTTCTTTGATCTCTTTTGTGTTGTTTGCATGTCAGTGAAACACATGTGATCTACCACAGGTTCTTTTCTTCCATAACTCCTTGGAAATTGAGCCAAGTCCTCCATCCAGTGTTTCCAGGATTGCAAAAACAGTTTCATATTGTATAGAGATCGCCTTTTCCCCATTTGTGTTTTTCAGAAAACACAACAGACCATCTGCCCGCTGTTTTCTCCACCCAGACAAACACTTCATGAAGTATTGCCAGTCCTTTAAATGAGAAGGCAGGCAAGATAATCTGTAGCTTTGTACACACTGCTTGGTTACAGGACTCTTAAGTAGGGCCTAGTGGTAAATCCTCTGGAGGAACAGGTGACCCCACAGTTATTGGTACCTAGTCACTGGGCAGAGTCTTCCTCTCTATGATTGCTTATCTTCTTTTTGTCTCATTGAGTGGAAGAGATGCAAATGTAATAGTTTCCTCCCTATTCTTCCATTTCTGTGCTAACATAGCACCAAAGATCTAGTCACTTGCTTCAGCGTTGAGTATTGTTTGTTTCTTTACTCAAAAAGGTGTTACAATTGTTGCTTTTAAAATGTATTTCATTGCCTACTCAAATTAAGCCCTGTGCTCCTCACTCCACTCAAATATCTTACCTTTTTCAATAAATTCCAAGGTGGTTCTGTCATAGTAAGGGCATAGTCTACAGATTTGGAATAATATTCCACCAAATAAATAAAAATCAGCAACTGGTCTTTGTTAGTGGGTTCCAGGACTTTTTTGTGGCCCACAGCAAATCATGCCTTGCCCTGATATAATATGGCACAGTTTCTCTAATACTCCCAAACCAAAGCAATAATTCACTGCTAGCCCTGGTTTTGAGAGTTTAACTAGTAACTACTACCTCTTTATGCCCGTTCTCGCTTTCCCCCCATATATTACTATGTTCCATCTGGAAGCACAGTATGTAAGTTTAGCCCTTAAACTTATGCTCCTCCGAAATATCGAAGCAGCTGTGTGAAGATCAGATGGTAACCTCAAACCATTCCGCCATAGTGTGCAGCTAGACAGAAATTTGTTTGCAGTGTACATAATAGAAGCCACCAACATGGCTTGACACAACATAACATTACAGCCCTGATTATGAGTAGGTCGGTTGTTTTCCAAACCCTGGCATAAACCTGTTTTATGTGAGTCCAACAGACTGCCAAACTCTGCAAATGAATGCAGGGCCTTCTTAACAGCTTTTTAGGCCCCCGTGCAAAGCAGTGCACTGGGCCCTGCATACACAACCACTCACAGGAATAAAAATGTTTAACGGAAAATTAGTGTTAAATTCTGGTCTGCATGGGACTCTGTGCTCGTGGGGCCCCCGGGCAACTGCCCAGCATACCCATGCGTTAAGACGGCACTAAATTAATGTAGCTACTGGCTAATTACTTCACATCCCAATATTGTAAGAGACATAGTAAGTGTGAAATCAGTATAAAGAGAAGCAATGTCTGTTCGTTAGAGGCCTTCTGTAGAAGTGGAGATGATGGAGCAAGGATTCGCATGTAACGCGACTTGCTTGTACTCAAGCCTCTCGACATAACGTTAATAAATTAATCAATATGTTCGTATTACTAACATTGCATTACATTTCATACGAGGGAAATTAATTAATTAATTAATTAATTAATTAATTAATTAATTAATTAATTATGTGCTTATATAGCCTGCGCACAAGAGACTGAAAATTCATCGAGTCATGGCATTGAATGAGTGCCAGGGACAGTCTTGACCAAGATGCGCCTGGGAACCTCACCTCCTGAACTATTCAGGGGAAACAGAATTCTAATATGAACTAAAATGTAATAAATGATAGAACATTCATTGTTGGGTGGAATAAAGATGTCATGAAAAAATAAAATTGATGGGTGGGGACTAAAATTTAAATATGAGATGAAGAAAGTGTCATTTTGGTATGGTGTGACGACCTCTCCTCATTCCTTGTCCAATCAAAATTGGGGATCCTTACACTTGCAACATTGGGGGGGTGGTACACTGACCTGGAAAACAGTATAACTAGGGTAGGCTTAGCTAGTTAATTTGTCCGTCTTGTCCGAATAGCTGACCTGTCACTGACCCAACGCACTCAATAGGTGACCAAGAGCAGGGGGCTGCGGAGCACTCTGTCAGAAGAATCGATAACCCAATCGGGGTTCTGGGAAACTGAAGTGCTGGCGAAGCACTTTGTCGGGAAAATCGATAACCCAATTGGGGTTTCGGCTGTTAGCTGCAGAGAGGGAGTAGTGCAGGCATTGCAATCTAACTGCGGGTGCCAGTCCTGTCCTGATCCAATTTGGCTTTAACTGTCCTGATTCTGATCCGCACCTGCTAGCATACTGGCAACTGCAACTTACGGGGTTCTGTCCTTCAAACTGACCTGTGGCCAGGGTTAGTTCTTCACACCATTCCTAGGTAAATATAAATTTATGTGGGTTCGTCATTAACTTGTTTCCTTCTCTACCCCACCCTAAATGTTACATATTTGATAATAGTGCTTGCATATCGATGTTCCTTTTCTCTTTACCCATCCTATTGATAAAGTTAGATATATGTTCCCTTTTTCCCCTCCCTTTTGTTAAATGCTTAAACGTTTTGATCATATTTTATATTCCCTTTCTTTACCTTTCCCTATTGCTAAATGATCGATATTAGTTTAATACATCTTCTGCTCAGTTACATTGTGATTCTGATCTTCATAATTGAAAGTCTTTTGGTGTTTAATCTTTGGATCATGACCATTTAAGAAACTTAGATAAAGAATTAGATAAAGAATTTAAAACTTCCCAAGTTTGTGGTTATTATATGAGTGCAAATGTTATTATTCCTATTATGCTAACACCTGTGACGTGGATTGGTAAGTCAAGGTATAGATAGGTCAAAAGTCCTAAATGAATAAAATACACTGGTAGTAGAGCGAAGGTTACCTGCATAATTTGTGAGATTTATTGATTATGGGCCCAGGCGAATATTGATAAAAGACTAGTCGGGTGACCTGCGCGCTCTATCAGAGACTTTTAGGGAGAGAGCTGGAGAGATGGGAACATCTAAGAGCATGAAACAGTTGGAGAGAAATTATGTCCGATACGCCTTCAAAAGCATTTGGAGAGCCAGAATCATACCTGAAGCATAAGCAGTGAATTTCGGATAAAGTAAAACCAACTAGGGATGAGAGAAAGCTTTTGGGGACCTTGCTGACTAAGAATAGAAGATCTCTACTCTGATGATGACTGGATTTTTGTACTGGTAGAAAAGAATATTCTGGACGACTGGATGTAATATGTATTGGGTTTCTTTATTGTGGGCGCAAAAAGAGGGAACAGTAGAGTTATTTTTGCTTCTATTCTTCTCGAAAAAATATAACATGTACCTCATGGGGTATCAAAAAAGAATGATCATTTTCGGAAGATGTGCTTTTGTATAGCAGAATTATGATAAATGTAGCACTTTAATAGGAGAATAATTTCTAATGCTACTAAATGAATGTAATAGTTATATTTGAGTTTTGTTAAAGTGCCTGTTTGACTGGTTTCAGACCAGTATGCAGTAGCAATCCAGGAGCATGCTGGATATATGAGGACACTTCCAATAAGTACAGCTTTAGTATATAAAAGGTGTTCTGGAAGTGACCCAGACTATGCCTACATCCTACCAATGTCTATGCAAAGGCTCAAATCGTAGATTTCAGACCTTTTTGTTAGGCAATAGCTCCATCCATCCATTGTAAACGAACAGAAGTGACACCAGCTGGGAAATGGCATTACTTGCAGAACGTATCTATTCTTCCCTGAGAGAAGAGTCGCACAAGTAATGGTAGCTTTCATCAGGAGATGGTAAGCAGGGCGATGAATTAGCCCCCTCAGGTCAGATCTCATAGCTTCATATTACATATTTTTAGAAATCATAATGTCTCAGGCTTTAGTGCATTTTTCCATATGTGTCTTGTCTTGAAATTGAACAACTAAGGAGGAGAACGTTTAAAAACATTTACTTCCTGAAAGAGATATATTTTTTTTTTTAAAGATGCCTTTCGATCACATTATCTAAACAAGCATTGGCATAGCCAATAGGTTTCGCCTTTGGAATTTGAATTTAAAAACATTTGTACAGCGCTCGCATACCCAACGGTTTCATGGCGCTAGTGATGATCAGTGGATGACAGTGGCAGGGGGATTAAGGATAGGCTTGCGTGAACAGAAAAGTTTTAAGATTTTTACGGAACAAAAGGTAGGAGGATGAGGTGCGCAAAGCAAACGGGAGGGAGTTCCAAAAGGTAGGGGCTAAAACAGCAAATCTCGCTCCGCCCGCCCTCTGTTTTTTAAAACGAGGGATGGTAAGGAGGGCTGAGTGGGCCGAGCGGAGTTCTCTGCCTGGGCAATAAGGTGTAATAAGAGAACAAATGAACTCTGGGGCAGTGCCCGCTTTGCCTTGATATGTGAGACAGCCGAGTTTAAATAGGGCTCGCTCTCTCACAGGAAGCCAATGCAGAGTTCTGAGTAGTGGGGTGACCCGATGATATCTAGGGAGGCCATGGATCAGGCGGGCCGCCTGGTTCTGCACCAGTTGTAATCGGTGAATCATGTATGCAGGGGCTCCGTTATAGACTATGTTACCATAGTCTATACGGGACAGTACCATGGCCAGCATGATAATTTTCAAGGCTGGGGGAGAGAAAAAACGGGAAACTTTCCTGATAACTCTGAGGGAAAAAAAGGATGAAGAAACAACGGAGTTAACTTGAGGGAGAACAGTAAGCTGGGGATTAAGATAGATTCCCAGGGTTTTCACTTTGGGGACCGGGAGTGGAGGAGCACCAAGAGTGGATGGCCAGAAGGAAGAAGACCAGGGGCTGCAGCCACCTCCGGTCAGGACCAGCTCGGTCTTGTCCGGATTAAGTTTGAGGTGGCTGCAGTTCATCCAGTCTTGAATGAGGGTCATAATGGTTTGGACATTCAAAGCAGATGAAGGTGAGTGGGACAAGTTGAAGATTAACTGGAGGTCATCTGCGTAATTAAACACGGTGACCTCCAGTTGCTGTAACATAAAAATAAGGGGGAAGATGTAGAGGTTAAACAAAAGGGGGGAAAGTGAGGAGCCCTGGGGGACCCCGCACTCTACCTTACGAGATGCCGCCGCAAAACCAGCCAAATGGACACCCTGTGTTCTCCCAGCAAGAAAGGACTCCAGCCAAGTGAAGGCTAGGCCCTCTACACCCGCCGCCTTGACACGGTTCAGGAGGATGGTGTGGTCCACCGTGTCAAAAGCGGCGGATAGGTCCAGGAGAATCAGGGCTTGCGGAAGATTGATGTCAATGCCTTCACGCAACTTGTCCATGACTGAGATTACCACTTTTTCGGTAGAGTGCAGGGGACGGAAACCAGCTTGACAGGGGGAGAGGCAATGATTTGCCTCAATATGAGTGCTGAGCGTGGAAGTGATGTGGGATTCGAGAACCTTGGCAAGGTAGGGAAGGAGTGAGATGGGGCGATAATTAGAAGCAGAGGAGGGATCGGCATCCGATTTTTTTAAAATAGGGATGACAGTCGCCGATTTGTGTGAAATAGGGACATAACCTTGAGTGAGTGAGGCGTTAAGGAGGGTCAAGGGGGGAATAGGACAGGTGGAGTAAATTTCCCTGAGTATGCGAGCGGGAGCAAAATCCTGGGGTGAACCTGATTTGACCCGTTGAAGCAGGGGGCGAAGGGAGTCGATAGTTAGGAGTGGGAAGTTAGTCAGTTTAACAGTGGAGGAAGGAGGGGAAGGATCCAAAAAGGTTGAAGAGGGAGGGGGGATGTTATGTTTGATTTTTTCAACTTTATCTATGAAAAACTCGTTAAGCGAGTCACAGAGGGATTGGGACGGGAAAATGGTAGGTGTGGCTCTGGTAGATGAGGCAAGCTCATGTACGGTGGAAAAAATTTCTTTAGGTTGTGACTCCGCCACCAGTATCCTGTGGGTGTAATAATCAGCCTTGGCTTCCAGAATGCTCTTTTTATAGGTAAGCAGAGTGGCCAGGTAGGTTGTTTTTAGGGCAGGGTCGTAAGATCTACGCCAGACTCTTTCCGCCCTTCTTGCAGCAAGTTTTTTCTCTTTAAGGTCGGCGGTAAACCATCGGTTGGCTGCATGGGCCCACTTTACTGAGAGGCGCTTAAGGGGGGCGAATTCATCGCCTGCCCTTATAAGCCAGTTGTTGATTGTGGCCAGTTGGGGGGCCGCTGCCAAGTCAGTAAGATCCGGGCAGGTCGTGGCCAGGGCCGAGCAGAAGGAGTGCATGTTTACCTTACCCCTTTTCCGAACCCAGGTGTTTTTGGGGAGAGGGGGTTTGACCGGACGTGCTAAGGCAAGGGAAAACATGATGGTGGAGTGGTCTGACCATGGGCACGGGGAGGTAATGGGAGAAGTGGATGGAACATTGAGCGTCCAAATTTGATCCAATGAATGGCCGTGTAGGTGGGTAGGACCATGGATGAGCGGTGTAAAATTCAAATTTTCCATAAGGCTGGTGAAATTCTTGGATTGGGGGCTTTCAGCCGGGTCATTGGGCCAGAAATTGAGGTCCCCTAGAACTAACACAGAGGAATAATTAACTGCTAAAGTGGCCAAAAGGGTCAGTATGTCGGGAAGAAACGAAGGAGTCGACTGAGGAGGACGATAAATAAGGACAAAAGTAAAAGGGGCTTGAGGGGAAGTAGAGCGGGCTACAAGGAGGTCAACATCAGTGATGAGTGGGGAAGGAAGGATCTGGAAATTAAAATCAGTACGAGCTATTAAAGCCACTCCGCCGCCCCGCTTGCCATCAGGACGATCCGCACGAATGGCGGAATATGTAGGTGGTAAGGCGGCAAGCACATTGGGCAGGGAGTCGGACTTAAACCAGGGACCTTATAAGTATTTAATTATGCAGCACAATATCCTTGGTGCAACATCAACTGTTGCATGGCTAAACACTTATAATGTCCCAAAGGCGAGACCTATTGGCTATGCCAATGCTTGTTTTTTCTTTCAAACGTATGTACTTGCTCTTAATCTAAAGCATTGGGGCAGCGCTTGCTTGTTGCTTCGCCACTTCTCTCCTGCCCAACTTTATAATTGAATATGCAGAATACTGGCCCACGCCACTTGAACTGAGAGTGCAAAGCGAATGCCGGGAATTTCTTAAAACGTCAAAACCAATGCTTTTCTCCCAGTATACAACTATTATGCTTATTTACAAAAACAAAAAAAAAATCGGTATCTGTATCAGTGTGCATAACTCCATGAAATCCGCTCATTTGTAATATCTGGTAGGAGAGACGTAGGGCAAAGGAGAGCGGAAGACTGAACCACTTCTATTCCGTGCATCTAGGAGTTAAAGTTATCTGTTAATATTTTTCCCAGTACTTCATTAGTTCCCGCCAACTCCGCCTGTCGTGATTTCTATCACTGCACGATGTCTGCCATGAGGAACGGGGAGGGGTGGGGATGTACATATTATAAGGGGTCAGTGTGTCACCGAGTCGTCACAGCAATATGCGCTGTGTGGAACATCCCCCAGAGGACCCAAGTCAGGAACTCCCCGCGATCCTCCATGCCTTGTTGCTCCTTACCCCCGCTTCACTCACCTGTCAAAACCGGAAATCAGCAGGCCGCTAACGGACATATAACGCCACTTCCTACTTCTGACAGATTGCTTCCACTGTAATTAGCGTGTTGAACACGCGGAAGTTAGACTGCTTTACTGAACCTTTGGGCCGTATGAACACAGAAGAAGGACAAGGCTCGTTTGACCAAACCGTCAATAATATATTTTAAATAGATTCTCAATGTTCAGATGATTCCTTAAAATGAAACTTTAAGGTCGGACCTGTTTGGAATCAAATACTCGTTAGGTATTATTCAGAAATCAAATGAAAACACATTTATGTACGTCAAGTAATTAACATATTTTGAATACTATGTATGCTAATTAGATTACTAACAGTTGGAGACATTATATTAAAAAAGTGTATGTTCAAAAAAGCACACTACTTAATATTTTAGAAACATATTACCACAATTGGAACCAGCACCGCCTCTCCCCTACCTCCTCCACCGCCGAGGAACGGGCAGGAA
Organism: Lissotriton helveticus; assembly: GCF_964261635.1. Classification (NCBI taxonomy): domain Eukaryota; kingdom Metazoa; phylum Chordata; class Amphibia; order Caudata; family Salamandridae; genus Lissotriton; species Lissotriton helveticus. Next base: position 350,063,437 of record NC_136070.1, on the reverse strand, counting down.
TGACTGCGAAAATGCAAAAATAAATGTTTTTTTAAATAGCCGGAAACACGATAATGAATCCTGCCACTCCCGGACTGGTGACCTGGCTCATGGTTGCCATGGCCATATTTTAGAAAATATACTTGCGACACCGTAAGTCATGTCACCCAGTCCTCGAGAGGCGGGATCACAGCCAGACAAATCATCCGAACACGGGCTTTGTCCAGTGGCAGGCTTCCGTTTGGCGAGGCCGGCCAATGGAAGAAGGGGCGTGGTTTCATGCCCATTCTTGCTAACAAGAACTCTCGCCTGCGACAGCGCATGCGCTGCAACGCAGGCTTCGACCTAAAGTGACATGTTAGTTATTTAATTCCACCGCTATGAGAACAGTAGTAGGCCATTGTTTGATTGAGAGTTGAGTTGTAAGATGTGGGTGTCCACGAGAAACAAACAATAAAATAAATTGCATATTTGCTTTTGCAGAAGTGTGTATAGTTATTCATACTCAAACAGCGTGACGTCTGGTGGGTCTTTTGTATATAGGATTACAGTGTTCTGTGCTCGACTTCTTTGTATTGATATTGTTCATGTTATTTAACACGGATCACTTTCATGCTGCCTTAATTCGAGATTAGTTTCCTGGAAATAAACACATTAACATGTCCTAAGCAAAGATTTTTTCCAAGGTAGGAATATTTGTTGCTACTGAGTAGTCATTTTGACAGCTTATTCTCAGATGACGAATGCTCTGGTAGAAAGACATCCACCGTCCTTGTAGGTAACTTTAAATATTGCAGATTTTCCTCTGCTTCATAGGCAATGGTGGTCGGATTAACCACTATTAAACCCCTAGATCTAGCCATAAATCCGGAAACACCACAACTGTGTAACCTGGTTGACAGGAGCATGTGCCCCAAGGCTTTTAACCATGAACATGCTGTTTAATCGAAATATTCTCTTAAAAAGTACATAATAATTATTGGATATTGCATGGTTCCGGATTACAAATTGAACACAATTGTATCTCCAGGAGCGACACTGTTCTGCAAAAGTATAAGTGGTCCATTGTTCCCGCACCCGGAATTTCCAGGTGTGGAACACCGTATCCAATTTTTCCCTATGAAAAATCCTGCTTGTAAAATAGCTTAAGGTTTCGGTAGCAAAATGAAGTCTACTCTGGTCCATGGCCCCTACCCAATCTACTTCTGCAGCAAGGGGTGAACTTGTAATGCATCCCAATGCCAGGTTATATCCCCCCTTCTCTCTGCCACCTTTTCCACCACCCTGACACCACCTCCTGCCCTTCACAGCACCCGCTTTCATACATGATAGCATTAACGCACATGAAATTGGGAATTCTGTTTGGAATTTGGGCCAGAAAAAACAGGTCTGCCCAGGTATTTGCCATTTCTGACAGCAATAAGAAAGAGGGGTAGGAGGGGACAAGCAGCAAGAACACGGAAGGGGGTAGCAGGGAAGTCGCAAGCAACAAGAACCCAAAAAGGGGATGTGAGGGATGGGGCAAGCAGCACGAAAATGCGAGGGGGTGGGACGGATTTTGGCAAGCAGCAAGAACGTTGGATGGATGGGGTAAGCAGCAAGGACGTTTGATGGATGGGGTAAGCAGCAAGGAAGTTGGATGGATGGGGTAATCAACAACAAAATGGGAGGGAGGGACGGGGCATACTGTGCACCTGCATGTAGTGCATGCAGTGCAAAGCCGCAGGTCTTGCCCCGTCATTACATATCCCATTGTGTATTACACACCTCTATATTGAATGCATTCTAGCCGCACTTCATGTGTAGCGTGCAATATACACCTTTATACTGGGTTCTGTGCAAAGCCCTCTATGTACCATGCCCCTCTTACACTGAATAAATGCCATGGTCACAGGCCAGGGATGAACTTGGTGCCCATTAAAAACTGGTGCATGCCTGTATCACCCATGTCAGAAAAGGTGGAATCCAGAGGGCGATCAGACTCCCACGGCGTCCCCCACGGTGTGTGCCCTTCCTTTCCTGGTGAGAGGCTACATTTTATGACATGCACAGAACTCCCACTTTTATAATGATGTATCTCCTAGAAAAAATACACAACTGTTCACGTTGCCAGTCGTTTTAGAATATTTCTGCGATGTTGCTAAACTGATGGAAAATCATAAAGTTCTACTGAACCTTTTGTGCGTTAATTTGGTTAACTACCATCAATTCAAGAAGGCTTTGCACTTTTTTGCGGAATATCTCAGGATGACTGCTGCATTCACAGAGCATGCTCTGCCACAAAGCAGTCTCTGCCTCGGACTCACCTGAGGAACATTTACTTCAGCCATGTGAGTGTGATGAGCCATGCACTGGATTTTACCGAGGTTTTAGTATCAGGTTAAGTTTGGAAAGTGAGGAACACGATGAAATGATTTTCCTAGGGCCACACAGTTTAATTAAGGACAAAAGCTAAGACTGGAACCCAGATTGCTTGGAGTCACAGTGGCTTTGTTACCCACTAAAAGCCATCCCAAAATGTGACTTAGGAAGGAAGACATATTTGTAAAACAGTGACAGAAGTTTGGAATTTGCACCCTCTTGACAATTCGAGGCTACCCGTAAATTGGGCCAAAATAAAGCATTACTAAAATAAAGGACTAAAAAAAGCATTGGTGCATTGAGTGCGTCTATTAATTAAGCACAATCCTAGCTGGAATTGTAGGTTTCTGGCCTGTTCTTTCCTGTTTATCGGTGCGATATTATGAAATGCCACGCATATAAAAAAAACATTCCAGAAGCTAATTTACTTGACAGTGTGAACGTGTGGCTATGAGTTGAGTATAGTTCACATCAGGCTGACCTTCCAATTCCCTTTTGCGTGTGGATTACTCGAAAAGGAACATCTGTTCTTTACTTTCAGTGATTCCAATAAAACGCTAATTGTAGTAAAGTAGGTTACTGGTCAAGAAGTTAAAAGCCTACTCAAGCAGCAACCACAATCCTGGTCAGGGTGGAGTCACAAGCAAATCCTAAATTAACCTGTGCATAACCCGCCAGTAGCTTGACACAGAACAGTCAAGCTTAACTCTGAGACAATATGTTAAGTATTTGTGTAACACTTCAAACAATATTAATGTGAAAAACACAACACAAGAAGAATTCCACACCTAGTTAGAAAAACTGTAATTTCTAATAAATAAATAAATAAATAAATAAAGACCAAAACGACAAAAGTCAAATTATTAGAATCAAAGATATGCAAGTTTAAAGATTTCAGTGAAAGTAGCGCCAAAAAGTAGAATGCGCAAACTCTCGATATCTGGGCGTGCCAGACCAGGACAAAGTCACAAGCTCAGGCTGACCATAATAGAGCATGGGCTGGCTCCAGGGACCCAGTTAAGCCTGCTGAACAAAATTACCTTACACCCAGCCGCGGCCGGTGGTGGGAGTACCTGCCGGGCGGTGACGTGGGAAGGGGAGGGGCAGAGTGGGGGGTAGTAATGTATGGATTACGGAGTTTAACAGGTAAGTAAACATATAAATAAATAAAATGAATCTCGTTGCGTGCACTGCATCACCAAATGCGATGCAGTGCGCGCAACGAAATTTGTTTTATTTATTTATATGTTTACTTACCTGTTAAACTCCGTAATCCATACATTACTACCCCCACCCTGCCCCTCCCCCGGTCACCCCCGGCAGGTACTCCCACCACCGGCCGCGGCTGCTTAAACCCTGGTTGCAAAGTGATTTGAGATCCCATGTCCAGGATGCGTCATGCAGCCGAGGCAATGTGAAGTCCGAGTCGGAGATACATCACGTAACGTTGGTTACGGGGAGCTGCAATGTGAAGTTCTCATTAAGGAGGGTGTCGATGTGGGGGCTTGTGATACCAAGTCCTGCGTCAAGGATGCCTCACACACTAGGTGGTTACGAAGTTCTAGGGGGCTTGCGATGCAAGGACCTGCATCGGGGATGTGTCGTGCAACAGCAATTCCGATGTGGCTGTGAATTGCGGCGGCGATGCAAAGTCCTTGCGATGGAAAAGTCCATGCAGCAGAGGCAATACTTTGGTTGGTCAGGGTTGTGCCGCACTATAGATGAGATTTCGTCAGTTCTGCCGGGTCAACAGATGTGCCACCAGAGCACCTTCAGGCCCACTTCCAAGGGTCCTGGACTTGGGTGGTGTAAGGGTTCACCAGGCCTATTCTGCAGGAGCGCCAGGAATCCGAAGACAAGTCCTCAACCTTCCGCTACGACCTTCTGCCTCTATCAGATACTAGAGAACAAAAGGTACATAGGGGAAAGAAGGGAAACAAAACAAGGAAAGAGGGGAATGGAATCTTGGCCTTCCAAACCTCTCCTCAACCAGATGGATGCACTCAGATACTGTAAAGAAAAATATGTTATAGGCTTTGCAACAAGATTTATAGAGACATAGCAATGTGTCAATAATTCTACATATTCACCTATTTTCCTGTGTAACTATGTCTCTCTTGACTTGTGGGAAAACAAGAACCACGAAATCTAAGGTCTGGGAGAAGGCAGTACAAACACATTTAGTAAACAATAACTTGATTAACTGCAGGAATAAGGAGGTATGTAATGCTATCTCACCGAGGAATTCTCTGATAGGGACTAGAGCTCCTATGTCTTGAGAGACAGATAGTCCGTAATAGGGAAAATAATGTGCCTAGAAACATACATAGGACAATCTTAGTCATGAGAAATACCAATAGCAGGTTAGTAACATAAATGCAGCGCCGCTCGCTGTTACCGGACCCCAGGAGACGGTGGCGCTGATCTCTGACTGTGTTACAAGCAGATCCGAAGTAGTCTTGGTGGAGGAAAGCAGTTTCCAAAATAATAAGGGGTCAGTTTAAGGAAAGTTAACACAAAAGGAAGAGGGAAGCGGAACCCCAGCACTCTCGAGGTCCCGATGCTGGTGGAACGGAGCAGGCTGTGTCCGGCCGGCCGGCGGGAGAAACTCCGGCCGACGGGCGGAACACTAAACTCGGCCGTCCGGCCAAGCAAACAAGAGCCGCGAAGGTGAGGTTCCTATGATCCCAAAGGTAGGGAACTATGAACACTGTTAGGGACAACAATCCAGGTTAGAGCGTCTTGAAGAATCCAGATGCTGAGGAATCCAAACGCTGAACACAACAAGTTCTAGGTAGAAACAAAGAACGGGTAATCCGGAAGTGAAATTCCGACGGGAGGCTGTCACAAGAACGCAAAGCACAGTCTGTAAGGAGAGTCAGGCTTTTGTTGTCTGCCTGACGTTCGCGCACATGCGCAATGGAACGCCGCCATCTTGGGTATGAATCCGATAACCATGACAGGTGGCAGGTGCTGGTTACAAGAGGCTACCTCTTCGATTCACTCTGGTGGTCCTGGGTACAGGTTGCAGGTCCACTCCTTCTCACCCAAGCACAAGAAGGCAGCAGGTCAGTACTGCAGGGCAGCAGTCCTTCAAGTCAGCAGTCTAGCAAAGTGACAGTCCATTCAATCACACAGCTGTCCTTCTTCCTGGCATAAACTTCCAAGGGTCCAGAAGTGTACTGAAGAGTTGGTGTCTAAGGTCCAATACCTATTCCTGGTGCCTCCTTTGAACTGGGAGAAGCTTCTAGAGGATTCCCTTTGAAGTGCACATGTTTCGTGCCTTCCCTGCCCTGGCACCAAACTAACTACAAGGGGTATGCAGCCCTTTTTGTAAAGACAGGACACAGCCTATTCAAGTTTAAGTGTGGCTGTGCCCTGCTCCACCCCCATCCTGCCAGTGATGGCCCATCCAGGCACACCTAATCTCTCTTTTGTGTGTGGCTCTCGGGGAGGAATAAACAAAGGTCAACGGCCAAATACATATATGGCTTAGGGAGGAAAATGCCAACTTTCTAAAAGTGGTATTTTCATAATGTAATCTGAAATCGGATTGGATTTCAAATTACAATTCCAAAGACACCAATCATGAACTGTTTACCTGTTCCCACTTGGAAGTAACAGCTATTACATGTAACAAGGTAACTCCAATGTTTTTTACTACCAGGACATGTAAAGCTTAAAATGGTATGTCCTACTTTTTAAATACATTGCACTCTGCGCTGTGGGCTGCGTAGGCCCTACCCTAGGGGTGACCTATATGTATTGAAAAGGAAGGTCTGGGCCAGTTCGAAATATCAGTTTAAAACTGCACACACAGGCTGCAGCGGCAGGTCTGAGACATGGTTAAAGGGCTACTGAAGTGGGTGGCACAATCAGTGCTGAAGGCCCATTAGGAGCATTTAATTTGCAGGCCCTGGACACATGTTGTACCACTTTACTAGGGACGTATAAGTAAATTAAATATTTGTAACGGGGTAGCAAGAGGTCCATCCCCGAGTGACTGGTGGGTCGCTGATACTGCCTCCCCTCCTTCCCTTCAGAAGGAATGGGCTACCTGCCCACTACTCCCCGACATCGAGAAAAAGGAGAAAGGCACCTTTAACTGGGCGTTCAACGATAGCGAGACCACGCCTCCCTATGACGTGCGAGGAGCAGGAGCAGTGAAGGACCAGGAAGTCCTCTACACAGCGTGCGACATCACCCCGGAGGAAGTAGAGCGGAGAGAGGAGGTCGAGAGGGAAGGCGGAGAGAGCGGAGGACGGAGAGAGGAGGTCGGGAGAGAAGGCGAGGAGTGCGGAGAGTCGAGAGGATCCGGAGGAGTCCTGCCAGGAGGCCAACGACCCTGTGCAGCGCCGTGCCACACTCCCGAGGGAGGAGTGTGGCTTGAACAGGTACGGCGGCGTTTGTCGACCTGGGTTTGGAGAAGGGGAGACGGTCCTCCCGTGTAATTACCTGTATATATTCCATCCCTATTTTCCCACGTCCTTCCCAACCCCGAGGTTTATTGCAGACAATGTGAGGTGTGTCGAAAAAAGAATATGTATAGACCGCCTCCGGTTCCCCTTCAACCCCTACCCATTATAGGGAATCCCTTCGAGAGGATTGGAATGGACCTAATCGGTCCCCTTCCTCGTACAGCAAGAGGGCACACCTATGCTCTGGTGGTGGTGGATTACAACACCAGATTTCCAGAGGCTTTTGCTCTGAGCTCACCGACTACCAAGAATGTAGCTGAGAAGTTAATAGAGCTATTCTCTAGGGTGGGGTTCCCCAGAGAAATTCTGACCGATCAGGGTACGCCCTTTGTTTCGAGAATGATGAGGGAGGTGTGCAACATGTTAGACCTCCGTCACATACGCACTTCAGCATACCACCCCCAGACAGATGGGCTTTGCGAGCGATACAATCGGTCGCTCAAGGCCACCCTGAAAAAGATGTTGTCCGCGGAAAACAAGGACTGGGATAAGTTGCTACCCTTGGCCATATACGTTCTTCGAGCACAGGTACAAAGTAGCCTGGGTATTTTGCTTTTGAATTACTATACGGTCGTCAACCCCGGTCCCTTCTGGAGATAACGAAGGAGGCTTGGGAACAGGAGGAGACAACAGACCAAAAAACACTGCTGGAATACACCCAGCAGTTGAAATCAAAGTTGGGTAAATTGAGGGATCTGGCTTACTCCAACTTGGAGAAAACCCAACAAAGACAAAAACAGTACTATGATAAGGGTAAAAAGTGGAGAACACTGGAGAAAGGCGATTGGACCCTAGTACTCCTCCCCTCATTAACACAGAAATTCAAGAGTGAGTGGATGGGACCATATCAGGTCATTGAAACCCTAGGTAAGACTACCTACAGGTTGCAGATATCCCCCGCACGTCAGCAGTGTTTCCATATTAACCTGCTAAAAAAATGGATCGGACCTCTCCCTAAGGCAACACATTTCGGTTTGCCATCACGTGAAGAAGGTTCAACGTTAGAACAGCTACCCATTAACCCAGCATTATCTGAAACAGAACGAGAGGAACTCTTATGCACAGTACGTCCCTTTTCCCGCCTTTTCTCTGACACACCAGGACGAACACCCATGGCAGAACATAGCATAGACACAGAGGAAGGGAATGTGGTAAAACAAAAGGCATACAGGGTACCTGCAGCCAGAAGACTAGACATAAAAAGGGAGGTCCAGGAGATGCTCAGGCTTGGGGTGATTCGGCCATCCAGAAGCAACTGGTCGTCGCCCATAGTAATGGTCTCTAAGCCTGATGAATCTACTAGATTCTGTATGGACTACAGGGCCCTAAATGCCATATCCTTGTTCGATGCTTTCCCTATCCCCCGTGTTGCTGAGCGAATTGAGAGAATAGGAGAAGCCCGTTATATCACCACGTTGGACCTGACCAAAGGGTACTGGCAGGTCCCACTGAAAGAGGAGGACAGGCAAAAAACAGCCTTCGCCACCGAGGACGGCCTGTTTGAGTTTAATGTGTTACCCTTCGGCCTTCACGGGGCCCCGGCGACCTTCCAGGGAATGATGAACGAGGTACTAGCCCCTCATACACTATATTATTCGGTTTATCTCGACGACATCGTCATTTTTAGTACCTCTTGGAAGGATCACTTGGACCACATAGGCAGGGTCGTGACCACCCTACAAACTGCAGGGTTGCACGTCAACTCAAAGAAGTCCCGGGCCGCCTTTCCTAAAGTAAAGTACCTGGGGGTTTATGTTAGGTGAGGGAGTCATAGCCCCACAGGAAGAAAAGATCAAAGCAATAACACATACCCCCTTCCCCTCCACCAAAAGGGAATTAAGAGCGTTCCTGGGTCTCATAGGTTACTATAGGAGATTCATTGAAAATTTTGCTGAAGCAGCCGCCCCTCTAATAAATCTCCTTAAGAAAAATATAAAGAACACACTGATCACACCCCCTCCGGAAGGAGCGAGACAGGCATTTAAACACTTAAAAGAAGCCATAACTTCCAGCCCGGTGTTAATACCCCCCCCCGACTTCAACAAACCCTTCACATTAGCTACCGACGCCTCTAACATAGGCATTGGTGCCGTATTGTCGCAAGAAGGGGAGGACGGGATGGAACGCCCCCTTCTTTTCATAAGTAGGACGTTACACCATAGAAAACGCAATACCCCACTGTGGAAAGGGAGTGTTTGGCGTTCAGATGGGCTATCGACAAACTGAAATACTATTTGGAAGGGCTATCCTTCATATTATACACGGACCATGCACCACTCCAATGGATGCAAAGGAACAAATCCCAAAACCCTCGTGTCCTAAGGTGGTTCCTGTTTCGACAACCCTTTTCCTTCATAGTGAGACATAGGAAAGGGGCAGAGAACGGAAATGCCGACTATTTGTCCAGAATGCCTGTTCTCCCCAATCGGGAGAATCAAGGGGGGGGGGAATGTAACAGGATAGCAAGAGGTCCATCTCCGAGTGACTGGTGGGTCGCTGATACTGCCTCCCCTCCTTCCCTTCAGAAGGAATGGGCTACCTGCCCACTACTCCCCGACATCGAGGAAAAGGAGGAAGGCACCTTTAACTGGGCGTTCAACGATAGCGAGACCACGCCTCCCTATGACGTCCGAGGAGCAGGAGCAGTGAAGAACCAGGAAGTCCTCTACACAGCGTGCGACGTCATCCCGGAGGAAGTAAAGCGGAGAGAGGAGGTCGAGAGAGAAGGCGGAGAGAGCGGAGCACGGAGAGAGAAGGTCGGGAGAGAAGGCGAGGAGTGCGGAGAGTCTAGAGGATCCGGAGGAGTCCTGCCAGGAGGCCAACGACCCTGTGGAGCGCCGTGCCATTCTCCCGAGGGAGGAGTGTGGCTTGAACAGGTACGGCGGCGTTTGTCGACCTGGGTTGGGAGAAGGGGAGACGGTCCTCCCGTGTAATTACCTGTATATATTCCATCCCTATTTTCCCACGTCCTTCCCAACCCCCCCTTCCTACACTCGTCCCTCACGTTAAACCCCGGCACTGTAAATACTTGTACAGCACTCTTCAGCGGTGTCCCCTGCACCCCGGTCTCCTCACGGGTCTTAATTATTCAGATTGTGCAACTGACGGCATTCCCTCTGTTGGTTTACTTTTGGGCTGAACGACGCGGGGAGCCAGAGGGTCATCTCCCGACGGATAGCAGCCGGAAGAGAAGGAGAACCGATACAGACGCGGAAGACCTAACCGGCAGCCACGGATCAATCAGACTTTGCCCGAGAGAGACTGACCTCCCGTAGTAGGAGAGCACTGTTAAAAATAAAACCTTGCCTACCAAAGAAAAGTCTCCGGTCTATCCCTACACCCACGCTACAATATTCCAAATGGGGAGAAACCAATGTTGCTGTCAGGACGCTAGTAGCAGTAAACCAGAAAAGCCACTAACCTCAAGGATCGGCCAGCAGGGACGATGGCGTGCAGAAGGCCCCCCTAATCCTCTGGGGATAACCTCACACAGGGGCATGCAATAACTACTGTGCAAGGAAATCTCCCGGGGATACAGGGGATAGAAAAGGACAAAACGATAAACACTCCAATAGGGGAGAGCGTCTTATATGCGCCCAGTAGGCAGAGCTGCTCTGTTTGTTTCCATCCCTCTGGGACAACTGCAGTGGAGAAAACAACAAGGGAAAACACTTAAGGTGGGGAACGGTCAGAGCATCTCCCACCCTGCTATATCCCCCTAGGGCAGGGCCGGCGCTAGGCATGGGCAGTGTGGGCAGCTGCCCAGGGCCTCGCGCTCAGGGGGCCTCGCGCCGCTGTGAAAGGTCACACTTCCACAGCCCACCACAGGGCCCCCTGCCTCACCTGATTACATTACGGATGGGGGAAGGGACAATCAGAATGGGGGCCGGCACAACAGCTGGGCCAGCAATTATGTTGGCTCACAATGTCAGGGGCAGGGCAGCGCCTCGGTTAAGTACCGGCCATTATCGGTGCTGTTTGCGCATTTTGTATCTAGGCAACAGAAGGCCCCTTTGGTTCCAGCACAAGCCGGACACAGGTAAAAGGAGGTGGGTGAGGGGAGGAGGGAGCAGCCTTCAAACCTTGATAGGGCAGTGTCTCTCATCTTCATTGAATACAGCTAAAGTTTGGTAATAAGCATGCCTGTGACATACAGTGATGATACATTCTTTCTAGCTCGATAAATTAAAAGCAATTAATTCATTTATGCAGAAACACTATCTGACTCATACTGATCTGACACAGGGGGGCAGTATTACATACAAAACATAAAAATATTTACCGTTCTCGTTGCCATCTAAGCTAGATACAGCTACCACTTTATTTTCTGCCCACTATTGAAGAACACCCCTTCAACTGAGGTTTTTTTGTACTCTGATGAGCTCTCAGCAGTGTCTTGGGAAGTGCCTTGTTACTGTTTGAAGGCCCATGGGAGGGGGCCCCCCTCCCAAGGCCTTCAAGCACTGGATCGAGCTGCAAGGTCATAGTGTGGGGGCCCCCTTTCCTGGGCCTTGTAGCCTTTGGTGTCTGTTTCAGAAAGCGCAGCAGGAGTGTAAGTTTTAAGCAGGACTCATTCATATATTGGTGATACATTTGGCAAGTCAGTGATGGTGGCAATGTATGCCTCTATTGAGCCTGTCCTGCACTACAATATGGTTATCATCTTTGGTGGGCACCGTAGCCATCGGTGGCTTTTGGGCAGGAAGCAGAGACGTGAAAAAGTAAGTGAAGCAAAATCAGTTGCCATGGAAACCACGTTCATAAGTTACTAGTAGAAGGCAACAGCACCTTGCCGTTTAAGTATAGTGGACCTTTTAAAAAAGTGCTCTACGCTTTAAATTTTGAACTGGGGCTCGCTTTAACATCCTTGGCTACCGTGCTCATTCTCCGCCCACAACAGTTTTCAGCTGTGCCAGAGGTTAATACCTAACTTTTTATCATTATTATATGTATCTTTTGGTGACAAACATCCCCGTGATTCAAATACGTGTTCAGTAATATCCAAATTGATCTTTAGTGCTTCAACATCAACCATATAGTTTTAGAATGTAAATATTTTATTTTTTACTAGATAGTTCGAACACCTTTACGTCCCAGGTCTGATACCTTGGAGATAAGTATGCGTCTGGATGCTCTCCCATGATGGTGTTGTTTTAGAGCTGGAATTTCGTTGACACAGGCCAAATATACATTGAAGTGTCTCAGTTACATTTAGTGATCTTTGCATCCCTGGAACTGACCAGGGTAGTACTGTCTTCTTGACTCCACATTTTTTCATGTAAAAACACACCACTGTGATTGGGTTTGCGTATTATGGGTTATAAAAACAAGCATTGGCATAGCCAATAGGTCTCGCTTTTGGGGCCTTCTAAGTATTTAGTTATGCAGCACAATATCTTTGGTGCAACCACATCAATTGTTGCATGGCTAAACACTTATAAGGTCCCAAAGGCGAGACCTATTGGCTATGCCAATGCTTGGTGTGGTTGTGTGTGTGTGGTTGTGTGTGTGTGGTTGTGTGTGTGTGGTTGTGTGTGTGGTTGTGTGTGTGGTTGTGTGTGTGGTTGTGTGTGTGGTTGTGTGTGTGGTGTGTGTGTGGTTGTGTGTGTGTGTGGTTGTGTGTGGTTGTGTGTGTGTGATTGTGTGTGTGTGTGTGGTTGTGTGTGTGTGTGGTTGTGTGTGTGTGGTTGTGTGTGTGTGGTTGTGTGTGTGGTTGTGTGTGTGGTTGTGTGTGGTTGTGTGTGTGGTTGTGTGTGTGGTAGTGTGTGGTAGTGTGTAAGTGTGGTTGTGTGTGTGGTTGTGTGTGTGGTTGTGTGTGTGGTTGTGTGTGTGTGGTTGTGTGTGTGTGGTTGTGTGTGTGTGTGTGGTTATGTGTGTGTGTGTGGTTATGTGTGTGTGTGTGGTTGTGTGTGTGGTTGTGTGTGTGTGTGTGGTTATGTGTGTGTGTGTGGTTGTGTGTGTGTGTCGTGTGTGTGGTTGTGTGTGTGTGTGTGTGTGGTTGTGTGTGTGTGGTTGTGGTGTTGTGGTTGTGTGTGTGTGTGGTTGTGTGTGTGTGTGGTTGTTTGTGTTTGGTTGTTGTGTGGTTGTTTGTGTGTGTGGTTGTTTGTGTGTGTGGTTGTGTGTGTGTGGTTGTGTGTGCGTGGTTGTGTGTGTGTGGTTGTGTGTGTGATAGTGTGTGTGTGGTTGTGGTTGTGTGTGTGGTTGTGTGTGCGTGGTTGTGTGTGTGTGGTTGTGTGTGTGTGTGATAGTGTGTGTGTGGTTGTGGTTGTGTGTGTGGTTGTGTGTGTGGTTGTGTGTGTTTGGTTGTGGTGTTGTGGTTGTGTGTGTGTGGTTGTTGTGTTGTGGTTGTGTGTGTGTGTGTGGTTGTGTGTGTGTGGTTATGTGTGTGTGTGGTTGTGTGTGTGTGTGTGTAGTTGTGTATGGTTGTGTGTGGGTGTGTGTGTGTGGTTGTGTGTGTGTGTGGTTGTGTGTGTGTGGTTGTGTGTGTGTGTGGTTGTGTGTGTATGTGTGGTTGTGGTGTTGTGGTTGTGTGTGTGTTTGTGGGTGTGTGGGTGTGTGTGTGTGTGGTTGTGTGTGTGTGTGTGTGGTTGTGTGTGTGGTTGTGTGTGTATGTGTGGTTGTGGTGTTGTGGTAGTGTGTGTGGTTGTGTGTGTGTGATAGTGTGGTTGTGGTTGTGTGGTTGTGTGTGTGTGTGGTTGTATGTGTGTGTGTGTTTGTGTGTGTGTGGTTGTGTGTGTGTGGTTGTGTGTGTGTGTGTGTGGTTGTGTGTGTGGTTGTGTGTGTGTGTGGTTTTGTGTGTGTGGCTGTGTGTGTTTGTGTGTGTGGTTGTGTGTGTATGTGTGGTTGTGGTGTTGTGGTTGTGTGTGTGGTTGTGTGTGTGTGGTTGTGTGTGTGTGGTTGTGTGTGTGTGATAGTGTGATAGTGTGTTTGTGGTTGTGTGTGTGTGTGGTTGTGTGTGTGTGGTTGTGGTTGTGTGGTTGTGTGTGTGTGTGTGTGTGTGTGGTTGTGTGTGTGTGTGTGTGGTTGTGTGTGTGTGTGTGTGTGGTTGTGTGTGTGTGGTTGTGTGTGTGTGCGGTTTTGTGTGTGTGGCTGTGTGTGTGGTTGTGTGTGTGTGGTTGTGTGTGCGTGTGTGGTTGTGTGTGTGTGTGTGTGCGGTTGTGTGTGTGTGTGGTCATGTGGTTGTGTGGTTGTGTGTGTGTGGTTGTTTGATTGCAATATTTCCTTTTATCTGGATATTTGCTCACCTGTTTTCCATCCCCTCTACTTTTTGTCCATGTTACTGATATCCACATTATTTAGCTTCAGTGATGCCAAATAAGATCAATAGTACGGTGATGTTACTTTCTGTGATGTCACTTATTGTGACGCAATATTCAATTAGGGGGGCCTCACATCTTCCCTTTCGCCCGGGGCCTCAAAAGGCCTAGGACCGGCCCTGCCCTAGGGTGCTATACTCACATGCAGTGACAGCAGAAGTACTGGAAAGAACAATTCTGAAATTCAGTATACTAGAAGGCGTAATGCTGTTAACCACATAGCATTTGATACCGGCAGGCTCCTGGAAACAAAGTACTGGAGGAAATCTGCCTGCACACTTCCTTGATGTTCTCCCACACTGTTGAATCACAGCGTCACCAAACAACAGGCTTTTGAATAAAGGTGCAACAAAGATTTCCTCCACTGGTCCTTCTTATACCCCACACGCTGTTCAAAATCACAGCGCATAGAGAAGCAACACAAAAGGAATAGTTTAATGCATGACCGCCTCTCCTGAATCCCGGAGACGGTCTATACCTAATATATGAACACAGTGCGGAGGGCAGCGTAAATGCACATGCTGCAGTCATTAATAGAGCCTATCAGCTTAAATACTTGAGAGGGCGAGCGCACCCCAAGGAAAGGTCACAGAAACTCGAAACTGATCGTGCAGCCTACCAACGCAGCAAGGTCTATGTAAATGAGGTCCGGGCTCGGCAATGTCGAAAACAGGAAGAAACTGGTCTCGAAATCCTAGGAGGAAACCAGCACTCGACCTCCAAAGGGGAATACCATCCTCTAGCGCTGTTTCCAGGAAACACAAAGAAAGTGTGAGTTTTGTCAAGCCCCGTGTTCAAATTAGGGAGGGGCTTTATAGGCGGTTCCTGCCCTGAAACTCCGCTCGTTGTCCCTTGGCCTTCTGGGCCTTGTAGTTTTGGGTGTGTTTTACCCTGATATGAGGGAGCAGATCTCCCGTACACCCCTCTCTGGCTAGGATCGCGACAGTTACCATTTTAATGGAGTGAGCACACACACTTTAGCCTTGGTTGGCAGTGGTAAAATGCGTAGAATCCTAAGGCCAACAGAAACAAGATCAGAAAAATATGGAGGAGTAAGGCAAAATGTTTGTGGCCAGACCACCCTAAATCTGACAGGTCTAACATTAATATAGTACCATAATGCATTGTCACTGCAGCCTGAATGAATCATCTCACAGATATTCAGGTGCTTTATATAATACAATTGTATCACCTTTTGAACACTTCTGGATGCCATGTAACACAAATGTGGTGGTTAATGCGCTGTAGTAGATGATCCGTGGAGTTGGAGAAAGTATTCAGCTGTCTACAGCAGTTGCCTATAGCTCAGCTGGTTGTCAGAAAGCTGTACCCTTGAGAGGAGAGGGCCATTAACAAAGAGAATGAGGTTTAAACAGCTGGTGCAGTGCGCTCACAGGGGCGGCCCGAAGCTGGAGGCCGGCCGTCACTGTGTCGATTCACAGATATAACCCCATGGTATACAGTGGTGAAGAGTTCCAGGCTCAGAAATGTCCTTTTGGTTTATAACTTCTCAGTGTTCTTGCCTGGGACAGAGACTACCAGTACCCAGCACTCTGCGCCACAAGAACCTGAAGTAACTTTACTTGGTTGGCAGCCTGTTTCATCCCTTTTCAAAAAGCAGTGTGTGGCCAGATTCTAAGGCAGAGTTCTTCAATCTGTTGGGCGCGCCACCCTAGGGGGGCGCGCCACCATCCCAGGTGGGGGCGCGCACTCCACTCAATCTGACCTTTGTTCCCTGCGTCGATGGGGCACGAAGTTCTTTTGTCTGGTTAACTCTCCCAGGAGGGGGTTAATTCACAGAGCTGACAGCTTCAGCTGCAGTGTGGGAGGCAATGAGTCTCCTCTGCTAAAACCGAAAGCAGACAAACAGACACGCTTTCAGCAGAGGAAACTCCTTGCCTCCCACTGCAGCTGAAGCATTTCACCTCTATGAATTAACCCCCTCCTGAGAGAGTTAGATCTTCCCAGAATGGAGACAAAGTGTCGAGAGAAGTTTAAGGCATGGGCAAAGTGGGCTCTGGCCCAGGGTCCCAGCCTTTCAAAGGGGGTGGGAGTGGGGGGGGGGGAGGTTGAAAGAGCCAGCTCTGTTCTACAGTCTTGCCTCATGACCTTCAAAAGTTTGAAGACCTCTGTTCTAAGGTATCACATGCCCGTACGGTGCCTGACAAAATTAAAGACATGCTTATCTTTGACACTTCAGTCATTATAGTTATAAAATTAGTTTTCTCATATTTCTTTTTGTTCCTGGTGTTTCCTTAGCATTTGTGGGTTTGCAAGCCATTGTGTCCTTTCATTCAGAAAGGCAGTAGGCAACAAGTGCCGAAAGAATAATCATGAGCCAGGTTAGGCGCTATCACTTAGGAGTTATTCATCTAGTGTAGGTTATTTTTTAGAACGGTGAGAGACGAAAAGGTGTGGAAGAAAGATGTGATGGGGCAAACAACAATGCAGGAAGGGGCGAGTGGCATGTGGCAAGCATGAGCCGTCGACTTTACTGTGTCGATGTCAAACCACTGGGCCACAGGTAGTGCTCGAGACTCACACTGTGGCGGATCTTCTTAGTCACTGCGGAGGTGCCGGGCCTGAATTGCAAGTTGCAGTTGTTGCATTGAGCGGGGACAACGCTTCAGTGGTGACGAAAAGCGGCGACAGTCACACTTGAAGTTGAAGTGCAGTTTTCTTCTCTTTTAGCACAGTGTGATCACTCAGCGGCCATGCAGAGGGATCCTCAAAAGAAAAAAAAAGAAAACAAGGAACTCTGTCTCACTAGCGTTCTTTATTGGTGGGTTGTTCTTAAAAAAAAAAACACAAGAGATGTTCAGGGAAGAGTCCGTAGACAAGGGAAGTAGTCCTCCTCTATAATGTTCTTTTTCTCTCTCCCTTCCTCTGGCTCCCAATTGGCTCTGGCGGGGCTTGAAGGTGCACTCTACTTTTCCCTCAAACAAAAAAAACACACAAAAGAAAAACAACTGAGGGTTAGGAGAAGGGCTACTGGACTCTAGTAAGCCTCCACCTTATCACCCAAGTGACTGTGCTTTACAGGTGTTTCAAAACGTGCTGTGCTCTAGTGTCTCAAGATCTCCCACCACTTCCCAATCGCGAAATAGTGATAAAGTGGTACTTGCAAAGACTTTGGCCACGGCCCTCCTGGGTTGTGGCAGAAGGAGTCCAGATGTCCTTTTCTCCCCGGGGATGGTTGGACTGACAGCTGTTGTCCTTCGGCTGGCCTCTGCAGTCTGCCTCCTCCTCGTGGGTCTTCCTTTCAGGTTCCTCGCTCCTGAGCTCCTCTCCTGAGGTGCTCGGTCCTTCCTTCAGCGCGTCTTGCTCCAGCGCCACTCTCCTCTCCAGCGTCTCTGTCTCTAGTGCGTCTTGCTGTTTCGGCGTCTCTCCTCTCCGCGCGCCCTCTTCCTCCAGCGCTTTAGACGCCCCGGGGGTCTCGTGCTCAGCGTTCTGAACCGCTGACATGCAAACTGGCTTGGCTTCCCAAGGCACAGTGGCGGCAATCTTAGGTGTCCCGATCGTGGGCGCGGGATTACACTGCCCCTCCGTTGAGTATGGACGTTCGGGTCATACTGAGACTGGACATCGGAATAAGGAATCCACATTCTTTTGGTGTTTGCCTGGTAGATGTATGGTCTGAAAAGAAAAGGGTTGAAGAGACAAAAACCAATGAAGAATTTTTGGGTTGGTGTCTTTATTAGAGGCTAGCCAGGTTAAGGGTGCATGGTCTGTTACTAAAAAGAATGTACACCCTAACAGGTAATACTGGAGTGCCTCCACGGCCCACTTGATAGCTAGACATTCTTTTTCAACAGTGGCATAATGTCTCTCCCTGGGGAACAGTTTTCTACTGAGGTATAACACAGGTTTGAGATGCCCTAGGGTATCTGGCTGGGACAATACGGCACCTATCCCCCTATTTGATGCATCTGTCTGCAAGACAAAAGGTCTTTTGAAGTCTGGGCACATTAAAACCGGTGCGGTACACAAAAAGGTTTTCAGGGATTGGTAGCTGTTTTCTTGTGCTTCTGTCCATTCTATTTTATTGTCTGGATGTCTCTGGGCTAATAAATCGGTAAGAGGACTAGCGATGTCTGAAAACTGGGGTATAAACCCGCGGTAATAACCTACCAACCCAAGAAAGGCCCATACCTCCTTCTTAGTACTGGGGCGTGGTATGTTCTGTACCGCATCTACCTTGTTGTGTTGTGGGCTTATCGTACCAGCTCGGATGGTATAACCTAAGTACTCAATTTGATTGGTTGCTAATGTGATTTTCTTGGGATTTAGTGTAAGTCCCGCCTGGGACAAGGAGGAGAAAACTTGGTTCAGGTGAAACATATGGGTGTCCCAATCTGGGCTGTAGACGACTATGTCATCTAGGTATGCTACAGCGTATTGTTGGTGATGTTTTAAAAGGACATCCATCAGCCTCTGAAAGGTGGCGGGGGCACCGTGAAGACCAAAGGGCATTACTTTAAAATGATATAACCCAGAGGGTGTTGAGAAAGCTGTTTTTTCTTTGGCTTCGGGGCGTAGAGGTATCTGCCAATATCCTTTTGTCAGATCGATAGTGGACATCACCGTAGCCCCCCCAGGCGCTCTACCAGTTTGTCTACACGGGACATGGGGTAACTGTCGAACTTGGAGTGAGCAGTTGACGAAAGTCTACACAGAATCGAAGGCTGCCATCAGGTTTGGGCACAAGGACCACCGGGGAACACCATTCACTTTGGGAGGGTTCAATAATACCAGTCTGTAACATGGTCTCTACCTCTCGTTGTACAGCTGCTCGTCGGGCTGCAAGGATCCTATAGGGTTTAAGTTTTATCACTTTCCCGCTTTCTGTTTTGATATCACGTTGTACTAAGGAAGTACGACCAGTTATGCTAGAACACAGTCCCACGCAGTGATCTAAAAGGTCATATAGGTGATGTCTTTGTTGGGACGTTAAGTTGTCACCAATTTTGGGTCTCTCTGGTGTGGTTTCTGAAATGGTAGGGAATGTGATTTCTAGGGGTTTTGTGAGGGTAACATGTTTAACCGCAACCTTAGTCTGGGAAGCAGGGTCCTCCCATTTTTTTAGGAGGTTAATATGGTATATTTGATCTTCCTTTCCTTTCTGGGGAATGGAGACACCATATGTAAGGGGATCACTTTTTCCTTTACTGTATAGGGACCTTGCCAGGTCGCTAACAATTTCTTTTCAGAGCATGGCAAACGGATTATTACCTTGTCTCCCACGTTTGGGTGTCTCATCCTGGCTCCTTTGTCATAATAGGTCTCTTGCTTTTGTTGTGCTTGTTCCATATTACGATGGACTTGCTCCCATAGAGTGGATAGGTTGTCTTTTAATGATTTTGTGTACCCAAGAAGAGGCTTACCCTCGTCCTCTTCCTCGGTCTATTGTTCACCAGCCATTTCAAGGAGCGTACGGGGTTTTCGGCCGAACAGGAGCTCGAAAGGGCTGTATCCAGTAGACGCTTGTTCATGGGTTCTGATAGCGAAAAGGACAAGGGGAAGTTTCCGGTCCCAGTCCTTCCCGTTTTCATTGATACTGTTTTTTTAGTATAGTTTATGGTCCTATTAATCTGCTTGACCAAGCCATCTGTTTGAGGATGGTAGACGGCCGTTCTGATATGGCGAACATCAAGTAGTTTACATATTTCTTTCATAAGACGGGACATGAATGGGGTTCCTTGATCGGTCAACAGTTCACAAGGATACCCCACTCGAGAGAAGAAAGAAACCATGGCCTGTGCTACCGAGATGGTGGTGGTACTAGTGAGAGGAACGGCCTCAGGGTACCTGGTGGCATAGTCCACCAGAACCAGAATGTATTGGTGACCCCGTGCAGAGGGAGGAAGGGGACCTACCAAGTCCATACCGACCCTCTTAAAGGGTACATCGATAATAGGCAGTGGGTAGAGAGGGGCTTTTCTTTCAGTTGATGGGTTAACCAATTGACATCGGGGACATGAGGAACAGAACTTTCCCACCTCCCTGTAAATCCCCGGCCAGTAGAATCTCTCTAACAAGTATTTGAGGGTGTGTTCTTGCCCATAGTGCCCACCCCCAGCCTGGTTATGAGCAAGATGCATAGCTTGTTCCCGGAAGGATATAGGGACAACCAATTGTTCTATCTGTTTGTTAGGAAGCTCACACTTTCTATAGAGAAGACCTATTTTGATACAAAAATACGGGCCTACCTTTGTGTGGTATTCTTGTTCCTCTGCTTCTTTCCATGCATACACTAAACTGCTGTCATCTCTCTGGTCTGCTCTGAAACTCCGGGCTGGCATGTATGTGCTTTCTGGGGAGGAAAGAAAACACGTGACAGACCATTCAGAAGACTGTCTGTACCGCTCCCTTTCTTTCTTTTTTTTTCGCGCCCTTGTTTTATTAATCTTTATTGAGGTGCTTTGTATGTCTTCCACAGAGAAGGGAGCCTCTCTTAGCCACTCTCGATTGGAGGCTTCCTTTGCTAACCTGGCCACATACTCATCAGAGTTTGGGAGATCGGTACCTGAAAGAACTTTCTCTACCAATACTGGTACTACTCCTACTTTTTGGACCTGTGGCTCCCCATCGATTTCTATGATGGTCTCTGCTAAGGGGTATGAACATACGTCCACATGGATACACGAGACCTGTATCTCTTCTCCATCCAGTATCTGTCTAAGGGGAATCAACTCTCTGCAAACTATGCTGTGATGGCATCCTGTATCTAAGAGGGCCTCTACTGGGTTCCCGTTCAGGCGTATGGTCATTTTATATCATCCTTGAGTTCCCCCCGTGGTTAATACTCGGCTTCGGGAAATCCCTACGTCCATAGGTTCTACTCCTTCTGCTTTGAGGGGGCAGTTTAGGGCGATGTGGCCCCACTCCGCGCAGCGGAAGCATTGAGATCCGGCCTGTGGGGGTGCGGTTGGTGCTGGGATTCTAGGTATGGGTTTAGAGGTTCCGGGCATTTTGGTATCCCCTCCTATTCTCATGGCAGATTTTTGGGGAGGAAAAAGGCTCTTGGTCGGTTGGGCCTTAAATTCCGGGGATCTGTGGTAGGCGCATGCCAGTTCTACAGCAGTCTGTACTGATAAATGGGGGTGTTGTTTTATCCATGACCTAGTGTTTGGTGGAAGGGCGTCTAGATATTGTTCGAGAAAGATCTTCTCTGCGACCTCCCCCATTGTTGCAGTCTCAGGCTGTAACCACCTATTCCCAAGATCCTTGATCCTATAATAGAGGGCCCTAGGATTATCCCCTGTTACCCATCGTTCTTTACGGAACCTGGTCCGATAGTATTCCTGATCATGGCCCAGTCTCTCGAGGATGGCCCTTTTATTATCAGGGTAGGGGGTAGTACCATCGGGGTTGGCGGCCTGATAGGCCGCCTGTGAATCGCAAGAAAGTAAAGGTGCTATATATTGGCCCCACCTCTCCGGGGGCCACGCAGCCGTCGTGGCCACCCTTTCAAAATTATACAAAAAAATAGTTGGGGTCATCCCCCTCTTGATATTTTTGTAAGACTGAACTAGGGACGTTGGGGTGCACTCTTGCAGCTGTGATAGCATCAGTTAGGGGGAGTATAGCGGAATCCTGTGTTTGTTGGGAGAAGCCATTAGCGCCGCTTGTTCTCTTAGGGCTGTCTAGAAAGCCTCCCTCTCTTTTTGGGCTGCCTGATTTTGTTGTCCCATTGCCAATTGGAGATGTCGGTGGCCCTCTGCTAGCTGAGTGATAATGGCTTCCATAGTGACGGGTTGGGTCATGATGAAGCAGTGACTTATCCCACTTCTGACACCACTGTGATCACTCAGGGGCCATGCAGAGGGATCCTCAAAAGAAGAAAAAAAGAA
The DNA here is from genome assembly GCF_964261635.1 of Lissotriton helveticus. Classification (NCBI taxonomy): domain Eukaryota; kingdom Metazoa; phylum Chordata; class Amphibia; order Caudata; family Salamandridae; genus Lissotriton; species Lissotriton helveticus. Next base: position 350,041,450 of record NC_136070.1, on the reverse strand, counting down.
AACAGGGAACTCTGTCTCACTAGTGTTCTTTATTGGTGGGTTGTTCTAAAAAAAAACAAACACAAGAGATGTTCAGGGAAGAGTCCGTAGACAAGGGAAGTAGTCCTCCTCTATAATGTTCCTTTTCTCTCTCCCTTCCTCTGGCTCCCAATTGGCTCTGGCGGGCTAGACGGTGCACTCTACTTTTCCCTCAAACCAAAAAACACACAAAAGAAAAACAACCGAGGGTTAGGAGAAGGGCTACTGGACTCTAGTAAGCCTCCACCTTAACACCCAAGTGACTGTGCTTTACAGGTGTTTCAAAACGTGCAGTGCTCTAGTGTCTCAGATCTCCCACCACTTCCCAATCGCGAAATAGCGATAAAGTGGTACTTGCCTTTGGTCACGGCTTCTGGGTCATGGCAGAAGGAGTCCAAACGTCCTTTTCTCCCCGGGGACAGTTGGAATGACAGCTGTTGTCCCTCGGCTGGCCTCTGCAGTCTGCCTCCTCCTCGTGGGTCTTCCTTTCAGGTTCCTCGCTCCTGAGCTCCGCCCCTGAGGCGCTCGGTCCTTCCTTCAGCGCGTCTTGCTCCAGCATCAGTCTCCTCTCCAGCGTCTCTGTCTCTAGCGCGTCTTGCTGTTTCGGCGTCTCTACTCTCCGCGCGTCCTGTTCCTCCAGCACTTTAGACGCCGCGGGGGTCACGTGCTCAGCGTTCTGAACCGCTGACAGGCAAACTGGCTTGGCTTCCCGAGGCACAGTGGCGGCCATCTAAGGTGTCCCGATCGCGGGCGCAGGATTATACACAGCAAACTCACTTCCAAGGGCCCAGGACCTGGAATTGCCACCCCTTCCCTTGGAAGAGTAGGGTTCTCAGCAGAGGAGCCCAGGTGCTGCAGGTTAAGTCTTTCATGACCCTAAGACTTCCAACAGGAGGCAAGCTCAACCTAAACCCTTGGAGAAACTTTGGAAGCAGGATGTAGAGAGCAAAGTCCAGTCCTCTCACTCCCAGGCAAGAAGCAGCAGACAGCAGCAAAACAAAAAGCAAAGTGCCAGTCCCTCCTGGCAGTGCAACGGCTCTTCTTCCTGGCAGGATGTCCTCAGTCCAGAAGTGTTCTGAGTATATGGTGTCAGAGGTCCAGTACTTATACCCATTCTAGCCTTTGAAGTAGGGAGACTTCAAAGAAAGGTCTTTGTAGTGCACAAGACCCTGCCTTTCCTGGCCCTTGCTGCAGACACACTAGAGGGGGCTATGTAGCTCTTTGTGTGGAGACAAGCACAACCCTATGGAGGTGCAAGTGGCAGCTCCTCCCACCACTCTAGCTCAGGAAGACCCATCAGCCTGGTGATGGGTGATCAGTATATGCTGGGCATACTTCAGCTCTCTGTGTGTGTGACTGTGAGAAAATGTCAACTTTCTAAAAACCAACTTTACTGAAAGATGTATTTTTAAATTGTGAGTTCGGAGCCACTAAACTCCAATTTTCTATCTGCTCCCAATTGAAGATACGCTTGTAAAGTTTTCAAGGCAGCTCCAATGCTAATCTATGGGAGAGATAGGTCTTGCTGTAGTGAAATGCACATTTTGTAGTTTCTCTCTACCAGAACATGTCAAACTTAAAAATTACATGTCCTGCCTTTTAAATGCACTGTGCATTGCCCATGGGCTACCTAGGACCTACCTTGGGGGTGCCTCCATGTCATGTAACAAAAGGGAAGGTTTGGGCCTGGCAAGCAGGTGAACTTGCCAGGTTGACATGGCAGTTAAAAACTGCATACACAGGCTCTGCGGTGGCAAATGATACATGTTTGAAGTGCTACTCATGTGGGTGGCACAATTTGTGCTGCAGGCTGAAATGGGGTGGCTGAGTGGTCTAAAGAATGGTGATGGATTAAACCCAGATCAGTTGACTGGGGGTGAGTGTTTGATTTGCTTAAACGCTTCGTCCATCATCCCCTTTTGTATCGCTTTGTTCGCCCTAAGTGTGGCAGGGTATGCTCAGACGTGAGTCCCTTGCTCACTTGGCCACTGGATTCAAGATAGCCTGGCTGATGAGGATTATGAATCCGAAACCGGTCCCAGGATGCTTGTTTCCGGTCCATGGAAGACATGGCTTGGCAGTTCGGGCTGGACTGTTCCCATGAGGCACAGGGTCAGACTGATTTGCATATGGCCATGTCTGAAATGGGGTGGCTGAGTGGGCTAAAGAATGGTGATGGATTAAACCCAGATCAGTTGACTGGGGGTGAGTGTTTGATTTGCTCAAACGCTCCGTCCATCATCCCCTTTTGTATCGCTTTGTTCGCCCTAAGTGTGGCAGGGTATGCTCAGACGTGAGTCCCTTGCTCACTTGGCCACTGGATTCAAGATAGCCTGGCTGATGAGGATTATGAATCCGAAACCGGTCCCAGGATGCTTGTTTCTGGTCCATGGAAGACATGGCTTGGCAGTTCGGGCTGGACTGTTCCCATGAGGCACATGGTCAGACTGATTTGCATATGGCCATGTCTGAAATGGGGTGGCTGAGTGGGCTAAAGAATGGTGATGGATTAAACCCAGATCAGTTGACTGGGGGTGAGTTTTTGATTTGCTCAAATGCTCCGTCCATCATCCCCTTTTGTATCGCAGGCCCACTAGCAGCATTTGACTTGCAGGCCCCGGGCACACACAGTGCACTGTGCTAGGGACTTATTAGTAAATCAAACTAGCCAATAATGGAGAAAGCAAAAGCCAATACATTTTAGACACAGAGCACATGCACTTTAGCACCGGTCTGAAGTGATAAAGTGCCCTGAGTTGAAAACCAGCAAAAACGAAGTTCATTACGCACCCAGTCAAAAACAGGAGGTCAGAAGCAAAAAGACATGGGAAACCATGCCAAAAAAATACCAGGGGAACGCTTCCTCACACGTTCACTAATGGGGGGCACTTTTATTTTGGTGAACATGCCTATTTTCTATCTTTGTCCTTCAGGGGCATGGCTCTCCCAGAATCATCAGGACAGGAAGTACCTCACGGCAGGCCGAGAAATCGCCTAGCAATCGTAGAGCTGTATAAGCAGCGGCGGCTCCTCTGCTATGGCGTAGGAGCGTTTCCACCCCCTTGAGTGCCAGGCAACAGACAGAAATAGGAAAAATAAAATGATAGTAAAAACATTTTTTTTTCTTTCTGCTGCAGGCAGCCAAGTCTGAGCGGGGCGGGCCAGGAGGAGTTCAGGGGGAGTAGCGCACACTGTAAAGTGCGCATGAGGGTTTGTCTGGCTGTTTAATACCGTCCAAGCTATCATGCACACTTTCATCTCTCTCCACCCGAGCTGTGTTATACAGCTGGGTGCCGGGTGGAATAGAGGCACAGGCTCCTAGGCCCCGAGCGAGCGTTAAACAAGCCCACTCAGGCCAATCACGGTGCTCCTCTCATGAGAGCAGCGTCTTGACTAGTGAGTGGCTAGGAGTGTGCACAGTGTGCAGGGACTCCGAGGAGAAGAATCCAGAGACGGCGGCCAGCAGTGCAGCAGCAGGTAAGTGTTTTTAAATGTATTTATTATATTTCCCTACCCCGACGCCTCCCCCCGCCCGCTCTACCACTTTTTAAGAAAGCGAGCCGCTACTGTGTCTAGGCTGACACTGAGGTGGGAGCTGTTGGACCTGGGCCTCTTGGCAGGGTCATCCCTAAACTTTTTGCCTTCCTCCAATACTCTCTCTGACCTATTTTTGTTGGTTTAATGACTCTGGGCACTTTACCACTGCTGACCAGTGCTAAAGTGCATATGCTCTCCCTCTGTAAAGTGTACATGTGATTGATGTCCATGATTGGTTCATTGGAATTACTGTTAGTCCCTAGTAAAGTGCACCAGGAGTGCCAGGGCTTGTGAATGCCAATACTGCTAGTGGGCCTGCAGCGCTGGTTGCGCCACCCACAGAAGCAGCCTTAAAATGTGTCTAGGGTCTGCCAGTGCAGAACCTGCGTGCAGTCTGGTACTGTCATGCTGGCTGGGCAAGTGCACACACTTGCCAGCCCCTAAACCTTCCCTTAACTTCATGTTAGTCACCCCTTAGGTAGGCCTGAGGGCAGGGTGCATTGTAAGTGTAAGGTAGGACATGCCCTGATGTGGGTGGCATGTCCTAATAGTGAATTACTGCCAAATTCGTTTTTCACTATTGTAAGGCTACCAGTTCCCTTCTAGGCCAGATGGGCTGCTGGAATTATTACACTCTATAATCCCAGCAGGCTCAGGGAACATGGTAGAAATTCATGTTTAGTATGCCTGAACTCAGAATGATAAAATACTTCTTTTAGTAAAGTTTATTTTAATATCCTGGGTTTGCAAATGCTACTTTTAGAAAGTTAGCATTTGCTGGCCTAACCATTTCAGCCCGCCTCTGCTTGGATGTGGATCTGACTGTCTGGTGTGTGTGAGTGACAGGGCTGGGAGTTGACAGGTAGTGATTAGCAGGATGACACCTTAGTGGGTGGTGGGAGTTTCCCCTGAATGATGCATCAGGCTGTGCCCCTGCCTCCACAATGCTGGCTCCGCCCTCCTGGGGAGCGACTGATGACTCAGCCTGCACCTGGCCCAGGAAGGACCAAAGCTTGTCAACAAAGTGCTCAAGCTGCCCCTGTCTTCACAATGCCGGCTCCGCCCCCCTGGGGAGCGGCTGATGTGCCTGCCCTCACACTGAATGCAGAAGCCAGAAGTACCCACAACAAGTGCTCAGAGACTGGAGCAGTTATGCAGAGGCCCCCCTGGCTTGCTAGAACAAAAGAAACTGGGTATAAAAGAAGGAGCCCTGCTCCTTGTAAATTAGATCCTGTTTGTGCTACAGAAGAAACTCTGCCCGAAGAGAAGGACCTGGAAGGACTACAAGGAGGAGTGCTGACTCTGGCCTGTGTCTGGTGCCTTGCTGCCAAAGGAGAGGAAGAGAAAAGCCTACAAGAGACTTTTACTTTTATTTTGAACTTTGTGCCAAACTCTGCTGAGAGATCTCCAAGGGCTTGCTGTTGAACTTGCCCCCTGACCAGCGCTCCAGGAACAGTGAGCGCTACCTTCCCTGACTAAGGCATCAGCTGTGTGTGCTGCTTATCGCTGCGGCACTGACTGAGGAAGACGAGAGCATCAAGCCCCCCTGCACACCGTGACCGTGGGTGAGCAGATCGCCACAACAACGTGAAGCCCAGCCCGCCGCTGGCCTGAACACCGTGACGGCATCTGCACCTGGCCCCACGAGAGCAAAGTAACGGAGGACCCGTCCGGTCCTAGCACAGAAGTCTACTGGGCTCAAGCGCCGTAGACTCCCCCGCAAAGACGGACTGCCGCCCTTTGTCCTCTCCCTCGAACAGCGTCCTGTCGTCTGCCCCGCTGAGCGGAGCACCATCGCGACCGGCACTTTGGCTGGGTACGTCCCGCACTTGGGGACCGTACTGCCACTGCGCCACACCTAGCTGCCGCCGTCAGGACCGAAGCGAACCCTGAGAAGGGGGCCTGTGAACCCATCGAGCACCGCCGCCCGCCCGGGAAGCAACGCGACGTGGGACAGCTCCCCTTGAAGCCGTCCGCTTCAGAAGCCCAAGGTACTGTGTTCTTTCTCCTCACGGTGCGAGCGTCCTGCGACCTGAGCTCGCACCGCGCTGCCTGCTTCACAGCGCGAGCCGCCTCTGAAACCGAGGCTCGCACTGCTCCTGGTCCGCGAGGCCCACGCGGGAAGCGTGAGCTTTGGCCGGCCGGGCCCGATCTCCTCTCTGAAGCGAGCGGAGACAGCGGAACGCGCATTGAGGCGCTACAAGACACTGAACCTTGCTAAACTTGGGCAGAAGGCCCAAAAGATTGCTTATTGCTAAAAGAGAACTGTGGCAACGTGAAACTAAGTAAACTGGAACCGCTATTGAGAGTTTGAAGACTGTATTTACAAGCCTGCTTGAAATTATATAAAGAACATATATTTTTACAAATACAGTTTGGTGTCATTGTGTGGTGGGTTGGTTGTGACGGTGTAATATTGCAAATGTTTAACCCTATGTGCCCCAGAGATTAGCCTAAGACTGCTTAAGCCACACTACCTAGAGGGTAAGCAGAGGTTGTCTTGAAGGTAACCCTCAGCCCTGACGGGGAAGAGAGAGGCCCTGCTTGTCGCCAGTGCTGCACTGCGCCAACTAGAGACTCCCCCTTCCTACATTGGACGCAGCGGTGAGGATAGCGGATTTACATTTGCAGTGTCTTTACCTTAACTACTGACCATTGCACAGTGATGACAGTCCAGTAACTAAGCCACAAACTCTTTTTGATTTATGTTTTACTGAGAGAATCCCCATTTGTTGTGAAGTCATGCCTGGATCAGTCAGAATGGAGATTGAACCAGCAGGAAGCATCATGGATTTTGGTAGAGCCCTGTCGCCAGAGGAGTTGACGGACAGGAAGGAGGCCAGAATACATGAAATGAAGTTGGCAGAGCTGGAAATAAATGGGCAACTGGAGCTAGAATCTAGGAGGTTAGCCCTGGAAGTAATGAAAATGGAGCTTGCGCATGACTTAAGAATGAGGAAACTTGACTTGGAGCTCGAGGGGCTTGAGGCCAGGAGGGCTTCAGCCCAGCAACAAGAAATGTGTGTAGCTCAGAGATTGAGCTTTGCTGAGTTGGAGGTGGAGTCCAGCTCAGATGGTGGCAGCAACATTCAGGTATCTAGTGCAGACAGCATAGCGCGCGCACCTAGAGATATGGCACCTGACTTGGAGGGGGTTAACTTACACCAGGAGGTTCAAGGTCATGAGGTAGCTCCAGTAGTGCGCAGCGTCCCTGAAGGGAATAGGGTAGCTGGCGTAGGAGTTCATGGTCCTAGTGGCGGGAGGGTTTCCCCCATGGTTGAGGTCCTGGTGGGTGAGTGTAAGGACCGCCCAGAAGAGTGTGGGTTGTGTGACAGAGACAGTTCGCTACTGTCTGGCCAGTCTCAGAAGAATGGTGTGGAGTATGTGTGTGAGGCGCTGGATGGTGAGGTGAAGGATAATTTGGTTAACCCTGCTAGGGGGCTGTGTAATCCAATTGTGGGAGAGCATATTGTAAGTCCCAGTTTTCCTGAGCTATGCCAACACCTGTTTGAGAGTGAGTTCTCTGACCCCAGGGAGCTCACATTGGAGGCAGACCTTGTGGTGGATTCCAGAGGGTCTGGAGAGGCATTGGGGTGTGATCCTGTGGGGAGTGGCTCAGGTATCTTCCAGCCCAGAGTGGTGGAAGTGGCGCAGAGTAGCCCAGCTAGGTCCTGTAGTAGTGAGATGGGTGTAGGGCCTCACGTCCTGTCCTTAAGAGGAAGGAGTGAGAATGGGTTTTGTCCCGGTAGTGCCCAACCTCAGTCTCAGAGCCTGGATGGTTCTTTAAGGGAACACCAGGTGGGGAGCCTAGGCTGTCCGGATGAGTCACCCTCTGAGGGGGATCCCCCAGTGGCTAGAGAACGTGGAGGCTCTGTAAACAGAGCTCCAGTAGTTCTGGTGTCTGGCAGTGCCGCTCCAGTTGGGAGGGTACAGAAGTCCAGAAAGAGGGGCGAGAGGGGGAAAGAGTCCCCAGTGGAAGAACCAGTGGGTCAGGGGCCAGCCAGCAGGGCTGTGTCCCCAGTGAATGACCAGGGGGACACCACTTCTGTCCTGGGGGATCTTCCTGCACTGTCAGAGGGACAGGGGTTGGGAGATCTGCGCCAGGCAGACTGTCGCACGACACATGAGCTATGTGCCACCCTCAGGGGGGGCAGGCATGCTCCCCGGAAAGTCCTGGTGCGCCAGGCAAGTGTTCAACTGCAGGGTTGGGTCCCTGAGTTGAGAAGCCAGGTTCAGGTGTTGTCTGACCTGGAGGGCAGGACCACTGTAATCAGTGTCCTGGCCCATGTCGCTTCTAGGGGTACCACTCCGGTTGGGAGTGGTCAGTACTCTGGAAGGGGGTGCAGAGGGAGGGAGTCCTCGCCTCTGACCCCGGTGCAGCTTGAGGGTTTAGACCCTAGGTTTAAGGGCCCGGTGCAGGGTGTCCCCCCTGACCTGGTGCCCCAGTTGCAGGATAGCACCCCTGAACTGGTGGGTGAATTGTGCGGGTCACCTGCCACAGGTGCCCTGACAATTCTGGAAGGGGGTACCACTCCAGGTGGGAGGGTACAGAGCCCCAAGGAGGAGGACCGGGTGTGGGAGAGCCCACCCCAGTCTTTGGTACAGCCGCCAGGTACAGACCTGGAGCTGGTGGGTCAGTGCCAGGATGACATACCTGACCTGACAGGAGGGAGAGTGGACAAAGGGTGCCAAGCACCTGGGGCTAATGCCCCCCGCTCTTTAAGGCCACAGAGGTTTGAGAGCCCTGAGAGGCATAAGGCCTGGGTCTCATTCCTGACTACTGTCAGTGGCCACTGTGACTTTTTTCTGTCTGCCTGTTGGGACACACCTGTGAGCGAATTAAGGTTCAAGGCTGCACAGGTGGTGTCCACAGAGGAAGAGAAGGGTGCCCCATGGATTAGCTGGGTGGACCCTGAGAGTATGGACAGAGGATTTGAAATAGGTTCAGATTGGCGTAGAACTGGAATGTGCCCCTGCTGTTGCGGGCCAGGTCCATGTTCTATCGCCCTAAGCAGGGAAGCCCATCACAGTGGTGATTGGTCTACCCTGCGTTTTGGCTGGAAGGGGGTTGTGTTGGACCTGGGCCTCTTGGCAGGGTCATCCCTAAACTTTTTGCCTTCCTCCAATACTCTCTCTGACCTATTTTTGTTGGTTTAATGACTCTGGGCACTTTACCACTGCTGACCAGTGCTAAAGTGCATATGCTCTCCCTCTGTAAAGTGTACATGTGATTGATGTCCATGATTGGTTCATTGGAATTACTGTTAGTCCCTAGTAAAGTGCACCAGGAGTGCCAGGGCTTGTGAATGCCAATACTGCTAGTGGGCCTGCAGCGCTGGTTGCGCCACCCACAGAAGCAGCCTTAAAATGTGTCTAGGGTCTGCCAGTGCAGAACCTGCGTGCAGTCTGGTACTGTCATGCTGGCTGGGCAAGTGCACACACTTGCCAGCCCCTAAACCTTCCCTTAACTTCATGTTAGTCACCCCTTAGGTAGGCCTGAGGGCAGGGTGCATTGTAAGTGTAAGGTAGGACATGCCCTGATGTGGGTGGCATGTCCTAATAGTGAATTACTGCCAAATTCGTTTTTCACTATTGTAAGGCTACCAGTTCCCTTCTAGGCCAGATGGGCTGCTGGAATTATTACACTCTATAATCCCAGCAGGCTCAGGGAACATGGTAGAAATTCATGTTTAGTATGCCTGAACTCAGAATGATAAAATACTTCTTTTAGTAAAGTTTATTTTAATATCCTGGGTTTGCAAATGCTACTTTTAGAAAGTTAGCATTTGCTGGCCTAACCATTTCAGCCCGCCTCTGCTTGGATGTGGATCTGACTGTCTGGTGTGTGTGAGTGACAGGGCTGGGAGTTGACAGGTAGTGATTAGCAGGATGACACCTTAGTGGGTGGTGGGAGTTTCCCCTGAATGATGCATCAGGCTGTGCCCCTGCCTCCACAATGCTGGCTCCGCCCTCCTGGGGAGCGACTGATGACTCAGCCTGCACCTGGCCCAGGAAGGACCAAAGCTTGTCAACAAAGTGCTCAAGCTGCCCCTGTCTTCACAATGCCGGCTCCGCCCCCCTGGGGAGCGGCTGATGTGCCTGCCCTCACACTGAATGCAGAAGCCAGAAGTACCCACAACAAGTGCTCAGAGACTGGAGCAGTTATGCAGAGGCCCCCCTGGCTTGCTAGAACAAAAGAAACTGGGTATAAAAGAAGGAGCCCTGCTCCTTGTAAATTAGATCCTGTTTGTGCTACAGAAGAAACTCTGCCCGAAGAGAAGGACCTGGAAGGACTACAAGGAGGAGTGCTGACTCTGGCCTGTGTCTGGTGCCTTGCTGCCAAAGGAGAGGAAGAGAAAAGCCTACAAGAGACTTTTACTTTTATTTTGAACTTTGTGCCAAACTCTGCTGAGAGATCTCCAAGGGCTTGCTGTTGAACTTGCCCCCTGACCAGCGCTCCAGGAACAGTGAGCGCTACCTTCCCTGACTAAGGCATCAGCTGTGTGTGCTGCTTATCGCTGCGGCACTGACTGAGGAAGACGAGAGCATCAAGCCCCCCTGCACACCGTGACCGTGGGTGAGCAGATCGCCACAACAACGTGAAGCCCAGCCCGCCGCTGGCCTGAACACCGTGACGGCATCTGCACCTGGCCCCACGAGAGCAAAGTAACGGAGGACCCGTCCGGTCCTAGCACAGAAGTCTACTGGGCTCAAGCGCCGTAGACTCCCCCGCAAAGACGGACTGCCGCCCTTTGTCCTCTCCCTCGAACAGCGTCCTGTCGTCTGCCCCGCTGAGCGGAGCACCATCGCGACCGGCACTTTGGCTGGGTACGTCCCGCACTTGGGGACCGTACTGCCACTGCGCCACACCTAGCTGCCGCCGTCAGGACCGAAGCGAACCCTGAGAAGGGGGCCTGTGAACCCATCGAGCACCGCCGCCCGCCCGGGAAGCAACGCGACGTGGGACAGCTCCCCTTGAAGCCGTCCGCTTCAGAAGCCCAAGGTACTGTGTTCTTTCTCCTCACGGTGCGAGCGTCCTGCGACCTGAGCTCGCACCGCGCTGCCTGCTTCACAGCGCGAGCCGCCTCTGAAACCGAGGCTCGCACTGCTCCTGGTCCGCGAGGCCCACGCGGGAAGCGTGAGCTTTGGCCGGCCGGGCCCGATCTCCTCTCTGAAGCGAGCGGAGACAGCGGAACGCGCATTGAGGCGCTACAAGACACTGAACCTTGCTAAACTTGGGCAGAAGGCCCAAAAGATTGCTTATTGCTAAAAGAGAACTGTGGCAACGTGAAACTAAGTAAACTGGAACCGCTATTGAGAGTTGAAGACTGTATTTACAAGCCTGCTTGAAATTATATAAAGAACATATATTTTTACAAATACAGTTTGGTGTCATTGTGTGGTGGGTTGGTTGTGACGGTGTAATATTGCAAATGTTTAACCCTATGTGCCCCAGAGATTAGCCTAAGACTGCTTAAGCCACACTACCTAGAGGGTAAGCAGAGGTTGTCTTGAAGGTAACCCTCAGCCCTGACGGGGAAGAGAGAGGCCCTGCTTGTCGCCAGTGCTGCACTGCGCCAACTAGAGACTCCCCCTTCCTACAGGAGCTAGGAGCACAACGTGGCAGGAGAGGTGCAGCAAACTGGTCCTGTGGGAGGGGGTGCTGTAGGGTCATTGTTACAGGCCATGGCATGACAGACAGGAGGGAGGAGTGTGACTGTACATACAATGCAGGAAACTGCATTAAACTGTGGGATTCAAGAGTCAGGTAAATGGCAGAATATTGTATGTTGATGATGTAATTTATAATGAATAAATCCTGTAGACGTAGGTATCCTTAAGATGGTATTTATTAGTTATAATTAGATAAAAGGAAGAAATAGGAGTAATGAATCAGTCCCCACCGGGAGCAGCATCCAGCTGCTCAGCCCACTCAATCAAACTGATGGCACATTCAAATCATGCACACAGTAACATTCCAATGACATCATACATACTCAGGCTGAGCAGCAGGGAATAATATGATCAGGATGTAACACATCTCCCTCTTTTATAACAATGAGAATAAAAGAGAGAAAGTGAAATTAATTACAATATGTCCTGATGGTGGTAAAATCAGGATTACTAATTAGCAATACATAGAAAATGAATAACTGTGAAATTATATCATATCAGGATTACTAATTAGCAGTACATATAAATGAATAACTGTGAAATTATTTCATGAATTGAATTGAGTAATCAACATTGAAATTGACTAATTATAAGTAATATCATGAATTAATATTATATCATTATGAAAGATGAATACAGGAATGATATCTTTTCGTATAAAACCAGAGAGTAATTATATACAACCATTCCTCATTACAAATAAAAACCCAATTTATCACTAATCACGGCAGTTGGCCAGACTGTCATGAACAGCAACAAAAGGGAAATAAATTAAACAAGGTGACGTCCCTATAGAATAACATTTTTAGGACGTAGGAGTTATCACGCTATTCAAACACTTTTATATAAAGTATAATGAAAATTACGCATAACACCTAATGCATGGGTATATGGTTTCCTTACAACTCTCTGTAATTGAACACCTCTTATTGAAAAGAGCACTTGCGTGGTTCAATAATAAAAAACGAGAATAAATTTAACTGAGGACTCAGTAGCCTCATATAATAAACATAACTGAGGACTCTGTAGCCTCATATAATTCGATCATTATGAAATGGAGCACCTCAAATTATGAGCACGTATGTGGCTCCGCAACATATGCATCTTTAAATTCCAACTGGAGAACTAAACTTCTGTAAATATAGGAGCACCTCAATCTATGAGCACGTATGTGGCTCCTCAACATATGCATCATAAAATTCCAACTGGATAACTAAACTTCAGAAAATATAGGAGCGCCTCAAACTATGAGCACTTATGTGGCTCCGCAATAAATTTAAATACACACTAGTATTGAAATCTTCAAAGTATATCAAAATATACTCTAGTATTGAACTTCTCAAAGTTCAATCAATAAATGTAAACTCTGCACGACTAATCGCAGTAAAGTATGAACTCCTCTATTTATAATAGAGCACTATTAAATAAGTGGTTCATCAATAGATTTTAACAACTTAATGAACACCTCAAATTAATTGAGCACAAACGTGGTTCATTAACATCAATAAATTCAAACTTTGTCAGAACTCAGCATAGTAAATCTGACCCTTAAATTCAAGCATTAATGAAAATAATATAAATAAATTAATTCATCATTTTCAGCATTCAACAATTCAAGCAGTATAAAATTAATTAATCATTCAGAATTCAAATAAACCAATAAACCAATTTCTCAATTGCAGTACATAACTGTTCTATAAACCACTAGAACACAACATGTACATTAATGTATATATAAAAGTGACTGATGAAAAATAATAATTTAAAATAATAAAAGTAGTCACCGTTGTCATATCAAATGTTGTGAATTGCGAGGCTTGAATATTAAAACAGTACCTTGTCTCTTGAAATATATATGAAAACATCTCAGGGACTTGCAGGGTTTACAAACTTAAAAACAACATAGCGTGCCAGTCGCTGTGACACGATGAAAAAACGATGGCAGATAACCTCAAATGCAAAGTATTAGGACAGAAATGCTGTAGATGAAAAAACGATGGCAGATAACCTCAAATGCAAAGTATTAGGATAGAAATGCTGTAGAAATGAAATCGTTTTATCCTCGATCACTTCAGCGCATTAAGAACTTATCTGTGTCCTTCACATCGGGAAGTGTTGATTAACGACGACAGCACGCAGCAAACATCTCGCTGTCAGTCACGAAAATGCTCTTCAACAGAGGCAGTGACTCATTTGCGGTGACTCATTGGCTGACGTCAGTAGCAGAGCGCGAGGAGAGCTTCACTTCGCCAACTCCTCGGGACACTAAGAAGACGTCATCACAAAGGCTGAAACAGGGAAAGGCAAGGATCGCTGCTGATCAAATGACAGTTTAACCGTCATCTCCAAACCGGACGGTGAGTGTCAGAGATTAAAATGAAAAGTTAAGTAATTTTCAATGAAAGTCGCAGCTCCGTTTGTTTAAGCGAGCTGGCATCATTCATCACCTAAGCACTGCTCCAATTAACCTCCCGCTTTAATGAAAACGGAAGCCTCAGAGTGGAAAAAGGTCGCAGCCCGTTTTCATATTTGCATGAGATGAATTAAATGAGTAAAGTTCCCTTCTTCAAAATTGCCGTTCATCCGCTTGACAGCTATAATTCACACTTAACCTCAGAGGTCCATAAACAAAACAGTCGCTTCAGATAGTTTTGCTGAAAGGTTGACACATTTGCCCTTGAAATATAAATAGTCATTTTAAATTGCTGAAATGTTCACATCTTTGCCCTTGAATTATATATAGTTATTTTTAAATTGGGCTTTGAACATCTTGACGTTCTTGTAAATAAATCTGCCATTATAAAATTCAATAAGTTCTTCAAAGTACAACGCTTGAAACATACCTTTGTAGATGTTTCTTGTAGGCTGTCAGATGTGACATGACACCGGTGGGGCATCAAAAAGCGTTGCTTGTCTTTATTTAAATAGTCTTCTTCATTTCTTGTAGTTGTAAATTGTAAATTTTGTTCCTTTACGCGTAGTTCTTTCTTCCTCGTCGCCATTATTGTAAGTTGATGATGTAATTTATAATGAATAAATCCTGTAGACGTAGGTATCCTTAAGATGGTATTTATTAGTTATAATTAGATAAAAGGAAGAAATAGGAGTAATGAATCAGTCCCCACCGGGAGCAGCATCCAGCTGCTCAGCCCACTCAATCAAACTGATGGCACATTCAAATCATGCACACAGTAACATTCCAATGACATCATACATACTCAGGCTGAGCAGCAGGGAATAATATGATCAGGATGTAACACAGAACTAGATAAACTTGGAGTCCTGTGCTTCTTAATCTGCGATCGGGTGATTTAGCAATTGATGGAGAGCCATCTATGCTTGCCATTTTAAGCTTTTTCCCTTATATATATATATTTTTTTTTGTAAACTACGGCGTAAGCTTTATTTCTGAAAGTTTATTAGGAAGGGACTACTTGAACGGCCCAGATTTGTAGTGAAGCAAACACTAATTGACGCTAACAGTAATCATGTAGAAATTCAAGTTAAATGAATTGGTGCATCGACATTTTTCTTCTTTTATGCTTTTTCAGTTACATTGTTAATCGAAACCCTCTCTGTGTGACAGCTTATTCAATACTGGGGGACTGCGGTCCTGGAGCTAGCTTTCTGTACAGCAAAATATCCACTGCAGCACAATAGCTGCCAAGTTTTGAGGTTGCTGATCTGACATATCCACAATTTCAGTCTGCTTACACTTGAGTGACACCTTGAGTGGTACCGAAAAGAGAACTGGGAGCGAATAGGGAACACGTTTTGCGCATGTAGTGAGACAAATTTTGCAAAATAGCCCATGCTGTTGTATAACAAGCATTTGCACTGCAATAGGTCTCGCATTAGGAAAGTTTGAGCTATTGGTATTGTAAATGACAAATTTTGTATTTATGTATTGGTTTTGAAAATAGCGAAATTAATAGCTTTACAATGCCAATAGTTTTAACTTTCGCAAATGTGACACCTGTAGCATTTGTAACGTAATATGTGTTCTATTTACATGACTTAGATGCATTGATATTACAAATAACAATGGCTTGTAATTTTTGTAATAATTAATACTTTTAAAAATAGTTATTGTAATTTATAATGGGAATAGCTTAAACTTTTGTAAATAACTTTCGTGAAGATTATGTTAATTGTATTTTATTATGAAGAAAATCCAAGAACAGAAGTGAAATATTAACATCTTTTTGTGACATTTGTAATAAAGCTTGAAACATTGAGAGAACATATTTGAACCAGTTTTTGTTGAATGATTGCACAGATTGATGCTGTAGTGGCGCTGAGTGATGTTGTGGTGGCGACGAGTGATGCTGTGGCATTCAGTGATGCTGTGGTAGCGCATAGTGATGTTGTGGTGCCCCTGAGTGATGCTGTGGTGGTGGTGAGTGATGCTGTGGTGATGCGATAGATAGATAGAGTGAGTGCGATAGATAGATAGAGGGAGGACGATAGATAGAGTGAGGGTGATACATAGTTAGATAGATTGAGGGCGATACATAGAAAGATAGAGTGAGGGCGATACATAGATAGATAGAGTGAGGGCGATAGATAGATAGAGTGAGGCCGATAGATAGATAGAGTGAGGCCGATAGATAGATAGAGTGAGGCCGATAGATAGATAGAGTGAGGCCGATAGATAGAGTGAGGCCGATAGATAGAGTGAGGCCGATATATAGATAGAGTGAGGCCGATAGATAGATAGAATGAGGCCGATAGATAGATAGAGTGAGGCCGATAGATAGATAGAGTGAGGCCGATAGATAGATAGAGTGAGGCCGATAGATAGATAGAGTGAGGCCGATAGATAGATAGAGTGAGGCCGATAGATAGAGTGAGGCCGATAGATAGAGTGAGGCCGATATATAGATAGAGTGAGGCCGATAGATGGATAGATAGAGTGAGGCCGATAGATGGATAGATAGAGTGAGGCCGATAGATAGAGTGAGGCCGATAGATAGAGTGAGGGCGATAGATAGATAGATAGATAGATAGATAGATAGATAGATAGATAGATAGAGTGAGGGCGATAGATAGATAGAGTGGTATTGCGTGGAGTGTGTGTTGCATTCAGTAGTGTGTAATTATGTGGTGTGTAATTATGTGGCACTGAGTGGTATTTGGAGTGTATGTTGCATTGAGTGCAGTGTAATTATGTTGCATATAACTATGTGGCACTGAGTGGTATTTGGAGTGTATGTTGCATTGAGTGCTGTGTAATTATGTTGCGTGTAATTATGTGGCACTGAGTGGGATTTGGAGTGTATGTTGCATTGAGTGCAGTGTAACTATGTGGCGTGTAATTATTTGGCACTGTGTGGTATTTGGAGTGTATGTTGCATTGAGTGCAGTGTAATTATGTGTCGTGTAATTATGAGGCACTGTGTGGTATTTGGAGTGTATGTTACATTGAGTGCAGTGTAATTATGTGGCGTGTAATTATGTGGCACTGAGTGGTATTTGGAGTGTAGGTTGCATTGAGTGCTGTGTAATTATGTGGCACTGAGTGGGATTTGGAGTGTATGTTGTATTCAGTAGAGTGTAATTGTGTGGCGTGTAATAATGTGGCACTGAGTGGTATTTAGAGTCTATGTTGCATTGAGGGCAGTGTAATTATGTGGTGTGTAATTATATGGCACTGAGTGGTATTTGGAGTGTATGTTGCATTGAGCGTAGTATAATTATGTGGCGTGTAATTATGTGGCACTGAGTGGTATTTGGGAGTGTATCTTGCATTGAGTGCTGTGTAACTATGTGGCGTGTAATTATGTGGCACTGAGTGAGATTTGGAGTGTATGTTGCATTGAGTGCATGATGGGGCCCGCAGTACAGAGGCTTCTAGGCGTGGGGGAAAAAGGGTTTGTAGCGCTGCAAAACTGGGGCATAAGTAAAACAAATGCACCCACCAATGCCGGAAAACAAGACTCAGCACCGTTAACAGGCGTCATCCTGTAGCTAGGCAACAAGCAGCAAGTCACGCACACCACTCACAAAGAGCATCCTCTTCTAGACTGACACAAACAGAGTACCACGAGGAGCGCAAGCGTCCCCTGCAGCTTTCATGAATCCCATTCTCTGAGCAACACAACTGGCACTCACCGAAGGAGGGGGGCATAGATACTGTGCAGGGGGTCACAGAGGCGCAACTAGAGCCAAATTTCACTGGTGTGGCTACTAAAAAAAGGCAGAGTGTAGATGCAGGGGCCACAAGAAAGGGCGGCATGGGTGCACTTTAAAAAATACATTGTCAATTTAAATAAAGCGAACTGCAGCATTGCCTGTGCCAGAGAAGGGCTGCGCATGACACCTCAAAGCAATCACGGCACCCGCGCCATTAAACTGAAAGTGCGGCATGGGTGCCCTCTAAAAACAAGCCGGGGACTGGTGCGCGCTCGGGCGCTTGTGCCCGCCGCTGCATGCGAGAGATCAATTATAGTTAAATAGTAAAAGAATGCAATGTCTTAGGAGCCTCACCTCGAAGAACTGACAGCGGGAAGGTAAGCAGAATAAACACTCGTGAAATAAAGTGCAATTCTTCAGGTTAGGTTGGAGGCACAAAAAATTGTTCATGTGAATACGGTGAACAGTGGCATTGCGCAGGCCAAATGAAGGGCTGCACATGACACCGATCCATTAAACTGAAAATGCGGCATTGGTGCGCTTAAAAAAAGAAAACATTGTTAATGTAAATACGGCGAACCGTGCCAATGAAGTGCTGCGCATGACACCTCTATGCAATTGAGGCACCCACGTCCTTAAACTGTAAGCGCGGCATGGGTGCCCTTTAAAAAAATTATTTGTCAATGTAAATATGGCGAACCGCAGCATTGCCTGTGCCAGAGAAGGTCTGCGTATGACACCTCAAAGCAATCATGGCACCCGCGCCGTTAAACCGAAAGTGTGGCATGGCTGCCCTTTAAAAAATACATTATCAATGTAAATACAGCGAACCGCAGCATTACGCGTGCCAGAGCAGGGCTGCGCATGACACCTCAAATAATTCACGGCACCCACGCAATTAAACTGAAAGTGAGGCGTGGGTGCCCTTTAAAAACAAGCATTGGCCGCGCGGTCGGGCCGAAAATAAATAAATTTTTTTTTAAACCCGCGAGTTACTCCCCAAAAATCATGTGAAGGCCGAATTGTGACAGCAAGGTTTCGGGTGGTGCAATACGCAGGACTAAAGGACCGAATATCTGAGCTGCGTGCTTGAAAGTGCACAGACTTCCATACTGCTGCCGCATTCTGCTGGTCCTTTCTACTCGCCACAGAAGTCTGTTTTCTTTCCAGTCCGGCCCCCATTTCATAGCAGGAGACAACCATCGCAATGACTGGCCCTTGGCAGCATATCAGGGCAAAACAGAAAGCGATCCGGCGATTGTAGCCGTATGTATTACGGAATGGGATGTTTAAAGCAGACTCTCTGTGTGAGCTACGTCCTTTGTGATAAGAGACTGTTACTCAGCTGAGAGACACCAGACAGGGGGGAGTAGCAGCTGGTCTGTGCGGACACATCCAGCCAGGGGACACGGCTGTTACTGAAGCCAGCTTCTAGCAACAACTGTTGCCTTAGCTTCACCCTATTGTGTTTTTATTTCGTTGTGTTATGCTGCTACCTTGTCGCGGCGCCAGGACGCTCCTTCGCTGGAGCAGCTGTGCGCCTAATAAAAGTGCATAACATAACATAACATAACATAACATAACATAACAGTCTATAAAAGAAATAAATCGCTCGCCGCTAAAAGTGGCGGGGGAGCGGCTTCCTTTGAAGTGTGATGGGGGTGGCGGGGGAGCGGCTTGCTTTGAAGTCTGATGGGGGGCTTGGGAGCAACTTGCTTTGAAGTCGCAGACAAATGGTGTATGGAGTGCGATGTGCGATGTGGCTGGTGATGTGCACGCGCCTGGCTCACCTGAACGGTGTCTAATCCGCAGCTTGGGGAGACTTTTTGGACGCCTTACTAGAATCTCAACAAACAACCATTGCTAAAGCAATGCTGTAGGTCGAGACCTAAAAACTGACTAAAAACTGCCCAGTGCCTCTAAAGTGCTTATGCAATACCACTAACTTATTTCCCTTTGCTACCAGGTTTTCCTCAGAGACATTTCTCAGCTTAGCAACCAATGGATACATGTTTTAGAGCCATTACTAAATTGTAGTAAAGTTCTGTGTAATGCCTGGCACATATTTCAGTTAGATTAAATGGACTGTTAAACCATAACAATCCATCTTTTCCTGTGCCACTTTTCAAGGAAGTGACATCTGTATCATGGCCATTGTGATAAACTGCACGATATTACAACTTTGGTGTTTTTAAATGTTAATGATTACAAAGGAACACAAATCGGAATAGAAAAGGTCTCACAGATCAGTGAGTGTGTGAGCAGTTTTTGTTAGCAGTTTATGGCCGGTTTTAAGGCCAATTTTCAGTGATTTCCCTGCTATTAAAATAAACATAGCCTACAGCAAACACAAATACATGGAGTCACCCATACCTTCCAAAATACTCACAGAGCGTGTCTTCACAAGTTCAACACTGGCCTGATTTGCAAATGTGTTCCACTTTTTTAGCTATCAGATTCGCTAACGTGGGCCACTTTTATTTTGGTGCCTGGGCATATTTTTTGTTCCAGTCTGACCCTGTATTTTGTCGATTGCATTATTTAGTGAATGTTAATAACCGATCTTCAAAAGCACCTTAGCTTTTACAACTTTTAGCACCTGTATTTTAGGGGCGCTGTCAATTGCAGTTTTCAATACAGATTGTTTTAAAATAGAAATATACAATGTACCATAATTAGGGTCCTAGGTTTTGATTGATAATTATTTATTTTGGATTAGCAATCCATAAAACATACATAAACAATAAAAATACCATAAATATAGTACTAAAAAAGTGAAATAATTCTATAAACATTCTTATAGAATCACTTAATTATTTGAAATAGTCAGATATATCACAGTCCACTGTACAAAAAAAATCATACCTCAGATTCCAACAAAGTGACATTCCATTCAGTGTTGTCTAAAAACGGCTTTGAAATATAAAAATAGCAGCACCCCAGTAGGCATATTTTTACACTGTATAATTCCTGTGCCATAATTGCATGGGAGAATTAGGTCACCGTTTTCAAAACATAATTTCTACACAATTCGTCTAAAATACCTTTAGTGTATGGATAGACTACTACTAAATTCCTAATTAGCACTCTATCTGCTGGTTCAGAATTATCCACACAGCATGCAAATATTTTGCTATATTGACAAAGATCACCTTCCGTGTGTCTGTCTTTAGCATCGCGGGCCACTTTTATTTCGGTGCCTGGCCTATGTTTTGTTTCAGTCTAACCCTGTACGTTGTTGATAGCATTATTTAGTAAATGTTAATAACTGATCTTCAAAAGCACCGTAGCTTTCATAACTTTGAGTACCTGTATTTTAGGCGCGATGTCAATTGTTGTTTATTGACATAAACCATCTCCAGTTTTCAACACAGATTATTTTAAAATAGAACCATACAATGGTCCATAATTAGGGTCCAAGCTTTTGTAATGTCACTTCTATTGTCAAGGGAGGGACAAAGACGTGTGATGTTACTTCCACCACCACATTGATCTATGTCAAATGATGCAGATACGTCCCTAAAAGGATATGTCAATACTTCAATGACTAAATTAACCCATGGGTGGTTTGGTTAAAGAAGTCATCTGTTAATTTCACATGCATTGTTAAATGTTGATTTGTGGTTGATGAAGTTGAGCTTCTTCTTACGAGTGGAAGCCTTTTGCAGATATTGGGGCCAATTCACAAAGATGTTAATGAATACATGGAGTAATACTTCATGTACTCATAAACGCCTTTGTGAATTGCATCCACAGTTTGGAATACAGACTAGTATGAAAAGTGATTTTTATGTGTACCTAAACAATGATCATAGCAAAAAGGAAGACACCAGAACTTAAACATTCAGTTACGGTTAGCTTAAAGGTTATGGGGGCAATTCAAAGAGGCACTGGTGAATACGTCAAGTGGTACTCCAGTAGTATTACACATATATCATATATGTTTTTTATTATTGTGGCCCATTATCCAAGTGTTGTTTGTATGCAGGAGTAGTGATGGGATGTCAATATTACGAGAGCTTGGACCAATAAACATTTTTAAAAATCAACACTGACATGCTACAGAATATAGCCTGTGCCTATCAGGTGTGCTGGCAGTGACTGCTGTGGCAGGTCCTCCTACCATACTTTCTACCTCGTTGTCATCAATGCACTGTGGCAAACAGATGACAACAACTTGAAAGGACAAGTTTGTTTGGACTCAAAATAGGAGCAGTTCATGATGACACTATGATTTCCTCTGTTTCCTTGCAGGTTGCTAAGCTTGATGGCTGTTTATTTGCTGGCTTTTTGTCTGGGTCTTTACCGTGTGTGATTACCCAAAACATGCCCTCGTTATCTCCAGGGAACAATTTTGACAATGGTTTCGTGAAGGATGATCCTGCATTCTTCTGCCTGACACTGACATGTTATCTTTCTAAATGCCATACAGTCTCGCCCTGTAAAGCACAACAAGGGCCTTGAAAAAATTGACTACATGACTTGTATCCTGATGGAACTCCATTGGCTCTCCTCACTGTGCTGCAGCATCGCGAAGAACAGCTGCATTGTCTTCGAAGCCATCACAGCAGGCACCCCCTCATATCTGCCTGACAAACTTAAAACCTCAGACTGCACTCAACACACTCAAAGTCAGGATATTACCACGCTTGGCACGAATTAGTGCAAACAAAGAAGAACAAAACAAGAAACAGGGCTTCTTCATAAATTGTGCCAGGGACTAAAACGACTGCCCTGTTTCCATCAGGACCACCACAACCTTCTTCCAATTCAGAAAACCTCAACTCTTGAGAGAACATTATGTCTTGACACCATAGCTAGTAGCCCTTTTCACTTTTCTGAACCCAGTATCCAGCCTCATTCTACTCATGAAAACACTTTGGAGTCAGGGATCCTTTAGATTTCTATGAGGCCATTTGGTTAGCAGGGAACTGCTGATTAGTATACATGAGCCCTTCCATTTGGCAGCTGGTAGACGTGTGGATGGCAGTGCAGACTGATGTGAAAGGTGAGGATGTCTCTAGGTAAGGGTTGACGTTTGGAATTTCTCTGATTACGCCTTCAGTTGGACTAATAAAAGACAGGTGTAGAAACTTCACACCTCTTTGTACCTCTGTTGTTAGTGCTCCAGAGTGAAGACAACCCCATTGCTACCTGTTGTGTGAAACCTCACTTTGCAAAAAGGCTGTGTCTGAAGTATAGCATGGGAAGGACACTTGAAAGAAGGCACACCTCAAACCACTTCTGCTGTTTGAGACACTGTGTCCACATCATCAGTTGGAAAATCCCCCACCGACACTATGTTCCAGTTCCAAGTTCTCTATGACCAAGGAAAGGAGTATTTTGCAGAATTCTTAAAGGACTGTTCTGCAACAAGGGCCAGTGTCTACATGACAGGGAAGAAGCCTGCTTCACACTGCAGCAGGAGCGACTGTCTGGGAAAGAGAGAGGCCCAGCACATACCCAGTGGCTGTGGTATACCTGGGAAGAATCCAACTGCTTGACAGTGCTCCCTGTGTCCCTGGGCTCCCTCAGAACCTCCTTCCAGATCCTGCCAGAGACCGCAATACTGTGATTACACAATTGCCAAAGACCCAGTCGAGTCTGCGATTGCATGACTACTGAATGACCAGTCAGGGCTGTGACTGCCAAATTGCCAAAGGTCCGAGTTGAGATGACACTGTCAAATTGCTGGAGGCCCAAGTAGGGATGCAACTAAAGTCCCAGCCAGGGCTGCATCTGTTGAGCAGTCAGCCCAGACATGGGCTACCGAGCAGATCCCTGGATTGGCAGTCACAGAGCTATGGGCTACACCTCATGCGACTCGCCTCTTGACTAGCCTTGCAGAGCAGCTGCAAGAAGATGGCCTGGCTGATGCGCTATCAAAAGCGGCCGACACCTGACCCAACAAACTTCAACAGAGCCCTGCTAGTTCCCTCCAAGCATACAGGAGAAATCCACAGAGTGCAAGGTGCCAGTCGAAAGGACATGTAAGACTCCACCTGTGAAGGGGTAAAACAGACTGAATGAGTACATCTTGTGAACTGTGGGTGACTGATTTAACAAGAGTCCAATTCCCACAACTCATGATTGCCATTCCAGCATGGACAACCCAGTACCCAGTGAGATCCCTGTGAGAGGATGGCAAGATAGCAGGATGGGGCCAGCACCCAAGGGAGATTGCGCCTAGATACATTATTTAAGTATATGACTATTGAAGTTGCGGTAGAATGTGGGCTGATCTACAGGAGATGTCCCTCACAACAAAGGAAGGGAGGGGCAGGCTGTTTACCCTCTGCTCTGCGTTATTGGATCATATAAACAATATAAGAAAATATAAGACTGTTATCACTAGTTGGTGCTAAATAACAAGGAAAGGTATGAAAAACAGCCTTTACTGTGATAGAAAGGTAGTGCTTTAGCCACTAAATGCAATTTTGCCTGGAGTGTCGAACATCCTTGCATTGCACCTGTATGGCTGGAAAAGTTAGCTGCCATCAAATCCTCTGGCACTGAGGAAGCCTACTCTGTTGCTGGACAAACATCTCTATGTCGGCAAAAATATGACAAGAAAAGAAACAAGAAGGGATTTACATAGTATTTGATTATTAGGACCACGCAGAACCGTTTGTATGGCTCTTCCTCCGTTGCGTCATTGGGGAAATGACAGCATCATGTGTTATCAGACATGCCAAGACTTCAAAGACCACGACCATTATGTCTGAAAAATTGCCATAGTCTCAATATTGTATCTTATTAATTCCTTATCTTGTCTTATTAAAAGAATACTTATTTACTGAGGCTAATTTGTCAGTCTGATAGCAATGTAGCCCAAAACCAAAGTCCTGGTGCCGTGAGAGTCAGAAAGAAAGCGCTCCCCATCCCCCGCTCTATACCCGAACGAAGACTGAGCCAACATGTAGTCGTCTTTAGTGGCATCTCCTTTTTATGATCTTTTCAGGGCAGCAGGGCATGCTAGTATTATTAGATTTTTAGGTTTAATTTCCCTCACTATAAGGGGCCTTGGTTCAGCCTTCTTCAACCATTGGTGGCTTTTGCTCAAGAATCGTTAGCCACTGACTTGAGACTTTGTCAATCACATCTTGGATCAAACCATAGGAGTATTTCTGTCCAACCATTTTCCTATTAGCTGTCTGGGTGTGTTTCTTCACTTACATTAGAATCCACAAGGAAAAAGTTTACATCTGAAATCAATTGTCGAGCTAGATCTAGGAAGCGAGTGCTGATAAAAGCACACAAAAAACGGAAGCCACAGAACAGAAAGCAACACTTTTTAGGTCTGCCATTAGCCAACACCTTTAAAAAAAACCTGTATATATTACACATACAGGGCTTTCAGTCAGCCCTTACCATCCATTGGTCTGCTGTAATGTCTTTCATATTTTGCCTCTGCCCACCACAGCATACAGCATGGGATACAGAGTCAGCCCACTTCAGCTATTACCTGACTGTGAGTGACGGCATTCTGCTCATGCACAATGTACGCATATGCACATTCAGCCTCACTCAGTGCAAGGAAATACTATTGCAATGTGTGCGTTTACATAAAAAATATACTTTTGGGGTTTTCCGAAGTGCTGTTTTCGTACAATGCATGTCTTCAAACAAAAATCATTCCCAAACCAAATAAGCATTGGCTAAGCCAAAAGGTCACTAGCCAATGCCAGACCCATTGGTTTTGCCAGTGCTTGTTTGCTGTACCATCCATTTTTCAAATCCCTTTGTCTTTGTTGCCCACTGCTTTTGGCAAACAAACACTGACAAAGCCAATACGCTGATGTTTGTAAGGCATGAACATGTCCAATCCGCATGCCATACCAAAGGCAAACCTGCAGGCTTTGTCAATGCTTGCTTCTTTTGCAAATAGGGCAAGTATTGATTATCGCTGACACCTTCCTTCAAGGATTTGAACATAGAAAAACAGACAGTGGACCATTTCCTTCCCAGGCACCAAAACGCAAGTAAAGTCCAACCCAAAAAATTCAAAAGACAATCAATATCTTGTGTGCAAAACCTCAACGGTGCTCACTGTCCAAGGGCACCACCCTAAACAAGGGTAAAATGTAATTGCAATACTTGTATTGAATTTGCACCACCTTAATATTTTATAAATGTGTATTAACATATAACATTCAATAAATGATGAACATTTTTTGATGATGATACTACCATCGGCGGTTGTTTTTGAATATATGAGACGGCCAAGAAAGGAATAGATTGTTAGTAGGAGCCTTATTACGGCGGGCCACGTGCAAAACATTTGAAATCGGAATATACTTTTTGACATTGAAGGAGGTGTATTGTATACCTCATTTGGATATTTTGATTTGCGCAAAATTCATTTCGTTAGAATTTTCTGTATACTCTGAGAGTCGTGCTGTAGAAGTGACTCGTTATATACTTGAGAAGAGGAATTCCAGAATCATCTTTTCTGATTCTAAAAGACATCGGATGCCCTGAAGAAGTTCTGTTTCCAGAACGAAACGCGTTGGCTGTGACTACACTAAATAAAGCAAAGAAATACACACCCTGCAAGCGAAAAAAAAGTCATCATTTATTGAATGTTATATGTTAATAAACATTTATAAAATAGTAAGGTGGTGCAACTGCAATACAAGGAGATCGTACTTGCCATTTTTGATAAATTATCCGTAAATTGTGAAAATCATCTTTTACACATCCTCAATGTTGAAGGTAAAGGCATGACATATAACAACTCATTACAATGTATGTGCTGCATGAGTCCAAAAATCAGTGTCGACTGTCGAGCTGGCCTACAGGGCAATCAGGCAGTGCCTTATGGGCTGCTCTGAAAGATCAGTGTCTGGGCCCGTTTTTTAGCAGTTTGTGGGCCAGTTTTTTGGCCAGGTGAGCATGTTTTTTTGCTGTTGATTTCACTAACATTACCACAAGCAGTGTCTGCTGCAAACACAAATGTATGCAGTCTCCCATACCTTTTAAAATACCCATACAGTGTCTTGCCAAGTCCAAAAAAGGGACTGGCTTGCAATTGTCGGCCACGTTTTTAGCTTTCTGCTTTGCTAATGGGGGGGGGAGGGGGCTTTTATTTTGATGCCTGGGCCTATTGTTCGTCCCAGTCCGACCCTGCCCGAAATTACTTGATCAAAATCAACAGTTCCAGCCAGACCTTCCACCCTTGCGCCATGCAATTACATCTTTTCAGGTACAGAATCAAAAGTAACATGCTGGTATTGAAATACGGGGCATTTACTGCTTTTTAGTCCTGATACCAAATCAGTGGGGGGAAAACAATGAGAGAGGCGCCAGAAGCTTGTCTGCACCCTGTGAACTCAGAATCTGACAGGGCAAGCTACCCTATGGCGAATCCACTGCAACCAACTCATAGTTGGCTACATACCTTCACAGTTTGCAAACCACTCACATGTTAAAAACAACTTGGCAACTTGTCAGGCACTCACTACCTCATTTTGAGAGACCCGTAATTCATGATATGGCCTCTCATCCTGGAACCAGCCTCACCTGGAATTATCAGGTCGACAGAGTGATCGGGAACCGCTCATGTTTCGCCTAAAAACTAAAATGAGCTGAAATATTCAGGAGAGACTGTGGGGGAGACGGAGGCATACATGGGGAATCAGACCTGGAATTACTGATTCCCCAGGCAAGTATCCTTACTCAGGGTGTTCTCAGGATTCAACCTGGATTCCCTGTTAATTGTACAACCCCAGGGTTAACAAGATCATCATTAGCATTAACTCCATTGGTGAGGAATTAATACTTATAATAAGGCCTAGGATATTACGTTTAATCCCTGGACATTGTACATTGGACAATAGCGACAAATTTTGCCTGCAGACAGCTAGGAAGTGGATGCAAGGAAATAGGCAGTGCAGTGGAGATTCGTATAGATGAGCTGGGTGGAAGACAAGTACTCCTAGAAGTAGACAACAAGTGTTTAAGAGAGGGACCGGTATGATAAACAGTAGCATAGCTCAATCTTAAGAGTCTTCGGGTCATTTAGAACCTGGTTGATTGCCCACAAGGTCAGCAGCAGCCATGCCCAGCTCTCCCTTTGCAAGGATCCCCAGCCAAATTGAGAGATTCTTGCCAGGTAGGAAGGGAATGGCAGTGCTTTTAGTGGAGCCACCAGTGCAGCAGCATCACTGAAAGCACTGAACTTTCCTGTGTGGGCTCTATGTTTATTTCTCCTGCTGGAGCGTCCATGATCTTTCATTCAAGGCATCGAATAATGTACTCAATAGATTTCATGAACCTTTGTAGTTGACATGAAGCCTTGAAAGGGAGAAGACATCAACAATACAATGTACCTTGGGAAGCCTATGTGACTCCACAATGAGGATCAGGAATTGATGAATATGATTAAAGGGTTTTATTTGGATTACCAAACAATCTAGTCAATATGCAAGCCATATGCAGATTACATTAGTACAACAGTCAAGGTAAATTATCTTAGTTGGTTAAGATGCAATAACATGAAATACAGAATTGTGGCAGCCACAACCATATAATAGCAAACAAAAGTTAACAGGTGTTCCATAAAGAAACTTAGAGAAATGAAGTTTCTCTCCTCTACCACCAAATCAATGAAGGGTCATCTATGGGGGCTTTCTAATTCAGGAGGAATAGAAGAGGTAGTTGTCAGCATGATCAGACTGTAGTGGAAATATAAAAGAAAAGGAAATAAGTGTTTAGCATAAAGCTTCCCACTAGCAGGAATAGGGCAAGCAGAGAGGTCTGTATCTCTCAAAGTCTATAAGGGATCTCTCCTAACGCCTTACTCCAACAGGACAAATTCACAGTTCTGTGAACACCAATATAAAAGAAACCTGAGATTTAAACATATTATCCCTGCTCACGCTACCAGCATCCAACTAGAACGCTGTTTATGTGCTTCTGCGCCATTGCTCTAAGTTCCCAATGCATTGATTAAAGCTGCCATTCTCAGCCTTGAACATGTTGCCATTCTGGTACATGGTGAACAGAAAGCTTATTTTCGTCCATTTTTCCTCCATATTCACTGGCAGGTCTCCTCCTGGCCTCTCTATCAGCCATCTCAGCCTTTCACTAGCTAACTTTAATCATGATAATGAACCTGCAAGGGAAAAGGGGAAAATATTCTGGCAAAGCAAAGAGCACTTCAACTGAGGTCTGTAGGTAGACTAACTTAAAAGAGCATTTAATTTGCATTTCGGATACATGATTTTACATGCACATATGTCATGTTAAAGGATCTGCAAAACCTGAGCAAAAAAATACATCTTTACATATGCAATATAATTTGAAGTGTACGTGCAAAATGAAATAAAGAATGCGAAATTTGAGTTTAAACTAAATATTAGTCCACACATATATAAATCTCTAGTTTCTGCAATGAATACATTTCAGAAATGTGTTTAAATGCTTCCCTTGTTAATAAACTATGGCACACAGTGAATATAGTGTCATGTGCACATATATAATTGCACTTCTGTGCAAGGTTGGAGTCTAAATTACACTGCTGGAATCCCCCTTCTGATGGCATTGTTAGCCAGCACAATCAGCACAGGAATCTTATTAGATGACCAACCAAAACCGTGAGGTTTTTATCATATTTTGTGTCATCTTAGTATCTACACTGGCTCTCCTCTGTTCCACATCCTGTCTCTTTCTCCTTATTCCCAACCTCTCCTGCTGTACGTTTCTTTTTGCTTTCATGTACTTGTACCCCTTTTAGATTATAATTAGAGATATGGCTCAAAGGGCAGTTATCACAAGGGGTCTCAAAATGGAACCAATTATTCCACTTCCGATGTTTCCAAATCATTGCCTACTGTGGCAAATCCATTTCCAATGGCTCCCCACGTACCTGTTGCTTCCATTTCCTTTAGATCTCCCTGTAATGTTCTTCATATACTTCAATTCTTCACTCTTATCAGGTATATAGGTACACCATTGCCAAAAGTCCAACATGTTGCAGACTCCACCCTCCTCACGAGAAGGATGTCTAATGCAAGACGATTCTGCAAAACTGTAGACCTTACAGCTAACCTTTCAGTGTCCACAGCTAAGAATGACCTTGCAGTACTATGGGGATAACTTATCAACTATAGTGGGCAATATTCTAATCTTGAAATCATTCAGAAATACTCCTACAGACGTAACAGTGCACCAAATATGTCTCCAGCTATTTCAGTGCCACTACTACTTTATTTACTTCTTGTATGTTAACTCCACACTGGACCATCTAAATGTTCTACATGATAAATCTTTGGGAAAACTACTCCTAAATAACATGAACCATACCAACCTTGGGGTAATGTAAACTAAGAATGTTCTCCACAAACATAATAAACTCCAGGAATAACAGGTTCTTGACTGCCAGTGAATAATGGCCAATTTCCCCCATACTCAAAGGTGTGATCATCACTTTTTCCGATACATTTAGTGTGAGTTATGTATTTACCTTTAAGTACACATAATTTCCCTTTATGTTTCTAATCTAGAGTCAGTGCTGCCATAGTTCCTGACTCTTGATGCCCTACTCCTTCTTTAGCCCACTCGTTTCTATACTTTTGTTCCTTTCTGATTTCGATCTAGGATCTATTGCTCTTCTTCTGTCTTCCACTAGATCTCAAAAATTCTTCTCAACATCTGTCAAGGAACAAATCAGGTTGTTACTATGGGCATAAGCAGTATCTAATGTCTTGATCTCCTTGGCACTGGGGTGATGATTTAAATGCTTAAACATGGAACTTCTGAAAGAACTAAATCATAATTAAGGAAAATAATACCGAAAATGACAGGTAAGATGGGAGGGTCCATAAGGAATCTACAACTAGGTATAGTTTCTACCAGATAAAGAGGTACTGAAGGTAGCTTGTTAATCTGATAAAGACTTCTATCCCCATATTCCTTACCGCAAAATAGATACCCAAGCAGTACCTACCTGGAGGTGGGTGTGTGAACAGATTCAGACCAGGAAGTTCTGGAGGACCAAACGGGCAAAGTGCCTATCACAACAGACCTGACTGTCCAGGCAGTAGTCCTTGGGAAATGTGTGCAGAGAAGGCCATGTCACAGCCTGACAGATGTCCAGGATGAAGACTCCACTAGCTAACACAGTGGTCGCAGCCTTGGCTCTCATGGAATGAGCACATAAGCCATCAAGGAGTTACTTTATGGCTTCTGGAGATGGTCAGTTTCTGCACAGCTTTTCCTTTCTTTGCTCTGACAAACCTAATGAAGAGTTGATCATCCACGCAGTGTTTGGTACGATCTATGTAGAATGACGACACCATTTTTGGGTCTAAGCGATGGAGTCTCACCTCCTCTTTAGATAGGTGAGGCAGAACAAAGAAGGTCGGCAATGTAATGGTCTAGCCAATGTAGAAGGGTGTCACCACTTTCGGCAACGATGAGACACGTGTTCTTACTACTAGCTTGTCTGGAAAAAAGTTGTGTATGAAGGGTGCACAGAGAGCGCTTGCAGTCTACTAACCCTCCTGGCTGATTAAATGGCCATTAGAAATGCTTTTTTGATGATTACGATATGCAGAGGGCAAGTATGCCTGGGCTCGTAGGGCTAGCAAATGAAAAATGTCAAGACTAAGCTCAGGTCCAAATGGGGCATGGTGATGGTTTTTGGAGGAGACGTGTTTCAGACCTTTTCGAAAACAAGTCCTAACAGGTGACTTGAACAGGGAGGGCTGATCTGGTAATCACAAGGAAGTTGATAACACTGAAAGATACACCCTAACTCTGCCTAAATCAAAGTCTTGCCGGGCTAACAACAGAAAAAATAACAACATCTCCGACAAAGGTGCAGAGAAAGATCAACATTTTTGGAAGTACACCAAGCCAGAAACGTGTCCCAACAGCAGGTTTATAGTGGCCGCCAGAATAACATTGCAGACTTCTGGAACTGACAAAGACTGTCAGTTGCCACTGCTCAATCTCCATGCATGACGGCAGAGCGTACAAAAGCTCAGGTGTAGAACCCTGTCCAATTGCTGAGACAGGAGATCCTCCGAAAAGGGCAGCCTGATCGGAGGATCAATGCTCATGCGCAGGAGTTCAGGATACCGTACTTTCCATGCCCAATCCAGAGCTACATAAATGGCTTGGGCCAGGTCGTGACTGATCTTCTTGTGAACTCTAGGCAGGAGTAGTATCTGTGGGAAGGCATACAGGAGACCTGAAGTCCACTAGATTCAAAATATGTCTCATCAAAATATGTCTCAAAGCGATAGCCACCTTGGAAACTCCAGTGCACAGAAGTGCAAGTTCTCCCCAGTTGCAGAAGAGACATCCAAGTGGAGACGCCATTGGTAAACCACGAGGCAACGACAGCTGAGTTTGTCTGGCCTAGAATTCAGAGCTCCTTCCAGGTTTGTTTGACCAGAAATATGTCATGACATTCTACCAATCTCCAGAGATGCAGGTGCTCTTGGCACAGGGTCCATGACCCCACCTGCCCTGCTGGTTGCAATAGCACAAGGCGGTTTTGTTGTCAGTGAACACCCGAACTAGCCTTCCCTTGATAGAAAGCCGAAAGGCTTTCAATGCCAGGAGAATTGCTGTCAGCTCCAACAGGTTGATGTGGAGCTGAGACTCTGCAACAGACCAGAGTCCTCTGATTTTCACCTCTCCCAAATGTCTGCCCCTAACCCAGGAGGTTCTCATCTGTCACCACAGTCAGCTCTGGGTGGAACAGGAAGGAGAGGAATCTGCCACTGACCCATTCGTACTTTGTCAGATACCACTGCAGATGTTTTGCAGTTCCCTCCAATATCTGTACCAGGTTGGAGAGACTGCCCTGATGCTGCACTCACTGGGCTTCAGGTGTGACTTCGGCACGTTGATAGTGAACCCCCAGTAAATGCAAGAGGTCCACCATAGTCTGGATGTGGGTGATGACTTCCTGGGGTGAGCCTGCCTTCAGCAACCAAAAAGTTATGGTAGGGGAAGACTGAAATCCCTGACCTCCTCAGGCGTGCTGCAACCAACGGCATCACCTTAATGAATACTCAAGGGATAAAGGAAAGGCTAAAGGGGAGTACAGCAACCTGAAAGTCCTCCTGGCCCACCGTGACCCCTGACCTCCACAGAGAGGAGGCCTTTTTTGGCACCAGAATGTAGCAGGAATAGCAACCATGACCTACTTCTGGTACCAGCTTCCTCTTCATAGCCGCTTTGACCAACAAATCCCTCACTTCCTGATGGAGCATGGAGAGGTGGTCCTCTGTCAGCTGATCTGAGAATGGTGGCATAGGCAGGAGGGTTTTGGTGAATGGAAGGGTAAAATCCCTCTGAATAATTTGGAGCATCCATTTGTCTGATGTTATGGACTGCCAGCAGGGCAGGTGGTGCTTCATCCTGCCAACAACTGTTTGCCCATAGTGGTGCAAGGTCAAACTAAAGGGGTCTGGAGGATGTGGTTGTCCAGGGAGAGGCGGGCTGGCAGACTTCAAGACTTGTGCAAAGTACATCTGTGCCCACAACAGTCCTGGGAAACCTAGTTGGCCTTAGAGGCTGGGTGGAAATGGACATGGTTGGTACTGCCTACCGTTGCCATAGAAGGGGCAAAAGGCAGAGTGGGGTTGGCACAGGGCTGTGGAGAGTCCTAGCGATCGGGCAGTGGCCCTGCTGTCTTCAAAGCATTTGAGCGCTGAATCTTCCTTGTCGCCAAAGAGGCAGGTGTCATTAAAGGGCATACAAAGAGAAAACCTCTTATCCGGCCTATATTACTTCTCAAGTGGTAGTAACTCTAAACAAAACATTTATATTACAACATAGAAACTAAACACAGAAATTAATCTTGTATAGAGTTTTGTTTATTTATCATAGATATATTTACATTTTTAATACTTTTTCATACTTTTTTTATATTTATTGCAAACGTGGTGCAGAAAACAAATTCACATTATTCTTTCAAATTAGAAGAAAACATCCTTAAACTTTTTTAAACAAAAATTTGTATATAAATAACCCCTAAATTATCTCCATCATTCTTCCATTCTCTCCTTTCATTTTATCTTGCATACCAACTAACATACCACACATGCAAAATCACAATAAAAACACATCTGAACCAAAAGGCCGAATCCTTATTTCTGTTTGTTCTTTGTCAGAAAATTCCACAATTCGAAAGTACAGATAAGTCCATCAATTTAATATTAGCTAGTTCTTCTTATGGCTTAGTCCTTGAGTAGGTCCTTCAGATGTGTATCGCTGGCCTACGTACGTTTCGGTGAAACATAAGTTAAAATCACCTTCTTTAGGGCCAAAGAGTTACAGATTTCTTCCCTGGGATAGTCTGGGGGTTTATCTGTAATAATACAATATTCTACATAAGGGCACAGTTCTATGCTGTACAATAGTATCAATACATTCAAATTATTTACATCTAATATTCTGCCTCCAAACGTGTGCTATGAAGTACTCATCACTCCTGAAAAAACATCAACTCCCATGTTGGGAAAAGAAAAAGAATTGTGAAAGATTTTAGTAAAATGTTTGCAATAAATATAAAAAAAAGTATGAAAAAATAAACAAAACTCTATACAAGATTCATTCCTGTGTTTAGTTTCCATGCTGTAATATAAATGTTTTGTTTAGAGTTACTACCACTGGAGAAGTAAGATAGGCCGTATAAGAGGTTTTCTCTTTGTATTTATTTCCTTCCCCCTCCTCTTAGGCCTCACCGAAACAGGGGGGTACCTTTGTGCTTAAATGCCATTAAAGGGCATATCCATAAGAGACATCCCACAAAAAGCCAGTATCTGAGGCGACTATTACAATGGGGTCGGCGCCACTGAGTGGCATCAGCAGCTTCAGGAACAACGTCAATGGAACGGCCTGTGGGGTAGGTCATTTTCTCATGACCAGAGTTGATTGAGGAACAGATTAATGGGGAAGATCAAAGACACTAAGGGCAGACCTACCAACAGGAATCCAGTGAGGGCACCTGCAAATCTTGTGAGACCAAAGGTATTCCAGAGGGGTTGGCACACCCAAATATGGTGTGTCCTCATAAAAATCTTTTAATTGGGCATTGGTCACTTTGGGAAATTCTAGGAGGTCGGAATGGACCCTGGCTCACGCTCTGCAGCTGACGTATCAGAGCAATGCCTAGAACGGTGGCGTCATTCTAGCACTTTGTCTGAAGTCTTGGACCGGTGCAGCAAAGTCAAAGAGATTTTCAACTTAGTAAATTTGTTTTAGATTTTTTGTAGGACTTACTCAACGATGACTTCGAGCGTGATGACGAGCACCGGGAATGGCTCCACAAACAGGCCCAGGACCTTCTGATGACTAGGACCTGGAACGTTGTGGGATTGATTGTGCGCTGGGTGACCAGGAGCTTAAGGGAATGCTCGCGAACCGCCTTTGAATTCATGGCACGACAGTTGGACAGGCCTTGGAGTAGAGCCCCCAAGTAGGTTTATGTCACAGGCATTTATCTGTGACAGGAACCATAGGCTTTAAAACCCATATATTTTTAGGGAACATCCCTAAGCATACTGGAAGTGAAAAACCCTAAACGTCGGAAAAAAATTCCAAAAATTGGACTGAGGTAGTTCTCTCTGAATCTGCACTGATAGAATGGGAAGAAAATAACTGATGTCAGCATGCTGGAGTGGTGCTTATAAAGGCACCACATGTCACATCTGGCATGGATGCTGATGCAGAACCAATCAACGCCACCTACTGACATGCAGAGCTACTGTTGAAAATGCCTGGATGCAGTCTGACACCTGGGTAACATACTACGGTAAGGAATTTGCATCTTGAAGTGTCTATCAGATCCACTGTACTATCTCCTGCATCACCCATATCTGGTACTCCAGTAAGCGCGAGACAGTTCCCTGTCCTTGTACCCTGTCAGTATATGGGAGAGGTCTCGAATTCAAAAGATGATCTAGAAAATGATCCTCCTCGTCTGATTCTGTTTTTTTCTGCCTCATTTGATTTCCTTTTGTCATCGGTCTCTTTGACTATTGATGGAAAAACTCTCACTCCCTACCTCGTATCTTCTCTCCAGCATTTCCCCTGTCAACTCCATTCATTTTCCATCCATTGTCTAGATGAGCCCTTCACTTAGTTTGTCATTTTCTTTCTCTCTTTCTATGTGGCCATTATATCCCATTTGTTCAGCGCCTCAAAACCATGTATGTCAAGGTAACAACTTTCAGTCATTGATACTGTGTCTTAGATAGTCCTGCTTTCTAATGTTAAAAGCACCTTCTAAAGGAAACTGTACTTTTTTTTTTATTTCAGTAAAATTTTCTTGAAAATTATATTTACATGGTGCATCACGTATACATGGGAGGTCATTTACAGAAAACGCAGATATAGAGTGCCCTGGGGGAGTCGGTGGGGGGGTGTTACAGGGAGTTACACAAGTCCATCATCTAGGCATTTCTGACTGTGGCTGTGCCGTTCCTGGCAGTGTGTTCCTTTAGTTCGTGCTCTCGTAACAATATTCTTAGTTTGCCCTCCGCCCCTCCATGATGTCCTTTCAATAGTCTCTCGCACGTTTGTTGATTGCCCACTCCCCTAGTCCCAGTGGCCGAGAAAGAAGGGGAAGAGAAGAAAAGAAAAGAGAGTGGAGAAGCTATCGGTAGAGGGAGTATTTGTGGTACTGTGCGTGAGCAGTGTCTGTGACTCAGTTGAGGCTCCTGTGGCTGCGTTGCTTGTTGCCGTTACTACGGCGGCTTGTGTGAGGACAGGTAATTGTCCAGTGATGGCCACATTTCGCATTTCTCGTGGGACGTCTGTGTGTGTTTGGCCGTTATGGTGTCTGCCCCTCTTAGGAATGTAACCCAGTTGAACCATGCCTTAAACGTGGCTTTCGCTGTGTCCTTCCAGTTGTTCAGTATCGTCTTAGCTGCTGCCTTCAGGAGTAGGTCAATCAGGTCCCTGTCTGCTTTAGTTTTGATTGAGGGAGCCATGAAGCCTATGGCCAGCCTGTGGAACTCAAGTTGGAGTGAGGCGCATGTTATGTCATTTATCAGTGTGCCTATCATGTCTCAGAACTTCTTGACCTTGGTGCAGTGGAAAAGGAGGTGTGCTAGATCTCCTGTTTGCTTGTTACAGTTCCAGCAGGAGTCGCTTTCTCTAATTCCTGTGGAGGCTAGGCGGGCGGGGGTCCAGTAAGCTTTGTGTATCAGCCAGAATTTGGTTTGGTCTAGGGTGGTTGTTACTTTCTTCCTCGACGTGGATGTCCAGAGTTCAGTCCTCTCCCTCTCGCTAAGCTCTCTACCTATGAGAGTTTCCCAGTATGATGTGACCTTCTTGTTAAGTTTTGTGGACTTGGGGCTTAGGACTTTGTACAGGTGCGCTACCTGGTGCCCTAGTTTGTTTAGGTTGGTAGCGTATTGCAGGATTGAGGGTGTTTGTTTGTTAAGGCCTGCCTTGCTAATCGCCACTTTGATCTTTAGGAAGTTGTATAATTCGATGTTGTCCAGTTTGTGTTCATCTTTGAGTGTGTCAAACGTGGTGTGTTGACCATGTTGATGTAGTTGGTTAACTGTGGAGATGCCATGTTTGTACCAAGAGTGTATGTCTAGTGTTTTGTCTCTGTATTTGATTCTAGGGTTGTGCCATATGGACTCAAACTGCGAGTTCCTCACACTTGTGTCTAGAAGCCTGTCTATCCTAAGGAGGGCCTTCCTTGTGTTCCTTAGTATAGGGTTATGTCTGATTGCGAGGTGTTTGCTTGCCGTAAGTAGTGCAATGGGTTCCATGCCTCCCAGTAGCTTCCTCTCTAATGAGAGCCATGCCGGGGTGTATTCTTGTTCGGGGGTCAGCCAGTGTAGTCCTTGTTTCGCTATACATGCTGTTTGGAATATCTTAAAGTTTGTTATATTGAGGCCTCCCATGTTCCTGGCTAGTCTGAGGTTCTGTAGGCTAAGTCTAGGCTTCTTACCCTTCCACAGGAAGGTGTTGAGCAGTTTGTCTTGTTTTTTATGGAAGTCCGCTGTGTTGGTCAATGGAAGCATATTAAGCATGTAGTTGACTATCGGCGTGAGCATCATCTTGACCATTTCCACCCTTCCCCACCATGTGGTGAATTTGGGTGACCACCCCTCTGTCCGTTCTTTGATTTTATGTAGTATTGCTTGTTCGTTCTGATCTAGGGTGGACCTGAGGTCCTTCTCGAAGAGGATGCCTAGGTACTTGATGGATTTTTTTTGCCATGTGAGCCCTGATGTTCCTAGTACTGTCTTCATCGTATGGATATTTAACGGTTTGCCCTCTGATTTTTTTTTCCCTGTTTAGTTTATATCCTGATACGTGAGCATACTGTTCTATGGTATCCATGAGGGCTTTTATTGACTCTTCCGGTTTTTCAGTTAATATTAGGACGTCGTCCGCGTAGGCGGCTAGTTTGAAAGTTTCTCCTTCTATTGGCATCCCCGTTATGTCCTTGTTTGTTCTTATCAAGTTTAGCAGTGGCTCTATTGCTAGGAGAAAAAGGGCTGGTGAGAGTGGGCATCCCTGTCTCGTACCTCGTTCTAAGCATAGCAGTTCACATGTCCCCCCATTGACCACTACCCGTGCTTTCGGGTCATTGTAAAGAGCCAGGACCATCTTCCTATAGTTTGGTCCCAGTCCGAATTTCTGCATGCATTGGTCTAGGAATGGCCAGGACACTCTGTCAAAAGCCTTTTCTGCGTCCAAGGCTATCATAACTGCCTCGTTGTTGCTTTTGCCTGCGTGGTTTATTATGTGACAAAGCAATCTAGTGCTGTCATGGGACACTCTATTTTTAAGGTAGCCTACCTGTAAGCAGTGTATAAGCTTGGGTAGATATGTGTTTAGTCTGGTCGCCAGGATCTTCGCATAGATCTTGCAATCTACATTAATGAGTGATATTGGCCTGTAGTTTTTGGGGTGCTGGATATCTTTGCCTTCCTTGGGTATTACTATGATGTTGGCTTCTGCCATTGTTGGTGTCATGCTACCTTTATGGACGCAGTTTGTGAGTACATCTATCAGCGTAGGCTTGAGTAGTGGTAGAAACTGTTTGAAGAACCTGGCTGTAAATCCGTCTGGGCCTGGTGCTTTGTTGTCTTTGAGGCTGGCTACTGCTCTTTCTACCTCGTCGCCTGTGATGGTTGTTTCTAGCATTTCTCGCTGGGAGTCACTCAGTACGGGGGTTGTAATTCGTTCTAGGAGTTCTTTGCCTCCGTCGTCGCCTAGGGTGGTGTCTCTCTTATAGAGTTCCGCATAGAAATCTCTAAAAGCGTTGAGTATCTCCTTGTTTGCTGTTTGGGATTTTCCTTTGCTGTCTCTGACTGCGGCTATTGAGTGTTGTTTCTGCTTGCCCTTGAGGTGGGATGCTAGCGCTTTCCCTGCTCTGTTGGCGTTACACAGATTTATGGCCTTGTATTTGTTTATCCAGTTCCCTGCCCTTACGCTGAGAATACTATTTAGTTCGTATTTCTTTTTTGTTAAGGTAGTGAGGGTGTTCCTGTCTTCTAAGTTGGCTATATGTCCCGTTTCTAAGTTTTTGATCTCCTGCTCTAGGTCTGAGATCTTTTTGTTCCTTTCTCTGTTGAGCCTGCCTTTAATTGTGAGTATTATGCCTCTAATGGTGGCTTTTAGGGCATCCCATAGGGAGTTCCTATCTATGTCGGGGGTGTCGTTGTTTACGAGGTATTCTTTTATTGCCATCTCTATTTCCGCTTTGGCTGCTGTGTTTTTAAGCAGGTCGTCATCAAATCTCCACCTGCGCGTTGGCTTTTCGTTGTGTTTACCTGTCAGCACCAGGCTGATGTGTGAGTGATCCGAGGTCAGTCGCTGTCGTTTTGTTCTTCGGGTGAGGGGTCCCGTGACCCATATTTGAGGTAGATTCTAGTGAGGTAGTTGCGGAGTTTTTCCCTTTTGTAGGTCCCTTCATTTGGTTTTCCCTGCATCGTCCGGTGATGCACTTCTTTTTGCTGCACCAGGGCTTTTGGTTCTGGTTTCCATTTCCTCCGTTGGCGGCCCCTGTAGGTATCTTCTTAGTTCTTCTGGATCTTCAAAGACCATTGTCCTCCAGTTGTCTGTGACTTTGAAGCGCGCTGGGCCGGTGAAGCTGAAGTTGAGCTTCCTTCTTCGCAGGGCATCCCTCAGTGCCAGAAACCCTTTTCTAGTTTCCACAGTTGGTTTGGAGTAGTCCTGTGTGAGGACTATCTTGCTGCTAGCCCAAGTCAGGTTTTGGTTTTTATGAGCAAAGGCAAAGATGGTGTCGGTATGGGTTGATCTCAGTGGGCAGCAGATTATCGGCCTGGGGGGCTTCCCATGTGCTGGTTTCCCTGCTGGTACTCGGTATGCTCTATCAACCTCAAATGGCCTATCAAATTTCAGGCTAGTCAGCTTAGGTAGCATATCCTCCAGCAGGGCTGCGCAGGAGCCTGCTGGGTCCTCAGCGCCCTCTGGGACGCCCAGGATCCTTATGTTGCCTCTTCATGCTTTGTCTTTTTGTTCCGCGAGCTGCTTCTGCATGGATCTTGTGGTCTTTGAGCACTGCGCTAGACTTTTGGAGTGTACTGTGGTGACGTCTTCGATGTCGCTTATGCGCTTCTCCGCGGCTTCTATTTTTGTATTGGTGCTGTGCAGGTCTGCTCTTATTGCTGCTAGCTCCAGCTGCATATTGTCAATTGTGACCTTTGTTTCTTTCGCCACAGCATTCCCTTCGTTGACTCTTTTTAGGATTGTTTCTAAAGTTATCGTCTCATTTTTGAGTTTCATCGGCGACTCCGAATTGTCTTTCCTGGGCTTTTTCTGGTCTCTGGTCACCTTCCCATCTTGCCCGGCCATCATGCTAAGGCCTCTCCTGGTTTGGAGGCTGCTTAGTCTTCCTTTGTGGGTAGAGGTCTGGGCTTTGACCAAGTCCCTCTTCTGTGTCGCGATTACGTTGTATGTGTGGAACCTTGCTGGTTCTCTTATGCTTCTGGTTCTTGTTTTTGAATTTGCCCCTGCCAGCGCGTGCTTTGCCTCGTTTGCTACCGTGCGGTCTGGGGTGGTGTTGTCCTACTTGGAGTTGGGCTAGTTGCTACGTGGTGCTGTGCCTCTTGTTCATTGACTTTCTGTATTTGAGTCCGTTGCCACGGGTTGTACCGTGTCGTCCCGTAATCTTGGTTAGTCGTGCTTAGATACCTTGTGCTGTGCTCTAAGTTTGCTTGCAGCTGACCTGTGTTCTTCTGCGCCTTCAACAGCGGTTCGGACCCTCCAGTTTAAAGCTCCGTTTCACTTCCCCCTCTTGTGTGGCCTGAAGTCGCTCACCGTGGTTGAGGCCTCGCTTCTGCTCTCACTTTGCTAGTTTCCTTTGGCTCGCTACAGTTAAGGTTACCTCTGTGGCAAGTTGTTTTGTTTCCGTTTGATTTTTGTCACCTCTGCGGTACTCTCGCCTGTCCGCCGCTCGCTAGTACGCTTCCTGACCGGTGTGTAGTCTCGTCGCCACCTGTGAGGCTGCCCGTAGCGATTGCTGCACTGCTCCTGTGTCACATATGTCTATATATTTCCTTTTGCCACTCCTCTGAGGCGTTCTCACTGCTTTTTCGCGGCCTTGATTGCGGTCGATGTGCGGTTTGCGGTGACGTGCCTCGGTTGTTTCCTGCCGCTGCGGTAGCGCTTCGCGTTGGTGCGGCGCTGCCGTGCGAGTTCAACGTATCTGCTACTCACTTCCTGCTCCTTTGTTTTGCTCCCTGATGGCTCCTTCCGGGGGATGGCGGCTGCAAAATGGCGGCGTCCTGTGTGAGGAGCGATTTCCTCGGTTGTTTCCTGCCGCTGCGGTAGCGCTTCCCCCACAGGTGCACGTGTGGGTCAGTATCCCGAAGCTCTCCCCGGT
This sequence comes from Lissotriton helveticus, assembly GCF_964261635.1. Taxonomy (NCBI): domain Eukaryota; kingdom Metazoa; phylum Chordata; class Amphibia; order Caudata; family Salamandridae; genus Lissotriton; species Lissotriton helveticus. The sequence goes on along the minus strand of NC_136070.1, from coordinate 350,000,244 downwards.
GCCTGCAGCGTGTAGCGTTTTGCGTTGGTGCGGCGCTGCCGTGCGAGCTCAACGTATCTGCTACTCACTTCCTGCTACTTTGTTTTGCTCCCTGATGGCTCCTTCCGGGGGATAATTTACAACAAGGAGTGGTGATGGACAGAGTCTCTGAATTAAGCAGAGTACTCTCACCCAGTCAAGAGATCAGGGCTAGATCCAACACCGTTTTTTAGCTCATTGCACCATCCCAGTTTCAGAACCTGGCTGTATGCAAATTAGTCTGTCCCTGGCCCAGTGCATCATGGGAACAGGGCAGACCAGACTACAAAAGCCAATTCTTACACTGGGAAGGAAACAAGCTTCCGGGGACCGGTTTCTGGCATTTCAGCCGTCTTCGGCCCGGCTTGCTTGAATCCTGATGGTGCAATGAGCAAGGGACTCACATCTGAGTATACCCTTCCACGCTTAGGGTGGACAAAATAATTTACAACAAGGGGTGGTGATGGACAGAGTCTCTGAATTAAGCAGAGTACTCTCACCCAGTCAAGAGATCAGGGCTAGATCCAACACCGTTTTTTAGCTCATTGCACCATCCCAGTTTCAGAACCTGGCTGTATGCAAATTAGTCTGTCCCTGGCCCAGTGCATCATGGGAACAGGGCAGACCAGACTACAAAAGCCAATTCTTACACTGGGAAGGAAACAAGCTTCCGGGGACCGGTTTCCGGCATTTCAGCCGTCTTCGGCCCGGCTTGCTTGAATCCTGATGGTGCAATGAGCAAGGGACTCACATCTGAGTATACCCTTCCACGCTTAGGGTGGACAAAATAATTTACAACAAGGGGTGGTGATGGACAGAGTCTCTGAATTAAGCAGAGTACTCTCACCCAGTCAAGAGATCAGGGCTAGATCCAACACCGATTTTTAGCTCATTGCACCATCCCAGTTTCAGAACCTGGCTGTATGCAAATTAGTCTGTCCCTGGCCCAGTGCATCATGGGAACAGGGCAGACCAGACTACAAAAGCCAATTCTTTCACTGGGAAGGAAACAAGCTTCCGGGGACCGGTTTCTGGCATTTCAGCCGTCTTCGGCCCGGCTTGCTTGAATCCTGATGGTGCAATGAGCAAGGGACTCACATCTGAGTATACCCTTCCACGCTTAGGGTGGACAAAATAATTTACAACAAGGGGTGGTGATGGACAGAGTCTCTGAATTAAGCAGAGTACTCTCACCCAGTCAAGAGATCAGGGCTAGATCCAACACCGTTTTTTAGCTCATTGCACCATCCCAGTTTCAGAACCTGGCTGTATGCAAATTAGTCTGTCCCTGGCCCAGTGCATCATGGGAACAGGGCAGACCAGACTACAAAAGCCAATTCTTACACTGGGAAGGAAACAAGCTTCCGGGGACCGGTTTCTGGCATTTCAGCCGTCTTCGGCCCGGCTTGCTTGAATCCTGATGGTGCAATGAGCAAGGGACTCACATCTGAGTATACCCTTCCACGCTTAGGGTGGACAAAATAATTTACAACAAGGGGTGGTGATGGACAGAGTCTCTGAATTAAGCAGAGTACTCTCACCCAGTCAAGAGATCAGGGCTAGATCCAACACCGTTTTTTAGCTCATTGCACCATCCCAGTTTCAGAACCTTGCTGTATGCAAATTAGTCTGTCCCTGGCCCAGTGCATCATGGGAACAGGGCAGACCAGACTACAAAAGCCAATTCTTACACTGGGAAGGAAACAAGCTTCCGGGGGATGGCGGCTGCAAAATGGCGGCGTCCTGTGTGAGGAGCGATTTCACTTTTGTTCCGTTACTGCCGCCAGCGCAATCTCCCTGGCTGCGGTAGATGTTGTTCGGCTTAAAGTGGTCTTGGCCTCTTTCGCTGTTATATTGGTGCTTCTTCACCGCGTTGGCTCTGGCGGAAGGTATGGTTCCGCTTGGCTTAGGCGTTAGCTGCAGGGGGTATGGTTCCTATTCGGCTTAGGCGTTAGCTGCTATGTTCTATTGTGCCTGCATGCGTGGGCTCTGCGGAAGTGCTGCGTGATTGGTTTGTTGCGAGCTCACCTCACTCCCTTCCGTTGCCTGCAGCTATTCTTCTCGCCTCGGACGTTGGGACGCCATTTTGGCTCTCGTTACTGTCTCCCTCTGGAGGATTAAACGGCTCGTAGCACTGCTTTGGCGCCTTCCCCTTGGTTTAACCCCGCTGTACGTTTTTATCTGAAGCAGTATATTCATGACATTCAGAAATCAAGGTAGACATGTAAAACCTAATGACCGTAATCATTTTTGTATGGAGACATTCCCTCAACAGGTAACTTCTGAATCTCAGTAGAAGGAACAACAGAATCTTTAGACTTTTTCAACACTGCAGTGATTATTTTTGCTCAAACGATCTAAAAATCACACAATACAACCTAGCGAACAACTATCAATTCCAGCGTTGCTCTCTCAAAGTTCAACCTATCACAGTGCGGCTCTGTATGCAGCCAACCAATGACAGCGCTCCTTAGTGATTGGTGGTGATGTCTCACCAAACCCAGCACGGCTATTCAGCTTACTAACTACTCACAGCTCAATCTTTCCGTGAATGAGGAAAACAATTAAAAAATCATTTTTTTAATTGTTACTCTAAAATGACAAAATAAACGTTGTATTCTCACCTTAAATAGGAAGGAATAATCAAGTTAAAGTAAGATAGATCTCGCAAACAATAAAAACATGGGCAGCTACAGAAAACGCTCTACTAATCAACCCCGTTCACACTAGGCAGACCCTGTCCAGTGGCATCTCCCCCAGCTAATCCAATTACTCTTGTGCACCTAAGAGCAAAACACACCAACCTAAATTAGACATGCAACCCTAAAAAGAAAATTTGTTAATTCAGAAACCCCTATCTCTGTGCACGCAGTGCCTTGCACTACACACTACCATACGCATACGGGTAACCCAGAGAGCTTGGATTTTGATAAATCCGATAACCAGATCAATCAATAATAAAACCAAACTTTTGCATAAAATCACGAATAAGAATGATACATCAGAACAACAGTGATCAAACCACCAGCTCAACCTAAAATCAGCATTCCATAGCCAAACACGTCACATCCAGCATAACAATCCATCAACACATACAAAGTTCAGCAACACACCACAAAAACACTTGAATCATCCCCAGTCATCAAAATCATGCCATCCTAATCATACTTGCACTCCAAATTGCTCAGGGACAGTACTGCAAGTCAGATTTCTCAAAAAAATCCTTGGGTCGGGAAATCCACTATCTTTACAGACTGGGCAAAGGAAGGAAAGCTAGAGGCGTATTCCAGCAAAAGGAGGTGTTCTTTAACATGCAGCCATCCTCTGCTACCAAAAGTTGTGGAAGCAAATTGGTATGTCAAAATGTAGATTCCCTGAAAATGTACTTAAATGAAACCTCCCACATTTACTGGATCGCAGACAGGTGTTAAACCTTAATTTCATGAGGTAATGTCCCCATCTTAAGGCGTGTCCCCAAATATCAAATAGCAGAGCAATACAATTTATTAAGCAGTGGGGTCCACACAATAATTGAGTTCTAGATCAATGAAAAGCTAAAGGGTTTTATTACAAAAATTCAAACTAAGTGGTACAGAGTCAATGCCACAAAGAAATTGGTTGGGATCCATCAGAAGATTGGGAAGTCTTCTAGATCACCCCCAAAATCAATGGGTTTTTTATACATAACTATTGCATATTAACAGTTCTGTAGATTTTTCGTGGTCTGGCCAAATGTATGATTTCTTCTGCAAATCACAGCACTTAGAAAATAAACATGATTTTGCCTTAGCACCAAAGCACCATTTCTTAATAATTATTCAGCACCCCCTATGCTAATTTTATCTGGATATGTTTGAACAAAACATGACACTTTGACCATAGACCTTCTTCGAGTGAATAGGCCCTGTGTAGAAATGGAAGATCTGATTACAAGTAACAATTTTTCATCCGTACCATGGAAAGTTAATTGTAAGCAAAATAATACAGCAATGAAAAGAAACTAATATGACCTCATCTCGACTGTGTCCTGCAGAATCTGTGGGTAGATGTTGTGAATGAATGAGTGACAGAGATGGCATCCATCTTGTCCAAGATGGCGTTTTACACAGAAAAAGTAAAAAACATTATTAAACGTACTTCTACACATCCTAGGATATTTGTTTGAAAGGCCATTACACCATATCAGTCTGAAGATGTAAAGTGGTGTATGAAAATGCTTATTACACATTGTTAATGATACACAGAAATATAAATCTTTAAATACCTTTCTCATCATCAGGTTAAAATATGTTAGAGTGTTAATGTAGACAACTGCTAGCAGCTCAGCCTTCATCTTTCTGAACCTGGTAACATAAACACCATCATGTTACGTAACAACTGTTCACCTCACGAGTTATGCATGTTCTGGCAAAATCATGTCATATTGTTGAGTTCTGTCATATTTTGTACTATTGACTAGCACACGTCTGCATCAGATCGAGAGAATTAGGTAAGCAATGAGACCAATTCTGATCTGATTTTTTATTTTTAATTGGCAGGAATTATTACATGGAAAAATCATTCAATGCTTATGTGTCTGTGAGATGGAACTGTGTCCAGGATCTGTAGAGGAGCCATCTCTGTCTTATGTCTACTTGAGGCTTGAGACAGACGGTAAGACCGTAAGGCGCTTTGTCCAAGAGAGACGGGTAAAGCTATACCTGTACTTATGTACCTTCATGTGATATTTTCTGGGTTGTTTCATAAATCCTCTGCATGCCTACGTTAGTTTATTGGTTTGGAAGTATGTGTTACAGGATTTATAAATCAAACTTCTTGTCCTAGCTTCAATGTGTGCACGAACATAAGAGGAATACAATACATTCTGGGCCTCTTAGAGCTTTTAATTTCTTTCAGAAAGTTTTTAACATTATTCATTGTAACATGAACTATTCCGCTCCATCTCTGCTAAATGCGTCTGGCTGTTTGGTCTACCGCTGAATTATAAATACCCTTTTGGGTACGCCACACTCTCGTGTGCATACACATTACATTACATCGACAAATAAACTCGCTGGGAACGAGCAAAAAGTAAAAAAAAAAATGTTTAAATCGCAATCTCATATTGCCCTCTTGTGGTCATGACGAAGATTGTAGGATTTTCTCTTCTGCTTTATAGCTCCTTATTGACTGCTCCCAAGACTTCATTCTCTATGAACTATTCTATTCCTGTCTCGACCTGCATGAAGATGGATGATTAGCTAATTCACTGTAAAATAGAAACACCTAATCCTGGTTTCTGACACTTCCGGCCCGAACAAGCACATTAAACGCCCCCATAAATTTAAGTGACTTGACACTGCACCTGTAACAGGTATACTGCATTTATTTACCCCTTTGTCCCTCTCACTGTGATGACTCATTCAGTGAGATGTACCCAAGCCAATAAGCGGGCCAGGACAACTGCACAAAAATGCAAACAAGCTTAAGCCACAGGCAAAAATAAGGTGCACAACAGGAAAACCAACATTGTGGAACCCAACAAATCCAAAATCAGTGGACCCTGGACCCCACGACTAAAAGACACGAAGGAGAATAAACTGCCCAAGTGGCAGTCCCCAGAAAACCTATAGAGAAGCACTCTGCACCCCAGCCAGGGTTGCAGACAGGCAACAAGTAGAACTCACCTGCAGGGCTTGAAGTGGGCCCGGTCTCACCGGGTCTGAGCACCGGCAGTTTTTTAAGGAGGCCTCGAAATGGGTCTCTATCGGGCTCTGTTTGTGCCCTGGCACAAGCGCAGCGTTTTTTTTCCGAACGTTATTGGGGAAGGGAAATCCTTTAAAGAGTCATTTTCTCTCTGGATTTCCCTTCTCTTTTCGGAACTCAAGAGCAGCAACATTGCCGTGGTGTCACCAGGGCTTTATGTGGAAGCTTTTTCAGTATTATTGACAAGACACAGCTGCTGCTTATTTATCTTGTGCAACTAACAACCATTGACAAAGCTAATAGTCCTGACTTCTTGTGTGTATGATGTTAATTGTTGTATTATATATCTGTATGCAATGACAGAAACATCAAAAATACCAGTTGGGCGGCACACTATGCTAAGCACAAATGTTTTGCTTACTTGTTTTTAAGCCACGCCCTTAATTACATCGGCCACACCCACTTAAAGCCCTTGTATACCCAGAGAAGAAGACAGACCAAGCTGCAGATAAGCAAGCAGAAACTTGACCAACTGAACAAGCCGGGGTCTTAGGCAGTCCCCCACTACGAGCGGGACAAAAACAAAGCAGAGGAGAACGGAACTCCCTCACCCCGTAGATCAATTTTATTTATTTATTTTATTTAATGCGATTTTATATAGCGCAAACTTTACCCGAAGGTGTCAGAGCGCTTTACATAAGAACCAGTTGCAAAACATAAGGATTTAGGATTACATGCATTACATAAAAGATACAAACAGAAAAAATTGCAAATGTACCAGATGTAAAGTCACACAAGAAAGAGATACAAACAGAAAGAAAAATTGCAAATGTACAAATAGTAGAGTCACTCAAGGAAGAGATACAAATGGATATACTCTAAGAGTCACATAGGAATGGTAGAGAGTACAATTGTCTACTGCATATACTAGTGATTAGAGTTATCTCTATATACATATATACACATAGTAGATTTTCTCAGGTCAAGACCCCCCCAAAAAAAACATTAAAAAACAACAAAAAAAACAGAAGAGCAGAGTTCCATTAAGTGGGGTTGGAGGGGGACGCAGTCACAGACCAAGGGAGGGTGGTGAGAGATACAAGGGTATGGAGAAAAGGCAAATCAGAAAAGGGAAGAATCATTTGAGGATCGTCAAGGGGGAAACGAGGGAAAAGGGTAAAGGACGAGGGAATGGACAAGATGGCGGGTCAGGGTCCAGAGAAAAGCGTCCGACAGCACTAGCAAAATGGCGGCCAGGACGAAAGAAAAAGTAAATAAGTCCATGAGAGTCCGTGGCGTAGTTTCTTTCATTCGAATGTGGCTGCAGGGCTGCTGCCTGCATCTGGTGTTTTCACGGCCCGCTGCTTTATTTTGGGGAGGTGTTTGTATGACCCTAGGGCTGCTCCGCACGGGCCCTCTCTGCTGGCCCAGAATTGCGGGGGCTGCTGCAGACGTGGGGCGGCCGGGGAGCGCAGCCAGGGCTCACCTTTCTCGGCGGCGGCTGCATGGTGATCCTGGAGGTCCGGGAGAACCATAAATCCCTGCCCTCCGCACATCACGCGAAGGAAGACCCACCACCTCAGGAGACAGAGGACCAGGAAAGATTACTGGCAGAAACACTGCCAGCGGAAGAAGAAAAGTAGACAGCACCGTGAGCACAGAGTCGGGACCCAACCAAAGCACAACCTGGCTACAAACACCCAAACGGAAGGAGACAACCAGAAAGAGATCTTAGTTCTCCCAAGCAGGTGGGCCAAAGGTACGGCCCCCAGAAGGACACCATCGAGGCCAAACAATGTAACCACACAGAAGACAAGGGCACAAATGGAGAAAAATGGAGAGACCACAACATCAACTACAGAACTCAGGAAGGACACACCACCTGCGGGAGCAGACGTAAAAAAAAACAAAGCCACTAAGTTCCTAGAGATAAGACCCAGGTTGTTCACCAGACCACGCCAAGGGGATATGAACGCGGACCCACTAATCCTGAAGAATGGAAGGGCCAAGATCCAACTGAAAACATTCAAGAGAAAACCCGCCACTGGAGGAAGAGAAACAGAACGAGAAATCAAACTGATTCGATCACACGAGGCCTGAAACCACATCTAACACCGAGCATAGGAAACCCGAGGTGACAACAGACCAGACGCCAGCACTGAAAAAGACACACAAGCTGAAAGACCCTGTGACATGAAAACCTTCATGTCCAATCTCCAATCTCACAGCCGGAGTCACACCAATAACTGAACTTGGAGACATGGAAACGACAGGGGGAGGGGCATTACCAAAGGAAGCGCTACTCCAACCACACCACAGCCTACATCAGACAAGGAAACTTGAGCTGGGCAATGCCAGAGCAACCAGTACAACCAGAGCCCTCACAATTGCATTGGAAGGAACACCACAACAGGACCAAATGCGAAGGACAGACAGGGCATCTACCACCATCTCCCATCCCCTGAAAAATAACCAGGGAAGAAGGGCATTGCTGTGGCACACAAGCAGAACTACTGGAGGGCAACCTCACAACCGACACACCCTGACAATGCACAACCGACACACCCTGAAACACAGAAGTCCTGAGAAGGAGGAAACCTCATTGCTCAGGCGACAAGTCGGACAGGTAAGACCTCCCTAAAGAAAATGCCCCAGAGAGACCCTCAGATGAATGAGCCCATCAGAACAATTGATCCGCAAAAGAAGACAAAGACAGAGCACTCCTCCCATCCTGCCGACTGACAGAGGACATGGCAGGGGTGTGGTCAAGCCAAAAGAAGAAGACCCAGCCCCACAGTGCAGAGGGGAAAAGTGAAGAAGGCCAGCCGAAACACCTCCAGGAGCCACCAGTCGGAAGAACGGGCCCTCCAGAAGACATCCCACAGGTCTCGGACCCGGAGAGCTCCTGACCAGGCCCCCAACCACGGGTCCGGAGGGAACAGAGAAAATCCCCTCAGGATGTAGGAAGTCAGCAGCGACCAGCCCAGTTTTCTCCAGAACTCACTGACAGAGGCAGAAGCCAGGCCAACTACCATGCATGTAGCCAACAGAGCCTCTGAATGAACCACATGGAGGCCAGTGAGGGGCCACCGAGCCATGGGGCACCAAGAACGTTATGGCTGCCAGATCACCTGCACCATCAACCAGAGACCTCGCCCGAACAGGATCCGACAACAATCCACAGATGAGACGGAATCTCAAACTCCTTGAGGCAGGGAAGGGAATGACATAATACCCAGATCCGACCGCAATCACGCCTCAACGAAAACAAGATCCGGAGTTGGAGCCAACTGAGACTTCCTTGTAGTCACTAATGATAGAGATGTTTTAAGGTATGGGCAAAGTGGGCCCTGGCCCAGGGCCCCAGTCTCTCAGGGGGCCCCCTGATAGAGCCAGCTCGTTTCTGCCCCGGTGACCTTGAATAATTCTTACACAGATTGTAATAGACTATCACACACCACCCATATTCAAAATACATTAAAGGAAAACAGTATTTGAAACAGATATTTTGCAGAGAATGTTGCGCTTGTTTCATTCTTTCAGATCAAAGCAGGACTTCAAATATTCATATGTCACAAAGATTATTTGCAGTAATATCAGTGAGCAGCTGCTGTGTTACAATATTGAAAAAACTCTTTACTATCCCTAAATATTAGATGTAAACTCATTTAGAATGTCGACAAGTGTGTCTGTCCACTGTCAGTGACCTGGCCAAAGAGGGCATGAAAGCGCTGAAAATGGATTATAAATTCAAAGCTGTTCTGAACAGGGCCCCCCAAAATACGAATGGCCCAGGGCCCCCATAATCCTTAAGGTGTCCTTGACTAATTAGATGACAGCCGAGCCAGTACTGGCCACACCAGAAAATAGGCCAGGGGAAGGGAAGCCCCTGAAGCAAACAGATGACTAGAGAAGGGAAGATGGAAATCCCCTGCGGTTGTGAAGGAGTCAGGAGTGCCAAAACAGAGGCAACACTCAAGGAGCAGACCTCAGACCGAACAGAAGAACCTGGACATGGGAATGACGTAACGTCACATGGAACCTCAGAAACCACGAGCGACATTCCAAATGGCTGAGTGTTCACAGAGGGCCTGTGTGTTTATTTATGGGGGCTCTTCCTGGAAGGAGGGTATCCTCTCAAGCGCTAGCTCAGTGACAGACATGCAGCGTTGATCCATTCTGGACTCCAGTCCAAGCAGGGGGATGTCCTGTTTATTGTCCTGTGGTTGCCACACATGAGGACATATTTCAGAAATCCAGGATACATCCATTTGCACTATTCCTGCTGCATGTGTTATAGGAAATGGAGAAAGTGGGATCTGCGGCAGGGCTAACATGTAGCCAACTGAATTTGCTTTATTTTTGCTGCTTCTACATAATATTACGTCGATAAAATACATTTTCTTACCCTTTCAAATGTGAAAGCTGAAGCTTTTTTTTTGCAAAATCATTTGTTCTATTTTATTAGGAGTTGCACACATTATGCAAAATGCATTTTCTTTTCTTTTAGAAAAGCCTATGGTTTATGCACTAATCCAAATTGTTTTGCACTAGTATTTGCACCAGAGCAAATATTTTCTAATACAGCCTCTTGTGTCCCACTGCATCTATGTATCCAAATGTGCATGGAGCGAGGCGACTGCTAGAATGCTAACTCATACTTGCCAACATCGACCAAACAGAGGCAGAACTTTCAAATTGCACAATAACTAACTAGCATAATGATGATATCAACAGGGGGGGGGACATCACACGATCTTTGTTGCAATTACGACATCACAGGAAATCCCATTTCAAGTGGAGCTGAGAGGAAATGACCCCTTGGCATATGCCCAAGATGACAACATAAGTAATAAGTATCATGACATAAATAAGGCTAATTTGAGCATTGTTCAACAGCCTTACCCTCTCTCAAAATTAGTTCACGAGCAAACAGATCTGTGCTTAACCACATTTTGAAATCTTAGCTATATGTTTAATTTTGTGTAGCTTGTGTTTTTTTCATCTGGAATGGCAATTAATAATGGTTCGAAAAAACATTATTTAGGATTTATTTACGGGTGGGGGAAGTGAATAGTCCAACACGAACCACAACATGAAACACATGTACCAGTTATAGTGACACAGGAGCAGCAACCCATAGGAACGTGCATTACAGAACTAGTCCATGGAGAGGCAGACGAGCAACTCACAGAAACAGGTAATTATGCAGTCCACAGTGTTATATCCTCTGTGGACCTCACTCGTGTGCAATGTTGTGCAACCCAGAGGAGTCTGTGTACCTAGGGCTGATGGTGCAAGGGTTGTCGCCTAATCATCTGAAAAGATGTTACTAAATAAGGAATATGACAGGAAATTAAAAGAGGGTGGATCACAGGAACAGATATGAGAATGGGAAGGGACATGGAAGGTATTGTGTCCCTAAACAGGTTTTAAATAGGAGGGTAGAAGCGAGAGACAAAGGATAGAGTTAAATCAAAACACGCATTATCAATGGCAATAGGTCTGGCCTAAGAATGCATTCTCAAGCTAGACCTTAAACACCACGTACATTCATTACTGCCTCCTCCTATCTGTGCTGCTGCCAGAGAAAACACCATACATTATCTAGTTCACTGAGACACTTTAATAGCATTACAGTGGCGTGTGTGTGCCCCTTAAAGGTCAAGCTCAGACAGCTGTTTAAACAAAATGATCATGGGGTGTGATGGGCAGGTACTTTTTTGCGGAAGCCCACAACTTCTGCTCAATCAAAACATGAACTCCTGGCACCCAACATGTGGGCGGAGCCAAAGCCCCTCTTCCTTGTGGTTCTCACATAATTGTCTGGCACAGCTGCGCTGTCAAGCCAGACCAAATAAAGATAAAATCCTTGAATGTTGGCCCTGGACCACACAAAAGTGATGTTGTTTTTAGGCGCGGTGGCACATCTGAAAAACATTTACGTCCCCATGAAGTAATGATGATTAATGTCCCTAGCTAATATTAATGGTTAATCCCACAGGGGCTTGACATACGACATAGAAATTTAAAATAGGAAAGTAAAACGTAAAACATTGTACAGTGGAGTCTCTGCTCCCCCCCGAGCATCAACACAGGAATACAGCAGATTTGCAATCACTGGAAGAGGGGAAAAAGAAACCCTTGGAAAAGTGCAGAACGAGACCCCAAAAATGAGAAAAATGAGGGTTGTTTTTGTCTCCTCCGACGTGCAGAAGTGCAGAGGCGGTATCTGTCAAGAAACAAAACAAATCAAGAAATGTATACATTGAGCAGGTGTGAGCAGTGCTAATCCACCTTCAGATCCAAGTAGCAGCTACCCTGGGGCCAGATGTACGACGTGATTTTGCATGCGCAAACGGGTTTGCGAACCCGTTTGCGCATGCAAAATCACAGTCGGCATGTTGGCATGTACAATTCCTAAATAGCAAGTCGCAATTTATTTGTGACTCGCTATTTAGGAATTGCGAGTCGCAATTAGGAAGGGTCTGACCTGGGTGTACAGAGGCTACAGAGCATATGCAGCTTGTTATGGGAGCATAAGACTGCATACAACTGGTCCCACAGTCAGAGTTACTGGGACAGGCCCAAAGCCTTCAACCTGTGAAGACATACCAATATGCATAGCATGACACAAGTACATTGCTTACTTCCCTTTTCAACGGGCCAAAGTACATCATTACAAAAAAATCACAGGAAAAAAATCTTTGTTAAAGTTTCTTAACCTTATTTTTACAGTGGAAACATTGTTTATAAGGAATTGAAATTCCGACTGCATGGTTAGTGCATAGTGGGGAATTGGCTTTATTGTGGCATAGCTTACTGCCACTGGCACATTTCTGCAATTAAAACCATAGCTTCACATGAACAAAAGACTTTTCTACAGGGTTTTCAGGGAATATATAATTATATTTATGACTTGACAATAAAAACACATGTGAACTAAAACAATGTTTTTAAACATGTTGAACATCCATTCACTTATTTACTTCTACAGTGTGATGGTCAAATTCCAAATGATTACCAACGTACTGCCTAACAATATGATAAAACACTGCCTACCGATTCACACATTAAACATTATAATGATTTGACACAGGAAATCTACTCTGCTAATGCTCAAAAGCCACTCAAAACGTGATTTTATTTCACTGTATGAATTTAACCCCTTATGTTCTGTATATGGTTTGTATATTTGTTTACAATTATCAGATAATGAAGACAGCATACCATTCACTATGCAGATTCTCAGAGAGTAATAAGGCATCTATTGCTATTGTTGAAGGACTAAAGGAGCATCATGACTCTTTTAAGACTTCCCCTCTCGTATATGATATCCCTTCTCCAAACCCCACCAGGTAACCTGAAGGGTGATCCCATGAAATAATAAGGGGGGAGGGATCAATCTCTAACTATCAAAATAATTTTAGTTGCCTGTATATCTACAGATATGGAACAAACAGTTCATTGGAGGAATTATTAAATCAATTCACTTATTAGATGGCTAAGGATAAATAAACCCTATATTGATTTGCATATGTGTGTTTGTAAAGGGTATTTGTGTGGTATACTACCAGAATATAACGTCCTACATATTCTGCTACCTAAATGTCACAACTAGAATATCAACTGTAAAACTATCCTTTATATTAAGATAAGTATAGATTTACTATTTTTAATTTTACGTCTAAGTACCATGTGATTATATTTGTGCAAGGTACATAGATGTAGTGTTAGGAAAAGAAATCAACCTGTTAATGCTGCATATTGGTGGTGCGCATCGATCAGACAGCTTTCTACAGGACACGCACCAACTTTAACATATTTAAAGGCTGAAATGAATCTGTTCAAACTCATAAGGGTAATTGTTAATTGCGAATTACTGAAAGAAGAATGGTAAATTGAATATTCCACTCTTTTTGCCTTAAGCTCCCTACTGATGCAGTTGGTTAACCGGTTACCCAAAGATTTTCCAACTTCTTCTCACACATCTATAGAGGACTTGTATACACCCCTATCGAATTTACAAGACCTTAACCTCGAAGTTATTGTTTCTTCTGTTACTAAGACATTAATTTATCTTCAAAAAGCATGAATTATCATTGCCAATGCCATTTGAGATGTCAGTGATGTAATTTCTGAGGTCATATAGTGAATTTCTTTGTGTTCTAGGTTTGATTCATTACCATGTCACTTTAACTGTGTTTTTTCAGGGAAATTCTGAGTTTTGTTTAGACATACCTTCATATCCTGTGAGCAGAAGGAACAATAACTTGCCCTTAAAGTTGGATCTGTTTCTTCTGAAGTCGCCTCTGTGATGGTGAATTGATTACTTTCTTGTTGTGGTGCCTCTGAGGTCTATGGTGGCGCTGCAATAATCTGTTCTTAAGATGGTTGCTCCACTTCAGAAATGACATTTATGGTATTGCATCAAAATACTATTATGTTTACTTCTCCTCAGCACAGATTCATACAAATGCATAAAGATATGGTCTTTTTTTCAATCAAGCATACACATGTTTTATAGGAGGAACATCTAACGTCTAAACCAGTATGATCATTGATTTCCCTTTAAACTTTTGTGGCTGGTCCACAGTCCCGCTTTTGGAGTCAGCGGATTAGAAACAGGAAGCGCTCCTCTACTTATAGGTTTGTTACAGATTTCAATCATGCCTTGCGGCTTAAGAGTTCAAAGACTTCAAGTCCAGATCTGTGGCCCTTTAGCATTTATTAAATAAAATACATATATGGTTAGCAAAAATGTGATCATAGGCATTTTCTAAATACTCTTTTTAACGTGGAAACAATGTATAACCCTGTATTACAAACCTTTTTGTTATGTGCTAAGTCCATGGCATTGGGGTTGATGTGCAGACCCAAAAAAAGGAATCCCGCCAAAGTGTTTTTGTAGATTTGGATGTGGACTTTGTGTATCCAGCTCTTCGGATCCAAGAGAAGGTCTGAAGACCGCATGATTTATTTTTTTAGAAGCTGATTTCACTGTGAATGCATTTTATTGCCATTAATGTGGGCATTGGCATAACCTAAGCACTCTTTTGATGAGTAACACAATGTGTTGTCATATATCAGAAGCTCTTATTATGGTCCCCGGACCCAAAGCCAAGCAGACCTTAAAAACAGAAAGCTTCCCCTCTGCACACATGTAGGGCCCACAAGCTGTCCAAGGACCCTGATTGAACATCCAAATAATGTCATTATTTTGTATTAATGTATTTTTCATCCCTATGTTATTATGCTCTTGGTCAAATTTTGGACCATTGCAGAAAGACCTTTGCACCCAAATCTTCCCTATTTATTATACTTGACTGTGACTTTCAAAACGGAAACCCAAACATAAAATAATGTAATTTCTAAATCTGGTCATAGTGTGTAGCTAGAAAATACATTCTTTATTCAAAAGCCATTGTGGATAGAAGAATATAAATAAAAAGCTGTGACTGCTGGGAGGTATGTCCCAAAGTGATTTTGATAGGTCGTTTTGGCATGCACTGCACCGGGCATCGATGATGCCCGTCCTGTGCCATGGGCTCACTGAGCATGGCCTTTACCTGTGCATAGCACACTTTGACTGCAGGGCCTGGCCTCCAAATAGCTGTGCATACAACATCCCCTGTACACAGCCTTTGTGTATGCAGAGCTGGTGTTAGCCGCAGGTACTGGAGTGGTAGCCTAGCTCTGTGCCTGACCTCCCTTGGCGACCAACCCTTGCAGTGCACAGGGTTTGGGCTCACAGACTTGGCTGTAGCCAGGCCCCGCACTCATCCTCTTGAGCAACAGTTCTCACTGCAAGTTTACAGGGTCTTGCTGTACTGTGTTTTGTCCATTGTTTTTATTGATTTTCTGTGGTTTGGATATTCAAGTTGATTGCAGAAATGGTGTGCTTTTTTAAATTAAGGCCACTGTATGACACTTTTTGGCCCACAACTGTTCATGTTTCCCCCTGAAACGTTTTCTTTGTGACATAGGAATAGAGCCTCGCATCAAGTAATGACGGCTACAACAAAAATGTTTCTGTCGTGGCCAGCTCATCAAACTGTGAGCATCTGAGGACTCTACTGGGGTTTGCGGACCCAGATTAGATAATGGTAGATATGCTCTTATAAGATCATTTTGTTTTACAAATTTTGGATAGGGAGCTCTATATCTTTGGAGTCTGCCTCGCACTTTTTGTAAGGCAGATATTCCATCAATTCCAGAACAGATTTTCACAAAACTGGCCTCTTCTCACTAGAGCTCGGCTTTCATGACAAGTTTGTTGTAATTCCAGTCAGCAGTTTTTGCGGTAGCAGAGAGCAAATATTCCTATAGGAGAAATAATTAAAAACTCTTCTGTTTTTTTAACTCATCTACAACCCATACAAGTTGTGCCACCCACAGCCTGCCAGACACAGTTACTGCTGGACCGGTGACTTCTTCCAGTGCCAGAACAGCACCTGAAATTGAGCTCAGACCCTGGGGCTCAGCCTTCAGCATTCGGGACACGCCATGAAGCACAAAACACAGGGGTCAGTACATTTTTTCCTCGCAGTCCCCGTCTCAAAGACTGGGGGAGTGGAGGGGGGGTTGTTGAAGCCTCCGTCGCCATGCTGTAAACTGAAAGAAGATTAGAAGACAAGGAATCTTGTTTGCACACATCGCAAAATACGTGCGACCAATTAGCAAAAATACTGAAAAATTTCCTGAATGAAATACTTTAAAGAAAAGTCGTTCAAATAGATATTAGGAGGAAAAATTGTTAGAACGAAAAGAACAGAGATGTCCTTGTCAAGTCAACAACCAAAGACTGCTAAAAGAGCTGTACTGGCAGACAGTGCTCAACAAAGAGAAGCATTGGAAAGCACAAGGCACAGACTGGTGCGATGTACCATGCACAAATATGGGCACAGGACATCTCCAGAAATGAGAGCACTGCACAATGTGCAGACAAAGGCTGGACAGGGAATGAAGGGCAAGCGTGGAACATCTTTTCATGGCAACCCCATTAACAGATCCTCACCAGAAGGGTGTAGGAGAACGCTCTCTAATGAATATATTTTTTTGATTTGGACCCGATGACTAATTTTACAGCACTATTTGTTAATCAATTAGCTAGAAAGCCAACGTTTTTTGCAGGCAGTTCCTTAAAGAAACTCTTGAAATATTCAAATACGTCACATCCAGCGCTATCATTATTATAGAAGGAGACACACAAGCGTCTGCGTCCCCTTCTATAATAGCAAAATGCCCCGAGGCGAGCAAAGCAGTCGCAAATGCCCCTTGCGCCCCCGGGGTACCTTATGTAACAAGTCCCCAGTTTGAGATGTCTATTGCACAATGCTCTGTGCAGCCTGTAAACCATATTTTTGATTCCAAGATGTTCACAATTTGTCTCTTTAGTACGAGGGAATAGGCAACGTTGAGTTGAGTAATGTTACTGTGGAGCAGCAGGTACTAGCTACATAAACCACTTGTTGTAGTTGAGGATGTCAACCCGCGTATTGCCACAATACTAATGTACACGTCTGTTAGGTTTATTGCCTTAACACATCACTATTACTTCCTTGAATGTCTTCCTCACCACAGCCATTACTCATGAGCGAACGCTCCTGTCCCGAGAAGAGTCCCCATCCTACCCCTTATGTAGGATGACAATTCTATAAAAATGAAGCTAGCTAACCTAACCGCCTGTTGTTTTGTTTCTGGACCGAGTAATCACCAGGCACAGGGAAGTGTTTCATTCTTAAGATGTTGAATTGGACCTGCTTTAGCAGTCTTTGTATTTAGTAAATGGCCAGAGGTCCTGCTGCAGCAGACTCACATGCCCACATAAACCAGTGCAGAGCACAGTTGTGTTTGAATCAAAGATCCGACTTTAGTGGCTAAAAAGAGCAAGTCGGAATAGGGAGAAGCGTTAACTCTAGACTAAGGAAAATCCTGCGGTAGCAGACTAAATATAGACCACCTGTGGCCTAATAGTTAGGTCTTAGACTCTTACTTGTAAGATCAAGGATCCAGTTCTGGTGTTTCAATGGCTGTCTGACCAAAGCATGAGGGGCACTGACCGGGTTTAAATAAAGACTGCTGGAGCATGGTGGTTATTCTTGCTAGACACCGCCTGACTTCAAGATGGCGGTTTTGCATGATAACTGTTAGTTAGCAACTTTATAAACAAGAAGGGCCCATTCACTCTGCAGTTTTGAGCCCACAGAACCCTGAGATTTCCTTCTACGGTGTATGGTACCAAAATCAAGCTCAAAAGGGTCATTAAGAGGCAACATGCAGAGGACTGTGAGCGTAGGGTAGAGACTGAGCAAAATCCAGAGGCAGTTCCTTCTATGATCAATATTGAGAAGATGATTGGGGACATCTGTGGTGATAGCCTTTGAAGCCAGGGATGTGCCTCCATGACTAAAAAGAGCTTGCATATCCCAGAATGGTGGGGATGTGCAGGATGAGGAAAGGGAGATAAAGTGAAGGTTTCTTCAAGGCGCTGAGCGGAAGGAAGTGCTGCACCAAAATGAACAAACATGGTGTTCCCTGGTGCTCCTTTGGTGGAGATAGAAGAAAGCAGAGAGTCTCCCTTTGCAGGCAACTATTAACCCCTTCCGTGCGGGGTTAATTCCCCCCGCTGTGCTGGGGGGCGGGGGGGCGCGCACAGCGCCCTGGTGCTCATGACGAGCTCAGCTCGTCATGAGGCATGGCGCTCGTGTGCTCATGGCGAGCTGTGCTCGTCATGACCACACCCGTTCTCGTGAAACGCTCAGCACAGCAGGGGAATTATCCCCGCGTGTGAGCGTTCCACGGCTCATGACGAGCTGAGCTCGTCATGAGCACCGGAGCGCCGTGCCTCATGACGAGCTCAGCTCGTCATGAGCATGGAAGAGGTTAAAACGGTCACGGACACAGAGTGGAAAGATGTAGACAAACATTAATTTCCATGGTTTTTCTCAAAAAGATATCCCATCCAGAATGTTGGAGATACATTTCCAGCTGTGGTCAAAGTCAATTAGCTCATGGCAGGGTTAGCCACTCAAGGCACAATTATGTCAAAGAAGGCAATACCGTCTAATCCAGTGGATAAGCGGGTGGATCTCGCTTTTAAATGGCCTATGCTTCACCAGATTTTTAATTAACTCTACTGCATTGATCAAGGATTTTCAAAAGTTTGTTGAACACTTAGACCACCGCGGCCCGTACAGGTAAGAGCGGTGGGGCCGGGTGGGGGTTTGGGGGGGATTTTTACAGATGATGATGACCCAAAATAATAATTTATTTCATTTTCATATTGTCTGTCGAACACCCCCACACCTGGCCCCACACCTCTCGTACCTGCTTGGGCCGCAGCTGCTCTTAGATAGGGAGCGGTTTTAACTCCAAGCTTGGCTATGGGGGAGCCACAGATAAATTTCTTGTTGGGCATCTTGCATGACACATTGTGTTCCTCAAGTATACATAAGGTGATGGATGGAATGCTTGAATTAATCTCAGCCACTGGTAATTATTCAGGCCACATCTCAATTCATTGTTATTTTGTACACCATGCCACCTTAGTTTGGACCCAGCTATTTGCAAATCAGTCTTGACCCTCTTTCAGTAGGAAAAGTCCAGCCCAAATTGCAAAGCTAGGTTTTCCCTGAACCCGAACACAAATAACCCAGGACTGGTTTCGCCCTTGTTATGGGCTCACCTGCCGCATATAGCTTGGTTCCAGTGACACTGTGTTCACAGGACCCATGTCTGGGCATACCCGTCCCACTTAGGGCGAAATACTAAAGTATACAGAAAGTGATGGATGGAATGGTTGCATTAATCTCAGCCACTGATAATTACCTGGGGCTCCATTCCAATCTATTGTTATTTTGCACACCTTGCCACATCAGTTTGAACCCAGCTATAAATAAATCAGTCTTGACCCTGCTCCAATGGGAACAGTCAAGCGGGAACTGCCAAGCAAGGTCCTCCATGAACCAGTACACATGCAGCCCAGAACAAGTGTTGTCCTTGTTTTGGGCTCATCAGCCAGGTATAGCTTGGTTCCAGTAATACAGTGTGCGCAGGACTCATGTCTGGGCATACCTGCCCCACTTAGAGCGACATACTAAAGTATACAAAAGGTGATGGAAGGAATGCTTGAATTGTTCTCAGTCACTTGTAATTCCAATCCCAATCCATCGTTTTTTGCACACAATGCCACCTTCATTTTAGACCAGTGCTAAACTTAAAGAATGTAAATTATTTTCTTCCGTATATAAAATTGAAAGTGATGACACTTCAACAGATCATGTTTTTTGTAAGGAAATGAGAATTCCTGCCATCCCTGGACCTGCTAGAAGCACGCCTGCATATAACAGTTCATACTGCATCACAGAGGTTCCTTCAATTTTGTGTGCAAGGACAGCATTTTGAATTTCAGGTACTTCCATTTGGGCTTTCCACTTCATCAAGAGTATTTACAAAGATGATGGCTACCTTGGTAGAGTTATTCATAACAAGGGGATTCCGTTGTTTAAATGTTTGGATTATGGTTTCCTGTTCTGTTCCTTAGGTGCTGCAGGATGTGCAAGAGGTATGTCAGCTGCTCCAACTACAGGAATTTTACTGAATCAAGACAAGTCCCACCTATCATCATAGCAGAGCCCGAACTTCATCAGGGCTTATTTCAACACAGAGTTGGGACAGCTTTTGTCCCTAGAGAGGAAGGAGAAGCTGACAAGGGAACTGTTATCCCTACTAGGGTGCGAAGCTTCTTTGGCAAGGGGCTGTTTGAGAGTTCAGGGTCTTATGGCATTGGTTCTTGATTTTACAATGGTCCAGAATGCATCTGCAACCCCTGGCAGATCATTTCATTGGGGTCTGAGCTTGCAGCAATTCTAAGGTTGCTGATGTTCTCAGAAGTTTGAGAGGCATTGCATTGGAGCCTGAGGGAGGAGCATTTGTCAAACAATATCCTGTTTCAGGTTGTCTCAACCAGGACTCTAACCACGGATGCAAGCAGACTGGAGTGGGGAGCCACTTTAGAAGAGTCCGCAGTACAGAGTACATGGTCAGCCCATGAGGCGGGCATGTCATCCAACTGGAGAGCACGGAAGGCTCTTCGCACTTTTAAGTTTATGTCACTAGCTGATAGATCAGCATGAGCAAGTCAGAACAGACAACTGAGTGATCATGTAATACCTGAGTCAGGAGGGCTGTCATGTGGAAGCCTTGAAACTCATAGCGAGGGAGACCAGCTTATGAGTGGAGGTGAAGCAGAAGTCTTTGAAGGAAATTCATCTCCCAGGAACAGACAATTGGGAGGGGATCATCTTAGTGGGGTGTTTCCCCCAATATGCTCTTTATCATAAACATAGGAGGAATTCTAGCAGGTGGTAAAGAAGTGTGGGTTACTGGAAATAGATGTTTTTTGCTACAGGAGAGAATTACCAGTTCCCTTGCTAACGCACAATGACGCCTACTTTGCGGAGTATGGCGGATAGATGCGAGTATGGAGGACACAGCATTGGTGCTAATGATAGTGCCTGGTTGGAAACTGAGGCCTTTGTTTTCCCTGTTTCCAGTTCGCCCATATCGACTGAGGTGTCCCGAACTCCTTCAACAGATTATGTTCCATCTCAACTGGGGGTTATGGTTGTTGAAAGAGAGAATCTGCAGTCTACAGGTTGTTTTAGCGAGGTATCAGAGTTAATCCAACAGTTTAGAGGACCATCCACATTTAAATCTTAATCGGTACATTGTGGTCTTTTTGACAAATGGTATATGAGTATAGGTTTAGAGAGTTTTTTGACAAAACCAATTATGATGGAGTTTTTGAAGGATGTTTTTCCTATGGGATTGGTGACATACGCTTTACTGGCTCAGTGGGTGGCAATGAGAGCTTTTCGGTACCGAAAGGTGGATGGAGTGGTTTCTTTGGTCTCCAGATTGGTAAAAACGTTTCTACTACGGAGATTAGTCATTTGTTGACCTACTCCTTCAATAATAAACTATGCAAGAATACCCTTTTGAGCCCTTGGATAAGGTGGGTCTTACATTTTCAACATTTAAGGTGATTTTTTTGGTGGCCATCTAATTAATCTACCAGAAAGATAGGGCAGTTGTGCTCTTTGTAGTGTACAACATAATTCCTTAAGGTATTCCCAGATAAGGTAGGTGTGCCGTCCGATCCTCAACTTCAGCCTAAAGAGGTGTCAAAGTTTCCTACATCACCAGTTTTCTATCTGGCTCCTATAACAGTGGTAGAAGAATGGTTGCATTTGTTAGATGTCAAGAGAGCCTTGTTGATTTATCTCAATAGACAAGGTCTTTTAGGAAGGTTGTGGGTAAGTTTGTTACTTTCTGTGTAGTAGGTTAGGGGTGAAACCTTCTAATTTGCAGTGAGTAGATGATCGAAACGTTCAGTTCTGACAACACATGCAAGGCAGGAAACAGCGATGTGGAGTCAGGTAGATGGGAGGTCAACAAGAGGAAATGCAGTCTTCTGAGCATCATTCAAAGATGCTTCTATGGTAGGTGCTTGTATTGTGGCTACGTCTTCTCAACACACTTTTAGGTCACATTATAGGTGACAGCTGTGGGAAAAATATGTCAGTGGTATTTTGACAGTCAATGTTGAGCTGGGTGGTAGAAGACTAAATCTTGACCTCTGATCAATGTACAGATTTGGGGGTAGATTATCAATAACTAATGAACATACATGATTTTATTGTCATTGTGTATTTGAGGTCGATATCTGCTCTGGTTTCAGCTCATGAGTAATGACTGTGGTGAAGAAGACAGATAAAGAAGTAATGCCCTGGTTACTTACTAGTAATCTTCATTATTCCAAGTCCAGATCTTCTTCATCATAATTATAATTTCCCATCCCGTAAGGAGTGACTTGAAAATGTTCTAATGGTTTGGTATTACAGGAAGTGAGGTAAACAAGTTTCCGTTTCATAGTATTGCCATACTACATGAGGGGCAGCCATCTTGGAGGGATTGGAAATAGGAGCTTTTTTTTGCTTGTTCTGGGAATAGGAGCTTTCGCTTATTAGTTCATAACTGTGCCGAGGAAGGCCTTGACTCCGAGTAAGGAAGATTACTGGCGACTTTATACCCAATCAGCAACACAGAGGCATCCAGAAGGGATTTTTTGTGTGTTTGACGGCGCCGAAGTACACTGGACTGCTTTACACCAGCACAAGATTATTGTACTCATATTTTCCCAGAACTGCAGGATGTTGTTGAGCCAAGGCCTGGAATTGAACCTGGCCCCTTAGCTCCAAAGTCGGCTGCTCTGACCGTTAGGTTACATCTCCCCCATGGAAGTAATCTCTGAGGGGCAGATTTACAATAACTGGCGCATCCCTGCATATCAGCAGGGATGCGCCAGCTCTTGTGCGCCGCAGCTCCGCCACCCTGGATGCGCCGCATTGTAAATGCGGCGCACCAAGGGGCAAAAACGGCACAGATGCGTCACGCAAAAGCAGCGCATTGCTGGAGTTGCGTCGCAAGCATGACGCAGCTCCAGCAATGCTCTGGGGGGCCCTATCTCCAGAATGCTGCATCAATCCTTACGCCTGCTTCAAGCAGGCGCAGGGTTTTGACGCAGTATGGGCCCAAAAGTGGCTGAGTAAAATCTTATAGATTTCACTCAGCCACTTGTGGGAGGCGGTCCTGCGCCGGAACACCCCCCTCCTTCTGGCGCAAGGCTGTACAACGTGACGCATCTGGGAGATGCGTCACGTTGTAAATACCTCACACCATGGCGCATCTTTTGCGCTGCCGCTGTGTCACAAAAGTGACGCAACGGCGACGTAAAAGAGGCGCAGGGGGCTTGTAAATCTGCCCCAGAGTGTCTTACGTAGTAACTGTGACGCAGTCTGAAAACTTGCTCTGAATGGCTCACTTCATGGCCTCCTGCAGTGACCCTTGAGAGTCCCCTGTGTGCCTCTCCTCCTAACCCTGATGCTCCATACCCCCCCCCCCTCCCTCGGGCTGCCTTGCTCAGCCCCTCCTTCCCACGCCAGCTGGGGCTGTCAGAGGCCTGAGACTGTGCTGCTCCTGTTCGATGTCACAGACTCACAGTAGCTCAACAGGAGGAGGAGTGCGGAGTCGGTCTGCCCTGCCTGTCCCTCTCTCTGCGCTGCTGTGACGGACTTAGGGGAGTTTGGAAGGATGTCCGCGGCGTGGATGGGAGCTCTGCGGGCCACAAAACTCTGCGGGCGACCCTCTCTGACGCTACAGCACCGCACGATCCAGAGCAAGCCCCCCAAGGGGAAAGTGGGGCCAGCTGTAAGTGCGTCTAAACCTGCGAATGTGACTGCGTCTGTGTTGCAAGCGGTGCATACATGCAAAGTGTATTAATAATATAAAACTCTAATGTATAGGTATGGTAATGCATGTGTGTGTCATATAAGTGTGAATCTTATACACCCCTGCGTGTAAGGTGTGCATTTTGTAAAGTAGGTTGCAAGTATTCTGTATGTATGTGGGGGTATACCCAGACGGGGTCATTGAAATTATGCGGCAGAGAGAGAACAAATCATGCGGCAAGGTCGAATAAATTATGAGTCAAGATGTTGAAAACTGTGCAGCATTATGTGGCACCTTCTGTGGCGGTGTTTTTTAACACAATATAATGTTTTACTCTATCCGAGCTAAAGTGTTATCCCTTTAAATGCCGGTTGCTAATGAACGATGAACAGTTTATGTTGGCAAAGTGTCTGGTGAGACGATGCATCCCGGGTGCAGGGTTTAGTAACTTCTGATGCGCTTGAGCAAGCAACACAAGTCTTTGTTAAAATCTGTAAATTAAGCAGGATGCTGAATAATGTACCGAGGGTGGCAAGTTCATATTTATGTCCAAAACGTCATGTCAGCGCAATCATTTTTTTCTATGTTCAGGTCTTTATAGCATGACTGTCTGTGATGTATGTAGACTCGTGTATATGATGCATGTGCATACATGTGCATCACTTCAAGAAGGGGGTACTGTTCCTAAATGTAACTAGGTTATGGACAGGATGTCAAGGCAATCATCAGTATTGCCTCTTGTTGCCCTCACCCACCCCCAGGGATGTCATGCTTCATCATCAGGCGGGTACTGGACCTTTATCTGCCTCTAGTCCCCTCTTCGTCTCTCTTTCACACGTATACATGGGTATGCCTGTGTGCGATGTTAAATGATGTCATCAACATCTTCCCACCTTTGACTGGCATCTCAGGGGTGTCCGCAGTTCGGACGGGGCCTCTTTTCATGGTTTTCAGTTTTCTTGCAGATCAGAATCACAGATGGTTTTACTAATATATTCTGTTGGTTCGTGAGGGGTGATTGATCGGGACTATTGATTAGACAACTAAATGGCTTTGGTGCTGTGCTGTGCTGTGTGAATAGGGTGTCTAATGTCTTGTGTTGTAATTGTGGTCATTGGTAAGTGTGAAGACTGTGTAATGTTGGTGAGTATCATTTTGCTAATATTGTGGCTTTGGCGTTGGGGGCACGCTGGTGTGGGGTGTTAAACAAACGAGTGCATGGAGAAGTGTGGATCAATGGTTAGAGCAGGCAGACCTTGCTGCAGAGCTCTGGCCAGGGACCAGGGTTCGATTCCCCCCTCGGCGGGTCTCCGGCTCATTAATTCCCCTGACTGGATATTCTCGCCTCAGTACCTGTTCTGATCATGGGTCCCACGCTGCAACTCTGGGCAATAGCTTGCTTAGTCTCCACTACGGCCCCAAAAGCGCTGGGATGCCTGGCTGCACCTGGGGGGTGCCCAGGAGTGGACAATTCCCAGGAAAGCCAGGAAGGGTTCCTAAGTGGTATACGGACAGCGCCAGGACACCTCCGGTGGAGGTAGCTGTGCGCTTTTCAAATTCCGACATTTACATTTACATTTATTGGCTGTGAAAAGACAAGTGTGTCTGATGGCTGTGGATGTCTGCACTGGTTTGTTTGAGGAGGATATTTAGTGTTGGGAGGCATCACTTTGCCAACTCTGTCGGTTTGGTGTCAGGTTGTGCATGTGAATCTATGTATTGTGTAGATATGTATGTATGCATACATATAATGCACTTGTGTATTGATGTGTTTATGCATGGCTATTTAAATGTATCTACGCATGAATGCACAGATGGCACGTGATGAATGAATGAGTGTGTGTGTTTGTGCATGTGTGTATGTTGGGGTATTAAACTGTGCTACATTCTGTCATTTCCAAGAAAGCATAATATTGGGTGTAAAATATTAAACTATTGCCTGATTAATACAGGCTTGCACTTATTCCGTCACGGGCTACGTTTAAACCGTATTGCTCACATAATTTTGTTACGTTGTTATACCTAGTGTCTATGTCAGGGGTCTCCAACCTTGTCTGTAGTGAGAGCTACTACTGGTCACTGAAAAGCATCATGAGCTACAGCCTGATATATGGGTTTTAGATAACAGTACATAAAGTCCATGTAACTTATGTACTACCCCTAGAGTATCCCAGGCCTTCTCCAGTGAGCATACAGCATCAATGCCACATGAGTTACATAGCAAATATTAACTTGTGTGGTCCGAAGGATCAGTTTTGTCTCTTGTTTAAGAATCACACTGAGACTTGTGTTCGTAGTGTTGGGCAATACACAAGCAGTGCTTAATTCGAGGCTGTTGTTTCTGGTACTCAGCCCCAGCACTTAATCATCAACACTGGCACTTTTCATGAGCACCAGTTAAAACACTTTCATTTACAGGGAGATTAAGTGATTTGCCCAGAATCTCAGGAGGTTCAGCTGACAAACGAGACTCGAACCTGGTTCTCCAGCTGCCAAATCTGTAGCTCTGGCCATTACACCACATCCTCTCCTCACCTTCATGGTTAGCAGTTGTTTCAGTTTTAGGCGGCGCTAATAGGAGAAATTAGCTGGTGCAAGCTGCCTCCTGACAAGTGCCCCAGCCTTTATATTTTTTTTTTAGAAATTAATCACTGTACACAAGATGACACTGCTCATTTTGTCAGTCAGGGCATGAAGGACCATCAGCAATAACACATTTTGCAAGACCCATGCAGCCTTCATGTAGAGGTGGGTGAGCCAGCAAATTAACAGGGAGAGCGATCCAAGGGTCAGGTTTGGCTCTGAGAGCCTGTGCACAAGCCGAGCCCTGATAAAAATAAAATGTCTTCTGAATTTGAAACGCATATTTTTTTAAACATGTGAAAACTTTGATGTTGATACGTCACGTTATAGCCCTGCACTGAGAAGTCATTATTAAAAGTGATAGTTTTTAAACATGAACCATTATTGAACTAAGCGGTTAGACAGTTGTCATGTAAACCATGTACGTGGCCCAGATTATTATAGAGCAACATTACAATCTATTAAATCAAACACAATAGGTTTTATAAAACTGGTATTCTGAACTAACATATTTGAAAGTGTTTGCTTATGTGATAATAAAGAAAAGGGAGCTTTGGTGGAATTTTATTTTGCCTGAATTCACACAATTTAAGCAGGGAAGCCGCGATTTATCCAGATTTTTTGGTTTCACTTTGTAAAAATAAGCCACTACATGGTTATGTATTTATATTTCCCAGAGCCAGGCTTCAGACTGGAGCATGG
Source organism: Lissotriton helveticus (assembly GCF_964261635.1). Lineage (NCBI taxonomy): Eukaryota > Metazoa > Chordata > Amphibia > Caudata > Salamandridae > Lissotriton > Lissotriton helveticus. Next base: position 349,972,962 of record NC_136070.1, on the reverse strand, counting down.
CACGTGTTTTCAGCTGCTCTCCCACCTCTAACTTCATAGCTATTTACACAAGTTAACCTAGCTTGACAATGGCCGACTCACTGCACAGCAGTTAGCCAATGATGACACACAAATTAACGTATGAAGACATTGCTTTAAGATACTAGTCACTCTTTAAACAAAGGAAGACAGAACTGAAGAAAGACAGAAAAAAGCAACGATGAATGGGAAAGAAAAGAAAGAGAGGAAGTAAAGAAGAGAAAGGAATGAGATTACATTTTTTTTAAAGTGCAGTTGTGGGAGAAAAGGTAAATGTAAGGAAGAAAAGGGAGAAGAGAAAGGAAGCAATGCACAATGAGAGAAAGAAACTAAGGGGAGGAAGACAGAAATCGAGGAAGAAAGGAAGAGACAGAAAGCTAGTGAAAGAGAAAGATAAAGTGTTACAAAAAGTGAAAAGCAGTAAGAAAGCAGAGTGAATTACAGGACAAAGGTGGGTTGAGAGAGAACGTGAGAAAGAAGAGAGAATGAAAGAAAAACAAACAAGAGGAAGAAAGTAGCGGACAAGAGAAACAAATAAAAGGGAGATAATGAGAGGAAAAACATGCGAGAAGGCAGAACAACAACTAGAAAGAGTGAGGATAAAAAATGAAAAAAGTAAAAACTGGTAGGAAGATAAATGAAACAGAAGCTAAACAAAGAAGAACCTCAAAGAAAAGTAAAAATAAGTAAAAGAAGTAAAAGAAATAAACTGAGAAAGAAGTAAAAGGAGTAAAAGGAAAAAAGAAAGAGTTAGAAAAAGATAAGACTGGAAAAGGTAAGAACAAGTCAGAAAGAAGAGCAAAGGAAAGAGAAAAAGAGAACAAATCAAGAAGGAATGCTCGAAAAAAAACAAGAAAGAAAAACAAAATAAATGAAAAAGAAAACAGGAAAGGAGGGTGAGGCGAGATGTCAATAAAAGACGGGAATAAAAAAGAAAGTAACAAAGAGGAGGAGTTGATAAAGAAGCTGAGACTGAAAGAAGAAAATAGGAGAAAGGAGAGAAAGCAGGGAGAACATAACAAATAAAGAGAAAGGAGTAGAGAGTAGTAAGGAGAGATTGAAATAAAAAAGTGAAAGAAAGGCAACTAGATATTGAAAACAGACAGGAAGAAAAAAGAAAGTAGAAGAAGACAAGAAGTTGAAAAAGAAGCAGAGAACGAAAGAAGAAAGAAAATAGAAGAAAGGAGAGAAAGTTGGGTGAACCAAGAGCAAATACTTAGCAAAAGAAGAGCGAAAGGAAGCAGAAGAAAATGATGTAACTGACAAAACATACAAATATGGACAGAAGGTACACAAAGATATTGTCTAGTACAAGTGAAAGGACGGAGAGGGTGAATGTGAATATGACTGTGTACTGCTATGGAATTACATTGTGGTGAAGATAAGCCTGTGTCCTTCATTTCTCATTTCTCCTTTTCATTTCTCTTTCTTTTTTTTTTGCTCTCTATATTGGCGTGCAAGTTCACATGCCTGTTATACACTGGTGATGCTCAATAAAAGAGCTGCAATATAAAAAAAAAGATGGAGAGAAGAAAAGGAGAAAAACAAATTAGCGACAGAAGGAAAAAAAAAGTACTGCAAGAAAATAAACAAAGACACTTTCAGAAGAGTGTGTGCTACATTGTTATGCATTTTCAGTTTCCCAGGCCCCACAGAAAGCAGTGCACTGTTTTTTTTACAGTGATGCCTTAGCATTTTGCCAGCTGCCTATTTTTAACTAGCTCGCAGGTAATTATCGCGTGTGACCTATTTAGAAGTAGCTTGAGAGCTACTGGTAGCTCGTGATCAACCTGTTGAAGACCCCTGCCCTAGTCGTTAAGGTGCGTTTCTTGAGGCACGCTATGGACACCCCATGGCGCTTCCAAAAATGACAAAGCTGTGCTTTTTTACAATTATTGTCAACTCAAGCTGTACTAAATCAATTGAGAAGTTCAAACAGAACGATAATTGAAGTAGAAACACGGTTTATGCAGCACACAAGGTATAGCGATGTTCATCTGTACAATCCATCGTTTAACAGGTGCTTGCTCCGGAAAACCAGCCGACACGTGTTGCGTCACAAACGTGACTTTTTCAAGGCTTGCTGGTATAGGGCACTCTCCATACAGTATAAATCTTTGTCCTAAGAATTGATAAGGATGCACCAAATAAACGAGGTAATGTATGGTCCTCATCAGACTAGTCAATAGAAGAACAAAAGACGGTAGGAATTCTTATTGAATGTAGGCAGAATCATTATAAGAACCATATCACAAAAAGTGTGATAGTCTATAACCACTAGAAGTGATTCCAATTCCAGTGCCACTACTAACTTAACATAGACAGCATCCCCACATAAAATAGTCAGTGGATGGAGTCCATAATAAGCTCCCGTCCGGTAAAGTATTTCCTGCATCTATGGAGGTCTATTTTTTTTTATGTATGTGCCCAAACCCCAGACATTCCAGATCAGAATCTTAAGGCACCCACTCATACTTGCACACCTTACACTCAGGGGTGTATAAGATGCACACACATATATAACACACACATGCATAACCATGCATATAAATTATATATATATATTATTAACATACTTGCATGTATGCACCGCTTGCAGCACAGACTCAGTCACATTCGTAGGTGTAGACGCACTTACAGCTGGCCCCACTTTCCCTTGGGCACGCTTGCTCTGTAGCATGCGGTGATAGTAGCAAACACTTTACAAAGCATGCCTCAATGTTAAATCTTTCTTGCTGGTAATTCCAGTTGCATCACTGTTGCAAATTAGGCGAGCTTATCCTCCCATCAGTAATTCATCTTGTGTCTGTGCTCTGCAGGGCATCCGCCAAAAAAGGGGCAGGTGTCCTTTCCGCCCTAGTTAGAGAGCACAGAGGCCCTGTACACTGTAAATAGAGTGGATGGAACATCCACCACTTTTTGGTGGATATTCCTTATCTACCAAATTCCACATAATACCATAGTTCGGCAGCAGGCACTTATAACCCACCCTATTGCGGTGAACAGGTTTTTCTCTTCATGCCAGCTGAAGGACCAGTAAGTGCTAGTTATGATTGGTGCAAATATTAGTAACCAGTGAAACTGGTAAAAAAACGGTATCCTGGTCTTAATTGCCTACCATCATCGGTTTCCCCGATTGGTTCAAGCACCTTTGTGTTTCCATGCTATATATTTGAAGAAAATGCCCTGTATACTTTTCAGATCTTCATTGTTAGCAGAACGGGTTTATATAAACTCACTTAAAAAGACATTTAAAATACAATAATGGATTCAAATTAAAACAAAAATAACCTTGAGTTTCACCAGTGATGGTTAGTTCCACAATCCATAACTCTCATACCTGCCATGCAAACCTAACTGCAAAAAGAACAATTGATGGATAGAATGCAGAACAATATCATACATTCACCCCAGTACAGAGATCTGACCTAAATCCATCGTTTTTTGCTCACCATGCCATTCCAGTTTGGGCTCAGCGATATGCAAACCAGTCTTGAACCTGCGCCCAATGGGAACAAGCCAGCCCGAACTGCCAGGCCAGGTCCTCCCTGGACTGGAAACAAGCATCCAAGGACCGGTTTCGGGCTTTCAGCCCTCATTAGCCAGGATAGCTTGACTCCAGTGGCATGGAGAGCACGGGACTCACGTTATGGTCATGAGCTGTAATGGTAAATTATAACATGATCCTTGTATGCTAGTGTTTGGTAGTATTGGGAGTATTGCATCACAGTAATACCCACATATTTCCTAGAAAACTTTCTTTCCATTCATGTGTAATAATTACAAATATAAGTCTTGATATTGCAGATTGTGTAATGTGGTACTGCATGTGTGAAAACATGTTTGAAGCAGGAAAGACTGTATAGCATAGGAGGGAGTTAAGGTTATGTGGCAATGGGGATAGAATACACAGTCAAGATAGTACTTTATCATCTGAATTTCATGTGTTTTTAGGTTTTCTGCTACAGCCCTAGCTTTCCTTTTCCAAATCTGTGCTGAGAGCTTACCAGAGGTAGCAAGCTCTCATGACACGATGTGCTTCTTGCGCAGTCAAGAAGCATGGTGCTGAACGCCATGCTCAGCCTGCAGTTAATTGTCCCTGTCACCCAGACTGCACACAGAAATGTGCCCTGACCTACACCGTGCATCGGGTGAAAAGGGCAGCACCGGTACAGCAGAATTCAGAAATGGGCAAGGGATATCAATCTTGGGCTTTTTCATGTGCACCATGAGTTTCAGGAAAGGGACCAGGGCAATATATATAAACCACCCTTTCCAAGATGGTAGTAAATCCTAGAAATTCTGAGATTCTCAATCCAAGATGAAGTAGTCTTTTCCTGTGAAGCCAGTTCCTCTTAGAATTATATATAAGGAGGCATTTACAAGAGATGGATGAGTCACAATGCATTCATTTCCTATTTTAGATTGCATTCTTTACTCTGTTGCCATTATGTGGCCCCCTGAATTCCTTCTTCTTCCAGTTAGAACTTCTCCTAGATCTGTTTCAGTATATTCTTGATTGGCCTTTTTCTCTTTCTTGATGTTTGGTGCCTTACTAGTAATTTCCATATTAATCTTCATCTTCAATCAAGAACTGGGATTGTTTGGGATGGTTTTCACTCTTTGTGTTTTGCCGTCCTAAATGGGACCCTCATAAGGGAATACTCATAAGGAGACACTTTACACCATTCATGCCTACTGTTAAGTGCAGGGTGGCAACATGGCTATTGGGAGGAGCATTCTAAAAGGATACTCAACAGACCTTCAAAGTGTTCAGTCCCTGATACCCTCTACCGTGAGTTTTCAGAAATGTTCATTGTTTTATTGATATATCAACAATATATTGATGAAGGTGCGCATTATTTCATTTTTTGGGATCATACAAATGGTACTCCTCAAAGCGGAATGAGGCAGCAGACTAGTACCCCACACCCTGATATTGATATTGCAAACACGGTTTCCTGTCAGCTGGCCTTCAGCCTCATGTGTTCAAAGTGTGAAGGATGCCTGTGACAGCTGGTTTAGGGCCCTGTTAAAAATTATTAAGAGAATGGTGGGGCGGCAATCGACTTTCACAGGCTGATAAAGCCCAAGGAGGTCTGGGTCAGCTGATATCTGCCTCAGTGCCATGTACAGTACTGTAAAGAGGGAGCCAAGGCAGTTGTGGACAGATGACAGCTGTCACGTTCCTTATTTGCAACTGGGAACAGGGTGCTGGGGCATCAGTGACTTGTCTTGTGATGCAAAATGGTGAGTGACAAGAAAGACCAGGGTAGCCTACGCTGGCCCTAGCACCCTGGTCTTTTGCCCCATCCTTTCCCTAAGATGGGAGTGTATTTCAGCACCATTCACCTTGTCCAGGAGCACATTTAGTGCCCTTTCACCTCATGCTTTTCCAAAGAGCAAGGGACTTTGCCTCTCACCTTGGCCTCACCGAACCTAACCGGGGAGTTCGATGGGTTCATGCCCTTTCTCACCTTTGCCCCAGAATGCAGGTCGTTGTGTTCTGTCCAGTTTGCTCAAGAGTGGTGCCCCATATTTAATCAACCCCAATGCACAAGGATGGGGGTATATTTTGGCCTTTGATCTGCTTCATCCAAGTTCACCGGGCTCATTGTTTGCTCTCTTACTTGCCAAAGGTTGGGGTCCTTTTTAGCCTTAAACTCTCCTTGCCCAAGGACAGGGATCTATTTGCCCCCTACCTTGTCCAGGCGGAGGATATATTGTGCCTTTCTTACCACCTTTCCCAATAGTGGGGTGGTGTAGTTCTTCCCTCTGCCTTGCATTAAGGGCAAGGCTATACTGCACTCTTCTCTCCTTGCCTAGATTTGGTGGGTGTTTGTTCCTTCTGCTTTGCCCTCTCCCCTACTTGCCATACTTGCTCATGGGCAAGTGATGTTATTGTCTCTTGAAATTCTCCAAGGGTGGAAGGGTGTGTTCTGTCCTCTCTCTGCTTTTCCTGAAGGTGGAGGCTAGTGCATCTGCCCACCTCCTAATTTGCACAAGAGCAGAGAAGAATTCATGTTCCCCATTCACTTTGCCTAAGAGTGTGGAAGTCATTGTTGCCCTTTTATTGCCTTGCCCTTTACTTGGGAGGGTCATAGTTGTCCCCTGTGTTGCCAGAAGGTGTGGGCGTATTTGTTACCCAGACCCACCTTGATCACAGTCAGTGGGTATCTCGTGCCCTTCCTCCTGGCCTTGCACAAGGGCGGGGTTGATTTGTAGCATTCAATACTCTTGGGTAAGGTTGTAAATATTTTTTCTCCATGTCTTGCCCAAGACTGAGTTTATATATGTACTATCTATCTGCCCAAGGACGGGGTGTTCTACGTTTGTCCCTTGCTTTGACCAAGGCTTGGGGTTGCCGGTGACCTGACCTGTGTTGTGGCCAAGGACAGGGAGTCTTAGTTTGCTTCTAGCATTGCCCAAGATGGGGGACTCAGTATGTCTTCATCTGCCTTGCCCAAAAGCAAGTGTGTGCATTTATTCTACCGTTTTGAAAAGGGACATGGAGGACTGATTGAGCCACAGTGCCATGCCTGAGAGTGTGAGGTTCATCGTTTGCCCCTCCCCCAACCCCCCCTTGACCAAGGACTGGGAGGAGGTGTCTTTGAAATTACACCCTTCCTCCACCACCCCCTGTGTAAGTGTCAAGGTGAAAGTGGGGATAATATTCTAAAAATACTAAATAATTATGGTTTTTTCTTAGTTACAAAAATAAAGTTATAATGGTGATTGAGCCCTGTGGTGCTCAAACCCTTTGAGGCCAGTAGCCCTTCTAACCTGCTCACTGGTGTTGCATTCATAAAAGGGGAGCACCCCTTTAAAGAATGTATTTTTGTTCTTACTTTTGTGGTCCATGGCACTGTTTGAGATCACCGGAAGACCCTTTGAAAAATGTGTATTGCACAACTCTTGATAGAACTATGACTCTGTCAATAAACAGCATATATTGTGCAGAGTAATTTTTTCAGTCTCTGCCCACTGTTAGAGAACAGTGAGAGGTATTAAAAAAAGCATAGTCATTCTGCAACGTGAATGACATTGGATCGCTTAAATGAATGCGTCAACTAGCAATAATCGCCACGTAAAATACTGATGATTGAAACTGGTCTCCTTGCTGTAATAGATTTGTCTCATGGAATCTCACCCATACGACTTGTATTTCAATTCATTCTTCTCCTAAACATTCTGGAACAATTACACCCAATCACAAGGGAGTAGCCAGAAACGCCTCCCACTTGAAACATGCCTCTAATTAGACCAAGCGTGCGGAGAAGGCAAACCCAAACCTGCTTTAAAGAGTTCCTTTCAACATTTCATAGTCCCTCCGTCTATCTTTCCGCTCATTCACCCTTCCATCTATTCATCCACCAAGCCCTTAACATTTTCATCCACCAACCCATTGCCCCTTTCAACCATTCTTTTTCCATCCATCCATCCAACTATCCATCTATCCAGTTATAATTTTACATATATATATACATTCTTTCACATATCCACCCGTCAGTATATTCATGTATCCATCCATCCTTTCCTCATCCATCCATTCACTTTTTTCTATCTATCTTCTACCTTTCTCTCCATTCACCCTTTCACCTGTTGATCATTCCACTCTTCCTCCCACCTTCCAGCTATCCCTCCTTTCATCCTTTCTCCTTCTTTACTGTCACAATTGCTTCCTTACTGTCTCCCTTTCTTCCTCCTCCCATTGTTTGTGTCTGTTTTATCTATCCATCCTGTTTCTCATATCCTACCTTTTTCTTTATTCTCTTTCTTTCGCATGCCAATTGTTTTTCTGTGTTCCTCTCTCTCTGTATTCCCCTGTTTCATTATTTCTGTTTCTGTGATTCCTCAGCTGTGCATGCCAAACCACAACCCTCTTTCATGACGCTTCCTTACAATATTATTCACAAGCATTTTGTCTGTAGACTTGCAGGCAGAAGAGCCCACCAACTACTAATTAACGTTTAAGTGAGACCCAATTCACCAGCCCATGTGCCCAGTGGCAACCCGTGCTTAAGCTGCTAGATTGAGGAGTCGCCTACACCCCTGCCTGATGACCGCCAAGTTAAAGAAGGTCCAAAAGCTGCCAGTAATCTTGTCAGAACAGGGATCCTTCACTTAATATACCTTTGTTGAATATCCTGTGTTCCATATTTGTCGAACCATTCTATCCCTGATTCGTCTTACAATGGTTTGCTGCATAGGCACATTATTCATCTATTGTTTTATTAGAACATTGAAACGTTGAGAGCTCCATTAAAGACACAATGGAGGAGTTCCGGGCTTATAATGACTGGTCTAAGCTTTCTACTCCAACATTCCAATGTTTGTCTTTTTGTGTCTCCTCAGGGAATGGAATGTTCTATTAGCCTTTCAGCCCATCTGCCTCAGGCTATACCAGTTGTTAAAAGCCCTCTCCCTTGTTATAGGCCCTCAACTGTGGCACACTCCTAAAACAACCAGCATACATACCCCTCAGCAACAGGCTACAAAGTTATACTATGCATTGGGTGACCATCTTTAAGCATTGATGTATTTGCTTGGTATAGGAAATCTATCATCAAAGGAAACATAATGCAGTTATTTTTATAGAAGGTACATGGTTCTCCTTTTTTCATTATTTGTGAATTTGATACATTGATTGCTATTTACCAACGCATGTTGGACTTAGTGAAGGATGTAACGAATGTCACAACAGAAAACCCTCGCTGGATACAACAGGGTGAGACTGCATGTGATTGCACCTATACCTAGTGAATATAATGAAATGCATGTATGTTTAAGGACTTCTTGGTAGGAGTGTGCTAGAGGGCTGCAGTCTCAAACCCATCAGGAGAATCTAAGCTATTTGGGGGCCGCCATCTTGTAGCAGTCAGCAGATTGTAGGACTGGGACTGGAAATACGGTTCAGAAAGGCAAAGAGACTTACTTGGTGTACACCTAGGTGTGTGCTGCATGATATAATGACAGGCTCCATAGTGACCCACGGGACTGGACCATGTTAGGGAGGGGAGGGTGTGGAAAACGAGTGAGTAAATGAATGCAGCAGGCGCGGTGCGTCCATTGGGGCGTAGGGGCATAGCCCCACTAAGCCTGGATGGACGCACCCGACAAGAGCAGCAAGTGAATGGAATTTTATTAGCGCAGCACTAAAGTGAATTTTATTAGCGCGGCACTCCCAGGTTCCGGGACACACCCAATTGCATAGGGAGTGCGCAGGGGGTGGGGCTGGCTGGCTGGTCTGCTGAGTGACAGTTTGCAGACTGCAGCAGGCCAGCACAGTATGTCTCTGGGCATGAGGAATTTAGGGCTGCAACGCGCCCGAGCATGCGCGTTAGAGACAAAACTGCCTAGACAGGCCGGGGGGGTGCTGCTTTAGCCGGGCCCCGTGTTATGAGAGGTGCCAGGGCGAGGAGTCAGTGTGCCCCCCTAGCAAATCCTGGCGCTGCATGCAGTGCCAGGATTGGCTGGTCCACCGCGCTGAAGGGATGGCAATCCATTATTGGATGCCGCGCGTGGGTGGCACACAAGATCAATCATGGCCAATCATTGTGTGACTTCAGCATGTGAAGTCATGCAGTGATTGGCCATTCGGGACGCGCCACGCTGCTGTAGTTTCTAGTGTAGGGGGCGTGGGCTGTCTGTCGTCGCCAGTCGCCACATGCACAGCCACACAGGCAGCAGCAGCAGGCGTCCGTCCACGGTCCGACACTACCTGCACTTGTTGACTCGAGTAGAGAGACAGGGATCGATTCCAGAAGTCACAGAAGATTCGATAGTAAGTGGTGCAGGTCACTTGTGGGCATGGGCAGGGCAGGCCAGCATATGAGGGCGGACCTAGCAGAGTCCGAGTGAAGGAGGGGGGAGGCCGCGGAGGGGCCCAGTAGGCCATGCTTAGAATTTGAATGTAGTTGTTTCGTGCCTGAATGGGGGGGCGCTTTTCTGTAAAGAGGATGTAGGTGCACGGGCCATATTCACTCGAGCCAGTAGAAGAGCCTTTCAAATATCTTTGATTGTTGCTACATAGATGTTCCATCCCAAAAAAATATGAGAGATATTACCTCGACGTCCGTAATAGGGGCAGGTACTCCCGCGAAATAATTAGGTGGTACAATGTTCTTTTTCGCGTCACTGGGTGGGAGCAAGAAACATTCGAGGGATACTGATGTGAAAAGCGTTAGGACGGTTATTCTAGTCTTGATGGGTAAAGGCAGGCCAGGTTTGATGCAAATGTAGGCGAAGGGCCTTGTGGTGCAGTGCAAGACGAGGGTATTTTCCGAAAACTAGGGACTGTTTTTAAGCGAATTAAAGTAGTTAAGTGGGAAGTCAGTTCGTGCCCATTAGCTGGAAGCTGTTACCCAAAATGCGAGCTGGGCCAAACAAGGATGGAACAGTGAACACGAGGAAGAGGGGAGGGGAGTGGGCATGGGGATGCCGTTGAGGCTGGCTGTGCTCGATGTCTTGGAAGATTCCTTCCTGGGTAACGCGTGATCACAGCACCGATCATTGTGAGGTATCGGTGACCATGGCAATATGGCTCCTCACTTTACGAGTGGACAACCAACCCGTTCTTATTGCTTGCTTACCCACGGCCGCTCGATTGCTTTACTGCGGGTCAAACATACCGTGCTTATTGCTTGTTTAAATGTGATGCTTAATTGATTCGGTTCATCACTTTCGTTTTCACTGTAACGGTCCGATTCTGGAAGGTCAGCGTGGATTGTAGTTAGAAGTGAAACAAGCAGGTACATTCATATAAATGGCAGGGTCTGTCAATTCATGTGTCATAATAATCATAGCCCAAGCACAATTGAAAAAGAATGAGTATGTGAAAGGTAACACCGAAGACATTTTACATTTTGTCTCCACTGTTTCTTTCCCCTTCAGTTTTGTGGACTGTTGCCTTGGCTGTCTACTATTTCTTCCCTGGTGTGATTTAAGTGTTCAATACATATTATACCTGTGGAACATATTAATCAAGGATTTATTTCAACACCGTATGGCCATTTTATTGCATGTTCTGTCTCTTGCCTGACTTTTAGTGCGTCCATACTTCTCGAGGCCTCTCACCAAGCATTCCATGTCATATGTGTCTTATTAGGCCCAATGTAATCGCACTGCGATTCCCGACCTTGTAATATCCCCATACAACCGGTGGCATACTTCAAAACAGAGATTTAAAAGCTGCTATAATTGCCATTAAAGCATCGTTTTTTACCAGATGTCAATGTTATTTTTAGGGGCAGTATTCCTTTAACAGTTTTCCCTGAATTCCGTGCATGCCTCCTGCCAATAACTGAACATGGGTTCGCGCTAAAACAGGGAGAGTGGAAACTACACCACTGGCCTTGAATCCTGACAGCAAAGGATCCACAGGACAATATACAGGCTCTGAGGCGACGCCATGTTAGGGGCACCGCAGCTAGTGTAAAGCTCAGTAAAGATGACCAGGCTGTTGTGTAAGTTGCAAGGGGGATGGAGTTGGCCTAACGGCTAGGGTGGTGGCCCTCGAATCTGCGGAACTCGGTTCGAGTCTTGACAATGAGTTGAACATCCTGTGATTTTGGACAAATCACTTAATCTCCCTGTGCCTAACAAATAAATTGAATGTGTAATGTAACTGGTGCTATGTAAAGCGCTCTGATACCCAATTCGGGTCAAGTTCGCGCTGTATGAAACTGTAAAAAAAGCAAAAAAATACAGCTCCATGAGCACTGTCTGCCGGGGCCATTCCCTGCACCCTCCTTTTCAGGTGTGAGACTGAAGAAATGATGAACTGACCATTCCTATTATATTGTGTCAGTACAGACTGGAATGTGTCCTGTTGAAGACCATGCTGAGCAAATTCATTCATGCGTTCCATTTGAAATGTGTCTGTGTATGTTGGCCAAAACAAACATCCTTGTGCATGTAGTGTGAGTACATGACAAACGCCTGTAGGTAAACTATGTTCAAGAGGGCATACAAACTCAACAGCACCTTGTACATTCGGCTTTTAGTCTAGTCTTCATTATGACACCGATGAGGCTAATTAATATTTTGTTAAAAGTGCATTAAGGTCTAATTAGCAGGTGCAGGTAGCTTGTGGGCATGGGCAGGCCAGCATATGAGGGCGGACGGAGCAGAGTCCGAGTAAAGGAGGGGGGAGGCCGCGGAGGGGCCCTGCCTTAATCTTTGACTTTGATTTTGAACATTATGTCGAATAGTAGGTGCAGCCAGGTCGCATGTGGGCATGGCAGGGCAGGCATATGAGGGCGGACGGAGCAGAGTCCGAGACGAGTGAAGGAGGGGGGAGGCCGCAGAGGGGCCCTGCCCTAATCTTTGAGTTTGATTTTGAACATGATGTCTGGACTGGTACAGATCATATAAAGGCAGGCTCCCCACACTGCTGTTCCTGAGGTCCCTCTCAATTTTCCTCCCTGCCTTGTTTGTTTGTGGAAGGATGTGGGCCTGAGAGGAGTGGTCATTCCCTTAATGTCCTCTGAAGCTGCGCCCATATCCCCTTGTATGAAGCTCTGTGGTTATACTGAATAAGCAGCTACCCATGTTATGCCACCTAATAATGTAATAACTGCACTTTCACAATTGCTTTATTAACCTTCCTGCTTTCTCAAATTTGCTTGAAAATGCACGATTTGTCTTCTTTTTTTCCAAAATTTTCGTGGGGGGGGTAACCCCCCAATACCTTCCTTTTGGGGTTCGGGCTCGCTCGCTCGCTACGGTGCTGTTTGTGCCCCACCACTTTCAAATGTCACCCACCGCCCCTGGAATGCAGTAACCTGGCAACTGTCCCTTAGTAGGACGGGGAACTGGGTGCATGCTCCAGTTGTACCTGTTGCACCTGGCAGGAAACATGCTGCCACGCACCCTAGGAGGAGAAGAGTAAGGTTGACAGGCATACACGTCACTGGCAGGGCCACCTACCCCAACATATGTGGGCGCTACCGTCAGTCCTGGTGGCCTGCCTGGCAGTAGCCTAGGTGTCAGCCATCATCAGTGGCACATGGTCTGTCTGTGTCAGTTCCCTTTAGTGATGACTGGAGTTTGCGTTTTTGTCTGCACTATCTCCCATGACTTGTAATCCCGGTGTGGGCTGAAACGAGGCCAAAATGACCATGCACCTAATATAGGAATGCACAACAGTGACGTAATTACTGCGTTTACATGTCCATTCACTGTGCAGGCAGGGACCATTAAAAATAAAAACTGAGTTACGGCAACTGATACAAGCCTAGTGAATACTCTGCGATATATCTGTAGGCCAAGGCCACCATATACCAACTGACTCTGATCCTGAATTAAAACATTGGCTACTATATCAGATGAGAAGCATCTACAGCAGGGGTCTCCAACAGGTCAATGTAGCTCGCAGGCTACTTCTGAATAGCTCACACGTGATAATTACCTGCCAGCTGGCAAAATACGATGGCAACAATGTAAAACACAGTGCACTGCTTTCTGTGGAGCCTGGGAAACTGAAGATGCAACACCACGTACCCCAAACTCTTCTGCAAAATTCTCAGTTTCTTTTCTTTCGCTTTTCTAACGTTTTCTTGTGCCCATCTTTCTTTTTATGTTATTCAACATCATCAGTCGCATAAACCATACAATGCGTCAAGTTAAAAATAAGAGTATAACCAGCATGCGAACTTGCACGGCAATATAGAGAGCAAAAAAACAGAAGGTAATAAAAAAGAAGAAACAAGAAATGAAAGACATAGGTTTATCTTCGCCACAATGCAAATCCATAGGAGTACAGATATTCATATTCAAATTCACCCTCTCCATCCCATTGTTGGTGGAAGATGGGGTCTTGAGGTGCCTTCTGTCCATCTTTCTATGTTTTGTTAGCTACTTATTTTTTCTTTTCCTTCCTTTCATTCCTCTTTCTCTAATTATTCGTTCTTGGTTCTCCCCACTTTCTCCTACGTTTATTCCTCTTTTATTCTCAGCTTCCTTCTCAGCTTCTCTTCTTTGTCTCCTTTTTTCTTCCTGTCTTTTTCAATTTCTAGTTGTCGTTCACTTTTTCTTTCTGTTTCTCCGTTCTTCAACTTCTTTCCCCTTTTACTCCTTTCTCTTTCTTTGTTATTTTCTTTGTATTCCTCTTTTTCATTCCATATTCTCCTTCACAGTTTTTCTCTTTCTTTCACTTTGTTTTTTCATTTCTTGCTCTATTTTTTAACATTTCTTCTTGATTTGTACTCTACTTGCTCCCCTTTCCTAAACTCTTTTATCTTTCTGGCTTGTACTTTACTTGTTTCAGTCTTATCTTCCACTATACATCCACGTGTGCTCTGATTTTGTTTGTTTCAAACAACTTCTCAAAACCGGGCTTTTCTAGCCACTCATGTTTTCTTTTAATTTTCTCTGGACCTGCGCTCTAGCGCCGAGATACCCCAACAAGGGTGATTTGTTGCACTCTATTAAGCATAAATAACACACCTTTTTTATTCTTTTGACAGAGCGGGGATATTTAAAACCCTTGGTGAAATCATCAAATAGGATCCCCCTCTTGTCATGTAGTCCTTTGGTTGTTGACTTGAAGCATTGAGAGGGAGCTATCAATACTACATAGTATAGCCAATGTGGGTCCACAACAACGACAGAGAGGATGGTATTCAACCTTTAAGGTTTCTTTTCCGAGTATGAGTCAAATCACAAATCAGCGAAATTTACAATGATTAAGAAAATACAGCCAAAAAATTGCACTGCTCAGGTATCCTAAATGTCAGTATTATGAAATGCAGAATTTTAACAACTAATATGTTAAGAATGCAAAATATCCAAATTAGGTGTTCCATAAAGAAACTATCTAAATTAAGCAATGCCAGGGGCTGGGGATTTCTAAAGGGGAAGCGAAGAAGGTTTCAGCATAATGTGAAACTCAGTAGAGGTTCAGGGGAAATGAAAGTGTGTCTAGCATGAAGCTTTCCACTCGGGGAAACCCAGCAGAAAGGTCTGCCCTCCGCAGAGTCAGGATAAAGTCTGCCCTAATTAACTATGGAACACTAATTAAAAGCACAATTGATGGTTCCTGAACATCCATATCTCTTTCCCCCCCATCAGAAGCCAATCCTATAATGACATTTACTGTGAGTTGGTAAACCCCCTAAATTGACCTCCCCACACTATTAGGTACACATCTTCTCATCCTTGAAAGTTGTATCTTCCTAGTGAGCCTGGTACAGGAGACTCCTTTCACCGTAATCCCTTCATGTCCGTTGCCAGCTTTCTTTTCTCAGATCTCACTATCAGTCTCATATATAACAATAAGGGCCAGATGTAGGTAGTCCCAGTTTACCTACTCTTAAATACCGAATCATACCGATTTGGTATTTAAGAACAGGTAAATGGGATGTAGGTAATTTTTCTGTAAAAATTACAGAACCGGTAAGTTTCGGTAATTACTGAATCGGTATTTACCGATTCGGTAATTGCCATTCATTCCTATGGGCCTGGTGGCCCATAGGAATGAATGTCAATTACCGAATCGGTAAATACCGATTCGGTAAATGGGGGAAACATTGAAGGGTGGCAGGGTGTCACTTTGACACCCTGTTGCACCCCTCAAATGTGTATGTGTGCACATGTTGCAGACATGCATGCCCTAAGGGCATGTATGTCTGCAACATGGCACTGTTGGAAAAGCAAAAAAGATGCTTTTTCAAAGGTTTTCATTATTTACCACCAACTTCTAGTTGGTGGTAAATAACAAATCCTTAACTGAGGAATGCACTAACTTAAGTGCTCCCTACATCCTGGGTTCGGTAATTTACCGAATCGGTATGTTAAGAATTCGGTATTTTACCGAATCCTTAAATTAACAATTCGGTAAAATACCGAATCCTACAAAAAATGCCACCTACATCTGGAAAGCCCAATACCGGTCGGTAACGGCCCAAATTCGGTAATTTCGGCCGTTACCGACCGGTATTGGGCGACCTACATCTGGCCCTAAGTCTTTTTGGACGAGGAACCTGATAACGCACTTGCATGAAGAAGAAAACCAGCATACTGGCAAACTTTATGTGTGAAAATGTTCAGCTTAAGGCATAACACCAAGCTAAGTTAACTTGAGAAACAAAATGAAAACACATTACAGTATCATTATTCCTTAATACTTAGACGGTAAAGATTTTCAGTAAATGCGGCTACACTGATTACCGTTCCGTTCGATATAACTACATGAAATTTCTTAACATACTTGAAAATGATAACCTACTACAATTTTATGAAGGTGAAAAACACAAATTATGAAGTTAACTGTCCTGAATATATAATGCACATTAATTATGTTTAGAAGAAGGTGGAGTTTACATTTTCACTGCTCCACTTTCTTCTGTTCCTTTCATTTCTTCCCCTTCCTCAGTTTCTTTCTTTTACTAATTTTTGCTTTTTTCTTCTATTGGTTCATCTTTGTTTAGCTCCTGTTTCTTTTTTCTTAATTTCTATTTCTCTTTTTGTTTTTCCGTTTTTAGTCTCGCTTTCTCCATTATTCTGTAATCTCCGATGTCTTTTTCTCTCTCATTGTCTTCTTTGTGTTCCTCTTGTCCTCTGATTTTCTTCTTGTTTTTTCTTTCATTCCCTCTTCTTTCTCCTTATCTTTCTCATGCTGTCACTCTCTCTCTTCAATTCCCTCTCATTCACTTACCTTTCTTACTGCTTTTCACTTTGAGTATCCTTTTTCTTTTACTGGCTATCTGTCTCTTCCTTTCTTTATTTCTCACATTTCTTTCTTCCTCTCCTTACTTCTTTCTCTCATTGAGTCTATTTTCATCGCCTCCTTTTTCTTCCTTATATTTACTTTTCCTCCCACTACAGTAGTTTTATTTCTTCCTCCCCATGCTTTCTATTCCTTTCTTCCTCTCCTTCCTGCCACTTTCATTTGTCATTGCTTTATTTCTGCCTTTCTTCTGCTGTTTCTTCCTTTTTTAAAGAGTGCCTAGCTTCTTAAAGCATACTTGAGTTTGTGTGTCATTATTGTCTTTCTGCTGTGCACTGTGCCGATCACTCTCAAGATGTTTCCTTGTAAATATCTATAGAAGTGGGAGTGCTACTGAAAACTTAAGCCCAGGTTGAGCCTGAATCCTGCCTCTGGCTATGGCTCAGCTTGTGGTCCTGTTGGAACCTTGAGCCGAGCCTGAGGCCTGGCTCTGGCTCATCTAAATGTCCTGCTGGAACCTCAAGCCCATAATGAGCCAAGCTGTCATGTGGATTCTGCCTATATAAAAACTGCTGAAAAATTCACAAAGAGGTAAAAACAATATGTTAACATAAAAAAGGAAAGGTAAATAGATATGCAATAGTGGCTGATTTATACAAAGTGAAACCAGAAAACCTTGATAAATTGTGGCTTCCCCGCCTAAATTGTGTGATCTTAGGCAAATATTTTATTTCACAAAAGCTCTCTTTTCTTCATTATTGCATATGAAAGCACTTTCAAATATGTGAGCTCAGAATACCAGTTGTACAAAAACCTATTGTGTTTGATTTACTGGACTATAATGTTGTTCTTAAACAATCCAGGCCACGTACTAAGTTTACATGACAACTGTCTTGCCCCTTAGTTCTATAATGGTTCATGTTTAAAAAAGATCACTTTTAATAAGTACTTCTGAGTGCATGGCTATTTTGTGACGTATTAAAGTCAAAGCTTTCAGGTGTACAAAATACACTTTTTTGAATTTTGAAGACATTGTACCTTAGTTTATGTAATATTTGTTGTATGATTTAGACAGAAAACGTTTTCAGGGCGCGGCTTGTGCACGGGCCGAGCCTGCCCTTGGCTTGGCTCTCCTTGTTTCTCTCACTGAGTCTCAGTGTGATTCACAAACAAGGGAAAAAAAACACACAAGGTAATATTTGCTATGAAATTCATGTGGCATTAATGCTTTATGCTCACTGGACTAGGCCTGGGATGTTCTAGAGGTGTTTTTTTTAGTTCCGTGGACTTCATGTACCAGTATCGAACACCCATATATTAGGCTGTAGTCAGAGCTTTAAGTGGGGAAAAAAACTGGGGCACCTCTCACAGGGACGTGGCTGATGTAATTAAGGGCATGGCTTAAAAACACTTAAGCTAAATATCTGTGCCTAGCATAGTGTGTTGCCTAACTGGTATTTTCCTGCTTCTGTCATTGCATTCAGATATATATTACAACAACTAACATTACACTTACAACAAGCCAGGACTATTGGCATTGTCAATGGTTGTAAGTTGCATCAGATAAATAACAACTATGGCATTGAGTTATATAATATTGAAAACGCTTCAGTGCGAAATGATGAGACTGTGAAAGAACTATAGCAAGTCTCTTTAAAGTTACGTCCCAGTGAAGCGTGGTACTGCTGCAGAGTTAAAAAAAATTCATCCTGAGGGTGAGGGCACAAATGGAGAGCTCGATAGGGACCCATCTCAGCACCTGCTTTTTAGAAATGTCGGTGCTGAGCACCGGCAGGACTCAGCACCCTTAAAGCCCTGGCTGTAGTTCATAACGTTTTTCATTGACCAGAAGTAGTTCTCACTACAGAAAAGGTTGGAAACCTCTGATCTACAGGAAACTAACTAAACTGCCTGATGGCTGTCAAAAGGATTTTTGTTGGCTTTATATAAGCCACATGTTTTGTATTCTTTGCTGGAAGCCAGTTGCATTGAATCTGCCGTTGCCTAGTATTCTCAGTTTGTGGTGACTTGGTGGTTTTTTGACCAGGTTATCTCCTTACCACAGGGCTTTCAAAATTGTGTTTTTTAGCTGCTGCCTTTTCTTTTAAGTAACGGTTACTGATGTTTCAGGGGCTGTATTCTGCCAACAGGCTGCGTAGAGTGTCATTTCTCCAGTGCGCTGACCTAACCCGCTCTCGTTGTCTTCCTTGCAGGAGACAGTCTTTGTCTTCGCTGTGTTCGCGGCGGGTATGCTGACCCCTGCCGGATGGATCCTACGGCACCTGCCGGAGTACAAGCGGAAGTCGAATTGATGGCACATGCTCCGGCGATTCAAGATTTATCTTTAAATAGGATGTCTCCCGATATATTTGTTGTTGGTGTTTACTGCTAATTTAGGGCTGTTCAAGTTTAAAAAAAAGTGAATATACATTTCTGAAAAAAATAACGTTTTATCTTTTTTTATTATACAAGTTATAAATATGACATAATTACCAGCAGGTGGTGGACTATAGAGGCATGTTGTATTTGTGTTACGCACTATGTCTGGAACATCTAAAAGGAATTAAACTGTTCGTGGGGTGCACCAGAGTCAATAACCAGAAGTCAACAAAGCTCTGCAGGGGCGTCATGAACCCCCTCCTCTAGCAACCACAGCAGGCGTGGACTTCTTGATGGGCCTTTTCTCTCTGCAAATGGGCAGACAAAGGCGTTTAGTTAATGTGAAAGGATGAGTAGGTTAGTGAAAGGATGGATGGATGGGTGGGTAGATAATGGATGAAAGGGTGGATGGGTGGGTAAATGCATGAAAGGGTAGATGTTCATGAGAGAAAGATTGGATGGATGCTGAGATAAAGGAGGGATGATTGAGTGAAATGTTAGATGGACGAGTGAGAGAAAGGATGGATGGATGAGTGAAATGGTAAATGGATGGATTGATGCATGGGTGAGTAAAAATTTGAATGAGTAAAAGGATGGATGGATGAGTACAATGATGGATGGATGGGTGAAAGGGTGGATGGATGAATGAAAGGATGGATGGCTGAGTGAAGGGATGGATGCATGAGTGAAAGGGTGGATGGAAGAGTGAAAGGGTTGGATGAGTGAAAGGATGGCTGAGGGATGGATGGATCGATACATTTGATGGATAGGTTTGGAGATGGATGGATAGGTGTGGATATCGATGAACAGACAGATAGAAAGATGAAAAGATAAAAGAATGATGAATGAAAGATGAATGAAAGAATGAATGGATGACAGAATGTAGCGGTGAAATGCTGGATAAATGCGGGTGTGTGAAAGGATGAATACATAGATGCTTGGATGGCAGAGGCAAGAGAGCTCTTCTGGGGAGTGTTGCAATCACTGTTCCCTTTACGGTGCACACACACACACCTCTGTTCCCCCTAGCACACAGTGCCATGTGTGGGGCACGCACACACAAAGGACACCCCGTAAGAGTGTTCGCGCCGCTGCTTTTAAAAGGCCAGCGGCGCAAAAAAAATGGCATTTCCTGGTTGCGGATGGCAGAGGAATAGACAGGAGCGGCAGGTAAGTCTGTCTCTTGGGGCTGTGGGCACTTGCTGTACTCTTTTGATTCTAAACCGCGGCAGCAGGCAGGGCCGGACTGAGAACCAAAACCGGCCTTGGCAAAGTGCTCGGCCGGCCCCCTGGGGGTGCAACCGAGCTCTTTGCCGGGGCCGTTTTCGGCCGATTTTGTTACAGGGCCGATTTTGCGGCTATGCTGCAAAAACGGTCCTTTTTTAGCACCCTGGATCTGCGTTCAGATGGGGACTGGGGGCCTTGGCATGTTCCCCACAAGGCTGTGTAATACAGCCTGGTGGGGAAAATGCAAGGTGCGCATGACTGTTTGGCCGAGCCAAGACAGCCGGCCAAGCAGTCATGCACTTGGAGTGTGTAAACCACACCTCCCCCTGTGCCTCCATCCCTGCCCAAACCCTAACCCAGCTCGAACCTGCGAAAAATACAATGATAATAACGAAGTTATTATCATTTTATTTTTTCTGCTCGAAGAGAGAATTTTTAAAGTTTTCATGTTAATCGCAGTGCCCATCATGAACTGCAATTGACATGAAAACTTTAACAATTGCACACAATCACTCCACAGCCCGAGCTCTACTAAGAAAAGAAATTCAGCAACATAGCTGCCAAGGTTTCAAATTGCTATGTGGGATGGTTCCAAATCTGCCTTAAGACCGTTCACTTGACGCTGTATGTGTGGAAATGCACTGTCTTTTCACTTTGGATTGCTATTTGGTACGGCACCCACATGCGCGGTCTGGTTACTGGTGCACATAGCCTTGGTTCCCCAAAAAAGCAGCATCCCTCCCACAAAGCCCCCACTTCCCTCACCTGCCATAAATAAAAATAATCTTTTGAGTCTGCTGTGATTTCCTGGTGAAGTTTCACACCTTGTAATGGACATCGGCTGAGCTAATCCTCCAAACAATTTGCTGGAAACGTGCTCTTTGCAGAGGTTACCAGCTAAATGTGTACCCACCGTGTGACCGTTTAAGTTCGGCTCACCACCGGGTGAATATGTGAAAGGAGCCGTGTGAGTTGGCAGGTCTGGAGGTGTGCATGCAATTCTGTGTAGTTCCAAATCTAGCATCTATAACAGGTTAGAGTGTTAATGTAGACAACTGCACTTAAACCTGATGGTCACACAGGCTGGCAGCTCAGCCTTTCATCTTTGTGAGGCTCAGTACTGACTTTAGCGCTGTGCGACCAGCGCAGCTGCACCTGGAGCTTACGGGAGGGTGAGAGAGGGTTGGGGGGACGCTCTGTTTAGAAATAAGTTATGGATTTAAAACAAGCTGAAACAGAGTTCCCTATGTGTGTCATCAGTTTACAGGCAACAATAAAAGTGTCAAGATCACTCTGGCGATTAATGTTCCTGCTGGAGAGAGATCGGAGTTTTGTCTGGTGGCAGTTTTGACTCATCAAAAAGTAGTGCAGAGGATTAATATATATGTCTGATGCAAAGAACATGTACCATGTTGATCACAGAGCTGTCTTTAATGTGGATAGCTTAGTGGATTACTGCTTTTGTCACAGAGATCATGTTGTCATTTGCAGTTCATTAATTACATTCCTAATATAGCACAGTGACCTATGAACTGTCATCAAAGAGGTGAATGCAAACTTCATGGCATAGGTTAAATGTTATGCTTTACCCCCTGTATTTCATTATCCTAATGTTGCAAAAAATATATATTTTTTGGTAAAATACATTTGTATTACTAAAGCCAACCTCAACCACTGTGGTACGTTTTAAATCCAGAGTTTTTTGCTTCTACAGACCAAACACTCTTAAAATATACTAAGGATGACATTGTTTCCTACACCTTGTAATTCTCATTGTCTTAAGTAACATTTTCTATAGACTAATTTACACATGTATGATTCATTGTCTCTTTATAATGTGTGTGTGATGTAAAGTGCTCTGATACCCTACACTGGTATGAGTAGCGCTATAAAACAAATGAAATGCATTTGAGGAAGGAGCTATGGAGAGATGAGAGGCACTCTTGGGTGGCTATGAGGGAATCAGTGGAGAAGGAGGTAGTCGGGGGGAGGCAACAAAAAAGAATATTGCACTAGGCACCCTATTACTAAAGTCAGCTGTGCAGCTTAGGTCACTGCTGTACAACACAGGGGAGCGCCGTACTACTATAGGCTTTCCTTACCATGCAGGTCACACTACGAGTCCAGTAGAGGGTAATGGGGAATTTGGACCGACAGGCAGAGCCCAGAACAAAGGTTTTCCCAGGGTGACTGTTCTTCACTCCTGTATCCTCTGAATCCCAGTAGCGGCCTGTTCCCTGACAAAGTGGCGGGGTGGGCTGAAGGAAGGAGGTGGAGGGGGTGTTGGGGACAAAAAATAAATATAAAATAACTTACCTGAACGCCGCCACATTGCGCTCTTCCAGTTGTCTTCTTCTGGGCACAGGCTCCCAGACTGCACTGCGGAAAATCCTGGCGCTGCATGAAAGCAGCATCAGAATAGACCTGAGCGCTGTCAACCAGTGCAACGCAGCTGGGGCTGGAGAGAGCTTTCGTGCGCATGACGGTCTGGCCATCCTCAGACGGCTGGCCAAACTGGCATGAGCACTGTAACAGTGCCCACCATTAACCCACCAGCACTGTCATCCCCCAGGACCCGCCCCCAAGACTCATGGGAGTACTGGGGCGGGTCCAGGGGGATTAAAATAAAACAAAAGACCCGTTTTATTTTCATTTTATTTGAGGTGGTGGTGGGGAGATGGCACTCCTCTGCCCTAATAGAGGGGCTGCCCCTGCTGAATCCACCGGTTCCCAGTGCATTGTTCGAATAAGCACCCCCAAACTTCAATCCGCTGCCAGGGGTCCACTCTCTCTTCTCCACCCCCGGTTCTCCCAATCCATATATGTCCAGTACCACCCACCCGATTACACCTTTCTGGAACTGCTAGGGGGGCTCTGCATCATGCTGACTTGACACTCTAGATCATTTGCTGGCCTTTGATGGCATGTGTCTGTTCCTAAGGCGGAGCACCATAGAGCAGGCACCTCACTTGTATTAGGATGCAAAGCCTCAGCAAAGCAAACCTGCCATCTTTCTCTGTCAAGTCACATCACCACAGATGGAATTCTTCATGATTTCCTTAGATTGCCTAATCCGAGTTAGGGGGTTGAGATGGTGGGGAAGACTTTTGTTTAATTATGTCTAGGGATCCATATGGGTCATCCTATGGGACACAAGCAGAGGGATGACACCTCCAAATGCCCCGAGGATGATTCATGCTAGGAGAATCAGGCCTACTCGTGATGTTGTGATAGAGCACTAAGGGCCATATGTATCAAAATCCTCTTTTGCGATTCTCAAATAGCGATTTTTTGCTAATTGCTATTTCAATCAATCAATAAATCGGAGTACTTGTAAAGCGCGCTACTTACCCGTGAGGGTCTCAAGGCGCTGAGGGGAGGGGGTGCCACTACTGCTCGAAGAGCCAGTTCTTGAGGAGTCTTCTGGAGGCGAGTAGGTAGGGAGGGTGTTCCAGGTCTTGGTGGCGAGGTAGGAGAAGGATCTGCCGCCGGAGGTTGTTCATTGGATGCGGGGGACAGCGGCGAGAGCGAGGCTGGCAGAGCGGAGCTGGCAGGTGGGGGAGTAGAAGCTGAGTCTGCTGTTCAGGTAGGCTGGTCCGGCCTTGTGGAGTGCTTTGTGTATGTGGGTGAGGAGCTTGAAGGTGATCCTCCTGTCGACGGGGAGCCAGTGTAGGTCTCTCAGGTGGGGGGTGATGTGGCTGCAGCTGGGGACGTTGACGATCAGTCGGGCGATGGCGTTTTGGATGCGTTGTAGTTGTTGTAGGTGTTTGGCTGGGATTCCTACGTAGAGTGTGTTGCCGTAGTCCAGTCTGCTGCTGACGAGGGCCTGTGTCCCCGTTCTTCTTGTTTCGGTCGGGATCCACTTGTAGATCCTGCAGAGCATGTGGAGGGTGTAGCAGGAGGAGGAGACGGCGTTAACCTGTTTAGACATGGAGAGGTAGGAGTCGAGGATGAATCCTAGGTTGCGTGCATGGTCGGTGGGTGTCGGTGGTGTTCCCAGTGTGGTCGGCCACCAGGAGTCGTCCAAGGCTGAGGGGGTGGGTCCGAGGATGAGTACCTCCGTCTTGTCCGAGTTCAGCTTCAGACGGCTGTTCCTCATCCAGTCGGCGACGGCCTTCATTCCCTTGTGGAGGTTGGTTTTGGCGGAGTGCAGGTCCTTGGTGAGGGAGAGGATGAGCTGGGTGTCGTCAGCGTAGGAGATGATGTTGAGGTCGTGTTGGCGGGACACTTGTGCGAGGGGGGCCATGTAGATGTTGAACAGCATCGGGCTGAGGGAAGAGCCCTGGGGGACGCCGCAGAGGATGTCGGTGGCCTCGGATTGGAAAGGCGTGAGGCGGACGCTCTGGGTTCTGCCGGAGAGGAAGGACGTGGTCCAGTCAAGGACCTTCTCTTGGATTCCGGCTTCTAGGAGGTGTGTCTTTAGAGTGCAATGGCAGACCGTGTCGAAGGCAGCTGACAGGTCCAGGAGGATGAGGGCTGATGTTTCGCCATTGTCTAGTTGGTGCCTGATGTCGTCTGTGGCGGCGATGAGGGCTGTCTCAGTGCTGTGGTTTCGTCTGAACCCGGACTGGGACGGGTCCAAGATGTTGTTGTCTTCCAGGTGGCGGGCCAGTTGCATGTTGACGATTTTCTCGATGACCTTCGCCAGGAACGGGAGCAGGGAGATGGGCCGCAAGTTCTTGAGGTCCTTGGGGTCCGCCTTGGGCTTCTTGAGGAGGGCGTTGATTTCGACGTGTTTCCAGCTTTCTGGGAATGTCGCTGTTTTGAAGGAGATGTTGACGACCTTCCGTAGTTGGGGTGAGATGGCAGCGTCTGCTTTGTTGAATACGTGGTGTGGGCATGGGTCTGACGGAGATCCTGAGTGGATGGAGTTCATGACCTTGCATGTCTCGTCGTCCTTGACGTTGGGCCAGGAGGTCAGGCGGTTGGCGCTGGTGGTGTTCACAGGGGAGATGGGGTCTGGCATAGTCGGGGCGGTCATGGTCTTGAAGCTGTCATGGATGTCAGTGATCTTGCGGTGGAAGAAGATGGCCAGTGAGTTGCACAGTTCTTGTGAGGGCAGTATATTGTTGGTGTTGGCGCTGGTGTTGGAGAGTTACTTTATGATGCTGAAGAGCTCTTTGCTGTCGTGTGCTTTGTTATCCAGGCGGTCTTTGAAGGAGGATCTCTTGGCTAATCTGATGAGGTGGTGATGTCGGCGGGTGGCGTCCTTGTGGGCTGTATGGTTGTCCGGAGTATGTTGGTGGAGCCATGTCTTCTCCAGTTTCCGGTATGGGCGTTTGGAGGTATGCAGCTCGTCGGTGAACCAGGTGGCTCTCTTGCTGGCGTGGTTGTTGGAGGGTTTCTTGAGTGGGGCGAAGGTGTTGGCCCAGTCGTCGATCCACTGTCTGAGGTTGCGGGCTGCGGTTTCTGGGTTGGTGGGGTCGGTGGGTGGGTTTTGGGCAAGGGTGGTGATCAGCTGGTCTTCGGTGTCTTTGCTCCAGCAGCGTCGAGGTAGCTGTTGGTGCGGTGGTGCATGGTTGGTTTATTGAAGGTGAAATGGATGCAGCAGTGGTCAGTCCAGTGGAGTTCGGTGGTGTGATCGAAGGTGACGTGGATGCCTGTGGAGAAGACGGGGTCCAGCGTGTGGCCAGCGGCGTGTGTGGGTGCGGTGACCAGTTGTCTGAGGCCGAGGTTGGCGAGGTTATCGATCAGGGTGGCGGAGTTGGCGTTGCTGTTGTTCTCGAGGTGGAAATCCAGATCCCCGAGGAGGATGTAGTCCGTGGAGGCGAGTGCGTGGGTGCTGGTGAGGTCGGCGATGGAGTCGCTGAATTGAGCTCGGGGTCCGGGGTCTGTAGATGAGTGTTCCTCTGAGGATGGTGTTGGGGTCGGTGTGGATCCGGAAGTGCAGGTGTTCGGCGCTGTTGAGGGTGTCGTCTGCGTGGGTGGCAACCTTGAGGGTGGACTTGTGGACGATGACTATTCCTCCTCCGATTCCGTTGGCGCAATCCCTACAGGTGATCTTGTAGCTGTCCGGGATGGCTATGGCGATGTCGGGCGCCAAGGAGTTGTTCCACCAGGTCTCGGTGAGGAAGGCCACGTCTGGGGCGGAGTTGTCGAGCAGATCCCAGAGCTCGACGGTGTGTTTGCGTGCGGAGCAGGTGTTAAGGAGTATGCAGCGGAGGTGGTTGGGTCCAGTCCTTGGAGGTTTGGTGGCTCTGTCGCAGGTGAAGCTGCAGGTGTGGCAGGAGAAAAGTCTGTGGGTCCATTTTGGGGCGGCTTGAAAGCAGGTGTGGTTTCGGCCGGAGTTGAGTGCGTGGAGGGTGCTGGCGTCGTAGCGGAGTCTGGTGTTTTGGCGTTTGCGGGGTCCAAGGGTTCTGTCGCTGGGCGCGGTCCAGGCACAGACGGGCTTGCCTTTGGCGCGCCCGCCGCGTGGCCTCCATAAGAGGGGGATAGGGAGGGAGGAGCAGCTGGGAGGCGGGAGCAGGGTGGCCAATGGGGAGCAGGGGGGCGGGGCCGCAGGGACGCAACAGTGAGAAGGAGCGGGAAACAGCAGGAAAACAGGCGGGCGGCAGGGAGCAGGTACGAGGCAGCTGGCGGCCGTGTGGTGGCGTGGGGAGCGACCTGCCTGTGAGCAGGATCAGAGGTCGCTCCTACGCCACTGCGCGGCCTCCTTAAGAGGGGTAGAGGGAGGGAGGAGCAGCTGGGCGGCGGGATCGGTGTGGCCAATGGGGAGCAGGGGGGCGGGGCCGCAGGGACGCAGCGGCGGGAAGGAGCGGGAAATGGCAGGAAAACAGGCGGGCTGCAGGGAGCAGGTACGAGGCAGCTGGCGGCCATGTGGTGGTGTGGGGAGCGACCTGCCTGCGAGCAGGGTCAGAGATTTGAGAATCGCAAAATGCTATGTATGTAGTATTTGGAATTCATTTTGTGAATCCTACATATTCCTTAATTGTGAATCTCAAATTGCGATTCGCAAATAAGGAATACTTCGCCATTCATTCCTATGGGCCCATAGGCCCATAGGAATAAATGGGAAGACATTCTCAATTTGCGATTAGCAGTTAGAGAATCGCAAATTGAGAATGCAATTTCAAGGGCGCAAGGGTGTCAAAAGGACACCCTGTTGCACCCCTGAAATAAGCCTGGGTGCACATGTGACGCACCTACATGCCCTAAGGGCATGTATGTGCTTCACATTGCACTTTGAAAAATGCAAAAAAGTGCATTTTTCAAAGAAATCTCAAATTACCACCAACTTGAAGTTGGTGGTAATTTGCGATTCTTTAAGGCCAAATTGCACTTTTTTGGTTCTTCTTACACTGCATTTAAGGAATCGCAAAATTTAAATGCAATCGCAAAATAAGGAATCGCATATTTTGCAATTCCTTACTTTGCACGCAGATTTGCCTTCATACATACCATTTAGCAAAATTGCGATCGCAAACGCCGAAATTCTGCAAATTTTGCTTGCATATGGCCCTAAGAGATTCCGATCCAGAATACCCCTTTGAGAGGGGCTGCATTAACCAACTAACACTGAAAAAACAGCAGGAGTTTATAAAAATAGTTTGTGAATAGTGAGGGAGCTGAGCGTGGACGTACAGGTGTTTTAGTTATGAAGAAGCCTGGCCTCAAAGGGATAATTGTATCCACAGCCTCGGAGTTGAAAGGGCTGAGGGCTTTAACCCAAGACAAACTGGAATGGGAACACATTGAACTCAAAAAACAGCAAAATTGATGATCTTCAGTAAACAAAGTGGCAATGGCTCAGCTATCACAACTTGTAGACAACTAGGGCAGGACACCTGTTGCTCAGAGTCAAACAGGTATTTTAGGAAAAAGGTGACAAACAATCGTAAACAGCATTTACCCTATTGGAGCTAAAATATAATATCTACACACACTGATACAATATTGTTCTATGCAATATTTGGGACACAACATTTATCCCCGACAATATATTTCTTAATGATATTCTGACATATAAACACAGTGAATAATACAATCAAGAGAGTGGACCATAGGGGATGGGATCTCCTCCTAGAGCTGCCTAGTGGGTTAAAGACCACCGGCCTTGATATCCGGTGCACTGATGTTTAATTGCACTCGTCGCCGGCTACTGAGCAGAGCTTTGGGCACAGCACTGTTGCTTTCACAAATTAAGCAGTGGAGTATGGCCGCGTTCTTTCTTCAAAACAGAAAGCGCATTGATGTAAATAACTCAATTTACCAGAAACTATATAGTCTCCTAATCTTTGTAATCCAGTAGCTTCAGGCATCAAGAAACTAAAGTACCAGCTATTATTCAAATGGGCTACCAAAACCTGGCTCTGTCCTACACATTAAACAAAGGGTTATAACCTTCAGGAAACAGGCCTGATCCCTTCAACGTGTTTTTTCTTCATAGTAACCTTCATTCTGCCTATTGGACAAAAATAATGGGCTGGGGTAGTGTCGCTTGGACACTGTTGGGACACCCCAATGGGGTTCTGCTATCTAAACTGGACTTCTAAATCATGAAACAATCTGAATTTCTTTAACTTTCTTGCTAAAACTTTGAACCCGGGCATTCCTTATCTCTCCTCAACCAATACTGAGTACATTTAGCTCCTTATCTGCTGCATAGACAACTAAAGACATTTAAGTATGTGATAGCGCTGGGACACCCCGTTGCTGGGGCAGCCATGTGCTTTATAAATACTTTCTGAACCCAGGAATGCCTGTGCTGGCCATTGTAACAACAAATGCACCCATCCATACTAATATTATAAAGAGAGAGCCCAAACCTTTGAGGCGGGTAATCTCAGTAACCACAGCACCAATCACAACACCCAATACAGCGTTGGAAAGGCCAGTTGCAGCAGAAGGACATAGGCTATGCAGACGGCCACCATATATATTATTTTTTTTGCAGAGTTTTATATAGTGCGAACTTGACCCGAACTGAATCAGTTATCTGAGCGCTTTACATAGCACCAGTTACGTTACATGAGGACACACATTCATTTTTGTTAGGCACGGGGAGATTAAGTGATTTGCCCAGAATCACAGGATGTTTGGCGTCGTTACCAAGACTCGAACCCAGATCCCCAGGTCCGAGGTCGAGCGCCTTAGCCGTAAGGCCAACTCCTCTATACATTTAAAAGGTAAAAGAACAGTGCCAGCAAAGTAGTCCCTTGTGGGCGTGTCTGTGTTGTGCTGTGGGCGTGGGCTTTGAGCGTGACTAACGCTGGGGGCGTGTGGTACGGCCATCACATCGTGGGCTGTGGGCGTGTGCTGGGGGCATGACAAACGCTGGGGGCGTGACAAACACTGGGGGCGTGTGTCCGCCCTTCATGCCATGTGAGTCGTACATACAAGCGCCAATTACGTTGCTGCGCAGCATCAAGGGGCACGCTGGGGGCGTGAGAAACGCTGGGGGCATGTGTCCGGCCTTCATGCCATGTGAACGCAATTGCGCCGCATCAAGGGGCACGCTGGGCGCGTGAGAAACGCTGGGGGCGTGTGCTACGTTCCGCCCTTCATGCCATGTGAGTCGTACATTAATCAGAAGATCGTCTGCTGTGGCCGTGTGCTGGGGGCGTGACAAATGCGTTCACCTTGAGGCCTGGTAAGTAACGTTACTGCAGCCTCTCCTGCGCGCTGTTACTGAACTCTCTCATTCAACGAAATTACACGCGCCTGCTACCATCAACCAGATCTCTAGCCGGGCTCAGGCGGCGGATCAGTACACTAATTACACGCGCCTGATAACATCAACCAGGGCTGCAGCTGGGCCTCAAGCGGGGGAACACGCACCTGCTAACATCAAACAGGCCTGCATCTGGGCCTCAAGTGGGGGAACACGCAAATGAGCGTGTCTGCGGGGACAATTACTGCAGCCTCTCCTACTCGCTGTCACTCAACTCTCTCATTAAACGGATTTACCCGCGGCTGATAACTCTCTCATTCAACGACATTCCACGTGCCTGCTAACATCAACCAGAGCTGCAGCTGGGCCTTCTCCCTCCCTATTCTAATGAAACAAAAAATGTTGTCTGCCGCGCGATTTTAAAATAAATTGCCCTTGCCAAATACACACATTACACACATTCTATTTCATACCCGGACAAAGTCGGGACGGGCTGCTAGTTCTTATAATATAATCTTCCCTCTCTAGTAACTCCTTGAAGGGCCTCAGCTGCATGAATGTTTTTGAAAAACATGAGTGGCATTGCCTGGTACATATTTGTGCCTCACCCTCTTCAGAGCAGGCTTATGCACAGTTTCTGTGCACTCCCAGTAGCCTCATATACTACACCAAACACTTTCCACCGTGGCCACCCTTCACCCACACAATCTGAATGAATGAATGAATTATATGAATGAATTAATTAAATGAATGAATGAAATGGAACTTGTATAGCGCATGGCTACACTAAGGCCTCCCAGCCATTCAAGCATAATTGAACCTGCAACCTACCAGGCAAGGTTAACAGCGCTGAAAACCACACCAATGCCAGATATAAGCAAAGAAAGACCAATGCATTTCAACACAGGTGTAAGTGAAGCGTCATTAACATCCTTCCAATTACTTGGATATTATTAAATTCCCTGGTTTGTGCGTCGGTGCAACGAGGGCTGCTAACTGGATCAGGTGAAAGTTTTCACCCTTGACCGACAAACTGATAGAGACAAAGGCATATAGGCAGAGAGACCACGAGGCAGGACAGACGGCAGGAAAGACAGACACAAGCATAAAAGAGAGGCCGTAATTTAGCCAGATGCAGAAAATTGGTTTCTCGCATGTATTACTCGTGTAAAAAAAATACACTGGACTTGGCTCTTTCTTCCTTGAGGTGTGGAAAATTCTATAACCATTCCACCTTAATTCGATTTGTCATCATGAAAAGTACACAGTGCCTGCGGCCACTGGAGCAATCGCTAATCTATCATAATCATATTATTCCAAAGTAAAATGTAATTTTACATCGGTTACCGTAGCATTCGGGCTTTTCAAAGGCCTTTAACTGTAAGTGACACTGCTCTTAATCAGATGGGGGCTTTAATCATCTTCTGAGAATTAGCGAAAACCAGAAGAGCACAATTGTTGCCGGTAATTGTATTACCAGCCCCGAGGCATAGAGCCTGGGATAGGGGGACGAACAACCCACACGAAATCGAATTAGCCTGCCAATTAATAAAATGCAGAGCGAGAATGCTTGTAGCCCCAGGCCCCCCTTCGAGATCCTCATAAAGACGCCCCAGAACGGACAGCTGCTTAAAAAAGAAGAATCTTCGATTAAGAGGTTCATATCTTTTCTTCTGTAGGGGGAGGGTATTCGAAGTTATGACTGTTTTTCCCCTATAATCTGGTTACATTTTCATAAATGCAATTTAAGTCATGTCTCAGTCTGCAACACCACATGCGTGATACTAAAAGTGTGCGTAATCACTAAGGATACCCCCTATAACTTGGTTAACTTTTATTTACAACTTCATAGGAACCGTGAACTTCACATATTTGGAAAGTTTTATAAAAAATCAAATATTTGGAAAAAACATTTGCTCAAAGTAGCCTTGTGGGAGAAAAACTATTTTGAAACACTTGAAGTATTAGTATTATCTTGAAAAACGTGCTTTTGTTTAGAAAACTTCTCTTTTAACCAAAGCTGGTTGAAGCTGTAAAACATAGCAGTCTTTTCACGTTGCAAGTTTTGCACACTTCTCAGGAGAAGTTTTAAAATATGTCTGTCCCTAGTCATTTGAAGACATGGGCACATTCATGACACATTGACTGATAACTTTCTAAAATAGGTATTTTCCTTTTACATGTAGGGAATGAATCCTTTGCCCACCCCTAGTGAGAAGACTGTCGAAGACCAATACATTTGTGGGCACATGCATCATTGTAGGATTTTGCACTTCCTAAATTGCGAAAATTAAGGAATCGCAAATTAGGAATTGCAAAATCCTATGCATCAAGAAATCCTAAAAGTTTTTAGGATTTCTTAATTTTCGGAAATTGTGATTCCTTAATTGCGAATCGCAATTAAGGAATGGCATTACATTGTGCAATTTGTTGATGCATTGCAAGGGTGCAGAGGGGGTCCAAAGGACCCCCCCTGCACCCCTGAAATGTATTTTAAAGTGCATGTTTCATACACACATGTCCTAAGGACATGTGTGTGTGTAACATGACACTTTCCAAAATGCATTTTTGTGCTTTTTTAAAGAATTTCGCAAATTAACACGAGGGTCAACCTCGTGTTAATTTGCACTTCCTATTTCAAAATTCGTATTTTTTTAAAAATTGATGCATTGCATTTAAGGAATCGCACAAATGCGATTCCTTAAATGCATTCGCATTTTTAGGAAATGCAAAAAAAAGCGAATTTTGAAAAATTGTTTCACGCATCCCAAAAACGTATTTAGGAAGCGCAAACGGCCGAATTTACCGATTCGCACCGTTTGCACTTCCTAAATAGGTTGATGCATGTGCCCCTTGGCTCCTGAGCAGTACAAGACTTATTTAAAGTTCAGTGGTTACTTGTCGTCACATTACTCAGGCTGTAAGGATCTTGTCATTGTGATTACAAAAGTAGCTTTCTAAATAAACCTCTTTGTTTTGAAATAGACTGACTAATGTTAAGTATTTACCTGTCGTCACATTAGTCAGGTTGTAAGGACTTCGGCATCATTATTTCAAAAGTAGCTTGCACTTAAAGTATGCATATGGAACTCTCTACCACCGGAAGTACGCAGAATCTCAACGACGGTGTTCAAACTGGAAGTCAAAAGATTCCTTATGGATAAATTCTTTCCGTAGTTGGGCTAGGCTCTCCTGCTCAAAGACATAGGGCCAGATGTATCAAAGGGTTTTGCACATTCTGTGTCTATGGGGAAATGTGTTGATACATATGGCCCATAGTCCTTACTACCATGGTACCATCATTTGATACTGCCCTTCTTTGCCACATACTGTGACCCCCGTCGTTGCCCGTTTACACGTGTTTATTATAACCCTCCGTGTTGCAATTGTCTTGTAATCTGCGATCATTCCTGTTTTTTTTTACTCCTACTTGATGTAGATATTGCATTAATGTCCTTCCTTCCATCCTAATGTAAAGCGCTCTGATATCCTTCAGGATATTGTTTGCGCTATATAAAACTTTATAAATAAAATAAAATAAATAAAATCTGTTCGTGAGGCTGAGTGTGGGAGACAATACTGAAGGTAAATGTTCATTTTCTGATGAAGGTAGAGCCGACCTGCTTAGACATCCCAAAGACAACCGACGTTAGTTTAACTGACCGTTTAAAGTCGCGACAGCATGCCGTGTATGTCAGTGTGCCTCTTTACGTCAGGGTAAATGGTGGGTGATGGAAATTTAAAGTGGGTAAGGGAAAGGGAAATAGCTGGGTAATCCCGCACCAGGAAGTACTGATGCTGCAGGACCCAGAGCCCACCCACTCCAGGGCCCCACTACTACCTCTCACACTTTAGAAGGCCTGAAACTGGGGGAATGGATACAAATCCCTAGCCTGGCTGCTAGCCAATGTGCGAGGTGGGAGCAAGGGAAAACCAGTTCCTGTTGGCCCCAAGACAATGCAGGGAGGTTGCTATGCCACTGGGGCAGTAAATGTCAGCTGCGCATGAGCTTAAGTGGGAATTGCATATTTTTTATGTTATTGTTGCAATTAATCTTCTGTTGTTGCAGTGAGCTTTTTTGTTCAGAGATCACAACTAATGACTATATACACCGCTCTGGCACATACACATTAGACGCTCGCCTGTTTCCAACTCCTTCCAAAATGGCTCAACGAAAATTAAAGAATTACACACCAAAAAAAAAATTTAAGAGAAGGGATATCATGGCATTGAAATTTGGTGCATATTTTCCTAACGGTTTGAGACTTCTGCTTGTTGAAAGGCTGCTGTGTGAAAAACACTCGATAAATTCAAAAGTCGCTAGTTTTAGGACACCTCGCACCCCCCACCCCCATGCAATACCTTCTTGACCAAATATTCACAAAATTTGGCACACATCTGGCTTGAATTTCAACAGCCTGTTGTAAATTAGTTAACGGGGACAAGGTTACTATGGGATTCTTTGTGGAATGAGGTTTCTAACTTAACAATATAGATGCAAACGAACCTCTGCACCTAATCCATCTGTATCCGCCAACATGCAGAGAGCATGGTTTTTCCCCCATAGTATTTTGCCACGACTTATTGCCCTTCCCAAGTCCCCTGCACCCTAGATCCCACCGAGGACAGTCTTCAACAATGTCACGTGGGCTTCGGACACACTGCATTACCTTTCACCATGACTGTAACCAATGTGAATAGGCCACGTTACAACGAATGTGATACATCGCATGCCATTACAACGCGGTCATTACAACGACCAAGTTATTACATCACATACCATTAAAATGCAAGTCGTTACGACGACTTGCTATAGGGGGGTAGGGGTGTGCTGGATTTTGGAATAGTATTGTGAGAGGGAGGGTCGGAAAGTAAAGCGAGGAGGTCTTATGTGCGGCTGAATGACGGCTTCATTTATTGATAAAGTACTAAATAAACAATGCAACACAAAATGTCCGGTGAGGTATCCTTTTGGGTCGTCTTCTTTCTTTCCGAGGTGGTGGTTGGGTTTCTTTTTCTCCATAAGGCTTCGGTGGGACACCGCCCCGGGATCGCCGTAGAAAAGAAGAAGAAAAGAGGCGGTCAAGATTACTGTTTTCCTATAGGGAAGGGAGTTCCGTCCACCAGGCGTCCCAAAAGTGCTCAGGAGTGGTGTTTGATGGAACCTAGCCTCCAGTTCCAGATGGAATAGACAAAAAGAAATTAAGGGAAAAATAATCGGAACAAAAAAAAAGGATATCAGCCTCCTTTTTCTATTAGGAATAGTCAGCACCTTTCGTGCTTCTTTTAACTGATATGGCTTAGAGGTGAAAAAAAGTCCGGACTAACGTATTATGGGGAGGGTTGTGCCGGTCAATAGTATGTGCCGAGTACGGGGAGGATTGTGGTGGGTATGGGTAATTTAGTTATGATGTAAACAGTAGTGCCCTGTGCCCCGTGAGTCCCTTGGACTTGCCTCCCGCCTCCCGCTATGTACAATGCCCCTTTCTCCGAATCACGTACCGCAGTGGCCGCAGTTCTCCTGAACTGCGGTGGCATCTGAGCCTTCTTCTGGGGGTGACCACCAATCTTCGGTCCACTCCTCCCGCTCGGCGTCGTCGTCAGCTCCTGCGCCTGCTTCACGTCCTGGTGGGTCCACGTCTGCTTCTCGTCCTAGTGACTCCGAACCGGCTTCGTCTCTCGGACTTCCCATGAACGTCGTACTTCTCGCGTCTTCCGGGTTTTCAAGGGGAGAGTCCGCCTCCATGCTCCTCCATGATTGGGTGCCGTCGTCAAAGGGGAAGAAGGTGAAGGATGTTAACCCTTTCCGTGAGCTACGTGCGGTGGTTATCGTGTTAAAGGGCTCGGAGCCGGCTACAGGGGGGCTGATATCCCGGTCCTTCTCACATCCCCCCTCCCTAACATTCTTGTTCGCAAGAATGGGGTCAAAAGGGTATCTAGATAAGTAATCAGCGTTGGCTTGATCTTTGCCCTTCCGGTGTTTAGTATGGAACCGATAGGGTTGTAGGGCGAGGAACCATCTCGATATCCTGTCGTTGTGCCCCTTATGTCGGAACAACCATTCTAGAGAGGCATGGTCGGTAAAGAGAGTGAACTATCTCCCTTCTAAGTAATATCGAAGGGCTTCAATGGCCCACTGGATGGCGAGTGCCTCTTTTTCGATAACTGCTTAGTTCTTCTCCCGAGGGAACAGCTTCCTGCTTATATAGAGGATGGGTCTCTCTTGTCCCTGGGAGTCCATCTGGGATAATACCGCCCCTAAGCCTGCGTCGGACGCATCGGTCTGTAGGATGAAGATTTTGGAATAGTCAGGGCTTAGTAACACCGGATGGCATGTCAGGGCTTGCTTTCATCTTTTGAAGGCTTGGAGGAGGGGAGGAGAAGGGTCTTTCAACTTCTTCTCTGTCAAAACGTTCTTTTGTAACAGGTCTGTCAAGGGTGAAGCTGTTTGGGAAAAATTCGGGATGAATCTCCGGTAGTACCCTAGAACTCCAAGGAATGCTCTCAGTTCCTTTTTTGTCTTGGGAAATGGGATGTTGGAGATAGCTGCTACTTTCTCCATTTGGGGTTTATGTACCCTTCCCCTAAGAGGTACCCTAAATATTTCACTGATTGGGCCGCAAGTTTGCTCTTGGCGGGGTTTATAGTCAAGCCTGCCTTTCTTAGGGCTTGGACCACTCGTATTAGGTGGGAGAGGCGTTCTTCCCAGGATGAGCTGTGGATAACAATGTCATCTAGGTAAGCCGCCGAGAACTCAGAACAAGGGTTTAGGACTGTGTTCATCAGGTGTTGGAAAGTGGCAGGAGCCCCATGGAGACCAAACGGTAGAACGGTAAAGTGGTACAAACCACTAGGGGTTGCAAAAGCCGTTTTCTCTTAGTCTCCTGGTCTTAGGGGCACCTGCCAATACCCCTTGCATAAGTCTAGGGTGCTGATGTATTGAGCGGTTCCTAGACGTTCCACCAACTCATCGACTCTCGGGAGGGGGTAGGAATCGAAACTGGAGAGAGCTTATTCATCTCCTAAAAAAGTCAATGCAAAATCGAATGGATCCATCCGGTTTAGGGATGACGACAACTGGGGAGTTCCACTCACTATTCGAGGGCTCGATGATACCCATCTTCAACATTTGCTGTACCTCACTTTCTATGGCCTGTCTACGGGACTCAGGTACACGATAAGGGCGTAATTTCACTTCAGCCCCAGTAGGCGTGACAATAGCATGCTCCACTAAGTGGGTTTTACCCGGAAGTAAGGAGAAAACTTCTTGTAAGGGTTGTAAGTGGGTTTCTAGTTCTCTCTTCTGGTTTTCTGGGAGGTCTTTGTCTATACTTTGTCGGAATAATGGCTCAAGCCCGGGAATAAGACTCAACCGTACTGGAACAACCCCTTCCCATTTTTTAAAGAGATTGATGTGATATATCTGTGTTTTCTCCTTTTTATGAGGGTCTAATTCTATGCGGTAGGTCACTGGTGTAACTTTCTCTATGACTCGGTATGGTCCCTGCCACTGTCCCAATAACTTGTGATCAGAGGAGGGTATCATTAAAACAACAAAATCATTAACTTCAAAGGATCGCATTTTGGTCTTTTAGTTGTACAGGGTTTGTTGGGCACTCTGGGCTTGTTCAAGATGGGACTGGACAAGGTTACGAATCTGACTTAGATGTGTTTTAGACTCAGTATGTATTCCGGAAGGGGTTTCGCCCCCTCAGGCTCGTCCTCCCATTCTTCTCTTAACATGTCTAGCAGAGTACGGGGCTTACGACCATACAACAATTCAAAGGGAGAATACCCCGTACTCTTCTGTACATGACAACGAATGGCAAAGAGAGCCAAGGGAAGCATATCTTCCCATTTCCTCGTTTCAAGATCCAACAGTTTCTTTAACCCCTTCGACGCTCATGACGAGCTGGGCTCGTCATGAGGTAGCCTCCTCGCACGCTCATGACGAGCCCAGCTCGTCATGAATAATGGGTTTTTAAAAAAATGAGCACAGGGGCAGAATTTCGCTAGCGCTCATGTGGTTAACGTGGTCTTCAGTGTGGCATTATACCTTTCCACCAACCCGTCTGTTTGCGGGTGGTATGCCGAAGTGCGGATCAGTTTAAAATTTAGAGGAAGACACACTTGCTTCATAAGGCTGGACATAAAAGGGGTGCCCTGGTCAGTGACTAGTTATTTTGGGAACCCGACTCTCGAGAAGATGGAAATCATGGCCTTGGCTATCTGTGAAGCGTTTGGTTGGCTTAAGGGTACTGCCTCTGGAAAGCGGGTGGCATAATCAACCAGGACCAGCACAAAACATCACCCACTTCATGAGGTTAATAGGGGGCCTATTATATCCATGCCAGGTTTTGAATAACCGGTAAAGTGTGTAGGGGGGCCTGTGATGGCAGGGTTCTACTATTTTTCTGGCAGATGGCACATTCTTTACAGCACTTCCGGACCTCGGAGAAAATACCAGGCCAATAGTACCTCTCTAATATTATTTTCTCTGTTTTGTCCTCCCCGAAATTGTCATGCTTGTCGGATCCAGGATAGCGTCACACTCCTAAAAAACGGAAGCATTATACACGACTGGTTTCGAGGTTCTGTGCCGGTTTAGTAGAGAGACACAGACGTGATTGGCAATGGTTGGCAGATTAGAGCACACGGGCATTAGCGCATGCGTAATGGCAGCGCATGCGCGGAAGAGTAGTATTCACCGCCTTAAGCCCGCCTCTAACCTTGAGGAAGCGCTTCGCGTTAAGCTAGAGTTGAACCTTGTCGTTCCGGGTTATTGGGCGTCCGAGGAGTTAGTGGTTCGTGTTGGCGGCGTTTTGGCGTCTGGTGATTGTGAGCCCGTCTTGAGAGTTTGTGAGTAGTTAGAAGCGTTCTGCTTCTAACAGTTTGTATTATTTTCGGTTTCCTGTTGGTGTCGATTATCGTCCGCTGTGCACCTTTAACAGTGTTTTGATACCTATGGGAATAGCACTCGAGTAGATTGTTCAGGAGTCTTTTTCCACATGATTTATGTGGTGTTTTTGTTTTGACCATAACCTAAGATATACATTAGGTTGGAATCCATTTGAGACGATATCAAGTTGTATAGCTGGTGAGTTGAAAGAGGAAGAGGAGAATAGTTTAGTGGTTTGGTTGCACCTTAGTTAACGTGTTACTCCTTATTTAGGTTACAGCGGATATACCATATCAAGTTAGATATCCAATGACCCAGAATACTTCCTTCTTTCCTGATAACGTTTTCTCCACATTTCATAAGGTAAAGACACAATTCATCGCACTCCATATTGTGGGAGCATAAGGGAGGGGATAAAGTTCATTTATTGTTCTTGTGTTTTACTGCAGTGCCATCACCAGAGGAGAGTACATCATCTGAGTGACGAAGAGTGTGGAGAGCCATTTTTCTTTCCCTTTCTTACCCTTGTTTTGTTCCCCTGTGTTCCCCTTGGTTACTTGTCGGGTGTTAGTGCTTATTCCTGACGCCCGGGGGGTGACGAGGGGGAGACAGGGTGTTAAGCATCGTGGCTCCAGGACACTTCCGAGACAAACAAGGTGCGTGCATTACAGAAATGCCCGCCCAACAAATGACTGTGTGCCAAGAATAAGACCTTTTCCCACCCTTCCGATATAGTAAATTCTTTTTAACAAAAAACTGAGGACCTACTTTTTCGGGATCCTCTTCATTCGTGTGCTGGTTCCAGACTTCCCTCAGGGCTGGGTCATCCCGCTGGGCCTCTTGAAACCTACGAATCACGTACCGCACTGGCCGCAGTTCTCCTGAACTGCGGCGGCGTCTGAGCCTTCTTCCGGGGGTGACCACCAATCTTCGGTCCACTCCTCCCACTCGGTGTTGTCGTCAGCTCCCGCGAATGCTTCACACCCTGGTGGGTCCACGTCTGCTTCTTGTCCTAGTGGGTCCATGTCTGCTTCTCGTCCTAGTGACTCCGAACCGGCTTCGTCTCTCGGACTCCCCGTGAATGTCATACTTCTTGCGTCTTCTGGATTTTCAAGGGGAGACTCCGCCTCCATGCTCCTCCATGATTGGGTGCCGTCGTCAAAGGGGCGGTTCGGCTTCTGTTCGGGAAAGGAGGTGAAAGATGTTAACCCTTTCCGCGAGCTACGGGCGGTGCTTATCGTGTTAAAGGGCTCGGAGCCGGCTACACACAAGTATACTTTACTATTCCAAATCCAGTCAGTGCAACAGTAGGGAAGGTATTGGATTTTAAATCCAACACCTTCTGCCCCCTCCGCAAGTCGTTGTAACTGGTATGCGATGTAACAACACTGTTGTTGTAATGACCGCGTTGTAATGGCATGCAATGTATAGCATGCTTTGTAAGCTATGCTTCCCAACCAAAGTCCCTCCCGTTACCCACTTGGGCAGGGAGCGGCTATGTTGATTTGCTGTTCAGATAGGAATATGTTTCCATGCCCCCCAGTTTGTTATGTTCACAGACCCAGGGCTGAGCTGCAGACACAAGGTTAAAAAGAAATTAGAGACGAGGGGTATGGTGTAAATACCACAGCCACAGGTGGGACGTGGGGCTGACCACAGAAGGCTGGAATATGGCCTTGCTTTCCCAGTCAAAAATGTGTACTTTTAATGTGACTCCAATTGATCTAGCAACGCTGTGGACAAATACACAACCACTGGGAACACTGGTTCCAGGTGTGGTTGAACCCCAGAAGAGGAGTAGCAGTAAAGGACATGGCTGTTGGCCAGACCCTGAGACATTCTGGCATGGTTGCAGGATGGGCCAACTAGCACTGAAGAAAGAGTAGTGTGGCATAGGGTATGGAGAAAGGCCATACCATATGCCTGCTGGAAATACCCACAGGCTCTGCCCAGCAGACACTGTGGACATGAGCAGCAGACAATGGCTGCTGGGGTAGCAAGAATATGCAGTGTCTGAAGGCCATGCGCTGTGGTTCTAGGCGCTATGGGAGTTGGGTAGTAAGAACAGAATATGGCCAGAGACCAAGCCCAGTACACATATGGCAAATTCTGCAGGGGAAACACAAATTAGGGGGGAGTTAGCATACCTGGCATGCTCCACGCCTGCAAATCCAAGTCAAGACCTATGTGCTGCAGACACTGAAGTAATGTATATTCAACAAAGAGCTTGGCTGACCATTTAGGGCATGTAATTTGGTCATTTCATTTACAAGTTTGACTTTCTAAGTCTTTGGTTACTCTGCTAGTATCTGATCTCTATGAAAATGATGTGGCATACTCCTCATCGAGCTAGAAAGTGATATCAAACTCTCAACAGGGGACAGCTGGAAGAACTAAATTAGAATTCAGGGTAACTTGCTTCCTCTATGTCCTCATCTGTTAAGGATCCTTGACGTTTCGCGAGGGAATAGACATGATAAACCGATGGAGATCTTCTTGGCTCAAGCACAGCCAACTAGATCATCCTGTTCTCTTGGCTTCGAGCCAAATAGAGCTCGATCTTAATGGTGACTTCAGTGTGCTGTTTAGCGTACATTTTGAACTGTGCCATGTTTAAATACAAATGTGTGTGAGCATGTATGTATTGTGTGTGAATATGGTGCTAGAAAGTGCTTCTTCAATTTACTTTTTCACATAGACAAAGATTCAACTCTAGATATTACTTTAAACAAAGACAGCCATTGTACATGCTGTCCCATACCCCACCAGTGTCTAAACTTATCCTTAGTTGCTTCTTCTGGTGTCTGCTGATGAGGCCGATTGTGAACAGAAATGGAAAGGATATGAGTCTTTTTTAAAACAAAATGTATAAAATGTCCCTTGTTTGCAAGGTAAGACCAGACTCTTTAAAGACCTTCAAGTCTGAAGGTCGATAGCTGGAAAACAGACTATAAAATGGCAGGCCTAAACCTTCCTTTTTAGTACTTATAAGTCATCCCAAAGGTAGGCCCTACACAGCTCCTAGGACAGGGTGCATGGCATTTAAAAAGGTAGGGCATGTATACTTACGTTTTACATGCCCTTACAGTGAAAAACTCCCAAAGTCGTTTATCAATGTGGTAAGGCATGTCTCTCCCACTGACTAACGCTGGGTTACCTTATTACATTTGTACTACAGTTTTACATGTTCTGGCAGTGAAAAACCCCTAAGGACATTTTTCACTGTTGTAAGACTTCTCTCTCCCCTTGTCTACCACTGGGTTACCTTATTAGATTTAACAAGTGCTAATTTTGGATTGGGAGTAGATAGAGATATACTATTTAGACTCAAATACATTGTAATTTAAAATCCTCTTTAATGGTAAAGTCATATTTAAGTCACTCATTTTGAAAAAGCCAGCTTTAGAAAGTTGACATTTTTTTTGTCCGAACCATTTTTGCCTTCTGCCAGTGTCCTAGGTACCGTGACTGTGAATGGCCCTGCTGTTGGGCTTTGTGTATTACTTCCAGGCATGGACACAATGGGGGATTAGGTGTGGACAGTATGGGCCATCTTGCCAGGATGGCTGGGGGCGGAGCTGTACCCTGCCCCACCTACACGTCAAAGGGCTCTGCCTCCAGCACACACAAAGGAACCTGACATCTG
The DNA here is from genome assembly GCF_964261635.1 of Lissotriton helveticus. Classification (NCBI taxonomy): domain Eukaryota; kingdom Metazoa; phylum Chordata; class Amphibia; order Caudata; family Salamandridae; genus Lissotriton; species Lissotriton helveticus. The sequence goes on along the minus strand of NC_136070.1, from coordinate 349,930,514 downwards.
CCTTTTGTCACCCCAGACAGTTTGGATACTTGACAGGGAAAAGGAAGAACTTTGCAGAACCAAATGTGGGGGTAGGGCAGCGAGCCCCCCCCCCCCACACACACACAAAGGCTGGCACCAGGTATTGAACCCCCAAAATCAGCCTTCAGATCACTTCTGCACCTGTGGAAGACTCAGAATAAGGACTGTTCTGCTGCCCTGCTGCTGAAAGGACTTCCCTTTTGCCCTGCTGCTGGAAGGACTGCCCTGCTGTCTGAGGAAGGACGACTGGACCTGCTCCTTGAACTCAGGACCACCAGAGTTACTCTAAGGCTAGCTGGCTGTCCTTCTGTGTGAGCTACAAGGACACAACAAGCTCCAGAGACCCTGCAACATACTTGCCAGCTGCTGCTGGTCCCTGTTGGAATGAGTCAGAGCCCCAAAATGATGCCCCCAGGTCCTGGACTCTTCCTGTGCTGCTTAAGTGCCTCCTCCTACTAAAACCCCAAACCGGGACTTAGAAATATTTTCAGCAAAAATGCGCTGAGAACCAATAGGAGACCATAACCTAACTGCAAGCCGATCCGACGAGGGTGCATTGTCAGTGGGATTGAATTTGTAGTTGTGCCTGCTATGTTCTTCTCCACAACAGCATATCTTCTTCAGTGGGACCTCCCAGCAACAGTATCCGACATCATGGAGTCCTCTTCAGCTCTAACCTGCAGCCACGTCCCCCTGGGTGAATCCGATTTCCCGTAAAACTCCTGAGTTTGAAGGTCGAAATCTTCGCAGAGCCCGACAATGTCAAGCACCATATCGACGAAGATGAAGACCTACTGAGCCTTGAAATCCAGCTTCTCCCGCTTTGCACCTTTCCTGCCTAAGTCAACAGCTTCACAAAGACCTCATCCAGCAGCTCCCTGTTGTCGACCACTTATCCTGAGATACATCCTGCTGCCTTTCCTGCTGGGACACTACCTTCTCAAGAGCATTTTCTTGAAATTCTTCTAAGTCCAAAGGTAAGCCCAGACCAAGCCCAAACAACCCCTTCTATCTGAACCACGCTCCAATACGATCAGCCTTAACCTTTGACTTTTCTGCAGTCTCCCATGACCAAAATGCCTGTGGTTGGCGCTTTGATCATTTAGGTGCTATTTCTCACTAAAACCTTTAAAAAAATCATAACTCTGGTTCTATCAGTTGAAATAATTCGATTTTGTTTTATTTCATGTTAATAATTGAATTGGGAATTTCCTTGTGTTTTGTTTTTACTTTATTTCTGTTTGTGTGCTGCAGAAATACTTTATGCTTTGCCTCTATTTTAAGCCTGACTGTTTTTGTGCCAAGTTACCAGAGGGTTAAGCACAGGTTCATTTAGTGACATCTTTGGTTCACCCTGACAAGGATTGTGGTTGTTGCCTGAGTGGGGTTTCCACCCCTCAACCAATAACCCAATTTGTTCCATCATAAGAAAAATATTTTCTTTTGGGGACTTTCCACACACATTATCTCTTCAGTCAAATGCATTACCTTGCAAGGTAAAAGAGCACCAGCAGATTAATCCTGAAGTGAGAAACCATAAATAAAAGTCTGAAAGGTTATGAGCTATGTGGCACAGAGTGAAGTGTGTGAAGAGGGATTGGGACAGTGATATGGATGTGGTTTGTTGGCCTGCTGAAGAGCTGGTAGAGTGGCTGAACAAAGTGTACAACATGGCAGTTCTAAAGTCTACTGAGAAATGCTTACTTGTAAATAGACAGTATTTCTGCATGTACTTTGCCTAAGGAATTATTGTTTTTTTAACAATTTAATTTTTGCTTTATTAGGAAATACAAAAGAAAACAGAAACACACCTACAAAAACAATATGTTCCTCCACCAGAAGCGGGCAATTCAATACATAAGTAGGCACAGAAATATTAATATAACCCATGCCTCGTACATTAGCTGTCAAACTCTTCATGGCATATAAGTTGCAGATTTTGACCCAACACAGAGCCATAGTAGGGATCTTTGGTCCCTTCCACCAGAAGGCAATCACCAGTCTTGTGGCCAGAAAACAGTGCGTGATCAGTATCCCTGAAGGGGGTTGAGCGGGTAGAGTCCCTCTTCATCTGGTGCCCCCTGGAGCACCTGAAGGGGGTGGGGATTGAGCATAAAATTCAGGATCCCAGAGATTTGGTGGAACACCTGCTTTAAAAAATCAGCGACCACCGGGCATTCCCACCACATACGAATATATGTACCTCGAGCCCCACACCCTGGCCAACTAATGTCGCTCATCCCCATCAGTTGTGAAAGGCGAGCTGGGGTGAGATACCAGCACAGGAGCAATTTATAAGCACTTTCTTTGTACTGGATACATACGGCAGTCCTAGCCGCTCTCTGAGATATTGCACCCCAGTCACCTTCATCGATTTCCATACCAATAACTTGTGACGACTGTACGATGGATCCTACGCTCTACAGAATCGAAAAATCGCTTTCTCCTTGTCCCCCCCAACACAAAATATCTTTTAATAAATATGTCTCCCATGTCTCTCCTTGGATATTGTTGGCCTGGGGAGCCCAATCGATCAGCTGCGTCACTCTATATAAGTCAGTGTGATGTAATGAGAAATCCGTTGCACACTGGTCCCTGGTCTTGGGGACCCCGTCCACATGTAAATCTTGAATAGTGAGGTCTGCACACCTGCTCCACTAGTGGAATCTCCTATCCAGTATACGGAGTAAAAAGTCTGGGTTACCAAGAACTGGGGTGTCGAGTTTGGGCAGCCCTCCTCCAATGATGTAGGTTCGCCAGGGTAGAGGATGGCAAGCTGCAAGAGAGGGGAGGTTGCATTGTGGTAACTGTTAGATTTGTAGGTCTCTAGTTAGCAGAGGTAGGTACCTTTGACCAAATAGGGACCCTTTCGGCTAGTCAGGGTAAGGGGCTACACTCCTAAAATAACTCCTGCTCACCCCCTTGGTAGCTTGTCACGAGCAGGCAGGCTTATCTCAGAGGCAGTGTGGAAAGCATTTGTGAACACATACAGTAATACAGTGACAACACTATAGATGGACACCACACAGGTTGTATTAGAAAAATAAGTATTTTATATAGACTTAACACAAGACCAACGACAAAAATCCACAATACTGTACTCAAGAATAGACTTTAAAATGGTAGGAAATAGCTCAGTTCTCTTAAGATTGTAAATCCGACACTTTACACTCAAAGTACCTTGGATGCGTAACGCAGAACAAACAAAAGGGTCGCAGGGAAGGTGATGCGTCGGTTCCATATACTCAGGGAAGTGGATGCGTCGGTTCCTTACTGGTGCGCAGGGGAGTTGATGCTCCCTTCCTTAGTGTGGGGAGGTGATGCGTCGGTTTATTACTACTCTCCGGTACGATGCGACAAGTTGGCGCCTCAGTGCGATACTCTTCTCCGGTGCGATGCGACAAAATGGCGTCTTGATTGCGATGCGACAACGGTAATGCGATGCGTGCATGCCTGACAACAGTGTGGCGACTCGATGATCTTTGGAGCCGCTACAGGCCCTGTGACACGCTTCACCGGTGATGCAACAGCAACCTCTGTGGTGGCGCCGCACTTCTGCGGTGATGCGCCAAGCGTTGGCGATGTGATGGCAACAGCGGCAACACGCTTCCTTGGCGATGCGACGGCAACTGCTGCGGCGGTGACACACTTCTTGTTGTTGAGTCTCGCTTCCAGCTCCCAGCGACACGCAGTCTCTCAGAAGGCCCAGCACAACAGCAGGCACTTCAATTCCCAGCAAGGGAATTCAGGAGGGAGCTGGTTGGTGAAGTCTTGTATCCCTGAGACTTCAGGCAGGAGGCAAGCTCAAGTTCAAGCCCTTGGAGATTCTTCTTCAAGTTGATGTAAAGCACACTCAGTCCTCTTCTCCTTTCTTTGGCAATTGTCAGGATTGCCCTCGCCCTTCAGCAAACAGCCGGCGAGTGCGTGTTCCTGCAATGCCACTCGGTGCCGCTGGGACCACAACTACCAGCATGCCTAGAGTGGAGCCAGCGCGGAACAGACATGCCTACATAAGCAGGTAGCAGCGAGGACGCTGCGTCGGATATTCGTTCCCCTGCCGGCACCGCACTACAGCCATAGGACCCATTTCTGAGGATTCCCCGCCGCCTGAACATACCACAGGACCCCGAGGACGGATAGAGCGGACGCTCTCTGTCCCCGTTTTCAAACTCGGCTTCACTCGTAGCGGAGACGCACACCACGGAGGTGTTTGCAGCGTCTCTGCTAAGGAAGCCGTGGAGAGCAAGGTAGCGTTTAGAGCCCCCATAGAACAAAGGGGCATTGAAGGCTGTCGTCAATCCCCACCCCCTTCACAGACCCGTTCACCCGCCGTAGCTGAGACGCACACCACGGAGGTGTTTGCCGCGTCTCAGCGGAAGAGGAGTGGGGGCCGTTCGAAAGACAGGGCACGTAGAGTGGCTGCTCCTTGCCCTGTTACACCTTATGGATATTGGTACCTGGGTAACAGTTTAAGAGACGCACCCCAGGGAGGTGGTTGCCGCGTCTAACTTGGTTACACACAGTTCCAGACGTCATACACTGGAATGCTCAAAGAGTGGTACAGGTAGAGCGGCTGTTCCCTGACCAAGAACCAGAACGGAAGGTAGAGTGCCCGGCTGGGCATTCCCTCGTTCTGTAACTACATATGAGCCCCGTGGAAGACCAGGAACTAAGCCCGAAGTAACGCACCCATCACAGCAGTCGAGCGGCATTGTCGGCCGCTTCTTAGCACAGTGTCCTTCATTGGAGAACACTGGGACCAGTGTTCATGCGAAGGACGGTGAAAACATCCTGGTGCTGTGATTGGGTATCGTTATTATTTACTTTATTCCATGTACAGTATGTGTGCATTCGTGTTACTTTGTTCTTTACCTTTGACCATTAAATCGGTAGAGTTCTTAAACCTTGTTTGTTGTCCTACGTACTTTCGCGCTTTCCCCGATCCCGGGAACATCAGGTTGTTACATAATATCCGACCTTTACAAACTTAACTATCCCCTGGTCGGGAGGAACAGTATGGCAACGTTGGATGACGTGTTGGCCGCTCTGGCCGCTGTACAAGTGGAGCTTGCAGCTTCCAGGCAGGAAACAGCGGACGTCAGGGCCAGGCTGGACGCACTGCAGGTGGATCCCTTCGCTCCTGGGCCTTCTACAGCAGCAGCATCCCATGCGGTGGTGGTGGAATTACCTGTCTCCATTCCTTTGGCCACACCCGAGAGGTGTAGCGGAGATCCCAACACGGTACAAGTCTTCCTCACCCAAGTGGCATTGCATCTGTCATGCAAGCCCAAGGCATTTCCCACCAGCCAAGCCAGGGTGGCCTTTCTCATCTCCTACCTGGCCGGAAACGCAGCGCAATGGGCAGTCCGCTGGTGAGTAGGGACGACCCGCTATTGTGCGACTGGGGTGCTTTCCGAGAGGAATTCCTGAAGGTCTTCGACAGGAGGGCTGACTCCTATACCGCTGATAGGGAGATGCTGGAGTTGAAACAGGGTAGTGGGGAACTGCTACAGTACCTTAATGCTTTTAGGCGACTGGTGGCCGAAACCAAATGGCCTCTCTCCAACCTAAGACATGCGAAGGTCTAATAAATCTGGTTTTGTGTTTGGACCACCGACTGAGCGAGAGAAAGGGCGACCACAAAAGGAAAGGGAAGCCCCTGCCTTCCTATGGGTCGGTTGGAAACCCTGAACCCATCTCACCCACAAAGACCGAACCCATGGACATAGGAGCCATACGGGCTAGCCTAATGGCCACAGAGAAGGAATCACGCCGCAAGCAAGGCCTCTGCTTGTACTGCGGCAAGAAGGGACACTATGTTCGCGAATGCCCTGCCAAGCCGAAGACCAGTCGCTACCGGACCAACAAGACGGTGACGGCCGTGGATGAGGCACCGGCGGAAAACTAACAGACTCCCGGACGGGTGAGGGGGCCTCCTGGAGTCACGTATACATACCTTCTCTGTCTAGCTTGGGGCAAGCAGGGCAACAGCACTTGTTTATTACTGTACACATAGGGGTACAGGATCAATGGATCCCTGTGGTGGCCATGGTTGACTCCGGGGCCACTGGACTCTTCATGGACCAGAACGAGGCACAAAGACTGGGTATCTCGCTCATTCCCAAGCCCATACCCGAAGACGTATACGCAGTGGACGGGAGACGTTTGGTCACTGGGGCTATCGGGCACCACACAGGGGATCTTCCTGTGAAGTACGGGACGTGGCATGAGGAGAAAATAGACTTCAACATCATCCGAGCCCAGCGGTACGGTGTATTACTGGGTTTGCCCTGGCTCAAAAAAACACAACCCTTCCATAGATTGGACAACCCATGACATCAGGATGACCTCACCGTTTTGCTCCCAGCGGTGTGTCGTGCGACAGGCTTCCCTCCACAAACATCAAGGCGAGGGCCTTACGGTCGCTACAGCGGCGGAGAAAGAGGTCATGCTCCCCAGCGTATACCGCAGCTATGAGGACGTTTTTGATGAGGTGCGGGCAGAGGTGTTTCCCCCACACAGGGTGTACGATTGCCAAATCGACCTGGTTCCAGGGGCAAGTGTCCCAAATGGCAGACTGTACGCCTTGACGGAGCCGGAAAATGTCCATCTCCGTGCGTATCTTGACAAACTCTTGGGGTTGGGCTTCATCAGACCATCCAAGTCTCCAGCTGCGTCGCCCCTCTTCTTCATTCCGAAAGCCAACGGAGAATTGAGGGCATGTGTGGACTTTAGGGATTTGAACGCTATCACTATCAAGAACCGTTACCCTTTGCCTCTTATAAGCGTTCTCCTGGAACAGGTAAAGAAGGCCCGGGTCTACACCAAACTGGACCTCAAAGGGGCATACCATCTTGTGCGCATGCGGATAGGCGACGAGTGGAAGACGACATTTAAGACCCGATTCGGCCTCTTCGAATACCTCGTCATGCCGTTCGGCCTCTGCAATGCCCCTGCGGCCTTCCAGTTCTTCCTCAACGAAGTGTTCCGCGATGTACTGGATGTATACGTGGTTGTGTATATTGATGACATCCTCATATACTCCGACACAGAAGAGGAACATGTCACGCACGTACAATCGGTACTCAGGAAGCTCAGGGAGAACATGCTGTTCTGTAAGCTCAGCAAATGCGACTTCCACGTCAAGTCCGTTGAATTCCTTGGGTGATGCTAAGCCCGAATGGGCAGGAGATGGCGGAGCGCAAGATCAAGGCAGTGGAGGAATGGCCCGTCCCACAGGGGGTTAAAGACGTACAGAGCTTTATCGGATTCGCCAACTTTTATAGGCGCTTCATCGATGGGTTTTCAGGTCTGGTAGCCCCGATAACGCAACTGCTGCGAAAAATCCCTGGAATTCGTATGGAATCAAGAGGCTCAGAATGCATTTGTTGCTCTGAAGAAGGCTTTTGGCTCCGCCCCGGTGTTGGCTCACCCTGATCCAGAACAACCCTATGTGGTAGAGGCGGATGCGTCTGAGGTAGCGTTGGGTGCCATCCTGTCCCAACGTCATCGAGGGACGGGGTTGCTCCACCCCGTGGCGTTCATGTCCAGGAAACTGAACGATGCAGAGCGCATCTACCATATCGCGGAGAAGGAGTTGCTAGCCATCAAGGATGCCTTCACGGAGTGGCGGCATTTGTTGATGGGGGCGAGACGTGTGGTCACGGTATACACGGACCACAGAAATCTGCAGTTCATGACGGCGGCTAGGCACCTCTCTCCCAGACAGCTGAGGTGGATGCTTTTCTTTTCCGGGTTTAACTTCCATATCACATATAGGCCAGGGTCAGAGAACAGGAAGGCGGATGCGCTGTCCCGTCAATCAGCCGCCAGGGACCCAAGGCCTGCCACGGAGCACTCCATACTTCCCCCCACGGTGGTGTTGGGGGTTATTCAACCGGATACCTTCCTTAAGGCCATCCAGAGAGGGATCCGTTCGTTTACTTGGAGGAGATGGCTCACCAGTCACAGGGAATGGCAGGTTAAGGATGGGATACTGCTGAAAGGTCGCTGCCTGTTGCTACCGAAACCCAGACTCCAGAAACAGGCCTTTGAATGGTGCCATGCGTCGCCCTGTGCAGGACATCTCGGGTTTTAGAAAACGGTGGCGAGCCTGGGAAGACAATTCTGGTGGCTAGCCATGAGAACGGACGTAAGGAAGTGGGGAGCGGCCTGTTCCACTTGCGCCACAATGAAGGCCGATCACAGAAAACCCCAAGGACTCCTCCAGCCCCTTCCCACGGCCAGCAGGCCGTGGGAGAACATATCCCTGGACTTCGTTGTGGGGCTGCCCGTGGATCAGGGGAACACGGCTATCCTAGTGGTGGTCGACTACCTCACCAAGATGGGGACCTTCATCGCTTGTAAGCAGGTGCCGTCTGCGGGTGTCTTGGCATCGTTGCTATTGAAGAACGTGGTACGGTTACACGGCCTGCCCGACGTGATAGTATCAGACAGGGGATCGCAGTTCACCGCCCAGTTCTGGAGAACGTGGTGTTCAGCTACCATCCTCAAACGGACGGTCAGACGGAGCGCCTGAACCAAACGCTCAAACAATACCTGCACTGTTTCGTCGAGCAAGGGAAGGAGGAATGGGTGGATCTGCTATGGATCGCGGAAATCGCATATAACAATGCCACGCATAGCTCCACCAAGGCTTCCCCTTTTTATGGCAACTATGGACATCACCCCAGGTTCCTGCCTTTTGTTCACCCTCACAAGGAAGAAAAAATGCCTGAAACGTCCAAGAGGGTAGCACGCATCAAGGATACACTGATACGGTCCCGTCAATTCCTGGAGGCCGCCAAGGCGGAGTACAAAACCGCGGCGGATAGGAAGAGGAGGCCGGGACCTTTGTACAAGGTGGAAGACTACGTATGGGTTTCTACCAGGAATATGCGGTTTCTCAAACGTAGCTTGTTCCATCCCAAATACGTCGGGCCTTACCGTATCACCAAGTGTCTTAGCCCTGTGAATGTAAGGTTGTGCTTGCCACCGAGTCTGCGTATTCATCCTGTTTTCCACGTGTCCTTGATTAAACCAGCGTCTGTGCGGGCGCGGGCATCTCCTGCTCCGATAGCCATGGATTCGGAGGTGGAATACGAGGTCGCTGGCATCCAGGGCTCCAAGTGGCATAGGGGCAAACTGTGGTACCTGGTAGCGTGGAAAGGATATGGTCCGGAGGAACAGTCCTGGGAGCCGGCTGCTGGGATACACGCACCCCGCTTGGTGTCCTTGTTCCACAGGAAACATCCAACTTGTGCGGGACCGGTTGGGAGGGGCTGATGGAGGGAGGATGTACTGTCAGGATTGCCCTCGCCCTTCTGCAAACAGCCGCCGAGTGCGTGATCCTGCTATGCCACTCGGTGCCGCTGGGACCACAACTGCCAGCATGCCTAGAGTGGAGCCAGCGCAGAACAGACACGTCTACATAAGCAGGTAGCAGCGAGGACGCTGCGTCGGATAGTCGTTCCCCTGCCGGCACCGCACTACAGCCATAGGACCCGTTTCTGAGGATTCCCCGCCGCCTGAACATACCACAGGACCCCGAGGACGGATAGAGCGGACGCTCTCTGTCCCCGTTTTCAAACCCGGCTTCACTCGTAGCGGAGACGCACACCACGGAGGTGTTTGCAGTGTCTCTGCTAAGGAAGCCGTGGAGAGCAAGGTAGCGTTTAGAGCCCCCATAGAACAAAGGGGCATTGAAGGCTGTCGTCAATCCCCGCCCCTTTCACAGACCCGTTCACCCGCCGTAGCTGAGACGCACACCACGGAGGTGTTTGCCGCGTCTCAGCGGAAGAGGAGTGGGGGCCGTTGGAAAGACAGAGCACGTAGAGCTGCTGCTCCTTGCCCTGTTACACCTTATGGATATTGGTACCCGGATAACAGTTTAAGAGACGCACCCCACGGAGGTGGTTGCCGCGTCTAACTTGGTTACACACAGTTCCAGACGTCATACACTGGAATGCTCAAAGAGTGGTACTGGTAGAGCGGCTGTTCCCTGACCAAGAACCAGAACGGAAGGTAGAGTGCCCGGCTGGGCATTCCCTCGTTCTGTAACTACATATGAGCCCCGTGGAAGACCGGGAACTAAGCCCGAAGTAACGCACCCATCACAGCAGTCGAGCGGCATTGTCGGCCGCTTCTTAGCACAGTGTCCTTCGTTGGAGAACACTGGGACCAGTGTTCATGCGAAGGACGGTGAGAACATCCTGGTGCTGTGATTGGGTATCGTTATTATTTACTTTATTCCATGTACAGCATGTGTTGCATACGTGTTACTTTGTTCTTTACCTTTGACCATTAAATCGGTAGAGTTCTTAAACCTTGTTTGTTGTCCTACGTACTTTCGCGCTTTCCCCGATCCCGGGAACATCAGGTTGTTACAGCAATGTAGCAACCACTGCAGGCCAACCCCCAAACGCACAGCACAGGTGTAGTCTCCTCCTTCAACTTCCTGGTTCTTCTCCACATCAAAGCTTTGTCTTGATTCCCAGAAGTGATCTAAAGTTCTGTGGTCTGGGTCCCCCCTTTTATACACCAAAACCCTTTGTCTCTGAAGTGTCTGTACCTAGTCCAAACCACTTCTGTGCAGTCATATAGCACTTTGTTTACAGGACTCCTTCTTTCCTTTGACAGTGTAGGCCAGGGTCATCAGACGCACCACAGGAGGTGGAGCCAGCATTGTGGAAGGCAGGAACAGCCCTATTCAGGCCCAGGTGCTACTCCTCCCACCACTCCCCATGCAGGTAGGTCTATTCAGCCTTGTGCTGACTCACCCTGTCTCCTGGAGCCCCCCAACCCCTGTCACTCTGAAACCAGACATGGAATACACAACCTAGCAGAGGCAGTCTTGGATAGTTTATAAAAGTGGTATTTTCAAACACAGAATGTTTAAACAAACTTCACTAAAAGATGTATTTTATCATTCTGAGTTCAGGCATACCCAACTCGAATTTCTACCATGTTCCCTGGGTCAGTTAGGATTATATGGTGTTATAATTAGGGCTCCCGGATTTATGGTATTTATTTGTTTAACATGTCCTTCTGTATTTAACCATATTTATTTTTTTGCCCTCTTATTGGTATTTATCCATATTTGTTTTGTGTTTTTAGGATAAATGGAGGCGTAAAATGGTATATTTCCACATTTATTTAACTCTTAGACGTGCACTCATACATGGAAGCCTGTAACGTTTTAGCAAATTAAACAACCACATATAACATAAAACTACACCAATAGGTGCAGAGTAAGTTTATAATACAAATATGTTAACTTATGCCTGTATATAAGAAAATCTGATCCTGTTTTGTAACTCCCTATCTGTCTATCTGATCAGTTTTTGCCTGAAATTCATAAAAGACAGCAAGGAGAGTCTTTCACAAAAAGCAAAATTTTCAGTATTTTTCCGCTTGTAAAAATAAATATAGACAGGAAACACATTGTTTTCTGTCTGTATTTATCTGTAAAAATCAGTAACAACTGAAAACTGGGAGCCTTAGTTATAATCAAACTGCCCATTCTGGCCTACTGGGACAGGTAGCTTTGCAATAGTGATAAACGAAAATGGCTGTAATTCACTATCAGGACATGCCACACACATCAGGGCATGTCCTACCTTTCACATAGAATGCACCCTGCCCTTGGGCCTACCTCAGGGGAGGCTAACATGTAGAAAAGGGAAGGTTTAGGGACTGGCAAGTGGGTGCACTTGCCAAGTCAACATGGCAGTACCAGAATGCACACAGGCTCTGCAATGGCAGAGTGGCTCCAGTGCAAAGAATAGGACACTTTACTCTGCACGCATTTACAATGCATGCCATTACTCCACGTTTTTTACTCTGCAAAAACGTTTACAACGTAGGGCTTTACAACACGATCTATTACAACGCACTGTCCATTACAACACCATTTACGATTCTAACTCCACTGGGGCATTGCAATGGGGAATGCGCTGTAATGGTTTGGGGTGTAAAGCCCTGCATTGTAAAACGTTTTGCGGAGTAAAAAATGCAGGGTAATGACATGCATTGTAACACATGCGTTGTAAAGGATGTTTCCCCAGCGCAAGCAATAAGCTGACAAAGAGCACCCCTGCCGAATCCCTCTTTCCACATCCCAGGCCCCCACATTGTACTCCCCAATCTCACCCTTGCTTTGGGCTTTGTGTATAACAAGCAAACCCACTTTCTGAAATGCGCCTCTAGGCCCATGCACCACAATGTCTCGCACACAGAGTCCGAGTCCACTGTGCCAAAAGCCTTTTCTATATCGAGGGCCATCAAAGCCCCATCAATATCTATAGCCGTTGTGGAGTGGAGGAAGTGGGTAAGTCTACAAACATTAAATGTGTTGCTCCTCCCAGGGATGAACCCACACTGATCATCATGTATTAATGTGCCAACCAAAGGCTGTAGCCTGTTGGCCAAAACCTTGGCCAGATGTTCAATGTCAGTAGTGATCATAGATTGGGGTCGAAAGGATCCCATATGTGTCCGGTCCTTATCGGGTTTAGACACCATCACAATCACCGCCTCACTTATCATGTGCGGGAGCTGCGACAATGCCTCACTGTGCACCTCGAGCAGATTGCCCATTACCATGGGCAAAAACATTTGTAAAACTCAGCGAGCAGATTATCCAACCAGGGTCTTGAGCACCTGAACTAACTCTTCTTGCGTAAGCTCCCCATACAACCAATCACACTGCTTTTCAGTGACTCGAGGCAGTGGGCAGCCCCACAGGAAATCCCAATCTCCTCCATCCCAACTCCAGGTGGGGCCCTATAGGTTTCAGCCAAAGAACATCGCAGCATCTCAGTAATGGCCACCTGCGTGTTCACTGGCCCACCATCCAGCTTTATGAGGGAGATGATCTGCAGTTGGGGCGCTCCCTGCTGCAGAAAACACTCTAGTTGCCTGCCAGATTTATGGCTCTCGCTATAATGGCGTTGTCTGTATTCTTGTAGTCAACAAGCAAAATAAGGTTTGAGGCAAAGAAAGGCTTGCACCTGATTATTACAAATGGCTAATTTTAGTATGGTAATGGTGCTCAAAACCAGGAAGTGCACCCCTCTTTACTTCCTATTTGGAAAACCAAATAAAAATAATGAATAAATTGGATTTAGCACCCATCAAGAATTATAACATCCACAATTAACACAGCATCAAATGTCCGAAGGAAAAAGCACACGAGCAGGTCCCAGATCCACTTGTGACAGAAAATCTTCTTTATTAATATACTTCAAAATCATCTTTTAAAATCCAAATAGTCAAAATTTGATTCTTTTCTTATTTTTAGCCAACGCGTTTCGTCTCTGTCGAGACTTCTTCAGGGCTAAAACAGAAACAATATACACAAAATTTAAAAACAATATTATATACATATATATACAGATCAATCTACATAGATGTAACACCACATATGTGGCCATCCAAATCATGTATAATTAATATAAAAAAATAGATCTTTCATACAGTACATACTCAAGACAAGTCTTGTCCGAATTGCTAGCTTGCTAATGGTGTTATAATTTAGTGATATTTGAAACGGAATTTCTTATACATTGCAAAAGATTTGGACATGGAGAGGAAGGCATATCGTATATTTCATTATTTTGCGCACAACACAAAGGAAGCACATGCGTCCGTACAATTGAATGAAATCAATAAACCATTGTGTTTATTAACAAAAGAGCTAGATAGCATCCTAATTATTTCTCAATTTTATATATATATATATGTGAAGGTTGGGGTTGGGGTAATGAGAAACACTACGAACTGTAGTCTATGAGTAAAGGATTTATTCGTAGTTACAGCGATTATTATGTCTCAGGGGTATAAGTAGCGCAAGTACAACAAGGCACATAATGCAACAGTCCGGGATTCCCTCCTCTGTTGTGCTTCCGGTATCTTTAGTTCCCGACTTGGCTTTCCCTGGGGTCGTCACTGGTCCGGACGTAGGCTCGAGGGAAAAGGAAAAGAGACAGCCGCGTTAGTGGCTGGGACCGCTGTTTAACGAGTGGGAGGGGGCAGGGGAGTGAGGGATCACCAGGATACTACCACCATCTATAACAGCCTTTTGAGTGTTGGCAAAACAGTGTACGGCGCTAGTGACCACCCTCAGGCTACCCCGTCCCACCCCGTGGTTTAAACCATCCCTGAACACGCCCTCGTACCTTGTGGAGCCACACTTCTCCCCTGGAAGTGTGGCAGGGCGGCTCGTGGTATCGTTGGCCTCCTGGCTTGTCGAGTTTCTGCTCCGGGGGTCCTGGTAGCTGTTCTTCGGCGCTTCCTCCTTCCTCGTCCTTGGCGTTCTCCTCGTGGATCGGCTGGTCTCCTAGAGGTTCCGCGCCGACAAAGCAAGACGGGGCTTCCTTAAACGCCCCCTGCTCCTCTGATTGGGTTGGTGCAGACGACGTCCGCTCTCCTGATTGGCTGACCATCGGAAATGCCGGGGAACACACCCCCAGCGTCACGGAAGGCAGGCGCAGTGACGGGGTCAGCGAAGGCAGATCCGGGGAAACCCAGGAAACGTCCAAAGGATCCTGCGGACGGGGTGGAAATGGACAAATGTTAACAGGTACACCCCGTCCGTCCGAGTCAGAGACCTCGACCTCGGGACACATCCCACCCCCACGATTGACCCGATCGGGGGAAAGCGGGTATCGGGACAGAAAGTCAACATTCCCCTGCTGAGAACCCTTCCGGTGACGGACCTCAATTTGGAAAGGCTGCAAAGCCAAGAACCAACGCAGAATTCGGTCATTGTTTCCTTTGGAACGTTGGAGCCAGGTCAAGGGAGCATGATCAGTATACAACACAAATGGCCTCCCCTCGAGATAGTACCTCAGCTTTTCCACTCCCCATCGGACAGCCAGGCATTCCTTTTCAATCGTAGAATACGCCTGTTCCCTCGGAAACAGCTTTCAGCTGATAAAGAGCACCGGCCTCTCAGCCCCTTGGTCATCCACCTGGGAAAGAACTGCTCCGATGCCAACCCCTGAAGCATCCGTCTGTAGAATGAACGGTTTAAGGAAATCTGGGGAAATGAGGACAGGGGAGGAAGTCAGAGCGTCCTTCAAGGCTTGGAAAGCCGAAGTGTGAGTGACAGAGGGGGTCGGGAGTAAAGAGGACTTGATAGTTTTACCCAGGAGGTCAGTGAGAGGACCGGCCAGACTAGCAAACTGAGCAATGAACCGGCGGTAATAACCTACCAATCCCAAGAAAGCCCTGAGCTCTTTTTTCGTAGAAGGGTAGGGTAATGCCTTGATGGCTTCGAGTTTTTTAGTTTGAGGTTTAATCCGCCCGTCCCCTAGAAGGTAGCCCAGATACCTGACTTGTTGAAAAGCAATACGAGATTTTTTTGCATTGATGTGCAAATTGGCATCCTTCAGACTAGTCAATATGTTCCCAAGGTGTATCAGGTGGTCGTCCCATGTCTTACTAAATACAACGATATCGTCCAAATAGGCAGACGCATAGTGCAAGTGAGGTGCCAGTAGTGTGTCCATAACCCTCTGAAACGTTGCTGGTGCCCCATGCAACCCAAAGGGAAGTACCGTAAAGTGGAAATGGCCAGAAGGGGTGGAGAAGGCCGTTTTTTCCCTATCCTTAGGAGCAAGGGGTATCTGCCAATATCCCTTGGTGAGGTCTATGGTGGTTATATAACGAGCCTCCCCAAGGCGTTCCAGAAGTTCATCTACCCTAGGCAAGGGGTAAGCATCTTGTTTAGACACCCTGTTAACGGCCCTGACGTCGATACAAAAACGGATGCTGCCATCAGGTTTCGGCACCAATACCACGGGCGAGCACCAGTTACTGTGGGAAGGGACTATGATCCTCAAGATTTTGAAGGGTCCTTGCCACTCCTTCTTCATTTTATGCGTAGAGGAGGGTAACAAAATCAGAACCCAATCACCGACATCCAATACCCTCCATTTCGTACCTCGATCATAAAGGGTTTTTTGTTTAGCTTGGGCTATGGTCAAATGGTCGTGGGCAAGCGTTCTTAGTTTATGTAACCTGGTCTGCAGTTGACGGGTGTAATCCAACAAGGCCTCAGCTTCCTGTACTCCCTCAGCTTCCCAACTGTCTTTCGTTATTTCAAGAAGTGTCCCAGGGGGTCTTCCGAACAGTAGCTCAAATGGAGAAGTCCCTAGGCTGGACTGTTTCTGGCTACGGAGTACAAAGAGGGCAAGAGGTAGTAACTGGTCCCAGTTCTTTCCATCACCAGACAGGAGTTTTTTTGATGTTAGTTTGAGGGAGCCGTTGTATCGCTCAACCAACCCGTCTGTCTGGGGGTGATACACAGATGTTTTAATGTGGTTGATGTTCAATTGTACACACACCTGTTGCATCAAACGGGAAACAAATGGGGTACCCTGATCGGTAACAATTTCCCTTGGAAAACCCATACGAGAGAACACCTCCACTAATCTTTGGGCTATCGCTGCTGAAGTAGCTGCCTTAAGAGGGAAAGCCTCAGGATATCGTGTAGCATAATCAACCAACACAAGGGCGTACTGGTGTCCTCTGGATGACTTAGGCAAAGGGCCGATTAAGTCCATACCTATACGATCAAATGGAACCCCTATAATAGGCATAGGCACCAAAGGGACCGGAGGAGGAGTGTAGGGGTTCAGTTTCTGGCATATTCTGCACTCCTGACAGTATTTCTGGACTTGGGCGTATATTCCTGGCCAAAAAAAATTTCGCAATATGGACTGTCCCGTTTTTTCCACCCCAGAGTGACCAGCCAAAAGATGGGCATGCCCAAAAAACAATATCTGGTCACGAAAGTCGTTCGGGACCAACAGTTGAGGCTCGGCATCCGCTTTAGCGAGCCGATAGAGTAGGCCATTTTTTTCAACAAAAGTAGGATAACCTCTAGTGGATGGATCTTGTCCACTTCGTGCGACCTGCCATGCATTGCTGAGATTTGCGTCATTCAATTGAGCAGTCCTAAAATGGGTGTCCCTGGCCCAGGGTTCAGAAGCTAACAAGGAATCACGGGGAAGAGACAAGTGTTGGAGGGTCTCTAACAACAGGGTGTTAAAAGAAGGATTATCTGTCCCTATGATTATGGGCTCTGGTAGTCCAGACATAACCCCTACGATGACTTCCATGCCTTTCCCTGAAGGTGTATACAACATGACCCTGGCTACAGGATACTCCTTAACGTCCCCATGGACACAACGAATGTTGACCTGTTTCCCCGGAATGAGAGAAGTTTGGTCTACCAGCTCCTCTCTTATGACTGAATGTTTACAGCCGGAATCTAACAATGCCCGTATACTGGTACCGTTAAGAGTAACTCTTACATGGAAAGTGGTTCCCGTTTCTTGGACATACAGGATGGACCTGGGGGCATAGCTCACATCCATGGGTTCATCTTCTTTTTCCTTTTTTTTTCTACAGTATCGTGCAATATGACCCCACTCTCCGCAGTCATAACATTGGGGTCCAGAGTTTGGCAGTTCAGGTCATTGGAACCGTACCCGTGGTGGTTCTAACACTGGCTTTTGAAGTTTTTTCTCAGGTTTAAGGGGTGGTAATGTCTTGGTAGGTTTATCAGGTTCCCTCACATAGGGCTTACCCTGAGCCCGGGCGTAAGAAGTCGGCATTTCTATGGCGTGCTCTAATGTTATGCCCGCATGTTGTTTAAGCCACCTTTGAGTGCTATAGGGGAGTGCTTCGATAAACTGTTCAAGATACACTTTGTTCATAATGGCCTTGATGTTACCTTCATGGGGTTTTAGCCATAGATCCGCAGATTCCTTCAGCTTGAAGAACAATGTCTTGGGCAGATCCCCGGGAGACCCTTTTTCCTGGCGGAACCGTAGTCGATGGTTTTCCTCATCTACCCCCAACCTATCAAGGATGTATTGTTTCACCACTGCATAGGCGGTGGTACCGTCTCGGTTTACTGTCTGATATGCTGCCTGTGCATCACCAATCAACAAAGGCGCCAAATAAAAAGGCCATCTATCCCCAGGCCACGAACTGGCTCTCGCGGCTCTCTCGAAATTCAAAAAGAAAGCAAGGGGGTCTTCTCCTGGACTGAATTTCTGTAGAGGAACAACCGTGCCTGGCGGTGGGGCTGTAGCCCTTCCTTGACCCAACACGGTCATTAATTGCGTTTGTCCTTCTGCCAGCTTTAGTATGTTCTCCGACTGACTCTGGATGGCTTGGGAAAAGGCAGTTCGGTCTGCTTCCATTTGGGTTAATATGGTTTCCATTCTGTATCGGATGGCGTGGTTCCCTGTAGTCTCCTATCTGGTTCGCCACTTGTGAAGGTTGGGGTTGGGGTAATGAGAAACACTACGAACTGTAGTCTATGAGTAAAGGATTTATTCGTAGTTACAGCGATTATTATGTCTCAGGGGTATAAGTAGCGCAAGTCCAACAAGGCACACAATGCAACAGTCCGGGATTCCCTCCTCTGTTGTGCTTCCGGTATCTTTAGTTCCCGACTTGGCTTTCCCTGGGGTCGTCACTGGTCCGGACGTAGGCTCGAGGGAAAAGGAAAAGAGACAGCCGCGTTAGTGGCTGGGACCACTTTTTAACGAGTGGGAGGGGGGCAGGGGAGTGAGGGATCACCAGGATACTACCACCATCTATAACAGCCTTTTGAGTGTTGGCAAAACAGTGTACGGCGCTAGTGACCACCCTCAGGCTACCCCGTCCCACCCCGTGGTTTAAACCATCCCTGAACACGCCCTCGTACCTTGTGGAGCCACACTTCTCCCCTGGAAGTGTGGCAGGGCGGCTCGTGGTATCGTTGGCCTCCTGGCTTGTAGAGTTTCTGCTCCGGGGGTCCTGGTAGCTGTTCTTCGGCGCTTCCTCCTTCCTCGTCCTTGGCGTTCTCCTCGTGGATCGGCTGGTCTCCTAGAGGTTCCGCGCCGACAAAGCAAGACGGGGCTTCCTTAAACGCCCCCTGCTCCTCTGATTGGGTTGGTGCAGATGACGTCCGCTCTCCTGATTGGCTGACCGTCGGAAATGCCGGGGAACACACCCCCAGCGTCACTGAAGGCAGGCGCAGTGACGGGGTCAGCGAAGGCAGATCCGGGGAAACCCAGGAAACGTCCAAAGGATCCTGCGGACGGGGTGGAAATGGACAAATGCTAACAGGTACACCCCGTCCGTCCGAGTCAGAGACCTCGACCCCGGGACAATATATATATATGCACTTTTGGTGACATACCTCTAGATGGAGTATAGAAGATTTGTAATAGGATTCCACTAGCATGAATGAACCTGATCACACAATATCAATCACTCAAATAGTCTGATAGCATTACTACTAATAAGAGATAGCTGTCTGCGACTTCAACACTATAGAGAACAAAAGATGGAACATCGATAATGACATAGCACAGTGGCCCGATGTTGTGATTAGAAACAATATACATCCACGGAGCGACACTTTGTTTTTATAAAATGAGCGGAGCTGAAAGACCCTGTGTACACAATATAGTTAGCCAGTCGCCAAAATAATTAAGAAAAAGAGTGTTTTTACCTCGCTTCATAAGTAAAGTGCCAAATTGACTGCGTAAGAAAAAAGAGAAACAAAGAAGACAAAAATAATGTCTTAATCAGTGAGCAACGATTAGTCAAAATACGGTAATGCTAGTTCTCTATATCCCAAAGAATGCCGAATATTACATTGAGCGTCAGCAACTCACCAAGGACGGGCATGGTGGCCAGCAGCAGTTCCAGACGTCAGTGTTCGTCGAGGTTAAACCGAGCACTGAAGTCAAAGCCATTTTATACAAAAAGTACCTGACTAGATCAGATACACCTGTGTTCCTGCAGGAGACATGGAAATAAAAAACGCACCATGTCCACAGAACTTTTACCACGGTTTGAGCGGCCATTTTGTAAAACAGTTTTTATTGGCATTTTGGCATTTTAACAATACAAGTACAATTTGTTATCTCAGTGTTGACGTACAGTCATTAAAGTTCGATGCGCTGTGTGGATCATTACTTAGTATTCTTGCGCAGCATTACATAACATAACCGTTGTATTCTTGTGAAAGTGAGGTCATCAAATGCTCGTATATCTATACATAAACTTCAATGTAGCTCGTATCTAATGTTTGTTCTGAGCGGCCATTTTGGAAAGGGTTTACTCAACAGGTTCTGGCGGCCATTTATAAATGTGATATTTTTTGGGAATACATGTACATATTAGTGAAACATTATCGAAGAAACGTACTTATTACCCAAAAAGAACATATATATCACAGTCCCTTTTTAAAAAAAAATGGTGGCACATATTTACGGACAAATGTATTTGTCATATTATAACGACCGATGTAAGATGGAATATTTATCATGAACTGGAGGGAGCGTATAGAAATATGATTTATGTTTTATGATTAAGATTTATAAAAGTGAAGCCCTATCTAATGAGTTTATTGGAGCGTAGTTTTACTTTTGTTCTGATGTACGCTTTTTGAACATGACCATGACTCACAAAATCGCAAGTTCATGTATTGAACAGTATGACAATCTGATAATAGTGCGTTGTTTTACCTTGTTCATATTATGAAGAATACGGATAATTTGGTTTGGAGAGTCCTGTTTATCAAATTTCTATACGCTCCCTCCAGTTCATGATAAATATTCCATCTTACATTGGTCGTTATAATACGACAAATAAATTAGTTCGTAAATATGTGCCACAATTTAAACAAAAGGGAATTTGATATATATGTTCTTTTTGGTTAATGAATAAGTTTCTTCGATAATGTTTCACTAATACATGCATGTATTCCCAAAAAATATCACATTTATAAATGGCCGCCAGAACCTGTTGAGTAAACACTTTCCAAAATGGCCGCTCAAACCGTGTTAAAAGTTCTGTGGCCATGGTGCGTTTTTTATTTCCATGTCTCCTGCAGGAACACAGGTGTATCTGATCTAGTCAGGTACTTTTTGTATAAAATGGCTTTGACTTCAGTGCTCGGTTTAACCTCGACGAACACTGACGTCTGGAACTGCTGCTGGCCACAATGCCCGTCCTTGGTGAGTTGCTGACGCTCTATGTAATATTTGGCATTCTTTGCGATATAGAGAACTAGCATTACAGTATTTTGACTAATCGTTGCTCACTGATTAAGACATTATTTTTGTCTTCTTTGTTTCTCTTTTTTCTTACGTAGTCAATTTGGCACTTTACTTATGAAGCGAGGTAAAAACACTATTTTTCTGAATTATTTGGGCGACTGGCTAACTATATTATGTACACAGGGTCTTTCAGCTCCGCTCATTTTATAAAAACAAAGTGTCGCTCCGTGTATGTATATTGTTTCTAATCACAACATCGGGCCACTGTGCTATGTCATTATCGATGTTCCATCTTTTGTTCTCTATAGTGTTGAAGTCGCAGACAGCTATCTCTTATTAGTAGTAATGCTATCTTCGAATAATCAGGTTATGTGTCATGCCACTAAAACAATGAAAGTTTTTTTTCCTGGCAACAGTGTAAACGCAGATGAGGGATAAAAGTGTCCTTTCATTGATGCATGTTGTGTTACCGATAATTTCGGGGAATGCGTTATGTTCATCCTATTGGCAATGGATTTTTTTCTTTCGCGAACCTGTTGACAATTTCTTACGTTTATGATTATACTGTATATATTCGTTGCAAATAGGGCTATTTCGACAAACTTAATATGCCATGTACTAAATTAATCAATCGAATGTTCTTAAAAACATTGATTACTGATTTCGAAGTTAATGATGCATTCTATTATTTGCATCTCTGATTATAATTACTTTTCTCCTTACATATTGGAAAATCACCAAAACATCATTCTTGAGGTATGTTATAGCATCCACCCTACCTATTGTGTTTTGATCATAATAAGGATTACGTTTACAATATGTCATAATTAAAAAAAAACATGTTTGTACTTTATAAGATATGCCACCAGTGATACAGGTTTATCTTCGTCATAATAAAATACCTGATTACCATCTCTATGACCACTTTTTTAGATAAAAAAATAGGATAATGATACTAGTAATCACTATATGCTGAAATGATTATTGCTCTGTGATTCGCTATTAGACTGTTAGAAATTTACCATGTATATATGACAGCAGCAATTGAATTATCATTTGTACTTTCTCTACAGACTGTTTTTTCTTTGACTATTTGAGTGATTGATATCGTGTGATCAGGTTCATTCATGCTAGTGGAATCCTATTACAAATCTTCTATACTCCATCTAGAGGTATGTCACCAAAAGTGCATATATATATATATAAAATTGAGCAATAATTAGGATTTTATCTAGCTCTTTTGTTAAGAAACACAATGGTTTATTGATTTCATTCAATTGTACGAACGCATGTGCTTCCTTTGTGTTGTGCGCAAAATAATGAAATATACGATATGCCTTCCTCTCCATGTTTAAATCTTTTGCAATGTACAAGAAATTCCGTTTCAAATATCACTAAATTATAACACCATTAGCAAGCTAGCAATTCAGCAAAGACTTGTCTTGAGTATGTACTGTATGGAGGATCTATTGTTCTATAGTAATTATACATGATTTGGATGGCCACATATGTGGTGTTACATCTATGTAGATTGATCTGTATATATATGTATATAATATTGTTTTTAAATTTTTTGTATATTGTTTCTGTTTTAGCCCGGAAGAAGTTTCGACAGAGACGAAACGCGTTGGCTAAAAATAAGAAAAGATTAAAATTTTGACTATTTGGATTTTAAAAGACGTTTTTGAAGTATATTAATAAAGAAGATTTTCTATCACAAGTGGATCTGGGACCTGCTCGTGTGCTTTTTCCTTTGGACATTTGATGCTGTGTTAATTGTGGATGTTATCATTCTTGATGGGTGCTAAATCCAATTTATTCATTGTATTCTTGTAGTGTAAACCTATTCAACTCCTCCCACATAGACCGGAGGGCCCTGTGCGCCGCTACAGGGCCAAACTATCTTCAGGGTCCAACTGTACCCTGCGTTGTAGGGCCGTCACCTCCTCCTCATGCCACAACAGATCCACGGATTTATCAATGCCCTCCCCACTGACCAGACATTTGAAGGCCTTCTGGTGTATCAAAAGGACTCGCATGTTTCATTGCCACTCCTGCTGGTCAAGCTGGAGCAGTTTGAAAGGGTGGCAGAGCTACATGTTAATGCAGCAAAGTCACTTGTTGTTACGCCGCGGGCCGACTCTCAACCTGCGGCGCTGCCTGTTTCCTCTTCACCGCTCGTGTATCAGCCCACGGCGCCCCTCCCTCCTCTTCGGGGGTGCCGCTGTACAGCATCGCAGCCCGCTGTAGCCATTTCAACGGTGTTGCAGAAAGCACCCGCAATGTCTGTTGGTTTTCGGGCACGCCGCATACTTGCACGGCGGCCTATTTGCTTCCCATGGCACCTTCGGACATTACACTCACCTGGTGTGGGCGTCTGATGATCCCCCTTCCTTTGGGGCCATATTATTGCACTTCACTCTTTTTCCCTATCAAAGATGGCGACACCTTTCCTTCCTGTTTTGTCACTTCCTGTTCCTGTATGTCACTTCCTGTTTTTTCTGTATATAAGGGATTATAACCTTTCTTTCCTTGCGTTGCAATACTCCTTGTTCCTGCTGGTGTGTCCTCACTCCTGTTGGTTGCTGCTGGTGTGTCCTCGCTCCTGTTGGTTCTGTGGTTCCTCTTTTGGTGATTGCTTCCTTCCTTTGGCGCTTATTTTTCCGCTTGCGCTTTCCGTTCTTGCTTGTCTTCCAGTCTTCTCCCGGTTCCATTTTGGGCTCCCGGTTTTCCAGTGTTTTCTGGCTCCTTGTCTTCGCCTTCATTCCTGGAGTCTCATCATCAACATCAGAAGTTTTTTCCCTCCAGGGTTTTTCCTCTCGGGACTCCTTCTGGAGGGCACTGATTACTTAGGCTTTCATTGTCGGCAGCACCGTGGCAACCGGAAGGGGCCGCTCCTATCTCAGCCAAACCAGGACTTACAAGAACCGAAGCCGGGAACCATCCCAACGCCTCGAGACTGGTAAGAAAGACCCTAAACCCAACACTTGTTTTTTCACTGTGAACACTGGCTGTAACGTTATTGACCGACCTCCCTAATATCAAACTTCTGAAATACTCTCCCATTATCGCTGGTCAGTCGCGTGGGTCTAGCAAAGCTGGTTTTGTTGCCAAGATGCTTGTATCATCTGAACACATTCTTTGAGGTCTCCCGGGCTACATTTTGGTGACCTGGACTACTCATTGGTTAAGTTATTCTAGGCTGGCAAACAGCAGGATTGCACTGATGACCTTGAAGCCAGACAGAGACTGGGGGGGTGGGCCTCCCTAATTTAGAATTATATTATTAAGTGGCCAGCATGCCATTAGTTGGTGTAATCGGGGTGACGCTTGGAAAAAGTGGTGGTTATTGGCTGGCTGCTAAGGTGTTCATGCTCTTCAGAAGATACTGTTGATGAGGGGGATGCACCTTCGGACCTCCCTCATGTGATTAGACTCACTACAAAAATATGGGGTGGGGTGAAATGTAGAGTAGTCTGTTGCTACCCTTTTTCCAGGGCAATAGACCGGAAGTGGTTACCACCATTTCAGAAAATAGCAAGTGATATGAAATAGGTTCACTGCCACAAGGGGGTTGCACGAAGCTGGGGGGCTTGTTCCCAGGAGACCAATTACTGACATTTGCGAAAGCACAGAATCAGTTCGGATGGGACAGGACAATTTTTACAATATGCACGGTTGACCAAGGCGATAAGTGAGATTTGACCGGGATTTCCTGCCACTTCCCCGGTTTCTGGTATGCTGAAGAGACTGCTGGAGTTGTTACAGTGGCACATGGGGTGTCCCAATGGTATAGGGCGTTAAAAAATTAGAGACTGAAAATGGGTGTGCATACCCACTGGCAATGGGACAAAGCTCGCAACACTGCAGACGTCGGCACCTGCAAAGGTCTAGAGAAAAACTGGAGAAACACCAAGACCGCCGATAGCCATGCCACCTACAAGGACGGCATGAAGCACTACCACAACGAAATCAGAACAACCAAAAGAAACTTCATCCACAACAAAATCCTCGCCAACTCCACAAACTCTAAGGAACTCTTCAGTGTCATACAGGACTTCACCAAACCACGCAGTGAAGCCACAGACATCACCCCATCCCAAGACCTCTGCGACAAGCTTGGAACCTACTTCCACCTCAAGATCAGGACACTCTACAACAACTTCACTGACCCCACGCAAGACGCCACAGCTGCCCCCTGCCCCCCAGAGCCACCAGCCAGCCCACCATCTCCAACTGGACACCAACAACGACCAAGGACACCGCCACAACCATGAAAATCATTCACTCGGAGGCCCCCACCGACCCCTGCCCCGCACATCTACCACAGAACCGCAGACACCATCGCACCCAAACTGCAACGGACAATCAACACTACCTTCACAACAGGCCCCTTCCCGAACGACTGGAAGCGTGCATAAGTCAGACCCCTGCTCAAGAAGTCCACGGCTGACCCCTCCGACCTCAAGCACTACTGGCCCATCTTGCTCCTCCTCTTCCCAGCGAAGGTGGCAGAAAAAGCAGTCAACAGGGAACTCACACGATTCATCAAAGAGAACACCATCCTCGACCCATCCGAAATACGGATTCCGAAGTAACCACAGCACCGAGAGTGCCCTACTTGCCGCCACTGACGACATCCGCGCCCTTATGGACCAAGGCCACTCCGCAGCCTTCTTCCTCCTCAATCTATCTGCAGCCTTCAACAGCGTCTCTCACCGCACACATGCCAACAGACTACAAGACGCTGGCATACAAGGAGCTGCCCTGGACTGGATCCGATCTTCCTCATCGGAAGAAGCCAAAGAATCAGACTACCACCCTTCCTCTCCGCCTCCACGGAAATCATCTGCGGAGTCCCAGAGGGGTCATCCCTGAGCCCCACCCTATTCAACATCTGCATGGCCCCACTCGCAGCCATCGTCCCACAACACGGCCTCAACATCGTATCCTATGCCGACGACACCCAGCTCATCCTCTACCTCACCAAGGACTACAGCGAAACTCAACTTCCAGAGAGGAATGCAAGACGTCGCAGTCTGGATGACCAACAGCTGCCTAACACTCAACACTGAAAAGACAGAAGTCCTCGTCCTAGGAACCACCCCTTCAGCATGAGACAACACCTGGAGGCCCGCCGCCCTCGAAAGCCCTCCTTCCCCCTTAGACCACACCAAAAACCTTGGCATCGTACTCGATTCACCACTGACCATGAACCGACAGGTCAACGCCGTCACCTCCATCTGCTTTAACACCCTCCACTTCCTACAAAAGACCTTCAAATGGATCCCCCCTGAGTCAAGGAAGACAGTCACCCATGCACTCATCACTAGCAAACTGGACTACGGAAACGCTCTCTACGCCGGCATCAACAAGTCCCTACTCCGCAAACTCCAGATGATACAGAACACCGTTACCAGACTCGTCCTCTGCATCCTCCGGCACGAACACATCAGACAACATCTGCGGAAACCCCACTGGCTCCCCGTCGAGAAGAGAGTCACTCTCAAAATCTTCACCCGCGCCTACAAATGCCTCCACAACAGCGGATCCAAATACCTCAACAACAGAATAAACTTCCACGTACCCAAAAGAAACCTCCGATCTTCCAACATTGCACTAGCTGAAACCCCGCGCATCCACAGAGCCAAAGCAGGCGGAAGATCGTTCTCCCACATTGCGGCCAAAATCTGGAACAAGCTACCAACAGACATCAGACGAGCCCCCACCCTAAACACCTTTAGGAAGAACCTCAAGACCTGGCTCTTCGGCTGAATGGGATCTGCGTACCACCCCACCCCCCAGCGCCTAGAGACCCTCACAGGTGAGTAGAGCACTTATAATTCCCTGATTGATTGATGTATGGGCGCAGACTGGGGGCATGCCTGTAAGCAAGTCAGGACAATTAGCAGTAACGTCCACTTCCAGCTAACGCCCTTTCACTACCTGCACTAAACCTGCTATATGTCTCTAAGACGGGCCAGGATTTATCCGACCAGGTACTCCGATTGCCACAGGTGCGCCCAAGACTGTGCAGATTTTTTACACAACATGGATGTGTGGTTGGCTGCAGGACGGATGTGATAGAGGCCATACACAGGGTTAGTGGGCTGAATATTGCACGACTCTCCCGTCATTGTTTGTTGGGCACCCTTCTGTTACCCAAAGGGAAGAAGATAAAGTATTGGTTTGCATTTTTGTGTTGGTGTTGGCGAAAAGGAGCATAACTATTTAATGTATGCAGGTGACGGGACCAGATACTGTGCAGCGAGAGCAGGATTTGATGGAGTGGGAGAGGGCGGTGGAACTATGAAAATTATCAGCACGGATGAACATTTGGCTGATGATTGGGCATCAATGTGCAGGGACTTGATGGTGGGTGCCTAGGGAGGAACTGAGGTGGTAATTGTGGATACATTGTATTGTATTATAATTGCATTTATATATCGCTTACTACCCCTGTCGAGGCGTTGAAGCGCTTTTCTTCGGCGAGTAGCACGCTACTCTGGGACCCAAAGAGGATTAGTGTTGAATTAGTATAGTGAAACATGCAAGTACATTTTAAGTGGTGGATAGGTTAGTCAGCTATTTGGATTTGGAATGGGAAAAAAGGTTTGTATTTATATAGCGCTTGTTACCCCCAATGGGGTGTTGAAGCACGCTACTCCAGAAGCCCATAAAGGATTAGTGTTGAATTAGTATGGTGAAATATGAAAGTAATCTCAGTGGTGGATATTAGTCAGTTATTTGGAGTGAGAAGGATAGCGGAGGGAAATAAGTGGAAGAAAGGTTTGCATTCATATAGCACTTGTTACCCCTGATGGGGTGTTGAAGCACGCCACTCCGGAACCCATAAAGGATTAGTGGTGAATTAGTATAGTTGAATATGGAATTTGAGAAGTGAACATGTTAGTCTGTTCATTTTTATTGAAAAGGATAGTGGAGGGATAAAGAGTGAAGGATTTTTCTGTTTGTCTTGTTTTTAGGTCTTAGCAGTAGGGGGAGGCTTTTGGATGAGTAAAAAGGAGTTTTGGAGTCAGAGGGAAGAGTTTAGAAAGGTTTGTTTTGGGGAATAGGTATAGTAGAAAGGGGTGTCAGATGATACAAGGAGGGGTAGAGTAGGAGAGAGTCAAGAAAGGGTTATTTTGGGGATCATAGTAGTGGTATGGGGTTTGGGATAAATGAGAGTGGATCTAGAGGATATTATTGATAGATGTACAGGCTGAGAAATAGGGTAGTGCATTGGAAATGCTAAATTAGAAAAAAGTAATAAATATATAGATCCAAAAGTACCTTAAGTTTGTGGATGTGGATGGTGTGGGCTGGGTATTGCTATATGGGAAAATGGGTAGCATTTCTGGCCCTGGCCCTGGTCAGTTTCAAACAGGCTCAAACAGGCAGCAGCCCTTGTCCTCTCCGCCCTTAACAGGCTCAAACAGGCAGCAGCCCTTGTCCTCTCCACCCTTAGTCTCGACGCCCGGGATGAGACACCCTAACCCTGGCCTTTTATAACCCTAGTAATCAGGTGACCCCTTCAGCCAATGGGAACCCTAGCCCTAACATTATCCAATCACAACACTAGCCCTAAAATCTAGAACCAATAGGAGACCAGGACTATACAGCCAATCGTAGCCCTAGTCCAAGCACCAAATCAGTTCAAAAACCCTGATCTATACGTCCAATAGAGGCCCTAGCCCTACCAGTAGTCCCAACCCAAGTCCAGGCAACCAATGGTACAGGAAGCCCTAGCCCCTACTTCCAATAGAAAGCCTAACCCTACTCTAAGTCCCACAACCAGTCCAGCAACCAATCACACCAGAAGCCCTAATCGCTACTTCCAATTAAAGGTCTAACCCTAGCCCTAGTCCCACCCTACTCCCAACAACCGATAACATAGGAAGCCCTAGTCCCTACTTCCAATAGAAATCCTAACCCTAACCCTAGCCCCAACCCTACATTGATTGAATCACAGACCCATAAACCAATCAGAGCCCTCAAATACCCAACCAATGAGGACACTAACACTAATCCAGTAGAAACACCAGATACAACCACCAATCAGTGTTCACATGTACCAACCTCTAGCAGACCATATAAGGTCCTGGCGAGCTCAGACAATGTTTGCTGGCCAGGGAGTTGGAAGCTGCTTCTCCTGTTCAGAATCTTTTGTTTTGGGGAAGAGACAGCAATAGTCTGTCTCCTTATCATTTCCTGGACTCTGCTTACTACAATCTGGGGCACAGGAAGACTGCAACTCACAAGATGGAGGAGAATTATTTGGGGTGCACCCAGCAAAGCCTTAAGGGGCCTGGGCAAGTGTGAGGGGAGGACTCCAGAGTTGCCTGGTAGCTGAATAGCCAATAGTCTGCTGGCCTGGGAGTGGGGGCTGGGGAGCTGCTTCTCCTATTCAGAATCTCCTAGGAGACAGACCGGCTCAATCCACACTTTGGACTTCTGCTGGTAAAGGCCTCACTAACTTGAAATCTAACAATACTGTTTGAATAAAATTTTACTCCCTCTCCTGACCGAAAAACAAAGTGCACAGTCCCTAGTAAACACTAAGCATGAGCGCAAAATCCGCTCCGATCGCGGATTTTGCGGATTTTCGGCAAATCCGCGATCCGCGAACTCTTGCGGATTTGCCGAAAATCCGCAATCCGCGATCGGAGCGGATTTTGCGGTCAAAAGTTCAAGCGCGCCTAATTAACGATGGCGCCGGCAAGCTGCCAGCGCCCATCCTGCAATAGTTACTTAATTAGCTTCAACAGGAAGCTCTAACAGATAAGATACAGCAGGGGCTCGAGCGCCTGCTTTATTTTAGCAGTTGGAGCTTCCTGTTGAAGCTAATTAAGTAACTTTTGCAGGATGGCGCTGGCAGCTTGCCGGCTCCATCGTAAATTACTTCAACAGTGGTGTGTGTCTTCTTGAATAAATATGAAGGGCAGGGTTCATTCGGGCACGACGGTCCTGGCACAAAAAAATAAACACACACACAAGAGGCATGCTCGCATGGACGCCCCGTCCGTTTGGCCCCGCCCACACACTCGAGGTGTGCACCGTCTTCCCGCCATTTACCCACTATGATGGACATTTCACTCAAGGGACCCCTGCGCACTTCGGCGCGATTGCATAGTGACACACACTTGGTCGCTGGAACTAGTTGAAGCGCAAATGCAGTGACTCATTCAGCAGCCCAAAAAAAAACGTGAGCGTTGGGAGGCTGGGCATCTTTGACTTTTACGAGCGCAACCCCCGTGCTGTTCCTGTGACCAGGGGCTTCTGTCTCTTAATCTGCTGCTCTGATCGGTCTCTGACCTTTTAGACACACAAGAGGCATGTGCGCTCGCGTGGAAGCCCCGTCCGTTTGGCCCCGCCCACACGCTCGAGGAAGCCCCGCCCCCAAATCCGCAAATCCGCTGAATCCGCGGATTTTGCGGATCCACGATCCGTGAATCCGCTGAATCCGCGAATCGTGGATCCGCAAAATCCGCCCATGCTTAGTAAACACAGTTTAGACAGCTCACAGAAGCACCCTCTGATGTAGAATACCCCTCTTGCTGGGGGAGCTGGGGGGATGGTTTCACAGGCTTGTGAACACAAAATGGTGGCTTTGGGTGCACTGTTTTAACACACAGGTCTTAGCACAGAGCAGAGGAGAAATTTGGAGGGAAAACTGAATTGTCAACAGGAATGAGAGGGATAACCTACAGAGTTTGGACTGCAAATCCCACAATTCAACACGTTAAATTGAAGCAGTCATGGGCAGGGAAAACTACAAGTTTAAAACACAAAACAGGTAAAAAAAAATATGCAATCACAGACAGGTGAAAACTACAATTTTAAACTGTAACAACCACAGGCAAAGAAAGTAATCACAGAAAGGGAAAATCGTTTTTTTAATAACTTTATTTTGGGGAACAGACAGCACTCATCTGTCTCCTTACCACTTCCTGGACTCTGCTCACTGCAATCTGGGACACAGGAAGGCTGCAACTCACATGGGAGTAGTGGCTATGTTGGTAGAGGTGTGGTGCCACGGCCAGGGTGACTGACTCCAGAATCCGGGGATCACGGTTTGATCCCCGGTGCCGGTAGCAGATTAGCCCAGAACCATGTGACTCTGGGCAATAGCTTGCTTAATCTTCCCGATGGCCCCCAGCGCCTAGAGACCCTTACGGGTGATTATTCACGCTTTACAAATGTGGATTATTATTATTATGCGGCCTATACAAGTCATGGTGGTTCTTATAGTGTAAGTGCAAGATGTCATGGTATTTGTCACTATATGTTTGTTTTTATTGTTGTTCATGCTGCAAAGTTACAAATAAAAATATTTTAAGAAAAAGGAAACCATTTTATTTTTTTTTTAGTTTTGTTAAGCTCCAACCGTCAAACAGGCCACTTCTGAGATATATATTTATTCTTTTACTAAATTTGCTCGTTAGTTGTGTGTATGTGCTGTTGTACTGGAAAAATATCGAGAAGGGCCACACTTACCAATAGCCCAATAACTATTACCAAATAACCAGTCAGTTGGCAGTGAAGAAAAGGCAATCGTTTATTAACAAAAAGACTCTGAGCAGAGGAGCCCCCTCGTCCACACCAAGTCAGTGCGCCGAGAAGACTGATGATTTACACATGAGACAAGTCATTTATACCATAGTTACATTACATGAAATAACCATACTTGGTAGCCTACCAAGAGGTACAGGATCTTAAGGAAGGACCATATAAGGCGCACAAAACCTGCTCAGAAGTCTGTTTCTGCTATTATGGGGAAGGTCAGAAAGGGTAACTCCATTTCATCTCTATACATGGGAGTAACAGCCCGGTACCGGCAAGAATGTGCTTATCACCAGATGCAACCTTGGGCCTTGGAGCTGAGAAAACATCAAGAATTCAGCTGTCTTGTAACTCAACTAATTGGGACTTGCTCGGTAACAGGGAAAACAATACGTGATCACTACGCTGGCCCGATTCGACAAATGTAAAATGGCGTTAGTGTGGTTTATCTAACTACTGTGCAACTTAACTTATAAGAAGAAACAAAGGCTACTTTCCGGTATTAACATTAAATGGTACATAACTATGAATAAACGTGTATGCAGCTACATCAGGCTAATAATTATCATGTTAGCAAGCAAAGAAAAGGAATTCTGTACCACAGAACCGTCCTTTTAGCGTGATGTAGCTAAATTAATCCTCAAAGATACCCTCGTCTATCTGCATCAAATCACGAATTTCCTGTTGTACCATCTGAGATTTTTCCTTCATCGAGGGTGACGGTACCAGAGCAGAGGATACTCTCCTGGCTCAATAGGAACAACAGGCAGGCCCACAATGTATACCTAAGCAACAAGTGAAAAGGACACCCACTATACCTACTAGTACCATTAAGATCTTCCATCCCCAGGCTGACAGTAGGCCCCAAAACCAGCCGGAGAGGGGCCAACTTCCTGTATCAGCATGTATTTCTGCTGTTAACCGGTGTAATTTATGAATGGCTAAATGGACAGAGGGGGCAGAGTCAGGAATATATACACAACAGGAACTACCGATGACCCGAAGCTCCTCCTCGATCTGCCAAGATGATGTCTAACACCATACGATTCTGAAGAGAGACGAGTCTCGTAGCTTGAAGCTCTACAGTCAAATTTGTCAATATACCGGCAGTGGTATTAATGACTCTTTCAACTACTCTGGATAATCGTCTCACCTCTTTACTGGTTACTATGGGTCCCCAGATAGGAAACACCCCCTTTACTATATCAACAAAATGCTGCTCCGGGGTATCAGTTTGATCTACTTCAGACATGTCCAATTCTCTTCTATCACGTTTTATTAGTGACCCTTGTCCATCTAACCGATGATCCTTATGATAATTTGAGGGAGCTATATACACAGGTGGATACAGGAAGGATAAATAACAACGACCCATCCACCCCCGGGGAAGCCAAGTATATGCGTTCTCTCCACAAACAAAGTAAACATTCGGGGTGTTATTAATGGCGGACTACTAAAGGTACATAATCGATAGGTGTAATTGCACCGGCTGTCTCCTACCGGGATATGTCCTGTTCCTTGTACACAAAATGCAGAGGTACTGTTTAGTATGGGCACCGGGATTGGCTTATCATCAGTAACATTTCGATCCTGGAAGTGTTGGAAATACTGGGTGAAATTAAATTCAACAAAATCCAATACCTACGTTTTCAACCATGTGCCATTCTCATATTCAGTATACATATTCATGCAAGCCTTGAGGTCCAGAGACCCCTCCCCATTATTCCCCTGTGGGTCAAAACCTTGATGTACTTCTATATAAGTCAAAATCATCTCATAATCCCTCTCGGTGTATCGACAGGTATCCACAGTGTAATGCAAATACATCATACTCAGCAATTTGAACCAGGCTTCACAGCTTCCTAAATAGGATAATGGTAATGAGATAAAGAGATCGTGTCGATGCATTACGGAGGGTAACAGACCGCAAACCCAACAATTGATCGTATTAGTAGCACTGTGAGTCTGATGCAGCATTTCCACAAATACATTCTTAACATATGTCTGACGATGTCTTTCCCTATGAGGAGCTAACGTAAAGAAATGATGCTCTATTGGCGGGGTAGGAGTCCCTATCACAGTATGCAGGGGGTGATGAAATTCTAAATATAAAAACACACTCATCATTATGATAAACAACATTGCAACAGTTATCACGAAAGCAACCTTCACTCGGGTTGTCCATGATGAAAACATAGGTACATAAATGGGCATATATTGAGGAGCAAGGGGACGCTCCTCCTCAGGAATAAATCGACCAAAAGGGTACATTCTAACTAAAGTCCAAACTTTTCTATACAAATGCAGACCTTTATGCCAGAGGGTACTTCTTTCCTGTGTCCGTCTAGAGCCTCACAGGCAGGCTCCTATCGTTCATCAAAAGAACAAACCCTCTCGTCGGTTATTTTCTCCAACTACAACCTGGGCCCCTTTTTGCTTCTCAGTCTTTCTTTCTGAACAGAGCAACACAAAGTTCCTGCTCTCAACGGGTTCAGTCCAGTGTCTCGCTCAGTACCCCCAAGATTCTCTAGCAAGCCCCTATTACTAAAGTCTTTCCCTATCTCCTGCAATTATTGGGGGTACCGTGTCGGTTTCCGGGCCGCAGGTTGTATCGAGCTTGACCTGGCAATTCTTGATCATTAAATAAAACAGACGAGGAAGCATCCAAGGTGCCAAATTTTCCATGAACTTTTCGTTCCACAACTGGGGCAACAGATTCAGAGGCCAATTCCGCCCTTGGTGACGTGGCCTCTCTCACGCCCTCGGCTCCCCTTTCTTGCCCTTCAGTTTCCTGGGTGTCGGAAAAAGGAGCCACGCAAGGAACTCTTTCACTTTCCTCGGTCAATATTCCTTCTGGATTCAGACGATCGAAAGGAAGAGTAAGAGGCACCTTTTTAACATGAGCAACATGGATCCAATGCTTCCGTCCAGCCACCTTCACTGCTGTTCGGGTGGCCAATAAAACTTGCACCGGTTCTGTCCACCTATCATCATCAACTGTTCTGTCCACCTATCATCATCATCAACACATCCTTCGACACCGCCACCTTCCCGGAGAGCTGGAAGCACGCCGAACTCAGCGCTCTACTCAAGAAACCAACAGCGGACCCCACCGACCTCAAGAACTACCGCCCCATCTCGCTCCTCCCGTTTCCAGCCAAAGTAATTGAGAAGAACGTCAACAAGCAGATGGCCGCCTTCCTCGAGACGAACGGATCCCTCGACCCCTCACAGTCCGGCTTCCGAGCCAATCACAGCACCGAGACCGCCCTCTTCGCCGCCACCGATGACATCCGAGCCCTGATGGACAATGGAGAAACAGCGGCCCTCATCCTCCTTGACCTCTCCGCGGCCTTCGACACGGTCTGCCACCGCACCCTAGTGCAGCGCCTCGACAACGCCGGAGTCCAGGGGAAGGCACTGGAATGGATCATCTCCTTCCTCGACGGAAGAACACAGAGAGTCCGCCTACCACCGTACAAGTCAGAGGCCACCGAAGTCATCTGCGGCGTCCCCCAAGGATCCTCTCTGAGCCCAACCCTCTTCAAC
This sequence comes from Lissotriton helveticus, assembly GCF_964261635.1. NCBI lineage: Eukaryota > Metazoa > Chordata > Amphibia > Caudata > Salamandridae > Lissotriton > Lissotriton helveticus. The sequence goes on along the minus strand of NC_136070.1, from coordinate 349,895,307 downwards.
GTCTACATGAGCCCCCTCGCGGCCATCGTACGCAAACACAACCTCAGCATTATCTCCTACGCCGACGACACCCAGCTGATCCTCTCCCTGACCAACAACCCCGCCGCCGCCAGAGCCAACCTGCACGAAGGGATGAAAGAGGTAGCCGAGTGGATGACGACCAGCCGCCTGAAACTAAACTCGGACAAGACGGAGGTCCTCATCCTGGGCTCCTCGCCCTCCGCCTGGGACGACTCCTGGTGGCCCCCCGCCCTGGGTACCGCACCCAAACCGACGGACCACGCACGCAACCTGGGCTTCATCCTGGACTCCTCCCTCTCCATGACCAGGCAAGTCAACAACGTCTCCTCGGCGTGCTTCAACATCCTGCGCATGCTACGGAAGATCTTCTGGTGGATCCCCACCGAGACCAGGAAGACCGTCACCCAGGCCCTCGTCACCAGCCGGCTGGACTACGGCAACGCCCTCTACGCCGGGACCACCGCCAAACTCCAGAAGAGACTCCAGCGGATCCAGAACGCCTCAGCCAGACTCATCCTCGACCTCCCACGAACCAGCCACATCTCCGGACATCTGAGAGACCTTCACTGGCTCCCCGTCAACAAAAGAATCACGTTCCGCCTCCTCACCCACGCACACAAAGCCCTACACAACCAAGGCCCGAGCTACCTCAACAGCCGAATCAACTTCCACGCTCCCAAACGCCACCTCCGATCAGCCAACCTCGCCCTCGCCGCTGTCCCCCGCATCCGAAGAGCGACATCAGGAGGAAGGTCCTTCTCCTACCTGGCCGCCAAGACCTGGAACTCCCTCCCTCCCGACCTGCGCCTGACCCAAGACCACCTCTCCTTCAGGAAGAAGCTGAAGACCTGGCTATTCGAGCAGTAGCGGCACCCCCCCCCCCCCAGCGCCTTGAGACCCTTCGGGTAGGTAGCGCGCTCTATAAGTGTCATTGATTGATTGATTGACCTAGGCTCAAGGCTCAATTTTCGCTGATAATTCTTCACCATTACCCATTGGCCGGGCTCCAAACGATGTCCCGAACCCTCCGGCAGGGGCTGCAATACCTGTTGATGGATAGAACGAAGGTCTTTAGTCAATGCATGCAAATAATCTGTCATCATTGGGTAATCTATTTCTGTAAATCTTCTCAGACGAGGAACGCCCCATACATTAGCTGGTCGTCCAAAAATAAACTCATACGGGGACAGACCTGAACGGGAATGGGGGTTCATGCGTAAAGACATCAGAGCGAAAGGCAACGTGTCCGGCCACCGCAACCCGGTACTCTCCTGAATTTTAGCCATCTTTAACTTCAAAACCCCATTATATTTTTCAACCAACCCAGCAGACTGAGGATGTCGCGCAGCATGAAATTTCTGTTTTATGTGTAATTCATTACAGATATGCCTGATAAGATCAGCATTAAAATGGGTCCCGTTGTCCGACCATATGACCCGAGGGACCCCATATCTTGGGAAATATTCCTTGATTAGAGCTTTAGCAGTTGCTAGTGCAGTATTTTCCTTGGTAGGGTAAGCTTCTACCCACTTACTGAACGCACAAACCACCACCAAGACGTACTTTAGGTTATTCACTCTCTCCAGTTGGATATAATACATTTGGAGCACCTCTAAAGGTAAAGAGGGTGGTGCAAAATTCCCACTAAGAACAGGTTCTCCTCCTCCAGGATTGTATCGTAAACAAACCATACAGTGTTGAACCAGATGGGTGGCGATTTTAGAAATATTGGGATTATTCCAAACTGGGTCCAATAAATGACAAATTCCCTTTGCTCCTATATGTGCAGTCCCATGGGCCATGGTCACTACCGCATTAACAAAAGCACTGGGAAGCATCCATCGCTGCTTCTCACTTAAATCAACCCAGCAACCATTATCGTCCAACCTCCCTACTTCATTCTCCCATCGGGCCAATTCAGCAGGGGTAGCTTCCTTCTGCATCTCTCGGACACTCTCCATGGTATTATCAAACATATCAGACTCCTCCACCCACCTGGCTGAATTTACATACATCAGGGACATTTTAGATTTAGCAGTGTCCTTTGCAATTTGGTCAGCGAAAGCATTTTCTTCTCCCACAGTATCCACTATGGTTTTATGGGCACTACATTTAACAATTGCTACCTTCCGGGGCAAGGTCAACGCAGTTAACAAGCTTAATATCAAAGGGCCATGTTGTATTCGTTGGCCATGAGAAGTCAAAAATCCCCTTTCCGCCCAAAGCTTCCCAAAACTATGAGCCACGCCAAAGGCATACTGGCTATCAGTATAAATGTTTACCTCCAGTCCCTCCCTTAGCTCACATGCTCATAACAGGGATATTATCTCAGCTGCCTGTGCAGAATGATAGGGAACTTGAGACGTTTCAACTACAGTACGCAGAGTTGTGATTGCGTATGCAGCTGTTGTCGTGCCATCTGGTAATTTAAAACAAGAGCCATCCACATACAACTCCCCTTGGGGGTCAGATAGGGGCGTGTCTGTGAGGTCCACCCGTCCCTTCGTTTCTTCTTCTGTCCGAAATATACAGTCATGTATGTCATTGTTTGGTTCATCTTAAGGGAGGGGTAGTAACGTGGCTGGATTCAGAGTGGCACACCTTTTTATAGTAATATGAGGGGCAAACAAAGTCAATTCATATCCAGTAAGACGTGCACTAGTAAGATGCTGTGTATTCGTTTTATTCAAGAGTGTGTCCACAGCGGGCGGTACCATCACTGTGAGGCCAGAATTTAGCACGAGTCCTTCCGACTGCCTAATGGCCACCGCCACTGCGGCCATAGCCCTCAGACAGCTAGGAAGTGCTCTAGCGACGTGGTCCATTACTGCCGAAAAATAAGCACAAGGTCTTTGCTTACCACCAAATCCTTGCGTTAACACCTCGTGCACGTAAAGTACAAAAGGTTTTCGGTAGTCAGGAGTTCTTAAGACAGGTGCAGAACAAAGAGCAGTTTTCAAAGAGTCAAAAGCTTTCTGACACTCATCCGTCCAAGGTAAAGGTTCATGCACCTCTTTCATAATCAAATATAACAATGGTTTAGTAAGAAGAGAAAAATTAGGTATCCACTGGCGACAGTAAGAGGTTATGCCAAGAAATGCACGAACGTCTCGTTGAGTACGAGGAACAGGCATGTTAAAAATAGTAGACACGTGTTCAGGAGTCAACTTCCTCCCCTCTTTCGACAGTAGATGACCAAGATAGGTCACCTCCTGTCGACAATATTGAAATTTAGAAAGAGATACTTTATTTCCATGGGCTGCTAAATGGGACAATAGTTTAACAGTAGCGTCTTTGCAGCCCTCCTCCGTATCAGATGCCACCAAGAGATCATCGACATACTGGAGAAGGACATTTCCTGGGGGTAGGGTCAATTCATCCAAAATTACCTTCCAAGCCTGACTATAAATACTAGGGCTCTCTGTATAGCCCTGAGGAGCACAGCAAAATCTAAAGCTACGGCCTGATAACCAGAAGCCGAAAATATGTCTGCTCTCAGGGTGTAGAGGAATGCTAAAGAAAGCATTCTTTAAATCAATAACTGAGAAAAATTTAGCAGTAGGGGGAATCATAGTACGTATCGTTGTAATATCTGAGACCACTGGATATTGTGGTACTACCACTTTATTAACCTCTCGGAGGTCAATTACAAAGCAGTACGTATCAGCATAATCAGGCC